>NW_027072147.1:0-2939604 GCF_023522795.1 Fusarium solani | reverse complement strand
CCTCTTTCTCTTTACTTCTCTTTCTCTTTTTCCCCCCTTATCTTCACTCTTCTTCCTCTTTTCCTCCTCTTTCTTCCCTCTTTCCTTACTCTCTCTCTTCCCTCCTCTTCCTCTTTTCTTCCTCTATATATACTTCCCCTTCTCTCCTCCCCTCTTTCCTTTCTCCTATTCTCCCCTTTTCTTCTCCTATATACTCACCCACTAAACTCTTATTCCTCTTCTATAACCCTCTTTCTTTTCTTATTATTTTACTCTCTCTTTAAGTCTATATATTTTATTCTACCTCTTTCTTTAACCTAACTTAATTACTCTTACTTATATACGCTAACTTTTATTATCCTTTTCCCTTAACTTAATACTTACTCTTTTACTTATTATTCCCCTTACCTTCTTATAATTAATTTATGTCTCTAAAATTACTTATACTACCTTATCTCTATTAACCTTATTAAAACTACTCTTACTATATCCTCTCTATAAACCTCTCTAATACCTCTCTTATTACCTCCTCTCTATTACTCTCTTTTCCCTCTTTATTTTTCCCTTTTCTCTTTTTACTCTTTCTAAACTGCTTTTCTTTTACTCTTTTCTTTACCTTAATCTTCTTTTTACTTTTCTTCTTCTTAATACTTATAACCCCCCCCCCCCCTTCTTATAATCTTTTACTCTCTTAAATCCCTCTCCCTCTTACCTCCCTTTTTTTTTTTACTTATATTTCCTTTCCTTTCCCCTATTATATGTTACTTTTTTTTTTTTTTTGCCTCTTTTTACTTCTCCTTTCTTTTTTTTACTAATTTTTTTTCTTTCTTACTACTTTTACTTTTATACCTATATTCGCCCTAATTATTAACTTAGTTGCTGCTCTTAATAATTAATATAACTATATATCCTTAATTATTATCTTAATTACTTAACCCTAACCTTAAACTATGCTTAACCTAAATAGCGCTTAACCTTAATAGTGCTTAACCTAAATAGTGCTTAACCTAAATAGCGCTTTATATTACCCTAAATATTAGCGGTTAGCAATTACTACTTCTAACTCTCCCTGCTACCTACTCTTACTAACTCCTATATTAGCGGTTAGTAATTATTACTACTAACTCTCCTAGACACCAGTAGTTAGTTTCCTACCTACTTTTATACCTCTGCAAGTGGGGTTAGGTCTATGATATATTCTTTTTTACTACCTTATATATAGCTAAATTCTGCTGCAGAGCTTAACTTTTTATATAGTAATCTATATATATTTCTATCTCTATTATTAGAAAGGCAATTATTATAGTAAGGAGGTATAGTTATAAGTATCGCGTTAGAGACTTGCTTAACTATTATGAATATTAGACTAGGTAACCTAGTCGAGAGAAATAAGCTATATAGTTTAATAATAGAATTTCTAACTCATAAACCAGATAATCAAGATTTAATTCCTAGTATAGCCTTTATAGGTTTTATTCTTTACCATATAGAGCCTAATTTTTCCCCCTTAATTATATTAATATAGGTTAGTCCTACCCTAGACCTTAACTTACCCCTATATATTACGTTTTTATCTTTTCTATCCCTTTCTTTATTTTTTCTTAAATTTTAACTAGAGGCTCTATAACTAACTACTATTTATCTATTATTAGCGGCGGGTTTCACCCAAGCTCGGCCAACAAAAGCGCTGCTACGCAGTTCGCCTGCGTATATCTACTGTCTCCTAGCGAGGCACTTTTACTAAGCCATAACATATACTTTTGACACGTCCTAAATGTCTGGTTAAAATGCTTTAGGAACCAATCGGTACAGCGTGGCCGGCTATAAGCCCCAAAACACAGAGGTATGACTATGTCTGGGAATCGATATGAACTATCTCCGTCATAGTCCGGGTCCGCCGCCCGATAGATCTCCTGTGACTAATAGCACATCCAACAGACGGCATATAGATCCATCTACTCCTTACCCCGGCTTTTGTAGTCCCGAAGTGCCTTCTGCTTCGCTCATATCCAATCATGGCGTCGCGCGCACGCTGCCGCTGTATGCTTAAATGGCTTCCCCTCCACCCGACAATATAGACAGCAGCCCATTATTGTCTCAAGATCCCTCTCGTATCGGCTCAGCACCTCATTGCAAACTCGGGCCTGGCGAAGAACCTCACTGGGCCCAGTAAAAACCATCTCGCTGGCCATGGAGCACTGTTCACCCTCACCCTCACCCCCGCTCGCTACTTCTTCCGCCTGGGGCTGCGGTAGATGGAACTCAAGATCGGTCGGCCGGCGTTCGATGTGGTGGTTGGGATAGACGCCGCAAAGCTCATCGCCTTCCATGCACCACCTCTAGTCCGACCGCACATCGAGGAATTGGCTCATGATGCCGCGCGAACACTGCTGCTGCGTGAGGTATAGCTGCATGGCCTCCTGGTCTGCCCCCAGCTGCCGGTCTAGCTGCGGTTGCCAGGCCGCGCTAAGTAAGACGATGGATTCTGCTACTTTGCTATCCCGACCGGCTCTGCCTGACTCCTGCGAGAATTCTGTCATTAGATTTGGGGCGCCGACGTGGATGACCCACCGGACGTGCGGATGGTCGAAGCCGGGGCCCAGCGCAGATGTGGCTACAATAGCAGGCGGGTCCGTAGCACTGAGCTACTGCTCGATGACCGCCCTCCTCTCCTCCTCCGTACCAGAGTCAGCCGTGTATGACGGGCACCCCAGCAGGTCGGCGAGCTCCGCCACGAGCTCTTTCGTCTGACAGTATAAGATGATCTTATCCCGTTCGCTCTCGAAGAGGTCCTTCCGGGTCCAGCAGGTTTGGACAAGACGAGCCGCCCTCTGGCACAAGGTGCCCAAGCCTCGCTCACGCCGTATGATGTACCGGATGTTCGGCCGATTCGTCGACTCCCTGACTATATGCGGCCGAACGAGCTTATTATGCTCTATAAAGAGCTCTTGGTAGTCTGGCGGGAGCGTCGCCGTCAGCCAGACTGTCTGCGTCTGAACCCGCCGCACGTACCAGCCCAGCTGCGACATGCACCGCCGATAGTCGTTCGCCGTGATGGTCAGGTGGCACTCGTCAATCACGATCCGGTCCAGCCGCTGTCGGTCCGCAAGTCGGTTGGCATACTCCAGGAAGCTTTCTGTGCAGGCGGCCTCGGCCGACATGATGACCAGCGGCGCCGACTTGGACGACCCTGGCGACCACACGTAGTGTTTCAACGCCACCTTGCCGAGGCGAACGAGCATGTTACCGCGGAGGGCCACCGTAGGTAATATTAAGATGGTCGTCGCAGCGCCTTCGAGCGTAGCACTAACCATCACTATTAGTGTCTTGCCTGATCCGGTCGCAAGGATAATGATGACCTGCTCGGCTGGTCGCGGGCCCAATGTCGCCAGCATGCCATCTCGCTGACCTGGGCGACGTAATTGCAGCCCCGGGTCGTTGTATAGCCTGCGAGCCACCTTCAGCAGGCCGTCCTCCTTCTGGGCCGGCCTTGTGCGAAACCGCGCCTTCTTGCAAGCATTGAGCAACCCCTGCGCCTGCGTCCCTGATACCGTATGCGGCCGCTTCCCCTGGAGAAGTTGATCGACCCGGAACAGGGAGCGCCAGCTCTGCGATGCACGGTAGGCGCGATGGAGCAGCGTGCTCATCGTCAGCGTCGTGCTGCTAGCATAGGCATGGTTGAACGTGCGGTAGCTGTGGTTGCTCATTCCGGCCAGGTCCGCGAGGGCCGCCTTATCCTCGACTTCCTTAGCTGCCGCGATCTCCTCTAGGTCAAAGTTGGCCCGCTCCTTGGCGCTGAACTTCTCCTTGGTGATGGAAGCAGCAGCCTGGCGCCACCACGCCACCTGGAACTGCGGTACCTCGGCGCGTGCGTAGGCCCTGCGAAGGCAGGAAGAGATCGCGGTGTCCCTCTAGACCTCGCCGTCCAGGCTCGACCATAGGTACGGCGATAGCAGGGCGCCGGGCTTTCTCTGACGAAGGAAGACCTGGCGCAGCGGCGGCACCAGAGCTAGATATGTCAAGAGCAGATCTCTAATCGCGCGGGGCAAGAAGCGGATGTTTTCCGTCTCGGCACCAACCTGTTCCTGGCTCTTGTGATACCGCACGTATACTATGACTATCTTCTCCCAGATTAATATGCATCGACGACGACCTGTGTTGGTGTAGGTGACGGAAAGTAGCTCCGGCGCCCGCAACGGAGGAGCCGGCGGAACATGGATGAGCGTCACCATCCGCTTCAGGAACTCTTGCACGTGCGCCTCGTAGCAGGCCATTGCCTTCGGACATAGGCTCAACCCGCCGGCCTGATCGGTCCGCACATAGACCCCTCGCAGCTCAGCCCTATGCTCGATCTGCCGGAGCAGGGCGTCCTGCGTTCCCTTTAGGATCTCGGCATTCCTCTCGTCCGTCAGCCACGAGCCGCCGTAGTCGTCGAGGTCCAGGTCGTCCTGTAGTCTCCACGCTTCGATTGGTGCAATATCATTCGCACCGAACAACAGCTCATCATACAGAAGCGAATGCGCCTGGCGAAACTCTGATACGACCAGCTGCGACACCTGTTCCATGTGTAGCTTGGTTCCCATGTAGTCGATCGTCTGGCCGTCGAGAGACCAGCGTGCCTGGTTCTTGGCGAAAGCCGTTCGAGATGCTGCGAAAAGGTAGAGCCGCCACTGCAGGATATGACCGAAGGGTGTCTCTGCCATCTGCTGGAAGTACTTTTTGCACATCTTCTCCAGCAGTTCGGGTATCCCGTCCTCGTCGTCCTGCTTGTGGAAGCACACGAAGTCGAACAGGATGAGCTGAGCAGTCCACGTGAGTGCGGATAAGTTGCTGTTGAAGTTGCCTGGTTCGTTCCAGACGCACCGTTTGCGCTGCTCGTCATCATTCGCCTCTCGCCGTGTAAAGGCCTTCTTCCGGCTGAGCATGGCGCAGAAGCTTAGTACCGCGGACCGGAACGGCCTGCTCCCGACTGTCTGGCAGATCAGGGATACGTAGAAGTTGCGAATGGCATGCTTCAGCTCAGCGTCGCGCTCGTCGTCATCTTCCTTATCGGCTGATTTTTCCTTCGCCATCTCGTCTTGTTCCCGCAGGGCATCGATGATGCCTTCCATGGCTCGCTGCTGCTGAGGTGTTGGTTCGATGACGTCCCGCGGCAACACTTGGTCCTCATTCTCCCTCGTGAAGTGACCGTCCTCGCAGAATACGACCCGATAATAGTACACGAGAAGCTGCTTCATCCTTCGGAAGTACGAGGTCAGCGAGGATTCGTTCTTAAAACTGCGGAACCCGCCGGGCTTGCCGCTGCTCGAGCCGCCGGCATCACGGAACTCATTCAACCTCTTGGCCCGCTGCTGCGTCATCTTCCGCTCGAGTGACTTATCGCTGCAGAGCTTGTAGGCGTCCCTGAGGACGGTCTCGGCCGCGACAAGGATGCGGATGAGGTCCGAGTTGTCCTCCCCTTCGCCGCCACAGTCCCCGCCTGGGAGCTTCTTCGGCGGCAGCGAGTACGACGACTGGATCTCGGCATCCCGGAGCCCCCGCATGTGGGCAGGGAACCCGGTATGGACGAGCCACGGGACTCGGTCCGCTCGTGACTCCCCGACGTCCTGCACAACCCCGGCCTGCTCCTCTAGGTCGCGGGATGCCTGGGCCAGATCCGCTTTTAGCTCATTGAATAGCTTCCCCTCCTCCTGTGACGGCGGCAGAAGGAGTCTAAGGGCCGATACCTCCCCCGATGGCGATGACGATAACGAGGGTTCTTCAACGATGAAGTAATCGATGCGTCCCTTTGCCGTGAAATACGTCTGGAGCATGCAGCCTCTCCAGAGGGGGACGGCCTCTCGGTGCTGCGAGGCCTTCATACCATGTGCTGGCATGTGCTGGTGCATCTTGGCGAGCCTCCGTGTGCAGTAGTTGCAGCCATCGCGCGTGCAGCAGTAATACCCGGTAAAGACAGCGAGGCCTTCGATCGGCCGGCAAGGTCTCGTCCTATCTGGCCTCCACTGACGGAGCTCCTCTACTGGGCGCAGGTCGTAACTCGATAAGAGCTCAATGGTCGTCCTTAGCTCCTCACCCCTCATTCGGTGCGGCTCGGCCCGCAGGTGGCTCCTCCAGCTTGCCGCCTTGGGGACTAGACACGTCCGGCATAGCCGGCAGACAACAACCCGGTGATCAGGGTCATAGCGGAGAATATCTAACCCCATGCTATGAATACGCGGCATGAATATATATATATATGATGATCATAAATAGTATATAAATATTTGACGAGGATGATGAGGATGATGAGGATGCAAAGAGTAAGGAAGGAGGGAAGGGAACGCCAGTTCTTCATTTTACAATCTAGAGACCTTACCCCCTTTTTTCACAAACCCTCCAGAAGCGCAAAGGCTAGTTATTCACCCTCCTTCGCTCTATACGTAAGCAAACACGAGGCTAACGGTGAGGCTTTTGAGTTAGATAACTCACAAGGGTAGGAATACACTCTTCTCCTTCTGACGGATGTCTCTTTTCACCCTTCGTTTTTTAGAATTATACTTCGAATTCGTTATTCTACAAGTATATGCATATCATATCCTCGTCCTCGTCGTCGTTGTAGTGGCTCGGCGTTTCGTATTGGTTTTTGCTTTTGTTCATTGCGACCCTGGCACCAGTTTTGGTCCAATCAGCTTATGCCCTTTCACTTGAATCACCTTTCACTTCACTCAACGACCGCACGCTATCAAGCCATGTCATTTCCCACGCAAATTACGCTCTGCGAGGGTACCTACGAACCTGACCGGGGTCTGACCTTTCACTGAAAGGTCGTCGAGCAATAGTGGCTAGGTATTATTAAATTTAGTTAAAAAGAATTATGGTTTTATAAGTCTTATAAATTAAAAGGGAAAAAGCTAAGATATAAGTAAAATAATCTATAATTATAAGACTTATAGATAACTAAGATATAAATAGATAAGGCTTTTAAATAATAAAGATAGAAATAAAGATAAAAATTAGAAGTAAATAGCTAAGAAGAATTAAAGTTTTTATAAAGAGGTAAAAAAAAAAAAAAATATAGAGGTTAAAGCTTATTAGCTAAGGAATTGCCTTAATTATAGCTAGCGAGGTAGTTAATATAGCTAAATAGCTAAGTTATAGCGGTAATTAGGAAATTTTAGTATAGCGCTAATTATACTAATTACCCTATTAAAATTCTTTTTTTTATCTTTAAATAATTCTAAAAAAATTAAGAAGTAAGATATAAAAAAAAGAACTTTATTTCTAAAATCCTTATAGCTTAAAGTTATATATATCTCTTTTATAGAGCCTTAACCCTATAGGAACCCTCTTTTCTAGAAAATATCAGCTAATTAAGAAAAAAAATATTAGCTACCCTATAGTCTATTAGCATAAAAAATTTCCCCTATATAAAAAAAACATTAATAGCTTAGCCGATGTTTTTAATAGATAATAAGGGTCTCTTCTTTTACTAAAAGAGTCCCTAGTAATAGTAGCTAGTATTAACTAAGATAGGTATAATTAATATAAGTAAATAATTAATAAGTAAGACTTATTAGTAATTATTACTAGGAATAACTTAAGTAATTATTATATTTTAATATTATTTAAAGTAATATAAGTAATTCTTTAAATAAGGGCTATTAATATATAATAGTTATATAGGTCTTAAGAGAAATAAACTAGTTATAATAGTTTATATTTATAAAGGGAATATTAATATTATCTTAAATAAGATATAAGTTATATCTAGTAATATACTTAAAGGTATTAAGTATAACTAAGTTATATTAATAGCTAAGATAGCTAATATATAAAAAAGTACTAATAAATATATTATATATACTTATAGTTCTTATTAGGACTAATTATAAATTAAACTAATATTATTCTTAGCTTATATTAGTCTTAGATTAATATTATTTTATTATAATATTAGTCTAGCACTTAATAGTTTATTAGAGAAATAAAACATACTAATTATAGCTAGATTTAAATGCTTTATAACTTTTCTTAGGGATTTTTAAAAAAAGATCTCATATACTTCTTAATAAGATAAATATAATATAAAATAATAAGGGCAAATAATTAATTAATAGTAATTAAAATCTAGCTAAAGAAAGAGCCTAAAAGCTACTTATTTCTTATTAACCGCGCGAAGATAATAATAATAATTAGAGGCATCTTAGCCTTTAACCCTTTTCTATATATAGAAAATTACCTAATAGCCCAAAACGGCTTAGCACCCTTTTCCCCTAACTTAATAAATATATTAGGCTTAGGGATTTATAGAGACTATATAAGATAGCCGCGAGGGTTATAATAATTATTCTTAAGATATTAATTAAAGTAATTATATAAGTAATTATAAGTAATTATAAGTAATTATAAGTAATTATAAGTAATTATAAAGTAATTATTATAATTACTTAGGTTTTAATAATAATTATATCTTAATTAATAAGTAATAATAAAGTCTTTCCTAGTTATATAATTAGTATTTTATTAAGTTATAATACTTTAATTAATAAGCTATATCTTTAGCTAAAAGAAACCCTTTAAGTAAAACAGCTTAAATAGTAAATACTAACCCTAATTATAACCCTAAGAAAATAACTAAAAGGAAATAAAAATTATAATTAAAATTATAATAATTAATATTAATATATATCTAATCCTTAAAGCTCTAACTATCTTAAAACCCTTTTTTTAAAAAAATATTAGCTAGTTAAGAAAAAAATATTAGCTACCCTATGGTCTATTAGTATAAAAAATTTCCCCTATAGTAAAAAAATATTAATAGCTTAGCCGACGTTTTTCATAGATAATAGGTCAGAGGTAAGCGGGGTGGGGCGTAAGACCTTTCGTCTCTTCGTTCCTCAAGGCACTGCTAACCTGCCCCGAATAGCCAACAGACAGACACTTTCTTCTCATCAACACTCTTCCTCCCATACCTACTTCATCACAACACGGCAAGACCGTAACCATGGAACCGAATGCCCTCGTCTCGCAGCACGATGACAATGACGAAACGAACAGCGATCCCCTGGCGGCGATAAAAGCGCAAGTACAACGCGACGAGGAACGCCGTCGTGAACTCGAACTCCGTCGAGCGCAGATGACACCTGAAGAGCGCGCCGCCGACATGGAAAAGAAGGCTCGAGCTCGACACAACAAACAAAGGAAGGCAGCGAAAAAAGAAGACCTTGTCGAGATTGCGCTGACCGGCTACCTGTCCGAGGAACAGTCCGCCGCATTGCTTCGGCAGCCTTTCCCACCCGATGCGACAGCCTTCTTGCGTTCATTGAACGGCTACCTCGACACCCTGGGCGACATAAAGGTTTACAGAAGAATGCTTGGTGAGAGCATAGAGGACGCCAAACCGTTTCTTCTGCGCTCCCCGGAGCTGTGCAAGTTTGCTCTCGTCGACTGGCGTGTCCCCAACTCGGAACGCATCCGGGAGAGGGGCCCCAGCCTCGCTCTTGACCGTCTATACAAGATACTTCTCAAAGAGCAGGGCCAAGATGACCGACTGGGCCACGCTCGGGCCGTGGCTCGTGGGCACCCGATGCAGCGTAACCTCAAAAGGGTACAATACTGGGCGCGCAAGATGCTGCACGAGTACGAGGCTGCCGTCGAAAGGGGGGAGCCGCTGACCGACCAAACAGCCCCCCACGTATGGGCCAGTATCGTCCCCAAGGCTCCCGCTTGGATCGATGAGATTCGCAGGTGGGGGCAAGCCTTTGGTTTCGTCTGCTACAGATCCAGTGAGGTTGAACAACCACCAACAGTGGCGAGAGATCGCTGGCTCTCTGTTTTTGAGGATGCACCCTCTCCGGGCTGGCCTTATACCGGCAGTTCGAATGAGTTTTGCGGTTACCGGAAAGGGGCACATAACACAATCATGGACGGATTCGTTTTAGGAGAGTACATGAACGCTCTGTGGCAGCCCTCCTGTCCAGTACATGGCCTGCCCTCTGAGGCTCAGCCCTCTGCGTTTCGAGAGTAAGTCATCCAATTTCACCGCAAGGCTTTTGACTGACATCAACAAGACACTTCAAAACAGTGGCGGCGTCGAACCTTGACAGCCCGCGCATGTCGAGGAACACATTCCTAGTCCTTCATGATGATTGTGTCTTCCCGAGCTTGATACCTATGGTCTGAGATTTGGTGAGGTCGGGTATGGCGGATACGTGACCGAGGATGAGATCGGGGAAGACGGCACGCCTCTACTGACATATCGCGATCTCCCTATGTTCTTTGTCTGGGCGTATGACGCGAATTGGGAGCCTCCAAACCACCCAGAGGACCAAGCCATCCCGATTGCCAAGGTCAAGGGATGTAACTGCCAAGGAACCTTTGGTAGAGGCTACGGTGGTGCTGATGAGGATGGGTATCAGGGCCGCGTCAAGGTCCGTGTTCACTGCTTGTTCACTTGGCTCTACTACGCGAGGCATGTTCGTGACAATGTCATCGACCTCAAGGATATCTGGCGCATCGCTCAGGACATGCCAAACCAAGTGTGGGATTGCGGTAAGGACTTGTATGATCAGTCCCAGCCGACTGCACTGCCGTGATGCCGCACTAGCCGAACGAAAACAGGGATGGAATAGTGGTTGGTGGTCCCGGCGTCAGGAGTCACGACCTAATATAGTCATCTGGCACAGGATGCAATGCCGCTTTTAATTGGGATTGTGCACCTAAACAAGGCCGAGATTTCTGTGATTGTGTTGAGTCGTGTGTTCTTTGATATTGTAATTGATGCTCCTCAGGATGTCATCATGGTTAACAGGACTCGGGCTTGAAAGCACAGCGTGCTGTGTCACGTTTCGTCTACACTCCCGTCATGTGCCAGAGACTTCTCTGCAAATATCCATGCACCTTCAACTCCTCAAAACGAGTCTCAAACCCCGAGACGAGTTTCAGCACCATGGGAGCCATTCTCGCGCCGTGAGACGACCTTACCGGCCGTGAGAGACTCACCCATATATACTACACTCGCTACACCTTGGGCGGACCCTTAGCTACCGTAGCTATCAACAAACGTCAGTTAACTTCAAGAACCTCCGTGACCTATTACAAAGACGTGACATTCTTGTTGTATAGTTGCGCCGAGGCCCTCGCCTAATAACAAAGCCAACACGCTCGGGTTACTCCCTTGGAAAACACTAGATGTTACATACGGATAGATAAAAATAATTACCGCTCTAGGGCCTATTGAGATATATATTGCAACATAGAGCAAGAAGGTAGTGCTTGTGATTAAAAACGCAGATAGAAGTTAGGTAGGTAGGGATATAATATAGAAAATATAACTTAGATATAATAAAGACTTAAGTTTAAGTAATTAAGAAATAATTAAATAATTATATATAATAAATATATTTACTTTACTTAAAAATTATAATAATATTTAATAAAAGTTTCTTTATTACTTTAGGATTTTAAAACTATACTTTATTAAAATAAATATCTAAGTCTATGTTTTTATTATTCTTTTTATTAATTTAACCTTATTAAGATAAAATAAATTTAATAAAGAGAAAGATAAAGAGAAAGAAGCTGTAATCTTAAAGGCAAGATAGTAGAGTAGCTTTGCTAATGCCTTCAAAGACAGCAAAGCCATTACAACCAGGGTCTTAATATTCTCCTTGCTTCCCGACTCGCTGTCAGACTATTTCATCGCCCGCAAAAGTTAAAAGCTAGTCTTATTATATAGTTTGTTTGCATATAACTACTTTTATACTTGCATAGCTAAACTCATTCTCGCTAGTCTTATATCTTTAACTTTAACATTACTAGTAAAACCATAAGTAGCGATATTAAACTAATCTAACTAACTTAAATAGTATATTTTATAAAAGGCTAAGTTATTTATAGATAGTATAAAAACATATAACCTAGGCCTATAATTAAAAAATAAAAAGAGTATTTTATATAAAAAGTATTATATATATAATAAGAGTATATATTAGATAAGTAAGTATATTAAAAATCTTAATCTTTAAAGTAAGAATTATTAAAAAAAATATAATAAATTACCTAATTAATTAAAATTAATTACTATACTCTTTTTTAGATATTTTTATAACTATTTAATATATTTTTATATTATATCTTATCTTTTTATATTTTTTATAGCGCCTTTCCCTTAGTCTTATTAACCCTCCTTAATTATATAACGATCGTATATATTCCCAAGGGGTAAACTAGTCGTGCTAGGTTTATATTAGTAATAGAGAATATTACGTTATCTTAAAGGGGGTATAAGTTATACCTAGTAATATACTTAAGGGTATTAAGTATAACTAAGTTATATTAATAGCTAAGGTAGTTATTATATAAGAGAGTATAATAAGTATATCTTATATACTTCTTATAATATAATAGCTTATAATAGATTATGCCTTATAGGGCCTAAGCTATTATGATTTATTTAGTTAGCTTAGAGAGGATTATGGCCTGCGAGCTATAATCTATTTTAATCTATATATAATTAATTAGCTAATATAGGTCCTTCTTATTACGTGGCCTAAGGTTATCTAGGGCTATAATATAATATCTCCCCTCTATTAGTTTTATCCTTAAGGCTATATCTATGACCTTAATTATTTCGCATATATATATTAATCTTAAACCTATAAAAATCTTTTATTAATATATCTAGTTATTTTACTTTTTCTAAGAAGCGATTAACTATTATTAAACTAAGTAATATTATTAATTATTTTAGATTTAAAATTATATCTTATTTATCTTATTATTCTTATGGCCTATGCTATATAGCCTTACCTAAAAAATTAGATTACTATAGGGAGTATACTTATTATAGCCTTTCCTACGATATATTAATAAATATTTCTAGTGCTTATTTATATATTCTTACCTATAGGTTTCTTTATTTTATTAATAATTTTCTAGTAAATTATATTTACTAAGAGTCTAATTATCTAGATTTTAAAGAAGAGTATACTAAAGAGGATTTTTTGCGTTTATAGCGGGAGGCCTAAGAGGCTTAAGTAAGGATAAATAAGGTTTTAGCTTATTTAACTTAGCTCTATCGCTAAAAGTATTAGTTATATACTAAAGGTATTAAGATAGCTATTTATAGCTTTTATTCCTTAGATAAATTAGAGGAGATAGAGAAGGCAAAGTTAGAGGCTATAATTATTATATAGTCTATAAGTGCTATAGATATTATTAATTAAAGTATTATTAGCCTTAAGTTTATATTTCTTTTTAATATTACTAGTAGAAGTCCTTTAAAAGGCATTATATATTAATAAGGTATTTTAGGGTTCTTATATATTTTCTAAGACTAGGTAATCTTTTTATTTAATAAAGTATATTATTTTATTATTAATTTTATTTATATTAAAGATAGCTTTTATAATATATTCTTTTAGTCTATTAACTTTTATATTAGGCTTATTACCTATTTTAACTTAAATAATATCTTATATTAATTTAAGTAATAAAATATAAAAAATTAAATAGAGCTTAACCTTAGGGGGTAAGTCTAGTTTATAGTTATATTTTAAGATTTTTTACTTAATTTTATAAGGTCTAATATATTTATAGTTAAGTTTTTTATTTTAGTATTTTATTTTAATATTCTTTATTATAAGATAAATTATATCTCTTTCCGCGAAGATTAGTCTTTTAATTCTTTTCTTATTAATATAACTTATTATCTTATTTCTAATAAACTTAAGTTTTATTCTTATTTCTTTATATAGGTTTTTTAATTAATCGCTAATAAGGATTACTTTAGGGTTAATAATAATATCATATATTTATTAATATATATCTAATATAAATCTGAAATTAGTATAAGCTAATATAATTTTTATGCTTTTATTTATAGCTATATTATAGCCTAGCTATGCGGCTAATAGCTTTTTAACCTACTTAGTTTATTTATAGTTAATATAGCATTAAAGGTATTATTTTAATATCTAATTTATATGTTTTATTTATCTATTTATCTCCTTATAGTATATAATAGAGAGTTTATAATTAATTCCTAAGTATCTTATAAGGCTCTACTAGAATTTTAAGGCAAATAATAGTCCTTGATTTATAATAATCTCTAGTAATAAGTTATATATCTTAGTGATATAAAAGTAAAAAAGGTAAGTAAATTCTTTTACTATTATTAATTCTCTATAGGGTATAAAATAAGAAAATTTTATAAGTTTATCTATAATAATAAGAATATTATTATAGAAGTTTCTAGTAGTTAGTTCTTCTAATAGGGGTAGTTTAATAATAAAATCTATAGTAATAGAATCCTATAGTTATTATATAACTAGGAGTAGTTATAGTTTTCTATAAGATTTATAGCATTATGCCTTAGTTTTTATATAAAGGTCGCATTAATTAATAATTATTGCGATAGTTTGCTTTATTTTAAGAAAAATAAATATTATTTTAATTTATTTTAGGGTTTTATTAATTCCTTAGTATTTATATAGCTAATAACTATATATCTCGCATATAAGTTTATATTATAGTTTATCTAAGACTTATTATTTATTTATTTTTTAGTATCTAAGAGTTACTTATTATATTCTAAGATTTATTCTAGAGTAGATTACCTTATTCTACTATATAAGTAGCTCTATTAATCTAATATAATACTTTAGTGACTCTAGATTATTTATAAAGTCTTAATCTCTTTTATTATTCCTAAATCTATTAGTTAATTTATTTATAGTATTTCTTATAATAAAATATATATCTTTATACTTTATATAAGAGTTTATAATTATTATAGTATTATTATATAGCTTAGGTTATTTCTTTTAGACTCTTATAATATATAGCTTAGTAGTAATAATAATTAAAGATATTTTAGAATACTTTATTAAGAATAAAGAGTTTTCTTTTATAAGTCTAAAATCTATCCTTTTATTATTAATAGCCTTATATATAATTAATAAAGTCTATGACTTATTACCTATATTTCCTAATAAGTATAAGGTATTTTAATAAGGGTATTAGTTTTCTTATTTATTTAATAAACTTCTATTTAAGGTATCCTTTTAATATAAAGTATAGTAATTATTTCTTAGCTTTAATCTTTCTAGTATCTAGGTTAGGTTATTAGCTAATAGTATTAGCTTAGTTATTTTTTATTCCTTTAATATAGATAATAATATAATTAAATTCTAAAAGGTATTTAGCATATTATAATTATTATCCGCTAAGTTTTTAGGTTTTTGCGAAATAAGTAATATTCTTATAATCTATATAAACCCTAATCTAATAGGTACTCTTAAGGAGGTAATATTAAAATTCTTTAAAAGCATTAATAATTACGAGGAATTCTTTATTATAAATAAGGTAATTAAGCTCTACTCTATATAGCTTATAGGAGTAAAATGCAATTAAGTATAAAAGTCCTTTATTATCTTATTATCTAAGCTAGGCTCTTAGCATAAAGTCTAATATATTTATTTTAAGTTCTATTAGTTAGGATAAATTAAATATCTTAAGTACTAGTTTATTTAGGATAAGTTCCTTAATTATATAAAAGGCTTTTTATGCCTTATTCCTAAATATAAATATCTTATTTTTTTTTATGAGATTTATTAATAATATTATAATTTTCTTAAATTATTTAAGGAATTTATAGTAATAATTAGTAAAACTAAGGAAGGCTTATATTTCCTTAATATTAGTTAATTCCTTTTAGTCCTTAACTACTAAGACCTTCTTAGGGTCTATATATATCTCGTTATAAGAGATAATATATCTAAGAAATTCTACCTCTAAGGCATAAAATTTACTTTTCTTAGGTTTTACTAATAAATTAATATCTTATAGTATTTATAGTACCTTATAGATATATTTTATATATTCTTTTTTTATTTTAGAGAAAATAAGGATATTATCTAGGTAATATATAATAAATATATCTAGATATTCTTATAGTATATTATTAATTATTTATTAAAATATAATAAGTATATTAGTAAGTCTAAAAGGTATAATAAGGTACTTAAATAGTTTATACTTAGTATAAAAAGCGGTTTTCTATTTATATCCTTTTTTAATTTAAATAAGGTTATAGGCTCTTTTAAGGTTAAGTACTATAAAGTACTTTATTTTAAAAAGTTAATTCTTTAACTCGCTAATAAGGGGTAGTGATATATAATCCTTAATTATAATAATATTAAGTATTTTAAAGTTAATATAAAGATAGAGTTTTTTATTTTTCTTTAGGATAAATATAATAAGGTATCTAATAAATAACTTACTTTCCCTAATATATCCTTTTTATAATATTTCTTTAATATATTCTTTTTAATATTAGTAATTATATTATATTAAGTAAATAGAGTTTATTAAAGCTAGGTTATTTTTTATTAATAAATTTAATTTCTAAATCATAGTATATATATAGTAATAAACCTATTTTAAGTTCTTTCAAAGAGTTTCTTATAGATATAGTATTTTATTAGTATATTCTTAAGGCATTTTTCTTTAAGTATTTTCTTAATTTACTTAAGGTCTTTTTTTAATTACTAGAATTATTATATAATATATATAATTATTTATTAATTCTATTATTTTTATCTATTATAATATTTATATTATATCTCTTTAAGTAAAGAGATATCTTATATTTATTTTTACCTAATTTCTCTAATATCTTTAGTAAAAGTTTAAGATCTTATATTATCTTCTAAGTTATCTTTCTTTATAGAGAGTGCCTTATTATTAAAAGAGAGTACTTAGCTAGTTCTCTAGTTAAAATATAAGTTAAATCAGCGTAATTATAGGTACCTAAGTACTAGGTTATAGCCTTTTATAGGTATAATATTAAATAAGATTCCTTAGTTCTTTCTTTTAATAAAAACTTTAAGGTAATTAATCTCGCTATTAATAACTCTATTATTATAGTTAAATTACTTCCCTTTAAGGTTAATTATAATATAAGGTTCTATCTTATACCTTTATAATAGCTCGAGCTTATTTACTATCCTTAGGTTAAATAGGTTTTACTTTGCTTTGCTATTTATTAAAGCGCATAGTTATTTTCCTTTGACTTATATTAATATTTTAAAATATCTTTATATTAATCCTCCTTTAGTAGTATATAAGGCCTTTTATAATATTATAAGTTATTCTTTTACTTATAGCCCTTTTATAAGTAGGCTTCTTAATTTTTTAATAATATATAGCTAATATAATTATGCTTATATTTATTATTATTATATACTTTATAGTTATATATATTATCTTAGCTATATAGCTAGTCTTAGTATTATTATTTTTATTTTTATCTTAAGTCTTTTTTATCTTTTAATTAGGCTATTAGTTCTTATTTTTTTAATGCTTCCTCTTAGTTAATTTATTTTTATTAGTTTTTTACCTTATAAATAATTTATTTATATTTTTAGATCGCTTAATATAAGTCTTTATAATATTATATATATATAATACTAATAATATTATATTAATAAAATATCTAATAACCTTCTATTTTATATTATATATAGGGTTAGTTATTATGTTAAACTAATAGGGCAATAAGGAAGTAATCTTATTCTTACTTTTCTTCCTTATATTCTTTGCACTAATAATATTAATAGGATATCTAGGAGATATTAGGGTATTCCTTATATATTAGGTATATCCTTATATTATCTTATAGGTTAAATAGTACTTCTTAGTATTATAGGTTTTTAGCTAGTTCCCTATAGTAAGCTTAGATATAGATTTCTTATATATCTGCTATATCTATATATTCTCGTGCGGTCTAGATATACCTTTCTTATAGGTTATTTTAGTACCTATTATTATTTTTATTATATAGCTAGGGGTAGTTTTCTTCCTTTTATAGCTCTTTATTACTTTTTCTTATTTTTTATTATTAAGTATATAATTCGCGTAGTTCTTTCTATAGTTTCTTTATCTTATATCTAAACCTAATTTAGTTTATATTAGCATTACTCGCCCTAGTAAGCTAATCTATTTGCTAGGGTTTTTTATTATTATGGGCTTATTCTTATTATCTATAGGTTTTATTATATTCCTATAATGCTTTGGTTTAGTATTATAGGCATAGGCTATAGTTATACCGCGTAGGGTTATCCTACTAATAGTCCCTGCGGTATATAATAAATAATAATAATAACTATTTATTATATCTTATAACTTATTTTTTATAATTAAAGCCTTCTATAGTAACTTCCTTATAATTTATTTATTTAGTTAGTATTAGGGGTATTTATTATTTTTACTTTATTAATATTATTTCTTCCTTTTATTTAAGTTTCTTAGTAATTATAATAATAACCCTCTTGCTATTTATTATATCTAGTATAAGGTTTCCTTATTTTATTAGTTCTAAGAGTAGTTATTATTATATATTCTAGGTTTCCTTTAATTACTTTCTAAGGCATCTTACCTAGCTATAAGATACTCTTTTATTTAGTTCTTATTTATATTTATTTTAACCTTATCTTATTAATATATTATATCTACTTTATAATATCGCGATAAGTTTAATTAATTAGATCGCAGTTTATAGTTTCTTATCTTCTTATTAGGCTTAATAAGCTATATTAGTATATTTCTTACCTTCTAAGAGAGATTACTATTAGTTAAGTTAATAGCATCTTTCCTTAATATCTCACTATTTCTTATAGTAAATCTTCTTAATATAGTTTATCTTATAGTAATAATAGTATTCTAGGCCTTAGTAGTCTTATTTGCCCTTTTATATAGCTCTAAGTATTATAAGGCTAGCTTTAGTGCTATAAGAGGTATTATTACTCTTTTTCTTACCTTAGTTAATATTAAATTATAGGTTATTAGCCTTATTACTACTAAACTTAGGGTTTTATAATTTCTTCTATAAGAATTATTAGTTATTAATCTTAATTACTTAGCTAATATAATTAATTAGGTTATTAGGTTAGTTTTCTTTATATAGTTTTACTTAGACTTTTTTTTTAAGACTATTAAAAAAAAATAATATAGGGGTTCTTAATCTTAGTTAAGCTTTAAGGCGAGTTAGAGGTATTTAGTTTTATATTTAAAGGCTAAGTAGGTTTATTAGAGTACCTTAATCTCTCTTTTAGCTTATGCTTTTTTATTAATTATTTTAAATACTTACTAGAATATAGCCTTAAAGGTCTTAAAGCTTAAATAGAGGTTAATAATCCTAGGTAAGAGTTTAATAAAAGGGGTAATAAGGTATTCCTTTATAATAGGTTTAAATTAGGCTATAGCATACTTAGTGAGTTACCCCGCGGCATATTAAACCTTACTAGACGCTAAGTTAAACTATATTAGATAATAAGTTATAAAAGCATATAGCTATATAAGGAATATAAGTAGCTTATAGGCGGTTTTATTTAATTTCTCTAGGAGGTCTAACTTTAAGATTTCTCTTATATCCTTGCCTCTTATAATAATAATTATTATATTATTAACTTCTTAGATATTATTTATATACTAGGTATTTTATGCCCTCTATATTTTATTTATTCTTTTAATAAGGTCATAGAGTCTATTTATCTTAGTGCTTATAGTAATAATCTAGGCTTAGAGCTACTTAACTTTTTTATTATTAGAGCTATCTGCGTTATTTATATCCTTATCCTAATTAGCTAAAATAAATATAAGTAAATAATTAATAGGTAAGACCTATTAGTAGTTATTAATAGGGGTTACCTAAATAGCTATTATATTTAATATTATTTAAGGTAATATAAGTAATCTACTAAATAAGAGCTATTAATATATAATAATTATATATATTCCTAAGGGGTAAACTAGCTATATTAAGTTTATATTAATAATAAAGAATATTATATTATCTTAAAGGGGGTATAAGTTATATCTAGTAATATACTTAAGGGTATTAAGTATAACTAAATTATATTAATAGCTAAGGTAGCTACTATATAAGAAAATATAATAAGCATATCTTATATACTTCCTATGATATAATAACTTATAATAGATTATGCCTTATAGGGCCTAAGCTATTATAATCTATTTAGCTAGCTCAAAGAGGATTATAGCCTATGAGCCGTAATCCGTTTTGATCTATACGTAATTAGTCGGCTAATATGGGTCCTTCTTATCACGTGGCCTGAGGTCGTCTAGGGCCGTGATAAATTAATACCTCTTAAAAGTTTACTCTTTACGCGCCTATTTATATTAATCTAATTAATTACTTCTCTTACTTCTCTTATTATTATTACTTTTCTTTTTTATAATTAAGTCTTCTTTGCCCTCTAGTATTAACTTAGTAAGTTATTTATTTATTAAAGGTCGCGGTTTTTACCCTTAATAAGGTATTTTTATATATTATTATTTTTATTCCTTTAAAAAGAGACTTTAATGCCTTTAGAATTAACTCTAGAGAGCTACTTTTATATCTTTTAATTTATTTATTAAGGTATTTAGACTAAGATTTAGCCTTAATAATAGTCTTTAATATTCTTAAAACCTATATAGTAGGGAGGCTAGCCTCTTTCTTAACCGGCGTTAAGGTCTATAGCTATATATTAAGCTTTAAAATTATGCTTTTAGTATTAAGTAAAATAAGCTTAGCCCCTTTAAAAGCTACTTTAATATCTTTTTTTATTATAATAGCCTAGAATATAGCATAAAAGGTAAGAAAGAACTTAGTCTTAGAAATATAAATTATTAAGTATTAAATTAAATATTTAATTTTTTAATTATATGCCTTCTTAAGTAAGTTAAAGTACTTAATATTAAGGGGCTAAAATAAGTAAGATAAATAAGGTAGTATATAAAGTATAATAATCTTATTTACTTAGTAATATTTCTTAAACTTAAGAGAATAATAACTTTTATAACTATTAAGGATTAAAAGATAATAGTAATTAATTAATTATATCTTTATATACTAGTTAAAGTACTTTAGCTACTTAAGGCCTAGCTTATTATTAGTCTAGCTATTAAGAGATATTATAATAACTTAGTTATTTAAGAGGTTACTATCTTAGTATTAATTAGCGAGGTAATATTAGCCCGCACTTATAATAAATAGCAGGATTACTTAGCCCTTTGTATTAATTACTTAGATAATAGTAATTTATTTTTTATTTCTAAGTTATATTAATTTTAGTTTTTTATATCTTTTAAAGCTTATAATAATTATTTTACTTATAATAATACTTATTAAAAAGCTAAGCTTATTAAAGTTATAAATATTAATAAGGTTAATATTATATTTCGCGATTATACTCTTTATATATTATAGCTTAAAATAACCTAACTAGTGGTTAGCTTATATAATACCTAAGGGAGAAAAACTAAATTAATTAGTATTAAATTACTTAGCTTGCCTAGTAATCCTTATAATTTATAAATTACTAAGATTATAAAATAATACTTATAATTTAATAGATTTATATATATAAAATATATTTATTATATTTTCTTATATATTAATTACCTTAGTTATTAATATAACTTAATTATATTTAATACCTTTAAGTATATTATTTAATATAACTTATATCTTATTTAAGATAATATTAATAATCTCTTTATTAATATAAATTAATATAATTGGTTTATTTCCCTTAAGACTTATATTACTATTATATATTAATACCTCTTATTTAAAGAATTACTTATATTACTAAAAGTAATATAAATAGTTTTTTAAATAAAAATTATTAATATATAATAATTATATAAATCTTAAGAGAAATAAATTAATTATATTAATTTATAGTTATAAAAGAAATATTTATATTATCTTAAGTAAGATATATATTATATTTAATAATTTACTTAAAGGTATTAAATATAACTAAGTTATATTAATAGCTAAGGTAATTAATATTAAAAGAAATATATATTTATATATATTATATATTAAAAGTTATAATATTTAATTATTATTTATATTATATTAATTAAAGTACTTATATAAGTAATTAAGGTAATTAAAAAAGTAATTATTATAATTACTTATAATATAACGTACATGATAAGCGAGTGCACCGGACAAGTGAGTGCACCACTTTGAAAGTTCTTAGGATTTACACCTTAATTTTTAATCTCTTTAAAAAATTCTCTAAAATTAAGGAAAAACCTTAAAAAGCTATAATTTTAGATTTTGATTATATAAAATGAGAAAAGTATTTATTATTTTTTATAAGTTTTTTAAAAATCCCTTAGTAAGCTAGTTTAGAAAAACTCATATTCGCACTGTATATATAGCTATTTCTTTATAAACGAATTTTTTTAAAAATATTAAAAAATCATTTTTAGATATTATATAGAGTTATATTTATAGAAATGCTTTTTTTAACTTCATAGCTATTTTATAGCTATTTTTAGAGACTTAGGATTTTGTGATTTTAGGTTATACAGTATGCTGGTGCACTCACTTGTCCGGTGCACTTGCTTATCATGTACGTTATAAGTAATTATACCTTAATTAATAAGAACTTATAAGTCTCTTATTTATATATAATATATACTTTATTAGGCTATAATAATTAATTATTATATTAAAATTTCTTAAATTATTTTTTAAATAAATTTAAGAAATTAAAAAAAAAAAAAATATATATATAATAAAAATATAATTAAAAATATAATAATAATTATTATTATATATCTTATTTTTAAAGCTTTAATTATTTTAAAACCCTCTTTTTAAAAATTATTAATTAGTTAAGAAAGAAACTATTAGCTACCTTATAGTTTATTAATATAAAAAAATTCTCTTATAAAAAAAAAACTATTAATAACTTAATTAATAGTTTTTATAAGTAATAGGTTATATATTATAATAAATTATTTAAAAATTCTTATTATTATATATATTATATAAAAACAGTTATAATATTTAATAAGTAATTTTATTTAATTTATAATAGCTTTAAAAGACTAATTAGCTTTTTTTATTTATTTTTATTTATATTTAATATTTAATTCTTAAGTTAATTCCTTAAGATATAACTTAGCCCTTTGAGATATAACTAGTTTTATAGCTTAGCCTTTTTAAATAAAAGATATATACTAATTGCGACTTTTCCTAGAGAAATAGCTATAAATAAACCACCTTATTAAAAATTTCCCTTAAATACCTTTAAAAATTAATACCTAATTCTAGAAAAATATTATAGGAAAAAGAACTTTATTTCTAAAATCTTTATAGCTTAAGGTAATATATATCTCATTTGCAGAACCCTAACCCTACTAGAACCCTGATTTCTGGAAACTATTAGCTAGTTAAGAAAAAAACTATTAGCTGCCCTATGGTCTGCTAGCGTAAAAAAATTCTCCTATAGAACAAAACAGTCAGTAGCTTAACCGACGGTTTTCATAGGTGATAGGATAAAGTTCAGTTAAAGACTGGCTTAGAGAGAGTCGCTGCCGCTTTGAGACCTATGGGGAATTGTTAAGTTATAGTAATGGAAAAGATAGTAAGAATTATCAATCGAGTTAGGTATATAGATGTCAGATTTCGTATTGAAGACGATGGAAGCTTAGATGTTCGGGGGGTTACTAACTTATTGGGATTTAAAAAAGACCATGATATATGCCTCTGCTCGGCTCTGACTCAAGTCGTCGGTTGTGTTGGTGATGTACCGGCAAGTCGAATCACTGTCTTATCGCTGATCTATAACTGATCCACAAATCTAGAGACTTTGAGGATAAACAAGATGAGCTCAAGGTTGTATATACGAGCAAGTTGTTGGCAATATCGCCTGATACTGGGTAGCGCCAACGGACAACTCACGTCAAATCGAGGAAACAGATTAATTAACGGCCACTCAAAGAGCAAGCATGGCAGAATACCCTGGCACATGATGGTACCGTTGCTAAATGCCACGACCTCAATCCAGATCTGGTCACAAACCCAACTCTAAGCACTTATCGTCCTCCCACACATCCTTCTTAAAATCTTGATCAACTGGCCACGAATCCGAGCCTATACCTACGTCATTCGGCCACATTTCCTCAAGAATCTGCCAGATTCGTCGGCGGTTGGTAAAACTAGGAGGAACATGCAGTCCAACCGTCTCGTGGCTCCACAAATAGCCCTTCTCGTCCCCTTCATATGCACGGTCTGAGGGCTGTGTAGGACTTAAAACCTGCCGAGTAATCTTTTCCCAGTTCCACTCCTCTGTTTCCGACGGTTCCGAGTAAGTCTTGTTGAGTACCTGTTCTATATCGAGATCCCAAAGGAAAGGGATTTGAAAGAATATCTGCTTCCATAGAGATTGGGGCATTATGTAATTACAGTCAAGGGACATAGTACCAATTTGGAACCACGGCATAAGCTTATTTAGGATCTCTGGTGGTAATGCTGCGAAACGGCCCTTGAACTCTTGCGTTGAGTTGCTCAACAGCATAGTAGTCGTGGCTCGGCTGATTGGCTCTAGATTAGAGATCAGTCGGGTCGTTAAGTCGGGGATGTTGATGGGGTTATGAGCCCACTGTCAAAGACGGATTAGTTACTAATGCGTGCGTAGAGTGAGGGATACCCTACCCATCCTTCCCATTCATCACCAAATCTAACTATGCAGGGGAAGGGAACAAAGTAACGATCAGTCGTAAACGAGAGTGCTTTACCAGGCTGGGACGTCGGTATATAAGGGAGGAAGTTATACGAAGGAGACTCTCGTTCGGGATCACGTCGAGCACAGCGGCGTTCGAGTGTCATCCAAAGATCTCCAAGTGAACGAATCCGAGCATTGAATGAGGTTTCCATGACGCGATTGGCCAGCTCTTCACAGGCAGGGTGTATCCCAACGTATAGTTGCCAAGTTGCAAGTTGTGCTGAAGCGTCGGACTGGTCAGGCGGCCACTTGACCTGAGGGAGCACCCATTGTCTATCCGGGAGAAGGTTTAGTTGCGGGAGTTGTTCGTCTTTGCCCGCAATAAAACGACGGACTGCATCATCGGGCAGGTCCAAGGATTGAGGATGACTGCCAAGCCACGGAGGCCAATGTGGGCCACGTAGGCAAACGGTGCTGCTTGTCGAATCAGGCGGGATCGGCCAACAAAGATCGATACCGCAAATTGTGCAGATGAAAATATCGGGGTTGGATGCCATAGTCGCTTGTTGGGGATCAAAGTAGAATGAGGAACATGAGAAGGATAATGAGAGTGTCTGGATGTTGCAGCTTTGCCAAAAACTTCCAATAATAAAGAGGGAGGTTGGGTGATGTCGGCTAAAATATGGGTCTACAAACCTCGGTGATTTCCAGTTGAAGGCAAGGGTCACACGAGGGAGATGCAGTCTGTGCCCCGCAGCCGCTTTAGCAGTGACTCAGGCCAGTTAAATCCACTAAAGAGATGAGATGCATGTTAGGTCTTCTAACTTATCTAAAGAATTTAAACCCTGATATATTATCTCTCTACCCCGCTTATAGATTTATTTCTTTTAATAATAAAGATATATTAGATAAGATAGCTATTTATTTATTTATTACTATAAAGGAATTAACTCTTTTTTTATTTTCCTTTTTTTAAGCTTTAAATAGCGCTTCTTAGCTATTAAATAAGATATTATTAAAAGTTAATAAGAAAAAAAAATTTTAATAAAGAAAACTATATAAACTAGTAGAGATTAATACCCTAAACTATTATAAGTATAACCTTAGGGGATATACTTAAAATACTAAGAAATACTTAGAAGTATTTTATATTTTAAGTATTTTTAAGTATAATAAGAATAAGATATAATTTAAAAATTATTTTTTTAATAAGCTTAAATAAATAATAGTCATATATAATAAATTAAGATTTTATTTTTAATATATTATTAATATTACTTAAAATAATTATAAAAGAAAGTTTTAATAAATTATAAAAAATTAAATAATTAATTTTTAAGGCCTTAAAAATAAAACTAATAAAAAGGAAATATTATATTATAACTTAATAAAGTATATATTATATATTAAAAAAAGCCTTATAAGTTTTTATTAATTAAGATATAATTACTTATATAATTATCTTAATTAATATAAAAGAAATAATAATTAGATATTATAAGCTTAATATATAATATATATACTTATATATTCTCTTATTTATTAATTACCTTAGTTATTAATATAACTTAATTATATTTAATTACTTTAAGTATATTATTAAATATAATTTATACCTTACTTAAAATAATATTAATATTTTTATTATAAATATAAATAAATATAATTAATTTATTATTCTAGGACTTATATAATTATTATATTATTATTATATTTATATATTTAATATATTTATTTATTAAATATATTATAAATATAAAATCAATTATTATATTTTATATTATTAATAAAGATTTTTAATTTTAAGAGAATTTTTTTTAATTTATATATAATTTAATTATTATTAAAATTCTTATTAAAATTACTATTATTTATATATTTATATAAGCTAAGATATATATATTATATATTTAATTAAATAAGTTTAATTAATTAAACTTATAAACTTTTATTTATTACTAAGTTTTAATTTATTATTAAGCCCTAGCGCTAATACTTTTAAGTTTAATAAAACTTTAATACTAACTTTAAGAACTAATCTCTCTAAAACTTATAATATTAATAACTTTTATTTCTTAATATACTTATACTTATAGCTATATAGCTAAATCTTAGCTAGTTATAAAACTTTTTTAATTTTTTTATTTAATATTATAAAAGGTATTAATATTAATAATAAGAGTTATAAGCTATGCCTTATATAGATATATATTATTATTATTTCTTAAGCTATTAAAGAAATTAATTTCCTTTTAAGTACGATATTTATATTCTTTTAGCTTTTTTTTAATAACTTTTAATAAAAAAAGCTCTTTTTTTATAAAATTATATTAATTATTTATATTATAATTAAGTAAAAAATAGCTAAATAAAAAGAAATTATAATTAAAATTATAAATTTAACTTAAACCTTTTATTTAATAAGTTATATACTTATTATAATACTTTAAATAGCTTTATATAATATTATTTCTTATACCTTATTATAAGTATTTTTTATACCTTTATAAAGCTTATAAACCTTTTTAATAAAGTTATTTTAATTATATAAAAAGATATATTAATAAGTATTAATTATATTATCTTAATTTATAAATTAAAAGTCTTTATAAAAAGTAATTCTTATAATTTTATTAATATATTATTATTTAATTAACTAATTATAAATTAATTAACTAATTAGTTATAATTATTATTAAT
Organism: Fusarium solani; assembly: GCF_023522795.1. Taxonomy (NCBI): domain Eukaryota; kingdom Fungi; phylum Ascomycota; class Sordariomycetes; order Hypocreales; family Nectriaceae; genus Fusarium; species Fusarium solani. The sequence goes on along the minus strand of NW_027072147.1, from coordinate 2,912,407 downwards.
TATAATTAAACTTTCTCTTATAAAGATAATAAAAATATAATTCTTTAAGATTTTAATTTCTTTAAGTAATTAAAAATTATAAGAATAATTAAAAAATTAATATTAAAGAGAAGTTATTATATAAAAGGGTTAGATTTTAATTACTTTAATTAATTAAGATATAAGCTATTTATTATAAATAAAGCTAGTTTTAATATATTATTAAAGCTATTAATAATTATATAAATAAACCTTATTAATTTAAGCTTATTAAGACTTTAGGCTTTAGGTATAAAGCTATTATTTTAAAATTACTAAGATATTAATTAAAATATTTTTATTTTTATTTTAAGTAATATAAAGTAATAAAATAATATATAATTTAAATTTAAAAACCTTTTTTTTAATTATTTATATATTATTTTATTACTTAAATAATTAAATAATTAATTATATTTTATTTATAATTTATTATTAATTAATATATATTAAGTCTAAATTTTTATTAAATAATATTTTAATCTTAAAATAATTAATAATATATATATAATAAGTAAATTAATTATACAAATAAATTAATTATATTTTTTATTTTTTTAAAAGAAAAATTATAATATAAAAATTATAAATTATTTTATTTATTAAAATTATTTATTATATTTTTTTTTAAATATTTTAATTATTATTTAATAAGTCTTTAAATTATATCTAGGCTTATTATATATATTATATTATAAAATATTTAATTTAATTATTTTTTTTTAATTATTATTTCTTAATAATTTTATTATTATTTATATATTTATATTTATTTAATTAATTATTTTTTTTTAATATTTTCTTTTTCTATAATTTAATTTTTCTTAATTTTTAATATTAACTTAATATTATATTTATTTTTTAAAAGTCTTAAATCTTAGCTCTTAATAATATAATTTTATATATATATTTTTCTTATTATTTTTATAAAAGACTTTATAGCTTTTATAATTAACTTTAAGGAATTATTATAATATTTTTTAATTTATTTTTAAGGTATTTAAATTAAGATTTAGCCTTAAATATAATTTTTAGGTTTTTAAAACCTAAGAGATAAAAAATTTAATTCTTTTTTTAATAAGTATTTAAGTCTATATTTATATATTAAGCTTTAAGATTATAATTTTTAAATTAAAAAAAATAAAATTAATTTTTTTAAAAGCCTTTTTAATATTTTTTATATTATAATAGCCTTATATATTATATAAATAATTAAAAAAAACTTAATTTTTAAAATATAAATTATAAAATTTTTTATTAAACTTTTTATATCTTAATTATAAGCTTTTTTAAATAACTTAAAGTATTTAATATTAAGTAATTAAAATAATTAAAAAAAATAAATTAATATATAAAATTAAATAAAAAAACCTTTTGTAATATTTCTTAAAATTATTAAAATAATAATTTTTATAATTATTAAAAATTAAAAAATAATAAAAAATAATTAATTAATTATATATTAATTAAAATACTTAAGTTATTTAAACCTAATCTTATTATAAGTTTTAATTAATTTTAATAAGCCTAAAAGGTAAAAAGGATTTTAATATTATAGCTAAATACTAGGCTAAGCGGTCTAATATAATAAAAACCCTATTATATAACTAAGTCACTATAAAAGTAAGTAAGACCTATTATAATATAAGTAAATACCTTTATATAATACTTACTTATAATAACCTTACCTAAGTAAGTTAGTAAGTACTATAGGTTTCCTATTAATAAGTACTTATTATATATAATATATATTTATTATACTTTCTTATATATAAGTTACCTTAGTTATTAATATAACTTAGTTATACTTAATACCTTTAAGTATATTACTAAATATAACTTATACCTTATTTAAGATAATATTAATATCCCCTTTACTAATATAAACCTATATAACTAGTTTATTTCCCTTAGGACTTATATAATTATTATACCTAGCTTTATAATTAAATTATAATATACTAAGTTATTAAGAATTAATTAATTAAATAAAAAAGATACTAAATAAGGGATTTGTAACTAGCTTACTTATATAGCTAACTTACTTATTATATATGTTATTTATTTCTTATATATCTCTCCTAGTAGACTTATCCCTATAAGGCCCCCGTGTACCATTTCAAGATAGCAGAGGTATAAAAGGAGATATCCTAAAAGCTAATACCATACTACTAATCTCTTCTACTGCGAGAAGGGGTCCCGCTAATCTAAGTCTCAGCCACCACAGCCATTATATCACACGCGGAACAAGGCCTGAAAGAAGCGTCGACCAGATCGACACGACCTCTGCCCTGGGGACAAATGCCGACGCCGCCATGGTTCAATCCATCATTTCGTGGGTGAATTACCAGTCAGCAAGATAGATGAGCGAACACACTCACTACAATTCAGCGCAGGGAGATTAAGAATTAATTCGCGACTTAGAATGATACAAAGTGACGTAATAGTTACTATTTTGCATAAACAGCAGTTCATAGAGTGCGGTGGCTATCAGGGAAGTTCCGAAGGTATATAAACTCCCAGACCTGCGCTAGTAGCTGTCAATGTGGCGTGCCGACTTAGGATTAGGCACATGTCTCACCTTTCTTTCTACTTCAAGGATCATAGACCTGTCTACTGCCGTGTACGATTAAAAAAAACCACACTTTTCCATCTAGAACAGCTCTGGTAGAGTTTCTCCTTAATCACCTCTGCATCTAGACGCCGACATCCGACACCCTGTTATCTCTTTCTGTGGATTTTAGTGATATTCGCTTCCTCACGCCGATATAAAATAGCGAATGTTAATTAAGGAAATCAAGGTCTCATGAAGGTTCAAGAAGTACTGCTTGAGGCTGGGGTTGTCATATTTCCGGTTCATCTCTCCGGTAAGAATGTCCATTGAAACTCTTTTTAAAGGGAGCATTCCATGGATTCTGGGGGCACTGCCGCCAGGTTGGTGAACTGTCCTCCCCCAAATAGTCGCTCCGTAACAGAGCCTTCAGGCAATAGAACCAAGGTCCAGTCCTGCCATCGGATTCCGCCAAATTGCCGTCATCAATCCATGCTGTACTTTCTGCCACTGGACGTACCACTTGGATATTGGGGTCCCAGTAGTGAAACCTCGCAAGACTGCCGGTGTGCAAGCGACAAGTGCACAGATTTTTTCCGATCCTTACATGGTCGTAAGTGACGCACCCATCCCAACCAGCCCAACTCCAGCTTGGCATCCCTGTGCTTTTATCCCTGGCAGTTAGATGGCCGGCGGGGTGCCAAAGGAGAGTTTCCAGAAAGGATGATTCAGGGAGGCCCAGAAGAAAGCCCGTTTTCAGCTGACGAGCCAATACGTTTTCGATCCCGGCAAACGCTTTGAGAATGTCTTGGGGGAATGACAGGGTGCGGCCAGTGTACTCCTTGACATATTCTTTGTAACGATACAGAGGGTTCCCATCTGTCCCAACCCTTAATCCTTTCTCGAAGTTTGGCGCGTCTGGGCTGAAAGAGCATTCCGAGTTGACTAAATCGTCTTCCTCAGTGTTGTAAAAGCAGGAGAGAAAGATGTGCTCATCACAGAAAACAAGATGTCTTCTCGAGAGCATTCGTTCTTGATAGGTCCAGCCCCTGGTGTTCCACGGTGAGTAGTCAATCGATTGGTAAGAAAATGGGTTGATCATTCGAGGCTGAACCCAAGCTACCATTGATTCATCAAGTTGTAGGGCCCAGCTAGGGTTTTCAGGCGCGTCTGCTCGAGGTCGACATGAAGTTCCCGGTAACCCAGGGGCAGTGTTCGTAGCAGCCACAATCGTAAACACAGCCATCCCGTAGATTCTATCCATAGCTTTTATCTGGGCATGTTTCGACACGCCGTCATCCTGGATGATGCACAACCGGTCTACCCAGAGATAGCGTTGACCAATGTCTCTGCAAAGTTGAATTGCATCCACAATAACGTCCGGGAGCTGATTGGAATTAAGGCCGTTCTCCTTTTCCAGCTGTGCTTGAGTGGCACGTTCAAGCCGAATCGTGTGTTTCTGTCCCGTGGACTGAGATGCTCACACATAACTGAGAGCGACAAAGGTGGTCGGTGATGGGTGCTCTCGAACACACATTGAAAAAGTGTCAATCAGCCGAAATCCGGCCGGAAGGGTTGCCTCAACAAGAATGGTGTTGCAGTTCTTGCCATGATGGTTCTGGCAGATCTCGAGCCAACTTTTGACACGGTCGATTTCGATGTATGGCCGATTCCAGCGAGTGGCACGTTCGAGACCAAAGCCGTACCCCCTGAAATGCAACTCCAACGGGAGGGAAATGGGTATGTAACAAGGCTGTTCGTGCGGCTCGCTTTGTATGGACAGGCATATTGGCAGAATGCATCGTTCCTGCATTGGCCCTATGTCATGATGTCCATGGAGTGGCGTAATCTGACCTTGCATGAACGGCCTCCATGTGGCAATTTTGGTGGGCGTCTTTGGATCGAGATGTGGCTGTACCGCCTCCCATACTGCTGTGCAGATTGTGCAATTCGCTCTTCGGGAATAACGATTGGGTGGATGAAAACTGAGATCCTCGAAGCCTTGGTCGTACTTAGCCATGGATGGCGCCCTGGTGCGATGTTCTCCTCCGAAGGTATTCGGATCCAAGCGAATCTGTTGGTCATATTCGCAGAACAGGAGGTGGTTGAGGTCATCCCACCTCTGACAGTCGTCACAAAGATTCGGGTTGTAACTTCTAGGAATGCCCCAGCAGAGGGTGCATTCACAGTCGACAATTCTGTTGCAGAACTCGCATGACTGATCAACACCGGCTTTGGCCCTTCGATCCCAGATATCCCCGTCAATATCGTTATCTTGATATGCCTGCCATTTCTCCCTTTCCTTGCATGGGAGAAGGGTCTTTCGATAGTTTTCTCGAATTGCACGGACATCCACGCCTAACCTAGCTTTCATCACCTCCATCCACTTGATGGGGTCGAAATAACGAGGCTCTTGGTGAGATTCACTGGACAGGCTGCTGCCACCGCTGTCGGACATGGTGAAGAAGAACCCCTGGAAGAGTTATGGAGATCAGGAAAGCCGATCGGGTATCTCTGGTGAATGAAGGTGTTGTCGATAACCTCGGCTGGCGTCGATGATCTGCCAAGTACAATTCCTTGGTGCGACCTAGGTGAGGATGGGTAAACTAAATCCCGCAAAGAAGGAATCAAGGGTACTTTATGATCAATTCAGTCTGCTGACGCTCATTGGCTCGGCTAAGTGGATTCATTCAGTCAGGCAGACGCCTTCCGCAGCCTGCTTCGTGTGAGATGATTCCGATCTTATCTTTTTACATTTCAGTGATGGGGCGGCGGCAGTGCCGTCTGTTCCCACCGTAGCCTGGTGCCAAGCCAGCTACCCCCTCTTTGCCATGGCACCATTTGCTTCAGTCACAGGCAATGCCTGTTTGCATCCAGGAGGCTGCGCACGTGTTGGTATCGTGGCCTTGTGCTTAACCGAGACAGCGGAGGGGATGTAACGGAAACATTGGGACCCTGGTCAAGTTCTGGGACATTGTCTTGGACCCTTACCACATGGCTCATCATAGAGTTGGCGCGTGAGAGATGTCTGTTGCGTTCTTGGCCTGGGCTTGCGACTGAGTACCCGTTCTCAGGTCTCCACCCTTCGTCGCCAACGTGCTTTAGGGCTGTGCTATTCTCGATCACTATTGGGGGTTATAAGAGGTGAGCAGCCAGGGATTACTGTCATCGCCTTAGGAACGGTTGAGGAATTGCGAGCAGTTGCGGCACTGACTGGGGAGCCGTTGCCTTCCTTGTTCCTATTCTATGTATACAAGATATAATGATCAAGGAAGTAAGTAAACCCAACAGGTGATCTGTGAATGCACCTAAAATTCTGTGCTGGGATTAATCATATGGCTACATCCAAACGTGCGAGCGACGCTAATTGAGCATCATGATCATCCACTGATCAGCCATCTAATGCTTTTATCTACCTTATTGACAGTAGTCATTACTCATTATGTATGTGGTCTTTTTTTCTATACTAAAAGTCGTCCCCAAAGCATTGTATTTACCGAGCGGCTCATCGTCTTTCCAGGGGAACTGATCTTACATCATGCACTTACCTCAAGTATGATGGGGCTCCTTCTGCCCTGCTAGCCATCCCATCGCCATACTTACGCTATTCACATGGAAACTTACCTTTCATCTCATTTCATATCAACGTCATCTCAGCTTCATCGCCCAGCATGATCACGATCACAGTTCTAGCAGCGAAATGCTCTTCAGGATGATTTCTGTCAAAATATCTATTAGAAGTTTCGATATTGCAGATTTCTCTCTATCATCCGGTCAGTACTGTTTCCAGAGGGTCATCACCTGTGGCGCCAACGTCACAGAGGATACGAACCGTCCATCCAGAAAATCAGCACGGATATACCAGGAATATAAGATCTGGCCACTCGGATTTAACAACATAAAGAGCCGCAAGTCTGAGTTTTTGAGCGAGGATGGGTATCCCAATAGCCCCTCGCTGTCCGAAGTGAGTGGATTCGCCCGAGTACTGCAGACGTGAGGTATAAGCCCCAACTGATGGTTGTCTGGTGTCACCGAGGAGACAGGGGATGTTTCAAAAGGAGCCAGGCTGAGTCTTGTCGTGGTATAAAGTATAAAATACATATTGATATCCAATCTAGGTCTTGATAGGGGGCCAAACAGCATGTCTCGAAGGGATCAGCAATCAACGTCTTTTTGTTGATGTGTGGCAAGAGGTCAATTCTAACGCGTGCGTGGCGAAACACAAAGCTGGGATGCAGTCACAGCAGGCTCGCTTTGTGTGTCCGCACTGCCAAGGAACGATTACAAAAATTTTCGCCATGAACTATTATCGAACGGAAAAACACACGCGAAAAACCTCGGTCTCCGAAAAGATATTCCTCTACCCCAATGCAAAGTGCAAGACGTATAAAGAATCCCTTTTAAGCCACATGATAACTTGAAGCGACATCTAGATAGCCGCAAGGATCATCGAGACAAGTCTATCTCACAAGAGGTGCGGGGATCTACACCATGAACCTCAACGTCGGCGTTGGCGTCACTTGGCGAACTACATTGCCCGGCAGCACTTCCAGTGGAGGCGGCCGAACGGAAGAGCAGATTGTAAAAACCGAGGTTAGTAGTCGAGGACAACGAGCCAAGTAATGAGGCGTTTGTGAGGGGTATGATAAAGATGTATAAGAGGATTCCTAAAGAGGTTAAGGAGAAGGGGCGCGAATGTCAACATACAATCTTTAGTTCGAGAACCGATAGCTGCCAGCAATGACGACCCAGGTGATGCAAAACAAAAAGAAAAACGATTCATAATTAACGACCAAGCTTGAATAATTCATGTTTATGGCTCCGTGGTTTTGAATATCTGTAATCTCAGGCAACGTGGCAGCGATACCGTCGCCCTGACGGGGCGTGTTGACAGCAAGGCAACAACGAGCGTGAGGGGAAGTGGAAGTGCCACGTGGTGCACACTGTGCAATCTCATCTCTCCAACAGTTTAAGGTTGCAACCCTTACTAGTTTTCTCCACGACAAGAGGCACAGTTGTGAGACAATTAACCAGGGGGGGCATATATTGTACTTCGCCGCAGAGCAAATGGAGTGTCTAACCAATACAGGAAAACATTCCATTTGTCCGGGTTGTGATCCAAGGAAAATGTCATCATTCGGCTCTCAACTACCAGTGATATCTCTTGGGTGTTAGTTGCCAAGATTGCGATCGCTGATTACGAGTTTCGCATGTAAGCTGCCAAGTGTTGCCAAGTCGGGGATCTTGCTCTCCTAGGCCATTGATGGAAGCCAAGAAATAGGATAATGAACATGTTGACAACTCATTGGGGGTAATCCCCACCCACCAGGTGAGGGAGATTGGCTTGGCGAATTCTTAGTGTTCCCGTTGAGACGTACGCACATGGCTTTTCTCCGCAAAGCACAAACCCCAAACCCCAGAGATTTCTCGTCAAGGGGTCTGACCTTGTTTCCCCAGCTCTCCCCCAAAGCACGCTCCCTCTTGGCGTCTGGGGCATGACTCTTTCCCACTCGCCACCCAATGGGACTTCGTGACACCTTGACGATAATGTCTGGGCATTAGTACCCCGCGCGTCCTTTAATTGTAACCTTGACGAAAACGAGTGAGGGATCGGCTTCGAGTATAAAGAAGGAGGTCTCTGACCCCCGACCTTGTCTCACCCAGGCTCTGCTCTCTTCCACTCAACACTCTTCTCTTCTATCTCTCCCCATTTTGGGCCACTCTTTGTGCCTACAGCTGTCGATTTGTCTTACAAGTCTTCCATATCTTCACCATGGCTCTCGGCTCTGAGGTCAGAGACGACCAGGCTTCGGTCAGCAAGGTGGAGGAAGCCATTGCTAGCAGCGATGGCCCCACCACGACCGAGTCTGCCCCCTTCGTCGATGACGCGACCGAGAAGAGGATCTTGACGAAGCTCGATCGACGCATTATTCCTTGTGTCTGTTGGATCTACCTGATGAACTTTATGGACCGAGGTAAGTCTGACCCCGCGAAAGCCAACATGAGAATGACATTGACCTTTCGGTGATAGTTGGCATTGGCAATGCACGTCTTTACGGACTTGAGAAGGAGCTTGGCCTGACTGGCGACCAGTATCAACTCGCTGTGTCCATTCTCTTTGTCACCTATTGTGTAAGTAGGAGTTTACTATTCCTTGGACTTGCAGCCTCACCCAACCCATGATCTCTGCAACGTCTACAGCGACGTATGGATACAGGACTAACGCTAATCATCCTAGTTGTTCGAAACGCCCTCCAACCTGATCATCAAGAAGATGCAGCCTGCCAGATACATTGCTGGCCTCCTCTTCTTCTGGGGCATCGTCGCCTGCTTCACTGGCTTCGTCAACAACTTTGCTGCCCTCGTCGCCTGCCGTCTCCTCCTGGGCTTCTTTGAAGCTGGACTGTTTCCCGGTATTATGTTGTATCTCACAATGTTCTACTCGAAGCGTCACATCTCTCTGCGCAACGCCTACTTTTACTCCATCTCGGCCATCTCGGGAGCCATCGGCGGTCTTGTCGCCCTTGGTATTGGTGAGCTGGATAACTGGGACGGCGTAGAGCAGGGTGCTGCCGGATGGCGAGCTTGGAGGTGGATCATCACCATCAATGGAATCCCCACGGTGTTGACTGCCTTCGTCGTTCCTTTCATCCTGCCCAACTCTCCCGAGACGGCAAAGTTCTTGTCCGACGACGAACGCAATGCTCTTACGGCCCTCCGAGCAGCTGAGATTGGACAAACGGCGTCCGGTCAAGAGCTACACAAGGAAGATGTCATGGCTGGAGTTAAGGATTGGACTATCTGGGCCCTGTCTATCGCTCAGTACTGCAGTCACTCGGTCCTCTACAGCTTCAGCGTCTTCTTGCCGACGATCATCAAACAGATGGGTACCTGGAGCGCCAAGCAAGTACAAGGCCTCACGGTGCCCGTGTACGTTCTTGGTTTCGCCGTCTACCTGATCTGCGCAAACATCAGTGACCGCACACAACAAAGAGGCCTTTTCTGCATGGGAGGTGGAGTTGTAATGATCATCGGCTACTGCCTCCTGATCGCGAATTACAGCGTCGCCATGAGTTTTGCAGGTTGCTTCTTTGTTGCCATGGGATTATGGACGGGCTCGGGATCTGGAATGGCCTGGATCACTGTTAACCAGCCGCGCTATGGTAAGCGTGCGTTTGCTAGTGGTATCTTTATTACCATTGGCAACTCGGCCGGCGTTGCGGCACCATTCCTCTTCAGTAACGATTATGAGCCTCACTACCGCCCTGGCTACGCCGCGACGATTGGCATGCTCGTCCTTGCCATTGTCATTCACGGCTGTGTCTACCTGCACTTTAGGCGGCTCAACAATAGAAAGCTGTCTGGAAAGGAAGATTGGAGAATGGAGGGCAAGACGGAAGAGGAGATCAATGAGTTGGGCGAGCACAACCCCCGATACATGTACACCCTGTAGAGCTCTACAGCTCTGCGCACCTTGGACAACCTCAGCAGTTGCATGTCATTAGTAGCTAGTAGTTTGATATTCCGAATGACATGTGATTTGTTTTATCTTTGTATGCTTGCTGCTATAATGGTCGCGGCATGGCCTAACGCGTGAGACCTCGCACCTCGGACAACGACAGGCTGCGAAACTTAGCTCAAAAAACAGGGATATGCGTAATAAAGCTTGATTATCGGGCCTTGCATGTCACAGACATGGATTCGTGGACTCCGCGGGTTTGCAGGTTGTGGGGAAAGCGTTCGCGCTTGGGCTTCCCGGGTCGGGGTCCGTGATCTCCGGGACCCGGAGCTCTAGGGTGGGTTCCTCGGCTCAACAGCCGCTCCTCTGCCACCTTGGCAAACATTGACAAGAGGTCTATTCGTCTATTTAGAGCGTTTGAATTAACCTGTGCTAGGTATAAGAGACAAACATGCTTGATACATAGCGAAAGAGTTTTGGTTATTGTAAAGAATAAAAAAGCATAAACCTACACCGAGGACAACCACTAAACTGACCGCGACCGCCGATGATTGATTTCATTCCCAGTTCTTAAACAAAGTGTGTGATAAGAATAGGCTAGGAGCATAGGAACTTAGACCAACTTAGAATAAGCTCAAAGCACACCACCAATGAATGACAAAATAGCCTGATCTAATGTGCTTATGTCTGTGTGGCTGGTACGGAGTAGTGCTGACACATGTCCCGATTAACTAGTCGTTAAGGTTTATACCCCTGACACCCTGGACCAGGCACGAAAACCAATCGCGAGAGTTTAACCTATCTGAGACGACTTTAGCACATAGTGTCAGAGATCCTGGGCGACGAGTGCTTTGACGTTCTTACTCCCCAACAAGATTGCCCTTTGCTGGCCACCCGATTATCAGCACGGCTGTACAATTCTTGATGGCCAGAGTGTATGGACCTGGATTGCGACAGCTGGGCCTGCCACCACTGAACTCTGTAGCAAGCAGTGCACTATGGACCGCGGTTCCACCAAATGTCCGGCTTCATAGGGGATGTTTGCCGAGTCTGGAACCAACCTCTGTTCCAAAACTCCGAGTGGAGACCTCCGGGGAACGTGGGATGTCGCTGTTCAATATCGTCGAGGGATTGGCATTCGACCTCATCAATTTGCCATCACGCGACTTGCTGGGAGCCGTACAAATTATAGCTCCAGAGCTGCCCGCGGATTTGTTGGATGACCATTGGGTTGTCAGTTGGGTCACTCAGTGTTGTTATTCTGGTCGCCTCAGCGGTGAAGAACTTGGTGGTGAAGAACTTGGCGCAGGGAGGCTCGAGCGAGCTCAAAATCTTCATTCATGTGGGGACGAAAGATGGTGAGCCTGTATTTGGGCGGTACAGCGGTTGTTGTTGTTATGAACGGGTTCATTGTTGCTTGCCTACGTAGATAGCTAGGAAGGATTGTGAATTGTCTCATTGGCCTCATCCTGCCCCGACACCATCGCTTCATATTCTTTTCTATAGATGATAATGGTCTGACCCCGAGCAAAGAAACCGTGTGGTTGCCACTCAGGATGTCCTACTACTCCAGTTCCCCAATCACCAATTCATTTCCGGCTGCTGACATTTCACTGCTTACACGCAGCAATCAGACCTGCCAAGGCCGCCAATGTCGAAAGCAAAGTTCGTTTGAGGTCAGCAGTCTTCCATACGGCTACTAGGGTTCGAATCTCTTCTGTAGTCTGAGAATCATCATCAGACCTTTTATGGCTCATCAACTTTGAATGGGCATCTAGCAATTTGTCGTTGACAGGGAACACAATCAACACAGTGTACACCACAACTAAACCCATAAAGAGTGAAGCGGCAATGTTAAGGCCGAAAGTAGGGCTGTTCATGCCGTCTGGGAAATGTTATTATTGTTTTCAATGAAGCCGGAAGATTTTTGATGGACAACTTACCTAGTAAAGCAGCCCCGAGGAAGCCCATGCCGGAGCCGGTCACCATAAAGGGCCCGTACTTGCGCCCAAAATCCCAGGCGCGGAACCACTGTCGAGTTATTGTATCTCGGTCTGACAAGAGCAAGGCATTGTGTACAGCCACTCTGTCGGAGCAAAGTCCGTACCCTGCAGTTCTCAGTTGTGATAATACTAAGCTGTCGACGAAATATCTACCAGAAGAGTGTGTAGCTGCAAGCAGGCTTGCGAGCTGGAGAACCTGAGCCCAGTTAATGGCCATTGGGGGAAGTGTGGACGAAGGCGCGATGACTCGAAGGCTTTGCGCTAGAAAGATGACCCCCGCCAGGTTTTATGATGTTTATCACTTGGATGGAACGCGCGGTCTGCGGGGTATAGAATTGTTTATTAAGCCATCACAAAGCTCGGAATTCTTAGAAGTCCGAGTTGGCTGTTGAAGCTGGAATTGATTTCGGCCTTCGCACCGGCTCGGAGTCCGGAGGTGGTCTCCTAGCCGGGTAACTACACCTTCAGCCAATGGCCTTGCAAAAGCACAGAAAATGTTTGACAAGGTATATATACCGAGTACCTTTCGGCCTGTGGTACTCATATTCAATCACTTCCTGGTCATTCAATCTTCATCCAACCTCGTTAGATATAATGGTCAACGTTGCCGTCTTGGGCGGCTCAGGCCATGTGGGCAAAACCATCGTAGACGCTCTCAAAGAGCACCCCAGTCACACGGTGATTATCCTAGGTCGTCAGGTTCGAGTCCCCACAACTTCATCCTTTGATCTTCATCTGCTGACGAGACGCATGATTCAGGCTCCATCCACGGTTGACCCAGACGCACCCACCGTTCTAGTCCAGTATGACGACGAGGAATCATTGAAATCAGCCTTGGAGACGCACGAGATAGATACCGTTATTTCTTGCCTCGGTGTTCACGATGACAAATTGGCTGAAGTCGAAGCCGCCGTGATTCGTGCGTCGGATCGATCCAAGCACACCAAGCGCTTCATTCCCAGCAACTGGAGCATTCCCAATGCCGACTCGTGAGTTCGCTTCTGATCTGAATCCAGATAAACTGGCCTTTGCCTGTTCTGTTCAATGACACTGATTAACAGTCAATTGATTAGGTCCAAGGAACCTCTCAATCCGTGGGCTGTGTTTCAACGAAAGGCGTTGGACCTTCTCCGAACCACTGGCTTGCAATGGACTGAGATTGCGCCTGGGTATTTCCTCGACTACTGGGGAATGCCTTATATCAAAACACACCTGACTGCAACGATTCCGGTCATTGACATTGCCAACGCTGTTGCTGCCATTCCGGGTACTGGCGACGAGCCTGTTGCCTTCTCTTATTCATTTGACGTCGCACAGGTCGTTGCGAGGCTACTCGAGATCCCCGAGTGGCAACAAACAACGTATATTATAGGGGACAAACTTTCCTGGAACGAGCTTCTGGGACTTGCTCAAGAGGCGCGAGGTCAGTGAGAAAGCCCGGTAGTCAAAGTCGTGGACTAACCGAGTTCGATAAACTAGGCACTGAGTTCAAAGTCCATCATGATGATCTGGAAAAGCTCAAAAACGGGCAGATCACCGAACTACCCTGCCACGTTCCTGCATATCCATTCTTTCCCAAGGAGCACCTCCAGGGACTGTATGCAATCTTGGAGATGCTGATGGTCTTGGGAAAGTTCAATTTGCCATCTGAGAAGGCCATCAACAATCAGCTACCGGATATTAAAATGCTGACTGCCAGAGAGATGCTAAACCAGACCTGGAAAGCGCACGATGGACAGTAGACCGGAAGCACAAGCAAGGAATAGAGTTCAGGTCATTAGAGTCAGATAGATTTACTGGGTTAGATATTGACCCTTAAAGCAGTTAGACAACCTCACTGAAATCCCTCTGCTGTAACCAGTAGGTGCCTCGTGATTAATAACCGTTCAATGTGGTCCATTGGCTCCGAGTTTGTGGGGGTGGGTCAGTCACCCTATTATAAACAGATGTCCCCGTCTTTACCCCGGAATTTCTAAGGCCCGAGGACATCCCACTATTACCTACTCCTCACTATCGCTGTAATCGAGATGCACAGGTACCACAGAGCCTACAAAGGTGAGGCAATCATCCTTCCTAGAGCTCTGCCATGCGTTTAGTTGAGAACCAATAGCATGTTTGCCATGCAGACGCAGGAAGACCAAGTGCGTAATGTCGACCGAAGAATATGACGCTGAAATGCCTTGCGTACGATGCCGTCGCATAAGGCGCGAATGCAGATTCAACACGGAACGCTCGGCTCATGTTACTCGTATCGTTAATGGTCAATGACATCTCCGGAGAGGGGTGCAGTTTTCAAGCGTCAGAATGGCCGGGATGCAGGCAGAGTAGATTCCAAGCTTTGTTTGACATATCCCTACTATGTATATAATAGAGAAAATTCCTACTGTATCAAGTGTGCGACTAAAAACCATGCATCCTGCTTACTATGCTTGATATCAGCGAGTGTACTATTCCATATGAATTGTAGGTAGTTAAGGGTATGTACCAACTCCTCTCGGCTCATTCAACTTTCTCTATCCCACACACAGTACATCACTATATCTAATTCCCCCTTTACGCCCAGTGCCCCGCTAGCCATGATGCACTGACAGCTGCTTGGACACCGGACCTCTTAGCACCCCTCAGCATTTTCTTATAGTCCTCGATCTGAGAAATCCCAACCACCACAAGCTCCTCCACCGTCTCCGGATCAAGGCCGTCCCTCCAGAGGCTAATAACCCCATTTACTTGGCAGTCGTCGATCGTTACCGACATCACCATTTCCGACTCATCCCTTAGTTCCCACGAAGCCCTGCCGTAGGCAACCATGCCTGTTGCTTTCCAATGCAAACGACCGAGCCCACCGCTAGACTCGTAGTGCCCCTCGGTTGCCTTGATGATGACTTCATGGTTTCGTTGCGGAAATTGGATTTCGGTTTTGGGCGGAAAGGCGTGGAAGTCGATCATGGCCACCTCCCTGTCTCCATCGGCAGGCGACGTGACATAGCACTTGTCCCCCCAGGCCGCGAGGATAGCTTTTCGCTTTACTTCGTAACGTGGTATCGTATCGCCTTCAACGCCCAAGATCCGGCGATGGCCCATAAGGGCGGTGTAGTGTATTTCCAAAGCAGGCTGTTCCTTGGCGCGTCGCGGATCTGGGGTCGGGTCTGCACGCACAATGTATTTTTCAAGCCAGGCGGGGGCCATGTTGGTGTTGGTGGGATGGGTGAAATGTTGAACTGAGAGCAGTGGCTATTTGCTTCCTTGAGAGGTGGAGAATCAAGAACCACCGTAGAGTTGTCAATGGTAGAATGGAGGATGGGAGCGAGGATTTAGTTGCTGCAGTTGTCATTCTCTATACAGCTTTGACAGAATACTATCTCTTTATAACGAACCATGCCAAGAACAAGAGTGGGCGCGAAAGGGGGCTGAGAGCTATCATGGGAAGAGTTAATTGCCAGGGGTAACATCTATGCTGCAGGTTGCCTCGCCTGTAAAGGACAGAGAAGCGGGTTAGGAACAAGCGAGCAAATACCGTGATATCGGGCTCCACTAGCACCGTCGGGCTTCATTAGAACTCTCGGGCTTCATTAGAATCGGGTTTCATCAGAATCGGGCTTCATTATACCGGGCTCCACCCGCTGCTATTTATAGATAGATGCCTATTCTAAACAGTGATCCAGCGAGCCATCCATGTATCAACAACCTGCTTTGCCTCGTCGACAAGGCCAAGGTCCAGTAGGAGCTGTGTGGTTCCGCGCACGGCAGACTCCAGGGCAGAGAAAATCCAGGCGTGGGTGATGCTTGTGTGCTCACCGACGAAGATGGTGTTGAGCTCTGTCTTGTGGTACGCGGGGATGAAGAGCTCCTGCTGGCCAACAGTGGGAGACGCCCAAGCACCAGCCTGATGCTCGTCAACCTCCCAGCATTGACGGTCATAGTTCCCAGTCCACTGCTCGTTGGCAATCTCGCCGTGGACCTCCACCATGGCCCGCTGAATGAGAGCGACGTGGTCTTCCTCACTCAGCGCGGCGACGGATCTTGCTGGAACTCCGGAAGTGTAGGATCCCAGGATAACGCCAGGACCCGTCGAGTTGATCTTGTAGGCGGGATAGCAAACAGAGCCGACACCGGGGATATCAACCGATCCGCACCCTCCGAAGATGGGGTTCTCCTGATGCTCCCAGAAACGGGTCTTGTAGTGGAGAGCGACCTTGCAGGACTGAGCGTAGTTCAGTGTGGAGATGGCCCTTGACAGAAGGCTGGAATAGGCGGGAGTCCTCCAAAGCCTGACCTTGGAGAAGGGGACAGCCACAACAGCATAGTCGTACTCTTCAGACTTCGCAGTCATGTCCAGGGGGTCATCCCTCCAGATCAGAGACACCTTCGAGGTTTCATTGTTGTGCTGAAGACCAGTAATCTTTCTACCGTAAGTAATCTTGTCCTTGATGTGAGGCACGAAGGCACGAGGCAGGGAGTCGAGACCCTTGTCGATAGTACGCCAGTTCATGGCCGAGAAGTAGACGTTGTCATACCATTCACCCCACAGGGGAGAGCTACCGGAGCCGGCGAGAAAGTCCACCGTGTCTGCATCCAGGCCTAGCTGGTACTTGAGGTAGCCGGCTTCGGACCAGTGGAACAGGCCGCGGTCGATGGCCTCGCGGTGGGCGCTGAAGATGTTGGTGGAAATGTTACGCATGCGCTCAGGTGTCAGGTCAACGAGGCGATCCACGAAACCTTCACCGAGCTCGGCGCCCTCGGGGTCAGAGGCGTTTGCAGATGGTAGCAGCATGCTGGAATCGGCGGCGATCTGAGAGCTGCTAGGGATCCGCCCGTTGGGCAGACGATAACCTCGGGAGTTGGCCGGGGTGTTGGGGCTGCTCTGAATCCAAGGGATGAAGTTGACCGCCAGCTCAGAGGTGTTGCCACCATTCATCTCGTTGAGGACGTCCGCAAGTTGGAAGACCATCTTATGATCCTGGATGTCCAGAGTCTCGTTCGTGTCTGGATATTTGACCGACACGGGGAATCGCATAGGACCCATCTCTTGATACTGATATTCGTCTGGGCTAGTGCCGTTGAGGTACTTGGTGCGAACCCGGCCACCAACGCGTTGGGTTGACTCGACAATATGCCAGTTGGTCATGCCGACGGATGTCAAGAGCAGACTGGTCATAAGTCCGGACATGCCGCCACCGACGATGGCGATCTTCTTGCTCTTGGCCTCTTTGACCGAGAGAGTAGAGGTCTTGTTCTTCGCCTGCAGGTATTTCACACCATTGAACCAGAGACCATTCGAGTCACCAATCTCGTGGAGAGACTGGCGCTTGCGAAGGGGCTTCGAGAAGCTAATGGGTTCAGACCGACCGAGAAGAAGACCATCTGAGTATGCGTGGAGACAGCCACGCTGGAAGACATCCTCTGGCACAATCCAAACCAGGCGGTCCGGGGTGGACTCAGGCTCCGTAAATAGGTAGGCGACTTCATGGTGATGTTGGCCAGGGTTCTTAAGGGCGCAGTCCCCATAGACAACGCGGACGTTGCCATGTGGGAAGCCATCACCGTAGGTAAGGTGAACATTGTGGACCGATTCGGAAGAAACGCCGTCCAGACCATGAAAGAAGATGGAGTCTTGGGCGGGAGTCGGGCTGGACAGAGTGCCGCGGCCGAGAATGAGGAGAGAAAACCAAGCTGCCTTGGAAGTGAACATCTTGAGGATTGTATGAAGGTTCACTGACTTCCAAAGTTGAGGATCTTGTCGATCTGCTTGGATATCCTTGAAAGAGCAGCTGCAAGGTTGTCTTATAAGCTTGCTCTTGGCTCCAGTACCCGGATGTAACTCTGTGCCTTTTTGTCAATAGATAGGGCATCCCGCACATTCTCTTCCGATTCTTCACGCTTGTATCTAGAAGATCTATGCTACGTAATAGAAAACTTGATAACGCTCGGCGGAGGAAAGCGACGTCGGAAGGGCAGCCCGGCTGCGTGTCGGTAACGCTTAACACATGCACTACCCAAAACGGGTCGTAAGTGATACTCTGACATCACCAGATCTGCGTTGCAATGTCTTTACAAATGACGTTTACCACGAGGTTGGTTGCTGTTGTTTCCGTACTTTGTTAGCTTCGGTTAAGCTTATCGCTGCACGAACCCTTGACCTTGATCGGCGAACTTGGAAGGATTCTTTCCACGATAACAACACGGGGTAGTTCCGCCGATAAAGATTTACCAACATCCACCGCTCTGGATCTGTCACTAGACTCTTGGCACGCGGGGTAACAGATTTCCAACGAACTTGTCGTAGAATTTTCCCACATTAGGAAAAAGACGAGAAGAGTTGAGAGACTAGCTTTACATCTCCTTGGGACGTGAAGCTTTGGCTTCTCACCTGTCCGCATCTGCTCTCAGCGGCGGCTACTGGGCCAATGCTCATACATGCTATGTAAAGCAGCTTTGGCAACTTTTCAATTAACCTTATTTGTAAGCGCCATCGACATACGGCAACCTAAAACTTAGCCACTATGGCTAATTGGCCATGGTCCGGCAACACCGGACTTGACTCACTTGAGGCACCCACAGTAGAAGCATCAACCAACAGTTCAGAGAACGCGTGGAACGCGTGGCATAATTTATCAACAGTATCTTTTAGTCATTGATATTCAGGAACATTACCCTCGTAAAACTGATAAACAGGAACGATAGTGCCAGAGCTGGGGAAGCTCGACACGAGGCGGGGATAGCACACTAAACTTATTACCGGTTTAATTTCTAACTCCGATCCCCGCGTGGAGACATAACCAGGGCCTGTCATTAGGGTAAAGTTTCCGGAAGTCGGGCTTCAATTGAATTGACCGAAGAGATAAGGGACCTGAGGTGCCTGTCCGACATAACCTTTCTCACCGACGGAACAAGGTCGGTTGCAAAAGTCCCCAGCCTTGCAAGTTAAGTTAGCCGAGCAAAGATACTGACGGCGATAAGGACCAACCGTTATGTCATGAAGAGGCACCAGCATCTTCATTCCCTTGCAGTGCCTCGTAATCAACCATATCGGGTCCAGTGAGCCATTAATGCACAGAAGTGGGAACCTTCGTCTTGACCACAGGGCGTGGTGACATTCCGCTGATGCGGTCAAGTGTGGAGTGCGCCCTAGACTACAGCGAGGACCCGAAGTGGTAGGGCGAAGAACGACAAGCATGGTCTTGGCAACACTGATAAGGGTGAACCACCAACACAGCCTAACCTAATTCACCATTCCGACTACCCTAACCAACCGGGCCGCTGAATAACGTCTCCGACCGGAGGGTTGGGACATTGAGATTCGTCTTGGCAGAATGTGCTTGAGATGGTATTTAAGTGATCATCTAGCGGGTCGTATGAATGGATTCAGCCCATTCTTGCAGTCTCAGCTCTTCACCGATTAGTCAATTGCATTCCTTAATCCCTCAATCTTCCTAACTTAATTGAATCAAAATGATTGGAACGACTCTCCTCAAGACCACCACTCTGGTACTTGCTGCCGTTGGAGCGGTGTTTGCTGCTCCCTCTCCCGCCCTTCAAGCACGGTCCAAGTCGCCGATCACACATCTCGGCAACAAAGGTCCAATTCTGTGTAAGTCTTGAGGACATGTCTCTTACAGACAACTCTAATACTAATACTACCCAGCCGGTGGCGTGGCGACCAAGGATCTGGTCTATACAAGCGGCACTGTTCCTTCCGTCAACGGAACCATCCCTGAAGGAATCGAGGCTCAGGTGGTGAGTTATGATCGAGATCTGGCCCAGCAAGAACTTTGCTAAACAAAGCCGCAGGCCGCTGTTATTGATAACATTTCTCTTATCCTTGAAGAGGCAGGTACATCGTGGGAGTATGCAATCAAGACAACCGTGTACCTCGCCAACATGGATGACTTTGCTGCTATGAATGCCGTGTACGGTCGTATGCTTCCCGATCCCAAGCCGGCCCGGACCACGATTCAGGCTGGGAAGCTGCCTGGCGATTTCTTGGTCGAGATCGAAGCTGTCGTGGCTCAACCGCACTGCTGAGGTGGAGTTTAAACATCAACAGGTGAAGCTGGGTACTGATACATAAGTTGAGACTATGTTGGTGGTATTCAAGGCTCTGCAGAGACCAGATATTTGCTGAAATGTTCCGTGAGAGTCTGGGAGAATATGTGGTACTATCAGACATAGTCAAGGTTAGGATCTGGGCGTCTTATTCAATCAATTGACGTCATAAAAGGCATGCACGAAGGGCGAGCCATGTGTCGTATGTGATGCTAAATGAATGTACTAATATGCCAATGATGACAATATGTTCAGCAGCGTCAATGACTTCCGGCCATTGCGTTAGTATTGGGATATGATGCTATGATATGTTAATATTGTGTTTTTTGATATAGTTGAAGCCCGGCCCTTGATGGGGTAACTGAGCCAGAAGACCTGCAAACACGCCTGAGGACATATCGCAGAGAGCGTCAAGCGCACCGTCACTCCCCAGACTGCCAAGCCAGCTCTCAGAACCTATTATGGCCAATCTTTCAACCCCATTCTCCAGCAGTGCAAGATGTCCAAGTTTACCAACTATATCCATGTATACAAGAACTTCGGCGACGACTTGAATGTCCAAATCTGAGTCTCACTCAAAACGATAAATTGTAAGGAAACTCTATTCCTATCCCCCTCGCCTGTTTTTTGCCCTGCCCTCAAGGTCTTAGAGAGCTTATCTGGACCATTCAACGGCGCTGCTGGATGCTTCTGGTGTTTGGTTTCCCTGTCGTGCGGCTGAACATTTGGCGTCATGGCCCCCAAAGCTGTCACACCCTTGATTAGGGTACCCAGTCAGGGAGTCACTGCCACTGTTAACTACAGTACGTCGCTCTTTCTTCACGGTTTATTTCATATAGGTACTCTGCCCTTCTTTCGCTTGGTCTAGCTTGTTTATGCTATTTTACTCACTGCCTGCCAAGCATCATCCACAAGCTCTAGATCATAAGTTCTTTATATATACATCTTTTTGAAGATCACTTAATGTGAGAATACAATTATGAGTTTTTTTCGCCGTGCAACCCACCCTCCCCCGACAAGGTTACATTTTCCAAGCAGTCATGTGCTATGGAGGTGCTGATTTCAGCTCGCGGCGTGCCAAGCAAATCCTCTGAAAAGTGCAAAAGGCATGCAGACCAGGCTGTGAGTTCAAGAATCAAGATTGGACAATATTACACCACAGCCGCCGTGGCGTTTACCCAGCCAGCACCACGGCAAAATATAAGAGCTACCCAATACCAGCCCAACCTTTCCTCCCGCCTCCCTTTCGTCAAGTATTTATATAGAAGGTGCAAGATTTTACATTCCTTTTAACTTCCCCAGACAAAGTTCCAACACCATGGAAGGCTTCCCGCTTCGCAGTATGACTGGCAGGGATCATGGTGGCTATCCTCATTTTGAGCTTCACGACAACGCCGGTCAAGTCTCCGAGAACGTTCATGAGCGCTTGATCAATGCCCAAGACAATGCACCTCTATCTTCCGAGCAGCCCTGCGGCTTATCAGCCGGCTGTGGTAAGCCCCAATTGCCAAATCTTTGAATGAGGACCAACAATCCAGGTAACTCGACCCCCTTCATCCCCATCACCGAGGAAGAGGCCCGTCGAACCACCAGCCTCCCCGAGTTGAACTTCCGTCCTACAGTGCTGAAGACATAGCACTTATCTATACTCATGCTGTAGCAATTTCTCTGCATAAGCAGCGTTGTAGCTCTCATAGCCTTGGGCGAAATACAACCTCCTTGGTTCCGCTTTGGGTCCCGCTCCAGCTTTTGGATGTGGCTTTACATGCCTGGATTGATCGGCTTTCTCACGACTGTCTCCTGGAGAGGTACAGTGCAGTGGTATAACCGTATCATTCCTTACGTGCGCATGGCAAATATCCCCATATCCCCCTCGCGGCAAGACGGTGACCGGCCGCCTAAGAATTTGCTGAATATGTCACTAAACGGGGTGCCTAGCGGAAACTTGAATCCTGAGCAGATCCTCTCACTCTTTGCAAGTGGTGACTATCTGAGCGCAGTGGTTAACCTTACCATCCTGGGCACATGGCTTCTAACACCTCTGAAGTCGAGTTTGTTTCAGCTTGTTGAGGACGGTCGAGGCTGGCAGATTCATGTCTCTAAATTATTTGGATTCGTGGGCCTGGCCATCTACCTCTGGCTTCTCGCAACCACTCTCTGGATTTTCCTTCATCTGCGCAGCCGACGGACTGGTCTGAAGTGGAATCCTGCTCCCCTTGCCTCGCAGCTTTGCCTTCTTCAAGGCTCAAACGTATTCGATAGCTTTGAGGGGATAGACTACTCCAATCTCAGACCACTTAAGAATGCGGTAAAGACATGGCCAAGAAATGGCCTTGTTCTTCGTCTTGGGTACTGGAAGCAAGGAGAGACCAACATTATCACTCACGGCGTGAGATTCCTCCCCAGAAATGGCCCATTCAGATCTGAGCAACCCACTCGACGGCAAGATCACCATTCCTCCGATTTCGAACTGGATTCTTACGGAACGGATATTGATCGAATTTGGAATATGTACTTATTCGACTGGTACATCATCTTCACCACGGCCATGGGCCTAGTTCTTTTGGCTGTCGCGGCCTATGCTTGGGCCAAAGGCCTGATCTTCCGACCATTCAGCCTCACTTTCATGCTCTCGGGCACTTTACAACGCGCCATCGTCTTCTCACTGCTTCCCGCATTGGCGTATGGATTGTTCCATCAAACCTTTCTGTCTTCAGACGTTTATATGCGCACGATGATGCCAATCCAGAACATGGCAAGTCCTCTGCCTAATGAGGATCGTCATCGTATATTCGGGCCAGGACACGAGATTTTGAAAGGTGCCACCGCGGCGAATAGCATGCTCCTGGATTACCTCTCTCCCAACGTTGTTGGCTGCATAGCTCAGGCCATCGAGCTCAGCCACTACAAGGTCATCCTTGATGTTGTCTTGGCCACACTTAGCAACTCTGTTTACCTTGTAGTGGCCCGGATCTTCGACTTTAGCGAGGCCGAAAATGGCAATTACAACGTTCACATTCATGCCAATAGCTTTTATGCCTCATTCGGCATCATGGTTGTCTACTGTCTCAGCAATTGGGTATTGAGACCTCGCGGGCCTGTCAGGACTTGCAGACCTGTATATGGCCTTGTGGACTTTGCGTCTCTTGTTTATCGGAGCGATATCTTGCTATGCCCCGAGTTTTGGCTGCAAGATTCTGCAGATACAGAAGAGCATATGAAGGCCCAGGTGACGCTGGCCAATAGGCTCTATCAGTATGGCATCTACCACGGAATAGATGGACAGGAGCATGTCGGCATCGGCGTCGAATCTGCACCACCGACGCGGTTGCTAGATGATGACAATATCTTGTGTCTTGAGCGGTCTGTCAACCTAGCGAGAGCGGCGATCGCGTCCGGTATATACAGCGATGCTTCCCTCGCGAGTGCTGGGAGTTTCATCGCCAATGAGCCCCAAAGGCGATCCTCGCTTAGGAGGGTTCGGACGAATCAATATTGGAGCTGGCGCAGGAGAGCGAAGAAAATAGCGAGCCTTGGATCTTAAGGTAGCAAAGAGTTCAGTCTATTTGAGAGAGGACTTGATTTTAATTGTTAAACTCGAAGAGAAAGCAGTGACATATTTTGTCATCACAATCAAGTTGTCGTTATGTTAATGGAGTGTTTGCGTCTGGGAGTAGCATCCCGGTATCTCGCCCAATGAAGTTGGATCTGCGTGTCCAACTAGCAACAGCAAGGATGAGAATGCCTGCAAGTCGGGGGAATCTGCAGGCTTTCTTCCCCGCTCTCGAAATTACAGCTGTCAGCCACTCGCAAGAAATCTACCTGATGAGGGGGCCTGCAGGGGGGCGCGACCAACACACAAATCCCGAAGCTGTGTCTCAGCCGGCCCCCGAGAGAACTACGATTACAATTCTTATGTCAGATGCAACAGTTTGAGCAACACAAATAGAATAACGGTTACGAATGATGGATATGTATTTTGTATCACGACCCAACCCATCTCTTCGAACCAAGAACAGGGGCAACCGTCAGGCCTGGCTTTGAGGTGCTATCCAGATCAGGCTGTGCCAGCACACACCGCTACCAGGGTTATCTGCAGTCTGACAGCCAAGCCTCCGCCCCCTTTCATCCCGTTGTCTCGACCGCGCGAATGAGGCTCTGTTACTATCCACCAAAAGGTGTGTACTGGTTGCTTTCCGTCTCTTTCTCGCCAGCCGCAGTTTCACCAACACCATCATTTCCCGTCTTGCATGGGCCCAGAGCCGGTTTTCTCGCCTCCCACAGCCTTGTTTTCCTTGGCAACTAACAATCCACGGGGCCTCGACCAAGCCATGGCCCAGCCATCACATCTCGTATCCGCAGCCAAGTCGTCTCGATCCCGAGAGGCGCGTCTTGTGGGCAGGATCTGGTCGCCCTGGTCAGTGAGCCTTCTTTACCAGGATGGACCATTATCTAGGCTTGAGGCCACAGGCAGGTTGTCTCTTAGCTGCATAAGCTGAATAGTTGGGGCGTTTTCGATGCCACATGCGAGAAGGTAGGGCTGCCACTTAATGCTCCATATAATCAGTTCGTTTCAAGTCTGTCAACTTGGGGGGCTCTTTTGACGTTTTCGTTGGGTCCTCCGCTTGCCTCGAACACCATCGATCGGGACAGCATAACCAGCCGCGTCTCAACATCAGCTCAAGATGGGACCCGAAAACCACCAACACATAGCGGGCGAACCTCCAAGTGACCGACAGGAGCAGGTCTTCTCACACCAGGCCTACCCTCTTCAGACCTTCCCTCAGCAAACCTACACTACCGAAGACTACCCCCCGCAAGGCTTCTCCCAGCAAGGCCACTCGCAACAAGACTTCTCGCACCATGCGGTTTCTCAGCACGCCTACCAACCTCAACTTTATCCCACACAGTCATTCTCTCCTCAATCCATCTCCCCTCCACCTGGGCAAGCCGTCTCTCCGCAAACTTACCCAGCTCAACCGTACCCGGGCCAGGTCCATCCGCCGCAAGCAATCTCACCGCAGTCGCCGACTGGTCCTCCCCAACACTTTGAATCAATCCCGCAACAACACGGTCCTTGGGTTGACCCATTGAGCCCTGATCTGCGAGACTCTCCTGGCTTCGATCGCAATAATGACAATCGAAGGGGCCTCATTGGCAACACTCCCGTCCATGTCGTCGATCCCAAGACTCCCAACGTGGGTGTCTTCCGTCGCTCAACCACCACTGCCCTCCCCGAGTCGACGTCCTGGTGGCTTAGAGTTCTCAAGAGCAAATGGTCTATGACTGCCTGCCTCGTCATCGGAGTTGTGGGTGCCCTTGGCCATCATTTCCTATACTATCATCTCCACGGCCGTTTGGCCACCAACCAACAGTGGTGGCTCCGTCTAGGTCAACTCATCTCGTTCATCACCAAGGCCAACTTCGTCGTTGCTGCCATCATGGCCCACCAACAAATCGCTTGGAGAGCAGTCGGGCAAAAAGGTTTTTCAGTTGAGGCCGTTGACTCTCTGTTCGGATCCGCGCACAATGTCATGGAACTCTTCAACAGAGAGGCCTGGGTCAAGTCGTGGTTCGTCATGTTTCTTGCTCTTTATATGTGGGCCAGTCCTTTCGTCGTCATCTTCACGTCAGCAACCCTCGACGTTGTGTTGAAACAAAAAGAAGAGTCTCTCCTTTGCCCATCAGTCCGGACTCTGAACTTTGAAGGGGAAGTCAAAACGAGCTTTCAGGAGCCAAAAAAGGCCGCCGGTGAGATATTGAATGGCCGTTCCCTTTCTGCATACAATTGGACTTATGACAAGGGGAACTGGGCAACAAAGGACAAGGAGGAGTACGACATCTTCGAGTATTTCATTGGCCCCGCGCCTTCCTTTGAGCGTATCGTTTCTGGCGTCTTCTCCAGTGGGCAACCAATTCAAAGAAAGAGTGTGGCCGAGGAAATTTGCGGCAAAGGCTGGGATTGTTCAACCCAGGTCCAATTCATCGGGCCAGGATACAGTTGCGAGGAACTGGCCAAGGGAGTTGAATCCGAACCGAAGAAATTCAGTAACTCCGTCCGCCCTGAGAACTTCACCACGGATCTTTTCGTTCCTCACGGGAACTATACCTACTTCGCAGATGTATTCCGCGGAGAGTACGTTAACCCCCAAATGGAGGATTTGAAGCTCAATGGTGTCCCTTCAGCTGAGCCTCCATTCCCTCAAAATCTCGGCGCCATCAGAACTGAACCAATCATCTGGATTGGATACTCCGCTGTGAAGGACTTGAGCGTTCCGCATGCTCGTAATAATAGTCAAAAGGGGTGGACTAGCGAATATGAGCCGACCATATTTGCTTGCGAGCATTGGGAGGTCAACTACACAGTCAAGTTCGACTATACGGACGGAGTTCAGACATACAAGGTGCTCAGCCGCGATTACAAGAACAAGATTATCGACACGGTTTTCGAAAAGGAGGAGAAAGAGCCTACCGACGGAACCTTGGATAAAAACGTCATCACACCGAATACCAGCTATGTCAGACCGCGAAGGGACTATCCCAGGTATCGCCAGATTGCCGCATATCACAGCATCGGGATGATGTTTCGCAAGCAGCTAGAAGGCAATGTTATGTTGCCGGAGTCAGGGCCCACCGCAAACGGCGGCATCACAAAGACAACGCTCCTCGGCAAATTTGAAAGCCTCCTCCTCCCAAACTTCCACGACGAGATACGTCGAGCTTATGAGGATCTGCTCATATCTCTTCTTTCAGATGGTCAACTCCTTGCGGTGGCATGGGCAGCCGACCCCTCCAAGCTTTCAGGCACCAACGTCGGCGGCGAAGACACGGGATACGAGTGCGTACGTCGGCATGTAGCAAACTACTTTGACTACGAATGGAGGGTCCTCGTAGCTGTCTACGCCGTCTCATTCGTAATCGCTACCATCGGAGTGTACCATGGCATCTCGGCGATGCGGAGCGACGGGACCAACACACAGCGAGCGATGACCTTTTCCTCCATCGCGGGGGCAACCAAGAGAGTCAGCGTGGATGAGAATGAGAAGAGAGAGACCAAGATCAGATGCTTCCCAGTCGACGAGCGCTCGGGAGGTCGGCTTTATGAGTTCAGGGCTGAGTTGCAGGGTTGACAGAATGGACTCAATTGAGGGGCACTGTGGGGGAGGAGGACCTGTCTGAAATTGTAATGAGTGTGACGGATTTTCAGGCTAATGTTTGTTTTCTAATTCCCTTCTCAGCACAAAATGACATGCAGTTTTTGCCCAAAATTCATCTTCATATATGTTCAAGTCATGCCATTGATATAGCCCTCTTTTGCGCTGCCATTAGCGCTGTCATTGATACCTACAATGGCGCCACGATTGGTGCTGCAACTGGCGCTTTGATGAGGCTATCACGAGACGGCCTTTAGCTGTATGGGCTTGGAAATGCGAAGGTTAGGCTGCTTAGGTAGTTGCACTCGGAGATCTTATCTAATCGCACGTGATGGTCCAGTAGTAGCAATCTCCGGCGGTGCAAATTGTATCACGTGACTCGCACGCCGCTGACAGTGCAAACAAGAATCCGATGACTTAAGCTCATGGTCCTGTTCAGATATAGCCAATCAGAAGCTAGATTGCAGCCCGCCACCATAGCCACACTTAGCCACAGCCACCTAACCACCTTGCCATACCTACTTACGAGGCCCTTGCAAGCAAGTAGGCTGCAAGCTGCTGTTGAAGGCGATTACTAGCTGCCTTCTTTAGCGCAATTGGGACCTTTAATTCAGCCCACTTAGAGCCTTCTGCGCAATTGGGACTATGAGCTTAGTGACTAGATTCTCATTCGTACCGCTGGCAGTGTACATCTGGTTCCACATCGCATTACTCCTACGTTTTGACCCTTAAACTTGCTTAGCACTTGGAAGGCCCCGTTTGTTTATTGCAACCGTCACCCTTGTCATTATATCTCGGAAATGACCATAGTTTGATGACTATCTTCAGTGCAAGCACCAAATGGAGGAGCTTGAAGGTGTCGACAATGGGGATGTGAGTGACATGTGGTTACCCTGCACCGGCTGGAGGGGCTTCGGGCACTACTATAATCCGCTCCGGCGGAGCTGTTTTGCCGATGCCGATGCCGATCGCCTGGTTTAACGAGGTCGCCCCCACCACACGATCGTCACTCAGCAGCGCGTCGTGCTACTGCGCGACTCAGCAGCATAGATTGACATCCAAGCTTTTTCTGGATAGTCTAACTCGTTAATTCTCCTATTTTAAACCAAGGCCCTGACGGCTTTCATTGACCAACATGCCGCGAATGAATCTCGGCCTTCCCTTCCAGACCTGCAACGTCTACCCAAACCCTTGCCAGGCCACTGTGCAGGGGGCCAAGCTCTTCCGTTGCAGCGCTTGCCACGCCGTGAATTACTGTGGCGTTGAACACCAGAGAGCCGATCGACCCAGGCACAAGGTCCAATGCGTCCCGATCAAGCAGACTAGGACCAAGCTCGAAAAGGAAGAGGCCGCTCTACGGGCTAACCCTGGCGATGCCAACACCCCACCAAACGCATTCGAAAACGCCATGGGTAATTTCTGGACTTTTCAAGGAACTCGTCCATATATGAGAGCTCGGCAAGAATATGTAACAGCTCTTCTCAACGTCCGCACGGGCGAGGCCGTCCAAGCAGCACTCGACCATTCTCTTGGTCTGCTTCAACTCTCTCGGGGCGACAACTTGGGCATTCGATCCTCGATTCCAGCGCTCTTTCTCCGTCTAGGAAGGGACCAAGACGCGTATGACTTTATCAAATGGTATGCTGTCAAGGCAACCTCGAATTACGAATGGGGAAACATGGAACTGCCTTTTCTCGACTTGAAGGGGGAGAACGCACTCGAGCCTGTGGATGAGAAGCCCCTGCACATCGAACTCTCCTTCTTTGTAGCCTTGACACTTATCAAGATTCGCTTGATGAAGGACTTGATGGGACTGCAGGAATTCGTGAAGAAGAAGCCCAACGCGACATCCGTCGCTCGGATGGAGTATTTGAAGGAGGAAGCCATGAGTGATGTGCTTCTGTCGCGCGAGGACATCGTTGGAGGTGATCTTGAGGAGTCAGTTGCCGAAATGCGGCGTCAGGCGATGCAACTGTACGAGAAAGTCAAGGGGATGAACCCACACTTCTGGCCAGGTGTACTTAACCCAGAGATTTACGCCTACAGCGTGCCGGGGATGTATACTATGGGTTCGCCAGAGGAGGCTGTGCTCGTTTTTAGGCAGTCCTGGTACTCGTGGTCGGAAACGGAACCAGCAATCCAGTGGATCAGAGGAATCATCAAGAACGACAAGTCATGAGAACCGCAATGCAAAGGGGTGGGGTAGATGCTGTGTTGGGAAATGAGCATCAGTGACGCAAATGGGATTGGAGTTAGCACTTGTATTTAAGAAGGAGGCAAGATCCTTGCAAAGTGTCTCTTGTAGGAAAGAATTGGTCACATAAATTCTGATTTCTGAGGGGGGTTTGTGATTGAAATCCTCATGGCTTAATTCAGCAATGTTCCTAGAATAGGTACGCAGCCATGCCTCTTTCAACCTGAAGCCAGAGGGCCCAGTGATTAGCTCTTTCGCGCACATAGTCTACATAGCCCACACATTCTTTCTGAGACGTATGTGCCGTTCGACATCTTTGACTCGCCAGATCGACCTCAACTCGCGTTATCCAAGACATAGAACTCGGTCACTATCGAACTGCTCAGCCTAGAGGAGATTGAGAGACATGAATAGAGATACTCTAGATATCCTCCCTCCGCTCGGATTACAGCCGCCGGATAACGTTGGCTACTGATACTTCGTGGCCTCTTCAACAAACCTCCGAGTAGGCACACGATTCCCAAACAGGTGATCCAGGGTCTCGGGAGTCATCCCCTTTGTCTCAGGAAGTCGGAAGAACGCCCATATCCACATGAATGCTGTCAGCGCTCCAGGTAGGAACGCAGCCTTGCCCTTCAAGTTGGCGTTGGCCGGGTTGAGCATGTACGGAGCTACAACAGTGTTGACGATGTTGAGCAGGTAGTAAGTGTTCCGGCTAAGGGCGATTGTCTTGGTCCGGAGACGAGATGCCCCGACTTCAGTGCCAATGGCGAACGGGACAGGGCCGATGGAGAGACTGTAGACAAAGAACCAGATGAGTAGCATTGACGCCTGTGCCCATCGAACGCGAGATGCATCCGGCGCGAGATCGAGGAACCCGATGGTGAACATGATGGGGAGCATGGCTGTGAGACCGGCGATGTAGATGGTTCGGCGGCCATATCGTGATATCATCAGCCATGAGAGGACGGTGCCAACGAATGCAATAGAGTAGTTGCCTGTTGGACAAATGAATGTAAGCGGCTAGAGGTTGGCTTGGAGGAAAGAAACCATCAACTCACCAACAGACATCTTGAAGGCGTTCCCAGCAGGCAACCCAGCAAGAGTAAAGAAATACGTGCTGTAGTTCTGGATGATGAAGCCCGGAAGAATCTGGCATCCCCAACTAACCATGGCGATTTCCGTCCTACGGAGGTTTGTTCCCTTAAAGCAATCAAGATAACCCCCCTGGATTCTCAAAGTATCCTTCTCCAGCCTCAGCGTCTCGTTGATCATGGCCAGCGTCTGGCGCTGGTCAATAACATCCTCGGGCGCGGAACAGAGTCTCCGCAGCGACGCCTCAGCCTCAACCAGTCGGTCCTTCCGAGCCAACCACCATGGAGACTCTGGGGCGAACATACACGCCACTGCGAGGGGGAGCGGCCATACCCACTGGATGGCGAACGGGATTCGGTAGGACCATTGGTTGTTCATGTTGACCATGCCTGCAAGGACCCCGGCGGCGATCAAATGGCCGATGACCCAGCAGAGGTTGATGTAGGTTGTGAGGTATGGCTTCAGGACGGTGGGGGAGACTTCAGAGACGTAGCTTGAGGCGGAAGTGATGAAGAAGCCGCAGGGGATAGAGCTGTACAACAATTAGCAAGCTGATGGTAGAAGTTAGTGAAAGTATTGATAACTTACAGCAGTAGAATTCCTGCTAATAGCACCTTGACACTGGTTGCGAAAAAGGTAATGAAGATAAAGCCCGTGAGAACGACGTGGCAGCACACCATGACTTTGCGGGGCGAGTACTTGTCCGAGATCCATCCATTGATCAACCCCCCGATGATAAGCCCGACATTCATGCTCATGGACAGTCCGACCTGCCAGCGAGACGGGATGGACCAGGTGCCGTCGGGGAGCTGCTCGCCATAAGCTTTCCTGAAGGCAGGGTAGGCGTAGAACGACTTGAGGAGGATAAGGTCGTACGACTCCATGATAGTGGCGTTTGATATGATGAGGGACCAGACGATGGCACTCTTGTAGTAGCGGAAGGCATCTTTGAGGGTGAGGTGGGCATCGACCTGGTTGCCGATGACGGTGTCGGCCTTTTGGTCATCCTCGCTGGTCTCGGGATGCTTTGTGATTTCGTCTTGAACTTGATTCATTGTGATTAAGTTTCTGAGTGACGGCGATGAGGAGACACTGCCACTGCGTTCTTGCTCCATACTTTATAAGTCTGGGCAAGATACCTTCTCGCTTAACTGAGGTTGTATGGATTTCACACCTTACAGGGAATTATCAGGGTTTACAATTTCGTCACTGACGGAGCTGATCTCGCCATCGCACTAACGGGAGCACCTCAAGTACAATCTATCATTTTAGCGAGCGATTCCAGGGGAACAATTCTCCGCGGAGCCTCGACAGCTGCCAGAGCGAATTTCATGCCAAGGATTCCGCTACTCCCCGCCCCAGTTCCCATCCCGAGACGTCGGCACTCGGGCTGGCTGTACACTGAGTGGTCTTTGTGATAGACGAGCCGCATCACCCTGCAGAGTCTTGACTTGTTAGAGTCAAGGGGCCGCTACTCCCCGACGGTGGAGCATGGAATGATCCTTTCGCTCGTTCCATCGGTTGTCGCAAAGCTGGGTCATCGGCAAGATGGTGTTTTTTAAACCCTCTGGTATCTTGGATCATCGGTAAAATATATTGCACCACCACAAAATCTGCCAATCTTCACTACCCCTGAGCATATCCATTCCTACTCCAATCATCGTCCTCAGTCACCATCTCTCCCCTTTACCAGGATATTCCACTCTCAAGATGGCCCCAGAACGCCCCAACATCGTCTTTATCATGGCCGATGACCATGCCGCCAAATCGATTTCATGCTACGGCCACGGCATCAACTCGACGCCAAACATCGATCGCATCGCCGTGGAGGGCATGCGCTTCAACCACTGCTACGTGACAAATAGCATCTGCACGCCGTCCCGTGCAGCCATCCTGACAGGGACGCACAACCACACCAACGGCGTGCTCACCCTCGAGTCCAAGATCAACAACCGGCTGCCCAACGTGGCCAAGCAGCTTCGAGGCCACGGGGGTTATCAAACAGCCATGGTAGGCAAATGGCATCTAGGCGAGGGACCTGGACATACACCCACGGGGTTTGACTACTGGAGCGTTGTGCCCGGGCAGGGGGAGTACTGGGATCCGCAGTTTATCGAGCTGGAGGGGATGAAGCGCATACCGGGGTATGCTACCGATATCATTACGGACAAGAGCATTGAGTGGATGAAGAGGAGGGATCCTGAGCGACCATTCTTCCTGATGTGCCACCACAAGGCTCCGCATCGATCATGGGAGTATCATTACAAACATGCCGACTTATACAAGAACCCGGTCAAGGTGCCCGATACTTTTACGGATGACTATAAGAATAGGACACGGGCAGCTGCAATCGTCAAGATGAGAGTCGCCGAGGACCTGACGTATTTCGACCTCGGTCTGGTAGAGCCTGAAGGACCACGTAAGATTGTTGGCGAGAAGCTCTTTGACACCTGGACCTGGAAAGGCCGAAAGGTGAGTTCAAGACTTTACGAACTTGAACGCTACTGACATCGTCACAGATCCCCCAACCAGACGACGTCACGAATCTAATACTGAGAGACAAAGAAACCGGCGAGGCTTTCACCTTCACCTCGAAAGATCAGCTAGCCGAGTTCAAGTTCCAGCGGTACATGCAGCGTTACCTACGCACCATCCACAGTATTGACGAAAACGTTGGCCGCATGCTAGACTGGCTAGACGAGGAGGGTCTTGCAGAAAACACCGTCGTAGTCTACACTTCAGACCAGGGCTTCTTCCTCGGTGAACATGGATGGTGCGACAAGAGGTTTATGTACGAGGAGAGCTTTCAAATGCCCTTCTTAATCCGCTACCCAAAGGAGATCCAGCCTGGGTCCGTGTGCGATGATATTATCTGCAATGTCGATTTCGCCCCGACTTTTTGCGATCTCGCTGGCTTGCAGGTCCCGAGCTACATGCAGGGTGTTTCATTCCGGGAGCTTCTGAACGGTCGGCGGCCGGCGGATTGGCAGCAGGTTGCCTTTCATAGGTACTGGATGCATAACGATGCGGTGCACCAGGCCTATGCGCATTATGGCGTGCGTGATCAGCGGTATAAGCTTATCTATTGGTATAACGAGGATCTTGGCATTGAGGGGGCGAGACCAGGTGGAGAGTCAGAGAAGGAGTGGGAGTTGTTTGATTGTGAGGAAGATCCACTTGAGCTGCTTAATGTTTACAATGACGTGCGGTATAAGGAGATAGTCAAGCAGATGACACTACTGCTGGAGAAGAAGATGGAGAAAATTGGGGATATTCCACTGCATCCAAGGCTCGGCGATTACCGGGAGACTCCCTTCAAGTCCCTGTAGCCCTTCCAATCATAGGCATACACGCTTAAGCCCACCAAGGCTGAAGTATTTGAACAATTTAAACCCGCATCCTCATCAACACATCTTCTACAGCAAAATGAAACTCACGGCTGTCACACTCGAAGAGGTCGCAGCTCTCACGCCTGTCACTCAGGATGAGGCAGAGCATATCTACATCTTTGTTCAATTCGGTACACAAGGCTGTCTTCTCGACTGTGAAGCATGGAAGACCAGACAAGATGTTACTGGGCGGCGAACGACGACCCCAGCCGAGAAACGACAGAAGAGAAAAGACATTAAAAAACTCGGCAAGTCATCGATATTGAAGCAGCGTCAGACGTTGAAGAACGACACGAGAATTACCAATAGCGCCCTCAAATTCAAACGAGAAGCTTTCACGTTGAAAGACGTAGAGAATTCTGGAGAGAAAGGCTGCGGCTGTTGTCAATTCTTCCACGCCTTGTTGAAGAGTCTCCTGCCAAGTCGTGAAAACATGGATGTCGATCATTTAGTCTTCGAATGGATCCGTTACGGCTTTCTTCTCAAAGTGCAGGGCAGACAAAGAACATTCTCTTTTCAGCTCTTCTCACCATCAGGTATATAAAATGCTCGACGTGATGATTAAGGGCTCACCCGGTGATGATCTAGGTGCCAAATCTGTCATCCATGGCTTGAAGTCGGCAAGAGTTCTCTCAGGCGATACATCCACGTCTACTTCATTGAACCTCGCACAAAGCTGGATACAAGATTGTGAGACAACTCATGGACAGTGTGGTTCCGGTCGAGACGTTTCCCTTCCTACGCGATGCCTAGACCTCAAGCCGACTAGCACCTCCGATGGTTCTGCCATCCAACTTGTTGAAACAAGTGGCAGCACTGGTACCTACGCATGCCTTTCTCATTGCTGGGGCAAGGATAAACTCATAACAACCACATCGCAAACAATCGTTAGTCACCTCAACAGCATCCCCATTGCGGTCCTTCCTAAGACGTTTGGAGACGCTGTGACGTTGACAAGGAATCTTGGACTTCGATATCTCTGGATTGATTCCCTATGCATCATCCAAGACTCGGCTGAAGACTGGCAAATCGAGTCCAGCAAGATGGCCGACATCTATCACAACAGTTTCCTCACCATAGCTGGAATATCGTCGCCCGACTCCCGCGGTGGTTGCTTCTGTCCAGAAAAGCTAAGTGATACATGCTTTCGTGTCCAAGCAGATGGATTGGACACTCTAATTGCTGCACGCTATTGCAATGGCGAGGGTGCAGTGGCCGATATCCAAACGTTCATGGACGCCTTTCCCGCCCTGACTCGAGCCTGGATTTATCAAGAGCGCATGCTGTCTCGGAGAATTCTCTACTGCACATATCGCGAGTTCCAATTTGAATGCCGTCAGAAGGAGACTTGCGAGTGTGGCAGCCGCTTTATGCCTCCACACCCAGAACCAGACACTCCCGCAGGCAAGGCAATGATGCAAGGAAAGGACCAGTATGGTGAGCTTGAGAAGCTCTACAGCATCAAAGGGCAGTACTCGGCAAAGCAGTTGTGCCAGCGTTGGCAGAAGACGGTCATGCAGTATACCAAGCTTCGAATCACCCATTTGAGTGACAAATTGCCCGCTCTATCGGGATGTGTCAAGGACATTGGCCGTATCACGGGAGATGACTTTCTTGCTGGGCTTTGGAGGTCAAGTTTCGCTGAGGGGCTACTCTGGGTCGTCAACGTACCTGTGGATCAGCCTCGGGCATCTGTCTGGAGAGCACCCAGCTGGCCGTGGGCAAGTATCGACAGTACCATGGGGATAGATTACATCTACGCCATGAGGACACGCCACAGACAAGACTTCCAAGGCAAGATACAGGAGGTTGAGTGTGTGCCCGCCGGAGTTGACAAAACCGGAGCCGTGAAGTCCGCCCACGTATGGATACGAGCATCCCTCTGCCCAGTCTACCTCCGCCGGGTCTGTCGACGCTGTACCACCTCCAGAAGTCGAATCCCGTACACCATCGAAAACGACCAGTGGATGCTTACACGGAGCCCGAAGATAACACCTTGCCCTGTGACAACGGGCAACGGCATCAGGGGACTCGTGCTCAAGGGCGCCGAGCCAAGTTTCTTTCCCGATTACAAGTATGATGACCGAGTCGACTTTGAATTCCTTGACAGAAATGACGGATTTGCTTGTCGACATGCACGCGTATTTCTTCTTCATCTATACGATAACCAATCCTTTGCAACGGAAGTAATTGCTGACTATTTCCTTGTTCTGAAAAAGGTGGTTAACGCCAGAAGTGGATGTTCGTTCGAGAGAGTTGCTCTGATTACTCTTGCCTTTAAGGACTGGGCAGCGAGAGATGACTGGTTCCGGAATGAGTATGATTTGGTAGTTGAACAGGAAACTGCACTGAAGATAGTCTAGGTAATGGTAAGGGCGTGGGGATAGACGGAAGGTCGGGTGTTTAGCTGCCAAGGTGAGTTTCAAGGGGAAGCAAGCCTTGTTTATATCGGAGGTGTTTGCGAAGCGTTTCACATCATGATAATTCACTGCTTGAACCTTGAGTGAATGAGATATCTCCGAACTAATACAACCTTCCAACCTCAGGCGGCTCTACGGGCCAGCTCATCACACAAAGCTTGTTCGTTCCACCCACCGCCCCCCATCTCACCAACTTCAGAGCAGCATCCTCGTCTCCCTCGGGCGCATGGCGAGCAGCACTAATGACAGCAGAGCATGGCCCACCTACTGGGATGGCCGTCGTCATCGGTCTGAGGCTCATCCCAACAGTAATCAGCAGAATCAGCGCGCCGAGAATTATCGTAAACACAATGGCTATGGGGGAGTATCCGCAGGTGGTCTCCCTGAAATCATAACTGACCGTCGTTTCCACATTCGCTTTTGTTCCGTCCTCGTAGATGACTAGCCTCACAAAGAAGATGGATTGAGAGATCAGCCAGTGCAATGCTGCAGACCCGGCAAGAAGAGGCAGTCCGTATCTCTATTAGTCCAAGCCATGCGATGATCAGTCCTCAGCACAAACCTAGGCAAAAAAGCAGAACGTACCAAAGGAAGCGAGAGCCAGTAAGTCCTGCGCTGATTTCCGACAGGGGAGCTCGTGCGAAGACCCTTGTGTTCTTGGCCATAGGTATTCCATTCCACTCCAACCAGCATGGCAGTCCACATTCCATTCAGTGCAGTGTAAAGCAGGGAAAGAATCAGTTGCGGAAGATTGGCAATGAGCACCATAACCACAGGTCCCTCCAAAGACATAATCCCTGAAAAATCGATGAGAGCGTCAACGCTGACCTGCCCGAAGCCTCGATTCCACAGGGCGGCCAAACTGGGCGTTTCGTATACAGACACGTGCTCAACTCCCAGATATAAGAGATACGAGGTCAAAGAGAGAGCACCGACGCACCTGTTGTTTATTAGCTTGCCATCAAGACACGGGTCGAAACGGGTTTTCTACAGGACTACAGTTACCCCATATTGAAGGACTGAGACGGACGCAGCCCAACGGTGTTTCCCTGGAAGCCATTCCCGTAACTCGGGTCCCCAGTACAGTCGATGACCAGAAGACTTTGACATGAGG
Organism: Fusarium solani; assembly: GCF_023522795.1. Lineage (NCBI taxonomy): Eukaryota > Fungi > Ascomycota > Sordariomycetes > Hypocreales > Nectriaceae > Fusarium > Fusarium solani. Next base: position 2,874,967 of record NW_027072147.1, on the reverse strand, counting down.
CTGCGGCTTTTAGTAGCTTGGTCTGGGTTTTGGAGAAACGAGGCCATGACATCTGCTGAAAAGTAAGCACGTGGTAAACCAATCGGGCGGTTTGAACGAACCTCCAAGGGTCAGGAGCGGCTGCTGCTTCAAGCACAACCAGGTCAAGCCTAACCCGATAAGCTTGACCACGTTACACCCCACAACAATAGTAAGGAGGTATATGTTGAGGGCCAGTTTGCAGTACTCAGGGGTTTGTTTGCTGAGGCAATATTCCACCCGTGGTGAGGTCTTATTTACCCATTTGTCATCGGAATAAAGCGGCCAGTTGTCTACATTCAAAGAAGACACATCGCACTGCTCATCTGCCCAGGGTTTCCTGCCGCACATCCAATCATACGGCTCTGACCCACGTCTATTAGGGTCTCCAGACCACCGTACCGTGTACCCGAACTCGGTGTCAACTGTTAAGGGATCGAGGATGAGGATGACATCAGATCGACCGGATACGAGCTTCTGTCCATATGCAGCCATGCACTCGCTATTAGTGAGCTTTTCAAACTTGTTTAGTGACGTCTTGAGGGCATCAAATTCTTTGTTTCCATACGCGTAACTTGAGTTGATGAGATTGCTGTGCATAGTAGGGTATACCCAGTACCTATTGGCGCTGGTTTCGAAATACACCACTGAGTTGTAGCTATCAAACGTCAGCATTCGTTTATTCGTAGTTCACTGGCATTGTCTTACAGCAAGTGGATAGGGAGCGAGCTAATGGCTAATACCGTCCAAGCCGCCACTCTTTTGAAAGAGATTTTGCCGAGGTTCCTTATTGAGGAAACACCGACGTCTAGCCACGTCTTTTTGGCATGAGCTCTGTCAAGCTCGGGTCTCGTAGGTCCAGTCAAAACCTGTTGAGTGTAGTTTCCAGCGCCGAGCAGCAGGGTGGCCAAGATATTGATGGCAAGATGAATCCATATGCTGAATTGCTTGGCAGTTTTGCAGCTCCCTGTGTAAAGATAGCCCTCACCGTTACTGGACATGTCGATAATCGGAAGGGCGACGAGGAGAAAAACAAGGTTGATGAGGGTAACCAGCCCTGCCACTGAAGTGGCGAAGGCAAGGCCAGACCGCCACCCGCCGATATTTTGCTTAGGCATGGCTAAAATGCCTTCCACATAGGTCTGTAAACTTGAACACGAAACGCTCTCTCTTGGTCAAGAAAACTTGTCAAGTCGACGAGACGCCTCTTCTTGTATTAGCCCTGCTGTTGCCAACGCTGAGCATCCACCATCTCCAGCTGGCGCCAAGACAGCCACAGAGCCCTAGAACGCCTCACCACACTCACCATTGTGATAAGGCACAAAACCAACTTCGCCCGACAAGCTAGTGGGAATCTGTAAAATCCATGCTTTTATCAGTTGAAGGCGAGTGATTAAGAGACCGGCTGATGCGGAACGTTTCCCTTGGTTTCCAAAGAACTGAAAGTGCGCTGTCAAGTGAGTTCACCCTGTGGCTGCAAATGGCATCATCCCTTCTTCCCAACGTGTGCACGTGGAAGCGACGGTAGCGGGCTCCCAGAGGCGTCTTGGCTAGGCGTTTTCATCAGCCACACCGCACCCTAATGCGGGATAACTTGGAGTTTTCAGCCTCCTTGCCTGCCTCCATGCAGAAGTAGTGGAATGAGAGATACCCCCGTATGTAAGAAATTGTGGTACAAGAGTTGTGAACCAGGTCTAGCCTTGCTCCACACCGATCCCGCACAAGGGCAAGAAGCGTTAATACTGCTGTACGCTCTGTACATGCTCTTCACACAGGCAAACAGCGGCAGCAAGAAACCTGACCTTACCCCCACAAAGGTGAGATATGGTTTTGACTAAAGTAAGCATAACCAGCTGGTTGGCGACCCCTGAAAATCAGGGCGCCAAAAAAAGGCAGGGTGTCGATCTGCTGACGAGGTACGTACTTGCAGTGTACCGAAACAGGCTGAGAGCCCAGCCGGGCTGTGAAAAGGAGTAGCCAACCCTTGCAAGACACATGAGCAGGTGTACCACTAGTTTTTAAAATGTCTTACGCTAATCAGCAGCAACTGGGCGCCCTCGGCGCTTTTTTCTGAAGTGAGGGGTTGGGTTTCGTGCCCTTTGTCACCCAACACAAACGGAAGACACATTCCAGACCGTTCCAACATTTCAGCCTGGAACCGTTATCACCATGTTACCTCCGTAGCTGTGACTGCCATCAACACTCATCCTCTATTCAGTGATCCCCAAAGACGGCCTGTTTAGCCTGGTCCTTGAAACTGTCACGCGAGTGAAAGGTTACAAGGCAACTCCCCCGAAAGAAATTGTGTGTGAGGACCGGCCCTGTTTTCCATCATCCGCGTGAGTGTCCCTGAAACTGTACTATATCATGTATGGCACTTCGGCGGTAGTCTTACCCTACATCTCGTGTCCTCCTGCAGATGTCAAACCTCAGCCCAGCATCGACATCGGGAATCTGTGTATCTACGGATATGATAGGTTTGGTCATTCATCGTTCAGCGAAGGGTATGAGTTGCTAAGAGATTGGTGCAATCCGGATCTTTCGGGTTGTACTCCGTCATAATTGGGATTGCCAGCTAAATTTCACGCCTCGGATCTAGCGGGAGATAAGCAACATAAGGACAATGTAACCTTCACCGCACGTCCCTCGGAGGTCATGTTGATCCATGTCTCTGATGAACGCTCATTCGTCGCGATTCTGGTCGACGGACTCTTGGGATTCTTGCCAGGGAAGCTCACCTCTTTCTATCAGCAACAGGCTTCGTATTCTTTAAGCCCCTATTCAAAGGACCATGGTTTTTACGGGATACTTACTAGATTAGTCGGTGAAATATGCCAGAAACTGAGTATACCCCTGTTGTCTAGTCAAAGAGTATATCTTTCGCCGGACCGCCGAGCCAGGACGCGATTCAGTAGAAGTAAATCTCCATCTTGTTAAGTAAAGCTACTGCTGGTCACATCCGGCGTCCCGACATGGCTCATGTCTATCCCTCATGTTAATCATCCTGAAGCGCCCTGAAGACACGCGGCCAGTCTTACCTGGGTGTTTATTAAGCAATGCCAATACCTCTCTTGCTTGTCCCCCATACTCTTACCCCGGCTACTCTCTTCATAGTCTTATTCTTATTATCCGTCCCACCTTCTCGTTACAATAGCCACGTCTTGACTTGTTGACGCATGGTGTCCGTTCGTTGATTAATTCAGGATGCCTGTTCTTAATGTTAGCGAACTCAACATCGTCCTTGGCGTCCTTGGTCCGTCCACGACTTCCTCTCTAGTTCCTCTTGGCTTTCATCGCTGATCGTTTGCTCACGTCTTCCCAGGCGCCTTCACTGTTCTCTATGGCATCATATCCGTTAAGATAAAGCAAGCTTGGTACTTGGGCGAAACTTGTCAGTTCCTGCCCCCATTTTCTTGGCCTCTTGGCCCTCTTCAGCACCACATGATCGCACATGGGCATGGAGCCCCAGCTCACCTTAATTTCTAGTGCCTGCTGTCGTCTTTGGAATTGCTCTTGGATTCTTGTCTGCCAAATTCATCGAGAGTGAGAAATGGGGCTTTGCCACACCAGGTCAGACAAATGCCATCACACTGGTTTACCCCTACAGCCCTATCTTGACGTTAACAGCACTCTTGTAGTGCTAACACAGGAAATTAAGGGCACCATGCGTGTTATGATCGGCGTTCAGCTTGTCATCGCAGGATACCAACTTCCGGCCCGATATAACAACACGCGATGGAAGGAACTGGCCCTCTGCCTTCTACCAGTCATGACGATAATGTGGCTATGTACAACGGCTTGTATCATAGTTACTATACCCACCTTCTTAGCGGCTCTCGTTATCGAGTCTTGCGTAACATGTACCGACCCTATTCTCTCCCAAGCCATCGCCAAGGGCCCCTTTGCCGATAAATACGTCCCGCGACCGCTACGCGACCTGATTTCCTCCGAAGCTGGCGCCAACGACGGCTTTGGCTTCCCTTTTTGATGCTCACCACTTATCTGATCCGACATGCGGACATCCAGGGAGCCAATAAGTATAGTAGAGACATCCTGGAGACTGGTGAGCTTCCCCATGCCATGGTGGTACGATCTGAGGACGTCGGTCGTCTGGGAGGGGGTGTTGGGCAAGCTATGAAAAACTGGGTCGTCGAGACATGGCTCTATATGATCCTCCTATCGGTTGCATATGGGGCTCTGATAGGGTATGGATCTTGCAAAGGAATCCGCTTTGCGCTCAGAAGGTGAGTTTAATGTGTGACTATCGCATCAAGAAAACTCTTGCTTGGCTACAGTGTACTTGGCCATCAATTATTCTCTCAAGTCTAACTGGGTCCTTAGGAAATGGGTTGACAATGAATCCTATCTGCTCTTTCCGACTGCCTTGGCACTATCCATCATTGGCACTTGCGGTGCTATAGGCACTGATGACCTGTTGACCTGCTTCGTTGCTGGTAGCGCGCTGAACTGGGATGGCCATTACCTGCGAGAGACCGAGGTCCGCCACGATGAGGTCAACTCCTGCATTGATGTCCTACTCAACTTGGGCGGTTTCATGTACATTGGGACTATCTTGCCATGGTCTGACTTTAACGACCCGACCGGTACCAGCATCTCCTGGAGTCGCCTTTTCGCCTTGGGATTTCTTGTTCTCATCTTCCGTCGGCTGCCTGCGATCTTTGCCTTCTACAAACTGATGCCGGCAGCTTGCTCCAACTGGAAAGACGCCCTTTTCATGGGCTATTTTGGTCCCATTGGTGCCGGAGCTGTCTTTTATGTCGAGCATGCCCGCCATCTCTTTCCCAGCGATGGAGATGGTGATAAAGAAGAAACGGACCTTGTTAGAGCGATGGCGCTGACCGTCTACTGGCTTGTCTTCTTCTCTATTGTCGCTCACGGACTTTCAATTCCTGCCCTCAATATCTTCTACCACTATATACAAAAGGTGCCTGTAAAGAGAGACGATGTCGAGCTTCGGTGCATATCTCTTGATGCACTACCAACCAACTCGGTGGGAGCTAATCAGGATGCCTTATCGACGGACTGTCTTCATCAACCAGTCAACCCTGGCATCAATCGACCAGTCTTGGGAGGCTCACCCTCTCCTGTTTCTATGGAATTCTCTGACGACAACGACAGCCTTAATAAGTGTCGACAGATCAAGACAAACAATGGAAATTCGGCGCGGGTATAAGATCACCAAGTTTCGAATGCTCATCTTCATTTTGTCGTTTAAACCTCTGACGTCGTGTATGTAATGAATCCCACAAAGCCCGTATTTCATGTTCACTTGGCCTATGCCGTTACGTTGCAGAAGAAGAAGACCGCAGGAGGTTGGGATCCTGGTCAACACATGCGATCATTTGACTGACTAGGTGTACATATTAGAATTGCGGTCGGGTTGAGCATGGTGCTCTCCTATTCCCCCAGTGACATAGTGCTAGAAGGGGGAAATGAGGACAGTTGTCTTGAGCTGCATGCAATGGTGATACATTTCTCATCGTGATACATAGAAGTTTTCAGGTACACGCCCAGGATACACCATGTTATGACAGTCTTCCCTACTTCCTTCGCCCAGAGTGCAGCTCTGTGACATGATCCTCATCATTCGTGTTTCACCAAGACGTTTCTACTGCAACTATTCTTACCACGCTCATTCCCAGAGAGTTGATTCTCCATCAGCGACGTTCCTCAAAGCACTATCCCATAGACCCATATGCATTCCAGCCCTGGTCAGGTAGTGGCAAAATATTCAGGGTTTGCGGCAACACATTTGCCATTCCCCATGAGAAAGAGTCCGGGTGGAATCCAGCGCCAGTGTCGAGTCCTGTATATCCTGTTTGGTCCCACCATGAGCAGTCCTGGCCTATGGTGAAAGCTGAAATATCTTCCCGGGCACTGGAAATATCGCCAGCAAAGGGTTGAGAGGCTTCTGGTCCCAAATGCGTCCTTGTTCTGGAAAGTCCATCAGACTCGCCATCCGCCGCAGGATGTGGTTGTCTGTGAACACCACTGCTAGAGCTACTAGACCTATCGCCACTCCAGAGAGGCTGTGCTAAACCAGCATTGAGCATTCGTCGAATCGTATCCAGGCTCCTGCCGCTACCTGGCGTATGGGCTGCTTCATTTTGAAGTACTCGGATTGCACACGCCAACCTTTCTGCTGCATCCTCCCGCTCTACCTGACTCGTTGCCGTTTTTAGTATCTGTGCTTCGACTGTGGCAGCCGAGAAGATGCAATAGCTTATTTGGTAGGTCATGAGCCGATGAGGAAAGGTACGAGCATATAAACTGTACATTGCATGTATCTTTTTCGAATGTGCAACACATACGCTTGTACTCGAAGCCCTGAGCGTAGAGTCACGAGAGCTCAAGAACGGCCGGCGCAGAAGGATATGCAATGCGTGATACAGGAGACTATGATCGTCAGTAAAACAGAATATGAACAGGAGGTGTATCGAAGCCTTACTTGAGTGAGATGATGTGGGGCGGAGGGCTTTGCTGAAGACTCCCAACATCGCTGATCTTGAGAGATGGTGGCATCTCATCGTACCAAGTCCGAAATCTGGCATCAAGATCGTTGATGTTTGTTGCAAAGTCTTCAGTGCTGGGGGTATTTGAAAATAACAGCATCATTTCTGTTGTGAGTTCGTGAAGTTGACAAAACGTGCAGAATGTCGTGCTATTCCATGATGGTGTTGGTGTGTACATGTTGCTAACCTCTACAGCGTGGATAGGTTCCCAGTCCCGAGCGTCGTCCAATTTATCTAGAATGTCGGTGCTCGGGTATGGGCGTCGTATCAGCGAGGGGGGCGCCCGAGGGCAAGGCTCAAGGTCTTGTCCCATATGTATGCTGAGTTGTATAATCGCTTCCGGGTCTCTGTCTCCGCAGGCGTCCAGCGCTGTAATTCGGCGAGTTTGGGGGTATCGAGATGAAGTCCAATGTCGATCATCATCCGAATTGCCATGCCCGTGTAGAGCCAGCCTTCGGAACTCTTTCCTACGGCGCACTGACGTCCACCAAGGATAAGGAGGCCTTGAATTGTTGGTATCGTAGGTTTGTCTGCTGCCATTTCCTGTAAAAGAAGTTCCTTGGCTCGTTTGACAAAGTCCTCCCCTTTCCCAATGTCAGGGCAAGACAAATCTTGTTCAGGTAGATGCCTCGCTGCTAACGCAAAGATGCACATGAGAAGAAAGTCGGAACAGTATTGACCACCTAGAGCAAGATCCATGACGAGACATGGGCGGTAAACACAGTTGTGGAGAGGATGTAGCCACGTCCAGTATATGTCTAGGAGGGCCATGCCAACCTTGGTGTCGACGCCCGTTCCATTCATCAATGGCTTTGCTTGAATCAAAGGGATCCAGGCAGAGTCCATCAGAGACCACTGAGATCGTAATGTCTCAACTTGTGCAGCTCGCTTTGGTTCCGAAACGGAGAGGGTCGAGACATTGCTAGTTTCGGAGGTAGGCACAATGCTGCTCTCCTCCAGTGCACCAGCATGAAACCGGCTGGTTGGGCCGTTGTAGACAACGCCTCCATCCTCTCCAATACCAACCTGGAACCAAATCTCGGTCGCAGAAGATGGATACGCGACGTCAGCTGCTGTGGAGGATGTGGTCGTGCTCACAGCCGGGCTCGTGTCTGTATTGGCCACTGCGCAAGTCGATTGGCGGGGAGATGCTTTGTTTGGCTGAGTATCGCCCGGTAAGTCAATCTGGGGAGAACGGGACCTCCTGTGGAGAGAAGCCTCCAGCCATCGGATACGAGCATTGGCGTGTCGAAGTCGTAAATCGCTCGAGTCTTGAGATGGCCAGACGCAATCCTCGCCATTTTTTTGGCAGCCCTTGCACACAGGCTGGTCCCCACTGCACTTGATTTTGCGGGACTTGCACCTCGCACAGGCAAAGCCGTACCTCCTGGCTCCACGGCTGGCCTGTCTCGGACCAGAAGCCGAGGAAACGGACATCTCGACATCGGGGGTGGGGCCTGGACTCGGGTTCGACGGCATTGCGGTTTGCCAAGCCGGATATAGGTATAGGAGTCCGGCTTCCGAGATTGAGAGAATATCGAAGAGCAGCCGGAGAAATATTTGATCATTTGCGAAGGAGGAAGTCAGTTTAAGCCCTCGGCATCTTTCCGTCGGTGTTGAAGGATGGGTACGGCACGTGACGCCCCAAACGAAAGTGCGGGGGGATTTGCGGGGAACCAAAATTTCCCGATCGGGACGAGGAGTTTGGGGAAGCCGTTCTCACCATGGGAACATTGTCTTCTTGGTCCTGCCGTCTTCCTACGGCAATCCAACGGGATCTAATTAAGTGCGAGTTGTATAAGACCAAGTGGCTTAATATATACCGATGAGGAGCTTGGTTCAACCGAGCCAGGCCTGATATCCCTTTACCTTTCGTAAAGAGCAGAAGCGAGAAAACGCATCCGAATATTTATATCTTGGAACTTTGCAGTATATGTCTGTAAATAATAAACTGAGGCAGTCTGATTGGGCAAGTTGAAAGCGTAAGAAGAAATGTGCTTTATGACCAGGCCCAAATCAGTGCACTCCCCAGTCAGCTATGATTTAAGACCTATACATCTGCGCTGCTTCCAAGTTGGAAGAGGTGGTAGCCCCGGTGATCGCCGCGTCAAAATGACTTTCTTGCAAGTGACTTAATATGCCTGAGAGCCCGTGGTGTTGAGCTGTACTCTGTACAGGTACCCTCTACCCACAATGAAAAGCGTGTCCTTCACCCATTGCATATTGACGGCAACGTCTCCCGTCTTTACCCGGATGATACCCAGGAAAGTGCCATCTGCGTCAAATACATGAACACCACCTGTGACGGCTCCGTAGATCCTTCCTTCACTGTCGGCCTTGATGCCATCTGGAAAGCCAGCATCCACGTAGGTAAAAACACGATCGTCCGAAAGCCCCGTATCTGTAGGAGAAATGCTATACTGGTAGATAGTCCGCCCTCCGGCTGGATTGTCTGAAGTGTTGCCCCGGTTCGTGATAAAGAGCTTGCCTTCGTCCAGGTTCAGAGCTACTCCGTTGGGGTTCGTGAATGGTCCACCACCTGCCCCGAGCACCACCCGGAGGCTACCAGTATGCATGTCCCACCGCCAAACGCCGTTTGCTAGCTCTGGCTCGAGCGTATCGTTGAAGTTGTCGTAGCCATAGTATCCATCGGTGAAGTATGCCACACCATCACGCTTGATGACGATATCATTTGGACTGTTGAAACGGTGGCCGAAGAAGTTGTTTAAAACCACCTCAGTCTTGAGACTCAGTGGATCCATGCGGACGATGCCTCCGGGCACAGTCCGGTTGCCTTCCTGTGCCCAGTAGACACTGCCATTATGGTAATACGCCCCATTAGCCATCGTCAAAGGTGGGGAAGGGTAGACCTTTTCTGTGACTGGGGGCGTGTGATTCAGATTCGTCCGCCACACCCAAGGCATGGCATCTGCTGAGTAGCCTTGCTTGGGGGGATGTAGCTCTGCAAAGAAGATACAGTTGCATTCGGGCGAGTAGACTGTTCCGTCGTGCACGATTCGTTTGGCAAAAGATGGTCCCTCTGGGAAGTCGAAGATGACCTCAATGTCTTTCTGCGACTTGTAGTCTTTCACATCAAGCAACTGATAAAGATGTCAGCATGGCTGGCGAAGTTTACCACTTGTTTTCGTTTCATGTAAGCCTTACCTTGTAAAATCTATCATCAAGCGCAATGAAGTTCGCTTGCTTGAGACTGCTCAAGAGTTTCGATGCCGAGGAACTCGGTGGGCCATCGATAACATTGGTGTCCCACCAGCTTGTAGTAACATTACGGTTGAAATTTTCAGCCGGAAATACATTTTGAAGAGCAGGTTTGATTTGGACGATAGAGGGTCCGACCAACAAGCCAGAGATGTGGGATGGCAGCACTGAAGCGCTGCCCAATCCACCAAAGGTAGAAACCAAGGTCAAGATGCTTGTAATTTTGGTTGACATGATTGACAATGTAAAAAGAAGCAGTGTATCCAACAAGGTGGTGATGATAAAAAAGTTGTATTTCATTCGTGGTGCTTTCCTCGGGCACTTATGAGAAATCCGACAAGAGTCTGCTTTACAGCTGCTTGACAAGGATGGATGAATTTCCCCGGAAACAACTCCGCGCTACGCGAGTCGTTACCCCAGATGGATGACCCCAGATTTTCCTCCTTTAGATGGAGCTAGAGCACTCGGAATCTGATGCCGAGAAACCGAAACGTTCGCCAACAACCCGTTGTCGTCAGGTTCGGCCCCGAATGCGCTAAACCAAGGTATTGGTGATGTAAACAGAGTATCAGACAACCTGTGTTATTTTAGTCACTGCTCTTCTAACTCAAAGCGGGGAAAGCGGCCGGTTTGAAGGACAGCTGATGTTTTGCATCATTTGTTTAGTGTTTCGCTGCATTTTTTTTTACTGCGCTTTCTACCTCTACCAGCTAGGGATTGCAGTATTTGAAGTCAAATTTTGCAATGAGAAAGCCAATTGCACTTATCCAAGAAGTCAGGTTTTTGAGATGAGCATTGTAACGAGGTAGTCTCCTTAATATCTATGTATGTCGACTTTGGCCATTTAAGCCCCTCTCAGTCAGCCAATTCTTCGTAGCGCATCCCCTTGCTGTGCTGGGGATCTTTGAAAAGCAGAATCTCTTTGTATGGATTTTTCTATAGTCACGGGTCTTTCAATATCAGGGATATTAGATTAGTTCTGGTATAGAAGGGAACAGGAGCAGGGAGAATGAGGCAAGAGAAAAGGTTTGATGAATGAATGCATCTTGATATTTGTGTTTCTAGCTTAGCTATCGTAGGTATACAAGACATCCAGCCATTCCACGTCCAGGTGGTTACGGGCACAACGCGGACGCTCCACCACAACTCACACAGTCACACTATGTGAAGCTGCGGCGTTACTTCGTTCCCTTAAAGAACGTAGCGATACATGGGATGGGCATCGCCAATATCCGCAATGTCCTCGGGAATGTGGTCAATATCGCTCTTGCCGTGCTTTTGGTCTCGCTGACGATTCTGCCAGCGCAGACTCAGGCTCAGGATGATGGCAACGAAAGAGGCAAAAAACAAAACACCACAGCAGATCCACATGCCCTTCTCATAGTAAGGACCCTCGGACTTGGGAAAGATCCTTGCTCCAAGGATAGGCCCGCACTGGCCGACCATTCCAAAGATAGTCAAGCCAGCTCCTCGCTTGGATGAAGATCCTTGGTTGTCAGTAACCCAGGTGAAGGTCAGAGCCACAGCAGGGAATACCCCGGCGCAAACAAGGAAAGTTGCAAAGTAGCGAATTCCGGTAGTGTGAATCGTGGCGAGAAGGATGTAACCAACGGCGCCAACCGCAGAGAAAATGATGACAAAGATGCCTCGTGTTCGCACACGGTCAGAGAAGAAGCTAGCCAACACGCAGACAAAGTAAGCCGAGAGATAGGGACAAGCCGAGAGTCCCTGGGCGCGAAGGGAGGTGTAACCCATGGACGTCAGGATGGTGGGTAGGTAAGCCGGCAGCGAGCCAAAGGCCGTGTTCAGGCAGAAGATGATGATGGCTTGCAAGTAGTTCTTGTAGTCGTAAAAGGCTGCAAAGACCTGTCGGAGGTTGAGTTTTCCCTGTTGGTCCTGACCCCGGCCCTTGATAGCTCGGGCACCGATGATCTGGTTCTGTCGAGCATCGAGGAATCTGCACGTGCTTGGAGAGGAGGGAAGGTAAAAGTAGGCTAGGATGGCAAGAAAGAGAGTCGGAATGCCTTCGACGATAAAGAGCAACTGCCAATTCGAAATTCCGCTCTTGGCGTGGACAATGCCGTATGCTAAGGCTGAGGCGAAGCAGTTCGCTAGGGGCGAGAATGAGATGAACAAGCCGTATCGGAGGCCCATTTCAGATCGGTGGTAGAAGAATGTCATATAAAGTGCCACGGCGGGTACGAATCCAGCCTCAAATGCGCCAATGAGGAAACGAAGAGCCATCATGCTGGCAAAGTTGCTGGTGCCGGCCTGGATCATGCTCATGCTTCCCCATCCAAAGGCCATCATGGCGGTCCACAGACGGAGAGGGACAAACTTCCACAGAAGGATGAGCTGTGCTGGCGAATTAGCAACTGAGTCGCCTGCAGCTCGAAGGGATGGATACATACCCAGTGGAAGAGAATGTAACCGATATAGTAGCTTGTCACGATCCACGAGTATTCGCCGGACGTGATTCCCCAAGACTCGCCCATTCCGGCCGTGTAGGCATTACCAATGTTGCCGCGATCTATATAGGAGACGAGGTAGAGAAATCCGAGCCTGTCGTATTGTTAATGAGTGAGCGGCGGTGATGGGAGGTATGGGCTACTCACAGTGGGATCAGGCACCAGTCCAGCTTGCGGACAGCAGTACGCTCCTCCTCTGGGGTCCATGATAGCTCTTCATGCTCACCCTTCTCGATCCCGTCTTCGAGATGGTTGGCTCCCATGTCGGATTTGGTGAGATCAGCTTCTGCGTGAGGAGCTGTGTTTGGTTGATGCATGTCGAGTCTGGATACGGATATGTGGAGGACGTTGGTTTCGAGCTGAAGTTGAGAAGAACCTTGAGGATCCGTGAAGATGTTTGAGCTCCTGACAGTTGCTTGATGGGCCTTTTAACATGAACCACCCCGCTCCCCAGACTCCCCAGAGATGAGTTGATGTTGAACGAGTACGGGGAACATGGGGAAATGTGGAAAGGAGCAGATTGGTCGAGGCCTGTGCTGCAGTACTCAACAGCCGAAAAGACTAAACTGCCGCCACCTTCGTTGGCGGGGAACGGTGACCAGTAGGGCTCGGCATGATGCCGTACGCGATACCTGGCAATGTCACTTAACTCTGGTTGGTCAGTCGGGCTTCGCGCCACCCGGAGCAGATACCGAGATGCCGCACCTCCTACGGCATGAATTGCGAAGGGTGATGACGGAATTTGCCAAGTCCTCCGCTTTCTATTTGTACCGAGGCAATTCACACATCCAGCCTACTGTCAACATACATAGCGTCTTTGCCCACCACTTTGGGCTCTCTTATGCTGCTGCACGCTTGCACTTTGTCACTAGTTGTTCGCAGGCCACTCCGTTAGTTGGCACTCACCACCCACCATGTCTCCGTCAAGACTAGAGCCAGATGGCCTTCCAGCCAATGAGTTCTCCATCTTGACGCCCAATGCCATGCTTGGCTACGGGTACAACTCAGACCATTTCTGGTACGGCATCAAAAAGTATAGGCCTACAGCTATCATCGTGGACAGCGGCTCGACCGACGGCGGGCCATACAAGCTTGGGATGGGCAAGATGACTTGTGGCCGAGGATCGTATATCCGCGACCTGGAACCCATTCTGGCCGCATGCTTCCACCACAAGATCAAGGTGCTCATTGGCTCTGTGGGCGGCGATGGCAGCAATAAGCATGTCGCTGAAATGCTCGCCATCGTTTCCGAGATCGCCGACCGAGAGGGCTACTCATTCAAGATTGCAACTATCGAGGCGGGAATGGACCGAGAACTCATCAAAGGGCGTCTAGCTGATGGCCGTGTTGGCCCATGTGGTCCTGTCGATCCCTTGACTCAGGAAGACGTGGACTCAGCCGTCGATGTCGTCGCCCAGATGGGGGCTGAGCCGTGAGTTCAATGACAAACCCTTTGTTAAACGAGCACGATACTTACTATAACTAACAGGTTTATCGAGGCTCTGCGCAGTGATCCAGACATCATTCTTGGAGGCCGGTGTTACGACCCAGCTCCATTTGCGGCCTTCTCCATTTCCAAGGGCGTTCTGCCCGACGTTGCATGGCATATGGGCAAGATCATGGAGTGCGGCGGCATCTGTGCCGTTCCCAAAGGGCGTTCCATGATTGCTACCATGCGGAAGGACTCATTTGATCTCACACCTCTGTCGCCAGCAGAAAGATGTACTCCCCTGTCAGTTGCTGCGCACACGCTATACGAGAAGACAAGACCCGACCGCCTCCCTGGTCCTGGAGGTGTGCTTGATCTCGACCACGCATCGTACGAACAGATCACGGAAAAGACGTGTCGAGTTTCTGGGGCAAAGTTCATCACGACTCCGTATCAGGTGAAGCTCGAGGGCGTCACGCACCTGGGTTACCGGACCATCTTCATTGGCGGCATCCGGGACCCGATTCTGATCAGTCAGATCAACGACTTTTTGGAGAGGGTTCGTCTGTACTCGCAGAATCTCTTCCCTGAACTCGACCAGTCAGAAAAGTGCCGCCTCATCTACCATGTTTACGGGCAGAACGGTGTCATGGGTCCACTAGAATCCGAGAAGTCCACTCCTCATGAGATAGCCGTCATGGGTGAGGTCGTTGCACCAACATCAGAGCTGTCCCACACCATCGCAAACAACGTCAGGGCTTCCATCTTGCACTTCCCTTATCCGGGCCAAGTAGCTACCACAGGCAACTTTGCGAGCCCTCTGTCGCCTCACGAGCAGGATGCTGGCGGTGTCTTCAAGTTCAGCCTGTACCACCTAGTTGACCTCAACGAGGGAGAGGAGACGTCCTTGTTTCCTATCAGAAGCCACCAAGTCGACTCTTCGCAAGCTTCCACTGCACCTCTGCCGATCTTGGCAGACAAGATATTCAAGGAACTCGACAACGGAGAACTCGCACCCCTCACTACCAAAGATGTCCCCAACCACAACACCGAGCTCAAGAATCTGGCACGCATCATCCGCTCAAAGAACTCCGGGCCGTTCGAGATGACTTTCGACGTCATGTTTGACCAGAAGCATGTTTACGATCGTGTCAAGGCCTCCAATGTCTTGACTAACGAAACCATCAAGAAGCTCTACCAAGTCAAGGACGAGGACATTCTTACCAACATGTACTTCGAGCCTGCACTGGCCTGGAAGTGTACTATCAAGCGGCCATGGGCCCAGGGAAGTGTAGGCGAGTTGGATACTCTTGGCACGCAGCAACATGGTCCGCTTCTAAACATTATGGTGCCCGCCTTCAAGCCTGCGAGCAATGGTACGGTGAACGGCATTACCAGAGCCAACGGCATTGCCAAGGTCAAAGGCCACGGGCGAAGCTCCTTTACGGCCAAGCACGTGGTCGAAGAAATTTGGCATGGTCTGGGCCTCCCTGTCGAAGCGCCCGACTCACTCGACCTCCCCGGGGATGATGGAAAGCCTCAACTACCTTCCTCATTCAAGATTGGCATCCTAGCCCAGAGCTCTATTGCTTTGTCTGCGCTAGGAGCGGCTCAGATTGAAGCCTTGCGCGCCGGGTCATCGGTTCCTTATGTTCAAGTGCCCGCTGAGCATTCAACCGTCGAGTTCAAGTCCGAAAGGCTTTACATCCTCGATGGAAAGCCTACACCCTCTCCCTGGGGCCCGATTGGCGGGCTTCACAAGACCTCAGATGGCCATGTCCGCGTCCACGACTCATTCCCCAACCACCGGGATGGCATACTTGAGCTGATGGGGTTGCCACTGGATGCAACTCGTGATCAACTTTCTCAGAAGATTGCCTCTTGGGCTGCCGTCGATCTTGAGAATGTCGCCCTCGACAGCAAGCTTGCTACATATGCTCTAAGATCCTATCAGCAGTGGGACTCGTTACCGCAGTCTAAAGCCCTCAGCGATTCCCCCATCTCCCTCAAGCAGCTCGCCAAGGGAGATAACAAGGGTCTCTCCAATCGACTATTGACTGCTCAAGGGTCCGGATGCCTTCGTGGTCTTCGAGTTTTGGACATGAGTCGTGTCATTGCCGCTCCCCTCTGTGGCAAGACACTCGCTGCCCACGGCGCAGATGTTATCTGGATCACATCACCCAACCTTCCTGACCTTCCCACCATGGACAGAGACTTTGGCCGGGGCAAGCGAACCGTTCAACTGGACATCCAAAGACCCGAGGACAAGGAACGTCTTCTGCAACTGGTCAAGGATTGCGATGTATTCCTCCAGGGTTTCCGACCAGGCAGTCTGGCCTCCTACGGCCTGTCCCCGGAGCAGCTCCTCAAGGTTAACCCAAATCTGATCTTTGCCAACATGTCAGCATTTGGACCCGAGGGCCCATGGTCTGGCAGGCGCGGATATGACTCGCTTGTTCAGACTTGCTCGGGTATGAATATCTCAGAGGCCGAACACGCGGGCAAGGGCGAGGCAGCGCGCCCAACTCCCTGCCAGGCTCTTGATCACGCCGGCGGATACTTCCTTGCCACGGGCGTTATTGCAGCTCTTTATCGACAGGCCATTGAAGGAGGTTCTTGGAGGGTAGACGCCTCTCTCGCTGGAACGATGAAGTATCTGCGTAGCTTGGGTCAATACCCTGGCGCTACTGGATTCGAGGCCAAGGATTTTGAGAAGCCCGATGATGTACCACAACACTACTACGAGACCAAGGATACTGGCTTTGGGGCCATGCAGGCCATTAGGCACAGCGCTACCATCAAGGGTCATCAAGTTGGATGGGATGTAATGCCAAAGCCATTGGGCTCAGACAAGGCAGAGTGGCTGTAGATTAGATTAGATGTACCATGTATTTGATAGACCGTTTTCTCTGATAATTCTAGTGCAAGAAGAAACCACACATTAACGTCCCTTCCGTTCTTGATATGTCTCCGACTAACACTCCGATGGCCGCTGTGATCTCGACGCCAGCTATGAGGGGATTGTGGTTCGCTTCACTGTCATCAATTACTGCCGAAAAGATGGCAAAAGAAGAAGGATAATGATCAAGATGGTGCAGACTAGTCAAATATGGTTGACATTTACTCCCAAGTTAGTTCAACACACCGCATTTAGAAAATAGCCACCGCGGAAGGGGGAGATGCTACTCCTCCAGGAATATCCAGTGGTACACTGACAAACATAAAAGTCCACCTCTTCTCCTTGTTGCACTTTTCTGCCAGCGCTTCCAAATCGAAACTTTCGCCGATAGGCATCCCCCATCCACTCAAAAACACCTCATGCATCGCCACGCCACATGGTCGAGGACTGGGCCAAGCCTCGTAGGCCACGGTATCACTTGCAACAGCTGCAAAGGCATTCTCCCAATGCCATCGAATAGCTTCCTCACTCGCTTCGAGGCCACAAGAAGCTCGTACCTGGCGATGAGGTAGACGCTCTTGTTCGTTGACCGGAAGGGCTCGGTAGGCGGAGAGCCAGCCTGTGCGGATGAGAAGAATGTCACCAGAAACAAGTGTGACGTTTTGAGACTGTGCCACAGCCTGAAGCTGA
Organism: Fusarium solani; assembly: GCF_023522795.1. Classification (NCBI taxonomy): domain Eukaryota; kingdom Fungi; phylum Ascomycota; class Sordariomycetes; order Hypocreales; family Nectriaceae; genus Fusarium; species Fusarium solani. The sequence goes on along the minus strand of NW_027072147.1, from coordinate 2,857,711 downwards.
GATAGTGGGATTTCCTCGGCGGCAAATGGGTTGATTCGGATGCCATTTTGCTGAGACCAGCCAAACCAGTCGAGTAATACACCTCGCCCTGTGATAGTAGAACGGGCAAGGTTATGCACTCCTATCTTCAAGGTTGCCGCTTTCCCAGATATGTCTGCTTGCGTGACACCATTATAGTACTCCAGGGTTGACTGGTAAGGGTAGTGCCGTAGCCCATCCCAGTGACTTGAGCCTTGGGTGTTGATGTCCAGCTTGGGAAGTGAGGATGTCAGCAATGCCCTGTGACACAAAAGACAAGATAGGCACAAACCTCGTCGTCGTTGGCGTGGCCTTTGGCAATGATTCTGTGGGAGCAAGGCTTGCGCACTGGGTTCATGGGCTGCGAAAAGGCATCTATTGGGAGACTGCTGGGTGTCAGGCGATTCTGATGCAGCAAATCTCGTGGATGTTGGAAGGCAAGAAGTACGAACCTGAGGGGGATTGTGTCGCCCGTTTGAATCTCCCGCGCGGCATTCTTTCTCACTTCAGGCGTCAGCAAGTTCAATGTGCCGAGCTCATCACTCTTGCCCCAGAGGCCCCAAGCAGAAAACTGAGGGTGGCCCTGTTGCAGAGGGAGGTCTTCAAAGGCCGGACGAGGCATGTCGTATCTAGCAAATTCGATGTTCTCGGTGCTTGGTTTCAGAACTAGAAGCCAGTTCCTCCAATCAACCCCAGATAAATGCTCTTTTGAGCTCATCTTTGCAACGAGACCTAACCGTGAGGTGGGTGGAGTGGAGCTCGGTATCTTCCCGGCAAGGCGGTATCATGCCGAAATCAAAAGTGGGCATGATGGGGAGCTAGATCGGCTCTCCACGGAGTGCTCGATGATCGTCTAGCCAGATACCGATGTTAGTCCTATCTCAATTGACATTTGTTCCTTTTTTTTTTCTTGTTTTCTTTTATTCGGGTTGGTTTGATGGCTTTGCTTGAAGCTTGCGACCAGCTCGAGGCCGTTGCATTTTTGTCGCAGACATGAGGCTTGACTTCATCCTTCATTTGCAAAGCTAGGACCTCGCTAAAGCCCTGTTTAAGGAGTATAACGCAGGATCGGGTATGACAAGGGCCCATTTTGCATAGAAACAACGTCGATAATTACGCCCGGTATGTTTGGGAGGCGAGATACTACTTCATTGATGGCACGATACAATGGAAATACAATGCACAGCGCCCTTCAAGGACTATTTCGCGCTAGCCTTGCCTTAAATCACTCTTGCAAGGCTTGGGTTTGTGAAACGTAACCTCTGGGCCTCTGGCTACCTTGTCTACGAGGAAAACTCATGAGCATTCCCTCTACCGAAAGCAGGAGGGAGGTTTGGCATTATCGGTTTGGATGACGTCTCTGAAAGAGGCCATTAGGCAGTGAGGCACAAGAACTTAGGAAACAACAATGAATAGGTGGAGGCCCAAAAACCCGATAGAAGTGAAGTGTCTCGTAAACACCAAAGGTGACCTTTGGGCCACTGTGACGTGGCCCTTGTCGAGATGGGTTATGGAATTGCTGGGAGGGAGAGAAAAGGCTTCCGCCTAGATATAAGACAGGTCGGCTAAACTAGAGAGGCGCGATCATCACAGGGATAAGGTCTGGTGTTTCATTACTTCTGGAGATCCGGAACACTCGGGTACCATCACCACGTGTGGCCCACACTCTCTTTACCGGGCTCCGAGTTTCCTGCGAGGAGCTTCTCCTCTCCACTTAGAAGGGCGAGCGTACCATCAATGCCATCTCTGGTCGCCACGCTCAGCCCCATAGCGATGGCTAACAACAATAGGGAGTAGCCATTGCTACGCTTTCCCACCACGAGGAGGACTCCCAAGCTCTTCGTGGCACAATAGATTGCGGTCGACAAAGTTTGAACATAAAACGCATGTTAAAACTGCTGATTCTCTAGTGCGGAGGGCAATTCGTAATCTGCCACGCAACAGGAGGTAAAGATCGAGATGGCGACATGGGCCAAGACTTACCCGACGAATTGCGCGATTAAGGATCCGTATATGGGATGAAAGCAGTTGGAACTGTGAGGTTTAAGGCCACTTTGTTCCCCAGGTTAGTAAACGAGGTAACGCTCTACTCTTTGTTTAATGGTGGAAACATCAGGCTCCGCCTCGTGACTGAAGACTGCAACCATAAGTGGTAGCATATAGGTCTAGGGGAGCAAGAAAGGATACTGTACAAGTAGTAAAAACTTGCAGCAAAGATTATCCTTGTAGATCAGATAAATGCCTCCCCTTCTGCAGTGACCTCGTGCCCCCCTTGTCCCTGCACAGTTACAAAGCTGCCATGGATTATTTGTCATGGCTTGGCATCGTCTGATTGATAAGGCGCAGGCTCCATCGGGCTCAACGGTTGCATGAGAAAGCATACAGATGAAGCTTAAATAGTGGATTCCTTCATCCGTTCTAATGAACGGGTTCATCAACTCGACACCCCAGTCACATCCCTCGTAGCAAACAGAGTGGGCGGCGCGCGGGTAGGACGTCATTAACGTAAAGGATCCAGATGATCAATAATGATTGGGGTTCGGTTCCGCGGCCAAGTCAGATTAATTACTCAATCATGTTGGTTCGGAACCGCATCGGCGTTGGGGAGCGCATCGTCACAAGATCCCGAAACCACGGATCGATATATTAAGGTACCGGAACACCCAAACCAACAAGATCTTTCTGCAGCCAACACACCTTTCCGGTACCGGTCTCTGCAACCGTCATTCCTTTCTCAGGTCACAGCTTCAATATGCGCTCCTTCTTTATCACTTCCACCCTCGCGGCGGGTGCTCTAGCAGCCCGTCCATTCCTCAACGAGCCCGATACCGGCCTCGAAGAGGTCATTGGAGACACTGCCCAGGGCACGCTACCCAAGTTGACCTCCATGGTCGGCCTGCCTGACTTTGACTGGGCGGCGAGGAACTATCTTCCCCTGCAGAACTACACCTACTACCGGAATGGTGCTGCTGGTGAATGGTCCTACCGAAACAACATGGAAGTGTTCAATCGGTACACCTTCAACCCTAGTGTCATGAATGATGTGACCAACATTGAGGAGTCCCTTCCGTAAGCCTCCCGGTAGCTCGTCAAGGCCACGTAAGCTCATGCTCTTGTTTAGTACCACGATCCTCGGCCATAACTTCTCGGCTCCCTTCTACATTAGCCCCTGCGCCAGTGGCATCTACGGTCACCCCAACGCAGAGCTCAACTTTGTCAAGGGAGCTGCTGAGGGCAACATCCTTTACATCGTAAGAAAAAGGACACACCTACAAGCTCCAAATTGCATGCTCACATGAAGCAGCCTTCTGGATATGCCACCCTCTCGATCGAAGAGATCCACGCCGCCAAGGCCAAGGGCCAGGTTGTCTTCCAGCAGGTAGGAATACCCGACGAATCGTTTTCATGCTTCATTCGCTTATCCTGTAGCTTTACCTGACTTCGAACGACACCGAGACTCAGGATCTCTTTGACAGAAGCAAGAAGGCTGGGGCTGATGCTCTCGTATTCACTGTTGATGCTCCTACCTTTGGAACTCGACAGCGTGCTGCTCGCCTTGATGTCAGCCTCTCGTAGGTAGAACTCTCTGCATTGATAAACACTGCTGACTTGATATTCCTAGGTCCTCTACCTACCGTTACATCACCGTGAGTTCACAAGATGATTTGCCATTCTACTTTCAGCTACTGACTTCCATATAGTGGGACTACTACAAGAAGCTCCAGACCATGACTGATCTTCCCATCATTGTCAAGGGCATTATGAGCGTCAGGGATGCCAAGCTCGCCGTGAAGCATAAGGTGCCTGCTATCGTCCTCTCTAACCACGGCGGCCGTCAGCTCGATGGTGCCCCCTCTGCCCTGGAGGTCGCCCTGGACATTTATAAGAAGGCACCTGAGGTCTTTAAGAAGACTGAGGTTTTCGCCGATGGCGGTGTCCGCTATGGCACTGACGTGCTTAAGCTGCTGGCGCTTGGAGTCAAGGCTGTCGGCGTTGGCCGCCCCTTCATGTACTCGAACATTTTCGGCCAAGAGGGTGTCGAGCGTACTATTGAGCTTTTGAAGAGGGAAATCGCTGTTGACGCAGCTAACCTCGGACTGGGCGACCTGAAAGAGATTGATGCCGACTATGTAAGTACCCTCTTCAGATGTGACTGTTATTATTTCTGTTAGCTAACTCGGTAGTAGGTCCACTGGTCTGTTAACAACTGGTCTGGATAAGGCTGAGTTGGCTTTTTACGATAGGGCCTCCATCTCTCGTATGTTAAGCGTCGCATAAGATCAAACTCCGCGGAGGGATGCAATTTTATCACCTTCGATCAAAATGAATTGGCTATATCTTGTCCTATGTTTGGCGTTTAGATGTGATGGCTGTCTTGACAAGTAATCCGGCCTCCGCTTACCAATCTATCTTTACTTTAGGTCTTGTGACCACTGCCACGACTGGGAACGTCATTTCACTACCAGGCCTAAACATTGTTCTTCTCGGTGATAGAATTCAGCGCCTCTGACTTTACTGTTCAAGAAGCGCTTCAAAGTTGAAATATTTGAACGGGGCGTTGCGATACGCAGGAGCTTCATAGTCATCATCAATAAACTATTGTGGATGCCCTAAAATCCGAGACATCTAGCACAGTTTGCTTAGAGGAGTACGATAGGCGTGGCTTCCTATAGTCCTAGTTCTGTCCCAACGTTGAGAATTACTTGTTTTTTGTTATCATGCCCAGTTATTCTTCCCTCCTTCGTCAGAGCATCAAACAATGCAGCTATCACTAACAATCATGGCAAATGATAGAGAACAACTATCCCAAGCCACAGCAGTGATATTGCTGTCTACGCGTCAAAAGGAATATGAAACAAACATTGAGCAGGGGCAATTCACTTCAAGTCCGGTTCCAAATGGATTACAAAGAATAGCGAGAGTTGGGTATCTTTCATTAACTATCAAGCCTATCATTTCGCGTCCAATCGTTCAACAGCACAGCACCTTGGACTAGGTCGGATGGGTCTATGAACAAATTAGACTAAGCTCTCATTCATGGTGGAGAAAAGGCCTAACCAAAACGTCCCTTCATTTGCAAGCAAGACCGGTCATCCTGGACGGAACATACACAACTTTACATTCCCAAACGTTATGCCCCATTATTCCAGGACGCGGTGAGCAGGCTTAATAGCCTGAAAGGCGAGTACTGAACAGGGAAAGAAAGGCAAGGGCATTCATGAGATAGCGATTGGAAGTATGCTCGTCATGCGCTCGAGTCCATTCAAGAATATTGGAGATAAAGAAGAGGAGTGGAATAATGTATCCACTCGCCGCCAAGGTCTTTTGCGCCCAGTTTCTTTCCGTTGGACGCCTTTGAATCTTCTCCATGTCGAATTCTTGCATCGGGGGCTTGTGAGTGAGTTGTTGGTGTCAAGTAAAGGTTCTCGGGTGCGAATGATAGCTGAAAGACAGAAGCAGTGCCAAGGGAAGAGATATGCCTCTATTTGTACATTGAATCGTATTGAGCAGTGGCTGTGTCGAGCCGTGTTATCCGGGGCCGAGTATCCGGAATGGCGCAACACTCTCTCATCTGGGTTAGAAGGAGTTGCTCGGCCACTCATATCGCGGAACACTGCGGGGATAGGCAGGTCTAGATCCTGACGGCAGACTGTGTTCACAACCAACAACCATTTTTCGACTGCCAAAGAATGCCTGCTGCGCCTTGTTGGTTGCTGCCTACGGCTTCAAGGAATGTTTCGCCAATAAAACTGCCATGAACAACGAATCTTTCGGCTGCACATTGCGTCATCCCAATGTAAGTTTCATTGATCAGGTTGCACTTCCTGCATGACACTCGTGGTAGCCTAGTAGGCTGTACTTTACGCAAGGAAGACGGTTTTTCTTTTCTGGGACAGTTTTTCAACATCAATTGGATATCCTCTCGGTGTAGCATTGGCGTTTCAAGAGTTATTTGCCCGTCCAGTGCAGCCCAAGCTTTGAGGTCGGTCCAGGAAGAATGCCCGGCATAATTGACCAGCTGCACCCACGAGTTGATATTGACATTGATAAAAATGATATTGGCCAACTGCCTGACTGACAGACTTGAAGTACAGTCACGGGCTGAGAGTTGAATCGGGGATCAGATCATTACCCAGGAGAAGTGCAATGTACGGTAGCATTACTGACACAACACCAAATTAGATGACAGGCATAAAAATGCAATATTCATAATTCGTTAGATCATCTATAATCCAAAATCCCCTCTATTCAAACCTCCGATATGACAGATAACGCCTCCCTTGTCGATCAAGTCTGGTGATCGCCATGTCCACATTTATGTTCTCTCTGGTGCCAAGTGATGGTATTCGGTTGGCTCCTTGGGATGCTTAGGATAATTTTCAATGGGTCCGGACTCAATGTTAATGCCAATACGGTTATATCGGCGCTGGCGAAAAGTCATAATGGCGTGGAAGATGAGGAAAATGCATGAAAATATGCTGCAGTTGGTCAGTATCAGCGCGATCCATGACAATCCAAGCCGTCCAAAAACTCACAACTCGATGCCACCCAATCCAGCAATGGCAGCAAAAATATATCCAGAAAATTTGGTAGCGTCTCTAAATGCGTCCGGACAGTCTTGTTCCCGACAGATGTCATGGCTTGCCCCCCATAGAAAGGCTGTCTGGCTGGCAAGTACCGCCACTGAGATGATCCAAAAGACTAGAAGGAAAATATCGAGCGACAGGCCAGCCCAGTAGTTGTAAAGATGGGCTAATGAAATATGGGCCATGATCATCCAGAGGGAGATGGCCAGGGTGGCAGAACTCTATTTTACAAAGTTAGGCATATGTCGCGCTCGATATTTTGGAAGTCCAAGTTCCTGTTGGAGTTCTTTTAGTAGGAAGTTGTAGTTAACACGTACAGTGAAGAGCATGAGGCCATTTCCTGCAAAAATACCGGCGCTGACAGTGAAGGACACAACAATGATAATGATGATGCTCAAGATGGCCTGGAAGATGCGAAGCACTGTTGTCCCAGTGGGGTAATCAAGGACATCTGGACGACGGTTGGCCATTGTGAATGATGTTAGCCCTACAAATATGCTCGGCCGGGTTGTAGTGGATGTTTCGTCTTTAAAGACGAGTCCTTCCGAGCTCAGGAGCTGCTTTGAAGACGTGGAATGAATTGAGCCAACGCGAGGACGATGGGATCGAAAGTACAGAAAGAAAAAAATGGGAGCACAGAAGTGCTTAAATCCTACGAGATCCTACAGTTGTTGCCTGCAACAATCCAAGATGAGAATATGCGCAGAGCATGCCTTCTTCGGGTAGCGAAGGACCACATTTGTCTCACGCGATGCTGCCAGGGGGCTATGCTGTTCGGCTGTGCAGTGACAGCTGCGGATGAGGCTGGGCAGCTATGGTGGGCCTTTTGTTCGCCAGCACCATCCAGCAAGATAAGAGTGAGGTCAGGTCAAGCTATGAAGGTTGAGTACAAAACATTTGGAGCTCTGGCAGAGATATCACAGCTAATATATGAGATTTCTCTACGACAAACAGTATAGATTGACTCTCTTTGCAGCCTCATCCAACGCGCCACGACGAACATGAAAGTTCTGAACGGCAAGGGACCCTTGTTCAAGGTAAGCTCTCGATGGTGCGGCGGAGTACAACGGCGCAGAATCTTTGCCGAGGCAAATATAGCCGACGAATCAAATGCAAAACCATTGTCGCCGGATCATTGCACCAATGGCGTGAGCGTGAGCTGGCAAGGGTCTTGCTGATTGGATTTGCCCTGAAACGCGTGGCTGACACTTCATCTCAACCGATCCCCAGCTCAGCCCTACTGGAATCTCTAGCTCCACCTTGACAAGGTTAATAATGTTGCCTAAGACGGCATCTCTGTGTTTTCGTGTCCAGGATTATCTATTGTGGCATACCGAAGAATGAGGCGGTAAGCAGTGAGTGTGGCACATGATTTGGAGCCGGATCGCTGTGTGTTCCCCCTCAGAAACACCCCAACACGATTTGAACTTGAATCAATGCGATCAAAGAACTGTTCAGTGAGAACTATGTCCCATTGAAATTATACTCAACAACATCAGGCTGTCAAGTTGAGTATTTGTTGACAAATTTACACGCGTCACTCTGCTACCCTAAACCCAAACCGCGACTGTCCTCGTGAGACCATCTTTAGTTCTTTTCGACTGCCTATGGCGTTTAAAGTCATAGTGGAATCTCTTTTTAATCTATTTCATCGTTCAAGTTGCAACTAGAAATTCCCTTCAGCACCATGTGAGAGTTATGCCCCTTCTCTCCCGGTGTGCCAAATCAACATGATGGACGAGCAATCCACGGCGGAGTCGAGTAGCTTGTGGGGCCTGTTCCCTGTCACGCCACGATAAAGGCTACCTGCCATCATACAGAATTACTGGTGGGATATAAGTAGCTGTTAACATACGCTAGTCGCCATTTACCCTGGTTGGCTCGATAGACCTCCACAAGCTCCTCGACTTCCCAAGAGATCGCTTAAGATTATGAATGTTTTGTGCTGGCATAAAGTAGAAGCGAGAAAGGAATAGGTTGGCCGACCTTTAACCATGGTGAGCCACGAATCACGTTCGACGCGGCTGAATCCTCTTTCACTCTGCCCCCGGAGGATTTACCCGTAACGTTGCTTTCGCACTGGGGTTGTAATTTCTCGTACAATTATCGGCGTGAATGCCCTCATTCGTCATCCTAGATCGGCATTGCGTGCTGAATTAGCCCAGGGGCTAGGGCATGAATGAAAAGCAACAAGACTGCACAAATCAGCCAAGAATGACTGTCGTTCTTCAAATAGCCTTTGCCAAGCTGTCAGGGCAAGCCACAAAACATGGCGACCATGCCGATTGAGAAAGCGCCGCACCATGCACTCACAACTGGCGAATCGGAGAAAACAGCATCTCAGACCGCTGCGCCCCTCCAAGAACTTGCGCCCGCCGACACGCCACGGCAGAAGTGGTACCAATGGTTTTCTCCAAGCGACACTCCGGAGGAGCGGCGACTGATCATGAAACTCGATGGCCTCATCATGGTATTCGTTTTTCTTGCGTATTGGGCCAAGGTTCTTGATTCCTCTGCGACGAGTGCGGCATATGTAAGTGGGATGAAGGAGGATTTGAAGCTTTATGGCAACGAGTTGAATTACTTGAATACCACCTACATGTAAGACAGTAGTCATCGCGTCCTGACTTCCATCGTGCTTACTGATATCTCCTAGGGTTGGCTTCATCACACTTCAGATTCCTCTCACGGTTTTGGTATGACTGGCAACACATATGTCTAAGTGGTCATTCTAACACAATTTGTAGATGACGCGATTTTCAGCCACCTACTTTATACCAGGAGCAGACCTCATCTGGGGTGTTCTCACTCTTGTGCAATACAAAGTCACCAACGTGCAACAACTCTACGTGATCAGATTCTTTGTGGGTGCTGCAGGCAGTCTCTTTTTCCCTGCCGTTCAGTGGTACCTAGGATGTTGGTATAAGAGATCAGAGCTGAGTCGTCGGGGAGCTCTATTCTTTATTGCCAGCCAAGTCGGGAGTATGAGCTCGGGGTACATTCAAAGCGGCGCTTATTCAAGCTTGAATGGAAGGCATGGCATCGAAGGCTGGCGATGGCTCTACATCATCTGTGGGTTGATCGCTGAGGGTTGGTGTGCATCTACAAAGCTAATTTCGGGCAGGTTTTGCGTGCACTATCCCAGTCGCCGTCTTGGGCTTTGTTGCACTCCCTAGCCATCCGAACAAGTGCAAACCAGGAATCTTGACAGAACGCGAGATTCAGTTGGCTCGTGAGCGTATGGCCTCGGAGCACAGAGAGCCTCCGAAACCTCTCACTATCCCGGTCATCCGTAACGTCTTGTCTGGGTGGCATTTCTGGGTGCTTGTGTCCTTTGCATTCTTCTTCTCCCAAGCCGACGGCGTCTCAAGTCAGAGTGGACTGGCACTTTGGCTCAAAGCCGAAGGCTACGGCGTGGAGTCGATCAACACTATCACGACGGTTTCACCGGCCGTTACCATCATCTCATCCATTATCTGTGGCATTCTTTCTGATGCCTACGATGCCAAAGTTTCACTTATTGCGGGTACTGCGTTTCTCAATATCTTTGCGAGTATCGTCCTTGCGATTTGGCATGTTCCTACCGGGCTGAAGTTCTTTGCTTTCTTCCTTGCAGGGTCCGCAGACGGCATTGCTGCTGTGATATATGCATGGGCGAATGAAATTTGCGCCGGCAACGCCGAGGAACGTGCCATCGTTATTAGCAGCATGAATACAATTGGAAACACATTCGGAGCCTGGCTGCCACTATTGTAAGTAGTAATTCACGCCTCCGCCCGTCCCTAGGAGGTTACTAATTTTCACTAGCGTTTGGAAGACAGTCGATGCACCGCGATATCTCATCGGATATAACTGGACTATTGCCCTCGATGTGTGTATGGTGGCCATGTTGTTTGTTTTGAGGTCCTTTTGGAACCGCGAGCGCAAGACTCTGTCGACAGCCTAATTCGATTACTGGGCAGAAATGTGGAATTGGCGATCGAGGGACTTACAGAAACACTTGAGCTGCCTGTGAGCGTAGGGTTGATCCGGAACAGTTGTCTGTCATATGGGTTTGAGGAGGAGTTAGGCGAGTTGAGATTATGTGAGAATCTTGAACGAGTCTGGCTATTGCCATTGGAATAGATTGCTCGACATTTGAAATAAAAAACCTTGTTCTCATTCATTCCGCACTGAGAAATACCATGAGATGGTGTTCTCTACGCCCAGAGTGGAAATATTGCTCATGACCAACTCAAAGATAGTGGCTAGAAGAAAAACCACGCAACGATACGTGTAGGTATTTCGGAGTAGTTGACATCGAACCTAACTGACACAACTTTGATTACTCACTTCACTTATTATTGCTAAGAAGGAAATGCCTCATATGAGCGTTTTATGCATGTCGCCATAATACTCCTGCTATGTCATAGTTACTCGACGTTATTTCTTTGTTGTCCTCACATCAGCTAAGACCATTCTCTGTATAGATGAGAAGAGATCTCATCCCACTGCTTTAACGAAAGGCGTGATCAAGTCCCACATTCCTCAGCTTATTTTGTTCTTATCGCTTGCAGCGACCGACAGGTTTGAGTCACTCTGTCACGTGCTATTCGTAAGACGAGAGGAAGACATTGCTCACGCACCTCCCTCACTTCTGGAACAACCATACCTCTTTCACATTCCGCCTAAAGCCCACAACTCACGAAACCATGGAAGCCAGTCTGTTGCCAATCAATGAACAGATTTCGCGATTCCGCGAAGCCTTGGAACGCAACAAGACACTTATGACTGTCCTTACACGCGCTGCTTCGATGAAACTCCCCGGGTGGTACCTCGCCGCTGGTGCACTCACACAGACTGTGTGGAATGTCATGACGAATCGGGACCCTGAAAATGGCATTGATGACTATGACTTGATCTACTTTGACGCATCTGATCTGTCATGGGAGGCCGAAAATACCATCATCAAGGCCGGCGAGAAACTTTTCGCCGACATTCCAGTCGAGGTTGAAATCCGCAACCAAGCTCGAGTGCACCTCTGGTACGAAAAGAAGTTTGGTGCACCATGCCCACAGCATAAATCCTCAGAGGCTTCGATCAGTACATGGGGCACCAATTCGGCGCTTATTGCCGTCCGACTGAGGGATGACGGAGAGTGGGACATTTTCGCGCCGTGGGGATTCTCAGACATGTTCAACCTCACCGTGCGACCTAACCAGCAGATAATGACGGAGGCAGTATACGAAAAGAAGGTGGCACGCTGGAAAGGGTTTTGGCCAGAGCTGACTGTCATCCCGTGGAATGATCGCAAGACTTGATTTGGTAAATAATCTTAAATATCTCGCGAAGCATAGAGAAAGAGTTGGCAGTGTACGTATACGAGAATGGCTCAAGACTTGGAATACTTGGAATACTCGGGGGAGCATATTTGGTTTTGCAATGCGATTGAACGCGCTCGAGAGTACTATGTTGGCACCTAACCCTCCGCTCTCGCGGGATTGAGAAACACATCCTGTACAGTATCTTTGTGCGCAAAAGATAGATTAGCTGGATGGTAGAGAACATGAAAGAACTAGGAGGGCATGATCCGGACTAGAAAAAGAGCAAAGAAACATAATCGAGGCTTTATCAACTCTCTTTACTCCCTCGTGACAACTATCCTAGCACCTGGGCAATGAAGCATGGATGTTCTCTGAGGTCTGGTAACCAATAAAATAGCGTATTATGCTGAGGAGAACTTGCAAAGACTTGTATGGGATAGATGTAAGGAGAGCGGATCTATTTTCTGGCTAACTATGTACTAACTGTGTCAAGCCAGTTGCCTTTGTCTGACCCAATATTCATCAACTGGAAACTGGCAATTTTCCCAAGATAGAGCAAGCTATCAGAACCCAACTTGCATCTCGAAACACACCAAGAATCCAACGGCTCTGTCTCAGATTTAAGCACCGTTGCCGTTGTAGGCAACAAGGTTGGGGCTGCCATTGAGAGTACCGGTGATACGGCCGGAAGTGCCGAGAGCCTTGATTCGGTTGGTGACGGCAGCAGGGGTACTGAGGCCCTCGAGAACCTGGAGGTAAAGAGCGAGACCCGCAACGTGGGGGGCAGCCATGGAAGTACCGTCGATGGTGCGGGTGGCAGTATTGGAGCCGATCCAAGCGGACTGGATTGCAACACCAGGAGCGTGGATATCAACACCGGGGCCTGTTTACACAAGTAAGCACATAGTCAAGTGGTGAAAGCGAGCAAGGAAGACAAACCGTAGTTGGTGAAGGAAGCAGGGCGCCAGCTGGAGTCAATAGCACCAACAGTCAGGGCGTTGGCGGCGTTGGCGGGAGACTGGCTGGAAACTGGGAGAGGGTTGCCGTTTCTATCACCATTGCCAGCAGCAACAACGGAGAGAACGCCGGAGTTGTAGGCAGCGTTAATGGCAGAAATCCAGGTCTGAGAGGACTCGCCTCCTGTTTGGTTATTAGCGTTAATGTCAATTACTGTCAAGAGAGAGATAGACACGTACCGAGAGACAGGTTAATGACGGAGCGACCCTGGCGGCTCTTGGAGGTGATGTCGTTCACAGCCCAGTTGAAGCCAGACAGAATGGTGGAGGTGGATCCCTGGTTGCCCTGGAAGACCTTGACGGAGATGATGTTGGCCTAAGGAGAATGTGAGTTATGTAACTATATGTCTGATGCAGGATTAACTGACCTGCTTGGCAACACCATAGGTGGAGCCGGCGATAGTACCAGCGACGTGGGTGCCGTGACCAAGGGTATCAGTGTGAGCGCCAGAGAAGGCGTTGAAACCAAGAGAGGCGCGGCTGCCGAACTGGGAGTGTCCAACCTGGACACCACTGTCCACAACATAGGCATAAGAGCCAGAACCAGCAGAGGTGTCATAGATGTAGCTGGTAGAGCCGGAGGTGCGGTGAGAGATCGTACCAAGACCCCAAGTGGCACCAGTCTGAGTGGTAAGAGCACGGTCAGACAGCTCACTGGACTCTTCGACCCAGAGATAGGCTTCATAGTCCGGCTCAACAAAGGCAACCTGATTTTGTTAGATTGAGATGATGATGTCATGCGTAGTTATGAGATTACCTCAGGGCTGTTCTTGATCTCTTCAATGGTCGCGTCGTCAAACTCGCCAGCATAGGCGTTCCAGTTGCTGATGTTGTAGGTCTCCTCAACACCGGCAGTGTCACGCTTGGACAGGCTGCGGCGGTGGACATCTCCAACCCAGTCAAGATGAGCAGAGATCTTGCTGTCGGAAGCCTCGGGCTTGAGAGTGATGATGTACTTGTTGGGGATAGCGGTGGCTTCCTCGCGTCTAACTGGACCGTCAACAGGTGCAGCTAGGGCAGCGGGGAGCAGGGCTCCGAGGAAAAGCGCGAGACGACGAATGCTAGCCATGATGAAGATTGAAGGGCAGAGAGGATGATGATACGATGGACTGAGAGCCTGGAGAGGATTGAATCAAAGAAACTGGGTGTTTACCACCATATTTATACTTGATAGTCCAACCTTCTTGGCAGTTTGAGAACGTCGTAAGACCAAATTCATCCGTATCTTGAGCAATATCTTGCGTGATGCTGCAATAGCCTTGCAACTTGTTATCCTGCTTCACTCAGCTTCCTAAAAGGTGTATGGCCGGCATATCCAAGTAGGGAAGGTAATAGTGCAGCATAGAATCATCACAGTAGTAAATGCCAAGAGATGATGAAATCGTGCCCGGCGTTCCATCCTGTTACATAGGTCTAATCCATGAAGAATGCCGGGGCCTTTTCCGAGTCACATTTTCTCGGCTGAATGTCCCTTTCCACCAGTCACGGCTTATCAAATTGCTGGTCACGGGGAACGAATAGTAAATCAAGAAAAGAAAGGCAAAGGAAAAAGTTCCTTTGTCGGCGGACTCCTCCGCCACTACAGGGAAAATGCCCTTAATGCCTATGTTAATGCTAAAGCCCCGCGAGTCAAAGCCAAAGGCCAAGCGATATGGTTCCTTTCCGTCCATATTAAGCTCCTTCTCGTTTTGACTAGCGAACACGGGAAGCCCCGCCCCTGGGCCCTTTTGTTCACGCCTAGAACGGAGGATTACTCACAAGGGGAAAAGCCGCCGATCACCTCAACGGGAGGATCCCATTCTGGGAAAAGCCATTGTCGATCTGGCAAGTGGGTGATCAGTCGCATGATTGCCGAAAGATTTCACCTACCGATTAGTTGATCTAATAAAGAACACCTATCTCGAGCGTTATCGCGTGCTTCGGGCGCATTGTCCATATCGGGGCTGCGCACTATACTTGGGTATCCTTACTGGAGCCAATTCACATGCAAGGCGGTTTAAACTTCCACCGGGTTTCGGTTCCTAGTAGGCATACGAGTTGGCCTGCCGTCTTGGGTCACGTCGACATCGGCTATTGCAAGCAGCTATCCCTTGACCCGTAAATCTTGGTGCCGAGCTGGATACTGCCAAGGGATGCCATGACGCCGGCGCTTAAGCTATTGGGTAGCTCTGGCGCTAGGCTTACAAATACTACGTAGAACCTTGATGTCTGCGACATTGTCATGGTTGATGACCCCCCGCGCCATTGCTTGGGAGAAAGGGGGCTGCGGAGGTCCCCTCAATCGCCATATGTTGTTCGTCTTCCGTCTTCCAAACTCCCCTGCTAATGTCGCTCCGGGAAGCAAAGAAAAATAACCATCAATCAAGTATGGATTACAATTGGGTTGGTTGAAATGACGAGCAATGAATCAATAAGGTATGGGTTGGAACGGGGACTGGGACCCGTAGGTATGATGCTCGAAGTGCATCCTGGCATTGTTCATTCTGCCAACTGTGTTCAGCTTTGTTGCTGAGTTATTGCTTATGTAAATTTCTTTGTGTGTTGGATTAACATTGGTGGTGAAGTTCTTCGGAAGATTAAATGCACTACCACAACGGCAGTCGTGCCTTCCGGATTCGCAGACTGCATGACGTGCTCTTACCCTACCCAGAGACCTACATACTAACCTTAAATTTAAAGTGAAAACGGCGGGTGTCATCAGCACGTGCGTAGTCCAGAACAGGAAAAGACTCTCAAAAGGTAAAACTATAACTTAACCTAGATGAAAGAATACACGTCTTGCTGATACGCAGGCAGCGCAGCTCCGCTGCGGTCGGCTCAGTTCTATACCACGTTTCAATTTGATAATTGAGATTATCAGCTGGACTAACTCTGTAGTAGATTAAGTTGATCCTTTAGACTGGTATAACTCTATTTGCTAGTGTTGCGTCTGGCAATTCCTTTACTAGGAAAAAGTGAATGTTTTTCTTGTGCCGAGTCCACAACCATTCTTAAGGCCTGAGATTGTATCACCATTTTCTTGTATCAATCAAATGTATACTATTTCTTACCTGCCAGTAAATCGCATCTGTTGCAGTGTTCATCTGGTCCCAAGATGCAAAGGCGAGCTTCATACTCATCGCTATGCACTGTACAGCCAAGTATTCATCTGACTTCGATGATCCGCTCAATCTTCAAACCTGGAATACATTTAAATTGATTATAAAAACTTAGGAGAAGAGTAACAAGGTACCGAGTGGTACGAATGGTAGCCGTAAAGGGCATATCTCAACCTATCAATCCAGCAGTTGAAGTGATTTGTGTATTTTTTATTTTTTTTACTCTATTGCCTCTCATCCGAAGGATCACATGCCTTCTAAGTGTATAACTAGATATTTAGACTTCTGCGCAATCAAGCACTGCCGTTCGCAGGGTCGTTGACCAAACCATCCTCCTTGAACTTGTATCTGTCCTCCAAATCCCAGTACTTGTTGAAACCCACGCCTTCACAGACCTCGCTATAGGAAAGAATCAATGGCGGCTTTCCGACAGTCATACTCTTCTTGAGTTCCTCCAAAGTTTCGCGAATGCTCTTGAGTTTGGCAGCAACGAGCGTCCAGGGGTAGGCGACAGCACAGAAACCCAGCTCAGCAAGGTCCTTTGCTGATAGATTCTCGGTCTTGCCACCCTCAATAACTGGAAGTTGGAAGTCAGCTATCAATCATTGTTTTAGAAATTGTGTAGATAGCCACTCACTGTTCGCAAAGGTAGGAATGCCAACTTCCTCGACGCAACGACGCATGGATTCACGATCGGGGAGAGCTTCGACGAATACGGCATCAACGCCGATCCGCTTGAACTCCTTGGCACGGCTGAGAGCCTCCTCCCATCCATGAATCAAGGCATCTGTTCGCGCAAGAACAAAGATATCCTTGCCTTGGTCACGGGCGTCGCAAGCTGCTTGGATGCGAGCATATGCCTCACCGCGAGACACAACGGACTTTCCCTTGGTATGGCCACAGCCTGTGAAAATTAGCTTCTGGAGGCCAAATTGGAGCCAAAAACTGTATTGAACACTCACGCTTTGGCCACGTTTGATCTTCAATCATAACTCCAGCGGCGCCGGCAAGAGCGTAGCTCTCCACTGTCCTCTTGACGTTGAGAGGGCTGCCGTAACCGGTGTCTCCATCGGCCATAACAGGAACGGAAACCTGTCGGACAGCCTCTTGGATCTTGTCGCACATCTCCGCCATTGCAATGTAGCCAGTGTCAGGAAGACCGTAGGCGCTCGACACGGGATATCCAGCAAGGAACACCATTGGGAAACCTGCCTCTTCGACTAGGCGCGAGGAGAGACCATCGTAACTGCAGCAATGGGCAAGAATCTTGGTCGGATCCCGGTGGGCCTCGAGCATCATGGTGCGAAGGGCCGATGCCTGGATTGACGGAATCTTACCTCGGACATTCTTCAATGTACCAGACACATCTTCAATTTGGCCGGGCTTGCCAGACTTCTCCAGAGTCGGAGCGGAGAACTGGAAGGGATAAGGGGTAGTGTTGACGATGGACTTGGACATTGTGACTTTGAGTGATGATGATTGAGGTCAATTGATGATGTGATGTTGAGCTGGATGATGATAAGAAACCTGGAAATGATGTCAAAGAACAGGTTATATACCTGGGGTTCGATAGAACCTGCAAAGGTACCACCTCCGTGATGCTTCGGATAACGATGGAGCTCTCGGATAGTACTGGAAAGTGCCGGACACCGACGCGCTCGGGAATGGCGCCGCCGCTCGGGGATGCGGAGCAATCCTCCCTAAGAAAATCCTGGGGTATGCGGGGTCCCCGCGTTTAGCAAGGATGGACCGAGATGAGATCAAAGGGGCTTGGGCCATGAACCATCCTCGGAGAGTGACGGCTTCTATCAGCAGTTAGATCGAAACACCTAAACATATCACTCGACCTGATATCTACTAAAGCCCGTCCTGGTCCTTCTCACTATCTATCTTGCAATCCTATCATCATCAAGTCTGAGCATCTCTTCTTAATATCACGTTGCTGCTGCCTCAAGCAGTCCACCACTACAATGGACCAGTCATCTGTTGACCGAAAGATGTCCCTGAACGCGGAGGAGCTCGAACATGGAGTACGCGAAGAGCAGCCCCATGTTGAAGTTCCCGAGGAAGCGAACGCGAGAATTCGGCGAACGGTATGTAACAAAGATGCTCTGGGACAACAATCTGCTAACTATCTGCGTAGTTCGATCGCCGCCTCCTTCCCATTGTTTGTTGCCTTTACGTCTTGTCCTACCTCGATCGAGGAAATATCGGAAATGCCAAAGCCGCTGGTGCCAAGGAGGATCTCGGACTCAGTGACTCGGATTGGTCCTGGGTTCTCAACGCGTTCTACATTTGCTATGTCGCGTTCGAATGGACGAACTTGTTCTGGAAGATCTTGCCTGCCAGCAAATACGTTGCCGTACTTTGCGTTCTGTGAGTAAAACTCCTTATCCAGTCTGGTACCCAGCAAGACTTCGGACACTGACCATTCACCTCCCAGTTGGGGAACTGCTGCTATGTGCTCTGGTGCTTCTCAGAACCTTGGTGGCCTCATTGCTACTCGTGCCCTCCTTGGCATCTTTGAGGCAGCATTTGGTGCCGGTGCCCCTTATTTCCTGTCACTGTTCTATAAGCGCAAGGAACTTGGTTTTCGTGTTTCCCTGCTTCTGGGCATGTCACCTTTGGCCAACTGCTTCGCATCTGCTTTGGCCTACGGAATTACCCACATCAAGGGCTCTTTGGAGCCTTGGAGGTACCTTTTCATCATTGGTATGTCCACAATCACCTCACTCTAGACTGCATGGCTGACTAACACATTACAGAGGGTGCACCTACAGTCCTCTTTTCCTTGGTCACCTGGTTCTTCCTGGCAGACTCTCCCGCCAAGGCAAAATACCTGTCCGAGCAGGATGCCACATATGCCGTTGAACGTCTCCAAGTCCGAGATCGAACGAAGAAGACTCAGGTTCGCTGGGACCAGATTTTTGCTGGTCTGACCGACTATCAGAACTATGTCCACACCATGATCCATTTCTGCTGTAACTACTCTTTTGCGGGTCTCTCCAACTTTCTTCCCACCATTGTTCGCGATATGGGGTACTCTTCCGTTACGGCGCAGGGTCTTACAGCACCCCCTTATTTCTTGGCCTTCCTTTGCTGCGTTGCCGCTGCTTTTGTTAGCGACAAATTTGGAAAGAGAGGGTTCATTGTGAGCGGGAGTTCCCTCGTTGGCTTCGCTGGTTATCTCATTCTGGTCCTTGTTCAGGACCAGTCGAAGAAAGCTGCTCGTTACGCTGGTGTCTTTCTTGCCTCCTGCGGCGTGTTCCCTGCGCTTTGCATCAATATCACCTGGTTGCTGAACAACCAAGGCGGCGACTCAAAGAAGGGAGCTGGACTTGCAATCCTGGCCACATTTGGCCAATGCTCTTCTTTTGTCAGCAGTGTTGTTTTCCCTAGCACTGATGGGTAAGTTTCCCTCATCTCTGCATGGCATGGCGCTAGTCTTGTCTAGAATACGTTACTAACGATGCTGTGTCATTTCTAGGCCTCTCTACACTCGTGGCACGGCGATCGGCTGCGGTCTCACCGGCCTCATCAGTATCTTGGCCCTCGGTCTGCACTTTGCTTTGGAGCGCGAGAATAACAGACGTGACCGCGAGTATGGACCTGTCGATGCGACTGTTTCTGTTGATGTGACGGAGCTTGGCGACAAGAACAAGAACTTCCGCTACCTGACTTAGGTGCAGGCAGAGGCGCCTGATTAGTCCGGAAGACGCAGTCTGACACTTTTTGGGTATTATACTTCTTAGGTAGTTTGGAACCAGTTACTTACTGTACACATGTGGTTTTATGTATTCGACAAGGTAGTCTGTGAGATCAGGAGGATAATTCGCTATACCTCTCAACCAAAGTGTGTACCGCGTTCTGTGATGTCCGTCTTCCGCATCCCCGAGCGCCTTTTTTCACAACACCGAGACCATACTCCGTACTGCAATTCCATCTACGTTTTGGCCTCTGGAATTGCATTCACGTACTGTATCATGCTTGTAGACCATCCGATCCTCGGGCTTGTGCAGGCTGGAAGGTGGGTTGAAAAAAAAACACCGCCGGTACTGGCACCAAAATTGTATGGGGAGAGTGGCGGTGATTTCTTCAACCCACCTGGCTGGCCGTGCTAGAGCCAAGCCTAACCCCAGAGCATCTCCACACACACACCTGCTCTACCCCGCGCGAACAGACGCTAATCTGAAGAGACACCAGAGATCCAGCCACTCAGGTTTGCGGTATTAAGTCAGTTTTGATCATCGCGGCGCTAGCTCAAAGCTGGTGCTCGGCAGACTTTCGCTTGGAGGCGATACACGTCACGGTGAGAAGCATTTAAGTCCGTCACCATCCGCCACTTTCCGATTCCTGACCGGCCGAGGTCTCATCCAAGCGACTCCCTTGCAATTCTCTACTCAGATCAGGACATGCCTATTCCCTCCGCTTTGAATGGATAACGACGCCCAACCCCAGCCCACTTTGCCTCGCGCCGATGGGCCCACTCGCGGCCGACGCGTACGGGATTTCCGACGGGGCTATCAAGCATGCGAACTATGCCGAAGGAAGAAGATCCGCTGCGTTGTTGATACGCCCGGCGCCTCCTGCTTGAGGTGTCAACGAGAGCTGAAGGAATGCATCTTCAGCCACGAACGTTCACATCGAAAAAGGGACGCGGCCGGTAGGAGAGGTTCATCAAAAGAGGGTATGCCGAACATGCCCATGAATCGCTATCGGTCAAGCAGATGGAGGACTGACATTTAGACAGAAGGCAGCTCTACACGCGAGAGCACATCACCTGCTCGAGCGTCAACTTTCCCTCGCGAGGAGCCTGATACATACACCGAGGAGCCCTCGCAGCTCCTAAACGATGCCAGCGATGTTGTCCTTCCCGCACAAGATTACCAAGATCTTCCATTAGCAGTGGGCAACATCCTGGCCCAAGACCTCCCTCAATCACGTCAAGAGGGCACCGGCACCTCTCCCTCTCTTGGCTCGACGGGGCCCACCGGAGACCTCACTGACAGTGTTATGAGAACATTGGTCTCCAATGGCAAAGACGCCCTCCGACTATTGTTTCAAGCTGCCATCGAACATGTCAAACAAGACGGAACAACACCCAGCAATCCGCCTTCGGTTTCACAACACCCGCTGCACCCAGGGGCCGAGATAGTGACTCCTCAAACAACTGTATCGATGAGAACTTCAAGACCAATCTACCTGTCACCCGCATCCCCCGATGCATTGACAGTTTGGCGAGCTTTCCGGTTCGTTAAGATGGGATGGTTCACAGCTGAAGAAGCAGTCACCTACATGGAATTGTAAGTTGTAACTGCATGCCGACGGATCTGTTGCTAACCATGGTGGACCATGTCCCTCTCAACAGATTTCAGCACAACCTGGCACCCCTCTCCTTAGTATCCAAGGGACTTGACTTGAGCCAAGACAAGCACTACAAGATCATCACACAAGAACCTCTTCTCTGTTGCGTGATCCTCATGATTTCTTCTAGATATCACATCCTACAGGGTGCTAGTGGCATTACTCGGAGTACTCTCGTGCACCACCGGCTATGGGAGCACTGTCAGCACCTTGTGATGAGGATCATCTTCGGGCAAGAAAAGCGATCCAAAGCCAAGACAAGGACGAGAGGATCAATCGAGGCTCTGCTACTCATTATTGAATGGCACCCGCAAGCAATACACTTGCCACCTGCCGCGGATGGCTGGGACTCTTCCCTTCTCCTCTCATTTCCGGATCCTCGAGATGATCAGTTCGGGAATCAAGCAGACGCCACTGATGACAACAACGCTCTATGGCTTCGTGACGTTATCCTTCCTGCAAAGACTTCAGACCGCATGTCTTGGATGCTTCTGGGATGCGCACAATCCTTGGCCCTTGAGTTGGGGGTTTGCGATACAAGCGACTCAGGACCCGTCCAGCCTCCAGGCCTTCAAGCCCAGCAGACACGTCTGCGTGACCTTCTTTACATCTTTTTGGAACAACAGTCTAGTAGACTAGGGTGTCCTTCCATGATGCCTACCTCTATCTCCCGATTCATGTCGGAGCGCTCACAGGGCCAGCAAGATGACTCGGCCAGCGTCAATGCCTGGCTCAACCTTACCAGCCTCTCAAGAACCATTATCGACGTACTCTGTCCATCAGCGACGGCCATTCGCGAGATCTTGAGCAGTGGCAGATATGTAAACATCATCAAGCACTTCCAGCAACAGTTGGCGACGTGGAAAGCAACTCACCTTTGTCGAGAAAGTATGTATTCCCTTCTCTGTCTCGTCAAACCTGCTGACTATTGATCGTCTAGACCTGTCAGCACATGCCTACGAAGACCTCTCGATCGAGTTCAACTATCTCCGCGCCTTCATGAACTCACTGGGGATCCAAGCCGTCGTTGATCGCGTCCTCGGCGGGAGACCTCCCAATTCCATCAATACCGACATTTTCCAATCTTCTATCACAGCGACCGACTATTCCTTCATCAGGGAGGTGATTGATGGCTCATGCCAGGCTCTTGAGTCAATCAACAGGCTTTCCGAGGCTGGTACGCTCCGATACTGCCCTGTCAGAGTGTTTCTTCGCATCATTATGGCTTCCATCTTTTTATTGAAGGCTCTTAGTCTGGGAAGCCGCACTACGGACCTGGAGGCTTCTTTGAACGTCTTGGAGAGGAGTATTGAGGCACTAAAAGCAAGTAACCTGGACGAGATGCACCTCGCCTCCCGCTACGGAGAGCTACTGGAGATGCATCTGGAAAAGTTTAGGCAGGGGATGGTCCCAACATCTATCCCAAGAGGCATCCCTCTGGTTGATGAAAGCACTCAGTGGGCTTTCGACAGTGGTGTTCCGCAGGGAGAGAGTTTGGGGGACGTGCCAATGCCAGCCGTCGACGACTGGTTGGCGCTTCCTTTTGATCCAAGCATTGCGCCATTTGGGTTTTCTAACGGTGCACCTGAATTTGCCGAACAAGAGGACAGGTCCTGGGATTTCCTATGGAGTTTGCCAAATGTGTGATTTCAGGCTCAGTCAAATTGCTCAGGCATTTACTGCCTCTGTATGCTAATATTCTCACACAATGAAAAGTTTGGAACACCTTTTGTAAATAGTCATATAACTGTCACTCCAAATGAATTGGAGACGTTGAGTTGGGTGACTGACACATAGTCTGCTTCTCTCAGCTGATGGCATCGACTGTTCCACAGCCGGCACAATGGGTCACACTGATGTACGAGAGGATGAAGATTTTAGTACAGCGCAATGGATTGTGACACAATTCAATGTCAGTGATGTTTGTGAATGGTAAAAGATAAGTAGGTGGATGATAAAAGTGACTGATGCCCTGCTTGATCGAGCGGAGGGGAGTCGTCATCAACAACCATGAAAGGGATTCTTCAGTAAGCTATGAGCATTCGGCCTGATATACTATCCCCAAGTATTAAGCGGCAGTTATCATGCAAATATCCCCAGAGACTTGAAAGTTAACTAGCCAGGACCTTGACGTCTTTGAAGAGTAGCTCTTTTCCACATCAGCACGCAGGACCTGTCCACACCCTGGCAGCTATAGGGGAACACTAAGCCATAACTGGCATCATACATCCATCCAAACTTAAACATGAGATAACTATAAAGCTCGTTATGTTAATCACAGTCTATACAAATTGGTTGAGTCGTGTTTGTTCTGGATGAGACACCCATCAAACAAACCCGCCGGATGGCCTCATGGCGGGCAATAAGAGACCCCTATTGCTCATGCACCGTCCCGCGGATTGTAATGACAGTGATTGAGTATCGCATTCACTAGATATATAATATCCCCGTACGGAGGGGTCAGAACTCAAGTCACCAAGCCGATCAGACACACTTGTCCTAATCGTCGACAAGTGACTAATATCGACTGACACCCGACTGCACCTCGTGCTCCGAGGCCCTCCAAGTTCACATCAAAATGAAGGCGGGGGTTCACCTTCTTCTCCTTTCCTGGCTCTTCGCCCTCGTCTTAGCCGAATGGGTTTCCTACGATGGGTACATAGCCTTTCGCGTCGCAGCTGGCGAGAACATCGAGCAAATCAGAGACCAGCTGTCATCCTTCGACTCTGTCTTTCTCAGGTGCGAAGAAGGCCATTCCGAACACCTAGATATTGCTATTCCTCCTCGAAGCATCTCCGATTTCGAGGCCCTGGGTCTTCAGGCGACAGTGATCAGTCATGACCTGGGCGCTGACTTTGCCATTGAAGGCGCCTTTGAGCCTTATATCAGCAGTACGCCAGTTCACCAGCTTAAAACGAATGAATGCTGATTGTTGGCAATTATAGAGCAGGGTGCGTCATTTAAGTCGGGAGAACTCATGACTCCCCTGCCTGACCTCTCATGGTTCAACACCTACCACAACTACACGGATCACCGCGGATTCTTCGAGGACCTCCATGCTGCATTCCCCACCAACTCGGAAATATTCGTCACCGGCAAGTCGTACCAGGGCCGAGATATCTACGGTATTCACTTCTGGGGCAAAGGTGGCAAGGGGAAGAAGCCTGCCATCTACTTCCACGCCACAGTCCATGCGCGTGAGTGGATTGCAGCTCCTGTGAGTGAAGGACTCTAGCTACCATTCTTGGGTTGGATGACCAACAATAACATAGGTCCAAGAATACCTTGCATGGCAGCTCATCAGTGGTTATCTGAGTGATTATGACATTAGGGAAATTGTCGACAAACACGACTTCTACATAATTCCATTTGTCAACCCCGACGGCGAGTTTTCAACCAAATGGGCGTCACATCTGCTAACCCAAACTCAGGGTTTGTCTACACTCAGTCTAAAGATCGTTTATGGAGGAAGAACCGCCAGCCTCGCAAAGGAACTTCTTGTGTGGGAACGGACGGAAACCGGAACTGGCCTTACAAGTGGGAACTTGAGCGCGGCGCATCCACCGAGCCATGCTCAGAGATCTACAAGGGTAAAGCACCAGGAGATACGCCTGAGATCAGCGCCATTGTCGATTTTACCAAGAACCTGACACAGTCCAACGACATCAAGCTCTTCATCGACTTCCACAGTTATGGGCAGTATATCCTCCTGCCATATGGTTACGACTGTGATGTTGTGGCCGCGAACAACAAGACACAGATGAAGCTCGCTGGTGAGATGGTACACCAGATTTTCAAGGTCAACGGCACGCAGTACACTTACGGTCCAAGCTGTTCCACTCTGTATCCGACCACCGGTACCTCACCTGATTACATGGCGGGCAAGGCTGGGGCAGAATTTGCGTGGACGATCGAGCTTCGTCCAGGTTGGAACGGGGCCAGTGGGTTTGTTCTGCCTCCACAGGAAATCCTGTCTACCGCCCAAGAAGTGTGGGAAGGGATCAAGTACGTCTTGGAAACGATGTGAATCAGCTCCATGGTGTCCGTATGGACAGGGGCCGCCTTGTTGTCGTGGGGGATGGGTTGAACTCATGAGTCAAGTCTGGATGGCCTTGACAGCAGTATCACTTATGGAGTAATTAAATTATCATTTGAGGACTCTGTAGTTTTTACAGAAAGTTTGAAATTTGAGATCAAATGCAGCGGTCGCAGCAACAATTGCTAAATAGGGTACCCAATGAATGCGAGCTGGATTGGGGAACCAAAGCAGCTCATCAGAGAGGTCAAACTTCGCCAATCTATCAATCTTATGAACTTGCATGAATGATGAAGGTCAGGATGTTCGCTAATATGGATAGTCATTCATTCGCCGTGAACGGAGCCGCCAGGATGCACTCTAGAATGTTGATAAGTGAGCCAAGAAGCCACAGATGCCCCTCTCATTAGCGACTTCGGCGTTTGATCTACAATTCGGTTTGGCCACTTGGAGATACACACTATGGGTACATGCCATGATTCGTCACGAAAGACCAAGCCCAGATATCGTTTAAGCTTCCTGCCTAAACAGAACATAGGAGCTCTTATCTTGACGCATTGAACCCACTGTTCACTATCTCGCCTCCGATAATGTCATCCCCAAGTCGCTCGCCGGCGGCCGGATACCGGCCCCGCTCCATACACTTGTCACACGGACAGTCGCTTTAAGCAAGGATGCGGGGTAATGAGACAGTCGGAGCCCACCGCTCGGAGTCCACCGCCCTTTGTGACTTTGTCACATCAGGAAGGTTTCCGCTACTCCGTACAGCGCGGCTCTTGATTGAACTCTGCTCTTGACACCTCTCATTCTACAACTTATTACCTTTCTGCTGTCACGATGGCCCAATCCAACTCTATTTTCAAGTCCTTTGCGTATCCTGGCAATCATGAGAAGCTCGCCAGCTTACCGTCAACGCAAAACTTCATCGACAATGAGCTCGTGACCTCCAACGCGACACAATGGATCGACGTGCACGATCCTGCAACAAACGAACTCCTGACACGGGTCCCTGAGAGCACCAATGATGAGTTGAAGGAGGCAGTCCGGTCTGCGAAGGCCGCATTTCCTGGCTGGAAGAAGACCAGCATTATCAAGAGACAACAGATCATGTTTCGGCTCACCCATTTGGTCCGGAAGCATATGGATGACCTCGCCACCAGTATTGTGACGGAGCAAGGAAAGACGTTTGCTGATGCGAAAGGCGATGTTTTGCGCGGTCTCCAGGTGTGCGAAACAGCCTGTGGAATCACCACGCAGCTGACGGGCGAAGTGCTCGAGGTGGCAAAGGACATGGAGACTCGGTCTTACCGTCAGCCATTGGGAGTTGTGGCAGCGATCTGCCCATTCAACTTTCCTGCCATGATTCCCCTGTGGAGTTTGCCAATTGCCACTGTCACCGGAAACTGCATCATCGTCAAACCATCTGAGCGTGACCCAGGGGCTGCCATGATGATTGCCGAGCTTTGCAGAGAAGCCGGCTTCCCACCTGGTGTGGTCAATGTCATCCACGGTGCCAAGGATGCAGTCAATTTCCTTCTTGATGAACCCGAGATTCAGGCCATCTCCTTTGTCGGCTCCAACAAGGCCGGTGAATACATCTATCAGAGGGGAAGCGCCAACGGCAAGCGTGTGCAAGCCAACTTGGGCGCTAAAAACCATGCTCTTCTAAGCCCTGACGCCAACAAGAATCATGCTCTCGACGCCATCGCAGGAGCTGCTTTTGGAGCTGCTGGGCAGCGATGCATGGCCTTGAGCGTGTTGGTTATGCTTGGAGATGCCAAGGAATGGTTGCCAGATCTTGTCAACAAAGCCAAGACCTACGTCGCCGGAAGTGGATTCGACCCCAAGTCTGACTTTGGCCCTGTGATCACTCCCCAAAGCCGAGAGCGATGCGAGGCTCTCATCACGAGTGCAGAAAAGGAAGGGGCAAGAATCGTCTTAGATGGACGTGGATATAAGCCTGAGGGCTTCCCCAACGGCAACTGGGTAAGTCTTGATGATAGATGAGTGTGACAGCACACTAACCCACTCAATTCAGGTCGGACCAACTATTATTGCTGGCGTTCGTCCGGATATGGAGTGCTACAAGGAAGAGATCTTTGGCCCTGTCCTACTGTGCATGGAAGAGGCAAGTCTCAAAGACGGCATTTCCTTGATCAACTCCAATGCCTGGGGCAACGGGGCTGTCATCTTCACCAACTCTGGTGCAAAGGCCTCCTTGTTCCAACAGGAGATTGATGCTGGCCAAGTTGGAATCAACGTGCCGATCCCTGTACCGCTCCCTATGTTTTCCTTTACCGGAAACAAGCGAAGTGTGGCTGGAACTGGCCTTGCCAACTTTTATGGAAAGGATGGGTTGAGGTTTTACACCCAGTGGAAGACCGTCACTTCATTGTGGCGATCGGAGGAAGCGAGTACCGGAGAGAAGTTCACAACCATCACCGCAGCGGAATAAGTGTGAGAGTTGCACTAGCATGTACAAATGACGATCAAGGCTAGTAATTGATGGTATCCAAGATAACAATGACTCACAAGTTGTGTAGAAGTGGACAAACAATACACGCTTGTCTTTCAATCACCTGTTTTCCTCTTTTTGTTGACAATAATGACACTTTTTATTCAACAAAGGGCACTAATAATAGTAATAGAAATACGTTTGTCAATTCAGAACAATACCGATGGCGAACGCCACGAGACGTGAACAGGTACATTGTTAGTTGAAAAGGAACATAGTATCCGTTCGCTCCTGAGGTCTACATAAAGAGGCCTTCAGTGAACTTTCACGTACTCAAAAATGACAACCACTCAACAACCTTCTCCAAAGAAAGCATGGGCATTACCAACTCAAAATGCGCTGACCACCTTTCCAGATCTTCCTCTCCTAGGAGTCTTGCAAGTTGTCAACTCCAGGGTCTGATGGAGGTACCCTGGAGTTGAGTTTGGAGGGGCGCACGTGACAACACGTGATGCCCAACCAGGTGCATCCTCCACCTCTCAAAACACCCTGACAACCTGGATCCTTGCAATACGGCTCAACCTTGTTCTTCAATCCAAATGGAACGACACAATATCTATCTCGAGTACAAGAAAGATACTAAGTATCTTCTCTACTGGCTGATTAATGTGTCGAATCGGATTATCAAGTCATCCAAAGATGAAACTGTCGCCCAGCCCAACACAACAGGCCAAACAACCGTGGCCGGCCTCATCTTCATGGCGAAACTCATCGCACAACATGGCGAACCAGTCCCCGGTGCCATCTATCGACTGTTTGAGTCAATCATTGCAGCGAGAACCACCATAAATAGCGCTTTTCATCAGCTCGTTGGCTCAAATGAGGATGAGGATCTAAAGCGTAGCAACGCGAGTCACAAACACTTTATTGACACGCTCCGGCAAGCGTTTGCCATTCTCGGAGGCGACTCATGGAAACAGAGCCCGAGCAAACAGGTCTCCGAGGAGGACCAGGATGTGGAACAAGTCATCTTTGAGAATATGTTCAAAAACTTGACCGTTGAGGCCGAGGACGAAGGCTCGAGCGAAGAAGAAGAAGAGGCTCAAACCTCATCGGCTCCACGGAAGATTTCAAGAAAGCCCGGAAAGGCCAAAAAAGGCAAAAAGGGCAAGAAATCGAAGAAACAGAAGAATACCAAGAAGACACCTACCGCTGGGGACACTGATAAGGATGAAATTCCCATGGAAAGCGTTAGAATCATTGAGGACGCCGACGGGATCATGACGGACTACCTGATGGCTGTGTACACGGCTGTGAATGAATGGATTGACCTTAGGGCGTACAACCAAGCTCTCTGGAAGGAGGTTGCGTACCAAGGCCTTAACGGCGCCGTGGCTGGAGCCGTAGCCAACATGGCCGTCTCGATGGTCAAACAGACAAGTTCGGCCATTTTTGTGGACTTCCCCGGTCACGACTCGTATGAAACGATCATGAAAACGATCACGCGCGGCGACCCGGACAAGGCTCAAGGCAAATTTACCATCGCAAAGTACGCCATTGACCCCCATGGCAGACTACACAACAAGCCCGAAGAGACTGCTGTCGACGTCAAGGAGCAGTTTCTCATCTACGTCTACCAGGATCTTGTGGACTTTGTGACCGACTTTCAGCTCAACCGAAGCGGAAAGCCCACCAAAGCGATGCAGGCGAAGATTGCGAATTGGGATCCGAACTTCAACCTGCGAAAAGCGACAAAGCAGCAGCGACTTGATTGGCGGCGGTCTTATACCATCAAGTGGCTGTACGACCTTGTCAACGTGTACTCGGCGATTGTGGTGCAGAGAAACACGATGAAGGGCGAAAAACATGTCTATGAGAGAGTCGACTGGTCTGCCACTGGCCCTTGGGCAGTTCACCGCAGATTGTACGGATTGAATGAGTTCGCCGGAGAAATCACCTCTATGGCCATGAAAAAGCCTGGAGCGGACCCGCGAAAGATGATTCAACCCCATCATGTGTTTCAACTGCAGTGTATCGTTGATGCTATGACAGTCTCCCGCGGCTGGCAACTCAGTACCTTGCGAGGCCACGTCTTGGAAGCACCAGCTCCCAGATTTTGCCCGAGGCGGGATGTAGACCTCTTTCTAGACCGCGAGAACAAGAGGTTTGCCAGAGGCTATTGCGCATCGGTGGGCATGGTGAAATCCGCTCTCACAAAGGATGGCGATCACCCGGAACTCAAGAACATCTTTCTACTCCTCCAGATGGAGATGGAGGATTTCGTCAACTGGCTTGGAGAGAGCAAGTACATGTCCGGGTTAACGACGATACCACCATCACGCTTCTCTGGCCACAACTCAAACGGTCTTTGGGAATATTCCCCATTCCTTTGTGGTGTTGGTCTCATGGAAGGTCTCGAACTTGCATACATCATGGGCGTATCGCTTTGGGACAAGATCCCTGAGCCGATGTTGCTGATTCACCTGCACAACATGCTCGTCCAGAAAGGTTACTTAACACGCCCTGTCGGGTTATTCCAGACACTTCACGACTTAATGACGGAGTCTTTCTTTGCGAGTGGGCGTGCCCCAACCTCAGATTTCAGTCAAGCGCTTCTCAAAAAGGTCGGCGAAAAGGGCTCTGGGCTTTCAAGAGCCAACCCGCAAACCACGAAAGAGCATGGCCTTACCAACGATATGCATAAACATCTCAGTCCAAGTGTGAACCGGTTCTTCCAACAAAAGCCTACCTTGTTGCTCTGTCGAAAGGCGGATTGGAATCCCGACGCGATCCCTGACGAGGACCTTCACTTTGGTAGTGTCATGTTTCTTCGTCGACTTGCTTCTTTGAAGAAGTCTCAGCTCAAAGATTCACCACTCTTTCTCCGAGCCAAGGCAGCTGGAGTGGATGAGAGTGCAATACTGGAGATGGCCGACAAGTTGGCCAATATCAAGAAGACCGAGACAGCCATCCCACAATCCCTCATTGACTCAATCACGACACAAGGGTACCGAAGCATGGCGCCTGGCAGCCTAGACATGGCTACTGGAGCAGCGCGCAAGACCGCATCCCAAGTTACCGGTCGTGATCTCCTGGAATTCGCCAGAGCCGACATTCTGAGCGATGTTGCCGGGATGAGGCCACTCCTTAGCTTCAATTATCTGTCTTCGATTGTCGTCTTTTTGTGGGTGTTTGCCCAAATCGAGGATCGTCTTAGCGAAGCAAGAAATCGATCGTACATCGACGCGTACGAGAGGCCTGGACCAGCGGATAAGCGAATCACACTCGTACTTCTGGCGCTGGCGGAGCAGGACCAGCAATGCTTGAGGATCATGGGCGAAGCATTCGAGGCCTGCCGTTCGGGTTTCATGGACTATATTTACTGGGACGATCTGGATACGGAGCCAGCTCTGAGGGAAAGGCCTGGAAATTCAAGTCCAGAAGCATGTGTTGTTATGTAGGGTGAATAGAGTCGGTTGGGGGTCTCACAAGACCACATCGGATTGCTGCAACAGCTTGGAGTATGCGAGTACGCGTATACGGGTACTACTGAATGGGGGCTGCAGCAGGGTAAAATAGTTGCAGTTGCGCCATGAGCTTGCGACAATGCGACGTGACTCTTTTGAAGCCATCGCTAGAACTGTCATCCGCATTCCCAGCCCTGTGAAGCTGACGTGGAATAGGCCAACACGAGGCCCTGGCAATCCCGGTTTCGGTCTCGGGCTTTCGGGGCCTAGCAGCAACCCGGCGCTCTTGGCGATGGTGAGAGTTTTGTTCCCGCCGCGGCACGGCACCCTAGTACAGCCAAGTAATTAAGAAATTGTACTAACAGACGCATGGAAACTTGAGCGTAATGGGGGCGATTACTGTTAGTGACTAACCAATAGTACATGCCTATACCCATCCAATAACCTTGACTTGTCCACCGGAAGTACCGGGGCATTCGCTTGTCATCCTGCTTCCGATGCTCTGTCGAGAAGAATTGCCAGTGAAAACTATGGTCAACTCCAAAACGGATGTTTACTCAAGACAATCTGATCTTGAAAAACCATCTGAGGGAATCTCGGTAACAAAACGTGGACTCATACGACGAGTGACGGGGTGGACCTCGCGCCAAGGACCCCGGTCAGGGTAAAGAGGCCTACTTAAGATTCGTCCCCCCGAACCCGGTCGTATTAGCCTGCGGAATGCGAAAGCGATTTCCGAGCCTAAAGCTGACAGTCGCCATACGAAGCCAAGAGGATCTCGCGCCATTCTTGCCCTCACCGTTCAAGGGAGACGACGTCTATCACATCGCTTGGAGAATGCGACCACCATCCAAGCGGCTCGGCCACAAAAAGTCCCGGACGGGCTGCCTCCGATGCAAGGCACGGCATGTCAAGGTGAATCTCCCCACCGCCAGTCGCTGAATCTCGCTGAGAGAGGCTAGTGTGATGAGCAGCGCCCTTGTCGCAACTGCGTCCGGTTCGACGTTGTTTGCAGCTTAACCCAAGGCCCCCAGCAGAGTTCTGCGACCGCGACGTCTCCAAGAGACCAGGCAAGGTCGCCTACATCGCTTGACTCTCCCTCTCTGCTTTCAACCCAACCCGGCTTGTCGACTGCATCCCCCGGGACGTCTTCCGAAAATGAATCATGCCACCCGTCCCCAACATGGATGCAAAGCTTGCGATTACTCCATCATTATGACACTGTTGTTTGTACAATCCTCATGCAGGAGCCAGCTACCGAAGATGTCTGGAGGAAGGTCGTGCCCGAGATAGCTTTCTCTCATGTATGATGCCCTTCCTGGTATGCACCGTCAGCTATTCTAACAAATAGTATTAGGACTTTCTCATGCATGGTCTGCTTGGGCTATCAGCAATGCACTATGCTCAAAGTCATCCAGATCAACGCAGGGAATACACATTAATCTCGTCACATTACCAGAGCCTTGCAGTGCAAAATTTTGCGACCAAGCTTCAAGACATCAACGAGGATAACTTTGAGCCCTACTTTTTCCTTGCTACATTCGTCTTCATTCTCAGCATGTGCTCCATCGCCGACCGTCAGGACTGTGGATTGCCAGCTCCGAGAGACATTGCGCAGTCATTCATCCTACTCCAAGGAATCAAGAGCATTTGCGAGTTTAAGCCAATAGAGACATGGAGTCGTGACGGGCCACTAGCACCGCTTCTCGAACAGAACGAACCATTGCCAGTCAAGCGTACTGGTGCCTTCCAGAACCGCATGGAGAAGCTATACGGCCTTGCCAGGGAACTGAGCCCGACATTCAGCGTCATCAATGTTCAGTCTTCCTGTCTCCTAGCTATTGAATCATTAAGGACCACTCACACAGCCTGCACCACTGATACCATGTCAGCTCGTGCCCGCCGCATCTGGCTGTGGCCCATGTCCTTGACCCAGGTGTTCATCGAGCTCATCAGCAACAACCACCACGTTGCGCTCATCATCCTAGCGCATTATGCGGCACTAACAAGACCATTTGAGCATCCTCATTGGATGAACCGAGAATGGAGCTCAAATGTCATGGCTTCTGTCGAGTGTGCATTGGATGAAAGATGGCATGAATGGATTGCTTGGCCTAAAAAGGCTCTGATGGAACAGATTGATGTGGATGAGATGGACCCATAGATGAATGAATAGAAACAGTCTATATACTTATTAATTCTTGAAAGAAATATGTCTAACGCCTTCTAAAAGCCCAATCTTTTCCGGGAGGGGAGTAATTCTACAAGATGCAAGGAGATCAGCATTGGGTTTTGATGCTGGTGTGTATCTCTTCCTGTGTTCTTTGATCATGTCTATGACGGATACGTCATTGAAAAAGAAGAATGTAAGGAGATGGTTAGAGGTTGCTGATCTCGTACTTCTTCCTCAGCATCTCGCCGTATCTCAGGATAAGGAATGGAATAGGGATAAGTGCGACAGCAATGAACCCGAGCATGCTGTTTCCCCAGCCAAGCCCCAGCGCATTGTACATCTTCATTCCGCACAGGGGGAGAGTAGCACCAGCGACTGATCTCATGATGGTGTTGGCTGCGAGTGCCGAGGCGGCGTACATTTCGTATGCGTCGACAAGATAGACGCAGATGGCCATGAAGCAGACAAGGTTGCCTAACCGGTCAGCTATGACTCTGAAATGAGCAAGGGGAAACTTACCAATGCCAATAATGGCTAGTCCAATGATGGGAGCCATCCAGTGAGTCTTGTAGTCTGCAGTCCAGCCGTAGATGAAAAAGCCGATGGGAAAAATGATGGCAGCGGCCGGAAGCAGCTTCAGTCGAGACTCGGGCTTGAAGTTGTCGACAGCCATTTGCTTCTTGACTTCCTTGTTGCTGTCAAACGCGAACCAACCCATACCCACGAAGCTACCGATACCAAGACCAAGATAAACCAGGCCAACCGTCTTCGTAGAGAACCCATACGCCTCCTCAAATACATAAGGCACCGAGGTAAAGAGGAGATAGAGGTAACCGTAAATGATTGCCAGGTACACAGCAAAGATGGTGCAGATAGGGGAAAAGACCAGTAGCTTAGCGGGTCTCACGATGCATCGCTTGAGAAGCTCGTTCTTGGTGAGTCCAGTATCCAACTTTGAGCGTAGACGGTCGTTGCCGGTTTCCTTGCGAAGTCGGATCGTTTTTCGTTCCAAGATGATAGGGGCATAACTCTCCTTCATCGTGACAAACATGCCGATCATGATGGCACCACTGACCATGGCAATCACCCAAAAGTCCCATCGCCAACCTTTTGCTTCTGTTAGGAAGCCGCCAATGACAGGACCAATAATGGGGCCGATCAGAGGGCCAACAGAGAAGACTGCCATGACTCCTGCTCTCTCTTCAGCTGGGAACATGTCGGCGATACTGCCACCTCCGTTGGTCATGGGCGCAGCTCCAAACGTCCCAGCGAGAAAGCGAAAGACAATGAGGGTATCCAGAGAGGGTGCGACGGCACAAGCAATAGTGAAGGCCAGGAAGAAGACGTTGCAAACGTGGTACACGGGCACACGTCCCCACATCTCAGACAACGGAGCCAGAATCATAGGACCAAAGGCGAAGCCCAGAACGTATACCGACATGACAAAGGCTCCCAACTCGGAGTTGGTGCTCTCAAAGTCTCTCATCAGCTCTGGGATACCAGGCGCGAAGATGGACGACGCGAGAGGCTCGATGAGGGTGAGCAAACTGATGAGACCGCAGTTGGTCAACTTTCTCCATTTTGGCCAGTGGTATGGGTTCTCGGGGTCTGTATCGCTGTCCCACCACACAATATCGGGATCATTCGGTGATGAGTCGTCTCGGCTCTCGGATTGGATGCTCTCCTTCTCCTGGTTGTCGTTGTCCGAAGGAGAATCTGACTGACAGGCAGCCCTGCCCATCTCCAAATCTTCTTCTCGTTCATTGCGTTGCTTTGAGTCGGTTGAAGTTCGCGAGGCTTTTGTCTCTAAGTTGAGAGTTGCTTCATCGTCGGATGTTGGTGTAGCTATCAGATCTGGTTAGCGATGCCCCTGCAGAGATCGACCGAAGATCTCTCCGTAGCCTTATGGTGCATCCACTGCATCGTCACAATGCATAAACTCAAACAACCGACAAGAATCAAGACAGAAACTTACAGTGGCGTGACAGGTTGCCATCAACCTTGCTTGAGGAACTTGGAGACGCCATTTGGAAATAGTGAAATGATTGTCAAAGAGGCACAGAGCTCTTGAAGTGCAAGTCAGGAGACAGCAGCCACATTCATTAAGACTGCATTTAAACCCCAAATTGCCCCTTAACGGCCTTTTGACAGTCGCCCGAGACCTACTGGGATCATGACAGCGAACCCGACTCCGCGGTTAGTAGGCGAGCTGTGTTAGCCCAACATGAGGCCACCAGAGCCTGGGGCAGGGTTGCCACATCGCACGTCGGATTCGCATGTCGTATTTGGCTGACCCCAGCTTGAGCCCCTGCTCGGGTAGAATTAAGCATATAAAAATAGCTCCCAGTCGACGGTGCTCGTACCCGCTCTGAATCTCTGCACACCGGACATAGAACTCTCTGCGTACGCCGTGTGGCGTTGGTCAAAAGCCAAACCTTCTACGTTAATGACTGAATCATACGGATACTAAAAGGGTCTATCCCTGCGGTGAAGGAGGCATTAGAGAAAAACACAACGGTGGAAATCGAGCCTTTTGGCCTCTGAAGGAATGAGTCACGCTGTTGTAGAAAACAAGAGGCTCATAAGTTGCTTTTATTTAATCTTGTACCGCTCAGGCGGCTCCTCGGTAGTCTCCATTGACAATGTTAAAGATGCCCAAGGTCTCTGCAGCTCTATTGGCACCTACATTTGCGAGACTTGCTTGTGCTTTACCTTGACAACTAGTAGGCCACAAAACATGACTCTGACCGAATCACAGATGACGAGATAAGGGAGCATACTGGAGGGCCGTGCAATTTTCGTGC
This sequence comes from Fusarium solani, assembly GCF_023522795.1. Taxonomy (NCBI): domain Eukaryota; kingdom Fungi; phylum Ascomycota; class Sordariomycetes; order Hypocreales; family Nectriaceae; genus Fusarium; species Fusarium solani. The sequence continues at coordinate 2,821,390 of NW_027072147.1, read as the reverse complement.
TGCTGGAGCAGCTCATCTCCTAAATGTAAGCACCGCCAGCATTATATAACCACAACGGACAAATCATCATATTCTTCATTCCTTCCGTAAGAAGGACGCGATCGAGGCAACGCTCGCCTCATGGACAAAAAATACCACCAGAGACGGTGATACGAAAGTGGAAACAAACTCATCCTCGAAATGGCCACGGGCACTCGAATATAAAGGACTCCAGGGTATATGGCCTCAGATGACTTAGCAGCGCATCTCGACTTATCCAGGAATAAAACTATTCGGACAACAAGCAACCTGCCGGAAGTGGGAGGACTCTACTATATGGTATGAATGATCTAAAGTTCCAGAGATTCCATGTCCTCTTCGTTCCGTCGCTGGCCCGACAGCTGGAGCAACATCACTTCTTCCCACTATCTAACCCTCTCCGTCTATTTGACCTGCCCACCGGCTGCGGGGGGCCGATCTCGGGTTCCCCAGCCTCAAACGTACTTCCAGAGATCACCACATTCATCAACCAGCTTGGAGTTTCAACAACTGGCAAAGTCTTGTGACGGCTTGTTCGGGAATGATACTGGAGTAATTGCCTTTATACCAAAGGCGGAGGTGCTCAACAATAACCTATGCAAGGCTAGAGAGACGTTTGAACAGGTTTAGTAATGCTCTTCCCGGCATCGCATCATGGGCGTGGCTGTTTGGAGGACCCCGTCTCGAGGGTCCGGAAATTCAGGAGCTGGGCGGTGCGCATGTTTATCTGCTTAGCGATACGCCGAGTTATAGCACGTCGATAGAAATCCCATCGAATGGTGTTATCTGAAGTAAGCTGCCGTTGCTAGAGATAACCCAAAAAACCAAGTACTGAGAATCGAGAACCGATTTCAGATGTTGCAAGACAGAAGCTTGCATTAGAAAGTCAACCATAGTTGATGAACAGCATGCATGAATTGAATTTTCATTAATCAACATCAGGAACCAACACCCCATTAATGATTACCATCCCAGTAGCCCCCTGCTTCTCCATCGCCTCCATCGCCTTCTGATCCCGAAGATCGCTCGCTTCCTTGTCTGTGACGAGTACAAAGTCGTACTTCATCAGCTTGGTAGAAGGATCCACGCCATGCTTCTCCGCTAGCCCTTCCACGTCTGATACATTCTTCAGCTCTACGATGAGCGACTCCTTGACTCCAAACACGGCGTCAGACCTCTCGTATGGATCTCCTCGGAGATACAGTGCTCTGTGAATTGTCAGAAAGTGCCAGAAAGCTTAGTTGAAGAAGACTTACGTGATGAGACGATCGTATCCCGGCTTGTCAAAGAGAAAATGGAAATGACTCGGCCGGTATGGATGCCGATGCAGCTTCTTCAGCAGCTTCCCAACAGGCCCATCGCTAGGAATAGGATACGGCACCGGAACAATAGCCTTGAAGAAGAACGCGCCGTCCTCATCGCTATGCACCACTGCCCGACCGTCCGGCCCATCGTGGTCCGGATACTGAACGTCATAGAAACCCTTCGAGTCCGTCTCCCACACATCAATCTTCACATTGGGGATCGGATTTCCCTTTGTATCCTTGACCGTGCATACCACGAGCATCGGCTCACCGTCTGGGTCATGCGAGATAGCCGACCCGTTCTGCAGGTCCTCGGCCTCGTGCGTATGAAACGGCCCCAGGACGGTGCCTTCAGTGGACGCTTCGGGTTTCGGGTGGTCAATCGAGTCGACTAGCAGGGAGAGCCCGATGATGTCGGATAGGAGGATGAACTCCTGCCGGACGTCGGTGCAGATCTGGCCGACCTGGGTGAGGAACGTGATAGCTGCCTCCCACTCGGAGGTGGTGAGGCGCGTCTCGCGGGCAAAGTCGTGGACGTGGGAGACGAGCTTCTCGAAAAGGAACTTCATGCGGGGGTTGTCACATCTTGAGTTGATGGCGTGGACGTTTTCTGTGATGTTGTCGATTGTGAGGTCCTTGAGCGGGGGGAGGTCCACGGATGAGGGGTCCATTGTGGTGTTGCTGGCTGTGGTTGACTGGGCTAGACTGTGTTTTCAAGGTCAATTGGTATGGACCACTAGAAGTATTTGGATTGTCATCAATGCTGTTTTCGAAATCGTATGATTCCCGATGCCCTCGGATCCGTCAGACTCGGATCGGATCGTGGCTTGCATCCGAAGCGGCTAAGACATCTGCCGTTTCAACATGGGGTCGATGTCATGACGATCCGATCCGGCGGGGGAATGGAGAGAGTTCTACCCCGGCAAATATCCCGGGAGTTAGCAGACCATCGGAGATGTAGCAGCCGATGGAGTGCTTCAGAGGAACGGCTGAAAGCCATCCCGTAAAAAGCCAAAAGATTTGATCATGACTGCTGGTGGTCCTCGCTGGTGATCCAACGAGATACTGCATCTCTCTAATTCAGCGACTGCAATGGACTTCGAGTACAACGCCAACCCCGGCCGTGTCATCTTCGGCTCAGGCACCATCCACAAGCTCCCCTCAGAGCTCTCCAAGCTCGGCGCATCCCGCCCCCTCCTCCTCTCAACCCCACACCAGACCGCCCAAGCCCAAGATGTCTCGACAATCCTCCAAGGGAAAACCGCCGCGCTCTTCAGCGAAGCCCGCATGCACACCCCCACCGACGTGACACAGCGCGCCTGCGACCTCGCGACCTCGTCCAAAGCCGACGCTCTGGTCAGCATCGGTGGTGGGAGCACCATCGGACTGGGTAAAGCCATCAGCATCCGAACGGGGCTGCCTCACATCGCTATTCCCACGACCTACGCTGGCAGCGAGGTTACTCCCATTCTGGGAGAGACAGCGGACGGTCGAAAGGAGACTAGATCAGACCCCAAGATTCTTCCTACGGTTGTCATTTACGATGTCGACTTGACGCTGACTCTGCCTGTTGGGCTTACAGCCACGAGCGGCGTCAATGCCATAGCCCATGCAGTCGAAGCACTCTATCCCCGCAACAGCAACCCCATCATCAGTCTCTTGGCAGTAGAGGGTGTGAAAGCGCTGGCAACTTCCTTACCAGAGCTGATTCACGACCCGACGTCCAAGTCTGCTCGTTCCTCCGCCCTCTACGGCGCCTGGCTGTGCGGCACATGCCTCGGAAGCGTGGGCATGTCGCTGCACCACAAGCTATGTCACACTTTGGGCGGGAGCTTCGACTTGCCCCATGCAGAGACTCACACCATCGTGCTGCCCCATGCGCTGTCCTACAATGCGCCCAAGGTGCCGGAGGCGATGAAGCTTCTCGCGGGGGCGCTGCCGGAGAGCAACGGGGATGCTATCAAAGGGTTGAACGTGCTGCTGGAGAAAATCAAGGTTGAGAGGAGCTTGAAGGCGTTGGGGATGAAAGAGAGTGATGTGGACAAGGCTGCGGATATTGCTATCTCGAAACCGTATTGGAATCCGAGGGAGGTTGAGCGGATGGCTATCAGGGAGGTGATTCGGAGGGCGTGGGCAGGGGAGGATGCAAGGGCTGATTTGTAGACCTTGTCATTGTTGGTTCAATGAAGAATACTAGAATTTCTGGGGTCTTGACTAGAATGCCTGTTTGAAGTTCCGTCCTGTGCGTGATGCGCCGATTCAGTCTTAACCGCTAATAAAGGTAGCGATGCGTATGATGAAAGATAGTCTTATGAGGTTAGGAGATTCGGATTCCTGCGTGTCTCTCAGCGGATCGGCGGTAATCTCTCCGGGTCTGTCCAATGCATCTTGTGGCGGCAAAGGAATAGTCCGTCTGCTGCAAGCTACGGCTCATCTCATATAACCATTCTCTTGCTGATGGCATCCTTGGCCAGACAACACCCATTGCCATCCCACCTCAACAATCTCACCATGGCTCCTGAACAACGCACACTGCACCTCGTCGGTATCGGGGTGGGCCACTCCATCGCCCCTCCCATGCACAACCACATCGCACACTCCCTCGGCCTCCCTTGGACTTTTCACGCCACAGAGTGCATCACCCTCGACGCCCTCATCCAGCTCGCCCGGTCAGACACCACAGCCGGCCTTGTCATCACAATGCCGTACAAGAACACCGTCATCCCCCGCCTCGACGCCCTCGACGAGCTGGCTACCACCATCGGCGCCTGCAATAACGTCTATCGCGACTGGGAGGAACCGCGGAAGCTGCGTGGCACAAACACAGACTGGCTGGGCATAAAGGGCTGCCTGCTCGAGAAGGGGGACGAGCCAGGGACGCCGGTGGTTAATAAACCGGCGTTGATTGTGGGAGCTGGCGGCGCGAGCCGGGCGGCTGTGTATGTGCTTAGCACATATTTCAAGTCGTCTGTGATTTACGTACTGAACCGAGATGATCAAGAGGTGGTGGATCTGGTGAGTGATTCGAAGAGGATATCGCCTGCTCCCAAGATCATCCACGTGAAGGCGGGAGAGGCGAAGAACCTCGAGACGCCGTACTATGTTGTTGGCACGGTGCCGGACCTAGAGCCAAAGACGCCCGACGAGTTGGCTGTGAAGGCGTCGCTGGAGGAATTTCTGTCGCGACCCGAAAAGGGCATATTGTTGGACATGTGCTTTAAGCCGAGGCGGACGAGGATGACCAAGCTCGCCGAAGAGAAGGGGTGGCCGGCTGTGGAGGGGACGCATGTCATCGGGTATCAGATTGAAGAGCAGTGGAGGCTGTGGGCTGGGGATGAGAGGGTTGAGAAGCTGGATAAGGATGGGGCGTGGAAGGCGCTTTTGGAAGCGGCGGAGAAGAGTGCGGCAATCAACTTCTAGCCCTCATTAAGGACTGAAATTAAACCAAGATTGACGGTTGATGTGCTTTTTGACAATTTAGTTGAGACGATCTTCTGGCTCAGTTAATCCATTAAGGGCCGGGCTTCAACTCTAATGAAGAACACATTGTCGTTTAGTTGAGACATGTCAGCTTCAATCCCTAGTTCAGGTTCAGACGCTCAGCAAACTTCTTCCATGCTGCAATCCCCCTCTGAGCATGCTGCCTCGGCACATCCTCTCCCTCCTCGGCCATGGTCCTCGAGAAGAGCTCCATCGACACAAACCCCTTGTATCCCAGCCCCCTAATGAGCACCCGCGCGATATCTTCAACGGGTAAATATGCCCCCCGATCAGTCTCGTAGATGTACGCTCTGGCGTTCCTCGACCAGTTCATCCTCGGCGGGTTGCCATCCACATGGTACGGGTGCCCCTTCACAAGCGGGGAGCCCATCTTTTCCGCGTCGACAACCTGGATGTAAAACACCTTGTCGAGATCAACGTCTCGGAGGAGCCTATCTAGAGACTCCTTCAAGTCCGCGTCTGCATTGGGCGTCTTGCCCGTCGGAGACGCCGGATCTGCCCACACCCGACCGGCGATATTGAACGTGTCGAGGCAAAGACCAAAGTTTGGTCTATCGACTTGTTTGACTACCTCCCACGACTTCTCCCACGTGTCGATATGCGTGCTCCAGCAAAGACTCTCGTAGGCAAAGCGAATGGGTGGATTTTCTTTCAACCCCATGTCTGCAAGCTCCAGCATGTCTCCTACAATGACGTTCATGTCCCCCGTCAACTTGTCGGCGGGTAGGAAATTGGCCGGGATCTGGATGGTGTTTGTCCCGAGGAGCGCGGCGATCTTGAACCACAGCTTGGCTTTCTCGATGAGCCGGGCGTGCTGCTCGCGATCGAGCAGACCCTCGTAGAAGAGGAAGGGCTGGAGGCCGATGACTTCGAGGTTGAGGCCGTCTACGACCTTGCGCATGTGTAAAGCTGTAGTAAGGAGATGATCGATAGTTGGGGCTTTGATGTCGCCGAGCTGCTTAGCCTGATATTCTAGGTCCTCGTAGAAGATCTCGATTCCTTCAAAGCCAGCCTCGGCTGCTTGCTGGGCTTTTTTTGTGAAGTCGTGGAGCCATGCTCGGCCGAGGGAGGCGGAGAGAAGAGCGGGACGGAAGACAGTCATAGCTGCGTTGGATTCTGGGAAATCGTGTTCAAGCAAATGGAACTCTCAAATCAATGATTAGATGATGCGGTTCAATCCTTAACGCCGTCAAGGATGATATTGTAAAAGCCATGGTGCATGTTTTGACTTGCCGACCATTAATGGCTGGCGGCAGAATCCTGTTCCGGGAAAATTGGGGATCTGCCCGATATCAGAGTATTTCTAGCGGGTAGATAGTAGCTGTAACCTTAATCATGTGTTGAACGGTCATTTTATTACGTTCTGTTGACCGCATTTTTTCCATGGGATTCTCCATCGCCGTTGCACCAACGACGACTGATCTATGTATATTCCCCTGGTGCTAAGAGATAGGGACAGGCGGCCGCTTCTTAACGCACAAATTGCTCCATCCTGAACTCCAATTCTATGATCAAGGTCCCGTATCAAAAATACTCCCTAAATCTGACGGTGGATCCCCTAGAATCCCAAGATGCTGCATGAACTCGGGAGGGTTGGCGAGCCTAAGGAGTCAGTCCGCCATCGGGGAGGACATCAAAAGGAGAAACTTACCAATCAGCCGAGTCTAATGTGGCAAGACTATCAAACAGGCCGTCACCATCAAAGTCTTCTAAAGAGCCTGCCAACGGTTCGAGGTTTACGCCTGAATTGAAGCTGGCAGGTGTCGAGCAATTTTCTGCTCCTTGTAATGGGTTTGGCTGGCGTGAAGGTAGTTGAACAGGTGGCTGAGGATTTGGATCATCCAAGAGCATGTCAGTAGCTTGCTCGATCAAGGGTGTTTCAGAAGGTATGGCTTCCGCTATTGCAATGTTCCTATGTAAAGCTGGAGGTTGGAGTGAATCGAAGGAATGGCTTTCTCGTCCATTAATGGAGTTGTGAGGGTTTGAATCGGTGCTGGGGTCGAGACTTGTGTTAGATTTGGCGTCACTCCAAGTAGCTAGCCATCTGGATAATGAATCTGCTAGGCACTGGACCTCATGGTCAGCTCCATTGTTGATGTATCGCTCGAGTGACTCCCCCAGTAATGCGACGAAGACCTTTACTATTGGGGGAATTGAGCACCGTCCCATTACTTGGGTGCGCTCTTCCAAAACGTTGCCAAGACACTTCATGTTCTTCCAGCAGCTAGTCAGATGGCCTGGACCTGTACCCGAGATGGCCACCCGCTCGGCCGCTGAGGCTTCAAAAACAGCAACAGTGGCAACCAGGAGACTCAAGGCTTGCGGTGGCATGTTAACTCCTGTAGGCAAGTCATGCAGGCTCTCCAGTTTCCGCCTGAACTTTTCAAGCCTTTCATACCGTCTCTCGTCTGAAATTTTCCTTTTGCGGCCGTGAATGGCGTCGTTGAGAAGGACCATGACTTCTAGGAGAGAATTAAATGTGCTGACGACATGTCCAGGGGTATGCAGGAGGGGTCTAGTCTGGACGGACGAACTATTACCCACGAGTTGAACTTTGGGTTGCCAGGGTTCCCACTCTTCGAGGCCGTCGATTTGTAGCATACCGATGGATGTGACATCCGAGGGCCGGAAATGGGGTTTGGTGTTCAGGCGGGCACTGACGAGGGCCTCCAAGGTGAAGCAGCCCAGCATTGTGCGCTTGACTCCGTCCTCACAGAGAGAGGGCGTCGTTGAGCTGTGCGGAATAAGGCCAATCGAGACAGCAGTATACACAGCACGGCCAATGTCACCCCATGCTCCAGCCCATAGCCCCATGTCAATCTTGAGGAGACATCGCAGCATCAAGGCTCGTAGATGACCAAGGTCGTAACCACTTGGATTATCGAACAATTTGCCTTGCGCCAAAGTTTCAAACTGAGCAACGGGATCTTGGTATTCTAATGGCTTCGGCGAGGTCGGGATCATGATGGCCTGGTGTGAAGTGTAGAATAGGACAGCGTATAGAAACGCCGAGTCCCCTTGGGAGACGGAGTCCAGGCCGGCAGTGGCGTTGGCGAGGGTGTAAGCCGTACGTAAAAGTTCGTGCTTCTGGGAGATGGGAAACCAGCAGTGCGTGGTTGCAAAGTATAGATCCAGGAGATACGGCCAGTGGCTCGGCAACTGAGGTACAGGAGGCGGATCGGAGGGAACTGAAAGACCTGGGTCCAGGGGCAAACTGATTGGCCCCCCTAGTGATGACTCTCTGGCCTCTGTGCTGAACACTGGATGGGATTCGCCCCTCGGGGTGCCTGAGCTGAGAGCGACTGTAGCCATTGGAGTCGTGTCGGTGTTCATCGGACTCAGGAGAGCTCCCTGGTTGGAGTCAACGAAAGGCTTGCCACGTCCCCCTCTGTGGGACAAGGCCAGCGCCTCAGCCAATTTGACGTCAAAGTGCTTTGTCGAGTCTGTGCCATCGTCGTCGCCATCGGGTGCTTCCAGCAACTGCTCAACTAGCTTCACAGTCGGGCCCTTCCGCCAAGCTTCCAGTAATATTTCGGGGGCCCTCTCGCTGGAGACGTGCGCCTCCAGAGCTTTGGGCCGGAACGTAGCATTCTCGTCGTTGCCCTGCAAGAGGCCGCATATCCAGCTCTCACTCTCCTCAACCGTACTGAAGATCAACCCTAGCAGAATCTCAAGCGCTCTGACATATCCCGTCCGCAGTCCTCGTTTCTTGGACGGTCCTCCGTAGCTGCAGGCCCTGGACCCGGCAACGCACGACATGCATGCTGGACGCTGGCCGTCGCAGCGGTCCTTTCGTCTCCTACACTCATTGCAGGCCCTGGTAACGCGGTGACGCGCTTTGCCATGGGGTCCTTCGTCTGAGTTTTCGGCTTCAGTCCTGCTTCTTTTTGAGCGTCGCGGTGCGGAACGGTCATCTGGTGTGTCCGGGCGGTTTCCTGCTCGGCGGTCCATCACGATGTTGGAGGTTGGTAACCCATTGGCAACCTGGTAGATATTTCTCATCCAACAATCGTAGTCAACCTTGGACTTTGGCTGCGATTGCCATCCTCGACCGGCCTGATGCCTCAGACGAGGTTTCTCTGCCCACGAGTCAGTCCGGAAAAGATCTTTGCCGCCTCATGCTGATTGGCCGAGACGACTAACAATTCCGTCGACCCTCTCAAGCGAAAGACTTGCCATTTGGAACAAGGTGCTGAGAAAGTGAGAAAACGCCAAAGAAGAGTGTCTTGAGAGTGAAATGACTGTCAGGCGTCGGCTGCTCTCGTGAAGAAATGTCAACCACACCCAGCAAAGCTTCGCGATTGCATGACAACTCACCATCGACCCCATGCCGAACCCACGTCATCAGCGAGCCGGGACCCTCAAGCGCGCCGACTTCCAGAGCGCCAACTCGTCCTCAGTCCCCAACAGCCCCAGCATGCAGCGCGGCTAGATATGGTGCTGGCGCATCTATCGCTCTCGTCGGCATGAGGGGAACTGGCATGTCCACGCTAGCAGTCATGGCCTCGAACGCGTTAGGCTTCCGACTCCTCGACGGCGACCAGTATTTCTACAAAGTTACGGGTCTATCGCGAGCTGCGTACAAATCCGCTCACGGCATCTCCCAATACCGCCAGGAGGAGCTGCGACTGATGCGGTCCATGCTCTTTGATAATCCGACGGGCTCCGTCATTGTCTGCGGTCCTGGTGTTGTTGAGGGGACGGGCAAAGGGTGGCTCGCAGAATACTCAAAGAGTCATCCCGTCGTATACATCGTGCGAGACGCGGAAGAGATCCAGCGGCACTTGATAGTATGGGACGTGGCGACTATCAAGAACCTCATCCGTCGGACGGGGCCTGCTTACCGGGGCTTGTCGAGCTTCGAGTTCTACAATCTCTCGGACATGTCGCTCTCCGAATCCGAGCCGACCTCTCTCTCTGGGAACCAGTCCCCGAGGTCGCTTGCGCTAAAGAGCGTTGAGGAGGACTTCCTCCACCTGATCAACGGGATCATGAGACGGGACGGCCAGAGTTGCAAGTACAGGGCCTGCCACAGCCTTTCTTCGCTGCCACCAGAAGCAAGGGGTTTTACATACGCCCTGATGATGCCGCTGTCAACGCTCGAGGCCCTGGGGCCCAAGTTCCGCGGTGTAGACATGGAGGCGGATGCACTGGAACTCACAATCTCTCTGTCTGAGCTCCGCAATCAGGGGACAGTCTTTGACGATGCGGTGGCAGACCGAATAAGCCGGCTGATCTGCGTTGCTCGGAGGAACATCCGGCTGCCGATGCTATACCATATACTCACCGACGCTTCCTGCTCTTGGCGAGCTGACGGCGTAGAAGCCGTAGACCAGGACGCGTACTTTAGTCTCCTCCACCACGGCCTGCGACTGGCGCCGGAATATCTCTGCGTCGACCTCGAGTGCGACGAGGACAAGATTCGCCACTTAGTCGCCTGCAAAGGGCGGACAAAGATACTAGCACATTATACAGAGCCCAACCCCGCTGCTCAGGGCTGGAATTCCCCAGGACGATGGAATCTGGTCCATCGTGCGCAGGAGCTAGGATGCGACATGGTCCGAATCTGCCAGGAGGCGATGTCCACAGCCGACAACTTCACAGTGCAATATTTCCTCCACCAAGTCAAGACCTCTCAAGAGCGCACCATCCCCGTGATAGCATACAACACAGGCCGTCTGGGACGCATGTCCTGCTCCTTGAACTCGATCCTCAGCCCCGTCACACACCCCGTCGTCCGGAGCCTAGCTCCAGACTGTTCATCAAGCCCCCTCCTCACAGTCCAAGAGTCCCAAAAAGCCCTCTTCTCGTCGTTTCTGCTAGACGCGCAGTATTTTGGCATCTACGGGAACAACGTCTCCCAGAGTCTCTCGCCGGCCATGCACAACGCTGCGTTCCAGCTGTTTGGCATGCCGCACCGCTATGAGGTCTTTTCCCACGACTCTCTGGATGAGCTTAGGGGATTGATCAACGACCCTGACTTTGGAGGGGCGAGTATTACGGCGCCGTTCAAGAGGGAAGTGATTCCGCTAGTAGACTTCATGAGCCGTGAGGCGAGGGCCATTGGCGCCGTCAACACATTACTATCGCTAAAGGGACCGACCATGGACTCTCTGCTGGATAGGAACAGGGCTGGGCCGATGGCGGCGCTCTTTGGAGAAAATACAGACTGGATCGGTATTCACACTTGCGTTCGCCGGAATCTGTCTCCCATCAACGCTGTCAAGCGCCGGACGACTGCTCTCATCGTGGGTGCAGGAGGAATGGCTCGTGCAGCAGCATACGCACTAATTAGGCTTGGAGTCGGTACCATATTTGTCCACAACCGCACTGTTCAGAGGGCAGAGGAGCTTGCGAAACAGTTTGATGGCAGGCCTTACCGAAGTGACAGCCAGGATGAGAGGGATCCCTGTGGGAGAGACAGAAGCGGCGAGAGCCCCGACCACGGCGCAAACCCCACGTTCAAGGTCATCGGCTCAAAAGACGATGTCTGGCCGGAAGATTCGAACCCCCCGACGATTGTTGTATCATGCGTCGCTACCCGGGATCTTGACGGGTCATGCTCTGTCAACACGAGCATCCCGCCCGACTGGCTTGCAAGCCCGACTGGCGGAGTTGTGATTGAGGTAATGTCTAGGACCTCTAATTCTATATGTACATTTAACTGACAGTGTCCTGACAGCTCTCCTACACGCCGCTGGAGACCCCGTTGCTAAAGCAAGTCCGGGGTATGAGTGATCGGGGATGGATAGCTGTAGATGGTCTTCAGGTTCTACCAGAGCAGGGCATGATGCAGTTTGAGATGTTTACAATGAGGCGGGCTCCTGAGAAGCTGATGAGGGATGCGGTGTTCCGGGCGTACGATAAGAGGAGAAGGAGGGAGATGTCTTCTAAAGCGTCATAAGACATGGATACCATAAAGCATAGCCATGAGTTTACTGGAGCATTCTTGTAGACAGTACAAATCTTTAAACTTGAGATCGAAGCAAGTTATGTTTCCATAACAGTGAAATAGTCTACGCTGCGTGAGGAGATGCGGGCGTGGGATCGTAAAAGCGTGAGTTGGACCAGTTCCGGAGCGGCAAAGGTCTTTCCCACCCTGCCCTCGGTTCAGATTGACGCCGCGACTGACCACATTAGACTGGGAATGGACCAATTTAACCTCCACGTCTTGGGATCTCACCTTCTTGCATATTCTTAATCCTTTGGCTACTATCATCCTGCACAACATGGGTCTCGATACTTCCGCGCCGTCGAGCAACCTCGGTCTTCATGCTGGGTCGGTGACGAACTCTGTGGCCACACCATCAGGAATCCAGGCTGTCGAATCAGCAAAGCAGTTCTACATCTTTGGCTACAACATCTCCCACTCTTTATCCCCCGCCCTCCACAACGCCGGATTCCAAGCCCTCAACCTTCCGCACCACTACCAGATCCACGAAAGCGAACAAGTCGACGAGAATGTCAAGCAGATCACCAGCCGCCTAGACTTTGGCGGCGCCTCGGTAACTTTCCCGCACAAGCTTCAGATCGGCAGCCTTTTGGATTCAGTCTCCCCTCTGGGAGACAAGATAGGGGCCATCAACACTGTGGTTGTCAAAGAGTCGGAGGGGAAGAGGATACTGCACGGAGATAATACAGATTGGATCGGCATCAGGAGATGTGTTGCGAAAGCAGGCGTCCAAGATCTGCGGTCGTCTGCAGCGGTGGTGCTCGGTGCAGGAGGAGCTGCCAGGGCCGCATGCTATGCTGTCCAGACCCTAGGCATACAGGAGCTCATCATCGTCAACAGGACGCTCTCAAAGGCGGAGGACCTAGCCTCTCAGTTCTCCGAGCTACGGACTCGAACGTTCTTGTCTTTAGAGGAGGCCGCCGTGGTGGACGATATAGCTATCAGAGTTATTGTAGGGTGCGTACCCGCGGATGATCTCGGAGAGGACAAGATCCCCAGCGGACTGTTCGAGGCTGAGGAGGGAGTGCTGGTAGAGATGGCGTATAGGCCGCAGGTGACGGGGTTGATGACGGTGGCGTGGAGACACCCGATGTGGAAGATCTACAAGGGGGTTGATGTGTTGGAGGAGCAGGCTTATGCGCAGTTTGAGCTGTGGACGGGGAAGCCGGCTCCGGTGGGGGTGATGAGGGCGGCGATGCAGGCGAAGCTGAGGGCGAATATTTAGAATAGAGGTTTCAGTTCGACGTTTTGGAGTTTTATTTGCAAATACGAGGATTACTCAGAACAAGATCATCGTCAAGAATATACGAATTGTCGCCTCACAAGCTGACGCAAGTCTAGGGGCAGACATTCTCAACCTCATGGCCCCCCTCCATCCCAGCCACTGTATCGCTGCATCCCTAACAGCATGAAGTCAATTGCCGATATTCATAGGAAAGACTCGAATCAGAGAACTGCAGATCAGGAATCTTATCAGGTTTATTGACCATTCTAAATCTCAATTTGCTCCCCTTCCAGCCACTGCTTCGCCTGCCAGTACAGCAAATCATGCTTCTCCAGATTCGGCGTCCCAACATGACGCCTATGCCCCGGCATATCCAACAACACCTTGACCCCCATCGTAGCCTCCTGCCAGTATGCAAGATACCTATACCCAGGCGGGTACCCCTTTAACCTCTCCTCGTCTACCGCTGGGAACCTCGCCGGGTTCGCTGGAATCATCTTATCCTTCTCGTACCAGTGCCGCACGAGCTGGGCGCCCCAACGGCCGCCTACCTTCTCAAAGAAGAAGCAGAAGCGGCAGTCGGCCTCAACGTCAAACTCTGCGCCGTCGACCTCAAAGCGCTGGGTGATTGTCGCCTTGAGCTTGGTTACCGCTCGGGTCGCCTCGGCGTTGATGTCGGTGCTCGTGCCGTGGCACCGGTGCATTATGAAGGCACCCTTGTCCATGCCTGCCTTAGACGCGGCGATAAAATCCTGATAGGGGACGCGGCCGGACCAGGTAGTGTAGACGTGGGCGCCGGAGTGGAAGATGGATTCAAAGTTTTCCCACTCGCAGGAGTCTCTGTGGGAACAAGTCATTATTCGTGATTCTATTAGTGATGGTGTCGCCTTGCCTGTATGATGGCCAGCCCTCGGCGAGCTCTCGAAGCTTTAGCCGCTCCAGGACAAGGTGGTCTGGCCCATTGTTGCGGATGGCGGCAGAGGGTCTTGAGCCGATGGGGAGGCTGTGCAAGTCAACCATGATGAACAATTGAGACTTTAATTGAAATGTCAGAGTGTCTTGGAAAAGGATATATGAAAAGAATAAATATGTCTTGCCTATACAGCAACGAGAAGCTGTGGTTGAGAATCTTTCGAGGACGCAAACCTCATCTGCAGCCTCGCCTTCAACGGAAAAGATCCCGAGGAGGTATGCAAAAGGTAGTATTTAGGTTCCAAGCGTCCAATGATGTCAGAACGGAAGATGGAATATCCCTGTGCCTGTCATCCCGATCCCGCGGCAAAACTACCGCCGTGGACCTAGTGAGGCCGAAACGGCAGAGATCTTAGCCGCTCAAGTGAGATCTCAGAGAGGGGTTACAAGTGACAAAGCAGTCACAGGTGAAATGATCCTGTCACACTCAAGGGTCTAGAAATCAACTTAACTTCTCATCCCATTGGTATCTAATTTGCCATCAGCTGCTATTATTTGCCAAAGCATTTTACTACCACCATGGGCCAATCCATTCTCCTAATCAACGGGCCCAACCTCAACCTCCTGGGCACCCGCGAGCCCCATATCTACGGCCACACCACCCTGAAGGACCTCGAGACAAGCTGCAAGGAGCACGCCCAGTCCCTAGGAGCTGAGTTGCAGTCCTTCCAGTCCAACACAGAGGGCGCCATCATCGACAGCATTCATGAAGCGAGGGGCAAGATCAACGTTATAATCATCAACCCTGCTGGATACACGCACACAAGCGTCGCCATCCGGGACGCCCTAGCCGGGGTAGATATTCCGTTCATTGAGTTGCACATCAGCAATACGCACACAAGGGAGAAGCTTCGGCATCACAGCTACCTTAGCGACAAGGCGGCGGCGGTGATTATGGGTTTTGGGGTGCATGGGTATAAATATGCGATTGATCATGCTGTGAGGAATTTGTAACAGTGTCTAAATGACGAGGTTTGGCGGTGGATGGGTTGGGAAAGGATGCTGCTGCGTTTCGGTGTTGGGGTTGAGGAGCCAGGAGATTACAGTACGCAACGTCTAGAGTTTGCAGGGTTAGGGATCGAGTATGTCACATGCATGTTGCATAATGGTTTAAAGAAAGTTGGCTAAAAACGTGGCAATATCTTCTCTGCTGTGCGAAGTCTATAGCTGAGTCCCGTTTTGCACTGGCATATTGCTAAATCAACCTCATAATAACCCTCGCCCCAAGTCGTGGCCTGACGGAGAAAGCCAACCATCACATTTTTCACGCGTTTCGCCAGGTTGACGCCCTAGGCAGAAGTGACTCTGGATTTTCTTAGACATCATTCAACAAGGGTAGGTTCTCTAATTTCCTCCTGCGCACGCTATTCTTGACAACGGATAGCACGTATATCAATTTCCCAACTCGAGATTGCCATTTGTTACCTAGCCTGAAATCGGTTTTCGCACAAGGCAAAGTAAAACCATGGACTTCCGAAGGCACTTCCTTAGGGTGCTCAATAATCAACTTGCCATATTGCTGGTGATATTCTTCGCTTGATGCGCTACGGGCCAATAAAATAGTGTTGTCTTTGGCTCGAGGTCCATGGGAGCAACGCGAATTGGGCGCTGGTTAACTAATGTTCTCGACTCTGTAAGGGCCTCAACTGCTTCCCCCTCAAGACCCTGCTCGTTTAAACCTTCTCGACCTTCTCCACATGGTCTGATCCCTCCTTGTCCAGGACATTCTGCTCCATCACACTGTTGATGTTGTTGCTATCAAGCTCCTGCAGTTGCTTCATCACCGCCCTGTGGGCCCTCCATGGCTTCAATCCCTGATCAAACAACATATCCATCTTCTCGAGAGGCACACCCTTGGTCTCGGGCACAAACAGCCAAACATACACCATCGAGGCCAGCTGTAAGCCGACGAAGAGGAAGAAGACGCCAAAGCCCATATGCGTGAACATCTGAGGTGTGAAGCGAGCCACAATGAAGTTCCAAAACCAATTATTTGCTGCCGCGAATGCCTGACCCAAACTTCGCACATTCTGGTCGAAAATCTCACTGCTGATGCACCAGGGAGTTCCATTCCAGGACGGTGTGTAGAATATGGTATAGATGTAGAAAAAGGCCATTGCCATCGTCCCGCCAGGAGATCCTGCGGAGCCACCATCCGCAGATGGTTTGGCGACAGCGACATAGCCTCCCACTATCCACAGGGAGATGGAACCACCGAGAGCGCCATATATGAGGAGATTTCGTCGACCCACCTGATCGATGAGTACCAGGATCCACACGACAGTCATGACTGTCTTGATGACGCCGAAGATGCCAGTGGGCAACAGTGAGGCATTGGTTCCGACAATACCGATGCTCTGGAAGACGGTCGGGGAGTAATACTATATGCCCATGTTAGCTATAGGAATCCACGACCGAAGGGAAATAGGGTGATGCACGTTGATCGCGTTGATGCCTGAGCCGTTTTGCCAGAAGAATAGGCTGCCAGCGAGAAACATTCGCCACTGGATGTTCCTCTTGTGAGCCACTTCTTTAAACGGGGCATTGAACCCAAGCCCAATAGTCCTGGCCTGTTCTTCAATGCCCAAGTCGATTTGAGCAATCTCCTCTTTCATATAGGGGTGGTCGAGCGGGAGGTTCCGAAATTTGGACAAGACGCGAAGGCCCTTCTCTCGCTTGCCGTTGGCCATCAACCATCGGGGGCTCTCATCGCTAACAAGGGCGCCTAAAATGAGAATGCCGGCGGGAATGAGCTGAACAGCAAACGGGATGAGCCACTGCTTATGAGACGGTGCTAGGGTCTTGCTGACAGCGTACTAGGTTGCAGATGTCAGTTAAGAGACTTGCGACACCTAAGGGGTAGAGAGGGGGTAGAGAAGAGGCATACGTTGATCCAAACCCCTACGAGACCGCCGGATTGCCAGCCTACTTCCCACATTCCTACCAGGCGCCCTTGGATGGCGGGTGGCGAAATTTCAGAAATGTTGATGGGAATCAAGTTAGAGATAGCGCCAATGCTCAGGCCAGCGATAACCCGCCCAGCATATAAGAGCGCAAAACCGCGTTCATTGTTGATAGCTAACATGATGCCGGCGCCGAGCAGGAAGATGGGCCCGAAAATGAGCATCCCGAGGCGACGTCCGAGAAATTGGCCAGCAGGATAGGCGGCCAGCGCGCCGAAGAAGGCACCAGCCTGATAGCAGGACACGATGTTTACTTTAAATAAATCCACCTCACTCATCGAGCAGTTCTCGAATTGAAACTCATCTTTGAACGAGTCTAGGGCGATTGTGCCGCCAATAAAGGCGCTGTCGTAGCCAATGGTCGCCGCACCCGCTGAAGCGATGGCTGCGAAAAGGTAGGTCCTCAAGTTGTAAACCTCCTTCGGCGTTGGACGATCCTCTTAGGTCTTGGGCAAAAGACGCATCGTCAGAGGCTTAGGGTTGTCAAATGAAAGGGATGAAAGAGAACAAGAAGCTTAGGAAGAAGTAGGGCTCGGCTTGATTGTGTCGAGTCTACGGAATGGGAACTGGAAACAGAGGACTTATAGAATGGACAGATAGGGATGTAGATGGGGATGTGGGGACGGGACTCCGAAGACAGAGATACCCCATGGGGTCTTGGTCTCCTCGACGGGAACCCCGGTCAGCCCGCTAACATGAAAGGGGTCAAGGCGGCGGGGGATTCTTTTTCCCCATGGGGTCATGACATGAGTTTGTCTTCCACGGCAGTTTTCTTCATTTCCGTCTTCCTCTCCGGCTAGTTAGTACATCTGGACCACGCTGGCGTCTTTGGCGTCACACTACCTGCGTAGGGTCGTAGATGACCAGGGCAGGCATAGCTGCTGGTGCGGTGCGGGAGACAAATGCCAAGTTTCAGTTAGCAGACGGCTATGGTCCCATCTGATAGCCAGAAGTGTCGTTACTGTCTCGTAATAGAGTATGAAGTCCATTTGACCTATCTTAGGCTGAGGTGTTGTGCAGACCGAGAGTAGAAGAATCGGGCCAATTCAGTGGAATCATAGCCCACAATCTGGGCCGACCAACGAGTAATCCAATACTGACAGCTTCGTTCTATTTACTAGGGTTGCAATAGTATCTGCTACGTATTATTCATCATGTTTGCAATAAACCCTAGAAGGCTGTGTCGTCCATGCTACTGTAACAAATGTCAGCAACTTCGAGTCTCCTTAATGTCGAAGACCAAGAGATCGGTGGTCTTACCGCTCAGAACTATCGAGGGCTGCAATCTCCCGGAAGATTGCATCCATTTCGTCGGATGATATCTCATCCACAAGAGGAAAGCCATCCAGCATTCCTTCAGGATGCTCCACTGCAACCTACCAAGCGACTGGCGGTAATTCATTCGCCTTATCGAATAGAGAAGAGCAAAGCAAAGCACGTGTTATGACAACAACAACACACAGCACAGCCCATATGGCCAAGGTTCGACTACTCGATAGCCAAGAGGGAACTGGCGATCCCAAAAACCTGAAGAGGTCGTTTGGGTGATAATGAACTCATTATCAGACCTGCATGAGGCTCATCGTTTGACATACTAGGGAAGAGGCCTCGCGAAGCATGGGTCCCGGGTCCGCATCTCTCTGCCTTTTCGACCCCTCGATGCCCACGCATTCATCAATCTTCCATCAGAATAGTGCACTGACGTTGAAGATGCCCGATAGTTCGATGCAATCTTGGCAGCGGGTGCGGCAGAGTGCCGGTAGTGTTTTGGACGGTTCATCGGGGTTATGAAGAGTCCAGGAACTCGGGTATCTCACATGGATCGCGAGTCCCATCGTACGAGCTACAATATTCAGCAAATTTGCTTCTAGCTGAGACAGCCAGTCTCCTTTCATGCACATGACCTGGCAATCATGTCTCAGTACCTTGACAGCACTTGAAGAAAGCAAGGGTTGACGTCGTGTGTTTAGGTGTATGTGGCAGTACGTACATTATTTCACACTTCAGATTGGGTTGAAATAGCTCTGATGCTCATCGATAGCCTTAATGTTTAGAGATCCATTCTGTGTAGTCTCTTGGCTCCGAGGTATCAACCTACCCCTCTACCAACTTCTGGTTAGCCAGTTGCTACCTCAGATGGTCCCACTGATCTTGCCATCAACCGCCATCTATCCTTCCCCTCCTCCCACTACGCTACGCCGATTCCTCCAAGCCATCGGATGCCTGCTTCTGATCATAACCGACAAGGGCTAGCAAGGCGTTTCCACCAACCGTCATCGCAATTTTCTTGAAGTAGACAAAAGTCAACGAGTTGTCGGGGGAGTCCTTCATCCCACGGATGCCTTCACCCAACTGAATCCAATCTCTGATGTCGTCATCAGTCATGTTGAAGTCCTCCTTGAGTTCTACCATGAGCTCAACTGCATTCTCTGGAGAGGCAGATCCTGAGACATCTACGACATCCCATTTGTCGTTAATCTCTTTATCCAGTCTCTCGATCGCCTCCTGTCTGTGCATTTCAACTCGTTGGATCATCGAATTCATTACAGACGCTTCCAAAATGGGGAGCTTGCTTGCTGCTTCGACCATGGAGCGTGACGCCTGCTGAACTTCGTTCTTCCATCGCTGACTGTCAGAATTCTCGGCCTCCCGATAGGCGAAAAGTCGATTGATCTGCTCTTTGATCGCAAGGGTATCATGAATACAGCTATCTGGAAGTTCCTTCAGAAGTTGTTCGATTCGACGGAGAGCAGTCACCGTCGGATCGTCTGACTGGATCAAGCTTTCAACCTCGGTCTTGATCTGAACCGATGACTGGAAATCCACTTCAATCAGCTTTCGACCTTCCTTGCTGAACTCACCAAACCAAGCCCACAGTTTGTCCCGGTACATCTCTGGGATCAGAGGAGCTGTTTGTGCTGTGACCTGCTGCTCGACCTTGTCTTTGAAGCTGGCACCATCGACGCGACGGTCCCCCAGTTTATCAAGCCATTCTCGATTGATGGAGACCCAATCCTCACTGGTGAGATCCTTGCGAACAGAGATAAAGCTTGTCGAAGAGGGATAGGGGGCCAACGCGATGAGGTCAGGTGTGTTGATGAGGCCTGGTCCCGGGAGAACTGACGCGGGTACGGCAACATCGGCAGGATTGAAAGGTTCGTCATCAGGTCGTCGTCCGATGAGCATGACCTGGTATTCTTTCATTGATTCCCATTTGTCAATGGAGCGTCCGAGGTAGCGAAATGTGTTGTGGCGTGCAAGAAGCTTGGCGTTGTCTCCCCTCATCTCAGAATAGCTCTTCATGATGTAGAGCATGATGAAGGGAGGAATGATGAACTGTGCGGCTGGAACAAATATGTAGTTTCTCCATGTCTTGCACATTGCACTCGCCGTCTTGAGAAGCTCGAATGTCTTTCTCTGCCCAGTCCACCGTGCGAAGGACGCTTCGAGGAAGTGGGTGTTCTTCATCCGCTCGATGATCTTGTTGACCAGCTCGATGTGATTCTCCGGATCTCTCCCAATGAGTTGAAATGCAATTGTGACGAGCGCCTTGCACGTCTTGTTGGGAAACTCGTCCTTGGTCTTCAGAACACTCGCCACCTCGAGCGCAACACTGGCAGTGTCAACCTCATCTTCGCGTCTAACGACCGCGTTGTCGCTCGAGATGCCGATTCCTTTTGCTATGAGACTTCGGGCGAGCTCTTGGCGGTCAGCATTGTTGGTGGTGTCGTTGGTCGTCTTGGCAACCTTACGCGAACCCTCCGAACTCTCCGTTGAGGCTCTCTTGGGTGGCATGATGAACCTGCGATGCAAGATTGTTAGAAGGAAAATGTGCGGAAATGACTTTTGCTGTTACCTTGCGGGTGAGGATGGAGTGGTTGATTGGTGCGTTGCAGCTGCAAGAAGAGGAGGTGCAACTCGTGTGGATGAAAGAGAGGTGAGGGAGTGCGGGCTGAAAGAGGAGATGATTTGGCGTGTATGAATAAATAGACGGTGGGTCACGGCTTACAAACGATGTCAGAATGGAGATATCCATCGGAGCTGTGAATCACAGATCTAGAGACCACTTTTGGTGGAGATTGAAAGAGTTTTAGTTACTGTCATGCCGCATGAAACCCTTGCCCATGCCATCAAACTCTGTCTGCTGAATCTAAGCCGCTTTGTGGTGGTGTTATCTTGAGCTTTCCTTCACCAAGCAGTGTTGATAAACAAGTAAACGACGTTCATTGCTACTAGGCGGTGGTCTTTACTCTTCTGATCATATCACGATGACAGAAGCAGTATCAGGGTATATAGGGTATAAATAAACATAAGATCTTGCGTGCTTGACTTTTATGGCATTGCATCCGTTCATGTGGTATGGGCCTTGTGCTCTGCCCTACCGTTCTCAACGACAGCCTCTCACTTGCCTACCCGATCAACAAACCAAGCATTAGGGAATCCCGACGCTCTGCTTGAACCTTTCTAACCATTCGGGGTTATCTGCATGCGTTTGGTTCCATGGGTCGTCACTGTGTTTGGTCAGTACAGTCCACCACATGACACCACCAGTACTTACTCCCCATATGCTATCCAGCGTGCCTGATGCCGCAGTTCTTCGTCTGTTGGGATATGACATTGAGGGTTTCGTGGGGACATGGTGGATGATACCCAACGACGCAATTCCCTTCCCAAACGCTCGTGAAAATTGGAGTCATTGAGCATGTAAGGACTTGTTTCAGTCCAGAATGGTTGGCCAGTCCTAGATTCGGACATAAAGGCAGATGAATTGCCTTTGTCGTTGGCAACTGTAAAAATGCATTGGTTCGACTCGCAGAGAAGTCCATCGGCAGAGAGCACCAGCGGCTGGCTCGACGATTCTGGTGATTCCGCAGGTGGAAGATGCATACGTTGCCTAAAGCCATCTAACCAGTGACTGGATTCAAGAATCATCTTGACCAACCAATTAGCCACCAGATCATATGACTGCTTTGAGGCGACAGTCTCTATCGTCTTGACCACTCGACAAGCCTCGTGTTGCAGCTCATCATTCTCAATGGTCGTTTGGGCCAACAATTGCTTGGTTTCAACAAACTTTCGTAATTCAGCCTCGAGGGGACATCCCTCAAAGAGGTTCTTCTTTCCTTTGATTTCCAGAGATGAAAGCTTATTTTCTCTTCGTGATCGGATAGGCCCGAATAGCGCTTGCTGAGACATGCCGGGGTTTGAAGTGATGATGTCTCGTAGCCAAGATGAGGGCGGGTTCGCTTCAGGTTCTTCCATCGACGATAAGACCTCGGAAGCAAAAATAATGCGACAAGCTTCAAGCTGTATATCATCATTGCCGGGCAGCGCTCCAGTCTCTTCGTAATGATTCTCCATAAAGTGCATCAACTCTAAGCTTAAGAGCTCATATGCAGTCCGAGGAGAGTTCGCCGCCGTGCCACTGCCCCTAAAAGGGAAGGGAGAGCTCCTCTCGGTGCTAATGAGATCTACCAAATTGGTTAACAGCACGCGGCTTCGCCTTCCGAGCTACTCACAAGGTGGGATCGCATTTTCGACCATCTCGAGAATTGAAGCATCAAAGCCCCAGTCCCCTTTCCAACTTGCCATAGTATGTCCCATCTTGAAGTGATCTGCTAGATGGTTTACACGCTCTTTCCAAGTGTCGATCGAGCTGTTACATAGTCCACACCGAGATCGTATTTGCGATATCGAGACTTTCCAGGGGTTCATAGACCACGGAACAAACCCAGCACCATGGACCAGCCTGAGATGCTGCTTCAGGTGGTCCTTTCGGTTAAAAGCGCGTTCTTGGCAAGCCGAGGGGTTATGATGCTTAATATGGTCGTCGTCTGGATCATCTTGGCTGCAAAATACGCAGCAAGGCTTGCCACTCTCAGGATGGATGGCCCTCGGTTCTTCCGGGGAGCATATCCACCTCTCAAGTCCCAGATGGACAGAATTTTCATGGCGTTGCCAGTCGTGCTTCTTATGGAATCTTTCAGTGCAAAAGGTACACTCGAATGGCGTTGGCTTGGGCGGCCCCCTCTTTCTTGGCACTCTTTTTCTCCGTCGTAGGCGGCTTCTACTCAGTCTCTCGTGTGTTTCAGAGTTGGCAGAGTAGGCAGATGAGCTTGAACCGCCACTGGATGTACCTGCACTACTCATGGAAGATGGATAGAGTACGGGGATGTATGCATTATCCCGTTGTTTAGGTCGCTTGTCGTCAGAAATATCTACACGCCGGTTAGGCAGCCGAAGAAGTCTGCAACAAAAAAACTCACCTGAAGGGCTTGCTGATATAGCACGCACAATGGCCGAAATAGGAGCTGGCTCTTCTTCAGGAGGTGAGTCTACCCATCTCTGCATTGGATTCAATCCGTCTTGGGAGTCTGATCGAGGTATGGGAGTTCCCACTCTTGGAATGTCGATTGATTGATTTTGGGCATAATCGAACGCTGGCGGTGTATATTGAGCTGTGGCCGACCCCTTGTGCCGCCGACGTGCGTTGGCCAGCCAGTTGGTAAGTTGAGTTTTGTTCAGTCCCGTCAAATGTTGAAGTGCCTCCTTTGTCTGATCATCTGGATATGGATCATGACTATGGGCATCAAACCATTGTTTTAGAATCTTGAGTGCTTCACGAGAGAACCGTGTGCCAACCTTGGGTCCGAGGGATGGGATAGTCCCCCTGCCTGAGGCCAAGGCATCCTTAGTTGGAGACTCGGATCCATGGGTCGGTGCCGCTTTTCCTCTAGTTTCACCTAGATAAACGTCTTGAGAGGTTGCTAGTTGCGGATCCTGTTCTGCACTCAACAAGTTGTTGTCGTTAGGTTCGCCACTGAAACTCTACGTGAGCTCTTCATCACACATGATAGGGCAGACTTGACAGACCTTGGGAAGTTATCTGCACCAATAAAAGGATTCAAATCATTGATATCACCAAGAGGACCGAGTTGGTTTGTGAATAGCTCCAGGGACGAGATATTAGTCGTCAAATCACTAGTGCTGCCGTGCCCCAGCGAGTTTGGTCCCAGAACTCGGCCATAAGGGTCTTGAGCGTGCACTCTTGGATGGGTCAAGGTTCGCTCGACCCGAAGCTTACCGCTCCTGGTGCTTTCAGGCATCTCAGCAGCTTTCATCGCAATGCCATTGGTGTTGCACGTCGCGTCTGTTTCGATTTTGATGTTGCCAAGGAGTGGGTGGCTAGTTTAGCTGAGTCAGAGGTGACCACGTAATTCAGGGATTAATCCCGGACCGGTCAACTCTAAATGCTAATCCACCTGGCACCAGTGACTCCTGACCAGCAGTCCAAGATATTCGGCTTGGCAAGGCGATTCTGTGAATGTCATAAGGCAACGCCTTGATAGTTAGATTCTGAAGATCAACTGTGCAGTGTCACTACGGCTTTTAGCATGGAGCAGCCATCTTGGTTTTCGGATGTTCATTCTCTGCCTCTGTAGCACAAACCCACTGTCAGCCACGACCAGCTGGAAGTACTGTATTGCGACCAAGCAACTTGGACAGATGCTTTGCATGCGGGAGCGGCGCATGTTCAGGACTACATTAACTAGGTCAAGGTGAAAATGGTGAAAATTCTTCCCTAATGGCGTTTTCTTGGGGGACCGTTTTATAAAGAGTACAGGAAGCATGCGACTCTTATTGCTACGCCTTATCGTCAAACAGGGCGCGATGAACGAGCGCCGAACGTGCAAGAAGCAGTGAAACGTACTCTGAGTAAATACAGCATGCTTCCATCAGCTAATAATCCGTCCCAAGCTTGTTGGAGGGAGGATCCAGCCCTGGTGCTGGCTAACTGGCCTTGGCTTTGACTTTGGAGGCTAAGCGCCGGACTCTAGGGGAACCGTTCCAGGTGTATGCTTCCCCCAAAGGCCACGATCTCACTTCTGATGTGGGTGAAAGAATAACGAGACACCTCGTTGCACGGATATCCTGTGTGAAGGCCGGCCCTGTTTTCTTTCACCCCTGCTCAAGCGGCGGGTGGGTCAGTTGCGCCCTATTGTCAAAGTTGACCTGTCGACATGTTCAGGGCGCCCTATTGACATTTTTTTGACCATGATTACTGGTCACACTTTGGTTGGTCTTTTCTCGCTGGGACCCAGATTTCTCGATACTTGATCCGCGACAGGCCCTCGAAGAACGAGATAAGATTGTGGAAGAGTTGGCTAGAGTCAAACACAAGTTAAGAACCAACCAAGCGGCCAATTTTTCCTACATCGAAGTTGCCCTTAAACGGTTGATAGACTGAGCTATGAATATTATTGCCATACTCCGTCTACGCCCCAAAACTGTCGCCTAGGCGCGAGTATTTTACCAGATAGCTACACATTCGAGGCTCGTCACGCAGCAATGCATAGAACCATTTCTACATATGCATCGATACCACTTTGAATAGATTTCATATCATTCATTAGAGTGAATGTCTGTAATTCACAATATTCAGCCATTTCACAAATCAAACCTCGTGATCCATGCCTCGCCAATCTCAAGCACAGCAAACACACCGTCCCACTACCCTCACCCGCCAGTTCAAAAACAAGATTATAACAATCAATTCAATTTATAATTTCTCTTGTTAGTCGTCTTGTTCTTCCTCTCTTCTAGCTCTCGAAAGCTGGTAGGCCTATACTTTGTTTGGAACCTCAACCTGGCAGCCCATTAGCCTGGTCGCGGATACATCTAAAGCCAAACGTGCAAAGGAACGTAGCGTGCCAGCAATCTCTTTCGTGTCCATCGGGACAAGTACCAACCCAGAAAGTCCTTTACCTTTGGGTATAACCGCCATCGACCACCAACGCTGATCCGGTAACAAAGGAGCTTCTTCCTCCAGCCAAATAGAGAACACCATCAGCGATCTCTTCGGGAGCCCCCATGCGCTGCATTGGGACTGCAGTCGATAT
This sequence comes from Fusarium solani, assembly GCF_023522795.1. Lineage (NCBI taxonomy): Eukaryota > Fungi > Ascomycota > Sordariomycetes > Hypocreales > Nectriaceae > Fusarium > Fusarium solani. The sequence continues at coordinate 2,795,555 of NW_027072147.1, read as the reverse complement.
CCGTTCTTCCATCGCCTTCAACACCTCTGGGTTCTTTGTTGTCATCGGTGTCTCCGTATATCCTGGGCAGATAGCATTGATTCGTAGGCCTTCCTTGGCGTAATCCTCAGACGCTGATCGAGTGAGGCCAATGATAGCATGTTTGGCAGCAGTGTAAGATGTTGAAAGAGGGATGCCAACAACGCCCTGGATCGACGAAAAGTTGATGATGGATCCCCGCTGAAGGGCTCGGCCATTGATCGATGACCGGATGGGCTCTTGCTTCAACATGATCTTTGCAGCAGCTCTTAGCACAAAGAATGTGCCAGTAAGGTTGATGCTGACGACCCGATTCCAGTCGGCCGTATGGGCAAAAGCAACTCCGCCCTGATGTTTCATGGCGATGCCCGCGGCGTTGACGACATAGTCAATCCTGCCAAACTTCTTTGCGACCTCCTCGACAACTTGGTTGATCCGATCCTCATTTGTAACGTCGGAGGGGTAAATCTCAACAGGACACGTCTTGCCCTTTGACTTGAGTTCTTCTTCAATCTCGGCCTTGACAGCTTCCAAGGCTTCCTGGTTGAGATCGATGAGGCAGAGTCCTGCTGAGCCCTCCCTTGCAAAGGCCTTGGCACATGCTCGTCCAATGCCAGAGGCGCCTCCGGTGATCAATGCGAAGCCGGGAACATCCATTTTGGGTTGTACCGAGAGTGTTGAGTTGATGAGGAGTAATGAGAGGTGATGTAGAGGAGGGAGAAAGAGTACCGTTGTGTAGGAATAAAGAGGTGAAGTAGAGTGACCGAGATGCTGAATGATTTCTGACAAGCAACACAGCAATAGGCATATATACTAACCCCGGATTCCACGTTTAGTAGTAAATATCATCCCCCACGTCGGTATCGCGGCCGAGATCCGGGTGATCTGGAGAGGCTTGCCTACTTCGTTAGTGGGCTATCGCCCCCACACACCAGATCTCTGCAATGACTTTCCCCATCAGTCAGGAGGGGTCATGCGGAAGCGTGTGGCGTACTCTGTGTAGATTGACGAGATACGCTTAGAATCGGAGATGGAACGGCAAGACGGTGGGCATGGCGGGATGTCGCTCCGATTCGAGGTCAAGGAGGGGTTATCGTGTATATCCGCGTCGAGATACGCAAGTCAACAGCAGTTCTTCCACGCAGTTGCCGACTCAAGTGTGGACTCAAGTGTAGCTCAATCAAGTTACTGAATTGGTAGTCCGATACGGAATGCCGGGGTAGGTTTATCAGTAAGATAGACATCCGCTGCCGTGTTGACGGGATGCCATTGTTAATGGCGATGGCCCTTCTCTTTTTCGCTAGAGTACCGATCACAATTGTAGGTAGCACGATCAATTCGAACCAAAAGATACTGTCCAAGATATTTGAATCAACGCTACAAGTTTTATTTTCAACTGCAGTACTAAATCTAGGCAAACACAAACCCCTTGTAACCCAGCTTTCTGACCTCATCACACCGACGGCGGAACTCGATTGCACTCCCACTGTACCTCGCCACGTTTCTAACCGTCTTGCCTTTGACGTTCTTGTTGACACCAGTCATCCAGCTGTCAATCTCGTTCATGAGCGTCTGGCTCTTGCTGCACTCGACAACGTGGTCTGTCCACTGATCAACAGACTCCTGGGTGGGCTCGACGTAATTGTAGTTGTTGTCCTTGCAGTACTGCAGCAATTTGGAGATGACCCCGACAGCAAACTCGATGCTGCGCGTGGCATTGCCAAACGGTTGGTGAGGGCCAAGAACCATGAACATGTTGGGCATGTTGTGAACTGTCATTCCGAGGAATGTGCTCGGCCTGTGATCAACCCAAATGGCCTGGTCGCCCTTGGGGCTATCGCTGGTAGCGATAAGAGGGCGGTTGTCCTTTCCATGCCATTCAATAGCACTGAAAGCACCTGTGATGGCATTGAAGCCGGTCGCGCAGATCAAAATGTCCAACTTGTGCTCTTGGCCATCATTTGTCAAGATGCCAGTTGGTGTGACTCGGTCAATGGGCGTCTTTTGCAGATCGACGAGGTGCACGTTGGGCTTGTTGAAGGCCTCAAAGTAGCCACTCTCCATTGGAACACGTCGCGTGCCGAAACCATGGTTCTTGGGGATTAGACTCTCTGCCACAACGGGATCATTGACTCGCTGTCGGATCTTGTCCGCCATGAACTTGGAGTACAAGCCATTGGCATGACGGTCTGTGTAGGTATCCGAAAAGACACCCAGCCACTTTCCGAAGCCGGGTGCATTGTAGAGTTTCTCCCAGTGAGCAAGGCGCTCCTCGTCCGTCACCTCAGACGACTTTCGAGGATCAGCCTGATGCATAAAGCCAGACGAGCTTTCAGCGCAAATCTTGAAAATTGCATCGTACTCTTTCTTGAGCTTGTTCATCTCCTCAAGCGAGATTGGCGAATTGCGTAGTGGAGCGGACCAGTTCGCCGTGCGCTGAAAGACGTTGACGGACGCGACGTTGGGCTGTTTGGAGAGTTCCGTAATAATCTGAATGCCTGTTGCGCCCGTGCCGATGACACCGACGCGCTTGCCAGCAAAGTCGCGGCTGATGTCGAGATCTTTTGGCCAGCGCGAGGTATGGAAGAGCTTTCCTTGGAAGTCCTCAATACCTTCAATCGCGGGGAGCGTTGGGGCGGAAAGAAAGCCCATGCAGCTAATGAAGAAAGTCGTCACATATCGGTTGCCGGCTTCATCGGAAAATGTCCATGTCTTGCCTTGGTCGCTCCATGAAGCCTCCTTGATAGTGGTGTTGGATTGAATGTCCTTGCACAGGTTGTGTTTTTCGGCAAAGTGGGCAATGTATTTGTGGGTGTCTGGCTGCGCAGAAAATGCTTCCTTCCAGTGCCACTCATCAAGAAGCTCCTTGTCGAATGAATAGCAGTAAGAGAGCGACTCGGAATCGAACCGGCATCCAGGGTAAGAGTTCCAGTACCAGGTTCCTCCAACATCAGGGGCTGCGTCAATAACCTTGACCCTCCAGTCGGGGAACTGCTTCCGGATGTGATAGAGGGAGCAGAGGCCAGAAAGACCAGCACCGATGATGAGAACATCAAAGGTCTGTGTGGTTTGCGGCAGGGAACCCATGTCTCCAAAGTGAACGTGATAAGAAGAACGATTAACTTTGACTCACTTGTGAAGATTTGTTGATACAAGGACGGAAGACATGAATACTAAATACAATGCGCCATCAACAGCCCTTTGCCTCATTACTTGCCATGAATATGCCATTCGACCCTTTGATGGACCTTTCCGAGCTCGGCTTTCCTATCACGACAGTGTCTTGCTGGCTGCGGGGGGGTTTGCCACAAGATATAACTTTCCTCTTTGGCCGAGACCCACAGTGAACGCCAAGGAGGGAAGCCGAGTCATGATCAGCCGACCTCCTTATCGCTCAGCTGGGTTGACCTTCCTAACACCGTGGACAAGGAAATGGTAGCGATATCAGAGTTATCATGTTGATCAAGCATTTACTGGAGGATGCAGCATTTGGCAGCCTCGATAATGCCAAACATCTCGGCATTCGAAGTGACAACCAACAAGTTACGGGTGGTGTAAGAAATGGGGGGTAATTAGTGCAGAACCTAAACTGGCTGGAACCACGCAGCCAAGAGGAAGAAAGTGGGCAATCGATATGTTTCTCACCTGGCAGAGCAGTTGATGTCGGAGCTGGAGAACACAGGCGAACCACGGAGAATCTCTATCTACGGTTGCCGATGGCCTTTCTTCTGCTCTCGCTTTCAACCGATAACCTTATCCAGGCCGCCTCGTCATCGAACACGCTGCATTCAACGAGCCGCGTCCAGGGGCAGGCAAGGATCTCAGAAAGGAAGGTTTTCCCAATCACTGCTAGCCTCCTCAAATTGCGGGGGTGGATCCGTTCCCCGGGTCTAAACCGAGAATGGCTCTTATCTCTGCGCTCTGACGAAAGCCCACCTGATGCACATTCCCACATGAAACCACCGACTGCGGCATATTCATCATCTTCAACAGCAAGTTTTATCATGGAATAGATCCCCTTTCGAAAATGGTAACTCGCACGAAAAAGACCATGGGACAAAGCACCAGACGAGTATGCACGCGGAGGAGCCGATCCTTTGGCGGATGCGTCACGGTTCGTGGGCCCAGCCCCCGTTATCTTCCTCAGCTAATTCATCCATAGTGTAGAAGTCGTCGCATGAAGTGCGATGAAGGGCGCCCAACTTGCTCAATGTGTAAGGTCTCTGGCCTTGCATGTGGGGGTTACACAAAAGACATCTTCTTCGACTTTGAGGATGGTCCCATGACTGGGGTTGGTCGATTTCGCCGCCCCTTGCTTACCGAAAGGGAGCGTGAATGCATGAGCCAGCAGATTCTCGCAGACATTCCTCCAGCATTGGCATCTTGGCATCTTTCTCAGATTGATGATGAATGCGATGGGATGTCTCCAACTAGAGATATCCAAATATCGCGCGGTCCGTTTGGGGCTTTCAGAGTCACCGGCAATCCAACGCCACCGGCTTCATCAGATTTGCCATCTCTTCCAGAGGAGGTTTCAACAGTACATCAAGACCAAGATGCGTTCCCTGGCGGGGAGGAGTCCCTTCCCCAAGATGATGATGGTCATGTGGACTTTGTATCACCATCCATAGAACTCGCCACGTTATCCCCGAAATTATCAGGGCGCAGAGGCCGACTATCTGAATATCAGACCCCTTCTGGTTCCAGAGGGGACTGGCTCAAAGTCCTTGACGGGATTCCTATGGTCGACTTGCTGGATATGGCCGGACACCTGGAGATTCCCGAGTGGTGGGACACTATGGGGGTTGAGGCAATAGATCCATGGGCCGGGGTCTCACACACGACCGATAGAAGGCCTACGTCGACGTCTCACCATCAACCTACCCCAACTCCCTCTTCAAGTGGACTTCAGATGTCGCGAGTGGCACCTAACGACTCTCCAAGCTGTTCCTCTTCCACCCCAAGCTCAGGGCCCGTTTCCCTTAGTCTCGAGAACAACGTTCCTCAAGATGCCGTCTTCTTGCTGAAACACTATGCTACTACTGTTCTCCGAGGGTTGACGCCTTACCGTCATAGCAAGACACCATGGCATGTCCTATTCTTGCCTCATGTGAAGAGTTGCTTGGCAGCTCTGACTCTTGGGGAAGATATGGACAACGCAAGTCTATGTGCCTTCTTCGGGACATTAGCCATCAGTGCTTTCAGTCTTGGCGGTATCTATAGCTCGACACGATGGTTGGACCAGGGCAAGGCATACCACCAACGTGCCCGCCTACACGTTCGGTTAATGCTCGAGACCGCATACAACATCCCCAAGACAGCCAAGTACAAGTCCATACTCATGGCTCTCCTCACCATGGTGCAGATCTCCGTTCTTTCCGGGAACCGAGACGATGCAGAATACTACTTGCTGGAAACAGAGCAGTTCATCCGCCTCAGGGGTCTCAACCGAAGAAAGTCTCGAAAGGTCCGGCTGCTCCACCATTGCTACGTCTTTGAGCGACTTTCCCATGAAAGTACCTTTACCGAGAGTAGATCTCACTTGGCTCACCGCAGCCGGGTTCGTGAGACTATCGAATCAAGCGGCGCTGTTGCATACAGCCAGGATAGCCTGTCCTTTCGCCTCAGTGATTGGAGTAACCTCGATGTGGAAATGCTCAGGGTCAAGGGGCAGGAGGAGGGCGAAAACGACTTGCACCTCGAGTGCCCTGGCATCTGGTCTGCCACCCTTTACCCAGAAATCTTTGGCATGCCAGAACTGCATGTCTTTATGATATCGCTCATCATTCGTCTTGGGCGAGAGAAGAACGGCGGTGACGAGCAGAAGGCGATACCTGGGGTTGCTTTGAAGCAATTCCTAGGCCGTGCAAATGCAGTCGAGCGATGGGTCAATCAGCTGCATTTGCTTCAGAGATCCATGTGGATTGTAGAGGCACCCGCTGACCCAGAGAACGAACAGTCCGTCACTCTCCTCAATATTTTGTCCGACACGATGCAGCATGCGCTCGCCGTGTATTTTTACCGCACAGTCTATGACCTAGACACCAGCATGCTCCAAAAACATGTGGTCGGTGTGCGTGACTGTCTCCTGCGGTTTGATGCCTCGGATGCCGGTATGGGATATGGCTCTCTCAGGTTGATCTGGCCTGCTTTCATTGCGGCGCGTGAAGCAGATGATTCTGAAATTCAAAGCTCATTCTCTCAATGGTTTGAGGATTCTGCGCGGCGAAGTGGTCTGCGTATCTTTACAGACACGAAGGAGCGGATCGAGAAGGTCTGGGAGGAGAGAGGTTTCGCGAATAGCAACATTGTACTCGGGTAGAGGATGTCTAGATACCGCGGACAAAGAATAAAGTATTTTCATGCGTTACTTTCCTCTTTGTGATGTGGCCAAAATCGTTCTACCTTCCGCAGGTGATCGTGCAAGTTTTCAACTCGTTACACAACCGCAACGCCTCATTTCCTCTTGGAGATACTTGCCTGTTCCAGAAGAGGATATTGGAAAGAATGCGGGGAAGTCATTCTGTAGCAGTCTCGCTTACAACATGTCTGTGACGATACATCCACGTGAAAGGTAGAAATGAGGCTCAACAGACTTTCTTTCGGATCACCGTCGCCAAACTGCTTCCATCTCATTTCCCTGTCACAAGCTTGACCAAATCCCACGCATACAATGGCTTCTTTCCAGGGCAAAGTGGTGAGTCCCCTGAACCAGAGGCAATTGCTCTTCTAGTGCCGTATTAACCTTGCTCTAGATTGGCATCACAGGCGCCGCCTCTGGCATGGGATTGGCTACTGCCCAGCTGCTGGCATCTCGTGGTGCTATGATCTCCCTTGCCGACATCAATGAGGATGCTGTCAAAGCGGCCAAAGCTACATTGGAAGGCAGTGACCAGCACATATATCATGTCGTCGATGTCAGCAAGAGTGCATCCGTAAACACATGGATCGAAAAGACTGTCGAAACTTTCGGAAAGCTTGATGGTGCTGTTAACATGGCCGGCATCATCGCCCACGCAACTCCCGTTGCCGAGCATAGTGATGAGGATTGGGACCGAACCTTTGCGGTCAACACGCGAGGCGCTTTCAACTGCATCAGAGCTGAGCTCAAGGCCATGACTACCGGTGCTAGCATTGTGAGCCTCAACACATTCAACTCAGAACAAAACTGATGTGCTTTCTAGGTCACAGCTGCGAGCGTCTTTGGGCAGTTTGGTGCGCCAGGAAACGCTGCTTACTGTGCCAGCAAAGCAGCCGTGATTGGACTCTCGAGAACGGCAGCCAAAGAGAATCAGCACATCAGAGTCAACTGCGTTTCTCCAGGTAAGTCTGCAGGATCCTTCAACTGCACAATGACTAACCAACGTGCCAGGTTCTGTCAACACTCCCATGTCCAGGGGCGAGAATCCAGAAGATGTGAAACGTGGACTTCAAGTCACTGCCCAGAAGAGGAGGGCGGAACCGATCGAGATTGCACATGTCATCGCCTTCTTGCTCAGTGATGAGGCATCTTTCGTCACAGGGGCCGTGTATAATGCCGACGGAGGATGGGTATGCTAAGGGTAGACGTAATAGCGTATTTCTCGAAGTTGAAAACACTGGACAAAGATGTTTGCCTGCCTTTCGTCGTTACAAGTTTGGCTCGTCGTAATTGCGGATTCGAGATCAACAGTCCATCCGTAAGTGATCCGCATATGATGCAACAAGATGAGGATTTTCCGAAAAGTCCGTCCTCGCGGAATGAGCAACATTTATCACCTGATATCAAGTTTGTCACATCAAACCTAGACCATCGAATAAGCCTGTCCCTTGATGGGCACGGACTTTACCAACAAGCTTAGAGTAGCCGTGCTTTACGAGAATCCCCAAAGGCCAAGTCAGGCCATGCGCTAGACAAATGGTCGCTTCCAGAAGTGGCCGGGGTGGGCCGCCTGGGAACAACTGGAGCTAGAGGATCATCCGTGCACCGGAGCTCTCACCGAAGCGCCTATCGGACGGGACAGGGCTGTCCTGCGATGATCCGACACTGGCTGTAAAGATGGGGGTCCTGCTGCAGGCTTAACCAATGTTGGGTAGGCATTTGGAATGGGTATCCATAGGGTTGGGACGGGTCAAGATACCCCTCACGACAGTTCTTCTGAGCGTCTGGCAGTCACGAAGTTTTGGTAAGAACCGGCTGCCGGTAGATGAACAGGGAGATTCTAAGTTCTATGAGGATTACAGATTACCTTGAACATCTATCTTTCCTCTCACAGGACTTTGATCCTTACTTTCAAGACGAAGTTTGGGCATTCAGCTTCAGCGTACTCTCCACACTTGTTCCGCAGGTGCGTCGCTTACCCTGAACCTACCCGTGGACGTCGCCGGGGGTTTCCCGGCCTGGGGCCGTTAGCGAGAAAATGGACCTCACATCGCTCTCTTGTCGGCCTTTACACATTAATCACTTTACACGGGCCCTCCTTGGTCTGTTTTGCCAAGGATGCCTCGGCATTTCCTCCCTTCAAGCGGGTGCATGCAACCATCCTCACATCAGCCACTCCCCGCGATCAGTCTCAGCATGAGGGTCGTTGTTCTTACAGCGGTGGACTGCACTCATAGAACTTTCTTAATGGCGTACACTCATGTTAAATAAAAATGAAACATTACCAAGATCTATTGCCTCTGCCAGACATGCAAAAGCCCTCATCTACAGCAGTATCGTGACTGTCTTCTTCAGGCAGCTCAGTGTACACCAAAAACGGATGATCTGATTATCGAGAATCACAGTCGGAACAATGGAAATGCACAAAGATGCGGGCCTCCACAGAAGAGGAAATTCCTGACCCGAGTGACGGCCCAGCCAATACTACACGGACATGCCGTGGGGTGGCCCGTCTCCAGGCCGATCATCTCAAAAGTCGCTTTCAGAGAGTCTTCCGCATTCTTCGAGGTCAAAACGTGGGGGTTTAGCTACCAAGCATGACTCCAGGGATACGGATCGACTAAAAGAGAAGTCGATCACGTCTCGGTTAGGTCTCAGATTCAAGGTCCAGTTTTCGGACAGGACATGGAGGTTTGCAAAACGATGCTTGGCGCGGATAGCCCGGCAAAAGATAACTTCTTTGTGGAAACTCCCACTCATCTGTGAACAAACGGCTCTCGTCGGGCCATGATTTTTCGTATGTGGGATCGATGGCATGACAGCTTCCCATAAGGACAAGGTGCGGCTGAGAAAGGTTGGGGTAATGCAAATTCACTAGTGGAGACCCCGTTCAGCTGCTTGATCCGTGGGGTGATGATGGACCCTTGGGGTGCACGTTCACGTTAGCATCATCCCACTGAGAGCTTTTCCAGAATCTGTATGGGACAAGGTTAAGCTCGCATCGGCTATGATTGAGTTAGGTGTGCTAGTGAGGGTTGGGTGGGACGAGCTAGTTAGCTGATCTTATCTGATCATAATTATCTGATCATTAGATCAAACGCTGGCAGCGCACTGGTCACATCGTCAGACGAACTGCTGTGGCTTGAACACTGGGCCCTGGTTTCTTGGCCCGAAATGGCAATTCGCCAATATGTGGCGTCTCAACATGGTCGAGACAGCAAGATGTTGCTCAGAGGTGTGGTGTTGGGTAGACAAAGGAGGAAGTTCAAATCTATATAAACCAGTCGACTACTACCTCTGTTTCTGTTCTTCACCTCGATCACAGAGTCCATCAATCAACACACCTTCAGCCTCAGCCTCAGCTTCCGCTTTCAGCTCCAACTTTCAACCCCACCAACCATCAACATGAAGACCGTCGCCGTTGCCGTCGCTGCCCTGGCCCTCCAGGTTGTCGCCCACGAGTCTCTCGACAAGGCCGACTACTTCCCCGAGTGCTCTCTCGACTGTCTCACCGAGGCCATCGAGAAGAGTGTTGAGTGCAAGGAGACTGACTCCATCTGCCTCTGCGACCACGAGAACTACGAGGCCATCTACGAGTACACCATGGACTGTGTGATTGACGCCTGCGGCGAAGACGTCGCCATCGGTAAAATTCACTTCAGCCATCCACTACCTACTTGATACTAACCCACTCCAGACGAGGTCCTCCCCGCCGCTGAGCCCTACTGCTCTGACGCCACCTCCCTGTACTCCGCCACTGCCACTTCTCCCCCTCCCTTCCCACACTCACTCTCATGATGAGGAGGAAGAGGAGGAGGAAGAGGACCACACCCACGAGCACTCCCACGATACCACCGCCGCCGAGTCTGCCGCCGAGACTACTGCCGCTGCCGCCACCACCAAGGAGACTGCCGAGTCCGAGGCCGCTGAGACCACCGAGGCTCCTTCCACCGCTGCCGAGACTGCCGCCGCCACCACCTCTTCTATCGAAGCCGTTTCCACTGGCGCCGCTGGCCAGCTTGGCTCCATGGGCGCTGCTGCCATGCTCGCCATGGGTGCCCTTGCCGCCTTCTAAGTGGCTCTCGAGTATTCCATACATGTCTGGCCGGGGGAATATGTGGTAGCTGTTGCATAGGATTCATTTCATAGACTGGGTGGTATATAGCAGCTGCTGCATTGGACTTCACTTCAATAGCTTATAGTTAGAAAGAAGTGGGAGGGACGAGGGACTTTCTTTTGACTATAATCCTTAATACATTATCTTTGGTTGTTAATTTGGCTCTCCTGTAATCTCCACGATGCCCTGCCTCGAGCGTATTAGTCGCTCTACCAACAAAAATATCTCTTTCAATAGAAATACGTAGCATGAGGCTTTTCTTCTTCTTAGCATCTTCTTGACTTGATCTTCTTGATCATGGACTTGAGTCCCGTGGGGTGAAAATAGACTTTGTCGTTGGACTCCTCCGAAGGAAGGCACGCATGCAGGAGCCACGTGCTGCCCGCTTGAATGGGAAATTCCCCAAAAACGGCAAGCTTCTGTTATGACGACCATCTATGAAGAGTGGAAGTGCATGAACAGTTGAAAGTCGGATTATCTCATTAAAGCTCGGGGCGTCATTGCGTTAGTGGGATTGATACAACACAAGACCGCGGCTACTAGGACGCACAACCCCAGAATGGCTGGCACGCATTAAGCCAACGGCTTCGCAGTCTTGCGAATATGAACTGGCTGAATCTACATGACCTCACCCTTATGGGAACGAATTATGAGTCAATCGCTAGGAGACAGCGCGAAGAGGTGCCCAGGTGGACTCCCCAGTCGCAGCCTGCTACCAGCTGGGTAAGGTATAACAGCCCTAACTCTCTTCAGCAAATTCTCCGTGACTCTTTGACGCTGACCGGCTAACAAACCCCTGGGGCTTGGTGCCAGCGTCAAGGCTCCTGTCGAGGGCCTGTTGGGGCTGGGCGATAACCTTGGAGGGATTGGTAACCACTGTTCAATGCCCTGATAAAGAATGACGGTGTTTTCCGCCGCCAAGTTACATCCCTGTCGCCTCGTGATATGCCGATCCTTTATCAACTAAACACAGTCAAGTCTGGCTGTTGCGGCGCAGTCGATGACCAAGGAAAGCGCATGACGTCACAGCCCAACAGAAGCAAATCAGGCATCGCCACTTCACCTCGCAAGGGTTCATGCTCGCTTTAACCAAGGCGACCCCTGACTCTTTGAAACAGAGCGTTGGCAGAATGACATGTTTCAACCTTGTTTTCTGGACGGAGATCAGAATTGACAGTACTTGAAATACGGCTGCCGCATCGCGATCCCTTGAGTTGCTCGTCAGATATTATTACCTTGATCCAAAATGCGCCGACTCTCTACTTTCTATTTGTTCCATTTCTTAGGTCTCGCCAATTGTATTGACCTGACCTCTAAACGTGGATTGGCCTTCCATGGCGACAAACACGAGTCCGATAACGAGCTGCTGCTGTCAAATAACTCGGAGATAGCATGGTACTACACCTGGTCCCTCTGGCCATCAGATGAGATTGGCAAATCTCTTCCTTTTGTGCCCTTGATTCACAGCCTCGACGATGCATCAGACTCCGAGCTCAAGTCCCGCCTCAACAAACTTCCAGACTCTTCAACACATCTCCTCAGCTTCAACGAACCTGATGGAGAGACGGATACGGGTGGCAGCTCAATATCAGCCAAGGATGCTGCCCGTTCCTACATGTCCAACATTGCTCCATTAAGAAACTCAGCAAATTCTCGACAGTGGAATATAAGCCACCCGAGTGTTACTGGTTCTCCACGAGGCCTTGAATGGCTCAGAGACTTCAACGAATCCTGTTACGACATTGACGACGATGGCTGCCCGACAGATTTTGTGGCGGTACACTGGTATGGCGATGCACCAGGGCTCGACAACTGGCTTCAGACCTTGCGGGAATTTTACAACGAGACTGCCCCGAAAGCCAAGTTCTGGATTACCGAACTGGCCTTGCCAAAAGAAGATGAGGAAACGACCCTGTCTATGATGAGCGAAAGCTTGCGGAAGCTCGACAGTCTCGAATACGTGCAAGCGTATGCTTGGTTTGGAGCATTCCGTTCAGATGAAGCAAACGAGTGGACTGGTGACAGTGTTTCCCTCTTTGATGATGACGGAGGTCTGACAAAGCTCGGCGTGGAGTATCTTGGTGGCAAGAGCAAAGGTTTTGAAGAAGGCATGTCGGGAGGCCTTCGACAAGCGCCCACGAGTAGTCTTGTTCTGGCTGGATTGATGATAGCGGCGTTCCTTATCTGGTGATTCCCTTAGAATTAGATAATGTTACGGGCTGTGCCTGTATAGATAGATTTACGATATGAAACAATGACGATGCATCTTAAGTGCCTAATTCTTATTTACGTCCATGTGTTTTCGGGCCGAGTCGAGGTTGATGCGCGTTCAAGTGTCAAAACAGCTTTGACCTTCTAATAGCACGGCTTTTATTGATCTAATGTTTAATCGAAGGCCCAGTTCCTTCCAGAAAGATAAATACATCCCGTTCTCGTGATCCGTCCAGAGCTCATTACGGCTCGATCTTCCCTCCATTGAGAGCGGCCGCAATGAAGTCGTAGCCGATGTCAAAGTTGATCCCATCTGGGTTCGTAAAGTTTTCCGCCGAGTCTTATCATGCGGTTAGTACAAGTAACAGAGATTTCGGAGAATCTCAAGAATGGACAATACTCACACCACTCGTCGTTGGCTTCAGGATGAGGGCCTACAAGGGCAACCCAACCCTTGCCATAGCGAGTCACGGATGCCGCTACGTCGCCGTTTTGCGAATACCTCGCCAAAACTCTTCCTGAGCCGTCGGCACGTAACTTGCTCTCGTCTAATCCAGTAATGACTGCACCTTCTTGAAAGTACATCCACCTCTTCTTTTCCGTCTTGCCAGAGACGAAAGTCCAGTCAACCTCAATGACCGTATCCTTGCTGGAAGTCACCTGGGCATTGTCCTGAGAGGTCTCAGCATCGGTATTAGAGTCCCGAGGCAAGAGACCAAATCCGGGTGAATCACCAGCCAGGTAAGCACCGAAACAGAAACCGAGATAGTATCCTCCAGATGATACAAAGTTTTGGAGAGGTTTCTTGTACTTTTTCAGGCTTGGCCATGACTCTTCAAGATCTGTGTATTCTTGTATTAGCTGAGAACAAACAATTTGAGAGAAGACTAACCATCACCCCCGCCAGGATGGGCATAAACCTGGACGCCTTTCAAGGTATGCTCGTTAATGTCAATGTCCTCTGTAGGGCCAGCAAATGAGACTTGGAACTTTAATGGGGAAGACTCCAGTAGCTCAGCGACAGCCTCAGGGCAGCCTTCACACGAGGCCGGCCCACGGTAAACCAGAGCTTTTGGGGGAGTTGTGCATGCTGTCGCTCCAGCAACAGCTGAAGCCATAGCTAACGTCGTGGTTCGCATTGTTGATCAGATTGATGAGGAGATTGATGAAGAGAATGTTGGGACGAGGAGAAATCGGTCGAGTGGAGATGGAACACTTAGAGAAGAAAGAAGAGGGTTGAAAGAGCACTTAAATAAGTAAAAGTATTATCAAGTCAGACAATAGTTATGTCCATGAGACAGTGCACGCTGGCTAGATTGATCTACGATACAGCCAATCAATGCCCTCTCTTTCCAGACTACGACAGAGCCAACCAGTGCTAAGCTTACAGTGTCTCTTCAACCTCATAGCGGCTAACGCTCCGCATTTTCTCCACTGTTAGCGCGCTATCAGAAAGTGCAGATAGTTTAGCGGCGCTCTGTTTGAATCCTCTGCCGAGAGGAACACTAACAATAATCTACAATCTTATTCAGTGGCGGGATTCATGCAAGAAATGACTCTATGTCTACGAGAAACCCAATCAGTCTCTCTTCATCTAGTCTATTCTACAACCAGGTCAACAAATTCCACTCTCGATTCCTTCGCGGCAGTGCCGAAAGCGCCGATGACAGGCCCAACAAAGTCATGTCCAGTCATATCCAGACTGTCGATCTGGGCGAGCTCCTCCTTGACCCCATCAGCAGAGCACCAAAATGATAATTGGTCCTCAGTGTAAGATATCCCGAATACCACCTTGGCGGAAGCGGCGGCTAACAATGACTTGACGCTCCTGGCCAAGCGGCGATCAATCGACCTAGCCTTGTTCTTGATCTCCCAAACAATATCTCCATTCTGCACATCTAGAAAGATTCGAGTAAAGCGTAGCTCATCCTTGTAATAACAGAGACCAGCTTTTAGGGTATTCTCAAGTGCTGACGTATCCGGGACGTTGAGGGTCACTGAGGCAGTACCATCCAAAAGCCTCTGACGTTTTCCAACAAACGACACCGGCTCGCCAGCCTGGCTCAATGGGGCCTTGCTGGTGATTAGCGTGATCTTTGAGCCATCGTATTTGTAATTCTCTTCAACGGGGTTCCGGATGTGCATGAGGTCCACCTCAGGAGTCAGAGATGAGCCACTGGGCTTCAAAGGCCAAGCCGGTGCAGGCTGTTTACCGCCCTTGATGGGCACATCCAGTTTGGCAAAGTCAATGGTAGGGAATTCTCCTTCAGGCCATTGGGCCGTAGTGATGACGGTTTCGCGACCCATAATGAAGCGGCCCTCCTTTGTCTTTCTGACACCCAAGCAGATAAAGTACCACTGGCCTGAAGGGTCTTGGAAAAGATCTCCATGTCCAGTGTACTGGATGTATCCATTGGGTTCAGTCTTTCTCATGACTGGGTTACTTGGGTTGACCTCAAAAGGACCCCAAATGCTCTTTGACCTTGCCATGATGGTATGGTGATCAGCGAAGCATCCTCCCTCTGCTATCAGAAGATAGTACCATCCATCTTTCTTATACATATGGGGCCCTTCAGGAAAGACTTTGGTGATGCCCTCCCAAAGGAGCTTCTCTTCTGATAGCCTCTTGCCCGTCTTGAGATCAATCTCAAACTGTCGAATCTTGGTCTCTGGAGCAGGAGCTGCAGAACCGATCAGGTATGCTCGGTCGTCGTCGTCCCAGAAGATACTCGTATCGATTCCGAAGAAGTCGTAAAAGATGGGATCACTCCATTTGTTCGCCCAGATATCATCGGTGGTGAGGATAAAGTTCTGAAACTCGTTTTCGAGGGATGGGAGTTCTTTTTTGTGGATGACGTTGGTACAGACGATGTAGAATGTGCCCTTGTGATATCGGATCGAGGGAGCGTAAAGGCCGCCCTGGGCTGACATGAGCTCTTCAGCGCCATCGGTGCCATAAAGCTTGGTATAAGATTGCTGCAGACTCAGCTGACCAGCGCGGTTGATTGCGTTTCCTACTACAGTCAGTTGGGTCTTCATTCAAGACATCAGACTCACCGATATGGGTCCACGTCACCAAGTCCTTGGAGGCGTAGATGGGCAGGCCAGGGAACATATGAAAAGTCGAGTTGACGAGGAAATAGGTCCCATCAACAAAGACGACCGACGGGTCAGGGGCGAACCCTGGAATGATTGGGTTTGCATGGACGCGTTCCATGGCTGAGAAGAAGTGTGGTGGCGGAATCCCCTGGTCGGCTAGTGCAGTACTTGTCCTTTATATGTGATTCTAACGTGTGTGGCTTCCTCCACGTCATCATCTGATTCAAAAAAACATGAGAGAAAATCCCAAAAGGGAAACTTGAGGCTTATTGTCGGGAAGATATTCGAGTCCAAGATGGCGAAAGAGAACGGCTAATCTTGTTCAGCTGATGATGTGCCCGGCTATTCCTATGAATCTCCAGCTGTGAGGGGAGATTCCCAAAATAGGAAAGTTCAGGCTTTTTGACGCGCCAAGACTCAATTCTCCGCGGAGAATAAGAGGCAGCTGGTCGAGACCAATCCTTGTCGTGGAGCACAGCTTCCAGCCGAGGAACTCACACGGTAGACCCGACTGCCCCAGAAACGAACGATTCTGTCATTCGTCTCCAGAAAATTGTCTAGAATGAAGGTCCTGAACCAGGTGGTTGGTAGTCGAGGCTCACGTGCCGGCAACACCCACCCCGGATTGTCAAACCCGAGGACAACTAGCGTCCGGGCAAACATGGCTCGTCCCACTTACTGGCAAGATTTTGAGCTTTATTTCGTCTGGTACTAACAAGAGAAGTGTGAATCTCCCCATGGGGAATGGTGCGGATCAGGATAAATACGACCGCTTCCCTCGATCAAAGTCGACATCTGCCCTCATCACTCACCCTTACCTTATCCAACTATTAACAACCTCCTTCACTTTGACAAGACTTTGATTACAATTACCATGTCACATGACGAGCTTAGGATCAAGGACTTGTGTCCTGACCTGGGCAAGCCTTGGTGGCGCGTCCCCCATCTTCTGAAGCTGAATGCCCTCCTGATCGCCCCCTTTCTGACAAGTTACGTCGGAGGTTACGACGGCTCGGTCCTTAATGGGATGCAGACAGTGCCTGTGTGGCAGGATGGTGAGTTTAGAGTGTTGTGTGATCAGTTTTTATACTGACTTCGCAGATTTTCACCATCCCAAGGGAGGCATCCTCGGTCTTATGGTGACCATGCAGGTCATTGGTGGCATTGCTTGCCTGCCTTTTGCACCTTTTGCAGCTGACATCTTTGGACGTCGTCACCCTGTTGCCTTTGGTTCGGTCTTGACCGTGTTCGGTGCTGCTCTTCAGGGAGGTGCCACCAACTTGGGCATGTTTATAGCTGGAAGATTCTTTATCGGCGTTGGAGGCAGCTTTGCGGCGGTTTCTGCTGCTCCACTAATTGCAGAGTTGAGTTATCCCACTCATCGTGCCATCTTTACGGCAGTGTATAACACCAGTTGGGTATGTTGGCAGCCCCTCATGCAGGATCGAACTAACAAGTCAACTAGTACCTTGGTTCTATCGTCGCTGCCTGGGTGACCTACGGAACGTTTGCCATGCCCAACAGTTGGAGTTGGCGCATCCCATCCTTACTTCAGGCTCTCGTCTCCGTCATTCAGATTTTCACCATCTACGTTGTGCCTGAGAGTCCTCGATGGTTGATTGCCAATGACCGAACCGAAGAGGCTTCTCGGATCTTGAGCAAGTACCACGCCGGATCTGACGAACCAAGTGAGCTGGTCCGGTTCGAAGTGGCTGAAATCACGGCTGCCATTGAGTTTGAACGTGCCAATAAGTCGACTTCGTTTTTGCAATTCTTTCGAACTAGTGGGTAATCATGCCATTTACGCACGAATGGCGCTAATTGCTTTTCAGAGGGAAACATCCACCGGTTCGCCATTACCGTGCTGCTTGGTTTCATCATTCGATGGTGCGGCAACAGTCTAATCTCTTCCTATCTCATTCTGATCCTCAACAACATTGGCATCACAGACCCAGAGACACAGAACTTGATCAATGGGGGTCTCCAAATCTACAACATGGTGGTTGCGACTACTGCCGCATGCCTGGTTGACCGCCTCGGTAGACGATTCCTCTTTTTGCTTTCGACAATTGGCATGATGTTCTCTTTCGTCATCTGGATTATCCTCTCGGCTCGTAACCAGCAACTTAACTACGAGAAGAAGGGTCTTGGTATTGGGGTTGTCGTCATGGTCTTTGTCTTTTATGCCTTCTACAACTTTGCCATGAATCCCCTTCCGATTGCCTACCTAGTCGAAGTCCTCCCTTACACCTTGCGAGCCAAGGGTCTAACCATCTTCAACCTAGCCCAGTTCTCCAGCTCTCTGTTCAACGGATTTGTCAACCCTGTCGGTATGGAGGCCTTGGGATGGAGGTATTATATCGTTTTTGCCTGCGCACTGGCTCTTTGGCTCATCATCATCTACTTCTTTTTCCCGGAGACCCGTGGTATGAGCTTGGAGGAGGTCAGTCAGGTCTTTGATGGCAAGGAAGCTTTGGCCCGTACCCACGATGTCAAGCAGGCCACGTTCGCCGAGGGAGATCATTTGGAACACATTGTGGGCAAAGAAGAGAAGGCTTGAAGGGTCTGGAGTTTAAGACATCACGATGTATGCCACGGATTGGGGGGATTCGGGCCATGCAGATAGTGAATTACCGAGGAAGAGAGTAGCTAGTACTGAATGAAGCTTTTTGAAGGACGCGACTTAATTACCATTCTTTCTCTGCAACGTGGACGGCCGTTGGATTAATTCACCCATGTTGTCAAACGAGAAACTGCAGAGCCGTTTTCGATCGAACCTACGTTGCCACGGCATTCACGCCCTGAAAGGGTAAAGCTTCTGTTAGTTGGATTGTGAGTGAGCGATGGGATAATGAACCACGAGGGTTACAGGAACATAAAGCGCTGCAAAGAGTTTGGCATATTCTTCGCTAAGGTTAGTCGTAAAAGAAAAATGTGAAAATAGTAAAAGAATAAGTATGGAAAGAAGATCCAAAATATTGTCGGTGATAATGCCTCCTCGCATTTATTGACTGCTCTGGGGGCCAGATCTATTGACGTCATTTGCGGCGCACCTAGTTTAGCCACATCTTTACACCGCCACAGAAACCTCAAGGGGCAATGAGCCAGAACAATCAGGCTGAAAGAAATCAAGCCTCATCAAACCCACTAAAACCCATGTGCTTTTCAGATCTAGCAGTTTCAACGGTTTACTGTCAAGGGAGTCCAATACCTGTCTCAACTCCTATTTGAAAGCTTCAAACTCATCTTCCTCTTTCTAAGATAAGTCAACATACGATGTCGAGCCTAAACTTCGTGTTAAAGTGACTTCTTGATAACAAAATGTTAGATGCGTAGGGTAGCTTAGCGATAGACTTCGACGATTTTGAAGGCAGGTGATTGGGTTGTTTCCGACCTGTGTCTGTCGGCCCGCTCTCGCTTGTGAACTCGGGAAACAGTCATGCCAGATTTATTCTTATTTAATGCATGCATAATAACGCATATGGTCAATGCACATAATTATTCGTCTCTTATTTCTCATTCCCCTTGTGCCGTCCTTGCCTGGTCTCCTCCTACTACTATACCTAAACTGTCTAAGGGCGATGGCCAGGCTCTTCTGAGCTGCCGTAACAGTCGGGCTTTGCTTACATGGCTGGGCCTCCCATGACTATAATTCCCTTCCCTAAGTTGAATTTGTTTGTCAATGGTTCATAGCCATCAAGTTCGGTCAATCTCTCGGCGACATTACATCAAGTTGGGGTACCCCGCACGACGATCCCAATATCCCTGCTCGCGGAGCAACCTCATCATCCCCAGACCTGTCACTGATATCATCCTAACCAAGCGCACCAATGATCTCCATCGCGAAACCTGGGGAACGTTTGCTAGATGGGTCTGAGGTCCCTTGCAAGTTCATCGCTGCAACTCTCGGCATCGTGACCGAAAGTCAACGTGCGACAGGCGCACCACTCACCGATTATCATGATTCAAGCGGTCCAATCTGCATGAACCAGAATCCTACAATGTGGACCGCCATGTGGTTGGCGGAAGTTGAACCAGTTCTTCCGTAGTACTAGGACAGGGCGCCCGACTACAATAGTATAAAGTCCAAGAAATGTTCACGCTTCAACTCTGTGCAACTCGGTCAGTCTCAAGCATCGACTCTCGTGACCATGCGGTTCAACCAGGTCTTCTTTCTTGCTGCCGCCCTCCCAGGGGTCCTCGCGGACAAGGGAGAAAAGGGTCCTGACAAGGATGGCAAATACTGGATCTCTGGTGACGGGATCGAGGCCGCCTTCATCCCATATGGTGCCTCCATCACCAACCTCCTGGTCAATGATCAATACGGAATCTCCAGAGATGTCGTTGCCGGGTTCGACAATGCAACCCACTACAGCATTGATGAGGCCCATCCTCACTTTGGTGGTGTGCCAGGCAGATATGCCAATCGAATTCGGAACAGCACGTTTGAGATCGACGGCAAGAAGTACAAGGTCAAGCCAAACGATAACCCGACACCCGAGGCTCCTGAGGGTGCAGACACCCTCCATGGAGGACCTGATGGATGGGACTATCGCAACTTCACTGTCGTCTCCCACACCAAGTCCAGCATCACCTTTTCCATCGTAGATCCAGACGGAAAAGAGGGTTTCCCAGGAGAGGTGGTTTCATACGTCACCTACACGCTTACTGGACGCGACTGGGATATTAAGATTGTGGCCCTGGCAACAACCAAAAAGACACCAATCATGCTCACCAGCCACACTTATTGGAATCTGGACGGCTTCTCCAACAACGAGACAAGCACGGTATCCAACCACACTCTATACATGCCCTACAGTGGCCAGCGTGTGGCTGTTGACAACATCCTCATCCCCAACGGTGACATTATTCCAAACAAAAAGGGATCTGCCAACGACTTCTGGAGTGAGCCCAAGCAGATCGGTGACCAAGAGAACAACTCTGAGTTGAAGGGCAACTGCGGTTTCAACTGCACTGGATATGGTATGTGATCTTGTTCAGTCTTAGGACAACCGTTAACATTGCATAGATACCTGCTACATCGTTAGCCGAGAACAACTTGGCAAGTATGATTGGCGAACTGAGGGCCCCGTGGCAACCCTCTCTTCATCTTGGTCTGGAATTCAGCTCGATATTTACACCGACCAAGACGCTTTTCAATTCTACAGCTGCACTCAACAAAATGGTGCCATTCCTCTCAAGAAGACCCAGGGACTTCATGGCTCGTCTGACTTTCCTCGCACGATTCCCAAGTATGGCTGTGTCGTGATGGAAGTGCAGGACTGGATCGATGGTATCAACCATCCAGAGTGGATGAGAGACCGAAAGCAGCTGTTTGAGCCTGGTGGTGATCCATATGTTCTGCAGGCTCGGTACTCTTTCAGCCTCAAGGGCAAGGCTTGATTGGCTCAGGACTAGTGCAATGTCGAGGTAACCTTCTAGAACTCTGAATGGAAGATGAAAGTTGTAAATATTGCTTGAATGTGCCTGGCACCTTATTCTGCAAGTCAATTGATGTAATTAATTCACAATCCTGGCACACAGAAGTATCTTAAATGTTCAATTGGTTCATTAGTTGTCATGTACAACGTACAGCGACCGTTATCTACATCTATTTACATGCATATCATTAATGAGTGGCTGGTATCTATTATCCGTCTAATATCCGATCCAATCCGTTCCTGTACCTGTCCCATCGTATAGTCATCCAGTAGTCGTCGTCTAATAAGTGTAAACGGGCTCAGGGCCAAGGTTGCCGTACTGTCCCGAGCCAAAGGGGTTGGAGGGGGTAACCTTCTGGCCATTGACATCAGAGACACCAAACCAGGCCAGCTCCTTGCCCTTGACAACAGTGATGACAGCAAAAGCGGGAGCGGGCTCAGTGACATAGCCCCAAGAAACCTTGTACTCGGAGCCATCGGTGCAAGGCTGGTCAGACCAGCTCTCAGTGGCGGCATCAGCACCAGGCATGCGGATGACTGTGCATCGTTCAGTCTTGCCGTCAGCCTCAATGGCAAAGTTGTAGTCGCATCCGGAGTTGTCCTCGCCACAGTATCGGGTCAGGTCCTTGATGGACCAAGACTCGCCGTCGACGGGCTTGGGGCTGGGGTAGGTGACATCGCCAGAGCCACCAGTGGGAGCCGGAGGGGCGGGAGGGGCCGCAGTTGAGGAGGCGACAGGGTAGGTAAAGTAGGAGGAAGGGCAAGATCCGGGGTGAGCAGGGTTGCAGCCTCCGGGAATGCCAGGGATAGGAGTAAAGGTTTCCTTGACTGTGGAAGTCTCCTCGACAGTCACTGTAACCTTGGAGTAGGTAAAGTAAGAGGAGGGGCAGGACCCGGGGTGAGCAGGGTTGCAACCACCAGGGATACCAGGGATAGAGGTGAAGGTCTCAACTGGAGCAGTCTGAGTGTAGGTGAAGTAGGAGGAAGGACAAGAGCCAGGGTGGGCAGGGTTGCAGCCACCTGGGATCTCAGTCTTGGAAGGCTGAGCCAGAGATGCAGTGGCACTGGCGCAGTACTCGCGGTTGCGAGCGTTGTCCTCGCCTACGCAAGCGGTAAGGGTGCAGCTGCAAGCAACCTCGGGGGTTCCAGCAGCGATGCAGGCCTTGTAAGCATCCTGGCACTCATCGCGGCGAGCGAGGGGAGCAGCAGAGGCAGCAGAGGCCAAAGCCAAAGCGACAACGATGTTGTTGATCATGTTGATGAGTAGAGTTGAGAGTGTTGAGTGTGTGAGTTGATGATGAGATGGATTGTAACTGAAGGAATCAGATGCGTTATATATACCTTTACTTGCCACAAGAAGCGGAACAGTACCGTAGTTTGAAGTCAACCCTCGTATCGGAGATAGTGTCAAGTCCCCATCGAGTGATTAGTTTACCAGCCATCAACCTCGCGAACAGGGCTGCATGTTTGACAGGTTGATGGGTCTGATGATATCATGGCCTGGACTGTGAGGAACCCTTCAGCTGAATTTACCGGGGGCAAAAGTCTTGGCTGCCTTCGTAGCTGGGAGCTAGAAGATGTTGGTCGTGAGAAAGTGGAAAGACCCTCAACGGGACGGGCCATTTGACGTCAGGATCATGCTGAAATAGCCTCAACTTGGGCACCGACCCATAGCCCTAATCAGGATTCTTCAACCTTAACCGTTGCTGGGTTAGCCACGCTGCCGAGGTCCCGATCACTCCGGACCCGCCGTCCTGCCAACCTCTTTGATCGGCGACGAGGCTCCACTAATACGAGGTCTGGATGTCTAACTTTTGCAGGACTTCACCGGAAGAGGTGATTGAGATGTTGTTGGGCTCCAACCACCGGGATTGAGATCATATTTCTTTGATTTTGGATACACGGATCGAATCAACGTGTCACTGTTCGGTGATAAACCGGTTCCAATTAAGAACAAGCACACGGCATCGTGGAGAGGTCTCTAGGGCAATTGGGCCGGTTGAGTAACAGCTAGCGCAGTCTAGACTTTCCAAGGGACCCGTCTTGATCGCTATCCCTTACATGAAGTAGCTGCATCTAAGGTCTTGACTGAAGGCTCGTATCGACTTTCATCGCATGATGTTTTGACACTAAGACCAATGCTACCGCCACCAAGCTATACGAGCATCACATACCAGAGAGAATAGATGAAAAGTAGTCGGTAGAATGTCGATACGAAAATTAGTGATATCGCACTGATCTCCCCGAGAGCCCGGCCTGTTCCGAGGTAGGCAAGCGAGATGCATATCGCTTAAGAGATTGGGCAACGGGGGCCAGTGTGTGTGTCATTGAGGTATCTGAATGCAAACTCAGCAGTCATGGCTTTTGGCAGTAATTGTCGACTTGTGGAGGTCAGGGACGCTATATCATAACTGTCTCGAAAGAACACAAGGCACATGTGTGTTGCTGCAGCTGAACTGCTTCACTGCCAATCCCGTGGCACGTTATCCTCGAAGATGCAGCGATCTTGCACCTTTGTTTTAAACCTACATCAAGGTTCTTTGTTCGTACAGAATGGGGTTACAGAATGATGCATGCAACCAGGCACTGTCGTTTCTGTGTGTTTCTTGTACCCTTGTAGATAGCAACAGCAAGGGACTCTAGCGTGAATCGGATTTGAATCGCCCCTGTCAATTGACGCAATGGTACGAGTAGAAAGCAGCCTATGTCTGTAGACAATGTTTAAATGTCACGTTGAGGGATTATTGTTGTTGATGAGCCTCACTTATCTTATCACCAAGAGAGTAACCCAGCGGATTAAGCAAATAATTGCAGAGTATTTGGTTGAAAGGTAGGTGCGAGGCCTGACGTTCTAAAGATATATACTAGGTAGTTTGGCAATAATCAGACATTACTTGTCCCAAGACAGACGCAGCCATGACAAGGATGCTAGAGAAGAATTATAGACAGCAACACCGAGACTCGCCGCCTCGTTCATTGGTGCGTAAGCCGTTAACCTTTTGTCAGCAGCCATAGAAAGTAGGTTATTCTAGGTAATGGCGTTTTCCGATTGGGGTTTCACCGTTTCATGCCGGCATGTGTCAATCACTGTCTTTTGTTAATGTGGCTGATGGCTTCTTTTGGAAGCGTCACCAAGCTTGCAAAAGCGAGTCAATCGTTACTTCGCAGCGATAAAAAATTGGATTTTGCTATCGGCCAGTCACTTCTCGTTACCTTTGTTTCTCTCTGGGCAGACCGCTCCTCTTACTCCTTGCTTCCGACAGGGGACCTGTTGCAGCATGTCTCTGTAATCTCAGATACGTACTCCAGCGCCCACTCTTATCCACGCGGCGAATATATGAGAGTCCTGAATCCCATTCTATCCAACATGCTTTCATTCAGCCGTCGGATCAACTTGAGCCTCATCTCGGCTCAGCATCCCTATCTAAGTCGGGATTTGTTTCCTCAATTGATTGGCTCATCACTGATTGGCTTCATTGATACTATCGGAACCGTCATGATGTGCGGGGTACGGATAGTGATGCCGAGTCGGATCTGTTACCGATCTTTTATATGAAGCCAACACCTCGCCTAATCATCACTCGCATTTCATCTTTCTGCATCCAACGAACATTATGGCCGAAGTCCACAAGTACCATCTCTTCCCGACAGACCTGGTCCCAAACTCACCACGACCTCTCCTCCAGTACAAGAATGTTCTGACCAAGCGACCTGATACTTCCCACTGCGACCCGACAGAGGTCTGGGACTTGTTTACCAAGAACGAATGGAAGGTCTCGTGGATATTCCGCTACGGAGCAACTCAACTGTCGCACTTTCACTCTCAGGCACACGAGTGTATGGCAGTTCTCTCCGGTACTGCCACAATTCGATTCGGAGTTGCCGATACCTCGGAGGATATGAAGGAGAATACATACGGATCTGCGTGGGAAGAGGGTGGCATTGAGTTGCAAGCAGAAGCTGGCGATGTATTCGTTATACCCGCCGGCGTGGCTCACAAGACATACAATGTCAAACCCGACGATGGCTTCAAGCTGTTGAGTCCTGGCGGTGCCCACGGCATCGAAGCCGACGACCCTAGAAAAGCCTTGTCGGAGATTAAACTGTCCGGCTACACCATGATGGGAGCGTACAATGGTGGCGACTGGGACTTTGTTCAGAGTGGAGGAGATTTTGAAAAGTCTTGGTCGGTTCCGAAGCCGAAGTATGACCCAGTGTTTGGACAGTCAGATCAGGGACTATTCAAGACATGGAAGGGAACTGGACGGACTCCCGAAGGTCTCGAAATCGCCTTTAAAGACGGTATCGCTGTTGAGAGTCCACTAGTTGTGTAATAAGAGCTACCACTTGCAATTCCTCAATTGATCATTAACCATTGCTCATGTAACGATATTGTGCTTTTTTGATACATTTGAAGCCCGACCCATGATGAGATAACTGAGCCAGAAGACCGCCCATGTAACGACCTACACCAACTGATCAATTTGCATGGCTCAAGCCTTCTCATCCGCCCTCTCAATTCTCTCCTCAGCCTTTTCATACTGATCCATGACCTTCTCCTCCACTACCTCATGGAACACATCAACCTCAGTTGAGGCAAACTTTCTGGCGCTGATACGCTTCTCAAACAGCACATCCAGCTCGGCGAATGACCGGCCATTGGGCTCAGGCAGTCGGAAGAAGGTGTAGACAATGCAGAGGAAGCAAATACCGGCCTAATCTGTTAGTAAAGAAATGCAACACAGGACGTAAACTTACCCAGAAGAAACCAGCAAAGTTACCCCAGTCCCAAGCAGTGGGATTGAGCATGTAGGGAACCAGGACGGCGTTGATGATGCTGACGATGTTGCTGAACTGGTCAGCACAATTTCTTAGAGACGGACAGACAACTTACTAAAGGATTCGGCCGAGCGCAACAGTCTTGATCTGAAGTCGTCGCGATGACAGCTCGCCGACCAAAGAATAACAGACAGTACCAACAGACAGCTGGTAGCAAAGAGCCCAAACAATCATGATGCTTCCGGTAGCCAATGACGCCTTATCTCTGCTGGACTCGGGCACAACACCCAGGAAGCCAAGGATAAGGAGCATGGAAAACAGGCCACAAAGACCGTACAGGTACAGAGTCCTGCGGCCGACCCCAGCAGTCATCAACGCCCAGGCACCAAACACACCAACCATGTTGATGGCATATTGACCAAGTGCAAAGGAGTAGGCATGCCTCGTCGACAGTCCAGCCTGTTCCAAGAAGTACGTCGAATAGTTGGAGAATGAGTTACCGCTAAGGTTTTGCATGGCCCAGCACATACAGACAATCTCTGTACGGCGAAGGTCAACGCCCTTGAAGCAGTCGAGATAGGATGAACCCGCTGTGACCTTTTCCTCTAGAGCTGTCGTGTGAACCATCATGGCAACGGTTTCATCTGCATCGAAATCTGTCTCCCGGTCAAGACTTGTGAGTCTCAACAAGGACTTTTTGGCGTCTTGAACACGGCCTCTGCGTACAAGCCACCAAGGAGACTCGGGAGCAAACCAAAGGCCGATAAAGAGAGGCAGAGGCCACATCCATTGGAGGCCATAGGGGATTCTGTAAGCCCACTGATCATCTCGGTCAATCATGGAATGAATGACTCCGATACCGATCTCTTGACCGAGTCCCCAGCAAAAGTTGACATATGTCGTGAGATATCCTCGAAGGGCAACAGGACAAACTTCAGAGGCATATGTGATGCAGATGGTTTGGAAAATGCCCCATGGGATACCACAGAGGATTTCGGCAGCCAACAGGGTTTGCACGTTCTGCGCCATGAAGAACAGAGTGATGAATCCTGACAGCCAGACGAGACACGCCATGACGGTGAAGCGGTAGCCGAACTTTTCAGACGCCCAACCGTTGATGAGCAGACCAATGATGGAACCACAGTTGGCACCCTGAGCATGTTAGTTAAGGCATTGACAGCAGTTCAAGACACATACGTTGCTCAGACCAGCCTGCCACGCGGCCGAGACTTGGTAATCGCCATTCTTGGTGAGATGGCCATACTTTCTGTTGAACTGAGGGAAGGCATCTATAATTGTGAGCAGCAGAACATTAACCAGCCGACATCTACTTACAGAAGTTGTTTACGAGACTAACATCGTAGCCTTCCATAACAATGCAAGTAGAAATAAACAAACTCCAAAAAACAGCCTTGGGATACAGCTTGATGCCCTGCATGAGGGTCATCTTCTGTTCCTTCTGAGCAGCAGAACGCGCATGGTCAATAACCGAAGCATGCGTCTTGCTTGGATCAGACCCAAGGCCAATCGCAGGATCAGGTGTCGACGAGACCGTCTCTTTGTTGTCTGCCATGGTGGACATGTGTGTACAGAAACACTACCGAGTATGTAACCTGGGGAGGAGGGGAAACACGGGGCCCCAGGTTTATTAAGATGTTGGGGAATGCTGGAGAAGATGTGCGTCGAGCTCAGGGATTAAAAGGACCAACTTCCTTTGTAGGACAAACCTCCTTTGCGAGGTGGGGATGTCGGCTGTGGGCCAATGTGCCGGTTTCTGACCGAGAAGGGGGAGAGATGTAACATGGGAAGGGCTCTTGAGTGGATGGAGCAAGCAGGCATCACGAGTCTTGTGCCTTGACGAGACGAGTTCATGCTGTTTCGCTGTCCTACCCATTTGTGAGCCGATGGTGGCCTTCCCCGGGTACTTGTCCGAAGCCGTCGGTCTTCTCTGCGAAAAACGCAAGGATTCTCCTCTTGGAAATGGTACGAGTCATATCAGGTGTGTGTTCTAGAGCATTCTGGAGAAATGAGGAGGTTAGGATAAGCTTGGCGGATCTTGTCCGCTCTACCGAGCTCAGCGATCAGCAATTCGTCTGCGAGCGGGGTCGGTTCCCCTCACTTGACTCAGTGATGCCTGTTAAAAGTGTGCCAGCCACCCTGTTATCTTTGGTCAAAATGTGAGCATCTCCCCATCTCTGCTCGGCTAGCTTGGTTTCTCGCCGCCAAGATCCAACGCCAAGTCTCCCAGCAATCAAATTTTGGAAAAAACCATTCGCTCATTTGATCATGAGGGGGCTTCTCCACCTCACCTGAGTCGTCACATGGCTCTGTGACGAACCATGCCCTTGTCGAGCACGGATAATGCTCCGCTGCGATAACACACTCATTTCGTCGGTCAGGACAGCGGACAAAGTTTAAGCGTAAATTTCATCTGCCGATCGTGTTTCCGACTGCTTTAGTACACGTACTTGAAGTACTTGTTCTCCAAGTCTGTTTCATCGAGCAAGCCCCTTCGCCATGCCTGCTCTTCATTCCCTGGCGCGTGCTCTGCCCTTCTAGACCTGTTCCTCGTCCAGAGCAATGTCCAGATACCCACAAGAGAAATGATTTGGGCCGCGATGCAGAAAAACATCATGCCAACCCCAAGCGGATACCATGGCTCTTGCTCAGTTCTGAAAAAGAACGGACCAACAAAGTTGCCAAGGCAGTAACCAATAAGAAGCATGGCAATTGTTGTAATCTTTTTGGTATGACCTGCTGTATTGGCTGTAGCGACCGACATGTTGAGAGTTCCGCTTGCCGTGTAGAAAAAGGTGACCCAAAGGCATGCTAGTCGGCCATAGGAGTTGTCTTGAGAGAGGAGGCGAAGACCCAAGACTCCTGCAAGGAATGGCATGAGGAACAGAATCATGATTAGGATGCGGCAGTTTTGGAAGCGTGTAGCACAGTAACTGCGACGGTTAGAATGAACAGACAGGGAGCTGCGCACTTACCAGGCCACTAGGCACGCGACCAGTTGAACAGCACCAGACGGCATCTGGTATAGAGTAGTGTGGAGCGTACTAAAGCCCGCTCCTTTGATGATGAGACCTTGGAACTACAGGGGTCAGTAAGTATGTGCGCCTTGGGAGTTGTACTTACAGCACTCAAACCTCCATTCGGCGAATTGCTTGTCAGTGCAAACGTGAACAACAGCCACGTCTTCAAGTCGAGCATCGCCTCCCGAAATTGCTTCATCTTGAACCGCTTATTCTCGATGCCTGTCGCGTTATCCTTGACACGCGCGACTGCATAACCCTTTTGTTCCTCAGCGAGAAACTTGGCACGCATTGGCGGCCCAGGCAGCATAAACCAGAGGAGAATGCCCCAAGCAAAAGTGATTGCTCCCCAGAAGATGAACAAAAGCCTCCAAGACGAGAGAGAAGACTTGATGTGTCCAATACCAAAGCTGGTAATTCCAGCGATGATGTAACCCACACCAGATGAACCAATCCATATCCCCATACGGAGGGGTTGCTCCTCTCGGGTATAGTACATACTGAACAGGAGCATGGTTCCTGGTTGGATGGCAGCTTCGAAAGCGCCGAGCAGAGTTCGAACAACAGCCAAGCTTTCAAAGCTATGAACTGCCCCATGACACATCAGGATGGTGCCCCATGTGACGACCTAGAAGGTTAGATGTTGTGATGGAAGTAGAGAGGGTACATACTGTGGCCGACATGAAATAGTTGATCGGTAAGCGCTGCAATAGCATGCTGGTAGGAAACTCCCAAAACATGTATCCTAGGTAGAATATCGCACTAGCCCATGAGAACTCAGTGCCTTTGAGGCCGATTTCTTGTCGGAGACCGAATACAGCTGCATAACTGATGGTGTTCTTGTCAATCGCCTGAAGGGTATAGGTCAAACAAAGCAGCGGCATCAACCGCATATCGATCTTCCATCGTATTGCCTTTGCAATTTCAGGATCGACTTGACCCTCGACCTCTTGGCAGAGGTTCAAGGCTTCTGCCGTTGAAGCATCGGTGATGGTTTCTGGCTTGGTGAACGTGCTGGCGCCAGTCTTTTCTTGCGACATGTTGGATTGAGTTGCATTCGACAAACCAGGAGCCGACCGAGTTCATATACGTCGAGATTGCGGGAATTATCTCCCTGGGTTTCAGTGACTAATGCCATGGGGTTCATCCCGCGTTGAAGATCGACAGACTCCCCGGTCCCGTCTTGAGTTCTTACTGGGTGAGATGCAGGATTCACTGAAATAGGTCTTTATCAATCACCCGTCCATCGTTTATCAATCAGCTAAGTGTGACTAGACTCCACCATCGCCGATTACGGACTATAAAGTGGTAGGACCAGCTATCTCTCTATGGTAGCCTCCACGCACACCCTTGTTGCAAACGCGGGATACTTGCAGATTTGGATTGAATGCCGCTAAGAATCGTCCCACGATCAACGTGGAAACGCCCGTGGAGTAGTATTGAGCATGGACAGCCAATTAGATTGATAAGGGGACGAGAATGTAGCCGACATGACTCCGTAAGATAGGTCGAGTGCATTTATGCAAGGTATGCCTGCATGTGGGTAGTAGTAGCCTATTGCCGTTCAACCGGCTTGGTAGAGGTGTACTTTGGGAAGAAATGAATGTAGGTAGGCTAATAAACTCTATGACAAGTCCTATAAGGCTGACGGGTTTGCACTGTTCTTTTGCGTTACTTTGTAGATGTGCCTGTCGTGTACAATGGCAACTGTAAAGGACTTGGTATGCACATGAGATAGTCGCATAAGGAGACACCGTTGCCTCCTCTTTTCTCACTATTTTTAACAGAGCAACTGAAACCGCACTGGAGGATAAGAACTCTGTACCAAAAAGCTTACATTTCGAACCCGGAAAATGAACGGAGTGACAAATTGACGACTGACAGTGACAACCCAGGGGATCGTTGTCATCTCGCCAATTGCCCTAACCCTGCAATCCTACGTCTGACTGGGATGACCCAAGTTAAGATGATGAGCTCAAGAGGTATAAGAGCCGTTAATGCAGCACCGAATGAAGATATCCGAAGTTGAGGAGGATTGTTTAGGTGAACTCAATAAAACATAATTAATGATCTAATGATACAATCCGTGTTCCCTATGTATCCGATCCTCATGCGCAATCAAGACTGCATGAAAGAAATAGAGCCGTATAGGGAATTTGACCCGTATTTGTTTCTATGACTACAACGCCTCCAACATCGTGTTCGCCGTTACAAGAAATGCACCCATGGCATGCGATTGGCCAACTCAGTCCTGGACACCAGAGGGTGTGTTGCAGAGAACACCTTGATCCAGCTGCAAGGCATTAGCACATGGTCCAGGGACACATCGGAGTACTTACAATGGGCAAAACGCAGCAGCGAGCTCGTTGGCCGATCTCTGCGCAGATGGCACTGAAGTTGTCGGCATCAGAGGGAGTTGAGGGAGCTAAAGGTCAGCTGAAAGTCTCAAAGGAGCAGAGATGTCTTACGATTGCCGCAGTCAAGATTGGCAAGCCCAAGGATATCGGTAGCGCAGCACTGGGACGTGCCGTACAAGCCAGTGCATGGCACATAGGTTTGACGCTTCTCAGGAGCTGGAAGGGCACAGACGATGCTGGCCAGAGCGAGAACGACGGGGAACTTCATGTTAGTGGTGTAAGTGTGAGAAGTGATGGATTGTTGCTTGAGTCTGGTGGTTTACTGAGTCGAATACTCGATATTTATACCCTTTCAATCTCGCCACGCAGGCCGGCAACATCAATGTCGTCGGCGGTTGGCTTGAATCTAAACGTCATTATCTCTTGACCTATATCCGATTCACCCATTAACAATTGAGAAGACGTAGATAATAGCTGGTTGTTATACCTACCACAAGAGAACCATGTCAATAACAGCAATAAAGTTGAACCGAAACCTGTTGTAGCGTTGCAACGGCGAGGTACAGAGGGGCAACCACAGCTGGGCAGGGGTTGTGAACCACGCTTGCATTGACGATCGCCGCTGAAATCCAAGTTTCAAGGCACACAGGTATCAATGGAACACCCAGAGAATCAACTACCATTGGCGGGTCCTCGGGGCGATCAGATGAAGCGAGTTCCAGCATCGGGACGATCAACGGTTTTGCAACGCCCCGCCAGAAGCGAGATGCAGGCGTGGCATCAGTCACTTATAGCACTTGGTCTTAATCCTATGCTAGATGGAGGAAACAGCTCGGATGACGTCTATGAAATTTGTATGCAGATATTGGCAAGTGTAAGGGCGACCAGGAATGACGTCTATGGATATAGACACTGTATTTAGATGCTGATGGCGAAATTATCTGACCCCCTACGACCGAAAGTGAAGAAATTAAAGAAAAGAAAAGACTATTATTGTCTCCTATGTGTCCCTGCGAGCACGTTAGACCGTCTCAAGCATATAGATGAATTCACAGCAACTTACTACTACAGCCTGGATCCTCAGCGCAGCCAAACTCCCCCAGACATATTTATGTACTTTGCAGTAGCTTTGCCATCGCCTTGTACCCTTTCCTTGCTGCTCTTGATAACGGCGTTTATTTGTGACTACCTTCGGCGTCGAGCAGCAGTTTGATGACTGCCTCGTGCCCGTTCTCTGCCGCTAATGATAACGGCGTCCGTCCGTGATTACCTATGGCGTTGAGATTGACTTTTCCGGTATCGAGCAGCAACTTGATGACTGCCTCGTGCCCGTTCTCTGCCGCGAATGATAACGGCGTCCGTCCGTAGACTTCTTCTTTGGCGTCTGGGTCGACTGTACCGGTATCGAGCAGCAGTTTGATGACTGCCTCGTGCCCGTTCTCTGCCGCGAATGATAACGGCGTCCGTCCGTAGACTTCTTCTTTGGCGTCTGGGTCGACTGTACCGGTGCCGAGTAGCAGCTTGATGACTGCCTCGTGCCCGTTCTCTGCCGCGAATGATAACGGCGTCTGTCCGTTGAGTCGTTCTTTGGCGTCTGGGTCGACTTTTCCGGTGCCGAGCAGCAGCTTGATGACTGCCTCGTGCCCGTTTTCTGCCGCGAATAATAACGGCGTCCGTCCGTAGACTTCTTCTTTGGCGTCTGGGTCGACTTTACCGGTGCCGAGCAGCAGCTTGATGACTGCCTCGCGCCCGGTCTCTGCTGCTAACCACAGCGGCATCCATCCGCCCTTTTCCTTGATAAGTAGACCTACCATTCCTTCTAGCTTCTCTATATCTCCCTTTCCCCAACGGCCGTGGCATGGGCAGGCCAATTCTGGGCAGTTCATGCTTCTCAATGCACTCTCAAAAGTCTCCATTGCTTTTCGGAAAGTTTCCCTTGCCTGACCATCTCTTTTCATGTCTTTTAATACCACTCCGGTGTCCCGTAACCTAATCACTTTGTTCAGACGATCTCCCAACTCTGCCTTTGGACACTTCGACATGAGGGTGCCCATGAAGTGTTCGTAGTCTTCTCTGCCCAGCGACTCGTCTGGATACATATCCCAGTCCCAGACAAGTAGGAAATCATGTGGGGATTCTTTTGTCAATCGTAAAGGTTCTGGATAGGGGTCACTGCTCGGACTTTGTAGGCCATTCAGAGGGGGAACTGCAATCATTACAACGGCCCAATAATCGCTGCATGGCCTAATGATTGTAGGCACTGACGCTCCTTTTAGAAGGCAGATAATATCTCCTTCCTGGACTGATTTCGCCGAGGCCTGGAAGGACCAGATAGAACCTCGCTCCTCAAAGCCAAAATCATGCTTCCGATTAATGACCACACGCTGTCTCTCTTCTCGATCAATAGTTCCTTGGAGTGAAGATACTTGGCCTAGAACGCAGCCCTTGCCTCTAATTACCGCCATCTCCTTGTCATCCCAAGTGTCCACAGACACCCGTTCAGAGAAGAAGAAGTTGACGAGTTGCGGCAAGAGTTGTCCCCATGATATCTCATAGTTGGCCGATAACCCTGCGATGCTAGGATCATCAGAGCTCATGCCGAGCAAGGCATAAACCTTGTCGCGGCGATCAGTAGCTTTGTGAGTATGGTACATGTCTACCAGTTCACCTAGAGAGCATATGTCTAGGGAAAACCTGCCTAGCTGACTAGTTGCGCATCTAGACCGGAAGGCCGCACCCCTTATGAGGTAGGCTATCGAACGGATCAGAGGCCGTAGGTCTGGATGGGTTTCATATGACAGGTCCAATGCACTTAGGCCTGAACAGAACGCATATCCGTCAATCTCGGTGGGACCACATTTGATGAGCACATGTCGGGCTGCAGCAACCTCCTGAAGTACCTAAATCGACTTTGTCAGTAATCTATGTTCGTATTGGTGAAGGCCTGTTTCCTAACCCAGATGCGTGTAAACCACTGTCTCTCGAGCAGTCTAAGGATTGCGCTTTCGTTGATTGAGAGCTTCGTACGCTGCTCTGCCGCGATACGTACATCTTCAAGTGCTTGACCGCTGTCGGGTGTCGCTTCTCCAAGCCAAACAATTACGCCACTTGCTTTGGCATAGATCTTCGCCATAGACTGGACCTGCTTTCCCTTTTCCTTCGGGTCTTGTTGGTTGATGCAAACAGCATCTGCCCATATGGTTCGTTCAATGGAGCAATCTCGAAGATGTGATAGCGCCGCGTAAAGATTTTCCCCGACGGGCAAGTCGCAGCTGTCTATAGAGAGAGACCGAGGCTTGACCTCAGAACCCCACACGTAGGATAGAGCCTCGTACGGACGAGTGCTTCCGGAGTCCGCTAAGGCGCAGTCAAAGAGCTGACATTGTATGGGGGCATGCTCGTCTTGATGCGGCAATAGCCGAAGCAAGCGAACACTGCCCTCCGGCAAAGAGGAGTAACAGTACAAGGACGGTGGAAGAGACATGGCATACCGGAGCTCGAACCTCGAACTACGGGTGTTGAGATTTTTGAAGGTGTGATTGTTGATGAGACAGCATGCGGGGTTTATGCATGCGGGGTTTATATGCGGGAGGCCTCAGCCCATGTAGCAAGGCGCAGCTTGTGAGGCCAATAGGAAGGTGCAACTGCGCCAGGCGAATCGCAGGGCTGTGCCGTGTTGGAAGTGCAAATTTCAATGCAAAGCAGGAAAGACAGGGATAACAGGCTGGCACGATTTGACTTTGTTATGCATAGACGGCGGGTAGCTTACATTGAGTAATTCTCCCGCTACTTTAATAAAATCGACTTGTGTCCACAACAAAGATGCTCAAATCCCGAACAAAAGCGCCTCTATTGATATGTGATGCCGCAGGTTCACTTGAGAGCCTCCCAGGGGTCAATCCTTTCTGTTGGCAACTCTGGGACAAAGGCCGATTCAAGAAAGAAACCATTCTGCAAATATACGAGCACATGCGTGACTCAACGTTAATAAAGACGAAGACTTATCAACAAGTTCAAGATGTGAATGTATATGTAAAGGTCTCTAAAAATATCACAAAAAGAAAAGCTCAAGGTCTAGCTGGAGAAGTATACCATCTACTTAGGTAGTAAAGTAGGTAGTGAACAACACTTAGCGAAACGCTCACAAGGATCAGCCCATCGGCGAGTCGCTTTACCTTGCAGGCAAGTCCCCATCGCTGGGTAGATAACACAGTCCTGGGTGAGGCAGACAAGCCTTTAAACATCCCAGGTACTGTAGACAATCTCAACAAGCCCATACCCTTGCACCGGCTTGGAATGAACATTGCCACTGAAAGTGATGAATCCCTCATATGCAGTCTGAAGAGCGTCCTCGCCGACCAGTTCCTGATCCTCAGTGTAGCTGCTCAGCTTGAAGTCACCGAAACCACTGATCTTGAGCTTCCAGTCCAGAGGATACGTGACACGGCCAGTAGCAGACTCGTATTTCCTCCTGTAAATGGGCGTAAACTCGAGTGGCAGGACCTGAGTTTCGTCATTCACGCCTCGGATGGTTGCAAACCGTGTCTCCATATCTCTGAAGGGATCCGAGAAGATCCATGCACTGATCTTGTACTCTGTCGAGGGGATATGAAGCTGGAACCAGGTCCAGTTGGACGGGCTGGCTGCGGTGTTTCCCCATTGACGGTCGTACCAGGTATGCGACTTGGAAGGATCAATGGCAAGCTTCTCGCCGTGGGCAGTCAGGGATCCTTCTGTCTTGGCGCTTGGGAGGCCGAATTCCCATGTGAGGCCCTCACCGAACTGGAAGGTTCCAGCACCTCCATTGGCGACGGCACCAGTGGTGGCATCGTAGGTAATGTCGAATGTGACATTATCGTGGTTGCTGTATGAGCGCAGCTTGGACAAGTTGTCTTCGCTCTCACTCTTGATCCCGTTGTTGCCCACGCTGACGTCGAGGGTGGTGATATTTGGAGTGCCGCTGCCCACCTTGACGTATTGGTGGTATTCATTGGTTTCAAGGTTCAAAGTCGAGGCCCGGAAGTAGGTGTATACCGGATTGTCGAGATAGTGGGCGAGGACAACGTATTGCTCGTTGTTGGTGGTGGTGATATACGAGCTTGACCACCAGGATCCGCCAACAGAGTTCGGCTGAGATTCGCTCAGTCCGTAAACTATGGGGATGGCATTCTATCATAAATCGCCAGTTAGAGTTGATCAGTATTAGGAGTTTGGCGCACACTAACAGTCCAGATTGTGTTGGCATTCTCGGGCTTGAACGCGAACTTCTTTGGCACGCTCTTGGCTTGGCCAATTGCTGCCGCGGCGAGGCCGGTAGCAAGAACAAAGGAGGCTCGCATACTGGAGATGATAGTGTGTAAAGAAAGTTACAATTGAGGCGAGTGATTGATGAGATGGTCTCAAGGAACGAACGCCCAGATTGCCTCTTATATACCCCCCTGATGGGCCAACATGACGACACTTTTCTTCGGTACTTCGCTCACATTGACCTCTAAGCCCCCGTGGTATGTAAGCACTTCATGGCAAAAAGCCGTGATTCCGTTCGCGAAACAATCCCGTGTTCCGCATATATAACCCTCCTTCGCAAGTTTACGATCTTCCGAGCATTGAGTAATTTGAATGTATAACGCCTAAAGTCTAAGTCTTGGCATTTTATCATTTGATAGCCCGTAATTGTCTACTCGGCTTTCTCTCGACGGGGGAGGCGGGTGTTGTTTCTTTCAGCCCCTGCCCATTTGTGGGCCCTCTTGACTTCTTTCACAAGTGACCGCTCAGTCAGCACTGCCGGACATGAACTCGACGACCATGGTCAGGCCACTAAGACTTTACCGAGCAATGCAGAGCAGTATTTTAATATAACATGCCGCAATTAAATTTCTGCTGTCATCGTTAGTAGGATTGCGCAATCAGTGATTCCACAGTAGGTTGAATTTGACGACGAGGCCAAGCCCACAGAACATGCCTAAGAGAGACAAGACTATGCACCAATTCCTAAGCTTGAGAAGGTTATTTAATGTGACTAACACGCCATCAACTACGTGCGCCTCGTATATCCATCCACTCCGGTTCATGTACACGGGCTGAAACTCGACCATAAGCTGACAGCCCGTTTTGCCAACCGCCTAAAGGTCGTTGGGAACTTGATCGATGGAGTTCCCTAATAGGGTCTATGCCTCACAAGGTGCTTAATCTGAATTCTCGCTACTACATGGTCCTTCTTTCTTTCTTTCTTTTCTTTCTTTTCTTTTTCGGTGACGCTTTAGGATCAAAGAACACTCTGATAAAACACCTCATGGTCCTTCTTCCCGCCTCATGGTTATGAACCTCTATTGTCTGGCCCAGCCGGGTCCCCACAGGAACGACGAGCTATCCGCTTCATGCTTCCTAAATGACCCCCGGATCCTTGACTTGTCCCCGTACTCTCCATTCCTCCAGCCCTCACAGTGGTAGTCATCTCAAAACTGCTTGTGAACCTGATAACGTGACCTCACCAATGCCTAGGTCCCAGGTAACTCACATCATCACATTTGGGTGCCCTTCCGCGACGGCCAGTTGGTTGTTGTGTCGGAAACGCTCCAACTGTGGGACCTGTCTTCGGGGAAGTCGAGGCATCTGCCATTCCGAGTCCTTTGACCAATGACGTCAAGCATGTCGTTAAAGATCTCTAGAATAGCTTCTTTTGAGACCTGGCATCGATCCGATAGGTGTAGGTCCGGTACCCTATGGAGGCGTCTCGAAAGGGATCCGCATTCGAGCAGGATGATATGCGCCAAACATGGACGCCGTGACTGCTACAAGGTCTACGTGGTGCGGAACCACGAGGATGGGAGTGGGAGGATCTTTCTTCACCCGTAGGGCACCTAAGTAGATGGTTGGTCAATAAAGAAGATGAGGATCAGATCCCTAAATTTGCGTTTGTGTAAAGTAAGACAGCATGTCGCATTGCTATGCATTTGAGTCGCAGTGGGCATTGTTTAATCAATGGATACAGAAGCAGCCAAAGAAGCAGCTAAATTCTCAGTCCATCACCAGTAGGACAGCCCTGCCAGGCGGATCAGCCACGCCGGCGGCTACAGTAGCATAATTGATGGGGCAGGCAGTCTTGTAATTTTCGATTCACCCGAGTGTCAGTTGAGCCGCCGATCTGGGTGGTGACATGGATCCCCGTCTTCACTGGCTTAGCACCACCGGTTCCTGGAGCGGGTAGTGGGGCTCCCTGGGCCACCGATCTGATTCCCGATGGCACCGACATCATGTACATGTGCAACGCGCCATGTATCATTCGAATCATGTACGAGACTGCGAGCGATGTCGAATCACTCCCATTCGCCACCATCAAGAACATCCGGGTTCCCATCGCAGATTTCGATGGTTCCAACTATACTGTTGTTGGGGAACGGCCTTACTACACTCTCGTGGCTGTCATCTCTCTGGAAGACGCCTCCGACCCGCCCCACGATCTCGTTCGGACGTATAGCCCCATGAGCAATGAGCTAATCCTCCTACCTCCCAATTCAGTTCTTGATGGAGGGAAATGGAGCTTGGAGACGGAGAAATCTCGGAGGTTCATGTTGTTCTGTGTCGAAATGGGCAACCGGGAACCTCATCCATGGTACAAAGAGTTTGCCAGGTTGCCGGAACCAGTAGGGGACCTTCGAAGGTTGGCCAACGAGTCGCTGGAAACCGAGATCAAGGCCATGGAAGAGGATGGGAGAAGGCCGAAGTGAAACTAAAGAGGTAGTGGAACGGCGGGGCATAAAATGACGGGAGTAGCAGGACCTGGAACGGAAATCTGCGCATAACTTGGCCAGCGCTTGCCAACGAAACGTAGGGGAAGGGTCCCTCTTACCTCTCATATGTACATAGCAATGGCTCCACACAGAGGTTCGAGATTGCATTAGGTACCCGCCAATTCGCCCACCCAAATATGCTTTGACGGAACAAGCTGGACAGGGGCCGGAGCCAGGGGTCTGCAACAGTACATTCAAGTGTAGCCCTCCCTTCCCTAAGCCCTATGGCACTCATCGCTGAGCCACTGTGACAGTGAAATTGGTTGAATGTGCCTACTTCTTTTGCACGGCCCTGGTTCCCGGTCTGTCCCACAAAGTTGTCAAAGTTGGGGGTTCCATCCACGGCCCGTACCCAAGCGCGAGTGTTTCCAGCAACAGCCAACCCGTTCGGTATCTTTCTCAATGGTCAGCTTATCATCCCGTGTCCGCTTTGTATAACACACCTTCGCGACTTTGTTGGGATCGGTGTCGGTAAGTACACCGCAAAGTTGTCCCTTGCCTTCAGGTTCCAGCTGAGCTGCGATCTGTGTGGCTACCCGATGTGTTGCCTCGTTACCCCGGAATGACACCAACCGATCCTGGTGAACATCAATGATGTAGGTATTTCTGCGGTCCATGATCTCGAAGCGGAACGCAGGGCGCAGGACGTTTCCGGAAGGGTCCAGCCGCAAGCGGTCTCCGGGGAGGATCTTTGAGAGATTGTGGTTCCCATCTTCCTCAGTATTTGTGTGGGGGTGACCGATCGCTCTCGTTCTACCTCTAAATCCCCACTTAACCGCTGGTTCTCCCTGGTGAGGGCCTCGATCTGAGCCCCCAGCGACCCGTTCCAGGGCACTCGGCACATCTGGTGTCATCGTTGGTCCCCGTGCTTCGACAAATAGGCGGATACGATGTTGGTGCTACCGACGAGGTATCAGCAGCAACAATGATGGCATCAAGACAGCACTCTAAATTAGAATTGGCGCAGTTCATCAATCCAAGTATAGTACGGTGTATTTATCAAGCGCGGTCCCATTCGTACTCTTATCTAGGTACGGTACGCCCATTGCCGGTTCATCCATCCGTTCCTCATCCCATACACCTATGGCCCATTCATCGTTCCATCTCAAATCCGAAAGCCCATCCCTCAATCCCCGTCGGAGTACCGCTTCATATTGTTCTCATCCGGCTGCTCTGGGCCCTTGACTTGGCGGTGCTCGGCGGGCTCGACGGGCTCGGCAGGGACGTTGGCGGCAGGGAGCGGGGGGTCGACGTCATCTTCGGCCATGTTGAACACACCCTGTGCATCGGACTGAGCTGCAGGGTTCCTGGCCACCTGGTTCAGGAAAGCGGGCGGGAGGTAAATCGTCGATATGGGGATCGGGGTGGTTCGCTGAACAGACGGTCCAGGACTCGAGGCTGGATCCGTAGGGAGACGGACACGAATGAGGTTGAGCTCCTGGAGCTCTTCGAAGCTCTTGGCCATCATGGAGGGTCTGGTCACGAAGAAAAACCCTGCGATCTGGGCATCGGTGGTGAGGCTTGAGAGCTGGATGGCTCGTTCGAGAGCAGTGCGGGCCGTATGTTCATCGCCCTGGAAAGCGATGGCGTCGTTCCCAAGGGCATTGCTAGCCGCTATCACGTTGTCGCTGGTGCCACCCTCCACGTTTCTGAATCCGGTGGCCACCGACTGGTCAAGATCATTCCTGATGCTCTCGAACACCAAACCGTTGCTTGGTAGAATGGTGGGGGACGCCGATGCACTACGGCCTCGCGAACCGGCGGTATGCGATTCCTGTCCGGACATCCTGTCGTGCGTGCGTGTGTGTGTGAGAGAGAGTTTGTGTGAGAGGATGAGTGTATGTATGTGCGTGCGTGCGTTTACGAGCGAGCGTGTGCGAACGAGGGCAGGTTTGCGTTGTTGATGTTTTGAGGGAGCCTGGGCTTGACAGTGCTTCGCACTGCCAGCCAAGCTTGGGTCCGCCCTGGCCTGAACAAAGCACAGGACGCCCCAAGGGCAAACTTAGGCATTATCTTCAATGGATCCTGCCTGCTTCCAGTCTGTCGGGAGCCGTGGGCTCGTCAGCGCGCACAAAATTGCTTTGTTCCATCGATCAAAGGACGGTTCCAAGTATCCTCGAAGCACACTCACAGAACACCAGAGCCTCAAAAAGACATAACCATCCATATTCGGAACCAGAGTCAAGCATAACGAGTACTAAGTGAAGTTTTAGGGCTTCCAATAATCTGGCTGCTATCGCTGTGGCCAAACATGTTTGTCCGCAGAGCTTCCTCCGAACGTCGCCCTCCCTCTTATAAGCATCCCATCCCCTCCGACACTTCCATAGTTGTACAAGGCCGAGCATGCTCATTTCAGTTCGGGTGACGGCTATTTGGCCTTTAATAGTAACAGTGTATCTAGAAATCAGCTTTGGAACGGGTCTGCGGGTGTCAACTTGTGTTGTCGTCCTCCCCGCGTTCCCGTCCCCATGTCACTCACCTTGGTAGGAAGAGGGAACCTGTGGATGAGTTTACGCACATCAATGGAATTTAGGTGATTGAGAACCCTTGTTTGACCGGCTTACACCATCGTGAGTTTGTAATATTGACAAACTCATCCCTCCCTCTATTACGCCTCGTCGCCCTCCTCCAGCGGCGCTTCCTCCATTAATCCGCTGCCATTCCACTAGCGATCTTGCACAACATGTTCGGACAATCTCCGCCATGACCAAGTCGACCCTCTTCAAGAAGCAAAGATATTTAAATGGCAGCATTGGAGAGAAGATTTCCTTTGCTTGATCTTAGGCGCAGGACGGAGAGAGTAACGGTCGCAATACTGAGTCCTCTGCCCGGCGGTGCTGGAGGAAGACGAGGGACTGCAGGGAGATGTATTTAGCATATCACGCATTTTCAATGACGCGATCGGACAACTCGAGTCCCTTCGTTGGCTTCTATTCGTGTCCGCTCCTTCGTCTGCAGGCTCAGAAGTGATCATTCTCATGAATCCTCTGAGAGTTGGGTCTAAGTGCCTCAAGCCGCAACAGCCCCATCAACGCCTCTAGGCCCATGCTAAAAGCTGGATCTGTATACAACCAGTTAATAACGATAGCGGAAAATGAGAAGGTTTGAAGATGATGAAAAGGTGGGTTTGTCTGCTAGCTATGGATCCTATGAGGTACCATCCAGGGGAACCACCTCCCACAGTCAAGCCTCGCCAGACCACAAAACCGATCTGTCATTCCGAAGTTTCATGCTAACACGAAAAACAACCTCCGCCGCCACTCTTCCACCAAACCGGTCGCCCCTTTTGATTTGCGGGGATCCTTTTAAGGGTACCCCGTCGTAGTTGTATGCCAGTCTACGATCCACGATCGGGCGGCGTTCTGTTTCCCTCCTTCGTCTCCTTACATGCACAGGCGCCATCTCGCTTATCCTGGTTCCGTCACTTCCACCCTCTCACCCCCCATAATGGGTTCATCCCACCCAGCCTGCTCAGGCAGGTTGATCAGCTGGGATGTGTCGTGGCATCGACGATATCCTCTGGCTCCGCAGGAACGTCCTCCTCTGGCTGCGGGGATCCCTCAGAGCTCCGGTCATCTGAATCGCAGGGGTCGTCGGCGATCATCTGAGCGTGTTAGTTCAATGCCGCAATCCGACCTGCCTGGGCTGTCCGATCAAGGTCATCCTGTATTCCTTCCCAAGTCCAGGCCAGTTGTCGTCGGTCAAAGATGAAGCCCTCCACCTGTCCTCGTTGGATCCGCTCAATCATCATGCTCAGCCGTGCCTCATTCAGTATCGCAATGGACTCCGGGAATTGCGCGCCAAACCAAAACTTGAGGGGCTGTGGCAACATGTGTCGGGGCACCAAGGGTTCCCGAGCAGGCACCTTGTGTCCTGAGACTGATTCCCCTAAAGTTGCCGAGGCATCCTCTCCGTTACGCCGACGAAACCACCGGAGAGGGCGGTCCGAGGTCTCTTGGGGTCTGTTCCAGACGGAGAGGGCTGCCCCGGCCGCTTTCCATTCGGGCGACGATTGGGACCTCCGCCTCCTAGGTCAGCCATGAGTGCCAGCCGTTCGGTTGAATGGTTTAGAGTTAGGCGCGCCTAATCAGAGGATGTGAGAGGAGGGAGAGGTCAGGGTAGGGACGATAGGGCAAGCTTCAGCGGTTCGAGGGAGGGACAAAGAAGCGGTGGTGAAGCTTCACGAGGGGGGATCAGAGAGAGCGGGGTAAGGAAGAGATGGTTATTCTTCTTTCGTGGGCACGCTCAGAGGCTCAAAGGCCAAGCGTAGCAGCAAAGCCAGTGCA
This sequence comes from Fusarium solani, assembly GCF_023522795.1. Classification (NCBI taxonomy): domain Eukaryota; kingdom Fungi; phylum Ascomycota; class Sordariomycetes; order Hypocreales; family Nectriaceae; genus Fusarium; species Fusarium solani. The sequence goes on along the minus strand of NW_027072147.1, from coordinate 2,752,058 downwards.
GTGTCAAACGATGTCAAGGTCCAAACGAATGCTAACACCTCCAGGAACCCTCCGCAGTGGCTCACCGGCTCTCAGGCCAACAAAGCCATAGCGGACAGTTACCAACAACCTCAACAGAGATGATTCTTTTTTCAATCAATGCTCTCGGTATTGCTCTGCGGCTGACAACCTGCGAGAACCATAGAGTCTTGGGGACAAGAGAAGGGAGTAGGCCTCCTCAGGAACCTCGAAAGGTTCAATTCATCGTCTTCCGTAGATCTCAAGTATCTAGTTCATAGTGAGAACACTTTCAAATAATCAATATGGAACTCCAGGTTCCCAGACTCGGCATCGAAGTCATGAGTCGCAGGTTGTAGCAGAAACAGGCGTTTGGGACCCAGCAGATCACGGGTGTATGAGGCGACAGGGTCAGCAGCTGGACCCAGGCGGCGGGCTGCAGTCTGGCGCTCGTTCAAGGGGATAATTGCCCAACGCGCCGCCAAGGGATCCAGAGTGACCGACGAGCACGTAAATTTAGGCTGCATGTTCCCTTTGCGGGAGCAAACGCGAGGTTGCCGCGTCGCGTTTGCGCGTGTGTGAAAGCGCGAAGTTGTTCCTACCCTAGACACGCAACGCCCAAGATCGGGTTCCATCGTGACTTGCTCAAGACGAAGCCGGAAGGGACCCAAACATGCCATCAGAAGCCCCGGATTGGGGCCCCAAGCTCGGCAAACGGAGTGTTAATCCCAGCTGTGGGTTGCCCGGAGATGGATCGCATGTAGGGGAGTGAACTCGCCAACGTGGGTCAGCTCACCGTGGAACCATGAATTGATCCGATTGCCAAACAAGGCGCCCAAAGAGCCATATCAACGCGGCCTTGACCCGTGCAATATCCAGCCAGTAAATACTAATACTAGGCATCGTCATGGATCCCAGTGAAGCTGTTGGATCCAGCAGCCACTCCCGATCCGGCCGCATTTTAAGACCGCTCCGTACGGTCGGCATTTTGACGTGCTTCGGCTGAAACCCCATACCGGGCATTTTCTATTGCTCCGATTGGCGAAAGCACTGATTTCATTCCGACTGAGGCAATCCCTTAACTACACAGTATGTACAGCCAGGATCTTTAGGAGCTGGGAACCAACACCCAACAGCACGCGCATCGCATCATGATCTGAAGCCTTGGTAGATGCAGAATTCACCGACGTGAGATCACCGATGAAGCAAACTAATAATAAATTAATAATACAACATTACTTATAGAAGGCTATTTAAATACCATCTTAGATGTACTAAAACCCACGTCCCCAAATACTCCTTCTCTTTCCCCTCTTCTTCGCCCAGATCAAATCCCCCCATCCCATAACTGTATACCCACCGGAATTTTGGCCACCCTGCGAGTCATATTGCTCCTTTGCCTTGACCGTCCAGGGGGCCTTCTTGCCCTTTTCAACGACAAACTTGTAATAGATCAAGTCCCAGAGGCCGGGTGAACTACCCGTGATGCCTCGGTTGTGCTCCGAAATGGTATCCCACGGTCCATCCACCAAAACAGCCAGGCACCTGGAGAATTTGGGGTTGTACTCGACCGACTCATTGAGATTGTACTTAGCGAGATGCTCCGATGCCTTGAGGAGAACACCTCCCATCTCATCCCAAACGTTGATCCCCTGGGTTTCGAGTGTCTCTGCTGCCAGAGCGGCCCATCCCAGGCCCGACTGCGCGTGAGACTGATCCCGACCTGCTTCCGAGGACTGACCCGTCCTTCGATCATAGTTTCCCGGAAGCCCAGCACAAAGATCGTTCAGGTATGCATTCAGAGCATAGTTGAACATGTTGACGTCTTCGAGGTAGATAGAGAAGCTAAGAAGGGCTTTGATCGAGGCCATGCCGTAGTTGGCGTGCCCAATGATGATGGACTGGCGAGCGAAAAGCCAATACAGCTGATTGGAAAATCCTGTACCGCCCTGCCAGGCAGCTCCAGCTTCTGTCCAGTTGCCCTCCCAGCGCATAATCTCAGCGGCATTTACAAAGACGTCGCCTTCAAGCCCGACCAGGAGGCTTGTGTCGAGGCCGATGATGTTGGTCAGATTTGTTCCCCAGGCATCTAGAATCTCAGTAGACTTCTTCCAGTGGCCATCCTCGCGGGTGATGTACCAAAGAATGGCGTGCTGGTACGCAGCTCGGGTGTCGGCTGTGAAGGTGCTATAATTGCTCGGGCTTCCTCGCGAAATGATGGCTTTGGGGCCTTGCATCACGTAGTCGGTGGATGAGTACGAGTCTGCTTGGAGAGCCTTGAAGCCGCTGATCCAGGGTTCTTCGCCTTTCTCAACCATTGTGCGCATAAGTTCCAGGTCCTGATGAGAGTGCCACAAGCCAGGATGGTTGAATTGTCCGAGCCCAGTCTTGGCGCCTTTCGGCGTCAGGGGAACAACAGGGCCTAGCCGGGGTTGTGTCAGTCATTGATTGCCGCTGTCGTCAAAGTTGCGGGGAAGAAAACTGTACCGTTCAGAAAAGGCAGCTGAGTGACCCTGGCAGCCGAGTGTTGCATCAAGGAGCACAAAGCCAACGCGCACTGTAGTTTGATTACCAGTCAGCCAGCCGTCCATATCGGAGTGGACTTTGTCCTGGGACTTGCCTGAAGACTCGACTTTACCAACTTCATTTTGTCAGATGCACCTCTTGGGGCGGGGTCTGATTGGTGAATGGTTGTCAAGACTGTGCCAAAAAGAAAGAAAAGAAAGAAAGAAAAAACAGACCGCTCGCCTGTGTCGGAAGCCGTTCTTATGTGTCTGTCCTGACCTGCCTGACCCGGCTTGGCTTGGGAGACGCTTGATGCTTTGGACATCTTCTGAGGCATCCGGCCTAAGTGTCGGCGTCTTCCCCGCTGCTACAGGGGCCGACGCCCCCATGATCGGCAGGGGCACCTACTCAGGCAGGGGTTAATTATCAGATTCGACCCTGTACATATAGCGCTTCTTCGGTGGTTATTGTAACGGCCTCGGGGCAATGCCCGCCCGAAAAGGATGGTCCAAAAATGACGGCACCGGGAGAATGCTCGGCATGAAAGCCCAATTCCGGGTGCACACAGCTCACCTCAAAACCCGAGGCGAGGGCGGGAGGGCTTTACTTATAGGTACGGTGACTGTCAGAAGAGCCAATCGGTGAAACAAGCAGAGTTTAGCTCCTTCTCAGTCATTCCCTAACAACCCCTCAAGATATACATCTCACATGTTCATTTCGCTCGTCTTCTGGCTCTTTGTTGAGCTCCTTGCAGTCTCGTCAGTACAGGCCGCCAAGGAGACTGCGAACAGCATCATCACTTATCCAATCCCCTCTGGCGTCCAAAACTCCACAGCCTTCGAAGTGAAGGTGCGCACGCCTGGCGGGAAATGGAAGGACTTGCCGCCCGACTCTTACTGAGATCAACCCAACCACCGGGTCACGATCCTACTACCAGTCATCAATGGTATACTTTGACTTCAATGGTACCGTGGAAATCGCAGCAACATGGGCCAAGGAGCGTCCACAGGAGGTTAGGGTTCGTCCCGACTCGTACAGCATCAAGGCCCAAAAGTCGGGCCGGAGTGTCGGGTTCACTTTGGACCGACCACGAGACGTCGTTTTGCAGATCAACGGCGAGATTTTTGACGTTCTGCACATCTTCACCAATCCACCACCCGTGGACGAGCCGTCGCCGGATGACCCCGATGCTATCTACTACGGCCCTGGCTTCCACTCGGTGTCTGGCGAGATTCAAGTCCCCTCTGGAAAGACACTCTACATCGCCTGCGGCAGCGTTGTCAGCGTTGAGGCGATCGAGTTTACGAATGTGACCAACGCCGCTGTCCGTGGTCATGGTGTTTTAACATACCCGCGATCTGGCAACATTTTCGTCACTCGATCTCAGAACGTCGCCATTGACGGACTCATCGGACTCAACTTCATGGCCCGGACATTCGAGGCAACAGACATCGACATCAAGAATTGGAGATCCTTCAGCTCCGTCCAGTGGGGCGACGGCATCGACCTCTTCTGCAGCCAGAATATCCTCATCGATTCCGTCTTTGTGCGAAGCGCCGACGACTCAGTAGCGATTTGCAACCATCGAGATGCATGGTATGGCGACGTCAAGAATATCACGATACAGAATTCATCACTTTGGGCAGATGTTGCCCACCCGATCAACGTCGGATCCCATGGCAACACTGCCAACCCAGAGACGGCCAGCGACATCACCATTCGCAACGTCGATATCCTCGACCACAGGGAGGAGCAAATGCTATATTAAGGAACTATAGCGCTCAACGCCGGGGATAGCAATCTGCTCGAGGATATCCTTATTGAGGACGTCCGAGTGGAGAACTTCCGGCTCGGCCGGCTACTCAACTTCCGCGTCATGTTCAATGAGAAGTACAACACGTCCCCGGGTCGCGGGATCCGGAATGTCGTCATTCGAAACCTCAATTATAACGGCGAGGGAAGCATCACCTCTCTGTTCTCGGGATACGACGCTGAACGGACTATCTCCAATGTAACATTCTACAAGTTAACGGTGAACGGACAAGTTATCACTGATTCCATGAAAAGGCCGGGCTGGTACTTGACAACGGATTTCATTCCACTTCATGTTAACGATCATGTTCACAACCTCACTTTCAAGGCCTAAAACCCAGCCATGTCGTGAAGCATGATGCGAAGAGTCCGATAGGATAACTCGCATGGCACCTCATTACCAATTCCATGACTATAGGATCTCTGCTGCCGAGCTGAGAATGATTCCCATCAAAATTAAATCTCCAAAAGTATCAACCTGCGAGGTTCCACCCAGCCAGACAATTAATGAAATGAACGACTTGGTGTATTGACTTCTAACTTGGGCGAAGCAGGCAAGGCTTCCGCATCAGCTCACTCGCAAGCTTGTTCACCCTTACATATGTCTAGTCCAGCACCTCCTCTTAACTATGGAAGACTTTCCATGTTCGGCCACCACGCTATGGCCCGGAGCAGGATGACCGAGACAAGGCATGGAGTTACATGACTTGTAAGACCGACACAGAGTGGATAAAGGATATCCGCAAGGGTGACACTAAGAGGGAGAAATAGTCCATCAATATGAAAGATATCTACACAAACAGCCACACCTCTTCCAATTCTCTACAAGAGTGCGAGGCCCAAATTCTCGCATACCCAAATGAGAGTCTAAGTACTTGCTAGAGTGTCAATCTAGACAGTCTCCTTGGTGCGCTCCTCAACACCGTGAGTAATGACACCAAGCTTCTTCTGCTTTCGCCACTCCTCAGCATAGCGAACACCAAAACCGTGCTCAAAGACAACCCGAATTTCCTCGAGAGTCATGCCTGCGGCTTCGGGGTAGCAGAGGTAAACAAAGATGAATCCAATGGTCGAAAGAGCAGCGTAAAAGCCAAAGGTTCCAGAAGGCGAGATTCCACGCATCATGGACAGGAAAGTCGAGGACACGATGATGTTGGGACCCCAATTGCAGATGTTGATCATCATGGTTCCCATAGCACGCACTTCCATAGGCAAGAACTCGTTCGCCTGCCATGGCACACATCCCAGCCCAGCTGCATAACAGGCCACGAAGAGAATCATCGAGACCAAGACGACAATAGCAGGCCATCCGATGGTATCATCTGTGAGTTCGAGGGTATCTCGGTCGATCGGAATTCGAACGAAAACGCCGGCGGCGAGAACGAGGAAGACGGGCATTCCCCACATGGTCCAGAGCAAGAGTCTGCGTCGTCCAACCCTGTCGATAAGGAAGATGGAGAGGAACGTGAAGATCCAGTTGGTGGCTGTGACGATGGTTCCCACGGCGATTGGGTTGTTGAAGCCGACAATTTGGAAGAGGGTGCTCGAGTAATACATCAGCGTGTTGAAGCCGCAGAGTTGCTGTGTAGCCATGAGACCGCATGCCACGATGGCGGCTCGTCGGTTCGCCGGGACCTTGACAAGGCTCTTGAGGGACTGACGAACTGAAACCTCTTCGTTAAGAGCCTTTGCTTGTGTAACACCGTGTTGAATATGGGCCACCATCTGTGAAACCTGGGTTTCGTCGGCCGTGGGATACATCCGTCGCAGAACGCTGACACACTCTTCTGTCTGGTTATGGAAGAGTAGCTGACGAGGCGATTCGGGGCACCAGAAGAGGAGGACGCCCAGCAGAATCGACGGGATTCCTCCGAGACCGACCATGTATCGCCATCCATGAGGCACCTTGTAAAAGGCTGCGTCGAAGCCATATGCGAGGAGGGAACCGGTTCCCAGAAAAACCATGTCGATGGAAATCATTCGGCCTCGGTATTTGGCGGGAGAGATTTCTGCAATGTACAATGGAATGATCTATTCTGTTAGAAACGAAGAGACGAGGAGTCAAAGACATACCATGGAGGCTGAACCAACACCGAGGCCAACGAGGATTCGACCAACGCACATCTGAGTAAGAGAGTACGAAGTTGCCTGGACGAGGGCTCCCACAGTGAAAAGCACTGAGGAGAACCAAATGGCCGGCTTTCTTCCATACTTGTCAGCTGTGACACCAGCGATGATGGCACCAAACAAAGCCCCAGCAGCGCAAAGTGCCGTGATGAGCTCCTTTTCCCAATGGTCAAGCAACCGTCCATTGAGGTCTGTTCCAAGGACAACGAGAACACCAGAGATTACTCCAGTGTCGTATCCAAAGAGCATACCACCGATGGCGGTTACGACGACGCAGAGGTTTAAAAAGAGTCCCGGGGTGGAGTCCTCGATAAAGTCCTCCCCTCCCTTGGGGTCATTGTCCTCGACATGGGAGTGAGCGGCGGCAGCCACAACTTCGTCTTTTCCTGCCATATTGAACGAATAAGGAAGTATTGTGCGGGATCGTGTCTGCGGGGATGGTGAGCAAATCTCCAACGTGATGCCGTCGTCGGGGTTTTATACCCAAATGCGGTGCTCTGGTTGTGAGGCGATAAACGGCTGCATCAGCTCACATTACATGAACTCCAAGGACTACCTAGCCAGAAATTCTAATAGTTCGGATACTGCTCCGGCCAATGGACAGAGACATGATTGTGGTTGACTCGAGACGGCCCACCCGTCGAGTCTGGGGTTGAGCGGAGAACTGGAGCACTTCGTCTCCCCATGGGGTTCCGTGTTAGCGTGACTAGCACTTGAGAAAGTGGAGGTGAGCGATTATGGCTGGAGTTGGAAAGTGTATCCGGAGATGAAGCAAGTGTATCCAGGTTGAGACAGGGGATTGAGACTTCATGACTCGTTGAGCTGTGATCGAGTCAGGCAAGTCTGTCCTTCCGAATAGCAAGTCTTTCCGGCTCCTCGTGACCCACTCACCGCTGCAGGGGTCATGTCGAACCCCGCACGAGGCGTCTTAGCAGAGTAATTCTATCCCTCCTCTCAACAAGTCTTTCCGGACTTGGGGCAAGTCCTCCACCATCGTCGCGAACTGTCAACTCGCAAACTCCAGTGGCGCTCAAGATTCACGATCACTTCGGCAAAGATGGAGACAAATTCTGCAGAACTGCCGCTCAAGATGCAGATCCGACCCGAGGAATTGACATAAAGGCACCGGGCCTTCGCATCGTTTGACACACTCAATCAACAACAACTCATCGACAATCATCAACAATGGCTCCTCAGAAACTCAAGATTGCTGCTGCTGGCCTCGGCCGCATGGGCAAGCGACATGCCATCAACTTCCTCAACCGCACTCCCCGCGCTGAGCTCGTCGCTGCCTTTACTCCCGACCCTGAGGAGATGGCTTGGGCCAAGGTCAACCTTGAGCCCCATGGAGTCACCTTGTACGATGACTACCAGAAGATGATTGAGCAGCCTGGTCTCCAGGCTGTCGTCATTGGTACTGCCACATCCGTGCACGCAGAGGAGGCTATCCAGGCCATGCAGAAGGACCTTCACGTCCTGTGCGAGAAGCCTCTCTCGACCAGCATTGAGATTGTAAGTACCATCTACCGCATTCTCGGCTACGCTAACTTGTCAGTGCCGCGATGTTGTGAACGAGGCCAAGAAGCGCCCTCACCTCAAGGTCATGTGTGGCTTTTCTCGACGATTCGATCAGTCCTACCGCGACGCCCACGAGAAGATGGAGCAGGGTGCCATCGGCCGACCTACAATCATCCGAAGCCAGACCTGTGATAAGCACGACCCCTCGGGCTTCTTTGTCGCCTATGCCGCCTGGTCTGGTGGTGTCTTTGTCGACATGTCTGTTCACGATATCGACCTGACGCTCTGGTTCTTTGGCGACGATGTCATTCCCAAGAGTGTCTCTGCCCACGGTGTCCGTGCTGTTCAGCCTGACCTCGGCAAGTACAATGATTACGATAACGCCGTCGGCATCGTCGAGTTCTGGGGTGGCAAGATCGCTTATTACTACTGCTCCCGAATGATGGCCCACGGACAAGAAGATACAACCGAAATCATCGGCACCGAGGGCAAGCTGACTGTCAACGGAAACCCCCAGTCCAACCTGGTCAACTACTACCACTCGGGTGGCATCACCCGCGAGGTGCCAGCCCACTACTACGGCCGCTTCGAGATGGCCTTTGTCCAAGAGTCCAACGAGTTTGCTGAGGCCTGTCTCGACAACAAGACCCTTCCCCTGAAGCTCACCAACGCTGTGCGGGCTGTTGAGATTGGTGCTGCTCTTCAGGAGGCTCTTGTTAGCGGAAAGCAGATCCGGTTTGATGAGGTTGGCCGTCGCATTGAGGAGACCAAGCTATAATAGACATACGACACACTTAATAGCAAAAGCATAAATGATCAAGCATTTTATTCTCTAGTATCTTGTATCCATTGTTCTTGCAGTGATGAACGTAATGGAGATGTATTCCAACCTGTTCGCTGTTGTACATGTTCCAGAAAGTTGAGAACCATTTCTTGATCGTCTTTTTCAGCAAAGACGCCGCCCCCTGTGACTGTTGAGTATGAGTGAATCAACTAGTGAGATAAACTTACAAACTGAAAGCGAGTGCCGCGCCGTAAAGAGGGCATTCTCTGCTCTTGCGTGGGAGTTTGCCAACGCTATCACCTGAAGGAGATGATTGCGTACGATTTGCTATCAGCGTCAGATTCCATCACTATTGTACCCATTTGACTAACCTCGACTCGTTTCCCTTGTCGTATATGCTCAAGTACCGATGATGCTACAATCGGTGTAGACATGGCGAGGATGATCTTTGCAATGTGATAGTATTGCAGCCCGACAGCTTAATGGTCAGCCGAAGCCACATTCTCGAAAGGGTACAAACCGTGAAAGGGAGAGAGAACCCATATTTCTGGTAGTAGCCTCCCTTCTTCTCTACTCCTCTTTGCTTCGTGGATGGGGTTGAATGCTGGCGACTTCAAGTCGAACCAGCTATCCACCTCCCGGCGAATCTCTTCCAGGCTATCCGCCGAGCAAGGCTTGTCAGACGAAAAGGCGCAAGCAAGTGCTTTTGCTAGCAGAAAAACCATCTTGTTGGCGTAAGCCGCGTCGTCCATGCGTTTGAACACGTCTGATTGTAGATACGTGTCCAAGTCTGATCGCAGCGGTCTTTGCTTCGTCAGCGAGATGTAAATGTCTTGTCGAAGACATAGCCAGGCGGCGGCTTCACCGAGGCCTCCGTTAAAATCGAACACGGACATGGAGTTGACGATTCTTGAGGTGCCGTTGAGGTGTAGCTCCTTGTCATCCGCTGCAAGAGTCAGACTTGTTCTGGTCTTAATCTGAAGCGCTTACCATCCATCTCCTCGTACTGCCGCAGAATCGCAATGGCGGCGAGTGTCTCTTCATCAACAGGTCCATTCTGCTCAGCCACTACCTCTATCAGGAGGCTTAGGCAGCGGTCATAATACTCCAGTGCCTCTGTGGTAGTGTCCGACATGTTTCGGTTCAGATGCCTCGAGGAGAAAGCAAAGACTGCGTATCGTAGCACAGGAAAGTACATGGATCGCCGAGGAACTTCGATTTCAAAGTGCCGACGCAAGTCAGTTGCATCCGCCCATAGGGCCATGTTCTCAGTGAAATTCCTGATAAGAATCGCTTCTCTGGGAGTGAAGGGCATTGCAGGGCGTGATGAAGGTGAACGTGGAGAAAGGTCGAGTGAGGAGCTGTCTCGGAGATGCCGGGTCCTGTCTCTTGACTCTGAGATATCCGAGCCATTCGTATCAGGCGAGACCATCATGTGTGGGGATGTGTGGAAGGCTGGTGACCTCTCAACCGGTGCATCCATGATTGGAAGGTCGAAGTTGTAATGAGCAGAATCTGCTGCTGGGGGTCCGATCCTGGGGGATCTTAATACCTGAACCATGGCATTGGGGGATTTACTCACGGTTCCCGGTCCTCATTTTCGTAGATCTGGGATAGCTGTGCGGTTTCATCGCAGTATTCCACTTGAAAAGTCAGCTCGTCCACCAAGAGAAATTCTCACGTACAATTGCTCTCTGGTTGAACCCAGACTTGGTTGTCGGAAAAGGCAAACTCGTCGGTAGAATCCAGTCCACTCCGGAACCGAACCTGCAAAGCACGAACACACTGAATGCCTGCTTTCACACAAGAAGTGCATGCAGGCATGTTCTTGTCGCCTAATCTGGTCACACCTGGCCCTGGTCGAGTGATGGGAGAACTCACACCTAACATGGCGAGCTGGGGAGGTCAGTCGCGTCTTGAGAAGGGAGGGTATCCATACCTCGACAAGCAGTGCTAGTCAAGTCAGTTTAGCACAGCATTATCAGACTGATACTTACCATCCTACCGCGACTCGACTCGTCCTCCTGGGCGCGCGATCGCCAGGCTCCATTGTTGTTGAGCTCAAGCCTATGACAAGAGGAGTGGCAAGAAACTGCGGGGAGTTTAATGAAGCATCACGTGCGGAGTTGGACTCATTACCCCGCAGTTTGTGGGGGACGGGAAGTCCGAATTACTTGCTTTTTCAGTCGAGACATGCAGGTCGAGGACAAACCCAGACAAAAGGACAGAAGCATCAGCGTATCCTCGTCTAAGGAGACTTATTGAGATATGATAAAAATAATAAGATATTAAGTAAAGAAAATCTAATACATAGTCTCCTATTAGGATTACTTTTATATGATTTTATGTCAATTTCTTCGTAATACGCCAGACCTCTCTACGTGCCCGCGTATGCTCATCACCCACTCCCTTAGTAGTAGGTACCGTATTGTGACGAACTGCCGTGCAGCATTTATGACCTATCCCAGTGGTCCTTAGCCGCTCGCATACGTCGTAGCCAAGGTCGTCCCACTAGTACGTACTAATTATCATAATGCCCTGGCACGTAAGCCTTGACGGTTGCCAAGATTCCACCTACGACCACTCTTAGGTAGACGCAACGTGCCACCTTCTATACTTGGTCGTTCGCCATTCGGAGTTGACCGGTAATAGGACTCATTAGCTTTGGGATCTCTAGCTCATCCACATACCGCTCGTTGACCCGGGCCGCTCCTGATCCGCCGTCTAACATAATAGCGGAAAACCGCTCTCCCTCGACCCATCCTTCGACGAATACTGCTTCCGTGCCTGTTAGAAGGTATCTTCTACTTTTGCCATTGGCAAGTTAGTTATTGTGCCCCATACAAACAGACCACTGGGCCAAGTACCCAGCAGTAAGGGCGGCCTCCGCTCTTGCGATACGGAACCAATAGATCTTTTTGATCTGGGCAGTTGGATAAGTGTGACGAAGCAATGACTTTAGGCCCTGATCATGAACGGGGTTCAAAATGAATCACGTTTTGAGGAGGGACATGCTGGCGCATAAAATTAGGTTGGCCAACGTCTCGTACCAAAATCCTGTTCTGTGCATACGTGATTAAAACTGAATCACCCCCTCACGGCGCATTCATTTTGAACCCCGATTTCCAGTGTGATCATCGTCAAATTGACCTCAAAGAGCAAGTCCGCAACGTGCGGGAGCTCGTGGCGACATGGTTACATGCCAGGATGCACTTAGGACAATGATGCTTCTATCGCGTGCTGGAAGTGGTGCTGGATTGAGGTTGGCGCGTCTGATAGGCGTCTAACCCGAAAACTCAAAGCCGAGTTCATTCTGAACCCCCTTCATGATCAGGGCCTTAAGCTCGGTGTCTCTATTCTCTGTACGATACTTCCTCAAATCGAATTTGAAAAACATTCTCTTGAAAGCGCGCGTTCCGTCGTAAGAATGTCACAGATGCGCTTAATTCCACTATGAATGCGACTTTCTAGTCCAAACTGACATCCAGAGATTTGCAAATGCCGGCTACCAATTCTTCAGATACATGGAACCATATCGCACAGACTACTCCTGGTGCAAGGCTGGGTTATCGCCCTCCTTGGGCATGGGGACGAACAACCAGGTAACAGCAGTGGCCGTCAACAGCCCGCACAAGACGGGCTGCAAGACGGCAACACCAGCACTAGCCGCAACGAGGCCGGTGATGATTGGGAATAGACAACCTCCGAGTTGCGCAAAGACAAAGACAAATGACAGAGCCGTTGATCGGATACGAGGGGCAAAGAGCTTGGAGCCAACCGAGATGCCCTGATGCCGTCAGCAATAGTAATCGTTTAGGGTGTATTGAAACAACCTACCGTAGCAAAGTAGGGGCCCATGAAGAAGCCCAGCAAACTGATAGCAATCGAAGCCGCGATGATGTTGGGGACACTGCATTGTTAGCCGCAGTCAAACGTCAGACGAGAAACTTACAGCCAAAACAAAACCTGAAGGCCAATGCTGATAATGGTGAAGCCGAAAATCATCCTCCGGACCCCGAATCGGTGCGTTGGTTCAGCCAAAAACAACCTTCCGAGCAGCGATCCTCCGCTGAAACCCGCAGGAACAAATCCCATCTGGTTGATATCTCCATCGCGAACCGCAACGAGATACTCGACAATCCATCCACTAGCCGTGAGAGTAGCGCCGAGGAAGAAGAAGAAAAAGAGGCTAATAAGCCAGACGCTCTTGGTCCTCAGTGCCTCCTTCATCAGGAGCAAGGCATCCTCACTTCTTGATGCAGGTGTCTCATCAGCTTCCAGTGTCCGTTCCGTGACTGGCTGCTTTCTCTTGATTCCCATCGTGTCCCAAAACGCAAACGAAACGAGGACCAAGTTGAGGACACCAATTCCGAGAGGGAAAATGTAGAAGAGATACCATCGCGAAACGCTTCCGGCTGAAGCAACACCGGTCGCGACGAATGGCCCCACAAGGCACCCAGCCATGTACATGGCATGGATAAACGCGAGCCATCGATGCGATCCTTTTACGCCCGCAACAAAGGTATTGCCGTGTGTGTCCTGGTAAGCCTGGCCGAGACTAGCCAGCATAAAGCTGATGGTGAACAAGGCAAAGGGTGGTCGCCAGGAACGTAGAGCATGAGACAGCACCTGTAACCCAGCACCAAGAGCGAGCATGGCACCGAGATCAAGGACTTGGCACAGATGCGTATTTGAAAAGGCGGCCAGAAACCAACCCATAAAGTTGGCTCCGTAGCTGCAACGGTTAGCGTTGTCATGACACATAATCGCTCGACTCACACAGCTGATACAATGGCCGTGGTAACTTTGTAATCTCGGATTACATGGGGGACAAGAGCTCCGATGCTGCCATCGTTGACTCCGGCGACAAAGAAGGAAAATGCAACACTCATGATCCTGAGCAGGTCTGCTTTGTTGGGTTTGTTCGACACATGCTCAGGTTCAGTGTCGTTGAGTGAGTTCCTAGGACTCTCGTGCTGAGTCTGCAGTTCGAACGTCGCGGGGACGCTACTGGTCTCTGTCTGCGTCACGGTCGCCATTTTGACTGGATCAAAGGTGCAAAAGAAGAGTTCAAGAGTCAGCAAACTCCATGATCATGTTATATTTATTACTTTAAACGGGAAATGCTCGGTTACACATCGGTTACGTCTCCATTTGGTGCAGATCGAGCGTTCACGCGGCATCACAAAATCCACAACACCATCACCAAATTGGGGAACGTCGGGCCGCAATGGCTGAACCACGGTTAACAGCGCGCCCTGGATGTCGAGACAAGACGACGAAATAAGGTAATGGAAGACGGGCCGTTCCCCGGTTCAAGTATCCGCCTGACCTCGTTCCATCTGGCATGACGGTAGGGATGGTAAGATCAGAGCCCCTATTGTGGAGTGATTCCATCTCCATTTGCGGAACCATGTCAGGGCAAGGCCTTATTTCCTAACCTGGTAGTAAGGGAATCCCAGTTTTTGTGGCTACCCTAGACTGAATCGTTTTTCGTATTCATTGTGATTAACGCCCTCTCTAAACTTAATCGATCTTAGAGTAAATGCATGTAATACCGTTTCTATAGATCTGGGGAAATAAGGCCGTCTCATTTGCAGTTCAAATATCTCTTATTGCCCGTGCAATAACGACAACTGTTGTGTATTCGCATTCGACTCGGTGCCAGTGCCGATGAGCTATCGTATACTTACACTCTGCCCTACCGGGCCGCCATTCTCAATACCTCCTAGCGGCCTCCCAAAATCTTGAAGGCCTTCTCTTACTCTCTTCCCCACTTTTGATCAGGTGTCAATCCAATGAACGGGTGCTCCCAAGACTCGATCGCACCATCAATCAGAGGGTGGTGATTTGAGCCCGACACGCGGGCATTCACGTGCCATATGCGCGTAAAACGCCCGCAGCAAGACTTTGCTTGGCTCTAAGCTCGTAAATTCGCGAATTAGTGAAGCCCTCGAGAAGGCTTGAAAGTGTTGAGTCGAGAGTCGAGTCCCCAGTGACCGCTCCCTAATCTCAAAAGCTGCTAAGTACAGAGAGCAAAGCCTCAAACTTTGACTGTCCTCGAGGGCAAGCCAGATCCCTGAGTTTGATGCTCGATCAGATGGGAATCCTCGTCTTCCACGTTTGCGTTCGCCCGAGATTGCAGCCACGAAAGCAAGGCGCGTGATTTGATCGGCAATGTCCAACGCACTAGAAGGACACAAGACTTGATCCCGGCGCGAGATACGACGAAGGATCTGCAACAACACATGGAACACTAGACGAAAGAATGCGGGGTCAAGCCGCTCCTGAGGCTAATAACCCCATCTCACTGGAGGCCAGCCGTGTGGTGCGGATGGTTCCTTGGAGGAGGAGCAGAGCACGTTCCCCTCCTTCGGCGCATCAATAAAGCGAATGCGGCACAGCCAACGAGGTGATATTGGAGAAGCCAAGGAACAGGCCGGGCCCGGGGCAATTGGCGCCGGTTGGGATGTAACGTTTGCATGGAGGCCGGGGAATTGGCCGGAGTGACGCCGTCCATACCTGCTATTCCGGGGTAGCTCCCATGCGGGGTGCCCACGGGGTGGCCAGGATCCCCCCGAGGATCTGATAGGCGGGCGTATAAGCTGTGAACCCTCTTGGAGGGCTTGGCCTGTAATAGGCGCGTCTAAAGGAAAACGAGACGAACCCCAGGTGGCTAAATGACATGGTGCTGATAATAGTTCCACGACTAACAGGACGGACCATCCATGCATTAGCCCGACACTTCACCCGCCAGGCATCATGGAAAGCTTATAAGTTGGATGCGACCTGCACTGTTGCACTGACTTGTCTCTTGGTAACCCGTCCATCCATACACATTGCCATTGTCATTGTTCATTCAGGCAGACACCATCCAACATGGGCAACCCCGTCGATGTAAAGGCCGAGGGCGGCCAAGAGGTCGAGCATGCCTACGATGTTGAAGACAAGACGTACGCTGCCGAGGACAAGGCGGCAAATGCCCAGAAGCAGGATGCTATCGAGGCAGAGAATGCGGAGCACAACATGGGTGTGCTCGAGGCCGTTCGAGCGTACCCCATGGCTTCGCTCTGGGCCTTTATCATGTCCTGCACTATTGTGAGCTACACACTCTCCATCTACTCTGACTTGAGCTAACACCACCTCTAGATCATGGAGTCTTACTGCGTCTTCCTCATCGGCAGTTTCATCGCCCTCCCTCGATTCGCCAAAGATTACGGTATCAACAATAATGGTAAATGGGTCATCGAGACCCAGTGGCAGTCTGCGCTCCAGGCTATCGGTCCCATCGGTGCGCTGCTCGGCGTCTTCCTCGCTGGTCCCCTCACCAGCAAAATCGGATACCGCTGGGCGACCATCGCCGGCCTCATGGCCCTGAACGCCTTCATCTTTGTCTTCTACTTCGCCAACTCGCTCCCTGTGATGCTGGTGTCTCAGATCCTCGAGGGTATTCCGTGGGGAATCTTCATCGCCAACTCCCCCGCATACTGTTCCGAGATTGTGCCCATGAAGCTGCGAGCTCCCGCTACTCAGATGCTTCAGATGTTCTGGGCCATCGGAGCCATCATCGTCGGTGGCATCACCTACCATTACAACACTCTGGATCATCCCAACGCTTATCGGTACGTGATTTTTCGCATAACATGTGATTCCTCTGCTAACAAGAGAATAGCATCCCCATTGCTCTTCAATGGATGTTCCCCACCCCTCTTGCTATCCTCATCTTCTTGGCCCCCGAGTCGCCTTGGTGGTTGGTTCGAAAGGGAAAAATGGAGGAGGCAGCACGCGCTGTGGAGCGCCTCGGACGCAAGTCGTTGATTAACAAGTCCAACGAGACCGTCGCTATGATGAAGCGTACCATCGACCTCGAGAAGACCGAGAAGGAGCCTAGCTTGATCGAACTGTGGAAGGGCACCGACCGCTACCGCACCCTCATCGTGTGCGGTGTCTACGCCGCACAGAACCTTACTGGTAACCTGATTGCCAACCAGGCCGTCTACTTCTTTGAGCAGGCCGGCATGAAGACTGATACTGCTTTTGCCATGGGTCTCATCACCTCGGCCCTCCAGACCGTCATGGTCATGCTTTCTTGGATCCTCACAACCTACCTTGGCCGACGTACCATCTACCTCTGGGGTTCAGCCATGAACATGGTCGTCCTCGTCGCTATCGGTATCGCAGCCTCTTTCGGACAGTCAACCTCGGCCTCCCTCGCGCAGGCGTCCCTGGGTCTCATCGTCTCTGTCCTTTTCACTCTCGGCCCTGCCCCCGCTTCGTGGGTCATTATCGGAGAGACATCTGCCATTCGCCTCAGACCTCTTACCACTGGTGTCGGACGTGGTTGCTACTACCTCGTCAACATTCCTTGCATCTTCCTGTCCAGTTACATGCTCAACCCCACGGTAAGATAACCTCGCTCGCATTTCAAGGCACATCTGCTAACATTCCATAGGGCGGAAACCTCGGCGGCAAGTGCGGTTATGTCTGGGCTGGTACTGCCCTCGTCTGCTTGGTCATGTCATACATCTGGGTGCCTGAGATGAAGGGTCGATCCTACCGTGAGATTGACATTCTGTTCCGACGTCGTGTCCCTGCTCGCAAGTGGACCAAGACGGTCGTCGACATTCACGATGATGAGTAGATTCAGATTCAGTTAGGGATCGCACCGCTACCCCAAAAGGGAAGCTATTCCGGTTTCCCCTTGTTACTGTACAAGCGACGGCCCGGCGGGGCGCACCCGTTGCATGTTGGCATTACGTCAACTGCCGGGCATAGGGAAGCCAAAACGCTCCGCCATAGGCTGGTTAGGTTACAATGAGATCCTATAAATAGATGTGGTTCTCGTTTCTCGTTAAAATATTTGCCTGACCTCTCCACTCATGTGAATGACAAGGGTCAACTTGACCCCCATGGGGACATAATCTCCGACAACATCATGTGGTAATATGAGAGCCTCTACTATGGAATGGGTGTCCTCCATTTTTAGAGGCATAGAGTGCATGTTGTCGGCAGGAGCCGATGTTTCGTAAGCTGGTAGTAAGCAACCCTCCTGGACTTTCGGCCCTATAAGAACTATCCTATATCTAGGTTTGCAAAACCAGTGATATGAGCTTAGCAAGCTATGAGCAAGAATTGACTAAGGTTCGGGGACGGCATTCATCAGCATCCTCAACTCCGATGGCGAGCGCGGAGTTCTGCAAGAAGTTGAAAGAGGAAGAGGGCATTTGTTTGGTTCAGGGGGCCACTGCTTTGGCGAGGGTGATGTGGGTGACTTTGAAGGGTATATACGGATCACGCTGGGAAACCCAGCTCTATTGCGGGAGCCCTACCATCCTGGAGAGATTCATCCAGAAGCAATAACTATCATGAAGATATAACAAAGTGATATCTCCTAAGTTGCCAACCTGAGATTGTTTGAAAGATACAGACTGTTTACGTTTTATACCATGTGACCTGTCCATCTTGAATAGGTGTTTTCCCCGAACCGCGGTCTCGATACACTTTTCCATCTACACTCGATAACATCCAGTTGGCCCAAATAAATAACCAGACACCTCCATGTACACACTGGGTGGTGGGTACTTCGGGTGCACTGCCACTCCCTTAGCAACCAGCTTGCTCTCAACCGGCGCCTCCTCGGGGTTTGGACAGTCCGGAATAACGGTACACAGAGCGTAATCAACATGCACCCTTTCAGCATGCTTTGATTCCTAATCAGAAACCAC
Organism: Fusarium solani; assembly: GCF_023522795.1. Classification (NCBI taxonomy): domain Eukaryota; kingdom Fungi; phylum Ascomycota; class Sordariomycetes; order Hypocreales; family Nectriaceae; genus Fusarium; species Fusarium solani. The sequence continues at coordinate 2,733,590 of NW_027072147.1, read as the reverse complement.
GGAAGTTGAGATCCATGTCCAGTCAGAGAGACGAACAACACTCGAACCCTCTGTCCGTTCTGTCACCAGAAAGACACGGTCTTGATCGTATACGTCCAGCTCTAGTACGCGGATAATGATTCGGCGGTCTTCGCCGAGATCGAACTGTGGGAGCTTGTGCTGCCAAGAGACGACAACCTGCCTCTCAAGGTCTCGTTGGGACTCTCTCTGGAGGGCTCAGACGATATCGCTCTGGTCGGTTCGGATGACTGTTTGGACTTCTCTTCGCACCAAAGCAATGCTGTCTGGGGGGTTGAGCGACAAAGGGTGGGGACAGCCCAGGTCGTAAATATAAAGCAGCTTCCGTAGAGCTCTTGGCGCATCCTCTGAAGAGATGGTCATGACCCGGATCATGTATTGGGACGACACATCGGCTGCCCACTGCACGGTTGCGATCAAGGAGATAGCACATTCGGCGGACATCTGGGAATCGATGACGAAGGCGACGCAAAGAGAGTCGGTAGGCGCAATATCCATATTCCAAGACTTAAGCCCAGGACCATTGGCCACTCGGTAGCTTGTAAGCGATTCCCTCCATCCGTGATAGCATTGGAACTCGAAACCAGGACCCTCGTCGGTCTCAACCCCAGCCCAGAGTCTGTGATGAGCATAATAGGCGGCGGCAGCATCCAAGGACGACCCGACACAGATACCCCGGTCCGCATCCCAAAGGCCGGCCATGATGACTTGCCAGACGTTCTCATCGGACATGCAGTGACGGGAGACCTTGAGGTGGGCGAAGCTGACGTTTCTGGGACCGGGTGGGCTGTCGCTGCTTGCCCATTCGCGAATCCCTTCGAAGACAATATTCGGAATGTCCATTCTTAACAGGGCGGGCGGCCCGCGACGGAGAAGGCTGGGATCGAGAGCGACGGACAAAGGATCGGGAAGAGGAGATCGGAGTTGAAGTTGAGGCTCTGAATCACACCCTCTGGGAGGAGTTGCGCGGATGTGAGGATGGATCGAATGCGAAGGTCGGAGATGAACGGTAAACAAACGTAAAGGCGGAAAACAAAAAGGCGAGTCCTCGCTCTCTGCGCTCAAAATCGAGTCGGTCAGATAACGCAGATAAGAGCAGTGCTGGGCACTGCTGGGCAGTGCCAGATGTTTTCCTTCACCTCCCAGTAACACAGTAAACAGTAGGAATGCAGGCGGGGATAAAACTATGATGAGATTGGCTACTAATGAAGAGCAGAAGATTTCATCAGAGTTTAGTACTCTGGCAAAGGATGATTTGAGGAGGTTCAGACAGGGGTCGAAACGAAGGAGAATAGGACGCGGAGGCCGAGTGGGCAGTTCAAAGAAACTAGCAGTCAATGTTATTGAAATGAGGTAAGAGCTGTCTTACCATTTGCTTCTTGACAGAGAAAGACAAGAGATTCTTTTCAGCGCGAAAACATGCTGTCAAGATTCAAAGGTCGCTCCCGCTCGCAGCTGTTTGACATTGCCGTCTGGCAAGGGACGTGGCGCCTACGGTTACACGGCAGACTGTGAGTCACACACTGCATTCGCTTCCTTTTTCTTGTACTTCAAGCATGAGCAAACGGACAAAAATCGGTAGAAAAGGTGTCCAGTAGCATGTGGTTGACACGACCCTACTTGACAAGGCCAACCAAAGCCCAACATGTCCACACCGAGCAAGGTGCATTTCTCTTCCGCCATAAGGCGTGAAGAAAACTTTGAGAGCTTCTTTATGCTTTGACAACTCTCCATACAGTTCATACAAGAAGGTTGTCTTTGAGCATCAGATACCACCTCCGGCAAAGATTGATATTGCGACCCGTTACTAAGATACCGCAGATCAAAGCTGCTCTGGTAGATAACAGGACGGGCATGATCATTTTTTAGTCCAAATAACATTCAAACACTTGTGGGAAGTTGCTTCAAACCGAGGATTGGCTGCAGCTTTTTATGACGAAAGTGACTTGACCATCCCCAGTGTGTACAGCAATGATTGCATGCTCTTCCCCAATAAAGAGCAACACTGACACTGACACACTATTTCAAAATGATATTTAGACTAAGTTGCACATTGCGATACCTTAGCTACTGCTTACAGGTCTTACATACCGAGCTGCATGACCGAGGCGGCACAGGCTGAGGTGAGCATCAGTGGTCCCGCCGGCTTTCATGAACATGCGACCGTATTCACGACCCAATAGGTTGGTTGCTGGGTTTTTCTCCATTGGGGCGGGGGGCTTATCACAGTGAGGTGAAAGGAGCTGACAGGCTTACCAGCTGTTCCTTCATCGCTCATAAATAGGGAGCATCCTGCGCTTCGAACGAGTCGGCTAAGCGAGCCCATCCCCTCTCTTCTTTGGCCAAGCCTGCCTTAAGACGTATTCTGTACAACTGTCATCGAAACACACCTAGATCAGCGGCCGGTACCATGAGTGTTCACACAAAGACTGCACTTATACCATGGGATCCTTCGAACGAGGCGCATTTCAAGCGTATGTATGTTCAGCGGGTCGCATGTGGTTGGCGATATGAAGAGGTGGAAGAGTGGAGGAGCAAGATGCTCAAGAGCCAGAAGTTTCTCTACTGGATTGTGCGTTCTTGTCTAGTCGCGTGTTAGGCTTCAGTTGAGCCAGTATGCTGACATGCAGCAGATATTAGCCGATGATCTTGAGGGGCGAGAAGAGTTGCTGGCAACGCATACAAGCCGGTACCCTGATGTAATGACCAAGAGAATAGCGACTCACGGGAAGCCGAGACGTCTGACAAATCCCAGGAAGCTGAGGAGCTCTCAGATACAGCGGATACAGTATTTAACACGCCTCGTGAACCAACGAATCGTTACTTCCTCCCCATAGGTCATATCGCACTCGAATTGCTTCCTGGACAAAACGAGCGATTTCAACTTGCATCCTCTACCATATGGATCATGTCGCTCTATATTTCATGGTACACATCTTCAATGACTTACTCGAAGGGCTGCTGACCACTGTAGGGCACTCCAGAGTGCTGGCCTCGGACGTAGTGCCATGGCCGAAACAGAGAGACTCGCAAGGCTTCCTCCCTTCAACCGCGACGTCATCGGCTTGGACACGGTTCAGAAGCATTTCCAGCTGGGCGACAACAATTTTAATAAGACGCATTACAGTTCCAGTGGAGCAGAAGTGCGTGCAATCGAAGAATGGTACATGCGTCAGGGATACGAGGTTGTCAAGAGGGTTGATAGAGGGTACAACTGGCACGACCCCTCGACTGGAGATATTCTTCCGGTGCCGCTTGTCTACATGGTGAAGAGGTTCGTGTAGGGAGTGGGGAACGCCATAGCCGCCTGTGTGATACGAGACCACTGGGCAGCAAGCCTCTATTAGTTAGACAATACTCAAGCTGACGGTCCTCCTTTTACTACCCGCTCGTAGTCTGGAAGCTGCCAAGTTCCGACATCCTCTCGGAGAACTCGCTTGCCAATGACATCCACTCTCAGCATCATGGCTAACCACATAAAAACGTTGGCAATGGTGACACCGAACGACGACGTCGGTAGCCTACTCCAGAATGACTCGCCATCCGTCAAACCGCGTTGAACTTGATCCATGAAAGGACGGAACTTTTCGTCGTAAGCCTTAAGCGCAGATGGAATGCCGTCCTTGCCAGACTCTCGACAATGCTTTTCAATCTCTCCAGCCAGCACATATGCCCCCACCATGCTCGACGTCGTTCCCATGCCTGTGGATGCTGATGGGCAGAAAGCAGCATCTCCAACAAGAACAACGCGACCCTCGGACCAAGCATCGAGTTGAACAACGCCGAGACGCTCACAGTAAAAGTCATCGGTGACCATCATATCTGCGAGGATCTCATCTGTCTCCCATCCCGCCTCTTTGAACATGCCCGCGAAGGCTTGCTTCTCCTTGTCAATGTCCCCCTTGCGAATATCCTTCATCCACTCTTTATCAGTCTTGCAAGCCATGTAAATCTGGACTCTGGAATCGTCGTTGCGTCTGGTGAAGATGAATCTCTTTCCAGTAGCGAGGTAGAACCGCGCATCGTATTCTTTCCCTTTCTGATTTTGACGAGGAATGGTAAAGTAGGCGATGTAGGCACCCAGGTAGTGAGTAGGATCCCCAGCGTCTGGCCCAAGCATGGCTTTGCGAGTGCGTGAAGCTTGGCCGTCAGCACCGACAACGAGATCGAATTGGTCGTTCTGCCCTCCTGAAAAGATGACATCAACGACGCCGTCATGTTGTTCGAAGCTTTCGACAGTCGTACCAAACATGTACTTGACTTGGTCCCTGGTTGATTCATGTAGGATATCGCAAAGATCCTTTCTCATGATCTCGAAATCGGTGGTAAATCCTTGAAGTCCTTGGCCACTCCTGTTAGCCGGGAAATACGCCCATCGCTTGTTCAAGCTGTCGACGATCTCTAAGCCTTGCTCTTGAACCGATTTGGCCCGAAACGCCTTTTCCAGACCCATGCGTTTCATCACTTCGATGCCGAGCCCGCGCAGGTCGAGTTGGAGGCCCGTGGAGCGCAATTTGGGATAGCGCTCAATGACAGTGACGTTGAAGTTTGCTTTGGACAGCCAAAACGCAACGGCTTGGCCGGCGATGCCAGCACCGCAAATGAGGACTCTTGGCTGCGACATGGTTGGTTTGGGTCAAGATTGGTGGCTGTTGGAGTGAACATTGGGCTTTTGCATCTGTCATCCTGGAACTGTAAGGACTGCTATTCTTATAAACAAACAAATCACCGGTCGGCGATTTCTCGAGTCGGTGAATTGGGAATCACAAGGCATTTCGTCGTGATACTGTTGGTTGTAAGCCCGAAGAAAGCCAGGGATGAGTCGTTGGCCGGATGTATAAAATGCCGACCGTGCGGATCGGCCTTAAAATGCGGCCGAATTGAACCGACGCCTTTGCTGGGATATCTCGGCAATCATGATTGATTGGATGGACAGGCCAGTCCTTCAGTTCCTCGAATGCTGATGGCGTCCTTCTAGCTCTGGACTGACTACATGTTTCCTGTTTCTCAAGGTGCCGCAGTCTCTTAGGAGGAATTAATAGGCGCGGACGGTCACAACGGAGTTGAGAATTGGGCCTTTTCTTAGGTAGTTCCTGATTCAAACAGGCGTGAATTTGTAGTGAATATCCCAACTCTCGAATACTATAGGTTATTGTCTCTCCTCTAGCACTCAGGCACGTGTGTGTTCCCTGATCTGGTCTGCCTTATAGATCGACAATGACCACTTCCCCCGCTAGCTCAATGCTTAGCGTTTGGGCTCTCATCCAAATGCAACAAGACGAGCAAGTTATGATGACCCCAGTGGTGGCGGTATCGCTTTCCGTACACATACATGGGAACGGTGAGAAGCATCAGGAACCCTGTGATGCCAGCGATTGTGTCAAAGAGTTCAGCTGCACCCCTTGCTACATACCAATCCACAATGAAATTGGTCAGACTGCACATGATCAGCATATGATAGGGAAAGGAACCGTGGATTAACCCACCCGTAGAAGAAAAAGTTCTTGAACGTGATGTTCATGATGAACATTTCGACGGCATGTGCAGGCTGAGCGTCAAGTGCATAAGCCATGGTGACGCTGGCAGCCACGCTCATACCGAACAGTGTGATGCCCCAAATAGTAGAAATGGCGTAGATGGACAGCTGAGATTCGATTGCATGGCCAAATCCCACCAAGCCAGCTACAGAAAAGATTGCACCCACACTTGCGAGGACAAGTCTGAATTCTGGCTCGTACACGCCCCTGTTGCGCCTCGTCATGAACTTGATAAGAGGATCGGAAATAAGTCCTAGAAAGATGGTAGCGAGAGCACCTCCGACAAGTGGCCCAGCTGATACGTAGCCAACCGCTGCAGCGTTGAATCCCCATGGAGGTGCCGCAAACATGACACCGGCAAGGACCGACATGGCCACAAACCACGCCATAATCAACCCAGACACGAAAATGTTGTACGAGGCGATGAGGTTGAGAATGATGAAAATACTGGCCAGGACCATAGAGATCAACGACTTCTCTGTGAATCGCCCATTGTAGAGAGCGAGCTCCTGGTAGAATGTCTTTGGCTGTGGAAGGTCGCTCGTTGTAGAGCCAGGGCTAGACTTGCGTTGGGAGATTTCAACATGGTCAGCATCAGCCCTCTTCTCCTCGGCTCCATCCAGGTCTGTGTTGGAACCGATTCGGTCGATATTGAAAACAGGTGATCGGTTGTACGCGGTCTCGGGGACAAATAGAATGACCAAGATGGTCTGTAGGGCCACAAACGGCAGGAGAATGTGAAAGTTGTAAGGCCATCCGAGCCTGGTTGTGATGAGGCCAGCGAGGACGGACACACCGTTGCTCAGACTGCTCAGGAAGAAGATGACCAGAGCGACGTAGACACCCCGTTGATGCACAAAGTAGATGTCAGTCACGACAGAAGTGCAAAGAGACTCGTATGCAGAGGCACCAAACCCCTGGAGCAGTCTTCCCGCGACAAGCGTGTTGTAATTTTTGGAGAACTCGGCAACAAGGCATCCGGCGAGGCCGATGACGGAGGACAGAACAAAGACAGGGCGCTTCCCGTATTTTCGAGCAAAGGCTGAGGCGAAGGGGGAGACAGCACCGACGGCGAGTAGCATGTATCCGTTCAGCTTGGCAATATCGGAAAAGGATCGATTAAGGTCGGTGGCAACCTGGACGATTCCGGCATTCAACATGGGTGCCTATAAAGGAATATTAGTTAACTCGCAGGGTAAGGCTGACTCGAGAAGGGGTGACCGTACAGGAACTACGCAGACAAAGGCCGTTCCAAGGAGGATGATGGCGAAGACGGCCATCTTCTTGGAGTTGGACCAATTCAATGGATCATTGGGGTCCTCGGCGGGCTGGGGAACAAGAACGATATGAGATTCCTTGCCCAAGCCGCGCTTCAGACGCTCATGAATCTTGGAAGGATCGGCAGCTGACTGGTCGAGAGTGACGGTGCCGGGGACATGATGACCGTCCGGATTTTCGAGAACTCCTAGGCCCATTGTGAATGCCGTGAAGAATGTTAGATAAGATGCTGTCGAGAAATTCCCTGAACACAGCTGGTAACTCTCAAGTACTTAATACAATTCATCACCATCACTTGATCCCTTACAACTGAGCTACATGCGCTAGTTGTGGGGTAGTTAAAATGCGGGGGTGGGGAGAAGATTGATGGGTGTGGGTCAGGTGGGCGTTGTAAATCCGGGGTAAAATTCAGTGAGGACACGACGATGACAAATTGAAGTTGAGTAAACAGGGGCTTTCGAACCCCCCTGCTTCGTGACCCCCTTGGCAAGTGGATTAATTCGGTTAACAGTTAAACCTCGCTATTTTGCTCCCCTGATCGAGGCCAATCGGTGCACCTTACCTTGGCTCCAGAGACCGGGTGTTCGAAAGCCCCCGACTCAACTTACAGGGTCGCTCCTTGTAGTATTCTTATCACCTCTTTATGATGGCTTTTGCTTTTAAGCCGTTTTAATAGTTCAATATGTAGTTCTAGGAACGTAACACGATCAAGACCATAGACATGGCTAAGTATTTCAAGATATATCTTATATTCAACAAACACGCAGGCAAATGCTTGAAGCTATCATGTTATGCATACTTTCAGAGCTTCGTATCCGCATTCGATGTTGAAACAAAAGCCTTGTATCCGATAAAGAGCCCATTGGGATCCCATTTCTCTCTAATCCTCATGAATTTCGCACAAGCGGACTTTGACCATACTGGAATCTGGAAGACAAATCATGTGAGACTTACGTTCATGAATCTGGGCACCGCATCACTTACACTGGAAGAGTGAAGAGAACCATTTGACTGGTCAAAGTCAGCAACGTACATTCCGCAGGCGACAGATTCAGCCTGCTTATATGACTGTTGCATGACTTGTCGGACTTTGGTTTGGAGTGATACGTCTTTCCATCCTGAAAAGGTTGAGATGTAATACTGTTGAGGGATGCTGAGTACCGCATCCGCCTCATCAACGTCCAGGGTGTCAGCCATGTAGATGCATCCGTATGATGATCGCGTTGGTAGATTACACATGGCTGGCTTGATAGCTTCGATGAGCTGCAAGTCGGCTGTGTCAGAACTCGACTTCATATGTATGAGACCTGAATACGCACCTTGTCATGAGGCACAGCTGGGTCATTGAGAATGCTGTTAATACCCCATTTCTGACCTGGAGTCTGTGGGTTTAAGAGGTGTTGAAGCTTGAAGAACTCCTCCCAATCAACTTCAGCCACGGGCTTAGACTCAATCAGGCATCCTTTGAGGTTTTCCGGCACCTGATCCCAGACACTGAGCATGCTCTCTGCATCTGAAAGACTGTCTGCATAGGCTGAAATGTTGACAAGCAGCAGAAGAGGTGAAGTCGAAGGCACACTCTCATCGGAGGAATTGGGCTCAAAGAGCTCAGGGTGCAGGGTACAGGCCGCCGTCTCAGTAAAGGACTTGGGCATCTGGTTGTTTCGTTCAAAAGCAAAAGAGAGAAAGGCCTCGTAGTTGTCTTTACCGGAGAAAGTATAAGCACGACCATAGTGTTTCTTCTTTGGAATGGTACGGCTCCAGATTCGAGTAACAACTCCAAAGAAGGCCTGACCAGCGCCACGTGCGGCCCAGAAAAGATCAGGGTTGTCAGTCCTGCTTGCAATCAGGACCCTGCCGTCGGGAACGACAATCTCCAACTTGATTATCCAGTCGGTGACAGTAGCTCCCCATCCTCTCATGAAGAAGCCTTGGCCGCCGGCGAGGCAGAAACCACCCAGGGCCACATCTGGAGCATGTCCAAAGGGGAAGAACCGGTCTAGAGCGTCGGTGGACTTCCAGGCCTCGTACACACGGACGGCAGGGCCAAAGGAGACTTGACCAGTCTGGGAATCGTAAGTGATCTCCCTGTTGAGACGACCGACGTCAATCAGGATGCCATTGTTGATCAATGATGGTTTCGATGGAAGGTGTCCACCCGATCGAACACCCACGGCCACACCAAGTTCTCGGGCCCTTTGGAGCGCCTTGGACACATCCTGGACTGACTGGACGGCGTGAATCTCGATCGGAAACCTGCCAGTGTCCTCTTTGTTGAAGTAGCGCTCGCGGGAGTTCTTATAGTCACTTGTCCCTCTTTGGAGCACGGTGGGTGTGATAACGTCGGGCGGAGCGCTGCCAGTCATGATGATATCGGGACGATAGATGTGATATTGGTGGAGATGTCTAGAAGTGTGGTCTGTGTCGAACTGAGGGGAAGCTCGCAATTTGGCTGTCAGCCATTTAAGTCTAATCCGACGGCGCTCCAGCCGAAGAACAGAAAGGGGGTTCCTTGGCATGCCGAAGGATCATGTCGTGACATGTGTGGGGTAAAGAAGACGGCAGCCGAGGACGGAACCGGGAGAAAAGAGTACGACCCAACACACAATCTAATGCCTCAGATTTATTGTTACTGTTACTTATAAAGACATAAATCAGAGCGGACCAGGTGAATCGAGAAGAGAATGTTAGATGCGGTGGTTGGATTAGTTAGATAGATACTGGTACACTATCAAGAGCCAAACACGAAGGCCAGCCAGAGCCCCAGCAGAGTATCGAATCCAATGGCTTGGCCAATGCTGACCATCTCGCGATACTGTTCCATCATTGCCTCTGTTCCCTTGAGATGCTTCAACTGACCACCCCTAATTTCGCGATGGCCCCAGACACCGAGAACGGCTCCCAAGGCTTCTCGCCATGGACAAACGCGATGACGGCCTTGGCAAACTCTTCCGACGCCGCCCTCTGGGTGTTGTCAATCTTTTCGTTGTAGTTCTGTAGCAGGAACGAGATGTCCAGAATGTGCGTACTATGACCCTTGAAGGGGCCATCCCAGGGATTTGGTTCAGCGAATTCCATGACGAATGCATCCTGCGGAAAGCTAGCGGCGAATGCTCGCGCCGCGGCTTGGTTACCAATATCAGATCCAAAGGTCAGAACTCGTAGTAAAGCATCTTGATCATCAAGCTCTGGGGTGATGCTATAGCACTTGAGGAGGCGATCTGCTGCACCGTGGTGGCTAAAGAGCAACTTGCGGGCAAGGTCGGAAAATCCCGAGGCGATGCCTTTTCTCTGAGAAAACAGACCCATGAATGCAAAGATACTAGCCTATATGGCATGTAAAGTCAGCAATAGTTTCGGTTTCCTAGGATTTCATGTTAAAACTTACATCCAGAGGAGAGTAAATGGCCATAACAGCTTCGGACGATTTGGACTTCAAAACGTAGTCCTTGGACTGCATGAAGCTGAAACTCTCGTTGTAAGGCACGAGCTCTCCGTCTAGCACTGGAATGAACGGAAGGTTGGGATTCTGGGCTTTCTGAAGCTCCTCAATGGATATGGTCTGGAGAGCTTTGATTCGTTCTGCGGCGGACAATTCCTTAGACCCCAGAGCACCGATCAAGGCTTCATAGCTCGACTCGGCCACTGATTTGCTGATGGGGCCAACAGACGGCGGGGCGCCGCCCATGACGATAACCCGAGAGATGAGAGCCTCCTCTGTGTACAGAAGACGGACAGCTGACACTAAGGTGATGGATCTTGATCAGTCTTATTTCTTGATAGCTTTCAGAGAGGGCTAGAGACTCACAGCCACCCACGCTTTCTCCTGCTACAGTGATACGATCGGGGTCACCTCCGAAACCACCGATATGCTTCTTGATCCAGTGAATCGAGGCTCTCTGGTCTCGCAATCCACGGTTCGTCTTATATCCGGCCTGCTCAAGCTCCTCGGAAGCCGCGAACCCTGGTGCCCCAAGTCGATAACTAGCAACGTCAAGGGTGAGTGTCTTGTACCCCAAAACAGATTATATTCATCACTCCGTGAAATGGTACGCACTTGACATTGATGCCAATCATGGACTGACCCAGCTGTGCCGATAGCCGCACGATGCTGGCCATGTCGTATTGCGGCCACCAGTTTGAGCCCACCGCAAAGCCGCCGCCGTGGATAAACACAAAGACGGGAAGAGGAGCTGAATGGTTTCCCGATGGGATTGATATGTTCAGGGTGAGGCAATCGGTGCCTGACAAGCCGGGGAAATCGGGCTTTGGCAGCGTCTTCTGGATGGCCACCATTTCATTGTCTACTGCCCGAGGGTCGGAAATCGCCTGCGGCCTGCACGTCATTAGACCGAGGCCTCCCTCGCTCTGAAAGATGGTGACCCTTACCCATGCTTTCGGGCTGTTATACCGCTGCCGTCGTATGTGCTCAACTTGGGGTTGTCAAACCAGTGCTCAAGCGATGCATACTTGACTCCCAGGAGTTGTATCACCCCGCCCACGCTGAGACATTGAACTACGCCAATATCTGGGTGAGAAATTTCAGCTGGCCGAGGTTGGAAGGGCGCCATGGTGGAGGAATTGCCGAACAAGAAAACGAGATGGTCTAGAGAAGCCGATAGTTCAAACCCCCTGAAACTCCAGCACTCATCCTGATATCGACCGGCTTTTGTTACCCCATGGGGGGCCTTTGTACCCCACATTCAGGGGTCCAGGTTTGGCGCCAGACTCCATTCAACTCGAGAACTGCTGGGGACACCTAAACACAGGCTTCTAGACTCAATAATTTGAACCCTAGACACGAGCCATTTCGCCTAATATAGACACCTCGCCCAGCAAACGATGCCGTCAACTCGCGAGTACATTCGCCACCCCAACGGGCAGACCACAAGCTATTTTTATGACAGCTTCGTGGATCCGTGGCGCCCCAGCGAGACTATTTTGATACAGCACGGCTTTGCAAGAACAGCTGATCATTTCTACCACTGGGTTCCGGCCCTTGCGCGGCGTTACAACGTCATCCGCCGAGACCTACGCGGCCATGGAGGTTCAAGCTTCCCAACCGATCAAGATGGTTCATATGACTACTCAACCGCCACCATCCTCGAAGAGATTAAAGACACGCTGGATCAGCTGAAGATCGACAAAGTTCACTTTATTGGCGAGTCTACCAGCGGTATGCTGGCTGAGATTTTTGCCGCTACGTACCCAGACCGAATCCATTCCGTCATTATTTGCTCTTCGCCAACACACCTTCCTCAGGCCGCACAGCAGTTTCTAGCATTTGGCAAACCTTCGTGGCCCGCGGCATGCCGAGAGCTAGGGTCACTTGGCTGGGCTGAGCACCTCGCGGCGTCTAGTGGGACAGTGTCCAGCAGCGACCCAGACTATATCAAGTGGTGGATCGACAAGGTGGCAGTTAGTGATGGGGAAGGGCTTGCGTCTTACGCCGAGTTCTTGTGCAAATTGGACAGTAGACCATATCTCGGCCGCATCAAGGCACCGATGCTCATCCTCTGCTCGACCAACAGCGCCATGGTTACCGTTGAGTCCATGCTTGAGCTTGCCACCCAAGTTCCAACTGCGAGATTGGAGACGATTGAGGCCAAGGGTCATGAGATCTATGCTGAGGCTGCTGACGAGTGCCTTGTCAAAGTTTCCAAGTTCCTCGAAAGTCTCTAACTTGGTCAACAACAATGAGTACATCCAAAGGCTACGGTGCTCTTACGGGTTTGGGTTCTTATGCCGTCAGGTATAGATAGGTGTAATCTTTGTAGCTGTGGTCGACAGCCTATGCTGGATAATCTGTCAATAAACTCAATTGATGCTTTTAGACCGTCCAAGTTACTCGGGAGCTCCAGGACCGCACCATGTAGCATCTCTGGATAAGCAACCCCTTCACCCCCGTTCTTTGCCTTATCATCAGGGGCCCCTCAGCACAGTTAGGGGTCGCGCCCAGGTTGTCTCAATCACCGTGGCCTGGTAGCTCAAGGTTAGTCAGGGCGGTTGCGCCAGAGGGTTCACGGTGATTTCCATCACATAGACCTCGGGTGTCAGTGCAACTCAACCCTCCTGCAACCTTGTTCAATATCGCAATGTTTGAAGACCATTTTGCTCAACATAAATCTGTATGCACCAAGATATCTTGATAAATTTAGTTTAATTCAACTCAACTTGCCAATATCTGAACCACATCCACCTCTACATGGAAAAATCTTTTACTCATCCTTCGCATTCGTAATGTGCAAATACACAGAAGACCCGTCTCGATCCTAAGTAGAGGCCATAGGTTAATACGTTTCCCAGCGTATACAAATCATCTAGATTTTGCACAGGCCAGTCTACTTACAATGCATCGTGGGTCTTTGGATGCCTCTTCAAAGACGCCATATGCAGCTTTTGCCATTCTTGGCTCGATATTCTCCCGCTGAGCGGCTTCGATACCCAGCGACAAGTCCTTTAAAAACATCTGCGTCCTGAAACCTAGCCTCCATGCGTTGCTGCTTGGTGCATGAGGTACGACGTTGGGAACGGGACAGACGTTGTCGCCCATAAAGGTCTGCCCAGTCGAGTTGTGGATGATCTTGTGTAGCATCTTGGGGTCAACTCCAGACTTGACACCAATGGCCATAGCCTCTGCGATGAGTAGCAGCACAGAGCACGAGATATAATTGTTACTTATCTTGGCTGCCAGCCCGGATCCGACGGAGCCACACCAGAAGATCTTTTCAGGGTCAGCCATGGCGGTCACGACCTGCTGCAGTCTCGCGGCTGCCGCATCATCTTCAGTTGGCTCAGGATGGCCGATCATGAAAGAAAGCGTAGAATTTTCAGCCGCAGGAACGCCCCCCTGGGAAAACGTTGGATCAGCATACACGTTGCCGAGTGTGGGCGGTCTGTTCTCACAGATACAGGGGCATCAGCGTATATGCCCTGGCCTGCCTCTCTCACCAGCCGTGACACCTTCCGGGCTGTCTCGGTGTCGATTGTACTGCACTCGAGAAGAACCCGCTTTTCATTCCTGAGCGCCGCAACGATGCCAGTTGTCGGATCAAGATAAACGCTCTCCACCTCCCGGGGGCCAGGAACCATGCTAACAACCACCTGGGCTTTGGAGGCTACATCGCGTGGCGAAGTCTCAATGTGTACTGGTCCAACATTGCCAAATTCGCTACTGAATCTCTCAGCTGACGGCTTGTACACGTCAAACACGTGAAAAGAAGCACTGCTCGGCAATTTACGCCTGATTGCAGCGGCCATTGGGTAGCCAATAGCGCCAAGACCTCCAGGTGTGACCAACGTTAGTCAAAAGACGGTTGTCCAGCTGGAGAACCTACCGATGAAGCCCACATTGAAATCCATCTCGAAAGTATTTTCTAAAGACCAAGATCGTATGAGTAGAGCCAGTTCTTTCTCAGAATGCTCCCGTATCAAGCGAGGGAGTTATCTACGTCAAGACAACGAATACGAATCAGACCCCACGTTAGAAATGCGAGGGGTAGGGTTTCATATGCCCCATCCATTTACTACCCCACAACCCGTCGTCAACCCCAGACAGAGGAGCCTCCTGATCGATACTCCTTCGGCGGTTGGAGCCTTGTTGATAAAAGCTGCTCCTGATTTCAGGTCGAGCCGCGTCACCTGCTCACGATTGCCCCTGTCCCAGCCAGCCCGCTCGAAACTATTCATTCACCAGCCATGTCCACACCCATGCTTTTGAGGGTTGCGGTCATCGGCCCAGCGGGGTTCGGGGGTCATATCTGTGCGTGGAGCTGATCAGTCGAGGACATCATGTTGTTGGTTTATCCCGCAATCCCGAGAAGCTGGGGTCCCATGCCAACTACGAGCCGAGGCCTGTAGACATCGACAACAACACCGATTCCCAGCTGGCAGAGGCGATGCGCGATGTCGATGTTGTTGTGAGCGAGTATGGCCCCCACACAGCTGGACACCAGGCGCTGCAGTACGGTGAGCCGCCTCTTGAAACCGTATCAGTTGTTGTCACTGACCATGATAGTTCCTTTTATCGAAGCTGTTCGAAAGATCATCTTGGCCGTCAAGAAGGCCAAGGTTGGCTACTTTGTCATGGTCGGCGGTGCCGGAAGCCTCCACATTGCTCATGAGGACGACTTGTGTGTTGCCGACAGTAAAGACTTTTTCCTGGCCTATCGCAGAGCCATTGCAGACAGCCATGCTCATGTCAGCTATATGGAGGATAGACTGGGGCCCATGGGAGGCGGTTTACGTAGGTATCGGAACGCACGCCTTGCGCTGAGGAATGCAGGCGCTTCAGACCAGGAGACCAAGGCCGCAAAGGCAACTATCGATGAATACGAAGACGGTGTGAAGCAGGACCGGGCCTCAGACTTTATCAAAGCCGCGAGGGCCAGCTACATGTTCTTTGACGGAAACACGTCTTTCAACTGGACGTTTGTGTCACCCAGCCCTCTGTACCGTCCAGGGAAGCGCACTGGCAGCTACGAGGTGACGATTCACAATCTCCCTCTGAAAGGCGAGCCCAAGGGTGAAAATCGGTTGGATGGCAGATTGACAGGCATCTCGGCTGCGGATCTTGCCATCGCCATTGCGGATGAGGTTGAGTCCCAGAAACACAAGTATCAACACTGGACTGCAACGGCTGATCTGTCTGACGACACACCAGCCCCCTCTTATCTTAGACTAGAGTAGAGTCTCTCCCAACCCAAGGCCTGATGGCACATGTTGATTGATATTCTCTATTGAAACGGGCGTTGCTCCCTTCTGTGATTGATATCTGATGAGAAAAAGCCCATTCCAATAACCCTCACCCTTGTGATTTCGGCAGTGGTTCCAAAAGAATCCACAGGTACAATAATAAACAAGACAGCTAACCCCATATATGTTTACCCCATACCAAGAGTTGCTAAGCACCCCACAGGTAAATCTCTCATGGTGGCCCATATAAGAAAGCACTATAGCTAGTCACAAAGACAGAGTCAACACGCCCTAACATCAAAATCTTCACCCATAATCCACAAATAATCCGACAACAAAATGTCCAACTACATCGTCGATGAAGCCGAACTAGAAAATGTTCGTGGCAAGGTCATCTTGGTCACTGGGGGTGCCACCGGTATTGGTCATGCCATCGTCACCCTCGCCCACAGTACGAATGAGCTTGTCCCCGAGGCGAGACACTAATCAATGCTAACTAATCCAATAGAGCATGGCGCAAAAGTGGCATTCTGTGATGTTAATGAAGAAAGCGGGAGGAGCTTCCAGCGGGAGCTTGGCAGGTAGACACTCTCAGTCGATCCAACGCGAACGTGTTGACTCTTAACATCTCTAGTGACGTCCTATTCGAGAAATGCGACGTCTCAATCTGGAGCGAACTGCTCAGATTTTTCCAGCTCACATACTCCACATTCGGTGCCATCGACTCGGTCATCTCAAATGCCGCCATCAACAGGATCGAAACGCTCGAGGACCCATCCGACGTTCCAACATCCGAGTTGCCAGCTCCAGACATCTCGGCCCTCAATGTGAATATGATTGGTACCTGGTATGTTACCAAGGCTGCCATTCACTTCTTCGGCAAGACTCCCGAGACCAAGTCTCAGCTTGTGCTGTTCGGATCGGTGGCAAGCTACTTTGACACACCGCCCCTGTACACCTACTGTGCCAGCAAAGCCGGAGTTCTTGGCCTTATGCGTGCTCTCCGAACTCAGCTTCCCAAGCAGAATATTACTGTAAATATGATTGCACCATGGATGACAGGCAAGCAACTCTCTCTCCCTCGACTGGCATGTTCCAGCTGACAAGCAATCACAGTGACTGCCATGGTGACTGACCACATCAAGAAGGTCTGGGGGGAGCTACCGGCCAACTCGCCGCTTGATGTTGCCAAGGCTAGTCTTTTGCCCATTGTCCGGCCGCAAGTGAATGGCAAAGGCTTTCTTATAAATGGCGGCAACATCACGGAAGTTGAAGATAAGCTGGATGAGACGCAGCATGTGTGGCTGGGTTCGGAACTGGACAGCAATATGAGAGAGGGTCAGAGTAGACTTATTCCATGAGTCTCACAGGATCTAAGCAGTTAGTTGCTGCAGAAATACACCTGACCAGATTGGTATAGCTTTGACTGATTAAGAGGACCATGATTGTGCCTGGTTCCTAAATGACTGTTCAGGCAGTATGTTTCAACCTTGGAGTGCGTCAAGGACAAGTGACAGTGACACCCAAGCGATATATACACAGGGCGTTCATGGTACCTGGCAGGTGGGATGTTTGAGATGAAGGGATAAATACAGGATGAAATGCCATAATAATGCAGTGCACACACACACACACACAAAACACATTTACTTGTTACCAAGTTCTTGCCCATTTGCCCAACGCACTGTCAGAGTATATCCCTCTGGACATCCTTAGTAAATCAGTTCGTCAGTCTTGGTACCCTCAAACTCCTTCTCGATGATACGCCTGTGCTTGTCTGAGCGGCAGGTAATAGAGCAGTCGAACGGCTCAGGAACGCTGAGGAAGCCAGCCATCATGGTTGTTGAGGGCTCGACAGTTGATCCATCGGCCCTCTTCTTCTTCTCGATATTGAAGGCCCATAGCGTCCTCGAAATGACAATAAAGAGTGACTTCTCGGCCAGATGAACGCCAGGGCACGCGCGGCTGTGAATACGGTTAGAACTTGCTATTCAGCGGCGGTAAGTGTCTAATGTAGGCTTACCGGCCAGCTCCATAGGAGAAGTGATCTCGGTCGTATGGGTCCTGAGAGTTCATATACTCGGCAGCTGTGAGAGGACTGTTGAGATAGCGTGCTGGCTCATAGGTGTCTGGGTTGGTGTAACGGCTGGGATCGCGTTGGATTGCCCTTGATACAATTTATGAGAAAGACTTGTTTATGCAGGCCAGGATTGATACTTAAACTTACCACCAGTTGAGAACCACCACCGAGTTCTTAGGGATGAAATGGCCGTCGTACCAGTCATCCTCGGTCGATGCATGGTACATTCCAAACTTGTTGACTGGGCGCCACCTCAGCGTCTCCTTGATCATGGCGCGGATGTAGGGCAGATCAGCTTCATCCTCCCACTGGGGCATCCGGTCTGTTCCGACCACGCGGTCGAGTTCTTCCTGGCCCTTTTTCATGACTTCTGGGTAGAGAGCCATGGCAAGTGTCCAGTTGTTGATGGTGGTGGCGGTTGTTTCAGACCCGGCCTCAACCAAGCCACCACAGGTGTAAGCCGCAAGTAGGTCGTCGATGCCCTTTGACTTTGGGTCGTTGAGATAGAACTCCTTGCAGAAGCTGTCCCTGGCAGTTCCAGCATCCGTGGTTCTCTTCAAGGTTTCCCAAAGCTCGAGGTAGATTTTGCTGTCGTGGGCAAAGGCCTTTTCTCCCCAAGATCGCCAGTTGCCAAACAAGAACTGGGGCAGTTTGGCCAAGCCAGGAAGGGTCTCAACTGCAAAGGCTCCAGGCGCCATCATGATGGAGAGATTCTCGAGGACACTGAAGATTTTTGTGATCAAGGGATCCTCAAAACTTGGCACACGGTATCCGTAGGCGACGAGCATGATGACCGAGGTGGAGTACCGGCGGTTGATGGTGTAGAACTGATCAGGCCGAGTCAAGAGGTCGTGCAGGACTACCTTAGACTCGAGGTTCTGCACAGGTCTGTACTTCTTGGAAGCATTCAGGTTCAAAAGGGCATGGCTATGCTTGCGAAGGCTTCTCCATTCAGGCCCGTAAGCCATGAACAGCTGGCGTGACTTTCCGCTGGCGATATTCTGGGCAAGGGGGAGATGGGGTCGCGAGGAGTAGATGGCCGACTTCTTGTCCATCAAATCCTTGACAGCCTTTGGAGAAGATAACCAAATGTAGTCGGTCGCGCCGATCTTGGTGTAGAAAACGTCGCCGTATTTGCGATGCCACTCGCGGACCTTGTTGCGCACCTGCTCCGAGTCGGAGAGATCAAAGAGGTTGCCTATCAGAGGCCAGCCGGGAGGCCCTCGGGGTAGCTTTCGCCGGCGAGGGTCCTGTGGAAGGGGCAAGGTTAGCAAGATCAAAGCCTGAACCAAGTTTGATGGTCACTAACTGTGATGGAGTTTGGAACAAGAGAGATGTAAACGCCAGCAAGCACTAGGAGAAGAACCACGGCGACGGGAACAAGAGCGCCTCCATTCAGGGCTCTGAATCGCTGCGTCTGCAGACGCACGAGATGTACGACGTCTTGGTGGTTGATTAACTTCATGTTTCAGGACGGATTCGAGTGGTGATGATGGGGGATGAAGGCCACTGTGATGCCGGGGAGAAGAAGTTGTTCAAGTCATCCTTTTGTCTCTGCAAAGGCTAAAGGACTCTTTTTCTTCACATAACACGTTGGTCTGAAGGTGCCGGTTCAAGCACCCCATCATTTACCCCATGGAGGTCAGGTAGGCTCCTCCACAATATGCATCCCCGCTAGAGAGTAACATTCAACATGGCCGGGAAAATGGGGTAGCCGGCGGCTCTGGACGGACGGCTTATCAATGTGGGGGTACAATTGGACATGGGTCTTGGCTCGTAATACAACTGTACCAACGGCGACTGCGCCGCGACATCGACTTCAAGCTACCGACACAGCATCGAGACCTTCACGACTAGCAACAAAGAATTGATCTTTACAGTCAGATATAATGGGACGGTAAAACGTTAAGATGTTTCACTAGGAGGACCTAGCAGAATAATGGCATTGCCTCGAGACCTGGCCTAATCACCACTATAAATTTAATCAGAGCTGTCTCGGGAATCTTAATCTTAAATCTACTAATATTATATTCTTTGTTACAGTTAAATCCCAGCCGTTCATATAAACACTGATCTAATGGATAGCCTGCCGAAGAGCTGTCTGGCAATGCTTGGCCTGTTTTGCCTACTCTCTGTTTACGTGCGGGGCCTTTACTCCAGCTATTAGACTTGCCCAGCATTTTTGAGATAGCGGAGTCAAATGTCACCAGGAAGCCTCTTGCGGGGCATTTGAGGAGTACAAGGCCAATATTAGGCCGTGTCGTGCCGTGGTTGATATAAAACATGTCAACTAACCAGAAATGCTCCCAGCACCAAGCCCATCCAGTTGCACTCATACTCAATATTCACATCTTCACTCATCCACTATTATCTGAACTTCGGGGTAGAGAAGATGGCGGTTACCATAGACAAGGTAAGCTCCCACTCCCCTTGACTCCCAACGTAGGCTGACTCTGGCGACAAGACCCAAGTCTTGGTTGTCGGCGCTGGTCCGGCCGGTCAGCTTCTCGGCCTGATGCTAGCCAAGCAAGACATCTCTGTCACAATTGTTGAGCAAGCCGAGAAGCTTGATGACAGGCCTCGAGCCACCCATTACGGCCCTCCAGCCATGAAAATTTTGAACTCTGCTGGTGTTGGCGACGAGGTTCGCTCGAAGGGCTTCATCGTCGACACAGTGGCGTGGCGGCGCCTGGACGGGTCGTACATCGCTGGCCTCGACCATGAGACTCAGAAGGACAGTTCTGACCGAATGGTCGCCCTGCCGTTGAGCCAACTCGCCGAGGTCTTGTACGACCATGCCAAGGCTCTGCCTAAGCTCCAGTATCTATTCAATCGCAAAGTGGTGGACATTGGCCAGGACGAGTCAAAGGCCTGGGTCGACACGGTCGACCAAACCAAAGATGAGAAGTCTCGACTCCATGCTGACTACGTCATCGGCTGTGACGGCGCCAACAGCATTGTACGGCGCTCGCTGTTTGGAGACTGGAAGTTTCCAGGTAGAACATGGGATGAGCAAATCGTCGCTACCAACGTGAGTCTGAGTCTGGTGTCAAGGTGGGCTAAAGCCATTAACTCACGTCCCATTCCAGGTGTATTACAACTTTGAAAAGTTTGGCTTTTGTGATTCCAACTTCATCATCGACCCGGAACACTGGTACATGGCTGCCAAGATTACCAAGGATGGCATGTGGCGCGTGACATATGGAGAGACACCCGGTCTAAGCCATGACGTGCTGAAGGAGAGACAAGCTGAAAAGTTCCGAACTATGCTTCCAGGTCATCCAGATCCGAGCCAGTACAAGCTGGTCAACATCAGCCCTTACAAAGTGCATCAGCGGCTAGCAGAGAAGCTCCGGGTCGGCCGATTCATCCTCGCTGCCGATGCAGCCCACCTGTGCAACCCTTTGTGAGTTTGGCTCCATTTCTAGGAATAACCTCTTCCACTAATGTCACATCAGCGGCGGCTTGGGGTTGACTGGTGGTATCGTGGATGTGGCCGGAGTGTACGAGTGTCTAGTAGGAATCTATACTAACCAAGCGGATCCGTCCATTCTGGACATCTATAGCGACATCCGCCGCAAGAAGTACCAAGAGATTGTAGACCCCATCTCCAGCTCCAACCTTAGACGCATGTTCAGCGTGCACCCGGACAAGGTTTTAGAGACGGACGAGTTTCTTCAGATGTGCAAGAAAGCTGCGACCGACCCCAAACTCGCTTCAGAAATGCTTCAGGTAAGTGGAACCTGTAACTACAAGCACCGCAAAGCTAACTTGATAAAAGAGCGCCCATCAACTCAACTACGACTTTACTCAACACTACACGCGATGAGGTTGGATGTATGCAAGGCCTATGGGTGGGGTGGTTAGAGGCCGGCATAATGATGGGGTGATGTCCAAGTCCCCTGGGGTTTTCATTACTGTAGCCCATATATATTCTAGTGATAACAGAGCATCCTTGGCAACACTTGCTGAAGACGGTTTCAAGAGTCTTGATTTTCCAATCGCAAAATACGGTATCTGATGGTGCGAGGGAGTAAATCACCTGTTGCTGCAAGGATCTCCGTTGACACTTTCACATCCTGTCTCGTTGAGTTGGCTCATCATTCGTATTTAAGCCCAGGTGATCATCATTTGAGACTCTAGCTTAGTTAAGAATGGCGAATACCCCAGATGAGAGAACCGGATGTTTCGATTTTGGGTGTAGGGTAGTTATTGAGCCTGATTCTCTATTCCTTTCACGACGACGACCTCTCATTCCAGTCCTCGTGGCCCCCAATATATCTAAACAAGACCCGCGAGTCCAAATCTTTGCAGCTTTCGTCCTGGCTGGCTCCCCTGTACGCCTCCAGCCCCGCGTCGCCGAGTAGCATCTTTGCGCCGACCCCGTTGGCGGCTGCAACAGCCAGACCAAAGTCTTTGGCCATCAACTGGACCTTAAACCCCCCAGCGTACCCCTTACTCGAAGGAGCATCGGGGCAAATGTTAGGTACCGGGTTCCATTTGTCGCAAATGGTGCTCTGCGCAGTGCTGGTGGCAAAGATGCGTGCCAGCACCCGCGGATCCATGCCTGACCGCATGCCGATATTAAAGGCCTCGGCAGTAGCAAGAGAGATTAAACCAGAACAGTAGTTATTGCAAAGCTTCGCTGTAAGGCCCATTCCTAGTCCACCACAAGCGATGACTGTCTTTCCCATCAGACTCAGCAACCCATTAAGTAGGGGAAACTGTTCATCCGAGCCATCGTCGGCACACCCGACCATGATGGTCAGCGAGGCAGCTTCCGCACCTAAAGTCCCTCCCGATACGGGAGCATCGTAAAAGACAGGTTTGGACCTTTGGCTTTGAACTTCATTGGCCACATCCAGTGAAGTTTTGGTGTCGATGGTGGAGCAGTCGACAAGCAGGCGGGCAGACAGGTCAGGGTGTAGGATTCCAGTCGTGGGGTCCAGGTATACAGCACGAACATGAGATCCTTCTGGAAGCATGGTGAAGATGATTTCCTATCAATATTTCCATGAGTCTTGGACCACTGCAGAGGATGACAACCTGGCTGATCTGCCCAGGTTCTGAGAGGAATGTCACGGAGCGACTTACAGCTTTTTGAGCCACCTCTCTCGGAGAGCGGCAAAGTACAACTGATTCGGGGTGCTTCCGTGCCAATTTGTTCATGGAAGCCTCAAGAATGTCGTAAACAAAAAGAGTCGAGTCTGCAGGAACCTTGGAGATGAGATTTGAGGCCATCGGAAGACCCATGGCCCCGAGGCCTACGAAACCGAGCTTGAGTGATTCTGTCATCTTTGGATCGTTGCGTGTGCCAGCAGGACCTTGTTTGAAGTCGTATAATGAATCAAGTGGAGATTTTTCGAAGCATGTGGTCGAGACAAGATGGGAGCAGGAGCTTTGTGGGGGGCTTGGTACGCGGCGTGGAGGGGAGGTTGTGGGGTAATTTACCCCCGCGGCCAGGTGAATGGGGTCTCAATGTTACCTCAGGCACTCAGACCCACTCACTAAGCGAACAGACGCGCGGATCACGTGGTTCTTGTGAGAGGGCCTGAGACCAAAACTTGGCAGTTGGGTGGGATGATGCTTCGCTCCCATACAATTTTGCGGTAATCATAATGTTTCGCTGGGTCGACCCCCAACCCTACCAATTACACCACGTCATAAAGGCCTCAATTCAACACAAATCAATAAGATAAATATATTAGGAGGACCCCACAAGCCCCAAATATCCATTGATCGGATTTTTTTTTTCCCTCGCGAGGCGTTGTTGTTGAGTGGTGGCCGTCTAGGGCAGTCGCCTCGCCAAATCTCCAGCATCACCAAGCGACCACGACCCGTTGGTACCTCAATTTCCTTGCGAGGACGACTCCCACTAGACATGTGATCACGAGATCCAGATCATCCTTCTGGTAAGCTTCATTCCAATGTCCCCCCATCCGCGTTGGTTTGATTGACACCAATGCTGACTGAAAGACTAGAAGTCAGCCGACAACGAGCGCATGCGTTTCATTCCTCCTTCCAACCTTGTTCGAGTCGACATTCACGTATTGATGGTGCTGGAAATCTTGTGTATTGCAGGATGTTGGAAACTGCTGCCAAACACATGGATGACGTGCAGTTGAGTTCCAAAATTGAGTGCATCGTGGGATTCAGACCCCGCGCGGGTCAGGTCCAGGCAATTCGCAGGCTTGTAGTCGAAAAGGATGACTTGATTTTGATTGCACCCACTGGATGGGGCAAGAGCGTTGTCTTTCAGGCTGTGCCAGCACTGACTGGAGGGATCTGCATCATGATCATGCCGTTGATGCTTCTGCAAGAAGACCAGGTCAGTGACATGCCATCTGCCACAGGAAGCTGCTCATATCATTTATGTAGGCTGCCGCAATATCTCGCATTACAGGCTGCAAGCCATGCATCCTGAATGCAGGCACAAACTCAAAAACGTTGCTTGACAGTATCAAGAGAGGCGACTATACTCACGTCCTCGTCGGTCCTGAGATTGTACTGTCTGCAAGATTCAAAGCCATTCTCAACGATCCAACATTTCGAAGCAAGCTTGTACTTGTAGCCATAGATGAGGCACATGTTGTGTGGGAATGGGGTGAGTCATTCAGGAAGCATTACAGCCAGCTGGTTGTGCTGAGGAGCCTCATTCCTGGCACTGTGCCGTGGTTAGCATGCTCTGCAACTCTGGATCCTCAAACCTTGGCCAAGGTGCGTGAGTTGTGTGGATTTGACGCAAACGTCTACATCCAGCGTAGCTCTGTTGATCGCCCTGATATTTTTATTTCGTTGAAGCAGGTAGAGCATCCTCCTGCCACTTTCAAAGATCTTGAGTTCCTGATCAAGCCGGTAGAGCAGGCTGTGAAGGATGCAGTTGTAGAGTATAGCTCGAACCAGGCTCGTGCTGCTCTTGCTCTTGGTGACATTCAGGGTGCAGCACGGTTGATCTCTCTCGGTATCAGGGAGCCGTCGAACGGTCAGCTCGGCCACGGATTCAACAGCAGGCAGTGCTGCATGAAGATCTGCAAAACTGTGGTGTATTTTGACTCCATTGCAGAGCTGGAGGCGGCAGGAGCTCTGTTGACGGCAGCTTTGATGAGGGCCGGTTGTTCCAAGACGGCAGCAAGGAATGCAATCCAGGCATATCACTCAGAGCTTGCAGACTTTGATAAGACCTCAATCTCGCAGGAATTTGTGAAGCCTGACTGTCAAAGAGCCCAAGATAGCTCAAGACACCGCATTATCTTGGCTACAGATGCCATGGGTATGGGCATCAATAATCCTGACATCAGACTTGTCGTTCAGTGGAAGCAACCAGCCACACTCTGCTCCCTATGGCAGCGGGCCGGTCGAGCTGCTAGAGGGGCTGACATCAGAGGGGAGTTTATCTGGTTCGTGGAGCCGTGGTGCACTGCAGCATCATCCATACCCAGAAATGAAGTTCAAGGGCCTCTGCAGCCGAATACGCCGAAGAGCCGGCTCTCTCAAGAGCTGCTGGGCGTAATCAATAATCAGAGCTGTATTCGAAAGAGCATCCTCACCTTCTTCGGTGAAGATGCAACCTCATATTTGCACCCGGTCGGGGCATCGTCATGCTGCTCTCTCTGTCGAGGTGACAAGACAGTCTCCCAGGGTACAGTGACCTTTCAGCAGCCGAAGATTCTGATGTCGCAGAAACATATTGTCGATGCTGTGAGAGTTGCTCTTCTGAAGTGGAGGAAAGAGACTGCTAGGACCTTGTTATCCTCAACGGACTCAAGGGAGAAGGAAGACTGGATCATGCCAATGCCAGCGGTACGCCAACTATCACAAGCAGCATCTTCGGTAGACTCTGTCGACACTCTAGGGTTGCTGGTTTGTTCCCGTTGGTCGGAGTGGGAGGTGCACGCAGTTTCAGTTGTAGAATTGATGAAGAAAACGTGTTCTGAAGCTGTCGCTGCGAAGAACGCAAGATATCCACCAAGGCGTCGTCGTCTGGCTGAGATTGATGGCAACAACCAGGAATGGATGAACAGACAGCAGAAGAGGATGAAAGTCTTCAGATCGTAGAATACGCGTCACGGATCCCCATACCCATCAAAGAACTGATCGGCTTCATCGAATGCTTCTTCCTCGGCGTCAAAGTCGTCTGCCGTGACAGTCTGCGTAGCCATGCACTCCTTCTGGTTGAATTTGCCCAGTGCTGGACCAGCCAACCTCGGAGCTGCAGCATCAAACAAATCTATAGCTTCATGATTGACTGGCCTGCGCTGCGTGCCAGAAATGGAGCCACTGTCTGTTAGTGCTTCTGCCATGATGATGATGTCACGAGCAACACTCTTGTCTGGATGTTTGCCGTTGTGGCCCATGTCCAGGAAAGACTCCATATTCTCTGCCAGAGACCTGAAAAACTCGGTGTTCAGGGCACAGTTCTCTATGAGATATTTGACGGTGATGGCCGAACCACGGCGGTCCTTAAATATCGTTTTCAACGTGCCGTTGTGGAACTCAACCAGTCTATCGGTCTCATACCAGCTGTCATCTGCGCCAACCGTGTTCACAAGACTATTTGCCATTATGGCTCTCTGAAGCTCTGGCGACGCAGCTTCCGTGGTGGTCAGACGCAAGAAATAGAGCATTTCATATGCGTACTTGTGCTGGCCGGATCCATGAAAATAGACTGCACTTCGTCGGATGGAACGCAGAAGCAAACCAAGGTCAGCATGCTTGATAGCATGTTTCATAGTCAGGTAGTTCTGAGACTGCTGGAGGAAGAGTATGTGATTCCTGACCTCTAGATTTTTAGTGTATCGCGCGTCGAAGATGTAAGACTCGACAATTTTATCCACGAGCTCGTTAATTTGTACTGTATCATAGCTTCTGAGGATATTCCTGATATCTGACTCCGTACGGCCAAGGTCAAGCGCTGCAAGGGTTGACCACATGATGGCACAGATTCTGGCTTGAAAACTGTGGATGACGAGCTGCTCCAGCGAGTAAAAGTCCGCTTTCTTCTTCTGTATGCCCTTGCGGATCCAGAGATTTGCGGCATAATAGAGTGTTGCTTTGCTGCCGTCACCTGCTGCACCGAAGTGCACTCGGCTCAACATGTAGAGGTAGTTCATTCTCAAATGAAAGAGAGCTGGCACCGGTAGTGCCCATCGCAAGCCGTCGACGGCCCGGGCAGATCTGGATCGACGCGACTTGACTGTTCTGATTCGTTGAGTCGTCTTCTGGTCGCCATAAATGAGGAAAAGCCGCTCCTGGAATACGTCTTCTGGCAGCTTGTATTGCTCTTCGAAGATGTTCGCTAGAACATTCAGGTTGCCCACGTTTGTGCTCTCGTCGTGTGGAATAGGCCCTAGAGAGGCATGACTCGTCTTCTGTCTTGCTAGGATATCAATCGCTGGCATTGAAGGAGGATTCGACATGGCAATGCAATCCGGAAATGCACTTTTTATAGCGTCATAGACAAGATATCGGGAAGCCTATGACTTTATGGTATCAGCCACTTGAACAGAATACAGGCAACTGGATTCTTACCTCCAATTCCATGGCATCTCTCTCATTTCCCGGTGCGCAGATGATATCCGTCAGTCTCAGCTTTATCGACTGGTTCAGCATGCTCTGCTTCAGTCCACCTTCTGGCATTTCGATGCCAGAAATAAGCTGACCAGTAGTTACTGATCGAAACGAGTCTTCATTGTCAACTCGCTGCTCCTTGACATGTTCCATCTGCTCGAAGTTGTCGTATGCAGTGACGACTGTTGGCTGCTGTCCTCTCGAGGTCACTTCTCCGGCGGCTACATCTGACTGTCTCTTTACGGCGCGCAAAACCGTCTGGTAAGAGCTGCAGAGCCCAAGCCGGCACAGAGCTTCCAGTTGTCTTCTTTTGACACCTTTGGAGTGTAGATATAGACCCATTTGTAACTGGAAACCTGATGCCTCTTTCAGATGCATTGAGCGGCACATCACTGCCAGTATAGTGATGAGACATCCTTGTTGTGGGCTATACTGCTCTTCATTGCCAGCCGAATTGACATGCCATGGCAACATTGCGGGACGGAGAATGCTCATGAGTAACGGACAACTATCATCTGCAGCCTTGATGACTTTGCCCATGTTCAGTCGTGTGAAGGCGCCGGCTTCTGCTTGCTGTGTTGCTCGAAAGGGTGGCATCTCGCATAGCTTCTTCACCTCCCGCCGCAAGTTGACACGCCCGACATCAAGGTGAGAGATGAGGCGATAGCGGGCACATACCTGGCTATCGTCCGCCGAGTCATTGTCTCCCATATATATCTTCAAGACCGCCGGATCCTCATATGCCGCCTTAGAAAATGCAGCTCTTCTCTTGCCACTGGCTGCGCCTTTAGCTGTCGACAGTGCTTTGACAAAATCGCCAATGCTGAAGTATAGGTCATCTCGCATATATTTGATAGCCAGCTCCAGCTTTTCGTCATTGCTACGTGCAGACTGTCGGGCAGATGTATTGGGTTCGACGAAGGCAGGCGGACTGCTCATCGCCGGGAGGGAGGAAAGAGGTGACGTGGGCGGCTCTATGTCGATATCCATGTCGATATCCATGTCAAGAACTAACTTGTCGCGGCGTCGTGAAGGCGAATTGACGGCTTCAACAGGCGGCGTGTCACGTTCTCAATAATACGCAGTGATGTAGATGTAGTCACGGTGACGAAGCATTATTCCATACAAATTTACAGTTGTGGGCTCAGGCCCTCTGGGAGCCATTACCCCTTTAGGGAAGGCGTCGCGCTGTTAAGCGCGCCCAGTGGGTCTGAGTGCCTGAGGTAAGTCTCAATGCATGGTTTCCAGTCACGGATAAGAAGACGGGAGTCATTTTTTCTCGAGATGGCCATCTATGACAGCGAACAGCAGAAATTGCTAGTTGGAATAATCATGGCAACTACAGAGTTCCAGGGTAAAATGCCCCTTGGTTATTTTGTGCCCAGGTAGCATCGTGGGCAAAAATGATCTGCAAGTCAAAGCTACACTGCTCTGACGCCTGCTTCCAGAGCGAGAACTTTGCCAGAGTCTTAGTTGCTAGCTTTTTGTCCATGTGTATACAGCATATCTGGCCATTGGCGTCGGTCCATTCCGCGATGGACATGTCTCCACGAAGCAATCTCTCATCGTGGCAGGCGTCTCCGATCAACAACACCCATTGTTGAATTCCTTTTCGTACCAGCAGGCCAATGTGTCCAGTGAGATGGCCTGGACAGTCGACGATATAAATCGAACCGTCGTCAGCCAGACCACGAATGTGTAATCCGCCGGCTTCCTGCCAACCGTCTGAACATCGGGTTGGCGGGGGAAACTCACGCACGCTGAGATTGTCGAATAGGTCGGCTTGAAATTGAGAATGGGACATGTGCCCATTTAGGCCATTCTTGAGCACATCAAGGGATCCTGCTCCAACCGAGAACTGTGCCTGGGGGAAGTCGGAGGGTGTGCCAATGTGGTCCCAGTGAACATGGCTAAGGATGACCTCGTCAATGTCTTGGCAGGAAAGGCCGGCGTCGAGCAAGCTCTGTCGCACATCTGGCAAAGGCTGCAGCGGTAGGCGGTTCCGGAGGTGGTTCTGAATCGGCAGGCTATACTCTTTCGTATTTCTTCTTAGTCCCAGGTCAAACAGAATACGCCTAGGGCCAACGGCAGATGATTGATGAACGATGAGAAAAGACAGAGAAGGGACCTGACATCGTTCGTTGTCCGACTCTCCAGACACAAATGTCTTCTTGGGAAGCGTAAAGGTGCCACCTCGCAAAGCTGAGAGCTTAGCAACACCGAAGGCTTTGTTTTCAAGAGCCGCCAGGGCAGTTTTCACGCTGGCAACACCGGACATTTTGATGGGATAGCTGAGCCAGAAGACAGAACAAAACGTGACGTGATCTGTGTGGACGCACTTGGGCGAGACAAGTAAAAGAAGGATGAAAGGAAATGTTACCCCACATCGACGGCCGCTTCCAGAGTGTACCCCGTCGCATTCGCCTGGCTCTCCGTGCACGCACCACAAGTTCAAGTCGAAAGACGAGCCAGCAATGGGGTTTGGATCAAACACTGGACGTGCTCCAGGCAAGAAATATACAAGGACCAGACCATATCGTACATGACCCGTCAATTATTGACCCAGGGCCCAAATGCACCCATTTCATAATTATACACCAAGCCTCCCTCGCCTGCAAGTATGGTCCATTCATGTCTACGGACCACTACCAAGCGAATGACGACGATTCGATCTCGTGATTCTTTCATAGGCGTCGGCCAAGAGGCCAAGGGCTGCTCCCATCCGAGGGGTGATGGCCCAAATCCATACCTGAAGACATTTGCGGTTAGCAGGGCACAGGCAAGCTTTAGTTGCATGGCTTGGCTTACATCTTGCAAGAACCAACCCCAAGTCCGGGCTACTCCAGCAGCTAGTGATGTGCTTTCACTGCCGTCATACTCTGCCTCCTCGAGCACCTCTCGGATTATTGCAAACAGCTTTTCCTCCTCTGGGGTTGGTTGTAGGCCACACAGCGAGTCAATTTCGACCGAGTGCACCCACTTGGTCACTAGAAGTGCTGTAAATGCTGTCAGAATATCTACAAGGAATAGTAAAGCAACTGAAGGGGACCAAAGGGTAAAGATGCTGCACATACCGCTTTCCCATCCAGCGATGGCATGCTCAACGCCCCATCGAAACGCCGCCGTCTTTCGCACCAACATGTGGCCCAGTCTGACAGGAATGATCAGCCCCTCTAGCGTCTTTACGCAGGCCTCGAGGAGCTGCGGGCTCCGTTCTATCTTTGTCGTCACAAAAGAAGTGATTGATGCCTCCATATCAACGGGGTCTTGGCATGTCAGGTTGATTTGACATGATGGCTTGAAGAGCCTGATGTAGGCAATTCTCAGCACAGCATGGCTATTGAAAACCAGCGACGTCTCCGTGTCGCCATTGTCATCTGGATGGCACGAATCTTTTTCACCGCTCCGCAAGAAGGACTCGCATCGAGAGAGGGACTTGAGTGTGCTCTCTAGGAGGGACAAGCGAAGATGGTCCTGGCCGATAGACGAGTCTGCAAGGGCCTGAAAGGCTTGGGATCTCTGCCACATGTGCAGCACAACAGCATGCATCAGAACAAGGGCCGAAAAGGTCGAGATTCGAGGCGGCTCCATGTCGGACGGGGATTTGCTGGGGCACATGAGGTTCGTCAGGACTTGCCGCATCGTACGTCGACTAGTAGGGCGTGACTGCTGCTGCTTTAGACGGTTTGCCCATAGTTCACGCCATTTATTTGACGACTCGGCGCTCCATGAATCTTCGTCCTCAAAGGTTTCGAAGTCGAGGTCTTGTGTGGCGTTGAACCCCGGGTTGACATCGAACAAGACCATTGTGAGGGTGCTTGTTATAAAGAGGGCCCCTAGTAACCGTTTCCAGGACTCGTACTCTATCCATTCGTGCCAGGTCATCCGAGCCACGCTGGGCTTGTCTCCCCCTAGTGAAACTTTGACGTGGTTGAAAACCTGGTCACCAGTTAGCTAGGTGGCCTGCGAGAAGCCTCAGCAGGCAACAGGTTATACTCACCACTGTATAAAACCCATTGCTATCCATGGTGCTAGAGACCAGATTTTTGTCGCCGCTCATGATGGCGTAGAAGCTGAGAAGAACCCTTGCTTGAACATACCAAAGACAGTAGTCCTTGACAAGATTCTTGTCGTGCTGCAATGGGCGTGCAATCTAAAACAGTCAGCCGTCTTGTAGGCCGAGGGAGAATCCAAGCCTGGGCCATGTCATGTGGAAAACATACCGTCTCGACAGAACGGACCGCAATATCGTAAAGATGCCGCGCACGGCGGCGATCTAGGCGATATAGAGCTCCGATGCTGCACATGGCAAGCACTAGAGGGCTCGGCGTCGTCCTTGGGTCAAATGTCTGGAGGTGAATGATGCGTAGGTGTGTGTGGAAGCTCGAGATGTAGCCTGATAAGAACCCCTGCAAGAGTTTAACAGGAGGGAGGTCCGCTTTGGCATGGTTGGCTCCTAGGCGCTCCATGAGATCAGCTTGTATGGAGAGGTATGTAGTATTATCTAGAATCAGAGAGGGATAGGCTAGACGCTCGCCTGATAGCAATATAGGAAGGTCATTTCGATCGACTTCTTTTCCAGTAGTATCTGGGAGAGCATTTGCACTCTTCAGAGAGTCGTCCTGTAGGGGAATCTGGGCGTTCGATTGGCCCAAGTGAGATAGGGCGTCTAGTTCGGCCAAGCTGAAATGGTATGGGAGCTGGACATTCTGCTGATTCTGTGGAAGGCTGAATACATCAGCGGCTAGAGGGGTGAATGTAAATCCAGAGAGATCCAAGTCAACATCGGGCATCGGTGAGAAGGTGAAGGGCATGGGGTCTTGAACAATGGGATTGGAAGGCAAAGACTGGCTCTGGCTCTGCTGATGCTGATGCGGAGAGGCGCCCTCGTCCGTTGGAGGTTGCGCAAATGGAATCAGATGGTCAATGTCCATGTCTATAGCGATATCTGCATCAATCGTGCCATTACTGTCGTGTTGGTCGCTTGAATGGCGCAAGGGGTCGAAAGGCGGATTCTGGGAGCTGTGGCTAGAATCTGGCCTCGGGTGGCTGACCGCAACACTCTCAGCGGCCACTGATGCCTCTCTTGGGCCATGGTGGGCGGTGCCTATGCTCACGGTCTCGACAATCATGGCAACAGCGGGATCTGCCTCGTCGAGAGAAGCCAGGCGACTGGCGACGCTTTGGGAAGTGCTGGATGGCGTCGTGGATGAAGAAGACGGCGAGAGGGCTCCTCCGGTCCCATGCTCCGGCGACGCAGCCCTGGGCACGAGATCGAGCTGGTGACAGGCATCAAGCGCTTGGGGATCTTGCGGAGGTGTGTCCGGGGCTGCCGACCGCGCAGGAGGTGCCCAGGCGACATTTACTTGATCGGCCACGTACTCACCCTCTGCGTCATTCTGTTTGTACTGCTGTGACTCCTGATCGTGAGCATGCAAAGTGCGCTCGTGCCTGGTGACCAAGTCTCTGTGTGGGGAGTCAGGTCAGCGACGAGCGATCAGCGGGTGGCAGCACATACTTCCTAGAGTAGGACTTTAAGCAGTATCGACACGCAAAGGGCTTCTCGTGCGTGTGCGTACGCTCATGGCGAACGCAATGCTCGCTGCGCTTGAAAGCTTTTGCGCAATGGCGACACTTGTACTGTCGGCGCGGCCGGCCCCTCCGTGAAACGACTCTAGGTGTGGCTACGACGCTGGTCTCAATGACTGAAGACATGCAAGCCAGAATAATGATTCGGTTTCTAAGCGTGCGAGTCTGAAGGAGTGAGGCAGGGCAGGGCAGAGCAGGGCAAAGTGAATGATGAGGCAGGATGATTTCTTTCGGGCTCCCAGATTTGTTGGTGGACGACATGGCAGAGCTGAACCGTCGGCCTGGGCTCTTGACTCAGCGATTACCGGGGCATCACTCGGCCAATCAGGCCTGTGTCTCCCCAGGATCTGCCCCAGAAACCATGACCGGAGAGGCTAGATTGCGGGGAGGAGAAGATGGGGAACCGAACCCCGGGATCTATTCGCGGTGGAGAACGAGGGTGGTCATATGTCGCCCCCGTGATTCGCTCTACGGCATCAAATCATCTAATCTACTTACATCCCCTCCTGTACAACTACTCCCTTGGTGTCAACCTTGACATCGCCCAGCCAGAACCCCTGCTCCTGCGCCACCGCCCACTCTTCGCGAAGCACCCGGGCCCTCGTCTCATTCCGGGCAACGAACCGGGCCTTGAAGGGCTTGGGCAGCGTGTTGACGCCAGGCTCATACGCATCATCCGAAAGATCCACGGGGAGGGGCTCGCCATCGGGCCCTTGGCCGGGTTCGATGCGGAACGCCCACAGCAGCTTGGCCAGAGTGATGAAGAGGCTGTTCTCGGCGAGATGCATCCCGGGGCAGATCCGTCGCCCGGCACCAAAGTCGAAGTGATCTCGGCTGTTGGCGTCCCGCGATGCCGCGTACACGCCGGCCTTTTCGGGATACGCCAAGTACCGTGATGGATCAAACGAGCGGCCACCGTCCTTCTCCCAGCGACCTTGATCAAAGTGCAGCACGTACTGGCTTATGCAAACCACTGTGTTCTTGGGGATAACATAGCCCTTATGCTCGATCTCTGCTGTAGTATAGTGTGGCGTTCCGATCGTCGTTACCGGCCGGATACGTAGGATTTCCTTGCCAATGGCGCGGATGTATGCGAGGTCGGCCTCGTCGTCGAAGGTAGGTGATCGCTCGTCGCCGACTACTCGTGATAGCTCCTCGTCTGCTATACCCTGTACCTCTGGGTGCGCTGATAGATATAGGATGGCGCTGTTGAGAGCGGATGATGTCGTCTCGGAGCCTGCCTCAATCATTGCTGAACCCCTCGTTGTCAGTGGGCGATGCTTTCGAAACAGGATCTGGGGATATTCTTACAACCAGCAGCAAAGCCAGCCTCGACCTCGGAGATGCCTTGCTTCTTGAGGTCAGACTCGACCAGCTGTCGCACTAGACATTCCGGAGCCCTATTCTCTTTGAGGGCAATTTGAAGCCTCTTCCAGTATCCCATCCATGTGTCCCTTTGCTTCTTGTACGCCCGGATCGCGCTTGGTCGCCACCACTGCAGGAACCATGGCAGATTTCCCAGAGGCGGGATCAAATCAGCGAGATAGGCTCCAGGCTGAGCAGCCTGGGAAAAGTCGTGAAGAAGGCCGTAAATGGCGCGGATATCATCACAGTCCTGTCCAGGTCATGGCCATCAGAACAGGGCTCTAGTCAAGTCAAATCATCAGTCCACTCACCCATGAAGGCACGCGAAGTCCGTACGTGCTTAGAAGAACCACCGAAGTCGTGTAACGGCGCACGTGCATATAAAAGTCTTCTTGTGTCGCGTTGTCGGTTGCAATGTCGTAAATGAGCTGCTTGGCCTCAAACTCCTGGCCGGGCTTATATGTGCTGGAACCCTTGGGTGTGAGTGACTTGTGCACAATGGCTCGAAGCTTGCGCCACTTCTCTCCGTATGTGAGCAAGAGGAGGCGATTTTCGCCTGAGAGGATGCCCGAGAGCACAGGCTGTGGCATCCTCCCAGAAGTGACGGCCGACTGCTTGTCAAAGATTTCGCGGACGCTGGTAGGGTCATTGATGAAGACCCAGTTTTCCCAACCCAGCCGGACTGTGAAGGCATTGCCAAACTGCGAGGCCCAGAGTTGCAGTTGCCGATGCGGTTTGGAGCCAAGCTGGTGAGCGTTCCCAAGAAGGGGGATGCCTTTGGGCCCTGGCGGGAGCTTGCCTCGGCCGCGGCCTCGTAGGTATATACATGCCACAAGAAGGACTAGAAGCCCAGCGTAGCCAAGGACAGCCATGATATCGACGTGAGGGTTGCAGGGGGGTTGAATGGCAGAAAGAAAAGAATGTGCGATAAGGAGAGCAAGTATCCAAGCGGTAGTCAAGTCCTTTTCAAGTTGACTCTGGTCGATAGGCCATCTCCATGAACAGTTGATGAACGAACCCCACGTTCTAGAAGCCCCCACCCCCTCCTTAAGTGCCCCAAGAGCGTTCGGTACCCCATCCTGTATACCATGCGCCATGCATGGGGCAAGTCACCGGGCCAACCATTTTTTACTCATTTCCGCGTTGGCGGAAGAAGCATATTAGAAGATAGTGATTCGTGGAGAAGCGGCCACAATATTATGCTTGTAGAGGCCAAGGGGGGTTATACAACATGCAGTACAGAGTTTCATTCAGAGTAGGTAAACAGTTGAGATAAATAACACTAACTAGAGCGGGTTCAAGGCTGCTGATGAGCCCGGATTCTCTCCAAACACTCCTCATCAAACAGAGGATGCAGAAGAGACATCAGAGTAGAGTCTTTGCCCTCTTTAATAAACTCGGCGTCGTGAGCCATTGCAATGTGCATCCCATAATCGCGAACCACCATCCTCAGCTTTCCAATGGTATCAAGAGCCGCGCCTAGACTCTCGTGCAAGCAAAACATGGAACCATCGGGCATGGAAACGTTAGCTATTTGCTTGACGCCGTCAAAAATTTCCCTTCCCAGTGCATGCTGTCAGCCGGTCTCTTGGTCAAGCCGTTCAGACTTCCAACTCTTTTCCTAGCCATAAGATAT
The DNA here is from genome assembly GCF_023522795.1 of Fusarium solani. Lineage (NCBI taxonomy): Eukaryota > Fungi > Ascomycota > Sordariomycetes > Hypocreales > Nectriaceae > Fusarium > Fusarium solani. The sequence continues at coordinate 2,697,826 of NW_027072147.1, read as the reverse complement.
TCGTTAACTTACTTGGAGTGGCAGCAATCGCTCGCCATCAATATCCACTCCCCTGACTTCAACCTTGCACATGCCGCCAGGTTTCCCTTCATGTGGCCAGGCGCCTGCAGAATCCAAAAGCTGCCATCACCAAAGTAATCCAGGGCTTGTTCGAATGGACCCCACGGCTCCCAGGGTCCTTTCAACTCGTCGTAAGGATCTGTGCGAACATCTGAAGTTCCAAAGAAGCGAGAGTCCCACTGTACCATGGGCTGGGTCTTGCCGTCGCGGATGTGTCCAGGGGAACAGTGAGAGCCTGTCCCTGGGCCAAATACCACCTTGGCGTTGGGAAATTCGCTCTTTATGGGCCGGCAGTGATCCCAGTGGGCATGACTGTGTCATGTCTTGATCAGCACTTGGTGGCTTCAGGGACAATCTACGCACCTGAAGATGACAGTGTCTATCTGCTCACTCGCCACACCCAAGTCGGCGAGCTGATGGACGAGACTGCGCCGCGGCCCAACTGGATTGCAGCTAGGCCAATGGAAATTGAGCACAAATGGCGTGTACAATTCACGATCCTAGTCACAGTCAAACCGAGTTCTGGGTTGGAACGGATCGACTGACATTGCTAATGCCCAAGTCCCAGAGAATCCTTGACCCTGTGGGTTTGTGATACAAGTAGAAGCACCAGTCGTAGAGGTAATAAGGACGGCTGTGCCCATCAGCATGAATCTTGGTGTCGTCTGTCGTCGTGAAGCCTCCTCCATCAAGAAGGACAACTTGCACCTCGCCGCTAGCACCTGGAAGTTCCCTGGCCATGCTCGCTGCTAGTCTGGGATCTTCTGAGGACAACGAATGTACGCTAAGTCCTACGGCGACGGTTCACGAGCTGCTTTATTGCATAGGTAGGGAAGTTATGTCCCCGCTCGGAGCCGAAAGACTTTTCTACCCCACATTATGGTCACCCCACATACTTCGGGATGGTAAGTCATCGAGTTCCCCATACACCAAGATGCGGGTTCCCCGGATTCCCCAGGTTTTCGGGGGTTAGGATGGCGCACCTGGCTGTCAGTGAAGCCATGCCACCCCAAGGGGAGAAGCTCTATATGTGAAGTAGACCAGTCGTCATTAATTGAGCCATACCACATTTCACAGCCCGCTTGCCTTGAACCTACATCCAACGCAGACTCAAGCGGCATTTCTACCGTCAACCATTCCAAATCATGAGTGCTCTGTTGTTGACAGCGCAGAACATCTGCCTCTTGGGGGTGGGGTTGCTGCTGCTGGCCATAGCTCGGACTGTAGGCCAAGGTCTATTCTCCAGCTTGAGACAGGTGCCTGGGCCTATCTCAGCTCGTTTCTCCCGCTTTTGGTACCTCAGAAACGTGAGCAAGGGAACGTTCCACGAGACCAACATTCGGTTGCACAAGAAATACGGCAAGGCATTGGCTTTCTGATTTCTCCGAGTTAGGTAGCTAATATGAGAACCGCAGGCCCAGTTGTCCGAATCGCCCCGAACCAGTTTAGCTTCAACGACCCCGATGCTATCAAGACAATATATGGGATTGGCAAGCCCTTCATAAAGGTTCGGGCTTCGAGTTGTTCTTTAGTGGCGCTACAAGGAGTCCAACTAACCCTTGCCCCAAGTCATCATGGTACAAAGCTTCTAGCGATCCCAATGCCCAGTTCAAGGATCTCTTTACCGATCAAAATGCCGCCAGACACTCGGCCAACAGAAGGCTGGTGGCCAACCTATACTCGGTAACCTCTCTCCGGACGATGGAGAGCGCCGTCGATGAATGCGTTGACCTCCTCGTCGACCGAATGTCAGAGCTGTCCCGGAGTGGCAAGTCCTTTGATCTACAATTCTGGATGCAATGTTACGCCTTTGATGTCATCGGGCAAATCACTGCAAGTACTCTCGGTTCTCTAGCTCAATTTATGGCTCTAACAGTCACCGTTAGGTTGGCCAGAAAGTAGGCTTTCTGGAAAAGGGAACTGACGAAAGGAACATCTTTTCGAGTCTACATGATTACCTGAAGTATTGTGCCGTCATTGGTGTTGTCAATGAACTTCATGGTCTCCTTTCTTGGCTCATGAGCTTCCTACCAGCCAACGGCATTGCCTACGTGGCCAATTTTACTCAGGCTAGTATTCAACAAGGCCGGAAGATACGCTCGATGGATGGAAGCTTTGATAAGGCACAAGACTTTTTGTCCAAGGCTTTGAGCCTCCATGAAGCGAACCCCGACAAGTTTCCCGAGGCCGCAATCCAGACGCTGTGTCTAACCAACTTTGGCGCTGGTTCAGACACGACATCTATCTCTCTCTGTGCTACTATTTTCTCTCTCATCAAGCATCCCGGATGCCTCTCCAAGGTTAGTTTCAAGGCACAAGCTGGCCGCGTTGATGTGCATCTGCTAATGCCTACCATGGCAGCTGAGAAATGAGATCGATGAAATGCTGGCTCAACTAGGAGATGTCGACAAGATTCCTTTCAAGGACACACAGTCGATGCCCTATCTGCAAGCCTGCATCAAGGAGAGCCTGAGGCTACATCCAGCCACAGGCCTTCCTCTGACACGTGTTGTGCCTGAGGGCGGTGCAACCATCAGCGGAACCTTTTCCCATCAGGTGTAAGTGGAAACTAGTACAAATCTGGTGTTTAGTTTCTTACCGACTTGAACCAGGCTATCGTGGGCGTCAATTCGTGGGTTGCCCACCGCAACCCCGATGTCTTTGGGTCGGACACAGACGAGTTCAGGCCTGAGAGATGGCTCACAACAGACAAAGAAAAGCTCAAGATTATGGACGCTTCTTGGATGCCGGTAAGTACATGGCTTGATCCGCGTTGCACAAGCAGCCCCTGACCTGTCTTAGTTCGGAGCCGGATCTCGAACATGCATCGGAAAGAATATCAGCCTTCTTGAAATGAACAAGCTTGTTCCCACTCTAGTGAAGAGGTTTGACTTTTCAGAAGCGGCTTCCTGTAATGTTCATATGGAGAACTACTGGCTAGTGAAGCAGAAGGGCATGATTTGCAAAGTTGGTTTGAGGGATATGGGGAAGGTCTGACGTCAAAGACAAGGAGGTTTTGATAACGAAGAATGAAATAAGCCGTGAAGAAGATTCATAGCTTCTTACCATGTCTGATTTGCATCATCAGAGATGCTATTTAATCTTTAGCTGCTGTGTTTCAAGTAATTCGTAATCCCGCTGGTCAATTACTCTCTTTTCAACCGCCGTCGTTCTATCTTGCTGCCGTTTTCCATGCTTTGTCCACTTACTCGCTGGCGGAGGCCATTCTCCTGAAAACACGCTCTGTTTTCGAACAAACATCTTAAACAATCCCAAAAATCGAATTCGTGCATAGCATTTACTTGGCCGCCACTGCATGATCGACAGCCTGAGCCCATATGATCGAGCCGCGATTAACCGAGAAGGGGAAAAAAACGTGAAGCGAATCAAGGTGCTCTTGAAATTGGGTGTGCCCTTTGAAGATTTTATCTACGACTCAGATACCATGCTCTTTTCTGCTTTCGGCGTGAAAGAGGCCGAAATCCAAGCCATGATCAAAGAGATGACGGAAGATAGCGCACAGTAAGAGACGAGCTCAGCCTCTGTGCCTGGTCTCCCTTGGTCCCAGGTTGCTGGGAACTCCGGCGTGGCATTCAACAACACATTTCCATCTCGATTTTCCCAACTTCGGTTGTTGCCCCGCCTTGTTGATCCCTCAGGTCCCTATGGAAGGCCAGAAGCTGACAAGGGCGAGATGTGATGGGTCCAGGTGGCACAGTCTTTGAAGTCATTAGTCGGGGGTGTTGTCGGGTTACCATTAAGATGCCTTACCGCTTGTTTCTTGAGTCAGAGGTCCTCGCATCCTTGGGCATTGAGAGCCTGTTTCTTCACTCTTGTCTGGAGAGCGTAGGCTTGGTGAAAAGCGTCGCGCCTCATGAATCATAAAGAACCGTTCTAGTCGTCACGGCAATTTCTCCTTACCAATGTATCCAGTGCTAGTACTGCCATGAGTGTCCATGAACCATGGTACTAGGAGGTGGCATGGGAGTAAACATTGGCAAAGTACGTCATTATTAAATCTCTTGAGGTAATATAAACTCCTTCCAGTTTCCTCGATCCCAGTCAATGGAGTGAAGATCTATCAGTTCACCATTTGATGGTCAGGCCCCCACACAGAGTGCCGCTCTTTGTGGTGTCCTTGGCACGAAATGATAGCTAAACCTACACGAGAAAGACACAACCAAGGCACTTTGAATATGTTGGTAGAATCAGCCTGATACTGTCCTTCATAACAGTTTCAGGAAGAAATATGCGCCATAACAAGCTATATCCCCCCATCTAGTCCTTCTTGACAGCAACCTTGCGGTATCTGACAACCTCGGCACCATTCTCATCAAAACTCCGATCAGCAACAACCTTGTAGCCTCCAATACGAGGAAAAACCTTTGTCCAGAGACTCCAGTAAACACCTCCTAGGATCAAGACACCGACACCAACAACAGGGAAGACGTAGTACGGGTACCCATCCGCGTTGATATCTCCATCAGGTGGAATGAAGGGAACAAGGGCGAGGAAGATGTTGGCGAGAATGTAGATGACCGAGATGGGGAGGTAGGTGTGCCAAGGGGATGACCAGTTCTCCGACTTGTTGTAATGGAGGTAGATGAGACCAGCGGTGACGAAGCCGTTGATCCATGCTCCGGGATACGTATACCTGAGATGTTAGAAATGATCTAAAGAGGGGCTGATAGACGTACAGATTGACGATAAAGTTGTAGGCAGGGCCTGCTGGAGGCGCGAGGAGGACAATGACCGTGACGATCCAGTGAAGGAAGAGCTGCAACATTAGCGGATGTTCATGAGGGAGAGAAAAACCTTACAGATGCGGCCGGGGCAGTGAATGGCTTGTTCGACGCCCAGAAACGACTGAACGGCAACATGCCTTCCTTAGCCAGTTCCTGGTTGACTCGAGCATGCGCAAAAGACACAGCCAAGACGTTACCCAAGTTGCTCAGGGCGACGAAAGCAGGCAAGCTTCTCGCAGCAGCGCTCTGTCCAAATATATTGCGGAAGAAGAGACCAGCCACGATAACTTCCGACTTGGCAAGGTCAGACTTGGGAATGGCTGCAAAGTATGCGACGTTGGCCAAGACGTAAAGAATCGTGACACCGCCGATGGCAATGGGAGCGGCGATGGAGAGCGTCTTTCGGGGGTGCTTCAGCTCGCTGACGACATAGTTGGCGTTCTCCCAGCCCTTGTAGCTGTAGATGATGTTCAACAGGGCGTTCGAGTAAGCGTATGCTCCTCCACCGCCATAACCGTCTCCCTCTTCAATTCTAAAGGCATGGTCAAAGTTATGAGGGTTTGGCACGCGGCGATGACCAGCAAGAGCTGCAAATCCAGAAAAGACGATGAACAACAAGATGACAACCTTGAACACGCCCAAGACGTTGAAGAGTCGAATTCCCCACTTCGGTAGGGTGCTGTGAAGGACGACAGCAAAGGTGATGCATGCAACAGCAATGCCACGGGCCTCCCAACCGTCAGGAGTCTCCCTGCCAGAAGCAAAAAGGATATATCGACCGAAAGCCAGGGCATTTCCAGACGAGAAGCCAAGAAGAATCATCTGGGAGGCCAAGACGCAGGTTGCCAGGTATCGAGGTCGACGGTAAACACGTTCGAGGTAATTCTTCTCACCGCCCGATCGAGGAATTGCGAGGCCAAATTCAAGGAACACGCTGAGACCGCAAAAAGTGAGGAATCCGCCGATCACCCAGAGCATTAGAGAAATCCCGACCGAGCCAGTTGCCGCAAATATGCTTGAAGGCGTGGAAAAAACTATCTTGTTAGTCGCGTCTTGACATTGAAAGATTACTCACTTCCTGTTCCAATCATCTTGTTCAAGATCAAAAAGACGGCACCTGTGATGCCAATCTTGCGATCCTCAGAGTAGGAAAAGTTCTGGGCGTCAATGGTGCTCTCATTGTCGGTCTGTCGTTCCTCCTCACTCCCCCCTTTGATGCCATTGTAGGCCTGAGCCTCTTTGTTGTGGTCGGCCATGATGGTTGAGCTGATGATAGAAACTGACGCCGCTGCAGGCAGCTCGTATTTAAAGGTGCAAAGCTACGCCATTACATATCCTATTGACGTGAACGTGAGACGACAAGCCACTAACATTCTCATCTTGGTAGGTGGTTACACGAGCAGGCATCCAACCGTTGATGTAACGTCTACTAGTCGATCAAAAGTCCTCCCGATCCTTACGTCCTTCCTATTTACATTCTCGATTTGATACATGTATACGACCAACGGCAATGTCGACATCGCATCCCTGCCTCACGGCATCGCCAAGACGCCGAAGATCACACCCCGATGACTACCCCAAGGGGAAGGTCCAAAACCCCGGGCTGACATTGGTGGCTTCACGAGTGGCCAGGCCGCGATCTGCCAGGCCACAAAATAAGCTCATAGGCTTTTATGCTAATTTTGACAGATCGAAGCCTGGCTCGACCGTGCCAGGGCGTATGGTCCCATAGGCAAGTGAATCGCGCCTTGCGAGACATGTGAGCTTACGTGGGGGTGCAAGCTTATTCTGACCGGTTCTGATGACAGATGGGGAGAGCTGTGGCGCTCGTCAAGGTCAACTGTCCATATTCTTGGCTTCGCACTCCAATGTCAAGCACAAGATTATATACGGCCATATACACCTCATGCTACTTCTTATCTCCATATCCTTTCTCGCGCAAATAACCAATCAAGTCATCAAATCGCACAAACTTCAGCCCGATCCCCCAAGTGTCCTCTTCATGTGGCAAAAGCTTGTCTAATTCTTGCGCTCATTGAAGATAATCGCTAAAGCTACGATAGTCTTCCGAAATTTCAGTCATGTCAATGACGAGCTTTGACTGGAGAAAAAAACCGTCGGCTAACCCATGGTCTGCTGGCGTGAAAAAATTCTCTTATATAAAAAAACTATCGGTAGCTCAACCGACGGTTTTCATAGGTGATAGGGTTTTAATTCGCGCCTACTCCGCGCGGTCTCTATATTCGTATTAGGCTAGTGAAGTCTTAGACCTAGGTGAGGTATCCCGCTGAGATCTCTATGAGCGGCGTTGAGAGTCGTGGTTCCGGGAGATCCTGCGGGTCATGCGGTCTCAAGACTCGTTATTAACGGCTCGGAGCTCCGAGACTGGCGACTTAAAGATCTCTTCTATGACCTTGCGCTTTGTAAAACGGTCGTGATATGTGTTGACACATCGAATAAGGTCAGAGTCATACGCCTGATTCAAATGTCGCAAAGTCCTTCCTCATAGTGTTGAATTCTGAAATAGGTATAGTCACATGAGGGAAACAAGTGGATCGTATCTGCTGATTCGAGCGATCCAGCTGAGGGGCTGAAGCAACACCCCAACGTAGGGCAACAGTTTGCGATGGTGTTGCGTAAACAATTCGCCTACGTTTATTATATAGCCAATAGTATACCAAGTAAGTCAGCTAAGCTCTCGGTGATACGCGGCAGTGACGATATGATCAATGTTTTGGGGAAACAGACTGCGGTCGAGGAGTAAGCAGAGAGTAAGCAGACAGGAAATATAGACGACTATAAGAATGGACTGGAACTCAAGGATTGTTGCAGTTTCTTAACAGACAAGACACTCAGTCAGCCTTAGGCCTAAGCAGTCTTCTCTCCCAAATATGGACCAGACAATCCGAGTCGGCGCAGTCCAAGCCGAGGCTGTCTGGTACGATCTCGAAGCATGTGTTGACAAGACTATCAATCTTATCGAGACAGCCGCTACCGACGGTGTTAAAGTTCTTGGCTTCCCCGAGGTGTGGATTCCAGGATATCCCTGGTGAGTTACCGCCAGCCGCACTCACAATCTCACACAACCAAGCATTCGCTAACATCGCGATTTGCCTTGCGCACAGGCAGATGTGGACAACTCCGGCCATTCAACAACTGTTATGGGTGCCTAAGTACAGAGCCAATTGCATGACCAGGGACTCTCCTCAGATGAGACGCATCCAGGCCGCTGTCAAGAAGGCTGGAATGACGGTCGTCCTGGGTTACAGTGAGCGCGAGGGTGCCAGTCTATACATCTCGCAGGCTTTCATCTCTCCAGACGGAAAGATCCTTCTCAACCGCCGCAAGATCAAGCCGACGCACGCAGAACGGACCATTTTCGGCGAGGGCCAAGCTGAGTCTTTGAAGACTGTCGTGGATACACCTGTCGGCAAGGTCGGCGGTCTTAACTGCTGGGAGCATCTACAGCCTCTTTTGCGGTACTACGAGTATACACAAGGCGTGCAGATCCATGTCTCGAGTTGGCCACCTATCTTTGGCATGCCTAACCCGGATGAAATTGAGTGGTTATACCATGAGACAGGTGAGGCAAGCAACCGCATCAGCCAAGTCATGGCAATTGAAGGTGCAAGCTTTGTTATGGTATGCTCGCAGATCATAACGGAGAAGAACCTCGAGAAGAACCTCCTGGTTGGAAACCTAGTAACCCGAGCGGTATGTGGCGTCCTCTTGCCCGTCGTGTCTCTGATACTAATAGTGCTCAATAAAACTGTAGCCTGGTGGAGGTTTCTCTATGATCTTTGGGCCCGACGGAACGCCTCTCTGTGATCCTATTGATGCTGGCGAAGAAGGAATTCTTCAGGCTGATATTTCTCTGCGCCAGGTTGAAAAGGCAAAGATTTTTGTCGACGTTGCTGGTCACTACGCCAGGCCAGACCTGCTGAGCGTTCTGGTCAATCCAACCGTGGATAAGACTGTCACACACATGTCCAAATGATTTTATTTGTTTCCATGTACCTATTATCATTCTACTAGCTACCTTTAGATAAACCATGGGACATCTGTCTCATAATAGTTGGCAAATTTCCACCACTTTGTGCCGTGCGTGCGCGTTGAGTCAGCTTCAAGATCGGAACGCTTCCAACAGGTCTCGGTGAGAGTTCGCATCACCCTGACGCTGCCCATGTTCCTCTTGTCTTCCATCAAGTCCATGATTTGCAGAATTCGAATTCGTTGCTCGTCTGTTTGACATTCACAAGCAACCATGAACACCGGCCACGGGCTTGTGGCCACCTCTAATCGCTCCAGTATGCTTAATGCTTGATCTAGATACGTTTTTCTATGTTTCTCATCTCCGCGTAAAGGAACGACATGAAAAATATACAGCAGAGCTCCTATGCGATAAAGCTCTGCTATCGCCATGATGTGGCTACGCCTCGCCGGTGTTTCGCCTAGTTGTTCGTCAGGTCCTAGGCTCTGAATGAGGCCCGTCAGTGTATGCTCAAGTTGGTTTCGGTAGAGAATCAGCCTTGATGACTTTGGATTGACTTCATTTCGAATGAGCGCTATGCGAAGTTTATTCACGCGATGGATGATTGCAATGGTTTCGAGTGAGCACCCAAGAGCCCCGAGAATCTTCAACGGCATGGTTAGCATTCTTTTCACTCTGAACATATTTTATCATGGCCTACCAGAGTTGAGTCGCAGTCTGAGGTCTTTAAGAGTAAAAGAACATCAAGGCAGTTGTTGGCTTGTCGAAGGGGCTGGGCAAAGCACGCCAATACCTCATGATAAAGGAACCACGTAAAAAGAAAATCTGCCTTGATGTGCTTTTTGTGATCCGGGTATAGCTTCTGAAGCATAGACTTTGCGCCATTAAGATGTGTCAACCAATGACTGTCAGTTTCATCAAACACCTAACTCTGGTTAGCTTCTGAGAGCCATGCTGATCCGCGGCAGTTACTCACGCTGTAGGTACACAACATCATGCATGTGGCAAAGTGTGTCTCGTTAAGTTCCATGGTGTTTGCGTTTCGTCCAGGACTCAGTGAAGCGGACAGCCAGCGGAAAGCATTCGTCATGTATGTCAAGGCTACGGCCTTTTCACTATAGTGAATTGCTGCCACAGCCATCATGGAGTTCCATAATGCTCGTGTCGCCGTGTCCCCCCGGGACAACACCATTTGCATCAGGTCCTTGCTGAAGCCATTCCGTACTTGAGTTGTAGAAATCATAGGAGCGATTATAGCTTCGTCTATTGCAAATAAGCCGTCAATATTTCGTGCTGAATTTGTGTTACGCGCTTACAATATGACAGGAATAACGCGTCTTGACCAATCGTGGTAGGATGGAGCGAAAGAGTCCACGCCGGCCCTGTAACTGGCCTTGATGCAAGAGCATTACAAGAGCTGGAAGTCTTTGTAGAGACAACATCCCTGAAAGTGACATTCAAGAAATGTTTGCCATAAGTTGGAGAGGTCCCAGCGGAGTTTTCTAAGGGTTCATAGACCATGGATCCGCTGTCCTTCCGCCTGCCATCGTGGTGGTCTGGCCAAAGGAGCCGAGTGCGATATCCCAAGCATTCTCTGCGAGTATTCTTGCAATTATTGCAGAATGGTATGGATTTATCACACCTAATTTTCCGCTCTTGAGGTTATAGCCGTTAGTGTTTACGAATATCGATGTTTGATGGCGTAGAATCAATCACTCACGTTTACAAGTCCTACAGCCCTGCTTGGCTTTCATGTCGTCCAAGTAGGACTGGGAGCAGTGACAAGGGCGTGGTAAGTTTGTCTCAATAAATATTGCCTCGGGTGCAGGGTTGGGTGGCTAAAGCAGCGTTATAAGAGGACAACCCCACAGTCCAAGAGCCGAGATAATACACTCGAATGTCCCGCTAGCTTTACATCAGCTGACCTCTCTCCCCATTTTAAATTTCGACCCATGCTTCATTCTGACCAACTTTACAGGGGTTTGAAGAGGGTGACGCTATTCTGAGCCTCAAGACCTTTAATTGACGCGTCTGCAACTCCACCACAGATGTCAGTCTCAGTGATAACTACTTCTCTCTCTTCCGTGCTGACTACTTTACGCCGAGCTTAAACATCAACCTTGTTAATCTTTCCAGTCTTCACATCATACAGATACCCAGAAATCGGCACATCCAAGATCAAAGCATTCTGCTTCAAGAACTTGACATCAATCTTAACACTCTCCTGCAGGTCCCTGATCGGCAAGAATGAGATGTGACTTGCGTCCTCGCCAAGGTCCCGTTTAATCTTGGCTCGCAGCTCCTCGTCGTGGAAAGTAAGCATGCCGCAATCGGTCTTTTGTTTCATCAGCTCGCTCAGAACCTGGGACAAGGGGTAGTACTTACGTGGTGAATAACAACAATCTCGCGAGTGCCTAGCAGCTGCTGCGAAATGACCAACGAGCGGAGGGCCTCGACAGCACGGCCGCCAGCGTTCCGGAAGACATGAGCGTCGCCTTCTTCGAGGCCGAGAAATTTGGCGGGGTCAAGACGTGCGTCCATACAGGTCAATATGAATACCTTTCTGCAGGTATTGAATGTTAGCTGGTGCCGCATAACAAGGAATCAGGCGGCATGTACCGGCCAGGAGGCATGGGAAGGCCAGCTTTGGTGTAGCTGGCTTCGTACTTCTGGTTGGCAACTTCAAATTCGGCGGCGACAGACATGTTGATGAATCTTGCTTAATGATGTTTCTCTGCTGGGTTACTGAGATGGATGTAAATATAAAGGATATCCGCTTGACCGATAGCAAGTGCAAGTCTTACTTTATACCTCTTCCAGCGAATTTATCGCTAATATTCTACACTACGCATCTTATCGCGAACATCACAAGAACCTCTAAAGCAGTTGTTTGCGAGGCTGATTACACTAACCCCCACTCTCTTCCCTGGTATCCTGAGTGCCTACAAGCCTGCATTTCTTCCTTGATGCAATTTTCTTAGCCTGGCCCCCCTGTTCGGGCCAACGAGCAAATTGGGTGCGCCATGGTAGGTGTGCGTTGACATGGGGCTCGCAAACTATTGCCGAGTTTTAACTTTCGTATAAGCAATGTATGCACGAGGATTAGTAATAGGTAATGCGTGAGTCAGGTAGGATGCCGCAAGGTTATGGCTAAAACGCCGCCCAAGAGGCCGCTCTGACGCCGCCGGAATGCCGCACGGAAATATTTTAAACCCTACTTATAATAGTAGTTATAGTTGCGGGCACCTCAGCTACGTTTAGCATCACGTTGGCAAGGCGTTATCGCCAAAACGCCTCGTAGGGATTGAGGCTGTGGTTCTGCCTTGGAGACAGACGTGTTTGGCTGTACCTAAGCCCTGTTAAATGTACATGGCCAAGTTTTGAATGGAAATAATCAAATTAGAAAGGCACGTTAAATAACCGTGGCCCTCCGTTAGCACACTTTGCATGATCAATTTGCTTTCAACGATGAGGCCTAAAGGTAGAATAATGTACACAGGTATTTTGTGGTAATGTATCACATATTAAATTGTAGCAAGAGTGTTTTCGTATCCTTTCAGCCCATACCATTCTACCCACCACACTTCCCACCATCTGACACCGTCCCAGTCTATCAACCCATTTTCCGTGCGACTATGATACAAAGTCTAAAGATACATCTCAGAAGCAAAAGACCTGATCCGTCATCTTGGCAGAAGCCCCCGGCTTCTCAAAACCCAGGTTGACCAGCGACTTCTTGGCCGCGCTGACCATCCCTGGAGGACCACACAACATGACCTTTGAGTCTGGTTCAGGTGCAGGAAACTTTTCAGCCATGAGCTCCTGTGTTACGTAACCGGTACCATACTTCCAGTCAGCTGGGGCATTGTCGAGGAGATAGTAGAGTTTGAAGTTCTGAGGATACCGACGAGCGAATGACTCAAGCTCTTTCCGGAGAAGAATGTCCTCTTCTGATCTGTTGGCGTATATCAAACTGACCTCCGTAAGATCTCGGTCATCTTCGCAGATGGCACGAATGATCTGGAACATTGGAGTAATACCAGTTCCACCAGCCAACATGCCAATCTTTCTGCAAAGACCATGCTGATAACGCATGGCGCCCTTGGGTCCTCGGAATAGCACTTCATCTCCAACTTCAACGTTGGCCAAGTATCCTCCTGTCAGTTGTCCATCAGGATAGCACTTGATGATCAACTCCAAAGTGCCGAGATCCGAGTTGTTGGAAATGGGTGTATATGACCGGTTGACCGATTTGCCTCCAACATCCGCCTTGATTGAAAGGTGTTGGCCGATTGGGAGACCAAGAACTGTTGTGGGTGTAGGCAAGGCGAAAACCAATCGGTAGACGTTGGGGGCAATGAGCTCCTTTTCGGTGAGGGGAAGGGCATGGTATGCCGAAGGGTCAAGCCATCCTCGTTGAATAAGAGGATTAGGCTTGGAGACCTTCGGCATCTTCTTGTGAGGGGGATAACTCATGAAACCGCCTTCTTCGAAATGGAGAAACTTGGAAAGTCTCTTCACCGCGTAAGTGCCAGCGACGGTGAACAGAGCAGACGCCAAGATAAACCCTTCAAAGAAGCCCAAGCCTCGGTTTGGTTTTGACGAAAGCTTGAAAGCAGGAAGCACATCCAAGACCCCAGGATTGAACCGATAAATCTGGTGTAGAGCCAGTGCACTTGATACAGCAGCGGTGGCGGCGGTAGCCACGACTACAGAAGATCGGCCTCCTGACCTGACCTTGGGAGCTGCTTTGGGCTGAAGAGTAACACGCTTGGGAGCATCTTTTCTTGGAGCTCCCTTGTACTTTCCGACGCGATACTCTTCCATAATCTCAAAGGCATCCTCAGAATGGCCGGCATTGTCAAAGTCTACCGTAGCATCTTTGCCAGCAGCCTCAATGAGAATGTCTGCACCACCAGGATGATCGTGAATGTACTTGGTGACATCGTAGACTGAAATATTAGCTTCGTTCATTGACTATTCAAGTCGACTCACCTTGCCCTTGGATTGTCATCCAGCAGTTATCAGACGTATTGTGAACTGCCACCTCCTTGGCAGTGAATTCCGGTCCTGAAGCCATGATTGTGGGTGATGTAGGGTTAACCAGGTAAGACACTTCTGCAGCTGGTCAAGATAAAGGCCGTTATAAAACCTGAAATTGCGATGCTACCTCGTCGCAGTGACCAATCCAAACTTGCCCATTCTGGTAATGCCGCGGCTCGGGTCTTCTCGGCCGATCCCGCCGGAGTGGGTCCCGGAGCTTCCGTGTGGGTCTCCGAACAATGAATTTTCGCTGCCGGTTTCATCATATATCCATTTTTTACCTCATAAAGACATCAATGCCGAGAGCCTGCATGGTCGGCAGAGATAACAACATGCGAGAAGACGCGTTTCGCATCCTGACTAGCTGGACGCCGTCCCGGAGATCCTCATGACCCGCAAATTATCCCCTATTTCTAATCGCTCAACGTCCAATCCTGGACCTTGGAATGAGCATGAGCCATCATCTTAGCAAGGTTCCACCGCCATTGCTGGCTTCAAATTTTCCAGCGGTTGGGGCGATGTTACGAGCCTCGGTTCATGCTAATCCACTTGTCGGTGACGATGTGACTTATATGATAAGTAAAGGGGTCTGCTGGTCTTACGTAGTGTAATTCTCATCAGACTCACAATGGCTACCAAGCGATTTTACTTGTGCGGAGACTCCTCTACGGTCCAAGATATTGAGCTGCCTTCATCATTAGATGAGCAGTCTCTTCAGCATCTTGTAGCTTCTCACTTTGCTATTGTTGATCCAAATGGTGAGTGAGCTGCCTGTTGTATGAATCATCTAACATTAGCAGGCATTGGGTTCGTCAACCAGTCCGAGGCCTTGACAACAGTCGCAGATGTCCTCGCAGCTGAGGATGTAGCCATCACCATCGATGGCAAAGCCGTTCGGGAAGTCCCGGTCCAAAGGGTCTTCCATTCGTTGGAAACTACTTTGAGGTGTATCCAGACCATCTCGGTAATCATCAGCGATTATTCGAAAAGTATGGCCCCCTGTTCAAGACCACCAACATGGGCAGCACCATTTACCACACCAATGACCCTGCCCTGGCCAACATTGTCTTTGGAGAGACCGACTTTTTCTCCAAGCGAATCATTGAAGGCCATCCTCTTTTTCCCATCAAGAACACGGAAGCTGGCGTCTTCCTTGGAGACACGGACACGCCAGAGTGGAAAGAGGTACACAAATTTTTACCGCCAGCTTTGGGTCCCAAGGCCGTGAGACATTACGCGCCTACCATGCAAAAGACTGTCGAGGATGCATTCAAGGTGTTTGATGAGCTTGACGAGCGCGACGAGGCTTGGAACGTGTATCCGTATATGCTCAAGCTTGGGTCTCAAGCCGTTGGAAAGCTTGTGCTAGGTATGGACTTCAAGCACTTTACCGCTGTCGATGCGCGCCCACATGAGATGGTTTTGAGAATCGCTCAATCTCTTGAGTTGAACAAAAAGATCACTTCAATGGGAAGCTGGTACCGAAACATGCCGTTCGGTGATCCTCAACGCCTTCGTGAAGCACGAGCACGTATGGAGACAATGATGGAAGAATCTGTGGCGAATGCTTCAAAAGGCGTTGGAGATCTTGACTTGCAAGACGCTGCTCTTCAAGCAGAGAACATGGTCGATTATGTTCTCCGTGCAAGTGACAGCAAGGGCAACAAGCTACCACGGAATCGCATCATGGAACCTCTTGTCGTTGCTACAGGTGCTGGCTTCACCACAACAAGCTCCCTTTTGTCTTGGCTCATCTACGGCCTTGTCGTGTATCCCGGCATGCAAGAACGTCTTCTCCAAGAGCTGGTTGACAATGGCTTTGATGAGGACACACAAATCACTGCTGATGTAACCAACAAACTCAGCTTCCTCGACAAATACATCAAGGAGACCCAGAGACGACACAACCCCTCCTACCAGCCGGCACGCACAGCAGCAGTCGACTTGATTCTCCCCGGCGGCTACAAAATCCCCAAAGACGCTATCGTTATTCCCGCCCTCCACCACATCCACAACAACACCAAGATCTGGGACAACCCTGCGCTCTTCGACCCTGATCGCTGGGATACGGAACGCGTCAAGAACCGACCAAACGCTTCATACATCCCTTTTGCCACCGGTCCACGCATGTGTGTTGGTTTCAACTTTGCTCTGCAAGAAGTCAAGGTTTTTCTGCCAAAGCTTGTGTATCGATACAAGTTTAGCCTGGCTCAGGATGGCCCGGTCGAGTATGACCCCATGTTTCAGCTTATTCGGCCAAACAACTTGTATGTCCGGGCTGAGAGGAGAGTGAAGTGGCCAGCGAAGAGCGAGAGCCATTAATAGACTGCGCTTGAGGTTCACAGATACGACTGGATTAAGATAGGCTCATGCAACAATAGGGCTTTGTTATATAGAAGGAGTCTGGTTAGACTGGGTGATAGATATGAAATATTTGCCGTTTAGACGATTGTTAGGTAGAGTAGAGAAATTACATTACTGAGAAGAGTTTTGACCAAAGATGACACCAATCACTGCCCCTGCTGTTTTAACGCCTTGAGAGCAGAGTCCTCTTTCAACAGCTCTTGAGGATCTCCAACTTCAATTATCTTGCCCTCACCCATAACTACTACAACATCAAAGTCAGTAACGTGGTCGAGGCGATGTGCGACCTCGACAACTGTCCGGCCGTCCATGACCTCTGTCAGGATCTTCCGGATGTCGTCATTTGTCGCGTTATCAACACTGCTTGTTGGCTCATCAAGAAGAAGGACATTTGACCGCGAAAGCAAGGCACGCGCCAAACAGAACAGTTGACGCTGACCAACTGAAAATCCCAACTCACTCAGCTCAGCATCAAGTCCACCACGAGACTCGATAGCTTCCCAGAGTGTAGTTTTTTGTAGTGCTTGGATGAGAATCTCATCAGCTTGGACAAGCTCCTCTGGATCCAGGTTATGCCTCACTGTGCCAGAAAGGCTGACCGGATCTTGTGGGACTATTGTGACGTGTGAACGAATATGCTGTCGGGGGATTGTCGCTAGGTCCTTTCCATCTATCCGTATAGATCCAGAAGGTAATTCGAGAAGTCGAAGGATCGAGAGGACCAGAGAGGATTTTCCACTAGATGGTCAGCTTGAACATCTAGAGTTAACTGAATTCTTACCTTCCAGATCGTCCACAAATGCAGACCTTTTGCCCTGGTTTTATGACAAGAGACACACCGTTTAACACGGGGTGGGATTCATCACTAAGAATGTTAGAAACGCCATGAATAGAGACGCTCACTCACCTGTAAGCAGCTGTTATGTTGTCGATTTCAATCCCACCCTCTACCGGCCAATCTGTCGGGGCATCCTTCTCTGCCGGCTTGTTTTCATCAGGAGTACTG
Source organism: Fusarium solani (assembly GCF_023522795.1). Taxonomy (NCBI): domain Eukaryota; kingdom Fungi; phylum Ascomycota; class Sordariomycetes; order Hypocreales; family Nectriaceae; genus Fusarium; species Fusarium solani. The sequence goes on along the minus strand of NW_027072147.1, from coordinate 2,680,617 downwards.
CTGATAAACGACTTGAGTCTTGCAATCGCACCCAAAGATGTTTCCAGTTGTGTCCATTGATCAATGACAGTCGTCAGAGTTTGGTTGAAACCAAGGATATTCACCATGGCCAGGCCAATCGCACCCTGAGTTGTAGCTCCTTGGACACGAAGAGCAAGTGAGACAAGCACCACCGCCATGCCAGCGACAAACAAATCCAAGACAAGTTCAAGCCAGCGCTGGATGCAAAACATCATGTAAAATGGGCTTTGAGAGTCGCTGAGAAGTTGATAGCCTTCATCCAGGAAAGCTTTTGACCATCCAAATGAACGGAGGGTAGACAATCCGGCGATCATCTCGGTGAAGTGGGTGTAGAGCGGTGTCTTTGCCTCGAGATCTAGAAGACGCATTTGACGGGAAGTACGGAGGTAGTACTTTTGGATGAGGTAAAGGGCAAGAAAGGATAATGGGAGAAACGCTCCAAAGTACGTGGCACCAGATGCAACAACTCCGGTTTGAACAATCCCTCGCAAAGTCACTATCCAGGTTAGACATGTATAACAGCTTGGGTTGTTTGCTTACAGTCCAGAGTCAAATAGAAGGCCAGTGGCAGAGTGCCGTCAATAAGTGTCATATCCTGACTGAATCTACAAGGGTTTAGGCAAGGCTGCTTTGAGGCACATGTAACGTACCTGTTCAAGATGCTTCCACTCTCCGTAGTGGTGAAGAAGTATAATGGAGCCCTGGATGGTTAGATAGATTCATATAGGCATGAGCGTACTCACCGAGTGACCGACGTCAGCAACTGCTCGTGCAGACGGTTGGACGACTTGGGAACGGCCATGATGAGAAAGTAGCTACAAATGTTAGCTATATCACAAACACAGACAACCACTTACCCAAGATTGAAGGTTCCTAGAAGCATGGAAGCCAGAGTAAAACCGACATAGCCGCCAGCATATCGGGCCTCCTTCGATCCGTCGGCCCTTTCAGTCCATAGTCGTAGCCAGATTTCTAAAACGTCAGTATCGTACAAGAAAGTCGGAGAGCTACTTACGAGGCATGACCTCCAGAACGGTGCTGACCACAGCTAAAGGGAACACAATGGCGATGATCTTCCAACCCATCGAGCGGAGGTAAATCTTGTAGCAGGTTGTGTCGCCGGTTTGGCGGGCCAGATCAACCTTCTTCTTCGCCAAGGGTTTATCGCTGGGTCGAGGGGGCTTTGTGTCTCCCTGGTTCTGCTCGTCGTCATCCAGAACTACCTTGGCCAGAGTTTCAAGCTTGTCGTAGGGCTCCTGGTTGCGAGTGATGGATCCATCTTCGAGCATGGTGATATAGTCGGCGGAAGGCAGAAAGTGAACTGGGCTGTTAGAAATGTTATAAAATGACTCTGCAGTCTTACCTTTGCTTGTTGTCAAAATCACAGTAGTCTTGTTTCTCCACAAAAGACCGTTCGCCCCAAGCAGGCGTTGAAAGACTTTCTCAGAGGTAGAGTTGTCGAGACCGCTAAAGACGTCGTCCAGAACAATGAGCCGCTTTTGTGAGTATACAGCTCGGGCGAGGGCCTTGTAGAGTTAGAAAGGCTCGAAAAGGGAGGGATGAACTTACCACTCGTTGCTTCTGACCTCCGCTGAGGGCCACTCCCCCTGAGCCCACGATAGTCTCGTAACCTTCAGGCAGTCGATGCATATCTTCATCCAAGGCACATGAGCGAAGAACCATATCAAACCATTTCTCATCAAAAGGCGACTGTCCAATGATGTTGTTCTTGATCGTCGTATTTCGTAGCCAGGGAATCTGATCGCAGTAACCAACAGAGTTTTCTGCCCTAACGAGCCCCGTGGTTGGGACGAGTTCACCCACGATTGCCTTGAGCAACGATGACTTGCCACATCCTACTCGACCGACTATCATGTTGAAAGTTCCTTGCAGCACGACCAGGTTGATATCCTTGAGAAGGACCACCTCATCGTCAGTTTGGAATGTCGCCTCTTGAATAGACACGGCTTGGGGTCGTTGTGGAGCGCTCTCATTGATCTGATCCTCCTTCTGTGGAGAACTAGGGTCTTTCTCGGAGGTTGAATGGCGCTCTTCGACCGAAGACGATGGTTCTAGGCTTGAACGACCATCCTTTTGCTCTTCGAGCTGCAAGAATGCCTGTATCCGCCCGCAGCCCCCAAAGACGCCAGCGATCTGCATCAGAGATACGAGGATTGCGACAAGGGGCTGCGTTACGAGTGAGATCAGAGACAGAGAGGTGAAAGCCTCTGCAACGCTAAGGCCCTGGTCTGCCTTGGTCCAGTAAATGGCAGAAAGAATGACCACGACGGGCGTGATTTGAGCAGATATGGCGGCTATACATATTAGAAGAGCTCACTTAGAAAGGGAAAACTTACCAAGAGTAACAAAATGCACAAGAAGCCATCGAGCTCTGGCCGAAACCTTGAGCTCGTGCACTCTGAGGCCCTGGATCAATCCATGGAAGAAGTCGCTAAGGCCCAGCATCTTGATACCTTTTATCTGGCTGAGCATGCTCGATGTTTCTCCAACGCGCTTCTGAACAGCAGCATTCCACTTCACTGTAGCTGGGTCCATGGCCGGGGAGATGATTCCGCTCAGGATTGTGGTGACTCGCCAGTTAGTTCCTATCGTTGGGCATATGGGTTCAAGTACTCACTAACTGTTGGGACCAACACCAATAAGCTGGGTGATCCAACTTGGCGATGCAAGAGATAGATTCCAATCGGCAGCTCGATAAGATTCGCCCACATGTCATGAATCGAAGCTCCCGCTGCAACAATAACATCTACATCTGTCGTCATAAGAGTAACAGGTGCAGAATCCTTGATGGACGCTGTCCTCAGCTTCAACGTCTTTTGGAAGATCAAAGACACAAGTCCACCCCTGTACATAATGACCAGTTGATTCGACATATACTTATGCCAAGCGCCAGAGATAGCAAGCCCGAGATAGACAAGGACTGTGGCCCCTATCAACCCGCCTGCGATCTGTACAGAAGTCTCTTTCATGCTGACAAAGACGACTATGGCTTGGATCAGAAAGGGTTGGGCAAAGTTGAAGCCGCTGTGAAGGAGTCGAGGTGGGATGCCGGCAAAGAACTGCCACTTGTAGGCCATGAAGGTGCATTTTAGTAGGCATAACGGGCTCGTCTTGGGATCTTGAAGCAGTTAGCAAAGGTACCACCAGGATAGATAACCCACCTCTCTTCCATCGCTCCTCAATGCGTTCTGATAGATCATGGGTGTTGAACTTTTCATTAAGTGCACCCAAGCTACCCAGGTCAATCAGACCGCGGAACCCCTCGACAAACAAGTGATTGAGCCACCAAAAGAAACTTCTGTTCACCACACCGACCGAAGTCTCCCTGACAACCCCTTTTTCGCCAGTGCTCAAGCGTTTAGGGGTCTCTTCCAGGACAAGGAGGACTGTCTTGATGACGAGGGACACGGTAAAGGTCGAGGCAAGGGCTTGCATCCCTGAACGTATCCAGAGGGTTCTTGTAAGGGCCAGATCGAGGATGATGGTGAGGATAAGGTAGAGGCTGATCAAGGCAGATGGCTTGGCGGAGTTTCGATGTTCCATGTACGAGAGGGCCGCAAGAGCAAGGGATTCGACAAGTCCAAGGACGGATTCCGCTACGGAGGTTTTGATCGATCGAGAGTCGATGCTCCACAGCGCGACGAGAGCTATTTGGAGACAGGCATAGCTTGCGATGGTGGCCTAATACCGGTGTTAGAGGCATATCCCATGACAAATAGTCACTCACCAGTTTTAGCCACAAAAGAAGCCCAGGCTTTGTAACTCTTTCATGTTTCCAGATAACCGAGATTCGAAAAGGTACAAGAAGTATAAAGATGCAAGTAGGCAAGAGAGATAGGATGCTCTGTTCAAAGAGAATAGTAAAGTCGAACAGGCCAGGGTGATGAGGCCCAAAGTTGGTATCTTCAGCCATATTGACAAAGTCCTTACGGATCAAAAAACAGAAAAAGACTTCAAACGAGAATCGAAAGAGCAAAAAGACAACAGCAGCTTGCTTCATCTTGAATGCTCGGCCGGGTTTCCATTGATGATTCCCGCCTGAGGCAATCCAGCGCTCCATAGCACCGAAGGAGGCTTAGATCGACTCAAAAAGCGGGGCGGATACGGAATACGTCTACGCGATACGGAATGTCACGCTTGATCAGCCTCAAACGGGTGAACAGATGACTCGGGTAAAGGCAATCTGAGGGAAATGACTGTCGCCAAGAGGAGCTGCCACCTGTGAATCAAATCAGGTAACGCATCTAGATGCTTATTTGAGGTCTTTGGTATAAGCCCCTGACATCATAGGCGAGAAGGGCTTCTAACGAACGCCAAGACAGGGATGTAAGGTGCTAACAGCATCATCACACACAGCACAGCTCGATTGTGAGACTGTGCACGGGCTTACAGAGCCTACCCTTGAGATGTAGAACCCCAAAAGAGGAGTGCTTGCTTGTTAGGGAGATTAAAGACTACTTTGAAGTCTTGGAAAGGATCTACCACCAGTTGCATTGTATGATAAGTGTAATCCTTTTTAAAATATTTTTTCGATGCTTTTTCACTTGTTTCCAAGGTTGTAGATACCAAGAGCTTCGTAGGCCAATGTCTTGGCCTTAAAAAGTCTCGCGTAATCTCGTCTCCCCTAATCAGATGGGCCGGGCTGCTACTCATACACAACCATGCCTCCTGCACTAACATCACCAACACCTCTAACGTCAATAGAAGTGGTTCAAGAAGACGCCCTAATCGCCGTATCAATTCAAGAATCAGGACTCCTTGAGGCGATCACTAGCGGCCCAGCAATCACCATCATTTGGCGCACCATGCATCACCAACATCAAAAACCTCCTATCCGGGCTCCTGAGGGGGCGCATCCCCGTAACCTCAACCGATGTTGATATCGCCCTACTTTTACACCAGCCTGTGTCTGCACGCTGTTCCCTTATTGTGGTGTTGCCGATGTGCTGGGCTGTCGGTGGGCATGCCTCTTCGGCCTCTATTTCAAGGTGTTGGTGCCACAACGACGCAGGTGATTGCGCTGCAAGCCACGGCAGGAGTTGCGGAGTCGCTGTCTTCTAGGCGCCTTTAGTATCGCCTAGAGCTAAGCATAATAAAAAAGATGGCAACAAACGTTAAAAACAAGCGAATAGCCAGCTTGGATATATATACCAACGGTATTCGTATTCGAAAACGTCCTCCAGCTGGAAGCCAAGTCGAAAGGAATTGGCCCTGGTCTACCCTTGCATCGGCACCAAGGCAGCCCGAGGGCTAATTGCGGCGAGGTAACGGCTCTCATAGATCCGGATCAGACCATTGATTGTTCCTAGGGCACAAAGTGTAGATAAATATGACCTTTGTTAAACAGCAGAAAATTGAAGTTCAAGCTGCAAATCAAGCAGTCTCGAGACATGAGACACTCGTTTGAGGCGAATCGAAGCTGAATCCTCCTACACATCTCTTTAGGCAGTTCCTGCAAGTTATCCGAAGCCTACCATGTTGTAAGTCGCCCGCCTCTTTCACCAGAAAGGTGCATTTGTTCACCAGCCTGATCAGAAGCAACGCCACCGATTTCTCGGTTTTCAATGAACTGCTACCGGCAGACAATATACTCGGAGCATCCACGGGCATAGGGTATTTTGATGTGTTAATGCAAGTCAGCCGAGATCACAGTGAGCTTGCGTACCTCGAACGTCTTTGGGCAGTAAGCAACCCCCAATCCTTTGTTTCTTTTCTCTGCGGTGCTAAGATTTGCTAGGCATGGTATCTCTTCATACAGAACGACACGTACGCAACCGGTATCCTGACCTTTGTCCTTCATGAAGTGTTTTATTTCGGCCGATGCATCCCATTCATGATACTCGACATGATCCCATACTTCCACAAGTACAAGATCCAAGCCCAAAAGATGCCAACCATCAAGGAACAGTGGAACTGCGCCATGCTGGTTCTTGTGAGCCATTTCACCGCTGAACTGCCACAAATCTGGTTCTTTCACCCCGTCGCGACCTATTTCGGCATCGAGTATAGGACCCCGTTCCCACCAGTCTGGAATATTACCCTTCAAATCTGCATCTTCTTCGTTATGGAAGATACCTGGCACTACTGGGGGCATCGTGCACTACATTACGGGCCGCTTTATAAGAACATCCATAAACAACATCATACCTACTCTGCTCCCTTTGGCCTAGCAGCGGAATATGCGTCTCCGATTGAGACGGCGATTCTCGGGTTTGGCGTGGTTGGATCCCCGGTAGTGTTGCTTATGATAACGGGAGACTTGCACCTCTTTACGATGCTCATCTGGATGATGTTGCGGCTTTTCCAGGCCATCGATGCCCATAGTGGCTATGACTTTCCTTGGAGTTTGAGGCACTTTGTTCCGTTTTGGGCTGGCGCTGATCATCACGACCTTCATCACGAGAAGTTCATTGGGAATTATGCTTCTAGTTTTCGTTGGTGGGATTATTGTCGCGATACAGAAGCTGGGTTGGAAGCGTCGAAGCGGCGCAGGGAAAAGAAGCTTGCCCAGATCCGAAGGAAAAAGCAGCAATAAGTCCGCCAAGATGTCTTTCTAAGAACCACAAACAGTAAGATGCCTGTTGCCCTGGTCAGTCGGCTCTTTGGGAACAGTTTCGGGCAATCTTGGCAGGAAACATGGCTATTGAAGGGTGTCGGTAGTTTCGAAATTGCAGATAGAAAATGGATCAGCTGCTACGCAGAAGAGATGCCCAATCTCAAGTGCGCTCGTCCTAAACTCACGGCTGGCTGTCTGCTCAGGACAAGTGAAGGGGCCTGGTATGCCATTCTCTCGGAATCACAGCATCCGGATGGCGTGGCTAACTGATAAGATCGGGTAGCGAACTGACCCCAGGATCTTGATCCTATAACCCCACAGAGCAGATCTGGTTCGACGCGAAAGCCAGTATTCCGAGGACTCGAATACGAGCATCACATCGCCATCATGATTGTGCCAATAGCTGTCGATATCAGGCTCATTCCCGATTGCCTCCCCGAAAGGAATACATCTACGCGACAAGAAATGTCATCCTGGATCAGCCTCCAGCGGATGAAAAGATGGCTTGTCTAAGGGCGACCTAAAGTTGTTGCCAAGAGGGTATCCTCGCCAGCAATCGTCTTGACAGAGCCGGGACAAGACACGCTCACCCCCGCATCGATTGAAGAACCACAATCCGTCTCTCGGAGCCGAGCAATCACCATCATTCTATGCATTACATGCATCACCGGCATCAGCAACCTTCTAGCTGCTCCTTACTGTGTGCATTCCCACCATCTCAGCTGATCTTGACATTGCCCCTGGATTACAACTCTGGCCAGCCTCTGCCTTTGCCCTAGCATGCGGCTGCACACTGCTCCCCTGCGGCGCCGCTGCTGATGTACTCGGCTGCCGTCGAGCATGCCTCTTCGGGGCCCTCCTCCAAGCCGCATGCGCAATGGGCGCCGGGCTGGCTGCCACAACGACACAGCTGATCTCACTGCGAGCCGCAGCGGGAGTTGCGGCGTCATTCTGTCTTCCGAGCGCCGTCGGCGTCGCCGCACACAGGTTCCCGGCCTCTAGTCACCCGCGCCTCCGCAATGCCGCTTTTGCCGCTATGGGCGGCGGCCAGGCGGTCGGCTTTGGACTCGGCCTTGCTCTCGGCGGCGTGTGTGCCGGTACGATCGGCTGGCGATGGGGTTTCCATGCAACTGCTTTGCTCAACGGAGTCGTATTGGCACTGGCGATATGGGCACTTCCCGCCAGCGTCGATGGTGGCTGCCTTGGTCGCGAGTCGTTTGTGCGTCTTGGTAGGGACGTCGATTGGGTCGGCGCGTTGCTGGTCAGTGCCTGTCTCGCTCTGCTGTCATATGAACTCGCCGTCGCTACGGCATCAAACGCGGAGCAAGCCATGCGTGAGCCTCTTAACATAGCGTTGCTCAGCACGGGATTGGCACTCTCGCCTGCGTTCGGTCTATGGATGAGGCGACAGACGCGCCTTGGCCGCCCGGCGCTGATTCCCAACACACTATGGGCAAACCTGCCTTTCACCGCCGTCTGTGCGACTGTCTTCCTCATCTGGGGAGCTCTCAACGCGGGAGAGCAGCTTACGGCCTTGTATCTACAGGATGTCCGTGGCGAGTCGGCCCTACACACGTCACTGTATTTCCTGCCAGCGCCCATCTGTGGCGCGCTGATGAACGTTGCGATTGGAATCCTGCTCCCGTACCTGCGACCATCGCTCGCTGTGCCAGCAGGCTGTCTTGTCAGTGGTATCGCGCCGCTGCTGCTGGCGACCTTGTGCCGAGTTGACGGACCAGGATACTGGGGCGCCGTGTTCCAAGCTACAGCTCTCAACCCATTGGGTGCGGACCTCATCTACACCATCGCAAACCTAGTAGTAACGGCCGCGTTTCCGACAAAGACGCAGGCGCTTGCGGGCAGCGTCTTCAACATGCTGGCGCAGATCGGCAAGAGTGTCGGTATCGCGACCACGGTTGTGATTGCGCGACAAGTGACAGCCGGGGGAGACGATAAGGAGGCTTTGCTGCGAGGTTACAAGGCTGGTTGGTGGTATAACTGCGGTCTAGGCTTTGCCTCGGTGGCTGTGAGTTTCTGGGGGCTGAGGAGTGTTGGCAAGTTGGGTATCAAGAGAGAATGATCTCTCGCGCTGTGCTACAATTGCGATCTATACGTCTAGCCTAGAAAGAAAACCCTGTTGGTAGATAGAGCGAGGCTACTGCTGCTCTGACTAGGTACGAATGTCGTGGTTGCGCCTCTAGATGCTGACCCCTATCTGGGAAATAAATGACAATCGTCTCAATGCCTCTAGCAGATACTTAAGCTCACATTTTGACTGTCTTCAAAGATGATGCAATTTTTCCAGATTAGACCGCCTACCAGACGTAATTAGACCACATCCCAAGCCTCTTCAAGGAGTCAGTCAAATCACTTCCCATGCAATTGTTTTCAGGCTGACAGGCCTCCCTACGGTCTACCACCACTGACTAACCGAGATCTGATTAAAACACATTCAATATGCCCCGACCGAAAAAGAACACGCCATCCGAGCTTACAACAGTCAAGATTGACAAGGACGAGAGAAAGTCAGTTCTCCCATCCAGCCAAAGACCCAGACTTGCTGATCAACAAAAGAAAACTCCGCAACCGTCTCTCCCAACGGGCTTTCCGAAGAAGACAAGCAGAAAGCCTCAGAGAACTAAAGAACAGAGCCAACGCATCCCAGGCGCCTGATAATGAGAGGGTCCTAGCCTTGGAGCAGGAGAATGGTCGCCTCCGCGTACAGCTTGCCCAGTTTCAGTCCCAATTGGAAGGCGTACAGGCCACCTTTTCACTCATGTCAAAGACCTTGTCGAGCATACTCGACGAAAAGGCATCACCCTCTATTTCCAAACAGTCTAGTGCTAAAGAGGAAGACTCGGGGCCATCTACAGCGGGTAACTTGGGCATCAGCCAGGTCGAGACAGTGTCAGCCGTCGATGAGACGCGTCACATCAGCGACGTCATCGCTGATCAAGCATCAGACACCAACAGTGCTGTCAACAGCGCCCTCTAACCCATTCCAGTGCCAGATCCCACCCCAATGCACGACTTGATAGACAGAATCCCTCAGACTGAGCCGCCACTCTCTGCCTCGCCTCTACAGCTGCAGCAAGTCCCTAGAATATGGAGCTTTGAATACCAGATGGGTCACCAATCGTATACCGATGCCTTGAGCGCATGTCTGGGTGGCTTCACACATGGGCTAGGATGGGCTCAGTCAAATTCCCCCTTGTCAGACCATATCCAGATCCTGAAACGGCTTCTGTCGACGAAGGTTGACATGACTCGCCCAGTGGATGCCCAGTCCTATCAAAAGTAAGTACGGCTGGACCTCTCTGTTTCTAGCCCTCACTTACAAGAACCGAAAGCATCTTCCAGTCAGTGTCCATCGTCTGGGCCCTCTTCAACAGCGTAACGCGTCCTGATGTCATGAATTGGCTTTCCAAGACCAAGTTCTTCCACATTATCGAACTCACATTCTGGCAGATCCTGCCCTGTCAGTTCACCCTTTCCAGGGTACACCAGCAGTATCGGCCAACCCAGCTTCAGGCGACGTTTCAGGGCCAGTATCCTTGCGTTGTGGATTGGATCCCATTCCCATTGATACGGGACCGGCTAATACAGTTCCACGCTGCCAACCCATTCATCGACCAGATCTTCTGCGAGGCAGTCAGCGCATATGTTGTAGAATCTCAGCTGTCAGATTTAGTCATCGGATGTCCACTCCTCAAGGTCTACATCCGCGTGACGGATCTCGTCGTGAGCATGGCTAGCCAGGAATGGGAAGATCCGGACATCGCCCCGACACTTCCCGCCGCCCAAGTCCAGACTCTCTTTACCTCTCCCAGACACGCCCGGCTGGTGTTTGAACACCTCAAGATGAATCGAGGCTCTTCATACTACAAGATTGATCCCAGTTTCTTTGAGAAATACCCGGAGCTGTATACCCCATCTGACGAGAAGGTCGCCACTGGAATCCCTCTGAGGCCGGATATTCAGACCACAATTACAAGGCCAAACCAGTTGAATGGCAATACGGTCGCCATGTACTCCAATTTCATCGACTTCATGTTCCATGTATCTAGTACGATTAGCCATGCCTAGGTTCCTCGTCTATCGATTCGATCTTGCATTGAATGTCTCCGTTTCAAGTTCAGCGACCTGCGTTTCCTTGCTTGTCCACTCCCATATGACAAAACTCCCCCATGCTTTTGCTACATGATCGAAAGACAACTCAATGATTTTTATCTAGACAAGAAAACACTCAATGGAGGTTGGTTCTCCCCTCATCACTTATGTAACCTTTTTGTTATGTGACGGCTATTATGGTATTCGCCTGACAACCCGCCTCGTAGTCCGAGTCAGAAACCAGTCCTAAAAGCCCGAATGGTCATGAGGCGACAGATGCTGTTGAACATTCCACATTTGCACGAGTTGGCAATCGGTACCTAGCTTTAATGACATCTGTCCCGCTTGGCCCACCATTTGCACCCTTCGCGTGCCTTGTCATGAAGTGTTCAACCGTTATATAACTTTTCTGTTACATTAGTGCCTCTCAAGCCTCAACTAACACCATCCCCAGTGGCCAAGTCCCCACCAGTTCTCCAGGTCATTACCGTGAATCACTCTGTTTAGCCAGTCGGACTTCACGGAGCGAGTGATGGCCTTTAGCCCGCAGTTTTCCATTCAGTCTCGACTTCCATCTCCGAGCAGAGCCCGATAGGTTCAAATTCTTGAGCGGAAATTTTCGAATGCCGTCGTTTCACTCATGGTGACTGCCGGTATCTAGATCGAGTCTGATAGCCTGGACAGATCTCCATCCGCTCGGCCGGAGAAATCTCGTCTTCCCATGTCATTTGGTGCAAGTTTGTGATCCACCAAGAGTACAGGGCATGGAAAACGATTGCATATAAACCAGATGGATCGCCCGTCATCACGACTGGCTCAGGCTCCAAGCCCACTCAATCAAGACGTCACTTCATCATGCAGTCATTTCTCCGGTTTCGAAATGTTGGCCGCGCGGCTGAAGCCAATGTGAAGTATGCTCTTGAGCATGTTCGTCAACCCGCAACGGAGCAGTCAGAGCTTCCAGCCCATTGACCAAACACGCCGTCTGAGCTTAGCATCAGAGCATACAATTCAACCAAGCCAGCCTGAGCAGTTTTCTCAAGCCCCAAAAGACGAAGAAAGGGCTCAGGCGGGGACATTCACGGCACCAAGAGCAATCTCTGATGTGCACCTCGAAGCAGCCACCCGTACCAAATCAAACGGCATGACGGCGGCAGACTCGTCTTACGGGATGGCTCTAGCTCGTTCTATGGCAGGCGTTCATCTACGAGATGCTTCTACATATCGAGGGCTCTCTGGACCAATCTTTATCGTTTCCTGGGAAGGCCCCGATGATCCCCTGAACCCACGCAACTGGAGTGTCACCAAACGAGTCATAGTCACACTCCAGGTCGGTCTCATTTCTGCCGCAGTCGGCGCAGCATTTGGAATCGACGCCACGGCTCTTCCTCAAGCCGCCAAAGAGTTTGGCGTCAGTGACGTTGTCGAGTCCCTCGCAACCGGTAAGACACCCGTCTCCCTAGAACTCGACTCGTATTAACTTGACACGAGGCCTCTACCTCATAGGAATCGGTGTCGGTTCCCTCTTTGCCGGACCCTTCTCAGAGACGTTTGGCCGCAACGCAGTTTACATCGGATCCATGTTGATCTTTGCTATCTGGATCATGGGCGCGGGCTTGTCTCCCAACATTGGCGCGCAGCTTGCCTTTCGGTTCCTCGCAGGCTGTTGCGGATCTACCCCGATCGTATGCTACGGCGGGCTCTGTTGCTGATCTCTGGAACAGCCTTGAAAAAACATGGTCCTTTCCGATCTATACCAGCTTTGGCTTTGGAGGATCTATCCTGGGGCCATCATGGGAGCATACATTGCGCCATCCGAGGTCATGAACTGGCGATGGGTCGAGTGGATAATTCTTATCCTCTCGGGTATCCTTCTTCTTCTGGTTCTCTTATTCATGCCCGAGACATATGGTCCAGTCTTACTGCACTGGAGAGCCTCCCACTACCGTCGTATCACTGGAGACTCTAGGTTCTATTCAGAACATGAGCTTACGGGCGCCACGTTCCTCCATCGGCTCAAGGTCAGTATGAGCCGGCCTTTCCTCATGCTCACGGAACCCATCATCATGGCCATGACCCTCTATATCACGGTTCTCTATATCATCTTGTTTACCTTTCTAGTCGGGTGGCCCTACATTTTCGAAAAGACGTACGGGATCAACCAATGTCTCGCAAACACCATCTTTGTCGCCATGTTTCTCGGCATGCAATTTTTTTACGTCTTGGTCCCGTTCATTTACAACAAGACAGCCCATGCCATCAGACTTTCCGAGTCCCCAGAAGAGTTCAAACGTCTCAAGTTCAGTCCAGAAATCCGTCTCCGGTATGCCATGTTGGGAACCGCCATAGCCATCCCAGTGTCTCTTTTCTGGATGGGTTGGACCGCCACGGCAGACATTAGCATTTGGTCACCGATAATCGCTTCTGCGCTCTTTGGCTTCGGTGTCACAGGTGTCTTTATCTGCACTTACCTATATATCATCGACTCATATGAGGTGTATTCCGCTTCGGCCCTCACCTTTGCATCGCTGGTGCGCTACATAGCTGCCGGAGGAATGACTGTCGTGGGCATCCCATTCTACGAGAATATGGGCACTGATTACACGCTTACAATCATGGCGTGCATTTCTCTTGCGCTTGTGCCTATCCCGTATCTGTTGTACTTTTACGGACACCGTCTGCGAGAGAAGAGCAAGTATGCTGTCTCGTGGGATTCCTGAGTTTTGACATTCAGTCGGATGACGATACGGGGAGCCACAGGACAGGATTCAGATTTTGGAAACCTGTGGCTGGAGCCGAGTAATCCAAAACCTTGACTTCAAGTGCGAGCACTGCTTTGAGGAGCTCGACTGGCCAGTGCGTGGAAGAAGTTCAGTTGAGGGTTTCAAGCTGTCCAGACACGATGAGAGACTTGTACTATCAAACGCTTTACAAGGAGAAACATCTAGATGAAATTAGACATTTGCATTTAAATCATCCGTAGTATCAAATTGACTAGATGGCTCACTTCCGCCTTATTACTTCGTGTTAATCGTGGTATCTATTCGCGCTTGTGTTAGTATTCCCCCTAGAGACATTGGCCCGGCATTCCCAAACAAATGATTCGATATCCCCTTGCGTCTTGCAGAAGATGTTTGTGCATAGTTTATGCGCCGTATCTTTCCCGTCAATCATGGCGAAACTGGGTAGAAGACATGTTATCATGCCCTTCGGTGTTCTCTTGTCTGATATCGATACTACGCTAATACAAAGCCAGTTGAATGGCAACGAAAAGTACATCAGACAAACACTCTTCCTGGATATTGTAGGTATCTTTCGATCTGAACAACGATTCATTTGTTTGGCCGCTAGCCTTGTGATAAGGACAAGCCTTGTAGAAGGTGTCAAGGCTTGTCACACTGGCTAGGCTTGTGAACTCGACTAGCCTTGCAGACCTAGCTAGGCTTGCAGCACCAGTGAGTCGATGGCTACTATAGATAAATTCTTGGAAATGAATGGGTTACTTAGTCAATGGGTCAGGCTTTTAATCGTTAAAATGTTTTGTTAATATCTCTATGACAAGGTATGAAATAATTGAAGCCGACGAAATCGTGATGAATCGTGGTCAGGTGACCTGGCTGCCTCGGGGTCTAAACATGGGTCAATACGACAGCGCCAATTAGACAAAATAAACAACTTCCGTTCAATTTTATCTAAGCAGAAGTGTTTTATGGGCTTGGAGGTTTGATATGGTCAGGATGCGATGCGCAGGAGCCTGTTGCGTAGGCAACACTAGAGGATCTCTCATAAAGCTCATCAATACGTTGGCATTTGCATCAAGCTATGAGACATGATGGAATAGTTCAAATATTGACTGTTCTTATTTCAATGCGAATTGCCTGGATATCTGGATATCAATCGGTCATGGACTGCTGCTCTGGACAAGACATCGCCACTTCTACCGCCTGCGTTGAGTGGCGGTCTTCTCCTTACCCTACAAGTCAAATTGATCGACTCTTGATCTGCAGAAGCTTACGGTGACTATCCGTACTCCATACGGACATACGGAGTGATTGCTTGAGCTACCGCCTCACTCCTAATCCCTAGCCCGCGCGGTTGGTCCAACGATAGCGCAAGGCTCATAGGGCTGAGCTGCCAACATAACAAGCTTTCAACCTTCTCACATCAGACGAAAGCTGCATACACTTCACAATGTCAGACACCTACGGATACGGACTTGAACAGATACGGAGTAACTACTCCAAGTACCGACCAGGGCTCCCTGTCTTGGGTAAGCACTAACCCCCAAACAGGCCACGGCCGTTCATTAAAGGGTCCTCGGACTTGGACGGCCTGGCGAGCGTGCCAACCAGAAGCCGCCCACAGCGCCACAGGCCCCAAGCTCCCGGCCCCCAAATAGCATCATGTGCAGGCTGATCTTCCTTCTGTGGCTCGGACTCAGGCTGGCTGAAACCAAGGCGCCCGGAACTGGGCAATTCACTGTGAAATTGTCATAAACAAGCAGGGCGAGTTGTGCCAAGGTCGTGTCAAGCTTTTTTCAGTCTAGGCAGTTGTCGTCTGCTCCATCTTTGCGCTTTCAATTGTCAGTGGTGGCTGTGTTGAACCAAACACCAAGCTATCACCATCTTGACGCCAGAGACCAGCCCTTTAGTTCTTCATTCCGCATCCATTGCGCACCATGACGACTCCCGTGTCACCAGAGCCCATCACTTCAAGTCCTGCGCCGGCCCCAGGCACCGTGTCTCCCCCTTCGTACACGCCCAAGCCAACTGAGGTCGCTCCCAATACCGACGAAAAGATCGCGATACCGTACGTTGTCCAGGCTCGTCTCGCTTCATCCCTAACACAGACAGGGCGCAAAAAATTGATGACGATAACCTCCCCGAAGTCGTCGTCAACGAACCCGACCATTCTCAAGATCCTCAGCCCGTCCACACGCATACCCCCGATCCTCCAAAGAGCGAATACCCCGTCCCTCCCTCGACAGTCTCTCCCGCGCCCGGAAGCATCATGAACCTCCACGGCGATGGAACGCAGTCGCCACCGATTCTGCAACACCCTGCGCTCGCTGGGCAGATGGCGCCCGGTCAGATGGCTCCTGGACAGATGGGATACGCAGGCCACGAGTCCATGGTGGTGCCAATGTCTGCGCCCACTCCAGCTCCTGTTTATCCTCCAGGCGCGCAAACGGTTACGCCTCTGAACCTCTTGACCGATCAATCTGATAGCGTCGATTGTCCATTCTGCCAGCGACGAACCGAGACCAAGGTCAAGAAGGAGGCATCGGGCATGACACAGTGAGTACCATCAACTTCAATAACCACGCCATCTAACCATCGCAGTGGTATCGCGGCCGGCCTCTTCTTCACGACCCTCTTCGGCGTCATCTTCCCATACACATGCCACTGCGCTCCCCACATCAGCCACTACTGCAAAAACTGCGGTCGCAAGGTGGCGTACAAGCAACGAGGTGGACAGATGGAGCCCCAGGGCACGCCCGAGCATCTTCGCGAGGTGTCCAAATACCCAGCGGCCGAGCCCAAGACGAAGAAGTAGACGAGAGTGTAGATGGAGTATAGGCGTTCAAAGCGAGTTCTGATATAATACATTTGCTAGTAAATATATTCTACTGGGTTGATACTTGGATATTACAATGGGATATTACACAATGCTCTTCGGGCTGCGACGGGAATTACACGACGCTATCAAAGGGAAACTGGGACATCATATGATGCCATCAACAGAAGCTGGGACATTACACGATGCCATCAAATGGAGCTGGTATATTTCTACATTCTATTAATCCACGGTCTAGACATTCAGGCTGGTATTACCTCCGAACCACATTCTCCCCGTTCACAGACCGTCCAGTCGGCTCTGACTCTGCGCCAGCCTCGCCAGAAGCCAGCAGGGGCTCTCTTTCGGCTGTCCTCTTCTTCTTGCTATCAGTCTTCATTCCGTAGGATGCAACGGCGTAGACACCGATGAGGCCCATCAGAGTGCTGAAAGCAAAGGCGATGATGCCCTTCAGGGTGAATCTGGTGCTGTTAGTCTAGTTCAACGCGAGGTGGACAGTGGCCACTTACCCATCAGGCAATCGTGGAGGAGGCACGTTTTCGCCGGTGAGGTCAAGGAAGTCCTTGGTGTTTCCAGCAGCATTGCCAGCAGACGGAACATCCCCAGCCTTGCACGCATCCAAGTGATTCTGAGGCAACGTCAAAGTCTTCTGAAGCTCAAGAGGCGCCTCAACGAAGGTTGCAATAAGACCCGAAGCGACATGCCACTCAATGTGACAGTGGAACAGCCAGACACCTAACAGATTAGCTACACATTGCATAAACCAGGGTGTGATGGGGACTTACCTGGGTTGTCGGCCTTGAAGCGAAGCACCACATTTCCGTTGCCATTCACAACCACCGTATCTCGCCTCATTGGGATCTTGGCAAAATCCTTCTCGGATCCTTCAAAATCGCCAGCGTCGTCGTCGCTTCGGTACAGGACCTGGAAGTGGTGACCGTGAAGATGGAAAGGATGGCGACCGTCATCTTTGTTGTTGAGAACCACCTGCACAATCTCATCCTTCTTGAGCACAAAGCTGTGAGTGTACGTTCCATAGACCTGAGGGTTTGTCGCCTTGTCGCCGCTCGTCAGCACAGTGTAAAGAGTCGGCACCTTGGGCGCGCGGTAGGTGATGTTGTTAAAGAATGCATAATTGGCGCCATCGCGGAGATTGTCCATGATGACCTCGAGCTCGACCTTCTTGCTAGGCTCAGGCAACAGCGGCATCTCATCGTACGGTACAAGATCCACATCGTCGTAAGGGTCAAACTCGTAGATAGTCGCAGGCTTCGGGAGAGGCTGCGCTTCGTCATAGACAAGCCAGCCCGTGACGTTCCAGTTGAGGTCATCGGGCAGGACATCAAACAGGTCCTACACGGTCAGTCAAGTCAAATAAAGTAACGCCAAACTTACAGTATCCATGCTTGCCACAATGGGAAAGTTGGCCTTTGCATCAGCCTTGGTCGTAACAAGCACACTGCATCGCTGCCCAGCAGAGAGGTAGACCATGTTGGCTTCAGCTGGCTTGGTATAGGCGCCATCAACCTCGACGATGGACATCTTGTGGCCCTCAATCCAGAAATACTGCCCAGCAAAAGCTCCAAGATTGATCAATCGCAAGAAATACGTCTTGCCAGGCTGCACTGGAACCTTGAGGTTCTGTGTCTCATTCATGAGAGCAGCTTGAGGAACAGGCTCAGCACCAGTCGGGTTTCCCTTGCGCAGAAACTCGGGGAGCAAGGTCTGCATCTCATCGTGGTACCAGTCGGAAAGCGACATGACAATCTCCTCATCGTATTTTCCCTTGAAAGGCGACTCTGGGTCATGAATGATGAGATTTCCTCGAAGACCATCAGGATACTGACTCTCGGTGTGAGAGTGATACCAGTACGTTCCAGCTTGAGTGATCTGCCACTATTAGACACGTCCAAACATCCAACACAAAACATACCGTAAAGTTGTACAGAAAAGACGACCCCGGAGGAATAGGACACTGCGTAACCTGCGAAGGCCCATCCATGTGATTCGACCCATTCATAAACAGCCCATGAAAGTGCAGCGACGTCGTCTGGTTACCCAGGTTATTGTGGGCATTGACCAAGATGGTATCCCCAACATTGGCCTCGATCTGAGGGATCGGCCACTGGCCGTTGATGCCGATGGTCGGACGCTCAAACGCGCCGTCGGGGTTGGCCCTGACCCATTCGATGGAAAAGTCGTAGGAGACGGTGGCGGCCAGAGATGACCATGGCATCGCCAGAGCGAAAGCCCAGCCGAATCTACGCATCTTGGGGCTGTTGCAGAGGTGTTGAGGAGCAAGTCTCTGAGAGGGAAGCCGGCTAAAGAAACTTGGACAACCTAAGCTCCGTGGAGACAGCCTCACACCACCCACCAGGGTCTTGGGCCGTGCACACACCGTTCGGGTCTTCTGCAGGGATCTTATCAATCTGATAATCCGGTCTTGGGACTTGGGATCTTGCTGCAGATTTCTCCTACAGAGATGAGGAGTAGATGTCTTGCTTTAAGTCTGCTCAGCCTCTTCCTTCAAACCTCGCTGAGGGGTTATCTTCCCTCCGAGACAAAGTTTTACCTCATGACACGGCCCATCCATGTCCCCCAAGACAACCCGTGATTCGTCTCAGACGACCAAGTGGGCATCCTGTGGCCATTAGTTCCAAAGCCGGACTCTCGCCCCGAGGCAATTTCTACGCGTGGGATTGCAAAAAAAAGGCTTGGCGTGGGGCCGCAATTCGGACCTTGATTATCTGATGGTCCGAGGATCAACTCTCAACTCTAACGAACCTCACTCAGCAAAGCAGTCACAGCTGAAGCAGTAGAGTCAGTCAGTCAAGATGCTGGACCTCTTTTCTGTCCCCGTCTACGTCGTTGTCTTCCGAGAGACCCTCGAGACGGCCATCATCGTCTCTGTCCTTCTCGCATTCCTCAAGCAAACCCTCGATGGCTCCCAGCGCGATGCAAACCTCTACAAGGCCCTGCGCGCACAGGTAAGCCCCTCATCTTGACTTTGGATCTCTGCTAATTGACAGGTCTGGCTTGGAACCGCCACCGGCTTCGCCCTCTGCCTCATCGGCTCAGGCGTGATCATCGGCATCTTTTACATCCTCGGCACCGACGCCTGGGCTGACCACGAGTACTACTACGAGGGAGTCTTTTCGCTCATTTCTGCCATCATCATCACCATCATGGGCGGTGCGCTGCTGCGCGTGGGCAAGATGGAGGAGAAATGGCGAGCAAAGCTGGCCAAGGCGATTGAGGCGCCCGTGACGGCTCATGGCAAGAGGGCTTGGTTGGTCAACTTTTTTGAGAAGTACGCCATGTTTGTCTTGCCTTTCATTACTGTTCTCCGTGAGGGTATTGAGGGTATCGTCTTTGTTGCTGGTGTGTCATTCTCTGCGCCAGCTTCTGCTGTGCCTCTCCCGGTCATTATGGGATTGCTCTCTGGAGGACTTGTGGGATACATTCTCTACAGGTGAGTGTCTCATCGCTGTCTCATACACATCTAACCTTCCCAGGGGTGGTTCATCGGCAAAGCTCCAGGTCTTTCTTGTCGCCTCCACCTGTCTTCTCTACCTCGTCGCTGCAGGCCTCTTCTCCCGTGCCATCTGGCTGTTTGAGCAGCAGCAGTGGAACAAGGTCGTCGGCGGCGATGCAGCTGAACTCGGAGATGGACCTGGCTCATACGACATTGACCGAAGCATTTGGCACGTCAACGTAAGTCTTGAGTCTCGTTTGATGGTCTGTACTGACATTGGTAGTGCTGCAACCCTCAGCTCAATGGTGGAGGAGGCTGGGCCATCCTCAACGCCGTCCTGGGCTGGAACAACTCGGCCACATACGGTTCCGTTCTTGCGTACAACCTGTACTGGATCTTTGTTATCGGACAGTTCTCGGCCATGACCTATAAGGAGGATCACGGACACTGGCCTCTGCTGAAGGGCAAGGGCAAGGACAAGGACCAAGATGAGGAGCATCTGGTCACTCCCGAGCCAGCCGAGGACTAATGGTTGTGAACTGATCGCCAGGCCTGATTCAGCGCTGTCAAGGAGATGCACCGTGCCAGTCACGTATTCAAAGATGCCAGTCATCACAATAGAGTCCGTCGTGCTAGTCACATCAAAGATGCCAGTCATCTGTATCAATCAATCAATCAGTAGAGTCTAATAAAAAGTACACTTATTCCCAAGCATCCGTGTTCCTCGTCTTTCGTACACGGCGGTGACTCAATGCCATTATGGTTCTGCTCTGCCTTGAGATGACGGTGAATCAAGCACCCAACCTGGTCATCGATGGTGTCTATCTCGAGATGACCACTCATAATATCCGACCAAGACTCTTTGTCACATCAACCGCATCCACCATCAACCGTTTACCATCACCGTATACCATTGGCCTTATACCACCAGTGGTACACCATCAACCGTATCATCCACTCCCTCAGTCCAAGTCAGCCCTCGCCCTCTTGCGTGGTCGTCCAGGACCACGTGCATTCTTGCGCTTCTGAGAAACCGCTCCATTCGCCAACTCCTTGGCCTCAAACTTTTCCAGTTCAGCCGGGGCAATCTCTCTCAGCTTATCCTCGTGCTCCCACGTCGAATCGGTGCGGCGGTATCCAACCCACTGGACCTGGTACATGTACTGAGGCTTCTTGGACTTTCCGGGAAGGCTGGTGCGCTTGAGGATCTTGAAGACGTGGTAGATATCCAGGCCGGTCGCAGTATCACGTCCTTCGAGTTTGTCCCAGTACTTGAAGACGAGGGTGGGAACTTGCTCCTGCAGACTCCATTCCGTCTCCCAGGTAGTCTCACCACCCTCCCACTTTACTTGGATATCCACGGTCGACGTCGCCTCGTCAACGCGATGGTTGATAAACTCGTCAATCTCGACGTCATCTCTAAACTCGGCCGGCTTATCGGCGGATGCGGCGGGGGCATCACCATTCACCTGAGCGTCCTTGTCGCCGTTACGCTTATCAATGCTCTTCGGCTCGATCGGTTCGGCGGCGGCGGGAGTGGAACGATCGGGCTTTTCGTCATTTGCGGGGGTAGCAATCTTGGGAGTTGCTCTGGGAGTTCCTCTGGGGGTGCCTCTGGGGGTTCCCCGAGGAGTTCCGATTCTAGCAGCGGGCGACGCCTTGTGGCCATCGACAGCCTTGTCGCGAGCGGTGACGACATCGCCGTCCTTGGAGGGTGTATCGGTGGCCATTGTGCGATTCTTGGCCCTCAGTGGTGAAGCAGGAACGTCGTAAGGATCTATCAAGAGTCAGCCGATGGTCGCGCGATGCGGACTTTGCGCCTGAGCAGTACCTGCGTGCGGCGGAAGCATCACGGGAGAGCGCAGGGCGGAATTGCCTTGTTGCGGATGCCCCGAGCGCGTTGGAGGATGCTGATGGAAAGGATCTGGGAGCGCTATTGCGTCACTGATGTTGGTGACGGTCGCAAGTTGGTCGCGGCGCGTTGCTATGCGACGCGTTTGGCTTAATGGAGGTTGAGGCTGACGACAAGCCACAGGAGCTTCAGCCACAGCCAGGAAGGAGTACGAGGTGGCCAGCTGCTTGCAGGGGAATAAGCGGCTTTGTTCTTTGTTGAGATAAGTATCGTGTTGTTTGGTAGGTGCTTGATCACTGATTCCACCGAGGTGATTAGTGAGACAACTTTTGTGAATTGGTGAGGGGTTGGGCGCACAGTCGTCGCTTTCATGACCGTTACACAACGCAAGCTGCCATGATCACATAGAGTTTCGTTTATTTACTTTTTCTTTTTCTTTTTATTTGTCATATGTTATTATCATATCCCTTTGTTTTGATCTCGAATACAATGAATTGTTTACTCATTCATCAACTCAAGCTCCCGATCATGCTGACAGAGCTTTCCAGAAGTACTTGTCGTCCCCATGCACTGTCCACCTTGTCTCAACACCGGAGCTGCCATTATCCTTGCACGGATACCTACTTGATCTATCGTCATGGAGGCGCAACTGTCCAGTCATTTTACAGGACGGATACACAAACTCTGTAGCCCGCTTTGTCATACGCAATTGTCCATGATCCATGGTGTCTTTAGGTATCCACAGAACAAGATTCCATCAAAGTCACAGCCAAAGCATTGTTGAGTGAATGCGTCAAGCGTGACTCTCCTTTCTTCGGCCATCCTCAACGCAACACTCTCCAACCTCACAAAGAACCAAGTATCAGAGACACCGTCTGTGTTATGACGGTAGCTTCAGTGTTCGTCTTGCCTTCTAGTTGCATTTATTTGTGGTTGTCTTTTCGTCTGCTCTCGTTTCTCACCTCAACTTGTCTTGGCCTGGCGTGAGAGCCAATAGTCGCTGATTGTACCATCACCATGTCACTGCGATCTACTGGTCTTGTCGCGCAGTCTTATGATACAATCCTTCCTTTTTTTGTCCCGGGTTCATCCCTTTAAATTAACGCGGCTTAGCGAATGTGAATCGGATCCCGATTGAATTCACCCACCACCCAGGCAGAGACGACTGCGTCATGGCATTCACAGTCTGAGAACTTGGGGTTTTCCCCATATGGTTCATTCTTTCGGATTACAGCGATGGAACAGATTTCTTGGGATTCATTAAGGTCAAAGTTGGCATTTCAATTATGAGTGTTCAGAGCATCTCGGTCTCAACCTATGGTGGCAGAAGACTTGGCCTATGGGCGCAGATTGGTATTTGGATTATTAGATCTAAGCCTTTAGTGAGTCTAACCAAACCTCTTCCAAAGAGTTTCAGTTTACTCTCTAGAATCTCGGGGTGGTTTGCGCTGGAATTTGCCTCCAGCTCTTGGTGTTTCTCGGACGCGACACTGCGCATTAGGAGAGCCCACCACAAGACGACACTTGCGCAATTTTACTAGTTAATATTGTTTTAAGTAGATTTTTAGGTATTGAATTATTTATGGAAACATATCAAGTCTGCGTCTCCTGTAAACAGAAAGCGGTTCGAACGTGTTGTTATGTTGTTCTTGGCGTTGGGTTGAAATGTTCGCACTGAAAGGCTTTTAATGCTTGCTCGGTGTAAGTGTTTACCACAATGAAACCATGCTAGGTGTTTCTCAATAAAATAAATTACGATTAAGCGTGAACCGTATTACAGAATGATTCCGAGGCATAACGTCTACTCCCCCCAGCCATAAAAACCACTTTCGTCAAAAACGTGTAGGGTAAGCTGCCTGGAGCCTACACTACCACGCTGCTCACCTTGACTCACCGAACTTACCACCTCAAACCCACGTGGAGAAAAAAGAAAACTCTGCCGCGCCGGCATTATGACGCCTTAGACGCCGTCGTGCCTAGTAGCCGGCAGCCGCTCTAGCTCAAGCCACGGGAGCCACACTTGAGCTAACGCCACAACCGCCTTGCTGTGCAGGAAAAGAACAGCTCTGGGCCCCCTGGACCTGGGGCCGTTGCGGAGAAACGGGGAGTACGGAGTATATGCCTGTTACGTTCATCTAATTCATAAGCAAAGCGTTGTGTAATGGTGTGTATCGCCTCGTTGCAGAGTTGCAAGTTGCTTGCCTTGGCCTGAATCACTCCATCTGGTGGCTGAATTGCAAACATGCAGCTTGAACGTTACAGCAATGATCACCCTTTCATGATCTGAGCAATCCCCTTGGCAAATATTGTCAAGTTTTTTCACGCCGTCGGGTTCTACGCCTTCGCCTAGACCAGGCATGAGATGAGCCTCGTTTGAAAAATCTCAACACCACGTCCAACTTCACATGTTTACCCAACCGCCGAGGAAAGCCGTCTCCAAGCGGACACAAGGGCATTGAAATCGAGTGACATTTACCAGGTTCTCCCAACGTGGCTGTATCGGGACGCGGGATCGTCAAGGGCCTGGGCCTTGGCCCCGGGCACGTCATCGGCAAGCACCCAACAACGAACTAGCCTCGAGGGAGCTGGGACCAATGGCTTCACCAACACCGGTAGGCCAAGAGAATTCCAACTGTCTTGTCTGAACTTTTGTAAAATCCGCTGATGTGATGGGCCTAGGAGTGAAGAGGCAGGTGAGTTGTCTACGGACAAAAGGACAAGAGGATGCATGGTTGACGTGTCTTGGGGTGAATATGGTGAATTGTCTGCACTCGTATTCATGTCAGATTGTATTCGGCGCTTTTGCATACTGCCTCACATGTACAGGCAAGGATATTCGGGGAGTACGGCTCTGCCCTGACAGGGACAACTGCCGCACCCGGGTGCAACGTGTGTCCCGAATGTTTGATCCAGACGCTCGAGCCGCGTAGACTTGTACTACCGGACAGTCCGTTACGCGGCGAGAAAGTGGGCATACCCATGGTAGACTGACGGGAACATCATGCAACGGCGTCTCCAGATTCCGGTGCAGATCGGGTGCATGGGAGAAAAACAGAGTTGCATATAGACTGTATCGCCCGATCACACCATGGGTGTCTAGTTGGTGATCCGTCTTGGCGCTGCCAATGGCTCAGGTGGACGTGGGATGCAACTGTCATAATCTCGGACATGGTCAAGTAGAAACGTCGTATTACTACACCAATTCAGCCGGATGCGTTCCAGAGCCACGGGTTTGAGGCGATACCCAGACCCAGAACCGGCTGTTTGGACGTGGAGATGAACCGCTGAGGGTCAGACGGAGCATCAGACGGGGGAAGAAGCCGGGAGTCCACAAGACTCGATCGAATGCGGAAGGTGATTAAAGAAGAATGGACCATGAACAATGAGCCTCAATCTTGGCCTGAGAAGTTCTCGTCTGTCCCGGAGCCCGCGAGGCCGGGTTCCCTCCAAACCCGGCCGACGCCCGGGGAGTCCTTGAAAAGTTCAAGTCAGATGAAGTCCAGGGTGGATAAACTCTGCATTTTTGACTCTTCCCATTGGTCGAGCCAAGGGAAGCCTGCGATCACATCAGATCGCGTCATCGTCCTAGTCAGTCCCAAATAGACAAAGTCGTTCAGCATGGAGAAAACCATGACACATTGGCTGCCCACGCGTGCATGTAAGAGAAAGCAGGGGTATGACTTCAAACGCCGTGGATCGCCAAGATCAAGGTTCCCATTCGGCGCTGATGCATCCCCTTTCGTGAACCGCCCCAACGATGGCACCATGCTACTCGGCGCCAGGCCCGAGCCGAACACCTTCTAACTTCTTTCTAGACTTTCTCCAGCATGCGGTTCGGTGAGACTCCCCCACCGCTGGAGCTACCGGGGGTGGGCGGTTGTGGGTATTCGCGATGGGCCTTGGGTTTTGCCTCCCACACTCTGGTGTACATCAGGCCGGGTCTAGTTTTTTCATTGTTATTAAAGTTCATCATGTCCCGCCTGTTGGGAAATGTTTCTTCACTCGCTGTGTCGCATCTGGGTTCTTTATTTCCTATATTAGCCTTCTAGGCCTTGCTTGTCACTCCCTGCACCCAATCACCAATCGACCTTGATCACCATCACCATGAGCCACGAAGATATCAAGAAAGGTCCAGTGGACCAAAACTACACTGGGGGAGATACCGATAGCGAAGCTGGTATGTAGTGCGCTCACTGTATTGTGTCATAACTAACTTGTCCAGGCCGTCTTAAGCATGCCCGCGACAACAAGCGCCAGATCGGCGTCCTGAGCGCCTCCATGCTCATCTTTAACCGCTGCATCGGTACCGGTATCTTTGCGACTCCGTCTTCCATCCTCTCCCTGTCCGGCAGTGTCGGCCTGGCTCTCTTCATGTGGGTCATCGGCGCCATCATCGCCGGAGCCGGTACGGCCGTCTACCTCGAATGGGGTACCGGTATCCCCAAGAACGGAGGTGAAAAGAACTACCTCGAGTACATCTACCGCAAGCCCAAGTTCCTGGTCACCGCCATGTACGCCTTTTATATCATCCTCATGGGTTGGGCCTCTGGAAACTCGGTCGTCTTTGGCGAGTACATCCTCCACGCCGCCAACAAGGAGGTCGACCGTTGGAACCAGCGTGGTGTCGGTCTGGCCTGTATCACTGTCGCCTTTATCATCCATGGCACTGCTCTCAAGTGGGGTCTTCGTCTTCAGAACGTCCTGGGCGTAATCAAGATCATCATCGTCTTGATCATCATCATTGCCGGCTTTGTCGCCCTCGGTGGACACGTCAAGCTTGATGAGAAGCCCAACAACTTCCACAATGCCTTTGACGGCCCAAAGGCCAGCGCTTATGGTGTCGTTACCGCCCTGTACAACGTCATTTGGAGTTTCGTCGGTTACAGCAACGCCAACTACGCCCTGAGCGAGACCCGAAACCCTGAGCGCACCCTCAAGATTGCTGCTCCCATCGCCATCATCTCCATCTCGATCCTGTACATCCTCGCCAACATTGCCTACTTTGCCGCCGTCCCCAAGGCCGAGATTATCGCCTCTCAGCGTCTCGTCGCTGCCTCTCTGTTCCGTAACGTCATGGGTAACGCTGCTGAGCGTGCCCTGTCCGTCTTTGTCGCTCTGTCTGCCTTTGGAAACGTTCTCAGTGTCATCTTCTCTCAGGGTCGTCTTGTGCAGGAGCTTGGCCGTGAGGGTATCCTGCCCTTCTCCCGCTTCTGGGCTAGCAACCGCCCCTTCAACGCTCCTCTGGCTGGTCTCTTTGAGCACTGGCTCATCTGCGTCATTGTCATTCTTGCTCCTCCTCCCGGTGATGCTTACAACTTTATTCTCAAGTATGTGTCCCTGATCATCGTCATTCATTCGTCGCTAACCATCCTAGCCTCATTTCTTACCCTCTCGCCATTGTCAACACCTTTGTCGCTGGTGGTCTCGTCCATCTCTACCTCCACCGCGCCCAGTACAACTGGAACCCCCCGATCAAGGCTACTCTGCCAGTCGCCGTCTTCTTCATGCTCAGCAACATCTACCTTGTCATCGCTCCCTTCATCCCCCCGACCGACGGCCAGAACGTCTACAAGAGCATGCCCTACTATATCCACTGCGTTGTCGGCATCGCCGTTCTGGTTGCTGGTGCCATCTACTGGGTCTTCTGGGCTGTCATTCTCCCCAAGCTTGGCGGCTATGAGCTCACTCGTGAGGTTGTCGTTGACGAGATTGATGGTTGGGAGTCGAATGTGTTTATCCGCAAGCCCATTGAGAACTAAGCGGTGCATCAACATTGCCTGAGCGAGCATCGGCGATTGCTTTATGTTTAGACTTACTTAATATACCTAATTTCTTTCATTCTCAATGACGCCTGCAATAGTGAATGTGTCTCGTGATGCTTGAGATTAACCAGGCCATGAGCATAGCATGATGAATGAGCTATCAATACCCGGCTCCGAAGCTGCCTGCTGATAAGATCAACCGGTCTAAGTTCAACACTCTATTTAAACTATAATAAATCCCGATTAACCCATGTCATCGCGATCAATCCTAGCATACCTTCTGATCTAGGTTAGCCTCACAACCTTCGGCACCTCACAACCCTAACCCACCACCCCGTGCCTGACTAGAGCCGCGGCTTCAATTCAAGGCCTCGAATCATCGGCCGAATGGCTCGGGAGGGTAGAAAATGGCCGTAAACTCTGCGGGTCGGTCATACTTTTTCTCTCCGAAAATGACGTCGGGTCGTCGGGGCCTACTTTTTCATCCGATGAGCTGATGGTCAATTCGGAGCTACAACTACCACCGAGTCTCTCTTTAAACTATCATGAGCTGCTGCTTGTCATGAGGGGTTGAGCTTCACATCAAGCAAAAGTAATCATGTCTAGCGTTCTACGACTCCAGAGCCGACGAGTGGTGGCGAGGCAGTTGACTTGGGGGAGCAGCTTTACAGCGCGAGCGCCGCGATCATTCAGCACATCAAAGATTGTCTTTTCTAGCCGAGGGCATTCCAAGCTCTTTGACAATGCCGATGCTGCCGTGGCAGACATTAAGAGCGGGTCAACAGTTCTCAGCGCAGGATTTGGCCTTTGTGGTGTCGCAGGTATGTCTCTTGGCCCTTTGTTGGAATGCGCTGACAGGTTAGATACAATTATTGGCGCTTTAAACCGACGAGGCCGTGAATCGCTTCATTCTCTCACAGCCGTGTCAAACAATGCCGGACAAGAAGGCAAGGGTGGCTTGGCGACTCTCACCAGCGCCGGTCAAGTCGATCGATTAATCCTCTCATACCTTGGAAACAATAAAGTGTTGGAAAAGAAGTACCTGACTGGAGAGCTTGCAATTGAGCTATGCCCACAGGGGACTCTGGCAGAGCGCATTCGAGCCGGAGGTGCCGGCATTCCCGCATTCTTCACACCAACCGCTGCTCGTACGTTTCTCGTCGATTGAGAAGGACAAGTCTAACTTGGATAGATACTCTTGTGCAAGATGGAGAGATCCCCGTGCGATTGGACAAGTCGGGCGCTGTTGTCGAAAAGGGACGAAAGAGGGAGACGCGCGAGTTCAATGGCCGGACATTCCTCATGGAGACTGCTCTTACAGGCGATGTCGCCATTCTAAGAGCTTGGAAGGTGGACAAGGAGGGAAACTGTGTCTTTAGGTAAGTTGAATGGCCTCGTCGCATTCGTCAGCTAACAAGTCAGATACGCTACCAAGGCTTTCGGTCCCATCATGGCCAAGGCCGCCAAGGTCACCATCGTCGAGGCTGAGAACATTGTCGAGACCGGCGAGATTGACCCCAACGAAGTTGACCTTCCCGGTATCTTTGTCGATCGAATCGTTCCCTCTACGGCGGAGAAGAACATCGAGGTGCTCAAGACGAGAGAGGAGGGAGAGGATGGCTCACCACCAAAGGCAACCAGCGAGGCTCAAGAGCGACGAAACAGAATCGCCAGACGAGCCGCCAAGGAGTTGAAGCCAGGATACTATGTGAACCTTGGTGTTGGAATCCCGACGCTGGCCGTCTCTTTCCTGCCTCCGGATAGCACGGTTCGACTTCAGTCAGAGAACGGTCTTCTTGGAATGGGTCCTTATCCCACCAAGGACGAGGTTGACCCGTGAGTAGCGCCTTTCGCTGTGAGAATCTTGCTAACGGATTAGCGATATTGTCAATGCTGGAAAGGAGACCGTCACACTCCTCCCTGGTGCATCATGCTTTGACTCTTCCGAGTCTTTCGGCATGATCCGTGGTGGACACGTCGATGTGTCAATTCTCGGTGTAAGTGATTCGACTCCGCGATGACTTCGCCTGCTGACAACACCAGGCCCTTCAAGTTAGCTCCGTCGGTGACTTGGCAAACTACATGATCCCTGGAAAGGTCTTCAAGGGCATGGGAGGCGCCATGGACCTTGTCGCCAACCCCGACAACACCAAGATTGTCGTTGCTACCGAGCACTGCGCCAAGGATGGCTCATCCAAGATTGTGCAGCAGTGCAGCTTGCCATTGACAGGTGCACGTGTGGTCAGCACCATCATCACCGACCTTGTAAGTAGACCCCTCTCATATGACATCCAATCTAACAGGAATAGTGCGTGTTCCAGGTGGATAGAGTCCAGGGCACTCTGACCCTGACGGAGCTTGCTCCGGGTGTGACGGTAGACGAAGTAAGAGCCAAGACGGACGCGGACTTTGCGGAAGCGGATGATTTGAAGACAATGGAGTAGATACCAAGAACTTTTGCATATTAATCCAGAGAAAGGACTTTTGCTAGCATGATTTCGCCATCATGTCACTTCTGGGCACCTCCTCGTTCAAGCTACATCTCCGCTGTCAATTGATGATGAAATAGAGTTGCAGGGTTTCATTTAAGCTACCCCGATCGACAGGGCACGGGCAGCCGTTAGCATACGCAATTGCGGATGGCGATCACGAATGAACATCCCTGTAGAGGAGAATACGGCATCAGACACCAGAGCCGATGGGGAAGGTCAGTCGGTGTCGCAATGCTCGGCGGGGATACGAGGGGCAAGGATCGCCAGACGCATGAGGGCATCGACAGCAAAAGTTCCATGTGCTTATGAGGGCTCAGTCGTTGATCGACATGATGCCATTGATTGGAGAGTATATGTAGATCCGAATCCCTCACTGTAAGACCTCATCAAGCCATTCGTTCTCGTCGCCATGAGGTGCTCTGTTGTTTCGTTGCTTTCCCTCGCTCTCGGAGCTCTCGCAGCTCCAAAGCCAGAGCTCAAGTCCTACGATGGATACAAGGTCTTTCGTGTAAACACTCACGGCAGCCAGGCCGTCGAGGAGAAGCTCGCAGCTGTCACTCATGACGAGTGGGAGCACGGCTTCCAGCACATTGACGTTGTCATTGCCCCCGATGACCTCGACAAGTTTGAAGGCCTTGGTTTCGAGTACCGTGTCCTGCACGAGGATCTCGGAGCCTCCATCTCTGCCGAATCACCTTCTCCCAAGAAGTGGAAGCGTCAGGCTGATGATGATGCTTGGTTTGACGAGTACCACAACTACGAGGACCACATCGACTACTTTAGAGATCTGCAGCGATTGTTTCCTAACAATTCTAAGCTGATCTCTTCTGGAAAGTCGTATCAGAAGCGAAACATCTATGGACTTCATCTCTGGGGCAGTGGTGGACCTGGAAAGCCTGCTGTGCTGTACCACGGAACTGTCCACGCCCGGGAATGGATCTCTGCGCCTGTGAGTAGCCCCTATGAGTGTAAAGGCTTCACTGACCGTTTAGACTGTCGAATACATTACTCTTCAGCTCGTCAACGGCTACAAGTCCGAGGATAAGCAGGTCAAGTCGTTCCTCGACAAGTACGACTTTTACGTCTTCCCTGTCGTGAACCCCGACGGTAAGTCCACCTCTGCTACTTATTCACAGACACTAACTGTTCAGGTTTCGTCTACACTCAATCCGCAAACCGTCTCTGGCGAAAGAACCGTCAACCTCCTCCCGCCTCCTCCCCCAACCAGACCTGCATCGGTCGCGACATCAACCGCAACTGGGAGTTTGGATGGGACTCGAACAAGCTCGGCGCCTCGACCAACCCATGCTCTGAGGTGTACAAGGGCGAGAAGCCCTCCGATAGTCCCGAGAACCAGGGTCTTGACAAGCTTGTCCGACAGCTCCGAGACGGCGCT
This sequence comes from Fusarium solani, assembly GCF_023522795.1. Taxonomy (NCBI): domain Eukaryota; kingdom Fungi; phylum Ascomycota; class Sordariomycetes; order Hypocreales; family Nectriaceae; genus Fusarium; species Fusarium solani. The sequence continues at coordinate 2,649,355 of NW_027072147.1, read as the reverse complement.
GGAATTAAGCTCTACATCGATTGGCACTCGTATGGACAGTACATCCTTTCGCCTTTTGGATACAAGGAGACTCTTTACGCCCCAGAGCTTGGCAAGTGGACCAAGGCTGCTGCTCTTGTTAGCGAGGCCATCCGCGACAGCTCCGACGATCGCACCACTTTTGTCTTTGGACCCAGCGGTGCCGTTCTGTACACCACGACCGGCGCTGCCCCCGACCACGTGTACAGCGTTGGAGGCGCCGAGTTCTCTTACACCATTGAGCTTCGGGATATTGGCGACTATGGCTTTGTCCTTCCCCCGGCGCAGATCAAGCCTAATGTCAAGGAACAGTGGGAGGGCCAGAAGGTGCTGCTTTCGCTGTTGGATGAGGAGTTCTTTGATGGTGAGGGCGCTGCTCTCTACCAGGGACAGAACTAATATTCTTTGATCTTCTTATGTATATACTTTAACCGTAGAAACAGCGTTATATACTTCAGTAGCTATGCTATTCTTGCTGCGCTAAATGGCTCTTCAACTCTATCGCTCTCTACGATCTACTCTACAACTTTGACTCTCTTCCTGGCGCAAAGCTGCTTCCGCCAATGGCCTCCACAATCTTGTCGACTGTGTTAAGGATCCAGTGACCACCCTCGTCGCTGGCCAGGTACTTGACACCCTCCTCGGTTTCGCCATCTATGTCGTTCTTGTAGGTTCCATCTTCTAGGGCCTTCCTTAGACCGAACACATGTGACAAGACCTGAGGTCCAACACCAGTCTGCGCTCTCAAGCATGAAATGCCCAGCAGGGAAGTGTGGACTCGGCCGATGCTCGCCAGCGAACCTCGCTCCGCAGGAGGAGGATCAGTGAACAGCGCAGCATAGTGGCTGCTGAGAATGTGCACAGGCAGATCAGGGTGAGCCAGCGCAAGCTTCTCTAGTAGTTTATCCTCAAACGGCCTATACACAGAGTCCCAGAGATCTCTACCCCGCTTAAGTGTGGCTTCGAGGTTCTCGGGTGTCGGCCGTCGACTCGGTGTTGTGCTAAGCTTAGAAGCCACATCTTCGGGGAGCGATGCATGGAACGCATTGAGGGAGTTGATGGTTCGGGGGATACCGTTGAAGCCGATACACTTGAGGCCGACTTCCCGGATGAACTCGGCATTCTGGACAGCCGACTCAGGCTGCTTGGAGGACGCGACGCGGTGGAGGACAGGGAGAGAGTCGGGAGAGTTGAGAGTGAATGTAGCAGCGGCCTAAACAGTTAGCGATTGCTTTGCTCTGCTCAAGAGTGAGCCCATACCGAGACAGTGAGCCAGGACCGAATGCCGAGGTTCCTCACGGCAGCATCATTCGCGATGGACTCGTACAGCTCCTGGATCTGCTGCGGCGCAGGCCTGGGGCCAGGACGCGCAAAAGGCGCATTGATCAGAGCCTTGAGAGGAGCAGAGAGCTTGGACATGTCGGGCGATTTGTCTTGATGCGACATGATAGGCGATTCCGAGGCAGACGACGTGGTTTTGTGGACAATGGAGGATTCGGCGGGAGCCAGAGTTGGGGCCGAGTGGACGGACCCCACATTCCGGGGGTCCGGGATTTCGGGTGCAGATTTGGACTCCGAGGACGAGTCTGGGGTATACAAGAGGAGCAAGAGGTGAGGAGTCGTGTGATGGTGCTGGTTGTTTGAGTTTATGATTCGATATGGCTTCTAAACAGAAACAGAGAGAGCCGTTCTGGCTGGGGTGAGTTGACCCGAGAGTGTGTGGAATTGTACTGACTGTGATAGCGGTGCTGCTGCTTGCATGGCAGTGTGTTTCAGTATGTATTGATATTGATGTCGATGAAGAAAGTCATGCTGATACAGAGTAGCACATCCTCTGGATCAGACCAAATAGTCAGTCTTTGACGCAGCTATCCATCCCGTCCTTAACACTAACACCCGCAGTCGCATGCAAGTCTTGAAATCAAAGACGTCCATGCTCAACGTTTTATACAGATTTGCTGCTCGAGATGGTGAGTTCGCAGTTCTACATAAGATATTCTCTGCTGACCATGCAGGAATCCCCTCTCTTTGGACTGGTTTGTCCGCCTCCATCCTTCGTCAAGGAACATACTCGACTGCCCGCTTCGGCTTCCACACCTACTTTTCCGACAAACTCCTCAACTACACTGGCGCGAAGAAGCTATCAGTGACACAGAACATTGCTTGTGCAGGCGTAGCTGGTGGTGTTGCTGGTCTCGTTGGTAACCCCGCTGAGGTCATTCTTGTGCGGATGTGTGCCGACGGAGCAAAGGCGCCAGCCCAGCAATTTCAGTATTCCAACGCGATTGACGCTTTGGCGAGAGTCTACAGAGATGAGGGAATGGGAGCCTTCTGGAAGGGCCTCACACCCAATATCGCGAGGAGTGTTTTGATGAGTAAGTACGGGTTCTGGCCTTGAGAATCATGCTAACCATGTATAGATGTCTCGCAGATAGCTACGTAAGTATTCTAGTACTCTTCCACGCATAAGCTAACTTGCTAGATACTCTTCTGCCAAACAATATCTCACAGGCCACCTTGGTTTCGGAGACGACACCAAGACCCATGCCATCTCATCCCTGATGGCCGGTACAATGGCCACAACACTCTGCGCCCCAGCCGACGTCTTGAAGAGCCGAATTCAATCAAGCGCCGGAAAAGAAGGTCTCCTCCAAGTCCTTCGCTCCGGTCTTCGAGAAGAAGGCGCTCTATTTCTCATGAGAGGCTGGACACCTGCATGGCTACGCCTAACGTAAGTCTCCCGTCTTCTTCTAAAACTTGTCTGACTGTTTAGGCCGCATACTGTTTTGACGTTTGTGTTTATGGAGAAGCTTCGATACCTTACATCTTTTGGGAATAACTGGCTGGGTGCTGGAATTCGCTCAGCTGAACGGGAGACTCTGCGTTGATTTCTTGCATGATGGCATTTGCATGATATTTGATACACTGCATGATAGCATATGATTATATACATGATTATTGAAGGACACTCTTTCTGGAAACTCATCTTTGGTCTCGTGTTGTTACTTGCAAAAAGTGATAATTCAGACATAACAGGACAGACGTCCTTGTCGGACCTTTAATCGACAAATGTAAGCCCTGAAAGAGTCAGAGAGCGGTATCAAGAAGTAAAGCAAGAGAACTATTTCTATTGTTCTTTGCGTTAGCTTTATAATTGCAAACATGGATGAAGAACCCCGGTTGAACTCAGCGATCTAGTTGGCTGTGATGCTAGTTCGCAGGCTGGACTGGAGCCATGTATTGATCGAAAGTTGCAAGATAGCATTGATATATTCTGCACGATAGTCCATTCCTATTGACCATGACAGCACTTCTCTCTCAAAAAGGACCTCAGCCCTATTAAAAAACAACACAGATCAACACACAACGGCATTATCGAATGCCATCTTATATACCCACTTCAGGCCAGTAAAGCCACTCGAAATTCGTCATGTCGTCCCACGAAAGTCCACCAAACGAAGGTTCAAAGTCGTTTCCAGGCTGATTGAGAGCTTGAACAATCTGATCGTCCGACATGGCAGAAAAGTGCATGGGTTCCGGCCATAGAGTCTGTGGTTCCAAGAAACTGTTTGGCGTTGCGATGGGCGCGCTTTCAGTGACGGGAATGGACATGTTCCTGACTGGAGCACCTGTGATGCCATCTCCGGTTGCTGCTCGTCGAACAATCTGCTTTAGGTATTTGCCGTACATGACTGATAGTCCGTTTCGGTGTCGAGTAACCTTGCCTATTCTCTCAAGGACAGTGGCCGTTTCGTCGATGAGGTTTCGAACACTCGGCGCAAGAGCAGATCCACCGGTGGTGTATGAACTAAGAGTCAGGGCAAAGCAGGCTGCAAAAGAGATCATGATGGCCGTGTTGTTGGGCATCGACTGAAGCTGAGACTCTCCTTGGATTGCAGCACGCATGACGTTGAGGGCCGAAGAGAGACCGGCTGTGTGGAAGAAACGGCGAACCTCCAACGGAGCAGTTGGATGGTTGATAACGCCGCCGTAAATGGAGAGTCTAGTATGAGTGACTAGAATCTCAACGTATGGGGGAAGACGACGGTCTGATGGTTAGCATAGGTTATCAGGTGTGATTCTTCACATGCCAGTCTTACCTGGACCCTTTCCTATGGAAACTCCCCATTCAGTGTGCCACTGATCAAAGAATCGTTCAATTGCACCTTGGATACTGCAAAGTGTTAGATCTATACTGGGTGCTTTCGTGTGACTCACGATTGGGCAATCAATGAACCGTCACTGGATGCCATTTGAGATCCATCACATAGAGCACGAACAGTCGCAAAGAGAGCGTCCTACATGGTTAGCATGGTTCAACTCGGAGTCGATAGACATACCAAATCTCTTCTTAAAACTGCCATAGAAACAAGATGTCCATCGAGAGGATCTGCATACTCGGATCGGTGCCAGTTATCGCAGTCCTTCAGAGATCGAGTCATGGGCACAGAAAAAGGTCGTCCACGGGCCAGAGACATTCTAACAATGTCAGTCATGTTTCAGACAATGACAGAGCACTTACCCTCGTTCTAGCACAAACAGAGATATCCAGGCCCGCTCTCGATTCCGGAGAAGAAGTCTTCCTCGTTCTGACCAGGGATCAATTTCAGGGAAGCCGTCCATAGCCAGAGCAGACCGAGGATCCAAGCAATCACCTCTTGCTAAGCCAATCCCAGATCCTGATCCAACCATCTCTGGCGATACAAGACTCTTGTGTAGAGACAGATCCGTAGCCACAGTGTTGGCGATGGAAATGTACGTACACGTCTCATCGTCTGTAGAGTGCTGTCCAGGAAACATCCACGGGATATTCACCATAAAGGCCAGGACGATCTCGACTGATCTATATCGATTCACCATAACCCTGTGAGCCAGAGTCCTCGCGTGATTTGACAGTCGTTTCGAAAGGGCGGCAGCTGACGGTAAAAAGAGAGCCGACGCCGCCATGATGGAGGTGTAGAGAAATGCCGATCTCGAACGAGTGAATTCGACAGTGTAAAGCCTAGGATCAAGACCCCATCGAGTATGCGCAAGATTACGATGAAAGCTACAACGTTAGCTACAAACTTGACTCGTGCATGCATACTCACAAGTTGAACAGGTTATCAGCTTCGTCCTCGGACACGAGACCCAGCGAGACGGGATCAACGTCTGGCCCAACATCTAGATGCACCTGCGCAGGAGCAAAGAATGCCTGGATCTCATCCTCGGTCTGGCCTTGGGTACTCGCAGTATGGGCTTGCTGTGGCGAATTACCATGCCTTGACTCTGGCGATGGCTGGATGTACGATGCTCTCGCGAGCAATTGAAGCGGATTCTCAGCATCGTCAATAGCAAGACTCTGCTCTGTCCGTTGGATAAAATCGGGCATGGTCACGGTATCTTGCTCCTCCTCTTCCCCCTCATCCGAGTACGCGTCGTCATCCCCATTTCCACTGGTAGAACCATAATTCCCTCGCGTCGGCGGTGGCTCTGGTGTATTGACGCCACTGAGCAGGTCCTGCAGATGCGACAGGATCCTGTCATCCTCTGGACTCTTCTGTCCCGCTGAACGCGCCCTCTTGACGGCTTGGTCAATCTGATACAGCGCCTTGTCAAGTCCAGTTCGTTTACTAGACACGGTCAGTACTACACACGCGACAAACGGGGCCATCTACTTTTTAATGCCCTTTTGGCGTCCCGGATGATAGGCAGGTCGTATACACTCGCAGTCGAGCTGGACGCATCTCCTGCATCTCGCCTGGTGAGGCTTCCAGTCGCACTTGATCTTGGATCGGCGACACACAAGACACGCAGCCTGTCTCGGGCGTGGCGAATCATCCCCATCGCCCTGCGGGGATGTCTGGGCCAGAATCACGGAGCGCAGGTCAGCAGCAGCAGCAGCCATCTGCATGTGGTGGTGCAAGATGTTTTCGGAGGTTGATCTGAGGCCGAGGGCGGGCTAAAGCACGCGATTTGGGAGAGGAGCCTGTGGGAGATGAGGATGGGAAAAGAATGGGACAGGACAAGACATGGGGAGGATGATGCGGAGAAGCCAAGTGACTGGGGGGGTTCCGACTCGAGTCAGTTGAAGCTCGGCTTATCAGTTCTCGAGACATGATTGGTTGGAGTGCAAACTTCGCCTCTTGGGTACGGCCGAGATGGTGAGGGACCTTGTTCCAAGTTGAGTTTAAGGTTATAAGTCGGGTATTTTTTTTTACAACTTGATATCTACAAACAAATTATCTTGATATGAGTTGAAGATGGATCCTCCATGTCGCCATCGTCCCTGCAAAGCACGAAAACGGCGGACTGTTACCAAGAGGGGACACGTCCACTTGGACAATGTAACGGTCGGCGGGATTGCGACTTGCTAGCCCAATCAGGTAGAAAATGAGCATCAAAATCCACTCTTTTTGTGAATGGTTCCTCGGTGTGTACGGGGTGTGAAATCTTTGATATAATAAAGATCCCCTGGCTTGACCGAGCACTTTTGCTCAGCTCTTCAAACTTTTCAAAATGTCGACCCCAAACGCGGTTCTCGACAGCAGCAGTGATAGGGATCACAAGGACCCTTCGCTTGGTATCGAACAGAATGTGGCGTCACCAGAGGAGCAGACCAAGCCCGTGTCGCGATTCACTCGATGGTATCGCAGCCCCCTATTCAACGTCATTATCGTCGGATTGATCTCATTCACCCAACCTGGAATTTGGAATGCCCTGAACAGTACGTGACACACGATACACGGTTTATCACATTCAACACCTGGAAAATACTGACTGACTCTTCAGACACGGGCGCTGGTGGCCAGCAAGAGCCATACCTTGTCAATGGCGCCAACTCCCTTACCTTTGGCATCATGGTCTTTGGCTGCTCCCTGTTTGGAATCCTTGCCAACAAGATCGGTCTGAAGTGGGTTCTTATCATCGGTACACTCGGATATGCGCCTTACTCGGCGGCTCTTTACACTAATAACCGATATGGCGTTGAGTGGTTTGTTCTCTTTGGTGGTGCAACCTGTGGTATCGCCGCTTCTGCGCTGTGGGCTTCCGAGGGTGCTATTGCGCTTGGATATGCTGATGTCAAGGACCGCGGAAAGTTCAGTAAGTTACATGATGCTTCACACAGTTCATTGCTGACTTGAATAGCCGGTATCTGGTTGGGTCTGCGTGAACTGGGCCAACTCATCGGCTCTTCGATTCAACTCTCTCTCAACGTCAAGTCAGGAAAGCGAGGTCGTGTTGGATACACAACTTATCTGGTCCTCATCGCTCTTCAATGTCTCGGCCTTCCCCTCGCCTTTCTCATCTCACCACCAGAAAAGGTCATCCGCTCAGACGGCTCCAGACTCCCCCACACCAAAACCAAGAAGAGCGTCAAAGACCAAGCCAAGAAATGGGCTGCCCTCCTGAGGCGAAAGCAGTTCTACCTCCTCATTCCCATTCTCGTTGGCTTTAACTGGAACAGCACGTATCTCGGTATTTACCTCGTCAACTACTTTTCTGTGCGATCTCGAACTCTGGCTTCTCTGACCTCGGGTGTTGCTGCTACTGCTGCCAACATTTTCTGGGGATGGTTTTTTGATCTCAAGGCCATTAGCCGACCTCGGCTTGCCAGAATCACATGGGTCTTTTTGGCTGTCTTCATGACTGCCTTATTTGGCTGGCAGTTTGCTATGGAGTTGGAGTATCGTGGCGCCAACCCTCCCGTGACCCTAGATTGGGATCTCCCTGGATTTGGTCGTGGCTTTGCCGTTCAAGTTCTGCTTCGGTAAGTTGATCTTGGCTTTGTGTGAACTTGCCACTAACTTTCACAGATTCATGAATGAGTCTCATTACATGTTTGTCTACTGGATCCTGGGAACCTTTTTCGACGACGTTGAAACTCTCACTCTCGCCGTCGGTCTGGTTCGATCTTTCGAGTCTCTCGGATCATGCTTGGCCTTTGGTGTTGGTGCTGCCAAGGTTGCTCCTCTCACCAACCTCATTGTGGCGTTTGTCATGTTCTGCATCTCACTCCCTTCAACGTCGTTTGCCGTTTTCCTCGTCCCTGAACGCCCGAGCGAGAATGCACTTGGCAAGGACGATGATTCTTCTGAATAATGATTCAAAACAATAGTTAGAGAGAGCCAAGGAAAATATCGGTGGATAATCAGGTTTAAAAGTCCAATTGCTCATTATATATTACGCCATGTCTGTTGATCCCAACCCAAAATCAAACATGTTCCCCCTTTTTATACAGGTCTGTTCAAGTATACAACTTCTTCTGGTCCAGTGGCCTGATTGCTGCTTTGCGCTCCTGCTTTGTTATTCCTCTTACATCCTCCTGAGATCCCAATGAGGGAACTGCTCTGACCGCAATGTATCCGTTTGCATCATCAGGACGTACATCTGCCAGCTGTAGTCGAAGATCCCGAAGCATCCTTGCCCTGTCTGGGCCGTCAAGGTTGGATCCACCAGGGGCAACAGGCACGTATGGGTTATCTCTCGTCATGGTGCTGGCGAATCCCAAGATGTCAGGTCCACGAATAAAGAACTGAAGGGCAAGTCCTAGGATGGCGAGGAGCTCCAAGAGCAAGGTCGTAGTAAGAAGGAGGGAAACCCAAACCCGGTTGGACTTGTAAACCCTGTGCGAGACGATTCTTTCTCCAATAGTCGAGTTCATGAATGGCTGAGCGCTGGGCTCATCAAAAGACAAGACGTTGGTTTCAGGAAGTTCACCAAAGGAGACGTTGGTGTGAGTGAGAGGGTTCAAGGTAGCATCCCAGAAAGTGTTGAAAGCTGTGGTGAACCGTCTCGAAAACTCGTCAGGGAAGACATCCAGGTCACTTCCAGCCCATCGTCTAGGCTTCTGACCTGCAAACGGATGCAACTCGCCCATGATGTAGTTCTCCGTCGGGGATGCCGCACCGATGAGGACTTCTCCGGATGATGTGGGCCAGAACTTGAGGACTTGCTGGACATCAGTGGCACTGTCTACTGCATTGTTGTTCCGAAACAGGATCGACGGAGGGCGGTTAGAGGACGCATGACCATTGACACGACGTTGACGGAACGCAGAGCAGCTCGTCGCCGAGGGGCTTGGACCACAGCGTAACTCTGTCTCTACCGTAACGGTCTGCATGGTGCAGTTGATGATGGCCCAAATGGGGTTTCCTGACTCCTCGTTGGACAGGCCGTAGCTGATGTATGACAGATTGAGCGGTGACGGATCGGTCTTACTGGTCGAATTCTTTCCTTCTTCCACCCAGACGGTGGTACCAAAATGTTGAGTTGGAAATCCGGCATGCGCGAGAGTATCGACTTTGATATTCTTAGTATGAGCGCACTCAAAGTCGGCGTAGGACGTCTGAGTTGTAAAGTTGAATCGTGTCTCGCCACTGACACCCGAAAGACCCTGAACTTTGATACCCAGGAGGGATATGTAGGAGTTGGCGTCATTGCTGAGAGCATCCTCGTTTACCTCGTACCACTCTCCAAGCTTCTTACTCTTTGACCACTGAGGAATCTTGGGCAAGTTCCAAAGATCCCTGGAAGACCTCTTTTGCTCCTGAGAGGAGAGAAGAGTGGCCGAGTACAATGCAGTGATACTCGCGCTATTGTCCTCTTGGGTCAACGAGGACGGGTAGTATGAAACCTGATAGCTTGGGTCGGAGAAGTAGACGCTGACGTTTGTCGCGACGGCGCTGTTGCCAATGGAGAGAAGTCTAGAGGCACTCTGACCTCCAAGGGGAGACATTGCCCAAGTGAAGAGGATAATGAGTCCGACAGAGAGTTGAGTGCGAATGAAAAAGACTCCCTCGATGGCAGCAGCAAAGCTTCGACTTCCAAAGATTTGTTCCAGAGCGGCGAGGCCAATACCATCAGGTCTCTCTAGACACCAGCGGGAGACGTTCTTGTAGAAGCGGCTCGCAATAGCTGCAAAGAGAATCGGATAGATGGATGGACTCAGACGGGTCAGTTCAACCACCCTCTCGCCATAATCAGAAGGCTGTTGACCATCCAGGTAAACGGCGACAATGGGCAGGGCTAGTGCATGGTTAGTTTCTGAAGATCTGATCAAGGCAGATGATAGGCATACCGATGAAGCAAAGAGGTACCAAAGTCAGGATGATATCCCAGATCCAGCCAATCCAGAAAACAACATCCTGGCTGTGCAACCTCCCTGGTGCCGGATGCCAGTCGGCGAATGAATCGACCATGGGAGCGGTTACGGCATGGCTGAGCCTCTTGCCTCCTGGGTCTGAAGGATTGGGGCTGAGGAAGGGAGTGTAGGTTGGTGATAGTGAGAGACGGTGGTTAGACACGGCTCGTTTCGTCAACCTCGATTGCCTGCGGATATCAGTATCAAGAGACCTCAATCAACAAACACAACATACCAGAGTCTCCAGAGTGCACCGACAAGTAGAAGAACGATAACGATGGCAGCAACACAGATACCAGCGACTGCCCCAGCACCCAACGCAGAGTCCTCATCGTCACTCACGCCTTCTAGATCTCCAAGAGCCGTAGAGCTTGGCTTCACAACAAGTATCGATTGCGTCGCCTTCTCATTGAATCCTTTTGGGTTGAGAAAATTATTGCGAAACGTCGAGTTGCCTGAGAGAACAGCAGGAGCCAGATTCTCCGACGGACACACAGCGTCTCCGCAGGGGTCGGTTGTGCAGCATCCAAGAAAGGGCGGGTTCGTAAAGCCGCAGGTATACCACAGGGGTTCTTCATCCTCGTCGGTGATGGTGCTGTTGTCGCAGCTTTGCGGAGGTAGATCGTCATACTTGGCCTTGGTGAAGCTGGAGAGGACGAGTTGGTCCTCGGGGCAGATGCCATCATTGGCGCAGGGGTCGATAGCGCAGCAGCCGATGAATTGAACCTTGGCCTTGTCGCAAACGTAGAAATCTCCGCCTCTGGGACATGTCAGTCCCAACTCCTTGATCAGCGCGGCATGTTCCTTGGACATGGTGAAGAATCAAGCGTTTCCACCGACGTGGACAAGCTAAGGAGGACGAAGAGTAAGCCGACGAAAGAATGAAAGGACGGGACATGCTTAAGAAAGAGCGGCACAGAGAGGCTTGGGGGTTGGTGATTATCGAGGTGCAGGAGAGCCCACAGGGCAGGGATACTGGCAAAGCAAGGCTTGGATTGGACGGATCGGTCTCGAGAAAGTCATCGATTGGACGAGTCGGTGTCAAAAACCCCAACGGCCCGGGCTTGGCAGCACGAAATTGGGCTGAAGGCCGATGACTTGGTTGCTCTCCACAAGGTGAGAGCTGAAGGATCCTGCGTGGATAAGGCGTTGGCATCCTTGCTGACCACCTGTCTCAGCCACCAAGTAGACGACGTGGGTGCCAGAACCTTAATGTCTCGTTGTGAGACTATCCAGACGTCAGATGGATGGCAGAGATGCTTGTCTCTGCGTGCTTTTCTCCTCTTTCTCCTTATTCTCACAGCTATTGAGTGATCCATAGGCAAAACACGAGCAAAAGACAGCAAGACACGCAAATTGGCATCCCCGTCTAAACCTCATAAGGCCATTTCATTGCGAGCCTGCTTGCGATCGGCGTTGTTGTTCTCCACAGCCCCATGACCAGCAAGGCAGCTAAGCGGCCACGAAGGATTCCCTCCCCCGCAAGCCCTGCCGGTCAACTGCTACATGTCAGACGAAGCACTGGCTCTGATTTGAGGCCTGCAGGGCCAAGACAGGACCCTCTCTGCCATTGAGTTCTTTGCGAGCGACGGGCCGGCCGGGATCTTTGGTTCTAATCTCGTTCCAGGGGCGGTGCCGTACAGGGGCGGTGCCGTACAGGGGTGGTACCGTACCCGCGGCTTGGCAATTGGGCTGTGGAAGCGAGCGTTGCCCTGTGAGCTGGCCAAAAGAGAATGGTTGCTTGGGCCAAAAAGTAAGCGAGGTCGCCGAGGTGGGCGGGAAGCCAAGATGACGGGCACTCTTCAAAAGGAGTCAAGTTGTCTTGCAATTCCAGAAATGGACAATGCTCAAGTGTTTGTCGAAGATTATGTCCTTTTGCAATGCCAATGCATTGTCAGATGCAGGAACGCCGTTGCTGAACCAAGCACACGGGTTCGAAGCAGAATTTCCTCTTTGGGAGGATAAGCTCTCGAAAATGCCAAGGCTTCCGACTCAGGTCTCCGCAAGCACAGGGTAGGTGAGTGATTTTGTTATGTTTGGGATAAATGCGTGTCAGACTGCAATAGCTGCTGTAGGCGGACACCCGGTTGCTTTATATCCTATGAGAGCAACCCCTTGTTTAATATTTGGAACCAATTACTCTGTTTTCCCTTGACCACACCTGCTCAACATCCAGCAAGGACATACTGAGTTGCATGCATGAGGTAGTATCTCTAACCCAAGTTCTTTTGAGCGTTACTCTACTAGAGAGCACATTGGTCTACAGAGAATCGCGACAAGTTGACCAATCCTTCGCTTGCCACGCTGATGGCGAGCCAAGGACCGGCAAATATACTATAGGTTTCACCCTACTCGACCAAAACAAGTCCCGAGGTCTAGAAGTTTGGATATTCCCGCCTTCAACGTTGATCGCAGGGTCACACGACAGCATTTGTCCAACTCGTATGCTTACCAATCGACACCGACATTGCCGGGATTCGAGCTTCTTACTTTGCCTAGGGCTGAGCATCGGGCACATTAAAGCGTAAGCGGAGAGTGACGACGGCTGACAGGGGGAGCTACGGCCAAAGCCGAGTTGTGAGACATGGGCATTGGCGTTTCACCAGTCCACCACGGTAAAAGAAGAGTCTCCTTGAAATGTTGGTGGTGATGAGAGAAATGCTCGATGGGTTTAGTCGTAGGTAATTTCATGTTTATTTCCCGCTGGCTCATCTCTTCCGAAAAGGGTGGTTTGCAGATTCCATAACCTTGCATCTCGCACCGTTCACACTTCCGTTAAGCCGCTCGAGGTTGGTCTGTTCGTTCTTCCTGCTAATATAATAAAGTTTTGCCATGTATTCTATCTCTATTAGATATAGATTAAATCACAAAAATACGTTCAACGGCCTTCTGCAGGTTTCCTAAACAGGATGCATCCTGGTGATCCTTCAGATGAACCAGCAAACACAGCCCTGCTAAGTTGCTAGCAAAACTTGGCCGATCATTGGGCACCCATTGCTAGCCTAGCATTATGAAAAACTCCGGGAAACTACTGGAACGTTCTCGTGTCAGCGTTGTGAACACCGAGATGCTGCCGGAAGGATTGCCTCACCAGCACTGCCGCTCAGCGAGTGAGTGTCGCATGACAAAGAAGATCACCAGGTGTCGAGAGAGAACATCGCTTTGAATTTGTTCTCGACCTTGAATTTTACCATCTAAGCCAAGCTCTCCTTTGGCAGTCCTTTCTAGAGTCGTCCAGTGATTATGGGTATGCTGGGGTTTCGCAAAAGCTTCATGTTCAACTCATTTTCACCTGGGGCAGCCCGGCGCCATCAAATGGTCATTAGGAGAGTGATGTTCCACCCAAGAGCTTGCTAGCCTCCGTGGCTGGGTTAAAGAGTGGTGTAGCATCATTCTAAGAATAAGAACAACAACAACAAGAGGTGAGAAGGTAGAGCATTGGCAATGGACCTACTATTTTTTCGGTCCCGAGACTTCAGGGCTTCTTGAAAATGATGACCGGTAACCTCGACTGAGCGCTCCCGGCTGTATCTCATAAACAACTAGTAACACAATAAAGTAGGAGCCGTTGTGCCTCGTATCCTGTCAGCAAAGGTGGATTCCTCTGCGCCATTTCCAGTGCGAAGGAAGAAGGATTTTAGTGGTCGACGTCGGCTTGAGGGGAGGATTCTCTGGTAGGGCTGTGCTGGATACGATTCCCCGTAGGGCTGTCGTAGCTCACGTCTTGGCAAAAGGCTAGAACCAGCCTATAACGTCTCTGAGGATATGTGATAGCGGTTGCTGGTATGTAGCCTGAAAAGAAACCATGGGCAGATTTCCATTCGGAGTTGAGACTCTTCAATTTGCTGGATCGACCCTGTCTCTCATTCTCGAGCTCTCCTTCAGTCCTTGCAATGGATGCCCAACTCAGGTTATGATAACATCAAAATCCCAAGCTCGGGCATTTTTCATAGTCTGCCTTGCCATTTCAATATTCCGAGGCGCAGCTGGTATTTAGCCCGAGGATGAGACTAAATCACCAGACGAGGATCCTTCGATCAGCTCAAGCCAAAGTTTTCGCGTGACCTGTGGTATATTCCTTCCATGGAACGTTAAACAAGGCACTGGAACTCGCTGCCCGCCCGTTAAGAGGCTGTGGCCCACGGCCTAGCGAGTCCACTCAATAGAGATCTACGTATGCTTGTTGTTAGGCTAGAGCTAAAAATCGTAAAAAAATTAAAATGCAACCTGGTTGCTTATATCGTCAGCAATTAGCATCTACATAAGGTGTAGGATCTTCTTAGAGGGTCATGGGTCTAGATCCATCAACCTGCGTAGTCGAAATTTTGCATACCGAATCGAAGATCACCGTCCGCTATGGTCTGTTTTGGGATATCAATATGCCTGGGGAAAAAGATAGGCTGTCGAGAGAGTGAAGATATAAAAGAACTCATCAAGTATGAAGCTTTTCTGTAAAATCAACTCGCATCATTCACTTTCTTATCCAACCATTCTTTTCAACACAGAGACATCACCCCTTCGTTGCCTTTGAACATCGACACTGGTTCAGCCTACACCCGATAACATGAAAGTTATCGGGGTATTTGCCCTTGTGGCCGGCGCCTCGGCCTTCCTTGCTCCCAGGTCACCTACCAAAGCCCCGTATCATGTCCCGGAAGGGTTTGAGCTTGCAGCCGACGAGTATATTGTCGTGCTTCATGATAACCACACTATCGATGATCACCTTACCAACACTGGCTTGAACTTAACCGAGAGAGCAATCTCCTTCAACCCCTTCAACATCATAAACGCCTACCACTTATCGGTGCGGGAAGAGGATTCCGCTTTTATTCATGACATTATTCGACATGATCCTGGAGTGGCGTACGTCCATCATAACTACTACACGAAGGAAGAGATCCCTAAAATATCGGGCGACGTGGTCAAGCGTGACTTCATCCCGGATGATCCCAACATGGACAAAAGATGGAACAAACAAACTCGAAAACGTTGGACATCCTGGAACATGGCCATGATTTCCAGTGGGTGGATGCAGCGTACCAGCGAGTCAGCAGGCGACCCGCATGAGCGTGAGAGGCGAGACTTTGGAACTGACCTTGATAAAGCCCACGAGGCGATCTGGAAGTACCATCCAGGGCCTGGAGTGAACATTTATGTCTTTGACACCGGAATAAGGCTATCTCACAACATCTTCAGCAAGTACACTGGCTTGGAGAAGAAAGTGAGAAACTTTGGTGACTTGAAGTCCGAGGACCAGTCGCCTTTCTGTCCCCCGGGCTGGACCATGGTGAGTTTTGCCGATTGCCTACCGAGTTGTAGCGTGTCTTATGAGATAAGGGCTAACTACTCAAAGGATGATGACCGTGGGCATGGCACCCACGTAGCTGGCATTGCTGCAGGAACTGCCAACTCATCAGCCTTTGACGCACACATTGTCAATGTCAAGATGTTTTGTGAGTCGACATCGGAGCAAAAGGCTAGAGGTATGCCCACCCCGATCAACTGGATATGGCCACTGGCTAATGGGTCGCATCAGCTGTTGATGCTGTTGTAGCCGAGCACCTCAAGTTCAAAGCTAACTCGGTAAGCTAGTTCAAAGGGGAGAAGAATGAAGCTGATGAATTAGCCCTGGGATGGATGGAGAGGTTCTGTTATCAACTGGTCCATGGACTCTGGGATCCCGCCTTCAGATGACATCCTACAGAGGGCTTTGCAAAAGGCTGCAGACGCGGGAATCCCAATTGCTGCTGCTGCCGGCAATTTTGACAAAACTCGACTCGCTATCCCGGCTCGGTACGTGTAACTGATGATATACCTGAGCTTCACTGACAATGAACAGATACAAGTCTACCTTTAGTGTTGGGGCTGTCAACATCAAGTATGACCGATGGATCACCCCAGCCAGAGGCATTCTCCCACAAAGTGGTTCCCATCACAACAAAAAACTCGACGTCTTCGCACCCGGAGAGCTAGTTGAGTCGGCAAGCACCAATTGTGACTCTTGTTACGTCAGACACAACGGAACAAGCATGGCCGCTCCTCATGTCGCAGGCATCATGGCGATCATGGTGGACTACGAAGGCTGGGAGAACCTCGACCACGCAGACAGGATCTACGAGCGCCTGAAGGAGAATGCGCTTCCGTATGTGAACATCGATGCGAGTATGAAGAAGGCGGAAACAACCAACTTGCTCGTTCAGTCTGGAATCACAATGCACGAGCAACATCCTTACAGAGGTGTGGTTCAAGACAGGCAGATTCCCCCTGACAATACCCCCTGGGGGCCGGGTGGGATCCCCATCAGACGAGGACGAACTCGCCGACAGGAACAAGATGACGGAAATTGGCGTGAGTATTTCTACCCCTTGAGAACTATACATAGACTAAACAGAGATACAGCCGATCTCCCTAAGCAGCAAGTTGAACCTCATCCCGACTCTGACAGATGGATGATCGATGGCGATATGAGTGGCTATAAGCCCACTGAGCCAGACTCCTCCGCCTGTTTCGGACTTCAAACCAACCGCTACGTGAACAGAGATGTCCTCGTTGGCAACATTGAGCACTTTTGTGAGACTGCACAGGCTCGGGCACGACCAGACCCAGGCTCCAAGTTCATCTCGACCGTATACAATGGCGGCACGCCCAACGAGGTCATGTTGATTATCGACTACGAGGCACCAGACATTGACTACGAGATTGGTCAAGAGGACTGCGTCTTCTATCTCAAGGACATTGTACTTGATCGATGCGATAGTAGTTCCAAGGACAACCCTGGAAACTGGAAGGCCGGTGGAGTCGCCCACAAGGACAAGATTGGATACCGCATTGAACCTCTCAAAGAACGAAACTCTTGGGCCGGATGCAAGGTTGACAGACGTAATGTCCGCGTCTGGGGTGGTGGATGGTCCACGACGGACAGTGGAAAGCGTCTTATCGAGGAGGCTAAGAATTGTGGGATCGACGCAGGGTCTCCCAAGTTCAACTACGGTGGTGGTGACGACAACCGAGAGTGGACTGCAGAGATGAATGGAGCGTCTGATGTTGACGACAAATGCATCTCGGAGGCTATTGAGAAGGCCGGGGGTCCCAAGGTGACTTGTGAAAAGACGGCTCCTCCTCCTCCTCCGCCCAAGCCCTTCGAGCCCAAGTACGACTGTCAGGGAAGTGGCCTGGTCAGTATCATTCCTTTCTTTTCATTCAATCTATGACTGACAGGATATAGTGTGGGGGACCCCTTCTGCAGGTGAAGCACTGCGACTATGCCGTCAACAGATTGCGCCGGAACCGAGCAGATCCCACCTGGTACGGGACTCAGTAAGTTTAAATTCTCCATTTGTGAAGCACCCAAAAGCAATGCTAATCATCTTGAACAGAGAAAGGCGCCTCACCGGAAACTGCTGGGCCAAGTCGGACGGTATCGGCTGCGGTGTCTTTATTGAGGGTAGCGGCTGTGAGTTGATTGGTGACGATATCTGGGAGTACTACCAGAAGATTCGGTCTTCGTGCAAGAAGTGCGGAAAGGTTGAGTACAAGGCGGGTTGCTTTGTCAAAATTGATTATGTGACGGGGTGCAATAATCACGATTAGGGGTCGGGGCATCACACGGGTGTCTATGGACAGAACAAGGGATGGAGTTTTCTTTAACTGCCTTCCATGGTGAAAGTAGATGAATACTCTTTAGTTGGTGAGATAGTCTTCTCATTAGGTTGGAGAATATGAGACAAGATTGCCGTATTCCTTTGGGCATCACCTCAGGGGCCTGAATAGCGTCACTGCAATTATTGCTGATGCTACCTTGCTATCTTTTGAATCCACTTGAAGATGAGCTTTCTGCATGTCGTTATCATCTGCATAAACCCACTCATGTATAAGACCCTCAGACCCAGATCTTCATGGTGCACAATCAACCCCTGTTCCGCTAGACACGATGCAACTTCCTTGACCGCCGATCACAGAACCAACACTCTGGTTCACAAACTCTACTCAAAATAAAGACTTCACCGTGCGTAGTGATCAGCGGTAGTTTAA
This sequence comes from Fusarium solani, assembly GCF_023522795.1. Lineage (NCBI taxonomy): Eukaryota > Fungi > Ascomycota > Sordariomycetes > Hypocreales > Nectriaceae > Fusarium > Fusarium solani. Next base: position 2,631,183 of record NW_027072147.1, on the reverse strand, counting down.
TTATACAGTGTCTATTATTATCCATTACGCTATTTAGAGAACCACTCATACCACATCAAAGAGACACCTCGCTAGTGCTATGCGCACTCGTAGTAGTCGTTACATGAGACTTGTTATACTTATCCGCCGTCACAAGATTCGCCTCATCTCCCCCATCACTGTACTGCACCTTGAACGTCCTCTGCAGCTCGATCCCGCCGTGCTCCGGCGCGTGTATCGAGTCCCCCGTCCTAGAAGGGAGTTCTACACGAGCACGGCTCCTGCTCATGATGTGTGACTTGCGACCGTATTGTTCACCGTAGTTGTTGTATTTGCTCGAATCGTAGGAAGAACCTCCGAGGACGGGAAAGAGACGGACGAGAAGAATACGGAGAGCGGGCATGGATGCACAGATGATACCCACATTGATCTCGACTGTTGACCAGATGGAGACATCTGTTTGGTCGTATGTGGGATTCTGGGAAGAGTCCAGGTCGACAAGATACTGAAGACGAATGATGCTCACGATGGTAACACTGAAAAGTTAGCCAAGATCAAGGCTCAGGGCAGAGAAGTGTACTCACAAAGTTCCAACGATAAACATGGCGGCGACACCAATCTTCTTCTTCCAGTGTAGCTTCAGATTCCGAAGATACCACATCGGGATACCCAGCATCCAGATATCCAGGGAAATGCTGATGGCTGCATTTGCCCAGCCGATGGCGTTGACGTTGGCACTATACTGTTAGCTAGGCTATCGCAGCGAGATTGAGAGCACTCACCATGTTCCCTTGTGCTCGCCATCCCATTTAAGCCAGAAGAAATTAATAGGCGAGCATTGAAATACCGCCAAGAAGATGAAGGCAACACCATAAATGGCATTGAAGATGACGGTTCCCCAGAGCAACTTCTGGGCAGGACCAGGAAAGATGCGCAGGTAGAAGAACAGCAGCGACATCTTCAACAGCGACACCTGCGCAAAGTAAAACACCTCGAGCAGCCAAAAGAAGAAGCCAAACTTTGTAATCTGGTCAAACTCTAGTGTCCAGATGTCGCGTCCCTCTCCGTGTCCGGCCGTTCCGTGAATGTTCATCGCCGTCGAGGGAATACCGAAGATGAGGGTGAGAACGATAAAGAGGTCGTCGAGGCCAAAGTCAGAGTTCGTGATGAGAATCTTGGATCCGATACGCAGGAGAATCGAAATGCCGGAAAAGGTGCCGAGGATAATGGTCACGTTGATAAAGAGGCTCGTCTTGTCGCGGACTGGGACTTGGCAGTACGTGTTGGTCATGTTTTGGGTAGCTTTCCAGTTAGCAAAGTCCATTACCGGAAAAACTCGACATACTCAGAGACTCCTTGACCGTACAACCGCCTGCGATGCATACTGAAGCCACAGGTATAACCTTCTCGTTAGTGCAGACACACTTGACGTCGGCAGAGTCGCAGTCAGACTTTGAGATCGCATCGCCAAGGCACGATCCCTACTTGGCAGATTAGCGCGACCGCGCGAGGCGCAGACCAAAGACGGGAAAGGCTTACAGCGCACTGGGGTAGCTCAGCCAGCAGCTCCTTTGTCGAGATGCTGGCAGCGGCGAGCCAGCACGGCATGAGAGCCGCGAATAGAGGCACTGTCCACTTCATGATGATCGACAACCAAAAGATCAAACCTGGGGGAAAGGCCCGCGGTTCCACGGAGCTACGAAGGATATATACTGAGCGACCCCTGGACGGCGAGTCCCACAGAATGATGCTCGCCTAAATTGGGGCTGCTCCATGGTGAATCTGGTAAGCGAAGGCCGACCCGCTGCTCTGGAGCCGGGAGAGATCCGGGCATGGGAATCCACCAGTGAAGATGGGACGAGGACATGGGCGTTTTGGACGTGCAAGGATGGCATTGTTCAGGAACTAGAGGGAGCTAGGCCAGGGCTAAGATACCAAGCCGGCACCGTTTTACCCGATGTCAGAAGAAGAGAGATGGGCAGCGCGGTGCTAGACGAAAAAAGTCTCATGTTGGATCGTCGTTGCAGCTGATGTTGCGCATGATCTCACGTTGGGAAGAACATGGAGTGATAGATGACAGGTCCTGTAATGTGCCACGCGAGACTTGCATGACGGGACTGGGGTTTGTATGTTTTCTTTTGCTTCCCCGGGTTCATCTGAGCGTCTAGAACCTGATCCTTGACGAAGCTGTTACCTGAAAAAGAGACTCTCCGAAGCCACACTGCCTTGAGTCAATCCATTCTGGAACCGGAAACTCACTCGCCTGGAACAAATTCAACCGTCGCTTCAAACGCGGGTCGCACTACGGAAGAATCTCTCGACGCTTGACTCAAGAAGATCCATCTTGAACCCCTGGTTGGAGTCGACCCTGTGGATCATCCCCACCTCCTTCGATAGCACGGACTGGCTGCCCCTGAAGCCAAACGTCTTCTGGAATTCGTCAGCCCTAGACATCACTCCACTGGTAACAGTTCTAATTACCTCTAGTATTGCCAGGTTGAGTAAAGATTGACTCCAGCTGAGCCTCCCTGGAACACTCCGTCTGCAGCTTTCCGCGTCTCTCGGCACAAGAAGCACCGACTGGATTAAGCTACTGGCCGAAGTACGAACCTTGCTTTCTTTTGTGGAAATTTGATCTCGTTCATCTGCATCGGCCGGGCTAAACGATAATGAAAGGATCACCCGAAGGATCAAGGTAGACCTGGCAACCGTATTTCCTCGCTGACAGGGACACGTTGGGTAATTCCGCCGAGAGACAGACGCTAGGGGCTCCACGTGGTGGATGCGCAAAAGAGTGGGATAAACAGACGCGTAGGGAGTAAAAAAGGCATATAAACCCTGGGAAAGTCTCCAAGTTGTCGGTACGAGAGGATTCATAATTGCTTTGTTTGTAAACTGTGGCTTGATTAACGAGAGCTTGAATCGCTGACTCGTGGTACGACGACATCATTACGAGTATGTCACTGAAGGTCACAGACTAGCCATTGGAGGTGACGCTATTCCTCAGCTGGAGACACCATTCCAACTTTGGAGAACAGTGAGGCCTCTATCGCAAAAGGTTCGGCGAATTACACGTTTTTGTCATTGAGTCGCCGATGCAAGAAGGTCTTCCTAGTCGGAGCATGTGAAGAGGGATTAATCCGGGGTCACGTTCTAGAACGACATCCTGGTATCATTCTTTATATGCATTCGGAAATATACCCCCGAGACCAAGCTACCTATCCTAGTACGACTTTTGCATAGCAGGCCTCTTCTCAGGAAACTCCTCCGTCAAGTGACGAGGGATGCCCGTGGACAAAGACCCCGACGTGTCCCTGATGTACTCTTTTCTTCCAGCCTTGTGCACCCGTCCGTTCATGATGATGATATTGAGTTTGTCGTGGTCCTGAAGTATCGAGATATCCTGGAGAGGATCTCCGTCGACGAGGATGCAATCGGCGTAGTATCCTGGCTGAATCTTTCCCAGCTCATGGCCCCTCATCATGAGCGCTGCAACGCCTGCAGTGGCAGCAATGATACTCTCGTGAGGGGTAAAGCCCAGCATCTTGACAAAGTGTTCAAGATCGCGAGCATATGTCCCGTGCGGTGTCCATGCAAAGCCATAGTCCCTATCTTGATTAGTCCTGAATAAGGTAGGTGGTATCGATCACGTACCCCCCTGGCAATACGACAATCCCTCGCCGGTGCATCTCACGCAACCCTGCGACCGCAATGTCGAGCTCTCGCTTATATCCAGCCTTCTCTGCTGCTTCGTACGTGTATCCAAAAGCATCGGCTTCGTAGGTCGTGGCATAGAGCCAGTTGATTGCCGGCACGACAATGTTCTTGTGCTTGTCTCGCTCAAGCATGTCCATGCCTGCTTTATTAGCTTATGCCATCACGATGTCCAGAATACATACCTTCATCGTCCACATAAGAGCCGTGGTAAATCACATCCACGCCGTGCTTGACACACATCTTGACCGAATCCCTGGCTCTGGCGTGTGCGCAGACTCGCTTCCCTCGCTTGTGAGCCTCATCCACACACGCAATAATCTCTTCGTCCGAAAAGTAGCAGTCTTGAGCGGATCGAATCTCGGTAATTTCTTCGCCAGATATGCTGAGCTTGACGTTATCGACGCCGATGGTCTCGATATTGTACTTGATGGCATCGCGCATTTCTAAAGAGTCAGTAATGTTTGTCAAGAGGCTGGCAACTTACCTTGTGGACCATCTGCGAACCGTGTAATTCCAGCCACTAATTCGCCTTCTGGCTTGGCAATCTCTCGTGCATTAGCCAGGTATCGTGGTCCTGGGATGTCTCCAGCATTGATGGCATCTCGGACAACCACATCGAGCCGGTCCTTGGCTGCAGCTGCTCCGAAGCACCTGGATAGTTAGCGGCGAACAAAATGAATGATAGAGAGCATACATGGTGTATCCAGAGTCTAGAAAGCATTGGGCGCTCTTGATGGTCAGGAGAACGTGCTCTTCAACGTCAAGCTCGCCTAGACGGTTGAGGTCGCCACCGTTCCAGGTGAAGTGCGTGTGGCCATCTCCTAGGCCTGACATGAGTGTTCTCCCTCTGCCTTCAAAAACTCGAACAAGAGGGTCTCGTTCAAGTTCGGCCTTGTTTGGAATCTGGCCAACCGCCGCAATCTTTTCGCCTTCTCTCGTTAATTCTACCCACCCAGATCGGTATCAAACTCACCCTCGATCAGCACATCGCCAGTGTACGGCTCTCGGCCTGTAGAATCCAGAATCTTGACATTCGTAAACAGAATCTTTGACCTTTGATGAGTACCGTCGATATGATACTCCTTTGGCTGGAGCCTCTTGTCCAACTTCAAGTTGTTGATAAACTCGACGTTTCTAGGAACCTTTTGAGCATGAATCGGCTCCTTGCCCCACGAATCATGAGCGCCCTGAGGCCACGAAGCCTTTGTAATGTCGTCCTTGTTCATTCTGAATACTTAAACTCAGAGTTGTCGATGCTAGAGTGGAGCTAAGTTCCCCGTGGGGAAGCGTAGTTATGTAGGCCTGGATGGTTGGCCAGCCCGTCTTGCCGACACCTCCGCTCGGTGGCTTGCATCACCTGGCCCGTCATGGCAAAGTTCCGAGACATTCATGTCCGCTCATCGCCGCCATCTCCGCCTTGGAGAGCGGGGGATCGACGCCCCGTCATCTCCGCGGCTAGTGATGAGGGGAACCCGGGACTTGGCAGCAAGGCCGTTTGGGCCAAACGACAAACCGAATCAGTCCAGATTTGGGGAGTCACACTGAGCTTCCGAGTTTGTTGTCGTTCTTGCAATCATGAGCATCGCATTTGGTATAACCAGCCTAGCAACTATCGAATCAGCGGTATGTTGAGAGGTCCCGTGATGGTGTGTAGAGAATGCATCGAGGCTGTAGGCACATCCACCTTAAGACTCATGATCACCAAGCCGCATGGGCACGCTGCTCCAGAAGAAGGAGCCCAATGGGCCCCAAGGTGGCAAGGAACAACTGGGGCAAGGCATGAGGAGGGCCATGTCATTAGATACAACACTGACAAGTCTGTGGGGTAGACTTGGAGAGACGGCTGAAGAGGTTCATTCCCTTTGATGGCGCCGGAATTTGCTTTCTACTGCATATGCGCTTCCATTCTATACATGGCAGCGTCTCGCGCAATCATGATATTGTGATGAAATAGGAAACGGTGAGAGCAAGGTAAACCAGCCCTCAAGGTTCAAATACTTAGAAGCTCACAGCTATATGCTACACAAGGCAAGAAAGATGCTCTATGTTTCCACCAGAGGTCTGATACCTATCTCGCTGTCCCCATGCCCCATCTCTTGCAAAATTTGAGCACTATCAAGCCCACCCGTTCAAGTTCACATCCATTCTGCCGTCATCCCCGAGTAGCACAGCCAGATCCAGATTCAAACCAGGATCTAAATTTCCCAGCAAGGTCCAGTTCGTCTCCAAGGAAGCCAAGTTATCACCAGACAGTTGACCCAAGTCGCCGGTTGGTAGCGCCGTTAGATCCAATTTCTGGCACGACGGCATGGAGCAGCTAAAGCAATCCCAGCATAACTGGAGCTGGTTGATATAATCTGGTGTCTGTGAGGAACCAGTCGTCGTCAGCAAAGCTTCGTGCCGAGCTTGCCATGATTTGAGGGTGATGTATGCTTGTGCCATCGAGGGTCTGTCGTTCATGTCGAAAAGCTCTGGGTGAAACTTGTATACCGCCTCAACGACACGCCAGGCTCTATCTGAAAGGCATCCAACTGGTTTCTGGTGAAGCCTCGAGGTCATGACTGCAAAGTTGCCTCTTTGGAACTGGACCTTTGCATACCAGAGAAAGCCTGCCGAGTCCATTTGCTCATCGAAGCTAGCAAAGAGTTCATTCTTGATGATAAGAATCTTGAAGAGGTTGTCCTCGACGGTAAAAATCTCAGTCCCCCATTCGGGTTGCTCCATCATCGGGACTATCATCTCTCGGCCTTTGCTGATCAGGACGCGCCGTAGGCTTAGAGCTGCGGTATGGACCTTGCCAGCGGATGCAGACACATATCGGCGTTCAATATCCATCAGAACCTGGTCTAGTGCGTCAAGATCCTCCTTGTATTTGTGAAGGATTGAAGAGGCTACAGGATTTCCTGCAACATCTTCAGTGTTCCAGATAGTAGCGATCTCGAGTCCTGCTGTGCCACGAAGACTCTCTAAAGAGAGAATAGACTTGGCAATTTGGTAGCTGGTCAGGCAAAAAGCCATCTCGGTAGGGCCTTCGCGAGGCTGTACGAGTTCGACGGATCCAGGGAATAGGTCGGCATCATTAAAATTCCGAGGCATTTTACAATCCCAGCTGATGGGCATCCGAGAGCAACACAAGGCCGAGGTCAAGGTGTGGGTGACATCTTGCAGCATGATGTGCCACCATATGCGCCTTCGCATCTCCGTCTCAAACGGAGTCAAGCCCAGGAGCTCACCATCCCGATGGTATCCCATCTTTATGGCCATCCGGAGAGCTGTGCCGGTTAGAATCCAGGCCGTGTCCTTGCCATAGCGATTTCGGAGGGAGAGCTAGATGCGATGAGTCTGAGTCGCCAGTCAGGGGTTAGTGATGCCTTACCAAGTACAGCACTAAAGCCTGCAATACCACCATGTCAAAGTTCTTCATGACGTTGAGTTTCCTCAGGGCTATCTCGGCGCCTTGTGTGTAGTCGCTGATGGCATCTTGGCGCGAGCATCCCAGCCTTTGTTGCGATTCTGATTCCGACATTGACATGGAAGCTAGAGTGAAGATGACGAAGCGTAGCGCTTGGTAATTGAGGGGGACAGCTTCTATACTGGATTCTCCCTCTGTTATGTAGGGCTGCACGGATGGGGTATGGATCACCTTGGTCAAGGGGTTTACTCGGTCCAAGAATACCTGCCAAAGAATGAAGGCCTGGGCTGTGCTGGGTTGTACAGAGTCAAAGGAAGCCGTCACGGATTCGGCTGCAAGGAGATTATCTGCAGCCATATCTCGAGGCGGTGTTTCCTCACCCAGGCTCGCATCAGCTTCAAGCATGGCTCTAATGGCCCGAAGCTGCATCGCGTATTAGGAAAGATTCGGTTGGACAGGGGTGATAGAAGGTTTACCTCTTCATGGATAGCTGCTCCTAGATGGCTGTCCATGTATCGTACGCCATCTTCACATTGGACCATCTTCCCTGCTGGTTTTGATAACGATTCGGACAGCGACAGAATGGGCGAAGGAGTGTCACGGGGCGCACCCTCTCGGAGGCAATCTTCGGCGGAAGGCGCAGAGTTATTAGCCGCTAGGCTTGGTTCAGAGCCGTCATTGTTGATAAATTGGTCCAGTTGCTGCTCGAAATGCGCCAGCTTGTCGAAAAGTCGATCGGCCAGCCGCCGGCGCTTGCGAGTTGGCGCCTGTTTGCCTGGCATGCACTCAACCTCTGCCTATAGTCCAACAATCAGACTCTGTGCATAATCTAGTAGTTAACAATGCCCAAAGAGGCAACGCGGTTGAAGAGCGATTGCAATCGCGAGACGACAGCGCGTGCCCATGGCATGGGAATGTGACGTGCTAATAAGTGCGAGGTTTTGTTTGCTCCGCACCTTGACACAGCTGAAGCAGGGCAACCTGCGATCACACTTGATCTTGCGCTGCTGGCATAAAGCGCATGACAAGGCTCGTGTGTATCGAGGAGGGCTGGTGTTGGGCATTGCTGGGCAATGATTTTGGTGATGCGCTTGATTCAACGTGGATTAAGAGAATGCAACTTGAGTGAAGAATAAAGAGGGACGAGGGCAAGCCCTGGATATGCTCGAGTTTAAAACAAGAGTAATTTTAGTAATAATAAAAGTGAATACTGTAGATGTCTGGGTCTCTTGTAGGGGGCTATCGGTAGATAAAACGGATTTTACCAGCCGCAAAAGTTCTTGAGCAGAAGGGTCCGGGGGATTATGTATGATTTACACCTAGAGACGTCATGGGTACGCGTAAACTTAAATTAGATTTTGGCAGAGCGAGTTAATAACGTGATAACCGGGGAATGCGGTATCGCGGGCCCTTCACAGCCCCGAGGGCCCGACGCTCTGTCGTATTTTAAAAGGACAGACCCAGCCATCAAGCGTATAGAGCCGGTAAATTTATGCCAGATACTAGACTAGGTCTTTTAAGAGCCACATCATATCCTCCCCCTTTCTATCTTTGCTCTCTGCTCGTGTAACGGATCTTCTTGCGAGGACATCAGTTCCGGACCAGCATCCTCTTCGATCGACATCTGCGCCTTGTAAAGTGCCTCTCAGGGCTTTCTAAGATCTTCAGCTACTTTCAAATATGCCATTTCTCTCTGCTTGAATGCATCCGATCCTGGTTTAACACCCTTGTCGAACCCATGCGCTGCATTCTCGAGCTGGACAACCTCAACATTGGCGCCACCCGCCTTCAACTTTTGACCCATCTCCTCAGCCTCGGGCGATAAGTTATCAGCGCTACAGGCAATGATGATGGTTGTATCAGGGAAGAGGGCAGGGTCGGCAAACGTAGGCGATACCCTAGGGTTTATACGTTCCTCTGCTCTGGGCATATAGCATGTGGCAAACAAGCGCAGAGAGAAAACCGGGAATGGGTTGATCGGATTCGGGACTTTCTTTAGCTCTGGATCGCGGTCAAGGTCTACGAGAGGGCAGAATGCGTAGGCTCCCCTGATGTTGATACGCTTGAAATGGCCCCTGAGCTCGGATGCAGCAACCAAGGCCAAGTTGCCGCCAGCGCTGAATCCAGACACCGCTATGCGACTCAGGTCAAACCGATCGGGCTGGTTCTCGACCCATTTAAGGACATCCTCCACATCTTCCACAGCAGCTGGGTATGGATGTTCTGGTGCTTTACGATAATCAGCATCTAGCACTACCAACCCAGCTTCGTGCGCCATTCTGTCACAAAACTCATGGTCCATTCCCAAGCTCGGCAGGATGAATCCACTACCATGCCAGTTGATAAGCAGCCCAGGTGTTCTTACGCCATGGTTGGGTGGATGGTGAATCCATGCCTTGATGAAACGATTCGGGTCACGGGAGGGAAGCTGAATGAGTGTTCTGTTGCTATTTGGTGCTTTGAACAGGGACCGCATGAATGGATATGCTGACCATCGTGAAAGAGTAATAACAATCTTGAGATACAAGTACTGCAGAAGGCTAAAGTTGGCCATGGCTGGTTTGACATATGGAATGAGCGACGTATGAGATCACGAACCGAGAGTGAAAGCTATGACGTTGTCTAAATATGAGGCTATTTATATGATTTCTCTCTCGGGGTCTCGGGCCCGTTGTCGTGTCCGTAATTACGCTAAGGACTAAACTTTGAGCATGGTTGACAGGGCATGACCGTGCCGGGCGGCTTGGAAGCTAAAACAGCGGTATTCATGTTATTTCTTTTCTCGGAGAAAGAGATTCTTGCACTCCGGGAGACAAGAGCACGCCGGGCGACATGCCTGCCGGTGCGTCGAGCCGATTCGTGGCCCGCTCCGCCATCTCCGCGTCTAGAGATGAGGGGAAACCCAACAACTTCGCCTTAGTCGGGTTCCAGACTTTTCTCCGTAAACAATCTCTGTAATTTCTTCCTGTACCTTCATCATGGGCTGGATGAACCGAAAATCTCACCCGGGCACGCGGGACAATCTCATTGCCGTACAGATCGACTGGAGCAGCACAAAGGACGTGCCGTCCGTCGACTTTGTCGAAGACACAAACGACCCTAAATCATTCAAACGAGCACCAATAAACGCTTCAAACGACGACCTACCCTTTATAGACAAGTCTATTGTCATAGCTGCTGGAAAAGTCAACCTATTATGGGTTGTCATTGATGACATTGTCTACGACTGCATAGACTTTGTGGCGGAGCACCCCGGAGGATCTCGAGTACTTGAATCCTTTCGAAGCGGCAATTGTAGTTGGCAGTTTTGGAGATTCCATGGGGAAAAGGATTTGGAGGAGTTTGGAAGGCCTCTTCGGATAGGACGGACATCGGGGATAGAGAACAAGTTCAAGGAGCCCCCGAGATTTGTTGGATTGAGAAAGCTGCGGGGGGATGACTGAACATATTACTTTGGGCATGTTCTACAGAGGGATGAATGGCAGGTATACTTAGAATTCCGGATTGGCGTTATGAAGTTGAATGGAAATCCATAGCATCTCTGCCAACTCGCTCTAAATATCATCGCTGAAGCGCAGAGATCCAAAAGAGAGAGAAGGATTCTACGGGGGGTGTATTAAGAAGTATAGTAGAGCAGAAAATACGACACAGTGTATGATGAATCTGTAAATTTAGAACAGAAATAATATTTATGCCCAGTCTATTGTCCACAGCCCATTCTTGTGTGCAGTTCCAGTTTCCAGTCTATTCTATAATCACTTCAAAAACTCTCCCACAGCCTCAGCAACGCCATTCACGTCCTCAAACACATGCCAGTGGCCGACATTCTTCAACACAATAGCCTTGGAGTCCTTGATCCGCCCAGCATACTGCTCAACTAGCGCAGGCGGCGACACCTTGTCCTCGTCGCCAGTAACGATCAAAGTCTTGGCCTCAATAGCCTCCACGTTGAGCTTCTGTGTAGCCCCAGCAAGAGCCCATGTGGCCTTGGCATAGGATTCGGGGTCTTGGCCGAGAAGGCTGAGTCTAACTGCAGCAATGGCAGTTGGGTTTGCCTTCTTGGAGTGGCTAGATGTTCCTGCGTCGACAACGGCATCAACAACGGCTCGGATACCCTTGCTTCTCACAAGAGCAGCACGAGCACAAGCGCCCTTTGAAGCGGCTTCGGGGAGAGGAGAAGGAGGAGGCCCAACAAGAACAAGCTTGCTGACAAGGCCAGGGTTGTCAATAGTAAACTTGAGGGACGCCAGGCATCCGAGCGAGTGTGCAAACAGCGTCGCCGGTGCTGAGTTTGTGACGCCAGCAGCATCGAAAATGGTCTTGATGTCGGAGGCAAAGGATTCAAGGCTCAGAGTGCTCAACGGGTGAGTCGTGCTGAGACCATGGCCTTCAAGGTCAAAGAGGTGAAGGGTGTTTTCCTCGGCAAGAGAAAGACGTGAAATCAAAGGCGTCCAGTAATCCAGAGTGCCTCCAAGACCATGCACAAACACAATATTGTTGCTTCCAGATCCAATCTTTTGGTAGTGAAGTGACTTGCCGTTCAATTGCGTCAGTCCAACACCGGCACCAAGAGTCTTGGCTGAGTTCGTGACTTGGAAGGGCAGGTTGGAGGTGACCTGCTGGACTGTAGGGTTGACAGCCTCAGGGGAAGCAATCTTGTTGGTGAGCGTTCCAAGACCAGTGACTGAGATGGCAACTTCGTCTCCGGGTTGGAGATAAACCGGAGGCTTCTTGCCAATACCGACACCGGCGGGCTAATCTATTAGTCGAAGACATGCAATGAAGGAGAGGTTCTTACAGTTCCAGTGGCAATCACATCGCCAGGTTGTAGGGTCTGACCCTCAGAGATCGTCTTGATCAGGGTAGGAATCGAAAAGATGAGTTCTTCAGTGGTGGCACTCTGTCTGAGCTCTCCATTGACCTTTGTTTCAACCTTCAGAGTTGAGGGCAGAAACTCTTTGGGGACAGCAACAGGGCCCTGAATTATTAGCAACGCCTGCTGTATCTGGACAGAGAACTTACAATAGGACAGAAAGTATCGGGAGACTTTCCAATGAAAAACTGCTTGTGGTCACGTTGACGCTCACGAGCAGTCATGTCATTGATAATGGTGTAGCCCCAGACATACTCCCACGCATCAGCCTCTGAAACACGATAACCAGCCTTTCCGATGATAACACCAATCTCTCCTTCATAGTCGATAGTGGAAGAAAAGTCGGCATGAGGCAGAATCTCCTCGCCATCCGCAATGATCGACGTAGCCCTCTTGGTAAAGATAACAGGGTGACTAGGCCGATCCGTCTTGTCAGAGCTGTCAAAGCCCGAGCTGTTAAACTCCTTGGCATGCTCCATGTAATTCTTGCCCACGGCAAGAATGTCTCGGCCAGAAATCGGCGGCAGAACCTTGACATCCTTGGCAGACACGGGCTCACCGTCGGCGATAATCCGAGACACGCCTGCGGCGATCACTTCGTAGAGAGTCGTCACAGGCGTACCAGACGCAAAGCTCAGAGGCTGGATGGTGCCCTTGGCAATGTCGTAGTGTCCGATGCGGACGAGTCCCGTGTCGGGATGGCTAAAAGCCGCATACTGAGCGAGAGGAGTGATGGAGCCCATTGTGCGTGATTGTGTAGTTGTCTTGACGATTACTGGAGAGTCTCGGCGGGTGCAGGGCGGCTCAAATACATAACCCTCAATTGCCGATCTGCAAGTCGCAGTTGTTGTCTCGGGTTTCGGGAGATGTCGCCGTCTGGTGGTTTTGCGGGGAAGACGGAGATGGCGGAGATGGCGGGGCGGAAATGGCGACAGCGGAGATGGAAATGAGCACATGATGGTTCATGAATCAAGCGTGTTAGTCCATGGGGAAGAGGGCATTCACCTGGGGTAGTACAATCATGGCGTTCTGGGGGTTTAATCGAGGCCTTGGTAGCTCAAGATGGCTAGTTCAGTGGTGTTGACGAGTATTTATTAGCTGGGTGAAGCAGATGCAGTTTCAACGCAGTCCTAGGACATTCTTTTTCCAATTGTTGCAATTCAATCATCATGTCTTCAGATGACAACAAACTCCATCAGACCCTCACTGAGGGAGGCCATGTTGAGGACCGCACTCAGCCGTCTCTCCCAGTGGTCCATCGACGCTTTGCCAACCCTTCACCTCTGGGTCTGCTGTCTTTTGCGACAGGTAAGAACCCATCTTGACCCTTGCACAGTTTCTAACATGTTAGGTATCTTTCTCATCTCGAGCTTTGGTGTCCACGCTCGTGGAATCCAGACTCCCAATGTCATGATCTCGGTCCTCATCTTCTTTGGCGGAATCTGCCAGTACCTCGTCGGCATTATGGAATTCGTCGCCGGAAACACCTTCGGAACTGCAGTCTTCATGTCTTATGGCGCCTTCAACATCTCCTACAGCATGATTTATCTGCCCGGCTCTGGTATCATTGCTGCATACATGGACTCTGAGGGCAACTTGAGCCCAGACTTTCAGCAGTCCATTGCATTGTATCTCTGGGCCTGGTTCATCTTGAGTGTCATCTACACCATTGCGGCCATTCGAAGCTCTTGGGTTCTCTTCCTGGATCTGGTGGCGCTTGACGTTTGCCTTATTCTTCTTGCAACTGGAAACATGGTTCAGAGCACCGCTGTTCTCAACGCCGGTTACGCCTTTGGATACTTGGTTGCCATTCTTAGCTGTAAGTACCTCGCTGCCCTTAAGAAATTACACTAACGCTTCTAGACTGGGCTGGTTGCGCAGGCCTCTACGCTGGAGGAACAACCCCTTTTGAAGTCCCAACGTTTCCTCTCTACAAGGAAGCATGAGCTTATGATGGCGGTACTTTGTACTCAAGGGTTCCCTTTTCATTATTTGACCTTCTATGCCTGCCGCTATAGGAGCTTGAGAACATGTCTGTTGCAGTCCATTGGTCAAGCTTTTTCCAAGGTTTCTTCATGTGTTGATAACTCTATCATGGCTGCTGCCTTCTTTTAGTATTTTCATAATACTCTACAGCAACAAACTTTCCAACAACATTCATTACCGTGAAAACTACTTTCTGTCTACATGTTATGCACTGACGCCAATGCGGCCGTGAACTTAGCTAGCGAGCCCCATTCTCGGTCACCAAAACGGAAGGCTATAAAGAGCGAACGGCATGCGGTGTGAGAGGGCAAATAAATCTGTTTCTAATCCACACGTGCGTCTAAGACCGTAAGATCCTGCCGCTGTTATTGAGACACCGTCACCTCAAACGGGAAGTGATATGCACAGCTGAAGGATCGCTGCATTGCCGTCTCAACCGACCTGTTGATGCAGCAAGATATATAAGCTGTCTCAAATTTTCTGTGAAATACGGTTTTGTTTCTTCAATCGCAGTATTGACTCAAGATGAAGCTCACCGCCTTTCTGCTCCTCGCCTCTATTGTGACGGCCTCTCCTACCGTCTACTTCATTCGACACGGCGAAAAGCCAGCAGAAGGCAATGGATTGAATGCAGAAGGCCAGCAGCGCGCTCAGTGCTTGAGAAGTGTCTTTGGTGCGAGCTCACAGTACAACATTGGCCACATCATGGCACAGACCTACAAGTCCAGTACGTTCCTTGCTGTGAATCAGGATGCACAAGCTAATGCGATTTAGGTGGTGCCAGAAAGCGCCCGTACGATACTGTCCTACCCTTGGCTCAAGATCTTGGTCTTACAGTGGACACGTCGTGTGACCGGGACGACAGCGAATGTGTCAAGGACGTCGTCAAGGGCTACGAGGGCAGCGGAAACATTCTCATTTGGTAAGTCTCTTTGTTTCCCTGGTAGAATCTGACTAACATCTTTAGCTGGGAGCACAAACGGCTCAACAACCTCGCCAAGGAGCTGGGGGCCGATGATGTGGACAACTACCCAAGTGACAGGTTCGACATTATCTGGACTGACCCTCCCAAGTACAAGGAGATTACAGAAGTGACATCTGAGAACTGTCCCGGTCTGGATGATTAGGTTCGGTCAGTCTGAAGTGTGGATCAGGTCCAGTGTGGCTCGATAGACTAAGATTGCGATGCATTTTATAGACTACAGTACATTCGCTATAGAATTGTTCTCCAAAAATGTCTCCCACTCTTCCCAACCCATAGTCGAAGGTGAAAGCCACTGTTGCGGTGCCAAATTGTCAATTGGCTCTTCAAGAAACTCGAGCCCAGATCGATCAGAGCTCACCGCGGTTTGAGGAGCAGGGCTTTCGGATGGTGCTGAGACCTGGTACTGGATCTCTTGAGGCTTAATCATGTCACTATTGTCTGTCAGTTTTGGAAACATGGCCACACAAGGCACATACAGTAACTTCTTTAATACAGGCGTGGCCTTTTGGCAAACGGCACTCATCCCCGTTTTTGCCATCTGCTCGAATATCTCGAGCGCTCCTTGAAGTTCCCGACGCAAAGCATCTTTCGTAGATGCATCGACGCTCATTCCACTCGTACAGATATGAGCCAGACACACTGCAGCATGGAATGCATGGAAGCTGCCCAGGCCACGGTTATACCACTGGTAAGGGCGAAACATTGCGTCCTCATAGAGTGTCCGATGTATACTGAGCAATGCTTGAGAGCTCTCAATGCACTTCCTCTGCGACTTGAGTAGATTCTCCTTGGTATACCGCATGTCTACCGTCCTTTGCCGTAGAATCGGCCTGTGCAAGAGCAGCGTGAGTTGATGGGAGTACCCAAACAGCACGTTTAGTTGAACAGCATGATGAACAGGAAGTGCCGTGTCAAACAAATACTTGTAGTTGAGGACTTCTTGCAAGGCGGAAATCTCAGAGTCGAGAGCCTGGATGGCGTCGTAAGAAGGCACATGCAACGCCCCAAAGACCTCACTGCAGATGCGAGTGCAAAGGCCGTAGAGGTCGAACTTGAGCAAGAGATACGACATCTGCGTAGGCCCGTTTCTTGCAACGGGTACTTCGAATCCAGCGACAAGTTCATCGTCGTTGACGTCCAAAGGCGCCTTGACACTCGAAGGGGTGAATGTCGAGTCCAGGTTCCCCAGAGTGGTGTTATGTATTGTGTATAGCATGTTGAGTCCAGCCCAGCATCGTCGACGCTCCTCAACACGTATCCGATCCATTCCAAAGACAGTAGGGTCGATGTGACAGCCGAGGGCCAAAGCAATGTTGCGTGCTGTGCCCAGCAGAGCCCAGGACTGGCCATGGGTGTGATTTATGCCATAAATGAGGAGAACAACAGCTTGTAGCGTATTCAGATTATGTCGCCAGAGGTAATGATCTGCTTCGAGACATTTCATTGCGGCCCCGCGATATCGACTGCATAGCAAAGACGTATTCTCAAGTGCCGAGTTGCGACGGCCCAGCTCACGAAGAAGAGGACTGTCTTCTGGCAACGCGATGACGGCTATGCTCAAGATGACAAAGAGGAGCGCGAGCCATGGGAGAGACACTTGCTCGGGGTCGGACTGGAAACGACGATAATCGGCCTCGAATGTCGGATCATGCAATATGTGAAAGAGCTACACCGTCAGCAGCTGTATATAAGAAAGGGGGAACACTTACAGGAGAGAAGACGTCGAAATAAGTCTTCTTAAGCTCATCGCAATGCGAAGTTGGCGGAAGCAGCTCGAGAAGCTCTGCAATCGTGGTGGTGCTGGTTGTGAATGGCATTGACCCAATGTCGCTCCCATCAAGGTCCGTCTTGATGCCATTGACATTGGGGTTGTCCCGGAGAATGGAGGACCAGCGTGAAGATGACGGCTCAAACTTTTCGTGCCCAGACTCGTATCGTATAATTATCCCAGCTGGCGGCGCAATTGAACTCGAAGGAACACCCTTGAGCGGTGACACCTCATTTCGCCCAGTAAACGAACTCGCAGATTGAGGTAAGGTCGATTCAGGCGAAGGAAAATTCGATGCAGGCTCCTGAGGCTGTTGACTCGACGAATTTGATACACTCTGTCGCAATAACTCCTCCAGCCTATCGATCCTCGCGACGAGTTCCGAGTTATCAACAGCCCCTGCAGCTGGCTGGTTGTGTCGTCTGGGCCATTGATCCCGGAGGTAAACACACTCTGAAGAAGGGATCCCTCGACGAACACATGTCTCACAAGGTCCTCTCCCCGGTTGATGTTTCGAGGACACTTGATCTTGCGCTCCCGACAGGGCTCGCAACTGAGAGGCATACGACGACCAGTTGAGACGGGCATTTCGACGGTGACTGAGACAACTAAGAATAAGTGACTAGACAGGAGCGAAAATCCGGGGACACACCCTTTTTAGACTCAGGAGCCTCCCCCGACATCTCCGCATTCCCCGCACATTGAGTTGATGCCAAGAGGCGAACTCCCGGGACTCTTTCTGAGCATCATGATTCGCCAGAGGGAGGTCAGCGAAAGCTGACTAACTTCCACGAGTGGCAGTGGCTGAGCCTGGTTGAAACTGGGGCTGAGTTCGAAGCTGAACTCCAAGGCATCGCAGCTCCTCCATCTTCTCAAGTCATGAACTCCCCCCACTGCTTCTTTTGCAACCAAACCCTTTGACAATGGCGTCATCCTTCTTTGCGTCGGAGCCGTCTCCAGACCAAGGAGCAACCTGGAATGTTGAGCTCTTTGTTGGTGTTGTGGCCTTGTGTTTTACTCTCCTGGGTTTACTGTCGAGACTCTATGATTCCATACCTCCCTCCATTCGGGGACCAATTTCGAGATATCTATGGCCTCCACAAGCACGAGCCGTGTCAACAGAATGTATGCAACACCCTGAGTTATTTTCTCCAGCTCACACCTCAAAGTTCTTGTCCCTTACTATCGCAACTCAAAATTCGTTAAAAAAGTAAAAATACTCAATCAAGTCAAGCGAGAGCTCACTATCACCTCCAAACGGGGCATATTGAAGGGATTGAGGACAGTACAGCCGCAGATCTGCTTGTACGGACCCAATGGCGTTGGGTACAGTCTTACACTACTCAAACTGTCATAATATTATTATCTGACGTGTATAGCAAAACCAAAATCGCTCTACATCATGTCTACTCTCAAAGAAGCACACCCGGATACATCAATATTCTGGGTTCAGGCCAACAACATAGAACAGTTCTACGAGTCATACGCCTCCATCGCCCAGAAATGCAACATTCCTGGATCCTCAAATATAGGATTCAACCCTCTAGACCTCGTCCCATGGTGGCTAGAAAACAAGGCCAAATCACCATGGTTCATGGTTGTCGACGGCGCCGACGACATGGAGTCGTTCTTCCAGACAGATCAAGGGAAGAAAATGGCAGGCCTTGCCAAAGTGAACGACGTGAAATAACATGACATGGCAGCGTACATGCCCAAGTGCAGTCACGGGGCTATCCACTTTACCACGACGAATCCTGAGTCTAGCCTTTTCGTAGGAGCGTCGATGATAGAGGTTGAAAAACTGAACAAAGATGAAGCGAGACAGTTGATACGAAACGCCCTAGGCTATTTAGAGCCTCAAGAGGATGTGGACCTCCTCTCGTCGTGGCTCGACAATCTCCCACTTGCCATCACCTTGGCAATCTCATATATTATAACGAACCGTATCTCCATCAAGGAATACATCGACCTTCTTAGGGGAGTCTGGCCTAGCGTGGTCGATCTACGCGATCCACTCGATGCAACAGATCCCAAGGAGCCCAAGATACCACCAGGAGTCACTGCCCCGTGCCTGTCCTGTTGCAGCAGCTAGAGCGCGAAGACGACTCTGCGAGCGAACTTGTTCAACATGCCAGTCTTTTCTATCGCCAGGGAATCCTGGAAGTCTTTCTCAATCGATATCAAACAGCAGAGTCACCAGATCCAATGTCAACTTACGATTCCCTAAGGAAACGTCGTATGAGCTCTGCCCTATTTAGCAGGAACGACAACATTTTGGAGATGCACAGACTAGTTCAGTTGGTCACCCAGAAGCTTCTCTTGCATAAGGGGGCGATGCTCAGAGCCGCCGACAAAGCCATGTCAGCGTTTTGGTGGTCTTACCCGTACGGCGAGCCCATCGCGCATTCGACCCTTACCACCTATCTCTTGAATGCATTTTCCATATTTCGATGCTATGGGAGGTTTTCTTGGGAAAATAGCACACCGCATCTGGCTGTGATACAAACTCTCAGGGTGTATTTTGAATCCAGAGGAAGATGGAAGGACATGGCGATGCGGTATGCTCAAAATGTCGTCCAAAGCGTGGAGAAACTAGGTGAAGAGCACCCTGAAACACTAGACATCATGAGCAAGCTTTCCTTCATTTACATGCATCAGCGCCGATGGGAAGACGCTGAGATGCTGCAATCCTATCTGCTGGAAGTTAAATGCGAGGTCCTGGGCGATGGTGCCCTTTTGATGGAGATGAGCAGACATCGTCGCAGGCTCATAGCCTCAAATAGAAGGCTGCCGTATGACACATTTTCTCGGCTAGTAATAGATCCAGTAAGAGGCAAGGAATGGATACCTTTTCCCATAAGGCGAGCTTGATGGCCTTGGACTGGGTTTCCGTGGGCAGCGTTGAAGCAGGACATTTTAGCCAGCAGGAAGAACGGTAAGGACACCTAACAGATATTTCTCCAGACTAACAACTCTATCAGAGCCACCCTCAAATCTACCGCGGCTAGTCGACAACATCTTGAACAGGATACCAGTTCATAGATCCCCGGTACTCCAAGGACAGGCTCGGATTCGCTGGACCTGTGTAAGTCAGACTGCGTCAACATTTGAACTTTGACTGATCTTTCTCTAGTCCTGCGGAAAACAGCTCTTTGATGACTTCTCAAGCTCAACCCCCGAATCCCTTCAAGCCTTGCAGCAAAATCTACAGAACCCCAACCTGTCACCCGACGAGGGTCAGCACAGCGGTACCTTTTCCAACCAAGGTTCAACGGGTCGTTCTGACCTGGCATGGCCATGGTCAACATTTATTCCTGGAAACGGCTTCAACAAGTTCCTGGGACGGAAGAAAGAAGAAGCAACTACCCTTCCCATGCATACCCATCCAAGGATCTCTCAACCCGTGGTCAGCACGACTCCGTATCTCTTGATGTGTATTGATCGAGGTCGTTATTTTACAGGGCTTTATCAACATGTGCTGCAAAACGTCGAAGATGACACACAGCTCTTTCAGTTTCTACGAGACAATGTTTCCCAACATCGAGGCATCAGTTCATGGCTCACCTTTAGGAGCGTCAGCGCAATTTCTCTAACCAGAGTATGTCCTCTCAAAGCTTCTCCATCACCGCTAATGTCTCCCAGTTTGAAGCAGACAACAGCAAATTTGCTGAAGTCCACCGTCACAAGGAAATATGCGACAAAGACTGCGTTTGCATCCCCCAGCCGAAAGAGTCCAAAATGACGAATACGACTGTTCGCCATCGCCAACCGTCAAACCAACCCAAGTTCCCGTCATCGGTACAAACCGTCTCACCCACTACTTTCTGAAGCCTCATGCATTCCACGGGCCGCAACGGACGATACTCAATCAGTTACCGAAAAGGGCAGAGGGGCCACTGAGCACATCACAAGATAGCATGCAACTTGGGTGGGGTATTCACATCCAGGAGGGCTGGCATTGGAGGTCCATCTACTTTGTCGTGGTCGTGGTTTTTGTCATTGGGGGACTTGTTTTCGGAATCGCTTGGTCCGTCGCCAAGAAAGATATCCAGAGCGCGTTTTCTATTGCAGCTACCTGGGTGGCGATGGCTCCTTTGTTGTTTGGATGGATTGCGGTCAGAGATTTGCAATAGGAGGGTAATGAATCATGATTTATGACAGCCTGGTTTAGAGACGTTCAGATCCTCCCTTGCTTCCGTTCCCCCCAATGGCATGCTCAATCTGACAGCCAAAGTGTCTTTGCAGTCGAGGGCTTACAGATTCCCATCTTTCCCAAAGGCCCAGCAGAGTTGGTGGTGGCACAAGCCCAAGTACGCATATTGTTATCTCTCAAAATTCCTGCCCCAACAAGCTTGGCACATACCCCCTGATGATTCGCGTCCAAGAACTCCGAGATGCTGGTGGCAAACGTGGTGGCAGTGACCCCCTTTTCGCGCGTGATACACCACAAATCTGGATCCTTCTTCATCTGAGTGAGCTGGCCCGATTTAACAGTATCTTCGCTGGACAAGACATCTCGAGTCGTCTCGTTGACGGCGCAGCGGTGGATGTGGACTTGTTCGTGAGTTCTAGCCCTCCACGAATTGAGCAGCAGCGCCTCCCTGGATGGGTCGTAGTTCTTCTGAGCAAACACCCATCCCCGGTCGCCGAATGCGCGGTTAACCTGATTACTCATATCAAGAATACCCGAGAGCAGTTTGTTGGTGGTAGTGAGGTTATCGTGACCAGGAAGAAGCGCCCAGATATCGTCCCCACCCACACGGATAGGTTGGTTGGTGATGCAGTCCCCGTGCTTATTCTTGAGGCATCGACAGAGAGAGTTGAAGAAGAGGCCACAGCCCTCGCAGGTGACCTCGCTTTGCTTACAGGTCGTGTCGCAGACCTTGACGTCCTTGGGAGCATCATGACCGCAAGCCCTGCAAGGGTGGCCTTTGCACCCTTCAGCTGGAGGGGGGCATTCGCATGATTCGACCGTCATCTTTTGAATGTTGGTGCTTGTACATTCGACGGGGCCACGAGGCAGGAGAGTGGTGAAGTAGCCTTCGAAAGGGGGTTCGGCGATGGCAACGGTTGCCCAGAAGGCAAGGACGGTGTAAACAATACGCATGTTGCAACGGGTGCGAATTCGGTGGTAGTTTGAAGTAGTGTTTTGTATGATCTGGGGAGGCTGGGGAGAAGTAGAAATGGGAGAGACCAAAGAGGGACTTTTTATGCATGATCTGTCCTTCGTAGAGTTCTCAACGGTCGTCGTTTGCGGGGGTTCAAACTCAATTACCCACTCTTGAACGTCTGTAATCCTCGAATAACAACATTTATCCTATTGTTCAAGGCCTTTTTGGCAATATCCCACTCTTCGGGCTGACGTTCGGCGAGACAGTTGGTCAGAACTACGGATATCTCCAGGGGCGTCTGACAGGAGGTCACAGGGTACTCATCTGCGGAAACTTCCTTCCTCTCGATGCTTGGCGCTCAAGACCGGCAGAGTTGAGCCGGGACACCTAGAATTATTTTCACGATGAAAATTAACTTGTATTGTCGTTCTTGCTCAACGGGAACTTGTTCGCTTACTCTGGGCCCAAGCCAAGCCGCATCCTCGGCAGGCCTGCCAGACAACACGATCCTGGTTTGCTACCTAGGCGTCCGTGGATCTCCAAATGCCGGCAGCCGAGGAGGGCTTGAGACTCTCACTCTTGGCGTTGCCGCTTAATGGCTAGTTATAGACATTTAGTCACTTCAAGAGTGAGTTCAAGAGTGAGAGGTGGGGGTGACGAGGGTTCCGATGAGGCCTGTCACGTCCAGGAGTTTCGCAACCGACAATGGCACTGCGTGTTTCTAGTCGCAGACGTTGCAGCTTTAACAACTCCATGGCCCGCCCCTGCCAACCCTCTGCGCACCAGCATGTCGAGCCAACCAAAGTCGATATTCCAATCTCGTCCACCATGGATCCCTTGGTGTGTCAGCCTCAAGCGGTTAAGGTGGTCGGCGGATGTATTTTTCCTAATTTCCTCCATGCCTTAGACTTTCTTTCCATATCCGTTTGGCAGCTCATTTGATGTTGTTACCTTGAGACGCTGTGAATCATCTCATCTTGATGCTCGGGGGATAGCTCTCTTCGACTCTATGCTGAGTTGAACACAGGAGCGAACATGATCCTCAACAAAACAATAAATTTAAGACGCCCGACTTATATCCATAATCCAATCTTCAATTCTGCACTTTGTCGCGCGTCAAGATCGCAGTGCCAATGCATTTATAGTAGTCGTGTTGTGGATGACGTAAGATCGTGATAATCACGGTTGCAACACCACCATGAACTCCATCACAACTCCCCTCTCTTCACACAACCTGACAATTATCAGATTTAGCATTCCCTTCATCTAAAATGCCTCTCACGCCTCTGTCATCCCTCCGCGTCTCTAAACATCTAATCCCCGCCCACGACCTCATCCCCAACTGCAGCATCCAGAACAAACCCCTCCTCATCTACCACTCAGCCTTCCAACGCCCCATCTCAGCAACAAGAATCGAGTCACACCTCTCCTCCGTTGGTGTTGTGATCCCTCAATGGCGCTTCACCATGTACACGACGACTCACTTCCACAGCACATCCCACGAGGTTCTTTGCATCAGCCATGGTCGAGCTCGTCTGTGTTTCGGTGGCGAGGAGAATGAGGATCGTGTTGAGCCCGTGGTTGAAGCTGGAGACGTGGTTATTGTACCCGCGGGCGTTGGGCATCGGCTTTTGGAAGACTTGACTGGTGGGTTTGAGATGGTCGGAAGCTATCCTGAGGGACACAATTGGGACATGTGCTACGGCAAGTCGGGCGAAGAGGAAAAGGTGAATGCGATCAAGGATCTGGAGTGGTTCCCACAAGATCCGATATATGGAGATCAAGGACCAACAAAGGGCATCTGAGTCTGGGTGTAACGCGTGTATGTTGGTGTGATGCTTTTGTGCCTGGTAGTGAGCATTGGCGATATCCCGAGTGTGAATACCCGAATAAACAAGCCAAATACTCAGAAAACTTCTTTTAGAGCCTTGTGAATATTCACTTGTAATTCCCTTCGTCAATCGTAGACTATGCGGTACTGTTCTATACCTGCTCGCAGCAAGACATGAACAGTCCTCACTGGCATCCATCAATTGCACCACCCAAGCATGAGCACTCGGGCATAAGTTCACAACAGCATCACATCAATCATGGATAAATGTTACAGTGACATGGGCATCAATTCACATATTCAGTATCTCATATGCAACCATCCACATTACCCATCCCCTCATCCACATTAAACCTCCCCAACCCAATTATACACATCACTTAATAGTTCATGACAACAGCGGCACCACCAAGCAAAGCACCAAGCGCAATCGCAGCGGTAGCATGAGGAGCAGCCTCGGTCGAAGTCGAGGTAGTAAGTCCAGTGACCTGCTCAGTACCCTGCGGCACACCCGAGGTGAAGGGAACGCCTACGTCGCTGGCCGAGCTGGCGCCGGAGAAGGCCGGGGCCTGGGTCTCGGCGGTGGGGTTTGCCGTGGCGGAGGGGTTCTCGGGGTTGAGGACACTATACAAGAGTTAGTGAGATTGATGTGTAGAGAGAGTGGAAGAGACTTACCCGTCAATGACGTGGAGGACACCGTTGGCGATGAGGACATCAGGAATGACAACCTTGGCCTCATTGACAAAGACGTCACCATCATGGATGGCAATGTTGATATCCTCGCCCTCAGAGGTTCTAAGCGTGCCGTTCCTCAGCGTGCTGCTGTATCCGACAGTGCCGTTGACAACATGGTACTTGAGAATGCTCTCGAGGTCATCGCTACTGAGATTACCCACGACGGAACCAATATCCGCAAACGCGGCGTTGTTGGGTGCAAAGACGGTAATGTTCTTCTCTTCGACGACGTCCTCTCCGAGGTCAGCCTCAGTCAAGGCGCCGACGACGGCAGAGAGGTTGGCGGCGATGGCAATGTCGGTGAGGTTCTTGGGGATGCTGAGGACGCGGTTGATGATGTGAATGGTACCGCCGGTGAAGTTGAGGTTCTACTTGGTCAGCGACGAATCATTAAGAAGACGGACAACTTACAGCCTCGGTCACATTTGACTGAGCACGGAATCCACTGTAGAAGCTGACAGTGTCATTAGCAGCAACAGCTTCGACGACCTGTCCGCTGGTAACATTGGTGTAGGTCTCGTTGGTGAGCAGCGTCTTGACAAAGGCAGGTGTGTCGGTGATGTTGCTGGCATAGTACGTTCCATTGAGGACGTGGTACTGCAGGATAGCACCAATGAGGCCAGGATCCGCCGCGACCTGCTTCGCAACAGTGGTATCATTGAGAAGCGCCCCAAGGGCATCGTTGCTAGGAGCGAGGATGGTAATGTTCCGCAGCTGGGAAAGCGATCGAGCAAGGCCAGGCTGGGCCTTGATGAGGCCTACAAGAGTAAGCAATGGTGCAACAACAAGACTATCCGTACATACCGTTCAGCTCAGAGAGGGTATCATTCTTGGAGTCAAGGGCATCAGTCAGAGAAGTGCGGCTCTGAGCCGAAGCAGCGCCAACAAGGGCAAGAGACAAGAGACTGAAGGGCTTCATGGTGTGTAGATTCACAGGAACTCAAACCTAGCTTCTGATCAAACACTTCTGGTCAAGAAGGGGGACACGAAAGCACAGAGGGAACACTCGGCTTTTGAGCTTCTCAAACAACGGGCACCATGCCAGCAATAGTCTTGGCCAATTCATCACTAGCCAATAGTCAAAGACAATCTCCATCTCGACCAGTCTCCGAACAGCGGGAAGACGAAACAAAAAAGTCAATGACATAGCCAAGAACTTCTGCGTCATGCACTAGCTCCAAGACGTGACTTGTTGTCTCATGGCGCGAGGCTGTACAACTCAGACGATTGCCAAG
Source organism: Fusarium solani (assembly GCF_023522795.1). Classification (NCBI taxonomy): domain Eukaryota; kingdom Fungi; phylum Ascomycota; class Sordariomycetes; order Hypocreales; family Nectriaceae; genus Fusarium; species Fusarium solani. The sequence goes on along the minus strand of NW_027072147.1, from coordinate 2,605,551 downwards.
AAACAAGATGCGAGCCAAGGGGCAAGGGTTTTTGAAAGAGGCAGCCGACGGCAATTGAGGGCATCGTAGGAGGGGACGGGGGACGGCAACCATCATCCAGACGAGACGAGACAAAGGTGCCGAGAGGGAGGCCAAGGGCAATTGCATCAAAACCAAGAATTCCATGCGCTATCCGTCAAATGCCATTGCTTAGAACCTGTTTTTCCGTCCTTGTCGCGACTCTTGAGCCGTCACCGACGCGCAACCGACAACCACCATCACCACCAGCAACAACGGGAACATCCTGTGAATCAACCAATTGCCGACGTCTTGTCTGCATCGGCTCAGCCCAAAGGTCCAGACTCCAGAGCAAAGAAAGGCCGCAGAAATGTCGTCCCCATCCTCCACCGGCTGCCCAGAGCCGGAAACCCCACTCCCCGCCATTTATACACGTCGATCCGGTCGCTTCATATCGTCATAGACCCTCCCTCAGGTATCGCAGCAGCAGCACAGCTCGGCTGTGGGTGAACATGGCCAAACAATCGCCTAAAAAGGCGTGACATGGTCCAAGCCCGGCAGCCAAGCCTCGGCATGGTTAAGACGGCACTTCAGCTTATGGACAGGATGGGTTGCACCACGTCTCCGGGAATCGAATCAGCCAAGGCACGTCTCGTCTCGGCGATGCATGCGTGCATCTAGACCACGTCGGAGATCGGCTTGGCTAGCTTGGGTCAGTTGTTTCTGCCCACTTCAGCTCTCCCGCGCCTCAAAAGCTGTCGCGGCCTCACCAAGGCCCTGGTACTCTCGTCTTTTCCGATTGGCTTCCCAAGAATCATCAGGATGGAAGCATCATTAACCTCCACCTAGTCCAATATCACCATCTCATAGAGGCGGGCCAAAGGGGTCCGCATTCTCCAGCTTCACCCGTTTCGTCTCCCTCGCGAGGTCGTCTCCAAATACAGAACCATCATTGTTCGCCGCCGTCTTCTTTTTCCTTGTTCATGGCTTGTTCTCGTCTCGCCCGCTGGAGATTGACCAGGTTCGCTCGATCGGGGTCTCTGCATTTCTGCAGCTTCTTTCGGAGAGGCTTCATCGCTTTGACAATTTCGGGCTGGGTTTGTTAGCAGATGCATCCAAGGCAGGCGAAAAACATACCGTTCCCCAATAATCCGTCATTCTCTCTGGAGGCTCCTCCTCGAGCATCTCGCGACAGCTCTGAATCACACCCAAGATCTTGTCGCGCATGCTTGCCAACACAGCAGCCTGTCCTGCCTCACCATTCGGCAAAGGAATCAAGACATCCAGAAGCCCATGGTCCACAATAGACACTGCCGCCATCATGATCTGGCTGGGAGTGTAGTGGAAGTAGGCATCTGTGACCAACGGACTAAACTTGAGGATCTCTCGCGCGCGAGCATGTACTCTGTTGATCCGTGACTCCTCATCAGGCAGCTTCCTCCGCAACTCTAGAATCGCACCCTCGAGGGCTCTGAACGGGTGCCTAACGTCAAAGGCGAACCGAATCCCCTGACAAAGCAGAAACTCTCCAGCCAGGATCTGCTCCCCAGTAGTATTGGGAAACTTTTCCGAAAAGGCGTTCAGCTTGTAAAAGAAGCCCTCGGCCTTGCACCCGAAGAACAGCGACGTCTTGAGGAGCTCGGGAGCCGGGTATGTCATGACCGAGTTGGTCACGTAGAATCGTCGCAGGAAGACGGCGGCGGTCGCTCGGATCTCGGTGGGGAGTTCGCAGAACTGCGCGGCACGGATGAGTTCGACGGTAAAGAACTTGACGAGTCGGATCTCTTCGTCGGCCGTGAGAAAGTCGGGAGGAGGGTCGGCAGAGAGTCGCGGCGCGATCTGCTCTCTTGCTAGCGAGTTTGTCTTTGCGCGTAGCTCTTGGAGATTTGATGGGGTGAAGGACCAAAGCCGATATTGGCTCGATTGCCGATAGCGCTCGTCTTCGGTCGCCATGATGCCTGTGTTTGAGCGATGGAAGGTGTGAAGAGTGCAGAAGGCAAGTTGGAAGAGCTTCAAGTTCACATGCTGAGATCCATATGCCTGATGTCACGTGACTGCCTTATCAGCATCTATCGATCGCATCACAGGCAACAATCCCACTTGCAGAGGATCTCATGATGTCTTCAAAATCGTATTCTTTTCGCATCATTTCAAGCGTCTTAGCAATAAAATCAATTAGTCCCCGAGGACAGAAAAACCTTCCGTCGCGTTCAACGTGACTCTAATCCAATCTTGCTAACCCAGATGATACACGAGACCTAACGCCGCCCAAACCCAAGTTTACCCAGTTCAAAAAAGAAGAAAAAAAAACATCAAGTCCACTCATCACGCATCAATATCCAAGGTTCTCCCTTCGAGCGGGAGGAGGAGGCGGGGGCTTCTTGGCCCTGTTGGGAGGAGGTGGTGGTGGCTTCTTGCCCAGAGCCAGGGCACTCGTGCTGCGGCTCAGACTTCCATAGCTTGTTGCAGGGCTGGCGCTTCTGCGGTCGCACCAGTCTGGGCTACCGCTTCGACTTGTTGAGACATCATCAGAGAATACATCGTCGCTGTGACCGCTTCGACCATAAGAGCCACCATCAGTCACGACCCGGGAGAGAGGAGCACCAGGAACACGGAGGTTGGCCAGGGGTGTAGGCGAGCGGCCATCAAAGGTGTTGGCCCTGCCAATGGCTGGTCGTGGTGGCTGAGGAGGTGGAGGTGCGAGACGGCTACCGGGAGAACGATGAGGAATGCGGACAGGTTCAGGCTCAGGCTCGGGTTCCTCGTAGACAGCCTGGTGACGAGGCTCCTGCCAGGATCGAGCAGTGTTGGATCGGCTTCGGCCAGGCCGAGGTGCAGTTGTGGGAGAAGCGGCAGCACCTCCAGCCCAGCTCTGTCTAACACGGCGAAGCTCCTCTGCGCAGCGCTCATGGTAGTCAAGCTCAGCGTCGAGAAACTGAGTCAGGGCAGCAATGTTCTCAACCTCGGACTCCTTAATGTCCTGCATGCGGCGGAGGACGTCCTCGCTGGTCTCCTCAAACTTGGCCTTGTTCATGCGGACCTCTTCTTCGATTCGGAAGTCGTCTCGTCGGGCCTTGGCCATCTTGTTGGTACTGGCGTCATAGGCGAGACGTCGGTTCTCGAGCTTCTTGCGCGTGTTCTGGGCCTTGTTAGCTATGAATGATTCATGGGCGTCGGGGGGCTGAACCTACCTGGTACTCTCGCATCATAGCCAGGCTCCTCTCGAGGTTATCCATCCAAGTGGCATTGGCGCAGTCGACGTAGCAATCCTGGATGCCGGCAATGCGCTCGTTGGCGCGGCCGAGGGACAGGAGACAGTTTCCAAACTCGGAATCCTGCTCAAAGTCCTCTCCATGGGTGGCCATGGTGCGGCCAAGGTAGGAGATGGGAGAACCACGCTCCTTGTCATCAAGGAGCTCATTGCGACGGGAAATCCACTTGACGTAGGCTCCCATGGATCTCTGCATGCGCTCCATGCCTGAAAAGGTCAGTTAAAGCCATGACTAGTGATCAAAGAGGACAAACCTTCATGCCTCAGAGCCATCTCTTGCTCGAGGTTCTTGAACTCCTCCGAGTGGCCAGTTCGGGCCTCGGAGCCCATCTTCTCACCGGCCCATTGAAAGGCGCGGTCAATCTTCTTTGTGAAATGCATCTTTCGTTACAGTCAGGCCCAGCAGGGTATTATCAGTGTGTCGTCTCTGATCAGGTCGGATCCAGTCCGATCTGGAGGTGGTGTATTCGCGGGGTCGTCTGGCGCCGTCGCTATTATTCTTCAAGAGCAAGCAGTTTACAAGCAAGTTATTCAGCGATGGACGAAACGAATGATGGGAGAGGTGAGGAGGAGAGGAGATTGACCAGGAGCAGCTCAAGAGGAGGAGCGAGCGACGGGGTAATGAACCAAATCCCAGCAGCAAGGGGTTGGGTTAAGCAACAAGGGCGTCTCTGTCTGTCTCGTGGCGAACTCCAGTCTACCTACTCGGGGGGCGTACGAATTGGGAGGATGCGACGTTGGGTCCATAGAACTCAAGTGGGTGAAGATGGACAGGGGTGACCGTAGCGGAGGTTGGGGAGAGAGGCCCAGCCCGCCCAGTGCCCTTTACAGTGTCTTTAATTGGCAAGCCCCCTGAATAAGGTACTGACCTACAGGGCAGGTCGAGGGACCATGGCACGCCTGGGTTGCAGTATATCTTATCGCCCTGCAGTAGTCCGAAGCCTCTGTGCCTCTGGTCTGCGTGGGCAGGAACTGCTGCGAGGAGGCGGGGAGAGTAGCAGTAGATGAAGCCAAGCCATGATCCATGGGTTGTGTTTGATTAATCGAGATATACCGTCATTGCTTGCTGTCTACCTGAAGCAAAGCTCGAGGAATCAGGTCGTGTTTGTGAAACAAGGCCCAAACGGGATTCTGTAATCAAACACGCAACAGCTGTCATTAAAGCCCGCTCACCTCATGAGAAAGAAAGAAAGCAATGAAAAGGCGGCAATAATGTTGAGCCTAAAATGGTGCCATGTACCAATCTTGGCACCCATCCATCGACAAAAAGCACCAGCCAGAATGCATGGCACGAGTGCAGGAATTGAGGCGGCAAAATGCCCGGACAAGGCGATCCTCTCTTGACACCACCTTTCTGAGAAGGATTTTCTAACAGAATTCCCCAGAGCCTCGTTCCATCGGCCAGGACCCCCCATAGGTTGTGGGTAAGGGATAGGCGCCGTCGAGAAATGTCGCGCGCCTAGCGACAAACCTTTTGGCTCGTATCGTCCATTCAATCTCGAGGTATTGCGTCGACATGACACGAAAGCTTACGTTGACAGACGAAACAAAAGAAAGAGAGTGAAAAATAGCAGTCCATCCACCCGTCCGTTTGTTCGTACTCGCGCTGGTACAGTCATCACTGATACGAGTACGGAGTTGGGTTGGTGGGCGGCGAGCATGGATGACACTTCTTTATCCCCCTCACCTCCTCCTCGCAAAAGAACCCCTGAGACAACGGTGCCAATAACCTGTGTGCTACCGCTACACTAGGAACGGGAGCTGTCTCCGGCTGTGACAAAGCCAAGTTCTGCCTCTCTCCACTCACTGACCAGTTCTCTCTCCACCAAGAGACATGCCTCCCACACACACTGGCCCTTTGTCGCCCTGCTCAGGCCCGCTCTTCCTCCACATTCCACCATCTCCCCAGCCCCTGGGGGGCAAGACGACGGATGTCCTTGTGTAGACAGACGTGACAGACCATGGCACAAAGCAAAGGCCATCATCATGACCATCCATGGTGTGATGCATCAGGCAACTCAATCACGTCTCCCACAAAAAATTAACAATCCCAGAGTTCAAGACCATCAAAGAAGCATACTTCCAAACATGCCTACCTGCAGATGAAGCCAACCTTTCCAGTTGAGGCTTCGTCCGCTGGGACGGGACGCGCGACACCACCCACTCTGTTCCGTCAAACTCTCTCCTCTTGTCGACACCCACTTGCCGATCTCTAACAGTTCTGCACCGTCGGGCCGTTCAAACCGCTCATATTCTCACGCTCTGTCGGATATCCGTCACCTTGGACCCCGTCAAAGAGCCGCAGATATTAACAAGGGTCATCACGAGGGGAATGACCTCTTCTTCTAGAATGCATCATGAGCTTTTGCTCCCCAACCTCCAGCCTTGTTGGGGATAGTCTCGAGCTGCCATCGATTGTGCCTAAAAAGGGCTCGTCCACGGTCGGTTCGCCCCCTCAAAAAAGCTCCGGTCCACTCTGCCGGGATCCAGACCATTCCTCCAGTCAATACGGTGCCCTCCGCCAACAGTGGGAACGGGCTTGCGTAATCGAGGAGTGTCTCGAGTGAAGCAAGTACAAGCTTTCTTCGTCTAGGATAGCGGACACAGTGACAGACGGAAAGATCCTCAGACGAAGGAGAAAGCTGATCTGCCAGATCTACAATTTCTGTCGCGTTTCACCCTGAGCAGAGCCACGCCCAATCGCCCACCCACCGGAAAAGCTTGGCCAGGCGCCAAGTCACCTACGGTAGCTTCCCCAGAGTTCAATGGTGGCCCTAAATAAGTCGCCCTGGCGCGCGCCAGAGGAGACGAGACGTGCGTCGGTTGTTGGTCGATCCATATTCCTGTCCCAGACACTTGCACTGCCTCGCCGAGATCTACCGTCCACATTACGATCCGCGGGCTCCGTGAAACGTCTTGCGTGCGCATTCTTGAGACGTTGCGTGGCACGGACGGATATAGGGTATTCCTGCTCCCGGCGATCCGAGAGTTGATCATCATGGGAGGTGATCTGACATGGCTTCAATGACATTCATGGCTTGAATCTCGGCGTGAAGACAGATGGTAGTTGAGTAGTTCTGGCCCTGCTCTATCCCAGTAGTCCGGATCTCTTTTTCCCTGTCCTAGGTCACTAGCAACGATACGCTAAAATAGTATTGTTGAATGTCGACCGAGGATAGCGTCGGTATGTCAAACGGTAGAACAACTTGGAGGTTGGTTCCCGAACATCGGCTCCCTTGAGCATCAGGCGAGTCTCACCCTGTAGCCGGGACGACTCAGTCAGGGCAAGCAAGACATGACGGCATTTGATCCATCCGGTGCCTCGTTAGTTTGGTGTCCCGGGATACTATTGCCAAGTAATTATTCCATGGCACGGGAGCGCTTAACAATGAGGTTGCTGCGTCAATGTGTTCATATCCGTATCCCTGCTCTCGTTTACAATACATTCTCTGATACTCCGCGTATTCAGTATTCGTTAGGGCGTACCCCTTCATTCAATCTCTTCGTCCTTGCGTACAATACACGATAATTGTACTCGTCATCACACAAGGAATTGCTAACCAAGCTGCTTACTCCTCCGCCTCAATACGGGCATTTTCCGCAATACCCGCACTCCTTATCGCAGGCTGTATAATCCCAGCCACCATCATCGCTCTCGTATCCGCCACTTCCAGAAAGTCCAGTGAGAAATTCCTCCATGCTCGTCGGTTCCTCCAGGCCGAACTTCGAGTCCCTCTTCTCCGCCTTAGAAGACTTGTCTTCCCCTTGCCCAGCCAGGCCTCCCATTCCTCTCTTACAGAGGCAGATAGAACGTCGCCCGCGCCTGGCAGCTGCTTGCGAATCTCGAGAGGACCGTTGGTTGACCACACGAGCTCAATCTTGCCGCCGGATGCACGCGCACGATCGATGATGAGGTGGAGGAGAGCAACGAGTCGCTTGAGCAATGGCTGGTTGAGCTCTTCCCACTTATCAATGTCTTCTGTGACGTTCTTGATCTCGATGTTCTCATTCTGAAAGAGGCCCTTCTCATGGTAGGCAAGGATAAACTGCGTGACCTGAGAAATCCACAATCGCGGGAGCTGATCACCCAGAGTGTCTCTGAACCTAGCCACGACTGATCGGGTCTTGAGGTCAAAGATGGTCTCTTGAGGGACAGTCTCACCTCCGTCAGAGACTTTGAGATCGCGAGTCAAAATTGGCAGAGGCTTGGTGAGGGCCAGGCCGTTGACCTCAGCGAGGGCGTCTGCCACCGTAAAGGGACGACTCTGTTGTCGCTGTGGTTTGGACTCCTTGATGAAACCATCACCTTCGAACCGGACCATCATGTCAAGACCACCAAGACGATACGCCATGATTCTCTGGTGAGATGTGGATCGCCTGACGGCAGAATCCCAAGTGGTGTATGCCTCTGGAAAAGTATGGCCATAACCTCTGACCCCCGGAATCAGCTCTTTAGGGGAGTTCTCTCGTCGTATCAGATGCACAGTATCACCGACGAGTTCGACAAGAATGCGGAATGGACGGTCCAGATCAACGCCTCTAGCGAAGCGCAAGAGGTTGCCGATTGTGCTACCACAACCGACAATGTTGACGGGCATGGCTTTGGGGTTCATCTTCATCACCGAGATAATGGCTGGCTCCAAAGGGTGCTTCGGGTATGAAGCAGCGTTCATGTCACGGTAGTATTCACCCGTATCCCATGGAAGTCTTTTTGAGACTCTGGGAGGCGTCCATCTGGGAGGTTGGCCTGGAAGAGTCAGAGATGCTTGAGAGTAGACGACGTTTACATGAGAGCAGACGTACCTGGGACAATGATCTCTGGCGATGAAGCGCTGACCCAGTTATAGGACGCAATGAGCTTTGCGTTTGAGATCTCTGCACGGTCGGACTCGTATTGAGTGACATCCAGGTCGTCTCTGGTGATGTTCTCAATGAGATCGCCGAGAGGTGGTGATGGTGAAGGCGTGACCGCCGGCGGTTGTTGAGGCCGCCCACGGGTACGCTGCCAAGGGTTCATGTTCAAGATGACAGAAGAAGGTTGGTAGAGAGCCGTAACAAGGAATTATGATAGATGTGTTTATGATATGCTCGGTCTGTCTGGCAAAATAATGATCAAAGGCAGAAGAACGCACGTCTTTATCTACATTCACCCGCACCACGTCACTCAAGGAGGCCGACCACATCTAGGCATCCTCCGCCGTTGCTTCCACCGGTTTTGCATTAAATACACTTTGATACCCTATCTCTTGGCCGTTGTTCGCAACTGCGTCAAACCAACACGTCAGTGGGTCTTTGTATGTGGGAGGCCGACCGTTGGCATCACAGCCAGCGAATGAGCACCTCCGTTGGCCGGGAGGAGGGCCGGCCGCCTGCATTATATCGGCCGGCCCCAGGTGGGCCTCCCGGGCGGTGCTTGCTTGTACGTCAAGGCAGATTGATGCCTCAAGGCTCTGGTGAATGAGCAGTTGCAGTACAAAGAGAGGATGCATTCACGTTTTCTTGCTTGTTTGCTTCTTGTTCTTTGTGGTCGTTCTCTCGACATACTCTTCCTATCCTACTTGTCTCTGTCTTTTCTTCTCCATCAAATCTACCGTGTAACCAACCATCTTGGCACCGCACATCATGGTACTGTACACTCAGACAGGACCGGGCTCTCGTGCTGCCAAGTTGATCAAGTCCTTCTGGGCCATCACCAAAGGCGAGCAACAAATCGCCAACAGCCACTCTGCCAAGCTATACCTCCAAGGCTGCAAAGTCTTTTGCGAGCAAAAGACGGCCGTCAAGTGTGTCGAAGTGCTCATCTCCAACCCGCCTGGTATCACTGCTCTTGAGAGAGCTGTGCGAGCCGACTTGGGTGCCGACTTCATCACATCAACTACCCTGCCCTTCATCCATGCTCTTGCGGACCCTGGCGTCGCATCACTCAACGATGGTCGCTTCCTTCGACAACTTCTATCTGCTGTTCTTGAACCAGCTACATTCTGGTCTGCTTTGCTGCCCATATATTACAGTGGCAAACTTGACGATGCTGGGCTGGAAGCATTCGCGTGGCTTTGCCTCCAGATCGTATCTGATCAGAGCGGGAGTCTCGATGCCCATCAGATCGGCGTCCGAAACCTGATGGAGGACAAATCTCTCCTCAAATCACAATCGCCTGAGGCCCGAAAGATCGCCTACCGCATCGAAAAAGTCCTCAGCGCCTTTTCTCTTCCCAACGTCGCATCCAACGGCGTCTGTCCCGGGGGACGCCACGACAACGACCATGCAGATTTTCGCAAGATCTCCATCTATCCCACTTCGGATGAACTTCTATCAACCGTTGAGCCCTATCTGCAACGGCTAGCTGACGTCTTTGACACGCCCAAGGACACGAGAGGCCCTGCTTACCGCGACTGGCTCTTTCGCCTACTTCGGGAGGACATGCTCTCTGAGATACGCGAAGATCTACAGGCCGCCACGGGCCAGAAGAAGAGTAAACGCAAGCCTATTGCTCTATCGCAGTTGCACCTGGTAGGCCTCAATGACGTGAGTGGAAACAGCGCGAGTGGGCAAAGGCCCAGGGCCAGTCCTCCGTATACCCTCAACGTTGCATGCAACCAGGGCATTTATTTCCCAAAGAAGCTCCCCAAGGGTGGCAAGAAGGGATTTCTGGAGGACACCAAGCAGTTCATGAAGCACGATTCATTTGGCGCTCTCTGCTGCGACAAAGACATCATTGCCTTTGGATCACTCGTCAGGGACATCCACAACCTCACCCAGACTCCCCCAGTCATTGGTATCAGATTCACCGATGATTCGAGTCTGGGCAAGGCACTTGGGGCTCTCCGGGGCCCCGATCAGCAACGGTTGAGATTTCTTCTTGTTGATACGGCCACCTTTGCCTACGAGCCTATCCTCAAGCGGCTCCAGGCAATGACGGAACTGCCTCTGGAGGGCCAACTGATCGACTCTGAGGAACCTTCTCAAGATGAGACCAGGCCGGAGGCACTGGACCTGTTGATTGAGCAGCTAAAAGCGTGTTCTGCTCATGGTATGAAGGCCAAGATGCCAGCGAGCCTACGCCTAAAGAAGGATATTTATCTCCAAGGCGCCCAGCTCGACTCCTTCATCAACGGGCTAGACCAAACACTTGCCTTGATACAAGGTCCACCTGGAACGGGCAAGTCATTCATCGGCGCTCTCATCCTGCTAGCTATCCTTCGCCGGACAAACTATCGCATCCTTGTTCTTAGCTACACGAACCACGCCCTGGATCAGTTCATGGAGGATGCCATGGAAATGGGTGCCAGTCCCGATCAGATGGTCCGTCTTGGCTCCAAGTTCACTGACGCCACCAAGAGCACACTTTTGAGAGAGTACGATCAGCAGAAGAGATACTGGCTGACCCCAGAAGAGAGGGCCATTCGCAACATGCTCCAGGCAGAATCGGCATCCGTTTGCAGCGAACTTGAGAGTTGTTGCAAAAAGCTATCAGGACATATTGATTCGAGCGATATCATTGAGTACCTGGAATTTTCCGATGGTTTCACTCCTGCCTGGGCAGCATTCCAAGTCCCCGAAGATGACGGCTTCCAGATAGTCGGGGTAAACAACAAGGCTCTCACGCCAGACGCTTTGTACGACTTCTGGCACAAGGGCGCCCCGGTCACCCAGTTTGGCGGGCTTCTAGCATCACTAGACCCGGCGGCGCGAGTGGTCTGGGGGCTCTCGCCTGAACAGAGGCACCAGCTTCATGCTCAGTGGTGGTATGCTGTTCGCGAAGAGCAGGCAGCCACATTTGTCGAGCTCAGCAAACGATACCAACGGATTGAAGCCGAGATAAAAAGCATTCGGAATGAAAGTGCAAGAAGGGTCCTCAAGGACAAGCGCATCATTGCCTGCACGACAACTGCTGCAGCGATGCAACAGTCCATCATCGAGACGGCCAACCCTGATGTCATTCTCGTCGAGGAAGCCGGAGAAATCCTCGAAGCCCATGTCATCACGGCTCTGAGTCCCTCTGTCAAGCAGATCATTCTCATTGGTGATCACAAGCAACTGCGACCGAAGGTCGGCGACTACAAGCTCACCAAGGAAAAGGGAGAAGGTTACGACTTGAACGTGTCTCTCTTTGAGAGATTGGTCTGTCAAGGCCGTCACTTTACGACCCTCCAGGAGCAGCATCGCAGTCACCCAGACATATCGTTCTACCCACGCATGCTGGCCTATCCTGAGCTGAAGGACATGCCATCCACCCACGATCGCCCTCCTATCCGAGGTCTGAAGAGCAGAGTCACGTTTGTGCACCACCAGCACCCCGAGGATTCGATGGCAGATGTGGCTGAGCGACGTGATCCTACAGCTAAGGCTAGCAAGAGAAACCAGCACGAAGCGGACATGGTTTTGAAGATGGTCAAGTTCTTGGGCCAACAGGGATACAAGACCGAGAACATGGTTGTTCTCACGCCATACCTCGGTCAGCTCTTCCTCTTGAAGGGGATTCTCCGCCAGGAGACTGATCCATATCTCAACGACTTGGACTCGCATGAACTCGTGAGAGCCGGATTGCTCACCCAAGCCAGCGCCAAAGTGAACAAGAAGTCGCTTCGTTTATCCACCATCGACAACTACCAAGGAGAAGAGTGCGACATTGTCATCGTGTCCTTAACTCGCAGCAATGCATCTGGTGACATAGGTTTCCTTCAGGCCCGCGAACGTTTGGTGGTGCTCTTGTCGAGAGCTCGCAACGGACTGATCATCTTTGGCAACATGGACACCTTTATGAAGAGCAAGAAGGGAGGTGAGATGTGGACAGAGTACTTTGACGCCCTGAAGAAGAATGAGTGCCTGTTTGATGGTGTGCCTGTTTTCTGCGAACGTCATCCGGAGACATCCATGTTGTTGAAGTCCCCAGGAGACTTTCATGCCATGTGTCCTGATGGAGGATGTGCAGAGCCTTGGTAAGTTTGAGTCTCACACATATGAGCTTGCCTAACAGTGCACAGTGGTGTCAAGCTGAGCTGCGGCAAACACACCTGCAGCAGACGGTGCCATCACTTGCAGGATCACTCACAAATTGTGTGCGAAGAACGAGTCGAGCGAACATGTCCCAGAGGTCACAAGTCCAAAGTCCCCTGTGGAGATACCTCTGGTGGCTGCAAACCCTGCGCCAAAGAAGATGAAGATAACCGTCGAAGAATCCTTCGCAACTTGGAGCTCGAGAGGAAGCGCCAGGAGCTGCAAGACAAATACCGCCGTGATCTACAGGACATGGACGATGAGATCGATCACCTTCGTCGTACCAGGAAGTATGAGACGGAAAAGGCGCAGCAAGCAGAAGCTCTGAAGCAGAAGCAGGAAGAGCTGAGGGCGCTTCGAGAGACTGAAGCCAACTTGGATAAGATCAAGAAGGCCCAGCAAACCAACTCGGCACAGCCAGCGACTCCAGTTCCTCCACCTCAGTTTAACACCATTTCTAGCGCTGCTAGCGAATGGGAAAACATGAAGAAGACTGAGGGCGCCAGCAATGCTGCCCTGGACAAGCTCATGGGCATGATTGGGCTTGAGGCCGTCAAGGACAGCATGCTCTCTATGAAGTCTAAGGTGGACACAAAACTGCGCCAAGGCTTCTCTTTGAGCGGAGAGAGATTTAGCTGTTCACTCCTTGGGAACCCAGGAACCGGTAAGCTTATTCCTCTTACACACAATGAACTTGACTAACTTACCAAGGTAAAACAACCGTTGCCCGCATCTATGGCGAGTTCCTCACCTCTGTTGGAGCCATCGCTGGGAACTCGTTCGAAGAAGTGACAGGCTCGAAGCTGGCCAACATGGGCGTATCCGGCTGCGAGCAACTTCTCGAAAAGATCATGAACAATGGCGGAGGTGTCATGTTCATTGATGAGGCCTACCAGCTCACTTCCGGCAATAGTCCTGGTGGTAAGGCCGTCTTGGACTATCTGCTGGCGGAAGTCGAGAACCAGAGAGGCAAGGTTGTCTTTGTTTTGGCGGGATACAGCAAGGACATGGAATCCTTCTTTGCCCACAACCCAGGCATCCCAAGTCGATTTCCCATTGAGATGAAGTTTGAAGACTACACAGACGAGGAACTGCTGAGCATCCTCCAACTCCAGACCCATCGAAAGTTCAATGGGAGGATGAAGGTAGAGGAGGGTTCAGACGGACGCTTCTTCCGCATCGCTTGTCGAAGGATTGGACATGGTCGTGGGAAGAATGGCTTTGGAAACGCCCGCGCCGTCGAGAACTGTCTTCAACTCATTACCGACAGACAAGCAGCAAGAATCCGGAGGGAACGAACAGCTAAGCGTACTCCAGACGATCTGCTATTCACCAGAGAAGACATTATCGGACCAGAGCCATCTGAAGCGTTGACCAAGAACAAGGCATACCGAGAACTCAACTGCTTGATCGGACTCCAGGAAGTCAAGGATGCGCTCAAGATGCTGATGGACACGCTCAAGACAAACTACCAGCGCGAGTTAGATGAGCAGCCCCTGGTTGAGTTCTCCCTCAACAAGGTCTTTCTCGGATCCCCCGGAACAGGCAAGACAACTGTCGCCAAGCTGTACGCCAAGATCCTGGCAGACCTTGGACTTCTGTCAAATGGCGAGGTTGTAGTCAAGAGCCCAGCTGACTTTGTGGGAGCCCACCTTGGACACTCCGAGGCCCAGACAAAGGGCATCCTTGCCTCGACGGTTGGGAAAGTCCTCGTCATCGACGAAGCATACGGTCTCTACGGAGGAGGAGGCAAAAATGGTTCCGGCGGTGACATCTACAAGACCGCCGTTGTGGATACCATCGTGGCCGAGATTCAAAGTGTACCGGGTGAGGACCGGTGTGTACTCCTCCTTGGCTACAAGGATCAAATGGAGGAGATGTTTCAGAACGTCAACCCGGGCTTGAGCCGACGCTTCCCCCTCTCGTCTGCATTTGTCTTTGAGGACTTTGACGACACTGCCCTTGCCAAGATCCTCGACATGAAGCTAGGCAAGACAGGTTTCTCGGCAACTGACAAAGCAAAGGAGGTAGCTCTTGACGTCCTCCGCCGCGAAAGAAACCGTCCCAACTTTGGGAACGCTGGTGCCATTGACATTCTCCTCAACGAAGCTCAGGCAAGCCACCAGAAGCGTGCCTCTAAGGGCAAGGTCAAGAGACACGGTAAACTGGAAGCGATCGACTTTGATGCGGACTTTGACAGAGCTGAAAGAGAGGACACTGACGTCAAGAAACTGTTCGAGGGCGACGTCGGACGGGACAGGCTCATCTCGGTGCTGCAAAGCTATCAGACCCGTGTGCGTCACGCCAAGGCGTTGGATATCGACCCCGATATTCCCTACAACTTCTTGTTCCGCGGGCCGCCAGGGACAGGCAAGACGACAGCGGCACGCAAGATGGGCAAAGTTTACTACGATATGGGTTTCTTGGCCAGCACAGAAGTCATCGAATGCTCTGCCACCGATCTCATCGGCGAGTATGTTGGACAGACTGGGCCAAAGGTGCAGCAACTTCTCGACAAGGCACTGGGACGGATTCTTTTCATCGATGAGGCGTATCGTCTGGCGTCTGGGCATAACTCCTTTGCCAAGGAAGCCGTGGATGAGTTAGTCGACTGTGTCACAAAGACAAAATACCACGGCAAGCTCATCATCATCTTGGCTGGCTACGTCGAAGACATCAACACTCTCCTCAACATCAACCCCGGAATGACGAGCCGGTTCCCGGAGAGCATCGATTTTGATCCTCTTGGCCCGGAGGCTTGCATCAAGCTAATGACGAGTCAACTGCAAGGGTGGAAAGCCGAGCTCAAGGCCAAGAGGCCCATGGACATTTCATGCTTGGAGAAACCTCATTGGCGGTTCATCAAAAAGCTGGAGAGCAAGTTCCGAATGCTCTCCTCGCAAGAGGGCTGGGCGAATGCCAGGGACGTCAAGGAGTTGGCCAAGAAGACCTTCCGCAAAGTTGATCTTTCCTCTGCGACTTTGAAAATCACCGAGTCTCTCATTCATACCACTCTTGACGAAATGTTGGCTGAGCGTGCTGGAAGGATGGCCAATGCAAAGAAGCCTTCGGCTCCGCAGTTTGCAAATACACGACAGGACGGACCAAGAGTTGCGCCCATTACTCAGACCAGCAGCTCAACAAAAGTCCAGGAGCAGCAGAGTGACGATGAATCAGACGAAGAATCTGATCTCGGCCCGGCGGATGGAGAGACTATCCGAGACCCCGGTGTAAGTGATGCAGTCTGGGAACAGCTTCAAAGAGACAAGGAGAAGGAAGTTCAACAGGAGAAAGAGCTCCACCGACTCAAGACAGCGCAGAAGAACGCCAGTGACGCGGACAGGGAGAGACTCGTGCGGGAGATCCTTGCCGAAGAAGACAGACGCAAGCAGGTGGAGGCACAAAAGGCAAAGCTCAAGATGATGGGAATATGCCCAGCCGGATATCACTGGATCAAGCAGGGTGGTGGATACCGGTGTGCTGGGGGGTCGCATTGGATGCCCAATGAGGATATGGACAAGCTTGCATGAAGCAATCTCTAGTTGTAAGACATAGCATGGTTAATTGAGGGGGTCCGAGACATCCGTCCTTTGTTTCAGACTAGCCAGCCTTAAAAGGCTGCGCCGCAATCTGCAAGACTTGTGATATAGGATTGTCAGTGGAAGGGTCTGTTTCACTCCAGCCAGCCCTAAAAGGCATGCACATCCATCTACGACTCTGACGGTATTCAACGATATCGAATGGTTCATCAAGAGTTGGCCGAGACATCTGTCCCTTGTCTCAGTCCAACCAGCCGTAGAAGATATGCGTCTTGATCTCCAAATCTAACGATATAGCGTGGTCAATCTAGGGGTGGCCCGTCCCTTGTCTTAGCCCAGCCAGCCCAAGAAGCCATGCGCCTCAGTCTACGACAATGGAAAATTCATTCTCTCATACAGACTGCCGCCCCGGCATTTCCTTGGGCTTTGAATCGAATCTCCCCGAATTTCGGCTTGCCCAAACTGGAACGGTGCAAGCAAGGGACAAAATTATCCGTATCCGGCCTAACGAGCAGCGGAAGTTGCCGTTGCCAACAGTCAACCTTTGTGAGAATGTCAGTGGATCTCCAGTGTTTCGTGTCACTGTGTTGGTTTGTTGAGATGCCACAATTCAGGAATGTCTCACGATCCCAGTGGACGGCCCTTCATCGGAGATCAAAGCAAACATTGTGAATGGCGGAGTTGATCTCATGGTTCGACTATTGACACCACAAGACAATGATTGGAAGGTACAGCGTCATACTCTGGGGCCAGCCGTCCAAGCTGCTGCGAATTCTCCAAACTTTGACTCGGTCGTCGAGCTGGCCGAGGCCAAACACGGTTCTTCGCCCCAAATCGTCAAGAAGTCTACCATCAAGAAACCCAAGCAGACGCCTAGCATCAACGACGCAGGCAACGATGTGCCTCCAGCAAAGGTCATCGTCTTAGATGACTCTGAAGTTAACAAGGGCGATGGAGGGGATGTTGTTCTGGATCCTCGCGCCGAAGCCCTGATCTATCAGATGCATGCGTTTCTCTGGTCTGGGACGCTTTGGGATACAGTCTTTGCAAACTTTAATTAACAAATCCTTGCAAACAGACTGAAACGTCTTGGAGAGGCCAGACATGAGATCCTTTTGGGCAGACTGAAAGGCCCTGCACACACCGGACAGAGAACCCTTACAAACGACGAACAGAATGCCCTTGCAAGGGCCGGAGTGGAAGTCATTACAGACAACGAACAGCAAGCCCTTGCAGAGGTCGAGCAGCAAGTCCGTGCAGACGCCGAACAGCAAGCCCTCGAAGGCCTCAGACGGCAAGTCCTTGTAAGGGCCGAAGAGCGTGCCCCTACAGACGATGAAAAGCAAGCACTCGCAGACACCAAACGGAAAAGCGTTGAAGAGTCTGAATTGAAAGTCCTTACAGCCGCCAAACTGAAAGCCCTTGCAACTGCCGCACTGGGAGATCTCGCAAAGAACAAACCGGAAGCCCTTGAGGATGTTGAACTGGAACGCTTTGGAAAGCTCAAACAGAAAGCCCTTGAAGAGGCTAAGCAGGAAATCCGTACGAAGGCCGAACGGGAAGCTGTTGAAGAACTCAAACAAAAAGCCTTTGAAGAGGCTCAAAGGGGCATCCTTACGGTTGTCAACGTGAAAACCGACACAAAGGCCAAACTGGAGGCCGTTACAGAGGCCGAAATTGAAGCCCTTGTAGGCGCCGCACGGCAAGGCCTCTCGACCATCGTCGTGATTGACGCAGACGACCTTCGCGCCGATGGAATTCGCATTTCTCGTGGCATATCGTGGGAGAAGACAATGGAGGATTTCCATGCACAAATCGGCAGAATCAACGACAAGATAAAGGGGGCTCAGAAGGAGGGTGGCAAAGATCGAGTAGTCGGCATTATGAAAAGGGGGGTGCATTTGCTCGTGCGCTGTGGCTATGAAGGCGTCCTCCACCTGCGACCAAGCCTTGACCGCAAACCACGCTCATTCGTCTTCCACATGGTGCCGAACATGGCTGAGGGTGACCTTCTGCGGCCCTATCGTGGACAGATGTCGGGCATCCACCTGGCGTTCGTCGCCGGGCTGGCTGCATCTCTCGCCAGACATCCCAAAACACGCTCTGGGAAAATGGGCCGTACACAGTTAGGAACGGCTATCGAGTTAGCCATCGTCTGGTCCCATCGTTTCGCATCCACAGGCTTCTGCAAGGATGGCGACGGTTTCAACTATCCAAGGACGTCAACAGCTACCAAACTTCCAAGACCAAGGTCATATATGGCGACCAAGACAGGATGGGCGAACAGTACAGGATCGGATATGTGCGGGACGATCAACAACCGGGCAATCAAGAGGCGACCAAAAAAGAGAAGGGTTGGTCTCTTTTCAGTCTCCTCGAACAGAAGCGACATCCTGTCGCTGCTGAGGTTGTCAAGCTGGGGACAAACCGCCTCAAAGCCAGCATTCCAACTGCCAAGTTCGGGTTTGTGCAGACGGCAGATCGAATAGAGATTGAGGGTTACCGATCCACTACCGCTGTGATCCATGAGTATCTGAACAACAAGGTGAAGAAACCGCTATCGATTGCCGTTTTTGGGCAGCCAGGTGCTGGAAAATCCTTTGGCGTGAAGGAAGTCATCAAGGCGTTGCTCAACCACGACAAGGATTGGGAGCCGATTGAAGCCAATCTTTCCCAGTTTTTGCAGTACTCAGACTTGGTTCGCGTCTTCGACAAGGTCAGGGACACGGCACTGAAGGGTGAGACTCCAGTTGTGCTCTTCGACGAATTTGATTCCGGCTTCGATGGGAAAGATCTGGGCTGGCTGAAGTACTTCCTGGCACCTATGCAGGATGGCGAGTTCCTGGATTCAGGCTTCGTACGGCCTCTAGGACGAGCCATCTTTATCTTTATAGGTGGGACCTCGAGCACATTCAGCGAGTTCAAATATGGCACAGAGGTGGCACCCGCCGAGCTTGAAGCCGCCAAGAAGGAAGCCCGCGACAAGGTAGCCGCCGAGAAGGCAGCCGTCGTGAAGGCAACCGTCAGTGGCAGAGAAGCTGAGAAGGAAGCCGTCAAGACGGCAACCGACGCGAGGAAAGCCGCCGAGAAGAACGTCCGCGAGCTGGCCGCCCGGATGCTGGCCAACGACGACAAGAAGGCAAAGAAACCCGACTTTGTAAGCAGATTGAGCGCACACATCAACGTCAAGGGACCGAATAAAAGCGACGAGGGCGACGTAATGTTCGTCATGCGACGAGCAATGCTGCTTCAAGGCCAGCTGAGAAAGCACTTCAAGGCTGACCCCAAGGACATACATGTGGATGAGACTGTTCTCAACGCACTACTGAAGCACACGGAATTCCCCAACGGCACTCGCTCGATTGAACTGATTCTGCAGTCAAGCAGGCTATCTGGCGGTCGCAGATTTGAGTCTTCTGATCTACCCTCGGATGAGCAGCTTAGCATGCATGTGGGTGACGTCGCAGCTTTTCATAAGCTGGTTGACGAGCCGATTGATGTGGAGGACGTCCGTCCGGTGGACATTGATTTGTATAACAAATTGATTTGGTCTAGGCTGAAGAAGGACATTGACTAGAGTGCCAGTTATTGATGCTAGGCTAGGAGGGATGTGAGGCAACAGATGGAGAGCACGGGTCGACTGACTCGAGTTTTGTGGCAAGTTTCAACAACTCTATGCTGGGTATTTTCATTAGGGGGTTTAATTAATTCACATTGCTTATATTGTTCGAAACTTGTTTGTGAGGTCTCAGTGCCTTGTAGCTTCGATGTGTTTGGGTCAGCAACACAGCCATAGGGACAGGCTGGAGACGGTCCCTTTGGTTTTCGCACCGCTGGGCTCTTGAATGGGGCAAATGATGTGAGGAACCATCACTTCAGGTCCCTTTGAGGCAGAAAGAGGTTCGAGAGTGAAGAAGGTGGTTTATTGTAGTGGTGAGAAAAGGACAAGACGTCAAAACAGAGGTGGTTGATATCACGTGTGTAAAGTCACGTGTACCCCTTCGCACCCGTCAATCGTCAACGAGGCTATTCTGAAGCCTGCGATTGACATTATATCCTTTACCAGACTAGGGATCTTGGAGTGAAAACACTAGACGATGCTATGAGGTGCTAATATTGTGTTCTTTGTTACAGTTGAAGCCCGGCCCTTGATGGGATAGATGCGCCAGTAGAGTGTGAAAACATCGGTTTGATAATCATTAGCCCTTGAGCCGTAGGCGAAATGCCATGATGCCGAAAGTAGCAATGGGTTAATAATGATTTGAACTACCCAGCACTCGGCGTAAGTTGAAGCCGGTTATATGTTGAGATGAATACATGCATGTTCTCATTTGATGATGAATCGCCCGGCTTGGGACAACTTTTCTATATAGGCGAACTGATGAGTCTATGATGCCATATGAATGAAGTAATAAACAGGGAATAGTTAGCCATCAACTTATAATTGCAATTCATTCAAGTCAAAAGCAGGTTCAGCATGGCCATCGAAACATTCCATACCCTCCAGCCTCCGTCATCGACAATGTCGCAGCGGATGGTACCCCCTACTACACTCCAGCTCAATAACCACCATAAGGCACCGCAGCAGGCGTCAAGGATGACACAGAGACACCAAAGTTCTTTACGCCTCTCACCGTCCGGGGTGTGACTTTCCAAAGCCGGATCTTCCTGGCCCCCTTGTGTCAGTACTCTGCCAAGGACGGCTACGCCACAGACTGGCATCTTGCCCATTTGGGTGGCATCGTCCAGCGAGGTCCGGGCTTAGCTTTTATGGAGTCAACTGCGGTCCAGAAAGAAGGCCGCATCACACCTCAGGACATTGGTCTTTGAGAAGACGGATAGATTGAACCTCTTCAGAGAATCAGCAACTTCACCTACAGCCAGAGCCAGAAGATTGGGATACAGCTAAGCCACGACGGAAGAAAGTCGAGCACCGTGGCACCGTTCATCCACAAGAACGTAATAGCTACACTAGAAGTTGGAGGATGGCCTGATGAGGTGCATGCCCCTTCTACTCTCCACTGCAGCGACAAGTACCCCCAGCCCAAGGAATTGACCCTGGACGAAATCGAGGCCTTCCAAGTCGCCTTTTTCGATGCGACAAAGCAAGCTGTCAAGGCCAGTTTCGACGTTGTTGAATCCACGCCACTCACGGGTATCTGATTCATCAGTTTCTTAGTCCAATCAGCATCCAGCGTAAGGACAAGTATGGTGGCAGCTGGGAGAACAGTGTGAGATGGCCCTCGACGTCAGCTCCGGAGGTGTGCATCCCAAATAGTCCACAAAAATCAAGTCTAGACCCGGCTGTCAGGCGCCATTCGCTCTGGAAATCCTCAAGGCCGTCAAGAGCAAGATGATGGTGTCAGCCATCGGTGGAATGAGCACGGCGACCTGAGCAGAGGAAGTCCTGCAACAGGCGTCGACTTGGTGACATGTGGCCGATGGTTCCAAAAGAACCCGGGACTTGTGTACGCCCTATGCTGACGAGCTGGGAGTACAGGTCAAAATGGCCAAACAGATTGGCTGAGGATGAGGAGGATGAGGAAAGAAATAAGTGAGATGTGATACCTGGGAGATGAGTACATGTAGAGAGACGGAGCCCGGGACGCATATCCACTAGAGAAATACAACCTCATCCAGGTACTATTGTCCCAATGACACCCCATGACCAAACAAATATTCAACCTCGAGCCATGGGCGATCGGCCGACCGCCACATTCCGCTCAGCTCAGGCATATCGCGGGTAACAATGTCTCACAAGCTCTCAGCGCTAGGCTGAATTGCGACGCCATCGTCCGTTCAACGTGGCCGCCCGTCAAACTGCCGGCCGCAAGATGGAGTAGGTTTTGACGAAGCAGACCAATAGATGAGTCTCCGTCCCACTGCGGCTTACCGGCATCAAATCATGTCCGCGCTTCTCCTGAGACCCCCAGGTCTAAAATTGGACAGTGCCGCAGTGACGACATGGGGGATCGACGCCGGGGTAATCACGCCGAGGCCGGTTGACAGCTGAGGATTGTTTCTTCACGAGGAATGAACGAATCGTGCGTCATTACCGTGCCGTGATGAGAGGTGTATCATATAGTTATACGAGGTGGCTGACCCCTTCATTTGCTATCGAAGCTTCACGGACACCTGACCGCAGATCCGACTTCATCGTACGCTGTATGCATGTTTCAGGGAAATGGAGTGTGATTTGAATTAATTATAAGCTTACATTGGTTTCCGTCCAGACTGTTTCTTGTCACGCAAGTTATATAAAGTGCCACTCCCCATTCCATCTGATCCTCCAAGCTATCCACATCCACGCATCACTCAATCACAATGCTCTTCACCAACCTCATCGCGGCCGCCCTCCTCGGCCTCACCACCGCCAAGCAGAGCCCCAACGGCCGGGGCTGTGGCTTCAAGATTGCTCCCTGCCCGGCAGACACAAAGTGCGTGCCCAACGACTATAGCTGCACCGACCTCCACCGCTGCCCCGGCACCTGTTACTTCAAGAACCAGTACCAGACATGCGGCGGCTTCCGCATGGAGCCTCCTCCCCCATGCAAGGAGGGCACGGACTGCATCGACGACCCTCGCATTCCTGGCTCGTGTGGCATGGCCTGCGATGCGCCTGGTATCTGCGCTCCCATTAAGGCGCCCTCGTGTGGTGGATTCATTGGCAAGAAGTGCCCCAAGGGCCTTTGGTGCTATGACGACCCTACGGATGACTGTGATCCTGAGAATGGAGGTGCCGACTGCATTGGTATCTGTCTGTAAGGTCTAGATAGCAATCCATGTGTTATGGTTGAGGATAGCAGGATCACTCGGCTGCTTCAGTTGGCATTGTGTTGATAGTCTAAACTTTGGATGCTATATTTACCAGTAGCAAAAAGTGATTTGAAGAATATATTTTTACATACTATTTTGAGGTTGACACAGATGTGCGTGGACACATGACCACGCTACTGGCTGCAGTAGACACCAGGTGCGATGAGTAAATACTATTGATGTGCTGTCTAGGAAGCTAGAAACAAAATTGTGTGCGAACAGACGTAAGAGAATCACACTGCACCTCATAAGGATTGTGATATAGTGTGCCCTCCTGTCTCGCAATGCGTGAGCTCTGATGCCTTACTCCCTTGTTCCTTTATTGAGCAATTCACATCCCTTCCGGCTGAGCTTCCAACTCATGAGCACAATGCTTGCTCTCGGTGTAGTGTCTCAGGAGCGTTTGGCAGGAGGCTCATCCACGGTGATGTGTTCGGGTTGCTTCCTCTTCTTGGCCTATTGGGGATTCTGCTTTGCCGTCTTGAAGGCGTTGGTTTTCTTGACCAGACCTCCAATGGTCTTTAATACTCCTTTAGTGTCGGTTGTCAGCTGAAATGCAATTGCAGGACCGGGTTCAGTGGGGAGGGGCATTGAGAGTGAGGTGGCGGTTAGGGACGGTTTTCGGCTCGCTTGTGCCCGTTCGATCTGGGCCTTGATGACATCGTCCTCTCTGGTCTTGCTTGCAGCATCGGCTTGGTGTCGTTTCTTGAGTGCATCAGCTCAGTGAACGGCCTCCGGAGAGAGATCGATCCAGACAACATAGAGTCCATCGTCCTTTTCCTCGACGCGGCAAAGGCCTTCTCGGCCGAGATGCTTGATAAATTCCGTCAAAGAGCTCCAACGAGTAGAGTTGAAGTGAACATGGTGCTTATCCGCGATATATGTCTGGTAGAACCGGTTAGAATGGACCTTCTTCTCTTAGTGACTAGTCCGGAAGAGCCCAAGAAAGGACGTTTGGAATTGCTGAGAGAAGTCGTTGATAGTTTCTTGCACATTGCCGATGTTGTCGATACCACGAGTACGAGACTCAGAAATAGTGTGTTTTTTGAAGGACTTAGCATCCCGACATTGCTTCTGGCAGGGCGTGAAGATCCTGGCTCGTGAGACATGGTCGGCTTTGGGGGCTCAGATACCCAATGAGGATGTGAGCCGGTGATCTTTAGAGGTGGTAGATCTGGCGATTTTGTTTAGAGGAGGATGAGTGAGTATTGATTGAGTATTGATTGAGTATTGATTGAGTGTTGTCGATGTTTTCACCAGAAGAAACGATGGTGGTGAGGCATATCGCACGTAATCCACTTAATTCAGTGGCGGCACAGCGGTGGCGCAGTGTTTCTGCCTGAATTACATGGAAGGCTTCAGGGAGATGTGATGCTTGAGTTGGCTTGGAAATGGGTGAATCTTCCACCGAGTGTTGACATATTGGGTTTAACATGATATCATCGTCGTTGGAGATGTCTGATTTGCCATGTTTTCTAGCTATCCAGGAAAAACTATGCTCCATTAGGAGGTGGTGTTTTGTTCCCTATGAACTCCCTCGATGAATTCAAGGACTACCCGGCAGTAGGGAAAGGAAGAGCACCCTCTTTGTAGGAATCACCCATGAGGAAAAACTCTTTGATTTCATAAGTATCAGATTTCACCACGGCAGGAGAAATAGGCGTTTGTAAAAGCAGGTACATGTTTGCTACGACAGCAGCTCTCTGATGTTTGCTTTGGCGCAAACGAATTTCGCCCGTCAAACATAGCCCTCGACCGTCTTCAGTAGCGAACCGCGTTGAATATTGAAGTTGTCTGGCCAAATACCACGTATTGTAGCGTATTGAGTTGAAATGTTGAAATATCTGGTGTCGTAGTAACCTACTGTGGGACAGGAAACCCTCTATCCAGCGAATTTCAAGGTTGCATTCTATCATTCGAGTGTCCGTTTCTGCATTAATTCGCCGGTAAGGCTGCATCTCATTCATAGAAGCGAGTCACTCGGGATGATAGAATGGTTAATCCAGCATGTCTAATTGGGCGTGTACCAGATGAAACAAAGTCTCACGCACACACCATCTAATATCACCGCATGAAATCCTCCATCAGCACCACCGAGAATCCGCCGCTGTGCCGTTTCAAAACAACAAATCAGTGTTTCAAAACAAAAGGATCAAACGTCTCACTCAAAAATGTTTATGCTCTACCATGTTTGCACCTTCAGCCCAGCATGTATGGGTCGATATCGATCCCTTGGCCAATATGGGATGACATTAGCCACATGCCTATTACGGACAGGCCCTGGCTTACACGGATTTCCTTGCCGGGAGCCGATCATCGGATGCTGACAAGGGTCGTTTGTCTCACTTGTTCATCAATTTTGCACAGAAACGGTTTCAATTGATATTTGACAGCCAGGTTTATCCATGTATTTTTACACATCGCCCATTAAGATGCAGCTCTATAGACAGAAAACAGATGATTTACACTGCGCTTGAAACCAGCATGAACTCGTCTCATCATTCACCCCCTTAGAAAAGTCCAAAGGCGGCAGCGACAACGCCGACAGCGACGAGCAGACCAGAGGCAGAGACAGAGTTGGCGCCGTTGGGCTCGGTCGTGGGCGTAGAAGTAGCAGCGTCGGCAGAGGCATCGGTGGTAGCGTCAGCAGCGGTAGATTCGGCAGCGCTTGATTCAGCAGCAGTGGACTCGGCAGTAGACTCCTCGGCAGTAGACTCCTCAGCAGAGGTCTCAGTCTCTTCGGCCTCCTCGGCCGAGCTCTCCGTCTTGGAGGCGGCAGCAGTTGTGGCTCCAGTGGAAGCGACAGTGGTGCTGGCAGCCTCGGTGGTCTCGGCAGCAGACTCTTCGGCGGTGGTCTCGGCAGCGTCGTTGGTGGTGGGCTTGGAGTCGTCCTCCCCGGTCACGGTGGGTCGCGCATCGGTGATGGTTCCCTCGCTGGTGATGGGGGGCTTGGTGAGCTTATCGGTCTCGATGGGGTAGCCGAGCTCTGTTTCTTATTAGAGGTGTTGTAGGAAGAGATACTCTCAAAAAACTCACCGTCGCAGAGGTTCAGGCCGAAGCTAATGGCGCCCTCAGAGTCCTCGCACTTTTCCTTGCCGCACTCGACAAAGTACCACTGCAGAGAAGGCATCTTGCAGAAGCACAGGTACATGGTGGACTCCTTGCAGCCCATGGGAGGGTGCGCGTAAATGACATCTTGGAAGCAGTCAATCTATCGCGCGTTAGCTAGTAGTCGATCGATCGTGGACATTTGAGGCGGCGTACAGCGCACTTGGGCATGGCGGCAGTGGCCACCGATGCGAGGGAGAGCAGCTGAGCGAAGGAAGACGTCTTCATGGTGTCTGATGTGTCGTTGACGCAAGTTGATCGACAGGCGCAAGCTGGAGGATATAACCGTGTAAAGACCAAACCCAAACAAAAAAGAGGCGCTCTTCCATCCTTATACCTGGTCTCGAACCTCGTGCCTGACCCCAAGCTTGTCCCAAAGAATGATGCTCCTCCATGCTCCCATCCCACGCAAACCCCTGCAAGCATCCCCTGACCGTTCCCCCTGTAGCCTGACCATTTTGCCCTTCTCCACTCCGTGGTTTGGTGGCGTGCGTGATAAATTGTACACGCCTTTCTTGATCGGGCTCGTCTGGCAGCGCCGTCGGTCGCCAGGCACCATAGTTTGGCTGGGCGGTAATTTTAGAGTTATCTGATCATCTGATAATCAGTGTTTGCTGGACGTCTTCACCGAAGGACCACGGCTGGATGACAGCTGGGTAAAAAGACTAAGGGTAATGATCATCAACGGTTAACGGATAATCTAGAACAAGATCTTGACTTACCTGTTCATACCAGAAAGAAGGGCCCCCAGCCGTTATTCCATCCCAATGTTGTCCCCCCATCCACAAGCTCGGCCGAGGCTCCGAATCACCTCTCCATCACGAACTAGGATCTGTCATTGGGCTGTCAAAAAGCCCATCATGTGGAATCCCCATTAAACCCGCAGCCGAACGCCGACCCGACCGCTTATCTCGCCACGCCCATTTCAGCAGCTCTCATCTCTGTACCTGAGCTAACGATGCTCAATATCTGCAACTCAGATCCTGGTGCAAGCCTCGAGAGGTTCAGTGTTGGTTTTGCAAGCTATTGGCGGGTATTTAGCCAAGATCGAGCACCCGACGCAGGATGGGCATCTTCAATTTCGGTAATGACGCGGTGAGCTGCTGTGAGGCCATTCCGAGATTCCAGCTCGACCCAGTTTTACTTGACACTGGAATCACCATCACTTGGTTCAATTCTCACACAGCAGCGCCTCACCTTTCTCTACATGGTCATTAACACAGGCTACATCCTCATACTCTCCATCCTACTCAATTTCTAGCAATAGCTGAGCTTCACCTTTCCATCTCAATCTCCCATCACCTGCCCTCGAATCCAACCTCGCCAAGATGACTTCGACGCCTCGCTAGAATCTTTACGGATAGCCAGGCCGAGCGAGGCCCCGCAACCAACCCATGTCCCAAGCTGAACAAAAACCCTTGAACTCGTATAATCAGCTCTAGACCAAAAGCGCTCGGAGCAGCAGATCTCGCCTAGACACTCACTTCTCAGGCCACCGGGGATCCGCTTAAAGAGGCGGTTGCCAGTCACGTTGCATTCCGCTACACCAAAATCGTTGCCAACCGTCAACTTGTGGGGGTCGATCGCGGAGCTGGGATAATTCATATTTATCCGTCTCCGTTTCTACCACCTCCCATGTTCTTTGCTTCAAAAGGCAATGGTTCATGCACTCAGGAACTGCCACATCTTGGAATAAATCTCATAATCATAACTACATGCTCAATCGTGTTTCAGAGTATACAGCATTGTCCTCACAACTACAAGTATACCCCAGCCGTTTCCGTCAAGCTCATCAACAGCTTATACCCAAGGGCAAGACCATTTAAGCAGAAGGGCAGGTATCGGGGAGCCAGTCGACGGGGGCGTTGTACTCTGCAAGTTGTCAGCTTCACATTTCACTGCCAGATCTCGGGAATGCGTACGGTTGCAAATGTCCTTGCCAGTGGCAATGGCATCCAGCTTGCTCTGGGGGAGAAGGCAGCTGGAGCAGGCACAGTCACGGTAGGCCAGAGTCAGGGCCTTGATCTTGCACATGCAGAGGAACATGTTGGCCTCAGTGCAGGTCTTGGCGGCCTCATGGTTCATGACAGCAGTGAAGCAAGTGATCTGTCGGCAGAGTCAGAAAATTGTGTGCTCGAACCAACAACACACGGATCGTGTTGGTTCGGATTCTTTCTTACGGCGCAGAGGGGAGTGGCGGCATTGGCAGAGCCAATGGAGGCCAGGGTGACGGCAACGGTGGAGAGGAAAGCGGAAACCTTCATGTTGGCGGTCGATGCTCAAGAAACTTGAAAGATGAGTTGAGGCTGTTGAAGATGCTGAGGATGGAGAAGATTCTTGTCAGAGAGAGGAACAATGAGGCTTTATATACACGCCTGTGATGCCTCTTGCTCAACCACGCTCATCCTTCTCCCAGAACAGAAAAGCTCATCGGACGCTCTCGCAAATCCCTCGTTCCCCACGCCAAGCACATAGCCGGCGCTTAACCAGGCCTCGAGCCCAGACGCAGAAGGCAAAAAGGCTTCATGGCACGGTTATCTTATCAGATCATCTGATAATCTAGCCATGGGCTACTCTGATCGCAACCTTGCTCGACACCCTGGCAAGCGCCCTGATTTCGCCTATGGATCCACTGGCTTTCTCAAGCCATGTACGTAAAGTTCAGCTTTCAGGGTAGACCTTTTGGGAATGGCCAAGCTTGCAGGACCGGGCCGTCGGAGGGAAAACTCCTAAGCACAAGCCCGTAGCTGACCTTTTCTCATGTGAGGACTTGCTGTTGGACATACCGAGTTGAAGGGATTCATATCGCATTGAAGGCACAGAGTTGACATATTTCTAGAGAAAAAACACACTGGAAGATCAGTTTCATGGGATAACCCACAAGGCAGTTACCGAGAACTCCGAGACCGGGAATGACCCTTGCTGAATTCAAGCTCCTCGGCATCTTCCTCAGAGTTGTATCCTCCATCACGCGAGTTTCCTTTTCTGGACGAGAGGCCAAGGATTATGTTGCATCCAGGCACAACCAGACTAGTGCATACAAGGAGTAGTTGCGGTTCCTCGGCCAAGGCACACAGAGTTGCTTTGACCGCCCAGGTTCAGTGTTGAGGGTCTGCCAAGGCAATGAAATCTGATTCTTTTCTCAATCAGTATCAACTCTCGAAATTATTCCACTGCTCCAGAACACGAGAATGATTCTGCCTATCCAACTCTCACTCTCTGTCCATCATAACTCCCAAAAGGTCCATCCCACGGCAACAGTCGATGCCCCACGGAGTCAGCACCCGAATAGTCAACTCGATGTATGCAGCTGCAAGACTCCCTGCTAGCTCCGGGCTTCTACCAGGAACATAATGCATGCCGCATCTAACGTGGCGAGTTTATCGCCATACAGGGAACAGGCTGCGGCTCTAGTAAAATTCACGCTTGCTGAGTGAGCTTCAAGCAACAGCATTACAAGGTGAGACATATTTCTATTACTCAGTGGCTGGTTATGATGAACATGTGAATCAAGTCCTAGTCCATCTACAAGGCCTAGTACTCAAGGAGTAACTCACCTCTAACTTGTCTGAGCGCCCTAGTAGGCCAGCCTCTCGGCCCCCTCGGCTCCATCCAGTTGAAGTTATTCTCGCTCAGCTGCGGCACGTCGGCCTAGCGTCATGCAGTGGCGGGTATCGCCAAGTCAAAAGGATCACCTGTGACAAACAGGGATGACCAGACCATACCTCCCAAACCCACAAGATCGTCGTCGGAGACGGCACAAATGTCATGATTTTGGTAGTGTTGGTTCGGTCACATTGCATATACTCTATTTGCTAGGTTCCGGATTGTCGGGAAACGAGTTTCATTGCAACGGGAGCCGGGCCAAGGCTTGTCGGCGGAACGCTTTCGTTGCCGTGGGATGGCTGGACGGTAGTGTGGATGGTAGGGTGACCACCCAGTTCATGCATGAGAGACTAGACAGGATATGCATCCAGCCCGTTGAGGGATCACTAGTGAGGTGGACAACTATCGTCCTATGGACTCTTCTTGTGGTTCGACAGTTGTCTTGACCAGGGTATAGGACTAGTGATTTTAAACAAGGAAGATATCGCCGCACTCGCCCGTCAACACTTGGCTCTGCGAAGGGGCCCTAGACATCAGAATCCAAGAAGGCACTCTGTCTTTGCCTGCTAGCTAAGTTGGGGTAGGGAGGGGTTGGAATGATCATGTCCAGGTACTTCAGGATGGAGAGCCACCGGAACTCGCTATCCGCTCCTGACTAGCAGCCACCAGCTCATCCAACTCAGTTGAGCCCTCGGATTTCTACGATTTTCTTCGCTTAGAAGTAATTTACTCAGCTTTTCTCAGTCCTTTAAAGATCCAAACTCCCCTAAATAAGATTATATCTATCGATTCTCTACTCCTAAGTGATCACGGCCAGTATCCTCTAAGGCTCCCCTCATGGCCTTCGCACTGAAGTGATGTTTAATTAGGCGTTTGCCTTATCGGGATGATTTCCTGTTTCGGTGTGCTAGTCGATCACCGTCGGGAGCATCCGCCTTCCTCTTGACGTAGTGCTTGTACAGTTGTCCCTGGGCCTACCCAAGCACCTACGCATGCACCATGCATATGAGGATCCCTTGCAGGGTAGGTGGTACGATACTTTGGCCAAATAAATGAAACAACGGAAACGTCTTCATTTGTATTAGTTTTATTAGAAGTCTCGATGCATAGTAGGTCACTTTATCAGTGCTACATAGTTGAAAAGGGAGGTGAGTCATATTAATTCCCTTCACCTTGGTTCTGTAACACAGTCAAGATGAGCCTTAATATCCAGAACAAGATCAATTGAAAGTTACTTTTTGGCGTTCGTAGCCAGCCAGACTCTCTTGTCGAATTCACCAGTGCTCAGGTCCAATCTCCACTGTGTTGACGTCAACGTCACCCTTGAACCATCGCTCCTCATCCGCAATCTTGAC
The DNA here is from genome assembly GCF_023522795.1 of Fusarium solani. NCBI lineage: Eukaryota > Fungi > Ascomycota > Sordariomycetes > Hypocreales > Nectriaceae > Fusarium > Fusarium solani. The sequence continues at coordinate 2,574,862 of NW_027072147.1, read as the reverse complement.
GTTATTGCCGCTCATCTGCCTCTTCTTCATGAGGCCGTTCTCATCAAAAGTCCAGTCCTCGAGGCCGTAGCAGCGCCACCACTGGTTATCGTCGTCGTGGAACTCGTACCAGAACTGGACGGCAATCTGGGAAGACAGTTAGAACATGATACCTAGGACTTGAGCAGAGAATATCGACGTACTTTGTTGTCGGTAAACGCAAAGAGCTCCTTGCGCAGTCTGTATCCATGCTCCTTGTTCCATTTGTTGGTCAGGAACTCCTCAATCTCGTCACGGCCCTTGATAAAGCGGTCGCGGTTACGCCAGATGGAGTCGGGAGTGTAGGCCATCTTGACCTTTGAGGGGGTCCTGAAGTGTCACAATTAGTTTTCGTCCTTTAGTTACACACTGAATGGAGACTTGCATGGTGTTCCAAGCATCTTGAGCAGCCTTGACCTTGATCTGGGCCGTCTCCCTGGTGAACGGGGGCAGCGGGGGTTTCTGTTCAGACATTGCGAATTAATTGAGTTACTCAACGACGATTAATGCAGAGTAGAGTTGGTAAGAGACCTCTGAGGTCAGACTGACTGGCTTTTTATATGCCTGACTTTGCTCTCGGCGTGATCGGGATTGGGATGACGCGCCCTTGGTGTGACTGGAGTCCACCCCGCAGAGCGGCACGCGTTGCGGCAAAAGCGGCCTGATATGCTTTCTCATGATGACTGTTTTTTATAAATCATTTTATTTATACCGTATTTTAGGTTTTATCTGGCAGTAGTCTTGCTTGTACAGACCAAAGTCCCGTCGCTGTAGTTGGTCATTGTTAAGATACAAAAAATCTGTGTGGCAGAGATTGCCGCGGTTGGCGAGAACACACATGTCGGCAAATACAAACGACTCAATGGGACCGACGGGCGTAATTGGCCATGATCACTTCATACTGCTTATCGCCTTCTGGGCCATATGCATGAATCTGCATATCTCGTCTCACTGGTGCATTGACACGAGTTCTCCACATGGTGTGGCTTGAATGAGAAGAAATCGGACAAGTTCAGGTTCAGATAGTGAGGATCTTCTGTTTATGAAGGCTAAAAATATGGCATGGAGCTACTGTAGTTAATGAAGAAACATGAAAGTGCCATTGCTAGACGGCACGTGTGATAATGACGGAGCTTGCAGTGAGAGATCAGGCCACTTACACAAGTGCCGAGCATGGTAATCCGAGCTGAATCCGAATTAGTCAACTCATCTACATATTGGCCTTTCCCAAACTCAGGAGACATAGTTATACTGGCCCGCTGGCCAGGCGGAGAGCCCCCGTCAGGAATTAGCAGTTTGAAGCAATCGACTCAGCTCATCTCTTGCCCCTAGCCCATCGAGGGGCAGCCAGAGAACGGGATTCGGCATTCGTATTTGTCCGCTTGGGCATGCTCGAATGCTTGTCTTAATTGGGCTATGAAAAGCATCACGACTCAGCCCCACGCGTAATTGAAAGGATCCAGTGGGTTCGTCATATCATCTGGAACCCATGGGTGGTCAGGTTCACCGAGAACGCATTTCAACCTACACAATTCGGAGGAATTCTCCCTCTGCTACAGATGCGAATTCTGCTCAAGAGAAGGTGTTCTCCGCGATGAAGCAGAGCAAGACTTGTACTCTCAGAAGGCCGAAGTTCCAGACTCTCCGACTACGAAGACTGACTAATTTCTTTCTCTCTCGAGGTGTTTTTCAGGGACACTCTCAGCCCAGACTAGCCACTTGATACAAGATATGATATTACACAGCAATGCAGTGGGTCAATAAGGCTGAATTACACTTAAACAAACGCCCATTTTCTAGAGCCCGCGGATCGCATTCGAATGCACTTCCCATCTAGGAAAGTCTAGTGACGTGTGTTGGCTGAGACGGGTCAGCACTAGCCCCCAAGCCTGCCGCTATCCGATGCACGGAACGCACGGCAGTGAGACGAAGTGAAAAGCACGATGATGTAGCTGGTCGTCACTTTACATCATAGCCAGGCTGAGGATATAAGATCTCACGATGGTCTCTGTCTCTTGGCAGCAGCTCTGGAGTTCATCTGTACTCATTTCAGCTTCGACACAATGGCAGGCTCTTTGAGACTTCTCGTCTCTTTTTCCTTGCACTCTCTACTTTTCCAGACAGCCATCGCCTCTCCCCGCGCCGCCTCAAAGAGTCACGACTCTTCACCCTCTGTGGAATGGGGTGCTTGTCCTAAAGAGGTTCTCCCCGGTGTTGACTGCGGTACCATCGACGTCCCAATCGCATACCATAAAGGCAACTCGACCGCTGCAGATGGAGACAAGACAGTCAGACTCGCTCTGACCCGTCTGAACCACACGGGCAAGGCCGACAAACCTAAGCAAGGCACGCTGTTCTTCAACCCTGGAGGCCCCGGCGTGTCCGCTGCGTTCCTCGTCTCGGCGGCTGGCACGGGCTTCGTCTCGCAGCTTGACTTTTCCAAGGACCTACGCGAGGCCTACGACATTGTTGGTCTTGACCCTCGCGGTGCAGGCTTCAGCACGCAGGTCCAGTGTGATCCCAAGATCTTCAACGAGAGAGTCGCCACCTTTGTCGAGGATGAAGCCGGATACAAAAAACTCCTCAACTATAGCCGACGCTTGGGTGAAAGCTGCGCCAAGCTTACTGGTCCTCTGATAAACCACCTCGACAGCATTCACGCCGCCAAAGACCACGAACTCGTCCGCCGCGCTCTCGGCTCTCCCAAATTCAACCTCCTCGGTCTATCTTATGGCACTTTGATAGGCGCCCAGTACCTAAACTTGTTCCCCGAGACAGTCGGCCGCATGTCCCTCGACGGGCTGGTAGACCTTACCCAGTCCGAAACGATGACGCTCCTCACGGAGACTGTTACGTATGAGACAACACTGAACAAATTCTTTGACTGGTGTGATCACAACTCTACATGTGCTCTGCACGACAGGAACGCCAGCCGCACCTTTGACCAGATCCTCGCCCGCGCCGATTCCAAGCCGATTCCTGCGCCAGGCTGCAAGAAAACATGTCGGTCCGACGTCACCGGCGAAGAAATCCGATCTAACGTTCAAAACTTCCTCATCTTTGTCGACCTCCCTCTTGGCGACAACTGGATCGCACTCGGAGAGGCGTTGGCAGAAGCCAGCAAGGGAAATGCAACAGCTTTATCGACAACGCTCCAAACCTCACGCATCGCGACTGACTTGACTGGTGAATCTCCCTATGCATACCTTGCCATTGGATGTCAGGAATGGAAGCATCAGTCCCGATCAGCAACAGACTTTAAGCAAAAGCTCCTTACAGCTTCCGTATTTGCCCCAAGGACCCGCGGTGCCTCACAGTCATACTACTATCAGAGCACATGCATCGGCTGGCCAGCCCCAGTGACCGACATCAAGGCACCTTCGGCCAAGAGTGCGAAGGAGGCCCCAACCGTACTGCTAGCAAACTCTGTCTATGATCCTGATACCAGCGTGGCTTGGGCCCAGAGTGTCAGGGAGCAGCTGGATCACAGAGTGAGCATCACGAGGAATGGATATGGTCATACAAGCTTCTACCTTCATGGTGATACTAGCAAGGCTTTGGAGACCTTCCTAGCGAGTGGAAAGTTGCCCAAGGATGGGACAGAGTACAAGACCTGAGTGTGTGCATAGGAGTTACCAAAGAGTCTCGCACAAACATTTCTTGTATTTTTCTCTTCTTTGTTCCTGTATAATTATAACGCAATCATCTAAATTTCAGAAGTTGCTATCTTACAATCATATATCGCGCTCCCATAATTAGAATGATCTTCAAGGTAGCCACAGAGAGATGGCTGGTTCGGAGTGTGTAAGAATGGTTACCATGCAGACATCTGAATCCCCAGTCCTTCTGTTTCCATACCTATCCGAAAGTCGGTTTACATTTATTGCATCCTGACACTGAGTTCCATTTCCTCACGTGCATTTGCCAATCATACCCCTGCCACAACGTGCAGGACAAATTTCCTCTTTCTCTACCTTCCACATCCATCCTATCATGACTCTACTCAAAGTGTTAAACTTCTGCTCTTTGAGGATTCCCCGACATGGTAACTCCGTGGGGATATCGAAGTCCCTCTATCGCTTCTTCTCAACGCCGTCCGCTGCTCGAGTCATCAATGGGCCAATCGAGGAAGAAACACTCCCCGGAAACGCACTTCGACACCTCCACCCAACAACAGCCGGGCAGATCTTGGACGGAAGATTCAAAACCATTGCCAAGTTAGGATATGGAGGAGGTTCTACTGTATGGCTGGCAAATAATCTCAAATAGCAAGTCATTCAATCTGCCTCGAACATTCGTGCTGATATATCCTAGCAAGAGAGGCAACGAGTCTTCCAACCTTCCCTACGTCAGCATCAAAATCCCAGCGGCTTTTGCAGATGCCAAGAACGAGATGGGGAAACTTAACCTCATCCAAAACGCCAACCCATCACACGAGGGTTACCCATTCATTCACACGCCACTTGATCACTTTGACCTCTCTAGATCAGAAGGTACACACACCTGCTTGGTCTATGAGCCTATGCGGGAGACACTTTCCCAGTACCAAAAGAGATTCCCACGGCGAAGAATAGATGTTTCCATCTTTAAGCTGCACATCTATCTCATCCTTAAAGCATTGGATTACTTGCATACTAAATGTCAACTGATTCACACAGGTAAGACTCGCCAAGTTTCTCTTGTTGCAGTAAGTTTAATCACTTCCCAGATATCAAGAATGACAACATCTTGATGGGCATTGAAGACGACACCATCTTGGAGGAATTCGCCAACTTTTACAAAAAGCATGACCAGCGCAAACACGTTCGCGACGACGGCCGCATCGTCTACCTCTCAGACAGCGGCTTTGGAGAGCTCAGAGACTCGGTGCTGATACCCAAACTCTCTGATTTCAACACATGCTTTCCCCAACCACTGGAAGATAATATCAATATCCAGCCGATCCAGTCTCACTCTTACCGCGTTCCAGAGGTTTTGCTCGGTTGTCCGTGGACGGAGAGTGTTGATATCTGGAATCTGGGCGTTTTGGTGAGCAATTTTCTCCCGTGCTCTCAATCTTGAGGCCTAACTCGCTTGAACAGATGTGGAATATGTTGGAAGACGTCGATCTCTTTGGGAGGCCCGCGGGCAAAGATGGCCAATATGATGCGCAGGTTCATCTCGCCGAGATGGTGTCTCTTCTTGGTCCTCCTCCAGAGCAAGTGATCGAAACAGAGCAATATTTCCGAACGGCCTACCTCAGGGGAGCTATCACAAATCCACGGGGTAGAGCATGTGCAACGATGAATGAATATTGGGGAGGCCCTTTCTTCGACGAAAATGGTAGGTTCAATAACGGCATCTCTACTACATACATGAAAAGACACTGATATCCAGTCTTAGACCAGATTTATCGAGCAGACCTTGTCCTAGAAGGCAAAACATTGAGTCACATGGTCACCGAAGTGATAGACCAAGAGAAGGATGACTTTGTCGATTTTGCTGGCAACATGCTGCAGTGGATACCAGAAGACAGGATGGCCGCCAAAGAACTGCAACGTCATCCATTTCTCCAAGCGGTGGATGAATATTCTAAGATGGATTAAGAGAAGGCACCCTGGATGCCAGGTCGGGCGTTTGGCAGAAAGGTAAAAACGCAGCTCAGTACAAAAGGGACAACATCATTGAGTCTATAACATGGTTATTCCACAAAAGAAACTATGGATCATTCCGAATACGCCTCTCCACAAGCCCTTTGGAAAGTCCTTTCAAGGAACCCCAGCATCATCAAAAGAGTTGGGTGGGATCGCCCCTGATCAACCCCATGCTTCGGTCCCGAGACGTCAATCCCATCTCCGGGAGCACTGTCAATAAATCTCTCAGTTGCCAAGTGGAGGTCGTTTCGTAATGTTCTCGAATCCCGGGGAATGCATTAGTGCTCACAACAACCAGTTTCCCCTTGCTGTCTAGCCTTGTATCTTGAGTATGAGGGAATAACTACCTTGCGCCCGGTAAATACGGCGAGCACTATGTATCGTGACAGATGCCAAGCACAACTCTTGACCGCATGAGCTGTATTCAAGTCGCTCATTAAATTGAATATATGACGCCGCTGTTTCTTCCTTTGGATGCCGAATCTTGCCAGCATCCCCTTCACCCATCAGGCAAAGGCCTCAGTTACGATGAGACTCTCAATCTTGGCTTTTGCCCATTTTGTTGGTGCATCGACAATTCTTCAACTCAATGGTACAACCTATTACTCTCCAGACTCCCCAGCAGGGTCTGTTCACATCGAAAAATCATCCCGTCTCGACAATGTCCTGCCTGTGACCTATATCAACGAATTCCCTTCATCAGTCCAAAGCCTCCAGAAGAAGGTCACCGAGCTTCTCGATGGCGACGATGTCATCTCAAACTCTTTCCTCTCAACACTCATTCTTCCCGCAAACGCCCATGTGTCAGGCGAAATCAAGCAACATCTCAAGTCCATGGGCACCGGCACGTTCAGATCAACCTCTGCTGGCAAGTTGCCGTCTGGGCCATACTTTCTACATCCCTCTGGCCATCTATCCCGAGTCTACAGGCTCTACCTTGACTACAACATGGCCTTTGTCCAGGGTGTGACTGAAGGCCCAAACGGAGCGTATCTGCCATCTACCGCTAGTATTGGTGAGAGCGTCAACGCAGCCATCAGCATACCGGTTCCCTCTCGCCATTACTATCCAAAACCGTCCCCAAAACGGCCTCTCTCAGGATTACGACTAGGAGTCAAAGATATCTCCAAGCTCAAAGGCATCAGGACAGGCGCCGGCTCTCGAGCCTACTTCGATCTCTACTCGCCCGCAGACGAGACAGCATCGTCCCTCCAGCGTCTCATTGACCTTGGGGCCGTTGTCGTCGGAAAACTCAAAACGGCCCAGTTTGCTGCTGGCGAGGTACCCACAGCAAACTACGTGGATCAACTTGCGCCTTTCAACCCCAGAGGCGATGGATATCAAAGCCCTTCTTCTTCTTCATGTGGCACGGGCGCAGCACTAGCCTCGTATGACTGGCTAGACCTTGGTACGGGGACCGATACCACTGGCTCCATCCGAGGGCCGTCCATGGCGAATGGACTGTTTGGTCTCAGAGTCACAAATGCAAGCCTGCCACTCGATGGAATCCTGCCTGTTTCCAGCAAGATGGATACACCTGGATTGATTGCTAGAGACGCAAAGTTACTGCGGACGGCATATGAGAACTGGTTCAAAACCAAGGCAAACTACAGATCATTCCCAAAGCGCATCGTGTTGCCTGAAGAATCATGGCCATCTGCCAACATGACATCCATGCCCATCTTTGACAAGTTCATCAAAGATCTCTCTACCCTTCTCGGCGCCAAAGTCGAACGGGTCGACACGAACAAGTCATTCATCCAACACACAGGGAACAAGGAGGGCATCTCTGCCTATATCAGTGACTATCCTCTCGTTCTTATCAGGGATCAATGGCGGGCCCTTGGTGAGCCATTCATCGCCGATTACCAAGAGAGATTCGGAAGATTCCCTTTTGTTAACCCTGTTCCACGTACTGGCCTCGCCCTTGCCGCTCAAATTGATGAAAGCAGCTATGACAAAGCAGCTCACCACCTCGAGATCTACAAAGAATGGTACACTTCGCAGCTAGTACCGACTTGCGAGGACACCTTGGTCATTTACCCCTTGGTACTGGAGCCGAGCTATATCGGGATGAGTCGCTCAACACTTCTCCCCCTACGTTTCTGCCACCGGAGGCACATACGCTGCAAGCTGCAGCAGCTGGGCTACCAGATTATGCGGTGCCTATCGGTGTTCGAACGTTCAACTCAAGTGTGAGCATGCGACAGGAGGAGCTTCCGGTGAGCGTTGGCATTATTGGAGGTGCTGGATGTGATCAGATGTTGCTGGATTTGATTGTGAAGCTGGGGGATGAGTTGGATGGGTTTCACCCTGTAGTTAAAACTGGAAGAACCATGTGGTGAATACTTGAAGTTGAAGAAATTTGCTAATAAAAAGGAGGAAACCAAGGGCTCTCTAGCAAGCGAGTAAAGAAAGATAAAATGCAGAACTTGCTCTAAAAATAAACCCTGTCCTAAGATTAAAGGGCGATTACAGGAATTGCCATTCCGGGTATCCTCTCTACACACTTCTAGAAAACTCTTCTCTTAAAATCTCCTCGGTCAACACGCCAAATTCGTGTCTTCCGGCTCGGCCCCACCCCTCGGCATCCCACTCCGTCCGCGCGGGGTCGAATTTGTCCCGAGACGGCCGGTCGCTTATGTGATCAACCGGCTGCTGATGTGATCAAGACCGGGGATGAGCTGCTACTTCCGGGTGTTTATATATACAACTCCATCCCACACCATCTATTGATCCCCACCCCATCCATATCGACAAATCTTACACACCAACTTCGACACAATGACAAAGTTCAAGGTCACCGTTACTTCAGACACTGTCTGCCCGTGGTGCTACGTCGGCCGCAAGCAGCTTCAAGCCGCCCAACGACTCTGGCAGCAAAAGCACCCCGACTCCAACGACACCTTCTCCGTTAGCTACCAGCCCTTCCAGCTTCAACCGGACTGGCCCAAGGGCCCCGCCTCAAGCCGGTCCAAGCAGCAATTCTACGAGGAAAGATTCGGCAAGGAACGCGTTATCCAGATGCACAAGCACATGAAGGGCGTGGGCGAAGCGACTGGCATCGACTTCAAGTTTGGCGGACAGACTGGAAACTCGAGGGACTCGCACCGCGTGGTCCAGCTGGCCAAGAAGTACGGCGAAGAGGTGGAGGGCAAGGCCCTTGACGGGCTGTTCGCTGCATACTTTGAGCAGGAGCGCGACATCACCGACTACGACACCCTTAAGAGCGTCGCCGTCGAGGCGGGCATCCCGGCAGACGACTTCCAAAAGGCCATCATCGACAGCGACCAGGGAGGCAAGGAGGTTGACCAGGCGGCAAGCGAGGCGCGATTCGGCGGTGTTTCCGGTGTTCCCGACTATGTCCTCCAGGATCGGTTCCGGCTGCAGGGCGCAAACAGCCCCGAGAGCTTTGTCAGCGTGTGGGAGAGGATCAAGGCGTCCGAGGGTTCATAGGTGTCTCTTCAAACCAGGCGTTTAGGGTGATCTGACTGGAAGAGCACCTCTGTGCGCTTCTCCAAAACATCGTTCCAGAGTCTTTGGCCTTCAAAGCCAGGGACGTAGAATAATAGACCAATTTCTTGACTCGTCCACCAGCTTGCTCTGTCCATGTTTCCTGAACCCAACACGAGGTATTCGTCGTCCACGAGTGTCATCTTGAAGTGGCTCACGACTGGCTCGTCCTCCATGTCGCGTCTGGCATCGAGCTGTTTGTAGTAGAGAATCTCTAGCTTGCCCGGCACGATCGCTTGTGCTTCCGGATCGGACGGACGCGGCTGGTTGACCAAGGCATTGTACCTCTGAATGAACTTGCGCAGACACCAGGCGGTGGTGGTACCAGCAGTGACAAGTTGCTCGATAAGCATCATACCCTTGCTCGTCCTTATTTGCACGTCCACGCCTCGTGCAAGCGCCTCCAAGAGCCCTTCAACAACAGGCCATGACGTGACGTTGGGGGTGAGAATAGTAATCTTGCGCTGGGCGTTCGAGAATAGTGTCAGAAGGGCAGCGTTGAGAGGAGTCATGGGCGGGTTTGACTGTGACAAGAAGGGGAAGAAGGAGAATCTGGGATTGCGATGGTGTGAAGAAGGAAGAAAGATGGTTGGCACAGGGCCAGTGGTGGGAAACTCGATTGATTGCGTCGCTGTTTCGTTGCCATTGGTTGAGTTGACGGTATTCTCGGGGAGGCGGGTTATCGATATCTCATCATGGTCATCATCATGGCGAGAGACCTTGCTTTCTCCCCATACCCTCTCATAAAAGGCAGACAGACGATCAACAATGTCGCCCTCAACTTCAACGCAGCCTTCAAACCACCTCTCCCAGCTAACATTGCAGCTCGGAACCCACGCCCTCTTGCCATCTACAATCACAAACTTGGGGTGCATGACACTAAACGGGGTAAAGAACAGACTCTTGACCGTCAGCTCGATGCGCGCGTTTTGCAGCACGTCCTTGTCCGGGAGACCCAGCTTGGGCCACTGCAAGGGAGGGTAGATATAGCCATCTCTCGAAGCAGGATGGAATAGTTTCTGAAATAGGCCGCGAGAAGAGAATCCAATGGTGATTTTGAGAGGCGACTCGACGTTGGCTTCCGCACGCGCAGCCGCAAGCTGGAGAAGGGCTTCCCGGATAGCATCCAGAGACGGAGAATCGGCCCAGTAGCAGGTGATGAGCTGAACAGAGTGTTTGGCGCTGAGAATAGCAGGAAGAAGAGCGCGCGTGTAGATGGAGTGACCTGTCCCAACGTACAATGCTCTAGGCGAGCTGGTAGTGACGAGCGAATCGATATTGTCAACGTGGTGATTTGGAAAGTCGTCCTGCTGTTCGTCGCGACGCGACTGAAGGAGTTGTTTCCACGGTCGCACAAACGACTGAGGGAATTCTGAAGATGTCATTTTACCTTTTGAATGTTGATTACGGATAGAAAGAGAAGCAATTCATGTCAAGGGAGGATGATGTTGGTGAAGGGATCAAGGAAATTGGTGTTGGCGGCGCAGCAGATGACGCGGGAGACATGGATGGCCTGGGGAGGCGCCAAGTCATGATCCTTGGAAGCTCCACGTGGGACGAGATTGAAGAGAGTCAGCATAAACAGGAGACTTGCTATGCGATTGATGAATGCCATTTTCATGCTCAATAATGGTTATTTGCTATTTAAATAGCCATGTCGAGCTGTTTGTCGCATCCTTGGAGACTGGAAGCTGGTGTACAGGTGACCTCCACGTACCGTTTAGGAAGCGCCACAGAGGAGACCGTTGACGAACAACAACCAACACCGAAGCAATTTAGTACATATATCGAGGTCAATGATAATAGAGAAATCAATTAATTCTCCATCTAACCATTTACTTGCAATTAAATCGCATGGCTACCCGAACTGTCGCATTTACTGTTAGTAATCCACTCACCGCCTTTGACACGCGGCAGAATCCCCCACTACGGCGCCTCCTATCTTGAAGCCCGTCCACCACTAGCATCACCTCAACCTCCTGTCTCCTACGTACATATACAAAAAGCAGAAGCAGCTCCTGCTTCCCCTCTCCGGCCATGTTGTCGGGCGTCCTCATCTTCAACCAAAAGGGCGAGAACCTCATCTTCCGCGCCTTCCGCAACGACTGCCGCCCCCGTCTCGCCGACGTCTTCCGCATCCAGGTCATCTCCAACGCCCAAGTGCGCTCGCCCATCCTGACCCTCGGGAGCACCACCTTTAGCCATGTCAAGCACGAGAATATCTACCTGGTGGCCATCACCAAGAGCAATGCCAACGCCGCTCTGGTCTTTGAGTTCCTCTACCGCCTGATCCAGCTCGGCAAGGGCTACTTTGGCAAGTTTGACGAGGAGGCTGTCAAGAACAACTTTGTCCTGGTGTACGAGCTGCTAGACGGTGAGCGCCCTTCCCTTTTGGTCATTACTCTTCTAATTCCTCAGAAATCATCGACTTTGGCTACCCCCAAAACACCGAGACCGACACCCTTAAGATGTACATCACCACCGAAGGCGTCAAGTCGGAATCCCGCCGCGAAGACACGTCCAAGATCACCATGCAGGCCACCGGCGCCCTCTCCTGGCGCAAGGCCGACGTAAAGTACCGTAAGAATGAGGCTTTCGTCGACGTGATCGAGGACGTCAACCTGCTCATGTCGGCCACCGGCGCCGTCCTGCGCGCCGACGTCACCGGCCAGATCATCATGCGCGCCTACCTCTCGGGCACCCCGGAGTGCAAGTTTGGCCTCAACGACCGACTTTTGCTCGATAACGACGGCCTCCTGAGCCTCCCGAGCGGGAACAAGATGGGTACAAAGGCGACAAAGGCAGCAGCTGGCAGTGTCACCCTCGAGGACTGCCAGTTCCACCAGTGCGTCAAGCTGGGCAAGTTTGACAGCGATCGCATCATCAGCTTCGTCCCCCCGGACGGCGAATTCGAGCTCATGCGATACCGTGCCACCGAGAACGTTAATCTCCCCTTCAAGGTGCACGCCATCGTCAACGAGGTCGGCCGGTCCAAGGTGGAATACAGCATCGGCGTCAAGGCCAACTTTGGCTCCAAGCTGTTCGCCACAAACGTCATCGTCAAGATCCCGACGCCCCTCAACACGGCCAAGATCACGGAGCGCTGCACCCAGGGCAAGGCCAAGTACGAGCCCAGCGAGAACAACATTGTGTGGAAGATTGGCCGCTTCACGGGACAGAGCGAGTACGTCCTCAGCGCCGAGGCCATCCTGACCAGCATGACCAACCAGAGGGCGTGGAGCCGACCACCACTGAGCATGAACTTTAGCCTGCTCATGTTTACGAGCTCAGGGCTGCTGGTGAGGTATCTCAAGGTGTTTGAGAAGAGTAATTACTCGAGCGTCAAGTGGGTGCGGTACATGACGAGAGCAGGCTCGTATGAAATAAGGTGAGTCCCAAGAGTTTTGACTTGAGTATCTGGCTGACAGTTGCAGATTTTAAATGTACATCAGGTGGCAGAACATGTATGGCGTTATGGTATATCCCGGCAATAGCCAAGCGGGCATCATCTTTTCTTCAGCATTACACTTTCTTCACCGTGATATATCAGTTCTACCTTTTGTCTGTGACCCTTTGTGCCCTCACTCGTCCTCAACTACCAAGACTCTGACCCCCTGAAACTTGCCCTTATCGTCGTCTCGTTGTTGACTCCGTATGGCAGCGGCAATGATTCTCGCAAACATGTACGACGGATGCTCTGTCCAGCCAAGCCCCTCAAGATCAAACACCTCGACATAGCGTCTCGAGACTGCGCGGACAATATCACCTGGTCTGGTTTCGTCGTCCTCATTTAGATCCTTCCACAGCCGATCCCTCGTCTGAAGGGCCTCCGCTTTGACGTCTTCTCTGTCGCATCCCTTACACCGTCCCGCACAGTCATCAACCAGATACAACACCTCCAATCCCTTTTGAATCGTGGAAGCGAAGAACGTAATCTCCTCGAAACCCATCTCTCCGTACAATCCCGTTGCCCACGTCTCCGTCACATCAATGGCAATCCTCTTGGCCCGTTGCAGAGTAGATGCCATCTCGCCTGACCACTGGCTCTGAAGCATTTCCCCTATCGGCGGCGGACAGTTCAACGTCTCGATAGCCAGCTGAGTATGATCGACTGGATATTCACGGAAGCGCAGCATGAGCACATCGGATGTTGGTATCATGATCTTTTGCGCTCGGCCGGGAAGGTGTATCGTATTGGTCTCTTGTTTCGCCTGAATATTTCTCGCAATGTCATATGCAGCGCGGTTGATGAGCCGTGAAGACGTTGCCGCGCGATATATGCTCGAATCAAACGCGCCATGCCCCGATTCAAAGCGATCGAAAAACACCTGCTTCTTGTACTGATCGGCTACTTCTCGCTTGGCCTCAGACTCCCTGAAGGCTTGTTCTGCACGCTCTTCGCCCTTCCATGAGGGAAAGCAGACGTCAAAGACGTGCATGGCAGGGTCAGAGGGAGTGTATTCCTCCCATATTTGGGTTTGGAGTTCCAGCGGGAGTCTGGTGAACTGATGGAACTCCATGATTGTGGTCTAAAGAGAGCAACGGGTGCTTTGCTCAATTTGACTTCATGCTCAACTCGTTTCAAGCGCGACGACTATCATATCTTATATCCTCCTCTCTCGCCTTAAGCATCCCACGTCAGCCACGCTCCATCTGACGAGATATTATCAAGATATCAGCGCTAACATTCTCTTTGACAGAAGGATGTTCTGGATTGGGTGCTGGGACTTGTACATGGAATCATGTGGCGAAGGAGGCGGCAGAGGCGCCGGGCCAAGTGTAAGACGCAGGGCTGACAACACAGCAGAGTAGCATTTTATCCGTTAGTCTTGTCATTCCAAGAATAGCTTCTCTGACCATAATGATTACGCTTAATATGTAAGCAGCCAAGTTGCTGCCACTGTCATTGATAGTCATCCAGACAGGGGATATCACCAAGGTCACATCTTGACCCAGCACAAGAAGTCACAATTGCACCAATTACAAGCTTTTCTACTACCTTATGGAATGATAAAAATTAGTGGAAATTGTTCAATTAAGCTTCCAAGAGAAACTCTAGCTGAAGGATCTGTCTAAACCTCACGCTCAGCTCTAAACAAAACAATGCAAGCATCGACTTTTCCCTACCCAACTTTGACTCAAGAACTAACTCATCGCGCCTCAAAAACCTTTCGAATCTCACTCACAGCAAGATCCGTCGCAAGACAAAGCTGCAGCTGAATGCGACACTTGGGCGGGTTAAGAAACCCCCCTCCAATAGCCCACTCCCCCAACCCATACAGCTCGTTCGCACTATCAACAAAGCCGTACGCAGTCCGATAGCTCACGATTATCGAGATTAGACCACCTTCTTCTCGGACCTTGCTGATGGCTTTGCCTCCGTCTTTGGACCAGCATCCTGCACCCATGCCGGCTAGGACTATGCCTTTTGCTCCGCATCTGATGGACTCTGCGAATAGCTCAGCCTCGAGTTCTGGATGTCCGCATAGGATGTTGACCTTTGGTAGACCTTTCGAGGGATCTAAGCGGCTAATGTCAAAGTGACGCCAGCAGTTTGCCCTCACGGGGGGTAGAAGAAGTTGGGCATTGAGTTCTCAAAGGTCCCTAGGTACCCTTGGTCACCGGCCTTGAAGGCATCAACCCTGTTGGCGTTGATCTTTGTCGTGAACCTAGCGGAGCAGATGCGATCGTTGAGGACAATCATTGTGCCTCGTCCTTTGGCATCCTTACAGCTCGCCAGACGAACAGCCTCGAGGAGGTTCATGGGTCCATCAGGACTGAGCGACGAAGCAGGCCGCATAGATCCAACAAGAACAACAGGCTTGTCAGACTTGATAGTCAAGTCGAGAAAAAAGCCGTTTCCTCAATCGTATCCGTTCCGTGAGTAACGACAACACCCGAAACGGAATCATCCATGAGATCCCTTTCAATCTGCTGCGACAGACTGATTAGCACCTCAGAGTTGAGATCGGGACTTCCCAAGTTGCAGATTTGCTGGCTAGTAATCTCAGCAACATGTTCTAGCTCGGGAAGCCCCGGATCAACTCGTCAACCCTGAGGGCGCCGGACTGGTACATGGCTGTGGATGTGCTGCTGGGGGCAGCGCCGGCGATGGTGCCGCCAGTGGCGTAGATGATGACTGTGCCCTTGGTAGTCATTTCGCGTGTGGTCTTTGTTGTGTATCGGTGACGGAGTCTAGTATCGATGAAGGTGGTTTGCTACAGTCAGTGACAGGCGCCCGGGCTATGTATACTGCCTCCAGCTCAACCGCGTCAACGAACAGGAATTAAGCCTATTCATGTTCTCGTCTGTATTTAATTGTTCGCCCTTAATGGTAGCAATTGTTCAGCTCTACAATCTAGTACACCAAAAGTGCAACGTTGGTGTTGACAGAAAGAAAAGAAAACCACCGAACAAGCACATTGCTCAAATGAGCTGCTTGGCCACCAACAACACAAACTTGGAGTTTACCCAATGACATCGTCTACGATTGTACGTGAAAACAATCGCCCCAAGGATCGTGCCGAAAAAGAAAAAAAACTCAAGTTACACCCAAAGACTCTACATTTAGAATGATACCCTACCTACCACGTTACTAGCGAGTTTACACAAGGACGTGTTTGCTCACCAATAGCCTCCAACAGCAAAGCATCCCAAACAATAGCTGCCTAAGATCTCCAATATCACTTGCTAGCCATCGCGGCTTCTGATACTGCGGCTGAAGTCGCCTCCTCAGAACGCCACGGAAGCTCAGCGCTCAATATTAAAGGAGATACAGAGTGTGACCCGGCCCACGCCGCTGCCACGAGGTCTTCACGTTTTTCCGGTAGTACTGCCCAAGTTCTAGGCCTGAACCTTCTACAGCTGATCAAGCTAAGAAGCAGTAGAGTCAGCTGCTAAAGAGCAACAGTCGTCGTTTAAGTTTGCGACAACAACCAACAGGTTAAACAGTCTCACAATCTACAGCTTCCATCCCACAGATTCTAAAAAGGCACATGTAAGCTCTTTGTCGCAGAATTCATCCCGGCATGCCACGAGCTATCCACGAGGTCTGTCCTCCGAAAAGCATGTGGTGCCCCAGAAACCAGTGCAACATCAAAAAACTCCAAACAGTCCAAAAACTCGCCCCTACGAGACTGTTTAGTGTTGATGGACCTCCTATTTATGGTTCCAGCCCCCTATTTACCAACTCGTATTCAATCTTTTTTCCCTCTTCCTCCTTCGCTCTGGACAAGTCGATTGGCGTTCCTTGTCGTCCCGTTGCACTACGCCGGCAACTCCATGTCGCACATCCCGCTGACTCTTTTAGGATGCGAAATTGTCAAGAGATGAATCTCGGGACCGAGATGACCTCAGCCTCGTTGAGATGCTCCTCTCTGGCCAGGTGGCACCGTTGATCAAGCATAAAGGGTCCTTTTCCCCCTCGGTTCTGCAGGTCCCTGACATGTTGATGCTTCTCAGGCATATTCACTTGCATGATCCAGCAACTCACAGTTCCTTTCATAGACCAAATCTGCCTTGAAAGTCCATAGAGTTCTCAACCGCTTTGTGGACTCTTCAACCCTCTCCCCTTTGTCTATCAGGACTAAACAACTCACCACATCAACTCACACACAAAGACATAACCTTCCCTCACCATACTTCCCCTTTCAGTCAACACCTTTATCAGCTTCTGTCACACACTCACCCACAATAACCCTCTCATCTTCTCGATCCAGAGCAAACAACCTGACTGTCCAAATCACGCCACCAGTCAGCTCAAGATCCCCTCTCGCCTCGACTTGCCCACGAACGAATCAACCCTCATCAAACCCAAGATCCCGAAACAAGCCATATTTCTCCCCGATCACGGCCCCCTCAGCCCTGCTCGATCGTATCAGCTGAGCAACCTCCCGAGACACACACACCACTTTCGTGTAACCTCACACGCTGCTGCCGCCATGTGCATCGCCCACTACCTCCACTACCACCACATCCCCCCTGCTCCCGCCCCGTGAGTTACCTCTGCCACTACAGCTACTGCGCTGCGGCCCTCTACGATCCCCTCAGCGGGAGAGCCCTCGCGCCCTGCGACGACATCTCGGACAGCTCCCCAGGCGGGGACATTTCCAACCCCTGCACCATGGGCCTCTGCCTGATAAATCCCAGGTGCAAGTCCGGAGCCTGTCGTCTTGAGGATCTCGGCGGGCGGTGGGTGTGCTGCGCGTGTGGGAGGGGAAGAAACTCGAGCTATCAGTGCCTCAACTACCAACCCACGGCCCCGGATACGTTTTGCTATCACCAGATCTGTGAGAACTGCACAGAGGACAAGACGTAAGGAGCGTATCATTTCGAGGCCGAAGAATATCGGAGGGTGTATATCCAAGTTGTAAGTGAGACATTCAACCAGGGCCCTGTTCATCCGAAATCTTCAAAGGGGGGGTGAATATGCACATTCACGCCTTGGAATACTAATCACGACCAAACCGCCACAGACGACGGCTCTCTTCACATCTTTTGTCTATTACCTATTTCGGGAAGCGTTCCATCATTCAGTCCATCATATACTGGTCTTGCCCTTCCAGATTCGCTCATCACATAGCCCTTCTCGGTAACTCACAAGGCACTCGTCCTCCGATCTTTGTCCTCTTTTGCCAACTCGACGAGAATCAAGGTTCCTCAAAGCCTCATTCCCAAGGGCCCGAAAAGCATGAATAACCGACAAGAGCAGCTGTTACACACCTCAACAAAAAGAACTCTCCATCTCAGCATCACCGACGAGGCTCACGATGTTCCTCGTTCATGAGCCCAGGCCGCCAACTCTGCATGGGGAGAAGGAGTCAAATCTTGGCTTCGGTTTTCGCGTTGGCTTGATACAAGATCCGTGTTCC
Organism: Fusarium solani; assembly: GCF_023522795.1. Classification (NCBI taxonomy): domain Eukaryota; kingdom Fungi; phylum Ascomycota; class Sordariomycetes; order Hypocreales; family Nectriaceae; genus Fusarium; species Fusarium solani. The sequence continues at coordinate 2,556,828 of NW_027072147.1, read as the reverse complement.
AGCTCTGATCATCTTCCCGATCTTCTTCGTCAAGAGTTTGACCAGCCATGTCCGCCTTCGGGTCTTTCCAATACGGTTCGAGTTGCGTGTTGTTGCAACCCGTCTCCTTTTTTTATCGATTTCTTAGGGAGGGATATTGAAAGGACAGCGGGAGAAGGGAATAAATAATAGGGCATCTTGAAAAAAGTATAAATGGCTTGTTTCTTCATCTGAAGTTTAGAATCACTCTCGTCAATTCGTTGTCTGTCATCTTGAGCATTTTTGAGTTTAATATACTGCAATAACCTCAATATTAACTATCCAACCTCTCAGACCCTCAAATCAACTACAACACACCACCAACTCTCATCAAAGTCTCACCCAAAATGTGCCATCAAGTCACCTTCCGCCTTGCTTGCGAGCACGTCTCTACACACATCACCTACTGCCCCTCGGGCCTCGCGCGAGGCCGCAGAGCCTGCCCGAGCACCACCAAGCAGTCCATCCCGTACCCTCCCCCCTCGGGCTACACGCTCCCCAAGTGCCCGCTCCCGGACTGCCCCTTCGAGGCCAAGAACCAGGCCTGGGACTGCTGCTGGTGCGGCAAGACGTGGAATGTCGGCGGGAGGTGCAGCTGCGTCATGATTGGCGAGGGGGCCACGTACCGCTGCGAGCACATCTGCTGCAAGTCGTGTATGCCCTCCAGGGAGTATTCTTCCTGAGTTTGGTTGGATGGGAAGCAAGTTTGCTGGATACCCAGGATTAGGGCGTGTCGAGTTTGGCTTAGTTTCGTCGAGTTGACAGTAATAATCGAGAGTTCTCATCTTGGCTTACGGGCTACTGCCTTAATTACTCCATATATGCAGCCAACCCACCGTCGTCACTCTCGTATAGCCTCTCAACTTCAATCTAAAGGTCTGCAGTAAAAGCAAGACCAGACGCAGTCTTCTCTTACCTCACCGCTCGTGATCACATCTCCGACCACGCCGGATCTTGTCCTCGTGGCTTGTCCCATCTCCTCCCGAGGCTGACATGTCCCGTTGCACCAGATCCCGTCAGCCTGCATTGCAAGACCAGGGGGTCTAAATCGAGATGCACAGCTACACGGCCGAGGGGGCTTCGATCGAGGTCTTGTGGACGGAGTCGTGCTCTCACCAAGATGCAGGACTCGGCGAGTTTCGGGGTGTTGTGTGAGTTTATAAGTTCTCTTGACTCATTGATCATATCAGTTAGTGAAACTAACAAGAACCTCGTTCAATCCAGTTCAACCATCATCACAACTCAACCCAACTCACAGCCTGCTTACCTGCTCCCCAGTACCAGGCTCCCGGATCGATCTCGTCTCGCAGACCGCCCCTCGTAGCCGCCCATCCAGCGGGGCATCTTTGTACCACCCACGCACCCAGCATCCATTCACGAGGCGCCTCGTCACCTCGCCCGCCGTGCACATTTTCCAGATCATCGTGGCGTCCTATCAATCCCCCGGGGACCGTCGCACAAACCCCCCCTCTAGCACCCGAGACATTGAAAGCGCCCAAGAAACCACCACCATCATCGCAACACGCCGCATCGGAGGGCAAGCAACCTCCGATGATGCAGCGCCGCAGGACACGATCTTGAGAGAGCAGCCACTGGATCCAAGGGCTGGGGTGGTGCAGGACGCCCGCCTGCCTGAGGGTGTTGACGGTGGTGTTCGTCGTGGATGCTTTGAAGTGGGTTTGGGTCTCGAGAAGTGAAAATTGCTTCGCTGATGAGTTTGAAGCCGAGGTCGTCGAGGTCGATCTACGCAGATGGATAGGCTGCTCTGGATCCTGGTGGGCGAGTTGACGAGGTGTATAAATAGGGGATGAGTGAAGCTGCTGTTGATGGGAGTTGGCCTTGTTTGCTGTATTCCACTTCATCCTTCTCAACTCAGAACCTCAACTCGTCCGTCCAAATCCAATTTCTCCTTTCTTGACCTCATATCAGGCTTCTTTGACTTCATCTCACCTCCATATACCCCTTACCAACCTCCCAGATCCCATACCACAGCATATACTCCATCCCAATCCACAACCAGCAACATGTGCCACGGCCATCCTCGACATCACCCCTGCTCCCACACGTCCATCAACTGGCACTACTGCCCCTCTGCCCTCATCGACCTCGAGACGGGCTACGAGACGCCCTGCTCCAACATCTCCTTCGCTGCCGCCCAGCCCACCAACTCTGACTGCCCCCTCCAGAACTGCCAGTTCAAGAGCAAAGGGGGCAGTTGGACCTGCTGCTCGTGCCGGCAGGGGCCAAACACTCAAGGATGGTGCACCATGCCCCTGAGCCGTCTCGAGATGGATCCCGAGTCTTATGCCGTCGAGGCTGTTGAGACGACGTGCGATCACGGGTGCTGTAGCAAGTGTATCCGATACGGTGAGTTCATCCCTTACCTCTCATCTACCAACTCTAACACATCCAGGCTCGAGTCGCGATCCAACACCCGACATGACGTTCCCAGAGATGCGCAAGGGCTCGGCATCCCGTAAGTTCGGATACAGCAGCGCCACAAAGTCGCATCGGCGCGGCTCGGCCTTTTCTCTCATCGGGGGGTTCCCGGTCACGTCTCAAGAAGACTCGACGCCGTCCCCGTCGACGTCCGAGTCGAGCTCGGGAGGCTCGGGGTACAAGATCGACCTGGAGTATGCCTCGGGCAAGACCAAGTCCAGCAAGAAGAGACACAAGTCCAAGCGCTGATGATGATGCGAAAGGGGTTGGTGTTTTGTACATTGAGTCTTGTAGAGCTGAAATACATTCGTCTTATCCTTTGTGTATCACCAAGTGTGTGCGACTTCACCGGGTATAAGAGCAAGCCATACCATGAACATCTCCGGTTTCTCCGTCTCGGGCTATTCTTCTGTCTCTAACGACAACGAAACCAGACACGGTCAAAGCACGTTTCTCATCTCCACCCAATGCCTCCTCACCAACCAAGTGTCCGCCAAAGCATACAGCTACTTCCACTGCGATATACTTTTAGCCACAGACGTCCGAATGAGTCCACCTTGGCGTCCGAGATGAATCAAAGCGAGCGTTGTTGGCTATCCAGCTGCCGAGACGCACCCGCTGCCGAGACGCACCCACTGCCGAAGGAGGGACGGACGCTTTCTTCAAGCGGGATAGTTTGGCCAGAAGTCGATGATTTCCGACGGGCAGGTTGATCTATCTCTCTCAACAGCTGGGAGAAAATGCCACGTGCTACGTCTGCAGGAAGAACCAGGATCTGGCTCGTGGTCTCCTCGTGCGTGGCCGGGGCGGGTACTGTATGATTGACAGGACAGCGCCTGAGACGAAAACTTTGGGGGGGCTGATCAAATCAGGGACCAAGGGAAGGACGACAAAGAGGCCGGGCCATGATGATCCGCGAGAGCGGGCTGAAACGTCAGCCCATTGCCGCCAAAAGGTGTGACTCTGGCACTCTGGTGAGCAAAGCTGATGATTCGTCTAGAGTTGTAGAGATGACGGATCGTTTGTGAGAGAGGCTCTGCTTGCTTTGTTCAGTGCAACTCCACCAGAAGCGAGTAACGCCCAACATTTCCCTCCTACTCTACCCGAGTTATCTCGACTTTCCCATGGCCAAACGAGGTCAATCGTATGTTTGGGACTAAAAAGATGGATTTGTCTTTGTGAGACATGCCATCAAAATCTTAAGAGGCGATCGACCACCAACTCCACCGGAATTAGCAGCCATCCCGTAAGGCTAAGGCGGCGCCTTTTGTTGTTGGTGTCGGATGACGAGACGAGCGAGCGGCAGCCCCGATGGCGCCTCGCGCGAGACGAGACCGACCCAGATGGATCCGGAGTTTAATGGTTTGTCTCTTGTGAGATTGGGTTGTCAAAGAAAAGAGACAGCTGGGCTGAATATTGTCAGCTGAAGCTACGGGCGAGCTATTCCCGTGATTGATGATCAACCTCGAGATGGGCTAGAGTGTAATTGTTCAACATCTTGTCAAGGTCAGTGTCCGGCCGTTGGTTGCACAACCTCGACCTGAATACCTCCCTCGCCTCTGCTTGTTCATTTCCACATTGTAATGCGGGTCTCGTGTTTTTTAACTCTGTCACCCACACGCACTCTCACTGCAAGGGCATTAACAAAAAAATAAAACAAGAAGTGTTGATCATTGTCCGTGAATCCAAGGTTGCGCTGAAGGCATCACCATCGTAAACACTGCCAGTCACCACCACCCCTCGCTTAGCGCCCCCATTCACAGGTCAAGCAAGCACATCGTCATTCAATCACCATGATGCTACTGTAACTTCCTGCTTGCCCAGACAGCCTGATCCAAGGCGTGCGGCAAGGTTCATGGCTCCCACGCGAGTGGCGCACCCAGCTCCTGGCATTGGCTGGATTGGCACACAAGCCGGAGTGCCAGGCCCCGGGGCCGATGAGGGCAAAAAAAGTCAAAGGGGTCCTAACTAGAGCGTGTGATGTTTAATGTTTCGTCGGGTTGAGATTCTCATTCCAGGCCTTGGAGATCACTAAGAGAATGCCTCGTGGGGCAGAGTCATCCACTCTTTGCCTGCGAGTCTGCATCTCTGTCCCCATCTGGACCCCCCCTGGCGCGAACCTGGACTTTGAACCCCTGGAAGACGAGACGTGCTTGCAGCTGCACACCCTCAGCTTCCCCCGGCTAGAGGCCACGAGTCCACGAGGCGCCGACGTGGAGGATTGGCCAATCACTGGGTCGACTCTAACGGGTGATCACCGAGGCGTCACTTGATGAGGGCGAGCGGATACAGTTCCAATACATTACCGACCGAGAAATCCAATATTGAAAAGATGAAGCTGAATAGCTTCTCCTCTAGGCCCTCGACCAATGCTCTGTAGAGTCTGGGCTGCAGTGCTCGGCCCCGCCCGGGGTACATGATGTGTCTGTCGTCGCACAGGTACCGCTCGTCTCGTCTCAGGGGGGCCATGTCTGTCTGTCCTCTCTCCACTCCTCCAACACCCATCACCATCACCTCAATCGTGCCATCCAAAGCAACCCCCCTGGTCTCTGTTCTGAAACTTGGGCTTACAAGTTACCTCGCTTTGAGAGTGATCGGCTTCATCTCGTCCTTCTGTAATTATAGCGCCCGCCGCCATCGTTGCACCTCTTGACACTCTAACTAGTAAACAACATTTGGAATTAATCCTTCAAGTGACTTGTACTACGGCCGTACCACCTCCCACCCTCCAAGTACCTGAGTAGAAAAAAAAAACGACCCCAAGGTGGTACTGTACCTCACAGTAAGCCCCTCACCTCCCTGAGAAGTGTGTGCACCTTACGCACGCGCAGCGCACGCACGCACGCGCTGAGACCAAGACCAGACCAGTCCATACCATCCATGGCCATTCCCGTCCCGTCTCATCTTCGTCCTCTCTTGTTCTCTTTAATCTCCAAGTCCTCCCACCCCCTGCTCGCCATTTCTTTTTACTCCATCCTTTGCCCAATTTCTTTTTCGTGCCCGTTTTCCCTCTCAGTCTCTCCTCGTTGACTCTTGTCCACTATAACCTGACCCGACCAGACCAGACCACGCCAGACCACGCCCAACTCGATCAAGCTCCGATTCACCGTCGCGCACCAAAGCAACTTAACTACCTACCTATAACTCGATCCATTCAAGCCTTGGCTACCATACCACAACCTGCCGCGCCTTGCCTGTCCGGTCCTCTCGCTCCTCCGACTATCGACTCATCCGTCGTTGCTCGCCTCTTCTCTCGACTTCAAACCCTCAATCACTTCCGTTTCATACTCGTCGCTAGTATCCACCAGCACCAGCTTCTCTTCCTTTTACCCAAGCCAGCGTCGTATCGCGCATTGTCCACCATCATGCCTGCCTCCTTGGACTCTTCCCGGCCCATCATGGCCCCTTCGGTACGTCCTCCCCCTCCTCTAGGTTGTTTCGCCCGCCTGTCTGCCCTGTCCCCTTCACCGGGGGATCCGCTGTCTGCCCACCGTGGTGTTTGAGGACGCGAGCAAGTCAACTGTTGAGATGTGACTGATTGTCCATCTTTGTTTGCTTGCTCCGGTCGCCTGGTTCAGCTTGTCATCATCGTCTTTGTTCCCTGTCTACCAATACCCTGCCATATACTCTCTTCTTTGTTCTATATCTCTCCTGTTTCACTGTCGCAACCCTTCACCTTTCACATTCAAAACCACTTGACTCCTGCCCATCCCTCAACATGGCCAAACCTCTTCCCTGGTCCTCTTCGCACGCCCACTCCCAGCCCAGCCGTCGCAAGCAGGATCAAAAGCAGGATCAACCAGCAGCTGACCCTTCCAAGAACCGCAACTCCGTTCGCTTCAGCACCTACAGCATGGCTCCCTCGTTCGCTCCCACCGTCCAGACCACCGATTCGGCCCACGCCGAGATCCGCGACATCGCCACTGGCCTCGACCGCATGGAGAACAAGGCCCTCACCTCGCAGCGCGTCGTCCTCACCGACGAAAAGACCGACACCATGAGCAAGCTCGCCCTGGGCGCCAAGCTCGAGCGCGCCCTCGACAGGAGGATGGTCGGCCAGGACGCCGTCATGCGACCTCGCGGTCAGAGCCTCAACGAGAAGCTCAGCGAGAAGGCTGAGTAAACTTGATCCTCTCGCGGCTGAATATGCCTCGATCAAGCAAAACTGCCTCTTGTTTCCCACTCGAGACCAGCGTTTTTTTCTCGTTTTTCGCAAAGGCATGCTCCTCCTCGCTTCGGGCACCCATCGCAAACCACCCGCATTGGCCCACGACCATCAGCCCAACTCCAGGGGGAACAAAGGACAACCCACACCACTTTAGCCCCCCTACCAACCAACCATACCACCCGCCAAAGCCTCATTTTTTCACGAATACAGACCCCAAACTCAGGATACGCACACCATGAAAGACAGTTACTGTTTTCCTTTTTAGTTCTCTCTTATTTTTAATGGCATGTCAGGGATGGATAAACGGGGGAAGGGAACAACGTGACATGGTGCCGAGCCCAGGACTTCTACCGAAGATTCCGGAGTTGGTTGGAATGAAATCAGGGAAACAAAGGGGGTGACCGAGAGGGATACACGCGTTTGTTCTTTCAATCGTCATGTCGCCAAAGCAAAAGAGCCAGGCGCAAGGGAAGAAGGAGAGGAGCAAAGGGGCGGCAAGAATCTCAAGGAAGTGTACGATTACCCATGTATTTTGGCGGATATCATGTTCTTTTTTTTCGCGTCTTTGCCTAGTTACCCCCTCATGCCGAGAAACACGGCCGTCAAATCAGTCTTCTTTATTGTTTCTACCATGGGTGCTGGGTAGCTTTCGTTGTGTAGAGCAACACTGAGTGGAGGTGATGCACCTGGATCCTATAGAGTTGAAGAATCAAGGGCTCTTGGCATTGGCTCAACATGTAGTTCATACATGACTCCCTGTGAAGAAAGTTGGGTGTGTATTGAAGTACTTGGGGAATACTTGCATTAACACGGAATTATTCTGACACAGACGTCAACTTGCAGGAAACGTGGTGGTGCTGAGGAATCAGGGGTTCATTCGCATTGACTTCCATGAGAACGCTTTGATACAGACACAAGCCAACTGTAGGAAAGTGGTTGAGTATTGAAGAACCAAGGGTATCCTATATCTAGAGAAGTTACATAGACATGCGTACCTAGGAGTCCAGGGCAGATACTAGTACTTCCCTGTGAGCAAGGTGCATGGCATATATTGGATCTCGTGGAGGGGCCTTCTTGCATTGATGGAAGCATTTCAAAAATACCCGAACTCCAGAGGTGTTGCGTATGAAGACTCCAGGGGCTCCATTTCATTGACATGGAAGCCTTGTGATATATCGAGACCAGTTGAAAACGTAGCGGTACATTGTCAAGAAATAGGTATTCTTTCGCATTGACATGAAAGCATTTTGACAAGCATAAACTCCCTATAAAAAACACGGCAGAAACAACAAACCCATTACCCTCAACATAAAACCCGCATTCCGTCATGCCTTGGTGTGGCATATCCAGGCTGAGACATCTTCGGCTAGTATCTCGCCCTCTCCGAGCTCTGTACCTGCAGATGGTCACGGCCATCCCATGTCTCAGGTGAACCACTGCCGAAGCCATCTACATCTCGGAGCCACACACTCAACCACACAATCACCCCCGACTCCACGTCCCAAATTATGCTTGGTCCTTCTCAATCTTGCCCTCGACATCCTTGAGCAACTGCACAAGCTCAGCCTCCTCACCCTCAACCTCAAGACCCCTCTTAACCCAATCCCTCGCCTCCTCCAACCTCCCCATCTCACTCAGACACCTTCCCCTCCTCCACCACGCCTTGGCGTTTCCAACCCACCTCGCCTCGACGCTCGCGTGCGCATCCACAGCGCCCTCGGCCCAGTTCTGCAGCGCCATGTGCGCCTGCGCCCTGTTCGCCAGCAGCGAGCTAACCTCCTCTCGCACCAGGGCCGCGGGCTCCCACATGGGCCTCGTCATGGCCATCTGCAGACCCAGGGTGTAAAACTTGATTGCGTCGGCGTACTTGCCCTTGCGGTACTCGGCATTGCCCGAATCGCGGAGCTTGGTCACGTTGGCCGTGCGCTTAGGGTTGACGGGGATCGGAGGGGGAGGAGCTCCTGATGGTGTCTCGAGGTTGAGTAGCGAGCGGTGCAGGGCGTTGAGGGTCTCGAGTTCGGCGGCGAGGGCGCGGGATGGGTTGAGTGACGAGATGGCCTTGGATTGAGGGTCCATCTGAAGAGGGAGGAGATCAAAGTGTGTAAGGTCCGACATGTTGACGGATGTGATTTATGTGTTGCGCAGGCGCTGTTTCTTGTGCTGATGAATCGCGGATATCTCTTGGGGTTTCTGGTAAAAGAGCGACTGTGTTGCGAGCGCGCAAGGTGGGAAAGCGTAGTGTTGAGGTTGTCTGTCACTCTCTGTAGGCGCTGCAAGTAATAAGTTGATGTTTAGGACACCTCACTTAAAGTTCTTATCTTATCTTAGCGGCACATGACACCCCTCGCGGCCACCTTGCCTTACCCTGGAGATTGACATGAACAACCTCAGTCTTTATATCGCAGGACAGTTGCCAGCTCTAGCAAGCCAATTCCTTCTATTTATTGAACTGAGTTTTAATAATATGGTATCGAGTGGGGTCTCCGCTAATTCATGTCATGTTATCATCGGTGTTGTCGCTTAAACACAATTGTGTGCCCTATTTCCATGATGAATTGTTGCTTCAATAAACATATCATCTGTCCCACATATTGGGGTTCTCCATACTTTAATGAACTCACAATTCGCCCAATGATACAAGTCCCTACACGATATGCAATCATTGACAGGTTGGTCCATTCCACAGACCTTGATAGATCCCATCATGCCATCAATCACCCAAATCACCATGATATGACGTCTTCACCTCGCTTCATCTCGCACAAGTCACAGCCATCACAATGCATTTCGTCGTATATACCACTTGATCAAACAAGAACCTTTCCTTTTCTACTCCTAGTGCAAAATGCGAGACCCTGTCCCGATGTAACAAGCACCTCCCTTCACCATCCCCTTGAACCCGTCCGCCGAACTACTGGCGTCCTTGGGTGATAGATGAAGAAGAGACATGACAGATTCCAAGAGAAAAAAACCCATATGACGCCCCGAAACAAAGTCCCATCGTTGGTCCTCATAATGACAAGAGTGCAAAAATCTCGGCACATAGTCTCTCTCATCTTCATGCATTCATCATGTTGATTGTGGGTTTCTGTGCTTTATTTTTCTTCTCTTGGGGAATGGGGGTTCCAGACGACGGGACTTCATTTAGAACATTTTTGGGGGAATCGACATCCTCTCCTCAAGCCGCCCTTGCCATCACTCAGCAAATCAAGTAAATCCCTTTGTTGAACCGCCGCGCCAATCTAACGAAACGCACGAGAAATCATGGTGCCAAGTTTTACCTAGACCGGCAAGAACCTAAAGTCGAGGGATATGGCTGGCTTAGTAGCCAAAGGCAGCGAGGGCCTTGGTGGTCTCGTCCTTGACGGCGGCGGTCTTCTTGGCGTCCGAGAGTTGTCGGGCAGCAATCTTCTTGCGCTCGTAGTAGGCCGCGGCCTTGGCCTTTCTTCGGTCCTCCAATCTATAGAATGTCAGCTCTGGTCCTTGGTCTGCGAGGTCATATCAAACATACCGGCCAACAATGTCCTGGTACTTCCAGCCAACCTCGTGGCTCAGACGGCCAACGGTGCAGTACTTGCGGCCGGGCTGGAGTCGGAGAACACGGAGAGCCTGGGGGACGACCATCTTCTTCTTCTTGTCGTAGGGAGGGGGGACACCCTCAAAGACCTTGAGGCGCTCGAGAGCGGCGGCACCACGGGCAGTCTTGTGGGGGATCATGCCACGGACGGCCTTGTAGAAGATTCGGGAAGGAGCACGGAAGTGGAAAGGACCTGTCTTGGGGTCAATGACTGCATCTCGACACTGGGAAGCGGTTCTGCTCACCTCCGCGGGTGGGGTTGTATCGGGTGATCTTTCGGAGGTGGGCGTGGTACTTGACTGTTGGCATCATCAGCTTGTGTCCTGGCTCGTCGTGGTGGTGCCCGGTGGTGGTGTTCGGCCACAGGTCGGAGTTGTGCGTCGTGGGGTAGACATACGCTTCGCGCGGAAGAACTCGCCAGAGATGTTGAGAGCCTCGCAGCGGACGATGACAATCTTCTGGCCGCTAAGGAGCTGCTTGGCGACAATGGAGGCGAGTCGGCCAAGGAGATGGCCCTTGCCATCGATGACGACCTAGAAGACGCACAAAGGTCAGCGAAATGCACCTTTAAATATTCCCATGTGAAAGCAGCGGGTGTCGAGTTCAAGGCAGAAGCCGGCGCTGAGGTCTTGGAGATCCCGCAGCATCCTCAATCCGTTCCTAGCACCTGCGTCCTGCCTCTGCCCTCGACCCGTGGTCGCATCACCATGGTTGTGCGGTAGACTTGAAGGTTACTCACAACCTGTTCGAACGTCGACATCGTAACCGTCTTTTCTGGGGGAATTAAAGAAAAGGAAAAGAAGGGCAGCTCAGACGACGGCTAAGACAAACAAATCCTCGAACCTGGCCGGCGAGAATCTGTATTTCCTGTGCTGCTGGGGTTAGTCGTCCCTCGAATGTTGGGTGGAAGTGGTCGCGATATGATTGACGTGCGAAAAATCCAAGGACCGCTTGAGGGCTCGTTGTGCCTTTGGATGGAAATACGCTAGCCCCATACGGAAAGGGTGTGATTCGGCAGAAGCGGTGCTGGATGTGCTTAGGGTTTAGAGACCTAGAGCCTTGGTGCCGACAATTTACCGAGCGCGGGCGCGCCCTTCCCACAAAGCTTGAAATGGATCTCGGGCATCCGGGGAAAGTCGGTGATTTGGCACGTGATCTCGGTGGATCGTTCCGACGGTGGATGGGTAAGGGTTATCGTCACTGATCAGGAAATCTGGAGATGAAGCAAAGGTGATCCAGATTCAAGTGGTCTAGCCAAATCCCAAATGGTTGATTAAAGAAAAGAATACAATCTGTCCAGGCTTTCTATCTTTGTCATCATCGTCAAGGCCGTCGAATCTCCTTGGATCTATTGTACAGCTTGTTCTAATGAGAATAGCAATGGTAAACGAGCATCCGCATATCCATCCGGTTTAACGCCAAATGCACTCAAGACTAGACAATCTTCCCGGCCTCTAACATGGCCGTCAACAACTATGAGTAGGAAAGTTCGGGTTATGAGTCTTTTGCAACATCCAGTTCCTTCAGTGTCTTCTGGACCTGCTGGACCAGCTCCTTTCTCCTCGCCCTGACCTCTGCAATACCCTCGCTGTCAATACAGTCAAGCTTGAGCATGATGTGCTGCATGACGGACTCTGACACCTTGCGATGTTCCTCCTCCCGCTTCTTGGGATCAGAGGGTGGTGCCTCGATGTAGTCGGTGCAAAGGGGCAGCCACTTGATCTGGAATTCGACGGCGAGATCGTCCAGAGCCTTCATGGGGCCACTGGTCGCTCCAGAGGACACAGGCGGCGCAGGAGGTGATCGAGGCTGATCAAACGTAGAGGTACTGTCGCGAGGGCTGCTCGCCGACACAGAGTCACCATCGCTGGTGATGCCCTTCTTCTTGTCACGCTTCTTTCTGCGACGGCGGGCTTTCCTGTCTTCCCGGGGCGCATCAACAATCACCATCTCCTCGTCGGATGGGCTGCTAATATCATCAATCTCGGGAATCACCGCCATCAGTTCGCTGTTGTTTTTGACGCCGTAATCTCGAACTGGCGCCATGGGGTCCTTGAGCTGTTTGCCCTTGTACAGGAGCTTGATCCGTGAGGTTCCCCGCACAGGCAGCTCCAACATGAGAGCGACCCGGTCCTTGACGTCTATCACCCGCAGCTTTCCATCTCCGATTGCATACGCAGGAAAGTGCGCCGGATACGTCACGCCCCTGTTCTTGATCAAGAGGACGTCGTCTTCGGGAGCTGGCGGGGCAGCCGAGTGAGATCTGGGATAATACTGGGCTTCGGTCACATCATCCAGATCTTGGGAAGTGATGTAGCTAAAGTCATCGTCGGTGACGGCGGGCACACCGCCGGGGACGGAGCCGTAGGGCGAAAGTTGTTCGCGGCTGATAGACCAGCCGTATCTCGACATTGTCAGGGGGACGGCGAGCAGGACGGCGAGGCTGCTGTAGACTAATGTTGGAGGGACACCGAGAGTGTCGGAAATGTAATCGCTCGAATCTTGAAAGGCAGACGAGAGATTAGCCAACGCCCCGTTGAGGTAGGACGTGACGTTTTGTAAGGCACCGGGAGATGCCACGATTTCTTGGGTGGAATCCACCTTGTTCAGTCGGTTCTAAGGTGGTCCCGAAGAGGACACCCTAGAGGCAAATGGGGATACAAATGCAGTTAATTGACCAAGGTCATGGACAGGAAGCGAGGTAAAGGCAGGGCGGTCGGGTCGAGAGGACGTCTGTTCAAGGCGGTTCTCTGTGATCGACCGTGGGCTGATGTGGAGCAGGTGGGCAGCGCGCGACGAGGACAAAGGTGGCGGCAGCGGACGACGATCACGACCCTTGGGGCCAGGGTCTTCCCAGCGATGCGACCTGGGCGACCAGTGTCGATAGAGGGTTCCCGCGGGCGGTGCGCAACGCAGTGAGTTGGCAGCGGGGAAGCCAGACAAGCAGGCAAGGCAAGGCAAGCAAGAAGGCGGGCAGGTCAGGTAGCGCAGGCGGACAAGGCGTCAGTCGGTTTGACAAGCGTCGGGGCTTGGGTTCTCCGGTGACACTGTGAGGGGCTTGGCCGTAATACGTCGAGGTCAGGCTGCAAGTATGTACCTCTGTACAACGTAGATTCGTATGCGCGTGGTGGATGTGTGTGATGATGATGCAAGTCGCAAACCAGGCAGCTTGAGGATGCGGGCTGGGGGCTCAGCGATTGGTCGAGATGCAGGCGGGAGGGGACGGGAGATTCTGAATCTTGGATCGCGCTGTATGTACGAGCAGAAAGCAGATGCTGCAAGCAGTCCGGATCTACGATGGAAATCAAGGAGCCGTTGTTAGTTCGTGATGGTGAGAGGTCGAGGTTGGTAGAGATAAAGGGTCGAGGCCAGATTTCTAAAAATTGAAACATTCAGCCCGGGGCCTGGTTAATCTCGGGCAGCCAGAGCCGCACGGGGGACCCGACGCCTCCTTCCAGGTTCATGGCCTGACAATTGGCAATGGAAACCTGGGGGAAGACGTCGGGCAGTTCTAGCGGGAGAGCCCCTGAGGGGAGGGCACGTTCAGGGGCCCGGTATTTATCCAGAAGGCGCTAGAGGGGCGTCGAGCCCTGGAGAAGGGAGTCAAGGGACAGCATTTGATTCCAGTCGAATCTGAGAGGCTGACTCAGCCCCAAGGCCCAGATTGAGAAGCAATTGCATCATCGCTTTTCCGTCCGAAACCCCGTGGAATTACATCCCCAACGCCGATATCCAATTCCAAATCCAATATTCCAAATCCATTGCACTTGAAGCCCATGACAAATCACCCCGATTCGCCTCTACGTGCCGACATCCTCAGGTTCATTTTCGCGCAATCAATCACCAGGGCTCCCTCTGATAGATAAATACCTCGCCGCCCTCTTCTTCTCCGCCCCGCTCTCACAAGCCAAGTGAACCCCATCCATGAACTTCTTCCGTTCATTCTTCCACCGCGCACCCAGTCCCGGCACCATGGCAGAGATCTCCCAGAAGGTTCAGCAAATCATTGACGACAACGCTGTTGGTATGTTGAAATCCATCCCGTAATGGGCGCTGTGGGGCGCATGTGCTCGTGGATAGTAGCTAACACCCTTGTTCGCAGTCGTCTTCTCAAAGTCTTACTGCCCTTACTGCAGACAGACCAAGAAGACCCTGGACGACCTCAACACCGTCTACGAGCTCCTTGAGCTTGACCAGATCCGTATGTTGTCTTCTTGATTCGGTGAATAGGTCTGTTACTAACATCTTCAGCCGACGGCTCTGACATCCAGGATGCCCTCGAGCAAATCTCTGGTCAGCGCACCGTCCCCAATGTCTACATCAAGCAGAAGCACATCGGCGGCAACTCGGACGTCCAGAGCTTAAAGTCTGGCGGCAAGCTCCAGAACCTGCTCAAGGAGGCGGGTGCATTGAAGGCGTAAGGACCGGCTACTCCTGTTTGACCGGACAAGGAGAGCTGATAACCTTCAGTTCCAAGCTATAGAAGCTTGTAGGCTATAGATATACGATGGCTAGATAGCACTGCCACTTGGTGTTGCGTGCACCTGCAAAAGCAGATGAGTTGAATTCATGAAACCTTCGACCTTACTTGTCGAGTTGTGTCTGCCTAGTGATACATGTCTTTTGCTGTCCATAACGTACACCTCTTCGTGATACCTCCTCTACAGAACTTGCGTGGCGACAGTGCCGACGGGTCTCTCAACAAACTCCATGACGCCATTGATAATGTTCCGTCTGGCCTCCTCTGACGCAACCTTCTTGCCAGCGAGGTAGTTAAGCCAAAGCAGCCTGGACAGTCGCTCATCACTCAGGCTTCCCATAACACTCTTCTTTGGCGTCTTGAAGTCGCCGCTGTTGTAAGTGAGCGTCAATGTCCCTGAAGCATCCCGGACGAGGAGCAGTTCCTTCTTCTTGAGAACCTGGCCTCTCTGGAACATCTGCTTGAACGTCTTCATGGCAGTTCCAAAAGCCTCATCATTGTACTCTGAGTCACGACCCGTGCGAGCTTGAATGGCCCTCACAAGACCATCGCGCATATGGGGAAAGTCCGTGTCCCGAACGGGGGTAATGCGGAACGCCGTGCGACATCCGGCATCCTTGAGGATCGCATTCCATGTCTCCTCGCCCTCGGTCGCATCCTCCAGCGCCTTGCGCAGGACCTCCTTCTCCGATGGAATCAGAGTCGTGGCTAGAGGGTTGATCTTCTTGACGAGATAGTGCTGCAACTTCTCAATGTCTTGGGTAGCGACGTAGAAGCCAACCACATACACCTCAATGCCGATGAAGGTTACCGTCCTCGTTCCCAGACCAACCAGTGTGAACTCGGTGCCCTTCTTGTCGGTAACCGCAGCCGCAATTGGGCCGGGGGCGCTCTGAGGCGGGGCAACCTCTTCGATGTCTATCGTTCGAGGATACAGCTTGATGGTGGTGTTGCCAGTGGGAACAACCTCTTGACCGTCTTCGTCGTGGAGCACCACCTTGCGCTTCTCGCCCGCTTCAGTCTTGAAGGTTTCTGTCGGTATCGGCGCATCGCACTTGACAGCCCGCTTCTCCTTCTCGCTCTGGACATCGATGGCTTGCTTGAGCTTCCAAGCTGTGTAAATGAAGGAAACGATGCCAGCGATGGCACCGGCGGCTAGGAAAGCAGTGCGGTTCTGCTCGTAGTCTCTTCGCTTCGCATTGAGGTGATTCACGTCCAGATCATCGACCAGGCGGTTGGATTGACGCTGAGAGAACATGGTACGACGGGATACCCGGGCGATGGCGCATTGTGTCCGAGCTTGCGCGCGAAGCACGGGACGAAGAGTCGAAGGACGAAGCATGACGACGCTCGGCGATGGTAAAGGAGGGTATCTATTCAATGTTTGACAAGAGATCAAATCAAAAACAAACCATTGAATGGGAAAAGAAGGGCATGGAGGCTGTTAGTGATGATCTGAAAGTGCAATCAAGATCCGGCAAGTTACGGACGATGGCGGGAAAACGTCTGACCCGTGTCGATGCCCCACATCATGTCGTTATCTAATCACCGACGCAACTACGTCAGCGTCACCATCACGAGCATCTTTCTTACCCTGGAGTCGGGCATCGAAAAGTAGTTGAGGCAGCCAGTTGAGATTCGGGCGAGAGAGGGATATTATATCACATGCATCTACGGAATGATTATTTGTAGTTTGAACAACTGGTTCCGCATTGAATGTAGTGCAGAATAGCAGGCGGGGTCACTTGTTCACAGAACGTGTTGATGACACTACAACGTGACATTCTCCGCATTAAAGAGTCATCAGTAAAGACATGAACTCTTTAGTGGTAATATCAGCCTAAGGACAGGAGGGGATCCTAGACAGTAACAAAGGGCCTCATGTCATACCCTAATTCGGGCGCTTTTGCATGATCCTCAGGTATTACCGTCATGGACTCCCTCTCAACATGCGCCGTATTGTGGCTGGAGAAGCAAGGTTGAATCCAGACGCTCCTGGCCGTTTTCCTCCAGCTTTCCATGCGAGCCAGAACTCCTCTTCATGTTCCATGGGTCATTAATGGCTGACGCCACTTCATTGTTCAGACCTCTTAATGAATCGCCTCCAATAAGCCCGTTTCTGGTCTCGACGAATTACACCTCTACATACCTATCAGATATTACTATACCCCTCTCCGTCTCCCCCGCAGTCAACGTGATCAGTCGTGACCTGAACACGCGATCCAGCGAGACACTCTGCATTCCTCGCATTCATCCTCACGGTCCTCATCAAGCTTGTCACTCTACAGAGTCACATCCAAGTCAAGACCCGCAAGCGCCATCCCCCTGATCTAGAGAGAAGACTCCCGCCTCAACCCCACTACGGTCATCCCCGCGACTAGCAGACAAGGCCTGAGCCCTGGTTGGGACCATCTCCATAGGACATCCGGGACCATCTGGGGACCGCCTCGTCCGCGCGCGGAGTGAGGTGCAGACTCTTCAGAGGCTTGCAGCGCTTACAGTGGGCTCCCAGCGCATGACCGCGCGAATTTACAGGGCGCATCTGCCAAATCAAGGACCCAGATCCCTCCCATCGCGACTGAAACCAAGGAAATAAACACAGACGCCTCCCCTGTCCTTGCGGGTACTTGCAACGCCCAGCTTCCACCTGCGCCAACACGAGTACTGTGCTGGCAACCGTAGGTACCCTACCCAAGCCCAACCCAGCCAGTACCCAAGTTAGCGAGAAGCTCCGCCCCGTTTTTGGCTCGCCTTGCCAACTGGAACCAACCTACGAACTCCAACTACCGCCGCTTGTTCCACCATCATCATCATCAGTTTCATCGCCGCCGCGAAACGCATATACTCGAAGCGAGCGAGCGAGTTGGCATCGGACCGCGTCCCCGACCATCCTGCATCTACTCAAGTCACGTCGAATACGCTTTCGCTACGATAACGATCCGCATCGGCCTTGAACGGGCCTCCCGAATCTCGCAGCCGCCCGTTGCCGCTGCTTAAGAATCACCCTTGTGATCCCTGATTTTCAGGCTCCTTGTTGCCCAAAACCGTTCTTCGACGACCGCTTCACCTGTTATAAACACAAGCAGCGTGCCCGTATCGTCGTTTGATGCGGTCCGCTGCCCTGCCCGCCAACATGGCTGCTTCCGCCGCTGCTCGACCGAGCCCTGCGCCCGCCGACGACCAAGATGACTCCCGATCGTCGTCGTCGTCGACTTCCCCCGCGCCCGCCGACAACGAAGAGTCCGACTTCTTCCTCGGTGCAAACGATTCACAGTCAAGCATCGGAGTACCAAACTTTCAAGATATGCAGGTCGAAGATGATTGCCAACCGCCCGTTAACCGCCTGCCAAACGAGATCCTCATCAGCATCTTTGCCAAGTTGAGCGCCACCTCAGACCTCTACCACAGCATGCTTGTCTGCAAGCGGTGGGCCAGGAACACAGTCGACCTTCTTTGGCACCGCCCTGCTTGTACGAATTGGAGGAACCACAGCAGCATTTGCCAGACCCTGCAGCTCGAGCACCCTTTTTTCAGCTATCGTGACTTCATCAAGCGGCTTAACCTCGCTGCCCTCGCCGATAAGGTCAACGATGGTAGCGTGTTGCCTCTCTCAGTGTGCACCCGCGTCGAGCGACTGACCCTCACCAACTGCCGCGGGCTCACCGACTCTGGTTTGATCGCCCTCGTCGAGAACAGCAACTCGCTCTTGGCTCTCGATATTTCCAATGACAAGAACATTACGGAACAGTCGATCACTGCCATCGCCGAGCACTGCAAGCGCCTGCAAGGACTCAACATTTCCGGCTGCGAGAACATCTCGAACGAGAGCATGATTGCACTAGCAAACAACTGCCGGTATATCAAAAGAGTGCGTATGGAGGAGTCTGTTGATTGATGCATGTGACTAATTCCGTGGTAGCTGAAACTCAACGAGTGCGCCCAACTTCAGGACGATGCCATCCACGCTTTCGCCAATAACTGTCCCAACATCCTCGAGATCGATCTTCATCAGTGCAGTCGCATCGGCAACGGCCCAGTGACGTCTCTGATGGTCAAGGGCAACTGTCTGCGCGAGCTTCGATTGGCGAATTGCGATTTGATCGACGACGATGCCTTCCTATCGCTTCCCGCTGGACGACACTTTGAGCACCTCCGCATTCTCGACCTGACTTCTTGCATGCGCTTGACGGACGCTGCGGTCCAAAAGATTATCGATGTGGCACCGCGCCTGCGTAATCTTGTGCTCGCCAAGTGCCGGAACATTACTGATGCTGCTGTGCATGCCATTTCCAAACTCGGCAAGAACCTGCACTACGTACATCTTGGTCACTGCGGGAACATCACCGACGAGGGAGTTAAGAAGCTTGTTCAGAACTGCAACCGCATCCGATACATCGATCTCGGCTGCTGCGTCAACTTGACGGATGAATCAGTTAAGCGACTTGCTCTTCTCCCCAAGCTGAAGCGTATCGGTCTGGTCAAGTGCAGTTCCATCACAGATGAGTCTGTCTTGGCGCTTGCTGAAGCGGCTTACCGACCTAGAGTGCGACGAGACGCCAGCGGTGTTCTTGTTGGCGGAGAGTACTACGCTTCAAGTCTTGAGCGTGTCCATCTCAGCTACTGTATCAACCTCTCTCTCAAGGTCAGTATTGATCAAGTCTATTCTTTCCTGGACAGCTACTAACTGCATACAGAGCATTATGAAGCTGCTCAACTCATGTCCAAGACTCACTCACCTCAGTTTGACTGGAGTAGCTGCCTTCCAGCGCGACGATTTCCAGCCCTACTGTCGACAAGCGCCTCCAGGTCAGTTGGCTCAGTTGTCATTTGATGCCCCTGCTGACCATACTACAGAGTTTACACAGCACCAAAGAGATGTTTTTTGCGTCTTCTCAGGCACCATGGTGTCCAAGTTCCGAGACTTCCTAAATACCTCACCACAGTTCGAGGAATACTGGGAGACCAACAGCTGGCCCCGCTCAGCTCGCTGGGACGCTATTCGGGCACCTCGTAACTCTGTGGCCGCTCAACAGTCGGCTGCTGCGGGTGAGGGAGCCGATGATGAAATGGCCGACGATGACAACGACTTTGAAGGAATGGACGGTAGCGAGATGGCAGTGGATGCCCAGGTCCCGATCCCCGTCAACGGAAACGTCGCCAACGGAACTGTGAATCCCAACCAGCTCATGAACAACACATTCACGCAAGCCATCCCTGTGCCACCTCCGCCACCCGGCTTATTACTAGGTCAGCTCCCTACACTCTTTGCGCCACTGGCCCGCCTCTTGCCCTCGCCGCGTCTAGCGCGAACGGCTCCAGGACTGCTTGGGTCTGTGGCATATCGGAACACCATTAACAACCTGACAGCAGGCGGAGTACAACAGCAGCGACTCCCTCAGGTCACCAGCCATGCCAGCGCCGCAACCCTGGGCCACGGTGGTCCTACCAACGGAGAGCCTTCAACAGGCGCGAGCACGGCGACTATCCACCGACCACAGGAGAATGGCGAGCAGCAACAGCAGCAGCAACCCGACGTGATGAACTGAAACGATAGAATGTTTGCTTTAAGGCTCAGGTTAGGTTAGCGATGACACTACCATAATTTGTTTTTGGGCTTCTCTCTGCCCACGGTACGGACCTCCTTGGGCCAGCTCCCCCGCGTTCGACCCGGCTAATGGACGACCAAGGCGTTGGAAGAAGAGCAGAGGAGCTCTCTGGAATGGTTAGACGACAGACACAGAAAGCGCGCGCGCACCGGGGAGTTTTTTGTTGTGTGAATGGCACGCCGCGGTTTTTGCGGCCACGACTTTTGACGGCAAGGAAACCACACGTAACTAGGTATACCACGGGGGAGGGGGCAAACGGGCATGGAGGAGGCGGACGGACACACGGGGCACGTACGTACATGATCAGTCACGACGGGCTTTTGCTTGGTTTTTTTTCATACAGAGGCTGTGCGGTTATCTGGCATCCTCTGAGAGGAGAAGAGGATCATGGTAGAGCGGTCATTGTGTTGATAATGCCTGCTTAGGGGGGACACATAGTCTGATTACATGATGCTTTGCGTTGTGTTGTGACGCGAGTTTTGGAGTTGACAATAGACTTGCTTTTGACGCACATGATTTACTTTTGGTTGAAGACGTTGAGTTTATAATAATGTGTTATTAAGTTGACTATCTGGTGTTGACCAACGTCTCACCAGATATATGGGTATATATAATTGTCTTCACAACTCGACGACAACGACATACAAGAACTACTTCTTATGTATCCATGGTATCATCCATCCTCCAGAGTCTCACACGTGAAACTCTAAGCATTCCCCTGAATCTTCTCCTGGCTAGTCTGAGCACTGGCAACCGAGTGAGGGTGCGTGCTATCAGCCATGTGTCGGGTCAACTCGACATAGTCGTAGGCAAACTCGCCGAGCTGACCGTCATCGAGACCGAGCTCCTCCTCTTCGGCAGGGACGCGCAGCGACAGGCCGGGGATGAGGTTCATGAGGAACAGGAGGATGCACGAGAGGACAAAGGACCAGCCAAAGGCGGCACAGGTGCCGGCGATCTGATAGCCGAGCTGGACCCAGTGGCCGTCAACCCAACCGATGGGGTCGTACTCGCCGCCGTCGAGGTTAGCGATGGATTTGCTAGAGAGGAGTTAGCGAGGGTTTGTAAGTGAGTCAAGGAGTGAAAAACGTACGTTCCAAAGATACCGGTGAGGATGTTGCCAACCATGCCGCCGATACCGTGGACGGCAAAGATATCAAGACCGTCGTCGATGTTGAGGACGAACTTGAGCTTGGTGGCAAAGTTGCAAAAGATACCACCGCAGACACCAATGATGACGGCAGCCCAGGGCTTGACGAAGCCAGCAGCAGGGGTGATGGCAACGAGACCAGAGATGGCACCGGAGCAGAAACCAATGGTGCTCCACTTCTTCTCGAGACGGTAATCGAGAAGAGTCCAGGCAATGGCACCGCAAGAGGCAGCAAGGTTGGTCACGTAGCAGGCCATGACGGCGCGAATGTTCATGCCGAGAGCAGAACCACCGTTGAAGCCGAACCAACCGACCCAGAGGAAGACGGTACCGAGCACAACGTGGGTGACGTTGTGAGGACGGTAGGGAAGACCGTTGTTGCGAGAGTAGCCAGTACGCTTGCCGAGCATCAGGGAGTAGGCGAGAGCGCAAGTTCCCGAAGCAACGTGGACGGGACCGCCACCAGCAAAGTCGTAGCTGGGGAGGTTGAACAACCAACCGTTGCCGTTCCAGGTCCAGTAGGCAATGGGGTCGTAGACAATGGTGGACCAGAGGAGCATGAAGACCATGGCAGGGAGGACACGGCCACGATCAGCAACGGCACCAATAGCGAGGGCAGGACTGTACAGTTAGCATTTCCCCTCGTCTTGCCCGGAGAGAGATACTCACGTAATGCAGGCAAACATGCCCTGGTAAAGGCACAGCAGGATATCAGGAAGGAAAGAGGATCCATTGGGCTGAGCCAGAGTCTTCATGAGACCGAACTGGGTGAGGTCGCCCAGGAAGGCGTTTCCAGTTCGAGAAAAGGTCAGGGAGTAACCCCAGAAGAACCACTGGAAGCTGATGACGGCGACCGATGCCATGGACAGCAGGATCAGCGTCAGGGCAGACTTGCGACGGGCCAGGCCGCTGTAGAAGAAGCCGACGCCGGGAATCATGAGAAGAACCAGGACAGCGGAGACGACGATGAAGGTCAGGTGCCCGGTCTGGAGCCAGCATGTTAGTTGACATGATTACAGTCAGAGTAGCAATGTCCACTCACGTCGTAAAAGACATTCAGGTCATGGATGCCAGAAGAGTAGCCATCGTCGGCCTTGCCCTCTGTTCCATTGTAAGGGAGCGAAGACATGATGGCGACAGTGTCAAAGGCAAGACTGTCAAAGCTTGTTGTTTGTTCCCAGAACCCACGATGTTCGGATGGGAAGGACTTGAAGGGATGAGGCGAGACAAGAAACTGTCTGGGGGTCGACAAAGGCTAAATACCTTGCCCAACGTCCGACGGGTTCAAGACCAGACAAAGGCAAAACTGACACCAGGGGTATCCTCCTTGAATCCGATCCTCCGTGACAGAAAGGCTAACAAGTTGCGCCGGCGACAGGGGGGTACATGTCGGATATGGTGTGGGGGAATCTTGATAAGACGCCCATAGCTCGAGTAGCAATATGAGAGCACCCCCAAAGAAGGTAATGAACATCCGAAAGGAGTCCGAACTGACCAGACGGCTGCAGCCAAGAGAGCCACTCGTCAGTTGGCATTCCGTATTCAAGGCATGGGATCACTGTGCGAGCCGTCATCTCTGGGGCAATAAGATACGGCATATGGATATCTCGGGATCCAGAAATAGCCAAGAGACTCTTGGCTGTCGATAGATCCCATGATTGTAATCCCCGATAGTCTAGAAAAGGCTGACAAACCGAGTTTCGTCGACGAAATGAAGCATCTTCTAGCTCTTCTCGACGGGTTCTTTTGTGCTTATCGCAGCATGCAATGCATGCGCGATCCCATATGCGAGTGGGAGGGCCGGATCCCCAAGCCACCGTCGACTTAAAACGGCGCCTACTGATAAGCATCGAAGTTCCAACAGGCCCCTGGCATTGCGACCTCGGCTTGGCGGTTGGATCGAATGAGCATCCTTTCTTGGCTTTAGGCTTATCGCAGTGAAGGAAGCATCCTTGGTTGACGACTTGTGAAGCGGAAAATGCGACCCCGGATTCTACAGTTTCGGAAATGATCCGCACGTTGAACTTGAAGAGTGTCCCGGGGTTGTGAACTGTTGCCGCACTGCCACAAGATGACCATTGCGCTCTAGATCTCGCCTCTGGTCTCTAGCTGGATCTCAACTACCGACTGGAATACTGGACAACTTGTCTTGCCAGATGAATCCGAGAAGAGGTCAAGGTTCCATTACTCCTCACAGCCTGAAGGCATAATAGTAAGCAGCACCTCAAGGGTTACAGCCAAGACTCATCCTCGCGCCTCGCAGCCCATCTTCCGCTTCCCCAGACGCCTTGCAGAGCCGATCCAACGCCGTCCGAGCTTCTTATCTCCAGACTCGCTAGATTGCCTGCTGGGAGTCGTTGGATGAGGTCGAATGGGGCACGCCTGATTGGGCCGCTGCCTTATCTCTTGGCGAAGCTGGTGGAGCCCCTAGCGGTGATGGCTGGGTCCAAAGCAAGGGCCTGATGTGCCGGGGGTCTCGTCCTTGTCCCAAAGAGGTTGTAAGTGAAAGCCTCTTGCGATTGGGGGTAAGATGAGTTGGAATGCCCGTTGATGAGACTGCTCGCTGCTGGAAAGCTTGGTCATGCGGAAAGCCGAGCGTAAGGAAAGCGTCGGCAAACGGATCAAGATGTTGCTGTCATGCCGGCCGGTTAGTTCTATGCTGCTTGAATTGTCTGAAGCTGGTGATGATTCGTAGAGATGATGCCTTGTGCTACGAAAAGCTCAACATCACAATTTCAGCCACTGAAACGCCTGAGACGTTATAGAAGCTCGATCCAAGCCCAAGTTGACCTGTTCATTCCCCACACTTTCCATCAACTGTCGATGGTCCTCTTGCGCCCGCACAGCCTTGTGAGAGACGGTTGCGGGCGTCAGTATGCGAGCTTCCCGCTCTCTGCGACCCTTCAAGGAGGTAGGATCTGACTGGCACCAAATATTTAAGACTGACCTCTCCCGTCGTGCTGGACTGTTCTCGAGTTCGACTCTAATCCGACTTCATCGACGCCGCCGACCCTCGAGTGACGAACCCGAATATGTTTCTTGACTTTGATGACTGTGGCAAGCAGCCAACACGACTATCAACCTACTCCGACTGACCGATACCGAATACCACGCTCGTTGCTCCGACCTGATGAATCATCTCCTGCTTGGCGGTAGACCAAAGGGCATTCATCGACCGGGGCTGAGGGTGTGATCATTCCGACAATCCATATCTCATTGGCCACCAGAAGTGCAGCAGTTTGCATGTGTGAACACTTCGTCTCAGCTGCGAATGCGATAACAAACTTGGCGGGCCCGACAGCTGAATCCATGGATACCGTATGAGGACACCCGCTGCATCCGAACCTTGTGCCGAAGAGGCCATCCACTTGGCAAAGATAAAGGAACTGGACGACCTCGAAATTACGCTTGTTTCCCGTGGTGCGATTAGCGTAGCGCAGAGATAAGGAACAACCATCCCGTCACGATGTTCCGCCCTAACGCATGAGTCGTATACCTCGCATCAGTTGGCCGGCGAGTGTCTCATGTCGAACGACTTCTGCCGTCTGCCTTGCCCGAAGTGCGTATGGCTTTCAAATCACAGGTTTGCTTCGGGAGTGCTCGATATTGTCGTCAATTGGGTATCTTGAAACCAACAACGTGTTGTCGTAGCTGTCTTTTCCCGTTTATAGTCGTAGACTGCGTATGAGCAATTGTAGCTCAGCAATTGTAGCCCAAACTGAGTTGGTCGCAAAGGACTTGATGCGCCCGGTCAAGTTCCCGGTCGTTATTGGTCGTGGACGGGGTGCAGGATCGTTGACATGCATATGATCGGAGTGTTGTTGCTCCGATGTGTTGCAAGGCCTCAAATGCTTGAGCTCCTCTCAATGCCCTGAATCTCTGCCACCAGTTGGATTCAATCACGGGTGTCATGACTTGAGCTCGGCCCTCCATTCGTCTTCCAGCTCAACAAGTCTTTCTGCAACTTTCCAAGGCGCTTCCTCCTCTAGAATTCTCCTCTGTTCTCCCGAAATCCGGTCAAGGACATATCGACTGACGGTTTCGGGGTCTCTCTCCTTTGGTCGTCCAATGCCAAGGGCAATTCGCACAAATGGAGACTCGGGGTATTTCCCTTGTGACAGAGACCCCTTGACACTCTTGATTCCGTTGTGGCCTTTGTGACTTCGATCCCACGCAGTAAGTCGAACTATGCCGAGGTCCTTCTCAAGTTCATCGTGCACAACGACCAGACTAAGTGATGATGGATCATGCTGCTTGGCCATATCCTGCCATGCTCGAGCGACAAAGCTTCCAGAGATGTTCATGAGAGTGGGCGACTGAACCAATGTGTACTTTGGTCCCTGAGACACCAGACATGGCTGCTTTCCGAGGGTTACCTCCCGAAACGAAGGGTACCGTAAGACCTTGGCAAGACCATTGAGAGCGAAATGACCCGCAGAATGAAGACTTTCGTATTTGGGCAAGGGATTTCCCAGACTGACAACGAGAAACCGGGGACTGAACATCTTGACGCGTGAATTGATACCGAGGCTTCAAGAGTCCTTGACAAGAAAGTTTCTAAGCTGCTGCAAACGCGGTATCACGTGAGGCCTCTCGGAATAACACTGCCCCGACCAAAGTGCTCAGCCCCGTCGCTGACGTCGATCAGTCGATTGGGCTGGATTGTGGCTGAGCCCCAGTTTTGTCGTCACTCAGTGTCCAACTTCCATGGATGTTGGCTGACTCCTGTAATTACAACTTCCAACACTGTCGATATACCCTCGAGCGCGTCCGCAATTCCTTGCCGATTTTTACACCTAATCGAACCGAGCGAAGTCATTCTTAAAAGCACAAAACTGTCAACATGTCGTGGGCGGGTAGGCAAGCCATCACCCCGCAATCCGGAGGGGTCTAACACGAAGCAGGGTTCAAGAAGAATGTGAATCGCGCGACGACGCAGGTGATGATGAAGACGGGTACGTGAGATTGAGCGCGAGGTTGTGGAAGAGGCTGACGAGGAGCTCCAGGTCATGTGGAGAAGACCAACGATCGCGATTATGAAGTTGAAGAGAGGTTAGCAACACTTGATAAGTTGGAAGCCGGTGCCTAACGGAACTAGACGATTCAAGACCATGGAGGCGGCTGCGCTGCGGCTTCAGAAGGAATCAAAGGGGTACCTTGACTCGCTAAGAGGTAGGTCTGCCGCCATGCGGTTTCTCCGGAGAGACTAACAAAAATAGCCATGACTGCCTCACAAATGCGAATCGCCGAAACGATAGATGCGTTCTACGGCGACTCGGGCGCAAAGGACGGCGTGAGCAGGAGTTACAAGCAGGCAGTCGAAGATCTGGACGCCGAGACCATCAAAGCCCTTGACGGACCCTACCGGACAACCGTCCTCGACCCCATCTCCCGGTTCTGCGCCTACTTCCCCGACGTCAACGAGGCGATTAAGAAGCGCTCCCACAAGCTCCTGGACTACGATGCTCTCCGCGCAAAGGTCAAGAAGCTTGCCGAGAAGCCCGACAAGGACGCCACCAAGCTGCCCCGGACCGAGAAGGAGATGGAGATGGCCAAGGCTGCTTACGAGCAACTGAACGAGCAGCTCAGCTCGGAGCTGCCGCAGCTGATTGACCTCCGAGTGCCGTACCTCGACCCCAGCTTCGAGGCGCTCGTCAAGATTCAGCTGCGCTTCTGCGCCGAGGCATATTCCCGCATGGCGCAGGTACAGCAATACCTGGATGCCGACACAAGAGACCAGTACGCCGAGGGCCAGCTGGACGCCAGGGTAGAGCAGGTGTTGCAGGAGATTCGGGAGCTTAGCATCAGCGGCACGGTCTAGGCTTGGACAAGCTTCGTGTGTTAATAGTGCACTTGGGAACGGCGTACGGAGGTGCTTCTTGCTTGTAGACATTATCTAGCTCCATGAGGGACTCATGAGCAAATGAATAGACACCCTGACTTTTGGGCATGCCGGTTCTGAAGTGAGGATGAAGTACATGTCGCTTTGTAGGTCATGATCGCATTCATAGCCATTCTCGATTGAGGCAGCCCACCACCATATCATTATCATAATTGCCCCATCATTGAGGCATCTAACGATGCACATCTGGTCCCTATCTGGCACAGCGCGCCTTCGTTATTCGCCCTTTTCGTCATAGCTTGGGTTGCATCTTGGCCGACACCTATTGACCAACACCTGGACCACCGCCTGCTGACCCAAACAGATCGCTGATGCTCAGCCTCCTCCCCATCGCCTGCATTGCTGGGCCAGCCTCAGGCCCTTGTGTCTCGATAGGCCCAGCAGACCGGGCAATCTTCCAAGCCTCCTGGATCATGGCGGCATTCATCTCTCTCGTCTCGTCCTTATCGTTGTGAATCCACACTCCCAGCACCTTGTCGCCTTCCTCCCAGTCGCCCTCGACCTTCATAATGACGAGCTCGCCAGAGACTTCGGCGTGTGATACCCTCGAAAGATCCACTATAACATTGTCCAGCCCTCTTCTGCTCAATACAAAAACGCAAGCTCTGGGTCGCTGGCCAGGGTCCTCAGGTAGCGGCGACTGGGCACAGACAAACATGGTACCCTCAACACCCGACTTCTCCCACCCCTGATGCGCTGTTAAAGGTGTAGATGACGGCGTTGGCCGCTATGCTGAGGATGGTGTGGATGGAGGGGAGGTAGCGCTGGAGGACGGAGAGGTTGAGCTCGGTGTTTGTACGTGGGGGAGGCGGTGCGTAGTCGGCATGCACGGCTGAATAGGCGGCCGCATCGGATTCGTAGTCTGAGATGGCAGGTATTCGGTTCGATGGCTGGCGGTTGTGCCGCGCCTTACGCGGTGTTGGCCTGCTCATGACGGATACTCTTGGAGTTGCGAATGGCTTGGACGAGGGCGCCTGGTATGGCAGAAGAGGAGCAGGCAGCTGGTATTTAGCTGCGTAAGTGGCCCAGCAGTGAGTTTGTTCACGAATGTATGGCGTAGAAGAGAGTCTCCTGGTGTTTGTGCTGGAATGACATGCCGATCAAGGTCGAGGTTGACAAGGCACATGATGCGCCTGGCTTGGGTGGGCTCTTTGGGCGTCTTATCGATAAGACTCGCGACTCCCCGCGGGGCCCTCCCTTCCACTCACCTACATCATCGAGCCCAACTTCAAGATCTCACGTTGCACGTTGGCTGTGGCGGATTATAATTGCTTTGCATCCCTTCTTCTGGCTTATCCGACATTCTTTTGGCACAGCTTAGAGTCCAAATACTGCCCTGTTTCTCGCAGCAACCGCCTTGCAGTTGAGCTCCTGTGGGAGGACGTCATGATCTAGAAGGCCACCAGTCGAACTCCCCGCGATAGGTCACGACGGCGTCGCATCACCAGTTCTCACTCCTCCAGCACTGCCACGATGGCTTCCATGACCGACGATCCTGCAACGCAGTCTGTTGAATCCGAACCAGTGGATCTGTCCTCGACGACACCGCACTCGCTCGCCAAAGCTGTCCACGCCAGACGATCCGAATACGTGCGCCCGCACCGGCTAAAGGTCAAGATCGGGACATGGAACGTGGCAGCATGTCCAGGCACGGATAAGGACCTTGCGACCTGGTTCACATACGGTGAAGGTCTCGACCAGAACTTTGCAGGACTCAATCTTGTGCAAAATGACGCCGTCAAGACCGACAATAAGCAGCCAGGCAATTCGGAGCCGCTGCACCTGACAGCCGGGAAGGATATTGGTCTCTATGTGCTGGGGCTGCAGGAAATCGTAGACCTCAATACGACCAAGGAGTACATGAACCGGGCGGTGTATACGGATACCAGCGTCATGGACAAGTGGAAGGCTGCGCTGGAAGCCGCCTTGCCCCCCGGATACGAGCTTGTCACAGCTGAGCAGATGACAGGCCTCTTGCTCCTGGTGTATGCATCTCCCGAGATTGCACCCACCATCAGCAATGTCAGTACAAAGCAGGTCGGCACGGGACTTCTAGGATACTTTGGCAACAAGGGCGCTGTTACGACTCGGCTTCTCCTTGGCGAGACAACTCGCATGGTCTTTATAAACAGCCATCTAGCTAGTGGCGCTGGCTCTTCATATCTGGACCGGCGGTGTTGGGATGTTGGTCAAGTTTTATCTCGGACTCAGTTCGACCCAATCGTTCACGCAGGCGTTGAGGAGGAAGAGGGAGAAAAGATTGGCGACGAGGACCTTGCTTTCTGGTTTGGAGACCTAAACTTTCGACTCGACGGTCTGCCCGGAGACGACATTAGACGGCTGCTCATGTTGCATGCTCGAGGTGAATATGGCGCGCCTGAGGACTCGAAGCCAGTTCTTCCTGAAGAGGGTGTGATCGTCATGAGAGGTTCTGATAGTGACGATGACACCACCACGACTTCGTCATTGCACTCGAGAAACGAGAGCTTCGATACCGCTAGTGATCTTCCGGACCCCGATGACTTTCCCGAAGACCCGAGCCAGGATCCCACCTCGTTACAGTCGACCATCGATTCGTTACTACCGCACGACCAACTGCGCAGGATGATCAAGCAGCGCAAAGTGTTTCACGACGGCTGGAGAGAAGGCGCAATTACATTCCTTCCGACATACAAGTACGATGTGGGAACAGTTGGGCTCTTTGACTCGAGCGAGAAGCAACGTGCGCCAAGCTGGTGCGATCGCATCCTGTTCCGGACTCGAAAAGACAAACTAGACTTTGAGACCAAGGTTAGAGAGGAAGAGGAGGCAAAGAAGAAGGACGAGGAGATGAGGTCCAGAGGATTAGAAGAGGACGAAGACGTGCTCTTTAGCTATGATCCTGATGCTGATGGAGAGGATATAAGCGCGGCTACCGACGCAATCGAGTATGATGAGTACGACGAGAACGAGGAACCAGAGGCCGAGGATCTGGTGACTAAGGAGGGCTTCCACGATCGTATTGACCTGGAGATTTATGCCTCGCACCAGCGCATCACGTCGTCCGACCACAAGCCTATCACGTCTATCTTTACGCTCGACTACGATGCTGTTGTGCCAGACCTCAAGGCCAAGATTCACGCCGAGGTTGCGCGGGAGCTGGATAGAGCAGAAAACGAAGGTCGGCCAGGTATCACGGTTGTGGTGGAGGGCAACGAAGGCACAGACGGCAATATTGTCGACTTTGGAGACCTGGGTCCTTTGGAGAGAAAGACACACTCCTTGACGGTGGCCAATACTGGAGGTGTAGCGGCGACCTTTTCATTCGTGGCGAAGCCATCGACAGAGGACGGCGATGATGCCATACCCGAGTGGTTAAAGACAACCTTTGTACGCGCCGATGAAGAGTCACCAGAACCGCTGGGCGCTACAGTGACGCTTGACCCTGGGGAGACGGTTTCAGTGTTGCTGGAGGTCCAGATTTCGGCGATATCCCACATCCGCGCGCTGAACGAGGCCCGTGCCAAGATCGAAGACGTCTTGGTACTTCGCATAGAGGATGGCCGGGATCACTTTATTCCTGTGCGCGGCAACTGGCAACCCTCATGCCTGGGACGCTCGATCGCAGAGCTGATAAGGATCCCGGATGGGGGCATCAGAAAGTTTGTCAAGGAAAAGGGTATCAAAGGGGCAATCTCTTATGACTCGGACGTTCACTGCTCGGCGCCAAAGGAGCTGTTTAAGCTTACAGAGGCGGTGCAAACCTTGGTGGAGCGCAGTCTCGCTGAAGCAATGATGCTTGAGGAGGCAGTATTGCCGCGGGATCCTGGGTGGCCACTGGAGTCGACAACGTGGAGAGTAGGGGAGGCAGAGCTGTTGGAAGCACAGATTGCGCTCGTGTCTGCACTCGACATGGATACTATGCTTCTGGATACGCTGCCTCTCGAATGGCCGGCATCCTTCAAGCTGGAAGTTGTCTGCTCGGTCCTGCTACTATTCCTCGAATCGCTGACCGACGGTCTTGTCCCTACACACCTATGGGCGAAGCTTTCTACGGCGCTGCCTAATATTTCTTCATTGCCTCCAAATGTCTGGCCCGACACAAAGACGCAAATACTCGACATTCTCTCCTCAGCACCAAACCACAACATCGCATTCGTCTTCCTAACCGCCACGCTGTCCCGAGCCGCCACAGAACTCACGCCCGCGACGACAGACCCCAAAGCCACCGGCCTCACACGCAGACTAAGTTTCCGTCTGACTAATACAGAGGACGAGGACACCAAGAAGAGAAAGATGAGGGAACGCAGATACGCCGAGATCGTGGGGTCGATGGTCTGCCGCGTCGACGAGAAGGAAAAGGGGGCCAAGGATCGAGCGCGGACGGTGGTGGAAATGTTTCTAAGACGGGACGAGGGTAGCTAGAAGCGCAGGGATCGCAAGATCAGGGCGATGCGAGCGACTGTATGAGTTTTCAAGGTACATGATGGCTCTTTGGGGGTGGAATTAATCTGGTCCGAAGGGTGTAGTGTATGTACGTAGAGTTGTTTGTGTCGAGGCATCAATACGGGTCAGGGGATAATGGACGAACAAAGCATTTGATGTACAATGTTTGTATCCATCCACACTATGAGTGCCTCGAGTCGACAAAGAAAATGAGCCATAGAGAACATTGCAGGTACGTAAACAGCCCGGACAATCGCCCATTAGAGTTCTTGCTCACATCTTCAAGGTTGACAAAAAGGTACCTGATCATTGTAGGGGGAAGCAGCGAACGACTGCAGCGCCCCAACAATGGCAGAATGTTCATTTTGTTTTCAAGACTCAGTCCAACAAATTTAACTGTTGCATCCTCCTCGTGCAGCATCCTTTCCATGACTTCACCCGTCGTGCTGTCCATCGCCAGTTCCGTCATCCCTCTCTCAGGGCTCAGACCCTCCTTTAACCCTCTCCGCGATAACCTCACATCGACCCGAAAACCTTCCGAGTGCAAGAGACCGCGAAAGCTCCCCGAGGATAAAACCTTTTGCCGATAGCCATTTCGTCTACAGTGATTCACTCTCCACCTGCATCCACCCGTTGGGGCAACAGACTCGAGACCTGGGAGCAAACAGGACAGCGGTGCCATCGGTGGATGCGTCTCGTTTACCTGCTTTCCCCCATTCAACCCTTTCTTCCTCATTCGATCTCTACCCTCTTTGTCTGCAGGTTCTTTTTGCTAGAATTAGACCACCTGCGGCCTCGCGGCCTCTTTTCGCTTCGATCCTCACTCCTCTTCTCGAGGCCTCTTTTGACACCCTTTGATCATTTCCCTCTTGCCCATCGTGCGCCTTTTCATTCGAATAAATCCGACAACCGAGTGCTCGTGACCTAGTCGGCCTTGTCGAGCTTCACCTCTTGCTTCACTCCTTCGCACCCCGGTCACCAACCCCAGTGGTGCCTTGCAACTCTTCAACACCTGGCGAATCCTCCCAACCACACCAGCCCGGAGCTTTTATTTCTTTTTTCGGGGAGGATTCTACCTTCCCGGAAAGTTACAAGCCTTCGTCTTACTACCTCATTGGCCCGAATTCGGGGAGCGACCCGAGCAACATGTCGCAAACTTGGGGGTTTAAGCCTAGATGGATGGTGGATGCCTCGATCGAGCATCGCAAGGTTATCAACAACACATGTTGGAGGAACATTCGCGACATGTGCAGCATTTTAGACCGCGCAT
Organism: Fusarium solani; assembly: GCF_023522795.1. Classification (NCBI taxonomy): domain Eukaryota; kingdom Fungi; phylum Ascomycota; class Sordariomycetes; order Hypocreales; family Nectriaceae; genus Fusarium; species Fusarium solani. Next base: position 2,523,793 of record NW_027072147.1, on the reverse strand, counting down.
ATGAATACGTACGGCCGGAAGACAAGGAAGAGTTCAATGCTTGGCAGAAGCTGTATCGCCCCCCTGGCGAAAGGCCGCATCGTCCCCCTTACCAGAGGTCACATCGCAATGCCAACACTGCCCAGGGACCCCCGACACCGTGGCCGAGCAGCTTACGGAGCAAGAAACAAACCTCCAAGACGCTTTTGAAGTGATGATGGAAGATGTGGTGCTGGACGGGCTCAGGGAGCTCGAAGATGCAATCCAGGGTACCATGATTCCACGGACTTTTTCGCTCCATGACAACAACCCAAGCCAGGATACTATGGACACATTCAACGGCGAGAGTTCGACTCTCGAAGACGTGTTTCAACTAGAAGCAGATGACGAGCATGAAGAAGAAGAAAGAGAGGACACAGACACGGATCCGGACAGCTCGTTTTCATGGGAAGACGCGGACTCGTCTCTCGACAATGGGTCTCAACTGGAGGACGGCATCGCCCTGCATGCTACGTCTCAATCGGACGATGATTACTTGTCCTCAGATGCCACATCTCAGATGGACGACTGGACCTCGACACGGACGGACGAGACTTCGGATCTTTCCTCCCAGCCAGAAGATGACTACCCCGACCTGGACCTTTCGCCCGATACGGAAGAAGACAACTTGACCCCGAACACTGTGCCTCAACCAGAAGATGAGAACCCGGCCTTGGATGATGTACTCCAACAGGGCCCAACCATGCCAGAGACACTACGGGATAGAATGCCTGGTCTTCTCAAGGCGAAGCTCGAACGGAACGCAGTTTTTGAACATGTACTGACCATGATGAACCAACCCAGCCTCAAGCCCGCTGCTCGCCACACACAGCCGGTGCCACGGGGTTTCCTGGAGACCTACGACAATGCCGTCATCCGGATTGAAGAGCTCAAAAGCCTTTGGTATTGCGTTCGAGAGACGCAACGATACGTTCAAAAGCTGGAGAGAAACTACAAGAATGCCTGGAGGGACTTGGACGACAAAGCTTGGGTGTATAGGCACCGATCAAAGGTGGCCCCGGACTACCAACTCCAGCGCATGAGGAGCAAAGGTCAAGCGAGCCGCCTGAACGAGTGTATTGGTATCGACGATCCTTGGCCTGAGGGAGAATAGGGAATGCCCCCTGCCAAGAAGCCACGCAGGATGCTCTATCATCCTTCGAACGAACCATCCTCGACTCGACGTCTGTCTCGCCCCATCAAGTGGTGAATAGAACTGTTGGATATGGGAGTACAATGGGCATCTCGTCACTCGTTTGGATCAGTATGGGGTCTATTGATGGGTCAAGCACCGAATTCGGAGGGAGTGATTGTACTGTTTCGTCCTGGAGATGGGATTCAAGCTACAGGTAGCCAATGGATTTTCAACAACCTCTTTGTTCCCATGCTCAGCCTTTCCTCTTGGCTGATCTCCCCGTTTTGAGTCTCATGTAATCGTACCTAATGATGGTGTGCCTCGTTTTCAGGTCCTGTTTTCCCCCTAGGTTAAATCAAAAACAAAATGCTCACTTGTCGCGCCCTATACCGAAATCATGTGTTTTTGATATTCGCTCGCAAGGAATGAATCGTGACGACAGCAGTAACTGCCGCAACCGGTCGGTTAATCAATGAAACGCAATTTGGCAATGTCTCAGGTTGAGATAGCCGGGGGTGGCATGTTTTCTCTCTCCACACCCCCTGAAGTTTACCCCCCCTTTTTCAAGAGATAATCAAGGATGCGGCAGATTTGGGCACTGGCTCTCGCTGGTACGTGGGGTGAGCTTGCCAGTCTGGTTCGAAGAGCTGGGATACCCAGTAGTAGGGGTGGTCCCAGTCGAACTTGTCCTGCTTGCCCGTGTACTCGACGTGGTTGGGGTTTTGGGGCCGTTTGACTTTTTCAACTGGAGATTCAGGTCAGTCAACCATTTTGTTTATAGAACCAAGGGTGTTGCACTTCTGCCGTTCTCGTTCTTGTACACCTCCCAGATGGCGAGCTGCTTGAGGATCTCGGGATCTTGAAGTGTCTCCTGGATGAGAGTGTACTGCTCATCGGTGAGATGGCTCAAAAAGGTTCCCTCCTTGGTCTTGGGGTCGGGCGATCTTGGCCACGGGTGCTTGTTCCTGTAGTGCCAGTGCGTGAGGATATTGTTGCAGCTCTCGTGGAGGCTCTCGACGAAGGCGGGGATAGAGTATCGCAGCTGTTTCCAACAGTTGGTCATCAAAATGTTTCAACCAAGGATCAGGTATTCGAGTGTTCTTTGATCTTGTGTACGGCAGGAACGCCATTGAAAAACAAGGATAGGACCAAGTACTCACCTTGGATCCAAAGTTTGCTCTTGCGTGACGGTACCTGTCCAACGTCATCAAGCTCGCTTCCCGTAGGAGGATAAACACGATCAGGTAGAGCGTGAACCACCAACGGTTGTCATTCTGCAGAAGAAGCCAGTCAATGTCTCGTAGGAGCTTGTTTTTGAACCGCTCGAGAACCCAGACGTAGTTGAGCGTGTCGAACTGGGCCACGATCATGCGTGGCACAGAAACTCTGCCGATCAGGGGGTACGATATATCCACATACTCGGGGAGCATGCCAAGTTTCTCTTCGCCCACGATGTAGAAGGAGCCTGTCGTGTGGCCTACAGAGAAAAATGGTTGGTTTTGCAAGAGAGGAGAAGGAAAGGGAGGCTTACGGATTGCGCACCAGAGGGTGAAGAGGTTAAGCATGATGCCTGCTTCTCTGATGTCGTCTTCCGTCTTTGTCTTGTTGCTTTTTTCCTGCAAGGCTTGTCAGTTTTGGACGTGGTGGAAGGTTTCTAGAATAAGTACAGTTAGGGACATGTAGTGCTTCAACGCCATGAGGTCCGTCTTGTAAATGCAGTCTACCTCCTGATCCTTGTCCGCCACATTCTTGAGGGCGTCTATAAAAGCAGGGACGGCGTTTTCAATGGTGTACCGCTCAACCGCCTCGGCAGTGGCTACGATGTCGTGCAGACAGTAACTCGCAAGCTCCTTCTTCTTAAACGTCTCCTTTCCAGAGAGACTGTCGGTCCAGTACCTGGCCGTCACGTCGCCAGCCCTAGGCTTGAAGCGCACGACGCGCATGAGGAGTGGTTTACGGCAGAGACCCTGCGAGACCTTGATGACGGTGGGCGTGTTGTCGATACGGTCAGAGACGTCTCGCATCTGGATGCCCTTCCACCGTCGGGTGAGGTTGAGACCTCCGCAGCGGTAGAGCACCAGGTCGGCGATCTTGAGCCTCTGGCATGGCATGAAGCGGATGAGCCTTGGGGACTCTTTGTGGACGGCCTTGCAGCTGATGCATTCTGCCTTGGGTCTATTCTGGTCCGTGTTGCACTGATCACAAGTTAGGAGGGGGTCAGCTCTCTCAGATCTACAGGGAGTGTGTGTACCTTGATTTTCTGCATTCTGCAGCGCACGCAGGCGCCCATGAGCCTCGTGTTCTTGACATCCTCGCGTTCCTGGGTCCTCAGGGCCCGCCTCCCCTTGTGGGCATCACCACCGGGAGGAGGCGGGGAGCCGGGAGTCTCCATGGGCGGGCCATACTTTTGCCTGATGAGCTCGGCCTTTTCGTCATCATCGTCGTAGGCAAACTCTGCTCGGTGGTATTCTTCCGCGAGCTCGTCGACCGTGTCGTACCCCTGGTCTGGGGGATATCGTTCTTCTTCCGAGGAGCTGGTGTACAGGGACGAGGTTGAGCTGCCAGTGTCCGAGTCTAAATCGTCTAGATGAGAGGCTTGGAGAGTGCGGGTGATAGTCCTGACTGTTCTGGGGTTGTAAGATCCACGAGATCGAGAGACAAGAGCTCGTCTCCAGGCCTCGTGGCTTTGGAAGCCAAGTTGGACGACGGCTTCTTCCTCACTGCTTGATTCTTCTTCTACATTCCTTGCATCTTCAAGTTCAATGTCAGCTTCTTCACCTTGACTCAGGTGACTGCTGTCGTCTTGATCATCTTCAAGTCCATCAGAGTCACCTTCAGCATCGTCTTCGAGGTCGTCATCCTCAGGCTCGTTCTCAGAAGATTCCTTTGAAGAGGCATCAGAGCTCGGAACTCCCCTGCTCTCAGTTTGAAAATTGGAAACAGGACCACCTCGCTCTAGCCTAACAGAGTTTGTGCCTGTGACACCTGCTCCGCGGGGGTCCTCAGAACTCTCAGGAGAAGAGCATTCATCCGGAGAAGCCCGTGGTTCCTCTGGGGAACGCTGAGGTCCCTCTGCAGGCCGACCCCCTGGCACTCCCCCTGCGCTGTACCCCCCAACACCACGCTCTTGTGCAGCACGAGAGACGAATGGTGGCAAAGTGTCCTGACTCAAGCCCAGAGCCAGAGGGCTCTCTCGATGAGCAGTGCCGGAGTGGGCACCGCTGCTGCTAGCAGGGGCGTCTGAGTGTCCATGACGTGCGTACTGGTGTAAGCTTAAGTGCGGCGGGTAATAATTCGCGCTCTGATCACTGGCGGTGCTCGTCCCCACGCCTTGAAGGTTGCCGGACCCGAGATGGTTGACAGGTATACCCCTGGTATCGTGGACTCTGGGCTGCCCCGGACTTCCCAGCCGGCGGCTCTCGTCGCCCCGTACGGGAACATACGGCTGCTGCTGCTGGTGCGGAATTATTGAGTACGGCCGAGACTCTTGCTGCTGGGAAGGGGGAGAATCGGGTGCTTGTCCGTCGAGGCGGCGACGCTTCAGGCGGCCGTGGGCTGGGTCGGCGGTATGCTCCCGCTTGAGACCTGTCTTCTCGCGCCTGTTAGATGATTACAGCAAGCAGAGCAGAGCAGAGTAAAGTTCCAGGAGGTCGGTCCATCCAACCCGGTCCCATCTGGACGTTACACACTGAGCAGACTGAGGCCACTGCGCCCGCGCCAACGAGCCCGCCACCCCAGCAGCCCATCCCAATCCCAACTGGGGGAGGGGCCAACAACAGCAGAGCCAGCTATGTACATGTAGTCCCATTCGCAGGGACATGACCATTGTAGGTAGACGAGTGGATGGATGAATGGATGTTGCTAGTTACACCGCAGCGACACGCTCTGACAACCGTGGCTGGGGGGGTCTTTTTTTTGCTCTTACTTACGCGGATCCTAGCCGGAGGAGTAGTTGGCTCCATACCGGCTTGTACAGTTGGCTGTGGCACCGGACGAGTCTCCCCTAGCTCCCGTGGAGTAGGACGAGGAGGGAGTGTCGTCAGCGTTTAGCTTTCTCCGTTCCCATGCGTGTTGTTGCCGCTCTCTACCTCGCTTGGTAGCAGAGCAACGAACGCGGACGCGACAAAGACGCGGGCGAAGGGGCAGGACGAAGCGAAGGGGGACAACGCACACGCGCACACACACACAATGACCGGTGAGGGAAACACAAGAGGAAGATGGAGCCCTCAGGCAAGCCCCCAAGGGCAAAACCACCCTGAGCCGCGCCCTCGTCCACTTGTTTCCCCCTCGAGGGAGTGTCTGTAGGGGGACGCTGTGGCGTTCCTTGTCCTTCCAATCCCCGGCTCAGTTGCGAGACACCCTGGCCTCAGCCTGCATGGGGTGTGAAAGGAGAGGACACGAGCGAGCCTCGTTTGCCTGGGAAATCTTCAGCAGGTCATCCCCCGTGGGGGGCCAGACGAGAGCCTCAAACTCCGGGGGTACCTCTGCTAGGTACATGGCTATTGTTTGCCTGCTTGACAGGATGTGATGCCCTGATGGATGGAGCTGATGAGATGGTGAGGGCGTGTGTGTGTGGACACAGCAAAAAAAAAGTGTCTAGGATTTGCAATGAGCATTTGATGGAGCAGGGATTGTGAATGAAGAGGCCACCCTTGTCATCCACTGTCCAATCAGACACGACGCCCGTGGCTTCTTGGACCCATCGACGAGATATCCTGTCCTTCACCGGTCAAGACTCCAGTGGTGGACGGGATAAGAGTACGGACCATGTCTCCGGAGTTAGAAATGCCTGGTATCGAGGTGATTGCGGTGGCAGAGGGGGGGCACGAGGACAAGATCGAGATGTTGTGAGAGAGTCTGGAAGATGAGGGGAAAAAGCAGACAGAGGCCCAGTCAGGTTCTAGCCTTTATATATTTTTGGTTGGATTTATTCTTGCTTGCTGGTCTTGAGGCCTGTTCTGCATCATCCCATGAGAGACTGGCCTGGTTCTACTCTGGAGGTGTGGATTGCCCTCCAAGTCAACATGACCCGTACAAAACCCAGTTAGAGACAAGGCGTGTAGGTCAGTAAAGAGACAAAGACAAAACAGAGAGAGAGAAGAGAGAGCGTCCGTCAAGTGGAGTTTCCCGTTGCGGAGTACCAGAGGCGTCCGGGACCGAGGAGAGACAAGAGAAGCATGGCAGAATGAAACTCTGATCAAGCTTGGGGGCCGCCATTCTTGGCTTGGAAGAGGCGGAGACGGCCGAGGAGAGGGAGCGGGATGTGTTCCAGATACTATCACTGGCAAGTGGCTTGATTGCTCGCCGAGTTTCTGTCTATACGCGAGGTCGACGAGAGTCTGGCGAAGGGAGATGGTGATCCACGATGAACTCGTCGACCGAGAAACGGAATGCAGACATTGCAATGGCATAATAACTGTTCCTGAAGCACTCTCTTACACTTGATCTATTCTTTTTTGCACTACAATTGCTCTATTCCTCATGCTTTTGACGTGGTTCCTGACTTGGTCAGATCACGGCAAGCCCCTGAGCCTTGACGTGAGCCGACCAGATCCGGGATGGGCAATGTCGTGCATCCGGATCTACGACTAACCAGTCTAGCCTTTGCCATGGCCATCTTCTGGCGTCTGACGGTGACAGTGTCCGGCGCTCGACTAGCGGGATGGCCTCGTGGGAAATGACATCCCGACGACGGTATGACGGCGCCGCGACGGTTCCTCGAGAGACGACGAAAAAAAGGTTATAACCTCTTCAAAACCTCACTCGGACGTTCTCGAGGCTTCCATCTCTCTTTCTACGTTTTCACGACTTCGATATCTTGCGTATATCCTCCTCGAGACCATACCGCTCCGTGATGTTTCCCCTCGTCATAGGGGGTACTCAACGCCCCATTTACGAAGCTCCCACCGTGTCTACAAAACCGACAAAACCTCTCGTCACAACCGCCGCCCCACGACTCGGCATACCCTTCTTACGCTGGTACATTGTTGGTAATGGATGCATCACCAACGCCGACCCTCAAGCAGAGATGCACATCCCCCCGTCGAAGGTGTGACAAGGCAAAGACTAGATCACGGGGAGGACATCCGGGACGGCCAGAGAGGACCAACAAGTGCAAACAACGATGTTGAATACACTCCTCTTGGGCGTATGGTGAGGTCTAATATACAGATTCTGCTCGCGAAGCGCGGGTTTGTGTGATTGTCCTGCTGCCGCCTTTTGTGATGATGGGCGGTTAGACGTAGAGGAGGGAAGGCAGGAGTTGAGGATTTAAACAGCCCAAGATCTGCTCCTTTTCAAGAAAATGAAGGTATACACATCGTAAAGCAACTCCAGAGCACAACTACTCGCTTCTAAACCTCTTTGTTTCGCAACTTTTTCGTCAAGAAACCACCACTCCAGACCATGACATCTCTCAGGGGCATGACTCAGGACTCGGCAACAGCCGTCCAGAGCATCCAGGAGAAGATCCTCGCCGGTCTGAACTCTGATCTTGCGGGAATCTCTGTCAAGGTTTCCTCTGACGCCCTGGCTGGTCCTCTTGTCTGGTCAGGGGCTGAGTTTCAGGGGGATTCGACCTACACTCTCCATCTGAGCGAGGACGAGGTCGCAGAGATTGACAATGCCCTCGCCAACTTCAAGAGTTAGAACAAAATAGTTATTAACTTGTTGTAAATTGCTGACTTGCACAGCTCTTGGGTTGGACGGGGACGAGGTCTCCCGGGACAACTTCCCCCTTCCCAACCTGTCTCGCCGCCTCCGCTCCAGCTCCGAGACCCTACACATGGGACGAGGCTTCGTCGTCATCCGCGGCCTCGAGGCTTCCAGATACACCGTGGAAGACAGCGTCACCATCTTCCTTGGTGTTGCCAGCTACATTGCCGAGAAACGTGGCCGCCAGGACCGCAAGGGCAACATGCTCTGTAAGTTCTCCTCCCCCTAATTAGTGTCCCCGCCAATATTTTCACCTAACCACGATCAGCCCATGTTACGGACTCGAAGCAATGGACGGCCCCGGTCAGTGCCCGTCACGGCATCCACACCAACGGGGCGCTGGTGAGTTCAAGCCATGCTCTTAAGTTAGACTGACTCTCACAGTATCCGTAGCCGTTCCATACGGACATGGGATGCGATATCCTATCTCTCCAGGTCCGTCACAGCGCTGAACAGGGCGGCTACACGTATCTGAGCTCCGCCTGGACCGTCTTCAATGACCTCCTGAACAGGGAGCCCGAGGTCGTCAAGACTCTTCTGACCCCCAACTGGCCTGTTCAGCTGTAAGTTGCAATAACTAACACCAAAAGCAAACAATCCTAACTGTTGTAATACAGCTCCGGTCGCAAGGCTTCCTACTACCTCGCTCCTGTCTTTTCCTTCCACGATGGCAAGCTCCTCGCCAGCCTCGATCCTGCCCGTCTCGGTCCTCATCCGAGCATGAGCAACAACACCAGCATCCCGAGCCTCACAGAGGACCAGGTCCACGCTCTGCAGGCCGTCTCTGAAGCGGCCTCGCGGAGTGAGGTGCGCCTGGAGCTCCAGACCGGTGACCTCCTATTCTTCAACAACCTCTCCCTCGTCCACCGTAGAGACGCCTACTCGGACGATGCTAGCTCCTCCCGGCACATGGTTCGGCTCTGGCTTCGCAGCCAGAAGCTCGGATGGGCCATCCCCGACGGCATGCTTCCCCCTTGGGAGGCGGCCTACGGAGAGAGCCGCAAGAAGAACAAGCCAGCTCTCTACCCCATCGTCCCCGCGGTCGAGTACCCGGTCCAGAAGTACACCACCAGCTCTGCCGCCTTCATGATTGAGGACTCTGAGAGCTCTGACGAGGAGTGATGGGCTCCTGCGCTATGCGTTGTCGTACACCTCTCCGAGGATCTACAGTCTTTTCCTATCACATTGTTTGTTATTGCAGGTTATCTGTTCAGATCCGTCCAGTCGTTTACTCAGGATACAGCCATTGTATAGGCTATCACACAGAACTTCATGTCAGATATTGGTCACTCTTTTGCACATGCAACACACAAATACAAACTAGCACATTCAAGTGGACCATCTCATGTAACTGTCTCGGGCGTGTCTAAACGTAATTGCTTCAGCTCAGCCAAAATCGTAAACACTGTGTACGGAGTAAGGTATACAAAATCTTGATATCCCACCGCCAACGCCATAATTCCGCTCCAGCCAACGGGGGTGAAGTAAACCCTGCTAGAGACGAATGAACCCCGGTTCATCTGCACATAGATGGCGTGCAGAAAATCTCCTATGCCGAGACAAGACAAGAGCCGGTATCCGTTACTCACAGGGCTGATGAACCCGGAGCCAACGCGCTCATGCAAGATCAGAAACCGCGTCAAGCAGGTCTAGTTACATCGTTCGGTCCAAGCACTGTAACCTCATCTCTCGCAGGAGAAAAAGTAAGGCTCTTGATTCCATTGGTCCTTTCTTACCGCTGAGATGACTTGTACATTCACCCGCCGATCCACGAAGAACCCTCACACCACACCGGAGGACATGCAGTATTAGCCTTCTTCTCTCCTCTCGCATCATGAATTCTTCTTTTCCCCGAGATCTCTTCTGCTTCTCGATCCCACAGCTGTCAGTTCTCAAACTCAGCCGCCAGCGGTGGGCATCTTAGTCAAGCCACGCAGCTTGACCCTTTCCGGGATCGAGAAGCACTTGGTTCAGCTCCACCCTTGGAACTTATCCCGGTTTCCAAGAAGTCGGGCGGGCCAATGGGACCGAGAGGAGACAAACTGTATCGTACGCGGGTGCGCCTCAGGAGCAGCCATTTCAAGTTGAACAGGTGGGTTTTGGCGCAGAGTTTACTCGATCGAGTGCCGGGCACATCAGAGTTGCCAGAGGCTGGCGCTCATGGCTTTGTGGAAATGACTGTTGAGCCGGCAAGCTTCCAGGCTATCGGGACTCTTGTATCGAGCATGTAAATGGGTTCAACAATGGTATCCCATGTGCGCGAGGGCATCGCAACCTCCGTTTGATAGAATCTGGCCCCTTGGCGCATTCCTCCCTTGCAGGGCACCAGCTGTCGACGCACATACACCGCTGCATGCCTGCATCTCCATCCTGGGCTCCATCTCTCGGCTTCAGGGGGTCCACCTTGACCGTGTCTGATCAGACCGGACGCGGGGCCGGGGGACCCGGGATGAGCACTTGCAGCTGAGGTTTTCCGGATGACCCCCGTTCCGGGATCCCCCTTGTGATCGACCGAGAGATCTTGGCAGGTAGACTCTTGTAGCCGCCGAGTTGTTGTACTGGGTGGGATGATACTCGGGCTGGAAGAGGCTGGTGTTGTAGATGAGAACCATATTTATGTATTACGCTACGGAAAAGAGATGGACTCTCAGGGACACTTCTATAAGGCTAAAACATTCTGCTTCTCTCTCTTCGTCGTGATATCTCTAGCCTTGTCTGTCCAAATACCAAGCCTTGTCAGCTAATTTCTAAGAGAACCCGCCTCGAAGCCATCTACCACACCGTCCTAGCCCAAGCCCCACGCCAACTCGGTCTCCCGTCACGACTGATACCTCTTTAGGTTGGCGGCATGTGGTTGTCAAGGCTAGAGGTACATGCTGCGAGAGTTGTCATGCATGGCCTGCTTTCAAAAGGCCCCAACACATTACCACGAGGCCGAGTTGGATCGGAAGGGGGTGCGTCATGCTTCACCAGCGCTTACTGGGGCGTGTCTCCTCTTGGCTGCTCAGCTCACCTCAAGACGAGACTACTGTATCACGAAGGGGGTGGGAAAGAGTGTGGACCTTCATGGCCAGATGGCTTAATGTTTGCTACATGCTATCATGGATGGGGTTGCGTCCCAAATTAGCCCACCGCTTCAGGTCGACGCGCCAACTCCTCTAGTCCTATCATCATTATTTAGCGTCCCGTCAGCTTTTCCTCCCTCTCCTGCAAGATGAGCTCAAACCAGCAGCCCCATCAGACCAAGAAGCGCCCCTATCCCGAGAGCCGCCGTCACCTGGGCTCCTCCGGCCGTCTGGATAGATGTTGGCACAATCGTCTCGGACCCAGAAGACCACTCCGAGTCTGTCCCTGAGACCTCTGATCCGGTCTCCCACCCGGTCTCTGACGTCTCAAAGACTGAGTCCTCAGTGCTGTTGGGGGTCAGAGACCCAGAAGGAGACCCAGATGTCCATGAGATAGACCCCTCAGAGGACGACACGTACTCTCCGTCTGTTGATACAGACCCAACAGACAGAATAGAGGCCATCCCAGACTCCCCAGGTGCAACCGTCGCAGAGCACGCGGCGCAGCACTTCCCAACCTGCACACAATCCTTATCCGAACTAACCTCCTGGACTGTAGTTGTCTCCGTCCTCGTGCCTCCGACCACCCTCTCTCCTGTCGACGTCGAATACGTCTCGACAACGACCGTCTCGATGGTTGTAGATCGTGTGCGGACCAAGGTTGTAGTCATGGGAGTCTGGGACTGCCATGTCTCTGTGATGGTCTTGGTCATCGTCACCGTCAACTCTGTCGTGCAGGGCTCCGAGCCCGAAGCTTCGTCCGTCGCCTGGGAGAAGTGGAAGGAACTTGCTTGACTCCAGATAGGAGTTCCAATAGGAGTTCCCAGAGTCCATGTTCGCTCCCCGGGGGGTATTCCCCAGATACTCGAACTCGATGGCGTGACCCATTCCCAAGAAATCATCATCTCTGAACTTGTAGAGCACGAAGTCGAAGCTGTCGTCGAGGACAATGTCACGAGCGAAGGGATAGAGGTGTCGTCGTATATCGTGACACACGAGGTCGACACTGCCGACGGCGTAAACGGGGAAGCCTTGGACATGCCGCTTTTCCTATAAGCCGTCAGTATATATGCTAGACTAGTAATGCCAAGCAACCTACCAAGTCACAGTAGAGAGCGTAAGGACAGAACACTTTTGCGCACAAACAGTCGTCTTGGAAACCTCTGGAGGGAAACCAGGGAAAGAAAAGTGTTCGTCGATAGAAGTAGTAAAGGAAGTATCAAACACCTCTGTGCCAGTGCACCAGAGACAGTCGACAGTTAAAGTAGTCTTTGTAGGCCGAGCAGGAACGACAGGCCTGTCCAGGGCGGCGGTGGTTGAAATTCCCACCGCCAGGAGATGGATGAGGAGGCTTGTGAAGCCCATGATGCCGCCGGTAAAGAATGAATATGGTCCAAGTTGAGTCCTCCTCCTTCGTGTCTTGAAAGAGACTCATGTCTGTTTCTGAAAAAGCCAGACGACGGCTTAAGTAGAAGGAGTCATTTCCCCTGCACAACGTCGACAGCTGCCATCTCGGGCTTCACTCGCTTCTTTATCAGACTTTGGGCACAGCATGTTTGTTCTTCGGGTGCTGCAGGTAATATCACTCTTCTCTGCTACCCCAGAGATCTCGTACAACAGCTGATGCTTCACAGACGGCTCTGTCTGTAACCGTCGTGCAACACGGTCGATAGAGTGGCAGCAGCTTCTCCACTCGGCACTTGCAGCGCAGAGTCCTGACCGACGGCAGTGTCATGTTATTCGAGGTCGTGGTTGACAGGCATCGTTCGATTAATCAAAGTGTCACGTTGGATTCGGTTCGAGTTGCCGGACGGCTAGATTCTCGGGTTGCGGCGTGGTTGGGGATGCTGTATTCGATCGACGGGACGATGGAGGTTGTGGAGCGTCTAGGAAAAGAAATCGAATGTCAGCAGTACCTAGAGACGTAATTGGGTATAGAAAACTTACTGTTCAGTTCATAGGAACAATCTATGAGGAAAGAATGAGAAGTGTGGTTAGTAGATTGTGTCAGCTCCAAGAGTAACTGACAGGCCCTCTTCAGACCAAAGACTTTCCAGCTCCTACTATTCAAGTCTGATTCTTCATTGGCCAATCCCTATCCCCTTGCTACATCATTTTCACCTGATCTTAAGACCGTGAATCCACATCAGCAAGGGATGCCCATGCATCTCGTTCCATAGAACCACTTTCCATGGAACCCATTTCCCTCTCACCAGAGCTTCTTCAAGAAGCTTAGTCTTTCCCCGCAAGCAAATTCCATTAATCCCTCGTAATCAAATAGGAGGAGGCCGTTTGGTCGTTCTGGGGCGGGTATCGTTCGAGATCTGAGATCTTTCCGCCCGAAACAGGCGTTGTGTCTCACTTGCGTTACAACAAGGAGTACGTACTTCTTTCACATAGCAGTACGAGGGTCGTCAAGGTGCCCTTGATGGGTCAGTGACAGCTGTAGACGCGAATTACTGGGATTGTGTTGATGTTTGACTGATCAGCGTTCAATATCAACCGAGTTAGTTTGATATTGGCCGTCATATTCTGGAATCCGACGTCGGAACCACAGACGTCGGAACCACAGACGTCGGAACCACAGACGTCGGAACCACAGACGTCGTCACCATGCCCTGCCAAGAAGTCTAGAGCCGTATCCTCATTCCAGCCGCCGGCAGTATCCTAGAAATGTCTTGCTCGGCATCATACAACTCCCGAACAGGTAACCCGTCCGAGGCAAATGCCGAAATCACGCTAGAACCCAGCTTCGTCCGGCAATTCTGGCAGTTTGCTTTCGGCCGAAAGATGGCATGTCTTAAGGGGCGGAACGTGAAGGGGCTACTGAGTATCCACACTTGTCAGTTCATAGGTTCTCGGGTGATATATCTGTCTCTCGGCATGGGATAGTTGGACAATTTTCCTTCGGGCGAATGGCAAAGTACGTTATTAGAAGAAAAGACCATCTCCAAACCTTTAAACTTACTACCGTCGTTAATTCTTGAGCAACATGATCGTTCAAAGCAGGTTCTGTTTGTGCGCTCTGGTTGTATATCCCTGGCATATAACCACCAAGCATCCCTACACTCCCCCATATAAACCTACCAAAACCCCAAGTATCCATTAAGGATGGGGAAACTCTCTCAGGTCTCATTACTGGAGTCGCCTGATGCGTAGATGTTGGAATGACCTCGTTTCGAGCATACTCACCGTCCTGAAGCGAGCCGTGCCCCATGTCAAAAGTACCGTTGACTATTTGGCCTAATGCAAGTTTATCAGCCCGTATGTCTCAGTTAGAAACTCTAGATCAGACCACCCCACGTTATCGTCCAGAAGCAACAAGGTCATGTGCGTGTCGTCGTTCTCAGCTGTGGGGGTCCACGGGAAGAGACCCGACAGTGGAGATGTCGTGGTGTTCTGTATCGGCGGTGAAGATGGCAGTATCGAAGCTCCCTGCATTCCTTATAGGCCCATAGTCAATCTTGAGACATAGAGGGAATTTCTGACGCTCCCAGGGTCATCAGCCAAAGAGTTGCATGTTGTACCCTCTGATACCTAACACAAAGAGTTACTCAGACAAGCCAAAGTGAGAAGTGCGGGCTTCATTGAGATCACGGTCCAGTTTTTAATGGAAACCAACCGAGAATGTAGCAGAGCAAAATTCGCCCATCCTTTGGCAGAAAACGACCTCTCCCCCTTACATATACGGTGGACCTATGTCTGGGCCTAACTCCAGTTCATCCAACGGCCGCCTTGAAACATAAAAATTCTCCAACAACGGCTTCAGTTCCGAATGGCCGTCTGATAGGCTTTCGCATTCTGCGCTTTGTCCTCTCACTAGCACTGCCAGGGTCGATTGGCTCAACTTTGTCTCTTCAGGTCCCTATGTCGGCTCACCCAACTTGGGCCTTACGCATTGTTAGACTTGTAGCTTCTGGCATTTTCATGATGATACTTCAGTTTTTATATATAACTATTAAATCGCTTCTTTCAGCATTTCTTCACCGAGTCTTTCTGAGAGTATCGGCGGATGTAGTCGTCAACACCAGCCGGCAGATCGGGGCTATTTGTGGGGCCGCTCCGGATCGCGCTCACGGTCGCCGTGAGTGGCCGGCACTTGACCCGATGTCTCGAAAAGGCAAGTCTTGGTTAGGAGGTCATGGTCGGGGGTGAGGCCCTAGTTCTTCTTGTTCATATTTCTGTCTTGCGAGAGTCATCTCGATTGTTGGTGTGCCATTGTTTAATCCCATGTCTTGAAAGGGTTGAAGCACATGTCACGTTGGGAGAGCGTTGAATCTCAATTATGCCTTGAGGTTAAAGCAACGTCAAGGCGAAAATGGACAAACTCTCACACAATATTTACAACTCAGATAATACTTACCTAGGGCACCGGGATAGACAACAGACAAGAATGATGTCTAGACCACGAGACTCCTCGGGCTCTAGGGTAAATGAAGGCTAGCTCAATCCCACTCGGAAGAGTCTCGACTTGAGCGGTGTCTGAAGTCCGCATAACGTAACAAAACCATGATCTGATGATGAAGCACGAAGAATCCGAGCCGCCGGTCGCGGGGATTTTCTTTGTCCGAGTCATTCTCGGGTCTACGAAGCCGAGAGGAAGAACCACAATTGTATGGCCCGACTCTGAGAACTAAACAACAGCCATTTCAACGCTGGCCGTAGGATTCAAGAAACATCCAACACTCGCAGAAAACAACAAAACCTCGGCATCTCGAGATCTGTCTAGGGTAGGCCATACTAGCAACACCCATGTCCGGAGCCTACCGAAAACCGCGGGCACATCCTTGAACCTGTGATCAGCCAGCCCCTTCACCCTGGCCTGACAAACACCAAGCAACGTTGCAACTCCAGTGGACACTCCCGGCACATGACAGTTTCCCTCTGCGATGGAGACATTCGAAACCGCATGGTTACCTATTCCCATGATCTGATGAGGTCCCTTGGAACGCTTTTACCGCA
The DNA here is from genome assembly GCF_023522795.1 of Fusarium solani. Classification (NCBI taxonomy): domain Eukaryota; kingdom Fungi; phylum Ascomycota; class Sordariomycetes; order Hypocreales; family Nectriaceae; genus Fusarium; species Fusarium solani. The sequence continues at coordinate 2,507,899 of NW_027072147.1, read as the reverse complement.
ACTTCAACACGCAAACACAGGATCGCGACACAAAAGCCGCAACAGCGAGCAATTGCCCATTCATCAGCCTCGCAAGCCACACAACTTCTGGAGAAAACTGCTGGCCTTTTCGGTCCGATCCAATTCGCGCCAGGGTCGTTTGGGCTTAGTCTGGGGGAGAAAGGACAAGGGGGGTGGCCTTGGCTCCAGCTGCAAAGTGCGCTTCTCCGCGTTGAAAAGAAACGAACGGGGGTACGGCAGATTACGCGGAGGAGGCGCCCTCATGCAACGCGGGACCAAGTGAAAACAAGAATGCCTGATCCAGTTCCCTTTTTCTCGAAAGAGTCGCGAATATCATCATCGTTCATGGAAACAACTTTGCTAGTGCCGGAACTGCCGCACGATTCATGCAAACGCCAACTGCCCGCCCCTTCGCAAATTGCTCCACAGCTCAACGTAAAAAGCACACGAGCAGGTTCTTCTCGAAGCTCACGCTAGATCACGGCCTGTCCGGCAGCTACTGCACGATGAGGCCACTGGTCGTGCAGGCGGTGATGAGATTGGCCTGGGAAGGACGAGTTACCCCCCGCTTCGCCAGAGGTATACAGTGCGTTGCCGACTTCGCAAACGAGAGCGTCTTACTGGTCGGATGGGCGCACTGTGGTGGCTGATGCTTTCTCTCTAGTACAGGAGGACAGGGATCGGTGACAATGACGGAGCGGATTTGAGGAAGCGATAGCTGTGTAAGGCCAGAGGCAACAGCAATGGGGTATTGCGATCTATCTATAACTTGTAGGTATCTCTAAACAAAGAAAGTCTATGTCGTGGTCGTGAGAGTGGGGATTATCACCTGATGTCAACGGCTGGCTTTCCTAGCCCCTACTTCTCAATAGGATCTGATATCTCTTGTCTCGACTCTTTCTGACAGAGTCTCCCAAACTCGCTTAGAATCAAGGGCACATCAAGCTGTTGAGTGTTAATGAGATACTCGCCCTCTTGTCGTCGAGCGAGCTTGATCGCCTTTCGTGCGCCAGAGTGTACAAGCGTACGGATACTCTGGTAGATGCCGTGGCCTGGGTATGCCACGACTCCAAGAGTTGCTGCCAGAACTGTTAGTCTCGTTAAACATGGGACACGAGCTGAAAGATACGCACCTGAAGCTGTCTTGGTCGCCATACCAACCACGCCTTTGCCGACACCTTTGGCAGCGCCAAGCGCACCACCATCCTTGCCCCCCTTGTAAGGCTGCACGAACAAATCGGCAAAGCCCTCAGAGATTCCCCGGACAAAGTTGACGCCCCCCACACGAGCACCCGACTGCCAGTCGTGGATCGGCTCGTTCTCGGGAACATCTTCACCGTAGAGCTTGGGCACGGCACGACATCCTTCCGTGATGGCGAGCGGCAGATCTACGTAGAAGCCGCGGCCGTACGACTTGAAGAATCCGCCAACTCCTGATGCTGATGCAGAGGCTACTGCGCCGGCTGTCTTCCATCCACTTCCGCTGCCACCGTGTGAGGTGTGTGGTCTGGATATGCTGCCATGCTCCGACGGGGCTGGTGAGAGATGAGGACTTGCGGACTCAGGGGCTTCGTTGGCCATAAGGGTCCTTTGGCGTTCTTGATATGCTTGAATTGGCCTTGTGATAATGCCGGTGGTGGCTTTGGCCATGTCAGTTGATGTGCCGAGCATAGATGAGACAGTCCCGGTCAAGGGATCCCATCGCCGGTTGACGATCCTGATAGTCTTGGTCTCGTTTCTGCAACTGTCAGCCAAGGGCTCATGGTTCACGCTGTCAGGCAACATACATAGCTAGCTTCTTGTGGTCAACCTTGAGATGCTGAAACAGGACACCAGCCGCTGCCTTGGACAACCTAATCTGCTTGCCTCCTCGCTTAAACAGCCACACGGCAGGCTGATTGTGCAGGATGTCGCACTGCAGGTTCTCCAAAGGTAGGTTGGCATGGAACGATCGCACCGCAGTGACGACGCCATTCTCCCTCCTCATGCGGTGCGAGATCTCGGCAGCGGCTGAGGCAGCCTCTGGCGTGAGACAGAACTGGATGGCCTCGGCGAGGTTGTCCACGTTGAGCTGCTTGTGGGGAATTGGAAGGGGTCCTGCCCCTGATGCCGCAACCATCTCGCCCCAGAATGGTTGACTGCAGGACGTTAGCGAGAGACTGTACTTGGGGTAGGTGATACGAACTCTCCAAAGAAGGGAACAATAGTCGTTGGTCGACCGTTGAGAAGACCACAGGCCGTTGTCCCCGCGCCACCATGGTGAAAGACGGCAGACACTTGTGTAAAGAGCCACTCATGTGGACAATCTCCCAAGAAAAAGATATCCTTCTCTTCTGTGCCGCCGAGATTACTCCATCCTCGAGAAATAATGGCTCGGACACCTGTCCTATGCACAGCCTCGACGAGAATTTTGGTCATACGCTCAGGATCATCAATGACAATACTGCCGAAGCCGATGTAGATGGGACGAGGGCCTTGAGCCAAGAAGTCTGCGAGGTCGGGAGGAGGTGTATAGTTGGGAGGTTCTCTGAAAAAGAAGCCGCAAACATCTGATCTCGTCAGTCTTGTTAGTTAAAATTGATCAATTGACATACCGATATAAGATGGCCAGTCTGCTGGCTTTCCGACCAACGCTGGCGACCAGCAATATGTGAAAGGGATCTTGAGAGTTTCAGCAAGCAGAGGACCCTCAGACAAGGGTACAGGCTCAAGATCAATCGTCTTGCGCCAATCATTGATAACATCACCCAAACTAACCATGTCAGTCAGTATCCATGCAACCGAAAGCTTCCAAACACTTACCCCTGCCAGGTCAGCCACTCCACCACGCTGTATGAAACATAGTTGGCTGTCTCTTGATCCATAACCGACTTGCTTCCAAACTTCAGATTCGCTAGGGGATGCGAAAAGCTCCTCGTGCTGGTCCAGGGCATGGTGAACATTAAATGGACCGGGATGCTCATCGCCTGCGCGCAGTGGACGTGGGCGAAGCTAGGAGGGTTCGCTATGATGGCGTCGGCAACAAATGGACGCCCACTGATAGGGTCTGGCTGAAGACATGACTGCCAGCAACCATCTAGCATCTCGGCCACCATAACACGCTTCTTTTGGATATCTCCGCCGCGGAGACTCTTCAAGCTGGGTATCAAGCCGGGGTTCTTGACCATGTACGCCATCAATTCCGAGGGATTGCCGCCGATCGGATAGAACTCGAGCCCAGCGTCGCGGACAAACTTGTCAAAGACATTGTGTGTGGCTAGACGCACTCGGTGGCCATGCTTCTGGAGCTCGCAGCCTAGGGCGACAAATGGTTGGACATCGCCGCGGCTCCCGACGACTTGAATGACGATATTGAGCTTAATGGGAAATTGGTGAAATATTGACGACTCTCCTTTCTGCTCAGGAAACTGGGAGTATTCTGGGGATCCAGACTCCTCTTCGGTTGGGAGAGGCGCCTTGAAGTCGGGGATGAAACGGGAAAGGGCACGGCAGAAGCGCGAGTTGACATCGACGTCGATTCGACCATCGTCTATCGACCATTAGCGGGGTAACGAGGGGTTAAGTTGAGCAACGTACTGGTTACCGAAGTCGTTTGCTGCAGATTATTCCCGATCGCAGCCTCGTAGGAAGGAAGGTTATCTTCAGGAATGACGGCCTCTGGTAGGTCGCTGTACGGAGATGCTGGCACCCCCGTGCTGTCATGGGATCCCTTGAAATACGCCATGGATCTTGAGTTAGGCTATCGAGCTTGGGAAAGAACAAAGAAGATTGGGACCCTTGAAGAAGACCATAGCTGGGGAAAGCATTAAGCTTGTATTAAAGCAAGCTCCAGAGCTAGCTAGCCCACACACCGCATCCATTGCATTGCCATCTTTGTTCCGCGCATTCGGACAAGAGCGCGGCTTTCATGTCAGGGGCAACGACGCGCGACGTCATGCTCGGCCCAACTGCCGCGGGTGCGCGTATCGAATATGCATAGGGCTGATGGACGAGTCGTGATCCTAGCTTGCTCTATTTGCGGCTTCATGGCGTGTCCGGTTGGTGGTTGAGATGTGATATACGCGTATACTGACCGTGTTGTGGAGAGTTGAAACTCCACCAAAGTCTGCATTTGCACGCTATTTTTTAGTGGATCGCCGTCCGCAGTATCTATCCGCGTATAGAGATGCATCAAACATTGAATACGTTCATGTCGAAATAGGAGGGCAACGCCAGCATAAATACGTTTCCACGTAAAGATGGATATATATTCTAGCCAAGACCTCGATTCCTCGGGTTTTCCTGTTCCAAACTCCCCGACAAGCTCCTCGTGTTCGTAAACACCAACATCCGGAACCTGGACAACAGACGACCTGGGACACGAGAACGTCAACATCCAGTAGCCCATCATGGCCGGCGATAGCAGCTCAGACGCCTCCGAGGGGTATGTCTTTTACAACTACAACCCGTCGATGCCCGCGGCCGTCATCTTCATTGTTGTTTTTGGTCTCGCAGCGATTCTCCACACCTGGCAGCTCCTCCGCAGCCGGACATGGTACTTCATTCCGTTCTTGATCGGATGTCTATGTAGGTTGCGACGCGTGCTCTCCTGAAGATATTTGCTGATAACGTTGTAGTCGAGACAGTTGGCTATATTGGCCGTGCTCTATCAGCGAACGAAGCCCCCGATTTCACCAAGAACCCGTACATCATTCAGTCTATCCTGCTTCTGCTGGGACCGGCGCTGTATGCGGCGTCCATCTACATGATCCTCGGCCGTCTTATCAACCTTCTCGATGCTGGAGACCTTTCCATGATTAGCACCCGATGGTTGACAGGGGTGTTTGTCACTGGCGACGTCTTGTCCTTCTTTGCCCAAGGCGGAGGTACGTTGTGATTACAAGACAAAACTCCAAAAATGCTAACCTAGACTAGGCGGCGGCATGCTCGCAACGGCCAAGGACAAGGACGCCGTCAAGAGAGGCGAAAACATCATCGTTGGAGGTCTGGGCATTCAGATCCTCTTCTTCGGCTTCTTCATGGTCGTCACCCTCGTCTTCCACCTTCGAATCCGCCGACAGCCCACCCAAAAGTCCCTCGAGATCACGACGCCCTGGAAGAAGCTCCTCTACGTCCTCTACGCGACCAGCTTCCTCATTCTCGTGCGATCCGTGTTTCGCGTTGCTGAATATGTCATGGGCAAGGACAGCGAACTCCAGTCCAAGGAGTATTGGATCTACATCTTTGATGCTCTCCTCATGGCCCTCGCAGCTTGGCTTCTCAACTGGTTCCATCCTAGCAGGGTCATCAACAAGGCCATGGATGCGAAGCGGATCGCTAGTTCCGAAGAGTATGTGATGGAGAGCCAGCCGTATGAAGGCCAGCGACCCAGACGCCATTCTCACTCGCGACGTCACTCACGGACTCATTCGCGTTCTCACTCTCGCTCCCACTCGCACTCGGGGCACTCGCACTCTCAGTCGAAGCCTTCGCATCACAGGGACGAATACTACCAGTAAGGGGTAACGGGGCTAGCGTGTGCTAAGGGAATGAGAAAGTGCCGGACCCACGACGGGATGCTCTCCAAGGGCTGGTAGAGCTGGCCGCGTCAAAGCGGGATGGACGAGCTATCAGATTTAGTGGGGGAAGCGAAACTTGGACTTTATGAGGAATCAATAACTAGGGATCAGACTGTCCTGCTGATAGTCTTTCATTTACAAGCGAGCAAGGCAGGTGCCATAGCATAGCCCATCGTGTCTGAGATGGTTGCTTCTTTATCGTATAATCAATACCAACCCGGCGTTAAGGAGATTTGCGTGGATACCCATCGTGAGGAACTGGAAACTGCATCGAGATCGATCAAGTCAATGAGAGACATTAAACCAGAGTTTCGAGCAAAAACCGACGACGATCGGTCCCAGGAACCCGTATCGACAACCCAACAATGCGGTTCCGCAACCGCATCAAAGGCAATGGTATGCCCTGCCGCTCGTGGGCAGCAGGTGAGAGACAGTCTTGATGGGACCTTCATCTCGGCTACAGCACAGTGAGGCTTGGGCCAGGCGAGCAAGCTGGGTTGAGACGACATGTTTCACGACGGCTCAGGACAAACATGATATGGAAGGCCCAAGCTATTTGATAGCTACTGACTGACAGCTGAATGTTTCGGATGATCTCTTGCATGCCTTGGGAAACGTGGGGAGACGGTGGGCTTCTGAGGGGCCCAGGGACGGCATCTCTGAGACATGGGGGGGCTAAGGGACGGCAAGAGATTCCAGAGAGGCGGAATAGTATCAGTATCTTTTGCATGAGTAATCCGACGTCTCGGATGACCACGAGAGCAGGCCAGAGACGGCATCTAGATGATGTTGTTGAGGTGGCGCAAGTCAGCAGTGAGGAGATGGTAAGCTGCCTGGAGAGTAGATTCTCGAAGCTGCAAGGTGTAATCTTTTATCTCAACAGAAACCGTTGTGAGGTTTAGCAAAGAGGAGGTTTCTCAGAGCTGCATGATTTGGAATGCAATTCTCGAGGTTTACACAAGGCAAGGCGACAAGTTGAAGCCAATAGAAGCCATCTCTCCCCCGAAAGCGATCGGCTGGGTAACCGTTGCCGAGCCGAGGCTGGCGGGCAAAGACCACGATACGCGAGTCAAGTGGAACTAGCGACGAACAAGAAAATGGCAGAAAAGAAACGAGAGAGATGCCAAGACGAGCCAGCGAGAGAAGGCACAAATTGATTACGTAGATATCAGACACGGTGCGGTTGGGAAAGCAAGAGAAAAGTCAAAATCATGCCAACAAGATGCGTGTGTGAGTGAGTGTGCGAGAGAACACCTCTCCGCTGTAGAAACTTTAGACACGGCGCCCGGGGAACGCCGGACGGCCTGAGCGATGCTGGATATTGATAATAAATGTCTGAGAAAAGTCCACTAGAAATCTGAGTCTCTGGGGCCCTGAGATTACAAAACAGCTTAGACAAGAGATTAAAAAATCTCATTCATTCTGGTGCTTGACGGTGGCTTTGACTGGCGGTTTCGTTTCTGAACCACGCGCCTAGAGTCTGTGCCAAAAGGTCCAAAATTGCACTGTGATGCTCGGGTGCGACGTTACAGGAGGGCTCTGCACTGTGCTGTGTGGCGGTGATGATTGCCTTGCGCCACCGACGGAATCCAAAAGTTCCCCAGCTCTAGACGCTCACTGGATGGCCAGGAGCTTGTATACAGTGTCATATCCGAGCACACCACTTCTGACGGACGGTCGGGACACACGGGCCCGCCCCCAGTGCGCCTCTTTTGTGCTTCGCTCTGGGGACCCTGGCTCCCTCTTAGCCCCCTGTAGCCTGTAGCCTCTAGCCAGCCGTAGCCTGCCTTCCTTTCCGCTTTGGCACTGTCTGTTCGCTGCTAATTTCTCCAACGCCCCTTCCCCCTTTGGGATGTCTCGCCCGTCCGCTGGTTGTACCTTCCTTGGTCTGCTGTCTCGTTTCTGGGACGGGTGGTACGAGCGAAAAGTGAGGGCTCAAGTCTCCCTCCACCCATTCCTAGTGGAGAGGTACATTCTCGTCCATGCCTCCCTCGTCCCATCCCGTCGTCACTCTCTCCCGTCTCTCTGGGTTCCTTCCTCGTTCCCACCCCCGGTCTCGCCTTGCAGTTGGCTTGGCCCTGGGCCCTTCCTCGAAATCTCCTTCTCTTTCAGTCTCCATCTCTCACCTCATCTTCCCGTCTGCCCATCCCGTCCTGATTCTAATCCTTCCACATCCACTCTCTTCTCTCACCTCCAGACAAAACATCCCCAACCAACTCTCGCCATACTCTTTTACGCTTCGAATTCTTACGAATAGAACAACTGATCACAGCCACCTGCGTGCTCGACCGACCGCCACGACTTCTCTCGCGCTTGCTGGCCAACCCATGATCCCCCGCATTATGGTTCAAGGCGAAAGGGCCGAATAACCTGCATCTTCAGCAAATCCTATCGAACCAACCCCCGCCTCGTACTTCCACCACTTCCGATACACCATCGAAACCGAAGGACACTTATCAACCCCCCGCAAATCCCCCGGACTTTGGGTTGACGCGAACTCGTTCTGGCAAATCCCAGATTCCTGGAACATTCTTGACACCGCGTCCGTCCGCCTGGGCGCTCCTCCGCCAACTCAAACTTACTTTCCGCTGTTGGTGATAATCAGGCACAGATCACCATGCCTCAGCCAGTCGTCAAGCGCGCCTGCGATGCTTGCCATCGTCGCAAGGTCAGATGCAATGGCGCTAACCCCTGCCGAAACTGCTCTGGTTCTCAGCTATTGTGCACCTACAATGCGATTCCTCAGAAGAAGGGGCCCAAGGGCTCTCGTGCGAAGGTCATCAGCGAGCTGAGAGAGACTCAGCGACAAACCAGCCTGGCCGCCAAGGTCCATCAGAGACTGACTGGCGCGCCCGTCACACCTCAGAATTATGGTCCCGAACCATCGACTGGCCTCCTATCCAACGAGTTCATGAAGGACTGCCTCCGATATTTCTTTGACAACGTTTACGGGCAGATGCCCATTCTCGACAGACGTGCGCTCGAGGAGCACATGACGGTTATGGAACAGGGCCGTGATGTGTATTGCCTGTTGAGCGCTCTCTGCGCATTTGTCATGCTCCAGCCTGGAACTGCGCTGCCCGTCAACGACTCATTCAACCTTGAGCTGCACCCGGGCGCCAACATCGCTGCAAGCCAGCTCCTTCTCGATGAGTGCATCCGGGTCCGGAAAGCCAACGACTACCAAGACTCCATCACCCACTACGTTCTTGTCACCAACTACCTCATCTTTGCTTGCCACTTTGCCCTGGACAACCACGACAAGGCTTGGTTTTATCTGCGTGAGACAAGCACCATGATGCACATGGCCGGCATGCACAAGGAGGACTTCTACTCGTCCCTTGAGCGGGAAGATGCCACACGAAGACGCCACCTTTACTGGCTTGTGCTCATGACGGAGAGATCGTACGCTATCCAGCGTAATCGACCTCAAACTCTCCAGTCTTCGATTCGCCTTCCTGGTGTGGGTGACGAGACGGGAAACCCCAGGATGTTCGATGTCAACACCTTTGCCATTCGCGCAAAGCTTTTTCAGCCATTCGACAACGCTTGTTTGGCAACCTGGAAGAAGGTGCAGAGCCAGTTCTCCGCGGCCCAGATCACAGGGCTCCAGAAGCAACTTCAAGAAGCGGCCATCGCGTTCTCCTGTCAGGATACAAGCCTGGCTGATATGGGAACAAATCAACAGTGGCTCCAAAACCTCATTTGGCAGCTCACTCCCAACAATGGGCCCGACGGTAACGAGGAATATATGGCCCCCTCTCGTCGAGACCTGCTCATGACCATCGCCTCTGGTCTCCCCAGTATGAAGGGCATGGATGTCGTGGGTAGTGGATGCGTAAGTACAAGACATGGTGTGATGGTTGAGCCTGCGGCTAACGAACAAACAGATTGAGAGTCTTCTCCAAGCATGCCATCTTCTGAATGATGTTCTCTATCGTCAACCACACATTCGCCATCCTTATAGTATTGGCCCTCATGATCATCTCCAGCAGCTGCTGCAAATCCTGGGGATGTTGAGACACAGCCACTGGCACTACCTGCCTCTGCTGCTCACCAAGGTGATTGAGGTTCTCCCCCGTCTCACCAACCCGATTCTCCCCAACGCACCAGAGAACTGTCAAATGGCCAACATTGACATTTTCGACGGCTTCGGCAATGCTGGCATGGCGCAGCCTCCGATGGCCATGTACCAGGGTCAGTCGGGCGCGGCTGATGCTCTGGGGCAGCTTCCACTGCCAATGTTCCAGGCCCAGGTCGAGAGGGATTGCAAACCCCCAATGGCCATGTACCAGGGCCAGATGGAGACACCTGACTCTATGGGCCAGATGTCACTGTTCCAGGACCAATCCAGCACACCTGATTCCAAGACACAAGCATCGATGGCGATCTACCAGAACCAGATCACTACGCCAGATTCACTGGCCAACTCGAATGGTGGCAATGGAACACCCCCAGGATCGCAACAGGACAACAATATGAGTTCCTCGTTTGTGACACCGCCCAGCGTTGTCTCACCTGGGATGGAATATCCCCACAACTTGACCAATTTCAATGTATCTGATATGGTCATGAGTCCGATGGGCGACGGAACACCTCCTAACTCGATGAACTACCTGCCAAACCAACAACAGCAGATGTCGATGCAGGGAGATGGGATGTGTCAGCCTCAAATGGACAACATGGCGTCACGGGGCATGCGCAACCAGAGCCTGAATGCTCAGTCCATGTACGACCTGCAACAAACACCAGAAACAGCAGGTAGTTACCAGATGCAAAGCCAAGCGCCCATGACAGGCCAGAGCCAGGCGTCGATGTCACGGCAACGTCAAGCCTCGATGGCTGGGCAGGGCCAAGCATCGATGGGAGTGATGGCCAACGAGATCGACTTTGGCGGGCTGTAGGAATGGCCAAGTCATCTTCAGCAGCTCGATCACTTGATCGTCTGACTCACTGCTGCTTCCCCTCCCTTCTCTTTTCTTTGTCAGCGCACATGTTTAGTTGGTCCTCAAGATGAGTTTTCTTGCTGTCGACTGTATGTATTTGATACGCTCCAATTCCCTTTGTTTGTTGTTTCGGAGGCTGGTCTGTTTTTGACGGCCAAGGTGGTCCAACATCGGATCGGTGTCTTGGCGTTTTGTGCTGTTGGTTATTCTTGGTGTATTGCTTTGTTGATGTCTGTTGGCGCCGTGTACGGAAGGAAAGGAAGAAATGTGCCCGTGCTCACCAGAAGTAAAAGGTCTTGGGAACAAGGACGGGAGTACGGACGGGAGTACTGGGAATGATATACCAGGAATGGGAACTATGTGAAAGGCAAAGAAAGGTCCGACCGAAGAGGCTTGATAGATGCCGAAGAGTAGAAGCTAACTTAGTTTAATCATGTTTTGAATTGAACTGACTGTACGCCACGACTGTGTAATGATTCTGACTTGGTATCTGAGTGTTGGTGTATGTGGTATGGTATCATTATCATAAAGTTGGGCCGACTAGACTCGGTCCTTTTCGTAACATTAACCTATCCCCTCCCCTTGATAGACCTGACGGCCAGTACCTCGATCCTTTCAGCATATAAGCTCATGAGATGGCAGACGGGGTCTCCCCAGATGACGTCTCTCAACTGTTCCTCGAGACATGTGACGGCGACGACGCCTTCATCGATACGCTCTCTTACTGTCTTTCGATCCTTGGGCTTGGCTCGAGGATCCCCCGTTCGCAGAATGACGAGCCGGCCGGCGTTGCTGAGAGTGCAAGGGGGCACATTCCAAACCGGAGGCGGTGGACGAGAGTGACTCTTTCGAGATTTGGAGCTCGACTTTGGTTTCTTTGGTGGTGGTGAAGCAAGCAGCTCTAAAAGACTCCTGACATAGGCCTTGTCGGCACGAACAACTGGATCACCCTCGTTGATGAAGCTGAGAAAGACGCTGTTCCGGAGGTTTGGACGATCGGGCTTGGCCAGCGGGAGGAGGCTCACGGGCGGTGCACCAAAGGTGACGCAGTGGATCTTTTTGAAGCAATTGGATAGGGCGTTGAGCTCGCTCTCGGCCTCGGCCGTCTCGGCCAGCATGTGGGAGTAGAGGAGCGCCGCCACAGCTCCGCCGGCAGAGTGGCCCGTCAGCATAAGGTTATAGCTCGACCGCCGAGGGTCTTCCCTCAGGAGCTGCCGCAGCCGCGCGGCGACGGGCCGGATCATGCTCCGAGCCACCGAGAGGAACCCGGCGTGGCACAGGTTCCCCGGGTCGTCGAGGAACCCCGAAGGGCTTGAAGGGGCGGTTTTGAGGTTGACGGCCCAGTCCATAAACGTTGCTGTGCCCCGGATCGCGAATACGATGGTGCTCATGTGGTCCATTGGTTTGGACTTTATGCACATGGCTTTTGTGCCAGAGAGCCAGTCTGACGATACGTGGGCGTCGAGTTCGCTGCCCCGGGGCTTTTCGTAGACGCGTTGAGAGTACTCGGCGGCGAGGCAGAGGAGTTGCCACGTTGGGAGGTAGCTATAAAGTCAGGATGAATTTTCTTACAAGTAGAAGAGTGACGTACAGGGCTAGAGGGGGGAGATCCGCAGGGAGTTTCGAGTTTGCGTAGAGTTCGACTTTGGAAAAGTAGTTGCCGGAAACCACGGATGTTGCAATATGTGCCTTGTCCTTGTGCTTTATGCGTTTGCTAGATTTGCCAAACGCCTTATCCTGAGATTGTTGCTGCGTAGGAGGAGAAGAATGCCAGCTGAAGAGATCACACTCGTTACCACAGAGCTTCTCATGATCAATAAGCGTCATGACATTGTTGAACCGGCTGTAAACATCGGCATAAACGGCATTAGTCGTCTGAGCGCATCCATGCCAAGCTGACATGCCATCATCGTAGAGCTGAGTAAAAGGAACGACATCCTTGGCGAGGTTGACCATGGAACCCGTGAGTCTCGAAAGAGAAGTATGATGATGAACCTGTTGTTGTTGAGGTTGCTGCTGACTCCCAAGATAATAATGTTGATTCACAATAACAGGCTGATACCCGTTCCAGGCTGGAGGAGCCGGGAGGTGACCGGCAGGTCTGAATTGAGGTTGCGATTGACTTGCATAGCCGTGAGAGTACGGGTAATTCGGAGGAGGCGGAAGAAGAAGTTGAGGCTGAGGTGGTAGTTGTTGTTGTTGAGGACGAGGAGGTCCGTAGACGTTTGGAGGATCGAGCATACACGGCTTCTTCTGCTTCTTGGTCTTGGATGAGCTACTACTGCTCTTGCTCTTCTTCTTCACCTTGTTTGTCTTGACGAACCAGCCCATGGCGAAGGTTGGACGAGTATCGTCAATGTCATTTCAAGCTTTGAGCTGGAAATAAACAAACGTCACACAGAGGGTGAAAAGGAAGAGGAGAAAAAGAAACAAGGCTTGAAAGAAGGCGATAAACAAATCGCACATGACACACACACACACACGCTCACGCTCTGCCGAAAAAGGATGGATGCCTTCAAACTGCCCATCAATCGCCAATAGGATATTCTTAGCAACAACGCTTGCTTAGAACAAGCCTGCCGATCAAGTTCGACAGGGGGGTTGACACCGCCAAAATCCCCCCATCGTGATGCATACACATGACTGCGAGTCCATGTCCGCGTTATTCTGTCACTTCCATAGGCTCTCTCCAAGGCTCAGTGGCTCTGCTCACAACACCGCCTCCGACGCCCGTGATTCGCCGCAACCCCAGCGAGTAACAAGCCAATCAGATGCATGGCGAGCCACGAGGTGGTTGGGTTCGCCCAGGGGAGGAGAGGGGAAGCGATGACTGCCCAGGGGCAGGATTGGTTCAGTCTTCAGCTGGGACTGCAGCTTCTAAGCCCGGGTATGCAAAGGAAGAGAGCTCTGCAGAAGGATGGGTGCATTGGGGAGCAGCTTCAATGGCTTTGTAGAGGCCATTGTTGATCAAGGCTTATCGAGTGAGCCTTTGCAGACTGAGACATTGTTGACTGTGCATGACGCTCACCATGATGCCACTGCTCACTCGGCCAACCTGTTGCAGGATTACATGACATTGCCTTCCTGCAGCCATTGTCTAGGTATCCGTACATACTCGAGCACTGCATCATGTATGTGCAACGGACTTAGCACAGCCGTTGCCTCCGTCGCAAAAACAATCCATGACACCATCCAGGGGTCGACCTCTACCCGCTATACCCCTTTTGTAAGAAACGCTAACCTTGTTTCGTATTCCTTTGTAAACCGCGCTAACCTCGTTTCGTATTCCTTCAACGCTATACCCTTTGTCGTATTCACAGGTTATCTGATTCATTGAGAGATGCCGAATGTCAAGGAGATACTGAATAATCTTCGCGAGAATGATGAATCTCGTGGAGAATGTCTGTTAACTCCGTCTCAGATGTTGAGGTCTAGATTCCTTGTAACCGGTGAATTCTGAGTATAAAAACCCAAGAAGGTGCCCTTGAGATGTGAATAGACAAGACAATCAACCTCATCAAGCAACTCATTCCACCATCTACACTCCCACTTTTACAATGGCTCTCCCTTCCACCATGAAAGGCCTCGTCCTCCACGAGGATGACTCCATCACCTTCGAGACATCCCTCCCCGTCCCCTCCCCAATCCACGGTTCCGCCATCGTCAAGGTCCTCGCCAACCAGGCCAACCCCAACTTCTTCAACATGATCCGTGGTCAGAGCGGCGCTCACCCCTTTACCCAACCGAGGCCTCTAGTCCCAGGTGCTGCTTGTATCGCTCGCGTCGCTGCCGTGGGACCGGATGCCGTCTCTCTCAAGGTCGGCCAGCTCGTCGCCATCGACAACTTTATCCGAGCTCGTGACGATCCCAACGTCAACATCCTCTGGACCATGTCTGATGGACAGACTGAAGAGTCCAAGAAGTTGCATAGGGATGTCTGGCGTGATGGCACCCTCGCCGAATACGCGAGGGCACCTCTTGAGAACCTCTACCCCTTGGATGAGGAAACCCTCTGTGGCCCTGAGAGTGAAGGAGGTCTGGGATACTCGATTGAAGACCTTCTTCACATCATTCCACACAGCGTTCCATTTGGCGGTCTTCGAAGCATCCATCTTGAGCCCGGCGAGACTCTTGTCGTCACCCCCGCCACAGGTCTCTTCTCCGGTGCTACCGTTTCCACCGCCCTCGCCATGGGCGCCAAAGTCATCGCTGTATCTCGCTCCTCCTCCGGCCTAGAAAAGCTCAAGGCCAACTTCCCTTCAGTCCGTACCGTTGTGGCCACTGGCGATGTCAAGGCCGACACCGCCGCCATCCTCGCCGCGTCTGGAAAGAACGCTCCTGACGCATGCATGGAGATTGGCCCTCCTGCGAGCACTGGCAGCACCATTGTCACCTCGTGCATGCTGTCCATCAAGTCCTACGGACGCATCGTCCTCATGGGTGGTCGCGGCGATACCAACCTCCCCTTCCCCTGGCCTCAACTGCTCTTCCGTAACCTCACTGTCAAGGGAGGCTTCATGTATCAGCGTGAGGACGTTCAAAAAATGATCAAGCTGGCTGAGACTGGACAGCTGAAGGTCGGCAAGAAGAACGGCTTCGAAATCGTGTCCTCCTTTTCCTATGAGGATTGGGACAAGTGCGGAGATGCCGCCGTCGAGCACACGGCTTTCGGCAAAATGGTTGTCCTGAAGCCCTGAGTTTGGATTGCTCTCCGAATTATGGACGATGTGTAACAAGTCCCTTGATAGTGTAGTTAGAGATGTATAGGAACCCGATAATCATCATGGCAGAGCCTCTCCTCATGACCTCTTTTCAGATTGCCAATGAAATTGAAGTTCCAGCCATCATGTCTTGTAGACTACTCGATGTTGACCTTGAGCTCAAACAATGTCCGGCCTAGCGCCTCAGTCATGGCCACCCTCGCCGACAACCGTATGCTGATATCGTCATCATCCAGAATGTTGGGCATAGAGTCTTCCGACCATTCTTCTTCGCAAGACGTAGGAAACAAGGACTTGGGTCCCGTCTTCTGCCGGATCCAGTGCGCCTGGTAGCCCGAGTAACAGAGCCGTCTGCGCTGCTTCCCCATCCTTCGTTGAATCTCGCCAGGGCTGAGAGCTTCCTGTTCCAGATACAGCTGAGACGGCCGCAAGTCTTCATCTGAAGTTCGTGCACATTCGATGAAATTGTGCATGTTGAAGACTCGGCACCAGAGCTGCCATGGATGCTCCTCTTTTCCCCAAGCTTTAGCCTCCTCTGTATACCCCAGATGATGGCAACGTATCCGCGCTTTTGGACGACCTGAATGGCTGGATCTGGCCATGAGTGGGTGCGTAACACTCGTCGGGTATGGATGGTAAAGTTAACAAAGTGAATACCGCCAAAGTATCGGTCGACACCCGCATGATCGCACTTCTTGAAGTTCCAAGGGGATGGGATCTGAGTCGCGCGTGATGTGTATCTGCTAAATGGGGGATGACTTCCGCCACTGTCCATTCTATATTGCATCTCACGGGCTGTGACGACAAAGTACACTGGCCCGGTTGCGGGTCCCCCTTCAACGGAAGGGTTTGTTCTCACTGCGTTGATGGGGCTCTGTTGTAAGAGAATGCCAACATCTTTCTTGAAAGCTTGGCCAAGAGATCGCGCTATGACAATGGTTGACTTGTCAGTCAAGGTGTGTGTTAACGAACGGCCCTCGACGTCTTGGTCTAAGGAAAGTTGAAGAGAGGTGTCGTTTTCTCGGGGATTGACAGTAATTATCAGCTGGTGGTAGACTCTTCGGTAGAAATCAACAGCACCCATGTGCTCAAGTAAGATGGCAGGCCGGGCGAGGTAATCGTCATCGTAGGCGAGATCAAGAATGCCTAGCCAAAGCTTCCGGTGGACATCGCTCTCAACATGAGGATCGTAGGCACTGACGGTACAAGGACATATCCAGAGGTTTGTGCGAAGGACCGTGTCTGTAATCTCCATGGGGGCCATGTTTCCGAGAAAGTCAGCTTCGTACCGTCGATCCACGTTGCTAAAGACTCTACGTCCAACGATGCGCTCGGGATCCTTGAAGGTTTCGCAGAGGGGAGCTAAGCAACCTGGGGCTCGCTCCTGGGGAATTCGGCTTGGCCCAGCTTTCCATAAGAGAATGGACTGGTCCTTCGATTGTCTCACTATCGCTTCTTGGAGTCGTAGAAATGCCTTGTCTCCTTCTCCGTAGAGCATCGGCATATTGATGCTGAACAACCCCAGTAGGCAGTATGCAGCGTCTTCTTTACGGGTTGTGACACGGCTGGCTGCCCAGCTCATCTTGACTGAGACGGCAAAGGTGTCGAGAATCTGGGGCAGACAGTCGGGTTTGTGACACTCCATGCAATTGCCGTCGCGGACGGGCGGAGCCGGGTCTCCTCCAGGACAAGCACATCGTGGTTCGGAAAACAACTGAGGCCAGACTCCAGTTCGCTGGCAGACGCGATCGAGTAAATCGCCATCTCTTGTCCCAAATCTGATCCAGTTCTGGTCAAAGAAGTCGACACTCCGTGGCGCGATCAGCTCTTGTAAGGTCCATCCTCGAGTGAACCAACGACTGCTAAAGAATTCAGTGTCGTCTGGAGGCAGATCGATTTCCCGGTTCTTTTGCTGAGCCGTGGGTAGATACGAAAATCCGGAGTCAAAGTCGCTTAGATAGACGTAACATAAGGCGGACTGCTGGTACCACTTGAACATGGAGTTGATGGCCTCGGACAACTCAGCGCTGCTGGTCTTGTCGATGCAGCAAGTATCGATCCAAATGTAATCAAAGCCATCGCGCCGGGCCTGGTCGCAGCCTTCCTTGACTTTGTAGAATGAGGCTCGATAGCTCAAGTCGTCGAGCGACAGCTGCGTAATGTCCTGGAAGGAGATCTCGTCATCACCCCAGGTGTGAGACAAGATGGCATATGGGGGGATGTCGGTTTCGGCACCGTTGAAGAGCTCAAGTCGGCATTTGTGCGCATTCAGAAGTCGCATTTTCGAGACAGACTCTCCTTTGGAATTTGCGATGCAGGAGGAGGATGCAGGCAGTCAGTTTGGGAGGCGTGGTTCAAGCCAAGGCTTTTATTGAGAGGCTGAGTTGTGACGAGGCACTGCACCAGGCATTTTGTGCTGACAGCACTGAAGGCAGCACCTGATGCATCCTGATCCCTGCAAAGTAGATCATTCTGGTGATTCTCGTGACGCCACGAAGGATGAGAACTGAAGCGATGATGGAAATACGAATGAAGACCCAACTGAACGATTTGATGGGTTCATGCAGTGGTGTTGAGGTTGCAAAGGAGAAGGTGTCCGTGATGGGGGCGGGAAGTTCACTTGTGAAGCTTAGTCATGGGTCTCCCGGGGCACGTCGACACCTTCAATCCAAAACGGCATGAAAGGGGAGGAAAACACGATCTGGAGAAATCATGGGGGAAGCCGATGCCCAGGTCAGTTTCTAATTCAACATAAATGTGCTTCCGACCGTGCCGTGAACCCCCAGGTTCTGCCGTTGCCAAGCCCTCGATCCGATCGCATTCAGGGTCCACACGCCATCTCCTTGACAAGGTTCAGGGTCTCGATAAACGAACCGGCGAATAGTTGGCTGGCACTTTAAATATCAAGTGATATAAGCTCACCACGCTCTTTTCTATTTGTATATAGTAGCAATCTCTCCTCTCTCCTTGGGAGACTTCCATCACGACTGCCTTCACGTCCTTCACTTGCCATTGACCAAGCAACATGTCGCAAACGAGCGTCGAACAACTGGAAGCTCCATCTACCCAAGCCGGAGGGCCTCAAAGCAACTTGAAGCAACAAAATGAATCCAGCATCCAGGATCGGAACTATCATCAAAGTCAACCCCCTGAGACCGTCGGTGAGGCTCCTCCCTCCACCTCCAACGATGAACCTGGGTCATCAGCCACAAAATCGAGGAAATCTTTGGCACAGATTGCTACAGTCATGACATCTCTCTGTGCCTGTGTCTTCCTCGCCGCTCTCGAAGTGACAATCGTGTCAACCGCTCTCCCTACTATCGCCTCTCATTTTGCCTCTGACTCAGGCTACACCTGGATCGGCACCTCTTTTGTTCTGGCCCATACCGCTTCAACGCCGTCGTGGGGAAAGATCTCAGACATCTGGGGGAGAAAGCCGATTTTGTTAATTGCAAACGTCATCTTCTTTGGGGGAAGCCTCATTTGTGCCCTGGTCGACGACTTGGCTGCCTTCATTGCAGGGAGGGCCATCCAGGGGCTTGGGGCTGCGGGCATGCAGACTATGGTGAATATTTGCATCAGCGACATGTTTTCACAGAGGGATAGGGGCTTGTACTATGGCTTGACTTCTATTGTATGGGCAGTGGCCTCTGGAGTAGGCCCCGTACTGGGCGGTGCTTTTACGGACAGAGTGAGGTGAGTGAGCCTGTCTGAGTGGCTCTTCTGGAAGCTAACTCTGCTTTAGTTGGAGATGGTGCTTTTGGATCAACTGTAAGTACATCCTTGATATTTAGAGTAGTCACTAATCGCCCATAGTGCCGATTACCGCTGCCGTCTTTGTCCTCCTTATCCTCACGCTTAAGTTGCCCTCTCCCAACACTCCTGTCTGGGCAGGTCTGAAGGCGATCGACTGGCCAGGCAGTTTCCTAATAATCGGAGGCACTTTAATGCTCCTCCTAGGTCTCTACCTCGGTGGCGTCTACGAACCTTGGAACTCGGCGCCAGTCGTCTGTTTGATCCTCTTTGGCATCATCACCGCCGGCCTCTTCATCCTCAACGAGTGGAAACTGGCTGAGTATCCCGTGATACCGGTACATCTCTTCAAAACTTGGTCATCGGCTGCAGCATATGCTGTCACTTTCTTCCACGCGTTCGTATTTATGGGCGTCGCTTACTATCTACCACTCTATTTCCAGGCAGTCCTTCTAGCCAGTCCTCTCCGATCAGGTCTTTACCTTCTCCCCTTTATCCTTTCAATAACCGTCACAGCTGCGGCGACCGGCGCATATATCCAACTTTCAGGGAAGTACCTCCCGGCTGTTCATATTGGCCTGGTCATTATGACGCTAGGCATTGGCTTGATGATTGGCTTGGACCTCGATCTCAACTGGTCAAAGTTGATCCCATTCCAAATAGTCAGCGGAATTGGTGTGGGAATGAACTTTGAAGGCCCCTTGCTTGCAGTCCAGACCGTCGTCCCGCACAAGGACGTCGCAGCTGTTACCACGGCTATGAGCTTTGTCAGAACCATCGCCACAGCCATTTCTGTGGTTATTGGTGGCGTTCTCTTTCAGAACGAGATGAAGGGCAAGAAGCAGGCTCTTGTGGATGGCTTAGGGCCCCAACTTGCCCGGTTTTTCGATGGAGCAACTGCGTCCGCAAGCGTCGAAATCGTCAAGACACTAACTCCTGAGCAGCAACTGATCGTCAGGAGGGCCTTCTTCTACTCCTTGGATAAGATGTGGATCATGGTAAGCGTTTTAAATGAATTCTATGTGGACTAGCTAACAAGGCTAGTACACGGCATTCTCAGGCGTGGGCTTGTTGCTCGGCTTCTTCATCAGGGCACAACACTTGAGCAAGGAACATGAGGCAGCAGAGCTGGGGATCCGCAAGAATGGCCACACGCCTGACTCAACAACAGATGGAGTGGTAGCTTCGACGGGAACTGGCGAGGAACATGGCATGGGGCGCGTTTCTCCCAATCGTGAGGTTCTCCGACCAAGAGACTGATTCGTAGCCGCAAGGGGGAGCTTAGTTTTGAGTGTCGACTGCATTCGCATATTAAACCTTGACTCCCACTGGATAGCCACTGTTTATATTCTAGAAAGTCATCAAACTTGATATTGAATTGTCGAATAAAAGCTATTAACAGGGTCCCCATGCAGCCAGTTGAACTTATCTAGCCCGATTGTGCAGTTCTAGAACCCTCCGATAAACTCGACATCACCAAGATCGAATGCGAGATATGTTCACCCCACTGATATCATCTTCACCATGTGACTACTCAAGCGTCGGGTCTTTGACAACAGAGGCGGCGACACCGGACAGAACCAAACCGGATAGAATGAACCCTGGGAGAAGACGGAAAAGAATCTCCTCAAGAGTCCACTGTATAATCCAGCCACAAACCATCCCGAGAACCCCGCTGCAAACAATACCAATATCGATGAATGGGATGCCAGAGTAGATGAAGTAGAGCGTTCCAGTAGTAGCAGCGTAGGACCAAATCGCAGCCAAAAACATCATTGCTGGAGGGTCCACCCCTGGTCGAGCGAGTCGCTCCATCATCCAACACGATGCTGTCGAGAACAACCACAATATTAGTTCGAGCAGCACGAACAGCCCACTCGGCGAGTTCCTTTGCCTATGTTCCCCGAAAGAGTTCTTGTCTTTGTGATGATGTGGGTGCGAGTCGTGCTGCTCGATTCCTCCTTCAGGATCTGGACATCGAGTATGGCCGAGTTTCTCTCTTAATCTCGGAAGGATGCTGGTTCCGATTCGTTCTTCGGTTGGATTGGACATCTCCTCGTGGTGTATCGGTGTATTTTGAGGGCTTTCGGTGCTGATAGCGTCACGGAGTTAGAGACTGATGGTCAAATGGGCTTGGGACCTACCAGATTGGCACCGCTTTCCCACTCAGGTTGTTGCGCATTATCACACAGTAGGCCTTCGTGTCATTCATTCTGTCCTCTTCGGGCGGCTGGTCTTTTGTTTCATTGAAGATAGAATCCGATTCCTTGCTTTGACTTCGTTGCTGAGCTGCAAACGCCATGACGCATAGAAGCCCTTTCTTGACTTCCGAGACTGGATGAAGTCTGTTGGTGTTTTCCCTGGTAGAAGTAATGAGGAGCGGGGGTTGAAACGAGGTCCGCCTCATTCTCAAATCAGGCTGAGGCCTCCGACCAACTTTAGCTGCAACTGACGAATAGAATTCATTACTTCTTTGCGCTGCCACAGAATGGGAATATGGGGACTTGAAAGTGACCAAGATAATGGACTACTCCTGCTTCGCTACTCCTCTCGCAGACAAAGCTTGTCGGCTTCGATCCATAACCGCAGGTAGGTTCCTGATAATTCTTTGAAGAGCTTCCATCTGATCAGCGAAGGAAACATACCAGATCTAATCGAACAACTACCTGCTTGTTATTTGACAAGGTACGAATTCGCGAGGACTGTCGCCATGGAGGGGCCTACGAGACACGAGGCTCGACCCTTGGGGCCAAACCCCGACGATGCCTTCGAACTTGAAAATACTCCCTTCGCTTTCAGTCCCGGCCATCTCAGCAAACTCATCAATCTCAAAAACATTCAGGTCTTCCAAGCCCTTAGAGGTTTTGAGGAAGGACTTGGAAACCTACCGAAAGGAAAGACTCTCCTTTGCTAAAGTAGCCTCTCCCTGTAACGCCCCTATGGGTGACGCTACCGAGCCGGTTCTAACACTTCCATGCAACATTGTCACTGCAAATAACCGAACGACTTCCAAGTGGCACTCGCGAGATGCATGCCCAGGCATAGTTGAAGGGCAACTTGCCGTCGGAGGTGCAAACAGGCGTAGCATGTTCAACGCAAGCAGGCCGAAAGCGAGCTCAGAACCTTCGTTTCTCACCACACCCCGTCTGAGGATACCCAAGAACACCTCCAAACTCTTCAAGGTCCGGCGCTCAGAGAAGACTTGTGTGGTCTCTGTCCACGATATTCTGATCGGTGACTTGCTTCTCCTCGAGCCAGGTGATGTGGTTCCAGCTGATGGAATTTTGATCGATGGCTCAGGGATCGCTTGTGACGAATCTGCTTTGACAGGAGAGTCCGATCTAGTGAGGAAAGCCCCGAGCAACGACGTGTACAAAGCCTTGAACGAGCCCCTTGAAGGCGAGGGCCCGAAGCGAACTGACAGCAAGGGCCCTTTCATTCTATCTGGCAGCAAGGTAGTTGACGGGGCTGGTATCTATTTGGTTACAGCGGTCGGCCAGAACAACAGGTCCCTTCGACGCCTGGCTTCTCCCCCTGAACCAACCCCTCCCGAGGAGAGTGCCGTTCACTGGCTCAAGCGACTTGGCTCTGGCCTGGTCGTCAATTGCTTTACCCTCCTCTTTGGCCTCTTCAACATCATTCTTGGCTCCTTGCAGCTCCTTTATGTGCCGGCCAAGCCGGCGCGCGGTGGGAAGAGTGTCTTGGAGACCATCTCGAAGATCGACTTTGAGAAAAGCTGCCCCCCCTTCATCTCTTTGGCCTTGTTGATTCCAACTTGTCCAAACCCCAACTCTATAATCGGCTCTACCGACTCCCTGCGGTCGTCACTTTTGGCTCTGGCGATCCTCACTGTCCAACACCATCGTCGACTTAAGCCTGTTCTCGACCAGATTCTATCACCCTACCGATCTGTTGTTTCGGATGCCAGGAACTCACCATCTGTCAACGTCGGATACCGAACACAGCCCCATTGGAAGTTGGCACTTACACTGCTAGCCTTTCTCCATACCGCCCCTGTGATAGCTATAGCATGGGCACCTACACGCGCTCTCAGAATCGCAAGTGGTGTCACTGCTTCAGGTACCGCCGCTGCAGTTATCCCCCTCCGCACCATCGATGGCGTTCCATCGTGGGCGTGGATTTCGTGAGCTTCTCCAAATATCTGAACCAAAACTCTGGGCTAATACTTTACGCAGAGACTATACGGTCTGGATAATATGCTTTGCCGCATATCTCACCCTACAGATTCACCACATCCCCCGCCATAGAGACCATCGTCGGCAACTGTCAGTCTCTCCGTGAAACTTCTTAAGCCAAGAAGCACCGTTACTGACAATGATGCTTAGCTATCTCTTCTTGGTGATCCTTCTGGCAATACACTTTGCCATAGCTCTAGCGCAGAGCTCCCCCACACTGATCGATGGCTTCACCATCTTCGGACCTATGGTGTTGACTATCACCACATTTCTCATGGCACTTCTCTTTGGTGCCATTGCCGCCATGGAGGCACGAGGCGGCAATGATGGCGTTGAAGAAAACGCCTCCAGCACGTCACATCACCTTGCCAGCATCGCCATGGCCGCTATGGGCATGTGTGCATGAACAGAACCCACAGGGAAAATTAAAGGCGTCGGATTCTGTTTTCGTTAAAATTCCCGACATTATTTTCAAAGCCTGAATAGTCCCGCCTTTGGGAAGGACGCCTGATTACTCTTGGACTAGTTAAGGCGTTGGGCTGTTTATTCTTGGGGTACCTGGGCAACATCAATATACAATTGAGTCCTTATTTGTTTGTCTACCGGTGACTGAAGAGTGAGAGTAGCAATATGCTCTCTGTTGTCGAGCAAAGGCGTTCTTATCTCTAGTTTTGATTCAGAGTCTCAGTCTGTTAATTATCACCGATTACTAGAGAACCTTGAAACTAATATTCTAGTACCTCTTTATCTATTTGCTAATCGTTAGAGTCTATTCAGTATCAGGCCTCCCTAATTTTATATATTCATCTTCAAGTATAGATTACCTGTAGCATCATATCGCCTTGAGAAGGCTTTTCTAATTGCCGGCTCTAGACAGTCGAGTTACACAGCGATATATGTACAGTGCTCACGTGCTTACCCACACTGTCATTATACGCACCAAACCTACTAACGTTAAGTATCCACCCATCCATGTCTTCTCCCTCCACTCCCACCAATCCAGGCGATGACGATGACGATGACGATGACGATGGGTCAGGCAGAATTCCCAGCGTCCTCAAACGAGGAAATCCGCTCATCTCTTCTCAACCACCCCTCGGTGTCAGAAGACTTGTATGGCTGTGATAATGATTCAACACAACCCCTGCTCGCCCGTCATGGGGAACCTCAGCAGCCAAACCAAGCGTTTTTGCGACAGGAAGCCGCCCTTGACACAGAAGCAGCGCAAAGAGTTCTCCAGAAAATTGACAGAACCATTATTCCTCTCTTGTTCATAACCTATATGCTCAGTTTTATGGACAAGATCATTCTCTCTAGTGCTGCGGTTTTTGGACTTCGTGAGGACAACGTACGCCCTCAGTTCCACATCTCGTGCGTGCCGTCGCTGATAAGCTGTGTGACAGAAGCTCGAGGGACAGCAGTACAGCTGGGTCGGGAGCGTGTTTTACATGGGATACCTCCAGTGGACGTATCCTACCAATATGCTCGTGACGCGTCTTCCTGCTGGAAAGTATCTCTCTGCCAACACCCTATTCTGGGGGTCCATTGTCACCCTTACTGCTGCATGTAACAGCTTTGGGGGACTCTTAACGGTGCGATTCTTGCTCGGAGTTGCAGAGGCCACCATCACACCGGGCTTCATGTTTCTCACCTCAACCTGGTACACTCGCGATGAGATGCCAACCCGCGTGGGGATTTGGTTCGCAGGGAACTCTGTCGGTGGCTTGGCCGCGAGTCTTCTCGCTTTTGGGGTTGGACATATTGATAACACCGCTATTCGACCTTGGAGATGGATGTACATCATCTTGGGCGGTGCAACCTTTCTCTGGGCGATTCCCATGTTCATCCTCCTCCCAGACAACATCTCAGAGGCCAAGTTCCTCACACCGAAAGAGAGGCAAGTCGCTGCCCAACGAGTAGCATCTGCCGGGACTGGGACAACCGAGAACACGTACTGGAAACAGGATCAATTTCACGAATGTTTGGCTGATCCCAAGACTTGGTTCATTGTCGGAATCCAGTTGCTCACCCAAATCCCCAACGGCGGCTCCCAAAGCTTCGCCAACATTGTTGTGGAATCGTTCGGGTTCACCAATCTGCAGTCCACGCTCATTAACATCCCTTATTCTCTTTTGTCGGCTGGCATCATCTCTGGAAGCGGTTATCTCGCCGGCCATTTTCGAACCTGGAACTGCATCCTGATCATCGGCGTTATTCTGCCATGTGTCTTTGGAAGCGCCCTCATCTACAACAGGAGCCATTTACCTCACAGTGTGCATCTCTTTGCCTACTTTCTCCTATCAAGCGGCTCTGCAGCGATGCCTCTGAACATGGCCCTAGTCCAGTCCAACTACCGTGGCGTCACGAAGAAAACGATCATTACAGTAATGCTCTTTATCGCCTACTGTATCGGGAACACGGCAGGGCCGCATTTCTTTCGCGAATCTGAAGATCCGCTCTTCGAGACTGCCTTCAAGGCCATCATGGTCTGTTATAGTTTGGCTATCATCTGTGCTGCAGCCCTGAGAGTTTATCTTGGTCGGCTCAACGCAAAGAGAACGCGGGAGGAAGGGATTTTAGGCAGTGCAGGATCTGGCGGCGTTTCGAGAGATGACGTTGGTGACGACTCTGAAGACATCACGGACTGGCAAGCAGTTGGCTTCAGATATCGACTTTAGCGATCTCAGAATGGGCTCTTAGTAGGAAATCCCCATACTTAATAACTAACATGAAGTATAAGCATACAAAGTCTTTTATACGGAGAGAAATCTCGAGACTTCCTCCTGCGCACCGCCGAAGACGGTGCCGAGGTTGCTGCCCAACAGAACAAAGGGATCTCGGCAGCTTGTGCATCAGAATCCCACGCCACGACGACACAGCTCAGACCTTTGCAGGCTTTCCTGCGCAAAGACAATTTCAACACCCAGGTTTCGCGTTAACAGCATTACAGAGCATTATTCACGCTTACGCGTGAATCCAGTGCACTCAGGTCTAACTGGCCAAGCAGTCTGTTCCACATCACGTGTCGTGCACTGGTAAAGCCGGCTCCACATTTCGCCGACCCCGAAGTCGCCCCAGATTCATTTCAAACCATCAAACAGCAGCCACTTCTGCCCCCGTCACTGCAAACAAAAGTCCAGCATCACCAACTGGACCCTTTTTCTTCATTTTACCCCAAGCGTATCGATTTTGGTCGCGAAAAGTTCGGCAGGATGTCGTGGAGAAATCAGGGGATCACCGGATCTAACAACATCCCTCTTGGCAAGCGCCGCTTTGCAGAAGAGGATGGCCCCGATGGGTTTGTCGATGGCGACCATGACTTGAAGCGCGGACGCGACCCCGAGCCACGAAGCGAAGCCGATGGGCCTCGACGACGCAAGAAGCGAAACAGATGGGGTGATGCCTCTGAGAACAAGGCCGCAGGCCTCATGGGACTGCCCACTGCCATCTTGTCCAACATGACGAGCGAGCAGCTCGAAGCCTACACCCTCCATCTGCGCATCGAAGAAATCTCCCAGAAGCTGCGCATCGACGATGTCGTCCCAGCAGATGGCGACCGGTATGTTTGCATTCATGCTTCATTCCCCCTGTTCATTACTGACGTTGCACAGATCGCCTTCGCCTCCACCCCAGTACGACAACCACGGTCGACGTATCAACACGCGAGAATACCGCTACCGCAAGCGGCTCGAGGACGAACGCCACAAGCTGATCGAGAAGGCCATGAAGACCATCCCTAACTATCACCCACCACAGGATTACCGTAGACCGACCAAGACGCAAGAGAAGGTCTACGTTCCTGTCAACGATTACCCGGAGATTAACTTCAGTATGATTGCTAACCCTTTAACCCTACTTACCAATGTCTTATCCCTGTTTCCCCTTTGGAGTTTGATCAGACTCACCATGACACCTTTGGGTGTCTTTGAGAGGCCTGGTCCTTCATCAATCGGACTAACCCTTCACTCGTTCATCTAATCTTTGCGAACTGCACACTGACACTAGCTCTCTCCCACTCAAGTTGGTTTACTTATCGGACCCCGAGGTAATACTCTGAAGAAGATGGAGGCAGATTCAGGTGCCAAGATTGCTATCCGTGGCAAGGGCTCCGTCAAGGAGGGCAAGGGCCGGTCTGATGCCGCTCACGCCAGCAACCAGGAGGAAGATCTGCACTGTCTCATCATGGCCGATACCGAAGAAAAGGTCAACAAGGCCAAGAAGCTCATTCACAATATTATTGAGACTGTAAGTTGACTGTCCAGCTACACAGTTGCTTGTACTAACATTCCCAGGCTGCTTCTATCCCTGAAGGCCAGAATGAGCTCAAGCGCAACCAGCTGCGAGAACTCGCCGCACTCAACGGTACCCTCCGAGATGACGAGAACCAGGCTTGCCAGAACTGTGGCAAGATTGGCCACCGCAAGTACGACTGCCCTGAGCGACAGAACTACACTGCTAGCATCATCTGCCGTGTCTGTGGTAACGCAGGCCACATGGCTCGTGATTGTCCCGACCGCCAGCGCGGTGCTAGCTGGCGTAATAACGATATGGGCGGCCGTACCGCTGGTCGCATCGGCGGTGGGGATGCTGTTGATCGTGAGATGGAGGTAAGAATTCCCGGTGTGCTAAACACGGCTCAAATACTGACTCTGCACAGCAACTCATGCAAGAGCTTGGCGGAGGTTCTTCCAACGGACCTCCTGCGCGCATCGAGGCCGGCCCTGGCAGCAACGGAGACGCGAAGCCCTGGCAGCGTGGCCCTACTGGAGGACCTGCGCCTTGGCGTTCTCGCAACCATGATTCTAACAACGAGGGAGGTTCATCGGCTCCCTGGAGAGACCGCGGCGGTCGCAATCAGGATCATCACAGCGGCAGCAACGGCGGCGACAGCTACTACGGCCAAGGTTACGGCGGATCTTCCGGTGCCGCCGCACCATGGCAGCAACAGGCTCCCGGAACTCAGGGTGGGTATGCTGGATATCCTGGTTACGGCAGCTATGGAGCCGCTCCTGGAATGGGCGCTCCTCCTGGTCTTGCCGCTGCTCCTGGCGGCGCTCCTCCACCTCCTCCGGGTGCTCCCCCTGGCCTGGGAGATATCAACGCCTTCATCCAGCAGTACGCCGGAGCGGCGCCTCCCCCACCACCTCCTTCGGGCGATGCTCCCCCTCCTCCTCCCAGTGACCAGCCTCCACCCCCACCTCCCGGTGCCTAGATGAGGACAAGACTAACAGCCGTTGCTGGAGATGGCACACTTCTGACACCACGTAAGGTTTTGGCCAGACAATAGGAGAAGTCTGGAGTATATCAGACTGGACCGGAGGATAACACGGGACCGGGCGATGCTTTTGACTGGGCTTGCAACTAACCACTGCGACTGAAGATTGTCTTACAATTCGTAACAACGTTCTTGACGGCAAACTCATGTATTGCAGCTAGTCAGAAATCATCCAGCGGAAAACAGACTAATCGCGTAGGCAAAATGTATTGATTGTTTTAATTGTCTTTAAATATATGGTTCGTGATGTCGACTATTGCGACTCTTGAATAGACATGACACCTTGACTGTGCCTTGCTTGTGCCCTGGTGATAGCCTTAAGTTCCCGGTTTATGCACCCTGTTTTATGCAAATCATCCAGGCCTAAGACCCCGCATGCAGCGGCTTTGGCGTCATTGTACGTACCTCACCCGAAACGGGGAGCTTGGGCCATGTGACAAGGGGAGCAACGCAATCGCCGCCGTCGCACCTGCCTCATCTCGAGTCCTACGACTTCACCTACAGCGATTCGTTTGGGCGTTCTCATTCTCAAGGAAGTGCTGAACGGCGTCGCGAGTGATCTACGGCGAGGAAGGCGCATCTTTTAGAGCGCGTCTCATCTTCTGCGTCTCCCTTCAGCTTCGTCGGATGACAAAGCTCGTCTGACTGATCTCAGCAAGCTCCAGCCTTCGTGTCTCATCTTGACTTCTCTCTTCCTTGTCCTACGTGCTCCGTCTGCCTCTATCCCTACCATTCTACGCGTCGATTCGCAGTCTTACGATGATCCTGAAGAAATAGAAGGCATCCGTTTATTCACCTCGCCCCGCTTCTCGCTGGCGCATTGACATTCGCGCTTCTCATGATCTTCACGCACCGCCCTCAGCCTCAGTGATTGAATCGACTCATCGCTGAACAGCGAGGCAGCAATCATGCGCTTCCAAAACCCCTTCGCCTTTCGGTCGGGTCCGGTCTCATTCTGGACCACCGTCATCTACCTCGCCCTCGTCATCCCTCTCATCTACGTCCACGAGACTGTCCCACCAGCTCCTTCGGATCGCTCGCTCTACCAAGGCCTCAATTTGACCGAGGCATGGCTGGATCTTCAGACGATAAGCCGCGCATTCCATCCGTACAACAGTCACGAGAACGATGTAGTTCGCCAGTTTCTCATCGATCGCACCAAGGAGATTCTGGATCGCAACAGCATGCCCTACACGACTGAGACGATTGGTGGTGTTGATTGGCACACAAGGTGTGTCCTCGTTGCGTATATCGGCAGAGACACCAAAACTAACATCCCACAGGACCGCTTTTGTGCGAACTCAAGATTCGGATCTCAATCCTCGCGATGAGTTCATCCAATCTCGACCTCGTGGGGCCACTCTTTTCGATGACAAGATCTCTAACGTCACCTGGACATACAACACAGCCAGGCCTACTGGTACCAACATCGCTAAGGGCACTTGGATGGGACAGTACTTTGAGGGAAACAACTACTACGTTTACATCCATGGAAAAGATGACCCTGAGGGCGATTGGTGGCGCTCAGAATCAGCTTACAAGAAGTTCCGCGGCCAAGGTGGTGTCCTAGTCAACTGCCATTTTGACTCGTGAGTTACCATGATCATTCTATTGCGCTTCGCTCACATTATCACAGGGTCTCTACTGGCTACGGAGCTACCGATGACGGCATGTCTTGTGTGTCGATGCTACAGCTGCTGAGCTACTTCACATTGCAGGGCCGTCAACCCAAGAACGGCATTGTTTTGCTCTTCAACAATGCTGAGGAGGATGGCCTTCTAGGTGCCCGAGCTTTTGGCTACAGTCCTCTGCTGCACTTCACCCATACCTTTGTCAATCTTGAAGGTGCCGGAGCTGGTGGCCGTGCCATCCTCTTCCGAACTACCGACTTGCAAGCTGCCAAGGTGTACTCCAAGAGCCCTCATCCCTTCGGATCTGTTGTTGCTGCCAACGCCTTTGAAAGAGGCGTAATCAAGAGTGCGACTGACTACGAGATCTTTGCCGACATTTTCGGACAGCGTGGAATGGACATAGCCTTTTACGCTCCTCGCGCTCGATACCACACCAACCAAGATGATACTCGTCACACCTCTGTTAACAGCATTTGGCACATGCTCTCGGCGGCCCTCGCATCGACTGAGAGGTTTTCACAGATTACCGGCACTACATTTCATGGCGATCGATCTGATGGAAAGTCTGACCTTGTGCAAAATGGTAAAAAGGCTGAGGGTGTGTGGTTCGACATTTTTGGCTCAGCTTGGGCTGTCTTTGCGCTTAGGGGGCTGTTTGCATGGTCTCTAACGCTTCTCGTCGCCACACCCTTGATTCTGGTTGCCGTCACTTATATTCTGGCGCGGAAGGACAAGTACTACTTCTTTTCCAGAGACATCAAGATGCACCACGACATTAATGATGATCCGGTGGTGCTGGGTGGCTGGAAGGGCTTCTTGCGCTTCCCGTTTGCCCTCGCCTTCGCAGGGGCCCTTACTATTGCGTCCACGCTTCTTCTTGCTAAGTTCAACCCTCTCATCATCTACAGCAGCCCTTATGCGGTGTAAGCACCCCAAAACTCGGTCTAGGCGGTTAACTAACATGTTCTAGGTGGTCCATGACTCTCTCGATCTTCTACTTTTCGTTTTGGCTTATCATGCGAGGAGCCAGCTTTGTTCGCCCGAGCGCCCTTCACCGTGGATACGTTCTCATCTGGCTCTTTGCCCTTGGCTGGGGTTTGCAGGTTGTGGGTGCTGTGGCGGAGGATCGCATGCACATCGCCGCCCTATATGCGACTGTGTTCCTCCAGTCTGCTGTCTTCCTGGCCTTGTTCATCTCTCTGTTGGAGCAGTTCGCCCTTCTTGGAAAACACGATTTTGCCATGCAGCTACATGATGCCCATCAGGCGCGAGATATCTCAAGCCATGGCACTGACCACGAGTCGCGACCCCAGCCCGAGGAGGAACCTGCTCAGCCTGAGGGTGACGACGACGCATCCGAGGATGCAACGGAGACAACACCGCTCAGAGCGAACGAGCCAGGCTATGGTTCCAGCACTAGGACATCGTTTGCTACCACCTATCGTCGCTCCGTTGCGGACAACGCACCCTCCCCGCCTAGGATGCGAAGATATCAACCTTACGAACATGAGCAATCGTGGTCGGGGCGACTCCCTTCTTGGACTTGGATTATCCAATTCCTTCTCTTGGCCCCTGTACCTGTCATCTTGTTTGGCAACCTCGGCCTAGTTGCTATGTCTGCTTTGCAGATGACAGGCACAGATGGTGGCAGCCTCCTGGTGCCCGTGCTGACTTTGGGTATCGTGAGCATTTTCCTCTTGCTCCCGCTCACACCCTTTATCCACCGCGTCTCGCATCACGTCCCCATGTTCCTGTTGTGTGTATTCGCAGGCACCTTCATCTACAACCTGGTTGCCTTCCCGTTCTCAGACAGCCACCGCTTCAAGTTCTACTTCCAGCAGGTTGTTGACCTTGATAATGGTACTGACACTGTTTCCATTGTGGGACTGGAGAGGTTTTCGCGCTCGGTCATTAAGTCATTGCCGAGTGCTAGCAGTCAGGACATTAAGTGTGAGAAGGCTGTTGGGCGAGATCTCATGGAGTGTCTATACGACTCATCTACTCTGTCCCCTCACTTGGTCGAAGGCAAGACACCTAGAGAGTTGATCACTTTTGAGACAGTGGATGGCACGAACGCGTCGAAGGGACGACTCCGAATCGATGCCTTGGACTCGAGACTTTGTTACCTTCACACGTCGCGACCGATTTACGGTTTTGCTGTTGATGGCGGAGCCGCAAGAGATCCTCGCTTTGGTGGATTCCCCTCAGAAGGGTTTAAGACGATCCAACTTTGGCGACGCGATCGGGATCGGCCTTGGACTGTGAATCTCTATCTGGACGAGCACGCTCAGCAAGCTGATAAGTCATTTGAGGGAGAGCACAGCAAGCAACTGGGAGATGGCTCAGTCGTGCACCGTCGGGCGGATGATCCTCTCGAAGTGACGGTTCGGTGTGCTTGGAGCGATGCCAACAAGCCAGGAACAATCCCGGCGCTTGATGAGCTTCTTAAGTACATGCCAACTTGGGCTGCCGTTACCAAGAAGAATGTTGGTCTGGTGGAAGTGCGCAAGACATACAAAGTTTGAGTATGAGGCGTGTTGTTTGAGCCTTGTAAGGACATTGGCAAGGGTTGGATTCGCGTATGGTTAGAGTGACTGAGATTTGGGTTTGCGAGCGTCGGCGTTGGCCACGCCTGGAGTTTGGGATCGGCTGCTTGGGTACGACCTATTGTTGATTAAACACGAAGCATAAACAGCTGCCATTGGAATTGTGAGAAAGATAATACAATCGCATTGATTAAGACGTCTGAAACGTTTGTTCACGTCTGTCTCAGAATACGCCAAACCACAAACCCCGCGATCCATCATTGCCATAAGAAGTGAACAACTTCCAGGCTCATCATTTCACAATCCGATATTCATATAAATAATTGATACAGAGCATTCGTGATTTGTGGTATTGTTCCGATCTCGACTTCTATCGATAGGCGCAACTCTCGGGTAGCTCGGGTTATCCACCAAACGTATCTTGGCGTAATCCACTTTCTTCGGGCGTTGACTTAACTTCAACAACGTTCCGATCGCGAGACAACTGACTGAGACTCAAAATGGTCTCGAATATCTGGCTGCCATCAAATAGGCACAATGAAGCCACTCATCATGCACTTATCTACTACGTGTGCGGCAATCCCGGCCTCATTGAGTACTACACCGACTTCTTGAAGCTGCTTCGCGGCCTCCTCGATAAGGTCGAGCACGACACGGCCTACGATATTTACGGCAGAAATCTCCTTGGATTCGTTGACGATGAGCATGAGCCTTTTGGCCCCGAGAACCAGCCATGGGATCTCAATGGCCAGATTGAGGGTATCTACGACGACGTGGCGGCTAGACGTGTCGACTCGAAGCCGTATGACTTTGCCATCCTCATGGGCCATTCTGTTGGGAGTTATATCTGCGTTGAGATATTTCACAGACACTTGGAATCTCCTGAGCGGGCACCTCACCTGAATCTTCGTCATGGCTTCCTTCTCTTCCCGACGTTGACGCATATTGCTCGTTCGCCAAGCGGCCTCAAGTTCACTGCACTTCGTCGCGCAGTGCCTTTCCTCGATACCACCACGCACATTGTTGCGCGACTTCTCCTCAGTTTCTTAACAGTGGCAGGTCTGACGTGGTTGGTGCAGCGAGTGATGGGTTTCACTCCCCCAACAGCGTCCGTGACAGCACGCTGGCTCAAGAGCAGGGACGGCGTGCGACAAGCGGTTCACTTGGGCATGTCGGAGCTCGAAACAATATGCGAAGAGCGATGGAGCGAAGAACTCTGGGCCGCAAGCCAAGGACCCAAGGGAGATGCACCTCGATTTTTTGTGTTTTACGCAAAGTCGGATCACTGGGTCGACGACGGCGAAAGAGAGGGCTTCATCGAGAGGCGGAGGGGAGGAGTTACGAAGATCGAGGTTGATGAGGGAGATATCCCGCATGCGTTTTGCACAAGAGATGGTAAGTCTTCAATGGTCTGTGTTGATGAGTTGTGCTGATTTTGGTAGATGCGAGTTTGGAGGTTGCGAAGAGGGTTTGTGGGTGGGTTGAGGAGATTGATCGAGTTGGGGAGAACCATTGATGGCAGATTTGAGGTGGTATAGAGCTATCTGATGCTTAGAGAACTTCATCATGGCATATATCACAATGGATTGGGTTGATGCACTACGGACAACGAACAATGGAGTATATACACTTGGCTTCATACTAACCTGACGCGTCAAAGAACAGTTCTCAGCAATAAAAAGACGGTTACAGAGGCGACGCGTTCATCTCACATGGACATGTCTTTGGGTGACATCGCTGGTTGTTGCTCATTGGAGACCCCGCACATCGGAGTGAAACATTCAACGTCATCATGGTGATGTCCAGCAGTGAATACGGGATGAGTTCCGATTCTGTCAAGGGCCCGGTCACTAGATAGAAATGAACGCATGGAAACAAAGAAGAAACCTGTTAACAGCCCATCGTCAGCTGAACAACCAAGATCAGTCGCCACGGCGACGAAACAAAGGACCGAGATCGACTTTCCCCGCAAACTTTACCAGCCAGCGATGCCGCCCAGCTTCTAATTCCGGCACTCTTGGCACTTCTAGAAAAGGGCGTTGGACGGCGTTGATTTGACGGCTCTGACAACCCACACGGCGTCACCTAGCGTCGGCCGAGGGTAAAAAGATGGTGTGTTGACGACGGCAAGTGGTATGATGTTCTTTTAAGAGAGAACTTTTGTAAAGAGAACAGAGAGGTGTAAGCATCACTTGTGTATTGACGATAGCTTTTTGGTCTAGAGACCATTACCATTAACCCATTTCTTGTCATTCCTAATTACAACGTCCCAATTCCATGTGAAATTCTCATTGTGTACTTGAAACCGTTCCATGAACCATAGCCGGCATCATAAAATCTCACATCTAAGCCATTCCTGGCAAGATGGTCTTTCATGAATACCTCATAATTTACAGAGCAATGGCAGCGAGGGCAACCATGGCGATGGCACCAACACCCTTGAGGCCAGCAGCACCGTTGACCTCGACGGTAGAGGCGCTGGGGGTAGAGACGGGAGCCGCGGTGGTGGTCTTGGGGGCAGAGGTGGTGGGGACGACGGGAAGGACGGTGGTGCTCTCCTCCTCGGCCTTGGAGGTGGTCTCGGCGGCGGCAGAGGTGGTGGCGGCAGCCTCGCTCGTGGTCTCGGGAGCAGCGGAGGTCTCAGCGGCGGCGGAG
Source organism: Fusarium solani (assembly GCF_023522795.1). NCBI lineage: Eukaryota > Fungi > Ascomycota > Sordariomycetes > Hypocreales > Nectriaceae > Fusarium > Fusarium solani. Next base: position 2,472,618 of record NW_027072147.1, on the reverse strand, counting down.
GTGGCCTCGGCAGCGGTGGTCTCTGCCTTGGAGGACTCGGCGCCGGACTCGGAACCGCCGCTGCCGGGGTTCTTGCAGAGACCCTCGGTAGCAGGGAGGACCTTGTCTGGGGAAAGAGTCAGTAAATATTCAAGATGCAAATGTATAAGTGAGACATACTGATGGCAACGTCGGCACCACACTTCTCAATCACGCAAGAAGTAGCCTTGCTGCGGACATCGTCAAAGTTCTTGCAGACGCAGGTGTAGTCGGTGGTCTTGCAGTCCGTCTCGCTCTCGATGGCATCGTCGAGGCAGGGAAGGGCGCAGGAGGGGATGTCACTGCGAGACTGAGCCTGGACGGAGGCGATGAGGGCGAGGACAGCGAGAGAGAACTTCATCTTGACTGATTTTTGTTGTTTGAGTGAGAGCTTGAGAGGCTTGTAAGAGACAACGAATGAAGACTGGTCCAAGTGATAGCGAGTGGATGAGGAGGAAGTGAAAGGAGAGGATGAGATGGATGGACGATGGCCCTTTATGTATGCGAGTCTACTCGACAACAAGCTTCGGCATCACACTGCATTGGCCTCTTTTGCTTGGTTTGTTAGTTCCCATGTCATTGCCAGGGCGAATACGACCAGCCTTTCCCCTTCTTCCTCCAGCTTTTCCCCGCGATGAAGTGGTGTGGATGGACCGGGATCCAAGCGACGAGCCGGGGGAAGCAAGACAGGGGGAGGGCGTGTGGCAAAGGGGAGTCTCTCGGAAGGTTTCCATGTGTGTGCAAGTGTGCGTGTGGTAACTATTCCCAGACGAGACATTTGTTGGAGACGGACGACGTTTCCGCATTTGAACCACACCACCGAGGGGAGAGGGGGGAAAAGAACTTTTTTTGTTCAAATTTCGGGGGTTGGCCAAGATTGAAGATGGACTTGGTCGATCCACCCCCGGATTTCGGAGGTGAATCCTGTATAGGTTCATGTGAGCCGATGATTTCTTCTGGGGAAATGGGGAGTTTCTGGAGATCTTGATATTAGATGCCGAGAAATCCGGGGATCGCAAGTTCACCGCTTGAGTGAAGACAAGGGGAATGACAACATGAACAATTCAAATGACAACACAGGCAGTTCAATACAAACAATAATAGTACCCGCAGGTATAACGTAAAAGGACATCCAGCTGCCCCCCGGGACACTGCATTGGGTCACATGCTAAGGCCGATCTTGTCCATCCAAGAACAGCTCCCTCGGCCGATTCGACCACCCTAGTACAACTTGAGCGACAAGGCCGAAGAAAATTAACATTTTCAGCAACACCCCAAAAAACCGGTTCTTTTTTTCGGGGTAACTAAATGACTGATTCGACGGAGATGAGTGTGGTAATACAGTAGCAGGGCGGGCGCCAGACATGCAGGAACCGGGATGAGGCGTTGATGGTCAAGGTGAACTTTGCTGCTAGAAGCTGTCTTGATGTCTATTCTGAGATGCCCTCATATGCCAATTCACCTGGACTCAATTGACTGTTAACGAGCCATAACAACGCCTCTCTCGGCCCATGCCATACCCCCTACCTTCAGCCAACCATACACCAACCTCCCATTTCCAACCTCAATCGCCAAGAAGGCAGTACGTCCGGGGAAGAACTAACAGCACCCTGTCTCTCCATTCCCATTTTCCCTCCCCCGCATCCCAAACCCCGCGGGTATAACTCCACCCCTGTAGCTGAACAAGGATCTTGACCAACTCGCCTTCCTTGTTGGAAGAGAACTACTGTCATGACCCATGTCCTTCTGCCGCCACGCCGAGGCTCACATGAAAGCCGCATGCTTTGGTCAAGAGGAATAACTGAGGACCCGGGAGAGCCGCGTGCACGGTTGGTGTCCGTAGTTGCCGACTTGGCAAGTGGCCTTGTGGAGAGGTGGATGAGCTTGGAAATTGTTGGTTGCATTGCATTTGGAGAGCTAGGGAGGGTATCAGGTATTGCTGTGGTGGACTGGCAGTACGATCGTACTACGTAGTAAACGCGGGTTGGATTCTTGGAGAGGTTGGTACAGTAACAAGGCCAGGTTGTGAGCCGTCATTTACCGGCCTTGTCTATCGGATGTCGGCGTTTGTCGTCTTGATCCCTTAAAGATCTACAGCTTCAGAGCTGGCGTATAATCCACACAATTCAACACTGAAAAAGATGAATCTATTCATGCACAATCATGCATAAAACATCGGCATTTAGCAAATTAAGCTATCTTGTGAAGCATCGGACCATGGTGATGGAGTGAACAACTTGGAGTGGGTGTGAAGGAGTACGTAGGCAACTGCGCAAATTTCAAGGAACCCGGCCAGTCTAATCCATCAGCTCATCAAGAATAGAAAGATCCAGTCCAACTTCTTGCTCTCTTTGGGCAAGGTGCATTGTCATATCCAGGGGCATCCAACGCCGGCACATGTCGGGACACACACCAAGATCGAACCACCACCAAACTCAGGCGCTTGAAAGACCCAGAATCAGCTCTCATGACATCAATAGAGGATCTCTAATGTACCTCTGAGATGTGGAAATCAAAAACTGCAATACGACTTTAGCTACGCCGTTGAAATGCATTGCATCTTCTCACACACCCCTCTTGATCACAAGCAAGTCTCTGGCACAGGATCTACATGCGCTGCACCCGGAGATTGAGAAAGGTTAGACTGGTTCCTGCAGGATTCACTTGCCGAGGTAGTAGCAAGCTGTTCCTGAGCATATGATGATGGTCGTTTCCCCAAGCACGTTGCTGTGCCTGAAGCTGGCACACCTTTTCTTGGATGCCTTCAAACTCAGCCCTTCGACATGAATCCGAAACACGAGATGTTCAAGCAATTTCAATCTTGTGAATATTTCGAAAGAAGACCGAACTATGGAAAGCTCAGGTGTCGATCCAACATGATGGCTTGTGATGCTTGGCCCCGAAACCAGTCGGGGAGCCCGAAGAGCAAGACTTGCAGTTACGACAGTTGAGGCGTTGGTACTATTTTCGAACGCACTCTTGGCAAACTCTCCTTTACAGGATTGAACACGGGGGAGGCACAACAACTCAACCCGAAAACCACGCGCTTCGAAGTCGTCCCCCCAACATGGCCTCGACCTAAGAAACGCCCACCCTGAAGCGATTTGTCGCTCAACACTGACTAGAAACCACGCAGCCAACTAATCCCATCCCTTATAATCAGGAAAATACTTTTCATGTATCCTCCCCGCATACTCAAGAAGCGACGGATACTGCCTCACGACCTTTCCACTCGTCGGTGAACTAAAAACATCAATTAGCAAAACCCTTCAACATCAGCAGCAAGACTCACGCATCACACGTCAAAGCCGAAGCGATGAAAGCAAAAAGCGTCGCATCAACTTCTGTTGGTTCTTCACCTCCAAGAGCCCAAAACGGCCCGCCCCGACTCGCACTCGTTCTCGCCTCAGATATGAGGGCATCGATACTCTCCCAGACTTCCTCCCTCAGAGTCGCGACTTCGTCATCCGTAAAACGCCCTGTACCTTGCCCCCAAAGCGCTTTGGTGACATTTCGATGTACGAGCAGACCAACAAGGACCTGAAGAGGCCACGGAATGGGAGCCAGAGCGTTGGACCTCATGGTATAGTAGTTATCGCACCACCTCTCCCGCGTTCCATAAAACGACACCTTATCCTCAGCAAGAGCTCTAAAAGCAAGATCAGTCGCCCTCTGAACAGGCGAAAGCTTGGCATTCAGATCCTCCACGATGCCATCCTCGATGAAGCGCTTGATGATAAAGGTCGAGTCGCCTAGGCGCTCCTGTGTGTCGAGCTCGATGTAGGGAATCTTTCCCCGTGGTCCAGTCTTTGGTGAACCTCCGCCGACTTTGTATGGGATTCCGGCGAAGCGTAGACGTGTTTCGAGCTTGATGACGAAGGGAGACCATGTAAATGTTCCTGGTTCTCCGAATCCGCGGAAGAGGGTGATCTGGGGGGTGCTCTTGGATGCCATTTTGCGCAACGACATGGTTTATTTGCAATTATTGCTATTAAAACTCATACCAGTATTTCTCCCAGATTCATTTCATGATTTATATCATCTTTCCCGGTGTTTTCATCGTGATTCGCGCCGTCTCGCGGCTCCGTCGCTGGCCGGACTTTGACTCGGAGTCCGGACCCACACCGGGCGCGAGCCGCGAGCACGGCAAGACGAAAAGGCCGGCACGGTCCTTGGCACGGCCGTCTATATACCAGGCTGTCCCAATCGACAAAACAACTTTGATACGGAAGCCATCGTCAAGACTGCAGCGAGTATGGGCTCGGATAGACTTGCCGTGCTTGTGGACAGAATTGCCCAGAATGGAAGTCCGCCAGCCCCACACACCAGCTCTGTCTTGGCGAGCTGCCACGGAGCAGCCCTTTTGCGATGGTGCAAGCTGAGTTGGAGGAATTGCATTAGTTTCATTCGTCCCTAGCTATTCCTGTCGTTTTGCTGATCATGGGTCAGATATAGCTCCGGAGAGAAACACGTTGCGTAAACCGACCATGTCCCATCATGAGATTCTACCCTGAACAACTCAATATTCAGAAACAACAAAACTTGATCAAATGTTGAGTAGAATCTCGTGAGATGACTAAAACCCTTCGCCTGGACCTTCTTCACTATCCTCTGTCGTCCCTTTTCTCGGCCAAATCCACCCTAGGTCTACCACGGCAGCCAATCGTGGCGTCGAGGAGCCCGCTCAATTCGCCCGGAGCTCCAGGGACGGCGAGAAGCCCGTGGGGTCAGTCCCCGCCCCATGACGGAATTACCGCATGGAGGGGCATTGACGACGATGGCATGAGGGGATGGTGAATGATACAATTACTCAGCTCTGAGACGTTGACTGACAAGTTTTTGAGTATATAGACACGTCGTTGGCCCTCGACTCTTGTCTCAAGCATTGCAACTTGTCCTGGCGTAAAAACTCGAAACAAAATGAGCGGAAAGACTTACAACGTGGGTGTCATTGGATACGGGTAAGCTCACCAAGCCGTCTCATGAACACCAACTGATAACAACAACAGCGCCTCTGCCAAAATCTTCCACATCCCCTTCCTCACGCAAACACCTCAGCTTAAGCTGTACAGCATTGTTCAGCGATCACCCAAGGAGGGTAACTCGGCACCACACGACTACCCCGACATCAAGCACTGTACCGACTACAAGCAGCTGCTTGCCGACCCTGCTGTCGACCTAGTCGTCGTCAGCACACCTCCTGGAAACCACTTTGAGCTCACCAAGGCCGCTCTTGAGGCTGGAAAGCATGTCTTGACTGAGAAGCCCTTTGTGCCCACCTCAGCCGAGGCTGATCAGCTTATCGATATTGCCAAGAAGAATGGCAAGCTCCTTATCGTCTACCAGAACCGACGATGGGACAATGACTTTGTCACTGTCAAGAAGCTCATCTCTGAGGGAACCCTTGGTCGAATCGTTCAGTTCGACACTCACTTTGACCGATATCGTCCTACTCCCTCCAACAACTGGAAGCTCGACCTCACCATCGCCCAGGGCGGCAGTGCCCTCTTTGACCTGGGCACCCATCTCATCGACCAGGCTTACCACTTGTTCGGCAAGCCCCAAGCTGTCCACGGCCGTCTCCTCTCTCAGCGCAGCGGCAAGTTTGACTTTGAGAACCCTGACGGTGTCTCTGCCGAGCTCACCTACCCGGACGGCCTCCTGGTCAACATCCGCATCAGCGTCATGAGCGCCGAGGTCGACCAGCCCCGATTCTGGGTCCGCGGCACAAAGGGTAGCTTCCGCAAGTTCGGCCTCGACACCCAGGAGGAGCAGCTCCACGCTGGCAAGAAGGCGACCGACGCCGACTTTGGCAAGGATGACCCCAAGCACCTGAAGCTGGTGTTGGTGGGCGATGACGGTGTCCCCAAGGAGCAGCCTGCTCCCATTCTGGAGCCTGTCACGTACAAGGCCTTCTATGCGCAGCTGGCCAAGGCTGTTGAGAGTGGACGGGAGGAGGATGTACCGGTCAGTGCGACTGATGCTAGGGATGTTTTGCAGTTGATTGAGGCTGTTTTCGAGAGTGCCAAGACGGGCAAGGATGTCACTTTTGCTTAATTTATCCTGTATATTGATGAGTTTGATGAATAAAAATTGAAGTTATACCCAACATTGGAGGTTGAACGAGTGATGGTGATGGTGATGGGGCTCAGGCCTAAGTGGAAGGAACAACTGCCACCTCCCCTTGCTACCTGCCTCACGAAGTGGTATCATTTAGCAACGGGAAGTGCCTTATCTAATTCCCCTTACCTAACACCAAAAGTTCTCTCACCGAGAACTTGAAGCAACCCGGCAATTCAACATGTGCATTCTTCCATCTCGTCAGTGCTGATGGCGCACTCAGATCCGTCATCACCAGGCATCACCACTCAGCAGCATCATTATCCTGTGAGGCTCTCATTTTTGAGAGATTCATGTTCCATCTTTTGATTAGCAACGTTCACTTTGACCTCATTCGCAGCCTCCGCAGCCCTAGTACCGAGCCAACATCCTCCCCTGATGGCCTTCCGATTATACACTGGCCGAAACTCGACCAGAAACTCAAGACCGCCATCGAGAGTATCCAGCCCCCTTTCCGATATACGAAAATCACTCGAAAGGATCCTCTCGAAGAGGGAAGTGACCTTTGCCCCCTCAATAGACGGGACCGCCGACCAAGACCGAGAGTCAGACCCGGACGTAGACCTAGAAGCCGCGGACCCGGGTATCAGATCACGAAATGAGAAACGAAGCTAGCGGCGACGAATTCTGCTGTTCCCTCCAATAGGAAACCCAACGACACTTTTGAAGCGTAGTTTTCACTGGTTTCTCAGGACACGGAGGGACATACGCATCGAGAAGAAGATTGGCAACCCATGGTCATGCCGTCGCATCAACTACAACATTCACAAGCTATCGAACTTGACTGGGTGGTGTCTGCGCTTCTTCTTGACGATCCTGTGGTGTATATTTATCGGACTCTTGCACGATCGACTGCCCTTTATTTGCGGACCTTCTGCATCGACAATCGAGGAGGCGACCGCAGCAAGATTCCTCTTCCAGCAGCAGATATTTCGCCCCAATATTATCCTTTTCTTCGAGGCTTTGGCTGCGGGCGGTGGTAGTTTTGCAATGACCCAGGGTTTCATAAGGTCGGCCTCCTCAATTGCAGGGGAAGACATGACTAACCATTCCTAGTTTGAGAGCATCGAGAGAGAGGATGGAGAGAGTCGCACATACGGCGACTACTGTGGCGGCAGCGGTTCTCAAGAGCGCCAAACCTGGTGATATGCGGCGAGAGGATCTGCAACTCAACGTCTTGTGAGTTCCTGTGCTGTGTTGGTGGCTGAACATTTCTGATGTGTTACAGCAACTGCCTCGCCTTGGTCACCGCCTATCCCGTATGCCTCGTGAATCGTATACGCGGTAATACACATGACCCTTGTGTGGTAACGTTGTGCAACCGGGCCGCGAAAAGACTTCAACAGTTGCGCCCAATCGAAAAAGACGACCCTGGGACCAGGAGTGAGACCAGTACCTCAAGCGTTACCTTCCAAGAGGGCACAAGAAACGAGATGGAACACTTCTTTGAGATACTGTCCCTTCAACTTGAACGGGAGTTCCGAACCTCTTCACGATCCAAGCTGCCGTCGATTGCTCCTCAACGCGTCATGTACAATATCCGTAACCACTTGGATGATCTCGCCGATATCTGCGACTTTGGCACGTTTCGAACGCCACTTATCCGTAAGTTCCTTATGCTGGCATCGCCAATTCTCTAACAAGAACAGGTGAAAACGTCGACCTCATGGCCATGATCGGGCGGGAATCCAGCGTCTATGCTTACAGTGATAATGTGAAACCCATTGCCTTTCTCTGGACCTTTGACATCGTGGCGCGTGTCCTCTGCCTCAGCCTTCCTATTCAGACATGCACCACGTTGGCCTGGTCCATGATGGGCAGGGCAGCCCTTGAGATCGCGGGAATCTCAGTCATCACCGCTACGGCTCTGACAATCCTCAACGAGATCTGGGGTCTATGGGATCCCTACGCAAAAGGCGTCAATATATACTCATGGACACTTGGCGTCGCAAGAGAGATTGACGCCATGCTCAACGATGTCTATGACAGTGATAGGGATAGGGACAAGGGGCTGCCTTTGAGGAAACACGGGTATGATGCTTGGAAGATACCGAGTGACAAACCTCGGCCTTCACCGGCAGATGAAGAGCTTCCCCGGGTAGTTGATGAGCTATACGAAATCAACCATCACTTAGAGGCCTTGAGGCATTGTCGCGAAGGAATATGAGGTCACCAGGGAGTCAAGTTGACGACGGTGTTTGTGAAGGGCTTCCATGTAGGATTAAGCAGAGAATAAAAGCATGGACTATGACGAATATTGAAGTAAATAGTGATAGAAGGCATTGGATACGCAGGGCATGTACTATGACAGAAATCATTAGATTCACTGCTACTAAATAGCTAAGGTATCCTAGATAAACAATGCCCATCCAACCGCCCATGACCGGATATATATATATGAAAAAAATGCGAGCCTGTGATGCAAGCTCATCTATCAACCCTTTGTATCCTCTCGATGCATTCCTCAGGGTGCTGAAAAACAACAGACTCCGACTTTTTCGTTTTCTTATATGCAAGAATCAAATGTACAAGAAATGTTGAGTTTTAAATGGCGAGAACGAGGCCAGCAAATGCCGCGGCGAATGCAGCAACGGCACTGCTGCCCATGACCCTCACGCCGAAACTCTCGATGTTGATGCGCTCGCCGATGAACGAGGGCCAGTAGTCGGCGGCTGGGGACTCGTCGAGGGTGCCGTTCCAGCAGTAGTTCTGGAAGCACTCGCGGCACTTGTCCGGGAGGGCCGTGTTTGTGCGGTCGAAGCTGCGGGCGAGCATAGCGCAGCCTACACAGACGGGCCAGTCTGGGTCGCGGGTCGCGTTGAGCATTGTTGCGGCCGCATAGCCGTTCTCGATTATGGCGGAGAGCTCGGATGAGTTGACGGTGGTTTGGAAGGTGGAGATGTTGGAGGCGTAGACGTAGGGGTAGTTGGGGATGTAGACGATCAGGGGTGACGGCTCAGACGTGTTGGAGGCGTTGCAGCCAAAGAATGTAGGCCGCGTGTTGAGGCCTAGGTTGAGGAAGGTGTCGCGGCCAGGGACGACGGGGAACGCGGATCCCTTGGAGATATCAACGAGGGATCGCTCGTACGTCTTGATGGGCGATGCGCCGTCGGGCCAGCCCGATTCGGTGTCGGCGGACGAGTCGAACGAGAAGACGACGTCGACCTCGCGCTCGATGCGGATGTGCGGGTAGTAGGGGACGTTTTGGAGATCTTCGCCGCCGTCGACGAGGGTTAGGCGGTCCGAGTCGACGCTGAGGTTCTCGAGCTTGTTCCAACCCTTGAAGGGGTTGGGCGTCCAGTCTGCAATGTCGTTGTTGTCGTCACCGATGGACTCGAGGAGCGCGGAGACGGCGTCGATAGCTACATCGGGTACGTCGTCGGGGACGTAGGGGCTGTCGGTCTCGTTGAGGTAGATGACGATAGCGTTGAACAAACTACTCGATGTTCCCATGACGAAGCCAGCATTGTCGAAGCCACGGATGCACGCCTTGTCCTTTGGCAGCTTGCCGCCGCTAAACTCGGAACCGACGTACTTGAGGGGCACGAAACCGTTGAGCGTCGGGTCGAAGGAGCCGAGCTCCCAGGGCGTAAACTCAAAGACTGTCGAGTTGAGCGAGACGATGGTCTCATCCGGGTCGCGGCCGTCGGCGATGAGGATGGGCATGGGCGCCTTGCCCTCCGAAAAGAGCGTGTCGTCGGCGAGGGAGGACCAAGTGTACCCAGGACCTCCGTTGGTGGCGTTGATAAGCTGGTACGAGAGCATGCGACCCCAGTAATCCGTCATGGAGCGCTCATACCCAGCATCCTTCTTGTCCGAGACCTCGTCGAGGATGTTGTTGTAGTACTGCAGCAGGGCATAGTTGTTAGGACCTTCAAGAATCGAGTTCTCCAGCTGCCAGATGCCCGGGTAGTTGACGCTCTCCTGCACAGAGGTAAAGTTGTTCATCATCAAGCTGCCAACCAACCATCCACCACCCGACAATCCAGAGAGGTACGTCGCACTCTGGAGAAGACCACCGAGGTTACCGTCCTTGTCGCTGCCGTCTGAGCGATCATCCCACGCGGCCAGGGCGCCGGCGCCGCACAGCATAGCACGGTAACCACCTCCCGAAACAGCGATACCAATATTAGGCAGAGCCGTAGAGTTATTCTCAACATCCTTGAGGTACTCGTCGCTGTCGAATCCAGGAATGGCTATACGCTTCAGGAGGGTTCGGATGTGAGGGATCGTCTCGTTGCGTCGCTTGGGGAGCCACTCGCGCTCCTGGTCGGAGATGCGGGTGCCGTTTCGAATGGAAGGTCGCTCGCTGGGACAGGTGACTTCGGTGGGAACGTAGCCATTGGGGGCTTGAGGAGATCCTCGCCTTGAGAGGGAGGCGGGCTGTGAGAGGAGGTCTGAGTTGGCGATGGCGACGACCGAGTCTTCGGCTGCGGGTTGACAATGTTAGGAATGGGAGTAAAGAAAGCGCAAGACCACTGTGCACCAGCTGCGCTATAGATATAGCTTCTAGGTAGCAGAGCGCATTGCGGCGACGCAGACGTAGAGACAATACTTACGCGCAGGTCTGGCGGCGACCGGAGTCAAGGCTGTAGCAGCAGCCAACAATAGCGTGAGGCTATTGGAAAGGGAGGCCATGCTACTCGTTGGCCCACCAGGGAGTAAAATAAAATAAAAAAAAGCGTAATAAAGAAATAGAGGAGAAAATAGAGTTAAAGAGCTTTCCAAAAAGGTTAAACAAGAAACAATAAAAAGAGGCGAGATTCCTCTGTCTCTCTTCTCAGTCGATAATTGCTTCGTATTCTTATGCGACACGCGGATGGATCCCCCTCTTCCAGGCAAGGGTTAAAAAAATAAGGAGATGATGGAATAATGTGGAGCAAGAGGGAGAAGAAGAGAAGAAAATAAAAGAACCCAAGACTCTAAAGACAACAGCTTCAAAAAGTACAATAAAGAAGCAAAAAAAGGAAGGGAAAGAATCCGGGTGTATTCCAAAGAGGGAGAGGATGAAGGAGGGAGGGTTTGTTGCGTGGATGGAGACTGAGATGGATGATCCAGGTCGAGTTTAATTAGTATCGCCCTTCAATTTTGCGCGGGGGACAAAGCTCTTCTCTTGCGATAGGATCTACCAGCGTAGAAAAAAGTTGAAATGTCAATGTCAATTCCCCGCGGGCTTCTTGAATCATTTCTCTTCCTACAAAAACACCGAACACAAGTCCCGTCCCCGTTCTCTTGCGCCTCTGCCAAGGTCAGCCCAGCCCTGCCCAGCCCCCGTCATCAATCGAAGCGGGCACCTATGATTCTTCTGATGCGAGTTCCATCCGCGGGTCGCGAAAGGTAACTTGGCAGACATGTTAGTTGAAGTTTCTGTGTTCGGGTGCGACCAGGACACTCTGTTTGTGTATACACTGCACAGCATGAACTCTTCAACAAGTACAATTCCTGTCGACATGTTCTAAACACAACATCACCATCACCATCTCTAACGCACCCGGCCCGCCCGAAACAGCGCCAAGTCCTTGGTGGTGAGAGTGAGCTTACGGTGCAGTCCAATCCACCCACCTTATGGATTGCATCTTACGGCGGGGCTTAGCGTGGTATTTGGGTCCCCCTGGCCTGGCGCGCAGCCACTAGAATGGACCCCGAAAGATTGAAAGTTTGAAGGGGGGACCGGAATTCGGATTGGATCCATGCTCCGGGATGGAAGCATGTGCATTGATTCCATTTACATATTGTTACCCACGTGCAGCTCACATCATATCTAGGTTATGACGGCAGGAGACGTTTTTCTCTTATCTGAGAAGTGAGATCTTTACCTCTGGAATACGCTTATTCGCTTCAACCTAAACAGCGAGATTAAAAGGAACGTGCCTCATCCAACTCCGAAACTCAGCCAAGCACTTGACAAAAACAAACCACCTCATGCCTGCGTCAATAAACGAGACCCTCGTCCTTCAGCCTTGGCGATGGAGCCTGCCAAGACGGATTGGCGGCTGCTTCGTGCTCTCCTCTCTGTAAGACTCGTCTAGATAGCTCACTTTTGTGTTGGCAGAGAACAGCACCGCCATCTTGTCAGCCCGCAGCTCGCATTCTTCGGGTCCCCGAACACCCAACGTCCCCTAGTTGCCGTCACAACCTATTTTTGAGCCAGGCACTGGAATCAAAAAAGAAAAAATCACTCGGCCGATCGGGAGGCTGTGAATGGTCTCGTCGTATTTTTCTGGAGCTATCCGCGTATCAGAGTCTGTATTCAAGCCATGCGCCCTCTCAGTTGCTCGTCAACAGCCCACGAGTATCTCTCCACTTGACTCAGCGGGAGTCTCGGCATACATAACGACACCGCTTATTTCACTCTTGTGTTCGCCGAACGTGCCTATTGCCAAGTCTTTTTTTCAGGTGTTTCCAAGCGACATTGTCATCAATCCGATGCGTCTTCATCTTGTGCCACGGATTGGCCAAAAAAGGGGTATCAAACAAAAAAGAGGTAGTCTACACATACGAGTATACGTATAACCGCCGTATCAATCGGCGTATAATCGCCCATCAACCGTCAAACTCATCCCCTGCCGGCTCCCTCCCAAAGGGATGGTTAAACTTGAGCAGACCCGTCAGTCCGCCCACCCACGGATCATCGTCCTCGGTGCGGATCACGCACGGCACGCCCCCGTGCCACTCCTCCCCGGGGCCTGCGCGCCCCACGAACTCGCCCTCGACCCGGATCTCAGTCCCGGGGAGACTCCCACGCACCGCTTCCCGTCGATGCTGAGATCGAGCTCGCGCCCACGGTTCTTGGGGCTCATCCGCAGGTTGACCTTTGTGTCGAGCGGTAGCACCAGGGACCGGAAGCTGAGGCTACACGGGCTGATGGGCGTGATGAGGAGGGACTTGACTAGAGGGTGTACGATGGGACCACCAGCGCTGAGGCTGTATGCTGTTGAACCTGTCGGTGTGCTGATTAGAATTCCATCAGCTGTGGTCTCAGTGAGAAAGTGTCCGTTCTGGTAAATGTCGATGACAGCCAGGTGTGGATGAGATCCTCGGTGCACTGAAATCTCGTTGATGGCCCTCAGCGACGGTGAAGGCTCCTTGGATCCCGCAATCGGCTTCGCCCCTGACTCAGCATCGCTCGATAACGTATCAGACAGCCAGTGGTTGATGTTGTTGCCAGATGGATCGTAGACATCAGCCTTGATGCGGTGTCGAAGCAGCACCTTGGATGCCCTCTGAGAACCCAAGCTTTTGCCCTTGTGCCTCTCCCATCCAGCGTAGGACCCTGTACTCGTCTTATCCCAAGCCCCTCGAGGATAAGCGGCGTCCCTCATAGCGACGTCACTGCCACTCATGTACATCTCCCTCCACGCCTTTTTGTGCTCGCCAAAATCCCATTCGCCCAGAAAGCCCAGTGTACCCATGCTAAAGGACAAGATCGGGGGCACCGACCCGTGCAGCTTGTACAGGCTCGCAGCTCGCAGAACAGTGCCGTCGCCGCCAAAGGTTGCAATGACGTCAATCTTGTCGGCCATGTTGGAGCGGTTATCCGAAGAGTATATGGGGAAGCGGAGGCGCTCCTTCAACGACTCGGCGATGCGCGGCTCAAAGACGAGGTTGACTTCAGGGTACTCATTGTGGATGTACTTGGAGAACTTGACGACGGCTTCGACGACGGGGGCCGAGTAGAGCTTATGGATCAGGAGGAGATTTTGCGGGGGCTTTGGCCAGTTTAATGATAGCAGAGACGAGCCGGGCTTTGTACTCTGCAAGTATCGGGGACTGATTCGTTGTGGAAGCTCTGCGATGCTGCGAATCTCGTGTGTTTGAAGGGAGGACGTGGTGGACAAAGAGCGACACGAGGGGAACCGAGTCAATGGCCGGACAGGTAAAGTTACTGCTCGTGGATACAAGGTAGGCTCAAGAGCCGCCAAGCCCCTGATGAGGGTCCTATTAAACATGTTGTAGCTCAAGAGGCATGACCGATGTCTCGTGAAAAGATAAGGGTCTTTGCAAGACGGAATAAATTTGTGGAAGAATGACGCCGAAGACGGGCACAGCTTAGCTCGAACGACAGCGGCTTTGCAACGGCTTTACACATGAGGGCAGAAAACGAGGGAGCTTGTGGTGGGCTGTTGTCTCACCGCCTGCCTGTTCTGGCGGGGGAAGCTCAATGTGGGGAAGCTCGCACATGCAGATCTGCATTAAGCTTTAACAGAGAAACAAAGAATACTGTAGCATGTTGACAGCGAGTGTTTGGTCAAAGTTTTTACCTCTGCAGCAAGCATGGATCACCTGGAGTCTTCACCTGATCTTTATGGGCCCATCTGGTCAAGTCCCTATCTCCAGGGTAGCTCTGACAGCTCCAGATCTGGCATGTCGGCACCGAGACACATGATATCGAAGCCCTCTGATTGGCCCATCGGCATCGGCACTCCCCAACCACCGGACCTCCGTCTCAGGCGTCATACCCTCCGCCTCCGAGGCATCCGCTAGGCGGCTGATGTCACTCGCACAGCCAGCTAGGAAGCCTTAGCAGGACTGGCATCATGTGCGCAATGTCTCGCAGCCTCGTCCCTCTCCATCTCCAGCTTCATCTTTGACTTGCCCAGTGGTAGACCGCTCTCTTTCACTTCGCTTGATAGCTGCCACGAGGCTGGACTCCGGTGGCGGCCTCTTTTACCTCGTGTGCGTCCCACGCGACCCCTCGTCTTCTTCTGTTTGGCTGCAGCTCAAGGCAGGCAACTCTCTTTGTTGAGCTGGACGTTATATTAGCTTGAGACCGCTATTTCGTTCGCTTCAACAGCGTCCCTACTTGTCATTATCATTACCCAGCAATATCGAGCAACATACACGACGCGCCCGATCATCATCCGCCGCCATGGCCGATCTCAAGAACGCCGACCCCTCCGAGGCCTCTCTCCCCGGTCCGGACCTCACTGCGGGGCTGACCGAGAAGCCCAATGTCGCGCCAAAGGTTGCTCATCCATCGGGGAGGGAAGGATACGGAACCCTGATGCAGATCCTCCGCGGCGCCTTGTTCAGCTTCTACTTTATGACATGCTGCATCATGTAGGCCGCACATTATCCATCTTATGGCCCTATCTAACCTTCATAGCATCCACATTACCCAGTTCATCGGGGCGCCGTTGTACTTCTTCAACCGCGATTGGTACTACGCATACATGGCCATGACGAAGCGGTCCTTTTGTCTTACCATAACCGTCATGACCCAGATCTGGGGTCCTACAACTATTCGAATCAGCGGTGACGAGTCAGTTGCAGGCCAGATCAAGCTCCGGCCCGATGGAGGAGTGCAGTTTGAGTTTCCTGAGCGCTTGGTCTTGATTGCCAACCACCAGGTAGGAGTCTCGAGTTGGTGGGAGGTTGCCGACTAACTGGCTGTAGATCTACACTGACTGGCTGTACCTCTGGTGGGTGGGATATGCCAACTCGCCTGGAATGCATGGTCATATCTACATCATCCTCAAGGAGTCTCTCAAGATGATCCCTCTGATCGGATGGGGAATGCTCTTTTACGGATTCATCTTCATGTCGAGAAAGATGGCAACTGACCAACCCCGACTGGCCTATCGCCTGAACAAGCTCAAGCAGCGCAAGGTGGACCCAAATGGAAAGTCTTATATGGATCCCATGTGGCTGCTGTTGTTTCCCGAAGGCACAAATCTGTCAAGGAATGGAAGAAGAAAGTCGGCTGGTTGGGCTGCCAAGAATGACCTCAAGGACCCTGACCATGTCATGCTTCCACGGAGTACGGGCATGTTTTTCTGTCTGAACGAACTCAAGGGCACGATGGACTACGTCTACGACTGCACAGTCGCGTATGAGGGAATCCCGTAAGTTCTGCAGACCTTGTTGCACAGCGTTAGCCTCGTCAACTGACTGACGATTATAGCCGAGATGGATATGGAGAGGAGTTGTTTGGTCTGTCCAGCACTTACTTCCAGGGTCGTCCCCCAAAGTCGGTCAACTTTCACTGGCGTCGTTTCAGCATGGCCGATATCCCCTGGATGACCAGAAGGAGTTTGACCTGTGGCTGCGCGAGCAGTGGTATCAGAAGGATGCCCTGATGGAGCAGTACATGACGACCGGCCGGTTCCCGCGCATGGCTGGGAGCAAGGTTGACTATATCGAGACCGAGGTCAAGACGCGACATCCGTGGGAGATTCTTCAGATCTTTACCGTGGTGGGCACGGCTGGGTTGATCTGGCACAACATCAAGAAGACATTTGTGACGGCGACGTCGATGTTTCGGTGATAAGGAGGAAGAGCGTCAGCGTATTCGCGAGCCAGTGGGTTGATGCCACTTTTTCAGGGGTTGCCTTTGCTTCTGCGTCGACTTAGGGATACGTCGACTTGGGGATACACGGTAAGAGGGGGACGACGGGACACACTTGACGACTTGCGCGATTCTTGGGTTGAGACCCCTTGGTCTTTCGGTTCTGGTTCGGTTTGTTTTCTAGCATTGGAGGAGATACCGAGGCGTACACAGGACAAGATGGGTTGACACGGAGCATGAAGGAAAGATGGTGAGGTGGGAGAGTATGGATTCGGTCAGTGTCCGAAGACAAAGGACAACTCATGACACGTAGAGTAGGGCGGAACCTCCCGAAGACTCTCAGTTGTTGAAATGGCAAATTTCCTCTCTCATGACCAGGCCAAGAATCACAGGCCACAGGAGTGACAGGCGGTCTCAATGCAACTCGACGGGGTAGACTACGACGCGCCAGGAAACCAGCTCCGAGGATGATGCATACATACACCTTGATGCATCAACAAATCTGGATCCGAGAAGAACGTTGAGCGGTCTCGTTCCGGGTGAAAACAACCATATCCACTAGCGTCGTCGCCGATCCTGGGGGTGGGCACAACAAACCTGGGGGGCGCGCCGCCTAGACCAAGATTCTAACCTGCACTTCATTGGATCAATGTCTGTTTCTGTACAGAGCCTCGGCATCCAAGGTCCTTCTATGAGCCGTCATTGGTCGACATGGCTGCTGTTCGGGAGATGATGCGGGGAAGAGAGTGTGTGTCTGTGCGGGAAGGGGGGAAACTGGGGAGGGGGGAAGATTGCTTTCGGTCATGATGTGGTTGATTTTTGGGTTCTGATGGTGGTGTAGTGGCGGCTTTGCCAATCATATTGGATTTGCTTGGGTTTTTGGATAATTGGTTCCTGCTGTGCCTTCTTTGCTAGTGAAAGGTCATCATTCCTGCTGTGTCTCTATAATTTAACCATTGTAGCGAAAAATACCCAATATGAATCTCTCTTGGACGAGACACAGCAGCTTGGCCGCGGCGCTCTCCCACGCAATAAATGGCCTCGACGCTCGCTTCGGACTACAGGCTGCGTAACCCGGGCGCTTGGGTATAGTTTCACGATTGCACGAGAGGACCCAAGTGAGAAGGAAAAAAGCATGGGGCAAGGCATAACCTTGCTCTCCCCTCCACAGCTAAGAAATCAATACGCAAGCCACGCTGAACAAGGAACATGGGGTTAGGCCTTCCTGTCAAGCGAAAGGGTAATATCCCCCAGAAAAACCTGGGGTCGGGTGATATGGGGAGAGAGAGAAAAGGCAAACACCAATCACCCCTCCATCGCGTCTCGCTCCTGATCGGGCAGTACTCCGGCGTTGCCAAGCGGAGCTCTGCCTCCATCTACCCCGCAAAGTCGGACGACGAACGACCCCGGATCGTCGGTGGAGAATGAAGGAGTCCGTCCACACGGCAGATCTTGCGGGGGGAAGAGGGAGAGAGAGCAAGGTCTGGGGTGGAAATCTGGGAGACAAAGATATCCGAGGCATCTTGGGTCCTTGTCTCGAGAGTGATTGGGCTCTCGGTTAACTCGTAGGGCCAGTTGTGGATTCGAGATCCCCGGAGAGGATATAAAGGAAGTGATGGACGATCAAACTGGGGAGTGTTCAAAGCAAGAAGTAGGCCCAGCTTCCTGGTACGACTTCCTCACCTTCTTCTTTCTCTTGCAAAAAGAGGGCCTCTGTGTAACTTTGGCTTTTGTACCGCCGATCACCAACCCCCCCTTGCATCCTCCTTTTTACTGTCCTACCAATCTCCCGGGGATTGTTATAACAATCTCACTCTTCCCTCCTCCTTCCTCTCTTCTTTGAGACTTCCATATCTCATCGCAATCATGGAAAAGACACACGCTACCGACGACCACGTCGCGCTCGAGGCGCAGGCAGAGTACAAGCACCTCGACCAGGCTCCAAGCAAGATCAGCTCTGAGCAGGATCAGGATCATGGCTTCACTCCCGAGGAGCAGAGGAGCATCATACGTCGCATTGACCGTCGTCTTGTTGTCACTGTGGGAGCCATGTACTGCGTGTCTCTCATGGATCGAACCAACATGAGCGCCGCCAACATCGCCGGTATGAGTGTTGAGCTGAACCTCATTGGCTTTCGATACGCAAGTAGCCCTTCAGCTCACCGAGATCCATCGCTAACAGAGTGTAGAACATTTGCAACCTCGTCTTCTTCATCCCCTACATCCTCTTCCAGCCTCCCTCCACGATCCTCATCCGCAAAGTCGGCCCGCGCATTCACCTGGCCCTCATCACCATGTGCTGGGGAGCCGTCATGATCGGCATGGGTTTCGTCAAGAAGTTTCCTCAGCTTGCTGCTCTCAGAGCGGTCCTTGGTGTCTTCGAGGCTGGCTTCTTCCCCAGCTGTGTTTATCTCCTGAGCACATGGTACACACGATGTACGTGATGCCCCTGGAAATACCCATTTCAGTGGCTAATGTGTTTTATAGATGAGGTTGGCAAGCGATACTCCGTCTTTTACCTCCTCGGCTGTGTTGCCTCCGCGTTTTCCGGTATTCTCGCCTACGGTGTAAGTCCTCATATCCCCCCTTTACAACTCTCACTCACACAATGTAGCTCATGCAACTTAACGGTCGTGAGGGTCTCACCGGCTGGCGCTGGATCTTCATCATCGAAGGTGCCCTCACCGTCGCCCTGGGTATCGCCGGCTACTGGCTCCTCGTCGATTTCCCCGACTCGAAGCGAAAGTCTTGGTCCTTCCTCGGCCAGCGTGAGAGAGACTGGGTCGTCAGCCGTATCCATCGTGACCGTGGCGATACCGAGGTCCCCCCTTTCGAGCTTGGCAAGTTCCTCGGTGGTGCCAGGGACTGGAAGGTTTGGGCTTATGCTCTCATCTTCTTTGATACCACCACCATCACATACGCTCTCGCTTACACGCTCCCCATTATTCTCGTCGGCAACATGGGTTTCACCGTCGGTGAGGCTCAGTGTCTCGTAGCTCCCCCCTACGCTTTCGCCGGCATTGTCATGTTCGCAACAGCCTGGGTCGGCGACAAGTACCACATCCGTGGCCCCATCATCATCTTCAACATGATTCTCTGCCTCATCGGCCTCCCCATCATGGGCTGGGCTACCAACCCCAACGTCCGCTACTTTGGCGTCTTCCTCGTCACTGCCGGTGCCAACAGCAACATCCCCGCGTCCATGTCGTTCCAGGCCAACAACATCCGTGGTCAGTGGAAGCGCGCTCTCTGCAGCGCCACCCTTGTGGGTTTCGGCGGCGTCGGCGGCATCGCGGGTAGTCTCGTGTTCCGCGAGGAGGACAAGCTGACGGGGTACAAGCCTGGCATGTGGGCGTGCATCGCGTGCTCTCTTCTGTCCATCATTCTGGTGCTTCTGTGTGATTTCGAGTTCAAGAGGGCCAACGCCAAGGCGGATAGGGGTGAGAAGGTGCTCGAGGCTTATGATGTGAGTAACGCTCCTTATACACACTGAATGGTCACTAACTTTTCTAGGACGATGCTTCGCCTGATTTCCGGTATACCTACTAAGTCATGATGTACGGGCATGTGATGAGATTATGGGGCCAACTGTCGATGTATCGGGTCCGATGGATGGGTGACTTGGAGGGGGAATAGCCTCAAGTAATGCAGCAAATACAAATCTTGGTGCAATATCGTCACAGCGCTCCGTTACGTCAGGAGATGATGCATCTGTCCCAGTCCCTCGAGTCATATCCTCGATAGCGTTACCCCTCGATAACGCCGAGCTCTTTGTCCATCCATGGCACATTGTGCGATCTCTGTTTTGCTCAGACGACGCTGATCCCCTTTATTCCATTGCTCACCTGCTGAACAAAGGGACCATTTTCACAAAGAACCTTTTTTTCTCTCTGCTTCGCACAAATACTCAAAAACTGTCGTCGCCGCCTAACATGTTAACATTTTTCTGATATACACTGTTCGAGAAGCATGGGCCATCCTGAATATGCCGTCCCAGTCTACCTGGGTATCCTTCTATTTCTGCTACTATTCTGGCTCACTGTGCCTGTTTTATTCCTGACCCTCCTGTGGTTCAAGTTTCGTGTCGAGATGAGGGACTGTGAGTGGTTGGAGGAAGATGGGGTGTTGCCTGAAGAGGATGAGGTACAGAGAGAATACCACACTTTTGCCCAGGGATGGAAGGATGCTGGGTGAAGGTTGTGATGGTGTTGACTACCGTCTTCCGTAAGTGATCTTGTTTCCTTTCATAGATGTTTTGCATACTGACTAGCGGGAATCAGACATTATGTGGAAGCGTCTCGACGATTTTCGAGCTGGGAACATTTTCACATCTTCTTCTGGGTGATAACTGTAAGATCAAATACAGAGTACGTATACTTCGTCTATTTACATCGTCAACAGGACCATGGCAACACCCGCAGCAGCAGCAAATAGCGACACCTTGGCACTGCTGGCCGCATTTTCTCCGCTACCTCCACTACCTCCGCTGCTTCCCGTACCCGACTTGGCCTCCTCCTGCTCCTCTTCCTCAGAAGCGCTAGTCTCATTCGTCGTCACGACACGCTCCTCCAGCTTGGCGTCCAGGGGATTATACGCGGTGAGGTACTGGATGAGCACCTCATCCTGGCTATCCAGAGTCGCCAGGTTCTTGTTCGGCGTCGCGATAAAGTTGTCACCGCCTCCAGCCAAGAAATCGAGCGTGACGACACGGTAGTTGGTCTTGCTCTCGAAAGCCTTTCCGTCGAGGGTGAGGCTGATGAGCTTGGAGCCGTTGTTGTTCTCGGGGTTGTACTCGATCTTGAGACCCTTGGACACCTGGAACCACGAGGTGATGGGCTTCTTGTTGTTCTGGTTGAAGCGGGACACGGCGCCCTCAAATAGCTCCTCTAGCTCGGCTCCAGTAAAAGTGAGCTCGACGATGGCATTGCCAAAGGGGAACGAGGTGAGGACTTCGCCGCGGGTGATGTCGCCCTTGTCGATGGTGGCGCGGACGCCGCCGGCGTTGACAAAGGCAAGAGCAGGCTTATCTTCCTCGCTGCGGCTCTGGTTAAGACGGTACTCGAGCATGGCGTCGGCCATGACCTGACCAAGGAGGCAGTCTCCCTTCTGGCACTGGGTCTGGTCGAGCTCGGCCTTGGTGTTGCCAACCTTTTCAGCGGCAAACTCCTCAAAAGGTCCGCGCCAGGCCTCGACCTTCTTCTGCAGGGCCTCGTCCACGTCGGTCTTGTTATCCATGTGGATAGGGCCTCCATGGTAGGCGAGGGCCTTGCCGTCCTTGTCAAAGGTCAGGTCGATGTAGCCGAGGTACTCGCCCCATCGGTACGCCGTCACGATAAAGACCTCATCACCGTTGATGTTCTCAACGATGGTAGGGTACTTGCCCTCGGCGTTCTTCATCTCTCCAAGGGGAGTGTGGCTGTGGCCACCGATGATGAGCGAGATGCCCTCGGTCCTGGCGGCGAGCTCCTTGTCGACGTCGTAGCCAATGTGGGTGAGGGCGACAATGCGCTTGATGTCGGTCTTGTTTCGGATCTCGTAGACGGACTTTTGGACCTCCTCAATGGGGTCGAGGAAGGTGGTCTTGTTGCCGACACTCGAGATGCCGGGCGTGGTGTCGGTGGTGACGCCAATAACAGCCAGATCATGCTCCTCAAAGATGTGGTAGTTCTTGATAGTCTTGTTCAAGTTCTCATACTCGCTCTTGACATTGCAAGAAATGACGGGGAAAGTCAAGTTCTTGAGGAACTCTCCAAGCTCCTCATCACCGCCGTCCCACTCGTGGTTTCCGAGCGTCATGGCGTCAAACTCGAGGTCGTTGAGGGTCTCGGCGATCTTCTCAGGTCCATAGAAGGAGTAGAAGAGGGTTCCCTGGAACTCGTCGCCGGCATTGAGCCAGAGGTTGTCCGGGTACTCCTTGCGGAGGCCATCGACGGTGTGCTTGATGCGAGCGTAGCCGCCATAGCAGCCCTTCTTGGGATCGACGCAGTCGGTGCCCGAAGAGGAGAACTCGTCGAGATGGGCGTGGACATCGTTGACGTGGAAGAAGGCTTATCTGTTAGCTGGGTAGCTATTAAAGTGTCAATTGAGACGTACACATGTTGTAATTGCCATCATCATCGACAAAGCGCTTGACCAGACGCTTGCTGTAGAGGACATCCTCAGCCAAAGCCGAGCTCGCCAAAGCGAGGGCACCAAGAGCAAAGACCTTCATGATTGCGACGACGACGGTTGCTGAGTGAAAGTGGAAAATCAGAAGGGATCATCGCTGGCTTTAACTGCACCGAGAGACCCTGGTAGTGGGCATGACGATCCTCTCTCTCACCGAGACAGGGTACACAGGAGATGCATCGCCAAGACACACGTGGGGATGGTGACTGGCTGGTCGCGATAGCAGGGATGAGAAGGAGCGGATGTCTATACAAAAGAGGAAGGTTTTGAAGCTCAGTTGGAGAATTGATTTGTTGTCAGCCAAGACATCTATCTCTGTTGATTCAAGAAAGCTCAAAATGTGGCTGGAAAGTGAAGCTTAACCGGCCTATCGCGCCCATCATCACATCCAGCAATTGCCCCGAACTTGACTGATAACCTCTACATTAACCTTGTTTTTAAGCACGTGGAGTTAGTTGACAGAGCCGATAATCGGGGGGGAAAGGCCAAGATGAACTTTTGTAGTCGACGGACATTTCTCCATTTCCCATTCCCATCACCGAGCTTATCATTGTACCCCAGTGCAGGGCGCCAATCTAGATAGCGACCGCGGCAACGTGAGCATTCGCAGATGCCTGTTTCGGCAAGCGTCCAAAAATCCTGCAAGACATTTGAGACAGGGGTGGGCGCGTTTCAGATAGTGTGGTAATTGTTGGTTAATTGAATTGGGGGAGATATTGTTGATTATTGAGTTGGAGGTTGTAAGCGAGGGTTATTTGGGTGTGTGATTGTTTTTGACCACCCTATACGAGACGGTGAGGCCGAGATTTGAGGTGTTGCTTTTAATTTATGTACACATATTAATGTCTAAACGTGTCTCACCATAATACGGCTTCTTGTACCTTTCTCATTTCTCTCATATTTCCCAAAATTAAAGCTATTCTGACCCAGGATGATTCACTGAATAGATATGTTGTAATGGACCGATAGCTCAGAGTCACCTGGGCCGGCCTGGTGGGACGACAGAAGCACGTCTAATCCTCCTCATGTTTTTACCCAATTCCTAGTCTAAGGATAAGCTAATACTGTCTAGGAAATATTACAACACTTGCCATATTTATTAATATTTTTTGTAGTTTTTTCTAATAGTTATGATGAGTTCTCTTTGGCAAAACGCATGCCTTGACATCACGGGCTCCGGTTGGATTGAGTTGGGAGCTGGAATGTACGCTTTGACTTTAACACAGCCAGACTACTGTAATGCGCAGCACTGGAGGCAGCATCATAATAGAGTCAGTGACATCCATTCCGCATATCCCCAACATTCTGCATGCATCTCCGTGGGTGCCACAGCTGTCATCATGTTCCCAACAGCCACACTTATGCACGCCCATCTTATCAATCAGAGTATAGACATGGGGAACTTGAGCATGTGATACATTGCCGCAAATGAGCCTTTGTCTATTTCGTTAATTCGTTATTCGTAACCCCGTACCCGATCCGCTGCAGATAGCATCAGTGATCGGCCGTGGAACCAGATTCAACACTGGCTTATATCTGTCCCTAGCTCCATATTCCTCATTGACGGCTGTCGGACAAGTTAACCAAGGCTCATCAATGTCCCTCTTCATAGCGCGTTTGACGCACATGATTCTCGTTCGCCAACTTCTGTTCGAGTTCTCCGAATTTGATCCTCACAAGATTGGGGTTCTTCTCAACGCAACTCTTCAATTCTTTGAAGATGCCGTTTCGCTTGTGCCGTTCTTGGCCTTTTCATAGCAATCGGGACACTCCATGGGAAAAAGGATGACCTCGCGAGGCGTCCTTTTTTTGCAGAGACGGCTGCTGTTTCCATACGGGCAGAGCACGGGAGAGCCTGTTTTGGTGTATTCCCAGCTGCAATCCTCGTTGTGGCAGCTGTGAAGCTCAAGTAGTTCGGTGCACATCTTGGCTGTCGTGAATCAGATGGTTGTTCTGATGTGATAAATGTGGTGTTGAGTGAGATGGATGCTGGATGCGCTTCACAAATCAGGAAGAGACGAGATTTTATGTTGTTGTGAAA
Organism: Fusarium solani; assembly: GCF_023522795.1. Taxonomy (NCBI): domain Eukaryota; kingdom Fungi; phylum Ascomycota; class Sordariomycetes; order Hypocreales; family Nectriaceae; genus Fusarium; species Fusarium solani. Next base: position 2,447,983 of record NW_027072147.1, on the reverse strand, counting down.
AGAATTTGCTGCGGTATCTACAGGCAACAGATATTTATCCATCTTGACTTACAGACCGAACGTTAATTTCTATTGCGTTGTTCATTTTGTTGATTATGCACGTTTGAAGTTATTCAGACCGTTGGCAAACGGTAAATGAAGAGGGTCTGTTCGCCTGCGGACGGTAGATAAGCGGCGTTTAATTTAGACTCGGACCTGAAGCTATTCAGGACACGGCTAAACACCAGCTGAACCGTGACTAATTAGACTCAAAACGATCAAATTGTAACCGAAAAGTGTTTGACCAGACCTGGATCTAACATGACCAACCACAATCACCAACCGTCACCGAAACCCCCAATCTCAGCTTTCGAAATCGAAAAAAACGTCAGCAACAAAGCCACAAAGGACGGCATTTCGAAAAGATGAGGTCATGGCTTTCGGGCATACGTCATTTCAGTAATCAAATCAGACTTTCAGGGTCGTTCCTCCGCCATCCTTTGCCAAGACTCGGCGGCAACGGGATCGGGGGCGCACGACCATCCCACTCCAACTCCCGAAACCACGGAGCCGGAAGAGATCTTGGGGGTAGAAGCTCAGAGGTTCTTTTGCCCAGGGCAGGGTCGAGAACTGTGGCGGGCCACGTATTGGTACAGCCTTTGTGCCATGGCGTCTTGGTGCGGCGAGGCGGCGCGAGCACATGGGCTTTTTACATGAACCGGTCTCAACTCTAATAAACGGTCCCCCGACGAACCATGGACGAATCTGATCTTGAGGCATCAAAAAGGGTCGTTTGAGCCTCGCCGTCTGGTTACAGGTCGAACAAGGTGACCAAGCACGGTTCCCCCCTGGTGGAAAGTCGGGGAGAGTCTCAGCCCGAGCAAGTCTCAGCCTCCCTCGTCATCCGGGCTGGCTACCTAAATGGCGCGCGTGCCCTGGCGGAGAGTGTTTGAAGCCCTCGAGAGTTTCTTCTCAGAGTATCTTAAACTTGGTTTTGAGGCTGACGACATCACCTTTGCCTCATCTGGTCCAGCATCCATCTAGCACAGCCTCACTCACCGAGAAAGCTATATTCACCGAGTTTGCCTCGGGGTTAGCTGAGACATAGGCTGCTTGACAGGCTTGCTTCTGACCTGCAGCAACTAACACAGCACGAAAACGCAACAAGCAAAAGAAGCAACAGCAAAAAGAAAGCGGGGAGACGGAGAAGAGCCAACCAGATTCACCAACTTCCCAACCGCACACCACACACAATTCTCACTGAATGGACATGGCCATCGAGGACCCGGACTCCCCCTATCCCTGAACTCCTTCCTCCTTCCGTTCACAAATGGAAATCATCACGCCTCAGGACTACCAGAACAACGCCCGGAAGCGACAGCGCCGGAGCCTGCGGCCCTGCGACGCCTGTCGGAAGCGCAAGACTCGCTGCGTCACAAAGGACGGTGACGGCGACTGCGTCCACTGCCAGCTGAGGGCGACGCCCTGCACCTTCCAGCACGACCCCCCGGAGCGACAGATCACCAGCGCCAGCGGGAGCAGCATCCAGGGGAGCAGCGCCGGTCCTCACAGCGGGGACGAGCCCGGTCCGGTTGATGAGCAGCAGCAGCTCCCACAAAGCCAGCAGCTGCCGAGTCACCCGGCCGGCCACCACCAGGTGGTCCGCAAGGAGTCTCGGGACGATGCCGTGTCCGTCCAGTCGGTCCCGCCGTTCCTGTCTCCCGCCGAGACGCGAGCATCGGCCGACAGCGCCCACCCCGTCGCCCCGGCCTCGGTCATGGTCCCGGAGCTTGTTGAGTTGGGGCCTCTAGATCGTACCATGGGGTGCTCATCCACGCGCTTCGCTGAGCTGTACGGTCTGGGGAGCGACATGGAGCCTATACTGATGCGTCACCGCCCTTACGACCATAGGACTCACGAGTTTAGCCTCGAGACACATGCTATACGTCGTGTGCTGGAGAGGGATGACGGCCAGGAGTATCCCCTGACCTTTCACATAGCCCGCGACGAAAAGGCCATCGAGGGTGACCCGACCTTTTCCCAGGTTGACGCAATAGAGGCTTGCGTACGTCCTCATGGCCCCAGCCTCGTAGAGCTGTTCTGGCGGCATGTCCAGCCATGCTATCCCATCCTATCCAAGGATCCCTTCGCCTTGGCATACTGCCAGTCTTACCGTCGCATCCCTGCAGCCCTCCTCGGGGCTGTCTATCTTTCCGCCATCCGCTGGTGGACCTACGACCCGGAGCTCTCCATCCGTACGCCCCCGGACGCCGCCCTTCTCCGACGGATGCTGCGGACTGCCATCCCGGCCTCGTATCATCGCCCCAAACTCAGCTCCATCCAGGCTGCCTTGCTGCTACTCCAGTGTCAGCCCGAAGACCCCCTCAACCCTGACCACACCTTCCAATGGGGTCTTACATGCCAGGCCCTTGCCATCGGCCAGTGTCTGGGACTTCACCTCGACGCCAGCAACTGGACGATTCCTCAGTGGGAGCGCAACGTCCGCAAGCGTCTAAGTTGGGCGCTATTCATGCAAGATCGCTGGACTGCTCTAGCTTACGGGCGTCCTGTGCACATTCACGACGATGACTGGACAGTCGGTGATCTCACGACTGCCGACTTTTCAGATTTTGAGAGTGAAAGCCAGGCAACGTCGTCGAGTTCCGGCTCTGATGATGACCGAAGATCTATTGCTTCCACGGGGAAGACGCAGTATATACAGATGGTGCGGTTGACGCAGATCCTCTCAGTCGTCTACTCCAACTTTTACACAGCCAAAACATGTCGAGAGCAGGACACCTTTATCCTCTTTGAAAAGGCCCGGCCGCTCTTTGAGATGCTGACGAGCTGGTACCACAGCATCCCGCCTTCGCTACAGATGAATGTCATCTACCAGCGCAAGCTATGCTTTCATGGCTATCTTCACTTCTCCTACTACGGAGTTGTAATGACTCTTCTCCGCCGCCTAATTCGATCTACTGCGCTGCCTCCACGCTGCACCGATGACCGAGTCCTCTCAGATATTCGTCAGATAGCTCTCCAGACTGCTCAAAGCGCCATCAGTTTCGTCACAAGCCTAAGGCCCGATCATCTCGAGGCCTTTTGGTACTTCACCTCGCCCTACCTCTTCTCGCTCCTGGGCTCCTTTACCACTCTCCTCCTCGTCACCTCTCTATCATCCCAGGAGCGTCACTTTTGGCAAGAAACCCTCAACTCGTACCTCTGGAATCTCCGAATGATGAGCAAGAGCCATGAGCCAATGCAATACGCTGTGAACCGTCTCGAGGGCGCCATCCTGCGAGGTTTGGAGCACGCCCTCGCTGTCAACCTCAACGAGCCCCTCAACGACAAGGTCAGCCCCATGATGGGCAACTACGCCCCAGATATATACGAATTTACCGACTTTGGCGACTGGGATCTGGCCGCGGGTGGTAACGGGGCGTACGACCTCCTCAGCGGCCTGGTGATGCAGCCGAACCCGAACCCCATGATGCCGCAGGAGGACCTGAGATGAAAAACAAAGGTAGTAGTCGAAAAATATTGGCTGCAATGTTAGTGATGTTTACTCGGCGTCCTCGAGGCCGTTGTCCGACTCGACTGATAGGTCTTTGAGTCCCATGGAGTGTCGCATACACATGTCGACAATGTCAACCATGCCATCCTCCACAAACCATCCGAACCGGCGGACGCCCTTTCGGCAATTCTCCGTCCAAGATGCAGGTATGGGGAGGCGGAAGCTCAGTGCTCGTCCTCCACAGAAAGCTTCCACTAGCTGGCCTCTCAGAAAGAGAAAGACACCGTCGACGAGACTGACACTCTCGTGTCGCACCAGCTCGGGCCCGTCGATAGGTCGAGGGAGGTGGAGGCGATACTGGTCCGCCCAAAAGTCATCGAGGGGAGGAAAATCTGTAATCAGAGAAACAGAAAACAAGCCGTTTCCCGAGGGACTAAACTGCAGCCTGTGCCCCTTTCCAGAGCCGTCAGTCTGAAGCATGACCCCAAAGCTGTGAGCGTCACAAGCTGCAACTTTAAAGTCCACCATGAGATCTCTCCTCCACTCCGCAGAGCCCAGCTCTGGAAAGTGCGTGGCCGTCGACCCGAGGGAGCAGAGGTACAGGTTTGGAGCTGCGTTGCTGGGAGACACGGGCCTTGACGTCTGCCAGATGTAGCTCCTAAACTCTTGCGAGGCGTCTATGCGGAGACACGCGTTTGTGTCTGCCCACATGACCCTGGTGACGCCGAGATCGCCTCCCCAGAGCCACTTGTTCTCGTCGTCGACATAGTCTCCGATCCAACCGAAGCAGACCCTCTTGTCTGGGTTGCCCGCCTTGGGACACGACTTGGCCGCGTACCAGCGTCGACCGTCGAGGCGACCGTGGGAGCCATCTCGTGGAACACGGAACGGTCCCCAGGGTGTGTCGGCGATGCGGTACACGGTGCCGGCGTTGGGCGCGTGGAACCGCGAGTACACGAGGTACCACTTGCCATTCGGCAGAGAGAAGAGCTCTGGGCACTCAGGGCAGAAGACGTCACTGGGCGCGTACAGCGGCTCTGGAGCTACCGTCCAGGCTTCGAGGTCGGGAGACGTGAGCAGGGCAATGCACCCGCGACTCCAGTATGGGCCGCTCGAGAGACGGGTGCCCACAAGCATCCAGTATCGACCTTCGCCACGATTGTACATGACGAAAGGGTCGCGAAAGTCAATTTCCTCGAACTGTGTGAGCCCCTCGCCGAGAATGGTTATAGGCTTCGCGGGCCTTTGGAATCTCGAGCCGTGTCGATCCGTCGCCTTTATTCGCAGTATCGTCTGTCGGCCGTTTTGGGATAGGTTGTAGCCAGTATAAAAGATGTTCATATTCTCGTCCGGACCGAGTATGGCAGAGCCAGTCCACGCTCCGTCGGCGTCAGCATCGAGATCAGACTCCCCAGGCGACAGGACAAAGTCCGGGTCCCTTGTCCATTCGACAAGGTTTGTTGATCGCAGCCGTGACCATGATGATCTTAGACGCTCGGGGTGATGTCTTGTCGAAGGAGGCGTGGTAAGGTGAAAGACGTGGTACGTGTCGTCGACGAGTAGAGGGATGACATCGGCAGAGGCTTCAGTACAAGAAGGTCGAGAGTAAGGACAAGTCTCTGGAGGAGGAGTCGGGACTGGGAGGATGGATCGCATACTCGGGACTTTTGTTTGGTTGTCTCAGGGATAAAGAGTCAAGGGTGTCTTGTCGCTAGATAATGTGTAATGTCTTGTGCGTATCAAGAAAGAAAACATCCATTGGCAAAAGCTGCTTCAGTCAAGTTTATATTTCGATCATCCTCTCACTTACTACGTTACCCGAGTCCAGTTTTATCTTTGCCCGCGTTCTTTATGCCCAACCTCGTGCCATCTCCAAAAGGCAAAAAGGTGTAGTTTCGTCTCTCCTTTTCCCGGAGCAAACTCCAAAACGAACCTTTGGAGAAAAGCACCCCCGGCCGACGGCATCTCACGTGTCGGCACCCAAGGGGTCTCGATCGTCAGCTCATCTCTCTTCCAGCCACGGCGCGGCGTTCCCCAAGGAGCAAGGCGCATCCCTGAATGCGGGTTCCGTGCGACGAAGCCGTCGAAACTCTATTGCGACAACCCCGGTATGCCCAGGCCAACGAGAGCGAGGCGGGCGGGGGGACAAGAGCAAGACGCCGCATGTTGGGCAGGACAGGAAGGCAGAAGAAAAGACGGCAACTCACGAGGGGTGACCCTTGGGATTGGGGGATTGGGGAGAAATGTTATCTCTTCATCTTGTTTACAAACCCGGCATTGCGGGCGGCTCAACAACTCCATTTGATATTGAATGCCGGAGCTTTAACCCCCCATCTCACGCCGACATCCTGGACACTTTTCCAAGTACTGGCCTTTTTCTGATCCAGATTCCAGACCGTTTAAACTAGTTTGGGGTCCTTCAGCCCTGTATTCGCTTGCAAAGAGTCTGGGGCCCGAGAGAGCTCCCCACCGCCCCGGTCATGTTCAAGATACAACACCCGTACGTCTGGCTTTTCTGCGGCTTTGCGGCCATTGGAGCATGCCTTTATGGATATGATGGCGTCTACTTCAACGGGACGTCTACGCTTGGTATGTGAGGCATCTTTGTAGTGTTGAAAGTGGTAGAATGTCTCATAGGTGTAGATGTCTTCATCCGCCACTTCGGCCACCGCAATGCCGACGGCGATTACGAAATCTCCCCGGCCAGCTTAGCTATCATGACGTCCATGATCAACGTCGGCGAACTAGTCGGCTCGCTCGCCGCCGCACCGCTGAACGACTTGTTCGGCCGAAAGGGGGCCTTTGGATCGGGCACCTTGGCCATTGTCATCGGCGTTGTCATGCAGCTCTCCACCACATCGAGCAAGGCCCTCATGACTGCCGGGAGAGCTGTCCTAGGCTTTGGAGTGGGTAACTTCTCGGCCACGTCGCCGCTATACATGGGCGTAGGTTGAACCACCCCTGAACACCAAGCTCGGGGACTTGACGCTTCTATAGGAAATCGCACCAGAATCCCTCCGCAGCCCACTCCTCATGTGCTGGCAACTCACCCTATCCATCTCGCAGATCATAGCCGCGGCGATAAACCGCGGCGTAGTCGACAACCAAACCACCTTTGCCTACCGCTTCCCAATCGGCTTCCAGCTCATCTTCCCGCTCGTAATTGTCCTCGGAATAGCATGGGTCCCCGAATCCCCGCGCTGGCTGCTCCGCCGCGGCCGTCCCGATGATGCCGACAGGTCGCTGCGCCTTCTTCATCGCGAGGATAAGGCTTACAACCCGATGCCAGTGATGCGTTCCATACAGGAGGATCTCGAGAGGGAACGTGCGAGCGAGGCCGAGGGAGCATGGATACAGCTCCTTACGGATCCTATAGAGAGACGAAAGGTGGTGTATAGTGCTGGAGCGTTGGTTGCGCAGCAAATCAACGGCATCCAATGGTTCTACTACTTTGGCACTGTCTTTTCCAAAGCCATTGGGCTAAAGGATCCTTTCCTCATGACTCTGATTGTCTTTATCATTCAGGTTTTTGTTGTCTTGGCAGCTGTGTTGCTGGCTAACAAGCTTCCTCGACGGCCATTGTTGATGATCACAACGGGTATCATGACTGTTTCTATTTTTGTTGTTGGCTGCCTGGGTATCCCTGGTGGAAACCCTAGCGAGACTATCGGTAAGGTCATTATCAGTTTCGTCATTATTGAGATTGTAGCTTTCAACTTTGCCTGGGGACCCCTTGGCTGGACTATTGTAAGTGGACACCTTTCTCTACCTACACTCCTATCTAATCCACGATAGGCATCTGAAATGGCTGTCGGCCGTAACCGCAACAAGATCTACGCCGTAGCCGTTGCTGCCTTTTGGGTGACCGTCTGGGTAACCGTCTTCACGCTTCCATACCTCTACTACTCGGCGAACCTCGGACCCAAGACGGGCTTCGTGTACACAGGATTGTGCTTCGTCACTTGGGCCTACGTCTACTTCTGTGTTGGAGAAGTGACGGGTCGCAGTATTGAGGAGATCAATGGCTTCTTCCGTGATGGCATCCCTGCGAGGCACTGGAAGCAACAGCCGCACAGGGGCGAGGCGGCGCACGAGGTAAGGGGGAGTAATGGGACGAGCATAGTCGAGGTCGATGGCGATACTAAGGCACCGAGTGCATGAGTGACGACGATTGAGATATTGATACCCAGATTGATACCCTTGTTGTATTGGGCGTTTGATACGAGGCAAATATTTGATGTACCAACTTGGCTAGATGACGATACATGACTTGCATCTCAGCATAAGGATTGAATAAAAAGTTAGAGGAGATCACCTCGAAATTATGTTTGATTTAAATGTTTTTCGTCCTAATTTAATATGGTTCTTGTCTGAAATTACAGAAACGCCGATGAGGATTTGCTGGACCAAGGCGCCTATTGTAACATGGAAGGACATTCTAATGTGGATTTTCTAATTCTTCTTAACCTAAAATTGCTATTGTAAAGAGAAGTTGAAGAAATTCTGATGATGATGTGCAAATGATCGCCCCAGGGATGTGTCAATAGCCAAGTTGATGTATCAGATATCCGGTCTATCAATAATGACAACTCGCGCTACTTGATCCTTTCAAATGTGGGCTCTAAACTATCTAACTCTCGTTTGCATGACATAAGCACGATGTGGAACCAATCTCTCCTGTCCATTACACATGACCTTGACGTTCGTGTTAAAATATGTCGGTTGACGCTGTTGAGGAACCCATCCTATGTTTGGTCTGAACCGCGGTACCGGTGGTGTTCGCTGCTGAGGAGGAGGAGGTGATGGTAGAGGTGGGAGATGCTCTTCTAGGCCAAAGAGAGGCTCCAATGGTTCGGGTTCGTATCTGAATGACACGTTCCAGTCTGGTTGGAAGTTTCCCATGCTGCCTCGTGTGAAGCTGGCTGGATACCCTGAGCTACCCATCCACGCATCTCTTGCATTTGTGGTATATGGAGAGGAACTTGAGATGCTGTTAGGTGGTGGTTGAGCGAAATTAGGCAGCTGAATGGGCCGTGAATTAGTTTCTGAAGAGTGAATGGCATTTGTTCCTTGGTTCAATAGCAAGGCTGGGTTGATGGTCTGTGGTTGCTGTTGAACATGAGGCTGTGAAGATGCGCCAGCGCAATATCTAGTAGATACCATTGTTGCTCTGGATGTTTCTTGAATAATGTTTCAAGTTCCTCGATGCCTCGAATGCCACAATCTGGCTATATAACTGTCGAGACGAGTCCCCCGTTCTGTTTCAGCTGAGACTCTGATATCCTCTACCAGCCCTCGCCACCTGTTCCTTTTAATAGACGAAACGCACAAAGAAACTACGGAACGAGTTTGAAGAAGTTGCTATAACAGGCTTGTGCTGACGGCTGTACCTTGCAGGTGCGTCTTGTCCTTTGTTCACTCGACAGGGGTATCTGCACCACCTGCATGTTCAAGGGTACTTTTAATAGATCAAACCGCGAACAGGTTGCGTCCAAGCTCTTGGAATGGCTTACATCATTGGAGCTATATGGGGGTATCTTTGATAGGTGACAGTAGCTTCAACTCCAATAATTGCCACGACGCAACACAACTCCAGCTTCCACACAACCATTACACCTTCACACCAGACTCCAATCTCACACAATCGACTTTCTTAGACTCTCTCCTCAGAGTGCTCAATCGCAGAGCCCTTTGAAGCCGTCTTGGCAAAATCGTCGTGCTCGCTAGGCGCCCGATCGTGAACGTAGCCAAACATGACATCCATCTCCTCGAGAGTCTTGCCCTTGGTCTCAGGGAGGAAGAAGAAGGCCCAGATGGCGGCGATGATCATCCAGCAGGCAAAGAAGAACCAGGTTCCGTAGCCGAAGGACTTGAAGATGTAGGGGAGGGCCTTTGTGATGGCGAATTGGGTGACCCTAAAGACACTGTAAGTAATTGTCAAGATTGAGGATTTTTGGGAGATCTTACCATTGGATGCAGGCAGCCCAGGTTCCGGTCAAGTTTCGCAGGGCACCGGGGAAGATCTCGGCAGAGACGATCCAGGGGATACCGTTGAGACCAAAAGACCAGCTAAACAGGGTTAGAAATAGCTCTTGAGGCGGAAAGGGGGTCAATTCTTACAAGACAGAGTAAATCATAATCATAGCTGTAGCAGCCTTACCACCAGCAGCCGTAGAGGGAGAAAGCTCCTTTCCTTCGGCAATGATACTAGCGGGATGGCCAATCTTGACGTACGCACCCACGATCCACAGGCAGGTAGAGCACATGGCGGATGAGATGATTGTGGGATTGCGTCGTCCCCAGATGTCGATGAGGGCACCGTAGAAGATGATGGAAGCGACAGCTAGAAAGGGTCAGCTTGTGAGATGTAATTGAGTTTGGTGTACTCACCCTTGACGAGGCCGTAGATACCAGTGTAGAGAGCCACGTCGCTAATACCGAGGGAACCAAAGAGAGTGGGAGAATAGTAGTTGATGGCTATGCCATTGTCAGTCTTTGCAAATTCGTAGATGTCATGGAACTTACCGGCAGCGCCAGACATGTTCTGCAGAGCAAAGGAGCAGAAGACGAGGAGAACACGGTTCCACATGCCCTTGCGAGACAGCTCAAAGAGAGCACCGCGGAAGAAGGCCCAAGGACCCGAGCCATACTTGCCAGCGATGACAGCTTCATCAGCCAGACGGCTCCGGATCATGTCGAGATCCTCCTGTAGATCTGCTATGGGTCAGTGCCTATTTTTGTTTGCTACTGTTGATGCCACTTACACTTGTGATCCCGCGAAAGCTTTCGCAGACTCTCGAGCGCCTGAGTAGCCTCCTCCTCACGGTTCTTGCGCATCAACCACAGCGGACTCTCATGGAGGAAGAAACCGCCAACCAAGAGGATACCCGCGGGAATAATCTGCACAGCCATTGGGACACGCCAGCTGGTAGCACTGGTAGGATCCATGTTCTGGTTGATACCGTAGTTGATCCAGAAACCAACGAGAGAGCCGATCTGGTATGCGACTTCGAAGAGACCCGTCAGGATACCGCGGATAGAGACGATGGAGAGCTCGGCGATGTAACTCGGGACGGTGGCGGTGATGGCACCACAGGCGATTCCGGTAAGAGCACGACCAGCATCTGAAACTGTTAGATGATGTGTAAACATCAATCGGATAGATACTCACAGATGAAGGAGAGCTGATGAGTGGCAGCCGTCATGAGGATGGCGCCAATGAGGAAGACGACAACATTGGACTGCAACGCCCACTTGCGACCGACCTTTTCAGTGACTTTAACAACATTAGTCTTGTGTATATCCAAATTTTTACAATGAATCATACCTAGGAAGCAAATAATGGCACCAAAGAAAGCACCAGCCTGAAAAGTAGCGGTAATGTTGCTAGAAATATCCGCCGAGTCGTCCGGGCTGATCTTAAAGTCGCGCTTGAAGCTCTCACGAGCAATGGTGGTGCCGACAAAAGCAGAGTCATAGCCGAACCTAACAAGGTCAGATACAAAGACATGAAATTTTTGTCATGAGAAATACTCACAGCAGTGATCCAGTAGCGATGACAGCGGCTTCAGTGTAGAGACGCCAGTTATACACCTCCTTCGGCGTAGGCCGATCCTCCACAGCGCGAAAGCCACCCATTGTGAAGTACTTGGAGTTGATGAACAACAAAAAGTGCTGACAGATAAAGAACTCAATTATTGAACGGGACGATCCCTGCTCATGCTCTGATAAGAAAAAAACCAATTACCCCCGCGGGGAGGCTAGACAAGATATTTATCCCAAGTTCTCCATCAGCCGTGACCTTGTTTCTGGGAACGAACCATGACCGGGGTAAAAAGCGGGGAAAACCACCAAAAAGTCTGGGGATTGTGTTCGGTGAATTCCCGTGCTGTATCAAAAGTTGGAGAAATGGTAGGCTCCACTGAGAAGGGGGCAGTTTGGGAAATCTGGGGATGTCACGAGGGGTGGAGAGTCATGCCAGACGAGTTGGAACCAAGTTGTATCGATGGCATAACATCCGAGTAGCGAGCCGAGGCGAGCGAGGGAAGCGATTGGAGGGATTGGGGCGCGTGCGGGGGATCCGAGTGTGAGTGTTCGGGTTAGCTTGGGCCGATGATCGGATATTCTGACTCGGGAATGGTTTCTTCAGTCAGGTCAGATCAGATGGAGCAGGGGCGTTTGATCATGCTGATGCTCAAGTTCCTAATCCGAGGTAAGATGGTATCATGATGCCAAGGAGGACCGGTTGGCACGTAACACAGAAGAACATGGTGTTTCTCATAGCACAACACTCCCAGGCACTGTCAGGGAGCTCCAATTGAGGGCTCAGCCAGCTTCATCAGCGACCAGTTATTCATCTTCCACAAGACGTAGTCACACAGAAGTAAACCGCAAGTTCAGTTCATGCTCATAATTTCATCCATTGCATTCATGTACTCTATACCAAGTCTATCAACCCGCACACTGCCTTAAGCATCAATCCCCCTCTTCGCAATACTCTTCTCAACAACCGCAAGCGGCTCTACAACCTTGAGAATCCACTCCTGCTTGCTTTCATCACTATACTTGGGATACGGCCGTCGGCAGTGGCAGCTCTCGAGAGGATACCCCCTCAGCTTGGCCACAACCCACTTTGTGCCGTTGATGCCTCCCTTGGCGAAGCCCCATTCCATCTTGGCCAGTCGGAGCTGTGCGGCCTCAGCTTCTTGCGTCTTGCCGGCCTTGTAGAGGTCAAAAATCTGTGTGCAAACCTTGGGGTAAAGGTTTGCGACGCCCGTGATGGTTCCTGTGGCTCCCACGGCCATGGCGGGGACGAGCCAGTCGCTCTGTCCGGCGAGAGCTGTAAACTCGTCGGGCTTGTACTGAGCAGCCACACGAGCGACCTTGGCGATACCTCCACATGTCAGCTTCACGCCGACAATGTTGGGGTGCTGTCCAAGGCGCTCCAGCATCTCCGAGTTGACGTCGAGCCCAGCGACGACACCGGGGAAGTTGTAGATGACGATAGGCACCGGACTCGCGTCGGCCAGCTCCTCAAAAAAGTCCACAATGGCGTCTTGCGTCATGGCAAAGTGGAAGTAGCTGGGTGTCAGGACGAGGACAAAGTCGGCGCCCGCATCCTTGGCCAGCCGTGTCTCGTTGATGACTTCTCGAGTGCATTGCGACGAGGTGCCGAGTGTGATGGTGATGTTTGGACGACCGGCAAGGGTCGCAATCTCTCGAGTCGTTCGTACCAATTGGGACTTTTCGGCTGCTGTGAGGGTCACGGCCTCGCCGTTGGTGCCAGCAATGACGACTACCAGCATGTTAGCAATGAATTGATTAAGGACCGTCCAGGTTCACGTACTACCGTCAAGGCCAGAGTTCACAAGGAACTCAATGTGCTTCTTCTGGAGGTCCCAGTCAATCTCCTGGTTCGCATCATTGGCGAACCAAGTGAGACAAGGAACGTGAATTCCAGGAGGAAAGGGCTTGCCCTTTGTCGTCGCGATTGAGCCCATTTTGATCGAGTTTGATGTATGTGTGAAAGAAGAAACCAACTCCGTAGGATGCAGACGAAGAGTAGAATAGAAGAAAAAGTTGCCTTGGGGACCAGAAACAAAGACTTGGTTTCCTGCGTGGGACTAACAGCGACTTATTCGTGTCATGCTCAATCCCGCCCCCACGGAGTCTCCAGCGGCGTCTCCATCAAGCTCAAACGACGTCATGCCACGTCTCAAGGCAACGACTCAGAAGCAGCAACATGTCTCGCGAGCTGTCGTGCCGGTGAAGCTCTAACCTGCGGCAATGGCTTCATGCGGGGAAGTTGGGGGATGGGATGTCAACCGCATCCGATCGGCACCAAGAGTGTGTGTGGGGCGTCGAGCCGACCACCAGGCAGGGGTCTTGGAAGCGATCGAAGCTGTACCTCGTGCCTTGGAAGCTGCATCAAGACTCTAAAGCCGACCGGACCGGATCATCGGTATTGTTGATGTGGATTCTGGGGTGGGCTCTGGGGTGATGCTCTGCCGGTTGACAAGGCGAGTGGCTCCTCGGAACAAAGACCATGCAGCTAAACCGTTGTGCATGCGTCATGAGCTCAGACGATGGCAAAGCACGAGTTGAAGACGGCATGCATGACGGCTCGGATATCCATTCGCACCTTGCCCGCTTCCTGCCGGGCCTGAACCTCTTCGAGAACCTGGGCAGTGATGCGCGCGTTGGTAGCCACCTTTTCCATCTTGAGAATCTGCGTCTTGATCCACACCTTTTCGTTTGGATCCTGCTCCTCGACGCCCAGCATCAGCAGAGGCCAGAGCATGTTGACAGGGAGGATATCCTCGGGCTCCAGGTCCTCGACGATCTGACGAGCCAACTTCCGAATCTGATCCAGCGCATCGGACGCCTCCTTTGTCAGGGGGAGGGTCTTGTAAGCGACGCGGTGTAAGTGGACCTTGCTGGCGTGAAAGTTGGCGAGATATGTGCGGAAAGCCCTCGTGATTACAAAAGCCAAGTGTTTCGAGACGTGCGGCTCCGTCAGCTTCCCTGCAACTGCATAGTCCATCAGCGGAGGACGCTGCTCGTACAGGGTCCGCAGGTCAGCTGCAATCACGGCCCCGATGTTCATGACCTCTATCTCATCCTCGACAGTACCCCTCGAACGATGCCAAGGATCGATCTTTGAGATTCTCCCCATGAAGCTCTGCACCTTTTGGTAAAAGACGACACCAGGTTGGTACAACACTTGGAAGAGAACATCTTCAATGTCATCGGTGCCATCGGGCCTGGAAACGTCATCGGGGTCCCCGTCGAGACTTGCAGGTGACGCTTCCACAAGCAAAATCTCATCGTCTTTTGTCAAGAACAGACCGTCGCCACCCGCCGATACCGCTCGACCGTCCAGAAGTCGAATCCATAGGAGCAACTGCTTTTCGTTCGATGTCAAGGTGCTCTTGTTGCTTCCTTGAAACAAAATATATGCTCGCTTGAGGTTGGAGTGTGCCGCGTCGAGTCGACTTTCGAGAATATCGATATAACCGAGGAAGAATAGAGCTGCAAGAAGGTATTCGCGTGCAGCGCTGTGCTCGGTCATGAGGGTGCCATCACGACTCGCGACCTCTGCTACAGCATGCTCATAGTGACTTTGGTCGTTTGTGTTCCACGTCCCATCTTTTCGAGAGAGCAGTAGGTTCGAAAAAGCAAGTATCGCGTGTCGAACCATTGGGGAGACCTTGGCCATTTCAACGACGGCCTGCCGCATCGAAACCCACTTCTTCTGTGTCTCGACTTCTGCAATGATAGGGGGATTGACAGAACTGGCGAAAAAGTCCATCAACTTGTCGCTCCCAGTTCCTTGAGGCAAGGGCGCTTTCTCTGGGCTGTCGTTGCTTTGTGTGACGGATGACCCCGGAAAGGGGTTTGCGAAGGTTGTCCTGTCCGGAAAGGTGATTTGTGAATGTGCAGCCTATACCAAGTTACTAGATGTCCATTGTTCTCTCTTTAGCTGTAGACCTACCAGCATATGCGCCTCGAGCCCTGGGTTTGGATTCATATCCGGAGACACTTGCTGCCAGAAGTCGCCCGAGTCCCACATGAAGCTCGCATAGTCAAACACCTCATCCACAGCATGCGCAGGCTGAAATACCGAGGCTCCTGGCGATGCATCTGTTGCAGGGGAGAGGTTCTGCTCTGGTTGCTGGTTGCCCACGTCGTTGTTTGCTTGCCTCCTTTGAGCCGTTGATCGCTGTTGAGGTCGCCACTTGCACTCAAAGTTGAGTCTCTCGCAATGGGAGCACCGCGGCCTCTGCTCGTCACACTTGACCTTTCTCTTCCTAACACAATTGTCAGTTTACAAGCCGCATCGGCACTGGATTTACACGCACTTGCACGTCAAGCATCCCTCGCGCGAGCGGAGATGCCTCCTCGGCCGGGGAGGCGACGCGGCATAATCCTGAGGGGTCATTCCGCTTGGAATCCGGGGGATCAGCGGCCTTGACCCATTCGAGTCCATGATGATCAGTAGCGTAACGCGGATTGAGCAACTGTCGAGATGTTGGAGTCTGGGCTCATGGTGAGGGAGCTCCAATATTGCCCCGTCACCTGACAGCCCCGGCCCCGGCTGAATATTTTGCGGGGCATGGGGCATCCAGAATGGGAAAAGAAGATGGCTCCGGTTGTCGAGGTAACTCTGGCCCCGGACCGGGAATCATTGATGGATATGAGGAGAATATTCACAAACTACTTCTAGATACTAAGAAATATTTAATATCTCTTGAGCATCTTCTTCTCATCTCTTACCCTGAGATTTGGCCTGGAAACTGGCTGACAATTCATTGACCGCCATCCAGTTCTCATGAGGTGCCGGCCATGCGACATGAGCCGCTAATCATGCACGCTTAAAGCCGGGAATTCGGGGTAAGTTTGGCAGGGCCCAGGCCATCGGTATCCTTCTGATGGATCTTGAACAATTGTTCATTCCTGACCCATCCAACTTGCTCTTTGGGCATACATCAACTGATTCCGTAGAATTCCATGTTTTAGTACCTTGAGTATTAATTCGGAATATTATTAGTACTCACCTGCTCAATAACCGTTCCTCCAAGCTACGCTCCCCGTCGTGGCCTCTCATGACTGGTGTCCACGATGGCACAGGTGCGACCAACTACTTGCCAAACAGACCACAAATTCCCTTCATTGCTCTATGTTGTGAAATCAGTGACGTAAGGCCATGAATCATGGAGAGTAGGAATAGGCAACTGCCAGTTCACTCTTAATCCTCACCCTGTCTCTCGCCCTCATCCATCAACACCTGCATCAACACACCTGAATCCCTACAACATCTTTACTACGCGAAGGCCTACTCCAAGAACAGCCAGAATGCCTTCTCGTGAAGTCGTCCAGCATTTTGAAGACGTTGTCAAAGAAGCCACGGGCGAAGGGCCAGTCCAGGAGATCACAGCCGGTTCGATTGCTCGCTCTTAATACCCTACGAGTCTCAACAAGCACTAACACGCGGAAAAGAAACACCACAAAGCCTGATAACCAAGCACAAGTGCCTCGCAGCCAGGCCAAGCGCGCAGTCATGTCCACAGCACTATGATGACGGGCGACTCCAGCCTGACCAGGTAAATCAACCCCAACATATATAGAATGGAAATCTGACGGCTCGGTAACAGAATCGAGTTCAGAGCACAGGCGCGCGCACTCCATTCTCCATCGCTGCCGAGATCGAAGCGCAGGTGGCCGCCACCAAGGCGAGACGAGAGTCAGAGGCCAAGGACAGGGAGAAGGCAGAGGCCGAAGCCAAGGCGAAACATGAGATAGAGTCACTTCAGTAAACGACAGTTGAAAGAGATCGCATCGAGGATAGTTTGCTAAACAAATTCGTTTCCGCTTCCGCATACCTGCCCTGAAGAAGTGTGGCCGGAAAGTGATCGTCTCCGTAATTCTTCTCTGCTGATGCATAACCTACACCTCGCGTCAAGTCGGAAGGATTCAATGCCATCACCTAATGAGAGCCAATTTGGTATTCTTTTAGAAATTTTGAGTTACTAGAGAGGGCTATTCTCTCTTTTTTTCCTGGTTACTCTATTAATAACCTACGAGATGTTGGCGAGCGAAACATTGGGGAGAAAGTTGCGCTTCGCCCCAGGGAGGATGAACAGCAGAGATTCCCAGGCTTCAGATGCTAGATAAGTAGGCTTTAAGGTCCACATATGTAAAATAGGATAATTCAGAGGTAACTTGAGTTAATGGACTTTGTCATTTGGGAATCGAGAGTAGAGATTGTCGAAGCTAGGCATCATGAGGCTGCCCCAGCCAACACGCCTGTCATTCATCAGCAGCAGATCAAAGCCAAAGCCAAAGCCAAAGCAAAAAAAAAACTTACCTGTCAAAGTGAAAACAGCCCAAATAATCCCCGTCTCCATCATCTTTGGCGGACAGAACCTATCTGCGTCAGCTCAAGTCTTCTCACTCATGCACAGTACTTACAAAACACCCGGCAGCTCCAAGAACCTCGTCCAGTACGACCACTGCACCAACGTGGCATATCCCATCAATGCCGCTGCAGCCACTGCACTTCCAACTCTCTTCACAGCCGCGCCCTTGTATATACCTCTCTTGACGCTCACCCTCGCCGTGCCGTCCGCTGCCACTGTCGCGCCCCAGTGCCGACCCGTCTCGTATCTCCTCCCCTCGATCGGAAAAGCGTCGCCATAGCGCTTGTATATGGGTACAAACCCAAAAATGCATAGCAACATGACTCCCGGAATGCTCGAGACGTAGTTGATGTGGTCGTTTATGTACTCGCGAGCTGACATCTCGAATTTTGGGTACCGATGCCATGTCACCCCCGTAAAGATGGCCGAGATGATGAAGACAAGCATCTCAGAACCGACGACAGCGATGTATGCATCCGTAAAAGGAAATTCGATTCGGTTGTCCAGGCGGCGATTGATGATGGTTGTCTTGTCCCACTCTCGAGGGCGCTTCACTCCAACGAGACTGCGTAGGAGGGCCAGGACGATAAAATGAAAGCGCGGACGGGCCATGTAGACTGTAAATATGTGAAGCATGTTGAGGTGGCCATAACCAGGTGTATTGCCAATCATGCCTGCGATGATGGCGTTGGCCAGGAGTTGACACGCAAATGTGACTGTCCATGTCACCGCGATAGAGTTCTTGGAGCGGCGACCGAGCCATCCTCGTGAGAGTTTGTGTATCAAAGGCCGATAAGCAAATATTGGCACAAGAATACTAATGACAGCCTCCGAGACCCCAAAGAAGGTGAGTATTGTGTCTCCGTTGGGACATGAATCCGTGACTCGGTCTGCATCTGGGGAGACGATCCACTCGAAGGGTATCGGAGGAAGATTCGACTTTGGGATACCGCCATATAAGCCCGTGTTAATTCCGGCGTATGGGAAAATGGAAGAAGCGTTGAGGGATGAAATGTTCCCAACGGGATATGCTCCCTCAGGGAACGTCTCCTGGGCCGGACGAGAGAAGAGAATGCCCATTGTCGAGTGTATGCTGGACACGACCGCAAAGAAGAAGCGTTCAAGGCTCCAAAGCCACGACACGGGACTCCCGCTCTCTTTAAAGGTCCATCTTCACAGCCCTAAATACGAACAACGATACGATCAAAAGATTCACATCGAAAACCCCGCTTATAGCAACCAATTATAATGGCGCTGTAAGATTAGCAAGCTGAGATGGTAGCAGGGATATGAATCCTACTGTGGGTCATTTCCGAGCTTCAAATTCGTAGATCCTAGCTGGACCTTGTCTCGGTTGTTTTCCTTATCTATAAATAAAAGTCTATCGTCACGTCTATCATTCCTTCATATCAACAAGAAACTGCATCGTCAATATTGATGAAAAAAAGCACTTTTAATGGCCCTGGGACAGGCACACGACTGCCCACTTTCCGTGCCAAGCCCATCGTCGTGCACCAGTGTCGCCGCCGCCGCCCTCGAGGTTCCTGAGCTCCTCGTCCTTGCCCTCAGGGAGACCGACCACAACGTCGGCCTTGCAGGTTCGCAGGGAGAGGACGTTGAGGCCTGAGGAGGGACCCATGGGGCCGAGAGCCTCGGTGAAGGGTGTGGTGGCCGGCCACCAGGCCTAATCATTTGTCAGCGTTGTGCTTCTCAGTGTAGTAGAAAAACTCACATCACCAGTCAGCTTTCGGTAGTTCAGGTCACCCTTAAAGATGATAAGCTCCGCAGGCTTGAGCTCCTCGTGCAGCTCGGGGTTCTCATGAGGCAGTCGCCAGAAGCTACCACCAGCAGTCCAGTATCGGTTAGGGCGGAGGATGAGCTGACCCTCGGAGTGGAATGTGGCCCACTCCTGGAAGAGGAACTTGAGGTCTCCCTCAGCCTCGTCAGAGAGAGGCTCAGGGGTCTTGCCCTGAAGCTCCTCATCCTCAGAGGCAGTCTCGTACAGGGCGCGAGGGTTGGCGATGGCGTTGAGGAGGCCGCTGAAATCGCTGGGCAGCACGTCCGAAACGAACCAGGGGATGGACTTGGGTCGGAGGACAATCTGGGTAGCAAGGCCGGAAGAAAGCAGATAGCCGGCCAAAATAAGGTCGACATACAGCTCAAAACCAGCGTTATCAAGGACAAAGTCAACACGACGCTCCTTCTTGCCCTCAGCCTGAGCCTTCTTCAGAATCTCATACGCCTTGGGAAGGTCGTTAACCAGAATGTTCTTCTCAGCCGCCTTACGAGCCTCAGCACCCTGGAGCTTCTGAATATCCTCGTAGGTCAGGTTTGTGAGCAGGGAAAGGTCGGTGGCGTTGCCCCAGAGGCAAATCTCAAACATCTCGGTGAAGAGGAGCCTCTCGGCGTTGGCGTCGTGGGTCGAGTCCTTGTCGGCGCGGAGCTGCTCGACAAACTGCCTGTACTTGCTGGCGAGCTCGAGGACGGCCGGCCGCGACGATCGGAACGTGTCCATCTTCTGGCGGGCAAACATGTCGTAGTTTTTCCAGTGCTTGGTCAGGCGGAAGAAGGTGCTAATGCGTCTGTTGGGTGTAAGCATTGGTTTTGTTAGAAGTTTCTAGAGCTTCGTACCTATACATGTAGCACTCGGAGAAGAGCCAGGGCACATCGTACCAGTGGGCATCAGGGCCCAGGGCCTCAACCTCCTTGTTGTATGCTGTAATCTCGTCTGTGAAGCCATCGTCGGGGATGGGGCTATAAGGGTCAGCTTCGAGGTGTTCGACGGTGAGGGAATTCCGTACGTGAGCTTTCGGTCGTGCTCGACCTCGTACTTGAGACCAGCCAGCTTCTCAATGATCTTCTTGCCCTCTGCGATGGCCTCGGGGTCGGTGGCCTTGGTGACAGCTCGGTAAACGTCGTCAATGGATTGGGTCTAGTCGCGTCAGCAGCTGGACTCCGTTTAGCACATTCGGACTTCTCACCAGAATGACAGGCCATCGCTGTCGGACCGAGTCGCTGGCAAACGACTTGGGATCGCTGGTGACAGACACCGCTGTAATCAGGCAGTTAGTCGCAGCTCTGCCAACGCTTCGAGACACTCACGGGTCTTGGTATCGTACTCCATCTTGAACAGCTCTTACCGCGACAAAGATGAGAGAGAAGAAAAACGAAGGAAACACGGAAAATATTGCTGATCTTCCTCGAGGATCTTCAGGCAACTGGTGGCTTTAAGGGTTCGTTCCCCTCCAAAACTTCCCGCTGGGACATGGAGGGGCATCGAGGGGTACCTTGAGTGGGGCTTGTGGATAAAGGCATGACGTCAAGCCTCGTTAGGTGCGTTGATCTGGATACCGGCATTTTCCTTTCATGAGGAGAGGAATTCTTATGAAGCTCGGCTTTTCAGTGGGAGCAAGAGATTTGATGGCTTCAATTGTGTTCTTCTTCTTTCAAGAGAGTTGTTGAACATAACCTCATCACCTCCCAAGTTTGTACTCATAGAACACCAACTCAAGTCGCCTGC
Organism: Fusarium solani; assembly: GCF_023522795.1. Classification (NCBI taxonomy): domain Eukaryota; kingdom Fungi; phylum Ascomycota; class Sordariomycetes; order Hypocreales; family Nectriaceae; genus Fusarium; species Fusarium solani. The sequence goes on along the minus strand of NW_027072147.1, from coordinate 2,427,051 downwards.
ATCACCAACCCAAAACACCTCCAAACCCCAGTAACCGCGCAAGACGCCGTGAACTGGAGAGCGTCCCACTCTATATCCCTACGAGTCAAACCGCCATCCCTCGTCTTAACCAATCTGATAGCAGGACTAGGCCATCTGGGCGCGCGGTTTTCTCTCAAGGATTGACGTCTCCCAGCCCCTGGCATTGCTAATAATCGCTCAGTCTGGAACGTTTGAACCTCATTCGTCTGGGGAGGACCTTGATGATGCGGTTCTGCTCTAGGCTTATCTTTATCGGTTTCGGATTGAAGAAAGTAGTAAACCGAGCCGTGAGCCCGAGTTTGGCGCCCTTGGCGGGTAAGCCGCGCTGATGTCGTAACTAAATCAGCCAAAATAGATGCATTGCTAGGTCAATAGATATCTAGTTGTACATGGCGTAGGCTAAACAGTCAGTGTGAGGCCGGCAGGGACATGCCCTGCTTGAACGTCAGCGACATGTCCAATTCTCGCTGAACCACCGTCCTTTCCCTCCCTCAACCCTTCGATCCTAGCTGGTCTTGGGAGCTTCCGATTGTCCGTCCTTCTTCTCCTGCTCTGAATCAGGTCGCTTCGTCAGAATCTCGTCAATAACACCCAGCTCCAAGGCCTCATCTGGCGATAGGTATTTGTCTCGCTCCATCAAGTCGTTAATCTCCTCGATCGTGTACTTGTCGTGACCCTTAGCCTTGTTGAGGTGGTACTGCATAATCTGGTTCGACTGCTCTCGTATCTTTTGAATCTGGTTCGCATAAATCAGAATATCTGAAGCTTGTCCCCGGGTTCCTCCCAATGGCTGGTGGATCATGATGGAGCTATGCGGTAGCGAGAACCGCTTGCCAGCTTCACCTCCCGCCAAGAGAATCGCGGCCATGGACGCGGCGCCACCAACGCAGACCGTCGACACGGGGGATTTGATGTATGACATGGTATCGTAAATCGCCATTCCTACATCCGGTGAGCTTCGACCAGGGCGTGTATCCGAGCGATCGTACCTGACGTGACCGAGCCGCCGGGTGAGTTTATGTACATCGTGATGGGCTTATCGGGGGTATCGGACTCGAGCCATAGCAGCTGGGAGACTATGGAAGCGGACATGTAATCGTTGATTTCGCCATTGAGACAGATGATGCGTTCCTGGAAATGTTAGCTGGGACTCGATACGATGAGCAGGACCTTACCTGTAGGAGCTTGGAAAAGATGTCCCCTGTAACCCATTAGCATCTCTAGCCGGTCGCGACAGTCGGCAAAAACGGACAAGTCTTTCTGCCAGCAGCCTGACATCGTTAGACACGAGCAATCGCAAGCAACCGAGCTGGCTCACCGATGATTCCTCAATGTAAGGCATGGGAATGTTGGCCATTGGAGGCGCCGATGGCGGCGCAGAAGAGCTGGAGAAGCCAAATGCCCTCACATGCTGCTGCGACAAGCCGCGAAGCACGCGCAACGTCCTCGGTCGTAGAAGCATCTTGGTAAAGGTCGAGGAAGTTGGTGATGGAAGATCTGAGTATGCGACCGGAATTGGTGGGGGAGCTAGATCGGAGCTCGGCCTGTGGGACGATGGCTGGCAGCTCAGGGTAGGTCTCATAAACACCATAAGGAATTATACGTGCAAAGATCGAAAGTTGTTAAATATTAAAAAATCTCTAAATTATAAGAAGTATTTCTAAGTTATCTAGAGATATTTTAAATTTATTGTTTTTTTAACATTTCTTTCATTACTTCAATTATTCATCGGCTACTCTGCATTACCTGATCTATTCCCATCCACCTCAATGTTCACCACTTTCAGGACCCATAGATGTAGGTAGTTCCCTGCGTCACAGTAATGGTATTAGGAGTCACCGTAGCATAGGCCACAGCCGTATTCGTTACCGTATCATACTGGGTGACTGTGACGTAATCCGTGCTCGTGGCAGTAGCAACTTCAGTATCCGTGCTGGAGACAGTGTTGACATTGGTGAAGTAGGCCGTATTGTAGTTGGTGGCGTAGGCCGTGTTACGGTTTGTGACGGTAACGGTGATGTACTGAGTCGTCGTTACAGTAACCGGGCTGGTGGCTGTGGCGGTGTTGCGATTGGTTACCGTGATCGTCTTGTAGTTTGTGTTGGTCACAGTTCCGTAGCTTGTGGCCGTGTAGATCTTGCGATCAGTGACAGTAATCGTCCTTTGCTTCGTCGTCGTCACCGTCTTGCATTTGACCACCGTAGACACCACCGTTTTGGGATACATGGCGGTAACGGTGGTGGTGGCTGGAGCAGGCGGCTTGGTGACGAGGCACGAACAGGCGCTGCTCACTTCGCGGGGATTGTGGCGTGGCAGATATGCAGGGACTTGAACACGCTTGGTCAAGTCTCGCTTGGTAGGCTGGTTGTCAGAGTTAGCTCAGCCCGATAACCTCGTGGCTTGTTAAGAATGGTTGAACGGGCTTACCTGATTGGCAGAGGGACAAGCCATGTCGTAGAAATAGTATGGCGTTTCAGAGCTTTGTGGTCTAGCATTGACCTCCCTATTTCGTTTTTAGTCATTGTCGATTGGATCCGATCATGATAGTGAAACCATGGGAGGATGGGGAAAATGAGATGGTTCACTTACGCTGACTGGCTGTAGCAACCGCAGAGACCAGAACCGAAACCGAAGCTAACAGCGCCGGAAATGGCAGAGCAGTACTCTTTGCAGGTGTCAAAGTTGATGCCGCTGTTACTGGTCTGACCAAGACTGTAGGCGCCAGTTCCATAGCCGTTGATGGCACAATGATACTCTGGAGAAATGTGTCAGTGCTTGTCTTGAGGTACATTGAAATGTGCGATAACAACATACCTTGGCTGACAGTCGCTGTGGGAGTGTCCGCTCTAGATGGTGTTTTAGTAAGAGATTTGCGATCCTAGGAGCAAGAGGAAGCTTACGTAGAGCTATACGAACAGCTGTTAGTGATCTAAGGTCGGAAAATGAAGGGAAGCGGCGGAGATACTTACGTTAGGGTAACCGTGGACGAATCCGTGTTCGTGATCTCATCAGTTTTAGTGCTCGTAACCCTCTTTGTGACGGTATTCGTGATGGTGTAAGCGGCAGTGCTGGTAATCTGCTCCGTGACGCTGTCCGTGACTTGTTCCGTCACAGTTTCCGTAATCCGAGCTGTAGCCGTCCTGGTAACCTTGTTTGTGAAAGTGCCCGTGACCTTCTTGGTGGTGATGTCGGTAACTTGGTTAGTGCGAGTCTTTGTGACGGTGGCTTGGGCCTTCTCGTTGCCTTGGCTGTGACAGTGTAGGAAGCCTTGGCTGTAACAGTCCCGGTTCTCTGGACCGTAGCGACTTTGGTGGTCGTTTTGGTGGTAGTCTTGCGAACAACCGGGGTCACCGTCTTGGTCTTGGTGGTTCGAAGGTAGGCAGAGCAGAAAGCAGATCCCTTTGCCTGGCTGTTCTTCAAGGCCCGATAATTCTGATCACGAGAGTTGCAGACTGGACAAAGGAATTAGAAGGAGTACTCAAGACATATTCCAACTGTTGCATACCTGGGTATGGAGGGGCGTAATAGTTTGACCTCTTGTCGACATCCGAGTCTAGCAGCTCGCCATTGATACCGTATTCGGGGTTCTTAGTGCTGGCAGACAACGCGAAAACGGTGCTTGCTGCGCTGAGCAGCAGCAGCGTCGACTTGAATGCAACCATATTTGCTGTCTTTGTGATAAGAAACCAACAAATGCCGAGCAAGTTGCAGATGAGCGCAGTGTCACAGAAAGCCACGACAAAGGAGCCAAGACCTCGGGTTAAATATACAGAATACACACTGACGTGTCGGGGGCTCACGATCTGGACCCAAGATGAGATTCATCATCATCCATGGAGAGCTGAGTGTTCACGCGGCCATTTCCTATATTCATATTCGCCTACGTACTCACAGAATCTAGACTGTCAATAGTCTCGGGCTGACCCGTGGTCAACAAGAAAAAGCCAGGGGTCCCGGGATGTGGGTTGACGGCAAAGCTGCCCCATTCATTTGGTATAGGATCTGAGCACCCCATGCCTTGCATCTCCCTTCCGACAATATTGATCTGACTATGCCAATCAAGAAATTTAGAGGGAAAAAAACCTCCGTACCCCAGTTCCAACGCAACGGGTTTTGCAGAGCGCTATTGAATCTAGACTTGTGAGGCCCTCTATTCCTGGATCTGCTTGATGAGTTGTTACTCTTTTCTCATATGACCCTGTTCTCAGCCGTCGGTAAACTCCCGTTCTTGCCACCAGACCTGTCTGGAATATTATCACAGATGTTGAGGTTGCATCGCGTGTATGCCTTGATTTTCTTTAAGCGCACATGCGCAACACCTACCGTATTCTCTCAAGTTCTTGACGGATTCAGAGAGCTGATACAGACCCAACTCCCACAAGCTCATGCTATGAGATTTTCACGTAGGAAATAGTAGGAAAACGGACCAAGCTCAAGTAAATTGTATATCAGCCTTGTATAGTATTTTTATTTGGTAAATAATGAAATAAAAACCCCTTTCATATGCTATCGAGGTATTGTTCTTAGATTCCATTATTTACGGCGCTCTTAGGACCCACCCTAACGTTTGGTAGCGTCGACGTCAGCCACTCAGATCTCAGATCTGACTTTCGCAAATTTCCATCCTCTCAACGCCCACGCGATGGCTCGCGACGGGTGATGAATTGACGACAAATCCTCCGGCCGCCATGAAACGATGCGCAATAACCTGCACAGGCCGCTTTCAGGCCAATCGATTGAGCGCTGAAACCCAGAAGCGATGGGCCTCCTGGGACAGGTCCGACCTCACAGAGGAGGCCCTCACCAGGCAGGTCGAATCTGGACTCGGCCACGATGCGGAGGGCAACCCCCTCAAGATTGACATCAAATCCAAGACGGTCAGCACGGCAAGCGGACCGCTACCCATATCCCCAGTCTTGGATCCAAACTGGATGAAGGCGAAACGCCGACCACAAAAGAAGGACGCGGGGAAGGTATCAGGGCAGTTCCGGAAAAAGCTGTCCAACAACCCATTCGGTAGGCAGGATATCCCATGTTGGAGGCGTTCTTACTGACGCCATGTGCAGCCTTGGCGCTCATGACCCCCATGAGACGGTGCAACAACTCGAACACCTCTCTCCCTCGATACTTTTACCAGGACTTTGAACTGGTTGACCACCCAAATCCAAAAATCCAGGCCGGATGGTGGGCACCCGGCCCTCTGACCTTCGAAAACCTCGAACCTTTTCACGATCCCAATTTCCCACCACCTATAGTGAAGCGCGAAAGATATCTGGTCGAAAACGAGGAGGATGTTGAGGAGGATTTCAAGAAAGTTGTCGAGGAGGATGACGAGGACGAGTTGCCAACCGGAGGTGCCTCTCTGGGATCAGAGGCCGTCACCGCGGAAGCAAAATCATCTCCAGCAGAGTCTACCGCTATCGAGGATACATCATCTCAGAGTCGACGACCTCGACGAGCGCCATTGACGGTTTACGTCCTCGCTCGGAAGAGTGCTATCGAGATCCTGAGCACGCCCGGTCAAAACCACAAATACTTATCCAACCTGACTTCTACCCGTCACGGAATGGCTATGCTAGCAAAAGGGGAGCGGAGAATATGGCGGGAGGGCATGGATGAAGTACTCCTCCAAATGATGAGACGAGAGGCCACCAACACTCTCATCCTGCGCGCCCAGCACAGCGAGCCCCCAGTTTACAAATTCATTCATCCTTGCGAGGGCTGGGAGGACACGGATATGCTTTACAGGGGCGGATGCGTACTATGGCTCCCCAAGCGGTGGCAGGGCAGAAGGTCAGTCTACCAGACCATAGACGGTGATCCCAAACTTGGCGCCGAGAAGGTGCCGATTCATGACCTGATGTGGCTGCTGGGAGAGAAAGAGATGAGGAGGCTAAGAGAAGAGGCCGAGCTCTTCCGAGGTCGAGAGGTTTTGGTGTTGAAGCCTTGGAAATCTCGGGCTATGAGGAACCTCCATCTGCTGCTTTGGAAGCTGCAGGGATATCTGGCGGAACCCAAGGTCACGGAGACGGACTTTGCCACCCTGGGCAATTTCGAGGCTCTATCAATGATAGAGGCCGAGACTCGATCAAGGAAAGAGGCCGAGGCTCGATCAAGGACAGAGTCCAAGGCTTGGCCAACGTCGTTGTCCGAGGCTCGATCAAAGATAGAGTCCGAGGCTTGGCCAACATCACTGTCCGAGGCTCGATCAAGTATAGAGTCTGAGGCTTGGCCAACATCTCTATCCGAGGCTCGATCAAGGATAGAGTCCAAGGCTCGATCAAGGACAGAGCCCAAGGCTTGGTTAACGACAGAGTCCGAGAGCAAGCCCAAACAGAAACCCAAAATTACCTGGTAGCGGGATATGATTCCCATGTAACATTAAAACAAATAAATGTGTCAAACGAACTGAGCCTCTGTTTTCCGTCATGATGCCGTGTCGCCGGCCGGCCTCCGAAGATTGGGTCCGTAAGGCGCCGGTGGGACCCACGTTTCACCGCCGATACTTGCCTCAACGCGAATTGCCCTGCGCGACATGGATGCATCCCACTCCGCGATATCACAATCAATACATCCAACCGTCTCTTTCTGTTTAACTAGCTGCTGTTCTGTCTGTCCCTCTCCTATTCTGTGCCCTTGGTTTGCATATCCTGATTGGATCTCGCCATTGAGCGAATTATTGCCTGTTGGCAACCTTAGTCGTTTGCTCTTGGTACATCTGCCCATTACGAGCTGCTTAAGCGCCCTTGTTAAACTCACATTATCCTCTAGTTGAAAGATTCATTTCAAGCCAAGCATCACCATAGCTCACTCACTCCACACCTCGGGCCATGGACTCAAACCCTGAACTCATCCAGCCAGAGGACTGGCTCAGTCCCGGCGCCAGCGGCCATTCCATCCCAACCATCCTCATGCACGATGGCGGCGGCACAACCTTTGCCTACCACTGCCTAAACTCACTATCCCGACCCGTTTACGGCATCCACAACCCCAACTTTCGCAGCGGAGAGCCCTTTGAGGGTGGCCTCTCTGACCTGGCTCGTCTGTACTGCGGTTTCGTCAAGGAAGCCGTCAAGAGCCCCGAGTTCCCTAAGCGACGCAACGCAGAGGGAAAAGTACGAGTCATCCTTGGTGGGTGGAGTTTTGGAGGACATTTGAGTCTTGAGATGGCGAAGCAGCTCGAGCAGGACGGCAGTGGAGTCCAAGTCATTGGGATTCTCATGGTTGACACTATCTTCCCCGTCGCGCGGTCCAAGGCCGCCAAGATCACCAAGGATGATTCAAAAGAGGAGGGCAAGTCAAAGAACCAGATCCTGGCTGACCGCGCCATGGCCGATGCCCGGCGGATGATCAGCGACTGGACCCCTCCGGTCTGGGAGGCCGGACAGCGGCCACGCGTCATGCTGGTCCGGGCCAAGGAGACGGTGCCGATGGACGGAGACGGGGTCAGCCTCGTGGATCTGAGCCGTGAGGAGCGCAACCTCGGGTGGGATGCCTACGAGAAGGACATGTTTGCGGATATCATTGATGTGGAGGGACATCACTTCAACTTGTTTTCTTTTGAGAACATTGAAGGGATTACAAAGGCGATGAAGGAGGGGCTGGTTAAGTTAGAACTGGCTGCTTTGGGAGCGTGAAGCTGAGTCTGGAATTGGGAGTTGCTGAGGGTATGTAGATGAAAAGGCGGTTAGCAAGGGGAGGGCTGAGGATGGGTATTGCTTGGAGCCAGCTTGGCTTTTCTACTTAATGAATAGGCGAGGGAGTATATCTAGTCTGTTACATAGATACTAGAAAAAGAATAAACGAAATAAACTGTGACTTGGCTACCTATGAATGCCAAGTCTTGACTTCTGTAAGAGCTCACCGTCAATGAAGCTATCTAACCTAATACAATATGGCTGGGCTTAAGAGGCGACTATACGATCTTGCAGGCATTGGTGAAGGACTGAGCTTTAAATTAGATCGAATTAAGCTCCTTAACACAGGTGTGAGCTGAGGCTTCTGCATTCGCCATTGCGTCTATAACCTGGTGTTATGGGACTCGTCATGGTGTGGAAAGACGGATATGTTAATTATAGAAAATTAAAAAAGCTGACATAAAATTAGGAAAATTTAACGTAAATATTCGAAATAATATGTTACTTAGGAAGTCCCTAGTAAGCATAGGAGAGCTCCTAGTGAAGGGTAGCTGAGCCGACCTCCCTCAAACCTCACCAGGTGCACTTGACCACGGTGTAATCATACTCCCAGCACCTGTTGCAAACGCCATTGTGGCAGCTTTCATCACCACCGCAAAGGTAAGACCATGAGCGGGTTCGCTTGAAGCACTTCTTGGTGCCGCCGGAATAGATAATGTGCGCTCTTCCCTTGCCGTCATCGATACAAATCTGCTTGATCCAATTGTAGCTAGTCTTTCTGCAGCCATCCGAGAAGTTACCACCGACAGGGTAGGTGATGCCATCATCGCCAATGTAAGCGGTTGAGGAAACGGGGATGAGTCCGGGTCCAGTTGTGGTCCTGACCTCGATTTTGGCGGCATCGCCAGCACCGAGAAGGGAGAGGCCAAAGACCACGGCTGGGAGAGAGAACTTCATTGTGACTAGAGGGCTCTGTCAGCTATTGCTAGGCTTGCTAACGATGTGAATAAGGTCAGCTTACTTGTGGAGGACACAAGTGTCGAAGTTGTGAGTGATAGTTGATAGTTGAGGATGAGTGGATGAGTGGATGATGAGAGTGATAGAGCAGGCAGGAAAGACGCGGAGGAATAGACTCTTTTATATCTTAGCTTGATGAGCTTTTCATAGACAACGGCCCGCGGTACCGTTCACCGGCAGCTCTATGGCATGATTGCCGCATGGTTTACCTTTGCTTTTCGACAATTGAGGCATCGGCATCTCTAACGGCACAGCAGAAGGATTTCGCACGCGTGACGGCCTTGGACCCCTGCCATGAGTTTAGGCACTCGTTGGCGAAGCGCGAGTCTTTTGAAAGCCATCTGTAAAGTCTTGTATGAATATTTGATCTCACGGCTGAGCTTGAAGCGTTGCGCTCTACGGGTGGCTATAGCTCACCATTTCCTGTTGGAAGCATATATTCAAGAGGAAGTTTATATTTGAACTTTTGAATGTAGACTTAGAATATTCGTGAAGATGTGTTAAGTTGTGAATTAGCCTCGGTGACGCAGAGCGAGGACTATCGGAATGTCGGCCCAAACTTCCAGAACGTTAGTCTAGACTTCTAGAACAACCATAGAACGACAAGGGGTTCGGAGAAGTAGATAGCCACCTTCCTCTCCGGTACCTAGCTGCAACGTCTCGGCTGTTCGCTTAGCCCACTGCAGGTAGATTCGCTGCATGTTGGTTGTTGCTCCCTCTTGGCAACCGAGCTAGTAGGGGAGTGAAGATTGTGCCCTTATCCCTCGCGATGGGAAAGGTAGCCATCTTAGAAGAAGCTTTATTAAGGACATCGCGACCTCATTTTCCCTCTTTTAAAGCTATTACGGAGTTACCTATAGCAGTTGGAAACTTTATTGACTTAGTGTATGTTATTGAAGCTTGTGTATAAGCTTGAGCTCTGTTACAGATGGGCGCTTTCTGTCAAGTCGCCCTGAACCCTCCGGGCCTCATGCAACCTCTTCAACCTAGCTACCTACCTTCGTGTTCCGAGCTTGATACAAATTCTCAAATCCATCCCCTGCTAGATCTCCTACATGCTCGCCGGAAGCCACCCCATCTCGCAATCCGTTCAGGGTCCGCGAGAATATTGTTAAGCTATCAGATATCAGAAAGGGCCCTGAACGCCATCGTGGCCCGGCAGAAGAGGAGTGTGAGCCAATGAAGGAAGCTTGCCATGCGGCCATTCCCGTCGAAAGGACCAGCATGGACAGTGTCACGCTGTTAATGATCCCACGGTTTGATTCTGGAAGAGTAGATGGGGCTTGTGGATCACATGGTGGGCTAGGTTGCGAGTGGCCGGAACTGATCGATGCTAGTATCATGACAATATATACTCGGGTCCGCGAGTTGATGTATGTTCGTGCTGTAACGTGGGATCCCCCACACGACTACTTCCCACAACCGACCACCCCCCTGACTTGGGACGGCAGATCGGTATCAACCGAGACCAACCCAACAACACCATCCTGACCACTTGGCCAGGTGGTCCCGAGAAATGGCAGCGAAGAGAAACCTGGCCATAGAGATTTCCCGACCTGGCCACCAACGAGCTTGTGTGAGAATGGCCCGAGAGCGACCACTTCCGCGGGTTCATGGACTACGGCACCGAGAGAGTCAATAGCAACGGCAGCAACGTTTTCCACGTCGACAGCATCAAAGAGCACGAAGACGGGAACTACCTCATCTCGAGCCACCACTTCCACCCCATCTACTACCTCTCCAGGTCGACAGGGGGCCTAATATGAAGACTAGGCGACAGGCACAAGACCTTTACTGACAAGTTACAACACATCCTCTCAGGACGACAGGGGTACCGGCGCAACTGACATCAAGCGGCAGCACGGCGCAGCGCGCGCTTCCAGGACGCTAAGTGCACGCGCCGCACGCTCCTCGAAAACTCGGCATCGCAACCTAAGGGACCTGCCGACGGCAAGCTCACTACCTCTCAGGCGGCGCGATATCAGGCGTGCAGGGGAGCATGTTCAAGGTTCTGGAGAGCGGTAATGCGTGGGTCACGTGGGGCCGGTGTTGACGGAGCACGGGGGTGACGGAGCCGAGATGCATGGACGGCGGCTAGACGCCAAGAGGACGGGGCGGGCCGGGCATGTGCCGCGCCTAGGTAGGGATGGAAAGAAAACAGGAGACAATTTAGGCGGCTGGTCACCCAAATCAGTCTCCTGTATTATTTCTTCCCCACTGCCGCGCTTATCAGGGTGATCAGGCCGACGTATGATGACCTGAGCGTGGCAATGACAGACGGCGAGGTCTTTTCGAGTTTCATGGACAGTATTTGATACCAGGGGTCATGCTGGGGAGGGTGAACTGCACAGCGGTCGGGCCCGGATCGTGGCCCGACCAATGTGCTCCCGAAGTGCGCACGCCTGCGGCCATTGGTGAGCATGGCGGGATTCTGTGAGCCACCAGAATCGTGGGTAGACTGCCATCGAGCGAGGCCATTGCAAAATCGAGGGCGATAGGAACTCGACGCTAGAGGGCTGGCGTTCAGACAGACAAGGTGGTCAAGACAACGAGGAAGAAGAGGATAAGAGCGCTGCCGCTCGGATAGGGGCTGACGGGTATCTGGAAGTGGTAAAGCTGGTGGTGGCCAAGGGCGCCGACATCTCTTTGGTTGAAGAGGATGGCTGGACACCTATAACGGCGACTCGGATCCAATGCAGGTGTTTCAAGTTGCCGCACGTTCTTATCTCGTGCTCTCGCCCAAGACTTTGATGTTGGCCAGACTTTGGTCCAGCTTGGTCTGGAGATTCCTGTTGTCAGGTTAGTCAAGTGAGGTCACATACCCTCTCAAAACAACAACCTACTTCAATGTCCTGTATGACTCATTGAACTGCATCAATGGCATAACATGGTCTATGTTCCCTCCATCGGCCGAATTGCGCAAAATATCTTTGGTCTTCTTTACTATAGTGTCGTTGTCAACAAACGCCTTAGTGACAGAGACAGCAGGTCCTGAAGATGAATGATTGCGTCACTACTCCTCAGCGCGAATGAGGTTGACTTCGGTGTAACTGCGTTGCTGAGGTAATGATCGCATGAGTTGCTCAATATGTTGAAGAATACTACCGAAGGCGAGGTAGTGAATTGTGTCTTGGCAGTTGAGCGGTTGTGGTTGTCCTTTGCGAAGCCATTGGAGCTGAGATGGAGCCGTCAGCCAGTCCTGCCCCGCAAGTCTGGCGACTATTGCTTCAACAATTATTGGTTGGCAATGCGGGAAGGCGAGGTATGGTTGTGGCATAGCTGACTGGCTTTCCCAAATTATGGATAGAGGAGGAAGCATATAGAGTCTCACCAAGATGCCGAGAAGCAAATAAAATAAATCATCATCTGGTCAGGATGAATGCCAAGTCTTGACTTCCATAGCTTGACGTCAATGCAGTTATCCAGGATGTCAGCCAGCCCGGTATCGCTCTGAACTAATCTATGCCCAATGGTAAGCTCGACGAGGGCAATCTGAAGCTTCTGGGTGTCTAGATCGACAACAATAAATCTCAAAACGAGGAGGAAACACACAAAAGAGCTACAGTTGATAAAAAAGCGGATGCCTCGGCAACCATTGGTGGTGATATTGTTTCGGTGAGTTTACTGTGGGCTCGCCTCCGGAGTTGAAGCAGTTTCCCCGGAAGCATCCTTGGCGGCGCAGGTGGCTGCTGCAGCTGGCCCCTCACTCGGCCCCCGAGCCAATCATAGCGACCGAATTGTCATGCGGGGAGCGTTCCAGCGGGGAGGGAGCGCCCAGAGGTCACAGGGAAGATCACAGGGAAGGTGGGCATGGAATTTTTGGTCAAAAGGCGAGCCGACATCGCAGCGACGCACCGAAAGAAAAGAAATCCTCCTTCGTAAGACACCGCCTCGACATTTGGTTCTGTGGGATCAAAGTCTAAAAGGCTTGTTTTTATCGTCTTAACGCCTCAATTGGCTTTGGATACCCTCTTGGCCGTCACAATGCTCTCCCGCTCCCTGCGCCTGCGGTCGAGAGCTCTTGGAGCTCTCCCCCTCTCTTCGAGGAGTCATGGGTACGTGACCTCACCACCCACAATTCAGCACGAATTCATCGCCAACAATTGTACAATGTCGATTAATGCTAACAATTCCTCTCCTACAGCCGTCTCCTCTCCACTACTTCCCTCCGCGCCGCCGATGATAAGCTCAACAAGATCTCCGCCAACATCACCCAGCCCAAGGCCCAGGGTGCCTCCCAGGCCATGCTGTACGCCACCGGCCTCTCTGAGGATGACATGAACAAGGCTCAGGTCGGTATCTCGTCCGTCTGGTACGAGGGAAACCCTTGCAACATGCACTTGATGGACTTGTCCGCCATTGTCAAAGAGTCGGTGGCCAAGGCTGGTCTGATTCCCTATCGCTTCAACACCATTGGTGTTTCTGATGGTATCTCTATGGGTACTACCGGTATGCGATACTCGCTCCAGAGTAGAGAGATTATCGCCGATAGTATCGAGACTGTCATGAACGGCCAATGGTACGACGGCAACATTAGCTTGCCCGGTTGCGACAAGAACATGCCTGGTGTTGCTATCGCCATGGGTCGTGTGAACCGCCCTAGCATCATGGTCTATGGTGGAACTATCCGTCCGGGCTGTACCAAGGCCGGCGAGCCCATTGACATTGTTTCTGCTTTCCAGGCCTATGGTCAGTACATTACTGGCGAGATCACTGAAGAGGAGCGCTTCGACATTATCCGACATGCCTGCCCCGGTGGTGGTGCTTGCGGTGGCATGTACACTGCCAACACAATGGCCACCGCCATCGAGACTCTGGGTTTGACTCTCCCCGGCAGCAGCAGCAGCCCTGCTGAGGACCCCAGCAAGAAGGCCGAATGTGAAAAGGTTGGACCTGCTATCCGCAACATTCTCAAGGAGGACATCCGACCCCGCGATATCATGACCCGACAGGCCTTTGAGAATGCCATGATTGTCACCACTATCCTTGGTGGCAGCACCAACGCCGTCCTCCACTTGATCGCTATCGCCGACTCTGTTGGTATTAAGCTTGACATTGAGGACTTCCAGAAGGTCTCTGACCGCACTCCTTTCCTTGCTGACCTGAAGCCTTCCGGCAAGTGGGTCATGGCGGATATGCACAATATTGGTGGTACTCCTGCTCTGCTCAAGTTCCTCATCAAGGAGGGCATCATTGACGGCTCCGGTATCACCGTTACCGGTAAGACCATGAAGGAGAACGTCGAGAACATGCCCAGCTTCCCCGAGGACCAGACCATTATCCGACCCCTCAGCAACCCCATCAAGCCTACCGGTCACATCCAGATCCTACGCGGTTCGCTGGCCCCTGGTGGCTGTGTCGGTAAGATTACCGGCAAGGAGGGTCTCCGATTCGCGGGTAAGGCCCGTGTTTACGACTCGGAGCCTGCCTTCATTGCCAGTCTCGAGGCTGGTGAGATTAAGAAGGGCGAGAAGACTGTCGTTATCATCCGCTACGACGGCCCCAAGGGTGGTCCCGGTATGCCTGAGATGCTGAAGCCCTCTTCTGCTATTATGGGTGCTGGTCTCGGCAAGGACGTTGCCCTTCTTACTGACGGCCGTTTCTCTGGTGGTTCTCACGGTTTCATCATTGGCCACATCGTCCCCGAGGCCATGGAGGGTGGTCCCATCGCCCTTGTCGAGGACGGTGACTCTATCGTCATTGACGCTGAGAAGCGCGCCATTGACCTCGAGATCTCTGATGAGGAGTTTGCCCGCCGTCGCAAGGCATGGAAGGCTCCCCCTCCTCGTTACACCAAGGGTACTCTCAGCAAGTACGCCCAGCTCGTCAAGAACGCGAGCGAGGGCTGCGTCACCGACAGCGGTCTGACCAACTAAAAGGCATAGTGAGGAAGCCAAAGATGTCCTCGAATCATGTAATGTTTGTGTTTTGTCCGGGATCGGAAAAGGCGAATTTAGATTTTCTGGGTCAGTTTTTATATCCCAATGATTTCTTGTTACACAGTTGGTTCATGTGAATATCGCAATGTGATGATATGATGCTTCAACGCGCCATGGGCCTCTTGTCTACGTACAAGCTACATTACAACATAAAACACAAACAAGACCAACACAAGTCCCAAAGAGATCGAAGAAACACAAGAACAAGCGGAAACGTAACCCCCGCTCCACGAGTGATTGTGGGTATTTCGCGAGACCAAGGTAAAAAGCCTACCACCAAAATAGCTCCTTGCAATGCGAACTCCATATTCCATCCCATCTGAGAAAGGGATCAAGTCCGCCTTCTCTAAGCCAAATCGATACCGCTTCAACAAAGACCGTAACATTTTCGTTTCTTACATACTTTAGTTCTTCTTGCCCTTGAGAGCCTCCACGAAGGCTGCCTTGTCCTTCATGGTGAGGCCAACACGCTTGACACGGCCGAGTCTGGCAAGTGCCTCGCCTATGCGATCCAACACACGCTGCTCATCCCCAGAGACAGCGGCGCCCGCGTCATTGCGGTAACGCAGATCAGAGGGAACGGATGAGGCGCCGTTGGTCTTTGCAGCAGCCGAGTTCATCTGACCCTCAGCAATGCGAACACGAATGCAAGTTGTAGGCCGGGAGAGCAGGTTCCATAGAAACTTGAACCATCTTCCGGGCACAGGGGTCGTAACATCGGGTGGAGTGTAACGGATGCTGACTGGGAAGATGTGGACGTCGGGCGGGCATTGGAGAATGCTCGGGCTGAAGGGCAGGATGGCCTTGCCGTTGGTGGTACCGCACTCGGGGAAAACGGCAATGACTCGGTTCGGGTTGTCGGCTAGGAGGTCACTGATATCGACGAGCTTGGCGTTCTTTGGAGGAGCGGTTCGTACGGGCGATAGGGCCATCAAGACGGCGCCGAGGAGACTGAGACGCTGCACCTGACGAGTCTCAGGGTACGAGACAGTAAAGATGGGATCGAAAATAGCGGCGAGGTAGATGGCGTCAACGGGACTCGTAAAGTTGGCGGCGATGACGGATCCAGGGTGCGGGAAGCGCTCTCGGGGCTGGTCGGCGAGGGTGCCACGCTTGACACCATCAAGTTGGAGATCTACCCACCATATGCCCGGGATGGCCATCAAGCCCCAGAGGGCCACCTTACGGAAGATTACGGGCAGCGGTAGGAAGTGGAAGATGAGGAAGTATCCCAGGAAGAAGAAGATGAAGAATGGGAGGCGGAAGAGGAAGAGGGCGCCGTGGGTGAATGCTGCGACGGCAGAGAGGGGTGTCGAGACGGGGAGAAAGGGCGCAATGCCGGTAGCTAGGAGGGATTAGCATGTGGGCGAGGGGTCGGATTGTAAATCGTGCTTACCCCGATCTCGAAACTGGCTATACTTTTCCATGGTGTTTTCGCTCGCGTGTGTTGGACAAGTGATCAAAGAAGTTGGGGTTTGTCTATCGAGACATGGAGAACAAGAGATTGCGCAAGACCCCGTCTCTTTATGATCTGACCCAAAGTTCAAGGATGCAGACGCGACTCAGGTTCACCCAACAAAGGAACAAGGGATTGCGAGTCTAGGTTAGAGTCTGCGACAGCGCATCTGCTTTCTTATGCGGACGTCATGACATGTGAATATCAACGACGTGGACGCAAATAAGCCCCCACGTTGCAACTGACGTTGAACAAGCTGGCGTCTGAGTCAGCAAGTCAAGCCACATGCAAGGTCAAGCCACACAACGCGGGAATAGCGTAGCCCGTTTCGGGGGACCCCACGTCGCCTGGGCAACAGATTCACGCCCGCATCACGCCGATAAACAAGCGGCTTCATCGCCAATCTAAAGCCAACAGTACCAAGTCTTGAGCGGAGCTAACACGCATTTGGAACCTCCAACCAAAATAACACTTTGGTTGCGAGGTAGGTTATACTAACTACGGATCCTGCTTCCATCCACTTCACCTTTCATCACGCCTTCTACCACCGCTGGCAGCGCGCTACTCTTTGTTGTCCACGTACTAGTTCCTTTGCTTTTGCACCGCGCGCGTGCTCTACTCACCATGGACACAGTATGTTTGAGTACAAGACAAGTTTATGTAACAAGACACATTGCTGACACTGGAACAGTCGTTTCGAAGCTCCAAGATGAGCAGGCTGCCCGCACCGTCGACGCAAATAGGGGGAGGGCTCACAGAATGGAGCGAGTCACAGCATAACGCACGCATTCAGTCAACAATGACCTCTCTCGCATCTCTGAAGAACCTCAAGCGCGAGATTCCCCAGCCAGGTACTTCCAGCATCGAGTCTCTTCACGGTCGCTCCTACTGACGAACGAGTAGCATCACAATCCGAAGCCAAGCGCAAGCCTCTTTCCGATCGAGCCCTCGAGTATCCCGCAAAGCCGACGTCCCTTGCGGCTGCCCCGTCGGCCGTCCGAACAAACATGAAGCCCCAGAGTCTTGCGGGCATGTCCGGGGTGAGTGCCTGTCTGTTATCATGATCAATGCCATCTTGTACGATTGGCAAGCCGCCGCCTCTTCCCATCATCTCTATTGCTTTCCTTCTCGTCTTTTCGATTGTCTCGACGAGTACCTATTGCAAGGGCCCTTTGGTTGTGTTTCATGTCGACAATTGCAATATGAGGTCCTTCAGTGCCAGTCATGCCTTGCCTGCAACACGGAGACAGGGAGCTCAAAAGCGAACGGCTTCTAGCAACCTCCCGACATGCAATAAAGGGCTTATGGCTACTGCCGGGAATGGCGTTGAAAGGCTTTCTTTCGTACTGGCGGATGATCATGCAATTAGAACTCTGCTAACTATACTCTCAGCTCAAACAACCCTCGGCTTCCCAATCACGACTTGGAACGTCAACATCGAACAACTTTGCTAAGAGCGTCGGCCCCAATCGATATGCCCCCTCGAACCCCCCGCGAACAGCTACTCGCCCTGGCCACATGCGATCGAAGAGCCAAGCCCCCCGACCACGAACGGCTCACGGGCTTCGCGAGGAGGACGGAGATTACTCGGGGCCTAGCAATGGTATGCCGACCACTTTCCAGCCAGACAGTTCTCAACCTCTTGCTCCACTCCACAACAACAAAGTCAGAAAGGCCCAGTCATATTCAACTATGACGGCCAGCAGAGATAGTTCTCTGACTTCGAGATTTACTCAACTAAGCCTCGAAGACGACAATTCGCCTCCCAGCGGGAATCAAGTGTTTTCTCGCCCCTTGACGCGACAGTCGTCTCTGTCATCAGTCACCTCTCAGATCTCCAACATGACCACCAGGCGTCACGACAGAGATACCCACGGCAAGATTCCTGCGTGCTCTCGAACCGACTCTTCGGGACAGACCTAGGCGGTTCCCCCGAAGCCGAGCAAGGAGCAGCAGGTGCAGCGAAAGCTTGATCAGTTTCAGGAGTCGCTGTCCTTGTCGCCTGTCAAGACGTTTACCTCACCCATCAAGTCCCCTGGTCCTAGTAAATCGTTTCTCACCAAGGATTCTAAACTGACATCGTATGTAGCCTGGGATGTCGACGGTCGAGTCGTGGACATGGAGTCCCAGTTCAAAGAGTTGAAGGAGATGGTCAACACCACTCTAAGCGAGCGAAAGGGGCAAGATGATGCACTCGAACTTGCAAAGACTCGAGGTGAGTATGCCTTCACTGTGGGAGTTCAAACATTGACAGTTTTGTAGTCAAAGAGCTTGAAAACGACAGAGAGAAGCTTGACTTGAGGAATGAATCACTAAAGTCAGATCTTGACATGGCCAGAGAGGAGGGACGTCAAATCCGACATGAGATGGAGAAGCAACAGTGGGAGCAGACGCGACGAATGGAAGACCAAGAACGAAAGCACCGGGAAGTAATGGACGACATGGCACGACAACACAGATCAGCGGTTGACGAAATGAGACGAGAACTGGACCGACTAAAGGAGCACGAGGCCAGGAACAATGAGCAGAAAATCGAGGGCCTCACGCGACAATACCAACAAGAATTGGAAAGCGAACGACAAAGAAAGGACCGCGAAATTCAAGAGCTGCGAACTCGAATGGGCAACGAGTACCAAGACATGGGCATGGCTCTGCAAAAGAGGGAGCGAGAACTCAAGGAGGTCAACTCCCAAGTCGAAAGCCTGCAAGGGGATCTTGAGCGAGAGAGGACTCTCAAGAACAGCCTACAAACCAACATTGCCGAGCTGTCGGCAGCCAACACAACCCTGGAGGCCAAGATCAACTCGCTGCGGTCGCACGTCGAATTCCTCGAGTCTGATAGCAAGGCTCAGTCTGACTCGTTTGCGAACATGGAGGCAAGACTCCAGGATGCCCTTCGTGCAGCTGAGGAGGCCCAGCAGAAGCTCATCAAAGAGGAGACGGAGCGCCGAGTTCTATTCAACAAGTACCAGGAGCTCAAGGGCAACATCCGTGTCATGTGTCGAGTCCGACCCCCTCTGGGTGACGGAGAAGGCGAGCAGGCAAAGATGTCGTTCCCTGATGACAAGACTTCTGCCGAGATTGTGCTGGCTGGACCTGAGGAGAAGAGCAGCCTTGGCAATGTGACACGGAAGAATTATCCCTTTGAGTTTGACCGAGTCTTCATTCCCGGCACTCAAAACGAGGAGATCTTTGGCGAGATCTCCCAACTTGTTCAGAGTGCCCTTGACGGCTACAACGTGTGCATCTTCTGCTATGGCCAAACAGGATCTGGAAAGACCTTTACCATGTCTTCAGCGGACGGCATGATTCCTCGCGCCACGCACATGATCTACGACACCATCACCAAGCTCAAGGAGAAGTCCTGGGAGTACACGATGGAGGGCTCGTTTGTTGAAGTGTACAACGAGGAACTCAACGATTTGCTGACACCCAACGAGCGATCGTCTGAAGGCCGACCGAAGAAGCTCGAGATCCGACACGACGAGTCCCGCAAGCAGACAGTCATCGTGAACTGCAAGTCAGTACGGCTTAACAGCCCGTCCAGCGTGGAGACTATGCTTGAGGAGGCCCAGAACAACCGGTCGGTGGCTGCGACCAAGGCCAACGAGCGATCATCGCGTTCTCATAGTGTGTTCATCCTCAAGCTGGTTGGCGAGAACTCGGCAACAGGCGAGCGATGTGAAGGCACACTCAATCTTGTGGATCTTGCAGGTTCCGAGCGTCTCAAGCACTCGCAGACCGAGGGCGACCGTATGAAGGAGACCCAGAACATCAACAAGAGTCTGAGCTGCCTGGGCGATGTTATTGAAGCTCTTGGACGAGGATCTGGCCATGTGCCGTACCGGAACTCGAAGTTGACCCACCTTCTGCAGTACAGCTTAGGTGGCAACAGCAAGACTCTGATGTTTGTCATGGTATCACCGCTTGAGACGCATCTGAAGGAGACATTGACAAGTCTTCGATTCGCAACCAAGGTATGCAGTGTTTGCTTCATGAAAAGACCAAGCTAACAAAGATCAGGTACACAACACTCACATCGGCACAGCCAAGGCAACAAAGAAGATCAGAGACTCTTCATAGGAAGTGAAAAAGTCCCAGACTTGCCCCAGCAGGACCTCGTCGCCTAGGGACCCAAGGCAGCGATGACTTGATTGATTTTGTTTGTTCAAGTTGGTTCACCAAGGATAGCGCATCCGGGTTGCGGGAGTTGGCGGCGCATTATTGATTGAGTGGTTGTGTCAAAAAAGGTTGACGATTATGAAGTGTTTATGGCAGGCAGGTTTTATCTTGTTATTTCTGGACATGGGTTGGGACAGCTGGATTGAGACCCTACTCAGCTGTGTGCTTTTTTCAACATGAAGATTGTATATATCGATATGGAATGATTACGAGATGCATTGTTGAAGGGTTGACGGTGGTTCACTAATGGTGGGAAATAAGCAAGTGTCCTGAATCAATACCCGACTTCTCTGTCGCTTTCTGCCTGCTGGTCAATCACTAGAGCGATGCTCTGGTGACTGCGTGGTAGTTTTGAGGGGCTGCAACGTTCATAGTGAAGTCATCCTGAATGGAGGATGCCTGGCCAGACAAACTATTGCCAAACACCTTTGAACTAGGGCACTCATTAGAAGACGCGCTGTAGATCAGTGGAGCAACTCTTGCCTCAATTGGACTCATCTTCTCTTAAGAAATCATTCTACTCAATCATCGTCGCTTTAGCAGGTTATCTTCAATGTCACTTCCGCCGCTTCGGCCCCGGGCCGGTTGCCATGGAAGCCATCCGGAGGCGGAGCCCCGCTCGGCCATCAAACGGATCCCGTCATCGTCAGGGGTCTGCATCACTTCTGCTTAGCGCTCGACTTCAGCGCTTGCTCAGCTGCCGCGCAGGGCAGACCAGCCAATCAGAGTCACCCCTGGTCATTGAATCTCCATCCATTCCGATCGTTGTCTCTCAGCTCCTTCACCATCAATATCTGCCCCGCACGTTCTTTGATACTGCTTCTATAAGCGCTCATATTCTTGATTGATTGTGTGTTGTTGTCCTTGTAGGGTTTATCTTGGAGTCAGAGTTACCAATTGCGCGGTTCGAAGACGTCATTGACGGACGCGCTGCAATTCGGCACGCGACATTTGGATCAAAGAACGAGAGAAGCTCAAAGACGACGACCTATCATATCTCAACGACCAGCTCTACAGATCTATCAAACGGAAAAGACTTGAAGTGGCGCTCATTCAGTTCTCATAGCGACAAAGCCATTGAGCGCGACGCAGTGGGATCCATTCCCCTGCGTCTTGATCCCTCTCCAGCTCGCGAGAGAGCCTTTTCGACTCAGCCATGACCAAGAAACCCTCTGGATTAGATGGCTCAATATGGGCAAACGGCCGATCTAACTACAACTCACCCGCCCCCTCAAACCGAGGCTCCCCTTCACAACCGCCTCCACCGGCATCCTCACCAGCACCCAAACCTGCCATAGCCTCGACAACGCGCTTAACACCAGCGCAGGCCTTTCATCGTTTCGAGCAGGCCTGTCAACGGCTGCGGTGGAAGTTTATCGATCTTCACGCCTCTTATCAACGGGCTACGAACCCAGAGGAGTTTGGCTTTACAAAAGGGGACGCGGAGCAGAACTTCAAGGTTGACTTTCATGAGTTTTATGTGTGGATTGAGCAAGCCATTGTGTTACTTCTCCTCATCTTTGGGGTTACAGTCTCGAAGTCTGCGAGACCTGAGGATAACATCTCCTCGCGAGGGAACTTCAACAGGGGAAACTATGTGGCTGCGGGACACGCGTATCATCACAACGTGTTGAAAGCGCTCGAAGATGAAGCGTGTCCTGTGTATAATGCACTAGGCAAGGGAGAAGTGAACCAAGCGCTATGGAAAGCCAAGGAACTGCGGAACCGATGGAAAGACGCCAGTGAGGGCAAGGAGACGCCACCACTCAAGATGTATGATCTGACGTGGATCGTGACGGAGGTGTTGCGCGGGCTAGAGGTCGCGTACGGCATAGCTTCGTCACATGTCGAGCAGGAGTTGGCTCAGCAGCATGAGAGTCTGGATGAGACCATGGTTGTGGATGATGAGTGGGAGTGGATGGTGGAGCCGATGGACTGGGAGGTGGCGTAATGGTGTACTTGGTCTGTTCAGGTGAAGCTAAGGCTGTCTAAAGGTGCTCTTATTTCTATCCTCTTTTTTATCTAGGGTATAGAGCATATTTCCTCCATCCAGCCTGCTGTTAGGCCTCCTCCGTATCGAAAGCTTAGAGCATATTTCCCAAACTCAGTGTACGCTTAAGCCCCATTCTTGTCTAACGCTCAGGAGTCATCCCCTAAAATCATGATAGCTATGATGTTCACCTTTATCTCACTCTACGATCCATCTAACGTTAGTCAATCGGTTGCAGCGATCTCAGGCGCTTCACTCCAGCAACAGGCATTTACTTACTACTTCTTTGTAAGTCGCTACGATGCATCTCAGCGTAGTATTGAGCTTAAGCCATGTAACTCCAGAAAGCTGTATCTCTGAGGCGCTTAGAGTGGTGCCTCTGCCTTGAGCTCAAGGGTAGTCCCTTCGATGAGCCCCTCTTCGAGGGGCTCAGGTGAAGAGACGATTCACCATCATGACGGCAGGCCCGAAGAGCGTCGGATGGTCATTCCAGAACAAGGGAACATGAACTTCCAAAGAGAATTCCTCTTCTACATCAATTGTGCTCTTAGACATTACTACCTCCTAACAATCTCCTTCATTGAGTAAGGGTACGTACAGCACCGTTGAGATCCACTTGCAAAGCGACCGATGGTAATTCCAATTTGAGTGGGTCGATCGGATCACGATAAAAATAACGAACCTAAACCTTAATGTACGCCACACCGGAGTAATTCCCAACATCTCAAGCCTTGATATCTTCCACCACCTTTTCATTGTCTGAAGAATCGGCACCCATAGGGCGCAAGCGCCCTTCCTTGAGTTCCTTCTGCATTCTCTTTGCTACTGTAACCGGGTTTTCTCCGGAAGCAAAGATGTTGTCCACCATTTCGAGGTCCAAGTTGCTGGTCTCCGGGAAAAACCACCAGGTCGCAACAACAAACAAATAATTGGTGATAGCGAAGATCAGATAGCTCTTCCAGCCGATTCTCTCTATAAGTATTGGAGTCAGCATCACTATAACGAAGTTCCACATCCAATTAGAGCTGATGCCGACAGCTGTGCCTCGAGCTCGAGCTTTGAGTGGGAGGATCTCGGGGACGTAGACCCAGGGGACGCAGTTGACGGAGAACCCGAAGAAGAGCTGATAAAGGAAGAAGAAGGCAACCGCGGCCGAGGCGCACTTCTCGCCGTTGGAAGCGTTCTTGGCCTGGGACAGGAGGATGGCAACCATCATCATGCAGAACCCTAAGCCAAAGGAGCCCCACATCATCGTTTTTCTGCGGCCCATGCGGTCCAGGGCAAGTGCAGGTAAAATGGCCCCAACCATGAACATGATCTGAATACAACCGCCAAGGATTTGAGCCATATGAGCAGTTGTTCCAACGTTTGTGACGAGAACAGATGGTACGTAGTAGACTACGAGGTTAATTCCGCCCAATTGATTCATTAATTGCATTCCCCAGGCCATCATGACTCTGCTGCCGGTCTTGACGCGGTCGTTTTTGAAACAATCGACCAGGGAGACTTGAGCCTCCGCCTCAAGCTCGATAGCAGCCTCAATTGCCTTAGTCTGCTCTGTAATCCAAGCGTCATTGACGTCTTTATCATAGACATAACACATGACGGCAATTGCGTCGTCGCGGCGGCCGTGTTGGAAGAGCCAACGGGGGGAGTCCGGGAGAGCGAACACAAGGACAACGACGAGGAGCGCAAAAACGATTTGAAAGGCAAGAGGAAGGCGCCAGGCCATTGCTCCACCTGCATATGAGAGGCCGAAATCGAACCAGTAGGCAAAAACGATGCCGACGCCCACAAATAGGGATTCGGAGGCGATGAGGCGGCCACGATATTTAGCTTCACAAAGCTCAGATTGGTACCTGAAAAGTATTAATTAGAGACATAAGAGACTCAGAAGTAAGATTGGGAGACCGGGAGGCACTTACATAGGCACAGTTGAGGTCTTCATGCCAGTTCCAAAGCCGGTTACCACTCGTCCGATGACGAGATGAGGGACATTGTAGGCTGTGGCTTGAAGGGTCGCGCCGACGATAACTAGAGCCATTGCGACCCAAATGGTCATTCGCCGGCCAAGCTTATCCGCGGTGAAGAAGTTGACTGTAGGTGAATGTTAGTACCCCTATTTCTGACTTGTTGGCTATGCTTGGGCATCAGCCCAAGCACACATGAAAGAGACACAACACAATATCCAAGCAGAAACAGGGCATGACTCACTGATACATCCTGTCAAACAGCCAAGGTTGTAGCAGGAAACGATGATACCGGTTTTGCTATCAGAGGGGTGGTCGAACTGATTGAGCCAATCTTCATTCTGAAGAATGCCCCCAAAAACCCCTTGATCATAGCCGAATAACACGAATGCTATGAGGCAACAGATGGTGATGCCTACGCGGACGCCTTTGCCGCGGCTGAGCCAGGTCTTCATGATGGTTGAGGGATGAGGGAGGGGGTGCTAAGGCAACTGAGTTATAGTGATCACGATTTCGAAGCAGGACAGTTCTTACACTGTGGAAAGGGTTCTACGCATGCTATTTAAACTTTTATGGCCATCGCGAACTGCGCTTAGAGTTCTTGGAGGGCAGCGGATCCGATCCGATTCAACGGGTCCGCTCGTTGACACTCGCGTAATCCTCAACGGCAACGGCCGCCTGTCGATCCTGACTCAAGACGTTGGGCTGTATGGTACCATGCTCGTATGGTGTAGGTAATCCGGGGTGATGAGGGAAAAGTCGGGGTGATCTGCTCGCAGGATGGGGTAGTACTACGTAGTGGAAGAGCGCAAGGGTGTGTGATGCGTGATGGCAGGGATAATTCATGTGGTCATACCCGCCCGTATCCGCTTTATTCCCATTTCGAAATGTTTCATTGATTGGCGTTATATAGCGGATAAATATTGCCGTTGAGATTTTCTCGGTATGGTGGAGTGGTTAGGGATTGTCCTTGAGAGCGGAGGACGTGGCCGACAGTTCATTTAGAAGACAGTATATAGAAGAGTGATGAGATATGATTTCAATTTATGATTATTATCTAGTATTTTAGGATTTATTAATGTCAGTCTACTCAATGTAATAGTCATAGGCCTTTGAGGAGTTATGGCGTTCTGTCGCTCCGGTGTCCCGTTTGCTTCAAATCGGGCATTCCGTAGGATCGAGATACATTTGCTTACAGGTATGGCCTCGATGCTTGTTCCATTTGGGAGCCATATAGCCAGCTTCATATTACTGGCGTTATTATTTGCGGCGAGCTAACCTGACTTGGCTATTCCTTCGGCCAGACCTGGCAAAAAGGCATTGACTTGATGCTGTGTTGGAGAAGCCATGATCAGCAGACTAATGCCCCCAACCTACCGAGAACCGAGAATTCACTCATCCACGTCGCAGCATCCATTGCGACCTGGCCCGTGCCAGGTTTGAAGAAGAATCAAGGTCCTTGGCGCTCACAGTAGGCGCTCCAATCAACACACCTGACATGACTTACAGAGTCTTCTGGACTTCGTCATTGGGCGAGGTACGTTTCGTTCCTTGACCTTGGCAAACCAAGCCCATGGATGAACCAACATGGCGTGGCGCTAAATGCGGGCTGAATCCATGGAAAGGGCTCGGAGCGAGTTTGAAGCGACTGGTTGTTTGTGACTGACAATGACATCGATGTTCAAAGAGACATCATGCCATTGAACAAGTGGGGGGTGATCACACAGCTCCGTCAGTTTCCCCAACCCTCAGTACATGGCATAGACAAGGATCACTCGCCTCGCTTGCGCTAGGCTCCAGCTTTTCTCATTAAGCTTGTTCAAGTCTCCATTCTTGTCTCCATGCCTCCCCAACTGCCCCTCATCTCACGTCCTCTCTAACCTCCAGCTACCGTCCATGCCATGTAGGTGCACAAAAGGACGACAGACCAACGGTCTCGGTTAGCTTATCCTCATCTAATAAGCATAAAGATATGATAAGACTGTAAAGTAGTATGTATAAGAATTACCTTTCTTTATGGCCCATGGGTACTGGATCGTCGGATAATGACAAGGTTGGGGGAGACGTTAACTACAAGGCATTGACAGGGTAATGATCACGTCGGAGAAGATGCGTGTAGCGTACCGGGTCAATGGGCCAGTCATTCACTAAAAGAAAGATGCCCACGAATATGGGATCTTCTACTAACAGAAAAGGGATCGCAAACGAATGCCTGGTTTTGAGGTCAAGCACATGGAGGTACAGTCAAGGATCAAAGCCTACTTATTTTCTACCTCATCATTATCTAACCCCCAAAAGTATGTCAAGTATCAAGTATCCCAAAGATCAAGTATCCCAGATACACGAAAGAAAGTCAAGAATGAAAAAGAAGACGTCAACTCATTTGACAACACGTCCTTTGCCAGGAAACTTTGTACTTTTTCCCCTCTTACCACCCGAGACCCCAGCGCTTACCAGCGGGAGCGCGGTATGAGGGGGGCTCGTAGGCGGGAGGCTGGTAGGGAGGTTCGGTGGTTGTGCTCGCGGCTGAGGTGTCGGCCTTGCTGGTCGTCATGAAGGTGGTGGGGGAGAAGGATGAGGAGCCCACAGCGTCGGCGCTGGAGGCGAAGGAGTCGCTAGTAGTATCGGGGCTGAGGGTGGAGGTCTCCCAGTCGCTGTCGGTACCAAAGTCGTATCCATATGGGCCAGTTGTCTCTGCGTCGGCGGCGCTAGTGGTGGACAAGGCGGAAAACTCGAAGAGGGTAGAAGTCTCGACGGACTCGGTAGCAGTGGGGGTGGTCTGGAAGACGGGTGTAGACAGAATAGAAGTGTCAGTCGACTCGGCAGTAGTAGACTCAGTGGTTGCAACTCCAGGGGTAGACTCCCAGGTGTCGGAAGAAGGAGTGGGCAGCCACGAGGACTCAGTATCAACACTTCCAGAGGTGGACTCGGTGCCAGACACCTCTCCAGTGCTCGAAGTTCCAGGAAGCCCACTGTCCGAGGTCTGAACACCAGTGGTGGCGGTCTCCACAGTCACGTCCGGGGTAGTCGAGGAGCTGTCCCCGATGCGCGAGGTAGACGTGAAGCTACCGGGGAGGGCAGAAGAGTCGGTACCCTGCTCAACGGTGCTATGAACAACAGTCGTGTTGGGGTAGACATGAGTATGAGAGTACGGCGGGCAGGGAGTCTTGGTGGACTTGGTCTCGCTGGTACCAGAGGAGACCTTGGAGGTGGACTCGGGGTTGACAACGCTGCCAGTGGATCCAGTAGTGGCAGAAGTCTTAGAAGAGGAGCTCTCAACTATGCTGGTGTTCTGAATGGATAGAGAGTCTGTCTCGGAGGCTGTAGCTCCAGTGCTGGATGGCTTGGAGGAGGAGACTTCGCTGGAGCTGGTGTCCTCAGGGGTATCAGTCGACTCAATACCAGTGGAAGACTCAGTCTGAGTGATGGTGATCTGAGACGTCATCTTAGTGACAGTGGTTCCCTCAGAAGAGACCGAGTCGGTGGAGAAGGGACTCTGGTCCGTCTCGGTGCTGGCATCCGCTGTAGTGCTGGCAGAGCTAACTCGGGAGGAAGACTTGCGAGTCTTGATGGAGAAGCCCCCCTCGGATGTCTCTGAAAGCGTAGTAGAGTCCTCGCCAGTGGTAGAAGTACTCTCGGAGGCAGTGACTTGGCTGGTAATGACGGATCTGAGAGTAGTTGTAGAGATCTCGTCAGTGGCAGTAGAGCTACCAGTGTCCTCGGTGAAGGTAGAGCTACCCTGCTCAGAGACAGTGCCTAAGCTCTCTTCGTAGGTGGTAGAAGCACTCTCGGAGACGGTTACTTGGCTGGTAATGACTGATCTAAGAGTAGTCGTAGAGAGCCCCTCAGTGGTGGCAGTAGAGCTGCCGATGTCCTCAGTGGAGGTGTCCTGCTCAGAAACAGTGCTGGAGCTCTCACTACCAGTTGGCGCAGATGGAAGGGCAGATGTCTCCGTGCTAGCGACCGAAGCAGTGGAGGATCCTGAGTCAGAAGTCTCCTTGCTGGAGGCGGAAGTGGTAACCTCAGTCTCAGCCGAAGTACCGGAAGGCAGAGCACTAGAGTCGACGCTCTGGATAAAGGTAGGCATCGTCTCAAGGTTGGTAACTGAGGTGGAGGTCTCCACGCTCTGTGAGGGAGTATTGGAGGAGCATCCATAGGGCTCGGTGCAGACATCAGACTGAGAGGAGGTCGCCTCGGGATGAGCGCTAGAGGTCTCCGACACGGTGGTGGAATCAAAAACGACAGTAGTCTCAGTGGAAGCAGTACCGGAGAAGAGGGAAGAAGGGCTAGCGTCAGAAGTGGTGTTTCCAGGAAGAGTCGAAGAAGAAGTGGGGGTAATGACAATCTTGGTTCGAGGAGTAGTCACAACAACAAAGGTCTCAGAACCAGACACAGAGGAAGAACCAGTCGGAACCTCGACAGAAGTGTCAGAGCCGAGAGTAGAGGTCACCGTCCCAGCACACGAGGTAGGGTACTCGGTCGAGGTACACTGCGAGACCACAGAGTAGCAAGACGAAGCACACTCGGTGACAGTCTCGGTGACGGTGGTAGTGTAGGTCTGAGCATAAGCGACCGAGGCCCTAGACAAGCTCAAACGTCAGTAAGCTTCAAGACATGAGGGAATCCTTTACGTACCCAAGCCCAGCAAGGGCGAAGCGAGCGAGACGAGACATGATCTCGAGAGTAGAAGGGTTAAAAAGCGAGGGTAGTGTAGGTAAGGTAACGACAGAGGAGAGAAGAGTATGAACGAATGACAAAAGCGTACCAGTTGTTCTGGTCTCACTGACTTGAAAACTTTCCCATCTTTCCATCCTCCTCATCCTCCCCTCTTTATACCCAATTCTTTTCCCTTCCCCAGGACACGTCCCTCGCACAAGTCTACATCTCTCGACGTCTACAGTCCAGCTGCACGCTGCCGTCGCACCGGGGACGCGAGGGACCAAGCGCAGGCCGCACGGCAAGGCCGTCGTCAGTATCATTACCTATTATCGAGACGCCGTTTGAAGGGGGAATGCTAGATTTAGTATACGGGCGGATGGCAACAGACGCCAAGTTTCGCATTTCCGTTGATCTACAGTATTTCGACTCGTTTTGACTAGACGCCATTGTTTTCCTTGTCCTCACCATCAGCACAAGCCCGTTTCTTAAAATAATCTTTGACAGCCTATACATGCCTCGACCCGTGGTGGGGGCCAAGTCGATACTCTTCAGCCCTCGGCTTGGAATTCAGCACTATTATACCCTCTGAGCACAGGTTGAGTCAGTCAGACGTGTCACGGTTTTATCACACACGACTACGCAGTCGGTATCACGTCTATCACGGACTATCCCGTCTGCAACAAAAGTGCCTTTTTTAATAATCCATCATCGTTTACAAAAAGTCGATCAAGCTTTCTTTGACCGTGCAGATCTACTGTGCAGCCAGGGCCCCCGGTACCTGCGTCCAAACAGCCACGATGCACACTCCCGGTCAGCCCGTCACACAAACGCGCAGCAGTGTCGCAGATACGCTGTCCCAATTCTATAACCTTGTCTTTGTATGGTTACACACAGCTCATCCCAGTCAGGAGAGGCTGGGAGTGACAAGCAGCATTAGAATCTTGGCGCGTGTGGCTGACGGTGGTGGAAACATGCATATCTACAGCCTCGATTCACCCGTGACAAAACGGGTAGACGGCAAATCCATTTTCGCCCGTCTTTTTCAGCTCCGAACGGAAGACTGCATGACACGCGGGAGTCAAAATGTGACTCGCAAAAGGGGGAGACAACAACATCGCACGGCAATTAATCAGCACCTTGTCACAGAATGGGAGGCCTACTTGGCGGTCAGAAAGTTACGCAGCGTCTGCTGGGCGAGTCAGATGCTGGCCGTGGCCTTGGTAACCAGCCGAGACTAAGGGTAGAGTGTCAGACGTTGAGCACGTTTATAGTGTCACTGGGAGATAAGTGATGGAGAATGACAACATTCAGCTGAATAAGTCTTGCCATGCTTTGTGCGTGTAGGACTAATCCTACCAAAGGGAACGTGAATCTACATTGTTCACCTTGTGAAGCTGTTTAATGCTGTGCCCCTGCTCATTTCTTTTCCCTCGACTCCAAGTCAAATGGAAGCCCGCAGAACCTTGAAAGCATCCTCCCGGGTACCGGCAAATCGCGCCTCAGATGTCTTCCAGTTAATGACGTTCCAGATGTTGTCGACGTAGGCAGCCTTGCCGTTGAGGTACTATCCAACCCAGTCAGATCCCCGACCCGATATGTGATGAAACTTGTGTTACAACTCACCTGCAGGTAGTAGGCATGCTCCCACATGTCAACGCCAAAGATAGGCACCTCACCCCCGACGACGGGATCCTGGTCCTTGGTGGTGACGATGCGCAGGCCCTGGGTGTCCTTGACCAACCATCCCCAGCCACTTCCCTGCAGACCCAGCAGGGTCTTCTTGAAGGTCTCCTGGAAAGCCTCGAGGCTGCCCCAGGTCTTGGAGATCTCGGCAACCAGGGTAGGGGCGCTGTCGGGCTTGGAGTCTGGGGAGCTGGAGGGGCTCAGGTTCTCCCAGAAGAGGGAGTGGTTGATGTGGCCGCCTCCGTTGAACTTGATGGCTGACTGGAGGGCGATCTGGCCGGCAATATCGTTGGACGATGTGGCCGAGGCGTATGTCTTGAGGGCGGCGTTGAGGTTGTTGACGTATGCCTGGTGGTGCTTGCTGTGGTGGAGCTCCATGATCTGGGCCGAGATGCTAGGCTCAAGGGCCTGTGATACAGAAATCAGCTCATTGTCCGGGGTACTGTGATGCCATGGCCACAAGTCCAGGGTGTAGTGTTGCTCACATCGTAGGCGTACGGCAGCGCCGGGAGAGAGTAGGTTCCAACCGACATGACGGGCAGAGAACAGGTATTCTCAGTCAGAGAGTATCTTTCAAGACAGTTAAGAGAGAGAAGAGGTAAAGACGAAGAAGAAGCTGAGGCAAAGAAGAGGGGTAGAAGTGGGAGCTGGAGGATATGGAGGAACATGACGGAAGGACAAAGACCGACACGGCAATCAAGCACCGAATTGCGTCAGAGGGGTAATTATTAATCCTATTCATAAACAAAGGAATAGCATTATCATAATGCATTTATCGAAGCGTAGGTAAATCTGTTCAAGAGGTCATCAAGGTGCTCAAACTTGCTCACCGTGGATTGCCCGATTCGGGAACAGCGCTGCCAAATGCGGTGCCGTGATTGGTCAATGTCGAGTGAGCAAGTTTGGCGGACAAAGCGATTCCGAGCTATGAAACTCTGGTCTGTGTGAGTGAGAGACTATGAGAAAGATGGCATGATGAGCTGTCCTTTAAAGCTACATCTGCTCCCTTATTCTTCTTCCAAACATCTTCAACATCTTCACAACATCAATCATCATGTGTGGCCCTGACAACTCCAACCGACCCCGAGGAGGCGCCCTGGCGGCTCTCAACCCTCCCATCAACACAATCACCTCCAACCTCTGCGCCGACCTCGCCTTTCACACTCCTGGATGCCCTGGAAGCTCAAGCGCAACACACGCAAGGTTGACACCGAGCGATGAATGCGACATCAAGAGCCTCTCAGATCTCCATGTCGTCATCCAGTAAGTCCACCTCCACTTGCCATACCCTCTACCCATACTAATACGTGAACAGTTCCAGCGGCGACATGACAAGAAAAGCAAGCGACTGCGGACTATTCCGCCAATTCGACCTCCCAGCTACTAGACCAACACTTCAAGACACCTTTGTCGAGCTCCCCCTGGAAAGACCACTCTCCATCGAAGTCGGCAACGATGGCATCATCGGACGTCGCGTATCCCTCTACTCACGGCTTGGATCTGGCCAAGATAAGATCGTGGCCGAAGGCATCGTCGGGTTCAACTTTTTGAGCGAAGCATCATCACCAGCCCCATCCTCACCATCGCCGTCAATCTGAAGCGCTGTGCTGAGGATAGGCCATCAAGGTGTCGCCGCTACCCGGTGTGAATCGCGAGGTGGCCGATAACACGCTACAAGGCTCGGGTCGGCTCATGCATGTATTAGCAAAGAGGACATAATCATTGGGGCTACAGTACGGTGACAATCGTTGTTGTTATTCATTGCGCGTTCTATCAAGGATAAAGGCATCACGGAACGAGGGCTGCATAGCTATGGAAGGCGCATAAATCACGGACTGCTTTAATGTTATACGAATAATTAACTATGAATATCTATTTCTATGCATTCAGACGGAATTACCCTGTTAGCCATGCGAAGAGTTGAAGGACCTTGATGGCTCTATGACGCCAGCGTCAACCCTATACAAGACACTCAGTCCTCTCAACCTGTATTTCTGGCTTGACTCGGCGGCTTGACTTGAACTTGAACGGTTCATGCTAATTAAACTTGTACATTAACACACGCTACCCTTCATTCCTCCAACGGCTTTTGCCTGCATACAACAAACCACTTCCTTAGCTCGCGAAACAACACTGACCGCACGCGTACATCGGCCAGCCCCCAATATCTATCCTCGCGACGGCGCTGGAGAATCGAGACAGTATCTGCCTGCCCATCTATTCCATATCCCTTTCTTGGCACCTGTAGAGGAATCAAGTGAGTTTCACAGTAATAAGGATACAAAAGACATACCGTCGCGGTTTTTTCTGCGAGAGACTCGATCCAATGTCTCCAAGCCACTGTTCTCAGTCACATGCAGAGTTCAGCTTGCATCAAGAGCAGATAGGTTACATCTCAACAACATATTAAAAAGACGATCAAAACATCTTTCATCCGTCCTTTTTTTTTTTTTTTTTCCTGAAATGCTTCGCTCTTTCTTTAGGACTCTTGTCATCTCATGGCACTCATAATGTGCGCGTCATGAGTTCTCATTTTAACCTCCTTGAGTGCCTGCCCCATCACCATGTCGTACCAAACATCCCTCCCAACATCAATCCTCGACCGTGATCAACACCACAATTATCCATCTCACAATCAAACAATCACTTTCATCCTCTAAACAATACATTCAACACATCATCACTTCTTTGGTGGCTGCCTCCTTAGCCAGTCTCGCCGCCCCCTGCACAGCCACACGACCCAGCCACGACGACAACTCACTACCAGACACTCCCCAATCCATCCCCAGCCCAGCCTCGCTGGTTCACCGCGCTTCGCCCGCCAACCAAGATGTGAAAAAACCAAACTTTTGGGCGGTCCCCGAGCGGGCCTATCCCTTTCTCCCTGA
The DNA here is from genome assembly GCF_023522795.1 of Fusarium solani. Lineage (NCBI taxonomy): Eukaryota > Fungi > Ascomycota > Sordariomycetes > Hypocreales > Nectriaceae > Fusarium > Fusarium solani. Next base: position 2,393,609 of record NW_027072147.1, on the reverse strand, counting down.
ATCACTTTCCTCGGTTCGATCCTTATTCAAAAAGGGGCTGCTGGGTCTTTCTTTCTCTCGCTTCAATCCCCAGTTTAAACACCGACAAAGGACCACTCCAAAGACAACACCAACAATGCCCTTTGTCGCCAACACTCCCGAGTCCCTCCTCTCCCGCTCTGACTCCAAGAACCCATCCTCAACATGCCGCGGCATAACCTCCAATGGCCGGCCCTGCCGTCGCCCCGTGCCCGCAAAGCCAGCAACTTCTAGACCCAGCACGCCCGACCCCCGCGACGAGTCCCTCTACTGCTGGCAGCACCGTGAGCAGGCGAGCATGTCTGCGCATTCGAGTCCCGGCCCGAGAGCCACTGCGACGCCTATCCTCGAGGGACGCACGAGTCTTGATACGCTGGCTGATAGGTTAGGGTTGGTGGAGTTGCAGGATAAGAAGAAGAGGAGGCAGAGGACGGATAGTGCAGGACGGAAGACGAGCAAGCCAAAGCCAACGCAGACTCTTTCCTGCTGCTTCTGCTTCTCTATTCCTCTCGAGGAAGTTCCCGAGACTCGTCCAGCGCGTCCTCAACCGCGTCCCGTTCAGCGAACCTCCATACCCGTTCCCCCAAAACACACCTCCAAACAGCGCCTATCCGCCTCGCAGGATACATCCCGTCGGTCTCGCAAGTCTACAGGTTCGCAAACGGGGCAGATCAAGGACTTTATCCCCGACTCGCTAGACACGACAACTGCTTCTGCCCTCATGACAGAGCTGGCACGTCCATTCGTAGATTCAGAAGAACCAGGCTTCATCTACATGTTCTGGCTCACGCCCACCTCCGACTCGACATCTCCACCCGTCGACGCCGCCCGCTCTCTTCTCTCCCCTCCATCGCCATCCCGTCCTGCACGATCCCGCCGTCCAAGCGACGTGGTCTCCTCATTCGCAGCCACAGACCCCTCAACCGCCCGCTCCACCATGCTCCTCAAGATTGGCCGCGCCTCCAACGTCCAGCGCCGGCTAAATCAATGGCAGCGGCAGTGTGGCCATGAGGTGGAGATGCTACGGTACTACCCCTACCTTCCCGGGTCGCAGGAGTCGTCTGGCGTGGTACCACATATGACGACCCACGTGCACCGTGTTGAGCGGTTGGTGCACATTGAGCTTGCGGGTATGGGGCTCAAGGCAAACGGGGGTAAGTGTGAGGCGTGCGGGAGAGAGCATAGAGAGTGGTTCGAAGTAGAGGCGACAAGGGGGGGCATCAGGGCGGTAGATGGAGTTATAAGGAGATGGATTGAGTGGGATGAGGCGAATCCATGAAGTTAACGATGATGATGGCATGATTTATAGCATAAGCGGGCATCGAGTTACAATCATATCACGAATACACGAATCACAAGCACACGATCAAGTCACACTCATCCGTAGACCTCAAATGTTACGTTTAACCAGACCCCAGAACACGGCCTTGGCTTCAGTAATTCAATCACTTATCCACCCATTCGCGCCTAGTCTACAAAGCAAAAGCACCCCACGCCGTCTACTAACAGATACTCATCAATCGTAAGAATACTCTTCGATCTTGTTCGAGGAACGTTACCGCCTCCACCTCGCAACGCAGTGCTACACGAACCGCACCTCGTCAAATAGACCCGCCCTGACTTGGACAAGACTCGCCAGTTCGAACAAGAAGGATTGTAGGATGATGACGTTGGTGACGATGTGAGAGACCGACACTGTAACTGGAGGCTCTTTCTCGGTCTTGGTCTCAGGGGTTGGGGGCTCGATAATCTCTGGTTGGACGTTCTCTTCTTTGAGGGCGACAGCAGCGGGAGCCTCGGCCTCTGGAGCCTCTGGAGTCTCAGTTGGAGACTCAGCTGGAGCCTCAGCTTCAGGGGCATCAGCTTCAGCAGCCTTGGTAACCTCCTTATCCTCAGTTTGAGCGACCTCTTCGACCTTGTCAGCCTCTTCAGTCTTGGCAGTCTCCCCAACCTCGGATTTAGGAGCCTCCTGCTCAGGGGAAACGGCTTCAACGGCACCAGTCTCTTCACCCTCCGGCTTCGTTTCGTCCTTAGTCTCAGCATCAGAGGGCGCTGGCTTAACATCTTCAGCTTCCTCCGCCTCTGCCGTCTCGACCGGCTCGGGCATCGGCTTCTTGTCAAATGTAAGAGGGATGGGATCAATTTTGGGTTCTGGCAGACCAACCCTCTTAGCAAGAATGGTCTGGTCCATGGCCGCAAACTCTGCCATCTGTCGGGCAAGTGCCTCCTCCTTGGCCTTCTGGACTGGGTCGGTGTGGTCCCGGCCCTTGTTCGGAGAGCGACTGCGTCCGGGCGTGCCTCGTCCTCTGCTGTGCGAGAGCTCCTTCGAGGGAGCCAAGCCTGACTTGCCATGTGTCCCGCTGCCGCTTCCAGAGCTTCGAGACATCTCTTTGCGTCCTCGGGGACTGTTGGGGCGGCTAGGCGTTCCCAGTTCTGAAAGCAGACGGTGAGCTAGACCCTCCAGCGCCGAAGGTCGAGACGGAGATCCATTACGGGAAGCCTCCTCGAGACTTCGTCGATCGGGCGTGTCCTGCTGTGCGGGAGTGGGCTTTGGAGTAGGGCCCGAGCTGTGCAGCATCTGATCAGCTGTCTTAAAGGCATCACGTCGTTGCTGCACCAGCTCTTCAAAGCGAGGTATGGTCTGCTTGTATGACAAAACCTGCTCCTCCAATAGCTTGAGGACGTTGAACACTCGCGGCAGAGAAGCTTGTGACCATTGTGGCCGTTGTCGGCATCTTTCCATAGCCTTGAGCTGCTCCTGCTCAGGAGACGTCGGCAGCTCTTCAAGGTCTTCGTCCATCTCGGTGTCCACTGTCTCATCATCGTCATGCTTGCGTTGCTTCTTTTCATCCTCGTCATACTTGTACGTGGTTGGGTTACGCGCCAGCCATCCTTCAATCTTCATAAAACCGCAGATGGCTAGGTTCACAAGTGTTTCCGTCACAGAGAGATTGGTCTCCACTGGGTTGACAAAGAAGGTCTCGAGAAGATCCAGCAGCGCATTGAGAAGGGGGTCGTCGGGTCGGAGAGTATGCTCTCCAACGTCCCTGGGAGCTCCAGGGAGGCTGTCAGGGAGTCGCTGGTTGGTTGTCGACACCCTTGGCGCAACAAGCTTGAGTGAGCATGGGTGGCTTTCAAGCTTGGACATGGTATCCCTCAGAACAGCCTCGTACACCTCGTCAAAGTTGTCGTCTCCTCCTATTGTTCCAGCCAATGACATGATGTATTCGACCTCTTGCTCTTGCGCTCCGACTGTTCGAACCGTATTCTGGAGAGGGAGGATCTCGGTTTTGAGAAGAGTGATTACAGCATATCGATGGTGTCGCTTGAGAATAGCTGACACCAGCTGTAGAGTGACGTGAATTGTCTGCTGGTTTTGCGACCTCAGACACGCAAGAATGAGGTCCACGAGGTTGAACAGTAAAGGAGTAGCCGTAATGTCAGACTTCTCAGCCAGCATGGTAGCAAGGTCCATTGACTTGCGCTTTCGTGCCTTGCTAACTGAGGAGCTCGAGCCCGGTCGCCCAGAAGATACAGAGTCGGGCAGGGCAAGGAGGTAGTGAAGAATAAGGTTAATCATATCGGGGTGATCAAGGGATTCGAGGATGCGACGTAGATAAGTCAATACAGCCACTGACGAGCCTCCATCAATATCGGATGATTCGAGCAGTGAGGGGTATCTAAGCTGTTAGTAGGAACTGACAGCATGTGTAGGGCATACTCACAATAGCTGTTGTAGAAAAATAACTTGAAAGTGCTCCAGCAGAGTCGACTTGACCTCCACCGACCGACAGTGGTTCAAGACATCCTGCCAAAACAAAAGATGCGATAGGAAAGTCTCAAGGTGGGACTGAAACTCGGGGGAGCACGAGCTGATAATCTCATAATTAGAAGTAGGATGTTCGTAGTCGGAGAAGGCGAGAATAGGGGGCAGGTCATGGGGGAGATGGTCGATCACCAACTTGCGGCTCAGCTGGCTGTATAGAGCACCAAGACCAGTGGCCATCAAAGTCGACAGATCGCTCTCGACAATCCACTGCTCTAGCGGTCCAGAGCTCGACGCCGCCTCGATGATGTAAAGCAAGCCCGTTCGTGCAAAGTCGCCCACCTTGCCCTCATGATGGATATAGTCCATGAGGATGTAAAACAGAGGAAAGTCGGCTCGTTGCGTCCGCCCAACAAACGCTTCGCGATTATCCTCGTCCTTCTCCCTCTGCTGGAGCGCCACGCCGCGGTGCGTCTTGAACCATGCTGGCAAGATACTCGGGTCCAGCCGAATCTTGGTGGTGATGTTGAATGCAAGCTCGACAACGCGCGACTCGGTATCCAGGCCGAGGCGCACACTATTAACGCCGGTGATGCGGACGAGGAGGTTGGTCAAGCTGGCGGCAAAGGTCTGGTTCTCGACGAAAGCCTCCTCTTCGCTCTCAATCAGAGTCGCAAAGAAGAGGACAGCTTCCTTGATGATCCACTCATTGTACGAAGTCGTGGCGATCTTGCCGATGGGGATGTAGATCTGCTTAAGCGAGCAGTACTGGATGCATGGATGCGGAAGAGGTCGGCGGCTCTCGTCGCTTAGGATGTTGGTGAGCTCTTGGAGGCGGATCTCGAGTGTCTCGGCAGCGTCGCTATCTCGGGATAGGTTGGACGAGGTCCTCCAAGTCGACTGGGTCGGTCAGCAAAGGTGGCATGCATGAGGGCACGTTGGCGGAGTCTCACAAGTAAATGGCCGTATTCCTTCTCAAACCGGTGAAGGCGCTTCGCAGGATCCTTTGCCTGGTCCTTGCGGGAGCTCCCGGAGGAGAGGGGGCTCAACAGGCGCGACCACTATCATGACGAGGGACAGTTAGCTACCTAGGTAGGGGAGGGGGCCCCAGATCTGCGGGTGAAGCACGTCTACGGGAGACTCACAAAATCCATGGCGCTGTTGGAGTCATCTCCAGGCGACTATGGTGAGAAAAGACGTGACCTTGACCGCATTCCGCCGCGGGGGATACTTGTAAGTTGTCGTGTTGAGAGCTGGCGTCGCTGTCCAGTCTCAGGAGGCATGTCCCTGGAGGGTGTGGCTGTGGCTGAAAAGTGTGGCTGGTGTTGAGGTCCAGGGTAGATGGCTTTGCTAGACTCTTTGAGGTCTGAACAAGATTGGGGATTGGGGATGCATTAGGTGTCTAATCACGATGTTGTTTAACTACTTTCATTATCTTAGCACTTTCTTCTCCTCCTTCCCCTTTTCCCTTACTCCTTTCTGTGTAATGGACATGCGTTGAGATGTGCAATCAAGGGTCACGATTTAATACGAGGGGTTCCACATGAATGTCTGAGGCTCTTGATACGACTTCATGCGACATCATGCGAAAGGGCAAACCACAGAAGCACACTCACTACCACAAAGGAGGTACATTTCTCAAACCAAGCTGTGCCAAGTAACGTGCCGCTAATCGGCCATTCGAAATCCATTTTCCCACAGCGAGTGAGCATTTAAGTAGCGAGTGCTGTTGACACAGTCGAGACTCATCCCGTGTTCTCGCCTGCGTTGCTTAACTTGTCGCATCGTTTCCTGACCATTACAAGCCCCTGTGCCATGCGGTCGAGCTGTCTTTGGTGACTTTGAAGCCGCAGGTTTTGGAATTCTTGTATGCGGCGCAGGTGACGTTCCAGGCTTTCTCGCTCCTCCTCTTCCTGGCGCCTGAATTTGTCCATGAAGGCACCGGCATCCCGCTTCCACTTGTCGAGGGTGGCGGACCCCTTCGCAATCTTCTCATAAACGACGGATGTGACGCGGCGCTGGAAGCCCAAATACTGACGCTCCATCTTGCCAGGGCGAGGATAGTAAAGGCGGTCCTGTGAGAGGGGATTAGGGGATGAACAGGCATGAAGGGAAGGGAAGGGAAAACCCACAGGGAGTTTGCGGTGCTTGCACTGTCGCTTAGTCTCCGGCGAAGGCGTCTTCTGACCTTCTGTGGATGCGTTCTCTGGGACGGGTGCGTCTTTGCCCGAGGGCAGGGCAGTGGTGGGTGGTTTCGCGCTATCTTGCTCAGCGCCATCGGCCTGGGCAGCCTGCTGGTCGACAAGAGCGCAGTATTCTTGGAGAATACGTTTTCTGCGCTCCCTTCTGCGTCGCTTGGGGTTTTTCGTTTTCCGAGCGCGTGACATGGTGGTGTCCAGTTGGATGTTGGTGCTCCGGTACTGATTCAGGGGTAAATGGGAACTGGAGAATGATATCTTCAAAACTAGGCCAAAATGATGTAGCTTGGAGTATAATGAAGAAGAAAAGGATCGATTACCAAAGGAAAGTAGGACTTGTCTTTTTTGCGTTGTGTGGGGGTCAACCTCTGGTGCCAGTGCTGGCAGTGCTGGCCAGCCGACATCACCACCTCCTCACTCCAACCTCACTTCAACCTCACTTTCTGCCGCCCCTCGCAATCAGCCCGCAACGCGGTGAGAAAAGGATCCACTTTCAGCTATTGTTCTGTCTGAACAATAGAGAACAATAGAAAATCAGAAAATCAGTCAACCGAATTGGGAAAAATAGGGCAAACGCCCGGCAGAATCACAGTCAACGCACCGTGCAATCAGCCCTCCTCCCACCGCCCTGCCGGCTGCCTATATTTACCCCTCTCTCCTCCCCTCACCATCTCTTCTTTCTTTATCCTTTATCATATCTGGGCACGACCACAAAGGCTTCTCTTCTTACTTTTTCTTCTCTACCATCGATCGACGCCTTTCCCCAACCCATACCTTCAGCTCTTCGCACATCTCATCCACCCACACCATTCACCATGTCCAACATCAAGCAGCTCAGCAAGGCCGATCTGGGCAATCTGAACAGCGAGGAGCGTCTTATCCTTGCTCAGATGCGCACCCGGACTCAACGCGATGTCGGCCGCACACCCACCCCTGAGATTGTAAGTCATCCGCCCTGGTCTCCATAGCTTGAACTTTGCTGATCAGGCTTGTACAGAATGATGTGGAAATGTCTACTCCTGCTTCCTCCCCTCAGAAGGTATGTCTGCTTTTCTTTTCTCGTCCACCCTCGCTTGCACTCCTCGAGGACGCGCTTCTTCCTTGCACATGAGCCAGAAGCACAAAGCCCCTCAGCTTGGCGACAGGTGACGGCATCATCTGATGCTGCCATCGGAAGCTGAGTCCTGACCTGCGATTCAGATGTTCGGGCACAGCCCAAATGAACATCTCCAAGCCCAGCTTGGACTAGCAGATCGGGTCGCTTCTAGATTCTCAAAGCCTTGTTCCCAAGACACCTTGCCTGGAGAAGCTGTATCTTATCCAGGGGAGACTCGGCTCTTCAGTCTTACGCCCCGGGCAACGAATGGGTGTCTTCAAGCTCAGTCTTGAATACTTGGCTTTGAGAATCGCGGCTTCATACCAGCTTATTCCGAGAGTACGCTCCACATTTGCCTAGTTGCGCGCCGCCATGGCTCTTGAGTCTGCTCTGACAGACCGCGTGGAGAGCGTCCAGAGTGTCACTTGGTGTGTTCTGGGGCTGGAAGGCGAGGTTCAGAAGTGCTTGTCCGAACAGGATCCAAAGTGCAGAACGAGGTGCAGACATACTCAGCTCATGGACTCTTGGCTGATTGGATGTGAACAGACGACCTCTACCGACCTCACGAGCACCGCCTTCGACGAGGCTGCTCGTCTCGACGCGCGACTGGAGCGGATCGAATTGAAGCATACCAAGGCTCTCGAGAGCCACGCCCAAGAGATCGAACGACAGGCCGGCGCGATCGGCGAGATGGACGAGCTGATCCTCACCTGCGGCAGAGAGTTCTCACGCGTCGAGAGCGATGCCGATAACACCAACGGCATGCTGCTGTGCTTTGAGCGCCAGATCGAAGAGCATGCCGCAAGGCAGGACGCCAAGATCAACGAGCTGGCAAAGACCGTAAGTCACCTTACTCCTAAGTCTTGGATCACGACCAAGCTGACTGTTTGCCTACCCATAGATCCGAGACTAGGGAAGAAGGCAGGGCATGCTGTAGGACAGCAATGCCACCAGACTGGCTGCGATCGAGGCCAGGCTGGCTAGACTTGAGGAGATGATGGTGAGCCTCATGGACAGCCAGAACATCGAGAAGCTGGGCAACATGGCTGTATGAGGGACTCGGAGGTTGGAGAATGTGGTCTTGTTATAATGATTGATGATGATGATACCCCGATCAAATGGCACACCAAAGGTAGAATAATGGAGCAATCGAATGTGTTGATCATTTCACGACAATAATCTCTTTGTCCCCCATCCTTTCCAGTGACCGATAAAGCCAGCCTCCCCGAGATGATGGCCGTAGATGTACCAGGTGACGCGACTGGCACGTTAGAGGAGGCCGAGTGAAGTCAAGACACGGCGGCTGTGATTAACGAGGCCGACTGTTAATAAACTGATAACCATGAGAAAAAGTGAATGACGAAAGATCGAAGACAAGGATAGGTCACTGGGGACAATGATATTATTGGGCAAGGGTCAATACGACGGCGATTATCGCCCAGCTCAGTCAGCCCATAACCAGAGACATACCTATCGTTAAGAGCCGTGCGGATATGGAGATTATTTCTGATGTTAAATGGTTAATGGAATTCAATGGAAAATATAGACGCGACAGGTCAGAGCGAGAATGACGACTTACGAGAGAGAGGAATAAGAAACTGAGCTGAAGTAGCACGGGTCAGGACTCCGTGAAGATTTCGACACTTGTCAGGATTTAAGCGTCATGGCCATCACAGGCTGCTTTGAAAGCGGGACAAGTATCCGGGTAATTCCATGCCAGCCGTGACCTGGTCAAGCTTGCTTCATCTATTTCGACGTCCGTTCAGGATGGCCACCTGGCGCTCGTGGGCATCACCATCATCTCAATCTTCCGTCGCTGCAGCAAGTCTGTTTGGAAGGCACTAGAGAGGTACCGGGAAGGGTTCACCGCACCCTCATACATCCCGAGAATTGTCAGATATCATCGGCTAGAGCGTCAACATAAAGGATACCTTGTCGCTGTGGTATGTAGTCAAATCCAGGCTGGGTTAGCTTCAAGGGTCCACCCCATTCACCTCTGCCAAGACCACGGACCTGTCCAATCGTGGCTCAACAAACATTAGAGACAACAGAGGGAAGCGGTCACGGTACACCGCCTCACGCTGGCTGGGAAATCATATAACAAAGGCACTACTTTTATTCACCTGCAAGAGCTATTCACAGCCTAGCCATCTCGAATCAAACCAAACAGCCGCGTCCACCAGTTACAGATCTCCATCAAGTCCAAACGCATCGCTCACACAGCTGTGCAGACACTCAAGGGCTTGTCGGATCACCGCTGCTGCCGGTGCTACCGCCACCGCTTCCGCTGGCCCTGGTACGACTCGCCCAGATGTGTCTGACTCGATGAGACTCCATGGGTGGCGACGCATACTCCTCATCGCTCGACTGCGTGAAGCCGCTGACGTTACTCAGCATGCTGGAGCTGCGTCCTCTAGATCGGGTCACTCGTGGCTCAAAAGACGAGGCAGTCGGCGGGGGCTGCCAAAGCGACATGGACGGGAGTGCAGGAGCAGAAACAGAAGGAAGGACATCGCTGGAACCCTGCCAGAGACCGGTCGGGTAATGCGGAGGAGCTGTGGGATCAGGATTCCAAGTACTCGTCGTGGTCGTGGTGGGTTGGAAAGGAGGACCAAGGTGCGGGTGGCCTGCATCAGCCAGCTCATACGCCATGCCGTTGGCCGAGTTGATGAACTCGTGGAAGCTCTGCAGCTGCATCTGGGCGTTCCTGATGTGCTCAGCCCGAGCCGCGTTGTCAGCACGGACTTGGGCAAGCCGCTCATTGTAGTTCGCTTCGATGCCGGCTACATGCTCCTGCCAGACATTACGTTCCTGGTTGCGTCGTTCGGCTTCGTCAAGACCGCGGTTGTTAGCATCGGTGATGTTGGCAAGCTCGTTCTCAACCTTGGCAATGCGCGTGGCGACCTTATTTCGGCGAGTGTTGAGGTTAGACTTTTCAACCTCCTTGGCCTTGATCTCCTTCTCCAGTCCGACCTTGTGTTCCTTGAACGCTTTCTGAGCTGTATCAAAAACCTTCTTTTCACTGCTGTATTGTCTCTCGACTCTCTTCTTATGCTCGAGGAGGTCAGGCGAGTGGTCAAAGTTTTTGAGCTGTTCAGTAATCTCCTTGGTCTCCCGCTCGGCTTGCGTTTTTCCAAGTTCCTGTTGGCGAATCTTTTGTCTGAATTTTTCGTCGTGGTTTCCGGCAGACGCAAGTTGGTTATCCAAGAGCTCATTGTCCTTTCTGAGACTGCTGGCCCGGTTCTTAAACTCCTTTCGAAGAGTCTTGAGGCGTGACTTTTCCTCGTTGAACTTCAGCTCAACCGCAGCAAGCGAAGTCCTGAGAGTCGTGGCGGGGGAATCCGGTCGAAGAGAACGTTGTCCATTGGCCACGGGAGGGGGGACACCGTCCGCCTCTCGCTGCGTGGCCTGGATGGTCCTGATGCTGGTCGAGAAAAGAACCTTGTCCGTCTGGCTGTCTAGAAACTCGCACTCGTACTTGGAAGCAGGTCGGAGTCCGTAGATATCGCCCGTCCAACGCACACCCTCTCGTGAATCCTCCGGGGATTCCTCGATAGGAAACATGCGCGTAGGCTGCCAGACAGCGTTGTTAACCCGGACGTAGAAAGGCTTCGAAGTGTCGATATTGGAAGGTCGCGAGTCCTCGCCTGAAGACTCGACCGATCGCGGTGCGTCGTCATCGATTTCGGGGAAATGGCTGGTGCTGAAACATACTTCATCGCTTCCGATGTAGGATATCCATATTTGGCTGGGTTGGTTGTTGAAAGGAGCGTTTCCAAGGTTGTGAATGTCAGTTGCGTTGGTCCCAGCCGACTCTGAGGCCGCATGGGACAGCTCATATTCCTTCACTACAACAATCTTTGTGCTCGCTAGTGCCGCCCATAGTGGCTGCTGTAGGCGAACTTGAGTGCTTTGCTTTCTTCTTTTTTTGCTTGTTGACACAGGAGGCGCTGATTGCAGCCCTGTCTCTGTATCGGGCGTCGCGAATCCTCCCTCGTTGGCCGTGTCACCTACCACGCTGGGTGGCTTCCCGGCCTCGGGATCGCTGGCTCCGACAGAGGCATTGGCCTTTTCGCGCCTCAAATACCATTCTCGAACATATCGTACGATGCCCTGTGTCAAGATGTGAATAGCCAAAACGCTCCTCACCCACCCATATGCACTCCTCTTATCGTACACGCTCGAGGTGGGGTTGAGAGAGCTGTTGAAAACATGAGGGATTCGCCAATGCTCCGGGATGTGGCGAGCCACGCGACCCCAGTGAGCTTTAGTCCCTCGGAGTAGATGATGGCCAACCACCCACATGAAGCATGTGGTGAGTCCTCTCGAAGTTCCGTCCCTCGTGCTGGTTCCTCCTCCTAGAGTAATGGCAATGACTGGCTTGGCGAAATCTAGAATTGCATCCTGGATTGGACCCCACAGGAAAAGCCATATCAGAAGGAAGAAGAAATCCATACACAAAACCGTGACCAGGGATGGCATAGTAGAGTTTCCGTCAAAGATCTCGGCGAGGTTGATGTTCATGCCCGAGCTGGTCGTGACGGGAGGGACAAAGGTGAGGAACGTGAAGATGGTGTAGATGACCGTGAGCGAGAGCGATGGGACGTGCATGAGGATGATCAAAATCGCGAGCGTATCCTGCATGGGCAGAGTCTTGAGGACGGTGGTGGCGAGATCGAATGGACCCGAGTCGCGGTGGACGTCGGCGTTCTTCATGGCATTGACATCGATCTGACGGTGCCCGGCGTCGACGACACCATTGGCGCCGCCGGAGTTGGACGAGTCGGAGGACATTTCGGATACGGCGCCGAGCGAGGAGCGGCGGGGATCGTCGTTGGCGCGAGAATCGTTGGAGGCATCATAAACGCAGTGCTTGTAGGAACCGTTGGTGAGGCCGTTGGCTGGCGTCGACTGCCCTGCAGCGCCGGCGACGCCTTGGTCGGATCGGCGAGCAGAGCTGTCGAGCTGCCCTGAGCCCTTCTTGTCTGAAGATCGCTTGGCCGGGCCTACAAGGCCATTCTCATGACGAGTGTCGCGGTGACTGGCGGCGCCTTGCTGTCGCTTGCCCGAACCTGGAGCGCGAGGCATGCGCAACGACTTTGACCTCTTACCACAGTCTGACGGACCCAAGCACCTCTTCGGACCAGGGCCGGCAGCCGGGGCAAGCCTTTCGAGATGAAGGGCTTGAAAGGTCGAGGGATTTGGCTAGTTGAAAGCCTAGACTGATTTTGTCGGCCACCTAGTACGAACCGAGGGGCAGAGAATCTGATATCGAAGTCGAGGTCGGCAGGAAAGGTAGGAAAGTCGTTGCGACAATAGAGTTCGGGGTCGACATATGCATTCGAATCGGTGGGCGTCCAGACGGATCACAGCAAAAACAACGGTCGAGGGACCTGACGTGAAAACGATAAGGACCGGCAAGGAGGGGGACTACTCGTCGGCTCGAGAAGCGAAAAATGTGGCTAGTATCGGCCGGAGGGCCTCAGGGAGCGAATGTGTCGTGTAGTTCTGCCTGATTTACGAGACGCTACAAACTGTGCGAGGTTGTTGATGTGGATAAGAGTTGAAGTTGGTGGAGGTGGGAGATTTTTGGCTGTCGAGGCCAGGCTCGTGCTTGTGGAAGTAAGAGAAATGGAAAGGAATGGAGCGACCGAATGCAAAAGGATGGATGGACGGGAACGGGAATAGCGAGCGAGGCAGTGGGCGGGGTGCTGGGATGCGGATTCACACTGTGCCACGGGGGGCTGCCATAGGGCCATGGTCCACTGAGCCCACTGTAGATTTAGTGGCTGAACAGGTCGGGTCCAGGGCTCGAGGCCCAGCTGCGTTCAGAACCACATTATCACGAGCCGCGAGGGGTCCAGGGCGGAATTGAGGGGGACCTGGGTCTACCTGAGGTGAGCGCTAAAGGCGTGTCAATAGGTGGGGAAGTACGAGCGTTGCAGGTATCGGTGGGTACCGATTCGTGTCAGTGAGTCGATAATTGGCCCTGGGCCGTCGGGTCAGCGAGGAGCGTGTCAAGCTTTGCTGCGCCGCGCTTCCTTCTCTTCTCCTCGCGAGCGAGCGGTTAAACGTTGGTCTTCTGGCAAGAGGGTTTGATACAAGATTCGTACAAAGTTCCCGGTGCTTCCTTGATCAAATGCCAACGGATCAGGTACCCAGGAACAAGGTTGGGTCGGATGAGACGAGGCGCTACTCTGCGCTGACTGTGTCCACGATCGACCAATCGACCAGCCCTAATCAACTCATGACACGGGGAGCTCATCTGTCAATGCATCCATTCGTCCATGGCATATGATAAGGACGATCGATGTAGAAACACTACCTCAAATACCGAGGCTGGCTCTCGAATTCCGTAACGGAGTTTTGCCTGGAAAACCAAGTTGGAGGAGGGCTTGGAGTCCTCTCCACAATCAATCGCACCGTCTTGAATACTGTGCGAGCCCTGCTTTTGGCAAAGGAAAGAAGGCGCGAAACAATTGGCAGGCTGCTCCATCCACATCCGTCACAAGACCAAAGCTTTGATTGATTGACAGACAGATGCAAAGTTGACAGTCTCACTCCTTCATAAACAAACCACGTTGATTGGCGCATCACCGCGTCTTGGTCTATTCATGACGTGAGGAGACAATCGACAATTATTGCGACTTGGCCTCGTGTCTCAAGATGACCATGAATACCACGACAACGGCATGATTGACTGACTGACTCCCTTTACCTGCATCCGCGTATCCGGATCTTCTCACAAGATGGCTTCTGCCTTTCATAAGACAAACACAACGTGTGCGTGCGTGCGCACGCCATCGCTTGCACCCTCTGTCACGGGCTTGGTCAGGGTTCACCCCGGGACTCCCGGTCTCGTCTCAGCTCCCTCCGCAAAACAGACAACATCATCCAGCCTCATCAGATGGTACGGCGCGGTACCTGTCTTCTCTCACCTGGTTACATACATACCTGCCTGGCCCTGAAGCGAAGCCCTCACCTCGGCAGCCTCCGGTGGCCACATTGCTGGCTCGCCTTGGACGAATCGCCGAGTAGCGCCCCAGATGTTAAGCTTTTGGCGGTCGCCCCTCAGCTCGGCCGGATCAAGGTGAAACTTGGGAAGACGGCCGATACCACCTCTTGGTCATTTTTCCCTCCAAGGCCTGTGTTTTGCTACTGACGTCGTTTACGCCACGGACTGCCGATTGGGGGAAAGGGCCTGGGTCGATCAAGGGGAAATGGGCCGGCCATGGGCATGGCAGCAAGGGTTATTGAACCATGTTTCCAGGATCATCAATCCCTGGCTACCTACGGACACGGACGATGAAAGTCCTTTGGCTTGAGTCGTGTCGAAACGCCCATGCCATGCAGAGAGCGTGGTGGCTGATTTTGAACGAGCAACGTGGGTTGGTTGATGCTGTGTCAGGTAAGTTGGCCGTCACACAGTCACAGTCTGTAACTGAGAGATATCAGATCTCAATTGCTTCAGATCCTCTTCAACTCTTTCAGTCTCTGCTCGTTTACAACCTGGTCTCGCGCATCCTTCAATCTCTCGTCCCGCTTTTGACCAACATTATCACGACCGATGCTTAGCTCAACTTGGACCATCGCCGATTGTGACCAGCATCGCAGGCCTTCTTGTCCAATCCTACGCTGTACTTACTCTTTAGGAACTTTCGCCTGTTGTCTTTATCCAGAATACTACTCAGTTGCAGCATGTCGCACTCACAAGACCCCTGCTAGAACGCACAAGTCTCTTCAAGTCCCCACCCCTGGTAAATGATACCTGCACCACTGGCCGCAACAACACCAGCAAAACCCCCTCATTACTCAGTCACGACCGACAACAGACGCGCCGATCGTCCCGCTATTTTTGCTCTGCGAATGGAGTATCTCGCCGTGAACCAGATCTGCTGCCACGGCATAAACGGTCAGGGTGCAAGGCCCTGCTCATCCATGCTTGCGCCCTCTCCACACGACAGATCCCATCCACTCATGGCCTGGCATGTGCGCTATGGCAAGGACAAGCCCCGGAGCCATGTCTGTCGTGTCAGACCGCCGCTTTCACCTTGGCCTTGGTCTTTGTTATTTTCCGAGGCCTTTTTCCTTGGCCAAGGGAGGACTATCCCATAACGAGAATGCACGATCGTGCTTCTCGGTAATTTGCCCTCGATTCTCGGTAGATAGATTCAGCTCGCCTTGGATCCATTCTCAACTCACATGCTCGGGTCTCGCTTCAACAATACAGGGATGAGGAGGCCGATACTTGCAAGGAGGACGACGATCATGGTCGCTCTAGCAAATCGCAACACTACGCCCGCATCTTGGCTCTGGCCTTGGTCCCTTTGATGCCGCCGGCGCCGGCACTTGTCTTGATTTTCTTTGGTCCGCCTTATCACGCCGTCCCTGCACAACATCCTCCATCACGCATTGCGGCCATGCTAGCAACAAGCCGTGTGCAAGAGCCAGAGCCAGAGCCCGCGGGATGGTCGTGGTCAAATGACGGTGAGGGGTTATCCGGTTGCTGCTGGGTTACCGTGACGGTCTGCTCTAGGCAGTGATTTGCTTGCCTACGGCGGCAGTCTCTGGCGGCAGTGGCCTGACTCTAATGTCGTTTGCCTCGCTGATCATCTCGAGCTTCTCCACGGTCAGAGCCAGTCCCGGAGCCGAACCCTGAAGGCCCCAACGGCAGTCGAAGCGACCAGCACCACCAGCTCCCTGGTCTGGACCCTTTTCGAGGGCGGGGATCGCTGTACAGTAGCTCTGGCCGCGCGCGGGATGCGCCGTGCTGCATGAAGGGCGCCACTCCAAGCTGGCGTTTTTAGCTGGGAGGCTCTGGTGTCTGTCAGAGACATCCATGGCTTTGTCAGGTTGTCTCTGCAGAAGCGCCCGGTTACGATCCCGATGCGTGGTTTTCTCTGGGGAGCTGACGTCGGATGCTTCCAGATATGGGACTTGATTGACATGCAAATCCTCTCAAAGATCGTCTTGCGTTATCACGATGGAGTGTCTCTTGACCTACTTCCATAATAGGTAAACCGGAGGTTGCTTGAAACATTCCGTCCCATCCAACAGGCTCGAAACAACCACAACACCATGGTGATTGGATCGCAACACTTGGGGATACCCAGCGTCATGCTATTTTCGTGGGATGCTCCCTTCAAGTGCCTCCCACCCTTCTCCTGCACACGACGCATCTCTTTGCTGCGCGTGACGACAACCCGGCACCAATCAACCCCGACCACGCCGATGGGAACAAGACGGTGTGTTGGGAGGTTGCCGCGCCCGTTACACGATAACTTGGTGCTACGAAGCGTTTAGCCACACCGTTTTGTGCTTGCTTTTTTCCCCTTTTCCGCGCCGTTTTTTCTTCGCGGGTCTTCCGGGTGTCGCGTGCTTGCGAGACAAGGGCTGTCTATGGATGAATGAAATCCCGGACATGGGGTATCGTCAAGGTGAGCAGGGCTTGTGAAGGTGAGCACGGTGAGATACGGGGATCGTATCGAGCTTTGAACAAAACTGACGTCTCTAGATGACCCCATTTCTTTGATGTGATTTTGTCTCTGCTGGCTTGCTCTCGCAAGCAGTGGATGTATGCTGTTATGGTACAATATCTCTCCCGAACTCAAGGCTCATGTCCTCAACTTTTGGTGGAAGGCTCAGCACTGTTTTGCTCTGGCTGAGCGTCGATCTCTTCTGGCTTTTTAGTTTGAGACTCGGCTTCTTCCTCCTCCACTTGGGCTTTTGCCTCTTCCTCCTTTTTGGCTTTGGCCTCAGCCTCCTTCAAGTAGATATCGTCCCAAACCTCACGCTCCAGCTTATAAAAGCTGTCCATTGTCTCCCGTAGCAGCGAAGCATCAGAGACACAGTCGTTCGGGGCGAGTTTGAATATTTCTTTCACCGTCGACTCCCACGTCGGTATGTCGAGACGGGCATTTCGTTTATTGTATGGCACAAGGTTGATGTTTACCCTCCCGAGGGATTTCCTCATGCCGGCGGTGACGAGGTTCACCATAAGTGAGAACTTGTTTCCTCCTGCTGCGAGGACGTATGCCTCAACGGGGAGACGTCGGGGTCCGTTTACTGTGTGCTGCGTCATGTTGGTCTGGCATTCGCTCCAAGGGAGAGCAGTAGTGACTTACATGGATGACACCGCCACGGTTGGTAGAGTCGTATGCTATTCTCACTTCTGTTTCTGTAAACCCAAAAGAGCCCCTCAATGACTCTACGCCCTCGGCCTTTTCCAAGATATGGCCTGTCCATTGCCGCGCCGCCTTGAGAGCCAAGTCGAACAACCCTTCGATAGTGATGGATCCACGCTGGGAAGAGAAGAAACAAGTCAGCACCCGTACCAGCACAACAGAAAAAAATCAATTCGGCTTCAACAAACCTTGGGCTTGAAAACATGATCGACATGCCACTCCTCCGTCTGCAGCCGGTACATGGTGAACTTGTCAAAACTGGCATCGCCCTGATCCTTCGGGGGCATGCTCAGCCGAAAACTCGGCTTGGTAGCCTCATTCAGCACGTCGCCGATCCTGTTGACCTGCCCCGTACTGATACCTGAGTACACCATGACGCCCATGTCCTGGTACATGGAGCGCAGGCTCTTCCTCCTGTCCGCATCGTTCGGGTCCTTGGGGATGCCGCCTCGCCGCGGCTGCAGGCCGGGCTGGATGTTCCGGAGATTCGGAAAGACTCTTGTTGCGGGTGTTGAGCGCCGGGAAAATAATCTCGCAGGAGGTTTCGGAGCCATGGTGAACGGTCAATTGGGCGTATCTTGGTGGGTGGTTTGATGCTGGGAGGTTGTTTGGAAAGGTTGGTTTGTGGCTGAAGCTGTAGCGGGGTGGAATAACTTGAGGTAGCCTTGCATGGGTGGAGGCTGATGTGGCGATGCGGGGGTGGTTGAGCCACAACCTGGGGAGGGACATGTCGACTCGGCATCATACATTCGGCTTCATACTTGAAGTAGTGCTATTGAACCTGTGGGCGTTGGATCATGCAGACGCGAGATGGCGAGTCTTAACCCCGAGTTACGACGGCAAGTCATTGCCATCTACAAAGGTCTGAGAACCTCAAGCTCGGCTCTCCATCGAGGGGTTACACTGACGCCTCGGTAGAGCTGCTATATCTTGGCCGAGAATACCCCCTCGGCTTCGACTACTTTCGTCCTCGTCTACACAAGGCCTTCATCTCCAAGGCTGCTGAGCGCGACGAGGACAAGATCCGGCAGGGCATTGCGCAGGCTGAATACGTCAAGAAGGGTGAGATCCCCTAGCCAGACTCATGTATCACACGTACTGACTTGTTGCAGAGATCGAAGCATTGTAAGTGAGGTTGTTCCTTTCTTGTTGAATGTGCTACGTGCGAGCGGACTCACTCGCTTCACCAACAACTGTCTTCTCACGGGGCATCCCTTCATGTTTGGCCATCAAGATGTTGGTTCAAGCATCAATTCATCCGTCTATTCGGAAAACACTACCCAAATTCATATCATTTTCCCACCCATCCGTCCAAACCACCTCATCAAAAAGCCTCCATAAATCATGGCAAAAAAGCTGCAAGCCGAAAACAGCACGAGTATGTACGGCATCAGCGTCTCGGTGTTCCTGTTCACACGAGCAAAAGAAAATATCCAAGAAACCTCATTTGTCCCGAGGCAAGCCATGTCCAGAAAAAACATATTCTCATCCTTTCATCCTCTTCCATTCTCCAACCTCGCCCATCCCCTGCCAAAATTCCAAGCCTGGTCCTTGCTATATTTGCTAATCATCTGGGTATAGGTACTATTTAAAAAGGTATCGCACTTTGAGAAAACGGTATGATGCCGACGCGTAAAGGGGGTATGTAGAAGATGCTGGTATCGAAAGGCGTGAGGAAGTTGAGAGAGAGATCGTGACGGAGTAGTCGAATAGCCAAGCCGTATCGGGATATAGGACATGTGCCCCCACGTTGTGACCGCGGGAGCATTCCAGCCCTGGCATCAGATAGAAACTATTGCCAGATCGTCTGCTGTCACCCACGTGGGTGACTTTCTTTGCTTTTGTGTGATGCCCCCGTGGCTTAACCAGCGGGAACGAGTCTCTTCTTCGCTGTCCATGCTCCCACCTCCAAGCACTCTCCCCAACTTGTCCCACTCTCGCTCATAAGGTCCGCCATCATCTTGCTGAGCCAGACATCCCACTCGTCCTGGCTCTTGCCGCTCGCTTCTCGGAGAATCGGTTCCAGCGCCTGCACCAGCTGCGCAGCCGTCAGCAGAGCAGTCTTGCGTAGCGCGGCTTGCCCTGCTGTCAAGGTCTTCTTCTCGACCTTCTGGTGCGGCGTTGACTTGGCCTTCATCTCCACGTACGATTTGCCGTCCTTGGTGACAACACCGCCGACGCCCTCTCGCTCCCATCGGACTTCGCTTAGGGGAATAGCCAACCGCTTCGATCGGATCTCGGTCAAAATCTCGGCTTCCTGCATAAGGTAGGCCTTGATGAGAGAGCAAGGCACAGGCGAAAGTTGCCGAGCCTCGAGAGCACGTGATAGCCAGGTATTGTACTCGACTAGAAATGCGTTCAGTGGTGCTGAGAGTGGTGTCTTTGGTGTCATCAGATAGGCGCCGAGGTCCAGAGCTGCTTCATGCTCCTCCGCTTCATTGGAGCCGGGTACCGCGCTGGGCACATGTGGTCGAAGCATACGGAACGTCGGGTCGCTGTCCCATATCTCAATCACACCGCCAGGCTTGAGCATGCGTAGGTACTCCTCGATGAAGAGCTGGTAGACATGACTGGGGACCATCATGCACGAGTCTTTAACCATGATGAGGTCAAATTCCTCCTCTGCAAAAGGCCAGGGGAACTGACGAAGATCGTGCTGGACGAACCGCCAATTCATGTCCTTGTCGGGCTTGCAAAGCTCGGCTGGTGACCCAGGGCTCCCCGGGGCCAGGGGCGCGATGTCGACGCCTGTGAATGAGATCCCGCTGTGGCCTCGCTCCTTAAAGTACCGGTGGCACATCATACTCCAGAACCCAGTACCACATCCCAGCTCCAACACGCGCTGTGGCGGATTCACCCTCAGTGATGGGGTAACCACGGGCGCGCCATAGACTTGTATCAAGAGCAGCGTTCGGAGGGACTGTCGATGGAGCTCGGTCAGGTCGGCGGGGAGAGGATAGGCTGCACCAGGGTCGTTAAAGTAGGTGCGTCCATTGCGGACGACAAAGGGTTTTGTGGCGGGGTTCTCGGTCGAGTTGGCAGGGTCAGTTGAGGTCATGGTGTGTGTTGATAGTATCGTGGTGCCGCTGGCCGATGATACAGAGTCGGTTCGTGGAAAGGAAAGGTTTATCTGCTTGGTGACGCCCGACATGGGCTTGTTACTGGCATCCAGCTCGGAATACATGGCGACATTTTTCAGATCAACAGAAGCAGACGAGGGTGTTTCGGGGCGACGATGGCGATTCTGACGGTCGCGCTGGCGGTTCTTGTCGGCAGCCACCAGAGGTCGGTTGAAGAAGATGGACGAAGCTGTGCTGCCGGTCCCAAGACTCAGGAGAGATTTGTTGGAAGAGCTCACGGTCGAGGTCAAGGTAGTAGGCACGCGCGAGTCAGATGACACCACCTTGGACTGAGGACGAGAGTGATGGGTGTCGTCTTCCCCCACGGCGGGGCTGCTGGAATGCAGCAGGGACGACTCGTGCGACGAGCGGCTACCCTGGCTGCCGCTGGACGTCCTCGTGTGTCGAAACGGACGTCGACTGCGGTTGGGGTCTTGTGAGGCCGAATTGGATCGTGGGGGAGTCTCGGGGCGCTGCCACTCCTTTTCACCCTGCGTCCGTCGACTGAAGGTGGGTAAAGGGGCGGCAGAGGCGTAGATAAATCCGCTCCATTCCGACATTGTCACGGTCCTGGGCTATCCTCTTTGGCGCAAGCTGGCCGATGGAGGGGGGTTAGGCCAGGGCTACCTCCGTGTGCGGTGCGGTACCCTACCCAAGCCCAAGAAAACAGGGGTGGCTGAGGCGTTCCACCGCCGCTAAAGAAAGACGCTGGAACCGCGGCACCCAATTGCTGCTGTCCTGCAGAGTCTGCGAGCGTCCTGTGCCTGGCCGTATCCACCGCCTTCGCCGAAAGCTGGTGCTTCTAGAACCCTTCTCCGACCGCGGAACTGGGTTATGAAGCCCGGACCTGGCCCGGATTGCCTCCCGGAAGGAATCCCCTACTAGGGCGCTGACCGTGCAGGGGAAACAACACTGGGCACTGGTCGGTCTGGCTGATCCAAGATGAGGAAGCCCCCTGCCTTGCGTTGCTTTGGCCCTTTTGTCGATGCTCAGCAGCAGCTGATCGTGCCCTACCCGTTCTTGGGAGGACGGACCGTTGACCAGACGGAGACAGACGACGTCAGGAGATGATTTCGGAAACGGTGCCTCTTATCCGTTTGGAACTGCTGGGACCCGACCCGGCTTCGAAACAGATCCTTCCGTCAAACGTGACCCGAATGGTACTGTCGTATCGTATGCCGCCGATAGAGATGATCGGTGTAAAACCAACCACCAGAGGCGAGAACTGAAACGTGTATTTCGGGCAGATGGCCTGCCAAATGTGATGTATCGGAAGCGCTCGCAACCGTGGATCCTCCTATCCGTTGGCACTTGTTTGCTCGTCGAGTTGCGCGCCCGGGTGGTTGTCTTCCTGGTAGAGGCGCGCTGGCGTGGCTGTCATCTTTCACGCCCTCGATGATTGTGTCTTGGACGCCGTCAGGCTGTTTGGATAAGGCGTTGACGCTGCCGTAGCCTCCGACTCTATGGTGAGACCAGCCCGATCTAGTAGTCTGCGATGATGGCGTCGCTTCTCGGGCAGTACGGCCCCCGTGATGCTTGGCCCTGTCAAGTTGAGCGAGCTGGCGACCAGCGCCTCCCGTGTCAAATGTCAGACCGATACCGTACAGTGAACCCTCTCGCCTGAAGGGGCTCTGGCGTCGACGCCTCAAACAGAACAGCAGGACCGGCACTCGCGCTGAAAACGAGTCACTGTCGCGGGTGATAGAGTTTGGCGCGGTTTGCATACGGCGGAGCGGATGGCAAGCCAACTGTAGAGTTTCAGGTCGCGGCAGAGGGCGGCGGCAGCAGTCACATTCTATATACGGAACCCGACGAGAAGAGTAGGGACGCACGCATCCTCCCCTCCCCTCCTCTCCTCACCTGCTTCTCCCGGGGGCGATGCTTTTTCCTACCACGGACGGACAATTCGGCTGTCATTAGCCCTGTAGAGCCAGATTCCCATTCGACTGCGGAGCGAGTCTGGGTTCTGGGGTGTGGAGCGGCGGCCGTCCGTTGGCTCTCCCCCGCACATGAGAGGCCCTTTTCCCGCCCATCATCCGGGTCGCTGATGTGCTATTGACGCGTATCGAATTATCAACCTCAGCCTGGCGCCAGGGCGTCCCGAGGCCTGTTTGGTTGGCCCGAGGGGGTCGTGGCTGGTGAAGCCCGTCATCAGCGTCTTCTATAGCGGTTGGAATATTAATATCCATGCCCAAAGGATCCGTCCTGCAACTCGACTCGAACTGCGACCGGCGCAATCTGCAACGGACATGGTGATGCGACTTTGGCATTGCTGCTAGGATCAGCCTTGTCCGAGTGTCCCAGTGACCTGCACGATGGGTGATCGAATGCATCTCTTCTCCATGGCGGGTCGCCTGAATGATTGCTAGCCGAGACACCGAGGCTTCGATTTGCAACCGCGCTTCGAGTCTCAAACAGCCTCTTCCCACGGACCGTATTCAGGAGAGCTCAGGTTGTCTGAAAGCAAGCACGGAACGGCACAAATAGGCTCACGGTCCTCGTGCCACTGGTTGCACCACTTTTCCTGGGAGAACGGTGCTATTTTCGGCAGATTAGTAGAGGTGTCACACCCAGGCGGGTTTGTTGTTGCCTAAGAGGCCCAGCAATCCGGACTCGTGCATGCTTAGGACGTCAGAGATGGAACTCTTCATTCCGGAGTTTTGCGATCAGCCCCATGCTGCTTTTCGCGATGTTTTGGCAAGTTCCAATTGTTCGGAAGCACCGTCGGGAGGACCGTGATTGCAATTTGAATGGCATTGACCGAACATCGAATGCAGTCGCTAGTTGGAGAAGCCTGACTCGGGCAATGCTTGGCCTAGCTTGTCGGCCCAGGCCTCATTCGAAGAAGGCCCCGAAAATGGGTGCGGCTTGTCCTAGTGGATCAAATCGCGTCGGCAAAACGCCAATAAACAAGCTTGATCGAAACGCTTCCGCCCGGAGCTGAAGGCGCCATCGCTTTCGTTGAGGAGTTGAACTCATTGCGTCTCTGTTGTGGTTGCGGAATCCCAGTTCCTACCCGACGGTCTTCTTGCAGCGCTGGACTTGCTCTGGGAGGTTTCGAACTCATGTTTTCAGACCGTTTTCATGGAATGCTGTGGGAGTGACGAGGCCTGTGCGCTGTTTCTGTCCCTGTCGATGCCATCGAGATAGACGCTTGAGATGCTGCGAGAATCCTGGTCAGTCCCGCACCCGCAATGCTTGTACGGAGTTGGTTGTTGTAGCTGCAGGCTGGGCAGAAGAGTTGTGTGAATTCGATGAATGCAAACTCGGATCACGATGCGTAACCATCTCTTGGATGCGAGAAAAAGGTCGAAAACTTGCGATTGTCCAAGGTGAAGCAATTTCTATTCATGTTTCTGTGTTTTCTGTCAGTGCTAGGTGAGTTGTGGTTGTTGTTGCCCTACTGAGCTCGCCCTTCAAGGCTCAATAAGGCTGCACGTGACCTTTCAGCCGCACGAGCCATCGAGATGCGGAGCAGTTGCACGTGATTCCATATCGCTCGCTCCGGCACTCGTCCCTCGTCGCAGTGCCACCAGCATCACAGTCACGACCCGGATGCTCTCTTGATATCGCCCACTACTCTTCTGTCCAAGTATCAGTTGACCTTACAGTGAATATTTCGCATTGCTGCGTTCGCTCTTTTCTGTGTGTGGTCCCTGCATGAGCTGAGGACACCTCCACGTGTCGCAAAAGCTTGGATCCCCTCCCATGATGACCTTTGCCTCAAGCTTTGACTGACATGTCTTTGTAGCTGCATTTCTTGACTCTCGCATACTCCTCGCGATCCTCCTCTTGCCTCCGAAAGCACCGTCGCTCCAACGGCTGTGGCTTATTCTAAACTGCCGGATAAACACCAAAACACCCCAGCCTTCCCCGGAAACCGCTGCGACACGACCTTTCGATGAGCTCTTGACCTGCGACGAATCGACATTCGAGCCGGAATTCTTCACCACGAAACTGCACACGCAGAGCGGCTGACCCGACGGGCCCATGCGCAAACGCGAGCTACTATTGCCATCTCTCCTTTTGAATCTTGGGTGAGGTGTCGAGTCACTCCACACTTGTCGAGTCCCCCGCGCCACTACGATCGCGAATCGCACCAACCCAACCTATCGCGTTCACTCGACGGCCGATGAGCTGGTCCAGTCGCTTGATACACCCCCCACCATCGATAAAGACTGCCGAAAAGCGCCACCTGCTGCCGTGCTGCTCGCCGGCGCAGTTACCAAAACCACCCCCAAATCTATAACCCACCATCAGACTGAAATACCCCTGCCGGGATGTTTACCCAACACTCCGGGCAAGGTCAACATGCCCGGATCAATGGCGCCGGGCGAGGCATGCCCAACCTGCTGTACAACTTCCAACACTCCCAACATCAACACCCTTCTCAGACCCAACACCACCAGGGGCTTCAGCATGACCATGGCATGCCCAACGCCAATGGATTGAGCCACCACTCGAGCTTCGCCTCGGGCGTACTCTCAAACTCGAGTCCTTTCAATGCGAGCGCTCTCCAGAATGGGCATTCGGCGACAACGCGAGGACAAGCACCCCCGAACGAGATGTGGCAGGAGCAATTGAGGATGCACAAGGAGGCTGAGCGAGCGCATGCTGCCATGACCGATCAACAACAACCGCACTACTATGCTAGGCTCAAGGCGTCGGAAAACAGAGGCATTGGCGGCCCTCCGCCCACCACCGTGCGCGCCCAGGCGGATAGCGAGAACGATAGTGTTGACCGACGGCGTCCCGCGCCCGTGGAGAAGGAGACCCGGCGCCAGGATTGGCATAATATGGACATGAGCGGCCAGGGTCTGCGAAACTTGGCACCGGAGCTTTTCAGGTATCAGTTCCTGAACGAGCTATACATTGCTTCAAACAAGCTCACTCGACTGCCCAACGCAATTGGAGAGCTACGCCAGTTACGCCATCTTGACGCCTCCTTCAACCAGATTTCAGAGATCCCCCCTGAAGTCGGAATGTGCACCTACCTGAAGCAGCTGCTGCTATTCAACAACAATATCCAGACATTGCCTTTTGAACTGGGATCGCTCCACCTTCTTGAGATGCTGGGCATCGAAGGAAACCCCCTGGAGCATGACGTGAAGCAGGAGATTATGGAGAAGGGAACAAAGAGCCTGGTCAATGCACTGAGAGAAGGCGCTCCGAGTAAGTTGATACGTATCTTGACAATAGAGTTTATGCTGAACGCAAACCAGTTCCCCTGGCTCCTGCACCCCGCAAGCCCATCGTCATTCAGGAAGATGTGTCACCCAACTTGGAAAAGATCAAGGTTTTCTCATGGAACATTCTCTGCGACAAGTATGCGACTCCACAGACATACGGCTACACCCCCACGGGTGCCCTCAACTGGGAGTATCGCAAGGACTGTATCTTGGAGGAGCTTCGGATCCGCGACGCCGACTTTCTTGCTCTTCAGGAGGTCTCGACGGATGCCTTCAAAGAGGACCTCAGCCCCGACCTGGCGCAAATGGACTACAAGGGTGTTCACTGGCCCAAGTCCCGAGCAAAGACCATGTCGGAAAAGGACGCTCAGTCAGTAGATGGATGTGCCGTCTTTTACAAGCAGAGCAAGTTTATCCTGCTGGATAAGCAGTTGATCGAGTTTGCTACTATTGCTATCAACCGACCCGACATGAAGAACCAGCACGATGTCTTCAACCGTGTGATGCCCAAGGACAACATTGCCGTCATCTGCTTCTTTGAGTCACGATTGACGGGAGCTCGCATCATCTTGGTCAACGTTCATCTCACCTGGGACTCTGCTTTGGCCGATGTCAAGGTTATCCAGACGGGTATCCTGATGGAGCACGTCACCAAGCTCGCCGAGAAGTATGCTAGGTGGCCAGCGGTGAAGGACAAGAAGATGATTGTCCTGCCAACGTCGGACGACGAGGTTCCCACGCCTCAAATCGAACCGGGCCCCAGCCAGGAGTACCGGACCAACACAGAGATCCCTCTTTTGGTTTGTGGTGATTTCAACTCGACTGAAGACTCTTCGGTGTACGAGTTGATGTCCATGGGCCGAGTACCCCCGGATCATCTCGAGTTGAGCAACTTCCAGTACGGCAGCTTCACACGAGACGGTATCGAGCATCCCTTCAGCCTCCGAGACGCCTACGCCCACACCAAGCACACGGCTGATGAGATGCCGTTCACCAACTACACGCCAGGCTTTGCTGACGTGATTGACTATATCTGGTATTCGACCAACACACTCGAGGTGGTGGACCTTCTCGGACCCCCTGACCCCGAATATCTTAAGCGAGTGCCCGCGTTCCCCAACTGGCACTTCCCGGCGGATCACATCCAGATCATGTCCGAGTTTGTGATCAAGGGACGCAAGGAGAAGAAGCACCTGCCGGACCGAGAACCCGATTTTGGAGGCGGCTCCAGCGGACCACGAGGCTAGTAGCCGAGCCGGTAGTGCCCAAAAGCTCGTCAAGGCCAGATTGCTCGGACTGTCCGGACAGTTGATGCCCATACCATCTGGATGTAGTGTTTTTGGTTTTGCGAAACGACACACGGAGTTTTAAGGATCTTGCACGGTTCTTGGGGCGGTGGACGGGACGGGTATTGATGCATGGCGATGTATCCGATGGAATGTATATGCAGCGGAGATAGAGGAAGCGGTTTGGGGGAAGCGAGTTGGGAGGAACTGTAGGAATTGATTCATCATGCTCTTTTGCGACTTCAAACAGGTTCTCTTGTCCCCACTTTGCTGTGATATGACTGGTGTTGTGAGGGCCCTGACTTATGGCTGTCTCGAGAATGTTTGCCAATCCGTTTGACTTTGAGGCGATTCCTCGCGCCTGACGGATGTGAGTGGTGTTGGCGTAGTCTTGGGGCTGTCGTATAAGAAGAAGTCTCCGGCGAGTCTCATCGTGGTTCTTGAAGCAGGCAGATGGTATGGTGCCCTTTTGAGTCTCTTGCCAGCTCACATCATGCTTGGGCTGGTTTATACTCGAAGTGACGTGGGTGTTGTGTTCGTAGCTAACCAAGCCATCCCCAGAGCTTGCGACATGATGCCACCTGCCTCGCTTTCCCGCCTCTTATTCCAAGTTTCAAGCACAACATTTGGAAATACTTCCCCTTTGATACCTTTGTCTCTAGGCTAAGGGTCGTTGACGTTTGGGTCTTCGGTTGAAGAGGTGGAGATGCTGCCGTGGGCGATCTTTGTGATGGAATCGGGGTGCTTCCCCTGACTGCCTCATCCAGGCGGATTAGTTGTGAGCTTGATGCTCGGTAAAGAGATCAGACTAATTTAAATGAAGGAAGTAAATCTCTGATGGGAGGTTTCTATCCTCTACCTTGTTGCCATCGAGCCTGTTACGCCATCTACAGATCATCCCCGTACATGTGGTCATCTCAGGGTCAAAGGGGGGCCGCCGAAGCCAGGTGCTGCGACTCAAGCAGGTATCCTGACATATTTCCATTGTCGTAGGGCGCCTCGAGAGGTTATTCTTGGTCGTCTAGATCGTGTCAATCATCGTGGATATGTTGATGGCGGGAAGTAAGTTGTCAAGCGCATCGCTGGGGCGTAATGGTAATGTCTGGGACAGTTCGAACGGCGACATCGTAGAGCCCCTTGCCTGACATACCTGCCTTTAGAAGAACTGGTATTCAGACTTGTTTGACATTCGCGCGTGGGCACATATCTTCTATGGGGTCCGTTTCTAGGAACGAAAGGCCGTCCGGAACCCGCCTCCCTTCTGATGCACCCAGCGGAAGCTTTCGGGGAATTTCAGCTTAAGATTCGTGATCCAAAGATACTTTAATGAGTCTCTAGCAGTTAGGTATGCTTATCAGAGACGTGAGGCTCATCTTAAGACGCCAAGAGTTTCCCCCCAAGGAAGCACTTCTACAGCTTCACCAGGTCCTGCCACTGCGCTACCACTCGTGCTAACGGCACAGTACCTCGTCCATAGATAAGGCTTGTAGTGCTAGACCAACAGTGCCAGTGCCCGATTCGTTTGGCGTCATTGTCCACGTGCGTGAACAGGCGTGAACGCAGTCATTCAGATGCACCCACGCCCCAGGTTTATTCATGCCGGCAGAACAATAGGCGTTTACAGGTGAACAATAGCAGTTTATGTACCTCTTTTGGCACTAATTCAAACGCCGGTAGGTCCGCACGTTTACAGCGCCGCCTAAAAAAAATACAGAGACGACGCTTCTTCTTGCTTTCCGCACAAACCAGCCTCGCGACAGCTTCGTTCTCTTACATCACAACAAGAGCTCATCCCGTTGGTTCGTTATCCTCATTCATCGACACATTCGTTCCCGTAGGATCGTCTCGCCGTTGGCTTTGGAAGGTACAAATACCCCGTGTTCCCTCGTGGAGCTTCTCTCTTCTCTTCATCACTTCTGACACCAAAGCAGACAATCCGCTACGCAGGCTTTCGATCAACCTCACTTCCCGCCCTCCACCTTCTTTCCCCTGTCGTACTCTTTCCGCCGAGCGAGTTTTCCCCTTTGAACCGTTCGTCTACCCAACCATTTCACATCTTCCATTTCTTTTCCCAATACCCAGCTGGGTTCTTCCCAGCGATCTTACAGCCTGATACCGCTTGGTAAATACTTATTTCCTTGCGATACTTGGACCTCAATACTAACCACTAAGCTTACCAGTGCACCGGACCTTTGTCAAGTCTTTCGAGCCGAAGAGGCATTGACGTCCCCCAAACACAGTTCCTACTCTGCATTATTTCGCACCGCAAAGATGACATCGCTCACGGCTTCCGTCGCCCCTGAAGGAACCGAGGGAGAACACCTCAATCTCATCGACGCCATGCGAGCAAACAGCCCCAGATCCGCGTTGATCGCGGACAAGGTGGAGCAGGTAAAGGCCGACTGGGAAGAGGGAAACTATGATACCTTTGCTGCAGTTCTCGAGGAGTACATCCCGCTGGAGCTGATGGATATCGCGACGACGACCTTTAATTTGGTCAGAATACCCTTCCAGACGCGACGCCCATTTGGTGACTCCTTTTCTGGATGCTTGCTACCCAGCAGACTCAAGCTGACAAATGCTTGGAACATTCTTCATTATTTCACCGACACATTTGGCAACTGGAACAAGTTCCGCGAGTTCCTGGAGCTCGCCGATAAGGTCCGGCAATTGGCTACAGCCTATTGCTTTGTACCAGATCCTGAGGCCTTCTGGACTCACATGGACCACCTCTGGGAGCAAGCGAGTGCCCAGGTTGCCCTCCCCGTGGGAGAAGACGGCTTGGCCGGGCCTGTTAGCTACCCCAGGCGATGCGTCACCGGAATAGTCCGACGAGTTCTGATGAGGAATTTGGAGACGAACCCCACTGGCCAACAACCGACAAATTCGGAGGGAGAACTCATTGACCCAGCACTCTTTCATGATGCCCTACGCATGAATTGGGAGGAAGAGAGGGCTCAACGATCCTTTCACCTCCTGGGCCTTCACCGCCGAGGGATTATCGATCTCTCCGAATCCAGGCCACTCCTTCAGCAATGGAAGGACAGCTGGAGCCCAGTGAATGAATTCCACTGGGCTGTGCTTGAGGCTCGAGGAGCTTCCATCTGCTCCAGGCTCAACCTCAACGACTTGCAAGAGAACCGGCTCCTTGGGGAACTCCAATGGATGAACACCTATGAGCTTGGAGTCCAGGGAATCGCGCTTTGTCTCCCCCAAGAGGGCGAGGACTATCATGACCCGCGTTTCTTGGCCCTGATTACCCGCAACAGACGGCAGGTGACTGCTTTTCTGCATCAGATGGACCGAGACGACGCCAACTTCACCGATGGCTGGTTTCAGCGTTTCCCTGCCGCGCTTCCACCTCTCCAAGGTTGAGAGAGAGTGGGTGTTGAGACTTACGGTTGACACCCAAGGGGATGATCAGTGAAACGGCCAACCTGTGTTCATGTAACAAGATTGAGGGGAATAAGGGCAGGATTGACAGCAGGGTGTGCAAGCTTTGTTTTCATTTTCACTTCTCATTTCTCTCTCTCTTGTTCGTTCTTTATGTTTCCTTCTGTTTCCGTTTCGGTTTCGATTTCTTTTCTTGTCCATTCTTTTCTTTTCTTTCTCTTCTTTATTGGTATTTATTTGTATGATCTTGTACGGAGTTGCAGATTTACGTTCAAGGAGCCTGAGGGAAGCGGTGCTGCATTGTGTTTAAGACTGAATCAGCCATCTTGACGTGATACGCGACGTGTTGTTGACCAGCTGAAAGCGTGTCTCGTTAGAGGAGGTCATTAATCTCGTCACTTCTTGATCATTTGCCGTCTCACTAGACCCATACGGCAAAGACGCCGCCATGAACATATGTCAAAAACACCACTGAACACAAGGGACAAGCTCTCAAATCATGTACCATTTCTATGCGATTATCCATCACTCTACAACAAAGAGGAGAAGAGTCTACCATCAAAAATCCCAACGCCAATACCGCGCGCTCAGTGGAGAAGAATATCGTACCCGTCCTTGGTGATCCTCACCTCCTCCTGTCCAAACCCATACTTGCGCCGAATCAGCTCAAAGATGATCAATCCCGCACTCGTGCTCGGCACCTGCCGGATCGCATTCCACCAGAACCCGCGGTACAGCCACTTGGTCAGGCTCAGACCTTCGCTCCTCGCTTCGGCTGTGCAGACCGCGAGGGACTCTTGGTACGCGTGGTAGTAGGCTCGAAGCATCCTCCAGCGGCGCCGGGGCTTGTCGGGGTTTGCTACCGCTGAGGCGCGCAGCTTGGCGGCTTTTGCGTCGAGGTCTTCGAGGTGGTCCCAGTGCTTGACTTGGAAGTGTGTTAGGGGGTGGAGGAGGACTTGTTGGGAGAAGGAGGCGCTGATGCCGGCCATGAGGAGAAACATTGGCTCAATGGCATAGTGAGGTCGAATAAGCGTGATGCCCTCATTTTGATGTTGATGGGTTGGTCGCTTCATGGCGAGCACATCGACAATGTCCTCTGCAAGACCACCGTAGTACCAGGTCACGAAGCGATAATATCCCTGCGCCTTGACGTACTCAAATATGCTGAAGAAGATGGCGCTCCCCAAACTGTCCTTTGCGAGAGAAAGTCCCCATCCAGCAAAGATTCCCCTCAGACCAATCTCGCGCAGCTTCTCGGAGCCAAACGTCCACATGCTCCGGGGCTTGCCGCTGCCGTCGTTGGGCATCATATCACGGTGGTCGTACCTTGCCTGGAGGGCGTCCAGGGGAGCTGCGACAACGCTCTGTAAACCACCTGCGAGTAGGCCTGCTGTGAAGGTATGCACTGGTTGCGGTGGTGGGTAGACCCTCTTTCTTGCTTGGCCGCTCTCCTCATGTAGACGTCCTAGGATCTGCAGGTAACTCGTGTATAACACTGCCCCAACACCAACATTTGCAATAAGAGGCGGTAAAATCTGATGGGGTATAATCCCCCATCCTTGTTGACTAATAGCCGAAGTCAACACCCCCGGCGTCGTACTTCTCAACAACAACCAACTCCTCCTCAAAAACACAGTAAGCGGCGAAGCACTAGCATCAC
Organism: Fusarium solani; assembly: GCF_023522795.1. Taxonomy (NCBI): domain Eukaryota; kingdom Fungi; phylum Ascomycota; class Sordariomycetes; order Hypocreales; family Nectriaceae; genus Fusarium; species Fusarium solani. Next base: position 2,361,700 of record NW_027072147.1, on the reverse strand, counting down.
TCATAACAGCCTTCATGAGCAACTGCGTCCTCGCATGATGAATAGTCCTCGCATAAGCGAGATAGTCCACCCTGGTGCGGAAAAACGCCTTTGCGGGAGCGCGAAAGTAAAAGGCGACGACCTGGGCGCTCAGGGCACGCACACCGGCTGCCGAGGCGGCAGTGGCGGCGTTGCTGCGGGGGTCGCGGTCCGGGAGGGCCTCGGGGGGTATGACGGGGAGGACGCCGGTTCGGGAGTCCGGGACGTCATGGCGGCGGCCGATGTTCATGGCGTTGGGCGGCTTTCATGACGGCCGGGGGTTCAGAGATTCAGAGGTGAAAGAGGTAGAGGCCGTTGAGAGGTAACCCGGGACGCGGCGACGTTGGAATCATGACTAAGCGAAATTGGCCAATCGGGTTTGCTGATCTTGAGGCTCGAGATCCTTAGATCTGAGGCGCCATCCGGCACTCACGCGCTCACTAAATGGTCACTCGACGCTGAGGAGAGAGTCAAGAGATGCAAGCCACATGTTCATGGAGGACTAACAAGAGTAAAGTGCAAGGCAACAGGGTGGAATGCCTATTCGAAAGCTTGCAAAAGTATACCATCTTCACCACTGAAGACAACACCAGAACATCAAGTAAATGACTCTCATTGACCATGTCTCATGATACCAATCCCCAATTGCGCCTATTCTATAAACCCATGCTTTTCCCCGCCCCGAGGTATTTGTAAATCCCATCCCAAGTCCAAGTCCCATCACTGAGGACCCTCCCGTCCATCCAACCACTTGCTCATATAAGGCCCATCCAGCCAGAACCCGAGCTTCTTGTAGTAGCTCCTCACGCCGACACCAGAGATGACGCTGATCTTGTCGCTGCCGTGCTCCTCGCGTGCGATTCGCTCGGCCTCTTCCATCAGCAGAGTGCCGAAGCCCTGGTGCTGGAACTTGCGGGGGTCACGGGCATGCACGGGGACGGCTGTGCCGTAGACGTGAAGCTCTCTCACCATACTGGTGGGCTGGCCGATGAGCTCTTCCCTATAAGTGTACTTTTCTGTGCACTTTCGCAACCGTAGAAGAGCAACGAGAATATCCTGCTTGGGGTCCTCGTAGGCAAGGAATGTTTCCCAGCCGCCATTGGCAACATAATCTCTTCGAACAAGCTCAATCTGATTGGGCCGAATCTTGTTCTTGATCTCGTTGACACCAACCTCTCTTGTCCGCACATCTCGGCAAGTCGTTCCAAAGTCCTTCATTCGAGCCAAAGCCAGCTCACGCAAGTTGCCGTTCTCGACACCGGATGTGACCAGGGGCATGGGGATATCTCGCTGCACTCGGTAGATGCGCGTCCAGGGTGGGATCAGAGCCAAGATCCTAGCCACCAGATCGATCAGGCCATTTGGTGTGTAGTTCTGGTAGCGCCCCGTCCGCCACAGCTCGTAAAGGCCTGTGCCTCGAATGACAAGGGTCGGGTAGATCTTGAGACCATCCGTTCTGAAGGCAGGGTTCTCGAAATACTCTCGGAATTGGTCAATGTCTCGCTCCATGCCCACGTTGGGCAGGTCGGGCATCATGTGACTGACGACCTTGTATCCAGCATCCTTGGCAAGGCAGAATGTCTCTGCGACAGCAGCCACTGTGTGTCCTCGGTTTGTGTCTCGTGCCACATCTTCGTAAAGCGACTGAACTCCAACCTCCAATCTTGTGCAGCCGTATCGCAGCATATCGGAAAGGTGAGGCTGTAGACAATAGTCGGGTCGAGTCTCAATTGTAATACCGACACACTTGATGTTGCTCATCTCTCCAGCCTCCACAGCTTCGTCCACATTGGTTGTTTGGTATCCGCTTAGCGCATTGTGAAGCTGCGCAATAAACTCATTTCGGTATGACTCGGGCAATGACATGAAGGTGCCTCCCATAATGATATATTCGACCTTGTCGACAGAGTGACCAAGAGACTTGAGCTGGTCAACTCGTCCTCGCGCCTGCTCGAAGGGGTCGTATCGCGCACGAATGGCTCGCATTGAAGTCGGCTCGTATCCAGTATATGACTGTGTACTGTATTCGAAATCGGAGTCTGGTCCACCAGGGCAGTAGACACAGATGTTGCCGGTATAAGCGATATGAGGGCATCGATGCGGCTTGCACATAACAGCAACGACCGCAATTCCAGAAGACGTCCGGATGGGCTTCGCGATGAGCTTCGGCAGAATATACTTCTTGTAGTGCTCGGGAATAGAGGCGATGATGGCGGTCAAGGGCGGAATGTTCATGAGCTTGTGCTTCTTGGCGAGCTTGTTGCGCAGCGAGTTGAGGTTGATGTCGCGGGTCGTGCGACCGGCCTTGGATGCTTCATGGTCTTCGATGAGGGCGTTGGCGACGTCGGCGCAACATCGCAGGAAGCGCTCGCTCTCTGGTGCCAGGTCGGGCTTCTTCTTGGTGTGGACCGCGACGGCGGTCATGGTGGCGGTCGCCATGGTGAAGGCTTGGGTTCCGAGATTGTGCTTTTCGTCGGTCTGTGAGGTCCAAGAAGCTCTTTAGAGAGTATAGAGAAATTGTATAGTCCTGTCGAGGCTCGTGCGATGAGTCAGGCCGGGGTGTCAAGTCGTCTCGGCGCTGGATCTTGTCTTTGCCCCTCCAAAAATCGAAGCTTCACAAAAATCTTGGTGGGGCTGCTTTTCCCCGCCCAATGCGGAGCCACGGAATTGCAATGAAGTCACGTGTGCCCTTCAGAGTCAACTCTCGGGTAGGTTATGACTTGTGTTCTTTTGTAACCATGCCGAGTTGGGTGCGAATTAAATCAAGTCTAGGAAGGTGAAATTTTATCTTAGTACTCTAAACTTAGATAAATGAGTTCTTGGTAGAATAATGTGTATATTTGCAGCTCTGAACAGGGAGCTCACAAACAACATTATTTCAGATCCAGATATAGGTGCATTTGAAACGCTTCCCATGATGCATCTGTTTTCTTTTTTAGTGCCCGGGTTCTAACCTCTTATCCAATCTTGCTTTGAGTCTAACTTCCAATTGCTGCCTAAACTTCATTCTTTCCATGCCAACTGATTGGCCAGTGGTCAATCCTTGAAATGCCTCGCCTGTCATAATCACTCGATGAGAAATCCGTTTATCCTAGAGTTACTAATCTACTAGACATTTAACCTTGAATATTGCCTCCTACACCTCATGTCTTCAACCGTTTCCTACCGTTTCCTCACTGTTGCTCAAGTAAAGAGGCTGCACATGCGTCATATTGCGAAAGCATCACCAACCCAACCAGCTATGCTAGAGTCCGCTGTAAATTCACCAGTCAACCACGAGCACTTCGGACAGAAATACTTCTTCGTTCCGGCTGGCGTTCTTGCGGAAAAGTTCGTTCTCGACCACTCATATCAAGACGGCAACAAACGTAGTGCCCTTTATTAGTTGACATCAACAATAACTGCTCAGGAGTTCTGGCTACGAAATGGGCCATGCTTTTGATTGAAATGTGGCACAAAAGCCTGTAGAAAGAAAAGCTCAAGAGAGAGGCTAGATGGAGCCAGCCCTCAGTAAACCCAACACGTTGTCGACACTCGAGTAACTCTCCCATGGAGGAAACAACTAAGAGCTTAATTCTTGAGACTCAACCTTGTGGTCACACGTTCAACAGTCTGATCCTCCGTGCCCTGTGAGCTGGAAGCCTCTCCCTCGGTCTCACTGCTAATGTCACCCTCCACCACATCGCGATCCTTGATCAAGTGGGCCGCCCAAGTTGTGAACGGCACAGCAGCGTAAAACACAACAGTGGCGACAATCAGATTGGTCATGAGCGATGCGCTTCGAACTGAGCCAACCGCGTACGCCAACGCCGAGCCTAGTGATTCACCGCCTCGCAAGACCGCCATAGAGAGGGTGATGGCATCGAGGTCCGTGTCGAATGTTCCAAGACCCCAGTACAGCCACAGGCCGACGGTTTCGTATGCAATTCTATTGTAGTTAGTTACAGGCCAGGTTCAGGAAGGATTTTAATCGAGCTACTCACCTGTAGAGAATGAAGATCGCAACGCCCACCCTGAAATTGCGACTGCTCCAGTCAATGTCTCCAGGACTCTCCTTGGCCCATCGAGTTTGAATGACAAGGTTCCAGATCCAGACAAGAGTGAACAAAGCCAGGAGAAAGTACCACATGCTCCGGGCCTGGGTGGACCTCTTTAGATGCTTTGTGTCCAGCCACCAACCAGCAATAACATTGACAATGGCGCCGACAATGGCCACGAGAAAGCCTGCCAATGTGCGCGCTCTCACTGTGAAGTATGCAGCGAGATAGTTTCCCTGATATGTGACTCCCCACTGAGCTGTGATGAAAGCCGGTATCAAGAGGAGAACTTCACGACGACGGAACTGGGCAAGATAGCCTCGGACTTGAGCCTTGAACGAACGGTTCGTCGAGCCAAATGTCGGCTTCTTTCCATCTGAGCGGACGAGTTTGTGTGATGGTGCAAGAAGGAGGGCAAGAGGGAGACCTAGACATTGGATTGCGATGAGGACGAGGTACGTTTTGGTGGAGATGGCGCCCTTGGAAGAGCTGTCCTTGTTGAGGGCGAGCTGGATGGCTGAGGCGATGATGGAACCAAGTTTTCCAAGTGCGAGCCATATTCCGACTAAAAAGCAATGTTAGAGCGACTGAAAGTATCGAGTAGTATTGAGACTTACTGCAGATGCCTCGTCTTCGAATCTCAGGGTATCCGACTGCCATGGCCGCTTCGCCAGTCCATAGCGCGGTAGCCTGTGTTTGGTCAGATAAGGCAAATGGAAATTTCCAACAACGAATATAATTACCGAGAGGCCGCACGTCACAGCTCCAAAGATGAGAAACCACTGCGTTCCGTTTGTGGAGTTGACGTATAGTGCAGCTGAGTACGGCACGTAGCCAATGGTGCCAAACACGACGACCCAGTGTAGACCGATGATGTTGCCAGCGATACTAGCTAGAGGAGACAGAACGAACATGACCCTATTTGTCTACTTGTTAGAGAAAATTCACGGGTCTAGCATTCAATGGGGCTGCAGGACTGGTGACTTACACAAAGGTAATGACATTGGCGGCGTTAACGACATATGGCTCAGCTTGCCCACCAGCTCCAAGACCTAAAGAAACTCAGTATATATCTAATATTGGGTGACGATGATGTCTCACTGTTCATGGCGTTCCATATGCCGGGTTGAGTAAAACTGATGAGGCCCAATAGTACGGCCTGGACGTAGGTGCCACGAAAAATGTCGTGCGCCTTTTGGTAAAGGCCAACAGCCTGTGGCTCAGCCATTTTGGATTTTTGGTGAACAAAAGACAACAGGATGTTATTGATACTATTCAACAGTCTCTGGTCTAGGTACGCGCAAAGGAGTATCCCGTTTTATATCAAAATCTTTACCCTCGCCCACGAGCATGGCATTCTTATCAACCCCCATTCTCGCATCTTCAAGATAGAAATTGCATCAGCGTCTCTAGTGGAGATTTTGTCTCGGCCCGATGTGCATTTTCAGAGGAAGCAGGGGTTTTGTTGCACGTTGGGCTCTTTCTATATCCTGATAGAGATGAAGACCGTGGGTCTGTTCCAGGGTGCGTAGTATTGGTGCCATCACGTCATCGCTTCACTATCACAATAGATAGAAATCGACATAGATCTACAGAGAGGATAAGGGAGACTGAGATATCCGAAGAGCCGCCTTGGTTTTCCCACTAGTTCATCGCATCATTGACAGCAACGGGGAACGGGCAACGTCTTGGAGTTGAACGATGGCCGATATAGGAGAGGCTCTGCGATATCTGATATCATTAACGATTATCTGATCAAAAGTATTAGCGCATAAAATTTCCGAAAATATTCGCGATAAACCGCTCAGACTTGCACTATAACCCCATATCACCCGTCACTCCAGCCCGCGTGATAGACCATATCCCAACGAACCGGAACCAACATTTTAAAAACCGCCAAAACAAGCTTCCGCATCGAAGAAAGGGCGAGCCATTAAAAATAAAACAGAACAAACTGGACCCTTTGGTCCGCCCTGCCACTCAGCTGCAGAGCCTCCACCTTAGCCGGAAACCTTCACGCCTCGTCTGGAGCCACACACGACACAGACGTGACAGTTGAGGGCACTGACCTTGCGCCCGTTTCCGAACGGCCGAGTCATGGGGGACGTCAGTTGACCGCTCCTTCAGAAACATGACTCTTTGTTGGAAAATTCTCGCCGCCAATTACCGGCCTGGGACCACCCATCACGGACCCAGCAGTGTTGGTGATAAGCCGAGGTTGGAGGACTACTGTCTACATAAGGGTGTGCTGGTGTTGTTTCCTTGTGGGGATTTCTTTGTCACTGACTCTTTTTCTCTCCGTGTTCATTATTTCTTGAAACCTTTTTGCTGCAATGGATGGTCAGTTTGTCGAGATACCCAGTCTACGCAGCAAAGAAACCCACGAACCCACCACAATGCTACAACTATATCCAAACGGCGATGCCATCCTCGTGGTCCACCACCGCACGAAACCGTCCATGAAATGTCTCGTCTCATCCACCATTCTGCGCGTTGCCTCACCGTACTTTGAATCACTCTTTGGTTCCAACTTTAAAGAAGGCGCCGCTGTTCGACAGGGAGAGTGTCCCGAGATTACACTCCAGGAGGACGACCCCGAGGCTATGGAGATTATCCTCTCTATTCTTCATTTCAAGTACAGCGAGAAGTTCTCCAGTCTCAAGCCCGCTTTGCTGGCTGCGGTGGCGAGACAAAGCGACAAGTACAGCTGCAACGTTGCTCTGCGACCTTGGATTTCCACCTGGCTGTCCGGAATCGAAGGCGTGTCTGATCCCAAGGATATCGGACTGCTTCTCACGGCGGCGTACTTTTTCCGATCGACTGAATCCATATCGACTGTGTCAAAAGGAGCCGTGCCGCATCTGAATTTGGATTTTGACTCTGAGTGGTCCAAGCACGAGGTGACTGCCATCTTGCCGTTTGAGATAAAAGGCTCGTTTCTCACCTATGTTCATGCTATGTGTGTATCAAACTAATGAAGGCCTAGATGCCCTCGCTGGAGAGATCTCCAGAGTGTTGGATCAAATCCACCTCGCAATCCAGTGGAATGAGCGCACATTAGGGAGCTACGAGAAGAGCTACACGACCGACCAGAAGCTCTGTATGAAATGCGGGCGGCTACCTTCCCGTGATGTGAGAGATGATCGTTGTCGAAGATGTTCAAGTGATGTTATCGATTCATTATGCACGACCGAAACGCGCATCGCCGCTTACTTTCGCTGTCTGGAAACACACAAACTCTGGCCGTCAGTACAACCCTTCAAGATCCACACGGTATCGACTCTGGAAGATCGGATCAAGAGGGTAAGTGAGGATCGAGAGCATCGATGTAGTGCTGGGTTGGATTGCCCTTTGTACAAAGTGCTGTGGGCGATGCCTGAGACGGTGTCTGGCATTGTGGCTGATGTCAACGGTATATCTCTTGACAAACTTGATCTCGATGTCATGACATAGGATTGAATTGCATTGTATGGTTTTGGTTTTGGCTTTGGTTTTGGGTTATGATTATAGATGGTCGGCTGGCGCTTTAATACACGGCATGTGCCAGCTTTTCATAATGAGCATCTTGAAGTATACAATTCTTTGGTTCTATATCTGCTACCCTGGTGATGGATTTGACTATGCATATTTCATTCATAGTTATACCAGATTGCCTACCTCCTGTTGTCTGGAAACAGAAGGCACTCATCTTCGGGAAACTCATGACTTACGGCGGAAAACGTCATGTAGACCTCATGTGACATCCATCACCTTGTTCAGGTCTAAGTCAGTGTCAGGGTCGTATAAACCAGTTTCCGGAGATGATGGCGTCAGAGTGAGCCCGAGGTGCATGCAGCTTGAGAGTTTGTGCTAACAAACGTCACGTCAGCCTCAATGACAGCCTCCAAGGCCCGAGAAAAGGTCCGCGGTGAATGTTCAAGACACTACATAGCAACCTCTCCAAAGTACTAGTATTGAGAATTAATAAGAAGGGAAACCAAATGCGACAAGACGCTGGTTGTTGGCTATCATTACATGCAAATCTGAAACGGAGGTGAAGGTCTTGGCCCACGATTTAGTACGCCGTCCTCACTTCTAAGCAAATCGTTGTAGCCCCCCTCATCCATGATGCCCGCCCCCTTATTCATAGACCAAGACATCCATTTCTTCGTCCTCGTCTTCAGATGAAGACGAGTCCGCGATCTCATCGGGATCAAACAACTCCCCAGTGCAGCGGAGCCGAGCGCCATCGAGCTCAACATCGACAGCACCATCAGTTCCGAAATAGTGCTCGAAAGAATATCTGTCGACGGCCATTTGCATCTCTGGCAAGTCTTCGATCTCATCTTCATCCTCGGCCAGAAAAACCTCGAGATCGATGCGAGAATGAAAGGAAGAGAGACCGGCGATCTGGGCACCGTGCAGAACATTGAGCTCCTCGTCGTATTCCGAGTAGTAAGGTTCGTCTGAGAGATAATTGTCAACAGAGACTTGATCATCGAAACCATCCGAATCGTTGGAGTCCGTGTCCACGTCAGTATCGGAGCCGGAACCAGTATCAGGACCCAGGGGATCAGATGGGAGCGCATTCGTAGTGACGGAAGATCCGCTTTGGGCGAAAGCATCTGAGGTATCGGGGCTGCCGAAAAAGAAGGGATCTTCGCTGCTCTCTTCGGACTCCTGGCTGCTTGTTCGGTCATCGTCATTATTAGAGTACAATGTCATTGAGACATGGTGTGCTGCTGTCCCCTAGACAGGCAGCAAACCCTCGCTGATGCGAATGTCCTCCAATTGGTGACCCAAGGCCCTTGCTTCATCGAGCTTCCTGTTCGACTTCCAGATGATGTCTTGCCGTACGAGAATGCTGGCATGGCCGGAGGCTTCGTGAGTCAAGAGGCGGGACTGGATGTTGTGGTGGAGAGACTCCTCGCGCGGATCCCACGTATGGGTAGGCCATGTTGGGAGGCATTCTTGGTCAATGGAGATGTCGGCGAGGGTGGCACCATCGCGTTTCGCGCGTTCCAGGCGGTAGTTTGAGTGCCAGAAGAGGTAGCGCTTGAACTCGGGCGTCATGAGATTGAGGGGCAGGCCGTTAAGGCGCAGTTCGTTGAACTCATTGACGCGGGCGGTGATCTCATCTTGGCCTGTCGCAAGGTTAGAGAGATGTTGTCGCAAGTCTGCGACGCGGCAGCTGTAGCGGCAATAGAGGGGACGGACTCAAGGGTTCGGTCGAGGGAGGATATGCATCGGGATGAATACGGGGACGGCGGATGCGAAGGAGAGGGATGTCGTCGATATCATCGGCATCTAGTATCTCAGTGAGTGTTCTTTTGGAGCCTCCCATTTTGTAGTCCAAATGAGTAAGTTGTCGGGCGGGAGAGAAGAGAGTGTAATGAAGGTGATGACGTGAAACGGTTCCATGATTGTTTGTTTCCTGCGTGGTCCCTCATCATAAGGCTGAGGGTCCACTGTGTTTTTTATAATGGAGGCAGGAAGGAACAGCCTGGCGCAAGTGATTGAGATGGTTCTGACCCTAAATGGAAAAGAAAAGGAGACAAAAAGACATTGAACGTAGAGATATGTAATTCCAGCCATTTTCTATATCGTACGTACCTATCTATGTAGGTTCTGTTCTCCCATTGTCAATGTGAGTGAGTGAACGGGAGAATTTGCCAAAAGAGCAAAAAAGAAACTCCGGTACAGGGAATCGAACCCTGGGCTCCGCGGTACTATTCCCTCAGGTTATGAGAGCGCGAAATGTTAGCCACTACACCATACCGGATATGATGTGATTGGTTGAGAACGGGTGTCTGAAACTGCGATCATGGGCATGAGGGGAGAGCGTCTGATGGCAGGCCTGCAACTGACAGCGTTGCAACCTGATAAGCTGAGGTCTAACTCTGGTATTTCGGCTTGATGCAAGGCTAAAGACGCATCCAGACCGAAACTTGGCCTTGAGGCAAGTTTCAATGCCGGAGGGGTAATGTTAGCTGTCAGCCTGAACTTGAGGTTCTCGACTTCACGTAAGCGACTTCACGTAAGCGATAGGATTGCCGCTATCGAGCGGGAAATACAGGTGAAAGGCGGCTGAAGACTGACGCGTCGAGGCATAACGTTAAGGCAGTCAGCTCCCCATCTCTCATCCCAGCCAAGAGCATCAAGTACTATCGCAGATTAGGAGCAACTTGCTCTAGCCTCCCCCAATTAGGATCTTTGGTCAGCAGCTTCCGATAAACCCGGCTCTCAAAAAAAATGCTATTCGTCCAGCGAGGTGTCTGGGTGTTGTTCAGCTTACAGTGCATGTGAGCCAGGATGTTAAGAATAGAGCCAGGGGCGCGGGACAATCAGTTCTTGATGGAGTGTGTAAGCCAATCAGATAGTTCGGTGGCGTTTTTCGGCTTGATTTATGCTCCGTCTGCATAAGCCACTGTCTTACATCTTGGGATGAGACCATGTATAAAGGCAGTGTGATATCAACGTGTTAGCCTGCTTCAGAATCCAGCATCAAAAACTTTGCAAATCCCAAAATTTCTTTATCGTAGACTGTCTCAAAATGGGCCAAACTCAGACCATGATCGCTGAGATCGAGATCCAGGCACCACCTGAGACTGTCAGATCGGTGGTAAGCCGAAGCAGCCATCCCCTTGACCAGTGCAATACTAAGTAGGCTAGTTCATGGACTTTTCAAGATATAAAGAATGGAACGGGTGGAAAGTTGAGCCAGCCAACTCATCGAAAAAACCGGACGAGTTGCAACCAAAGGACAAACTCAAAGTTGACCTGGGGACCATGAAGTTCTCCCCAACCCTCTTGGTACGCTGTTCGACCATGCCTGGCAGCTATTACTAATGAGCAGTAGCAAAACTCAACAGATGCTTTTGAATGGCATGGAAATCTATGGCCGATATTTTCGGGCAAGCACGAGTTCACATGGCAGCCAAGCTCCAAGACTCCAGGCGGCACGACGTTCAGGCAGAAGGAAGATTTTACCGGCCTTTTAGCGTTCCTTATGGCTCCCGGACGCAGCTCTACTAAAAAGTCCTTGGATAATTGGGAGAGTTTCAATGCGGATTTGAAGAAGGAAGTGGAGAGGAGGTCATAGATCTGACATTGTAACTTGGTTCAAGGGTTATGGATTATTTCTTTTTGAACGTGTTTTTATTTTCAGTTTTAATGTTCCATGCTGACTTTCATGTCCTTCAACCTGTACTAGATCACTCTCCTCCGCTTCATCTCTTATATGTTCGAGAGCAGCCACCCCTTTTGTTCGACCTAATAAACACACACATACACACAATCACTCACAAACTCGCCAGGGTCAGGGCTTTTTGCTTAGATACCTCTACGCAAGTTTGGTTCATATATTTTGAACACCTACCCAGAGGCACAATGACTTCCTCATGAGAAGCAGAGACCATTAGATTACCTAGCGTGGCCATAAAAGCGTCAACTTTGGCTAACTTGTTACTTTTCTCTTCCATCATCTTGCTTTAATACACGTCCTTTCCCCCTTTCAACTCACCACACGTTATCTAGCACAACAATGCGGACTTCCATAGTCTCAAACCTGAGCCTCGGGGTGTAGTAGCGCTAAGCAAGGTTCGACCTCGTACTGTGCCTGGCACATTGTGATGCTGCCGGTTGTCTCAATATGGTAACTAACGGTAGGGTCTGCTAGGACCATACGTGCGCAACACGAGGTTGCGGCAAGCAAAGGATGGCAAGCAGGTCTGTTTGTTTGACCTGTGCGAGATAGAAGACAGTTCGAGGGGTTTCTAGTTTAGGCCAAAGTGATCGCATATGGCAGCGGACTTGATGAGTTGATCTTCTAGGGGCTGTGACTACTGTCCGTAAGCTAGCATGCACACGGTAGACAGATTAAGGCCAATGGGCGGAGCAAATAGATCCGTCGGCGACTCCTTGACACGGATCTGGATGTTTGTTAATCATTTGTAAATCGGGTGTAAGGTGTTTCCGAGGAAATGTGATTATCGTGTGAACTCGGGGATTTGGAGTTGAAGACTCCTCATGATCCCGAGGCTAAGGAATGGGCCAATGGCATCACGGGCGACTGAGTTGAACCACGCTGCGGCAGAGCATGTTAGTGCTGAAGTAAGCTTTGGACCTTAGAATAGGGAATGGTGTCGTTAGTTGTCTTTCACACGGAAAAGCCTGTTTGGTTGACAAATTCGAGCCAGGCTCTCTTCTGGCCGTCGTTGAGCATCTCCTCGGGTAACACATCTTCCGCAACTTGCTCGTACAGATGATCTCGGATGTAGTGACTATTTTTAATTGGAAAATACAAATCATGGGTTCTAATAGCCACCTTCAAATCCTGTTGGGCAAGATAAAATGAGGCCGGCTGGCACTTGAGATTTCCGGAACAATCACTTCAGCATTCTCTCATCACAACAACCAATCTCTTCTTTGACGACTAGCATTATCCACTCAAAACATTCGTCATGATCTCGCACACCATTATTCTCCCCATCCTTCTCGGGGCTGCAAATGCAGCGAGCATTCCCAACATCTTCAAGCGAGACCTGACGGCCCAACTCACCGTTGGTAGTAGCTTGATCCCACTGAGCACAGGCGACGGAGCCAAAATTGTTGGCGATGCGCTCCGCCAAGTGTGCTCCCAGTTTGGCTGCGACTCCGGAACAACCGTCAACAATGGTCCATTCATTGCTCAGTTTGAGGACTTTGGCGACAAGCTCGAGTGCACCTGGTCCGTCACTGGAAGCGGAAATTATGACAGTCTTGATGAACGAGACTACATGATCAACGTCCTTACGACTTCCCTCACTACAACGGCCGACGTTAGCAGCATCAAGGTCAGCATCGAGGACAACCCCTTGTGCACCAGCCAAGGGCAGCCCAGCTGCGAGACTCAGGTCCTCCCTGTTACCAAAGGTGTCAACTTCCAGCAAGTTGTCCTCAATAAAGACGATGGCAGTAACACGGCCCAGCTGGACTACAGATTGTCTGTGGAATGCAAGGGATCGAGCGACTTTGATTGCCCGGCAGTCATTTCAGGGGCTCTGAAGGATGTCCTCGGTGGGATCCCTGCAGTTGGCGGTATTATTGCTGGTGCTTTCAGCCTCGCCTGTGCTGCTTAAAGAACTGATGTGTGGGGAGTGTACTGGTTCGTCTGTTACGGTACAGCACAGTGAGGTGGTGGTGGCCCGAAGTGTGATGTGGGTGCTGGCAGATGTAACCCTCATCATCGATGGCGGTGACACTTTCGCATAGCAAGACTTTCGAGCCCACGTTTAGACGAGACGATATTTTTTTTACGCGGAATTATGGCGGAATTCATGGTGGAATTGGATATTAATCTTGTCATCGGGGTCTTCGGATTGCCATCGGGTTCTTTCACAAGCCTCGGCATCTTGAGAAACCTCGGTGTCTTGAGCACCGTTTCTCGGATTTGTAATTATTCGTTTATAGAACATATAACGTTTTGATTTCTAAGCTTGATACTATTTATTTATATTTAGATGAGGCTGAAAACGCTTAAAATTTGGAAGAGTGTGCATGAACTATCAATTCGAACACCTCAAACTTGACATACACAACGTCACCTTCACTCTCAGAACCATCATCATTAACGGCATCACTACCAAGAAAATACTTCACATCATGGCACTATCGACTATCCCAGTTCTCACCATCTCACTCGCTCGCCACCTCGTCGGCCACAGCATCACCGAGGTCCTAGAGCAACAATGGGACCCCGCCAAAGTCCCTACCTCGACCACCTCCCGCTTCTCGAACGTCGGTTTCGATCTGGATGTCAACGGCGCCAATCTTGAAGAACTGAGGAAGGTGCTGGAAGAAAGGCAATGGAGTGGCATTATAGTTGGATGGTGTACACGCGGCCACGTCGAATTTACGGAACTTTTTGAGTCGGTTGTGGCTATTTGCGTTGACTACATTGTCGAGAGGAAGCAAGGAAATGCTCCTGCCAAGGAGCCCAAGCTCATATTTTGCCGTGGTGCAGACGATGTGGTTAATGCTACGCTACGCAACTTTCCCTTGGAGGATTAGGGGTCTAGTACAGAGTCCAATCTGACAGCGTTAGCCATCATTCTTACCATATAACAACATCCACTACTTGTACCAATCGGTCCCTCATAAACTTTCCATCTGTAAAGCAACCCCGAGGACATCCATTGTCAGGAAGGAGCACAACCCTGTACCCCAGCTGAACACTGATCGAAGTTGCTGCGAGACGTCCAAGCCAGTTCCCGCGGCTGCGTACGAGAACAGGACTGCCTGGCTTATCCAGAAGTTCACACCAGCTTTCGACACATGAAATCTCTTTGACCAAATACTCTTCCTGAACCTAGTTGTTGCGCTTTGAAGTTTGCCAGTGTCCAACAATAGTAGACGGCCGTCCCCTATCCTCCACGACGCCATGTTCACAGCGCTCAGAGACCCTAAGCAAGACGTTCGAGCTGCGGCCTTGGGTCTTGAGAATGTCAATGTCACCTATCAAAGCTTTTCCGTCATGGATAGATACCGCAGCTTCCTGAAAGAAAGCCTGAATATCTCGATTGCCACGATGGTTGGTTGGGTAGGGGACCCGGTATTCGGTTAGGAACAAGTGGAGGGATATCTCCCCGAGCATACCGGCTAACCTGGAGATGGCGATGAATGATTCTTGCCTAGGTGAAGAGGCGTCTTGCAATAATGGTGTCATTAAGGGTTTCAAAGGATGGCGCGTATCTGGCGACAACGATGGTCTCGCCTCGTTGGAAGGGAAGGGGACGCAACATCGCTACTCGAGAAGTTCCAACAGCCCGCCCATGGAAACACTGCCTCCTGAATCATGAAACAACCAAGCTCTCCAGTAGAAAACCCTTCAACATGAGCGAGTTGGTGTGCAGGCTGTCCTCGTTAGCAAGGGTTTTCTGACAGAGAGTTAGGGGTTGCGCCTCTGCACTGGCTCTGGCCACATCCAAGGCCAGGTTCCCAGGCGGCACCACGTGGAGGTTGCAGAGTCCGACTTCGCCGCCCGCCGGCACCTCTTTTCAAGAGGGCCAGCCCCCCAGACGAACCTGATGCTATGGGACAAGCCCAATCTGACCTAGCTTCAACAGCTCAGGTACGCGTCAGACCGATAGCCAGCAGAGGCATCTCGGAGCGCCAAGAGTGAGAATCCAACCGATTTCTGCGAATCTTCTGACCTGGCCTCAGCTCAGGTACGCGTCAGACTGATGATCAGCGAGCTCAACGGCAAGTGCTTCAACATCATCACCCCAAACAAACCCCCGGATCCCAATCGCAGAACGTTCGAGACATGGCAGCTCAGTTGATATCGTCCCACTTGCCCTTCTCCCATGGGCTATCAGGGACCTTGGATGACAGCTTTTCCTTGCGTTTTTTCATCAGGGCAGAAGCTTTCTTGACCGCCTTCTCTACGCCCTCTGCTAGCTGGGGCTCGTCGTGTCGAGTCCAACCGTTGACATGTGCTTTGAGCCACGTATCGACAGCCCCTTTGAAGGCACCGTGTTGCTCATCGGTGAGTCGGCCTTTTTTGAAGTGCTTCTTGGCCAGTTTCTTTGTCTTCGCGCAGGCCTGCCGGACCCCTTTCCAGTTGATTGTGCCATCCGTTTTGAAGTGGTCTTCGAGTGGCGGAGCACTATGGGCCAACGTGTTTCTCTTGTCGGCTATCCGGATCAAGTCGATGTAATGACCTCTGTTGATTCCGACGATATCGCAGAGGATTTTCAGCCGATCCAGGTATGGCGTAGGAGGCGCTTCGCCCTCGTTTTCTCCCTCGGCCCGCCATTGATCAATGTGGTCGAGCTCTGGCTGGATCAGGGCCAGTGTCTCGGAGACACGGAACCCCTTGGCTACAAAGAAATTATCGTACTCCTTAGCTAGTTCCTTTGCTTTTTCGCCTGGAATTCCGCTCAAGGTGTACTCTTTTTAGAGGGTTCTGCGATACTCGTCCACGAAAGTCTCCTCGACTCCCTTGACTCGATTGTGAGTTCCGTGGATATAGTCGCCGATCTGCATGTGGAAGTTGGAATCCTTGAGCGTTGTCTCGGACTTATCGAGTTGTTGCTTGAGCTGGTCAGCTACAACCCTGGAATCCATTAGCTTTGAAAGCATCTTCCACGAGTCTAGCAGATCATCCTGATCGATGTCAGGATCGTCCAATGCACGCAGGGCCTTTTGGAAAAGCTTGTTCTTTATCTTTATGGTCTCAGGACTAAGCTTCACCGACGCCCGAGACCTCATGCCTTCGATGATGTCAAGGGCGATGCTGTCACGCTTCCGCTTGGGGGTAACGGGAGGGACGGAGGGGGCAGGGACGGAGGCGGAAGTTGTTGTAGTCGAACCCTTGCACATTTTGATGGTGTAGAGGACTTCGTTCTTCGGTACTTGAATGCTTGCAATTGGTGATGATTGATTGAATCGTGGTGCTGCAGTTGCGCAAATCCTGGTCTCTTTCGATGGATGGATGGATAAAACATCAGATTCTTTGCCTCTCTCATGGCTTTAGGTGTATTACTTCGTGCCATTCCTTCCCAGAATGGGCTGCCAATATCTAACCCTCCAGCTGACGTGGATCGCATCTTCCCTGAATGAAGAGAGACGGGGACCGTAACTGCGCGTCCATGCCTATGAATGGCCGCTCCTTGCTCCCCAAACCTTTTGACACGGTACACCTTCTAGCTTTTATTCCCTACCTAGGTTGTCGTTGAAAAAGTCTTGGGTCTGGTGATCCATTATGTGGCGAGACACAAGATTAAATAGGTAGGTAATAACAAAATGTTAAGTGCGGATGTGCAGCCTCGAAGATCTACTTGACTTGGACGCAACAGATGGGTACCTAACAAATACATGAGACATTAGGTAAGTAGTACAGTTTTGTAAATGTTCTTGCTCGTTGGCGGACATGACCTCATCCCAAGCCATGGATGGATGTGAACGCGGCGGCTGGACGTTCTTTCCGTTCTGTGGCTGGCATGGGATCCAAGGTTGGGGCATGGGTGTCATTCGTGAGGTTTTGCTTTCCCCTTCTTCAATCACCATCACCACCACCGAGCCGGCCGAGGTATGTTTCAACCGCCTGTTTTCTCGTCATGTTCTATTTGTCGTTGAGAGTATGGGCTTGCTAATGGTTGATTGTCTGAAGAACCATACGACCAACCCTGTTGTTTCGTAAGTCTCATCCCACTCCCAATCTTCTTCATCCATGCGATAGAGCCACTGACACAAGTCTTTGCGAACGTTAGCAAACCACTCTACCCAACTTTGTAAGTCATCCACGCCCGCTGTTGCGCTGTCGCGCAGATGGCCTCTTTGCAGTGGACTGTCAGGCTAATCATCCGTCTCTCTAGCCATACGAATCGCCACGTAAGGCCCAGCCCACTTACCGGTTCCATTGTCGTTGCGTGTATCGCTAACACCATCGACTCAGCATGCCCAAGCAGAACGTATGCCGCCTTCAACCCATCCTTGCCCTTGCCCCTACCCTATCTTTATCCCGTGCACTCGCTGCGTCAAGATTTCGATCACTGACATCTGCATAGAACAACAAGTCTAACAAGCCCGTGAGTGCATCATGGTACGTTGAGTGTAATATCTGTGCTGACTCTTTCTAGGCTGCGAAGCGCACCGTGTCCTCCGGGACAACCACCGTCAGTATACCCATGTGCACCCTTTCAGCCCCCTGACCCCCTCCTCGTCTTGCATTCCCAATCACACAGCACAAAGTCGATTCGCAGTCCAGAGGTCGCTCCTTGCGTTGGAGCGATCGCTTCCAACTACCACTTTGCTTGACGCCCCGAGCATCAATAGCGCCAGAACAGTGTCTATCATAGCATCCGCCCTCATTCCCTTCTCTGCCTCATTGATTGATCACACTGTTTTCTAACTTTTTTATATCTAGAACCGTTCTGTTGTGTGTCATGACATCGCCCGTCATGGGTCAGGCATTCTCGGGACCTTTGATTGACACTGTTCTAGTCCGGCCAGTCGACTAAGTCGACGAAACGCGTACGCCAGACTGGCCCTTATTCAATTGTTCATCGGCTCACTAGGCTTATGATAGGCTCGCTCCCCTTCTTCTGCCCGCTCGCCCTCCCCCTCGCCCAAGAAGGTAAGCTGTCACCAGTTCATGTCATCTTATCCAACACCCAGATGATGCATGTTTGAAGTTTGATTGACCGTCGACTAACTTCTCCAACCTCTAGGCCAAGCCACTGGTTAGTTTCAATTGCCCCTTGGTATATTGTACATACAGACGGATGCTGATCCTCTTACTCACAGCCCCACACCGCCGAAGTCAGAACAAACTCCATCCCCTGCGTTGAAGTATTTGCACAAGTGCTGACCTGAGTGTTTTTAGTTTTGTGCCGAAAAGAAGACCGTGAGTACAGCCCCGATGGCACATGGATCTCTATAACTGACATGAACCCAGGCCGCTCTCACCAAGGCCCATGTACGAATCGATAGCATTCTATCTTGTAGTCAATATGCTGACATAGGTACTAATATAGGAGGCCATGGCCGAATCCAAGGTACCTTCATACTTGCCCACTCATTCTGCTCTTACTGACAAATTCTTTACAGCGACTCCATACGCTGTCCTTGGTAAGCATCCTTCCGTCCGCGAGGCTATCACGCCGACAAAATACTAATACATTTGATAGAAACTCGCCGATGATGCTGCCGTGAGTAACTGATTGCTCACACTTGCTCTAAGATGCGCTACTGACACGTGACTAGATGTGGGCTGCCCGAGAGGAGGAACATCGACAAGCTGAGTCCTCCGAGGGGAGCGTCATGGTAGGTTTGCCCACGAACTCTTATTCTGTTTAATCAATGCTGACAATCTGAAGGCTCGTTTTGAGCAATCTCTGGTAATTCCTCCCCAAATACCTCGGCGGTCTCGGGATATTAACGCGCCAACTTGATGCAGGCTCGGGAGAAGGCCCGTCGGGACCAGGTACGCAAGAATCAACCCTTCGAAGTGAGAATGTAGCCTGATGTGCTTCGCTTATATAGGAGAAGGAGGCGGAGACCAAGGATGTCGAGGTGGAGGCCGACAAGGCCGAGGCCTAAATGGCCATGAAACACGTAAGTCAAATAGAGACCCCCGCCACAGAGTACGAGAGTTGAAGACTAACCGAGTGACGCAAAAGGGATGGAACCATGACTAGAGTTTTGTAAGTATCCCATTCCTCGTTTCTTTGACGTGTCTGGATAACTAACACTGGTAGAAAATAAACAAGAGTCGCAGCTGGGCTTCGCCCATTGTCAATTACCATGCTTCCCTTGACTAAGCTGTGAGATGTTACTAATTTGACAGGGTGGGAGAGTGATATAAGGCCTACCCATATTGTGAAGCAGATTCGCATGAATGGATTGCACAAGCACTCAACTCGCCATGGCTGGCCTCGACCTCAATCACCGACTGCTTCGACCCTTCACTTGCATATTGCAGGAACGGAGAAGCGCTATCTGTGAATCTCGCTCGGATTTGGCAACTTGTGAACTGTTTCGCAGAGGCGATGAACGTCGAGCTAAACAAGCTGGACCTGCGTTTTGGTTCTAACTCTTGTCCGGAGAAGGGGCCGGAGCCGCCATTGGGCAGCACGAGCAACGCCCTCACGATGGCTCTGATTAGCCGTGTACAAGGTAGGCACTGGCATTCAGGGCTGCAGGAGCTAATTATTAACCTGCAACAGTTGCCTCATTGCGATATCGACGACCCCTCCAGCCAAGAAAAGACACGATAAGCCTTGACGGCCCTCGGACGAGCACGAAAACCCTACATACATCCCGTAATGGCGGTTGAACGACAATGAAAGCTATCCTTTGGCCCAGTCGTCCTCGAAACACCTCTCTTTCGAATTCACCTCTCTTTCGAATTCACGCCTCTCACCGCCTGTATTGGCCGGGCCGAGCCATAGAGATGAAGAGGATGCAGCACGTTTCCTACCGGGTCAAGGCTGCAATATCTCTCTCGGATGAGTTGGGCCGGCTGCTTCGACCCTCGATTGCGATCGATGCACGGTTCACAACCTGGTAACGAACTGTCGGCTGAAGCCTCGCTCTTCATCCCTTCGGCCTGCTTTCCTTTCTCTCAGCGTCCCGAAAATGAAGCAAGTGAGCACCTCATCCTTGATGAACGTCCCTTGATCGCCGAACGCCACGCCATTAGTCCTGCCAAAAGCAACATAGGCCCCAAGTCCTGCCCCGACAGGAAGTGATGTAGCTGCATGGATATCGTCAAACCGATCCAACATCTGGAGAGTGTGGCATCTTCTATGCAAAAGACGTCCGTCAAGCCGACCTACTGCTAGAGCAACAGCACGTCGATAAGAGCCTGCAACCGTCCCCCCAAGTTCAATGGATCTGGGTTCTGTACCCATCCGGACATCGGACTTGACTCTGTGGCAGCCACTATCCTTAAGTCCACCTACGTCGTATCGTCTGCCCCAGGGCTCCGATCAAAACGTCAGCGTGAGATCAGACTTGTTTGCGCTGGAACTCAGAATGTGCAAGCTTATGGCCGGCTTGCGCCCGTACGAGGTTGACCCGTCAGGTCGGCCAAAGAGTCCAGGGAATCACCACCGAGTCAAAGCAGGCGAAGAACACCCGGCACCATGCATGGAAGATCTCTGCAATTGTGCCGGGATCAGCCGTATCTTCAGAAGACTGTCGACCCATAGCTACAAATTCATTCCAACGGTTGGGCACGCAACAAGCCCCTGCAAGCGATTGACACAGAGGGCTCAGTCAGGTACCTTCTTTTGGTGGAGAAAGAAACTGTCGTTCCAGGTCCCTGACCGCCCGTGGAAGAAGGACAAGTGAGACAACGTCAACGAGGCTGCCAAGCGAGGAAGGTCATACGATTGGAATCCGGGGGGGTGGTGATGATGGGTCTCGGCGCCTTATCACTACGGCTCAGGCACAAGGCAGGCCCGAAAATTCTCCCGACTAGAAGTTTGTATCGGTGAACTTAGAGCTGAAGAACTTCGTAGGAGCTATCAAGTTTGGGGTACCTTCAAGGTTATCCATCGTCTGCTAGCATGCCAAGTGTGTGGATTAGCCACGTCCACAGACGGGGCCAACCTGTCAGTCCACTGGCCATAGTCCAGTTACCTTATATTGAGCTCCGGTGGTGGAATGAGGAGAGACAAGCCATATTTTCCTACTTATCCAAATGTACGGACGATTGAGGTGCCTTTAGTGTCAGAGATGTTGTCAGCGAGAACAGTTTGCGGCTCTGTATGAGGGTCCGAGAACAGTGTGGATAGGGAATAGATGGAATCGCCAACAAACAAGGCCATGACCTCTTTGAGCATATTAGGATCCAGATCCTGGTCGCTCATCTCCATGCTCGCGATGCAGGCGAGACCTGTGGCCCGGCTGGCCGGCTGCATTTGGTGGCATGCGTCAGGCTGCAAAGTCGCCTGACACTACTTCAGAGAGCGCATCTCTTGATTGACAACATCTAAAGATAGACTGGCAGAGCCCAGATTCGAATAAAATGGCCCAATCATACCCAAGCCTTGCAAAGCGCACCACTGGGTTACTTCGCCACAGCCAGGTCCCAGTATGTTCGCTTCATGACTTGAAAGCACTTAAAGGATGTCCTAAAGCTCTATTGCGTGGTCCAGACGATGATCTCGTATCTTTAGACCCTGCCTGTCCGTCTTCTTGAGGACTGCACCGACATTTGGGCGACTGAACTTGACCTCGAATCGAATGGTAGCAGCTTCTGGTGTGTACCTCCTGGGGTTTAACGTGTATCGAGTCGTCAGCTCACCGTCCTCATCGATATCCGAATGCTTCTTGCTTAAAGACAAGGTGATCGCTTTGTGATCTCCAACATGGCAGTCCCAGCCATGTGAGACGATTTCGAGCTCGGGATCTAGTTCTTTGGAAGTGGCATTCAGCTTTGCAGGAATAGGACGTCGTAGGCTAAATGTAGGGTCCTCCCATATGCAGTACTACTTTCTGGTGGACTTCCGCAAGCCGGTCGATAGGAACACGGTAGCAAACGCCAAATTGTCCTCGCTTGTCTTGTATAAAATAATCCAGTCTCCGGCTCCTGTATCGTTGGCAGTTTTGGTCATGGCTTTTCTTAGATAGGCTACTTGCATTTCAGGCCTAGAAAGACCATTGATGAAACCCTCCAGGCTTGACAGCTTAAGTGTCTGCTGGCTCCATGAGATTCCAGACTTGGATCCCAGCTTGCTGGTAAGAAATTTGCCCCCTCGACGTGTGCCAAAAGCAAGAAGCCTTCTGAGTACTTTCAGTTCCTCGGAGCTTGCCTTGAGATTAGAGGAAGCAGCAATACCAAGGTACTTGAGCCAACTCCTTTGAGCTACCAACTCCCCCAGCTGGGTCCGGGCCACATTCCAGAGGCATTGGTAGTACCTGCACACGCATTCATATTGTTGGGCATTTCTGGCCGTTCTATGGCCAAGCATCCGAGGGCAATCAGCATCAGTTGGTCTACCGAGACTCTTGAACTGCCCAAGCCGGATGTTTTGTCTATCACCACCGGATCTCCGTAGTATTGAAGCTTTGCCAGGGGTGGAAGTCAAGCTTTAGGCCCAAGCCTAAGATCGCAACGCTGGTTCGACGGTCTATCTGGCTGGGTGTATACGGTTGCCGATATCATATCCTGGCGGGCTCATTCAATGCCGTGCGACACGCTTTTGGCACCGCAATCCGAGACTTCAAGGCAAGCCTCAAGGATCTAGCCTCATGAGAACATTCTCTTTGACATAAATCAGTGAGCGGCATTATAAGAAGGTAATTTACCCTAGGTAAACAAATGTATCCTTCTCTATTGCCTTTCCTAAGCTTAGGTAGTGTCGCAAGCAAGCACTCCTACAAATACCACTAACGGATTTAGCTCCTCATACATATCGCATCGATCCCAGATTTCATCACGAACGCGGTTGGCAAGACAGGTCGAGCTAAGCCCCACTCTTTCAACGTATTTTCCGTTCACTTTCTCGATCTCAATCCAGCCTTCTTCGCGATATTGATATGTGTTAACCGGGATCAACCGCCGGCCGTTCAAATGGAAAGCCACATTCTCATCCCCATAAGATGTAGGTTTCTGCCCAACAGCCCTACTATCTCTCCGCCTTAGGGTGTAGTCGACGATCCAGATGTTAAGTCCGAAATGATGAGAGCCAGCGTCCATGGCCATGTCAACGATATTATCTGCGATATCATACCCCCATTCTGGGTTGTATTCCAAAGCGATGTTTTGAAGCCCTCCGAAGTCATGCATATATGATCCAAGGACAATGTCCCAATGAAAATCGGACCAGTTGATTGTCTCTAGGTTCTGGGGTCGAAGGATAAAGAGGTCTTTGTGAGGGAAAACAGTAAAGAAGTGTGAATTCCCATCGTGACACGCGAAGTAGCTTGTCTGCGGCATATCCATCCCCGCCTCTATTATGTCAGGGCGGCATAGTATGCGGTCTTCCGATGAAGATTTCCACTTGTTGCAATTAAAAGTGCGCTCCATGAAGAGCCTAGACTCTTTGCAAGCAGTCCATAAGCCTCCGTCGATGAGATATGTGGAAGGATTGTTGCGGTTCCGGGTAATAGATGACTTGTTGCTTTGTGGAGCGGCAAGGCGTAAATGTTGACTATCGTAAGGGTTGGAGACGTTAATGTTCTTGTCAACACCGTCGTCTATCTTTGAATTGTAAAGTTTGAAGATGTGTACGCCTGGGACATCAGGCCGAAGAGCGAAATTCCAGATCATGTCCCTAAGCTTCCAGGGGAGGTTAGAAAAGCAATGAAATGTGCCGTCCATGTCGAGTCTTGAAAAGGGAAGATGAGGATTGCTGATGATGATGGGGGAAGCATTTGTTTGTTTACCTGGGGTGGATTGCCTTACTTATAATGCTACTCACGGACAAATGCCAAACAGAGTTCAATGCCGTCTGAGTCCAAGAACTTCGACTGATGCAGCGCTGAACCTTGAACTACGCAACCATGCGGGTCAAGAAATAAATGAGACACCAGAACTTCAAGAGGGTTAATTACCTAGCTCCCCTTGAGCAAAATAATTAATTAAAGATATATTATAATAATGGCAATGCTTTAGACCTTCTTTGCCTATTCTTATTATACTTAGCTTATTATCTTCAGGGGAGAATAAGGTAAAGGGTTTATCTGAGCGTCTCGCTTTTTCCTCGACCCGGGTGACAACACTGGATTGATGGTAAACTTTATGCGAGGGACCCAACATGCCTAATTAGACTCAGCTGTGCTTGCGCCAAATTTGACCGCCCTCCTACTCGTTGGACTCTCGCATCGCCTCACACGTCGAAGGGTGTTGCCATAATTAGGTTACGGTGTTATACGGTATTTGTGTTTTTTGCTGTTGTGGCCGATGGCTTCTTGTCATCATTGCCGACAAGAATTAAAAAAAGAAGGGTATTGCCATGGGTATTATGAAGATGAAGATGAAGATGAGGTGAGGTGTTCATATCGGGAATGGGAGAGGGAAGACAGTCGGGCGTTTTATCTTGTCCGCGTACGCAGCCACGGAAACCGGCTCGGACGCCTTGCAAACTTTCCAACTTTGTTCTGTTTCTCATTCTCTTCAGACTCCTGGTCATGTCGCATCACTATCACTATGGATCCATCCGGAATAGCCCAGAGGACCCTGCATGTGAATCGGCACCGCGGCCTTTCATCAATGGCTCAGCCGGCCTCAGCGAAAACTCCGGGCTCATCAGCCCGACCTCAGCTCCATCGCTATCCACCAAGGCATCCCCATTTCCAAAGTCAGCCCCAGCCAACAAAACCATCGAAGCAGTCGGCCCAACCCATCCGAGAGATATGTCGTAGTCGTGACCCGACAAGAAACGTGCTGCGTCCATGCAACCATGGCTGTTACAAGGTAAGCATCAGCCACTACAACAAGGCAAAGGTCTGCTTATGGTCCTAGAACGAAACATGTGTACACTGAGCAGGCATCAAGGATTCGAAATCTATCCTGCATTCGACAGCAGCTCGGACGCTCCACCACATAGCATCCAAACATGAAAGCATAGGTACCTCATCAAGGATTGTTCACATGGACCGAGCGCGTTGTCACGCAGTTCAGAGAGAGAGAGAGACGCCAAAAAGGGCAAAGTACCTCTCTAACTCCTAGGAAACACTCCTATTTCATGATATAATATTTCTCCGAAATCATAAAAGAATTAAGAAAAGATATGATTATAATAACCAGTGCTCAATAAATTCTCTACGCGTTATTTAAGAAGTTTCATTAAGTATTTTATAAGACTTATTTAAGGCGAGCGTCTAAGCAATGCCACTGTACTGGTGTGCCATGTTTTTTTCTCAAGCCCCATACGTTACCTGTCCAAGACGTGAACCAGGCAGTGGGATTCACAAGGCTTGGGTCACCACCCTAGTCATCCGACATCTTAAGACAAGATGAAGAAAATAAATGATCCAGGGCCTTTTTTCAGGCAATACTGGTTCGGTGGTCACTCTTTGTCGCCGCTTTCATTGTGGGAATCTGGTAGGGCTGGTGAAGACTTCACATTCGATAACTCATGTTCCTTGGGAATCGTTGATGGCAGCTCCGCGTCCTCCCTCATTTCCCTTGATTCTATTGTTTCTAGATTTACGAAACAAATAATCGCCTCTGCTACAGCAAGCCAATAACATCAGATAGTCGAATATCAATCTGCAGACGCACGCCTAATGAGGCAATTCGTTGCGCTCCCAATCTTCCGACTTGAAACTACCCCCAAGCCACGCTCGAGATTGACTGGCCCTTGCATTGGGAAAGCTGAAAATGATCTCCCAGAATTGTTGACTCTCCTTACTCAAGGACGTCGTCACCGCTGTTGCGTGCAGGAATCATCAACTCGCCATGCACAGAATCGTCATCATCATCACACGTAAAAGCTACCACTGTCACACAAGATCCACTAATGTTGGTCGATCCTTCAGAGGCCATGGCGCCCGGGTAGGGAGACTCGCAACGATTAACTGCTTCCTAGCATTTTTTACTTCCATCTCTTAGCAGCGATGAATACGTTTTTGTCAGTGCTTGTTCGCTGTCTCTCGTGCTGCCAGGCCATATCTTAGAAAGCGATCAGGCATACTGTTCTTCATTCGGCTGAGACAAGAAGAGGACATTTCTGTATGTCATTGAGAGCGTTAGACCAGGCGTGGTTTCTATCTGTATTGTTATTTCCAATGACGTCTCCGTCGGGCACGAGATGAAAGAAAACAATAATAAACACATGCCAGCATCAAAACCCAGTGCTGTTGTATTTCTATCTGTAACAGCGAGAATGAGGTCATTATCCATTTGCTGACGCCCCTGGTAACATGATACTACCAGTTTCGGACTGCTAATATACAGCCTGGTTTCATATATCGACTGACGAAGTCGGTGCAACATCTCCTCAGCACCTGCAAAGGTCCCAGCGCCAAGACCCTTGTATGAACTACCGAATCACATCCCTTGTTGCTCGCTTGATAACTTACGAAGGATGATTCGGAGGATTTAATGAGGGATCGTGATCGTGCATACATTTCAGGCAGCGGGATAAAGGTGTTGTGAGATGGCAGGAACTTGATACCATCACGACAGACCGACCGATTGGCCGGCAATTGTGTCTAGTTGTGCGTCTTTGATATATAGTCTCGGGTGGTCGGCACCTCACTCTCCCTCTCGTTCTCCAGACATTCAATCTTCCTTCCTTGAGCTCTATGCCCAACTAAAATCAAGTCTTCTTCCTCGATACCTGTGCCATGCGCTTCATTTCCTTCCTTGCAGCTTTTGGAGCTGCGAATGCAGCAATCGACGTCCAGCTTGTATGGCGCCTCGAGAAAGACTCAGGTCACTCTTCTGTGAGCGCCCTTGATCCGAAGAAAGGCACTCTACTTGCTGGATCTTGCGGCAGCACCCTTGAGGCCGACACCCCCATCGACTTTTCGGATGTTGACAAAGACGGCAATGGAAACTTTACCGTTGGTGACGCAACCTACCGAGTCCACTCGAAGCCCGAGTTCTCGGGCGGCCCTTCATGCTCCAAAACGTTCAATGCCAAATATTCCCTGGTTCAGTGCTCTGGCGTGAAGTGGCCTGGTACTCCAAACAGCGCCAAGGGTAACGCCACGGATTGTTTCAAGGACGAGGACTCGCAGGCCACTTTCCGTGCTCTCGAGGCCCGCGGTCTTTCTCATGAGCTGCATTCGGCTCACAGACGAGATACGCACCAGAATGACGAGAGACAGTTTTGTTCCTGGTACACCACCACTAACCTGGTCGATGACGGTACGTTCGTAGTTTCGACTTCTACTGGGCTGCAGTCTAACATTTTGCAGGCAACCCGCATCAAAACTATCTGCATAAACAACTCTCGGTAAGTCCTCTACTTAATGCTCGCCCATACACGGGATAACCACCCAGTGTTATGGGATATCATGAACTGAGCTGACCGTACTTATCTAATTAGGAGACCATCAACTGCGGAACAGCCGAGTCATGCTCGGTCGGTAGTATGCAGTCAAAGTCCTTTACAATCGGATGGAGTTCCGATTTCAGTGGCGTGCCATGGATCTCGGGAGGCTTCAGTGTGTCGGAAAGCTGGACCACGGGCAACTCCTACACATGCAATGCTGGAAAAGGAGAAACGGCGTGCATCTGGTACAACACCGCCCACACGGCTTGTAAGTATCCATGCTACACAAAGATAGGTGCCAGCTGGATCTAATCTTGACCAGATACTGTCCGTGAGACCGCACGAAACTCATGTGGCGGCTCTTACACTGCGCGCGGACCATACATTCTATTCTCCCCAAACGACCAGAACCGCGGCGGTGGATACTATTGTGTCATTGGTACCTGCCGCTCGCAGGGAGACGAATACTGGGATAAGTCGGGTCGTGCCGGTGGTCCTTAAGTCTCGTTGCTCATAGCGGGCACGCGGCAGGGTAACTGATGTGTGCAGACCCAAGTTGACTGTGTAGCGGTCTGTTAGAGGATGTTGGTTCACTTCTTGAAGCTTGAAGGTTTTCAGATGCTCGAGTTTCGTCTTAAGTTATGTTGCAAGAATGTTCGTATAGAGCACCGAGAACAATGTGTGATGCGGGACAATGACACGGGATACGGTCTAGAAATGTATTTAACAACCTACAGAGTACAAAATAACCCAAAATGAGCCATAAAATGACAAGATGCACCAAAATTCAGCCGAAGACCAACATGACCAGTAGCAAGAAACTCAAAGTCCAAGTAACCACACAAACTCCTACAATCCCCTTCAGACGAAATATCACCCTCAACGCCTAGAAGCAGCAGATTGACTGTAAAATAGCCAAGGAAGTACTGTACAGAAATGGTGAAGTGCCAAAAAGAGGAAACCAAAACCTTTGCTTGAAGTCCATCAGCCCTGAGGCATGGCAGGGTGCATCGACTTATCAAGACACTTAAGTGGCGCCGGAAGGCGACGAGTCATCGTCATCATCATCATCGTCGTCGTCGTTGTCTTGGCCGGTAGGGTTGGCAGCGACCACCGAGGTGCCAGTCGCCGAAACAGTAGCCGAACCGGTAGAGCTGGGTGGCACGCCAGTAGAAGTAGCTGAGCTACCAATCTTTGCCAGGCAAGTAGAGAGATCCGAAAAGCAGTTCGACTGCTGACTTCCAGACTGCGCACGGCAAGCCCAATAAGCCTCGTTACACTTCCTCACGCGGCCATGATGCTTGCCAAGGTGTGAAAGCGGAGGAAGAAGAGGGTGAGGCAGGTTGAATGTAGGCATTCCTCCCGGAGCTGAAGTGACAGATGTGGCTGGCATGCGGGAACTGGCTTGAGTCCCGATGCAAGCGGCGTAGGTAGACACGCATGCTCCAGACCCAGAGTCAGGGTTCCGACGGCAATCTTTGAAGTCACTCCAGCATTTGTTGTTGTTGTTATTGGGGCCCCGGAAAGGCCAGAAGGGGAAGAATTTGGATGCTGGTGATGAGGGTTGGGGAGGTTTTGTAGTTGTAGTGATGGCGGCTGTGGTGGTTGTGGCGATGGTGGTAGTAGATCTGCTTGGTGGGTTGGGGCCCGGCTTTCTTCCTTTGTCCCAGTCTCCAGGACGGGCAGCAACAGTGGCTGCAAGGGTGATGGTGAGGAGCTGAAGAGAGAAGATCATGGTGGAGTGGTGATGTTGGCTTGAGACAAAGCGTGTGAGCTGAGGACCTCGATGAGGACTCTTGGCAGGGTTTTATATGTATGGAGAAGCTCAAGGACAAGTTGCTGATGAGAGTAGAGGAGGCGAATAATGACGGATGATCGCTATCTATATGTCTTTGGCCTGCTTTTAACTCCTTGACGCATACCAACGTGCCAGGGATTTGATGATGGTGGCATGCTCGGAGTCGCCACTCAGGAACCACGCGCCACTGGCCCTGAAGGCTATCCAGGAACCGTCAACTTGCAAATAATTGTCAAAGAGTAATACGGGTGGTCGGCACCACAGCCCTTGGGATGTCTCGCCCTGCCAAGGACATGATCCAGGAACCGGCAGGGGCCGAGACACACATGGAGACCCCGGTGCCACAAAGGGTTATTTCTATAGCGTGTATGGCCAGAATGCTTCACGTTCCAGTCCCCAACACCATCCAGGGGTAGTGCGGGATCGGCAAAGTGGGCGCAAACTATCGAGTGTCGCCGGAAAAAGCCATCTTTTGAGGTGATCCAGATCGCGGGGCGTGTGGTAGGCTAACTGAAAAAGATGAAATGTTGGTTGGTGACGGCCGATACAAGTCGGAGCGTGGCAATAAAGGTGTAGATGAGAGTGATGAAAGAGATATGACAAGAGTTCGCTTGCAGAAGACCTGCCGATGCCTTCCAAAGGCTTGGGATTCATTTCAAACCAGTAGATACAGTCGACGAATGTAAAAGGTCTCAAACGATTGCCTCTACAGAGTTCTGAATGCCGTCAACTCATACAGGCCACTTCTCAATAGCAGACTTGAGTGCATCCGTACGAACAGGCTTCTCAATCGCCCCATCCATCCCAAACTCATTCTTGAACCTCTCAACCTGGCTGTCAAATTGTCCAGCGATCATCCGCGGATGCATGCCCAAGATGACAGCAGGAGAAAGGCCATGTTCACGCTCGTAGTCCCGAATCTCCTTGGACGCCTCCATGCCGCCCTTGACGGGCATGGCGATATCCATAAAGATTAATCTGCACTGCTGCGGGTTCTTTTTGTAGGCGTCGATGCCTTCTTGACCGTTTGTAGTCATGTGGAATTGCCCGTCTAGCCCCAGCCTGCCCAATAGCTTCTCCATGAGCTTTCTGTTTACCATGTTGTCTTCGACGATGAGGTACTTGAGCTCTCCACTAGGTGGAGGAGACGTTTCTGGTTGCTGAGATGCGCTGGGAGGTAGCTGCCGTTGGTTGGAAGACCCTTGGACATCAGCATGAGGTCCTAGGCTGGGCTGTTCTTGTGTAACAGCCGCGTCGTTGGGCGCAACGTCCGGGTTGGATAGAATATTGCTCATTTTTATTCCAGATTCGATTCTAAACTACTCAGTTCAAGTTTCATTTACTTTAGTCACGGATCGTGGTTGACTCACCCGGTTGACAATGATTAAGCGGAGCAAAAAGGCGGGCTTTTGTAGGTTGTCGTCGACAGATGAGAAACCCGGAGTTGATGAGGGGGAGCAAAATGATCGTCATTCTCAGACGATGAGCTGGCAAATAAATGGGGTGCATGTCGAGTTGACTAAGCCACCAAGTCCTGAATCCAACGTCAGTCCTGGCAAGAAAGTCCTAGATTTATAAAATGCAGGCTGGCAAATGTGCCCAAGTGAGCACTCATCTGCGCTCGGTTGGGGCAGGGATAGTAACACGGGTGTGGACTGAATGGACAGCTCATATCTGAAAGACGAGAAACTTGTCTACCGGTTGTTGAATGAGCAAGTCGAAAGACACGAATGTATCATTGGTAATTTCGGTTCCCCTCTCGTAGATAGGAAGAGCGGTGGAATTACTGCGAGCCCCTTCATGGTACCCGTGCGCTTCTTGCATCTCCATCTCCACGATGCATGCTTGCATTCACCATTCCCAACATGCAATTAGATGTCAGCATCACCCCCACCGTGACGGCTCCTCTGGACCAAAGAGGGCCTTCGCAAGGCCGCATGGCGGGTAAAACACATCCTAGGGATACCTACCTTGCAATATTAGACCGTAGCATAGAGTTCGGCCTCGGGACTCGCGGCCACCGATAATCCCGCCCACGGCCTGACTCCTTCGGAGGCCGACTTCATCGATCAAATAACGGCGAGTTTGATAGGGTTTAGTCTAGAGGTTACCGATCTTTCCCATGTGACTTGGTGTCGTGTTGAATAAATTCATTAACGAGCGATGCAAATTTGGCTTCCTGGACGTCTCTCATCCCAATACCCAACGAGACTATACAACCGGATTGCTTCACTCTACGGAATGTCTTCCAAGAAAGTGGCTGCTAAGAAGACGGCCGAGCCCAAAGAGACTGTGTCCTTGGGCCCGGCTAACAATGGTATGATCAACAGTGGTGGTGTTTGTCTTGCCATGATCTAATTCTTACCTCAAGAGCTTGTATTCGGAGTTGCCCGCATCTTTGCCTCTTTCAACGACACCTTTGTTCACATCACTGACATGAGGTTCGTTCCATCTCCAAAATCGAGGGACCAGCAAAGGGTTGTGACTCCCAAAAGCCAAGATCCCAGGATTGACACTTGTTTTCCAGCGGCCGTGAGACGATTGCGCGTGTCACGGGTGGCATGAAGGTCAAGGCTGATCGAGATGAATCTTCCCCTTATGCCGCAATGTTGGCCGCCCAGGATGCTGCCGCTAAATGCAAGGAGAAGGGCATTAACGCTCTGCACATCAAGCTTCGAGGGACTGGCGGTATGGTTTTCCCCAGACCTGAACGAATTTCTAGACAGATGACCTAATGTTGTACTCGTATAGGTAATGGCAGAATGACTCCGGGTCCCGGTGGTCAGGCTGCTCTCCGTGCCCTTGCCCGTGCCGGCATGAAGATCGGCCGCATCGAAGACGTCACTCCTACTCCCTCCGACTCGACTCGACGAAAGCAAGGACGCCGTGGTCGGCGTCGCTAGATGGCTCTGGGCTGGATTGGGAAAAGATTGGTTGGGCATCTGAAAGCATTCTGGAAACAAAACTACTCAGTAAATAAGACCATGGATAGCTATCGTTGTCTAAGTTGCACCTTTTCCGCTCGAAGTATCAGGAGCGTCACCGGCCGGAGTCCATAGACTTGTCCTTGGTAGGCATTTTCTATTGTCACACCCATTTTTTGCATTCCGTGCTCATCGTTCTTTGCTAATACTGACCTTATTTCCTCGCGGAATTCACAACTCCACCCATTCTCACGGGGTCCCTTCCGATGCTTTTCGTCATTTCATACGTAACCGATCAAAGTAATACATGATAAACAGTCAAGTGGCGCCCAAGAACGATGAATGGATCAACCAAGCAACCCTGGCTTGACATCATCTAACTTGAATGAGGTGGCAGAAAATTAGGCTTCTCCATCAATTCCCACATGGCCTGATTATTATGCAACCAATGCTCCAACTCTGCCCCGTTTCCCATGCGCATTATGGGGTTGATCAGTCCCTGCCCATCTCCAGAATTCGCTCCGGCCATATCCAACTCTCCTTGAGCAAAGTCGGAGCCCATACTTTGCACAAACCCCTTTTGCAGCCCCTGTCCTAATTGTGATGGTATACCCAAGGCCGTCAGGTATCTGTTTATCTCGCCACTAGCCTCCGCTTGACCATCATCCGGCGTGGAAGCGTGGAGCTCGAAGTAGCGGAGGGCGACGCTGTGGAGGACGTGGAAGAGGCGATGGAGCTTGGCGGCGGCATCGGATATGTCTGTAGCTGGTTGGATCGAGGTGACGAATGCGCCGAGGCGGTCAAGGTCAGTTTGGTCTCGGGCTTCGATTATGTGACAAAACAAGACAATAAAGGGGACAAAGGGGGAGAACAGTAGAGTCCTAGATGAGCAAGTGGTTAGTATTCAACATAGGCCAGTGAGCAAGTGATTCGAGCTTACCAGTTAACGTAAGTAGACAAATAGGCACCACCGCATTTATTGACGACGGCCATGCAGTCTTGGTGTCTCGCCAAGGTGGCTCGCGCAGCGTCCAAGCAGGAGCGGCTAAAAGTTGTTGAAGTACCAGATTCTCGAGGAGCCGCCCGATAGATCAGAGTGAGGAGTGAGAGACGTAGAACATCATCCGAGATGTAATAAAAGTCCATTAAGTCTTCTCCAGCGTTCTTCTTTGAGATTTCGATCCATTTTTCCTGTATCGAGTTTCAGCAAGACCAATACATTCCACGATACAGCTGCTGGCTTACATTGGTCTCTTGTGTCGCCTTCTGAAGATTGGCCATGTCAGACACGAGAAGCTCGACCCGGGCTCGCCTTACGTCGTCGGGTTGTTTCATAGAGTCTGCGCTGTAAAGAAGCTCATAGATGTTCCCCTGGCAGCGTGCGGACTCGATCCATAACACAAAGTAGGCCATAACAGGGTGCTGGTGGGCATCAGTTGTTGAGGGCCGGCTTATGGTAATATCCCAGTCAGGCATTGTTGATGGCCGACCGAGACGAAGGGACAGGCATTTTTCGATAAAGTAGACGCTCCAAAACAGGAATTTCTTGAACTGTATCTCGTCTGGTGCATCGGTCTGCATCGAAGTGGCTCGGTGATAGCCCAAAGTGTGGCATAGCTCGGATGCCTTAGAGCACAGTGTCCATGATAAGGAGGGTTTCGAGAGTTCGATTGCGTGCCAGGCCTTTTGGTCTAGTTACTACCGGTGTTCATCTTCAGGCCGGAGTGAGGTGGCAACTTACACCAAAGAGCAGCGCGACAATGAAATCCGTCGTCGCAGGCAATTGCAGCGGCAGGTTGGCAAGAGCTGTCTCGAGGTTCTCGCGGCACAAATGGGCATATTTGAGATAAGTGCCCTTCTCTTCCACAGGGACTTGGTCGCTGTAGTCCCCAAACAGAGAGTGGAGGCCGGCGTTGACAATGATGAAGTCTGTCTCGGAATACTCCTCGGAGAAGTAGACGTTGAGGCATATTTCCGAAAACTGCCTGATGAGGATAAACTCGTAAATGAAGCCTGACCCTGCGAGGCGCTGAGCTGGTCCCGGAAAGTGTGAGCCTATAGCATTGCAGCAGAATGTCGAGGCGAGATACACCTACCTTTGGCAAGGCGGATCACCGTGAGAGCATTTTGGAAGGGAGGCAACTCGCGTTCGCCAATGCTAGGACGCTGGATCGGCCGGGCATGAGGATAGGCCATCTCGTTGGCGACAGTCGGCTGTTTCAAGGCACCGACGACGCGAGAGAGCGCCTCCAACGTCTCCTGCATGTCCAAGGCGGAGCTCTGGAGAGGCTCTGCCCCGGCGGCTTGTTGCACAAAGTCATTTGCAAAGGTGCAGTGAGCGGTAAGCGAGGAATCTCCCTCGACGACGGCAGACGCCGACGGGGTAGTGTAGTTTCCAGGACTCGGGGCACAAGACTGCACAGTGGGCGCGTGATGGGCTTTTTGAGGATTGCCAGGTGAGGGGTTCGTCTTGAGATCTTGCAGTAGACCAATGACTGCCTGTAGTTGGCCATCGATCCGATCAATCTTTTTCTCACTAAGTCGAGTATATCAGAGGATGCTGGTGACCAACGGCAGGAGATAAGTGTCAGGAGCCACAGAAAGCTGGTTGAGGAAATGTGAGGGAGTGGTAAGGCAAGGGACGCACTACTGTGGTGTCAAGAGAATCCGCGTGCGTTTCTCTCTCGGCGCTGTGTCGCTATGGGTGCACTCAATCTTGGTGGTGATGCATCGAGAGCACGGGTCCTCTCTATTGCAGCGGATCTAGTTCAACGCAACATCAGCACGCATCCGGGGTGCCAGTACGCCTTGTACTGCATACTTTTCGGGCACGACAAGGGTCACACTGTAGTACATTGATTAGCTGCAATGAATGTGGCACTAGATCCTACCAAGAGGAAAAGACTTACAGCTCGTCGAAGGGTGTGTTGCGGTGACGCTTCTGGCTTGTCGTTGTACGTATCGGGCTCCATGGCTTACTGGGACGGGTTGGACATGCAGAGGGGGAGATGGCTGTAAGGAAGAGGCATGCGGCGGACTCGGGAAGGGGGAAGTCGGCCCCCGAGGAATGGTGATGTTTGTATGATAGAACTTTCGGAGGTGGATGAAGTCGGCCCCCGGGAAATGAGCGAGTCATACCGGCGAACGACCCACGGGAGAGAGCGCCGGCTCGGTGGCCGCAGGTTCCGTTCCACGTGCGACGGGAGGATACATTTTATTGTGGGGCGCCGTGGCTCCATCGCCTCTTGGGTTGGGTTAAATTTGCAGTGCAATTCATTTGAATAGCGGCTCCACCCTATCAAAAGGAGTCAATCCCCGGATGACCTAGACATGAGCAGCCAGGATCACGGCGTTTGTGAGAATCCTCCATCTGATTAAACCTGGCATCATATGGTAGCACCGATTTCTATCGCAACATGTGTGAGGGCCGGCCAGATACCAATCATTGAACTTCGAGACGATTCACTGGTAGGTAGCTATTATTAAAATCATGCCAGCCTACCAAATACTAAGGATACTTAGTAGGTCTTTCACGTGTCGTGAAAGGCTGAATATTCAAGCCGGCCAAGCTCTTAGGGACGAAGAAGAATGAATATGTATGCGTCTAAATGCTGTCTAAGTCTATCCTTCCAAAAAATCGTGTGTCAGAAGCCCAGTCTCGGTGTTCTTAACTATGAGGCGGAAAATGATGCTCTGACCAGACCGGGGAAAGAATTAATCCACACAAAGTCGTGAAAGAAACGTGTCCTTGATCGAGGGCGCGGTCATTCGACGGCACGGCTGAATACATGAGCGTCTTCACTAGCGTTGACTCTCCGCCGTCGAGGGAGGGGAGGCAAAGTCCATGCTCATTAAGTGAGGACAGCCGCTTGTCTGTCGTGACAAATTGGCTCTCAGTCATGATTCCCGGCTACACAGAGTTGGTATCAAATTGACTACGGAACTCTAGTGATGGTCTCGAGAAGAAAGGCTGCGGTAGGAGTTAGAAATGAAGCGTGGGTTTGCTCAGGCTGGTTGGCCCCTGAGCAGCCCAACCACTCAGTAACACAAGGCATTCTGGGTCCATCTCTCGCTCAGTTAATTGAAAGTGCTGTTTTGGTTGAGATGGGATGAGGACTGGAGCTCTACTGCGCCGAGTGCGTTCACTTTGGGCAGGTCTTCCCCTAACGTAGGTTTGGAGGTATAGGGGATGCATTTACACGCCGAAATTAAGAGACCAAATCCCATGCATTCTTGGCTGTCAATGCTCGTTCCACAAGTATTACATAAACCAGGAATCAACAGGCAACAACAGCCGAGGTGGAGCTTTCATTTCCGTCGAGTCAGCCCGCGTAAGCTGACACGATTGTCAATCATACATCCTAGGTATTTCCAACAGTCCCATCTCTTACTCGGAACTATTCTGTCCTTGAACTTTATCGTCATGGAAGAGCACCGCATCTCGACGATCAAATTGCCGCCCGAGGAGTGCCCTGATCCAGACTCCTTGGGCTCACTTGAAGCCATTTACCGCGAATTATGTCGCCTCGACGACATAGATCGGAGACTCACCAAGTCAAGGCTTGAGGGATACGACGACATTTGGTGGCAATACTTTGACGGGAACAGCAATGGAGACTACGCAACGGAAGAACAGATCGACGCTGCTTGCCGAGATGCGATCTGGCGGGTTGATCGTGACCGCGAGGCCCTGAGGGGGAAAGCTATGCATCTTTCACGCGACACCTTGAGACGCCTCGGTATTCTTGATTTACCCAGGGAGATCCTTGTCCAAATATTCGGCTACCTCCAGCACCAAGACATTGAGGTTAGGGACAACAGCATCATCTACTGGCCCTCCAAAGTCCAGTCCGTGTCGAATGCAAGTGAGCCACTTCTCACAATATACAATGCGCGTCAAGTCTGCCGTCTCTTCAACACACTCGCTTCACCACTCCTCTGCCCATTTCTCAATCTGAAAATCGAACAAGAATCTCTGGATCGCGCCGAGATTCTCCTCGAGAACCCATACATCGCCAGTGGTGTCATGGGCATCCAGGTGTCACTCGAGTACCGCCCCATCGAGTTAGCAGAGAGTTTCAGGCGGTTCGCCATAGTCAGGATGGAACATCTTGGCCGGATGAATCGAACCGTGGATTGGCCCATCGGCGGTACCAATGAGCAGGATCTAGAATCTAGACCTGATCATCTTCGAACAGGTAATTACCAGGAGATATACGATGCGTGGGATTATTTTCTCTGGTCCATGGCAGAGCCGGGCTACTTGCCTTTGAATGAGGAAGAGGATGGCCGAATCTTTGAGCCAAAGGGAACGTACCAACCAGACAAGGCAGCACGCGAATTCTGGAGAATTTTCTGCAAAGGCCACAAAGAATACGTCAAACTTCAAAAATCCCAACACGACTTGATCCAATCTCGGACCTTTGTCAAAACTCTGTCATCGCTGGCCTCGCGACTGCACCGACCCCTCGCCCTGAAGGTGCACAACAGTTTCGACCCCGACGGATTATGGAACCGGCACGACGCCTACAAGATTCTCACAGACAAGGCGGAACTCGCCAAGTTTATGCCTGCAGCAAATACCTGGAGTGAGATGATGCACACCATGAGGACCCCCGTCATGCTCCATCAGGTAAAGATTCTTTCCGAACTCCCCATAGCCATGCACGAGGCTGGAGTGGTGCTGAGGCACCTGGCGGTCAACCATCTGCCTGAATTCAACAGCTACTCCACACTGTGTCCCGGCGAGGACGAGAGTCTCGATTCTCCAGCATGGGGAGAACTGTCGGCAGCATGCCAGCATCTTGAAGTTTTCCAGGTTGAATGGGGTGGCCGCCCTGCGCGAGGAAAGTTCCTCTACCTCGGGGACGAGGTCTACAATGAAAGATACGTCAACTCGGTGCTTTCAAGTCAACAGCTTGAACATGTCAATGTTACAATCAGCCCCTTTGGTCTAACCGACGGCACTGGCCATACCACAATAAGAGTACCACACATGCCAGCTGTCCTGGCAAACATCAACTGGCCACGAATCAAGCACGTCAGCATCAACACTTTAAGTCTAAATTATGAGGAGCTTGAACACTTCTGCAAAGCTCTAGGTTCAAACGTCGAGTACATCGGACTCATATCGATCAACTTGCAAAGCGGCAGCTGGGTAAATATCCTCGATATACTGCGCGACAAGATGGCCAGCAGCCGCAAATCAGGGAAGTGCCGAGTCTGGCTGGCCGATCTGCGTGGAGGCGAACTTGGTCAGAGGGGCAGTAACTTCGTCAACCGTACGCCGTTCCCCAGGGGACAGGAGCTGGAGGACCCAGGGTTGATAGACTGGTTTCGGGACTACATTAAGGGAGATATGGACGAGAATCCAGCAGTCAAAAGTAGATTTTTTTGGAGTTCAGGGACGCCGAAGGCTTGATATGTTGCCATCAATAGGTGGTGGATTTCAATACCAGATAACCCGGAGACGAAACTTAAGCATACTAAAATCAATTTCCGTTTCTAGAGCTGAGCTCCTGCCGCCCTAAGCTTGTGCTGAGCTTGGGCTGAGGTGCCTGAGCAGGCCCATTTTTGGGATCGCATACCCCTCCTGTGAGGGTCGAATAACGTTGAGCTTAGAGAAACGATTTGAGCTTGTCTACCTTAGGGATAAGTCCGCATGGCGGCACGGTTGGGCTCCCACTGCTAGAAGCAATGGTCAGCTGGCAAAGCGAAGTTCCACGACGAGATGTGTCCGAAGGCGCACGAGCATTCATCATAGGTCCGGCCAAGACACCGATCAGTGAGAAACTGAGATCTCTTCACAACACAAAGTAAGCTCATCGTCACCACCAATTCACACCAGAAATTAGCAGCAGCTTCGTCCCTGGGGCCGAGATCGGTATATCTAGGGTAGCTCAGCCGGACAGAATCTCCGTCGACAGGATGGGTTACACCCAATCTTTTCATAATATCTCGGGTAAAAGTAAAGTCGATGCCATCCACGAGATATTTATCATCTGGTTTTTGCTTTCTCTTCAAGGGAAAAATACTCTCTTGGGTTATTCTCAATATGTTAGACTTTGACAATCTCTAGCAGAAGTTCACCAAACGAGCGTGCCTAACCAACACTTCCTTGATAAGATAAGATTGAATTAATAAGAGATAATCACGTGACACGGTCACACATCTCGGCAGTCAGTGGCCCGAGCTCCCTGCCATCATAGGGGAGAGCATCCACATGCATCATGGCAGAGCGATGAACCTTTGCGACAATGGCTTGGATACAGCGCTGAGGACTCACTGGAGTGTACATCATCCCATGAAGAAGCGCAAAACGGGCTCTTAGGTGGATATAGAATGGGAACATCACCTCCTTAGGCTCTTTGACCACTGTCTAAAGCACCCTCTCCTACAACTATTCCAGAATCGCACCATCCAATCAGTCACCAGAGTCCTTTTGTGTGCAGCTAGCTGCGAGGTTGACATATGTTACATTGGACAACAAGACCGAAATGATCCAGCGCCCTCGTCACCGAATCCATGGCTGGTAGCGATCATGAATGCCAACAACAGCAATTTTGGGGCTCTCCTGGTTCATGTGGTTTCATTGCGTAAGGGCTGAGCTCACGTTTCCTAAATCTCTTGATCCGTCTCGCATGGTAATATAACTCAGATTTTAAGCCTAAAGACACCAAAGATATTGAAGATATTACATGAATCATAGGGATCAGACGTGGAAAGAAGCTATCTCATACGAGACCGTAGAGAGGCAAAGTAAGACGAGATATAGTTCGCTCTACGTTTACTCTCGGCCTTAGCCACGACCTTATCCTCGGTTATCCAGGCGATGGCAATGCGCTATTGCTATTAGTATTCTGGGTGGCCAGAAAATTCGCGGGCCAGGGATAGTCAGCATGCAGTTAGCCGAGTTTGGCGACATCGTCAGAGTCAAGTAGGCGAGCAGAAACAGCCAGCTGCTTGGGCCTAGACTCCGCTCATCTTACACGAGATTATGATTTGCGCATGACTACGAGCGATGAATAGGTGTATCTCGGGCTAACCTTAGGGTCGTCAGGGACTTTACCTTGCCAATGGAATCGTCAGGATTAGAAGCGTTATCGGCCTCATGAGGCAGTCCATAGACTAGGCCCGCGTTCACTGCCTCGTTAGATTTGACGGCAGGAGGGAGGCAGTAAAATCATACCAATGGGGGACACATGGACGTTTGTTTAGACCCAGTTCTTCGTTGCTGAAGCAAGTATAAGAATCTACCCCCTCCCAATTACTGCTAGTGCTCGTCGTTATCTTCCTTTCGAACTCGCACCAAAACTTACGTCAATCTCATCATACCCACCATGCGTCCACTCGCCATCTCCAACCCGACAAGCCACCATGGCAATTCCTTGACTCAAGCCTTGTGAGTTGGGAATGATCGCTCTTCTAACCCGTCTTACTGACAAGTCTGGAGCTTTACTGCAACAATTGCGTCAACTCCAAGAGCTTTGAACGCATGAACGTCAAACTCACGAGAGTTAATTTCATGATAGTTAAGACAGAATTCTTGCACTTACTGCTTTAATTGTGATACCTCCGATGATCTTCTGTTCACCGATTGCAGTAAACATAACTGTCATAGAATTGGTCCTAGACAGGTAATATAGAAACATGAGCAACTACGGAATTTTCTTCAAACTAAATATATTGACACAACCTCTCAGTCAAGCTGGACTTCCCAATCGACCTTCAGCGTCATATTCTTTACCATCATCTCCAATTTCTTTTCCTCGACCATGCCCCATGTTTCTTCGCTTCTCAAGATATCGAGGATGGCATAGTGGCCCACGAACGCTGCGTTAGCACCAGCCAGGAGCATCTCTGTTTTCCAGTTGTCTCTGGTCCTATCGCAATGATTTAGAAGCAGTTGGAGCATTTCAGTTCGTCCGTGTGACGCCGCTTGTATTAAAGCGGTCGATCCATGCCAGCCAAAACCGGGAGCACCGACATTTGCCCCGAGAGCAAGAAGTCGTCTTGCAATGCTAAGATCGCCCTTCCGTGCGGCTAGCTGCAACGCCGTTGCACCCTTCCAATCACCCGCTGGCTCATCAACATTCGCTCCTGCTTCCACCAAGATATCAAATATCTCTGTTTGCCCTTTCTCAACTGCGAGTTGAAAAACTGTGCGCTTTTGGAACCAGGGTCCTTGTGCTCGAGTCATGCAAATGTCCCGACCCGCCGACTGGAGCAAACGAAGGGCAGAGATACTGCCGACTTCGACGGCCCAATATGCAGGGTCCATTGCGAAAGAATTACCAGTGAAATGAGTCGTTGCCGGGTAATGTCGTAAAAGTTCCGGCAAGAATTCAGAATGCGAAAAAATCGCGTACGAGACCGTAATATCATCCAGCGGGTAACTGAGTTCAAGCAGTCGTTGCATGATGCCCTCCTCTCCACGCTGTACAGCAGCAAGTAGGGGTGAAGCCGTAATGAATTCAGAATCTCTCCAAAATAGTACCCCTTTGGCGTCGTGCGGTGTCGGCCGTGATGCAGGGATCCAGTTCAGTTTTGTGAAATGATCAACCTGTGTCGATACTCGCCCTCGTCGAGCCGGTATCTTGCACTGGCCGGTAACTGCCGGAAGCCCTGCGGTCAAAATGTGCACCAAAGCTGAGCTGCCGTATAGCGCTGCAATAGATATTGCAGCAGCCTCAAGAGAGTCGCAGAGTTTATTCGATGGCCGACGGCCAAGCAGCACCTCAACAACGCTGTAATCTCCATCTCGAGTCGCCTTGAAGGCAGCTGAACAAAGAGCACCTCCGTCAAAAGTGGGATCGATCATCATGGCGAGGCTGACCACATCTCTCTTTGGGCAGCAAATTGCAGATTCCAGAAATGTCTCTCCGCTAGGAGACGGCTCGGCAATGGCACCGGCTTCCAAAAGAGTTTGTATCAGTGTGTAATCACCGAGTTTGAATGCATGTGCAAGCTCCCCTCTGCGAAGCTCAGCCCCATGGGCCAGCAGTGACTGTATAATAGAGAGTTGTCCATCCACGACAGCAAATTGCAAAGCAGAGATACCCTGGCTATTTCGCTCGTTGGGGTCTGCGCCTGCCTCCAGCGCCGCATTTATGAGTGGCAGGCTTTTGGTCTTGAGGATGAGAAAGAATTCTTGACTATTCATAGCGACTCCCATTCTGATCAAATGCATGGCGCAAGCAAGCTTTCCTTCACTTAACGTCGATAGCAATGGTGTCTGATGATCCTTCGACACGGTAGCTATTTCGTCGCAGCAAAAGATGCTGACAGAGTGATCGTAGTGTGGAGACAGAGGGTCCAACCTTGTACTTGCGGGAGCGCCATGCTGAGTGAGTAACGTTACAATCTTAAGCGAGCCGTGAAATGCAGCAAGATGCAGCGCTGAAGGAACCGCAGGACATGTAGGTATTACTGAT
Organism: Fusarium solani; assembly: GCF_023522795.1. Lineage (NCBI taxonomy): Eukaryota > Fungi > Ascomycota > Sordariomycetes > Hypocreales > Nectriaceae > Fusarium > Fusarium solani. The sequence continues at coordinate 2,319,070 of NW_027072147.1, read as the reverse complement.
ACCCCTAGTTGGAGAAGAAGGGCGCAGACGGAGTAATGCCCATGAAAGGCTGCCGCGCAGAGAGGAGTGAGGCCGAAATGATTGTCTTGATCCATAGAAATACCGTTATCAGAAAAGAACTTGAGCACGGCACTGTTGCCAGAGGACGCTGCGGCAATCAAAACGTCGGCAGTTACCGTCGACGGGTCTAGGCCTGGGCCTTGGCTAGAGTCGCAGAATGAATTGGACCAGCTGAGGAGGAACAAAACCAGACCAAGTGCGTGTTGGGCACCGAGTTCGGGGGAGGTTTTGACCCTTGGTTGAAAACCTGCCGCCTCGCTCAAAGCTGTTGAGCCATACTGCATGTCTTCGTCAACATCGTCAATCCGATACCAACAATGCATGCTTGCACCATGCCTAAGAAGCAAGACGGCAATCCCAACATAGCCACTTCCTATGGCACAATGTAGTGCAGGCTTTGATTTGGCCCCATCTGCTTCGTCTGGCTCATTTGGAAGCGCACCATTCGACAATAACAGTTCAACCAACTCCTGTACTGCTTCAGGACGGCGCAAGCTGCAGGCGGCCGCAAGAGGGCTCAAGTCCCTCCCTAGTGGTCCCCCATTTGCATCTGCTCCGTACTCCAGGAGAACCCGCACCAGATGTACCTTCTGACTCGAAACTGCCACCAAAAGTGGATAGCAAATGCCGGCATCTGGGTAGTGATAGTCTGCATTCTGATTTGGATCTTGGCCACAATCCAGTAACCATTTGACGAACTCTAGAGAATCATCGTCACCTTTTGCTGTCCAGAGAACCGCATGTTGAAAGAGCTTTTCTAGGATCGTTGACATGGTTGTGCTTTTGTGCAGTGCAAGATAGGAAGGGGCCAGGCTTGAAGTAGTCATAGGTCGTAGCATGTCTTTCACCACGTCCCAGTCCTTCTTCACGTCAGGGACATAGTAATTGTTTGAGACGAGAAAAAGAAGACTTGGACAGCATAGTCAAACTCGCCTTTTGATCGGCTCACTTGTTCGAAGAACGTCTGCCGTCTTATCTTGTCATCTTGCTCAAAGTCGGGCATTATTTGGGGTAGTTGCATGGCTAGCTCAGAAAGACTTGCAGCCTTTCTCGGAGCACCAGCGACGGAGACCCAGTCGATGCTGAAACGAGAGACTAAAAGGCTGGGAATTGATCTTGAACAGACTGTAGCGGTTGGTGGAATGACTTTCATCCATTAGCCTCTGTGGTGTCGGGCCAGCGGATCGGAAAATCTCACATTTTGGAAGCAGAACCTGAAATTGGCGCCAAGGTAGTGGCTTTGCCAAAGACAATGCTGGAGAGAGTCCTTCGGGCGTCTCAATAGACAAGGGGAGTCCCTCTGGCGTTCTCGGGCTCGGTGCTAAAAACAGTAAGATGATGGCCGTTTGTCCCTTCAGTGGTACCGGTGAGCTTACGCTTGTAGTATTTATGAACTATAGACATCGGTCGGTTTCGCGTTGTCTTTCTTTGAACTTCTTTCGAGGAGAATTTGACACCAGAAACGAAAACCTCGCTGTCTTTTCCTTCCAACTGTTTTCTCTTGGTAATTCGGTGGTCTATATATATCCAAGCACTTGCCGGAACATTGTGTCGGAAGTTCCACAACTTAAGGCGACGTTGGAGCTGAGCTGGGCTGGTTAGAACCTATCAGCATTACGAACGAGTGACTTGAATTTTGGGGTTGCAAACGTGGCAAATATCCCTAGGCCTTCGATCTGCTTGAGTACTTCTTTGTGCGTCAGCTTTTTACCATTCGCCGGATTTCTTTCGAGACACAGTTTTCGAATCGCCTCCTTATTTTCTTCCCACACTTCTCGAGTGGGCCCGTCTCGAGAGTTATTCATTTCAGGATAGTGTGGAATCGTCTCCGAAGGTGCCAGCAGCCAGATCAGTCAAGTGAAGATGGAAAGAGGTCAAGAACTCGCGGTTTCCGGCCTGTAGAGATGCCAAAGTTCTCTTATGTGCGGGGCGCTGACTTGAAAGGAGTCAGTGAGGATTGATTGGCTGAGTCCAAAATCTGAAGGCGTGCGGAGTGCAGCGAAGATCAATGAGGATTGCAGCCAATGGAACCAAAGGGTTAGATCAACATGCATTTCAGCTATTTTCAAACCCCTGGCTTCTGAGCGCCCAAGCGGCGCTTTTAGATACCCCCCCAAGATACTACTCTGACACGACTTGAAACACGAAGATGGAAACTCGGCAGAATGAATACGATAGTTGTTTTGGCCACAAACGGTAGAACCTGCCCAAGCCATAACAAAAAGACAGAAAGAGGACAAAGACGGCTGATCACGACATGAAATGTATAAATGCGAACCGCACCATGCACGCACATAAGGACCAAGAAACTGACGAACGGATTTGCACTTGACTTGGAGACGATACTCAACCATACTAAAGTCCATTTCTATTTTTAGAACTGAGCTCCTTCCGCTCTAAGACAAGTTGGTGGTAAATAGGGGTTGAAAACCCCGAAGTTAGGTGGGCTGAGCTGGGATATCCCCTATTACAGCGTAGAAGTCGGGCTGGTACATGATGTTATAGTACATTCAATCCTATCAACGCTACATAACTCAAAAGCTGAGATGATATGAAAAGAAAATTGCCCAAAAGGGAATCCCAGGCTGATTCCCCGGTTTGGGTTGCTGTTGCGTTTGTCAGAGTTGGACGGGGTGATGGGAAAGACCCAGAAGCCAAGGACCAGAAGTGGGAACAAGAGCCAGAGGGTGACCGGAGCTGATGTGGGCTGACAGGGGGCTGAGCGGGCCTGATGAGCAGCTGAGTAGACGTTGAGTCGGCGAGCGAAGAGGCCGTAAAAGCGGCCATCCGTGCCGGCTCACGTGTCGCTTGAGTTTCGTCTCATAATACTAGATTATTCTCGAGACCAACCCTCGCGATATATTATTTATACCTTGTTATGGTTTCCTCCCTCCGCAAGTGGAGAGGCTCAGTCGAAGAAGTCAAGGTAGCATACCCCTTCAAATTCAATACGTGATAATCTCACATTGAATATTCATACCAAATATGGGCAAAAACACCATGATAAAGTGATCATCTGATTTCCCTGGACAATTATCAAAACCCGTAATATCCGCAGCCTTTGTAAGCCACCAAATCTTATCTCCACTTCTGGCGAAGCCATTTCCTATCACGGACCAGTTGGGCTGACAGACTCCAGTCAACCGAGGCCAATTATAAGCCTGGGCTGAACCACGGCGTCAAGTGGTTTCCGTCTCCGATGGTCACCGCTCCCAACCGCTTCATAATCATCTCTCTTCAAAATATCAAACAGATCCTTACTCCAACATAGTTCTCAGTATCGCGGACTGTTCGGTCATCTTGAGCCCAGGAGCCGAAATCTCAGCATGGCTTCACTCTTCTCTTGGCTTCTTGGCCATTCTGCTCAGGGACCACCTGTGTTCCCTGACGACGAGGTGTTGCCAATGCACCCGTTCGACGATACAGCCACTCTGCGTGATTACACCCTGATATGGACATTCCGCTACGATGAAGTCCTCGACGCCGATATGCTGGGAGACAGTCTGTCTCAGCTCTTTCAAATGGAGGGATGGAGGAAACTTGGGGGAAGACTTCGCTTACGCGTAAGCACAAGGCCAAACAATTTTGAAGCCTCTTCTGACATGCACAGCCGGATGGGAAAACCGAGGTTCACGTCCCCCGTGAGTTCACTACAGAACGGCCATCTCTTCATTTTACAAAGGAGCATCATGACATCACCATGGCCGAACATCCAGAGGCATCTAAACTTCCAGCCTCCACAGCAGAGCCCACTACGTTTCCAGGTGCGCGGAATTTTGCCAGCTTGGCCTTGGGTCCTGGCGCGCCTAGAACTATCCAGGACTACTTCCAGAAGGATGTGCCGCAGTTTTCTCTGCACGTGGTGACCTTTACAGATGGTACACTGGTCTCTATCAACTTTAACCACGTCTCCAGCGACCTTGGCGGTTTGAAGGCAATTTTCAAGGCCTGGCAGAGTATTCTCGCTGGCAAACCAGAGGAAGTTGCCCCTTTCGTTGGATACAAGGATGATCCTATGGCAGGTCTCTACAACGATGAGACAACGGTCAAGCCCACTCTTGCAGATACCCAGCTCATAGGTTGGAGAATCCCCGTATGGGCGTTGAGACATCTAGTCGAGACTTGGTGGAAGGGCCTCGACGCACGCATCATCTGCATCCCAAAGAAAGTCATCAACGCCATTGTCCAAGAGGCGAAGGACCATGTCGCACTCAAAGGTAATGCTGATCTCTTTGTATCCGAAAACGACGTCATCATGGCATTCTGCAACAAGATGGTGGCCAGTAGTCTCGCTGCGCATCGTCACATTGCCAATCTCCTCGTGATCGACCCTCGGACTCGAGTCAAGTCCGTGTTTCGGGATGATACAGCCTATGTGCAGAACATCACCTCGTCAGCCATTTTCCTCTGTCAGGCGGGCGAAGCACTCACTGCGCCAACTGGAGAGATAGCGCTCAGGTCTCGGGCAGCCCTTGATGAACAATGCACAGAGGAGCAACTCAAGGCCACCACAAAGTACGCCTACCGATCCATGATGGAAGCAGGAAACCCGCTCGTGCTGGGAAAAGGCGTCAGCTCTGTCCTCATGGTAGTCTCCAATTGGAGCAAGGCTGGATTCCTAGACAAGTTTGACTTTAGTCCAGCTATCGTCAAGCCCTCGGACAAGAAGAGACCCGGTGCCAAGCTGGGACATCCTGTATACTACCATTCGCAGTCTCTAGGAACGGGTATGGTTACTATGAACATGGTTACTATCATGGGCAGGGACTTGGAGGGGAATTTGTGGCTATCGGGAGAGTTTTCTGGTCCCACTTGGACTTCAGCATTGGAGTATTTCCGATCTTACATGTAAAGTCCAGGTCGACGAGGTTCTGAATTTCGCCAAACACTTTAAAAGTACAGGAATGTCTTCTTCTATTTCTCCAACTGTAGAAATTTTACAATTATCTCTTGAACAGAGATCTGCATTGGCTCCATCCCTGGGATGCGGATAGCTCGAGGAAGACTGCCCACTCTTGGTCAAACCCCCACTTTCGGCATGATTATCACCATCTCCTTCATACAAGTTGAAGGAGTGGAACAATGGAGACCCCACTTGCTCAGAAGTGGAATAGATGATAGGAGATTATCTTGCTATAAAAAGAAGGACATCTTATGCGTCTAGTTGTCGAAAGTGCCCTGCCAAACTTCACCAACAAAGGAGATATAACTTCCCAGTTCAGCATAGATTTACCCTCAGTATAACAGCCATCAACGAATAGTAAGTAGCGAAGAAGCAATAAGCCTAGAATGATTAACTAACTGTTCAAGTGTCTTCTGATATTGGACAAATCACGGCTGCTCTACACGCCTACGGCGCAGCCCTCAAGAGCGGCAACGTAGACCAAGCCGTCAACCTCTACACATCAGACGGCGTCATCCTCCCACCGCACTTCACCGCCAGTGCTGGCACCAAAGCTCTCCACGAAGCCTACACCCGCATCTTTGGTAGCATCGAACTCGACCCCACATTCCACATCGACGAGATAGTCGTCATGTCGCCAGAGTGGGCGTTTGCAAGGACGACAGCCTCGGGGACAAAGACTATGAAGGCTACGCAAGAGTCGGAGCCGCATTCCAATCAGGAGTTGTTTATTATGAATAAGGAGGATGGGGAGTGGAAGATTGCTAGGTATGCGTTTTCGACTATGAAGCCGCTGATTCAAAATGGGGTTCGGAGGAGTTGAGCGGATTGTGGGGTTAGCCAGCTTAAGAGGATTATGACAATTACGGTTAAGCTTCTCTTCTGGAGATCAAAGAGAGAATATTAAATCGGTTACATAGAAGTTAGAAATAGACAAATACTGCAAAATATAGTTGTGTCTCAGCACAGCTTTCATACCCCAAGTAGGTCTTGCAGTTGAAATCACCACTACGACTACGGACTTCATAGCAAGTTAAATCGGAGAACTCCTAACTTGCAAAAATGAAGTGCTTTGCCTTCCGCTTCTCACTTGACTCAAGTGTCTGAGGTTTATCGCAAGGGTTTGGACTTTGGGCTATTCGCAAGTGCTCCTCAGCCACTGTACCAATCAATGCCAGGCAAGCCTGGTTGCCTATTACTGGGGCGCAGTGTGACTAACTCAGCCACAATATCGATATCTGCGACACTCTCTCGGGCTGACAACTCACCTGAACCAACACCTTCCAAGCTACCCGAACGACCAAAGATTAACGGTCAATCCTACCGATTGCCTATCATGGAGCCGTTCGATCACATTGAAGACGTCTACCCTCCAGGGAGACGGCGCTTGGCCGTTTCCATCGCTTACGAAGCCAGCCAAGAGGCATTTCAACTATTCGCCCAGGCACTCTCTGAATCTGTCTCCATGGCGGCATCTACCCTTTTCTTCTTCATCGTGGCAGCGGCCCCTTGGCTGGCCATCGGGTACCTTCTTATTGCGATGAATCCAAACTTCATTGAAGAACACTGGTACCTTTCATTCCTTGTTTGCTTCTTCGTGGTATATCTCGCCAAGTTTCTCGTTTCATTTGCTCTTGATCTGTTCAATCGAGTTGCAGAGAGGATTTGGGGACGCGCCTATATCCGAAGAGTTCCAAGATGGTTGATAACGGGGCATCTAAGGCGAACTACGCGCGACCTGACATGGTCCATGTCTCAGATGAAAGGGGCCTTGAACGTCATGAAACGCCTGTTAAAATACTTCAGGCGGACTGAAACCAAGCCAATCTGCGAGCTCTGCCACAATCTCAACTCTTACCATGGTGAAATCTCGATGAGCTACACCAAGGTCCTTCAGAACCGAGGCAATTGTACGACGTGCGCCATCATATCAGCAGGCGTCAGACGCTTCTTTCCGCCCAAGGACACCACTTCCGATTTCTTCCTCCCTTGGAGACGATATCGGCGTGGTGACGAGATTACTCTCACATGGGATCGCTACGATAGAACAATTCAGGTTGAGACGGGTGACGTTCATATCCGCTGGCCAAGTCTTAGCTTTTATTGCTTTGGCAAGGGACCTGATTTACGCATGCTGTCATCACCGAAAGCTTATGTCGATGACACTAGATCTGAAGCCAGTTTGCACTGGATGCAATCTTGGATTATGAAGTGCACAACAGAGCACGAGCACTGCAATAAGAGTGAACCACAACCCCTCCCCGACCGTGTTCTTGACTTGGGCGTTTCCGGGGACTTAACAATTCGACTTATGGACACACAGAATCAGCTCGGATATTACGCCTGCTTGAGTCATCGATGGAGTTCTGACCAACCCCTACGAACACTCAAGGAGAATATAGAGTCGTTCAAATTCGGGATCCCAATGGGGGCGCTTCCAAAAACGTTTCGAGAGGCCGTTTCTATTTGTCGACGCCTCTCGCTCCGATATCTCTGGATAGACTCGCTTTGCATCACACAAGACTCACCCGAAGAAAAGCAACGTCAATTTCCCAAGATGGCCTCGATCTATGAGAATTCGCTGCTCACCATCGCCGCCACAAAGGCTTCTGGCCACCAAGAAGGTCTGCACACTGAAGAAGACGAAGAAACAGTCTACCTAGAGTGTATCCCGGCGTCTGAATTGGGCCATGGGCTCATTGATGACATATGGGTGCGCCTCGCCTACCCAAACAGTCAGGAAGCCATAAATCACTGGCATGAAAGCACCAATTCAAAAGACAATGAGCAAGAGTGGCCTCTTCTCACTCGAGCATGGGTGTTTCAAGAACGTCTTCTATCGCCTAGAATGCTTCATTTTGCCAAGAGAGAACTAGTTTGGGAATGCCGGTCCTGCGTCTCCTGCAACTGTGGCAAGGATCATGACAAACCAAGCGATGATCTTGAGTTTCGCAGACTCGTCAGTAGTCAGTCGATCAAGACCAGCGATGTCACACCCATGCAGTTGAGATACCTTTGGTACGCTATTGCACAAAGATACTCACACGTGATGGGAAACCTGACACACGAAAGTGACGTCTTTCCTGCTCTTTCTGGTCTCGCAAGTCGGATATCGGGGCTGCTCAACGATGACTACATGGCCGGGCTCTGGCGCAGCAATATGGTCGAGGGCCTGCTCTGGACCCGTGACAACACACATGGGTGCATGAAAGACGGTAAACCAAAAGAATGGCGTGCTCCAAGTTGGTCGTGGGCTTCTATCGTGGGCGAAATAGTCTACCAGCACAAGGGCCGATCCTACTTTGGATCTGAGCTCCAGGAGATCTACGCAAACGCCGCCAATGTTTACTGCGACCCCACAGGCTTGGAAAGGACAGGAGAAATATCCTCGGCTATGTTGACACTTTCTGGCTGGACATCCCCTGCTACACTACGAATACTCCGTACAGAAAGACGATCCATGCGATCAGATGAACCAATAGTCGAGGTCTCCCACACTCTTGTCCGGTACCATAGTGGCGAAGGAACAAGATTTATCCCTGACCACCCTGAAGACATGATTGACGGAACTGTTGTTCTCTGTATGAGACTTGCCAAGATTGGGGGCCGAGACTGGTACATGGTTCTCAGAAAAGAGTCGCCCACGTCGACGAATTACAAGAGGTTGGGATTGTTGGAAGGGGAAAATGTGACCTGGTCCTGGTTTTCTCCAGCAAGTTGGCGCCGGCGAGCTGAGGAACGGTTTTACGAGGAGAAGAAAGTGATTTATGTTGCATAGAAGCCTCAGGGGCTCGTTCCATAATGCTTAGGTACTCTGGATATAGATCCGCCATAACAGACTCGAGGGGTTTACACTAAACTGTACCGAGCATTTCCCTTCCACCTTTAGGGCCCAAGTTTTAACGATGCGTTCACACTATGTTTACCTATTGATGTCCCTTCAAGTAATATCAGCTGAGAGACTCCACCACCAAGTCCCAATGAGCCCTCGGCTGCTTCTTCAATTCGCCATCTTAGGTCAGCATGCAATGCCAGCAGACAGTCCCCTGCCGAGAAGGTCTGCCATTGGCCGTGGTTTCACTAGCTGTACTCCATAAACAACTCAGCGGCTAATAAGCGAGGATAAAACCCACCCCATATGCGGCTGAATAGACAGACACACTCGAGCATCTCTCCAAGCCAAGAGTCAAACAATATGAACTGTCCACCCCCAGTAACAGTCTGCCAACTTTGCAAGGAGCTGCTTATCCCAGAGACCAACGCCCATGACGACCAGACTTCCTCAAGCAAGAGGGAGTCCTACAGGAATCGACAGACCCTGAAACACTCGGCTGATCAGGGATGCTTCCTTTGCAGTCGAATTCGGGAGCTTCTAGGACCTTTCGACGAACAGACAACCCCCAACGATGAAGACTCTCCATCGTCCCCGGACAAACCCAACATTGACAGGCCTAGGGGGGCCATGGTGGTTTATTATCGCAAGGAAGCGTCTCGCTATGGAGGATTAGAGATAATTATTGATCCTTCAATGTTTCAATCATCTCTTATACGGAGAAATGGCATATTCTTTATACTGAAGCCTTCGAATGGTACCATTCCGACATCTATTTCTGCAATGCGATATCACGGAATGTTCAGTGCCTCGCCGTCACCTATTCCAGCTTCCTTCTCCTAGCGCAGTTCGTCGAAGGCTACTGGGTCTGTCAAATATGTGCTGGGCTTACCCCTATAAGGTTCACCGAGTGGACTAAGTCGACCTCTCACTTCAATCCCGCTGTCCTACGCTACATCTTCAATCTTCGTGCGGTCGTCGTCTTGCTACCTATGTGGCTTGGACCCCTCGGGTTTGGCGCTGTCATACTTGATGTCCAGTGGAGATACACCAAGGAGCTTCTCATGCTCAAGATTAAGGACCAGGACAAGGGGCATTGTCAAGGCCGCCAGTGCGATGCAGAAACTGGAAATAGGAGGAACGGTAGCGAGGTTGATCTGGAATCTGGTTTGTTTATGGCGGATAAGGACGTCCCGGAGAATCTTTTCGGAACGACATATCGATGAATTTGTGCGAGTTGTTTGGCCTAGTCAAGTTCCCGTGCGAGGTAATCGGCAGAAATGGCATTGGGGTTTGAGAAGAATAATCAACGAATTGGCATGTGCTGGGTTCTTGATAATGGCAAGGATAGAACACAAGGACACAGTAACGAAAACTGAGCTAGAAGGCTGACTACAGGCAGTCAATGACAAGTTTGTTGCAACTCACTGGCTCTCACTTTGAAGACTCGAAGTGGCATGAGTGTTGTACAAATGTTTGGACCAGACATGATTTGATTGTGCTACGAATTGTAATGCCATGCAAATCCTAGTTATCTTTCGTTAGAGGACCGGCACTGGGCAAAGGATAGCAGGTTGAACGACCGCACGTACGAAATGATGTGGAGCTTCATCCATTCAGATCTTTGATCACAAAGCCGCTTGTTAGCTCCAACCGTAGTCTTTATAACATCCTTACGGTCTCTTACGATTTGGCGATTGGGTCTGATGCCATCATGTATTGATGGCTGTGTCTTTTGCTTTTGTGGCTGAGGCCTCCATTGGAGACGTCATTGATGATAGCAATCGGATCACGTTGAGGTGCCATGCATTCTCAAACTCACATGGCTCAACCTCAACAGTTAACTGGGAAGTTTATACTCGCCAGGCAGCAATGGACAGATATCTATAAGTATAGGACTCCCATCCGTCCATCCCCCAGGCTGGTTCTAGCCTTTTCTCAACTACTTTCACATCATATCCAGACTCACGTACGCTCTCGACGTCCAAGATGAACGACACAGCTTCGGAAGCTCCTCAGGTAGTCCAAGACTCATGGACTGAATACCTGCACTGGCCTATTTTCTGGGTTTTCTTGTTCTTTATTCTCGCTAATCTCGTCTTTCAGCCCTGCCTCTCACAACCTCCAAAGCGTCCAGAGGATCCCATCCACGACACTAGCACGCACAACCATACCACTGTCGACCATCCCGAGGGGACCGAAACGGCAACTTCAGCTCATGGCGAATCGGTCGATGCCAACTCATCTTCGTCAGCCGAAACTGGCTCCTGCGAATCCCAGACACTTTTCTGGTGGAAACCACTGAGCCCGGCGTTCACATCACGAAACACCCAATGCGTTGTCGTCATATTTTCTAGTCTCCTTCTTCTGGTTCAATTGATCGAAGGCTACTGGGTTATGGAAACGTTTGCTCGCCTTACTAGTCAAGGCCCCGTGGATAACGAAGCCGCTCCCGCCAAGCCCTTTGCTCTACTATTCCTTATCCTAAGCTGTCTCAGCTTTCTGTTCATTCTGCTCGTATGGGCGTTTCTTATCGTCGCCGGAGTTTTTTGGTCATCAATCAGTATGATTTTATCAAGGCGGTTCTCGCAACCAGGATCGAAGAGCATCATGCAGGGTGCCAGTTTGCGGCAAAGACAGAGGAAAGAGTGAGCAGGGATAAGGATAGTGATCTCGAATGGGGCACATATTCTCAGTTGGAGGTAATTTGGGAATCGCCCCCGAATGGGAGATGAACGTATGGCTGATGAACTCTTTTAGACTTGACGGTGATGATTACGGCAATACAGTGTTTTACAGCTTTGGGTTCTAATGCTGCTGTGTGTCTCTCAGTGTGTTCTTTCATCTCGTGTACGACGAAGATGTGCTCGAAAAAGAAGAAAAATGATCACGAGAAGGAGAGGCGGATGCTTATCTAGGAAGTTTAGCCTACCCCTAGCTGTGCCTCACAAGGTAGTGAATCCGTAGGAACTAGATTTTGTAATAATATTATTCTTCGACTTGATCTGTGTGACCTAGTAGACTGCGAGTTGGCTGAGAAGGGTAGTAAAAGTTTCAAGAAATGCCGGAAGTCATCCACAAGACGTTGATTGCAACTTGGTGGCTACGACTCGGGGTCCTTGGAGACGAACAAGAGGCCTTGACAATAAAAATGGGGGATGAACTAGACGTGTAAGTAGGTATCAAACAGAAAAGAAAGGATGATTTTAGGTACTCTCGAACATGGAGAGCCAAAAATGGAGTGGTTTTTAGGTCTGCGGGTAGAAGAGAATGTAGGTTTTTAGGTGCGGAATTAAGGAAGAGATAGCCACTCCACTAGGGAGCACTCGTGTGTGCTTTTAGGGTGGGATAAGAAGGGTTAACCTTACTTATCAAGCTCTGCTCCTTCAAGATTTAGGTTGGATGTTGTCGCCACGCTGAAACCAAGGGTTTTTACCGTTTTTTTCGAGGCTCCCTTTCATCCCGTGATGGTCCGATTCAGCATTCTGGATATCCTCAAAGCCGTAGGAAATGTCTCCTAAAGTGTTTTCGAACCGGCGTCGAGTCAAAAAGAGTGATTTTTTAGGTCTGCGGAAAGAAGAGGATTTGAGTTTTAGGTGCGGATGTAAGGAAGAGTTAACCACTCGATTAGGTATGAGCACGCGAGTGTGCTTTTAGGATGGGAATAAAAGAGTTAACCTTGCCTATAAACCTCTCATCTCTAGGTGAAATGTCACCGTTATGTTGAAAACCACTCAATACGTGTTTTTTGCCATTATGCTTGGCAACATCCTCAATTGCACGATACCAAGGTTAACAATTATTGGCCGTACCCAATAGTAAAAGAAGCGGCCTCAGATCACACAATGGGAATCGAATCAAAAAGAGTGGTTTTTAGGTCTGTGGAAAGAAGAGGTTTTTAGGTTTTTTAGGTACGGAAGTAAGGAAGAGTTAACCACTCGCTTAGGTATGAGCACTCGGATGTGCTTTTAGGATGGGAGAGAAAGGGTTGAACCTCCTTATAAAGGTACTTCAGACAGGCTGACAAACCTTGAGTTTAGAGGCCTCCATGGCGCGTCAGAATTTCCAACGAGAGGTCACACCCTTCATGGGCCAATCAACAAGAAACTGAATAATAAATGCTCAATGGTAAATACTCTGATGAATTCGCTATTTCAAGTTCGTGATACATACAAGAAAACTATATACAAGAAGAGAATAATGAAACAGGCGTTCAGCCAAGACTATTAATCACATATAAAAAAGGTGGAACGGATTATCCACACACGCTTCAAACCAAAGAACGGACAAAGGTAGCAACCTTGTTAGACACACGGCTCGTCAGAGTCACATCAGACTCTTCAGAGAAGCCACTTCGTGCAGTCTCGCTCGACCGTCTCCGAGACTGCATCTCCTTGATAAACTTGGGCCACGTGTTTGTTAGGACGAGATACTTGACATGGCTCTCTGCAGCGTCAAAGACTGCAGGGCCAAAGGTGCCAGGGATGTCGCCAGTGTAGTGGGCTCGGATTGTGAGTGTTGGTGAACGGCTTGATCCTGATCCTGCAGAGGAAGGCATCTCAAAGGGCACGACTGGGTCGACGCGGGCCTCGCCGTGCAGGATGCGTGTGGCCTTTTCGAAAATCTCCTCGAGGTACTTGAGGTCGGGTGACGAAAGATTGAGGGGGAACTCGGCATCGCGGGGGCTGATAAAGTCGGCGTAAATTTCGAGGGCACGGTTGTATGTCTCCAGCGTCTGCTCCTTGGATGGCTCAGCATACCACGAAGCCTTCCACCTTGCAAGCCGAGTAAGAAAGGCAATGTTCTCTCCGGAGAAATCACTCAAGGCTGAGAAATCCTGGAGTGGGCCGGGGTTGTCGTCGAGAACTTGGTTGAGTGCACCCATGGTATACAACCGATCTCCCATGGCCGAGTCAGTGTAGTCTATTGTCTGACTCTTCTCAGTGATGCTCTGGGAGGGAGAATGCTTGCGATCCAAGGAACGGGACGTCCTGAGGGTGGTGATCTGCGAGTCGGTCTCCCACCTGGCATTGTGCGCTGCGGCTCGCTTGGCCTGGGCCCATTGCCGGATGACCTGGCATGCAGGGACAAAGACTGTGAAGATCTCAAACATGAAGACGGAGAGGTGGATCCTGTAGTTGTCAGTAATGTGCTATACATGATGTCTCGTGTGATTGCCGGGGTGTACTCACCATTGACTAGGAGCAAAATACATGTTGACCTTGTTAAAGGCAGGCACGTAACTCGCTATCAGAAACATGGGTGTCGCATGCAAGCTAATAAACTGTCAGTGAATATGAATCTCAAGGCAGATAGGACGACATACTTGGAGATGCAGCACCCAATGGTCTGCATCCGCCATCCCATGGTATCACGGATACCCCAAGCTCGCCAGATGAGAATAGGAGCGACCTGGAAGTTGTCAGTGATGATCCCTTGGTTGACCGACACACACTTACAATCCAAGTCCAGATGACCTGCCAGAGAACAGATGGCCACCACTCCCAGCCTCGGCCCAGATCGATCAACTGCTCAGGCAGCGTCGCCCCACGGATCTCGGTGCCAGGAATACCAAACGTAGGATGATACTTGCGGCAGGCCAGCCACATACCAACAGTAAGAAGAACCTAACGATAGTCAGCATTGTACAAAGAATTATTAGTAAACAAATATTCACCTGAAAGATTATCCCGAAGCCAATGAAGATCATGATCCTCTTTGTATAGTTCATGTTCCTGAGTCGACAGAGCCACGAACTGTGAGACCCATTACACCCCATGCCGGCCCGCAGGTGAGGACTAGTAAACTGCTTCTGCAGCTTTGCAATATGAAGGAAACGAGTATTAGAAGCCTGGAAAAGAGCGATACCAAGCGGGAACCATATGCCCATGAAGAAATACTGAATATCATACGCCAGGACCGTCGGCACTGTAGCCCCGATGGGATACACGATCTGTCCGAGGACCCAGTAGCAGTGAAGGAACGCGATGGCGGAGAAGGAGAGTGGCATGCCTCGTAGTCTAAGGATGGGATTGTGACGGTTGGCCAGGCAAAATGCCATGCCGGAAAAGACGAGCGTGGTCCATACCGCGCAGAAAGTAACATAAAAGACGCCCACTGAGTCCCAGTTGGGGGGACTCGGTGGCATGTTGTAAATAGTAAGAGCCGGAGCCTTGTCCATTGTTCCTGCAAACAAAACAAGGTTTCGCCGGAGACAAAGCTTCAAGAAAGAAAAATTCCAGCTGCGAAGGTCAAGAGCTTTATTCTTGACAGCGGCTCAGGTTGTCTTACTCCCCTGTGTCCTGCATCTTGATGATCGACACCAGGACTCCTCCACTTGAACCAAGTCCCGGGTTCACTCTAAGACGGTGATCGACGTGTTAGTGCGCGATGGTCAAATCACAGCATCTGAGTGCAAAGCGAAAAAGGCCGCAAAAGCTTAGAATTTCCGAGACAACTCTACCGCCATGGGTCAGAGATCGACATCAGACACGGCATAGTAAACAAGTCAGGGGAAAAGCAAAGAAAGCAAAAACCCAAATCATTCACAGCGTAGCATCCCGAGATCTAAAAAGCCAAGACTTTCCGCTGCCAATCTCGTATGGCGAAAGGCCCTATTGTGGGACGGAGGTCAAAATATCCGGTCCCATGGCTGAGACCAAACAAGTATAAATCCAATCCACGGGTCAAGGGACAAGGGGAAATAAAAAGCCGGGTCCCCCAGATTGAAGCTACTAGTTGGCCCTGTCAAGATCTGAGCCTGACATTGTCCCCATTTTGGCGTGACTTGGCAAATCTTGGCTTGTGAAATGATGCTATATCGTGGACCGAAAAATCTCGGGCACAACCTTTTTTTCTTATTTCTAACCATACATCCAGTGACAGCCACTTATTCCGTCTTGTACAATAATTGTGCCATGCATCAAATCACATACAAACCTATTTTCTCTGAATCACGCTCATGCTCCCAAGCATTGGTCATATAATTCCTTATGAACCCAACCCGCTGGTACACATGCTCATACCCTCGGACCTCTTCCGGCTGGTCTCCCCGGGCCTCCGCATCCGCTTTGACCAGGACAAGGGCCGAATCGTCATCATAGGCGTTCCTCGTGGTCGGACGGCGACAGAATCTGAGACAGTACACCACTTTATCCGGCAGATTACGCAACCGAGACAGGTTGTCGGGCCTTTCGAGCTCCTTCTTGGTCTCGTGGCCTTTCTTCTCTAGCCAGACGGCTTTGCCTCTGATGGAGAAGGTGAGGGGCATGATGCGACCTGTGAGGAATATATAGCCCGATGTCACTGCTCCGAGCGGGTTGGCTTCTTTCTTGGGTTGGCAATCAGTACGGCTCAGGTCGACGTCCACAAAGAACGTGTCGTCGATGAAGCTCTCAACGCCCCACGTGACACCTCGCTGAACACTCAGCCAGCTCCAACTAGGAACGATGTACTCTGGTTTCTCGCTGGGTTGCTTCTCGTCGGGTTCCTCCTCAGGTTCCGCCTCATCAGGCATCCAGCGCAAATGGTTCAGCAGATCCTTCTCCCACAGACCCGCGAGGTACTTCCCCGTCAAACCGTTACGCCACTCGTGAGCCAACCCAGCCACGGCGGGTAAACCGTCTGTCCTTTTCGTGATCTGCTTCTGGGAGTACTGGACAATGAGGTCGCGCCATAGCTCATGATGTTGATCAAACTCCTTGTCCTCTCCCTTGCGAGGGTTAGTCAACCATGTCCGACCGGCCCTGAGGCTCTTGGTCCCCGTGATGTACTTGTGTCCCGTCTTCATGATGCGGCGGGCGGGTATCAACGGGTCTTCGTCGTGCTTTTCCAAGGCTCCGCACTCGCACTCCATCGAAGAGAGGCAGTCAAAGACGATCTCGTTCTTGGTGTAGTGGAGGACTCTTGTCGCCAGCAATCTCTCCTGGAAACACCAAGCTCGAGTCATCAAAGGATGATCTTGAACATCTGTCTGTCTCGTACCCACGATGGGATTTGACGAGCCTTTGGCCATATTGCGCTCCACATTCCACCCAAACACGCTGTGTTGGAGGGTCTTTCGACCATAGACCTCCCAAGGCGTGCCATCCGCAAAGGTTCCAGAAACCGTCACGTACGGATCCCTTTGAAATAGACAGCCACCACTGCCATCCACCGAGCCAGTAGCAGAGAGTACCAATTCTGCCCCATTGTAGATGGAAGCCATCTTGGCTGCCTCAGTTTGCCAATCGTCGTCATCATCTTGAATGATGCAAAGAGAGTCGATCCAAATGTATCGGATGCCCAGCTTCCTCGAGATTATGACTGCATCCTGGAACGTCTTGGCCATCGATTCAAACGGGATATTCCTCTTCCGTTCATCAATAGTCGCTTTCTTTGAAACCAAGTGCTGGGTCTTTCCCCAGCAATGAGACAGCGCAATGTACGGCTCGTCAATCCTCTCGGCGGGATTATCCCGTTCAAAAACGTGGATCCCGTCGTTTGACTCAGGACCAATATCGATGACTCGTTTCGGAAGGTCTCGTGTTATCTTGGCCTCAGCTTCCGAACAGACGGCATGTTCCGTCTTGCATATTTTGATCCATCTCTTGATCCTGTCAAAAGATGATTCAGACGCAGGGTCCAACTCGACGTGCCTGGCACGGCCGCCAAGCTCCGACGGTAAACTCCAGTCTGGCTTTTCGATAGTCATGCATGGCCCAATGGTTTGCCACGGGCATAGAGAGCCTAATCATCATGAATCAGTATCAGATCAACATAAGGTTTGCCAGACTCACCTGGCAAAGTGTACAACTCGTAACTTTCGATAACATCCCAATCTCCTCCCTGTCCATCCGAGAACATGTCAAAGTCATCCGGCGGATCTCCCCTCACAAGCTTAACCCTCATTACATTCCCCTTACAGAAAATAACTTCCAACCAAAGCTCGGGGTCGTGAAAGTCCAAGGTCCCGTTGGTGAGCTTGTTCAAGACCTCTGTCAGCAATAAACAGGACACACAACCCGATGCCCTTGATTCCGGAATGTCGGGGAGGTAAACTTGGATCTGCCATGAGGCATAATCTATGCGTCCAGAGCTCGCCCAGGTCGGGGCCTTATCGACATTCCCCTCCTTGGCTGCTTTGGCCGCGTTGGTGAAGCCAGAGTGCTCGTGCATGGCGATACCCGGGAGCGGAACAGCCGTGGTAGCTGAGCCGGCATAAAGGTTCCAGCAAGTTCGGCATAGCTTCGGATCCCGTCTGATCTCGTCTTCGGTGTCCCCCAGAGGAAATGGCGACTCGGTAAGGTTGAGTGAGGACATTTCGATGTGGATTTAACCCCGCAGCAGCAAATCCGTGCTGTAGGGTGGCTCGAGCTATGAGACAATCTGGTGCTCGAGTGAGGGCATTCAAATAAACAAGACAGCTTGCGGGGTCAGCATAAAAGAGGAGCAAAGGTAAGATGCTCGTCGCATGGTCATTTCTGTTCCGGCCCCCAAAGTCATGTGATGACATGGGTTGTGAGGGCCTCTCTCCGCTGTTCAGCTGAAACCGCGCGAAGCCTTGGCTGTGTCAATTGTCATCTGAAGGGCTGTCCATGCCCTTACCTGTATTCTTTCCCTCTTCTCAAGTGATATTCGTTATTTTTTCAATCAGGTGAAATTCCAATATTCAGTGCCCAGGTAGAGGTGCATAACACTCACTCGAGGCCATCACCACCGGATGTCTGTCTTTGCCAAGCAATGATGCAGCACGCTCTCCTGTCCCGGCTTCTTCCCTCCAGTCCAACGGAGATAAACTACCCATTGTTCTTCATCGCCTCGTTCATTCATGCCATGGAATGTGCCCAATTGTAATCCTCAACGAGCCCAAAGTCCGGCCTCGTCAAGACCTGTCCTCAGTGAACGCCTTGCAAGGGCCCCAAAAAAACGACCAAATGGCCATCTCGGAGCCTGACTAAGATACATGCAGTCAGGTACCGAGGCTTACGCGATCAAAAAACCCTCAAGTCCTTGTGTTGGCTGCATGAATTCAGCCTCACCGACAGCGGGTGACCAAAAGGCCCCTCTTCAGGATGGTAAAAGTGCAGAAAAAAGGCAACCAAGCAGGTCGCCTTGACCAAAAGGCCCAATAAATGTTTGCCACGCAGAGCCTGCACTGATTAAATACATGTTTTGACCACAATGCCAAGACCGTCTGCTAGGTTTTAAAGAGTCTCATCTGTTCTACTGTAAGATGCCATTGTCCTCCGTCAAGAACCACATAAACACTGAAACCAGCTCACTGAGTCTCACCACCTTTCTCTTATCTACTCACCTTGTC
The DNA here is from genome assembly GCF_023522795.1 of Fusarium solani. Classification (NCBI taxonomy): domain Eukaryota; kingdom Fungi; phylum Ascomycota; class Sordariomycetes; order Hypocreales; family Nectriaceae; genus Fusarium; species Fusarium solani. Next base: position 2,299,975 of record NW_027072147.1, on the reverse strand, counting down.
CAACTTCCTTCAACATGGCAATTTACTGGAAGCCGTACGAACGAGAAGTCAACCACTGGTACCTTGACGAGGGCTAAACCGCCAACGAGGTCATTCAACTTCTCCTTGGGAAGTACAACTTGGCAGTCACGTATGTATTTCGATCAGCACATCACAAAATACGGTTGAACCTAACCCCGACGCAGACCCAGACAGTTCAAAGCAAAGTTCGGTGGTTGCAAGAAGATCAGTTCCAAAGAATGGAGCATCCTCATAAGCTGTAACACTAAGCCGGACCTTGTCGCCGCTTGAAGGTGTTTGTGCTGGTGGACTCTTCGGGGAGGTGTAAGTACTTCTCCTCTAGCAGCCGTCGCGCATCGCTCGGCTTGGTGACATCCTTTTCTGACGGTCGACAACCCCGTCACAACATCCTACGTTTATAGAATGCACGTATTTGCACATTTTCTGGACCAAAACTACCAACTTTCTATACTACTTCATTATCTCAATACGCCTAACCCGCTAGATCGACTATCACGAGACGTAGCCTCGTCACTACGATCAGATTCACCCTACACTTCTACCAACAACAAACCCGGAACGATAAGATACGTAGAGTCGGCTACCTAACCGTCACATGGAGGACGGCTTCGGGTGATAGACAGGGGGCGTCAAGAGTGGGGGAAAGGGCTTATGATTCAGGTTTGAAGAAGGGTGCTGCGCTTCGTCTAACGCGACGCGCGCGACGCGCGGAATCCGGCTGAAGCAATTGTCCTGTCCTCGCTCCATTAGGCTATATTAACCCCCGCGGATGGGGATTATCCTTCACTGTGAGTCAATCTGTTACGTCATGTTTAATTCGCTGAAATCTCATTCCTGAAGCTCGTTTAGCGTAGGTCTTCGTTTAACTTCTAGTTGGCGGTGATGGAGCGGTAAGGTTTGCTAAACGGCCATGTTTATATCACAAGGCTTGACTGCTTGTTCATTGTCGCTGATAGAAGGGGGACGGTCTGTCGATGGTGTCGAACAGTCTGGCAGCCTCATCAAGACTTGATTGCCCTGATGGTAGTTTATGGATGTCAGAATGCCTCCCTGAGTTAGCCAATGACGACGAGGACACAGATATGGTGTTGTGGCGCGATCTTACCGGAGCATCAGTTGCCACGTTATTAACGGTTGAATTTGTCAGCGTCCCTCAATAGATAAACAAGGACAGCACCACCGTAATACAGGACCTGATGGCAAATTAGCTCTGCTAATTCCAGTCAATAAACAAATCGTTCTATCGATACTCCCCTGACATCATCAGTATGGTCAAGGTCGCCATTGCTGGCATTGGAGGTTGTATAAGCTGGTCCGATATGTATCGCACAGTCCATCATTAAGACTGACGGATTTCTAGAATTGGCCCAAGAGCTCATCAAGGTGCTTCTGAAAGGAGGTCGACATGAAATCACAGCATTATCACGCAAGGCAGGTCAACAACGGCTCGTGTTAGAGTTCTGCTTCTCATTTTATCTGCTTCACAGGACTCGCCCCAGAACATCCCACCGGGATTGAGCTGGTCCAAGGTCGATTACAATGATAAGCCACAGTTGGCTCGGACTTTAAGAGGCTTTGATGCTGTTTTATCGTTTATTTTGGTGTTCTCAGATGAGGCATATCGGGCTCAGCTCAACTTGATTGATGCAGCTATTGAAGCCGGCGTTAAGAGATTTACTCCAAGCGAATGGTCAATGTAAGTTAGCCAAACGGAAATTCGTTGTTCGTTACCATCAAGTTGATATGCTGATTCCGGAGCCGCAGGTTTGTGCTGGACCACTATCCAATGTACAGATACAAGCTTCAAACGAGGCAGTACTTGGAACATTTGAACAGAGATGGCAAGGTGCGTATACCCAAGTTGCAATTGCCAAACAAAGTGAGTCTAAAAGCACAAGGTTCTCGAGTACAGTTTATTCACTCCGGGAATTTTCATGGACTACCTTGGCCCACCAGAGAAATTAAATCAGAAGAACCTCTCTTATAGTGGGCTATTTATCGACTTTGAGAAGTGCCGCGCTATTCTTCCCGAATACACTGGAGCCCTTATTTCATTCGTTGCAGTTGACGACTTAATCGCAGTCGTCAACGAAGCCTTGGAGTTTGACAGTGATTGGCCTGTCATCGGTGGCATTTCTGGCAGTAGACTGACTATCTCTGACCTCGTTCAGCTTGGCGAGACAATTCGAGGTGTGTTATTTTGGGAAGAGGGTTGGCCATATATATTTTCATGCACTAATATATCTCGGTGTAGGTGAGAAATTCACAGTCGAAGTGGTTGGTCGGCACGACCTTCAGCTAGGCAAACTTGGGACGTCTTGGATACCAGGCTCTCACCATTCTGGTACTTCTAGTCAACAGCAATTGACGATGGAGCAAATGACAGCATATACACTCTTAGCAATTCCTGATGGGCATTGGAACCTCTCGGATGAATGGAACAAGCTTCTGCCAGCGCACAAGTTCTTGGATATTGAGACATTTCTAAGGGAAGCTTGGAGTTAGACAATACCACTTACTGGATGTGCTATATCTGATACTAGAGCGGGTGGTCATACTCGATGATGTTACCTCGGAGCAGTGGTCAGGTCTAAGGGGGCTGGGATAGCCTGCCAGTGTACCCTCCGTTTTCGACCACGTTTTCGGGCTCTTGTATACCTGGTACAGATCAGCTTTCAGTTTCCTATGTCATAGCACTGCACTCGAGGTACCTAGCTATGGTACATTCTCTAAGGGTTCTTGTTCAATGTTGATCTCGATATCCGGTCATATGGCAATATCAGGGCTCAACATGACGGGGTATGTTGAGACTATCTACTCAACCTACTCTAGGCGGGCTTCTAGAGCAATAAAGAACACTTTTTTTTTACCACATCAATAGCATAATGACCCGGTTCTAACACAGTTGTCTTTTTTCTGGTCTTTGCAGCTGCGCCACGGCAAAGACTCAGACCGAGCTCCATCATGAGAGGGGGTGTGTTGAGGAGAAGCTTACAAAGTGTTCTGAGTTGTTCGCAACTATGCTAGCCAGGTCCACCACCTTCCTCGCCATAATAGTAAGAAATGTTGGAATTCAACTACACCCTAAATCTACTATAAGAATCCCTCAATCGTAGTAAATTTATAGTCTGGAAGCAACTTGTTCCACTCCTCACTCGTCTTCCAAACAGACATACCGACCATAGCGAGAAGACCCTTGGGTATCACCTTTGCTGTCTCCTCTCTTTGTTCTTTCGGCAATGCTGCTGTAGTAGGGTGAACTTCTTCCCACATTGGGGTCAAGTCGGCAGTTCCTGCCTCAAAGTCCGCTTTCTTCACCCATCTAACAGTAAAAGGATGGCCTTGAGTTCGCGTTTGGTTAGGTCCGATTACCTGTGATGGTTGATACTTTAGGCTAGTGCTTACCCCTGATTCTATCGCCTAATGCTAGAATCTCCGCCACGGTGGCGGTGCCTCCGGCCATGCCACCATCTACAGGCCATTCGTAGAAGAGTTCAGGTCTTCTAACGAGTGATAGGCAAGATAGACAGTTCTTGCTGGTCTTGCACGGAGTGATAACATAAAAATATCTTGGTGTTGTTCGATGCCAGCCCCAATATGACCAGTAGAAGTTGATCATAGTTGGATTGTGACCAGTCCGAACAGCTGAAACAGCACGAGTGTGTAGATCTAACAGCTTCAACCACTTTTGATCCATTCTCAGCATCATTTTCGAAACTAGATATGGTATAGTTTGAGGTTGAGAAGGCAGCTTAGGCCTCATCCTTCAAATACATGCATTTGAGGTTCCGTCAATATGTCAATTCTTGCCCTCAGTGCTCTCGCAGTGATAAGTTTCGACCTGCTCTGCACCCTGAGTTTTGGCCTCCACTGCCTCATGCACTTCCATCCGAGCCAGCTGCGTAGCCTCCTTCCAGGTCATATCTTTCCCACCCTCGTACTTGATTTGAAAGAGACGGTCGACCTGCTCGAGCGATAATTTTGCCGTCTCCACGTAGAAGAACCACGCGATTGGGACGAAGACAAAATTGAAAATACCATACATCAGGTAGTATTTCCACCCAATCGTATCAATCGCCACAGGGGTTACCACAACTACCAGGTAGACGCAAGTCCAATTGACCGCAGTAGCAATAGATGTACCGGTATTGCGCATTCGTTGCGCATTGATCTCGGCGGGATACATGAAGGGAATAGAGAGTAAAGACATGCCATAAAAGACGTAATAAAGGAAGATGAAGGTAACAGCCAGAATTGACATGGCCCTGTTGCTGTCGTCGGCGCTGGGTCCGCCATAACGTAGTCCAACTGCCACAAGGGTGAAGCAGACACCACTGCAGCCAACCCCCATGATCATCAGACGTCGACGACCGACTCGATCGATCAGAAAGGCGGCCAAAGCACCCCAAAACATAAGCTGCATAGAGTCGACAGCTGAGAGGATAAGGGCTAGCCGTTCCGACATGCCAAAAGACCGGACGAGCACGACGGGTAGATAATAGGCAATGACGTTTACGCCTCCAATCTGCTGGAATACTGACGTGCCGGCGCCAAGCAGGACACGGCGTAGCGTCTGTTGTTCGCCGTTGCGGAATATCTCCTTTACCGTCACAGCGTCTTGAACTGCAGCCTCGTGGCGAACGGATGTCACAAGACGACTAATTTCCTCAACAACAGACGCGTCAGTCTCGGGTTTGGCTGCGAGGCGTGCCAAGATAGTTTGTGCCTCCCCAGTGCGGTCACGCATAACGAGCCATCGGGGTGACTCTGGAGCCACACACACCAGACACATGGTGACCAGGCCGAAGAAGCACTGAAAAGCCAATGGGAAGCGCCAGGATACGGGGTTGTCCGGGATGTACGTGAAGCCAAGGTTCATCCAGTTGGTAAGGGCGATTCCAAAGATATTGGTGACCATTTGAAGGACAATCAGCTTGCCGCGGTGTTCAGGCTTAGCCGTCTCAGACTGCCAAACGGGAATGGCGATCGTGTTCATGCCATTGCCTACGCCGGCTATAATGCGACCTAGAATCATAGGCGCCAGAGAGTATGAAGCAGTCTGCATGATACCGCCGATGATGAGGATAATGCAGCCCGCAAGAATTGACCGTCGACGACCGATCTTGTCGCCGATAAAGATAGATAGCAGTGTACCCATAATGCAGCCGATATCGTAGGTGGCTACGATCTGGCCCTGGATAGTTGAGCTTGGGTTGTTGAACGTCTTCAGAAAGGTCCGGTTGCTCAGAAGACCGCCAAAGACGCCCTGGTCGTATCCAAAAAGGAGAAAACCGCTGCCACAAGCCGCTGTGATACGGTAGCGGAGGGCGTTGCCTTCATTTCCGAAGAGCCGAGGCATGGTTTGGATGAGAAATGATAAATCAAGGCCGTGGGTAGGTGTGAAAGGGAGGCTGAGTGAGTATTGTAGACAGAGAAGGAACTGACTAGAGGAAGATAGGCTTCTTATAGATGAGCGTGCAGTCCAGACCTAAGATACCTGCCCTGGATAGGGAAGCCAGTATTGCCAGCCGGAGAGCTGGTACCTCCCGTTTCCCCCTCCCCAGCTTTCTCCAAGTTCCCCATGGGGCTCGCTCGCTGCGGAGAATTTGACGAAACCTTGGCCCGGTGACGCTAAGTTCGTATTGGGCATAAGGTGGTAAATTTGTACACTATGTGTGTCTGGGGAGGTGTGGAGAAATTCCCCGTGGGGATCAAATGGACCCCTTTGGTTCAGTGCGACAGGCCCCTTACAGCCATCCCATGACTCGTGTGGGGAAACCTTGGGGGCAGGTAGGATCTCCACCACCGCGGCTATATGGTTAGATGTAGGCTCCATGGTAAATGCTACGTGTATCAATCTAGGCTTTGCGTCCTTACTCACGGAGATTACCTCGTTGGATTAGCGAAATCTGGGTCCAACAGAGCATGTTGTCACATCCATGGCACGCATTCAAATGCACCGCGATTCGGCACATTTCCCAGAGATCAAACGCACCACGACAAATCTGATAGTGTGAAGAGAAACACACAATGACAACGCCAATCAAGCTGAAGGTGGGAGTAGTTGGCATTGGCCGTATGGGCCAGTCGCATGCTCTTAACCTGCTTCACAAGACACCTCGTGCTGATTTGCTATGCGCCTGTTCGCCAGCAGAGCAGGATCTCAGATGGGGGAGGGAGCATCTGGCACCCCATGGGGTCAAATTATACGCTACCTTTGATGAGATGATTGAGACACCGGGCCTCCAGGCCATTGTCATCGCCTCGTTGTCTGCCCTACACGCCGAACAGACAAAGGCAGCGCTCGGCAGGGGCATTCACGTCCTCTGCGAGAAGCCTGTCTGTACTACAGTGAAGGAGGTAAGGGAGATGACCACGGATGATTTGGCGAGTAGTCTGACTGATAATCAAATAGCTTGAGGATATTATCCAACGTGTCGAGGCGAATCCCCAAACAAACCTGATGGTTGGATTTGTGAGGCGTTTTGACGAAAGCTACCAGGACGCCCTCGCCAAGATCGAAGGAGGGGGGATTGGAAAGCCACTTATCTACCGGTCGCAACAATGCGAGAAGGGAGATACCGGCCCTTTCTTCAAGGGGTACCTTAGGAACTCGGGCGGTATCTTTGTCGACTCAATCATCCACGATATCGATCTCGCATTGATGTTCCTCGGAGGCGATAACTGTATTCCAAAGTCCGTCTCAGCGGTTGGAATAAACGCTGTGCACACAGATCTCGATGATCTTGGAGATGCTGACAATGCTGTGGGAACGTGCGAGTTTTGGGACGGCCAGTTTGCCTTCTTCTATAACTCACGAATCGCCGCGCATGGATACGACAGTCAGAGTGAAGTATTTGGCACCTCTGGAAAGGTATCGGTGAACCTCACGTCGCGAAGAAATCGAGTCGAACTTTGTGATGGGGACGGCTTCATCAAGAGCGATCCGACACCGTCGTGGTACGATCGCTACAAGGATGCTTTCGTGTCGGAGGTGAATGGATGGGTTAACGCGATCTTGGATGGAACACCGATGCCCATCCCTTTGAGATCGTCCTTGACGAGCCTCGTAATTGCTACGTCGCTGCAGGAGAGTCTCAAGACAGGCCAGAAAATCCAGTTTGACCGCTCTGGAAAGCCACTGGAGTTGCCTTATCTTAGATTGTAGGTAGATTAGGCATGCGCATAAATATCACTTGATCACTGTGGCATATGGTGCTGCGTCCATTTGAATTGCTCATATTCGTTTTATGATGTGTTCGTTACATAATTCTATTTAAACACAGCATTAGATGTGTTGAGAGGTATTATTCTAGACTACAATTAAGCACAGGATGGGAGGAAGCAATTATCATTGATATTATGCCAATTGATAATCACTATGAATCACTCTAGAGATGTATCATGACCAAGTATATGAAGGTTACCTATCCAGCAGCGGGTATTGTGAAGAGAATACTTGGTTCAACGAGAGCCACCGACGGTTTATCCACACATCGATAGATGACGAGTTGTATGTTTGACTTGACTACTAAACGACTTGCTCGAAAACACCCAGAGTAAATTTGACATGTTGAGACTCCGTAAATAGCGTAGATAGACTCCCCTCCAGTCGACCTTTTCAGACAAGTCTCCATCTTTCGCCGAGGCGAACATGAGAATAAAGGCATAAGTGATGTTAGCATAACAGATCTTCCCATCCCTCACTCTCGCGGTGGCCAGCATTTGGGTTTGATATGCAGGGTTGAACATCAGGCAACGTACCTGGACATCCTCTGACCAATTAGCCTTGGCACCTGGCACCGAAGCGGTTTGAACGCAAGACTTCTGGGTACCCGGAGTAGGTATTAGTTCTTGACGATCAAGAATGGATTGGAGGAACTATTTACATGTTGCAACCCAGTAACGGGCTGGGCTATCGCGACGGAGACCGCATCGTGTTGTCGGGCCATGTGATGCTGCTGAAGTGAAACATGGTCATGTGAATAGTAGGCATTTTGACGGGGCTGTGAGCTGTGCTCTGAGTTTTGGTCAGGAGATCCCTGTCATTATCGAGTCCGAGGCCGCTAGGGTAGGCTGACCCAAAACTGCGGAGAGTCCATGGTATTCCATAGTTTGATGGCGATCTCTTGACCCATCATCTGGCTGCCTGAGTAACCAGAATGATTGCATCTTTTTCAACGTACCATTACCATTTCGGTACCAAGAATTTGTGCATCTCTTGGGTGTTTAATCAAGCAATTCACTGGTAAAACTGGGCAAAGTGGGAGACGTCTCAGGGGTCGGTCGACCTTGAACGTGGGCTTGGATTAACCTGGCGGTCCTGCGCTGGCTCGAGGCGATTAGCTTTGGAACTGCAATTGTGATTTCACGCACTAGCTTAGTCCCCAGGTTAAAGCAACGTGAATCAATCCAGTTCAGCAAACGAGAGCGGCCAAGGCTGCCGAACACACTGGTGCTTTGCGGCTGCAGGCATATAGCCGCGCAATGACTCGGCCACCGCCTTTCCAACACACCAGACACACGGGTAGTACGGGCAAGGATGACGATCAAGAGGCGTACGGGACGGAATTGCCAGTAAATTGCTTCACAACAGCTACCTGTGTCAAGGCCGCACTATACCGTTTTTATGTTAGTCTCTTGATGAAGCAAGTTATTTATCAGCGGTCGGGGGTTTCTACTTGTCTAATCGTTAGCAAATAGCCTTTCATCCTCTTATAGTACGTACCAACTCTTATAGCCGCTGCGCTCTGCTCCCCTCCCCTCCATCCACATGTCTGTGATCAACAAACTGAATGACAGGATCTTGCCACTTGTGGGGGCGTTGTGAGAGAAGAGAAGCTGCGATACTAGATGTGTCTTGGGGAGACTCTAATAACCGAAGATTTGGAAATTTTTGAATGACAACATTCGAACTCCACTCCTGGTTTCACATTGGTATAAAACAAACAACCCGTAACGAGGCCCTCTCGCTGTTAAGAATAGACTTAACCTATCATAAGCCCAAAGATTGTTCGTGCCGTTTTCCACCGCCATTCTCTCGCCGATCGAAGAGTCGCCACTCAGTTCATTCCTCTCTTATTAACAGTTTCAACTCTGACGCACCATCACAATGGCGCCAATCATGTCGTCTAAGTTGGTTAACGCCGCCGCAAAAGGCGTTCCTTTCTTCACCCCGGCCCAGTCTCCGCCAGCGGGCACTCCCCTGAGCCCCAGCTCAGTGCCCACGCTTTTCAAGCCCCTGGTGACCCGTGGCGTGGTAGCCCACAACCGCTTTGTCGTGTCGCCCATGTGCACCTACTCAGCCTCCGATGGACATCTGTCAGACTGGCATATCGCGCACCTTGGTCAATTCGCACTCGGTGGCGCTGGGACCGTAATGGTGGAGGCAACTGCTGTCGAGCCAAGGGGTCGCATTTCACCTGAGGATTCAGGGCTATGGCAGGATTCGCAAATTGCGCCACTAAAAAGAATCGTGGATGTTGTCCACAGCCAGGGCAGTCTGGCAGGTATCCAGATAGGTCACGCCGGACGCAAGGCGAGCACCATTGCTCCCTGGTTAGGGGGTACAACTGCCAAACCTCTGGCTGATGAGTCCATCGGCGGTTGGCCAACAGATGTTGTGGGGCCTAGTCCCCTTCCCTACGCAGATGACCACGCTCCTCCCAAGGAGCTCTCGGTCGAGGAGATCAAGAACTTGGTGCAGAAGTTTGCTGATTCCGCAACGAGGGCGGTCAAGGCTGGGTTCGATGTCATTGAGCTCCACGGCGCGCACGGTTACCTGCACAACAATTTCCTGTCGCCCATCTCCAACATCCGGACCGATCAATACGGTGGCTCCTTTGAAAACCGCACTCGTTTCCTCGTAGAAACCATACAAGCTGTTCGGGCTGTAATCCCCGAGTCGATGCCGCTGTGGCTGCGCATCTCAGCCACAGAATGGATGGATCATAGCGACCAGCCGTCCTGGAACCTCGAAGAGTCGATCCGTCTCGCCAAGCTACTACCAGGTCTGGGCATCGATGTGCTGGACGTGTCTTCGGCAGGAAACACACCCCTTTCTCGCATCCCATCCCACAATCGATACCAGACCGACCTCGCAGGATCCATCCGCGCCGCCGTTCGTGCTGAAGGGCTGCAGCTTCAAATTGCGGCAGTCGGCAAGATTACCGAAGCAGAAATGGCACGCTCGCTTGTTGAGGAAGGGAAGCCGGTTGGATGCAAAGGCGACGGCACAGTAGAGGTGCATGGCGACCACGGAGTTGCACAGGCCGAGCTGATATTGGCTGCGAGGCAATTCCTTAGAGACCCTCAGTGGGTTCTGAATGTCGCCAATGAGCTTGGCGTGAGAGCCAAGTGGCCGAATCAATATGAGCGGGCAGCGAGGAGGCCCAAGCAGGACACTGAGAAGCTTTAGACTACTCGCAGGTATGCACAATGATGCTGCTCGGCAGGTACAAGACAAAAGACTGAGGAGAGATACGATGTGAACAATGAGGGTGCGATGTTACATGAGGCATCATGTTACTACTTCGGTGGTGAATTGAGGCATTGCTGAGCAGCCCCTTTTAGAACCAGATAACGAATAAAAAATGAGTACGAGGTCGGTCGGTTCACTTTGAATTCAGCGGGACGATGCTAGCGTGATCCTCAAGTCCATTCTGTGACCCCGTGAACATATTGACATGGAGCAGGGATGGATGCAGATAGATAATCTGCTGAGCTCAACACCACACCCGGCTAATAATCACGGCATGGGCTGTCATAGCAGATAGCAAATGACGGCCCCCCCCCCCCGCACCGATGTTTTTTTCGTTGTCTCTGTTATCTTAGAAACCAGTGGTGGTCTGTCTTGATTTTTTTTTCTTTTGGGAAAGATCGATGCAGACGCCGTGTTTTGCTCCAATTAAGTCATTGTGGATGTTAGATGAACTTCTCGTGCCACAGGCAGTGAGGCCAGCCACAACACCAACACAGTTTTGACACATCAGCAGCACCTTAACGATGCAATGCTGCATAATATCGAACTTTGTCCAACTGAGTCATCACTGGCCAAAGTGTCACAAGTTTCGACCACTCTCAGCAAGTGTCTGTCATATTCGTAGAGCTTCCTGTGGTCAGAAATCTATCAATTCAAGACCAGGAACTCATTATCCAGTATACCTATTACGAGAACACAATACCGAAACTCGTTGCCAAACTGCGCCGGCTGGTGATACGCTCCATTTCATCACAGTCCCACTAAGCCTATACCCTTGGAGATAGTAAGCATCCATACCACATAGCCTACTGCGTCGAGCATGTAGCCGAACGCCTCAGGGTAAAACGGCCTAAGCCGCATTCGCTGTAGTGCGTTTGATGAATCACACCTGTTGTTGGTCAACCATGTCTGGGTCAAGAAAAGTAGGCCCCATATTAGCGTCTCCTGGCGGGCCCCAAGGGTTGTTCCAATTCATGTTGGTTTCCAGGAAGGACGACAGCATTGGGTGGGTATGCCAGGAGTCTTCCATGAAGCTTGCATCCATGTCTTGTATGTCTGGGATGATGTCATCAGGCATACCAGCCACCAGAGCCAATCCCGGCATTCTTGAACCAGCGTGAGTCTCGGCGGGATTGGGGTCGGCGGACTGGCCATCGCCGTTGAGCGGCGGACCCTGCACATCGTTTTGCGTGTTAGAGACGAGGTTGTCAAAGAGTCTCATCACCCAGGGCGTCGAATCCCAAGCATCACTGATGTTGTGCCATGCCAGTTGACACATCATCATCGATGATTGCCCTAGCTGGGCCCGAGAAGGACTACTGCTCTTCATCTGCGTATAAAATACGACTTCAGCCAGAAACAGGCCGGGATATGCCTCGTGCGGCAAGGTGAGGGTTGCCGATCTTCGAACGATGCCACAAGCAAGCGTAAGAATCCGCTGCGCTGCGGAATCAATGGTAGATGCGCAGCCCTTGCCTTCCCTCAACGCCCAGGGCGAGACACTGGAGACTGAGCCAAAGCGGCCATGGAATGGGGCCGAGCTCCCAGGGTCCAGACGGTGGCTACCTGACGATAGGTGGCCCAGAGTGCAGAGAATGACATGATGATCGTAAAGGATCGAGAGACACCACGAGAAGACATTTGTTGTGTGGTCAGCGTCGTCCCACCGCAAACTGGCTGGCAGCTCCTGCAGCCAGCACTGTAGCTGGTTCATGAGGTCAGGTTGTACCTCATTGCGCTGGGCGAAGCGTGAAGCAATGATTTTGCGTAGAATGATGGATAGCCTGGCCACGTGTATCTGATACAGACCGTAGGTTGGCTTGAGGGGATTGTCAGCAAATTCGGGGCTCCCAGAGTCGGTTTTGAAGTCGTCCATGGTCAGCATCTCGGTATCGCAAAACTCCATGTTGATCCGAAAGGGTCGTCCAAAGAGGGCGCCGCAAGAGGCATCGCGAATGACAAGGGTCCACCACAAGCGGCGTAAAAGGCTGCGATCTTGAGGGTTGATATTGGCATTGGCCATGGAACGGTGAAGTCCAAGGCCTTCGGCAATAGTGACGCTGGTGCTGTTCCAGCTGTAGCAGTTCCAAAGGTTGTTTGGTCCCCCAGCCCAGAATGCAAGTAGGATGGTGCTTTGCAGCGTCACAATCTTGTTGACTTCATAGCCGGCATCGAAGAGTGCCTTGGCTCTGCTATAGTAATGATAGCGCGCCTCTTTACGGCTGCCGAACCTGGCTTGATGCAGTACAGATATGGGACAGAAGGTTGATGCGATGAAACAGACAGCGTGCAACAAGAGCCATGGCGTCGTCTTGCTGCTGACTTGATTGAGGAACTCGAGTCGATTGACGATAGGATACAATGGGTAGACTCGATCCAGAAACGCTGTCATCAAGCCGTCCAAGATCTCAGCCTGGGGATACTCAAAAGCACCCTTTTTCGTAAGACTGCGGATCTCGTCATCATTCATGTGGGCTGGGTGCTGCTCAGCAGGAAGTTGATCGCGCTGGGACACAGGGGGCCCAGGGTAGTGCAACTTGATGGTACCACCCTCCTCCATATCCTCCAGTACCATGGCCAAGGGGAAAGACTCGCCAAGGTAAGTGATGGAGCATTTGTCAATAAGCCTCTCTCGGTCTCGCCGGCGGGTGTCGAGGAAGTGATCGAACATGGTGGGCCAACTAATCTCGCGGTACGACGAGACGGTGGAGTGAGACACGTCAGAGTCCGGTGACGAGAGATTCTGGCCTGCAGCCTCGTGGAGAGAAAGGTGACGGGGGGACGGGTCAGGCATGGCAGACCGAGCGACATTATTCGGATCCGCAACGTCAGAACGGCATATAGGCGATTGAGCCAGCACTTCCGATACTGCCTGCATGGAATTGTGACCCGTGTCTCGAAGTTGATGGTCCATGTCCATAGTATCTTGTGCCGCAGACTCGGGCTCCTGGGGGACCACGATATCATTTTCCAGCGCTTGCGCCAACTGGGAGGCGTCTGTTGCTGGCTGCGGATCTTCCCGTGGTCGGCTCGCTTCTGCTGTGATAACACCGGCGCTCACAGGTTCGCCCTCGCCCTCGCCCTCGCCCTCGTCCTCGGACACAGGGGGAAGGGGCTGTTGCCTGGCTTTGTCGGGTCGCGATTTGTTCCTGGGGTAGGTCCCTCTTTTCGATTTGATGAGGTTGCAAGGGGAGATACCAAACTGCTCACACCGTGTGCAAGGCGTGCCTCGCGCGACTGCGTCACACTTGACGCGACGGTCATGGCAGGCTTTGCAAGCCTTGGCGGCTCGGCAGCGGACAGAGGCAGATTTTGCAGTAGTTCCCATCAGATAAAGGTTAAGAGAATGGGCAAGGCAATGGGTATACAGCAAAAGATTCGAGGGTAAGCAATGCTGAGTGTGCAGGATATGACCGATGAGCATGATATGTTGAGTACGAGCTGAACTTTCTCCTCGCTTCCCCGCATTGACGCCGCGACCCCACATGGGGATCACGCTAATTGAGTCAAGATGGAATGGTCTCGGCAAGTATCCATTGCTGTTTCGTAGTCCACTGAGGGGGCAACCCAATAATAACCCCCTGCCCCAGTCCAGTGTGGTGAGTGTCATCGGGTTTGAGTGAATGCTTTTCCCGACCTCAAGAAACCTCGACAGTGATAAGTGCAAGCATGTACTGGGTGACGCCATGAGCAGACGAGAGGCATCAGGTAACAGACAGACAGACAGTTGGATGCAGAGGCTTGTCGAGTGACACGAAACCTAGACAGGAAACGATTGGTTCTCTTCTGGCTGCGTACTGTATTTTTTCATCGGCAGCGTAGCGCCGCCTGACTTGGTTGGTCACAGGGAGCCTGCCCCATGCTTATGAATCAAGCTGGCCAACCCCTGGGAAACCCCGACAAAATAACGTTGGCGCGGCATGACACTTCCGCTAGATGGGATGGAAATCACCCCCGATGGAATCCATCTTCCGGCAACCTGCGGGGACGCGTGGTCTGAATTCTAAGTACTCTCTCTACCTAAGCCTCGGAAGTAATAATACATTTTATCAGATCCGAAGGCTTACCTAGAACTAGCTGCAGACCTTTCTCGGCGTCCAGTAAATCGAACCTGTGCGTGACAAGAGACTTGAGGTCGAGTCGGCCGGCAGCCAGCAGGTTGATGGCTGTCGGAAAGGTGTTGGCATATCTCCAGACCCCAAGTAGCTCCACTTCCCTGACGACCGCCAACCCCAGATTGAGCGTCTGCATCGGTCTGCCAAGCCCGACAATCACCACCCTTCCTCCGGCCGTGGTGGCTCCGATACAGGCATTCAGGCATGCTTCGACGCCGGTGCATTCAAAAGCTGCATCCACTTTCAACCCTGTCTGTCCCTCGCCCCCCGGAAGGCGTGTGTAGGTTACATCGGCAAGGTTCTGGTCCTTGGCAAACTCAAGCCTGGCCTCATCGATATCAACCATGGCTACTGACGCTGCTCCCGACGCTTTAGCCACAGCGGCACAGAGCAGACCAACTGCACCGGCTCCAAGGACCAGAACCGAGTGTCCAGCGTGTATTCTCGCCTTGCGGACTGAGTGGATTGCTACCGATAGAGGCTCAATCAAAGCCGCCTCTTCATATGACACGCCATCCGGGAGCTTGTAGACCAATCGAGCAGGATGATTAAGGCGTTCTTGAAGGGACCCTTGTACTGGGGGCTTCGCGCTTGCAGATCCGTTGAATCGCATCCGACTGCAGAGATTATACCTGCCGTCGAGGCAATGTTCGCAGCACAGACACGCCTGCTGAGGCTCCAACGTGACGCGATCCCCAACACGGATGTTTGTTACCTGGGAACCAACGGCTACCACCTCCCCTGCAGCCTCGTGTCCCAGAATAAGAGGCTCCGTGATTTCGTAAATACTGTTTCGCCCATTCTGATAGTAGTGCTGATCTGTTCCGCAGATTCCTGTCGCTCTCGGTGCGATCTGGACCTCGTCAGGCCCTGGGGCCGCCGTTTCGACACGCTCGACGACCAACTGTTGAGCGCCGTGTAACACAATCGCATTGTGGCTGCTGATATTCGGGTTGTTCGACATGTTGAAGCGTGTGGGTTGAGTAATCGATAGCCTGATTGTCGCTTGGCAAAAGGTATGGGAGCAGGAAGCTTGTGGATTCGGTAGATGAACGCGAGAGCATACCGCCCGTCATCATACCTTAAAGGCCCTGTTGTTCTCTGTTTATGCATCTTGCTGCCAAGAAAATGCCACGCTAAATTGATTTAATGGCTCCAAGGCTGCTAGGCTATATGCTTCATGTCATGTTTGACTACTTTCTCCCCGAAATCTGGGCTCCGCTTTCATACGGCCTCCATGGCTGCTGGCTATGCCGGTCCTATAGCCTATCAGAGTTGAATTGGTTTAGCATTGAGTACTTGAGGGGGCCTATAATCCGGCCTATTCCCGTGACTCGGTCTTCCGCAACTCCGTTGTGCTCGGAAGACCAAGCACGGGGGACCGGGCCGGTCTCTAGGCCCCCTAAAGTAGCGACAATCACTTCACCATGTATGCTGCATTGCGTCAATGTGGCCGGACCGGCGACCGTAGATTTATCACATCAACACCTTTAATACAATACAATACAAGCCAATACGACTAACAATCTCTATTTCCATACCCTAAAGATACATGCCGCTCAAGCTAAACTGCTACATGTAACCAACGGCTCCGTATCTACTCAAGCCCAGTGCGAGGGAAGAGACCAAACCTCCAGTCATGACACCCCAGAGAGCCAATTTCGAGAATGGACTGATGGGAAGACTTCCGTTTCCACCGTAGATATTGAAATCCTTCCAAATGGGCCAATAGAGCTGCCACCAGAACTTCCATGTCGGGTCATGATAGTTGGTCGTGTTACGCCCTGCGGCGTCAAGATTCCAGTTAGCACAGCCAGAGCTCCAGACCATGCCCTTGAGCTTCTCTTGCACAAAGTTGGCGTCCCTTGTCTCAGCGGCCTCCTTCACGTCAATTACATCAAAGTGATGCTTGACGATCGGGGCCACGAGCGTCTTGATGATATATTCAGCCTGCGTCTCGTTGGAGAAGATACATGAGTTGTGCGCAGGAAATGCGTTAGGTCCAAATACAATCCCGAAATTTGGAAACCCTGAGACAAAAGTCGCGCGATAAGCCTGAGCACCACGAGTTTCCTTCCAGTGCTCATTGATCGTCTTTCCACTCCTGCCTTTGATCTCCATGGGGGTCAGAAACTCTTGAATCTTGAACCCTGTGCTGAGGATTACTGCGTCAAACCCTAGGTGCCTCTTGGTGGTTTGGAGGCCTGTTTCCGTAAATTCGACGATAGGGTCATCCGTGAGCTCAACATTTGGGCTATGTAAGCTCTCGAGATAGTCGGGGTCGAAGATACGGCGTTTGCAGCCCAGGGGGAAGTCGGGGATGAGGAGATCATGAAACTTGGCTGGGGCAACTCGGCGCATATACTTTTCAGCCTCCTTGGTCTGAACGGCCCGTTTGCGAGCTGCGGCGGGACTGTTGCCAAGGTACAAATCGTGGAGACTGTCGGTCGTCTTCCACAGGTAAAAGCGGTACAGTTTGTGGTAAAGAGGAAGATAGCGGAAGCACCACTTCTCAAAGGGTGTAAATTTGCGGTTTGGCCGTTCATTAATCCACTGTGCTGACCGTTGAAATTGGACGACGTGTGCTGCTGTTTTGACGACGTAGGGCATGAGCTGGGCCCCTGAGCACCCGTTACCAACCACCGCGACGGCTTTGCCCGCCATGTCGAATTCATGATTCCATCGTGCCGAATGCCAAATCTGGCCTTTGAAGTTGTCGTGGCCTGAGATGGTGCAGTCTTTTGGGACGGATATAGTGCCCACGCAAGACACAAGCATCTCGGCCTCTCTAAAGAATTTGCGGCCCGTCGCCAAGTCGACGAGATTCACACGCCATACCGAGCGTTCCTCAATCCATTCAGCCGAGTCTACCTCCATCTGGAGGCGCACGTGGGGCCGAATCCCGAACTTGTCCACGGTGTCATTGAGGTATTGCAGGATTTCACCTTGCTCGGCGAACCGCTTAGACCAGTCCGGGTTTGGGTTAAAAGAGAAGGAATAGAGATGCGAGTCGACATCGCATCCTACACCTGGATAAGTGTTTAGGTGCCAGGTACCTCCCAACGCGACCTCTCTTTCGTAGATGGTGAAGTTTTGATAGTTAAGTCGTGCTCTGAGGCCGGCTGCAAGGGCAATGCCTGCAATACCGCAGCCGATGATAATTAACCTTGGCTCTTGATGGGAAGCCATGTCGTAGAGAGAGTCGGAGTATTGGTGGTTTCGTAGCGCAAGATCCAATGCCGATCGATGCTGTTGAGTAACGGTGATTGCAATCTTATTTCCGTAGCACCTGCCTATGGGAGCGTCGTGAGAGATGAGGTTCAGAAACAGGATAGGTTAGTTATAGCTGTTATGAATGTAAAAGTGTTCCAGGAGGCCAGATACTGACCACTTGGAGACTGAGTTGCATTATCTGCATAAAGCCTGGATCCTTCAACTTGCTTCTGCGGTCGAGGCTGTGGGCAGTCTGCAAAACATAAAGGCTGTATGGCTTGCATCAACCACCCCATCGCCATCAGCTACATACCATACCCATTTAGCCAGTAACAAGGTTGCGCTGTAAGTATTGCATAGCTCGGTCGCACCCCCTTCCCCCATAAAGGGCACCACAATATCAAGCAAACATTGACGCAGGTTTAACACTCGAGTGCACTCAAACGCTTCTTATCTTTCTTATCAAATCATGATGACTGCGACAAACATGGTACCGGGCAATTCCAGAAAGCTTACGGCCGACGATATCGCTGTCCGCGACATCAGGAAGCTGGTCATTGACTGCTGTCGGCAAAACGGGGGCGGCCACGGTGGCTCAGCAATTGGCATGGCGCCGCTGGGCGTCGCCCTTTGGCGTCACACGCTTCGGTTCAGCACGAAGAATCCCGCATGGTTCGACCGAGATAGGTTCGTTCTATCAAACGGACACGCAGCTATCTTCCTATACGTCATGCTCCATGTCGCAGGGTACCCACACATGAGCCTTGACGAGCTCAAGATGTACGCAGATCCAAAGGCCTTCGACCGCAAGACAGGTACATGGAAATCTACCATCTGTCATGGGCACCCGGAAATCGAGGTACCTGGCGTTGAAGTAACGACGGGCCCTCTTGGACAAGGAATTGCCAACGCCGTTGGTCTGGCCATCGCATCCAAGCATCTGGCAGCGACATTTAACAAGCCGGGATACGACATGATACAATCCCGAGTATACTGCTCAACTGGTGATGGATGTCTCCAAGAGGGCGTGGCAGTGGAGGCCATGGCAATTGCAGGTCATCTAAAGCTGGACAATCTTGTCTTGTGCTATGACAATAACCAGGTCACATGCGATGGACCCCTGGAGTGGATCGTCTCGGAGGATACCAACTCAAAGATGAGGTCTATGGGTTGGAACGTGATCGACGTCTTTGATGGCGACAACTCGGTTGACAGCATCGTCAACGCTCTCAACCTCGGCAAAGCAACAAAGCACATGCCGACATTCATCAATATCAGGTCAACAATCGGCTACGGCACAGCGACCGCTGGGGCGGCCAAGTCTCACCACGGAACCTACAGTGAGGCAGACGCTGCCTTATACGCCGAGACTAGTGACCAGGCCTCACACCGCGTCTCCAAGGAGTGCAAAGCATATTTTAACGAGCGGGCAGATCAAGGCAATCGTGGCCAAGATCTCTGGCTTGAGATGCTCGACCGTTACTGTCAAGACTTCCCCAGGGAAGGAACGCTTCTTCGTGCCCGAATCGCGGGCGAGGTGAACTACAGCGACGTGCTTTCGCGCATACAGTTCCCCCAGGAGCCTGCTGCTGCACGCTCTCTCAATGGAATCATCTTTCAGCAATTAATGGACCACATCCCTAACATTATGGCCGGGGGCGCTGATTTATGGACTTCCAATCAGATGGGTGACCACTCGCACCGAATCTTTGATGGATCAAGGCGTGAGGGCCGAGTCATCCGCTATGGGATCCGTGAGCATGCCATGGCCGCAATTTCGAATGGCCTAGCTGCCTACTCTCCCAACGCTATAATTCCCGTTACCGCAACCTTCTTCATGTTCTATCTTTACGCCGCTCCTGGAGTAAGAATGGGGGCGCTGAGCTCTCTCAAAGTCATCCATGTTGCCACGCATGACTCTATTGGAGAGGGGCAGAATGGGCCGACCCATCAGCCCGTAGAGGTTGACTCCCTATATCGTGCCATGCCCAACCTGCTCTATATCCGCCCTGCAGACGGCGAGGAGATCATCGGTGCGTGGTCTTCAGCCCTAGAGGTCCAAGGGCAACCAGTCATTATATCCCTTGCCAGAGATCCGCCTGAAATCACAATACCAAATACAAGCCGCACGAAAGTATCCAAAGGAGGTTACGTTATCGTGGACCACCCCAAGCCAGTCGTGACTCTCGTATCTTGTGGCTCCGAGCTACAGTTTGCTGTTGGTGCGGCTGCTAAACTAGCAGAAGAAGGAATTGGTACGAGGGTTGTAACCATGCCTTGTTTGCGTCTCTTCGAAGCTCAAAGCGCAGAGTACCAGAAGTCAGTTCTCTCTGACGCCCTACATATTATCTCTGTCGAGGCATATGTCCCTGGATTCTGGGCACGCATCTGCACGGCTTCTATTGGGATGGATTCGTTTGGATATTCTGGGGCTGGGAGGGATAACTTTTCCAGATTTGGAATTGACGATGAAAGCGTTGCTGCGAAGGTCAAGGCTCATGTTGGAAGTTTTGGTGGTGATTCTGCTCCAAGGCGTTGGAGAATGTTAAAATAAGGCCGGCTACTACATTTTCGTGCAGTTTGAAATGAACCCGTTCACATTTATGAGACGTCAGAGGACGGACATACGGTTATTGGGTGACACGATATCAGCATTGAAAAGAGATGAGCAGCCGGGGTAAAATTTGGCTGATTATCGATAGGTCTGCAACAGCCTCTAGACTTTTTCTCGGTGTCTTTATTCTCTTCAATGAGCGACCAAGGGCTTTGTGGCATGCCAAACATATTTTTAAAGATTGGTATACAAAGCTTTGCTAAAGCCATCCCAGGTAGTCCCAAATGTGAATCCGGCAAAAGACTCATGAAGAACGCATTGCGAAGTCTGTCCTCGTCACATACGAGGGTTACGGTAAGAGGCGAATGCACCCAATAGTGCTCTTAGCCGACCAGCTACTCATGAACACGATTGGTCAGCCATCCTACCAAAAGTACGATGACGGGCGACCGAGCGGACACCCGGATTCCTGTCTCCGCGTCACCATATAAGCGCACCGCTATGGTAAGCAAAAAAGCATATAACCGCTCCACCAGTCGCCGACCTTTAATCCCATTAAAGATCCATCGCTTATCTAACCGCTTTTATGGGTTTCGTATTCGTGATGCGATTGAATCGTATGGCACAGTCGTGTTTCTCAGTACATCAATATGCCTCTGTCATCTTCCTCGTGGTTGTCCATAATGCATTTCGCCGTACTCTATACTTAAAATTAGTAAGTCTACCTAGTTCTCTCAATAATGGCCTTATTACTCTAGAGAACCTCACTCAGATGTTCACTACTCTATATCCTAGCCCTGTAGAATCACCATATTTCTCGATATCTTGTTGCCAGAAGATTGGACTTGCCAGTTCCCACAATTAGCCCAGAATGCCGTCATGCAAATCGAGTTCCGAGGTTAAACGCAAGAACGTGACAACTGCATGTGCACCTTGCCGGACCAGCAAGATAAAGGTTTGTAAGCCAGGCATCGCCACCTGTATTGTGAATCCTTTATTTCACTCATGTGCTTTTGTTTCACCCCGATTGACTGGCTTGCTGACTTGACAGTGCGATGGCCTATCCCCGACTTGCACCAGCTGCATGGTTAGGGACCGGGATTGTCATTATGCACGACAATATGACGGAAGAGAGTGAGTAACGCAACAATCAAGAGCCTGTATAACTATACATACTGAAACAAAAGTCGAGACTCTCACTTCGAACTCTGATTGAGGTCCTAGCAGAACGAGTTACCCAGCTCAGCGACTTCATCCAAGATAACTCACTGGAGGCGCCTGGCATGGATAAGAAGGATGAGGTCATGGTCATGGAGAGTCTTTGCCAGGCGCGATTTCGTCTATTGAGGAGGCGAAAGAAGTTTTCGAGGGAAACAACACCTACCGTGCCACAGAATTACGACACCTCAATTTCCACACCGCCCGCGTCGTATGCTGGAAGACATAGCCAATTTCTTTCAGGCACACAACCACTGGAGTCGAGCCCTTTTCGAGACGACAGTGGCGATGACAACAGTGCAACAGCAAGACACAAACACTCCAAGCTCAACTCTGTCGTTTCATTGTATCCCAACCAGGGCGATTCGGACATTGGCCTTGTCGAGGATAGTAAATCATTAGATGCCGGCCCCATGGTTTACACACCATGCAGCGTCAACGATCCTGGCAATCTAGGCTTTGGGGTCCAGCTATGCTGGGGAGGAATGCCAGATTTATCCCCAGAATTGATGGCGGAATCATGGGCCAAAATACCACCTGGTATCGGTCCGCAAACGCCTACTGATGACTCGGAAGTCGTACATCGCCTTGCTGAACAGCTCTCAGATCGGTTCGGATCACTGAACATAGATGAAAGCGGTCAGATTCGGCATCATGGCCCCACCTCCAACTTCAACTTGGTCCATATGCCTGAACCCGATAAGCTGACAATCCACCGTACTGTTCGAGATCACGGTCAAGAGTGTTTGAGTGCGCTGGGTCTAGGTCAAGCTGTTCCTTCTGAACTAGTGCAGCATCTCATCAATCTCTTTTTTGCTTGGCAGAATCCGATACTCTGTATTGTAAACCGGCCTGTGTTTGAAGAGGCTAGAATGGCCTGGCATAACAGGGCTCAGAACATACGGTACTTTTCGGAAGCTCTCATGAACTCGATGTAAGATATCTTTATATGCCCCATCATCAGTTTCAACATGTGCTGAACAGTTGTATGTTAGATGCGCCGCGGGTGCTATGTTCGAATCACGGCACTCTCCTAGCCTTGACACTTTCCCTCGGTCGCTCTCGGACTTCTTCGCTGACCGGGCCAAAGCTCTACTCGAGATTGAGTTAGACGATCCTACTGTCGCTACAGTCCAAGCAATGGTCATACTTACTAGCCACGAGATTGGCTGCAGGAGGGACACACGTGGCTGGCTTTATAGTGGTATACTGTGCCACGTTCAAACTCGTTTTCTACCTCCAGAGGCTAACGGTCTGTAGGTATGGCTGTTCGGCTTGCTTTTGACCTAGCATTGCATCTCGATCTCTCCCGGGACGTGGAGAAAGGATTTGTAACACAGCAAGAAGCAAATCTCCGAAGGGATGTATTTTGGAGTGCGTACAACTCTGACTGGTATGTGTCTTCATGTCCCTCATGTATCTCCTGGGATTCAGGTCTAAGTGCTATCAGCATGTGGAAGTATTCAATCGGGCGTCCATGTTATATCAGCTTGGGAGATGTCACCATTTCCAGGCCTGCGGATCGCACAGGTAATGATATTGCTGAAGAGTGGTCTCCATATACGGGCTATGGGAGTTTGACCTGTTCGATTGCGTTACCGGATTTCGCTAAGGAAGTGCACCGTCAACGAACAATCCTCTACGAGACACTCACCCCTCTTATGCACGGTTTGTAAGTAAGGAGAAGTGGGGAAAATAGAGACAAAAGAACACCTTGACTCTGAGCACTGATACTGATAATTATCTACATAGATATGGAAGGCACAATGTTCCACTTTCTGCCATACAGAATTTAAATGCCGGATATTCCGAGGCATTGGACAATTGGCTCGATAGTTTACCGGCCAGTCTAAAGGTTGATGTTGATGACCTGCAATCAAAACATCTTCCTCACGTCCTTCTTCTGCAGTGGGTTCAGCCAAAGACGCGAAGGCCATTCCTGTCAACTGACTTCTTTTTAGTATTCAATATCACCACGGTATAATTCATGCCTACCGTCCATTCTTATCAGGGGTCGCGGACAATGTCTTTTTCAGAGATTATTCAAATATCTTGCAGAGTAGAACTCGATGTATTGAGTCTGCTGAAGCTATCGCAAAGCTAGTTCGCATGTACGATGGACACTATGGCATCCGGTACCTGAACGCCCAAGTAGTAGGCAGCGTTTGTTCAGCTGCTCTTATGCTTCTTTTTGCTCTAGCAGGCAAGGGTGGCTCCCAAAATCCAGCACATTATCTCTCAACCTGCTTTTATGCGTTAGACGAGCTTAGTGTGCGGTTAGAAAACGCCAGAAGAGCTATGGTATTTTTAACGCTGGTTCAAAGACGATGGAAAGGTTAGTTACGGTATGCCTAGTTAAATGTCAAGTCATTGCAAATTGCTTTAATAGCCATATTCATTCTCTAAAGATGATCCTAAAGAAGCTATATTCCACCCTCCAGAAGGAAGTAAAAATGGCTGCCTTCTTCCTTTAACCCCTGCCGTCATTTTCACGTTTCATCTACACTCCAATCTCGGCTTAATCCCTTACAGCCATGGCCCTACCTCAAGCCTCAGGCCATGAGGAGGGGAGTAAAAGGTTGAAGCAGATGCGACAAGATCTGGTCTAGAAGGGTTAGGGGAAGGCTGCCTCATAGGCACAGACCACAAATTGAGGCAATAAAGATTCTTGCAATTGTGCCACTGGCGAACACGGGGATTGTAAAATATGTCAAAACTTAACCTTTCCCCCGGGGACCTGCGTAGCTGATACATATCTGCCTTCCTGCTTAGCAGCATACATACTACACCCCAAACAAGAACAAGGAATTCCATGTTGGTAACGGACAACCCAATCCCCATCCTTCTAAAGCAAAGAATAATTGCCTACGTCGCAGTCCAAACCCTGCTAGACGCGGGGCACTTATTCCAGATAAAGCCCTCTTCGGGTCTGCACCTCACAGATCTGCAGACATTCGTGCACTCCTACGAAAAAGTCCAAGGCACGACTCCGGATTTGTTTGCTGGGAACTCTTCATTGCCGCGCAGAAGGGTAACCGTGACCTTTCAAGGGTCTCTGTTGCTTATGACGTCGTTTCGCCCCAGGTCTTGGAGCAAGCCATGTGTCGAGCGATCGAGTGCGCCAGCTTGCCGGCAACGAGAGCCTTTCTGAGGCGGGGGCTCGACCCGAATACTTGGATGTCAACCGTTCAAAACTATCTCAGCACATTGAAGGGACTGATGGCCTCCAGTCGGTTCCAGTCAGACACACTTTACCTTTTATTACAAGCAGGGGCGCAAGTCTATGGTGAAATGACCCTATCAGTGCAGCGTTTCTTGGATTCACAAGAGTTAGATTACTTGGACGGCAGCCACCTGCTTCGCGTCCTTCTTGACGCTGGGTACGATGAGGCCTGGGTGCATCAATATCTCCTCACTTCCTATGCGAGAGGGGGTTCCATATTCGAGTGTGATGCCCGCAGTGACGCAGGGACTCCAATCAATGACTATGGGATACGAGGGCAAAGTGCCCTCAGTGTCACTGCAGGGATGGGCCACCTTGCTTTAGTGCAGCACCTCATCAGTCGGGGAGCGGCTCCCAATCTGCCTCCGAGCAGCGACCACACAGATGGAAAATCAGCCCTCTGCGCCGCTTTGAGCGGGGGATATTAGGAGGCATACCCGGGAGCGGAATAGTAGTGGTAGCTAAGCCGGCATAAAGGTTCTAGCAGGTCTAGTATAGCTTTAGATCCTATCTAATCTTATCTTTAGTGTCCCCTGGGGGAAATAGCGGTTTAATAAGGTTAAATAAGGATATTTAAATATAAATTTAACCCCGTAATAACAGATTTCTATTATAAGGTAGTTTAAATTATAAAATAACTCGGTACATAAGTAAAAGCATTTAAATAAATAAGATAATTTATAGGGTTAATATAAAAGAGGAGTAAAGGTAAGATAATCTTTATATCGTGGTTTTTTATTTTAGCCCCTAAAGTCATATAATAGCATGGGGTTATAAGGGCCTCTCCGCTATTCAGCTGAAGCTACGCAAGGTCTTGGCTGTATCGGCTATAGGCTACAGGGCTACCAATGGCCCTTCCGAGGTACGCATGGCCCTTCCGAGGTACGCATTGCTCTTCCCATAATTTAGACTCGAGTTTTAATATCAGTGGATAGACCTTCCGTACTTGTCGGACAGCTCACTCAACACCTTCACCATAGCCCATGGACCATCCATCTCACCAAGGCAACGAGGCAGCACATTTCTTCCAGGGACAATGGCATCAGGTACCCGCTATCCAATGCAGCCATGAAACGAAGTCAGCCCAATGATAACCCCTGACTGACCAAAAGTCCGGCCACGTCGAGGCCAGCCGCTCGCCCTGGGGTCCAAAAGGCCTGGGAGATGAACAAAGGGTCAACATGGCTCCCAAAAAAAGACGCAGGAAATTTATCACCCAATGTTACGCGCCCAAAAGACCCTTAAGCGCTTTTGCCGGTTGCACCCATCCAGCCTCTCACGATAAGACGACCAAAAGGCAACCAAAAGGTAGTCAAAAGGCCCCTGCTCAGGATGGCAAAAGTGCAGAAAAAGAGCCCCTGAGCAGTTCGGCCGTGCCAGAAGACCCAATAAAGGTCTGCCACGCAGAGAGCACATTGATGAAGCAGAAATTTGGCTGCCAGGCCGGTCTGTGTGGAAGATTATAAAAAAAATCCCATGTCGCCGAATGTGCAATGTTCTTGCTCTCTCTCTTTCTCCAGCTTCACACGGCAAACTCAAGCAAATCATCCATTGCTTTCACGTGTCTTCTTCTCTTTCATTTGAATCTTCTCACTCTCTTCAACATGGCAATTGACTGGAGCTTGTACGAGTCAGATATCAAACGGTGGTACCTGGACGAGAGGAAGAGCGCCAACGACGTTATCCAACTGCTACTTCAAACCCACAACGTGGAAGTCAAGTAAGTGTATTGGCATTTGAATCACAGGAAACGACTAAGCTTAAATTTACCACAGATGCCGACAGTTCAAGGATCGGTTCGGTGGCCTCAAGAAGATCAGCGCAAACGAATGGCAAGCCTTGATTCCCGAGATTCATAAACGAGAAGATCAAGGTCTCGGGTATGTCATCTACCTTTGGGGGAAGGCCATCAGACAGGAGACTGTAGCGAGGTCCATCCGCCGATACTCCAAGTCGACCGGGGCCGGTAATCAACGGAGCAGCCCTGTAGGTAAGTAATAAGAATATAGGCTGCTTCCGATGATCTTTATTGTCTAACAATGCCTAGTCATAGGCCTCAATACTGTCGGCCAACATCGCATCGAAATCCGGTACCCATCGCAATCAGGGGCCCCGTCACAGTGGGGGACCCCGTCTCAGTCGGAGAGCACATCTCAGTCAGGGACTCCATCGCAGTCAGGGAGCCAGTTCCCCTGTGACGAAGGAACCACAGGATTACCATCTCGCCACGAGGGAGAGGGCACTTCAAGATTTGGGAACGATGAGCCGAACATTGACCAAGGACCCAGTATGACCGACATGAATGTCGCACTCAATACACAAACAACTCCTGGAACCGGGATTTACCCTTCTTCCTACATGTCTTTTGGTAACTTCGATCAACATCCTTTCGGCGTTTCGGGAACACTCGCTCTCGAGAACTCCAACCAAATGCCAATGGGGAATAGCGGGACGATGCTGCCCGGCTCTCAACACCAGCCTTTTTCTCCTCTTCCAAGTCCTTTCGCATTGCCCCTTCTTGGATATCCCTTCACTTCGTTCTGGGATACTCTAGGTACCTGAGATCTCTTCCGCATAATCTTGCTTTCATTCTCTGATAAATATTATGCAGAAATTTCCAGCATCACGCTAATGGGAGGCGAAGTTTTGGAGCTCGCCGTGAAAATTGGCATTTTCGTCCCAGACCATGACCAAAGCGAGCGCCTACAAAAGCTCAACCTCACGACGGCTCAAGCAGAAACACTTGGTCCCATCATACAGTCCGTAAAGGAGTTGATAGCTCCAGACGAATTGTCGATCCCGAAACGATCCCGTCAGGGGGCAAGCAGCCGAGTATCGTCTAGCCTCCCCCAATCTTCTTGACCTCGCCGACAACAACTCGCTCGATCAGGCGCTATCCGTCATCGTGTATATGATTTCCAACAATTTCATTTCGCCTGTCGAGAATTATCACATGATCTCCTGGATACTGGAGAGGGGCCATGTGTCAAAGCTCTTTGCCTTCTCGCAACGCCCCGATGTCCGTCATCTTGCCTTTGGCTCTGCATTTCTCGGGGCCATTTGCAGGATGGCAACTGAGACCGAAATCACTTTGAGTTCTTTCGGCTTGTTTCAGGCCTTTGTCTCTTCGAACGAGTTCTTGGGCTTTGTCAAGAGCCAACGTCTGGACCTATCGGGCCCCCTCGGAATCGAACTCTTCCGCTTGGCAATCACGGCAAACAGCATGCGACTTGGGACATTTCTGGCATCTCATAGTGTGAATTTGAGCTCCAATTTATCACTACAGTGTGATCCCTGTCAAAAAACCCTCCTGGCCCATGCTATCGAATGGCGTAGAGACTCGATGTTGGATTCCATCGTCCGTCTCGGGGCCGATGTCAACCAGAACTTCCCTGGAGGTCCAGCCCTGAAGCTGGCCGTCAAAACACGCAACCACGTCGCTATCGATTTTCTACTGAACGAGGGGGCACGAATTGGCGATGGCAGCGAAAGTCAACGTCGAGACTTCCTTGAGTTTGCATACGCCATATCTCCAGAAACTTATATGCTCCTACGGGAAAAGCTGGAGCCCAGTTCTGAGCCTGACTGCTGGGAGCTCATTGATGCTGCGCGGAAAGGCAACCGTGAGCTTTCAAATATCCTGCTTGCTCATGGCATCGTTTCGCCAAAGGTCTTGGAGAATGCCATGTGCCAGGCGATCAGGTCGCGGAACTTGGCTGCTGTACGAACATTTCTACAACGTGGAGTCAGCGCGGAAGCCGGGATAGTTGCCTTTCGAAATTATCTTGGCTCATTCAGTCGACAGCAGCATTTGGCCCTCGTACTTGTGGATTTCGGTGCCACTTCTCTGGCAGACACCCTTTACCTTTTGATCAAAGCAGGGGTAGAAGTTGATAATGAAACAGCCATGTCAGTGCGGCTTTTCATCGACCAAAACCCGAAGTCTCTCTACTGCTCCCCGCTGCTCTGTGTCCTTCTACAGGTTGATTACAATGAGGCCTGGGTGCATCAATACCTCCTCACCTTCAGTGCGGAAGAAGGTAGCATATTCGAATGCGACGTCTGTATTGACAGTGGAATACCGATCAACGGATATGGTTGCGGAGGGAAAAGCTGCCTCACCACAGCCGCGGGCGAAGGCTGTCTCGCCCTAGTACAGCACCTCATCAGTCGGGAAGCCAACCCCAGGCTGCCTCCGAGTAGCGACGCCCCCAACGGCGAAACAGCTCTCTATGCCGCCGTCTATAGAAATCATTGGGATGTGACCTCTTATCTCATTGATTCCGGAGCCGACGCCAGAGCTGAGGCGACAACTGCAGGGATCACTTTGCTAGAGGGTGCTGTCCTTGAGCCTGACGATACCAGATTTCGTAGCAGGACCATGGAACTTAGCCCCCATTTCCGAAAGCTCCTCTCTGTTGGGGCACCAGTCAATCGACCCAACGGCTCAGAGAGCTTTCTTCTCCATGCGCTCCTTCACAGGCGGCAACTCGGATGTCTTAAACTGGCTCTCGACGCTGGGGCACGAGTCGAAGACAAATTCTTGGGGATAACGCCAATTCAGCTTGCAGTCCTCGACAAAAACTTGGACGCTATTCGATGTCTGCTGGAATATGGCGCAAGCATCAATATGAGCGCTGGTTCAGTTGATGACCACCCACCAGCTCCCAAGATGTCCTCACCAGCTTCGATCCGCGTCCATCGGTTTTGTGCCCCTCTCAGGGACGCCATTTTCCAGCGTATCTTTCATTCGGGTTTCCACATGGGTGTTTCTGCGAACAAACAGGCATATTTTCCTCACACTCCACTTCAACTTGCCTCCTCTTGCCATGACCCTGATCCTCGCATTGTCGAACTCCTGCTCCGCCACAAGGCGGATGTCAATGCTCCCGCCGCGGCATGGTATGGCCGAACAGCCCTTCAAGGTGCTGCATCCTGCGTAACGCTCAACATGGATATCGTGGAGCTGCTTCTTGGCTGGGAGGCAGATGTGAAGGCCCCCCCGGCACAAGTCGGTGGGGTTACCGCTCTTCAGGCTGCCGCAATCCGGGGAAACATACAACTTGTGGACCTCCTCCATAAGAGAGGGGCTGACATCAATGCGCCGGGAGCCCCGGTAGAGGGTCGCACAGCACTAGAGGGAGCCGCCGAGCATGGAAGGATGGAGATGTTACGATTCCTCCTCAGCAATTATGCGCCAACAGATCTTGTTACAGGGTGCTCAAAAGCCATTGCGTTGGCCGAGAAGGAGTTACATCTTGGCATTGCAAAGTTTTTGAGAGAAGAACAGCAAAAATTTGACGAGTGTTGCGGGAGGTTTTGGCCTCTTTGCCTTGATCTGCATTCTCCTTAGTTGGGCGAAGTCTAAAGCCGGGGTTCTAGAGGTGGTGGGATGCTTACGAGCTACTTGATTACAAATGATTGATAAAAGGGGCTAAGGAATAAAGGCTTTGTATAGACTGAACACATGTAGGGGAGCAGGGTAGCAATCATGACCATTTGTTTTTATTTGTTCTCAAGTAGAACTACCTCTTTGTTCAGATGAAAGTGTGTAACTTTTCGTGGCATATATCGAGGGCATTCCTCGCTCGTCCCTACTAGACAAGATGATATCCTCACTACCATCGGATGACAGCCTTGTACCCTTAATTTCCTTCCCACTGACTGTCCAGTCAGCAACGCCCTCCTCTTCCATGTCGCTTCTACCACGTTGACCAGATCCTCCGAAAGTAACCAATTCGTGTGTTCCCTTCTTGCCCCGACTTCCGTTATAGTAGGCAGCGTCATCGGCGGTAGAACGGAACCGGAACCAGCGCGAGCGACTAAACAGGGGCTTGATACCGGGGATACTGACGGCGACAGCAGCGACAAAGGTTTCGCGTGAGGTCCAGCCTGAAGCAACAGGAAGCAGCGTGATAGACTTGAGAGAATAGTATGAGCGTAGAATGGTGGCTATGACGACGAAGATGCCTGAGCAGAGGAGCGAAGCGAGGAGGAGACGGCGCCAGAGAGGGATTCGGGCTTTGAAGATGATGGGGACGGGAACGGCGATGATGGCGAGGTCGGAGCTAGCGTTGAAGAAGCTGACGAGGTAGTAGTTAAGATTTCGTAGCGCGCACGCATCTACAATAGACAGTCAGCTAGGGAACTTCGAGTTGGCCAACACTGGGCAGTCTTTACCTCCAGGATACGGCACCACTTGCCACGACTTATGAACAGGCAAACAGACGCAGATGTGCGATATAGCCGCGCCTACAAAGGCAAAAGCCGTGTACCCAATCACGATCTTGAGGATCAACTCCTCCCGAGGAAGGTCCTTGGCCAACCTCGCAAACATGGCCAGCAGCGTCGACTTCAGGGACCAGATGTAGAGGAGATAAATCAGCCAGTCGGCAAACGTGAGCTTCTGCCCGATCATAAAGCTCGCGACCTGCTCATCCGTAAGGAGGTATACTGACTCGGGCGTCTGGCCGATGGTGCTGCCGTACTGCGTGATGAGGTGGATGAGCGCCGTGATGGCCGAGTAGGTCACCAGAGCGACACCCATAAAGACATCCTCGAGGCCAAAATTTGCGATTCCAATGACCTTCCACCGGGCAAAGAACCGCAGTATAATCATGAAGGCGCCTGCGGCGTACTCACCCCAGAGCTCCTTATCAACAGGCATAGCTGCAGTCGTGTGTCCAAGACAGCCACATTCGCTTGCTCTTCTCGAAATGGAGGTGCGGGATCTAAGTATAAGCCGACGGGAGGAGACGTAACCGAGGAGCAGGCCCATTGTTAAAGATCCAAACGAAGCGGGTCGTATATCTGCCGTATGAGGAAACCGTTGAGCCGATAGGATTCTTCCCCTGTCATCTCCTGATTGCAAAACCAGGCTATAAAACCCACGATGCTACTTCATAAAAAAGGCCCTTGCTCCAAGCTCTGGGAATCGAAAAACTACTAGGTTCCCGCGCCTATGGGAACGCGACCAACAATGGGGCCATACCCTGGTATTTTGACAAACCCCCAGGAACCAACATAGAGTTGCATTCTGGGGTCCCACAAGGAAATTTATCATTCGACATGGCGAGACGAACCCCTCGAGGTTCGGGGACTAGCAAAGGGTCCCTGTCCGGCTCTCCGGGCCAGCTTCCCATATGTCTTGCCTCCCTCGCCTGTTTCTCAGAGTCCCCAAGCTTGATCTTTTTCTTTCTTTCTACTAATATTTTTCTCAAAATACGACGCAAACGAAAAAGCAATGTTTCAATGGCTGGGACTCTCGCAGAGTGCACCCACTGTGGTACCCACAGACAAGATTATCCCCCTGCATTGGTTCGAGGACGGGGTCATGTGGAAGAAGGTTATTGTTTACACACTGTTTGTGTTTGATGATGCACTGAGCCCCAATAAGCTCCGTTATTCCTTGGAGAGGCTCGTTGAGCGCGAGGGATATAGGAAGCTGGGTGGCCGGCTCAGGAGAAATGTATGTCCTCTCCGTCTCTCAACTACATGAGTCCCTCTCACGCTCGTCATCCAGGCTCAAGGTGGAGTGGAATATCATGTTCCCGCCGAGTTTAGCTTATCTCGACCTGCGGTGGCCTTCTCACATATTCACCATGATGTGGACGCGG
This sequence comes from Fusarium solani, assembly GCF_023522795.1. Classification (NCBI taxonomy): domain Eukaryota; kingdom Fungi; phylum Ascomycota; class Sordariomycetes; order Hypocreales; family Nectriaceae; genus Fusarium; species Fusarium solani. The sequence goes on along the minus strand of NW_027072147.1, from coordinate 2,267,535 downwards.
GTGATCATCCCGTAGCCTCCAAGATCCCCAAACCGCAGAACCTCAGTAGCCCGGCTATCGTTGGTGACCCTGAAGACCTGTCTGATCTCACTCGACCCAACGGTGCCACTCTCTCCCTGGATGACTACCTTACAACAGACCGTCCAGCACTCGGACTTCACATCACGACCTTCCGCGATAAGACATGCATGTCTCTTTACTGGCCGCACGTAGCGTTCGACGCGATGGGCAAGAAGGCCATCGTTCAAGGCTGGACCTTGATGCTACAGGGTCGTGAAGACGAAATCCCAACGCCGATTGGTCATGATACTGACCTCTTGGCCGACTTTGGCAAGAATCCGACTGAACCTCACCTGCTCGCCGACCGGAGGGTGGGCAACGCAGGTCTGGCTGGCTATGCCCTTCGTAACATCATGGGCTTGGCCGGACCCAAGGAGATCCGGATGGTCTGCATCCCCGCCGTCTTCTGGGAAAAGATGGTTGCCGACGTTCGCCACGAGTTGTCTGAGAACGCTACCGAAGGCGAGGAGCCCTTCGTCACCGAGGGCGATGTTCTCGTAGCTTGGTGGACGCGTCTCTGCGCCTCCCATCTGGGCAAAGACTCAACCACAACCGTCGCCGCCCAAAACTCAATGTCCCTCCGCAGAGTCCTCGGCTCTGACCTCCTCTCTCCCCCTGAGCGCCCCTACATCTCCATGGCGCTCGGCTTCCCAACGGTCCTCCTCCCCGCGCGGGATATTCTCACAAAACCCCTGAGCTGGCTCGCTCTGCAGTTCCGCCAAGCCATCAACAGCCAAGGTACACGAGCACAGGTAGAGGCCTACGCAGCACTCCAGCGTGAATTCAGCGCAACACTACGCATGCCCATCTTCTTTGGCGATACTGGCATGTACAACTTGTTCTACTCCAACTGGCAAAAAGCTACGCTTTTTGAGTTTGATTTTGGGGCAGCTGCCGTAGAATCAAGGGATGGTACGCCGCTCCGTTCATCGTATATCCAGTGCGTGCAGGATCCTGCTTTCCCTGAGGGATGGCCTATAAGCGGAAAGGACGAGAAGGGAAATTACTGGATATCAGGATTCAGGGCAAAGGGGCTTTGGGCCAAGATTCAGAGCGAGCTAGAAGCTCAAGCGACCACTGGCAAGGTGTAGGCTGAGGACAATAGAAGATCGTAGGGCTTAATTTTACACACATTTCCCCCCAAAGCCAGCCATTCCCGTATTCGACGTTGTCTTTTCGAGGCTTAATTAATTATTCATTTGTTACCTACAAAGGAAAAGAGAGCAGCCTCAGCTTTCAAGAGAGAATGAGTAACCCTATCCTACAAAAGAGTAATTGTCTCTGCTGGCCCAATACCCGCTAGACTTTTCAGAGCGCCATTCCTTAAAAATATCTTTTCTAACCGAATTAAGTCCTCCGAGCTAAGTTGTTTGCTAATAGAAAGAAGATGCGGCATCGATCGAATTGTTCCAGTCCATTCTTCTCCCCAGGGCTCAAGGATATAATGAATCCTCTCATCTCGTGATCTTGCTGCGGTCATCGGCAGATCGAATCTGAACCGGACGCCATTGAAGTTGTTCCTGATCACCGAATGAAGCCTCCTTTCTCCGTCGTAGGAACCGTCTTCTGCTTTCTTTTCAAAGCAGTCCATTATGTCGAACCTAACAAGCTCCTTAAGGGGCCAGATACTTCTTTCAGTCCATCGCATTATTTTCTTCCCTGGGCTATCTTTTCCAACTTCATCACAGTCCCATCTATACAACCGAGGGGCGGGCTTAAACGGCCAAGAACGCCTTTCGGACCACTTCAGTTCTTTTAAAAGTGTTTCAGTGGTCTTCTCCCAAGTCTCCAGATGTTTCAGGAACTTTAATCTCAAAGCCGCATTTTCGTAAGTTGTCTTTGGGAATTGCCCAAGTATGTTCTCGGCTTTCTCGTAGCACTGTAGCCAGGATAGGCAAAGTTCGTTGATATTCTGGGCATCGGGCCAGTCCCGATGATTAAACCCGAATCTCGATCTTCTCAGGGTCGCCCACGTGTCTTCGCTCTGACAGAAACTTAGGAAGTCGAACATTGTTCGGGCATCGGGGTCCAGGATATGTCTTCGGTCTGAAGTATCCAGAGAATCGTATGCGTTTAACACGTTCTTCGCGTGTTCCCATCCCATGCTTGTATCGGGCAGAATCAAAGATTCAAGCTTATACTGAACTCTATTGCGGTGTGAAACATATTCCAAGTCCATGCAGAGCTGCCAAAGGGGCCTGAGATAGTGCGGTTCCAAGGCATCTGCAAAGGATTTACCGATGGCGGGGAAAGCGCCGGATTGTTTAACATCGCACTCCCCAAGAACGGTATATGCTTCTTCCCTGTTTGGGTGCCTCCTCAATTGGAGGAACACTCCATTAGGTATCCAGAAAATAGTGTCCTCTTGAGGGTCAAAGTCCACTTGGAACTTTGCTCGGATTTCCCACTTATCACCCCTGAATTCGGCGATCTGCCAGTATTCGATCGACGAGCCTTCCACAAGTTCGGGCATTGTCAATCTATGGCCCCGAAGGAATAACTCATTTGTTCCACAACTAGAGATCCACTCTTGAGGCGTGATGCTGGTGTGAATCTCCAAGTCTTTGAACCCTTTACGGGATATTGAGACCTCTTGCGCCTGTGACACAAATTTTGATCGAAAATCGGGGACCCAAGAGGAGAGCTGCTCGCCGTCAACCAGGGGGGCGTCGGGGTTTACATGTCGTAGGACGGCCCGCAAGGCGTTGTGCTTTTTGATTAAATGAGCGGCCATATTGGTGAAAACTTGTGCCACTGATAGACTGTAATCGACTGTGAGACCTTCTTCCTCTGCATCGAGTAATAGCCCGTAGATCCCATACACCTTATCCCTATTGTTGCTCGCGGTACTGCCCATGGCGCTAAACAACAAATCGGCCAGAGTCTCCGAGTTCCGGAAATTCTTTGTGGTTGCTCGAATTCGCATCCACTCGGGGATATAGCTGTCTATACCATACCCGAGCACTCTCAGGTGATCTTCGTTGAACGGCTGCCACAGAATAGTGGCTGTTCCCCAGTGAAGCTCAGCAGTCTTTGCAAGAAGAACCTCTTGTATAATCCACATACGAGAAAAGTAAGTCTGGGCGAACATGGTCTTGACTGCCTGCACTCTATCCTTTCGAATTCTCAACCCCTTGCTGAAATCAGACAAGTTTCTTATTGAACTCAGCACATCGAAAGCGTTTGAAGCAGTTCTGTCCTCAACATTGTTGCCAATGTAGATGTGAACTTTCTGAGCTCCTGAGAAGATTTTACCCATCTGGCTGACCTGAACCGACCTTTCATTGACATCGTTTTGGTTGATGCAAAGTGAATCGATCCATATGGCTCGGCTATCTCCTGGCTTGCGAATTTTGTGAAGCACTGCAGCGCAGTTTTTGGTGATAGGAAAGAGCGTGCCGTCGATAATTATGAATTCCATTTTGGTGTAATCGCCGTCCTCGCCTCCCCATGTGTAGGAAACTGCCTCGTAGGGTCGCACATGTTGAATCCAATCAGATTCAAATCTACCACTCAGCACGTGGGAGGTGCTATCGTTCAGGTGTAGTAATCGCAAGCAACGTTTCGGGTCTTTCATAAGACTATGGCGTCGTGGCAGACCGGGATCCTCGATCGGTTGGTTGTCTTTATCGTAGGTGTTGACGGCTCGTTGTCGCAGCTCCTCGAAACTGACTGCATTTCCGCACCGTAGGCAAGTCTCGAAGACTGTTACGTCCGGCTTACCACAGCCGCACATCTCTTGAGCGTCGCCCATCATGAATTGGTGCATGAGGAAATGACAGAAGGACTGAATTGGGTTGCGCTGGAGTGTCGGCTGTGGTGAAAAATGATGGCGCTCGCACGTGATAATGCTGTCTCGTTTCTGCCCTCAGACAGGGCTGGACATCCATTGGCAGTTCCTCGTTCCGCCTATTAGAATGCCTTGAAACGAGGCTTTGGTGTGTTGGGTGATTGCGGTGCACTGCCTCAGACGTGACTCTAGTCTGCCAGCCACCCTACCTATCGACTTGTCTTGGCCGTAGCGGGTTGATGAGCGACTGTCATTGCGCTTCAGCTCAGCTACACTTTGCAAGTTAGGTAAGGCAAACACGGAGTTTGTAAGCTTAAACAGAGTTAAGAAATCAAGACATCTCCCACCACTGGGAACGCGACGTGTCCTTGCCATGATCTGATCAGGGGCCTGGGATTCAGCCTGGAGGTTTATTGTGGCTGCGGCTGAGCAAGACTCTAAACCTATTCGGCATTCCAACCCCAATTGGTAAATAGAGCAAGCCCGGTTTGCTGCCAAGAAAGGCTGAGCCGAACTTCCCCGCCCCGAATCAATCCCGTTTCTCGAAACACGCTGCTGTGTGTTTCAAGCCTGATCCAAATAGATTCTACTGGCCACATCCACTTCCAACGAGCCAAAGCGGACTTCTGACAGCTTATACTCATTAGCCATGAGGCTGCGTTTAGACGTTTTGACGGCCGCTCACTTTTGCCGTTCTTACTCTCGGCTGCCAAGTATCGGACTCAGAGTCCTCTGTTTCCTTATTACTACAATTCGTTTCAAGGAGGAAAGCATGATAATAATCTTCGATATGAACTTCTGTCTCGCCCATATCAATCAGGGTGCCGTGCCTCGTATTTGTGATATAGGTCTCATCAAGCCTGGTCTTAACGGGATATTTCACTCAAGTCCACAGCCGACGGCGGATAGATCACAGCTCAGCAACAGAATCACGGTTATCAACACAATCGAGTCATTATACCTCATCGAAGTACGTCGTGTGAGAACAGTCTTCCTAAAGGACGGGACATGACTTGGCCAAAAAGGCTGCATATTAGCTAAGGGTCAGGGGCCTCAGGGGAACTCAACAGAAATAACACAGATGAGACATGACATTCAAGTTCAGAGAGCCGGCTTTGCCGCCCTGGAAAAGCTCTGTGAGCTTTAGTTATTTCCGGGCATCGCGGGCAGGCTAGGAAAACAAGCTTAACAGAGGTAAGCTTAAATGGCTACTCACCTCGCAAGCGTACACCTTATTCAGTCCTCAGGCAGGCCACTCTGTGGTGAACACATCGGGACGGCCAATTGCATGGTTCAAGAAGCCCATTGCCTCGGCCTATCCTGACGGTATGGATCTGGCTGTCTTGAACTTGAGCTCGGTCAGCTTGGAGCGGACTGTTGTGAATAGCGGCCATGATACCGCGCCACCGCGTCATCTCAAGAACGGGGAAGTTGAAGATAAATCCTCAACTTCTAGTTAGGGGGCGGACTTCTCGTTTCTGACACCTAATATTGCCATTTCAGTCAAACATGGAGATGACTCTAAAGACCTTTTGGTACCTGAGTCTTCTTACTAGCAATTACGAACCACACGCATCGTTCCCATGATAAGCCAAGTCTCAGAGTGCGCGATCCGCCATGGCCGAGCTGGAGTCCGGTGACGGCGCCGCCGTAGAACGGTGGAAGTCGCCATCCCCGCAAGGAGCATCCAATAAGGGCACCGCCTTGCGCGTCGCCTTGGTTGAGGTTTTGAAATGGAAGGAGGGAAGAACATTCTCCAGTAAGCCATCGGCGTCTGTGGATGGACGCCCTGGTGTAAGTGGGCAGGCAGGTTGGATGATGGCGAACCGGGGACACAACTTTGCAACGTTCACCATTATTTCTCCTTCATCTTTATATCTACTCTACTCCCACATCCCCAAATCCTTCTGTTCACTCCATATTTTCTCTTTTTAGCTCTTACTCTGTATCTACGACGGTCTCCTCCCCTCCTTGATACCCCATAGATTCACCTCCCCATGTCTTCCAGCCCAATCCACCCAGATCTCGAGAATGGAAGCCCACCAAGATCCTCATCATGGCTTGCATCCGGCTTTGGAGGACGAAACCTCGTGATCGGCCCGCGCATCGAACCGCTCCCCAACGACAGCCTGCCCAAGACGATCCGCGAGAGCGACAGCCAGACGGTTGACCTCGTGGACAAACAGCCCGTCTCCGAAGTGGGCAACACCATCCAGTACCGGACATGTTCCTGGCAAAAGACGGCCGGGCTTCTGTTCAGCGAGTACATTGTGCTCTCCATCATGAGCTTTCCTTGGTCCTACAGCTTGCTCGGTCTCGCCCCCGGCTTGATCCTCACAGCCGTGATCGCCGGTGTTGTGTTATACACGAGCTTGATTCTGTGGGAATTCTGTCTACGACATCCAGAGGTTAGAGATATCTGCGACATCGGCCAGATACTCTTCTGGAATAAAAAATGGGCGTGGTGGTGTACAGCCGTCATGTTCACCCTCAACAACACCTTCATCCAAGCTCTCTATATCCTCGTTGGCGCTATCTACTTCAACACTATGACCGTGTCCGATCCAATCCGGGCATGCCGCACTGTCGCCTTTGCAATCGTCGTCACGGCCATTAGCTGGCTAGGCTCTCTGCCACGCACATTCGACATGATGGCCAAGCTCGGCGCCATATCGACATTCTTCACCTTCATCTCGGTCATCCTCGCCACGGCATTCACGGCTGCCCAGGGCGAGCCGGCGGGATATCCTTCACTGGGCGAGCCAATCATTTCCATCTGGACGCCAAAGACCACAACTCTCGTGACGGGAATGTCGGCCTTCCTGAACATAAGCTTCACATTTATGGGACAGCTCACACTCCCCAGCTTCATTGCAGAGATGCGCGAGCCTCGGTAAGCTTGTCACAGTCTCTGCAGCGATCCTCCATTCTAATATCTCTTTAGAGACTTTCCTAAAGCGTTGTGGGTTTGTACGATTGCTGAGATCATCACATTCAGCGTCGTTGGCACGGTCATCTACGTGTACACCGGCAATCAATACATGGTGACTCCAGCCTTTGGTGCCCTAGAAACCGTCTACAAGAAGGTGTCATATTCTTTCATGGTCCCAACAATAGTATTTGTTGGGTGCCTTTACGCCTCTGTCACTGGCCGATTCATCTTCTTTCGGATGTTCCAGGACTCCCGTCATCTCACCGAGCACACCTTCAAGGGCTGGTTCTGGTGGGTGTTTGTTCTACTTATGACTTGGGTGTTCGCCTTTCTCATTTCTGGGATCATTCCTTTCTTCGAGTCACGTAAGCACCCCTGGCGAACCCTGATAACTCCCCACACTAATACGAGCCAGTGCTATCTGTCATGGCGTCTCTGTTCAACTGTTGGTTTGGCTTCATCTTTTGGGGTCTAGCTTACTTTCGCATGCGGAACGCAGATCAAAGGGTGGGCAAGGCGCGAAAGTCTCTCCTTGATTACATGTCAATCGTGTTGAACATCACCCTCATCTTGATTGGTTTCTTGTATCTCACCTTGGGTACATACGTGAGTGTGCAAGGCATAATCGATCAGTTCAAAGAAGGAACCGTGAGCGGGGTTTTCTCATGCAGGAGCAACGGTCTGTAGATGGACGGTAGACTTAGAAGCATTATTATAGAGTAGATTATACAGTAGACTATTAGAGATTAGAGATGCTGGACAAGACAGTGTCACCCAGAGGCATCGGCCCGTCACACACCTGGCGCAATTAGTCCATGTACTTATAGTTTCCGGGTTGCCAATGGCCCCCAAGTGCAAATGAGTCTGACACTGACAACCAATGCCAAAGAGAAACCTGACACAAGGTCCATTCCACCACAAACCACTAACATCCCGAATTCTGCAATTCTGTTCGAAATCTCTAGGTTAAGGTGCGATATTTAATGCCAAGAATTAAATTGATGGTATCCAACATTGATAATTCGTTAGTTTCGATAGTCATACAACCCATCAAGTGTCGAGGCTTAGTTTCAGGGACTATTTATTAGCTACCCGCTGAAAAGAGAGTTCCTGCAGCATCCCAAAGCACCAAGGCTGTATTGGGTACTCAGAGGAGGGAATATGAAGTATCAGTTCTTCTCGATGTTCGTGTGCACGGTTATGTCTAGGCTTGGACGTGTAACACGCAAGGTTGTCTCGGGCTGAACAATGGGCTCATAAACACTCGGAGCCATATGACACAACTCAGTCTTGACAATAAAGATGACTGAGGAGGTAATCTAGAATAAGTTAACAGTTATATATCCCCTTGCTCAAAATGCGAGAAGCTTGTTGACTTGTAGACAGTTTCTTCTCCTATAATTGTTAGAGGAAGTTGTCTAAATCTCTTATGTAAAACGATGTCCCTCATTGAGTAATATGAACAACTAAAATAGAAACCACCGTTTGCCTCTGCATCTCAGGTTGGGTAGAGGAGTCAAGCTTCAATGTTGTGACATGGTGGCTGGGCTAGTCAGCTCGTATCCGGCTAGAGCCAAGTTCAGCTGAACCCCCTGAAGTCAACTCTCAAGTCAGAGCGGGACTGCTACTGTACCTTGAACTATCGTAACCCATTCATGTCAATGAGACAGCCTGCAGCGCTCTGCGGGATAACAACATTGATCTAGCTCATAGCAATGAATCACTTGGTTCAGTAACAAGACTCATGGGTTCCAGAGCTCGGTGTAGATGATAGCCTGCCAAGCCTGCAAGCCGCTTCCGCAACCCTCCCCACCGATCACTCAATTGTTACCCGACTTCGGCATCTCATCTGCCCGATCGACATGGGCATAAATTCTCTCCCACCCTCCTCGCTTTGACCTGTTCAATTCCTCTTTCTCTCCCATCTCTCCCATCAGTAAAACACGTACAACTTCTAGCAAGTTGCCTGCAAACATACCTATCTATTGAGGAACCCCCTCCCACTTATGACTCTTGCACACAATGCAGAGGAAACCTGCCTAAAAAACCAGAGTGCCGTCGGCCCTGCGCCGACCGAGCCTGTTCAAACCACCGTGACCGAAAAAAGTCACTGCCCCTCCGACCATGACCCCGAAAAGGCCGGCCCCGTCCGGTACGGGGCCATAGGAGACTCGGCCACCGCCGACACGGCATCCAACGCAACCGACCTCGAATTCCCAGAGGGCGGTCTTCAGGCGTGGCTCGTCGTGTTTGGCGCCTTTTGTGCCATGCTCTCTGTGTTTGGTCTCATCAATACTGCCGCCGTCTTTGAGTCGTACTTTTCTCAGAACCAGCTGCGCGACTACTCGCCGTCCCAGATTGGCTGGATCTTTAGTCTGTACCTGTTCATCGTCTTTTTTGTCGGCATCCAGGTTGGTCCCGTCTTTGACAAGTATGGGCCGAAGCTCATGGTCGCTGCGGGCGGTGTGCTCATTGGGAGCAGCCTCTTGATTCTGAGCGTCTGCGAAGGTGAGTCTCAAACTCCAATGGATGAATTCAAAGTCTAAGTCTTGTCAAGAATTCTATCAGATCATTCTTTCGTACTCGGTTATGGGAGGTCTGGGAGGTGCACTCCTCAATTCGCCTGCCTACGCATCAATTGCGCACTTCTTCGATGCCAAACGCGGTTTCGCAACTGGCATCGCCATCACCGCAGGTTCAATTGGAGGCGTCGTCTTCCCAATTCTCCTGCAGAAGCTCCTCCCAAGCGTGGGCTTTGCCTGGACGACCCGCATTCTCGGGTTCATCCTGCTAGGCCTCAACGTGCCAGCGACCGTCTTCTTGCGGTCGCGTCTGCCGCCGCAGGACAAGATCACGTCGGTGTGGCCTGACCTTACCATGTTCAAGGACCTCAAGTTTACCTTGTCGGCTTTTGGTATCTTCTTTATGGAATGGGGACTCTTTGTGCCGTTGACGTACATTGTGTCCTATGCTGGAAGGGATTCGGACCACACAACCGACTCTTACACGCTTCTCTCGATCCTCAACGCGGGTTCTCTAGTTGGCCGATTTCTGCCAGGTTTCCTTGCAGATAAGCTTGGCCGGTTCAATGTGATTGTCATCACGATTGTGCTGTGCAGTATCTCTGTATTTGGATTGTGGTTACCTGCTGGAGACTCTAAGCCAATGCTGATCGCCTTCGCGGTCGTGTTTGGCTTTGCGAGTGGTAGCAACCTGGGTCTGGCGCCTGTCTGTCTCGGACAACTCTGCGACCCGAGAGACTACGGTCGCTTCGTCTCGACAGCATTCATGGTAGCCAGCTTCGGAACTCTCAGCAGTCTCCCTATTGCTGGAGCAATCCTTGAGGCCGGTAATCGCGGTGATGCGGGCTGGAAAGCTCTCATCGCGTTTGCGGGTCTGTCGTATGCACTAGCCGTCGCCTGTTACCTCGCCGCGAGGGTTCTGGCGGTTGGCTGGAGCATCAAAAAGATCTTCTAAGATCAAGACAATGGCTGCAATTGAGGCTTCGTCAATTGGCGCACAGGTTTCGAAATGTTGCGCGCAAAAACCTCATTGACGTAAGCACGAGCAAAAAAGAGTCTCGGCCTCAATTGACCCAGCCGAATTTCGGTAGGCACTCAACCGACAACAAGTGCCGTACCGAGGCATCTAGGGGACCAAGGCAGTGGTGAAGCCTCGGTTTCTCAAGTCAAGCATGTTCCATCACCAGGAACTTTTTTTTTTCTTTCAGCCGTCTTGGGGTTTACGTGAAAGGCGGTATTTTATGGCAGAGATTTTCTTGAGATCAGGAAGATGTAAAACAGGCATTCTTGGTAGATCAGATCAGGTGCTCTTTTTTTTCTTCGGCAGTTTCAAATCCATGCCGCTCACACATCCACGGGGACGGGCTCTCATTGTCCGCAATTCGATTTTTTACCTCACCGGAAGTGATTTTTCCCTGGACTTTAATCAACTTAACCACTGGACATGCAAGTCCGGTGAAAGAAGAACCCCGTGGGCTCTCCCCCACAACGAATGAAAAAGAAAAAACGACGCCCAATGACGCAGGCTCGTGCAGTGGTCAAGCTTCACCGAAGCACCCGTGATTAGCCGCGCTGGAGACGCTCGGCGAGGGTTTCGAGGTAAGGGCAAGCGCCGCACCGGCACTCGTGAGTGGTCTACAGGCCCCAAGGGCGCTGTACCTGGGGCTTTTAAACGGCAACGGTCGGATCAAATAGTAGCCGTCTGCCGACTCTCGGCACAATTCCTCCGTGACCACCCGTAGCGTCACTCAAAAAGCAGGTGAACAAGGTCGGGCCCTTTTGGGCTTAGGCCGTTGCGTCCCGGCCACGGGATAATCTTGATACGAGAGCACACTCGCACTCACTCTCTCCCGAAGGGCAAAGCTCCTTAGTTGGACCATCGACAGTTTTCCTCCCCAACAGCTCCCCTCCTCAAACCACCACCACCACTCGCCCGCCCTTGTTTTTGCTTCTGACGTTGCACCAGCGGCGTCTTCTCACCTCGTTCCCTCCTCTTATAATACACATTCCAATCATGCAGTCCTTTTCCAGAGCCACCGGCGCCTCTGCGCTGCGCAATGTCGGCCGCCGCGCCTACTCGTCGTCGCAGTACGCCAAGACCATCAACAACCTGCGCATCAACAGCGACACCAAGGTCATCTACCAGGGCTTCACCGGAAAGCAGGGAACGTGAGTTGTTTTTTTGACACACAATTTTTTGGATCAGCCAAAACTAATCGGGTGACGTAGCTTCCACGCGCAACAAGCTATCGAATACGGTACGGTTCCTCGCTACATCAATGCTACGACACATGTCATGATGCATGTGACAGGGGTGCGCTTTTGAGGCTGACTCTCGCCGTCAATAGGAACCAAGGTCGTTGGTGGAACGAACCCCAAGAAGGCTGGCACGACTCATCTCGACCTCCCCGTCTTCAAGAATGTGTCGGAAGCCGTCAAGGAGACTGGCGCCACTGCGACCGCCCTCTTCGTCCCGTATGTGTATCTGGTGGGGATCAATGTCAACGAGACCTAACAAAAAAATTTCACAGTCCTCCCGTTGCCGCCGCCGGTATCGAGGAGGCCCTCGAGGCCGAGATCCCTCTCGTCGTCTGCATCACTGAGGGTATTCCCCAGCATGGTACGTTTTCACCCTGATGACAGTTTCAATTTGGGTGGTGAGTGGTCTAACGTGGGCCCACTTCCCAGACATGGTTCGCATCACCGACATGCTCAAGTCGCAAAACAAGACCCGCCTCGTCGGCCCCAACTGCCCCGGCATTATCGCTCCCGAACAGTGCAAGATCGGTATCATGCCCGGCTTCATCCACAAGCGCGGCCGCATCGGTATCGTCTCCCGCTCCGGTACCCTGACCTACGAGGCCGTCAACCAGACCACCCAGGCCGGTCTGGGTCAGTCCCTCGTCGTCGGCATTGGTGGTGACCCCTTCAGCGGCACCAACTTTATCGACTGCCTCAAGGTCTTCACCGAGGACCCCGAGACCGACGGTATCATCATGATTGGTGAGATTGGTGGTTCCGCCGAGGAGGACGCCGCCGAGTTCCTCAAGCAGGCCAACACCGTCAACGGTGGCAAGCCCGTCGTCAGCTTCATCGCCGGTATTTCTGCTCCCCCCGGTCGACGAATGGGTCACGCCGGTGCCATCGTTTCCGGCGGTAAGGGTGGTGCCGACACCAAGATCAAGGCCCTCGAGGACGCCGGCGTCATTGTTGAGCGCTCTCCCGCTGGTCTGGGCAAGGCTCTGTACAACGAGTTTGTCCGTCGGGATCTGCTATAAAGTGGTAGCCTTGCTGCATCTCCCTGTGGGCTCCGGCCAATGGAGTCTCATGTGAGAGAATGTGAGAGGCTATGAGAAGGGTGTGAGGGAGTGTTCAAGTGAGCTTAGTAGAGCCCAGTACGGTCAGCTGAGGACTCGCTCACGGAGGGCTATCTGCATTATGTTCCATGATTTTTCGTACCTACCTGATAGAGAAGGACGGTCTGGCTGGCGCTAGATTGTGGATGGGCCCCTTGGTGTTTTCTTTTTCGCAGGCGAATGCGTGCCATACATAATCCACTGCCTGCATGCAGCGCGCCATACAATGTCAATGTCACATTTACGCTGCGAAAAATAGGTCCAATGCTGAAAAGTGTTTCTGAGCTACACATGATGATATCATGGGGCAGCCTGGTTGGGGCTAGAAGTACACGTGAGCTATAAAGGTTGGCTCGCTGCAGAACCTGTCTCGCTCGGTGCTTGGGCAGTAAGAGGACAGTCAGGTTCAGGCGCTCAGAACGAATGCATCACAAGATGCACTAACAAATCATTCGCTGCGTGGTTTTCCTCCTCTTGCACGCGGTCTAACGTACAAGTACCTGACTGAAGGCATCGGTTCCATCGCTGTCATTCAATTCACCAAGTCTATGCCAGCAACAGAAGACAAGACAAAAAAAAAGATACCATGTAACAAAAGCAAGACCTCATTCAAACTCCCCATACCATGCAAAATATTCGTAACTATCTCGTGTTCGCTGGTTCCGTATTCGGTCGTGTCGCTGAGAGCTTCAATGCTCACCCAGCAGGCGGGCCGTGATGTCTCCCATGTATGCCTCCTCCAGCTCATAATCTTGTCCGTTGTTCTGGTCGATGCCAAAGAACAAGAAGGCTTCGGTTACGGCGTCGAGGGCGAATCCCATGTTGACGAAACGATCGACGAGGTCCCTGTTGTAGCCCAAATACCTGTCTCGCGGTTAATACGAGGCGTCTCCAGCCACCCAGACTGCACATATCCTGTCCACATACCTGCTGTTATCATTCTGATTGGTAGTAGTGGAATCCTCTTTCCTCCACTTGCTCAGATCAATGTCCTGTCGTGGGGCGCCGGCGTGCTTAACAGCCCACTCGTGAGCCATGAGGGCGAAGCGTTCAGGGTCCTTAAGCATCATGTTTGCCACCTCTGCGTCTTGCGGGTCCTTGGGGTTCGGGAACTCGAGGAGCATTCGGAGGGAGAGCAGGGCCGTTTTGATGGTCTGGACGGGAGACCAGTTGGAGCCGAGGGTATCGAGACAGATGGCGCCCTGCAGAAGCAAGAGTCAGCAATGGGGTAAGCTTCCCGGCCAAAGAATCTTACCGTCTGGCTGCTGATGTTGGGATGCCAGATCTTGGTGTCGAATCGTATTGTAGGAGACTTGAAGGGATACTGTTCGGGGATCTGGATGTCGACCTGGTAGGTGCCGCCTGCGTAGGGAGTGTCGGGGGGGGCGGGAAAGGTGCCCTTTAGGTGGACGAAGTCGCCGTCATTGACTGGGGCCGCAATCACGCCTGAGCTGTCATGATCGGCCTGCATGTCCTTGAGCTCCTTTATGATGCGGCGATCTCTAGCCATGTTTGGAGGTGTGTCGAGGCAGGAGGGAAGAGAAGATGCTGGTGGTGATAGGTTGATGCGTGGTAGTAGGATAACGTCGGATGTTGAGGAGGAGGAGACGTTAAGTGGTGGTGGTGGTGCTTCTGCAGCTGCAGATGGAAGGCTCTGGTGCTTGCTGTGCTGTGCTATGCTCGTGTGTGGTCGAGGAAGGTGCCCCAGGCTTTGTTCTTTCTGATGAGGGGTCTGCCTTGTGGCGTGTGTGGCTGTGAATGCCCGCGACGTCACTCCACTAAGCAACCACTAAGGATTACCTTACGTCTAGCGCCTGCAGGGATGTCCTGAGTAAAGAATGTCATTGATGAAGCAGTTGACTGCGGTTTAAAATAGTTATTCTTTGGTGTTGAGTTTTGTCATTCAAGAGCATAAAGGATTAAGACGAGCTCATCACTGATTCTTTGATTATATACATATTACATGTTCACTTCAGAGTTGTCCACAGCCAGGTGTGTCACACACAACTACCGGGTAGGCATTATCCTTGAGTAAAGTGTTCCTCGTCTCATCTAGGTAGTTAATACAGACAGAGCACAGAAGCAAAGAAAACAGTTTAAGAGTGATCTTTAGGTAGGAAAGGGACAAGTATTACTTTCCCAAGACTGGCAATACTACAATGCAGTTCCCATTCAATCACTGAAAGCCCAGTCTATCAAGGTGCAGAAACAGAAACCTGGGTTGAAAGACCCCACTGTCTACAATTCACAACCTCGCTGAAGGAATCTGCTTTGAACTGAACTTTTCTCATTGAATACCTGACAACCAAGTTACAAAAACAAAGACATACTAAAAAGAATCCTACATCTACTCAACGCAGCTAACTATTCTCTTGAGAAGCATCTCCTCATGCTCGAACCCCTCGCCCGTTGACTTACCCCTTTTCATCACACCCGGAGCAACAACCCAGTTCACCACCCGTGGCTTAACATGATCCCCCGTCTCGAGCTCCATGGTCTCTTCGTTAAACGGTGATTTCTCTTGTCCCTTGTCGAGGTCAAATGTCCAAGTGATGCGCGAAATCTGCCTGCTGATCTCTTTTCCCACGACAAACGCCTCGCTGATGATGCTGGAGAATTCGTCTTCCACATCTTGCTCTCGAAATTTGGCCATGGTATCGAAAGTGTTGAACAGGCAGTCAGTGATGCGGGCTCTCTCGTTTCCCCGCCATTCCTGGATCTGAGACTGCTCCTCTGCGTTCTGAGCGTCTAGGAGGAGTCCTATCGTAGTTGCGCTCCAGGTCTGGAACTTTCGCTCTGCTTCGGGCTCTGGTTTCAAGTCGCTGTTTCGTGCTGGGACAGGTTTTGTTAGGGTAGCTTAAGATCAAGCAGTGTGCTGGACTTCCCAGGGTCCAGTTTGGCTTGGAGATCCTTGAAACTCTCAGCCGTCTTGCCACCAACCCATGTGAATCTGTTAAAGACCTCTGCGACGAGGACTCTCCAGATGAGAGCTTGGATGATCTGGTAGTTCCTCTTTGGGTGCACTCCAGCATAAATTTCCGCTTCCTTGCCTGGAATAATCGCTCTGGCATGGCTCAGGTAGTGTGGTAATTTCGCCAATAAGGTGATCTTTGGCGACGTGCCCTCAAAGTACTGAAGGGCAAAGTTCCAGATCGAGAACCTGAGCTTGACGATGGGTTTAACTAAATACTCGTCCGTGATCTGGTAGAAGCCTTGTGCCGAGGCTCGGGGTTTGTTGAGTTCTCCGGAAGCCTTTCTCCGCTGTCTGGTGCGCTCGGCCACCTCCTTTTCTTTCTCTTCCAGCCCATACTTGAGATTGTTCTCTTTCCCGTGGAATTGACTCGTGAGATCTGCCCTCTGCCCCTGCACAAGATGTTCCAGATGACTGTCATGCTGGACTCTCTGCTCTACGAGCCTCTGGTCCTGGAGGCACGTATTGCAGTTGCCAGCGCAGTCAACATCGGAAAATCCCGAGGTGCTACAAATGTACAAGCCCTCTTCTAGTTTGCGCAAACACTAGATGCGCTTGTTCGCTGGGACCTTGTGGCCGCAGACACGGAAACACAGTCGTTCAGTCTGGCACATGGTGGATGTCCTTGATATACACAGGTCATTAAGGGCTCTGGACTGAGCGGGTTTGCGAGGATAGCGACGTCAACTTACAACGGGCAAAGGGAGCTTGCGAGAATCAACAAGGTGAGGCAGAGAAGTAGATTGTATTGGCGTCGAGTGTTCAGCAGAGGACATGGATGGCTAGATGGGAGAACGAGCTCAAATCGAGAGCCACGGAGAAGGACCTGTCCAGAGGCATGAATGCAGCTGCAACATCCTTGATCACCCCTGACAAAAGTGTCTCACTCCCATCATCGGCCTCGAGCCAACACACGCTTTCCTTTTCAGCCTAGCTCATCAAAAAAAAAGTGTAACCATTCTGACGGTTGGGGGCGAGGAGCAGGGGTCTCGCAGGGTCATGAGACATCTATCGCTACATAGGCAATCGGAAACGGTAGGCACAGTTGCTGGGACTGGTCCTCGGCTGGGACTGGCACTCTGACGTTCACGGTCGGCTGGTCGCCAGCGGCCAGGAACACTGGGGTTGCGTTCACCTAGTTGTTTTCATTCCACCTAAACGCTTAATGAGCATCGGCGACGACAGGGGAACCCAAACTCACCTCGCTCCACACTTTGGGCAAGAGTAGAACATAGTCGTTCCCTCGTCAGCACTTCTTAATTGAAGCGCCGTGTACTGGACCTCTTGCGCGTCACACTCTCGGCATTTCGTGTCTGTCTTGGACCACGTGTCCTGCGAAGATAGATTCTTTGGCATGTTGATCGTTCGTTTGTTACGCAGTTCAGAAGGGAAATCGTTCGTGGTGGAAATCGTGGTATAGCGGAGCAAGATATCTAACGTACCGCCGTCAGTAATGCGCCGAAGATGCAGGCGGGCACCTTACTCTTGCATATCTTATCACAGCAGTCACAAGTGACTTCCGGATTCTGCGAGAGTGGAAGCAGGTTTCCGCAGTCGTTACAGAATTGCATCGGCATGTTGGTCGTGATTGACAAACTGGTCAGGTGGGTTGGGAAGGGGGAAGAGAGAATGGGAAAAAAACCGACAGTCACAAAGGCTTCCAGGATGATGGTGTTGACCTCTGGAATTCACGTGCGTTGGCATTAGAGTAATTTAACCCCATAGCATACCCAAAGGTAGATAAAGGCAACCCAGTCAGAGAAATACAGTCTTTCACAATCAAGCCATCATGCCCAATATACACACTCCTTTTCCATCTGTCGATAAACGCCCTTGTCTCGCAGAGTTAGTCTCAACAAAAACATCACTCACGGGACGAATCTCTTCCCTTATGATCGACATGAAGAGACACAGCTTCTGTGGTTGATGCCATCAATGGTTAGAAATAAGAAGGTTACGGTGCTTTAGGGCGTTGGGTTTGATGCCGAAATGAGTTGATAACTTTGTTCACTGATGCATTTCTTCGATGACGTGTCACAGCGACCAACATAGGAACACTGGAGGAAAATAATGTTATATAATAGGCCAAATCTCCTTCTGTGTGGTGTAGAAGCAAACCACTTTGACCTGATCTCTTCCCGCATCATGACGGCTCTCATAGCCAACATTGTTTCCAGGAACAAGTCCGCAAAGTCTAATGCCACTCGTCGTCCAAAGTCGCCAGAGAACCCGGCTGCCTATGAGGAAGACGAAAATCTGCTCGTCATCGGCATCGATTTCGGGACCACGTGAGTACCATTCTTCTATCCAGGAACCATGTCTGACTTGTCGCAGTTATTCAGGCATCGCATGGGCCACCCAAACCGACTTCAACAGCGAATAGATCAACCTCATAACCAGCTGGCCAGGGTCGGGTCGAGAAGGAGGTAAGGCTCCAACCGAGATATCCTATGAAGATGAGATGCTATGGGGGTTTGAGGTAAACAAGGACACCACCCCCATTACCTGGTTCAAGCTCCGACTCTTGAAGGAGGAGGACCTATCCCGGAGCTGCGTTCATCCGAGTTCCTCCTCCGCGCACGGAAGATGGCCCGTGAGAACGGCAAGACAGCCATCGATCTGATCGCTGACTATCTCCGTGCAATTTGGTGTCACACACTCGAGTCTATCGCCAAGGATCGCGGAGACTCAGTCCTCGAGGCGTATCAGTTCCACGTCGTCATTACTGTCCCTGCCATCTGGAAGGACTACGCCAGGCAGGACATGGAGAAGGCGGCCAAAAAGGCCGGTATTCTCGATCGCAGAGCGGCGGGCAAGACCATCCTAACATTTGCCCCGGAACCAGAGGCTGCCGCCCTATCAACTCTGTGTGACCCAGGACGCGAACCTAAGAAGGGCGATGTGTACCTTATTTGCGATGCCGGAGGTGGCACAGTTGTGAGTTGTCAAAGAGTTTTTCCCTCAGTCGTGTCACTGATGTAAGGATCCCAGGATCTCATCACCTATGAGATCACGGGTGTCGACCCGATCTTAATGAGGGAGGCCGTTGAAGGAACAGGTCAGTAGACTTAGCGTCTCATTCTTGTCCCATGCACTAAACAACGCAGGCGGACTCTGTGGAGGTATCTTCATCGACGAGGAGTTCGAGGCCAGAGTAAAGAATCGCCTAGGTTGCAAGTGGGATCAAATCAGCCAGTCGGGCATCAAGAAGATGCTCAAGGGCGACTGGGAGCTTTCCATTAAGCCACAGTATAAGCCTGGAAATGGAAAGAAGGAATACGTGGTGTCAATCCCGGCCGAAGTTTACCAGAAGGACAACGAGCTATTTGACGACATGACAAGGGAGCCTTTCATCAAGAAGGGCCGCATCCATCTCAAAGGTTTCAGCCATCTCCTCCTTGGCCATATCTTGATCTAACCATTTCGCTAGACGTCACATCGAACAGGTCTTTGAAGAGTCTTTTGCCAAGATTGATAAACTTATTGAAGCCCAAATCCTTCAGGCCAAGAAGCAGGGCCTGTCGTTGACTGTAAGCGGAACCCCGGTTGACTCATAACATACTCTAACCACTTCTCGTGGCTCACAAGGAATCATTCTCGTTGGCGGTTTGGGGGGTAGCCCTTATCTGTATGGGCACTTGAGGGCTCAACATGGACCATCCAACATCAGCCTCCTGCAATCAACCGGAATAAGACCGTCAGTATCCCTCCCTGGCACCCTTAAGTAGGTATACAGCTAACACCTTGCCAACCAGGCGTACGGCAATCTGTCGAGGAGCCGTGTACAAGGGCTTCATGAGCGGAGCCGCGTCCTCCAACCGAGAGTGCCATATTCCAATCCAAGTCACCTCGACCATCTCAAGAGCCAGTTACGGGGTATGGCACAGAACCACGTTTGACCCAGAAGTACATCTCCAGCAGGACAAGGTTTGGGACGAAACATCACATGAGTGGGAGGCCAGAAACCAAATGACATGGTACCTGAAAAAGGTTTGTAGCTGCCCCTTTCTACAACAGCTCCGGCACCTAACGCCTATTCTAGGGAGAAAACGTCTCAACCAAAGCTCCAGTGTCCCACCCCTGGTACCTGTTGTACGAAGCCGACGGCAGCTTCGACGGGACCTTTGAAGTGACGATCTGTCAGTGCCAGGAGGACACGCCCCCCACTCGCCAGAACGACAGTGTTAAGGTATGGGCCACCATCAAGTGCTCGATCGATATTCCCTTCTGGGACCTGGAAGATCACTGGAACAAGGCTGGAGTCAGAGTAAAGAAGCTAGACCACTACGTCGAGATGGTTCCATCTGGCGCCTGTATTGAGTTTGCGGTTGTAGTGAATGGAAAGAAGGTAGGCAAGTCCCAGTTTCAAACTCGCTTCAGTTAGGTAGACTAGACTATGTCCACCTCGTGGGTTTCTTCATTTAGAGATGCGAGTTTAATAGATTGTGTTTTTACTGGTATCAATGGCGTCTCCAAGAGAAGAGTTCAATCAAATAATGATAATCAAATGCACATGCTGCCCCCCTCTCCAATATTCCCCCAAACAAAACCATTGCCTTGACCAAACCTAAAAATAAAAGAAGTCCTTGACGCTACCTTGCTATTTCCGGGTTTCGCTTCAAGCCATGTTAGTCTTGATTGGCTTGAAAGGACTCAGCTCAGGGGTTAAATTTAGCTGCACGCGCCAACAGGCAACAGCATATTTACCAAGCATATAACTTGCCATCTCCAGCATCCATCCCAGTCTTCTACATCCTTCAAAACACTACTGAAATGGACTGCATCTATCATTCGTGATGAGTTTCAGCCGTATCGAGCACCCGGGGTGGCACGTCATGGCCCCGACAGCCAAGCTCTGCCATAGGCTGAATCTAGACCCTGTCACCTGTTTCGAAACCTTTGGGGCCTTCAGAAAGCTATACCGGCCAGCAGAGCGAGATCTTTCACCTCTATCGTACATATGTCCCTCTTCCCACCTCGAGAGACTGCCCCCTGAGCTGATCGACATGATCCTTGAGCCCCTCGGCGCCTCAGGAATGGTGGCTCTCGGCCTCTGCTCTCGGACCCTCTGGCGACATATCACCTCAATGGTCAGGAGTGTCTATCGCACCTCGTCTAGCGACCCGAGCTGGGCCGGCATTCCTCTCATCTGCGCCAGTTCATACATTGATGACCTACCCGAAAGCCTGCGTAACCTCTATCCTGAGGTCAACGAAGTGTGGGCTATTGACGAGAATGATGACCGAATAAACCCATCTGACACCTGGAGGAAACGAATGCTCCAATGTTCCGTCGAGGCTTCGAAAAATAACCGCAACATCTACCTTGAAGCATTCGACAAGTACATCACAATGAGCCGCATCCCTAAACAACTGCACACGCTTCTCAAGGCATCAATAGACCGAATCCCCTATGTGGAGGGAACTCGTTGGCAACTCCGTAACCTGACAACAAAAGAATACGTCTCCTTAGGATTGGTCCTCGAGAACAACAACCGAGACCGCATGACACTTGCCCTTGAAAACCACCGCTGGGCCACAGTGGACGCAATCTTACTGTGGTACGTCTGCTGGACATCTCTGCTCGGAGCAAAGGCCGTTCCAGCTGATAGTTCCACTACAAAACTTGAGTGTCTCTTTCAACGGCGAGGGCCGTGGGCTGGACATTGTTTCGACATCATACAAGAGAAGGATCCAGATCCCGAGTGGAAGAATGTCACGAGCACCTTCGCCAGATATGCTGACCTGCTCATGGAGAAGAAGCAAAAAGAATGGTCCAAAGAGCCCGTGCAGGTGCTTAAAAAGGTCAAAAGCCTGCCTCAAACTGCAGCTCAACGCCTATTCCCAAGGCTGACTCGAAGGCGAGAAAAGACCAAGGCCCGCAAGGAGGTGACAGGGTTGAAAAGGGTGAGAGATGCATTGCAGCGCATTTACTCACTTGTTCGCTAGGTGTGGATTTGGTGTTACCGAGAATTATGTTCATGAGCTTATGATGAAGTATTGGAGTTCGTTGTCTTTGGACGTGTTTTCACAGTTGGGATGAGGCGCGAGGTCAGAGGAAAGTAATGATGAGGTCGGTTTGATGATGCATATCTAATGACTATTGAAAATCAAGCAAACATTTCCTCACTCTCTTCTACCCCTCAGGAAGTAGACAAGTGCTCTCCTTGGATCCGTGGACATCCCTTCGATGCAGCTGCCGCTGAGTAAACGCCTGAGAAGGGTCGTCAAACACTGCATCGCACTGGTCGCAGTACTGAGGAACCTGGCCAAGACTCTCGGTTAGCATCGAGCAGCTAAGAGGCGGAAGAGCAAAAATGAATCCCACCTTTGCCCATTCAAGCATTTCTCGAGGTGTGTATAAGCCTCGGATCTCGTATATGTGAACCAAGAACAGACCCATCTTGCCCTCGTCCGCAATTTTGTCACAGTCCTCAAGCTTTTCGCCAAACGACAAGATCTCTCGCCTCAACTCTTCAAATCCCTCAGGAATGGCAATGGGGAGATCTTCATCCAGAAGAACCTCGCGATGTGCGTAGACCGTGACCCAGGCATAAGTGACGTACGCAACGGTCGACTTGCCATGGCTTTCCATCAAGGGAATCATGACCCGGAATCTATTCTTGTCCGCAGTTCCGCCTGCTTGTGTAATCTTGGCGTAGAACAGCTTTGAAATTTCATCTTTGTCGGGATGATCTTTGTAAAACGGGGGAGTTCCGTATGTCTCACATACGCCGTTGGCGTCAAGGAAGGCATCAAGGGTGCTAATGGAAACTTTGAAGCCACGAAGGAGCGTTGTAGAACCCATTTTTCACCGAATATTATTGATATTCACAGATTCAAGTTTGTTTCTGAACGAAATATCATTAAATGTGAGAAATCGCATGAAGTCCAGTCAGCAGCGTGGTCCTCTAGGCTGCAACCGACAGGGATGCCCCCGATTTCGCTCAACAACGGTGGCTTCAGAAATGTTTTTCGGCAAAAAGCCAACCTCCAGCCATTAATATTTCCGTCCAAAAGTCGAAATCTAAAATTATTGACAATTTGTACGGTATTGAATGCCATAGTCGGTCGAGGTGTTGTTGTTGGGGCTTCACGTGACTCGAGCACGTGATTGACCTCCAGCTGCTGTCGTGTTTCCCTGGCGCCTGATTGCATTGGCGCTTTCGCATTCATCATCACTGGGTCGCCTGGAGCCTCGACCTCGATCTTCCACAACAACCACCTCCGCCACACCTCCACACAACAACATCGCGAGCGTCTCTTTTATCGATAATCAGAAGAACTTGAGCTCCTAGAGCTAGATAAGCCAAGATGGTGAGCTTCCGTGACCGCACACGGTCCTCTGGCAGCTGTTAACGTCGTTACAGGGTCAAGGTCAATCTGGCATGGGGGGAGATGGGCGCGATGACAAGGACAAGAAGGCAAGTGCATCGCGGATACTTGATGAATGCTGCTCTAACCGCCTCATAGAAGGATAAGCCCAAGTACGAACCTCCGCCCCGACCCACGACTCGAGTTGGCCGCAAGAAGAGAAAGGCCGGTGGCACCAGCGCCGCCCAGAAGCTTCCCGCCGTCTACCCGACCAGCCGATGCAAGCTCCGTCTCTTGCGAATGCAGCGAATCCACGATCATCTCTTGCTTGAGGAGGAGTACGTCGAGAACCAAGAGCGTCTACGCAAGGCCAAGGCTGCCAAGGAGGGCCAGACCGCCGCCACCGATGCGGATATCGACCGGTTAGCGGATGAGCGAGGTCGCGTTGATGACATGCGAGGAAGCCCCATGGGCGTCGGAACCTTGGAGGAGCTGATTGACGATGACCACGCGATCGTCAGTAGTACGACTGGTCCTGAGTACTACGTCAGCATCATGAGCTTCGTCGACAAGGACCTGCTGGAGCCCGGTGCCAGTGTTCTTCTGCATCATAAGAGTGTCAGCATTGTTGGTGTCTTGACAGATGATGCCGACCCTATCGTCAGTGTCATGAAGCTTGACAAGGCTCCTACCGAGTCATACGCCGACATTGGTGGTCTCGAGCAGCAGATTCAGGAAGTGAGGGAGTCTGTGGAGCTGCCGCTGCTCCATCCTGAGCTGTACGAGGAGATGGGTATCAAGCCTCCCAAGGGTGTCATTCTCTACGGTGCTCCTGGTACAGGAAAGACGCTGCTGGCCAAGGCGGTTGCCAACCAAACGTCTGCCACTTTCCTGCGCATTGTGGGCAGTGAACTGATCCAGAAGTATCTCGGTGATGGACCGAGACTTGTGCGACAGCTTTTCCAGGCAAGTTTAGCTGTCCGAAAGGTGTAGCCTCTACTAACATGCAGCAGGTTGCTGGAGAAAACGCCCCGTCTATTGTCTTTATTGACGAAATCGATGCCATTGGTACGAAGCGATACGACTCGACGTCGGGCGGTGAGCGAGAAGTCCAGCGAACTATGCTGGAGCTTCTGAACCAGCTGGACGGATTCGACGACCGAGGTGACGTCAAGGTCATCATGGCCACCAACAAGATCGAGAGTCTGGACCCTGCCCTGATCCGACCAGGACGGATCGACCGAAAGATCCTCTTCGAGAACCCCGACCAGAACACGAAGCGCAAGATCTTTACACTGCACACGTCCAAGATGAACTTGAACGACGATGTTGATCTGGAGGAGTTCATCTCGCAGAAGGACGATCTTTCTGGTGCCGATATCAAGGCCATCTGCTCCGAGGCGGGTCTGCTGGCTCTCCGAGAGCGGAGAATGCGCGTCCAGATGGCGGATTTCCGATCGGCGCGTGAGAGAGTGCTCCGCACCAAGCAGGAGGGTGAGCCAGAGGGTCTGTATTTGTAATGTACCTATCACTGGGTTGGGATGCTCGATAGACGGACGGCTCTGCTTGTAATGTGGAATAGAAGTTGACTGTCAACATGCGTGTGATTTGACAAGGACAAGTGATTGGGAGGTGACAGCGAGTTTACCAATGTGGAAGTGAAATGATGTGATGTATTGTACCTGCCATCACCTATTACCAGCTAAACACAAGTGTTGACGCTATTGTTGGAACCTATCCGTGTCCATCAATCCATCGTGTCGTACAAGACTTAGACACGAAAGTCGGAAAAACGCTGATTATCTCCCATTACCATAAACCTTCTTCTTCGTCTCCAGTTCCCCAAACATAACTGCCACAAGAAAAGAAAACACCACGCCCTGGAAAGAAGACTGTTTGGGTCTAGCTCCCATTCTCCTGCTTGACGGCGACCTCACTGCCCTTGCCCCCAATGGGTACATGCTCATACAGCCACCGGAGAACGATGAAGCTTCCTGCGGCCCAGGCCCAGGCGAGAACGGCAATGGACGATGTGACCAGCAGGGTGGGCACCAGGATCATGAGGGCGACGCCTATCCAGAAGAGCGAAAAGAGGACGGCAGCGCCGAGGGCAAAGGCGACAGTGGAGAGACTAAATGTGATGAAGAGAAGAATTGGGAGGAAGGCGAAGAGAAGCTGAAAAACAATGACAGACTGATCAAGGTCAGATTGATGGTAGCTTCAAGGGAGGGCATTAGCAAGGGAGCTCACAAAGAGAAAAGGCCGGTCAGAAGCAAAGGAGGCCGTGTTCTTGTACGCGCGCTCGCGAGAATCAGGGGATACAACACGATCGACGGAGCTGCGGGCATAGGCGATGAAGCCAGAAGCAGTCTCGTGGGCGGCGTCGCCGTACGAGCGGGAGTCCTCGGCAGGCATGGTAGCGGAAGCTGTCGGGATATACGAGCGAGCTGGCCCTTGCACAAGTACGGGAGGATCTCGTGTGAGATGTGGGTTACAGAATGAATGGAGCTCGAGTTGAGAAAATTGGACTTTTTGATGGTGATGGTGGAGCTGTCATGATGGAGGAGAGCTCCCACGGCTCGGAAGCTCCAGGCAATAGATGACGTGGGGGAAGAGCGTGCCGTCCTTTGGTCGAGTTATAGAGGTACGTACCTTCCTTCGGACTCGGGAATCTGGTCATCCGGGGAAGGGCCCTACAGCCCTGCGAGGAACAAAAAAGGGACCGCACGGATACAGCAAAACATCCGAGACAGGGGCATTCAAAAAGAATGAGCTTCAAAAAAGAATCTGAAGAAGCTGGTTGAATGCCTCCACCAGGGATCGAACCTGGGACCTTATCATGACCACTGGGGGGTACTAGTGATACGCTCTACCACTGAGCCATAGAGGCTTGCTTCTGATTGGTTGATGAGCGCTGTGGTAGGACGCCTCTTGTCGAGATCGGCAGGGGAACAACCATCTCGGGCAGTCAAGTCACGATACAACTCACGATTTACACATCAATCACCAGCAAGCCAAACCGCAGCTGCTTACCTATTGATGAATGCATTACTACCTATGCTTCAATTCTAAAATAGGTTGACGAGCTTCGGCTCTACATCCAAGGCACAGTGGCCGCTTCAGCCAGTGCTTGGTGCCATCTCCAGCCCACACCATGGCTTTTGGTCGACAATCTCAGGCCAACGGCGCTGCAGAAGCCTCAGTGCCTCCTCCCAACAGCCAAAATGCCAAGCCTCTTTCCATTTCTTCTCCAGAGTTACTAACTTACCTCCCGCCGGTTGGTCCAAACTCGCAGAGCTGACAGCTGCTGGAAATTACAACTTGCGCCACTGCGGGCTTTCTGAAGTGCGCTATTGACAAACTATTGACCCGGCAGGACAGCCATGGTCAACAACAAAACTGCACCGTCTCCTTTCTTATTTTTAAGCTTCTTTTTCTTCACTCCTGTAAGTCTTCACTGTCACTCGTTCTTTTTCTCTTGAAGCAATCTTTTTGTGTGTTGGCTTTTTCACCATGAGGTCCGAGATATTTGCGCTTCCGTTGTTGGCTTTGGCTCGTGGAGTATTGGCCTCACCATGCTTGCCGCCTTTGTCTTCTTCCTCTCTAAGCGGTACCACTACTGCTTCCTCGGAGACGACGTCAACGGCTTCTACTGAGAGTAGTACCACCTCGGCTACAGACTTTACCACTGGCACTACTTCTTCTGCTCTATCTACCACCGAGAGCACCACTGTCCTTACAACCACCGAATCGACAACTGCCTCAGCTAGCGAGACCGCTACCGCTTCTGCAACTCTATCTTCAGCTTCCACTGAGAGTACCGAGTCCACGACTGCCACGACTTCTGCGCTGTCCACAGCTTCCGCCGAGTTCACCACAGCCTCGGCCCTCCAGTCTACCACTACCTCGGCCGAGCCCGAGCCACAGGAAACCAACCTCATCGTCAACGGAGGCTTCGAGGCCAGCACCCCTCAGCCGTGGGGCATCTTCAGCACTCGGAACCCGGGCAGCTTAGGCATCTCGACAGATCAGTTCTACGTGGGTCAGCAGTCAGGCACCTACGAGCACAGCGACAACGCCCTGGGCGAGGACTGGGGCATCTACCAGACCATCGACAATACCCGCCTCGAACTCGGGGGAGGTACATCGTCAGCATCCGCATCCGCGTGCCCGACAACTCCTGCTCCGATATCACGTTGGCGCCCTCTATTGGCGGCGGCGGTTGGATAGCCCTGGGTTCCTCGGTCATAAACGTGGGCAACGCCGTCAACAACTGGCACGAGGTCCGGGCCATGTTCCGGTACAACCAGCAATCAATGATCAACAATTCGCCTGGCGTCGCCATCATATCCCGTTGCGAGAGTGTTTCTTTCTTGATTGATGAGGTTAGCATGGTCAAGTACGTAGAGCCGACGACCGATTAGTGGATAAGGAGTGTGTAGAGTGTGTATACTAGTCATAATCTAATGAGTGTAAATAATCGACCCTTTTGTTCCTGATTGCCTCCAATGCAAACTATCATCATCTGAACAAGCAAATAACTCCGTTTACCGCATTGTACAGTAAATGTTAGTGAGTGTTTGATACCTTGACTCTAATATCGAGTAATGCCTTGAGGGTCATCTTTGCTGGAATCACATTAGTAGCACCTCTGTTGTTTCTGGATAGCAATCTTGGAGGACAAGTAAATAGTTGGAGGTAAAAAAGAGCTCTTATAGAGACTTCAAATCACTACAAATTCTTATACTAGAAAATAAGCCATAGATGATGTGTGCCGAATGCTATGTCATAAAATGTCCTCCCAGGCAGAAGTAGACGCTCACTCAAACAATCCCTTTCCTCGACCAATTCCTTTTCCAACTAATCTCTTACCAGATAAACCTCCTACCATCATTTCTTCACTCAGTCATAACCACGTCGTCAGTTCCATCCTTTCGTGACTGACGGAGTAGGGCCCCTACAGAAGCAAGGACCTCCTCAATATCGATTCGGGTCTCGTGAACCGGATCCAGCATGTTAGCCACAAGTGAGGACGCTTCACGGTCTGCCCAAGACCTAGGGGAGAAGATGTCTCTGAAGCTCTTCATAAAGTGACCATGCTCACCCGCAATCTGACACGAGCAATCCTCTCCCGACCGCGAGAAGCTGATCCAGAGCCGTCTGTACCCCAACGTTCCAGCCTTGGACACAGCCAGCAGCAGAGCAAAGCAGCATCCCAGCTGCCAGACGTCTGCACGGATGCTGCTATCCCTCTTTTTGACTTGCTCCAGGGCCAGATACGGGTACGAACAGTCGTCATACTTTGTAGATCCGTTGTGGACCAGAACCTTGCTGGCTCCAACATCAGCAACGATAGCGCGGGGTGGGATAGATTCTGGCTCATGAAGGAGGATGTTATCTGGCTTGATGTCCTTGTGCTTGGTGGACCGGCGGTGCAGGTATGCAACGGCTTCGGCCAGTTGCTGCATGATGCGGTAGGTGCACCAGTCAGACTGGGGCGAGCCAGGCTGAAACCAGGGACACTGGGCTCGTCTCTTTTCTTCAGACGATTCCAGGAACTTTTGAAGCGTAAACGGAGCCCAGGGTCTCATGACGATATTTATCTTGTCATCCTCGTCTTCGGTCGCCATGGTGAAGGTCTCGACTAGCTTCAGAATGTTTGGGTGGTCACACACTTCGAGGATGCCAATCTCATGAAGGATCTAACCCCTGTCGCTCTCTTTGAAGAAGGTCTTTATGGCCAAGACTTCGCCGGTGCGCCGGTGCTTGACCTTTCGAACCAGGGCAGAGCTGCCTCTTGATATGCTGGAGGAGAAGTCGTGATCGTATGGGACGTCTTCCATATTAAGGTATGTATGGGCGTATCGTGGATCGAGCCGGGCGGCAATCTCGGAGAAGTAGACGTTTATATCGTTCCTTTTATAATGTTAGCTCTCTGGACAGCAGGCTTCCTTGTTCCATCGTTTGGCACTGGGCACAACTGTGAATACTGACCGCTGCTTCTTGAAGAATCGGATAGGTTCGTCTTTAGAGATACTTCGGGCTTGGCCGACTTCCATCGTCTGCAGCAGCCTTTGGAGCCATGCCATTATCCGCTGAGCAACATCAGGCCCCAGTGAAGGAAACGCCGAGCAAGCACCTCCATCATGCCCCAGGATAAACTTGGATGCGAACAGAGCATTCAAACCACCATCTTAACCAGTTGCCGAGTAGCGATCGTACAAATCGACCAAGTTGAGAACCTTGAAGAGTTGTACGCGTACTATGGGCAGCTGGGTCACAACGTCCGTCGGCACATGGTCTCCGGGGCTCAGTTTGGCGTCGAGCAGCTTCGTCTGGAGACAACACACGGCTTCTTGCAAATACTTGGCGCGCCTGTCAAGGAGGATAGCAACGGGGGAATCCGGTGACGCCCTCGCCTCAGGCCAGGCTGTGATGCGGTGGCAGAGGGCGGCCGACTTGTCGAGGAGGTCTATGACTTCTTGGAGGCCATGGTCGGCTTGTTGAGGAAGGTGGATCAGGGGTCTTAATTGGTGCAACGCAGTGCCTCTGAGGGCGGGTTACTTGAGGAGAGAGGCTGAGAGGCAAAACTTTGCAGGCAGATTCTTCATGGTTTGCCAGTTGCCGTGTGCCTTGATATTGGACAGACCCCTGCTTGTACCACATGGGTACCAGGCCAACATCCGCCCGCGGTCCTATCACAATCCAAGGAGCGCGATTCTATCCTCCGTGGCGTTTAGAAGATAAGCATTTATTAAACTGAGCCCGTTCATCATAACAATTATTATCTGGTCGTGTTTGTTAATGTCGATGAGCGCAGTCTTGGCTAGCCCCGCCACGAGTTGCTCTCGACAAGACATGAAGGACGGGACAATAAGACAAGCCAATGTCGGTAGGCGCTACTTGCTAGATGAAGGCGTATTAGTTCTTGTTGTGAACGAGTCAAGCGCAAAAAAACATTTTTTTTTATACTACGGAGCACTACGTAGTATATCGAGTTGCATCAAAGATCGGTTACAGAGTTCGACACATGCCGACTCAGACGCAGGGTAAATGCACCACGACAGGGGGTTACTAACAGGAAAACATATAGCAACACCTCTAAGCCACCCACTTGGAGGCAAAAATATGCAGACACTAACTAATACATGATTCCCATGGGACTGACACGGCTGAGAAACCAACAAGACTTGGTGTAAAGTGACAAAAAGAAATACGCCTAGATTTGCTGGGAAACGCAAAAAGAACTGTCGGTGGAGAGGCTCGAACTCTCGACCTTTGGATGTCCCTGACCTTGGGCCAAGTCATGCTATGAGACCAACGCTCTAACCAACTGAGCCACACCGACTGTTTCTGGTTGTTGGAGACAAGCGATCTAACTGGATCGAAGAGGAGGAGAGAAATCCTAGTGCCATTGAGCGAGCAGCGAGACAAGTCACCCCTGTTATCGAGTGACCTAGCACGCCACCATTCTCTCGCTGTCTCACGAGTACCCGCCTAATCCCGCTCCATCGCCCCTCGCCCTCGCCTCCCAACCCTCGCGTCACCAAAAATCGCCCTCTCGCATCGCTCGCTCTCCCAAAACTCGGTGCTGCGCCACGCTCGTCCACGACGCTCCCACGCAACGCACACCCATCTCGGGACTCCGACTGCGGTCAGCGGCTGCCAATGTTGATCCGCTGGTGCCTTGCGCCCACCGAAATAGTCTATTGTGATTAGTATGCATTGCGTAGGGCGGTGCGAAAGAGAGTGCGAGGTTTGGGGGAGGCGAGGGTGATATAAGGCTGCCATGAACCCGTCGATTTGGAATGATCAGATCAAGCAATACACACAATAACCTTCAATCCTTACTTCTACTCTACATAATACTCAATTTCTACATCGCCGCATCTCATCAAGCAAAATGACTGTCGTCTACTCCACCAACGAGCCCGTCGATCCTCTCAAGCAGTCTGGCCAGGCCCCTCCCACTTACACGGTCGAGCCGGACTACCAGCAGCCTACCCCGTCGGAGCAACAACCCCAAGATGCCTCCAGCAAGCAGGCCAAGGGCCACCACTTTCACAGAATCAGCTCCAAGGCTGGCTGGCCACTGAACAAGGCCGCCAACTTGATCGGTGCTGAGGGATGGTGGCCTACCACTATGGATAAGGAGTGCAACAAAGCCGCTCGCATCCTCCATAGCTTCACCAGTGAGTACCCAGCATCAAGAACCACCAACTATACTGACCTATCTACAGACCTCAGCTCTTCCACCCCTCCCAAGACCAGTGGTCCTATGCATCCCACTGGCCTCACCCGCAAGTCCATGGTCAAGATCCCCCCTCACGTCCTCCACCGCGCCGCCGGTCTCGCCATCTTCAACGTCCTCCGCGCTGGTGCCTGCCACGGCTCCCTCGCTGGCGGTTCTGGCGTTGTCGTCGCTCGCCGACCCGACGGTACTTGGTCTCCTCCCTCGTCCTTCATCGTGAGCACCCTTGGTGCCGGCTTCGTCTTTGGCCTCGATGTCTACGATTGCGTCTGCGTCCTCAACACCCCCGAACAGGTCGCCGCCTTTACAAAGCCCCGCTTGTCCCTCGGTGCGGAGGGTTCCATCGCCATCGGACCTCTCGGTACCGGCGGAAGTGTCGAGGCTACTGTCACCAAGACTGCACGACCAGTGTGGAGCTACATGAAGAGCCGGGGACTGTGGGCAGGCGTTCAGATTGATGGCACCATCATCGTCAGCCGAGGAGATGCCAACTCTGCCTTCTACAACGAGCGCGGCATCACCGCCCGCAAGATCTTGACCGAGGACGTCGCCTGGCCGATGAGTGCGAAGCCCCTATTTGAGGTGCTCCGAGCCATTGAGGGCCGACCCGACTACGACAGAACTATCGTCCAGGCGGTTGGAAGCGTTCCTCCTCCTGGAGATGCTATCCTGTCCGAGAAGCAGGAGAGGTACACCGATGAGCCCGAGCTGCCCGCTCAGCAGACCCGAGAACAGACCGAAGAGCCCAAGGAGGAGCTCCCCAGCTATACAGACATGAAGCCGGAGGTTAAGGAGGAGGATGAGGATACTGTCATGAGTGAGAAGGAAAAGCTGGCCAAGTCTGGTTACTAAGTCTGTTGGTCATGTTTGCATAGTATAGTGTTTCCTTTGTTCGCTGGGGCCGGAGTTTCAGGCTGGATGTTATATTGGGCTGGATATAGAATGAGCAGTAGCATCAGATAATCACATCAACATGTTTTCAAGACTAGAGTACGCAATTGAGACTCGAGATCAAAAAATAGGCCAATAGACCGGCTGGTTTATTCTGATGTTGCTATCAAGGCCTTCTTGGTGCTGAGAGAGTGCCTCAAGGTTGGACAAAGCTTTCCAGCTCCCTTGCCTACATAACAGATCTCATCCAATTATATGGCATTGTCTTCCCTCTCGTAATATCGAGAGCTAAGAGTCACGATTGAAATGGGACAAGATTCAATTTGAGAGGCAGGAAGACCTAACTATCGCCATCACACAACCGGAAGCTGTGAGGGACGCCATCACAGCGGCAGACCGTCTAGACCGGATGTCTCGATCCAACCCTATTTGAAGTAAGTTCTGAAGGGCACTCTATCCAACGGTTGGATGCTGCCTGGTATCTGTACCTACAAGTGTTACAGGCGAACAAGCACGTGCAAACTGAGTTTATTTCACGACTGACTTTATCAGTTAAACCGTGCCTCTCGTTGCTCATCTCAACTTGTTTACCACATCTAATCACCAAGAATCGAATGCATCTCCATCTCAGTGTTGGACCAAGAAACTCACGAGTTACTCTGGACCGGTTGCGCAACCTCGCACCCTACACGCGGCACTTGTCCATGGGCGCTCCCAACCACACCGACAAACAACCGGAAACAAGAGCAGAAGTAGAAAAGATGAATGAGCAGACAAAGAAGGAGGGCAAAAAGGTGTCGTAGACTCGCATCTCTCAAATGGAAGATGGCACTGACAAGGGTTTGTGTAGGAGTCGCAGGGGCAGATGCAGGGCAGCAAATGTCTGCGCTGTGGACGCGTGGGAGGTCATGAACTCGATTGCCCCAGGCGATACCGGGACTGCTGGACCTATGGAAAGAGAAAGGGACAGGCGGAGCAGACTTGAGTGTTTGGCTACGTCGCCGTTGATGGCTACGCAGGGATGACTTGGCGAGGATGGCTATAATCCAGAATGAGATGTTACGCTGGTTATGAATAAAGACGCCATTAATGGAATTCTGCCTGGAGTACATTCCAACCTAGATCTTTCTTAGTGTCAACAAAGGGACTTTGGTAGATAGGCTCTGAGAACCTTGCCGAAGCCAAGCGGCTGCAAGCTCTGAGTTGTTGACCAGAGGGAGGTAGCCCACTGCTTCCCCCACGACCAGCGTACAGGGACATCAGTTGATCGACTAAAGATCCATCATGACATGATTCTGGAGAAATACTTATCAATCCAAAGGATCGAGAAATCCCTGTGTCTGCATCTGGTCCGGTCTACCGGCTTACGAAAGGACTCTAGGATCTCGGTACGTTCCTGAGCGGCAGGTTCCTTCACCATCTCCTCCCGCTTCTTGATGATATCGTCGATCTGTAGTAAGAATTCATCGACAACTTTAAACCCAAACGTCGGAGTATCAAGGGTCAGTCTCTCAATGTTGGGCACTGGTGTCAGGCGTGGTGTCTGCTCCAGTATGCCAGCAGTAGGCCGGCATGTCGGACCCATAAGATGGAAGCACAACCACTCCTAACATTTGATCAAATTCAGAGGAACCTTGCAGTTGCGGAACAGGTCCAAGGCCTGAGAGCTGCGGACTTTAGGCTGCCCGAAAAGGCCTCCCTTGCGGAGGAACTACGTCAGATCGATTAGACACCTGCTGCGCAGCCGAGCATGTTCACCCACAATTAGCAACAAACATACTGCCTTTTCCCGTCGCTATTTTGGTTGTTTCTTCTCGTCTCGTCATCATCTACCGATGGCCAGACCATCGCTCCATTATCGCGTTCCCGTAGACATCGTCAACCTGGGCGGATAACACCCACCACACCCCACATGTTAGCAAACTATGCGCATAGCCCCAAAAACCATGAAGTCGTCATGAAGTTCCAGTGGCCGTAGTATGCTTCCGCTCCAATCGTCGTATAGGGGGCTGACGAGGGCGACTCAACATGACCCCCAAGGCCTCACTTGATCACTCAAGCAGCTAGGTAAAATAGGTACTTGATGACTGAGAAGGAATTCATCGTGGATCATCATAGGGGAGGTGAAGCAAGTGCATAAGATATAAGTGTATAACCTAAATTCTTCTAAATATTCTCTGTTTCTTTAGGAATGGTACTATATAAAGGTCTTGGAATAGGAAAATATTCATCATAAGCAGCCTCATAACAATCAAAGGCCTCAGAGGGTTACATAATACACTGCTTTCTTTTTCAGAGGCATTCCTCTCCGATCCCTTCCGCACAACAAACACAAGCCAAGGTCCCCCAGTCACCAGCCTCCCAGTCACAACATCCTACGCGACCTCAAAGACGGAAACAAGATTCCCTCAAATGACAAGGGCGCATCGCCAAATCATCACAATCGAGTTCCTGACCGCCGTCAGCAAAACCCCGGCCCCCGATTGTAAGCAAGCTGGGGGATGACCCTGGGCTGGCTGCGCCTTGACCGGGCTTGATCACTCATCACCCGCCTCAACGCCATCTATTTCAGCTCTGATTACGCTAAAGGACAACAAACGTGGAGGCAGGAAAATCCATGGCCTTGCCATGATTCTTATGTCCGTTTCGGAAATATCGGTTGCGGATCTTTAACAACAAAAACGTGCATTGTCAGCGTTGCAACGTCTTTCTGCGGAAGGATTCCTTCTCCACGACTCGTTTAAACATCCTAATCTGGTCCACCAAAGTCCCTCTCAATCTTGAGAGGGGCGCGGGTCACGATGGCTTCACGCTTGCGCTACTTTCGTTGGGCTGAGGCTAAGCCCGCCTCGTTCCAGGTCTCAAAAAGCTGACATGGGCAAGCAAGAAAAGGCAGCCTCGTTGACTGTAAAAATAGCCGTTAGGCAGATCGACAAGGGGGGGGTCAAAAGGCTGAGGGGAAAAGGTTAAGTGAACTGTCATGGAATGGACGCCAAGTTTTCTCTTTGTGGAGGCCTAGTAAGACTCGACAGATTCTTACAGCCTGATGGAGTATTAACAACTCAGCCAAGTCCTTCACGGCTTCTGTACCCGAGAGAAAGCCCTTTCGAGCAAGAAACTCCCAACTCACCGCATTGATCAAATCTTCCCGTTACAACTTGGTGCTTACTTGAATCCCCCTGTAAAAATCAGCAATCGAGACCCGCTGCTCTGGATGAACGTCTAGCGTCTGGCGGAGATCCCAACACAGCCCGCGTCTAAAACAAGCCAGGTTCCTGACCATGACCACCCGGAGCCAACCGGAGGCTCTCGCCGGGCTCCAAGTCCCACAGTCCGGCCCCTCCGCTAAGCAGTAATGGTGGCCACTCGGCCCCGTCCACAGGGCAGAATACATCCCAGCTCCTGGGGCTGGGATGAGACAGGGCGGCTGAGGCTTTGCAGTTGAAACGCTTGGGAAGAGGATCCATCATTGTGTTGACTCGTGAAGGATGGCCCGGCATATAAGGGTTGGTAGGCGCCCGGAGAGGTCATCTCTATCACTCCAGCTTTCAACCATTCCAAATCGGTTTTTTTTTTGTTCGTCATGATTGCCCTTGGTGTCCTGGCCCTCGTGGGCCTTGCCGCCGCTCTCGAACCCAGGCAGATCATGCACGAAGGTCGGAATGAGCCTTCTTTCATCTCCGCTAGGGACTACACCAATAGCGATGCCGAGCCTTGCAAGATACTCAGCCAGGTGTATGAAGAGTCAAATACCGAGCCGGGCAAGGCTGCTTTTCTTCAAATTCCTGTGTCAGTGGGCATTGCTTGTCTCAAGTCGGTTCCCCTCGACAAGGAGCGTGACCTTGCGCTTCTGGACTATCTTGAGCCTTTGATCAGTTTTCAGAGCACGCTCGAGGTCCTAGCCGATCCTCCAGAGGGATACCTCTTCCCTGGTGTCAATGTCCTGGGTGGATTGGATACTATCCGTGACAACTTGAACAAGGACAAGTACAAGAGTCAGTACGAGGTCATGACTGATCTGCGCAGCCTTGTAAGACATCTGCATCTACATCTACTGAAACATTGCTCACCGTATTAGTTCGCGGCCGCCAACGATCTCCACTTCGACTATCCCCCAGCTCTTCTCAACACCTTCCTCTATGTCCGACGAGGCCTCGACTTCGAGTCCATCTCTTCGAATGGTCTCAGCCTCCCTCAGATGTTCCACAGCATTGATGTCGTCCGCGGTAACCAAGGCAATCTCGACTACTACCCCTCAGCCATCAAGAGCATCGATGGTATCCCCATCTACAAGTGGCTCGAGGAGGACGCTGCCCACAACACCAACAACATGAACGACCCCGACGCTCAGTTCAACAACCTGTTCTCAACTCTGCCCCGTGCCGCCGTCGGCATGGCTGGCACGACGCTCATCACTCAGTTTGAGATTCCCGACAAGTACACCATCAAGTTCTACAACGGCAGCACGCTCGAGGTTGTAAACGAGATCGCCATCCCCGCTACCGTCGACTTTTCAGGCATCGAATCTGGCGAGGATTTCCACGAGTACTTTGAGATCCCTCACAACAAGACCAGCAAGAAGCCATCGGGCAATGAGCGCCGCGCCGCCAGCACGACGAGCGCCAATCTTCCTGGATACCCCAAGCCTGTGGTCAAGCACTCCAAGAATTCGCTGGCTGGTTACTTTCTCGAGGGCGAAGGATACGAGAAGACGGCTGTCCTGTCCATCCTGAGCTTCCTGCCCATCGGCTTCGACTTTAGCACGCTCGCCGATTTCAACTTTACTGAATACGTTGCCGAGGGCGAGGAGGTGCTTGGCGAGTTCATCGAAAAGGCCAAGAAGGCCGGCCGCGACAAGCTCATCATTGACGTCTCGGCCAACGGCGGCGGCTCTCTCGCCTTGGCCCAGTCCATCTACCAAGTGCTGTTCCCTGATGGCGAGTTCACCACCTTTGGCCGATACCGCGCCACCGAAGCCCTCGCGGCCGCCTCGGAAGCCGACTACGAGACACTCCTCAATGTCCTCATCACCAAGAGTAACGAGTGGCCCATCGACACCAAGGGCAAACCCATCGAGGAGGGCAAGGAGTGGTTCGGTCCTTACACGATCAAGGGTGGCCAGAACATGACTGCGGCGTTCCAGAGCAATCTTGGCCGCTTCGAAGACGACGAAGACTCCGGTAATGAGACCCCCGCGGCCAAGGCTCCCTGGAAGCCCGAGAACATTCTCATCATCACCGACGGCACTTGCGCTTCCGCCTGCACCGTCCTGACCGGTTGGTTAACCCGCAACTACGGTATCCGCACAGTGGCCATCGGTGGACGTCCCCTCCACCTCGCTATGCAGGCTATGGGTGGTGTCAAGGGTACTCTGCTCTCGTTCCACTCCGACTTTGTTTCTGCGACTGCGTCTTTCCTCTCGGGCGTCAAGAACGATAAGAAGGCCCTCAAGATCCTTCAAGACCATGAGGATGCATTCCCCAGCCTCGACGACCCTCCCCTGCTGCCCCTCACAGACGGCGCCAACGCCGGCAAGGTCAACGCGCTGAGCGGATACACCGAGGACGACGTCGACGGATACCCCGTGCACTTCCGGTACGAGGCCGCCAACTGCCGACTGTTTTACACGCAGCGCATGCTGGCTGACCCCTCCGAGACATGGAGACACGTTTCAGCTGTGGGATGGAACGGTGCGCCTTGTGTCTCTGGATCTACCGTCAACACGGATGGTACCATTGGTGATAAGGCGCTCAAGTATGACGTCCGGGTACGAAGCCGTGCTCGTGGTGTCCAGGGCCCTGGATCTCTGAAGAAGTAATGTCGTATATGATATATATGCAGATGTAGATATTGGTTTTGGATATATGGGGGGCATTTGATGATTATATTTGCATGGAACGGCGTTTTTGAATGATTGATACCATGGATACATACCTAGATATACGTTATACCTTGGTCTTTAGAATAGAACTTGGCTTTGGCTTCACTTTTAATATCTCCGGTGACTGTATTTCAAGACTTGTGACACTCTTTCCTTTGTTACAGGTACTAAAACGGGCAGGATCAATCAAGACGTTGTCCAACCAATCTCTGCATCGACGTTTACGCCGCGATCGGATTCGGTGCACCATGACGTCAGACAAAAGGGAGCACGCGACAGCCAACTCTCAATTCCATTCCTCGTGATCAAGCAACACCACCTTGTTTCTCGTTCCTGTTGATCTTTTTCTTGTTCCTTTCTTCTTCTCTATACATGTATTAGTCCATTAGTTGCTGGATCTCTTTGGCCCAGCATGCCACCATCTTCAGAGTCCAAGTCCCAAAGAATCCGGCTGTTTATTCGACAATGGTTCTTGATCAACTGGATTGATCTTCTCTGCATGGCCGTAGTCGGCGGTCTTGCATTCGGCGTACGTTTCCTCTCTCCTTCACCTCGACTCTTCTAACTTTGTTGTCCAGCTATATCACACCCCCGTCATCATCACTCGAACCTTTCCCATAACCTTCGACGCAACCTCGGGCGACATCATATACCCAGAATGGGCGTACCCCGATCGAGGCTGGACAATCCCCTCCTGGCTCTCGGGCTTCATATCCATCGCCGGACCGTTTAGCGTCTACCTCCTCGCGCAGATACAAATCAGATCCATATGGGACGCCAGCAACGCCATAATGGGAACCACCTGGTCCGTCATATTGGCGTCTCTCTTCCAGGTAACGCTCAAGCAACTCGTCGGGGGATTCAGACCGTACTTTCTAGACGTCTGCATGCCCGATACATCACTCGCATCCGAGAGAAACGCATCTGGTCTCAATGGCGTTGGGTTCCACAAGGTCATGTACACGACAGAGATATGCACGCAGCCCGACAAGTCTAAGATACAAAACGCCATAACCTCGTTTCCAAGCGGTCACACGACAGCCGCCTTTGCAGGATTCGGCTTCCTCTTTCTCTGGCTAAACGCAAAGCTCAAAATTTGGGCGGACCACAAGCCCGCGTTTTGGAAGCTGTGCCTCACGTTTGTGCCGCTGCTGGCTGCAGTGCTCATCGCTGGATCCTTGACCATAGACGCCGCGCATAATTGGTATGATATCGTGGGAGGTGGAGTGATTGGCTCGATAATGGCGTTTGCCTCGTACAGATCTACATATGCCGCCGTGTGGGATTGGCGATTTAATCACCTCCCGCTTCAAGAGAAGGAGGCGTTTAGATACGGATTGGATGGAGATCTTGACTATGCGGCTCAGACATTGAGCATGAGTGCCGGCTGGGGAGGCAAGAGGGTTAGGTTACCTGACACGCTAGACGACGGCGATGAAACTCCACGTCAGACGAGTAGCGGCCAGCAGATAGAGAGTCTGGATGCTGCTAGGAGGAAGCGACGGGCGCCTGTTGGAGATGAGGCCGTGTAATAGATGTGTTGATCAAGATAATAGTAATTTCGAGTAGCTTTACTCGATGGAATACACCTTTCGACCGTTGACATACACCTCGACAATGTTTCTATCATCCCCCGTCATGAGAAACTTGTCAAACACCCTCCTTGTCGAATCCTCCTCCTCAACAGGGGCATTCACACCCCGCCTCGAAGAATCCATGTCCACGACAACGGCATCAAACTGCTTCCCAACCTCAAAGTTTCCAATCTCATCCCCCACGCCCATGACCCTCGCACCTCCCATCGTGGCAAGGTAAAACACCTCGTCTAGGCTCAGCCCTTTGTCAGCACCTTCTGTTTCTGCTTCTTTGGAGAATGATGCAATCAGCGCGTGACGCATAGAGTCGAGAATCGACGACGAGAAACCACCGCCTGAATCAGTGCCCAACCCGACCTTAATGCCTCGCCTCATAAAGTCCCGTACAGGAGCAGCCATAAACCCTCCCCCAACCGTCATGTTGGCCGTCGGGCAGTGTGCCACACCACAGCCATGAGCCTCCAACTTGTCCGTCTCTGCAGGCGTCATGATGGTGCAGTGCGCAAGAACAGACCTCTGGTTCAACAGGTTATAGTGCGCATACAAATCAACCTCATTGCTGAAATCTGGAAACAAGGAGAGCGTAGCATCAATCTCCTGCTGCGCCTCGTTGAAATGCGTCTGTATCGGCAGGTCTGTATTCTCCGATGCGACAACTCCAAGACCCTCTAGGAGATCTGGCTCACACGATATAGCGAAGCGAGGCGTGATGACGTATCTAACAAGATGGCCGTCAGGATCGATAGACCGGACGTGCTGGATACACCGCTTCGTCTCAGCCAGAGACTCTTCGGTGCTAGCATCGCGGTAGAAATCAGGCGAGTTCCTGTTCATGTTGCACTTGCCCACGAACGCCCTCTGACCCTTTGCAAGACACGTATCAGCGAGGACACACGTAGCATCTCCATGCAGCGAGCCATAATAACTCGCAGTAGTAACACCCTGCCTAAGCATTCCATCAACCAAAGAAGCATAAACACGCCTCGCATACTCAATATCCCGAAAGCGCGCCTCATTGGGAAATGTCACGCCCTCAAGCCAGTCAAGAATGTGCATGCCCTGCCCGAGGCCGCGCTGCATCCACTGCGGGGCATGATTGTGCGTATCGACAAAACCGGGGATGAGAAACTGATGAGGTGCGAGCTTCATGATGGGGATGTTGAGAGAGGAGAGCTTATCGGGGGATGTGTCTGGCTGGAGGGAGACGATGCGGCCTGATGAGATGGTGAGGAGGGTGTTTTGGAGGATTGCAATTGTGGTGGGGGATGTTGAGTGGATCACGGTGCCGTAAAAGGCGTATGATGCGTTCTCGGAGGTTTCCATGTTGAAGTTTCGTTGTGAGAAGGAAAATGTCGAGTTGTCAACGGTGGTTGAAGGTTCCAAGTTTGAAGCTGCTTGTCTCACTCAAATGTGAGTACAACTTATCGCCGTGGCTTATTAACCAGCAGCTTTGGTGGTACAACAGCACGACTGCTCAGAACGCAGGACAACGAAAACATATTACAGCCTGACCAAGTAGAAAATCAATGTCGAAGCTATTTCTAGGCCAGAGAAGAAATGCCAGCAACCTGATCATTCACCTCAGCCAATGTTCCGTCATGTGAGGTATCTAAGATGAATTGGAGGGACTAAGACATCCCACCTTGGCATATTTTACTGTATCTAAACCAAAATTGGAACCGCTTTCAACTTATACAAATGGCCTTTGAGGACAAACAACCATCAAGCGGCAAAACATCAGGTTGAACTGCATCACATACACGACCCATGAGTTACCGCCTGGTGATAGTGGCTCTCTGCGTCACCAGCTCTCAACCAATCACATCACATCCGGTATGGTGTAGTGGCTAACATTTCGCGCTCTCATAACCTGAGGGAATAGCACCGCGGAGCCCAGGGTTCGATTCCCTGTACCGGAGAGATTATCCTTTTGCTGTTGATGCCTTCTTTTTGCTGTTCTCATCCACTTCATCAAGGGTGGTTAGCTGCCCCGTGCCTGGCCTATAGGGGTAGACTTGCCTCTTTTTTTAAAACCTAACTTTACTATAAGAGAAAAACTCTTGCGTGTTTATTCAACATGTGTATAGCAAAAAGAGACGCAACTACTGACTACTACTTGATTCCTCCAGTCACGGGCAAAAAGAAACTCCGGTACAGGGAATCGAACCCTGGGCTCCGCGGTACTATTCCCTCAGGTTATGAGAGCGCGAAATGTTAGCCACTACACCATACCGGATATGGCTTTTGATGGACGTCGGGACTCAGATTG
Organism: Fusarium solani; assembly: GCF_023522795.1. Taxonomy (NCBI): domain Eukaryota; kingdom Fungi; phylum Ascomycota; class Sordariomycetes; order Hypocreales; family Nectriaceae; genus Fusarium; species Fusarium solani. The sequence continues at coordinate 2,225,704 of NW_027072147.1, read as the reverse complement.
GACGTCACAAGCCTGCGGCAGGGGGCAGCCCTACAAGGCAAAGGTAACGGCCAGCATCCCACACCCAGACACCATCAGATACATCAACATCGCAGACCGAGTGAACAAGTACGCACTGTTTCCGTCCGTCTATGCCTACGTAGTAATAGTACAGTGTCCACCTCGGCGACAGCCACCTCCTAGGGTGGCTCTGCCGTCCTTCTTTTGGCTTTTGGTTACCCCCTCTAACCCCTTCATCAAAAACCTTCACCGTGATCAAATATCAACAACAAAAGCTAGTACAATAACTCCCTTCATCTCCCAACCTTGAGCCACCCGAGGCTCCAAGTATCCGTTATCAAACACCCATCTCAACTCAACATTGCGCAATCCATATCCATCCACTAAACCATGCCATCGGCGATAGCCAGCCTTTGCTTGGCCGTTTTGGCTCGTTTAGATCCCTTTACCCTGCCTTTCTTGCCCTTGGTATCACTCTCAGCAGCGGCGGGCGTGTTCGGTGTTGCCGTTCCAGAAAGCCCCTTGGAACCGTCATCAAAGTGACCCTCGCCTGAAACTTGTTAGCTTGTGTCATCTTGTGGGAAAAGAACTTGCTCACCTTCATGATACATCTCATCCAAGCTGGCAGAGTTCTCTGCCTTGCGACGCTTGCCTCCCTTCTTCTTCTGTTGCTTCTCTAACTCGCCCGACTCGAGGAGTTCCTTTCGCGGCGCTCAATCATCTCCGCCTGTTCGTCATCCGCCAACCACATGGCAATGTCGCGGTTGCGGTTCTCGGGAGCACGACGACCAGAGAAGTCGACGCTGGCACCGCCACCTTGGATAACGACGCGCTGCACTTCCTCCTTCTGCAGAGCACGCTTTCGGATACGCTCCTCGATGGTACCGCGAGTAATGAGACGGTACACCGTAACCTGCCTGGTCTGACCCAATCGATGGGCTCGGTCCATGGCCTGTGAGTCGATGGTCGGGTTCCAATCCGAGTCGTAGAAGATGACGGTATCGGCGGATGTGAGGTTGATACCGAGACCACCGGCACGAGTGGACAGAAGGAAGATGAAGATCTCGGGGCGAGTCTGGAAATCGTGCACAGTGTCTCGTCGATCTTCGAGCTTGGTCGAACCATCCAGCCGGCAGTACTTGTAGTTGCGGTACGTCAGGTACTCCTCCATCATGTCGATCATGCGTGTCATCTGGAAGTACAGCAGCACACGATGATTCTCGGCCTTGAGTTTGAAGAGCAGGTCGTCGAGCTTGGCAAGTTTGCCACTGTCGGTGACGAATCGCTGCATGGACGGGACCGAGATGTTGGTAAAGCCCTTCTTCTCGTGATCCGGCTTGGGAAGCATCTCGCGCGAGGGGTACAGCTCCAGAGGAACCTTCTTCTCCACCAGCGCCCTCTGCTCAAACACTGTCGGTCCGAAGAGGATCTTGCGAATGTCGACATTGAACAGGTTGTTGGCTCGCTCGATCTCGGAACCCGAGCTACGGCAAGAAACTTGGATCGGGGGAGCTGACGCGCGAGGTTTGCCAGCTGGCTCCAGTCGTCCCAGACCAGACTCGTCATAGTCTGCCCGGGCAACATTCATCAGCTGGGCCAAGACGCCCTCGGTGGTGATTTCTGCAACAGGCTTCCGGTTCTGACGGGCCCGAATCTGGAAGAGAGCATGAGCCGGAGTGTAGTTCTTGTCTTCAGACTCGGCGTATGCAACATTGAAGTAGCCAAGTCGATCACGCTTTTGAATCTCCTTGGCAGCTCGGGTGATCAAGCTTGAGTGTGTAGCCTCGTAGACTTCGTTGGGCGAAGCATCAGCAAACCGAAGCCATGAGAATGCCTTGGACCCGCTGCTACTCTCTCGAACGTTCTCTGGACTCCAGATGTTCATCATGTGGTTGAGTGCCTGGCTTCGCCAACCAGCTGTCTGATTGTCCGGGCCAGCCTTGTGCAGGCGACCACCTTCTCGCCAGATGAGGCGGGGAAGTTCGTACTCGATCATGTTGCGACTCGAGTAACCCACAGAGACCTCACTGCCCTCGCGGATAAATGACGCCGTCTCGGCAAAGTATGCGCAGGCAAAAGGCGAACGGACTTCAGCACGCTCAAACAGATCAGGATGGTTACAGACCTTTCGGAACTGCATCACCAAGTTCATCAGAGTGCCAGAGTCTTGGTCATCTCCCATGGTAGCCTTCTCAACGAGATCCATAATGTTAATCTGGTTCCGCAGATTGCTGTAGTAAGCCCGTTGTCGGTAAGTGAGATCGCAGAACACGTCGAGTTCAATCTTGTCACCAAGCTCCTTCTGCACATGCTTCTTCACACGTCGAAGCATGAAGGGCTTCAAGATCATGTGAAGACGCTTGAGCTGATCCTCGTTGAGCTTGGTGTTACTCTGCGCGTGCGACTCAATATCCTTGGAGAACCATTCGCTAAACTCGTCATGAGAGTCAAACAACGACGGCATGATGAAATGGAGAAGGGCCCAAAGTTCCTGCATGTTGTTCTGGATAGGGGTACCCGTGAGCAACAGTCGGTTTCGGCAGTGGAAGCCGAGAAGGCACTTCCAACGAGAACTCTGTGAGCTCTTGATGGCCTGGGCCTCGTCCAGAATCATGTATTGCCATCTCATCTTCTGGAAGTAGGCCACATCTGAGACAACAAGCTGGTACGAAGTTACACAAACGTGGAAAGGAGCATCCTTTCTGTACGTAGTATGCTTGCGATCCCAGAACTTTCGGAGAACCTTTCGGTCGCCAGCGCCACCCCAGTACGGCAGAATCTTGAACTCGGGAACGAACTTGGCGATTTCTTGCTGCCAGTTGTGAAGTGTCGAAGCTGGGGCGACAACCAGGAAAGGACCCCAAATGTCGTGCTTCTCGGCAAGGTACGCCATGACGGAAATAGACTGGACAGTCTTTCCGAGACCCATTTCGTCTGCCAAGATACCGTTGATGCCCTGCTCGTACAGGTTGACAAGCCAGTTGAGACCCTTGAGCTGGTACTCCTTGAGCTGAGCATTGATGAGCTTGGGTTGCTCGATTTCGACGTCTCCCAGACCTGTGGGGTTCTGGAAGTTCATCTCGCCCTCCTCGTCCATGTCGAGGCCCTGGTTGTTGAAGTCGCGAGCCTTCTTTTGAGCCTCTGCAATGGCATTCTGGGCGTTGGCCATGGCAGCAGCACGAAGAGCTTCATCACTGCCCTCCTCAAAGTCAAGATTGGCAAAGTCTGTGACCTTGCCGGCGACAGTGGTAGGCTCATCGATGTCGAGTTTCTGCTCGTCAATCTGGTGCGCATCCCTGGCCACGTCAGGGTTGTCGGTACTGCGCTCCACCTCATCAGTCTTGATCTTCTTGCCGATAAAGTGGGAGTAAAGCTCAGTCTGAGAGATAAGGAAGTTGAGCTTCCTCTTCTGACGAGCGGCTTCACGATCAGCTTCCTCCTTGCGGGCATTTTCAATCTCTTGCTTCTCGGCAGCCTTGCGAAGGTCTCGCTCTTCACGTTCGTTGCGTTTCCAGAAGCCCATCATGTCACGCATGACTCGCTTGGCGCGGGCCTGAAGATCCTTGGTGCCCTTGTTGGTTCGCAGCTGCCAGCGCTTAGCCTCCTTGGAAGCCAGAATCGCCGTCTTCTTGAGGTTAGAAGCCTTCGTGGCGTAAGAGTCGACTGCCAGCTTGAAGGTCTTGTTGACATCCTTCCTAGCCATGTCTCGCCAGATCTGGTCGTAAATTTGGTTGTAACCCTTGGACATGAAGCGCTTCTCGTTCTCGGGGATGTCGTCGACCTTCTCCTTGTCTTTATCCTTATCTTTGTCTTTGCCCTTCTTGGTCTTCTTCTCGGTAGGCTCCTCTTCGTCCTTGTCGGCCTCATCCTTGTCCTTGTCGGCTTCCAAGGCAGCCTCCTTCTTGGACTTCTTGATCTTGATGCGGACGCGATTTTCCTCCTTGGTGGGCAACTCCTCGCCGGCATCCAAAGCGGCTTGAGCAGCTTCGGCAGAGTCCTTCTCGGCCTGCTTCTGCTCCTTTGACTTCTTAAGACGAGGACCACCTCGTCCCTTGCCTTTTCGTTTGCCGGATGGCGTTCCTGCTTCGCCAGATTCCATGTCGGAAGCCTGGAATGAAGACATGGTGCCACCTTCGAGGTTGAGCTCCAGGTTCCGGGCCGGGCCCTTGATTCCTTGTTGCAGAATAAGCTTCGTCTGCTGTGCCTTCTTACTGGCACGCTCGGCATCACGGAGGTGCTTCTGGCGCTCTGCCTCGTCTTCGGCTGCCTCGGCGCGCGCGAGAGCCGCCTCCTTCTGCTCCATGGTGACAGCCATGGACTTTTCGCGGCGTCGCTTGCGTTGCATGTCCTTCTTGCGTTCCTTCTCAGCGTAGACCTCTTGCTCGCGAACTTCGTGAAGAGCTTCATCGTAGAAAACATCGTCATATCGCCGCTTGCCGAGCTCAGCATGTAGCACCAGCTTCTTGCTTGCTGACGTTGCATAAGCATCTCGTCGAAGTCGGCTCTGATCCAGGTCCAGCTCGGCCATTACACGTCGGCGCTTCTGGGCGCGTTCCTTGTACTGTTGCTCGTCGAACTCATCAGGATCGAGGGTCGCGGCCTTGCTGTCAATCTGAGACTCGGCATTCTGGATCTTCTTTTCCATCTCGCTCGACCACGCCTTTTGCTTGGGCTGACCATTCGCTTGTCGCTTAGCAGGTAGACGGGGAGTCGGGGATTCCTTCTTGATGGATAATCGTCGCCCATTCTTGGGGGTCACTGCCTCTCTTGCCGCCTCTCGGATGTCGGAGGCGCGGCCCTTGGTTGACTTACGGCCTCCTCTCTTTTTGGCAGGTTCTCTTGGTTTTCCCCTGACGGGTTCGGGCTCCGTCTCGACGTCTTTCTCGACTTCAGTATCGTGATCTTCGGGTTCCAGCTCGCGCTTTGACGGCTTCGCTTCTCGCGAATCGCGCTTCAGCTCTCGGTCGCGTCGGTCTCGGTCATGTTCTCGCTCGCGCTCTTCAACCACAGGGGTTCGTTCCCGAGGTTTTGGTGCAGGTTCGGCACTAGAAAGAATGTTGGAGAAGGACATGGGGTCAGCGGCTCGGCTCGGCGTCTTGGATCGAGTTAGCATTGATGCATCAGAATAAAGATCGAAATGGCGTACGCTGATCGATGGAGGATTAGGCTTTGGTGGTGATGGAGCCGCGAGGTCCGACTTGAAGGGTGGAAGGGCAGGAGCCCCGTTCGTTGTCGAGCTCATATTGGCTGTTGCACCATGTCTCAAGCTCGGAGAAGCTAGGAGCGGCTGTCGACCTGGAGGACTGAGAGACCCAGGCTGGGGGTGCGAATGGGATAGCGGGCTGCGCGGGCGATTGAATGAAGATGCGCGTGGTGATGTGTAAGAGCCGCCGTTGTAATAGGAAGGAGTGTGTTGTTCACCAGATTGCGAATAGTTGTAGGGCTCACGAGTCTGTTGGGGTGGAAAGAAAAGGTTAGCTCCACGTCAGCAAAGATGTGATGTGGTTGTTTTGGTTTTGGTTTGCGGCGGGTGAGAGAAAGAATGCGTGTTGCCGCGTTAAGGGGAGTGGTGATGAAATTAAGCGTGATGCGATGGATGTTACGGGAGGGTGGGAAAAATTACTAAGATAGTGTTCAGAAGGGAAGCAGGCATTGATGGCCTGGAGACGATGGGTGATGAAATAGACGAGAATCAAAAAGTGAATGATGTTGGGGGGAGGAAAGAAAATCAAGGGCCGACAGGTGCATTCAATCAAATCAAGCCTGGGCGAGACGACGGAGAGTCAAAGACAAAAAAAGAAGTGGATTTGCCCCCCTTACCTTGGGAGTGCCAGCCGGGGGCGCGTTGGCGTTGGCGTTGGCGTTGTGCCAGGAGGCGGCAGGCGTAGCCGCGTCGGAAACAGAAACTCGACGCTCCTTGGTGGTGTCGGTCGTTGGGTCATAGAAGCCTCGCGATACGGGTTTACTATCACGGCCGTGATGGACGTCGGGCGCCGAGGGTGAATAGTATCCAGCCGGCGGGTGCAGCGGCGACACCGGGGGAGGAGCTTGGTGTTGATGCTGCTGGTGCGACGGGTGCTGCGAAGGATGGTGTTGAAGGCCACCCGGCGTGCTCGCCGCAGGTGATGATGACTTGAGACCAACGGGAGGTGGTAGAGTGGGAGCGACGGGGCCGCCCGGTGCGCCCGAGGACGAGGAAGACATGTAGGGATTGGGATTATGCAAGGCCTGGCGAGGCGGGGATTGATGAGGATGGCCAGCACTCGAGGTGCTGGTGTTGTGAGAATGGGCGTGGCCGTGGTTTGGGGAGAGAGGGAGGAGGACGGAACTCGGACTGCTTGGGCGAGCGCAGGCTGAAGGTGGAGTGTCTATGCGCATTCGCGTTCGCATTCGATGAGGCTGTCGCCGTCGCACCAGCTGGAGGACCAGCCAAGTCGCCGCCAGGACGAGGAGCATCAGAACCACCCATCACGTCGCGCCGGTGATGGTGATGGTGATGGTGGTGATGGTGGTGGTGATGCGAGCGAGGTTCCCGCTCCTCATCGCCACCGTCTTCTCTGTGTGGCCGCTGCAGCACCGTTGAGTTGTAGCCGTTCTTGTCCATGCTGGAGACCTAGCGCTCAAGGAAAGACGAAGCCGACCCAGCAAGGACCAAGAATAACAAGCAGCGTGTGATATTCAACGGCCGAAGATGTATCAGAGTTGAGGACCCATGTGCACGATGGGCAGTGACGCGACGATTGAGGGGGTGGGATTTCGAGGCGAGGATGCGCACTCGATCAGCTAGAGGTCGCGATGCGCACGCGAGGCTCTGTGGGGTGTCGATCCGATTCGATTCGGTCGCGACCAAGGGTGCGATGATGCAGCCAGGCGCAACAGCAGAACACGCACGGGGGAATCGATGGGCGACGAGGATGGGATCGCGAGGTTTGTCGGGTCTGGGTTGAGCTCAGGTCTAAGGCGAGTTCAAAGGGACGGGTGCCCTGACTGGGGGGGCAGATGGTTCTGGTGTGGAGGTGATGGGGATGGAGCGTGGCGCTGGGATGGGATGGGATGCGGCGATGCAAGCGGAGCGGCAGTCGAGATGGGGAAAGAGACAGGGTGATAAACGAGGGTGAGGAAGGACAATCAGGGCCAATGGGTATGCCAGAGCTAGCGGGGGAACGGAGAATACGGACAATGGCGACAAGACGAGGGGGGATGCACACGAATGGGCGGGAATCGAGCAAGAAGAGGGGTGGAGTCGAGTCGAGTTTGTTTCTGGAGGCTGATGGTGATGAGGTGGGTGCGGTGCAGCGCAGTGGTGATGGAGAGCCGAGTGACAGCCAGGCCCGGCGCAGGTGAGACAAGGCAAGTGTAAGTACCAAGCTGAAATGGATAGAATCAAGTAATCGGGAAAAGAGAGGGAGGGGGTGATAATGAATGCTGATGGTGGTGTGGCGATGGGATGGTGGAGAAGCCCAAACAAAGACAAGAGAGAAGAGAAGGTGAGGCGTACAGTAACCTAGGGGAAGGGAAATCCCCCGTCCTGGCCGTGATGCGCACGCGGATGGAGGCGCCGGGTGTGGACGTGGAATTGGCGGATGGAGACAACCCCAAGATTTTGAGAAGCGAGAGTCGAGAATTTCCACGGGTGCCGGGGGGTGTCAACCGGTGGGCTTGAGCGGCCTAAAATATGACCACCGAGATGGCATTTGCTAGCACAACAAGCTCACGCCCTCAGGACGAGTGTTTCTGTCGACTCTTGGATCCTGTTTGAATTCACCAACTGGTGCAAGGCACGATTCCCCAAAGAGGAGTTGGCGATGGGCTCAGATGGTGGTGATTTTGATTCCGATGCTTGACTACCTGTCTGTAACTATGGCCAGTCCCTGCTGTGTATCTATGCCCTGGCTGTACACATCATCCTTGATCGCCTTACACATCCAACCATGGATCGTGGCCCAAATCAAAGCACGCACAACCTCGTGTCTCCTCACCCGCCGCGCCTTTTTTTTTTCCCCCTTCTTCTGCTTCTCTTCTCTTCCATCCTTGGGGCTTGCTGAGCTTTCAGGTTCCAGGTCCCGACTGCTGCCCCTGTCCCGTTCGTCTCCGTCCCATGTGGGCCACGCGCCGAGCTATGCCTTGCAGCGTTAAACCTGTTTTGGACGCCCCGTCCTCCCGTCGCTCCGGCAGCGGGGAATAGAATCCGGAGATGGCCTCATTTTGTCTTGTAGGGTAGTCGATGGCTAGGCTTTCTCGGCAATGGCTTTTGACATTTCTTCGGACTAGATTACAATTGTTGGGCATGGTCTTTGTGGCTTTCCATGCAGCTATACATTTGTTGTTTTGTGATAATTGTTGTTTATCTCTTATGCTTCTACTTTAGTCGGTGAATTATTGCTAACCGACCAAGACAAGTGTGTCACTGGTCACGCGAATCAACATCCACGGGCAAAATATGTGACCTGTGTTACACGTCAACATTGTCATGTCCAAAGTTACGAGTATCACCATGATCTTATACTTGACGTGGGATGTCGAATAATGGGAAATTGCAATTAACCAAACGCTCGTCAGCTACGCTCGAGCCTCTAATGAGACACTGAAGCATCCAATGTCGAGGCGATCACACAAAGGGCACCCGACGCAACGACCATTTTCCCCAAAGGTACAACCACGGTTCTCCCGGTCAACAAACCCCCATACTCGCCCCCAATACCCCGTATAATGGATCGCAACGCCTCTAAGTCCCAACTACCGAGCTCAGAACCTAGCCTTACGCTGACATTCACAATGCATCATCTCAACAAGCATGATATCAAACAGAGTAGCCATGTTCATACTAATCAAGGCCTCTAAACAGCCGGACCCAAGAAAAAGAAATCTATCCCGTGAACATTTCCGCATCTTCATGAACGCTTCCGGGCCTCTCTATTAGATGAGGCCGTGCCCTGCGTCCTGGTAGCGTCGTCGTGGCCTTCGTGTCCCATCGTGTCAAATATCCTGATGGTCTAGCCACCCGCCGCTGAAAACCCATGAAAATACCCACGTCATGCTAATGTCATTCATTAACTTTTGGAACAGAATCCTCTATAGTCAATTTTCCCTTCATGCTGAGTGGTAAAACGTCACACCTCCTCGCATGCACCTCAGACGGCACCGGCCGTGATCATCTTCTTGCGAAGGTAGTTCTTGTACTCGGAGATGGAGCCGTCCCACTCGCGGATAGTCTGGTTCTCGCACACGAGAATCTGCTTGGCAATCTTGTCGAGCAATCTATTCATTGTTAGCATGAGCCCCTCAAGTAAGTTAATTCCTGATGCTTACCGGAAGTCGTGAGACACGACAATGACACCTCCGCTAAAGGCGTTGATGGCATCCGCCAAACTGTCAATGGTGGGGATATCCAGACCGTTGGTAGGCTCGTCAAGCAGCAGCATGTTGGGACCATCGATGGCGAGAAGGGCAAAGACGATTCGGCTCTTCTGACCCTCAGACAGAGTGCCCATCAGAGCAGTCTGGGAATCGCCAGTGAGGCCGTATCGGCCGAGCTGTTGACGCCAGTACTGGTAGTCCTGAGACTTCTCGCTGTACTTGTCTCGCACAAAGTCGAGAGCAGACTTGGTCAGGTCGAGCTGCTCAGCACTGTGCTGCGAGTAGAGACCCATCTTCAAGTGAGTGTGTCGGGTCACGACACCGCCAGTGGGAGAAAGCTTGCCAGTCATGAGTCGGAGAAGAGTGGACTTGCCCACACCGTTGGGACCGACAAGGGCAGTTCGGGAGTCCATGTCGAAACCAAGGTCCAGGTTGCGGTACAGGTCGTCCTCGGGGTTTCCAGAGTAGGAGAAGGTGACGTTGTCGAAAGACAGAACGGGAGGGGGCAGCTTCTCGACGTCAGCGAAGCGGAAGGTGAAGACCCTGTCCTGCTCAACAGGCTGGATGAAGCCATCGGCCTCCATCTTGTCGAGAATCTTCTGGCGCGACTTGGCCTGTCGCACCAGGTTGGCGTAGGTACCGGCACTGGCAATGAACTTCTTGATGTGGGCAATCTCATCCTGCTGCTTCTGGTAGGCCTTCATCTGGTTGGTATCGTTCTCGGACTTGGTCTTGTTGTACGAGTCGTAGTTACCACCGTAGTAGACGAGCTGCTTTCCACGCATATCGATCATGTTGGAGCAGACACCGTTGAGGAAATCCATGGAGTGAGAAACGAGCACAAGGGTTCGCTCCCACTTCTTGAGGTACTCCTCCAGCCACACACAGGCCTCGAGATCCAGATGGGCAGTGGGGTCATCGAGAAGCAGCAGCGAGGGCTTGACGAAAAGGGCCTTGGCGAGGGCGACTCGCATTCGCCAACCACCGGACATGTCCTTGGTCTTCTTGTGGATGGTCTTCTTGTTGAAACCCAGACCCGTGAGGATCAGGGAAGCACGGGTAGAAAAGGTGGAGGGGTCCAGCTTGTCCATGTGCTATGAAGGGTTAGCGGTGCATCTCAGGTATGGGGCAGGAAACTCACGTCGTAGAGATCAATGAGGACAGGGCTCTCAGGACCCTCATCCTCGAGAAGCTTCTCGGCCATCTTGTCGAGACGCTCCAGCTCCAACTCGGCCTCTCGCACAACCCACTCAAGGGCGCCGAGGTCGCTGGGAGGGGCACCCTCGTTGAGAAGGTAGATATCGAGATGATCGGGAATGGGGTACTCGCGGGCGGCAATAGCCTTGAGGAAAGTGGACTTTCCGCAACCGTTCTCACCGAGGAGACCGTATCGTCGACCGTACGAGAGCTCGAGGATGGAATCGGTGATGAGGACTCGGCCGTGGAAGACCAGACTGGCACTGGTGATCTTGACGTCCTTGCTGGAGGGGACGGAGGACAGGACACCGGTGGTGACTCGGTCTGAGATGCCGTGCTTGTCCATCTGATCAGCGAGGCGCTTCACCTCGTCGAGCTTCTCGCCCGAGGTCGCGGGGCCACCATCATCCTTGATGGGGTTGCCGTGAGCGTCGAGCTGGACCTCCTCGGCCTTCTTGCCCTTCTTGCCCTTGAGCTTGCCCTCGGCAGCCTTCTTTGCGAGACGCTTCTCCTTGGACGCGGAGGGAGCCATTGTGACGACGGACTGGGGAAAAAAAGAAAGCGCGGGGTCGAAGGAACGGAGACTGTCAAAGAGAGAGCCTAGAAAATCCAAACCGAGGGGTATATGGGTGGTTTGGAAGATGGACCGTTCGATGACTGAGAGGGAGGAGGAAGGATGATGAAAAAGGAAGAGCTGACTTGACCGACAAAGAAAAAAAGTGGCCAAGCAAAACAATGAGCGTGGCGGTTCCAGTCCTGCCGGTTGGATGGGTGTTCAGGTTCAAGGCTTTTTTCGCGGCGGTTGATGGAGGCGAGGCGGGGTGAATTTTTGCTTGGTGGGGCAAGTTTTTCAGATTTTTTGGCTGATAGAGAGTCAGGCAGCAACTAAGGCATCAACCTAGGTGGTGGATGATGGAGAGATAAGGGGATATGCGTCGAATTTGTTGACGAGTAGGTTGTTAAATGGCTCTATATCTTTGTATACATCCCTTATTTGCTATTTATCCATATTATTTTGTTCCAATTCCTTTCGTATTTCGTGCTTTGAGACCCCTCTACCAAAACACATGCCAAGACTCGGTACCACCTCTACCTTGACGTCATGAATCCATCCCCCCTGATTGGCTGATAAGATTCAGGATTTTCACACAGCCCTCCCGCTGCCTTGCTCGCAACCTTGAAAGGCGGCGAGTCCGTAGCTTTTGAGAGTGATGGTTGTGTTTATTTGCCTTTACGAGTCGGATGCCCCGATCTAATGATAAAAAACTGCATGATTGAAACATATTTTTGTGAATTGTTTGACATTGGGTATACTTGATTCGATCAGAATCATGTTGCCGCGCGTTGCGCCTGGCAAGGCAACGGCCTTTATGCTTGTGCAATCCCTGCAGACAAACTCGTATCAGGCATTTATACCGTCAAGGCCTTGACTCATTTCATGAGGATTTTTATTAGGCTGAGCTGCCTCATTCGATTTAAGACGTTTGTTTGGTTGCCTTGACTATGGCTGTGGTTGATAGTCGATCTCATGCGAATTTCAGCATTAATGCCTGATCATGTGAGGCCAACTGTGGTTGAAACGGCGTGTGGGAACATTGTATCATGCAATCATTCATCATTGATACTATCACATAGTACAAGTAATAGTCCGAACTACTTAAGAAGGAGTCTCCGCGTTCAAAGCATCGTAGCCAGACTTGGTCGACAGTTTTCCTTCCCTGGGACCAGCACCTCCTCCAGCTTGTTGCTGCTGGAACTTCAGCTCTGCCAACCGACCAGGGTCGTCGTCGCTACCGGGCTCAGCGTTCAACGCCTTCTGAAGACCATCCTCTGTCTTGGAATCATCCCAGCTTCCCTCGAGATTCTTGCTGTGACGGCGGTGCTGACCCTCGGCGTGTCCAGTGGAGGACTTGGAAACGTTGCCAGTTCGACCGGTGGAGGTAGTATCGCGGCCTGGGCCCGAGGCCTCGGAGGACTTGGAGGGAACATTCTCGGAGCGGATGTCCCTGTTGGAGGTGAACTCACCGCCCTCCTTGAAGGACTCGGCAGCCAGAGATTCCGAAGGCACAGCACCAGCGCCTTCCTTCTTAGTGGGAGCGTTTTTGCCGAGATCGACCTGTATCATGTCAGTGTCACATTCTGAAACAAGTGTTTCCAGACTCGCCTTGGTGCCAGCGCCGGGGGCCATGCTTGAAGATTTGACGATGTGGTGTGTTTGAGGTTTGAGACGGTGTTTGATTCAGGTATTTTGCCGTGTTAGACCAAGGTTGACAAAGTTGTAAGACTGTTGCTGAGCGGAAACTTGCACGACAGCTCTCGAGCTCAATAATATACTGCCTCTTGATCTTTGTATGACATCACGTCGGTGAGCGCCAACTGACGTCTGTATCCTCCAAAATGACACCGAATTACATCATGATGTCTCTTTGACGTTGTTTTTGCTGCGAAAGCAAGCAAACGACAGGTACAGGTTACACTTCCACTCGGAAGCGACCGTCTTCGAAAGTTCAATGGAGAAACTACTCCAAAGCCGTCGACATCCTTGGTCTAGTCACCAAGTTCAGCTTGAGATGAGGTTATACTGAACCATAGAATAGATGTGTCATAACATCGTGGGTTATTGGTTGAAGAGGGACGGAAACAAGATCATTGGTAATGGCGGGACGGTTCATCGTTCAGCCCTATCGTTGCCGAAAAAGAGCGTGACAGCACGTGCTGGCCTGTGGGAGCACCTCGAATGATAACCAAGAGTTTCATATAAAGACAGAGCCCATTTAATTCCGCCTTCAACACCTGAAATAGATTCTGTATTGGTCCCTTACCAAGACAATACTAAAAATGGGGTCTGTGGCCGTGCAAATGCCAACAAAGTCTTGGCGCTTGGCCTTCAATGCATCACGGCATTGCAACTTGTCATGTGTGGATCGACCGGATGGCTGAGCAACTGCACAGGACATTAATACGATAAACTTGATTTCTCATTTGTTGCCCTGTCTTTGGTGAGACCACTTGTAAGGCAGCTGATCCTGACCGAGACGAGCCGCCAAGACGTGGCTTGGTGTAAGTCTTTGTGGTGCAGCTGAACACGCGCTCAGATACTCGATTCTGTCAGAGTGTGCCTTGCCAGAGAAACCCATATTCCACCAACTAATGAGAAGGCCGCAACATTTTCCCGTAAGCGGAGGCTTTATGCTTGAATGAATCCTTGTTTCTGCTGCCATTCTCAATATCACATGAGATGTTGAGCCGACACATCCGGCTTCTTGGCCAATGACCCATCTCCAGCGCACATTCGGCCTGCCCTACGACTCCGAAGCACCAATGCCGTCTGCCGATTCTATGCCAAGACGTCTCGGCATCATGATGGTTCAATCTCGGTACGTGCTGGGGCTGGTGAAGTGGATGGGAGGCGGTGATCAAGTTGCGTCGTGTCAACGGCTGACCGTGGTTTATTTATGGTGCTGGCTGTCGTCAGTGAATCCAACGGCGATCGGTATATACGGAGTCGACGCTCTCTGAAGGCTGTCGGTCGGATATGCGAACCTGCAGCGCGGATCAAACATGTTCAAGGAGAAGCAAGCAACCCTGCATAGGTGGCCAAGGACAAGGCTCTACCAACGATCGACTAGCCGATGGGCACGAGTAACGGCCGTACTCTGCCTGATTCTTGGAGCATTCCACTGGATATCCGTCATCCATACCCACCGAGAAGCCTTGGTTGCCAAGTTTAGCCCGACTATTTTTACCCATCTGACGCCATGGGACAGCTCGACGCTCGCGGATACACATTGGAGATGGAACGAGACGGGGGATTTCGCCTGGGGATCGTACTCCAGAAGAGAGATATGGGCGAATCGGCACGAGTGGGAGCGGCTCGGCTCGGGGTCTGAGGGAGAGACGTTCACCTATAATGGTACAGTCATCAAAGTATACAAGACGGCAAAGTTTCCGTTTCGAAACTGCGTCCCTGATGCTCCTTTGGAGCTGCGATGGCCGACCGAGATAGAAGCGTCGTTGTTATTGGGGGGATGGCCGATGACGAGAGTCAGAGGGATGGCGAGTTTCTGCCTGTGACGGATTACTTCATGTCACCACCGGAGGAGAGTGAAGCTCGGTGGCATTTCTTGACGCCCTTTGTGGCATCTGGAAGTCTTGTCAGACTCGCGGAGCACTTGCACCACTCTGGACACGCGTACACAGCTCGCGATCTCGACATCCTCTACCGACCATCGCTCGAACGACTCTTCGAAGCTCTCGACCGAATGCATAATCGACATGGACTGTGTCATGACGATATCAAGCCAGACAACATCTTTCTCTCAGGAAAGAGGTCCTTGGGGGAGGTTGATGTGACAAAGGACTGGATACTGGCAGACCTGGGGAACGCTCGAGAACCCGATCATCCATATCACTCGTCGATTCTGTGGTCGCGACTGAACAACAACCTCCCCAACTGCCGAGTCAACGACGTGGTGAGACTTGTCAAGTCGTACGTGCTCTTCCTGAGAGCCGCAGTCGACGATGGTGGTGCATTCGACAAGCAGTTCTTTGAAGGACGCGAGTCGTGGGCCAAGTTGTTCTGGACCATCGTCGACGGGGTCAACAGCGACGCTGTCTCAGCTGTTTCGGCCCGGGTGTTGTCCATGGCACTTGATCCCTCACTTGAAGATCATAATGATACTCTCGCACACGGTCGTGACCCGCAAGGCGTGTGGAACCCGGTCAAGAGACTGCTGATGAGCCGAGACGAGGTCATTTCTCGCGGAGTAGATGACCAACTTAGAATCAGTGCTGCGGATAGTGTAGCCAGGCTCAAGGGGCTGGCATTTCTGTTGGGGGTCCCGGTCGGAGAATGTCAGGTCGAAAGATAGCACAATGACTAAGTGCCAAAGTTGGAAACTACAGGAATAGCTTTTGCGTTACAGAAATAGATGTTGATGAGTAACAAGACACAGCGACTTTGATAGTCGGACTTACGTATACACGCCTTCTCGCCAAGCAACCGCCAAGCCCACCCTCTACCACACACGCAGTCGCTGTGACGCAAATGCGAAAAGAAGATCCGGTCCTTGAGCGGCATTTCGCCACCTCTCGCCGGTATCACGGGGGTGAAGGCGTGTGATCGGCCGGCGGTGGAGTCAGCCGAGCGGCGGCCGGACAATTCATAGCATCCGAGAGGTTGACGGCCGGCGGCAAAGAGGCTTGGAGGCTCGTGCCAAGGGCAGATGATGGGTAGTTGATGGAAGATTGATGAGAAGGTTGGCAGGTCAGTGGTTGCAATCACTCGTTGGCGGGTTGGCATGCTGCATTCTTTGCCTCTAGAGGAAATACTTAAGAGAAGCCAAGCACCAAAGGGATAGCCAAGGAATGCCAGGTCAAACATACAGTAACCAAAAACGCTCGAGACACCATCGAAAAACACATACACAATGACGGAACTAGTCTATCACGACGGACACTACCACCCGGCTCCGGCACAGTCGGAACAGCGGCACGGCAGCCGCTCCGGAGGGCTGTGGCAGAGGACATACGAGTTCTGGGACCACATCCTCTACGGCGTTGGTAGCGTCTACTACAAGATTCGAGGACGGTGAGGGAGGTTGGTGGTGATGACGACGCTTGGCCCTCGACGCGCCCACGCAATGCTATACGAGGGAGGAGGAGGGTCGGCAACACGGCTTGGCTGACCCGCCATCGAGAGAAAAAGAAGTGTTGACGCTTCTCCACCGTCGTCTCCCTCAAGATGGCGGCAATTCGACCATTTGCAAACTTCAGAGAGAGGCCGCGCTGCCGCCGTGATGAGGATAGACAGCGAGTTGACGATCCAGGGGATGGAAAGCAGGAAAATCACCCAAAATATCCTCCGGGACTGGGTCGACATGACATGGCAGGCTCCATTGATGTGCAGTGCAGAGCCGCCCATGCCCTCTGCGCTTTGTTTCAGACTGCGACCAGCCGAGGATCTCTTCGACGGAGCCAACCAGCAGACGGCAGTGAGAGATTGTACAATGGACCTGCTTGCGTACGGTACAGTGTGTTGTGCAGCGCATGACAGACAGGAAGCGGCGCCTGAGGATGAGCCAGAGGTCAAACACGAGCTGGGGGGCCGAGAACATCCCTGAGGTTGACAATCTCCATGCGACAGAGGGAAATACGGATACACGTAAGCTGTCTTGAGTTAGATTTGACTGCCCCGGGCAAGTGGGAGGTGGGCGATAGATGAATGACATTGGATCAATATCTCCGAGATTCACATGATTCAAGTCGAGTTGGGTTTTGATTAATCGCAAGCCCAAGCGACTCCAGACCGACTTCCGATTGTCTGTAGCTACTACGTAGTATGGAGGCTGGCAATTTCCCAGTCGCTCGAGGCTCGTATAGTGCTTGTTCGACAAGAAGCAAGGTAAGAGAAGGGCCATGCCCGTCACCGAACGGAGGCGCCCCTGATGGATGTTTGGCGTGAGCGAGATTCAGTGGAGATTATCCCCTATTCTACAGTGCTCGATATGCTGCAAGATGAGGCACTAACAGGTTCTGGCTCAGCGAGGGCTGTGTTGTGTTAATCAGCAAGCCAATTACAGTGCGCATTGACTCACCGCACATTATCACCGTCCAGCGAGATGAGATCCCACGTCGACATGCCCTGATTGGCCACGGGTGGCGCCGGACAAGTCCCAAACAAGCTTCCATCGCTGGTGCTGCGCCTCGAAATCGACAGGGGAAGTGCCTCTATTGGTCCACAGCACTGCGAGCCTGGCCCCTTTGGTTCGACTGGGATGGGAGAGGTTCCTTGTCACCGTAGGGGGCACCCGGGGGGCACAGTCCAGTGCCACAGTGCCCAGCGCTAGAACCAACCCCCTGCCGGAATCTCTAGCGGCCTTCATTCGCTGCGAGGCAGGGGTCCCCCCTGGCT
The DNA here is from genome assembly GCF_023522795.1 of Fusarium solani. Classification (NCBI taxonomy): domain Eukaryota; kingdom Fungi; phylum Ascomycota; class Sordariomycetes; order Hypocreales; family Nectriaceae; genus Fusarium; species Fusarium solani. The sequence goes on along the minus strand of NW_027072147.1, from coordinate 2,208,237 downwards.
AGTCGCCTCCCGCTGCCCATTTTCCCTCTCAAATCTCCCCATCCTTCCTCGACCCGTCCTCCTTCTCCATAATCAACGCCTCCCTTCCTTCTTCATCAACCTTCGCTAACTCTTTAATTCTTTCTTCCTCTTTTTCGGTTCTCTGTGTTTTGAGGCCGTTTACTCCTTCCCGTCACTCTTTTGAACTAGAACGCTCTTATCCCTCTCCGAGAGGCGATTGATTGAAAAAAGGGGTGCAAACCAACATTCCTGCGCTCCCGATCCCTCAACTTGAACTCTTCAACTTGATTCTCGTCCTTCCTTTGACAACTCGTTATTTTCGCATAGCACAATGAAGTTCTCCGCTGCCCTCGTCGCTGCGGCGGCCACGGCTGCCAACGCCAAGCTGCAGCCCATCGTCATGAAGGTTCGTGGGTTCGACATGAGGCGGCCGACCGTTGCGATACTAACCCCAAACAGGGCTCCAAGCTCTTCTACGAAAACGGTACCGAATTCTTCATGAAGGGTGTTGCCTACCAGCAGGATACCGCCGCCGCTGGCGCGACCAACACCAAGAAGGATAGCTACACTGACCCCCTTGCCGACGTCACCAGCTGCAAGCGCGATGTTCCCCTTCTCAAGGAGCTCGGCACCAACACCATCCGAACCTACGCCATCAACCCCAAGGCGGACCACACCGAGTGCATGGAGCTCCTCGACGAGGCCGGCATCTACGTCATCTCCGATCTGAGCGAGCCCAGCCTCTCCATCAACCGTGATGACCCCCAGTGGAACGTCGACTTGTACGAGCGCTACACCGCGGTTGTTGACGAGCTCGCCAAGTACGACAACGTCATCGGCTTCTTCGCCGGTAACGAAGTGTCCAACAACAAGTCCAACACTGACGCCTCCGCCTTCGTCAAGGCCGCCGTCCGTGACACCAAGGCTCACATCAAGAAGACGCACAGCCGCTGGCTCGGTGTCGGCTACGCCGCCAACGATGATGTCGACATTCGTGAGGATATTGCCGACTACTTCAACTGTGGTAAGGATGAGGACCGCATCGACTACTGGGGTTACAACATCTACTCGTGGTGCGGCAAGAGCGACATGCAGAAGTCTGGCTATGCCGACCAGGTCAAGTTCTTCAAGGATTATTCCGTCCCCGTCTTCTTCGCCGAGTACGGTTGCAACGAGCCCGATGGTGCTGCTGGCCGTATCTTTGAGGAGACTACTGCTCTGTACAGCGACGAGATGACCGGTGTCTTCAGCGGCGGTATCGTCTACATGTACTTCCAGGAGGACAACGACTACGGCCTGGTCCAGGTCAAGAGCGGCAAGGTTAGCAAGCTTAAGGACTTCAACGCCCTCAAGACCAAGGTCACCGCCGCCCGCCCCAACGGTGTCGAGGCCGACGACTACAAGCCCTCTGGCAAGGCTGCCACCTGCCCCGACCTGTCCGAGACCTGGAGCGCCAACAGCGTCCTCCCCCGCACCCCTGACTCCACCCTCTGCGACTGCATGGTCGCCTCCCGCGAGTGTGTCCCTGCCAAGGGTCTTAAGGAGAAGAGCTTCGGCGAAATCTTTGGCTACATCTGCGGTGAGAAGCCTGAGCTCTGCAAGGGTATCCAGGCCAACGCCTCCACCGGTATCTATGGCGCTTACAGCATGTGCGGCGAGTCCGACAAGCTCGCCTATGTCCTTGACGCCTACTACCAGGACCAGGACAAGGCTTCCACCGCCTGCGACTTCGATGGCTCTGCCACCACCCAGAAGGCCGCCTCCGAGTCCTCTTGCAAGTCTGCCCTTGCCTCCGCCAGCTCCATCAACGCTGAGGTCGCCACTGCCACTGCTGCCTCCGGTGCCGCTTCCACCGGCGGCTCCGAGGCGTCAGACGACGACAGCTTCGGCATCCACTCCGCCTCCATTGCCCGCCTCTTCTCCCTGGGCGACTTCGCCGTCGGCGCCTACATGGCCGTCGCCGGTGTTGTCGGTGCCGGCATGGTCCTCCTGTAAAAGATGGACCCCAAGGAATTGGATTCTGGGTTTTTTGTTGAGTCGATGAATCAAGTTTTTTTGCCGTTGCTTATTTCTGGACCCGTGCGTATTTTTTCCCCAATGGTGTGGTTTTTCTTGTATCTGCATCGCCGGTGTTGCATGGCTCCCATTGTGATAGAACGAGGTACCTAGATGTTAATGCCACGTTTGCTTGCGATGCCTATTTGTCGTGTGATCACTGTGATTCGTGTATACTATGGTCGTCTAAGCCTGCCCCTAGCACGTAATTAAAGCTCAGAGTTGCCGGTGTAGTATTTGCTGGTGACGGTGTTCAGTTACTTAAGCATCTTATTCGCCATCTACCTAGTAATATTCAGGTCTACAGCCTCCTCTACAGATGTCAGTTCCATGTCTTGGTCGTTAAGTTGTCAAGCTTTGGTACTTACGAGAATGATCACGTTGAGACGTCCTGAGTAGTAGAGTCGTGGATGAAGAAAGCATTATTCAGAGAAGGTGAACTTGTCTACTTGGTTCATCCCTCGTTTTCACTTTGGTATCCTCAATAGTTGTTATTGCTATGTCCTCCATCTAGTATAGGGTGTCTCCCTCGCATATAGTTCACTCCCGGCAGATAGCTCCTCTACCATGGCATGGGTAGAGCAATTTCGCTGGGCCTTTATGACTTCAGGGTTCAAATTTGAAAGCTAGGTAGATACAACTGCAAGATACTGAATGATTGGTGGTAAGCCTGTTAACCGGATGTTGGTAAAAGAATCGAGATGCCCAGGACAAATTCTTATGTAACACCAGACGTTACACAAGCATATGGTGATACGCTCAAGACAACTCTTCGCACCAGCGTCTCAGCACACCAGCGTAACTAAGAATACTCAAGACATCCTATTATGTATACCTCGCAGGTCCACGCAAAGAAAGGAGTAGCTGCCTGAGTCTCAACCCCCAGAGTATCGCAATCGTCACAGCACACACCAATTAGGCAAAAAAGCAAGAGCAAGAATTAGCAAAAAGAAACTCCGGTACAGGGAATCGAACCCTGGGCTCCGCGGATCAAGTGATCTCTCAGGTTATGAGAGCGCGAAATGTTAGCCACTACACCATACCGGATATCGGTGTTGTTGACGACGACGCTCGCAAATAGTCCCTACGACGACAGGGAACTCGGCTGGAGACAGAGAGACGGCAGTGAGAGGGAACATTGCTGCATTGTTGTAGCTGTCAATGGCTCCTTATGGCAAAGTTTGGAATCCATTGGCGTCCTTAGTCAGGCCCAGAGGATGTCATGTTCACACCCCTTCTCCTGGAGTTGTGAAGGGTGTTGCTAGAGAGAACAACGGCGGTTGGCGTATTCGATGGACACCAGGTCTAAACAAGGGCTTATTTTGTTCGAGGTTTGGCTGTTCTGGCCATGCCTTGGGAGTTCCTGATGTGTTGTATGGACTGGGTCCACATATATCCTCTATTGATATGCCAGGTGAAGCCGTCCTATCAACCGACACAAGATAGAGTCGCAGTGGATCAGGACATTAGCAGACACAAGAGCAGGGAAAGACAGGAGACGGGAATTGGTCGCGCATGCCTCTGTGGTGGGAGGTCTGGGAATCGCACGTCTACCATCCGTAGATGGGCGTCAACTGAAGATCGCAAAGGCTGCTCAACCTCAGAGCGTTATCAGCCAACCTCGGCACATGACTCTGTACTTTACCAGCCTGCTGTTGTTGGGGGGCATATCTCGACAACAATAGAGAGGGGTGTTTCGAGGATGGAAGAGAGCATCGTGGGCCACCGACGGCAACTCAGCTTCCTCCTTCTCGTCCGATGCCAATGCCAAAGGCGGAGTTAACTACTCCCTACTCCCATAGCGTTGTGTCGAGTGTGCTTTGTTCAGAGAGATTGACTTTCGCCTACTAAGGCGATGCTGGGCCATGATGTCCCGGCCTGCAAAAAGAACAGGAGGAGGGCAGCCAGGTAAAAAGAAATGCTCTCCGGTACAGGGAATCGAACCCTGGGCTCCGCGGTGCTGTTCCCTCAGCTTTGAAGTTGAGAGCGCGAAATGTTAGCCACTACACCATACCGGATTGTGATTGGCTGTTGATGGTGGTCTCGATGGGTAGGACGCCTAACAGTAGGGGCTCCGTGATGCCAGTTCGTTGTGTTGTCATTGGGGATTGGGGAAGAGGTTCATGGTGACGGTGGAAGGTGGGGGCTGGCTTTGACTCCCGCTTGCCTTTGGCAGGATGAGAAATGTGCCAAAGCTTCCCCGAGACAGTTCCTGGTCGTTTTGAGCTGTGGTGACTGAAGGGCAGTTGCCAGGGTTGCACTCTATCCGCTGCATGTGTGTCAAGGTTCAGCCTCGACAGATACTGTAACCAAGTTCAGTCAGCCAAAGCTTCCGAGTCGGTCAGCAGTTGTCATGGCAGCTGAATCTTGTAGGATCATCTGTCACGTAATGTCGGGGTTCCGTAAACGGACGCAGAGTAAGAAGGTTCACACAGCCTAGAGAGGCCAGTCTGATCGCCAGGGGCTGACGAGGATGGCAAAAAGTAACCGAACCCTTTCGCCAGGGCCAAAAAGAAAGATATCTCCGGTACAGGGAATCGAACCCTGGGCTCCGCGGAACTAATCTCTCAGGTTATGAGAGCGCGAAATGTTAGCCACTACACCATACCGGATATGATTGGCTGTTGTTGAGTTTCGGCGTTGTGGGAAACGCTCAAGTCCGGGTGACGGCATAGCGAAGGAGACCAGGTATCTGTCATCTGAGTTGTGTGACATGGAGTTGCCAAGGCCAGGATGGTGGCTGGTTGAGGGAAAGCCTTTGGGCGAAGTATGAGTTGGCGAACTAGGGGACGTAGAGCCAATACCAGCCAGTCGATCTTCTTTGCCTGGGTTCGTATGTGTTCATCTCCAAGGGGAGGATAGTTGCCGAGCCATAAAGCCAAGGAACTCAGCCGTTACTATCCCAGTCAGCTATTTATTCTGCGCAAACACAACGCACCGTGTTGGTAGTTGTCTGGTCAAGAACTGAGGAAACTATGATCTCGAGCCCCTCGAGGTAAACGCAACTTACCTTGGTTAGCACTGTTTAGTCAATTGATGGGGTAACAAGAGAGATCACGAGACATCGTGTCCTTGATCACTAGCCAACAATGTTTGGCAAAGAGACAAAAAGATGTGCCAACCACTTGCTCAGGAAGCAAAAAGATAAAGTCTCCGGTACAGGGAATCGAACCCTGGGCTCCGCGGTTCAAGATAATCTCTCAACTTGGTGATGAGAGCGCGAAATGTTAGCCACTACACCATACCGGATGCTGATTGGCTGCTGATGCAAGGATGAGATGGCCAAGGCGAACAAGAGGTGTAAGGGAAGTGTTAGAGGAGAGTGGACGTTTACGAGCGTTCTCGTTGTGAAGGAGCTGCTGAGTTGTGGTTGGCTTCTGGGATACGATGGAAGGCTACGTAGGCGAAAGTATGTCGGCAGTTCGGGCTTTGTACCGGCCCGTGTTCACTGTCACCCCTGAGAGGTCCAAGTCACGGGGCGTAAGCAAGGATCAATGTCTCATTGAAGAGGTCGGTCAGAGCACGGGCGACTTGGTACCCGTCAACCAACTTCATTCCTTGCCAACCATGCGTCTGATCCTTCAAGCAGTTGCTTTCTTCTTTATCAGACTTCTATCAAAACTATGAGCCACAGAAAGGTTCTCCCCGTGAGATTACGGACATCGTTACTTGCCCAGGTCGCGCTGCTGAACCCAATGTCAACGTCCCCCATGCTCCCCTTGGTCCCTGTTCTCGTCGCCGCCTCCAACACCAAAAGTACTATCCGGTATGGTGTAGTGGCTAACATTTCGCGCTCTCATAACCTGAGAGATCAAGTACCGCGGAGCCCAGGGTTCGATTCCCTGTACCGGAGTTTCTTTTTGCCCCCCTAGAGTACCGGCTTGTGAAATGAGTGATCAATCTTTTTGCGTAGATCAACAAACAGCCTAGGGAATTATGGATAATATCCTAAAGGCACCCACTATCCATATCCGTCTACTTGTTTTATGGTCAAGCACGAAATAGCTCTGTTGATATCTGGAAGTGACATCCACTCTGCTATGTAGACGGGATTACCCCCTTTAGTTTGGGAGCCGGCGAGAGACAGGCTTTGAGACCGCAGTAAAAGTGCCTGGGTTGCGCAAACGGGACCAATGAACTTGGGAATTTATCATTTTTGCTTCTAAAAAACCAAGTTTTTTCGAGTGGTAGTGAATCACTGTCACCCGAGTGTTTGACACTGTCGCCTGCCGCCCATCTTGCAGCCTTCACCTCAACACACACAGCACACGGGACGACTTTTCATCTCAAACACAGCAGGGCCCCAGAGAGTGGTATGTAGCCCAGTGTACCTACTCACGTTGTGATGTACGTTGACGATAAGGCTCCAGTACAAATCAGCGTTACCTTGTATCCATTCCCTGCCTTGATCCTGAGCGCGGCTACAGTAACACAGTAAGTCATCACCTTTCATCTTGTTGACAACCCTGGGTTATTGCTGATAATTTCTGTAGATACGAATCGCCTACCACGATTGGCGGCTCCTCACCCAGGAGAGAACAGGGTGCTCGATTCTTCGAACCATGGGGAAAGACAAAAGCCACTCATCCACGTCGCGTGGAAAGAAGAGAAGTCGCACCAAGGTGGAAGATGAGCCTGAGCCTGAAAGACCGCCGCCTGCTCTCCGACCGGACCCAAAGATTGACAACGAGCGAAAATTCGTCATCACCCGAACAGACGCCATGAGGAGAGCTGGAGGCTTGGAGAAGAAGATCGGCGACGAGACCTATGATCAGATGGCTCTCACTACAGGGATGAAGAGATGGCTCAGCAAGCCTGTAATCACGGTCCTCAGCGAGGGCATGAAGAAAAAGGTCTTTGAATGGTGTCAGAAGTTTGACCACTCCTGGCTGGGAGTGCTTTTCGAGGCCAAGGGGAACAGCCTGGTATCCTACGAATACACGGCAACTGAAGAGGAGCCGATCCTTCCCGAGTCCATGTTCGAGGCTCTGCGGGCTTTGGTGATGGGGTTGCCTCCTGACAGAGAAACCTACCAGCGCCTCTGGGGACTTGCTCGGATGGTCACGACGCACTCACAGCGCGCGTTTCTCATGGATGAGCTTCAGGCGACCCGGCCGGAATTTGAGTACTTTGCCGAGGGGAATCAAGTCACTGGTCTGGTTCTCCCTCGATAATGAGGGAAACGCTGTGATGGGGTGGGCAATTACCCCAGGACCTGTGGGGAAGGGTCATGGGAAGGGTCATGGGAAGGAGAAGAAACAGTGGTGATGCACCTCTCGTATGCGGATTGCATCTGCTGGTTTTGAAGCTACTGAAAAAGAGTAAACTCTATTCGCAAACTTTTACCAACCACTTCCTGTTCACTATCACTCATTCCTGTGTTGTTATGACCCCTTACCATCGTTCCTCGCTCTGTCTGTTCAAACCAAACTTTCACAAACATCTCTACATCTTTTTATTCCGTCAAGCGAGCTTGCGATTTGAGACAAAATCCTGATTGCCATTGTCTCACCAGTAGTGCAACAAACCTTTGGTCAGGCACGAGCCAGTTGGGAGAAACCTAGAGCTGCACTCACACCCGGTGGAAATAGACAGTTACAGAAATGATGTCTTTCTCCAAGTCGAGCCGCGGATCAAACTTTCTTCTATGATTATGGAGACGGCAGGTTTGCTTTTGCCAGCATTGGAATTAGTAGTGCTCGCACCTTGCAGAGAGAGAACTCGAGAGGATGACGAGATAACTGTGCTCAGAGGACCTATAGTTACCATCTGTAGAAGGTGGAGTGACACAGCTCAGAGAGCTTTACGTCAACAACTCGGGCTTTAGCCATGTCGCTGCTGTAGGTATATCTACCGTGAGTGGCGTGGACAGAATGGAATAAGCTTCAATATATGCTTATCCCGCTCAAAGGGCACCATGCTTAGCTGGACCACCCAGAGGTCCCACTGGACCTCTCTCACTGACCCTGATGGATAAGATGACCTTGCCAGATTCAACCGCTTTGCGGAATGTCGGCGATATGTCTGCCTAGGAGGACCTTGGACCTTTGTAAAGAGCTTGAATTCCCGGAACTTCTTGGTCGCCGACAATCCAAAATGGCCTTGAAAACCTTGGCCTCGGGCCTCGTCTTGGCCCTGGATGAGTCCACTGCGGTTCTACCTCGAGCTGTGACCGAGCCGTCAGCTTCGGCTTACACGCTGCTCTCAAAGAGCCACGAGCATGCTCGAGTTTCACTGACCTGATGAACCCTCAGAACCAGCATCAGCACCCGCTACGGCATCGATGCCGCCGTAACTGACTACACGAGCTGGTACAGTTCTATCAACCCCAAGCACTACACCGAGGGATGGACCTGGTGTGGCTCTTGTGTTCCCATCCACACCCAGTACCTTGCCGACAAAGATGGAAAGCTGACAAGAACCGCCTATGGCTTCATTTCCCCGGACATTCTCGAAGCTGATGGGTACCGCATTATCTCGTCCATGTTCATCGTGACTAAGTGCGCTACAACGACTGGGGATAGACCCCCCCCTTTCACCTACCGGTTCTGTTTGCTCCCCACATGGAGATCATTATAAGCGTTGAACACGCCGCCGAGTATCAATGCTGACTTGCTTCGAGGGCATTGTGAGCCACCTCCAAGCACGACGGATGATAAACTTCCTCCATCCCCGACTGGCTCTATTTGCAGTTCCCACGGAGACCCTTGTGGGTGCATCATCCAGCTAAAGTTTCGTGTGGTTGCTTATCTTTCATGTAGGGCATTGTGAACCATCCCCTACCACTACTGGTGACAAGCCCCCTCTTCGCCGACGGGTCCCGTGTGCTCTCCCCACGGTGATCAATGTAAGTATTATCTGCAAGCATAAGATCCGAGAACTGACCCTTTAGGGCACTGCGAGCTGACGAACGGCGGCGAACAGCCTCCTGTGAAAACTCAAACCACTTAGGGAGGCCCCAAGCCTACTTCCCCAGGCCCAGGCTCTGAGGAGTGCGAAGCTCATGACTACCATTGGCATTGCCCCCCTGGAGTGGAAGAGCCCTCTTATTCTCCTGGAGACAAGCCTGCCGATGGCAAAAACGGTTCTGGAGACGAAAATGACGGTGGAAGTGGTGGTCCTGGAGAGTACCAGGCTCACGGTGACCATTGGCACTGTCCTGAAGGAGTCGAAGAACCCTCGTACGCCCCTGACGAAGCGCCGGGCAGCGAGGCCAGCGGTAAGCCTAGCGCCGGAGCTGAGAGTAACGGCCGCACACCGCACGGAGATCACTGGCATTGCCCCGAGAGTGTTGAAGAGCCGACTCCTCCTCCTCCTGCTGGTTCCTCCACCCTTGCTACGGTCAAGGAGCCCGCAGCCAGTTCGTGGCCCGAGGAACCAGTCCCTACCGTCGTTGCCAACGAAGGCTCCATATTGGCCGGGCCGTCGACTTGCATGGCCGTTGCTATTGCATTCTTCTTCGGAGCCCTTATGGCTTAGGCCTCCGCGGTATTGTAGATGATTAATTTCGAGTTCTCGGCTTGTTGGTGAGACGGCAGAGAACTAATCTCATTTCCAGGACTCATGCTCCCTGCCAACATAAATTGACCTCGAACTATTGCATACTGTAACTGAGACGTGTCGTCAATGAAGGTTCGGGACGGCCCTAGCCGATGTTAAATGCTCATGCCATGCTGCGAGATTGGCTTTGATCTGTGGTGGATGAACTCTAAAGCGACGTTTCGAGCTCAGAGCTTCAACGGTCCAGCCACACGAGAGGCAAATGTGCCATGGACAGGTGGGAGGCCGTGTGAATCAAGTGATGTTGATCAATGGCTGGGCACGGTGTCCTTGGGGCGCATCGCAAGGCGTAGTCCGGATGTTCCGTAGATGAATGATGGGTTGAGCCTCTTGGCGAATGGCGGGGATTGGAATACGATTTACGAATTTCCATGGAGCGAGCGAGATACGAGGAAATTAATACGCGGATAGGCCGGCTGTGCAAAGGCAGTGAATTATGCATGACGAATATGGCACTATGAATGAGGTTATACAGACGTGGACTCGACCAATTGACGTACCTGCCTCAACTGTCTGCCTAGAACAGGCGAACAAGCCAGCCTGGCAGCGTAATAACGTGTGAATTATGCACCAGATCGGATGAACTGAACGATGCCTCGTCCTCGTCCTCGTCCGTCGGACGTTTAAGCAGTGGATACTGCATGAATGACGACGCGGAGCTCCGACTCGTTGGTGTCTTACGTCATACGCCTCCAGGGGTCGTTGTCGTTACAGGAGGGAACGAGAGGAAACAGCACTAAAAAGAGGGCAGCTGTCATCTGGAAGGAGCATCCCGCCGCAGCCGAAGAGTCGCATTCGCTCCATCGCACGGCAGTCACAACTCAACTTCCACCTTCCAGCCTAACCCGAAACCAAGTCGCGCCTTCCCAACAAGTAGCTGCCTACCTATGACAGCTTGTTGTGGCTTTTCCGTTTCTTGCTCCTTCCTCTTCCTTTTTGCCTAGCTTCTTTCTGCTTTCCTTTTCCCCTCTTCCATTTCGACATCATCCATCTCCTTACAAGTCGTTGACGACTGGGGAAGATAAGCAGCGTCTGGACAATTATCATTATCGTGTCTCACCACAAAGCCCAACTTTGCTTTTCTCACTTTATTTCCGTTCTCCTCTGGGCTACCTATTCTGCGTCATTCCTTGTTTGCGCCACTCGACTTATCCTGTCATCTTCACCCTCCGAGAGCTTGCCCGAGAGAAGTAAATCGTCCAGAAACTCGCCCGATGCGCCTCCGAGATTGATCGCCACCACCACGATACCAATACCACGAGGATGAGCTCCTCAATAGATACAGCGACCAACGGCAACGCCTATGCCGGCGACCACGATCATGTCCTCCGCCCGCGCCCGCGCAAACCCCAACATTCTCAGGTCTCCGAGATCCTTCGCATGTCCACAGCGAGCGACGACAATGGGCACCTCATGCCTGATAATCTCAGCACTGGTACAGCGAGTGGTTTGACTAGGTATACCTCTTTTGCTCTCGGTACATGTCAATGGCCCAGCACCTTCTAACATTGTACAGTGGTCGTTCCACGCCTGTCCCCGAAAATGCGCCTCCGTCTGTCAAGTCCCTTTCCACCGCTCGCAAGCAGGCTCGAGCCGAACAGCGCCGTCGCATCTTTCCTACCATCGAGTTCGCCTCGCGCGTCAGTCATTTCGATCCGGAAAGCGACTACCGAGACTTCCATGGCTTCTTCAACCTCTTCTGGATTGGCCTCGCCATTATGGGCATTACCTCGATGCTACGCAACATCAAAGACACCGGCTTTCCTCTGAGAGTGCAAATCTGGAGTCTTTTTTTACTGTGAAGCTCTGGCATCTCGCTATCGCCGACTTCCTCATGGTCGCTACCACTGCTATCAGCTTGCCCTTGCATCGCGCAGCTCGTGCTGCCAAGCCTGGCGGCATTGCAACTTGGAGTCGTGGAGGAAGGGCTCTCCAGAGCATTTACCAGGTCGCCTGGCTATCCCTCTGGATTGCTGTGCCCTTTTACTTCGAGTGGACTTGGACCGCCCAGGTCTTCTTCCTTCTGCATACTATGGTGCTTCTCATGAAGATGCACTCGTACGCTTTCTACAACGGCCACTTGTCTGAAACAGAGAAGCGCCTCCACGCCCTCGACAACCCCTCCTCCGTCCCCGATCGCCGACCGGCCTACCAATATCCTAGCGCCGACTTCCCCGGAAGCACTACCAGCATTTCTGGTGCCCCAGCGAATACCAATGGCAAGAAGCGCCGTCGACAGCGCAGTCAGCGAAGACGCCAGCAACCGAAACGACTGGCGAGTGATAGCAACAAGAGCAACGATGAGGAAGAGACTCCCAGCGCCGTACAGCAAATCCAGAGCCCTCCTGCGAGTGCCAACAATAGTTCCGACGAAGTTGACGAGCTGCGCGAAGACCTCGCCCGTGAGCTTACGAGTCCCATAGGCAACGTCACATACCCGAGCAACCTCACCTGGTCAAACTACACGGACTACATCCTCTGCCCTACGCTATGCTACGAGATCGAGTACCCTCGAACCTCCTCTATCAACTGGATCTCACTCATCTCCAAGATCATTGCCACCTTTGGTTGCATTTTCCTCTTGACCATTATTTCCGAGGACTTTATCCTTCCTGTTCTCACCGACGCTTCGGAGCGCCTCGACGCCGTTCCAGCTGTATCGTCCGTTTCCGAGACGGCTCTCATTCTTGCTGAGACCATCTCTTGGCTTCTTTTCCCGTTCATGCTCACTTTCCTCCTCGTCTTCCTTGTCATCTTTGAATACGTCCTCGGCGCCTTTGCCGAAATCACTCGATTTGCCGATCGCCATTTCTACTCGGACTGGTGGAACTCGACTGACTGGATGGAGTTCTCTCGGGAGTGGAATATCCCCGTTTACAGCTTCCTCCGTCGCCATGTTTATAGCGCCTCAAGGTCCCGCATAGGCAAGGGTGCAGCCACGGCGCTGACCTTTCTCATTTCTGCCCTTGGTCACGAGATTGTCATGGCCTGCATCACCAAGAAGCTCCGCGGGTACGGTTTCGTGTGTCAGATGCTCCAGCTGCCTATTGTCGTCCTTCAGCGCACAAAGTGGGTTCGCGGCCGCGAAACCTTGAACAATGTCTGCTTCTGGGCCTCGATGATTCTGGGCCTCAGCTTGGTACGTTGCCTTTTCCCCCTTTTGCAACAATTCTAACCAATCTCTAGATATGCGCACTCTATGTCCTTCTTTAGTTGCAATGCATGTGATTTCGGAATAGATCTCTCTGTCATCTCCCTGCTCTGTTGCTTGACCACCTATCCTGTTCCAAGCATATCCATACCCATCCTTTCAGGTCATCAACAGTAGAGGGACTCTGTACGATATACGAAGCGGAGAAACGCATCACTCGTTTCGTCTTTCCTCTCTATGCTACATATCTCTTGTCTGTCTGTCTGTATACATATATCGGTTTGGGATTTGGGGAACAACTGGATGGATTATAGACACTCATGGTATGGCATTTACCACCTTTGCTTGACTAGAAATATACCCATAGGCTTGTTTGAATGCTATTTCTTCTATGGCATCCTTCCTTGGCTATCATCGGTGTTGGAAAGCCTCTAGCACAAGTATCAGTATTAAAATTATCATCATTCGGGTAGTAATGGCAGTACAAACAGTCACAGTCACAGTCACAATTCAGACACAAAGTTGTTCTATACCATCTTTTCGCGTCTACTTCATCTTTCTCATGATCATAGAGCTAACTAGAGTACACCCCGTCCTCCTGTCAAGAACCGGGAATTATGGTAGAGTGCGCGGCTGCTCTAAATCCGACCAGTCCGCATTCATCAAAAGAGGAAAACATGACGACATAAAAGACCTTGTTGCTCATAAAAAACCGAAACCCTTCAACTCCGTTGACTTTTTGTGGTATCCCGTTTCTCATGCATGGTCATTTAGTCGACCTCCTCCATGGCGCTGTCACCAGTGGTGGCAGCGGGGGCGTCGGTAGCCTCAGCCTCAGCAGGGGCAGAGTCATCCTCCTCAATGTTGAGGCCGAGCTGGACGAGCTTGTGGATGCGCTCGGCGAAGCCAGCGGGCTCATCAATGGTGAAGCCGGAGACGAGCAGAGAGGTCTCGAAGAGGAGCTGGACGATGGACTTGACGGTGCGGTCGTTCTCGCCGTCAGCCTCGACCTTCTTCTTGAGCTCCTGGACGATAGGAGACTTGGGAGAGATCTCGAAGGTCTTCTTGGAAGACATGTAGCTGGACATGGAGGTGTCACGGAGGGCCTGAGCCTTCATGATACGCTCCATGTTGGCGGACCAACCGAACTGGCCAGTTCGGATAGCGCAAGGGGAGAGACCAAGCTTGTGGGAGACAACGACCTTCTCGACCTTGTCGCCGAGGACGTTCTTGAGAGCCTTGGCAAGAGACTCGTACTCCTTCTCCTCAGCCTCGCGGGCCTTCTTCTCCTCCTCAGTCTCCTCGAGCTCGAAGTCCTTGGTGATATCAACCAGCTTCTTGCCCTCGAACTCCTTGAGCTGAGTCATGGCGTACTCATCAATGGGGTCGACGAGGAAGAGAACCTCGAAGCCCTTCTCCTTGAGGGTGTCGAGGAAGGGCGACTTAGAGACGGCCTTGATCGACTCACCAGTGATGTAGTACATGTTGTTCTGGTGCTCAGGCATGCGGGTGACGTAGTCGGAGAGAGAGGTGAGCTCATCGCCAGACTTGGTGGAGTTGAATCGGAGGAGCTTGGCAAGGATCTGGCGGTTCTGGGAGTCCTCGTGGATGCCGAGCTTGAGGTTCTTGGAGAAGGCACTGTAGAACTTGTCGAACTGCTCCTTGTCCTCAGCGATCTCCTGGAAGAGCTCAAGAGACTTCTTGACGATGTTCTTCTTGATGACCTTCATGATCTTGTTCTGTTGGAGAGTCTCACGGGACAGGTTGAGGGGAAGATCCTCAGAGTCGACAACACCCTTGACGAAGCCGAGCCACTCGGGGATGAGGTCGGTGGCATCGTCGGTGATGAAGACGCGGCGGACGTAGAGCTTGATGTTGTTCTTGGTCTTCTTGGTCTCGAAGAGATCGAAGGGAGCGCGCTTGGGGACGAAGAGGATGGCGCGGAACTCAAGCTGACCCTCGACGGAGAAGTGCTTGACAGCGAGGTGGTCCTCCCAGTCGTTGGAGAGGGACTTGTAGAAGGAAGCGTACTCCTCCTGGGTGATGTCCTGAGGGTTGCGGGTCCAGATGGGCTTCTGCTTGTTGAGCTCCTCCTCCTCAATCTTGGTCTCCTTGATCTTCTTGGTCTTGGGCTTCTTCTCCTTGCCCTCCTCCTCATCGTCGACCTCCTCGATCTTGGGCTTCTTGTCGTCACCCTCCTCGGTGACCTCCTCGACCTCGGCGTCCTCATCAGGGACCTCCTTCTCGGTCTCCTTCTCGACGTGGAGGTAGATGGGGTAGGAGATGAACTCGGAGTGCTTCTTGATGACCTCCTTGATCTTGGACTCGTTCAGGTACTCAGTCTGCTCATCCTTGAGGTGGAGGATGATGGAGGTACCGCGGCCGAGCTGCTCGCCCTCGGTGTCGGCGGTGATGGAGAAGGTGCCACCGGCGCTGGACTCCCAGACGTACTGCTCGTCATCGTTGTTCTTGGAGATGACGCGGACCTGGTCGGCGACGAGGTAGGCAGAGTAGAAACCGACACCGAACTGACCGATCATAGAAACATCAGCGCCAGCGGTGAGGGCCTCCATGAACTGCTTGGTGCCGGAGCGGGCAATGGTACCAAGGTTGTTGACGAGATCCTGGGAATGTTAGCTTGTGCATTGGCAGACGATGCACGTGTGAAAACTTACAGCCTTGGTCATACCGATACCGGTATCCCGGATGGTCAGGGTCTTGTTGGCCTTGTCGGGGATGATGTCGATGCGGAGGTCCTTGCCAGAGTCAAGCTGGCTAGGGTCCGAAAGGGCCTTGTATCGGATCTTGTCGAGAGCATCGGAGGCGTTGGAGACGATCTCTCGGAGGAAAATCTCCTTGTTGGAGTAGACGGTGTTGATGATGAGCGAGAGAAGCTGAGAGATCTCAGCCTGGAACTCGAAAGTCTCAGCCATCGTGTCGGGTATCAAAGAAAATCGTGACTGCGGGGAAGAATGTTAGCGATCGAGGTGGGGTTGAAAGAGTGTAGATTGTGGTGGGTTGTTGGCCAAAGAGGTTGTGCAAGCGGATGGAGGGGTATGGAAGGCTCTGGAATTCGAGCTCCCAGCAACCGCACTCAGCACTCAATCACGAACGAAAAAGTGATGAATGCGATCGATGATGGCTCAGCAGTCAAGCTGACAGCTTTGCTATCGCGATGCACCAATCTGTTCGTCGAAAGAGGTGCGGCCAGTGAAGGGGAATCGAGGGCGGGCAGCTCGCAACCGTGCGGCTCGATGGTGGGATGGCGGCAGCGCAGCGCAACAACGTACGTACCTTGAGATGGTTTTGACAAAAAGGAAATGCAAAAGACAAGTAGACTCGTCTGTGATTGAGAGTTGATTCTCCGGTGAGAGGGAGGAGAGGATGATATGAGTGAGGGAGAAGGAGAGATGATGTTTGGGAGAGAGAAGGGAAGATGGAGGAAGCAGAGGTCAAAAAATATGTAGGCAGTGGCAGAGGCGGCCTGGCCCCTCCTTCCTTCCATTTGCTTCTCTCACGGTGAGGCTTCCATGGGATTCCACGACCACAAGAGCCCACCTAGCGCCTGCCTCCCTAACAAACTCCCCTCCCCGCCTTGCAGCGCTGACAGGCGCTGGGCACTCGTCTCAGGCAACCACGGCAACCAACCGCCCTTGCGCTACGCTACTGTACGGCAAGTGGCCACCGCCTTGTGCCTGCTGCTGCCCGCCACTTTGTTCTGTATCTCGGGCTCTCTCCCCCTCCTCCCCGCCCTCTAACAGCTTAGCTGTATCAGGTACGTACCTCCCTCTACCCCAAAAGCATCAAGGGACCAGGCGGCAAACGCACGCACGCACGCACCGCCCCAGCTTAGGCTCTTGCGATTGGCTAGATCCTGCTAGGGCCTTCCCACGTTTCCCCCAACTCAAGTCGCATCGCCTCACGGCGTTCATGTGTTGCGAGATCAGGTACCGAAAAGGTACCGAGTCAAGCATTTGGCTTTTAGATAGAAGACGACAGATTTTTTCCTCCAGTCTAGCGAGTCATTGATAGTAAAAACTCGGTCTGCCACAGCCTTGCCCTATGCAAATCTTCAAGGTGGTCCGAGGTTGTTGGTCAAACCCCTCCTCTTCGTTCGAGGCTGAAAGGAATGACCCCTGCTCAAGTTTCTAGTCTCTTCCGCCAACAAAGGTCCCCACCGCCTCCGAACCCCAGCAGCGAGCAGAAGAGACAAAACAACCCCTCGATCGAATCTTCTAGCCAACCTGGATTGTCCCTGTGTATCGCCTATTCTGTTCGAAGGGGCCAGGCTTATTGAGGCCTGCCAGGCACCTTGAAACTGTTTACGTAGATGCGCTCAGCCTCAGGAAGGAGGGGTCAATGGTTGGCAATGCATCAAGGCAGCAAGGCTGAGCTGAGCTGTTGAGGATAAGCTTGGGCACACAAGGCAACCTCACGATGCCCATCCATTGACGCTTCTGCATAGGGTAGCACCTTGATCATCTAAACCCTAGACAAGGATAAAGACTGTAGCTGTTCTTTTTCCACTTTTACCCTTTCTCGTCCGGGGTAGAAAACCTGTCGTCTATCCATGCCTCGTTTCTTTCATTGGTTGTATGCCGAGGCGGAAAGTGAGGCGGATCCTTGTGTGATTCACGACTTGGCTCTATTCCGTGCTTGGAATCACAACAAATTCGCAATCAATGTTCCAGAGCCTTCTCAGATAATCTCGTTTCTGCCAGGGATGCAAACGAGTTTGCCAATTGTTTGCCCATACTCTTCTTGACCGGGGTCTCCATGGATCCCGAGATGTACCTGGTTAGCAACAGCCGCCTGAGCGTGCAACACTTTGTAAGTCGCCAACATCAACGAAGCGTGAGATCCCTGACATGATATCCTCAAGAGCCAAAGCATCTCAAGTGGTGAGTATGTATGAGTCGTGAAGTGCGTTCTACATGATCCCTATGTCCTTTTATACAGGTATATACTACACTCTATTCCACCTTTTCACTTCTCCAACACGCCCCCAACCTGTCTATACTTCCTATCCGCATACACAAGCCCGAACTCCTCCTCTCCCTCCACCCTCACCATCTCCACAACCTCTCCGACCACAATCACATGGTCCCTCACCCTCATGAGCCCGCTCTCAGGTGCGTCCCGCAATACCCGGCACCGCAGGGCAAACATGACCCCTTCGCCCTTCAGCACTGGAGCCTCCTTTCCGGGTTCGCCGTCGGGGTAGCTGTACCCAAGACCTTCCAGATCCTCTAATACATGGCCGCCAACGTTGCCCTTTGTAAAGTGATTCGCCACCCTTGCGCCGCGTTCATCTCCAGCTAGGACATGGACGTTGAACCAACCGCTTGCACGTATAGCATCCAGCGTCCGGCTCGGCGTCGCAATATTGAACGTCACGAGCGGCGTAGGCGAGAGTGTGAGAGATGTGAAAGACGACATGGTCATGGCGCGGGGCCCGTCGCCGGGCTGGTTCGAGGTGCAAACGACAACGCTATGAGGTAGGAGACGCATGATGGAGCGGAGCTGTTCGGGGAGGGGAGTCTCGGTGGTCGGATGGACGGTCGGGGGTTTCGAGGGGGGAGGAGTGCCATGGGTTTGACGTGGCAGATGTGTGATTGCTTCTTATTGAGTTGTCTAAGCCCGCCATATATCAGCTGTCAAGTCCGAGGTTCTAGTTGGAGGGGCACTCACGATGTTGAGTCTGACCTGGTCTTGTTAAAGGCCATTGTAACTGAGGAAACCCCAAAGACAATGCCATAGGCCTTCCACAGCCGTGACATATCGCCCTTCCACTCCCGCAACCTTGTAAAGCCCGCAAAGAGCTCATCCCTCTAGTCCCTCCCCTCGCTGTGACGAAAGCCGTCGCGGCGCCATTGCGCAACGCCCGAGAGCCCTTCATTTCCCACCACGGCGCATCATCGACCATAAACTCTTCTCTAGTTGTTCTCTAGCACAAAAAGACCTCTGGTTTGGAAAAGGTCGTCGATCGTGGGAATTGCCTATCTCGATTCGTAGTCGAAGCTCGTTCCCCGAAAATGACGGAGGGACCTTTAATTTTCTTATCGATAAGGAATACACCCCTGCATCCCACCCTCCAATCCATCCGTCGGCCTCACGCCCCAAATTTTACCCGGTCCATCGACGACGACGACTTCAAGCACCACCCACCGAGACAAAGTCGACGACAACCTCCCCTGCCGTCCAGGGCCTCCAATTCCTCTTTCTCGGCCTCGACCATCTTCCCTCGTCGCAGCGCCTCCTTCACAATGGCCAAGCTCCCAGTCACGCCGGCGACTCTCTCGCCCATCCGCACAACCCTCTCATCAACATCAACCTCATCACCAACACGCTTCTCTCTCGGCCAAGTCCGTCACGCCACCTTTATCCCCCGTCCTCGCCGCCCATACACCTTTACTCAGCTCGTCACCCTCTCCGACGGCTCCGCCTACACCATGCGCACCACCTCTCCCCTCCCAATCTACCGAGCCGCAAAGGATACCCGAAACACACTCCTGTGGCAGCCCTCCGAAAAGTCTCTCAAGAACGTCGAGCTGGATGAGGCTGGTAAGCTGGCTGCTTTCCGAGAGCGCTTCGGTCGCGCATACGACAGTGGTACTGGCGAGGGCGACGAAGCGGACGCAGATGCCGGTTATGCGGATCTTATCACAGGGTATGCGCCAGCGCAAGATGCTGGAGCCATGAAGGACTCTGGGCCCAAGAAGCAGGCCAAGAAGAGAAAGTAAACGACGGCTTGGTGTGGTCATTGGATAGTCGAGGCCATTGCCCACACCTTGATATCATGCCCAGTTCCAATATAAGGGGTATAAATGTGTCATGTCTAAACTACTACTGGCAAGATCCGAGCATTGCGGAGCATGAGGTGGATGGGGAGGTTCAATATGTACAACAGTGTTAGGCCTCGAGGCTTGTATGATATAAAAACACGGTCTCCAGTTCTCGGAAGTGGTCAATAGTCAAACAGTCCCCACGGATTTGAGTCCCTCTCCATCTCCATAACTCGAGATCCCCCGTTTCGCTATAAAATGTAATAATGGTAGAGGGAGCTAGACCAATCGGCTCGGAGAACCTAGTCCGAATCCTCGTCTATCCTGGCTCGGGCGCGATCAACTGCGGTATCGCCCGACTTTTGCTGTTGCTGCTGCGGCTGGTATACAGGGGGTCTGTAGAATGCCGAGTCGTCGTCTTCAGCGTCCAGTTGCATCAGGAACGTCTCCCACTTCTCAATGAGCTGTGACATGTTAGCACTCGACTTCAGGAGTGGACACCACCAGTAACTCACCTCCTTCTGCGCCTCAACCGCACTCTCCAGGAATGTCTCAACCCCGCTCTTGAAATCCTCCACCTTCTCTCGTTCGAACCGGTCAAGCTCACTCCTCATCAATCGGCCCATATCCTCAAAGAGGAGTCGAGCTTGGTGGACCTTTCGCTCCGACTCTCCAACTTCAGCTCCCATCTGGTTGAGTCGATCCTGCTGACTCTTTCCTTGTCTGAGGAGCTTGTCCTGCGTGGACTTCTTCTTTTGCAGCTCTGATTCAGCCGCGTGCCATGAGTAGAATGCCTTCTGTCGCTGCCCAAACGCCTGCTTAACCGAACCAATAAGGCGGATGTACTCCTCGATAATGATACCAAAAGTTAGGACGTCCTGCTGGGCCTGTCGATCATACACGTCGCGGATGGTAAGTTGGAGCTCGGAGAGAGCATCGAGAGGGCCGGACAAGGATGGCGACAGCTCTACTGTGGAAAGCGCATGGAGAGAAGCCGAAAAGTCACCAGCAGCTTCAGCCATCATCTTGCGCTGACCGACCATCGTCTCCATGGCCTTGAGGAGACCCTTGAGCTGATTCTCAAGCGCATCAAGGTAGACCTTGCGATCATGGAACCATTCATCCTGTTCCACAAACTTGTTTCCACCACCAACATTGATACCCAGAGATCCAAACACACCCTTGCTCTCGCTGGGGATAGGTTCTCTTCGCTCCTTGTGCTTCACATCAACATTGAACGCCTCACTCTCCAGGAAGAGCTTCAGATCAGGATCGTGTTGTAGCGTAGCGTGTATCGCGATCTTGTTGAGCATCTTCTCGAGCGCAGCTCGACGGCTCTCGACAAAGTTACTGTCGAATCGACCGACGGCCTGCTTCTCGGGAGGGGGCGGCACGACGATACCAGGGTTGTTGCCGTGAAGAGTGTTGTAAAGCCAGAGGAAATCACGGTATCTGCGCTTGACTTCAAACTCGGGCTGCTTGTATCCCTTGGAAGTGGTCTGTTCCACATGTCAGTACATGGCAATCTTGTGACTTGGGAATGCCTTACCTTGGTGCGAACAGAGTAAACAATGTGAGAACTCGTCAAGTCGCCGACCTTGTGAGGATCTCCCACGGTAATTTGGAACGAGGGCTTTGCGGCCTGCTCAACACTAACACTCGGCTGGGTGCTGGTCCTCACCGCGCTAGGTTGAGCAGCCTCGACAGGCGGGGGCGCCCTAGGTCCCTTTGGTCCATCAAGCTCCTCCTCCTCGATGTGATGAGGATCCGCAGGTCGTCGCTGCTGCTGCTGAGGCTGGGGCATGGTGGTACGAATCACCACCTGCTCCTTTTGCGGAGGCACCGGAGGTGCGTCCTGGGCAGGGGCATTGTCGTCGGATGCGGCACCGAGAGGACCGAGGGGATCATCGACAGCTTCAAGGCGGGTGGGCTGGGCGACGAGGCGACGCGGACCGCGCGAAGGACGAGGGGCTGATGAGGAAGCAGAGGGAGCTGCCGACGACTGTGAGGCCGAGGCTTCGGGCTGCGACGCCTGTTGGGAGGCCTGAGACGAGTCGGCCCAGGGTGACTCTTCGACGTCCATTGCTGATAAGTGTGGTCACGAGATCTATAAGTGAAGCTGCTCGTGCGATTCGGCGACCGTCGTTGGTCGAGTTGGTTGAGAGATGGAGGTGATGCGATGTTGTAGCGCAGAGGAACATGGAAGCTTGGGGAGCATGCGCGAGCGGACGTCAGCGGAGCCGGCCCCACTCACCCCCGTTGAGGTACGTACACATCTTCACCAGGTCCTGGCAGACTCTGTTGAACTTCAAGGCAGCAGTATAATGTGGAAAGATATCATAGTTGTACACGTATTAGCTATTGAGTTTTAGAAATTGCCCCTAGTGTACATGATCGGTATCCCTCAGCAAGATGTAACTGGTTCACTGAAGGGGATCTTGGAGCTGCATCTCTCCCCCAGCTCTACCAACCACCCGTCCACCTCCCCTTTTCCCAGCTGCTGGCAATGATTCCTTTCAGCTCATATCTCGCTTGCGTTTCTTTCCATTCTCCGTAGCGGGAGCAATAGTCAGTGTCTCCCGTCCCAATCCTATCCCAAATTGGGCAACAAACTTCTGCCTTTGATGCTGCTTCGCCGCAGCTGGGTTATTTCCCTCTGGCTCCTAGCGCTCGGGATCGTAACAGCCCCCGACAATTACCAGATTCATTCGTGTGAACTTGACCTTCATCACCGGCGTCTTCTTAGTAGGGAATGCGCTAATCTGGTCAGGAGTTATCATGACCTCCTTGCTCTTCTTCTTGTGCGTTCCGCCAGTCGTTCCGCTTCCTCCAGCCTGTCCAGAGGTTCCTGACGCGATACGGGAGGCGTCGCCAGCTGCATTGTTCGCGTTCGCTCCATCAGTTACTGTCGCTGCAGCGTCATGTCCAGTCTGCTGCGAGCTCGCCTTCTGAGGATCGGCCGGCAACTCAACATCCCACAGTCTTACGGTGCCATCTTGGCCGCCCGACGCAAGCACATTGGACTCGACACTGAAGCTGAGAGACCAGATTCCTCCCTTTCCATGGCCACGAGATCGCTTGATGCGTGTCCCCTTGGCGATGTCCCAGAAGAAAATGTTGCCAGCACAGTCAGCACTCGCCAGAATCTTGCCGTTTGGTGCGCATTCAAGAGCAGTGATGTAGTCGTTGTGGCCGGTCAGGACACGAACACAGGCTCCAGTCACCACAGACCACATTCTAATTGACTTGTCTGTTTCATCTGATGCCGAGAAGACGTAAAGGCCGTTGGGGTGCCAGGCAAGCGCCGAGATGGATGTGTCATGTCCAACAAGCAGTCGCTGTGGTGAAGCGTGATCCTGCATCCAAACTCTAACAGCCTTGTCGTAACCACCACTGACAAAGTAGTGCCCTTGGGGGCTCCAAAGTGTTCTGAATGCGGGACCATCGTGAGACTTGTAGAGACACAAGCAGCTCCATGACTCCAGAGACCAGAGACGGATCTGGCCATCGGCAGACGCTGAGAGCAACAGCTTGGGCCTGGTGTCAATAACCGGATTCGACTTTCCTTCGTCGCCAAAGAGCTTCTGAGGAGGACCGGAGGCGGCATCCGAGAAGGAGACGTCGTAAACGGGGCCAGAATGCCCAATCAACTTGCGGCTGTTGAACTTGGCATCCTTCTCGTGGGCATTCATTGTCGGAAGAGCCTTGCCATCCAGAGACCAAACTCGGATGTACGAGTCAGTCGTTCCAGCGGCCACCATTTGCCCGTCATTAGAAAAGTCCATACACGCAACACTGTCAATAGTCAGTATCGGCCATGGCGGAATAGTCACGGACCAAGAACTTACCTGCCAAGCGTGTTGTGAAAGGTGAACATGCACGCGCTCACAGGCAATCCCACGCCTCCCGTTTGTCCATCGATCTTGAAACGGTCGCGATTCTCTCGCACCTTCTGCATCTCCAACATGATGTCTCGGGGGCGGGACGGGGGTAGAGGTAGATCGGCTCTGTTGGGTGCATCGGCGCTCTCTTCGCGCTTGATCCTCTGGTCGAATTCCTCCAACAAGGTAGGTCTGCCTGGAACTGGTGGGTTTCGTCGCTCCTCATCCTCAAGTTCAGCACGCACGTCGTCACGAAGGTCTGGGTCCATAGGCAGCGGTCCAAGCTTCAGAGGTGCAGTTGGGTCTAGCACATCCTTGTTGGACAAGCCAATGTTGACGCCAGGAATACCCTCATTAGTGTCGACGTCCTCCATCTCCATATTCCTTGATCTCCGGTAAACTGCTTCGAAACTGAATGGCGTGATCGGTCCTCGGGCCGTGGAGTCAACCTGGCAGTAGGATGCAAGGAGTTGTCTAATCACGGAACCACCTTGATCGGATTCGCGCTCAAGGAAGTTGAAGAGATCCCCGCTGGCATGCTGGTTCAGGGGGATTCGGTACTTGTTCTCCCGATAGAGCTTGGTCATGGGGTTCTCGTTGACATGCTGAGGTAGTGTAACGGTTGCAAATGTCTTGAGGTCATCTGCGTGAACAGGTTGAAAATGAGGGCCAACTTCTCGGAGGAAAGTCTTGGCATCCTCAGTGTAGGAATTGCTGACAAGCTCCAGGAAGGAATAGACAAAGACTGGCCAGAGAAGTTTTGACAATTCAAACTGGAGCTGTCAGTGACTAAGAAGTGAAAGGTGGAGAATGATGTTACCTTGTAAATGTCCAGGTTGTTCTCAACCCATTCCCGCAGAAGGTTGAATGCTCTCTGGTACTTCTTTGGACCGAGGTTGGCAAGCTGGTAGATGGGCTTACCATCTGGACCCAGATGCTTGGATTCCTGACGAAACACCTCCTCGGTCCTGTTGAAGCCCCTCTTGAGCAAATAGTCTGTGACCTATACATCATCATCTGTCAGCCTGGGACCCAGCTTGTGGTACATGAGCAAGACAGCGGGTCGTGTGCTCAATGAAAGAATAGCATGAGAGAAGGGAGAAGAGCCGAGTTTTCCTCCCGAGTTTGGTGCCTGTGCCGAATATCCTTTTCGACTCTTGCAGCGATGCTCTCATGATCAACCCAGGATCGCGCCAAAGTACCGTTGCGGTTCGCGACCCAATGAGAGTCCCAGTGACAGGGCAATCAGTCGGATCATGAACAATCAAGAGTGAAGGCAGACGCCGCAACCCCGACAGTAAGGCAACTCACTCCTGTCCCTCCCGTGGTGGTCAAGGATGTGCGGCGGTGAAGTATATCGAGGTGGCGATAGCCCAAACATGATGCAGAACAACCCAAAACCAAATCCAAGGCACATAAACAAACATGAACTTACTATTTGGTTGAGGTTCTGATTGGACATGGCACCTCCAGTAGCGCCAGTTTGCCCTGTTGTGCCGGTCGTTGTGTGAGCCGGGGCGGGAGTCGTCGGCGCAGGCCCTTGATATGCGCCGGGCGCAGGCGCACCGGGAGTTTGAGCAGGCGCAGACATGCTGTTTGTTGCGCGAGAGAATGAAGAGTAAGGGAGGATAAGAACTGTATGCCCGCGGACTGGGGCTCTCTAGAACTGGTGAATTCTCTAGAGATGGCTCATCTCATAAGAGGATGAGGTGCGGGTTGGAGTTGTGACCCTGGCCCCACGGCGTCCAACAGGATGCGATGAAGGCGGAACCAGGCGCAAGTCGTCGATTTTGATGCAGAGAAGGCGGACAATGAAGATTCGAAGCTCCCTTTAGTAAAGGATTGAAGAAGAGATGATAGAAGATACGCGCAGGCAGCGTTGATGGAGAGCCGAGTTTGAGGCGATGCTTTGAGGATGAAGGTGAACACGGAAGGCAGGCTGAAGCGCGACGGAGAAGCGCGAAGCGCATTGACCCGAAGATTAAGCGAAGGAGAGGCTCACCCCAGTAAGCTTAACAGTCACAACTCAACTCCCTCAAGATTTTCAACAAATAGGAACTTTAAATATTATATTCGATCTTGAACAGGAAATTTCTCATATTTGGAAATTTCACCTATTTCTACACTACTACTTATTACCTATTCCAGCCATCTTGAACAGCCTGGAGTCATCGTGAGGAGGCGCACAGACCATGGTACGTACCACCGAGCCTGCAAGCTCTCTCTCGCACACGCGAGACCTCCGCCTCAAGTTGACCATCAGAAAGACAGAAACTGACGGGACGAAATATCAGCGCCTGGGCATGATTAGATTTGACCTCTTCTTGGCTTCCCGCTACACGTCCATTAAGTCTTTTACGATCACTGCAAATTTCGCCGGATAAACGCCCACCTCCGTCCCGGGAATTTGATCAACAGAACCAACTCTCACATCCGTACCCAAGCATCGCCTTGCACCACGGTCTAGGCTGTCACCAAACGTCAAAGAAGATCACTTTACAATATGGCTTCACCGGCAGATGTTGTTATGGGTGATGCCGGGGAGTCCAGCACACAAAAGCCATTCACCGTCGAAGAAAACATCAAACAACTCAATGCCATCGACCAAAGCGCCGTGCAACTCATGAGCCACACGGCTACTGCTCTCAATGCCCTCACGACACCCTCCTCTGGCGACGGCGCCCCGAACACAGACCCTTCAGGTGAAGCGGTCAAGCCATCATTGAACCCCCCCAGCACAAAAGGAGGCCTTCCGTTCTGCCACCGATTCTTTTCTCACGACGCTGCACGCCATCGATGTCAAGATGAAGCGTCAGATCTTTGCTCTGGAGGAGGCAGGCATCGTCAACCTCGCCAATCCCCAGCGTCAGGAGCCCAACGGACCACCTAAGGCGTCGCTCAAGCCTAATGGAACCGGGGCTGTGGGCAACTTGGACGTGGGCTGGCTGAACAGTCGGGGAACGAGAGTGGAGAGGGATATGGAGTCGGAGCTTTGGGCTAGGGCGAAGGAGGTCTTGCAAAAGGAAGCAGCAAAGGACAATTGACGAGTGAAAGATATGCTCAGCTGGATTTTCTCCATGTCTGATGTTTCTTGCTTGGCGTTGGGGTGGGATTTGCAGTATTCACGTCTGAGTGGTGGTCGGGATATCGGGAATCATTTGATAGAGGCTCAAAGCAACCAATAAATATCCTTTCCACTTTTGGCACGCGTCTCTCTGTCTATTTAACTTGCCTTCGCGCCTGATATTCCATGCCTTGAGGCCCTGAATGTATGTACTCATGAAAGCTTGTGTTGAGTCGACCTTGCCCTAGACGTTCGGTGCATCGGGCTGCGTCTGATGTTGAGTTCCCGTCGCTAGGTGAGCTTGATCGGGTTGGCGAGGCCAAGAATATGAGTTTCTTCGAACACTGCGTGGGGACCAGGATCTGCCCCTAGACCTTTCCTCTTCTTGCTCGTGACGAGTGGAACGGCGCTTTCTGCGTGACATGAATGTTTTGAACGCGAAGATTAAGCAAACAGAAACAATACATGACAAGAAGGCCAAGAAAAATATCCCCACAACCGTGGCGGCGGAGGTTGCGGTCTCTTCTCCACGGGTAATGACAGTCATTGTCAGGGTTAGGAAACTTCTGGTTGATAGAGATCGATTTGCAAAGTGTTTGCATAAAGCAAATCGCAACGTAGCATGGAGCCAATGAAATAGTTGGAAAGTCTCTGGCTACAAAGTCGCTGATTCAATGTCAATACCGGTGAGGACGTGATTGTGCAGCATTTTGGTCAGTCAGTCATATCCCAAGCTGCCAAGCTGCAGGGCGAGGGAGAATGACGGCCATGATTCAGCGGTCATCGGGAGAAGCAATCAATATTCGCGAAACCCTGCTGGAATAGGGAGTCGGGAAATGAGGACAAGGAATAGGACAGCGAATAGCCAAGGCCAAGCATCGGAGCCAAGGTGTATAGCCTCCTGCCACGCAAGCCGACGGGTCGACGGGAAGTGGGAGGGGGTAATTAGAAGAAGGCGATCTGTTCACGAGAGATTATCCAGGGCGCAAGGCTTTGAAATCAAGAAGTTTGAACAAAAGGCTTCACGGCCGGAACTACGCATATAGATGTGATTTCTCCGGCGCGGCTCTCTCGGATGCACGTTGGCTATGGCATCAACACACGCTTTCTTGGCGGGGTAAAAGCTTCCGGGCTTCCCCCGGCCCCAGCTTGTTTCTGGTGGCATACACCATGCCCAAGAGGGTCCAAGCATCCATGCACCGGACCGCCAAGGGCCAATCACGGATCGTCGCAGTGTAATATGGCAGCTTGCCCTCGGGCTCTTGGGTCTACCGAAGCCTCCGGAATGACGCCCTCGCGGGCCAGTGGCTTGCTTCAGTTGCTTGCAGCGGGTGGTGGAGGCTTACTCAAGCTATAACATTGCTCCGGCCCTTGTTTTGCGCGACTTGAACCTTTTTTCCCCTGTGTAACCTTTTGTCGCGGTTTGTTTTTCCTTCTTCAATTCTCCCTAGAGGAGCTTCATTGCTATCTACAGACGGTCATTGAATTGCTCTGCCTTGAACACCCCCCGCTGCTCGCTTATCGTACATCCGTCTCTGTTGTCGATATCGCCCACCTCGTGCCGTCATAGCCGCTTCTTTTCACAGTGACGATCCCCCACCGCCGGTTGCTGCGACGGAAACGGCGTCGCCAACGTTCGAATTTCTTGGAAGAGCCATCGCGAAGTTGAGAACGCGATCCAGAAACCAGACGCCATCATGGCTGTTAGCTATAGGGCGAAAGCCATGACGGCTCCCTCGTCCTTAGGGCTGGTAATTGCTTTCTTTGGAGCTGTCGCCCAAGCCCATGAGCACGATACGAGCAAAATCCCTGAAGGCCAGACAGTGTCTGTAGAACCTTTGGTACGCTCCTTGCAGTATGAACGATTGCGATTGAGTCTAACTGATAGTAGGATACTGTGTTATGGATTCACATCTTCATACAGATGCTGGCTTACGGCGTCATATTCCCAATTGGCATGGTTCTAGGTGTAGGTGACCACACGCCAACGCATGACAATAAGCTGACTTCTTCTAGATGACCAAAAACCGATGGCATGTCCCGACCCAAGCCGTTGGCACCGTCCTCGCCATCCTTGGCTTCTTCCTCGGCCACGCGCACAAGGGCCGCCAATTCATCCCCAACCACGTCCACGGAAAGTTCGCACACATCCTCCAGCTGCTCCTGGTCGCGCAGGTCTTCATCGGGGTGTATCTCAAGCTTCATTGGGAGAAGGGCATCAACGGCAAAATTCGAAAGATTGTTCGCCCGTGCCATGGCATCATTGGCAAGGCAATGCCCATCCTGGCGTGGACGCAGATGATCTTTGGCGGCATCACAGCTCTGGGCTTCTGCCAGGACTCACACACCGGCCAATGCGCGGCCCACTTCATCATGGGAGGTGCTTTTATTGCATACGGAATTGTCCTTACCATCCTCCTTCTCGTCGGTCAGTTGTGGATTCGAAGCCGCGAGCGCTCGCAGGAGTTTTACGACAGTGCCGTGATAGCTGCATGGGGCTGCGTCAATACGTTTACCGAGCACCGCTGGGGTGGCCCTTGGGTCAAGAATGACTGGCAGCATACGACTATGGGCGTCATCTGGTGGTGCGCTGGTCTGGCTGGTGTTTGGCTGAGCAAGGATCGTGACGGACGCCCCAAGCGTAACTTCATCCCGGGATTCGTGATTCTTATTACTGGCTGGGCTATGTCTGCCCACCCGCAGGATCTGATGGTCAGTGCTGCGACGCATACCATGTTTGGATATACCCTCATGGGCGTTGGATTCACTCGAATCATCGAGATTGCTTTTGTTCTCAAGGATGCGCACTCTATCTCGGAAGATGGCCGATCTGCCAACAGCTTCCAGTTTATCCCCGTTTTTGTAAGTCAACAATATCCAAGACCAAGCGCATCTACTAACATACCTAGCTCATGTATGCTGCCGGCTTCCTTTTCATGGGCGCCACCGAGGAGCAGATGAATCTCGTCGCCGGTTCTAGCATGGATCACGTCTCGTACATCCTCATAACCTTTTCGTTCGCCTCGCTGATGTTCCTGTTTGTCAACATGCTCATTCACCTCTGGGACCGGCTTGCACACCCTCCGCTGAACACCAAGGATTTCGACACTAGTCTCACACACGCGAACGGTCGGGCTGTAGAGGATGGGCAGATTCGAGATGCTGAAGAGTTCGAATTGGATGGACTCACGAGCGACGACGAAGACGATCCCAGTCGACGGATGCTCGGCCCCAACAGCGAGGACAGTGGAAGTACCATGGGCAGAAATCACCAAACCCGTGTTCAATAAGAAGGAAGGACCTAAGAAGCCCCAAGAAGAGGCTTGAAAGACTCAGAATACGTCAAGGCAAGGGTTCTTATACATTGGCTTACACCCCTCTACCTTGACGCAATGTTGCTGGGATGGGTGTAAATGATGACGCGACCACGCTACCTTTTGGAAATCTGATGATAAAAACGGTACGGGAAAGGATTTTGTGTAAAATAGATGCTATCTAGATCTACATATTAGGCGTAATATTGAATGGGCTTTGAATATTGAACACTCATGACTTGTCCGCTGTGATCCTCATCCTCAACAGCGGCCCCACTCACATGTGGGTGTTCTGGAACATCGAGATGCTCGCTTGGCGGGGCTTGGCGCGTTCTTCACCGAAAACTCACCGAGATTCTTGACCGAAAAACGAACTTTATCGCAGAATCTCCATCGCCACATCCATCCCCATTCCTCAAACATTGACCCCCGTCAAGACCAACCGCAATGCCGTCCGTCAAGAACCCCAACGGCCCCTCCAAGAACCGCCTCGCCGCGCGCGCCTCCAAGGCCAAGAAGGAGCGGCGCAAGCGTTCCCTGGCGCCCAAGGACAAGATCGCAAAGGCGGATGCGACACGGGGCGCGAGGGCTGGACTTCTCCCCACGAGCGGACCTCGGGCCAAGGTCAGCGCCAAGAGGGCGCGCAAGATGGAGAAGAAGATGGGGTATGCCTTGAAGAGGAAGCAAGAGGCCGAGGGAGAGGCTGAGATGAAGGGTGAGTTTGTGTTGGGAATGTGTGCATGGTGTTGATGACTGACCTTGGTTTTGTAGATGCGCCTGTGGAAAATGAGGGAGGAGACAAGGTCGAGGAGGTTGTCATGGGAGATATCCAGTGAACGAGTGTCATGTCACGACGAGCGAACAAGTTACGACAGAGATGTTGATTCCGCGACTGCGACTCTATCCTCGATACCAATCTCCCTTTTTCAGATGATTCCCCAGACGAAATCGACATGACGACCAACGTATAGACAGGCGGCGCCGGGCCACGAAAGGACTTGGACGGACATGGACTAGGACATGAAGAAAAAGGTGGTGGGAGAGACACCAACGACCCTGTGTCAGGCGCACAATGCCATCTTTGGGGGAAAACCGGTGATAGAATCCCCAGCCAAAGCAATGAAACCCGATGAACCTTTTTCAACCATGTGTCTGAATCCCTTTCTACCCTTCACACGTTGTTCTTGTGTCTTGTCTAACCGGAAGTGTTGCGCTGCTTAAAGGCAGCCTTGACGTTCTTAAAAACGTCCTTGATGCCGCGCTTGGCGGGCTTGACGGGCACGGTAGGCTCGGTGGGCATGGTGGGCTCGACGGCCTCGACAGGCTCGGCGAGATCGCCGCCTGTGTCAACTGTTAGCATGACGATCATTCAACATGGGTGAGACTGAATACTTACGGACGCTAACGCCGCAGAAGAGATCGACCTCGCCATCGAAAGAAACTTGCTGGTTGTCAGTTGTCTCGTGCTGTTTCGACAATCACTGACACTTACCGACGGAGGAGGGCTCCGAGGGGTGGCGCCAAGCACCAAAGAAGTCATCTGTTATAACTGTCAGCTCAGTGTCCTCCAACTTGATGATTACTGGTACTTGCAAGTATCAGAAGTACCATTGACCCATCCCTGGATGGTCTCGAAGCACTCAAGAGTGTCTGGGTTGCTGTCCGAGTACTCAATGGAATCGGAGCTGTCCGAGTAGAAAGCGTACAGATCCTGCTCGGGACCCTGCTCGGGACCCTGCTCGGGACCCTGCTTCTTCGACTTCTTCAGACGTCGCCAAAGGCGCCCGGCGCCCTCAATGGTCATCTTACCAAGAGTGGGGAAACCCAACCAGCCAGTCATGATGAATGTTCGTAGGATTGTAGGAGTTTGGTCGTTGAAGGAGTGTTGTACCGAGAGAGCGAAGGAGTGTGCTCGAGAAGATTTGTGGGATCTCGAGTGTAGGAAATGGTGAAGAGGAGAGAAGAAGGGATCACGAAGACTTCGAGTTGGAGAAAATATTTATGTGATTCCATCCTCATTGATGCCATTCATCCCTTCTTGGTGTATTGCAGACTCGGTCGTTTGGGGATGCCGTTTACTCTTAAGGAGAGGGGGATAATAGAGAACCATTACTAAGTCCAAACGAAAGGGAATGCCTCTAATGTTCTCTTTCCAAGTTGGGAATGGAGTCAATGCCTCGAGAGCATCTCTCGAGGGAAACGGTGTTTGCGGCCATCTCCTTTTTCGGTCTTGACACTCCAGGTCAGGAGGCAGTTCAAATATTCCCAAATGATGCAGCCATTTCGAATTGGAGGAAACAAATTTGAAGCTGAATTCTATTTGAAAAACGGTTTTCTAAGTTGTAAGAGCATCGTCGTGCAGTGTTGAGCTGCTCTCATCGGTATCTGGATGAGGTCGACACTGGCGGGACGGCAGAGACGAAAGGGCCAAGCATAAGATGCGTTTGCACGGCCGTTTAAACAAGCTCATGGCGCCCACGTGGAAAAATCCAGCATATCATCCCAGCTAAATTTTGATGCGAGCCTTGGGGCCGTGCAGGAACGGTAGGTCATGTGGCTCGAGGGACAGGAAGGTCGTCGGTGGACTGACTGGTAGAAAAGGGGGAAATGGCCTCTTCAATTTACGGCCCTCGCCCAAGCCCGGCGTTCGTTTTATTGAATTCAGAAAGATTCATGCAAAGCATTCCCGGTTCAACATTACCACAGCATTGGAACCTTGGTCGCGAATCGCTTCATTGAGCATCGGGTCACCACTCTATACAAATCAATAGTTACAATTTCTAGACACCTACCTGGTTCCTAGACAGCTATCATGAAAAGCAAATATGTACCCCTCTGATTGTTCCAAGTTCAAATCCCACATTCCATCAACTCATACATTCCGCCATCTCCATCCTCAGTGCACAATCGTCCAGGCCTCTCGGTGTCTCTCCGTCCTTAGGTAGGTCGAAAAGCAGAACGCACAAATTGATACAGATGATCAACCTCCTTGTTCCCTCCCTCATGAGCGTTTCCTTGCTCGTGAACGCCTCCATTTGCCACCTCCTGTGTGCTACCAGTGCCGAGGACTCGGGCGAGTTGCTCCTCCAGTCGCTTGACCCGATCCTCGAGTTCCTGGTTGTGACGCTCAAGCTCGTCCTGACGTCTCTTGACTTGGGATGATATGTTGGGGCCTCTGCGGAGCTTGATCATGGTTCGGGAGGGTGGCATTCGAAGCGAGGTAGGAGTCTTTGTCGGAGTTGCCAAAGTCATGGCCGCGCTTGGTCCTCGGCCAACGGAAGGGCTCAAGGGGGTGGCAGGAACTGGGGTATCAAGGTTCATCGGAGTCAATAGGGTTGTTGCTGGTGCGCTCTTGGGTGTTGCGAATGGAGTCGTAGGGGTTTCAGGTGACATCGGTACATCTGGGTCGGCCGTAGTATGCGAGACCGAGTTGGCGTGTGTCCTGGCGTTGTTGATTGGAGTCATGGTGTGGCCGAATCTTCTACAGCCTCTTTTGACGCACTTCCATAGTGCCATTCCCTTGACTTCCATGCCCTCAAACTTGGAGTTCACCCACACTTCTTCCAGGAACTCGTCGGCGGTAGTGTGCGAAATCAAGGTGGAGTGCGTTTTGGCGTTGCCACGTTGATTGTAGACATTGCCGAATTTTTTACAGCCTCTCTTGGCGCATCTCCAAAATGTCTTGTCCTCAGTGACTTCCATGCCCTCCAACCCGGAGCTCACCCATACTTCTGGAGGGCACTCATCGTTGGAGGCCATGTCCTCTTCGCTCATGGCGTGTGCGAAGGAGTGAGCATGCTGCTTCAGCTTCCAGAAAGCGTTGAAAAACATCCCGTACTTTGGGCAATTCTCGTTCGCGCATCTCCCACTCGCTCCTCCTGCATCAAAAACTATCCCAGGCAGCGTTGGGCTTTCATGCTCGTCAAGGAAACAGGCCCCGGAGACCACTGTCCGGGCCTGGCGGTGCTCCGCCCCAGTTATGTGGCTAAAGAAGGTTTGAAAGCCGGAGAATGTGCCCCCAAACGAGAGGCAGCCAGGGGCGTTGCATCTTAGGTTTCGTATGGCTTCTTGCTCGGCGGCCAGGGCTGGGCCAGGTTGCATGCTGTCCACGAGGGCCTGGTTGAGCTTAGCGGCTGAGATGTGGTAGGAAACATCGGTGTGTCGAGCGTATTCGGATCTGCATCGGAAGTTGAAGCCATACCGCTGACAGCAGGGCTCGCAGCAGGCAAAGATGTCGGAGGTGACGAGCTGTGAAGGCGAGTTGTTGTCCTGTTGGTCTTGGCTCGGCACGACAACATCTGTGTTTCCCAAGGCATCGAGAATTTCTTCAGATTCAGCATCGTTCTGGTGAGCTGGCGACAGACGAAAATGCTCAAGGTAAATCCTGTAGGTCTCGAAAGGCTTCCCAGCCATCTCGCACTCCTCATCATCGCAGTACCACTCGATTACATGCCCACTGTCACGACCGTGTCTTTCGAGGGGAGGAGCGGACGCAAAGATGGCCCTGCACTGACCACAGGCATACTGGCCTTCGTGCCATCTCTTCTGATGCTTCTAGCATTCTTCGGCGGAGCGAAACACGAAGCCGTCGCAGCCGACGTAGGGGCAGCAGAGGGTGTTGACTTCTGCAAGGTTCGGGCATTCGGCTACAAAGTAACCTTCAGGCGGAGTTGTGGCCTCCTCGGTCGAAGACATGGCTGAGAGGTGAGCAGGTGGTGCGTGGTGAGTGAGAGACTCAGTGGTGAACTCTGAGCTGCCTGTCCGGAGCCTGAAGTTTGGTGAGCGGGGGAAAGCAGCAGGAACAAAGAAAGTTGCATACCTCTGAGCGATGACAGCAGTGTGAGTGATGTTTAGGCTCTCGTTCTTGGGCAACGGTGCGTGAGGTTGTGATCTGCGATCAGGAGCGAGTGAGGCGTTCGTGGTGCTTGATCGAATTCACTTCCCCTCAACAGTCACATCCAAAGTGTGCGAAGTTAGGGCTTGAGTGCAAACGGAAGGCAAAAGGCAGAACCAAACAAATTCCCAAAAAGGCAGGCACAATAGTTCACGTAGACACGAACTATTGCCGAGTTCCGTTGTGTGAAGCAGAGGAGAGGAGTGACTTGTTATGCACCTTGCGTTGCCGGGTAACTTGGGTATTGCCACTCATAACAACGGGATATCAAACGCCGTAGTAAAGGGACCACCCGTGAAAAAAAATAAGAAACAATTTTACGTAAATTGCATGAAAAGCAGACAATACAGGGAATTGACAATGTAAATGACTCTGCACATCATGAGAAGACCCTGACCTGCGTCCAAGTTTACCTCCGGCGATCATAGTATCAAGTCAGGGAGCCCCTCCCAGAAACAAGTGCACTATCCGGTATGGTGTAGTGGCTAACATTTCGCGCTCTCATAACCTGAGGGATTAGTACCGCGGAGCCCAGGGTTCGATTCCCTGTACCGGAGTTTCTTTTTGCAGTCCCTACCTCCTGGAAAGAATCTCACGAGCATTTGTTTGCAGTGTATTCGTGGCCTTGCCTCGTCCTTTTTGCCGTGAAAAAGATCTTGGTTGCTTTAGGTCTCTGGTTGCCTTGTTCTTACTTTGATGGTTGTAGTCAATCCCCTCTGAAGCCACTGCTTGCTCTCAATCCACAATCCAGTCTCACTGGCATCATTATAAAACACACTTTATTACCTAGATACAAAGGAAAGAAACAAATCAACAGGTAAAGATAGAACGGGACTTTAATGTCCCTGAAAATCATTCAATCCCATGCTGGTCCCTCATATGTCGCTTCAAATGGTCCGGTCTGGAGAGTGTCTCTGTACATAACTTGCAGGGAATCTTTCTCATGTCAATCCCCATCTCGGCGGCCTCCTTAGGATGCTTTGCCTTGTAATGTCTGTTCAAGTCCCGATTGCACTGAACTCTTTTGGAACAGAAGACACACTGAGCTTTCTTGTTGTACTTGCGTTCTGCCCTCCTGTGTGGGTTGTTAGCAAGGCTCCAGGAGGCGCCGAGGCGTCCGACCTTTTATCACAAGGGCGGGTGCCGGGTTTTGCCTTGGCCCGACGTCTTTGTTGGCGCTTCTTCTTGGGGGAAGAAGCGTGGGTAGGTGTCGGTTTTGGCGTTGGACCAAGGCTTGGTGGGAGCAATTGCTCTTGCGGGCTGTAATTGGTAGAAAGTGGTGAAGTGCTGTACGCCGAGGAGAATCCAGGCGACTGTGTAGAGATGCTTGAAGAGTTTAGCGTAGCACCTGGTGAGTCTTCAGTTAGTATGGGCATCGTGTCTGGATACCAGGTCGTGTGTAGTGTATAGTCAATGTCTGTGATCGGGAGCTGAGCGCTGAAGTTGAACAAGAGTGGATCGATTGGATCAGATAGGGCGTTCAACCGGTCGGTTTCTTCTGTAATTTGGTTTCCCAGCTGGGTGTCGGCAGAGGCTGCGTCATTCACGTGGCTGTTTGTGTTTAGGAGAAGGCTGTTTACCCTGGATGCAAGGTCAAGCTCGTGGAGTACTTCCATGAAGTCCACTTCGGGGTCGTCCATCCTGGGTTTGTGTTGAGGGCGAGAAGCCCCGTCGAGTTTTGTAATGTTTGTTGAGTTGTGAGTTTGAAGCTTTGTTGTTTCGATTGGTTAGTCCCTCCAAGATTTGGGACCTTTTTCCGACTTATCTAGGTCGGACAATCTGACTGTATTCTAAAGTCAGATGTCTTGTAGCTTTCACAAGATGGGATGGAAGATCGTATGGTTACCAGAAGTGGAGGGAACCGGCGTCAAACAATCCATGGTTGCTCATCTTTGCTCACGGCTGGCTGATCTTGTACCGTAGGGCACTTGCCGAGTGGTGGCTTGGTTCATGTTGTCGATTTTCTACAAGGCACCCGCCGATGATGATTTTGTGCAACAACCGAGTGGAAAATAAAGAACATGGGCCAAGTCACTAGTCGGCAAATGACCTGAAGTAGCTCGACACTCGACGGCCTGTTCGCAAGCCTGTATTAGACAAACACTGACCATCTTCATCCGGAGACTTACGGTGGCTCTGGAAGTGCAAACTCTCAAAATAACGCCCCAAACTCGTACCGCCAGCGGCAGAGCAAAGG
The DNA here is from genome assembly GCF_023522795.1 of Fusarium solani. Classification (NCBI taxonomy): domain Eukaryota; kingdom Fungi; phylum Ascomycota; class Sordariomycetes; order Hypocreales; family Nectriaceae; genus Fusarium; species Fusarium solani. Next base: position 2,171,336 of record NW_027072147.1, on the reverse strand, counting down.
GTTTCGGTGGTGTATGCTTTATGGTTATTGTTATAAGTTGCTAACACCACCGGAGACAGCTCCAGCCTTCGAACTCCTCGCACTCTCATTCGTGAGGTTCCCACCTCTCACCCTATCATCATCATGCACGATTGAGATCGCGGGGATGATGTCGAAGGCTGGAGCTGCCTCCGGTGGTGTTAGGGGTGAGAGGTGGTGGGTGGGCCTGATCCCGCTCGCGGAAAGGGTGCGAGCGGGATCAGGCCCTAGATTAATTATGTAAAGAGTGAAGAAGAATAGAGTAGGACAAGAATTGAAGAGTAATACAAGAATGAAAGACAAAGGAAATAAAGGAGGGTGGGTGTTGGAAGGTTGTGATTATTGTTTGATGAAGAAGAAGAAAAGTCGTGAATAGTTCGTGCGACAGGCCATGGCATTTATCCATTCGCAAAGAGGCCGGCAACGAAAGACTTGGGGGCCATTGCCAAGAGGAGAGCTGCAGCATTTTCCAAATCACGTCGTGATTGGCACATCCAGAAGCCCTTTGCATATGGTCTCATGAGTTGGCTAAACGCCACTGGTGGTCGGCCTCCCAAGCCTGATCAGTCGTTTCTGCTGCAACTCCGTCCAAGATGGTGAAAGATGAACGATTTTCTCTTCGAAATGTTTCTATGGGTTCCAGAACTTGGACTTTTCATCATCTACATGAGTTGAATTGCTTATGGTTGCAGAATGTCGTCCGCCAACAAAGAATACCAGCACTTCATTCCCCAGTTTCTCCTCAGGAACTATTCACATCACTTTGTTTGTCCACAAGCCAAAGGACCTTCCAAGAAATGCAAGAAACACAAGCACGAGAAGGGCAAGTACCCAGGCGATCCCGTCGTCAACAACCTCTGCCTGACGTCCGAGCCCTACACACTGAAAGAGACACCAGTGACCCGCGTGTTTGGGCAGTTGGACATGTACGAGGACATGGAAACGTCACCAGACAAGAAGCATCGTCGCATCGAGGAGATGCTTGGAAAGATGGAGTTTGAGGCTAGCAAGATCTTTCGCAGGATCACTACGGCCTATGGAAAGGGGCAGCCAGATATATGGCTGTCGCGGACCGAGCGAAATCTTCTACGCAAGTTTCTCTTCTTACTCAAGTACCGTGGATCAGGCTTTCGTCGACGGTTCTATCATGGGGATCCAGAGAGCTACAATTCAAACGACAAGGAGCTACTCCAAGACTACATGGAGAAGCGCGGGTTCGAGAGCCCTCTGGACGTCTGGTTTCACAATCTCGAGACCATCATGACGCTTGAGATGGACGCAGAGATGAAATGGGTAGCTGAAATCAAGAAGCGCATGTTTCACACTGATGCGATGTGGTTCATGGCGCATGTCCAGTGCAGCTACATGGCCATCTGCATCCCCTCCAACCCAGATGAGGAGTTCATACTCTCGGACAACAGCTACAACGTCTTTGAGGGCCCCAGCACCTTTATTGAGGATGAAGAAACGGGTGAGCGGACTGGTTCCTTTCACGCTGCCTTCCATGAGTTTGCGCCCATCTCTCCACGCCTGATGTTGGTGCTGCGCTCACATGCGTTCCCGGTGCCCGAGGAGGACAAAATACCGAGCGTACGGGAACAGCGCGATGATATGCGAAAGCAGGGCTTCGAAAAATTCTTCGGAGCTGACGTGAAGTCCATGCTGCGCGATCTACCTGTCAAGAAAGCGACAAACAGCTACAGCGAGATTATCGACGGAGTCTCGGTGCTCAAGCCCGGTCACAGTCAGAGGCATAGCAAGGACGACCGCTTCTGCTTCAAATTCTTCCCGCTCGAGACTGTGCACGTCCGAAAGATCAATGGAATTTTTCTAGACAACTGCTACATGTGCTCTAGCATCGTGTTTGGATCGCAGGACGCCTTTCTCAAGACTTTGGACTGGTGGATGACTGAGCCTTGCATCACCGGCAAGACTGTCCTAGGTGAGTACGAGCATGTTCATCTCAAGTATCTCAAGAACTTGGAGGCTTTTATGAAGTCGAGGGGATGGGGTAAGGAGCTTGTGTATGAACGGCAACCGACCCCACAGGTACGGGACATGGAGAGTTACCGACTTCGGGAGATCGAGTTCCATCGATGCATAGAGCGTATGGGACAGAATCCAGAGCTCTTCAAGGATTCATTCACGGAAAAAATGAAGCCGTATAAAGAGTTAGGTAACGTATTCTCTCCCAGTCTTCCAGGGGGGTGACACTAACAGAAAAATATAGGCGGGTCGTGGATGACGTTATTCTACGACCTACACCAGTCTAAGCTCATGCTCAAGTTGCGCATCAAGATTGATTCTTGGAGCCAGGGAGTTGATGAGGCCATCAGAGGACGGAACCGGACCTTGCTGGTGGAAGAGTATATAAATCTGCCATGCCGCAGGTTCTGGCTGTATCTGAGGCTGTGTCGGTTTATGGTCTTGACCGATGGGAACCCTGGATTGATTGAGGACGCATTGAGCTCTTTCCAGGGCGGCATGGAGGATGAGCTCACCTGTCGTAAGAATTTTCATATCTCAGTAGCGTCTGTAACTGACCAAGTATCGGCAGTTTATGATTCCCTGCCATCAGTGGTCTTGAATCACTACATGTACGAGGCCTCTATGATGGATCAAGGCGGGGAGGCGAGCTTCATGCGACAATATTTGAGATCTTTACGGGAGCGAGTACGACCAGAGTAAAGGTGAGAAGTGGTGGTGGATTCAGGGGTAAAATATGGTGTCCTATGGAGAGTTGACGGTGGAGATGCGGAAACCATGTCACTGTGATCACGGAGCCAAGTGGCAGCAAGTCAGCCAAGTGGCAGCAAGTCAAATTTTACCAAGTCCATTAAATTTCTAGCTAGTTTATGATTCTCCAGTTTTCATTGTGTCTTTTGCTGTTGTGGCTGATTCTCTCTATTGGAGAATTGGCGAGCCAGAGCGCTGTTCAGGTCCTTGGCCATGTGATATTGACAACTGACCTTGCTTAAACAGCTAGTTCTTCTATTGCCCAAAGCCGTTGTGCTCCTCTTTGCGCTCCTCAAGATGGTATCTTGACCTGTTTCTCCTTGAATCAGTCCTCATGTTGTTGTAGAACGTTTCCAGAAGAGTTTGTCACGCAATCGTCCATGGGCAGCTATCCAAGTCCATTCCATGTTTGATCGAGTGACTGAGCCGAGGAATTGAGCAGCCAGCTTGCGCTGCACCGACTTCTTTTCGTCCTTGGTGAGGACCGAGTGTGATCGGGGGTTGCAGTCTCGATTGGGGAACTCGATAACAAGACAAACTTGTTGCGCTGGCTGCTTGCTTGCTCGTCGAAGAAGTTGTGTTTCGAGGTATGGTGGTGTTTGCGCTGAGGCCGCCGAGTCGATCTCGTCCACCGAATCGCTGATCTGCGAAAATTCACAGTCAATCTCCTCCTCACATAGCCCCGACCTCTTCGGAGACTGCTTCGCCGGCCCCTCTGAACTGTAACTCGTCTTCCCACTTTTCAGGACCCCATCGATCGCAGAGGAAACTGGAGCTCTGGGCCTGGACCTAGCCCAAAATGGTTCATGTCATCTCCTCATGGTGGCCGGAGATACCTTGGGTCTCTCGTTGTCTGCCGTCCAACCGTAGCGGTGCTCAACGATGAAGCACACATTGGCTTCAACTTTCATCTTCGCCCGCCTATTCCGCTGCTTCTTCCCCCAGCTCAAAACTGTTCAATCCGTTCATACTCCTTGATCTCGCCGTAATCCTTCAGTTGGGATACTTCCCGCGCAGCACATCACTTGAATCACCACAACGAACCAACAGTTGTGGTGTCCCACGATGCATCGCACGCTTGGCAGTGGAGGGTGGACAAAACGTTGTTTGTGGTTCTTTTCTGTTGTCTGTTACCCATTAGAGAGCCGCATAGTTTTCTCATCAGCTCAATGTCCAAATGGCTCGGCATTTCCCCCGTGGACATGATTGACCCGAACTCGGAAGTTGGTCGTTATCAACCGGATGACGGCCGCGAGAAGCCAGAGTTCACGGCGCGTCATGGAAAGCGTTTCGCGCCTCGTAGTTGCGAAACTCCTTGGTAGACTCATCATAGAGGGTGATGACCCAGAGGAGGCAAGTCATAGCTGGAATCACGCCCAGAGAATGGGTGCTTGGCACCTCCGATTCGCCGTCGATGTTTCCTTTGGACACCCACAAGAAGTTGTTGTGAATGCAGGAGGGGTTTGCATTGTTTTACGGGATTCATTATCCTTGAATCCCATGATCATGACGTTGAATGCCCAAAAGTAGGGATGTGTCCACGTAGACGGAAAAATTCGCTCCCCCTATCCGCAAATCAAGAAGAGAGCGAGCGATGCAGAAATCGGGAGCATCTGAATCGATCATATCGCACTGACTTTATGTGCTGGATCGGCTCTGGCAGTGATAGTAGTGGTGATGGTAGTAGTGATGATCGTTTCTGGCTGTGGGCTGTAACTGATTCCGGGGAATCTGCCATGTCGACGTCCAATGTGCATGTATGTTGAACGTTCAAGGAGATGTTGGGCGCTTCGGGTATGGCATCGTAGATAACAATCAACGCCGATGGGCCGTCAATGTCTTTCTGTGGGGAGCCTCCGTCCGTGATTTCGGAGCGCTACTAGGCCTTATGGCTCAGCCCCAGCTCCAGGCAGGTCTCATTCAGTTCTAGACGAGGAATGTGACATGAACTGCATAGTGACGGGTTCCCCAGCCGCCTAGTTTAGAATCGCCTCTCGATCTTGGGGCGAGTAAATGTGCATCGAGTCGATCTCAACCCAAAGTTCGCTCGGATGGAGACCGCGGGCTCCGGCCTGTGTATCGTGTTCGCCAGATTGGCGATTATTGTGGGCTGGTTTGCTCGTCAGTTACAGAGCGAACATCTGTTTCAAAGCGAGGTCTCTCTCTCGTATGGGTTGAATCGACCCCGAGGGACCCGGCCGGAGCGCTCAGAGTCGCCGGCTCTTCTGTGGCGACTTTCTCTGGGCATTTTGGAGGGCCTGTGTTTGTCGACGTTGTTCAGTGAAGTTGCCAGTGGTAAACTGTGTTCAGCCTGGATCAGGTTGGTGAATCGAACCATCGGCTTCCCGCGCTGACCCTTGCTGAGAAACTTTGGCTTGACCAGGCGGTGCGCCACATCATTGATGTACTGGTACATCATGATATATTGGCGATTCGCATAGGTTGTGGGATCTGCAGGTTCGATTCCAAACTGTGCTCTTTTGTATCTTGGTCCAGAACTCCTCCCCTCCTAGGAGCCTCAGGGTGTCATGTCGGGGGCAAGCTTCTTCGGTCATCTCGATGACAACGGTTGTTCACATGGAGACGTCCCTCAGCTGAGATGTTTGTCCCATCACCTTTTGGGTCCAGATCAAAATCGCTCCACGTCACCACGTGGAAGCGCGTCGACAACGGGGCATGGTCGTCTTCCAGGGTGTCAACAAGGGCCCGGGCTTCTTCAGGCGAGCCAAAGAATGGTTGTCTGTTGTATATTCTGTTGTGTCTTGCGGCCAGATCTAGGTCACGACATGTTCATGGTGTTTCATGAGGGGGTTGTTGTTCAGGGAATAGGATGGGTGGAATTAGGGATGTGTTTGTCGTAATATCGAACAAAGAGTACCATGATCTCGCTCCAAGTCGGTACATTCTCTTGGTCAATGTAGGAGGAGCCGATCCAACTGTCTCGCTCACCTCACTCATTGGTTGTAGCTCTTTGAGGGTCTTCCAAAGCCCTCGTGCAAAAGCCGTCCAAGGTAGAGCACAGCAATGAGAAGGGGCTAATGAAAAAGATCAGATTCTGCCCAGCTAGTGCAGCTTTCCTTGGAAGAAGCCTGATGAATGTTATGCGTTGTAAGAAGAGCGGCGGCGTTGAATGATGTCGGGCAAAGTGTAGAGTTGTCGGTCAACTCGCGGCTGAGGTTTCCGTTGCGTGCTCAATTGAGCAGGCGATGGCACTGGATCTTGGTCCAGGCTTCGTTTTTGATGCTGTGCCGCTCGTCCCGTGGTCAACAAGGACCTCACCAAGCCGTTGGGTAGGGCTGTCTCGCAGCGCCGTCCAGGCTTGTTTTGTTTAGTTGCTGAATGGGATACCCAGGTCCGTTGTATACAAGACCCTGCGAGTGGTAGAAGCATAGCTGCTTTGATGCTGTCTTTCTGGACAGTTGCTTGAAATGGATTGGAAGGAATTTGTGGTGGTTGAAGCCAGATTTAAGGACCCGTGGCTCAATGGTCCAGAAGTCAGGGGGAGCACCCGGAAGAGATCTCCTTCCTGGCGGTTTTCGCCACGACAGCGACAGTTGCTTTCAGGGGAATGCTTCTCGGCCAGGAGCCGCATCTCTTCATGTGTCCGAGGGTGAATGTTTTGTGTGTTGCAGCTTGGCGCTTTCGGCGCGAGGTAGTACGTCCTCGACAAGGAGATCCCCTATGGGAAGGAGTTCGAGGCTGGCTTGTGTAAAGCGGGATTTACATCGATACGAGCTCCCCCAAGGACACAAGAAGCTACCTATCAAAGGCAGTTCGCAGGACAGGCTCGGTCGATAGAGACCTCTTCGTTCAGGCGTCGTTGGATATCAATGCCCAATCGCAGACGGCGGTACTCTCTCTTGCCAGTCTTTCGCTAGATCTCGTAAAAATGCCTCTGGGACTGAGTCGAACTTCTCTTTCACATCGTCCACAGCCGAAGGAAGCAGGGCTCGTAACATGAGCCTGTTGAGATCTATGGTAAAAGTGCAGCAATGAGGGGTAGAAAGGGTGTCGTGGGAAGGCTGAATGTGCCACGGCTGCAAGCTCTTCTAGCTGCGATGCACCTTGCGGAAAGCAGTAGAAAAGAAGGCAACATCGCTTCGGAAGATAATTTGTGATGGAAAGTAGGGAGTGTTACCCAACTCCAAGGTAGGCGGCTGCGCAATCTCCGGAATCGTGGGATTGATCTTTGGGGCATTCGTGAACATCTTGGTTACCCATTGATCCTTGCTAAGATGGTACTGGTAGACAAAGGGGTGAATCGCGGGATGTGTAAGGACGTTCAGCCAGTGTTTGGCGGAACACGTCGAACAGCGAGAGCAGAACGGCCTTGGGACGGCTGCTATTTCGATGACTTCTTGACGGTGAACAAACTTGTTTGTTAGGGGCTCGCAGTCTTGATCCCACAGCTCAAACGAGGTGTTTACGTCTCTCACTAGATTCTTCCGAGGCGTTGGACACCGAGGCCACGAATCATGGGCTCATGTCCTTGGGTAGGTCGCTGGTAGGCAAAGTGGGGGAGATCCGAGTGTATCGGGAGGTTTAACAATCACTCCCGAAATTTGATCCACGGTCAAAGGCGGATCCGTTCACGCGCTCAAGGACGCAGACGGAATGGACTGTCTGTTCGAGGGGCTAATCTGTGTCGAGGGCCCGGTGAGAGAACAGCTGAAGTGGACGGAGTAGCCAAGTCATGGTAAGCTGAAGAAGCTGTCGTCGAGACTGAAAGCGTGTGATGGCCGGGAAAACTCAAATGCGATGATATTTGAGTTCATCCTTGATCTTGGTTGAAAGCAATGGGATATGAGTAGATGCCAGAACAAGGCAAGACCATTGAAGGTTAGCCTGGCAGGAAAAAGAAATACCAGTCTGGAAAGGTACCCTAATTGGCATCAAGGAATCCTCGGGAGCTGGTACCGGTGGTGGATTGGGTCGACAGCTGTTGTTCCAACGCGCTCGTCTTGCGCCTTGTCTTGCGCCTGTCGGGTCCCTTCAGTGCTGCGATTTGGAATAAGTGACGATCGAATTGGCTGCGGCATCTAGAAGACTCCAGCGACGGACGACGCTCATCAGTCGTCATGGCTTCAGTGAAGCTTCAAGAGCAAGAGTCGAATCGTCGTCTCATGGTGAGTGATCGTTGTGAAGATTGGCCCATTCTTCAGATAGTGCACTCTCCCTCCCGTACACAGGGACATAAATGCAACCGTTTCGGCAGCATCCTCAAGACACCGATCGATTCCGTCAAGATCGCTGGTTCGGCGCGTGTTGACTCTGGAGCCAGGTCGGCGGTACATGATCCATGCCACTTGCGAGCAACAGTGAGTAAACACCAGGCATCGAGGGTTGTGTGAGGCGTTCTCTCGTGCCTCTTGCAATCCGAATTATGTAAAAGCCGTCGACGGGAAACCCCACTCACTGGGCGAGTCGACGCACATCTCATCGTGGGCAGTGAGGTTGGCATCTGTGACGGCGCAGCTTCCAAGCAGCCTTGCGGACTTGCTCAATCTCCAAGAAGAACTGAAGACCGGTGAAGTCTCCGCTTTCCAGACTTGGTAAAGCGGCAGTGAACATCGTGCGAGGACGCTGATCCTGATGGCTCTTTTCGTTCAGAAGGCACAGGGCCTTGTGAGGGAATAGAAAATTATGGGCCGGCTGGACATGCCATACCTTCTGACAGATCAGCATAGGCGATGCGGCGGTTCGAATTGGAATTTGTCGCTAGATCTCCTGGGAATTTCAGGGTGGACAAAACAGTTGAATGGTGTTTGGTAGCGACCACGCTACAGAGATGAACTTTTTGGTTAAAGTCATCTCTTGTTGTTTGTGAGGAAATAGAATGTAATCTCTCATGAAGACCAGCCTCGGACATGCCAGCCTCGAGGGTCTCAAAGGTGGCTGTCGTACTCAGGGAGCGCGCTGTCGCACAAAACTCGTCAGGCTCCCTCCCAAGAGGTCAGCAGGAAGAACAATCCGTCGATCTGGAAGCGATGGAGGGCCTAGAAGTAGAGCTCTTTTAAGGGCGCCAACTGGAACATATCTCCGCGTTGTGGGGAGAAATCACCTTCGCAATGTTTGCGTACAATCATGTGATGGGAGATGCGCCTAGCAGGAAGTCAAAGACCTGGAAGAGAGTGTCATGAGCCAAGGGCCACCGCTGCTAAACACGGCGAAATCTCGTTGACGAAGAATTGCTCTCCACGTCTTCAGGGGAGATGCCAGCATCCAATCTGGCTCGGGGTACTGCTCAAGTACTCGCTCAGGAATTCGATGTGTTGGTTGATTATATATAGATTGAGAAGTGACCAGCAGGAATAGAGGAGGCACTTCGATTTCGGTATTCTCCCCGGTCATGGTCGTGCGGGCGTCTTTCGCACCCCTTGAAATCTTCGTTGGAGATGCGCTCCACTGTGAGCAGAGTGCTGTGAGCGAATCCATCTTCAATGTAATGGCTCGCCCCTCGCTTCGGGCTCCATCTCCCGGAGGACCGAAATGATGGCATAGATCTCACCAAAGGAATCGAGACTTGCAGGCTTCTCTCGGTGGATTTGCCTGCCCATAGTGGCAGCCACATCCAGCGCAGAAGGGGGCGTTGTGGTGGATGACTTGACTGGCAGCCGAGAAGCTCGGGACTGTCTGACGGGCCATGATACGTCTGGCCAGGGCCCCAAGACGACGGCTCTGAATCCGTCATGAGTGCAGTCCAAACTCGTTTCGGGTTTCCACATGCCGAACTGGGCGGACAACTGCCCGTGGGTGTCGACATGGCATGGACCTCCTCTCGCTCAGTTTCTGGCGTTCCCAATATTTTGAGAATTGGACGTTTGTGTGCAGAGAGACCAGCATCAATCTCGTCTCCTCCTCTGGAAGGAAACCGAAAGAGATAGGACATGGACCCAGTCAGGACAATGGTGTTACTCGGCGGCAAGTCCAGAACATCGGACGGAAGCCATGTGCGAGTGGCCGCGTTGGATGGGGGTGCCCCAGATCTGGAACAGCCCATGAGAAGCACAATACTCCTTGAATGGCTCGGGAGTCGCTATTGTTGAAGACTGTAGCGAGGGGCAGAGAAGCGCTCTGTAACCCCTGTATAGTCAACGCAGCGCAGTGGCCAATGCAGCACACTTTGGGTGGGCGTCAACTTCTGGGTAACCAACCCACGGGACCATATAGTCCCTGTAGTTGCCTCCCAGGAAGGCCCTATCGTTATGGGCTAGCATCTGAAAGACGGAAAACAGGTCAAGGCTTGTAGCCTCCTCACGCCCGCCTTGTGAGGCCTAGTATTCGTAGACAAGATCTGGGCAAACTTGTTGGAGCATGAACTCGAATCGCTCGGGTCGCCCATGTCGACCATTCATCATAGGTTGCGCGAGACGTACTCCTTGGAGCGTGCTAGCTGCGTGTGGGCCAGGAGAGTCACTCCCACTTCAGCTTCATGAATGATCGCACTCGAACGGCTCAGGGTTGGACAGCAGCCACGTTGGTCTTGCGAGTTTGTAAGGTGCCGAATGTCCATGCCATCCAGACCCTCGACAAGAGTCGACATCAGAGCTGAACTGGCCCCATTGTTGGCCATGTAATGGAGTGCCGTTCTGCCACCCGAGTCACTCTCGTCCACCTTTGCGCCGACGTCGACGAGCGATCATCAACAGCCCTTTCAGTATCCCGAAGTTCAATCTTGCCTTGTCTGGCACGGACAACATTGGAATGAACATCATATGGCTTCATTGCAGTGCGGTGCAACGGACCTCCTCTCTTGTTTCTCAACTGCAGTTGGGTCTCGTGGCATGGTAGCCCTTCTACTGGACCTTGCAGAGCCAAACATTTGGTGAGACGGGGAATGGCCCGGATTGTGTGTGGTGAAAGTTTGTGGACTGATGGTGACTCTACGGCATTGATGTTTGGCCGCAGGACTTTGCTTCATCTCAAGAGTTTCTTGACACGAAGCATACTTGACGTAGGGCATGTGTGGGATGTGTACCGGGGGGTGTGTGTGACAACGATTGTCGTGGGTTGTGTAAAGCCTGGGAAGCACAGATAGAGGAATGGGCATGAGGGGACCAGATAGCAAGGTTGCGTCGATTCGGGAAGTGGACTGCGAACGTGTGGTTCGAATTGGGGCAGCTCAAGGCCGAGGTTGTGACAGCAATTCTGGGTTACCGCAGCGTCAGACCTAGAGACATGCCTAGTCATCTCGAAGGCCGTTGAAGAGTTTAGTGCAAAGTGATGAGAGTTGATGCAACACTCTTTCCTCAGAGGCTTGGTGGGAAAGACGCGGTCGATGAATTCGTCAAACCAAACAAGAGGGCGAAAGGAACAGGGCCAAGCAGAAGACGACGAATTCGTCATTGTGGTGGACTGGTTCGCGGAGAAAGAAAGCCCCATAGACAAAGAACGGCCCACAACGAGTAAAGGTCATGGCCAGCCTTGCCGAGTTGTAACGCACGCTTCTGTTGTGTGCCAGACCTGGGCTGTGGCTTGCCTCCAAGAGAAGGCTTGAGTTTGGTACCAAGTCCAGACCCAACGGACGACACCCGAAGTCGGGATTCCAGACGCAAGGCTACAGAGTGGAATCGCTTGTTGGTGGGTTGTCCGGTGATATAAATCGTCACCTTCTCTACCGGCTTCTTCTCCACCTTCACAGCCACCTTCTCTTCCACCTACACCGGCTCAATGTTGTCGTTCGGGGTATGTTCGTCTAGACCGTCGATTGGTCGTGTTTTCCGCCTGAAACATGACATATTCGTTTGCCATGCCATTGAAGTTACTCTTGCTCCATGGGTCAAGTTCGAATCATGCAAGCCAACACAGCGGTCAAACTTCCATAAGAGGGACCTGCGAGCAGGAAGGGGAAACACGCAGGGATGATAAGGCGGGTTTTACGCTCCGGACCAAGGATTGCGGCCAGCGCGTCAGAGCGATGGGCAAGTAGATGTGGTAGGGAGTGTGAGAGACTCGAGCTAGAGCCCAAGATGGGAAGTATGCCTGGATGACACTTCCTGGTTCTTGCTTCTGGTATCGAGAAGACTGATCCCATCGAACAGACGACAACCGAGCTTGAATGAGAACATGAGATCAGATGGAGAGGCACGCAAGCTTGCGCGATCCACTGAGTCCCAGACCAGCGTGTAAGTTGGAGTGCTCCCAAGTCGGATGGATAGATGTGACTGGGTAGGGGTGACAACAAGTCGAGCCGGGACCCAAGAAGGGTTAAACAAGTCCGCGATGGCTGAGTCCGTGTGAGACAAGCCAGGGCGACAGCCAAACTTGTCGGTTGGATGACTGCTAGTGGGAGGGGGAAACACGCAAGCTAATGAGGTCGCTTTGGTTGCCGAACCAAGAACTACAGGGTGCTGATGAGATGCCTCTGGTTGTTGAACCAAGAACTCGGGTGCCAGGAAGCAAAAGATGAATCGACATGGTGGATGACGAGCAATGATTGACCACGAGGTGGGCATTGCTCCGGCACCATCTGCCTAGGACCCGTGCAAAAGAGCCCTATGACCTCGGCCAACCTCTTGGAGCCGAGCTCTTTCGAGTGGTGGGTAAACTCATATGGCAGAAAGTGTGAGAGACTCGCCATAGAGTTGGGGAGGTGGAATGGCGTTGATGAGATTCGTGATGCTCCTTGATCCGATCTTCGATCAGTTGTGTTGGAGTTCCACTCAGTGGGATGGGAGGGGTAACAACAAGTCAAGCTGAAGGGCAAGGAGGGGGCAAGGCTTTGAAGAGGAGCCAAGAGTGTGAGACCGAGTCTGGTAGTGTGTATGTGGGTGAATATATATAAGAGTGTGTGATGGTTGTGCTGGTTGATGAGGTTGAACTTAGAGGGGGGAACTTGGATCTTTTATGGACATTTCTCCCTCTCTCTCTTCTTCCATCTCTCCTCCTCTATCTCTCCCCCTTCAACTTTTCCTTCGCTTCCTCTCTCTCGATCCTTTCCATCGTTAGTCACCACAGACCGCCTTTCCGTACGTTCCCGTCAGGCTCCATCACGAGCTGCAAGCAAACATGCCGAGTCCCGTCACGCCCAACACACACATCAACTTTAGCATATTACATCAGACACGTCAACTGCCGTCCCGCGTTTCGAAAAAAATGCAAATTAATTAATCACATGTAACGCCTATCGCTCCCTTGCTTTCCCAACGGCACGGCCTTGTCCACCGTCGCCAGCGCTACGTATCCCTCCTCCGCGTCTGGCTTGACGTCGCCTATGCATAACCTCACTTTTCTAAGTCTATACGTTCGATCTGCTCCATCCTCCATAGAGTTCTCTCCTGTAGACGCACTCGAATACGGATTATCCCGTATAAATGTCGTTGCGTAGTCCAAAATATCAGGTCCTCGTCTCTTCACACCCAAAGCCGCAGCAGCGAGGGCAGACAGAAACATTGCCAATGACGCAACGTATAGCATGGCCAGCCACGCTTTATCCACGGCGAGAACCCTCTCGTTATTCATCTTGTGACCCGTTGCCGTCAGTCCCGCAGGCGCGGCTCCGTGCTTTGCGCCCGGGGCGGCAAACTTGTTGAACTGCGCCGCGCCGAGGGGCGTTAGGGAGGCGATCCAAAAAGTGTTGAGCAGCTGCGTGAAGCGCTTGGGAAACGCCTTGTACCCCCTCTCCCAGTCCTTCTTCGATCCCGAATTCCACGCGTTGTCCCATGTCGGCGTCACAGCGTACGGCTCATCGGAACTGAAGAGGTACAGCTCCATGGGAGACGGCAGGTAAAAGCTCCCGTTCCGTCTCGGCTCCGTCATATTGACAAACATTTGCAGAAAGGCATGATCCATCCTCTTCCCCTTTGCCGCGCCCTGCAAATCATCGACAAACGTCAAGTTGCTAGGCTTGGTGCCGGGAGTGTACCGGATGCGCACGGCACCGCACTGCGAGTGGTGACACTCAATCTCGACCTCGACAAACGTCGTGCCCAGCTCGCAAAAGACGTTTGTGAGCTTTCCCGGCTGGTAGGACGTTACTTGAAACAGCCTCTGCTTCGTGCCTGACTTGTCGGGATTCGACGTCTCGATGATGAGCCCCTTTCCGTTGGAAAAGTCGCGGTGCTCATCAACGTAATCCCTCCAACCATCCAGATCCATAGAGCGATTGTTTGCCGTACAACTTGTGGTTATGTACGACGTGTTGACTCTGAATGTGTAATTGAAGGCTGGGAGGAAGGGTTCCAGGGGTTTCACTGGCAGTCCAACCAACGACGAGTACACGTCAAACGAATCCTTCAAAGTGTACCACTTGTCAACGTCGACGCCAAGATACGGCTCAATCATGGGTATCTTGACGTTGCCCCAAATGTCCAGCTTGCCCTCCTTGCTCTCGGGCGGAGTCGCAAGCGCGGCAGCAAACGTGGCAATGACGGTAGAGTTGGCAACCGACCCGTCGGCCCCATAGACGGGCGGCAACTCAGGACGCACCTCGAGATAGCTGCAGTTCCACGGCTGCTTGTGCGCGTTGGGCACCGTGCCCAGTACCCGCAGCGCAGCCTGACCTCCCAACGGCGAGAGCGCCCAGAAGACGATGATGAGGGGTGTGATCAGGTTGACCGACTTGAGGACCAGGGGTGAAGTGACGGCACTGAAGGTGGTACGGCTGCGGAGGAGGTACTCGAGGCTGAGGACAGAGATGCCGCGCTCGAGCTTCCACGCCGCGACGGCGGTCAAGAGGTTTGTCGCAATGGCAGCAAACACGATGGGGAAGATGGTAGGTCCGTACTTGGCCAGGTCGTACAGGGTCGAGACGGTACGCCAGCCGCTCTCCCTCAGTGGTCTCCCTTCGTAGTGACTGACGGCACCCGCATAGAGAAGAAATGCCAAGGCTGGGATGGCCAAGAACAGGTCAATGACTAAATGCCATATCATCGATCTCCTCTTTGATAGCTGTGACTTGCGAGTCGCCTCGGCGTGTTCCCTAGCGTTCCTCCTCAGAGTGTTGTCGCTCGGTAGACCAAATTGGTCATGTGCAGCCGACACATATTCATGGCTCGTGTATTTTCGATCGGCAGGATCCGTAGCGTCGAAGTCGGTGTTGTATGCATGTTGTTCTCTCTGCCAATCTCGACCAGTGTAGGCAGTATCGTAGTCAAACGGCACCTCTCCCTGCCTCGTGACTCGATCGTCAGGGCACGGCAGCCCCCTCGCAGACGGAGAATGCTCAGAGCCGAGGGGCACCAGCCCGTACTCTTGTCGAGGCATAACGGCAGCACAGCAGGCTGCTGGCCCATGGATGCAAAAGGAGAGATTGCGGGAGGAGAAGGCGGGTGCATTTTTTCCCAGCAAAGCAGCTGCCCGCGACAGCTCACGCTGCAAGGCGCCGCCTCTAGAGGCTGCCTTGGCGCAACAGTTTTTCGCACAGAGGACGGCGAGGGCGGCGGTATTGGTTGCGTGAGAAGATGGCGTTCGGTCTAGACGCCTCATGCGACGCCAGTTCAGCTGGCGTAGGACTTGACCACGCAAGCAAACAAGGTAATTCCATGGTCAAACGGGCTCAGCTATGAAGCCCTAAGGTTCTTAGTTGGTCGAAAAGCGCAAGTTCAAGTTCTAAAGCATCTGCTATTGGATATCAAGATCAAGATCGTAGGAGGTGTAAGCAGCTAACTATCCGTATGGTTCTCTCTTGGAGTCTCTAGCTGCCTTGTGGTGGCGTTGCAAGCCACTCCTACAAATGCAACTGCGAAAGAGGCGAGGCTGGGTATGGATTGGGTCTAGAGATGTGACCGGTTTTGGATCCAAGAGAGGACGTGTGTTTAAGCTTATCTCCAACCGGCAGCGTAAGTTTACTGTCGTTCAGTAGCTCAAACCCTCCTCCGTATGC
Organism: Fusarium solani; assembly: GCF_023522795.1. Classification (NCBI taxonomy): domain Eukaryota; kingdom Fungi; phylum Ascomycota; class Sordariomycetes; order Hypocreales; family Nectriaceae; genus Fusarium; species Fusarium solani. The sequence continues at coordinate 2,155,759 of NW_027072147.1, read as the reverse complement.
TTCAGCCTCAAGAGAATCCATTCCTATGTTATATCCCGTCACGATAAACATGCACAAGTCATGAGAAACAAGGACAGCAATATTAGTGTGCAACATGTATTTACAATCTATTTACGGAGCAACACAGTCTCCGTGGCTCTATACTATATATAAAGATAACACGTCACAAAGGCAACAGACTTTGATAGCGGGTTTGACATCATTGATAACCAGGTCAGGCTGTTGCAAGCCTGCCTCATTCTATCTGTTCGTCGAGACTCCATCTCCCTCCAACTCAGTAAAAAGAATCTCATCCAAGCGAGTGTGGTATCCCCAACGCCGTCAAATGTCGAAAAAAGAGAGCAAGGAAAATCTCAGACTGGGAACCTCCCACGATCCCGTCCCCTTGCATGAATGCCGCCTGTATATCTGCGCTCCTTGTGCGTAAAGCGAGCGGCTCCAGATGCACCAACTGTTCCCATGGGCCAGCAACCTGTTGATAGTGTATGTTGATATTCATGAATGTCTCCAAACACGCGAGCAAGTCTTTGTACCGTGATCCAGTCCATTATCCAGATGCCGGGAGCGTAATCTCAAAAAGCAAAACCGTAAAAGTCAAAGAAATCATCAGAGCAGATGACCAACGCAACCCATCACGCCTTATATCATCCCACATTTGCAGGTGCTAATGTGCAACCCGCAAGTAAATTTCGTATTTCGTTAAGACATATGTCGTTTCGTAAGTGTATGAAACCAGGAAGAGAACAAAGAATGCAAATGCCGATAGACAGAATCGTAATAAAAGCCGGTATGATGGAATACATGCGTTCAAACGCCGTGAAATGTAGTTGAAAACAAATCGTGGCTCATGGCCACTCTGCTGCTCACGCCGGCGTCGGGTGAGCATACTCCTCGCGGTAGGTTGGGTACGTGCTGTACTGCACGTCGCCATAGTCATAAGCCTTGGACGTCTTGTACTTGTCGTACTGAGCGTACCCGGGCGACTGCGAGTAACTGGCATCGCGGGATAGCGAAGGACGCTCCCCATAGTGGGAATAATATCCCCCATAAGCATCCGCCTCAGGGTCCGCAGAGCGCGAGAACGAGTTTTGTAGCCTCGTCCGACCGGTAGTATCAACTCGATACTGCGTCACATGCTCCCCACGGGGTTCGGGGGACCGATGCTTCTTGCTGCGGTGCTTGCGCTCTTTTCGACGGCGCTCATACTCGTCCTCGGAGTCACTCTCAATGATCTGAGCGTGCATCTTGGAGCGATTTCGACCACGGGAATCCACGTCGGGATATCCGCTATATGTCTGAGCTCGTGACAAGTTGGGAATCGGGCGACCGCCATACCCATCGCTGGGCATGGTGCTGGTCCGTCGAGGAGGGGAGCCTGACAAAATGCCAGTGCTGGTGGCCGACTTTTGCACATGCGGGCGACCCGAGGGAGAAACGTCAACCTCGATGGGGTCATCAAGAACCTCTTTCGAGGGCTTCTTCTTGTAGGCCTTCTCGCCTGAGGATCCACGTCGGGGCTTCGCTGATGACCGGCGCACATCATCATCCGGAGTGGCCGGAGCAGCAAATGGTGACCCGACAGGGGGAGGAGTGGGAGCTGCTGGAGGCTGCATATGGCGAGTATATGGGTTCTTTTTTTGTTGTCGCGAGGCGTTGATATATTTGAGAGCCTCCGATTGCTTGTCCTCATACGATTGTTCCGTCGGTATGGAGGGCATAGGCGGGGGTGGCACTGAATCTGTTGCAGGGGGCGCCTCTTCCCGGTGGGCGGAGCGATCGCGGTCGTGCTTCTTGCTCGACTTCTTCTTCTCCGACTTGGGAGCAGGCTCCTCGTCGTCGTACGTCTCGATATATGGCTTCGCGTGACGCTTCTTCTCCTCGGACTCCCGCTTGCGCTCCTTGTCCTTCTCCTTCTCCTTCTGCTTCTTCTCGGCGCGTCGAGCCTCCTTAGCTTCCTTTTCAGCACGTCGGACGGCGTCTTCGGCCTTCTTTCTTCGTTCACGCTCGCGCTCACGCTCCTTCTCTCGTTCCCGGATCTCGCGATCACGGTCTCGTTCCCTCTCTTCACGCCTCGAGGGCTTGCCTTGATACGACGCCTCCCTTCTCACGGTGCGAACACCCTCGAAGATATCGGCGCCGCGAAGATCAGTATCCTCGTAGGAGCGCGAGTACGAGAAGACCTTGGCGCTGGGCGAAGTCGTCTTGTACGTGCGGTCGTTGGTACGGATTTCGTACTTGAACGAGGGGGCGGAGCGACTTGATGATGAGCTCGCCACCTTGGCCCGCATCTGCTCGCGGAGTTCTTGAAGTCGGACCTGGTCATCGTATTTCTGTCGTTGCTTTTCGTCGCTGAGGAGTTCGTAGGCTTGTTGGACTTGTTGGAACTCGTCCTGCTTCTGTGCCTTCAGAGTCGGGTCCTGGACCTTGTCGGGATGGCATTTGAGGACAAGCTTTCGGTGGGCAGATCGGATCTCGGGGAGCTGGGCATCAGGGGAAACACCCAAGGCCTTGTACGGATCAGGAGGAAGTGTAGACATGATTGATAAGTGGTTTGTATCTGGAGTCGGCACCCAAAGATTGCTTGGTGCCGGAAGGTAAGGTATTTAGCTGAGATGTGCGTGCGTTGAAGTAGACTGCTATTGCATCGATCCGAAGGTCGTCGGAAGGGCGAGGCTCAGGAGGATGCTGAATGAGGCTGTCTCCTCGAAGGGTACGGCAGGGCTGGGTGGCTTTGTAAGTTGGGCTGGCTATGTTTGTTTGGACCAGCGATAGCGGTAGGCGGTCGCGGGCGGTGGTGTCCTGTAATGGGTGGTCTGGGCTTTTGGGGGGGGGCGGTGTCTCTGTGTCTCGTCGCCAGAGCAAGATGAGTGGGTGCTTGCTCGGGATTGCAGGGTACCGTAGAACCAGGCAGAAACTTGACTTGCAAGTGCTGGATCAAACGAGAGACCGGGGTAGGGAGGCGAGAGAGAGCGAAAGATGAAGTTTGCGTGATGCAGCCCGCTGCTGAACACGACCTGAGTATAAATCTGTAAGGTGGTTTTTGCTTGACTGTTCACGTCCACAGGGAACAACAGAACAATGCGGGAGAAAGGGACGTTCGAGAAAGCGGCCTTGGGGTATTGAAGAACAACGAGCCAGATGAGGTCACGGGCGACGACTGGCTGGACCAGGGAGAGGTGATTCGTCGATACCGGGGGGAGCGAGGGCGAGGGACTAGGAGTCGACGATCAGACGCCAGGAGGGGGTCCACGGCTTGGAGTGGACGACAGGGTTTGCTGCTTGGGGGTGGTCCAGGCGGCCCACTTGGCCCTTGGGTGGTGCTCCGAGGTGTCAAGCAGCTCTCAGTGGCTGCGGGTGGTCCTCAGGGTGTCCCTGGAGGGGTGCTGCTGTGAGCGGTACTAGCTGTAACCCGTAGGTACTTGGCAAGTGGTCCCTCCTCTGTTGGGAGCTGGGCCTGGTCGCGACGGTGGAGTAGAGATGTCGACTCGCGGACTGGGCCTCTGGAGGGAGCAGGGAGGGAGTGAGTGGGCTGGTGAGGCCTCGAGACGAGTCGTCGACTGGTCCGCTATGGGCTATGGGCCTGATGGTCGGGGGCTTGATTCGCCCGACAGCAGTCTTGGCCTGTGGTTACTGAGTAGAGGGCAGCTGGAGGCTGCCGAAGACGGGGGAAGAGACGAGCGAGTGGTTTGACTCGTGAGGGTGTGCGATGGCGCCTGAGGTGCGTGGGTGGTTGGTCTTTGGTGGTGTTGAGTCTTGTACCTGTGGTACTTTTTGTCGGCTTCAAGGATGGATGCCCCAGCTGAATGGGCAATCACAGATTCCTCCTTGGGTGAGCTGTTGTTGCCTGAGGCGTCGACGACTTAAAGTACTCGCAGTGGAGGAGCAAAGAGAGATCCACGGACTTCCAAACCTATCGATGCTTCAATCAATCGGAAAGCACGACGCGACGGGTTTGTCGGCGTTAATCAGGTACAGTGGCAAAAATCTAAGAGATGCCCCTGGACAATCAGGCGTCCGGTTTATCTCTTCTTTCACTTTTTGGGTGGCTTATTCGGATTCTTTGGGGAACACGAGTCGCCTCCGACGTCCCTTTTTGAATTGGTTTCCCGTCGGCGGTGGCGGCGACGGCGATGTGTGAGCTGACTAGCAGCTTGGAGTGAACTGACGCACCGGAGGAGCTGCTTGGTAAGGGGTCAGGATCTCAGCTCAGCAGCGAATGGCGGTGCCTTGCTCTGCCGGGCCGGCGATGGAAGTGAATCGAATGCCCTCAGCACCTACACACACCCAGCCCAGACGAGTTAGTGAGCCGCGAGCACCATGACTGGCGCTGAAATGGCCCCGAGGCCCGCTGATGCAGCGCTGCGCCAGCGGCCGCGAATGCCCGGGTCTCAGTGGTCAATGGTCGGCTGTCTGCTGAAACGGTTGGAAATGCAGCCCGTCCTGGTTCATTCACTGGTTCTACAGAGTGGGATGTGGCGTGTAATGCGCAGGAGGTACGCGGTCATTACGAGGCTGCACGCGGGGAGATACAAGGGGCCTAGTGGCGACGTATACGACGACCGATGTAGCTGGCCTGTTGAGTCAGGTACCTGGTGAGTCAAGGGCTGCTGCTCCTCGCTCGCTCTCCGAGGGCTTCCATCGCTGCAGAGATGTGCTGAGAAAGCGGCTTCGGAGCGCGCGCGCAACGATGAGCGTCCGTCCCGTCACGATGAGTCGGAGCGAACAACGAGGAGCGACGGAGAATGAGTTCAAATGATGCTTCGGGGCCGGGGCAGTGTTAAAGCCGTCCACGATAGTCATCATGATTAATCTATCCGATAGAATGATTCATGGAAGGATTCTCGTCTCGGGGTGAAGGAATAATGCGCTTCCAGAAGGCGACTCCGTGGTGGTGTGTCTGGTACATGACATTTGCTACATCAAGCACCACCAGCAGATGTACCTCTGCATCTTGGTGGCTGGTGACCAAGTGGCGAGTTCGGCTAGGTATTGAATCGTTCGGTTCAGATTCTATCCCCAGCAATCGTCTACAGTGAACCCCGTCCGTCCTTCAGTTCGGGGTAATCCGTGGGCCTGCTTAGACACGGCCAGAGATGCGGTCGGTTGTGATCAGCAAACGGTGGGCTCAGGGTCCATTGTGGAGTGAAACACGGATCATCAGAAAAGTCACAGGGAGGAGAAAGCCGAGAGGAGAAGGTTCAATTGGAGATTTCCGTACGATTGCTGCACATCAGTCGACCGAGGGCCGAACAAACTGACACTGACTTTAGAAGGAAAAAGCAATAACCGGTTCTCTGGGCCCAATGCCTGACGTTGGATACCGGCCCGCGGGCGTCCGCGTGACATGAGGGAGCTCCAGCAAACGGGACCCCGATGAGCTTAACAGCGCTGTAAGCCCGATCGGCATTGCTTTTTGATGGTGCGCGCGGGAACGAGGGGAGCGGAAGCGGGAGGGAGGGAGGGAGCGGGACGAGACCCAGAGGCGGTGTGAGGCTGACGATGACTACGCAGTAACTACCTACAGTGCTAACAGCCGACGCCTTGGGCGCGCTGTCTTTTAATAGCGGTTGTTAGTAGACGGCTGAAGGACGGAGACGGCTTCGTATTTCAGCATCCTCGGCGAGGCTGAAGCGATGGACTAGATGAACACGATGGGCGGTGCTTTGAGGCCAGACAGGTCGAGTGAAGCGATGTCAGGGTTAGCTTGACTTGCAAAGTGCAAAAGGGGATGAAACTGAGGGTGTCGTCCAAAACGTGTCCAGCATAAGCACCGACACATCACATTTACAACAGACCATGGAAGTGCAAATGGGTGCTTCTTGGGTTGGTTAGGACTCGTCTGATTGGATCATTGACGCCCAGTTGGCTGACTGGCTTTGGCTCTCGTCTCAGACAGTCTGGACTGGATTGGTCCTGATGCCGATGAGGCCATCCCAAAGTGAAGATGGACGGCATAGCAATAGCTACCCTACTACCCCCATCAACCTCTCTCAATGGGATAATGTGCAGTTTGACAATGCTAAGCCCTAGCACGGATACATGGATCGTCGATCAGCAATTCAGGTCGGCTCTCGACTCTGGGATCGGCAATTCCCAGGCGTCAAAGCTCCCATGGAGCTCTCGTGGCCAAGCCAAGGCAGACCCAAGCTCGAGAGTCGGTGTCTGGTGATGTCCCATCGATGCTCGTGCCGGCAACCACCAGAACAGCCAATTGATACCACCATCGCCATGGCGACGAACATGTTAGCTTGAGAGCAACGCCCCTTCCTCCAAGGCAGCTTGCTGAAGCGATGCAAGCTAGAGTGTAGCTCCAGGCAAGGTACCGCAGAGAGCTCCACGGAGGAGAAGCTATCCATCTTGGCTCGATATCGCTCTATCAACGGGACTAGCAGAGCAGCAGGCGACCAGGTGCAGCAGATAGCCCTGGCAAGGCTCCCCCTCCTCGGTCCCCTTGCGAGGTAACTTATGGAGTGAGTGGGCGTCTCAGCGTTGCAGGCCATGCCATCCGCATCACGAGGCATGCATTTTCCCAAGTTCCACGGCGTCTCCAAATCTTCTCTCGCTTCACCCCCTGCGGCCCGCCAGAGGTGGATACAAGGCATCTGGTTGCCATGGCTTTCATAGACAAGCGAAGGGATTCATGACAGTAAACAGGAGATGGCTCCGTGATGCGCCGGAAGTATAGAGAGACGAGAGGGTCAGACGGAGCCTCCACCCTATGGTCCGGCAGTCAGAAACCCCCACGGTGTAGAGGGAACCATGGCGAGGTTCTCTGTGGGGTGATGGTTTTCATGAGAGAACGAGTGTCATGATGCCGATGGTACACGAAAAAGAAGACACACGACCATCTCTCAGGGAATGTGTCCCTGCTGCCGACTCCTCATCCGATGGGACATGGACCTGCAGATGTCGCGACCAGACGAATTCGCTCAGGCCAGGCCAGGCAGACCCAACCCAACGCCCCAGGCCAGCATCAGGTCTACTGGAACGGGAACAGAGGGAGGGTGGTGAGGGGCAGCTTGGCCTCTCTGCATGACACCATCCAACTTGTCGAGTCCTAGATTTCTACCCAAAGAAAAGACTGGCTGATGCAGTTCCAATCACATCACACTCGCTCGCACAATAAGCGCCTAACACCTATTGTGACGGCGGACGGAGAAACCACGCATCTCCATCTGCTCTCAATAATCAGATGTCTCCCAGATCAGTTGTAAGCATCGGGCTCTTGTGACAGCGGAAAGGGTGGTCATCGGTCTCATTGGCGTCATGGCTCTGGTCGAACGGCTGGCTACAGACGACGCACACCAGAGACAGTAGCAGAGACAGAGATGGTTGTTAGATGGGCAATGATTGGAGGATATCTGCTCCGCTTGCTCGGGAAGGAGTGGAGCTTCAAACGGCTTCCCATTTGACAGCAGCTTCCCCCCAACGTCGTCCCCAGTCTTGTCCAATGAGGCCTCGCTCCCACGTCTCGCTGACTCTCTTCCTCTCGCCTTGCTGAGGGCTTTTTTCAGGCAAGACGGACAGATTCGACGCCCAAGAGCCCAAAGAGTGCGCATTAGATGCGATGCGCTGTACGACAGGCCCATGTCTGTCTATGACTGGTCCAGCTCGCAGCCCGGCAGCTGAGGGAAGATCCTGGGGAAGAGAAAAAACGGCCACCGCCAGAACGAGCGAAGCCAAAAGAAGATGGTCGACGCCCAAGCCCTCGAGTCTTAGCCAGGGGGTCTGGCTCCCAGTCAGGACAATGGACAATGGCGGTGGAGCTCGACGACCGAAAGAAGGAGCTTGCCGACTGCGATAGGAATAGCAACACCGACTATCTGCGCGCAGACGAATCGCGAGCGGGAGAGATCGATAGGGATCCCTCGACGATGGCCTCTCTAACCGTCTACAGGCAAGACCGGCGCTGCTCGGCTGGGGCCTGACTTGATCTGGTGGCAGCCAGTGGCTTGGGGATCACAGGCCTGGGCTCCTAGGTTGATCCCAGCTCCCCCAGAGCCCCCGGCACCAGCGTCTGTGGTTGTTGAGAGCAGGTCTGTCTCTGGCCGCAGTCAGCACCACCAACACGAGCTGAGGTGACATACAGCATACAGAGCACAGCACAACAGGAGGCAAAGTTCTAGAAGGGTTCTGTCAGCAACACGCACCTCTATGCCCCGAGGTGCACGACGAAGCTGCGAGGACGACGATCAAGACCAGTGCTGCAGAAGAGAGAAGTGCCATGACATCCAGGACGCACCACCATCATACGGTTGCGGACAAGCACCGCGAGGATCCAAAAGAGAGGGTGACCCGGGGGACGAACCCACTGCCTCTTGGGCCATGCCATCGTTGGAGCGGGTTTTTTCTCACTACGCTGTGGGTGCAGCTGGTGATGGAGGGCCACGCACCACGTGGGCGGTCTCTGTTAGACGCCAGACTTGGCAGAAGCTTGCTGTTGGACTCTGTCTGCGATGGGGCTTTTCCAAGTTATTCCTGCTTGGCTTGTTTGCTCCCATGGTGACGGCAGCACTTTGTCCGTCTGTCCACCATGTGAGAGACGAGACCAAGCTGTCGGCGAGCCCAGAAACTTGGTATCAGGCCCATAACTTGCTGGAGCCCGACTGCATCGCTTCTACGGTACAACCTCTACAGTACAACCTATGCACAACTCGGCGATCGATACCCTAGATCATGCCGCGATTGGCGATGGCATCCATGATGCTCTCCCACGCGTTAATGACCCTCCCTCTGCCAGGGAATATCCCGCGTCAACCCGCGTATCATCCCCTGTCCAAATGCCTCACAGCTCTCCAAGTCAGCGGTCTCTTTCTGTGTCTACCCGGCGACCCCGTCGATCAGCCATGAGTCTTGTACCCGTTCCTGGGAAAATCCCCGTGTGCCATCTTTTTTTCTTACTTTTTCCCTTCCTCGCCGTGGCGGGCGCCAAACGCGGGGTGATGGCCCGGGCGTCTTGTGCATCTCGAGTCTGTCCCTCGTACAAGCAAAAGAGAGGCTCTCGTGAACCATGGCTTGACTGGGCTGGACCATGCTTCGCCGCTCCCAAGATAGAAGACCACGTTGGACAGGAGACTCAGCCACGCCATCATTCTGGGCAGTAGCGCCCACCTTCTTGTTTCTCCTCTAGGGCTGAGGGCATCACGACGGCTTCCCCTAATGAGACTCCCCCGTAGTGGCGGTGAGAGAAGATGGCATCGCAATTGGAGCAGCTTTCCCCGGTCCACACCAAGCTTTCTTTGAGTCCCCGCAGATTAATTGAATCCTCGATCCATGTCCCCGATGACCGACTACTGTTTTGTTTGGATTCTATACTCTTGTTGGTTTTCTGTAACTGCGACGACCGGTCATGGGGAGGGAGGGGCATTTGCTGCTCGGTGTTACCATGGGAGAGAGGGGCGTCATCATGGCTTCCCCCCTTCTGTTTCACCTCTGAGAGAGGCAATTTGCTTTGTGCTTGGCCCGGCGTATCAATGGGAGGGGGTGATGGCACGACGTCGGGATTTGGGGAAACTGTGCATCTTTGCTTTGGAACTCGGGAGAGCGCCACGGCGTTTGTTCCTGCGGCGGGCAAAGAAAGTGGCCAATGTCGAATGCAAGCAACGTGATGATGTTCTAGATGGCCCCGAGGCTGCTGCGTTTACTCCAGGGTAGGCTGGGGTCGATACCTGGGACTACACGAGGAGACATGATGGCACGATGGTGGCTGTAGATGAAAGGCCTGGCATTGGCTTTTCCGGGGATTGGTGTTCTTGCCATTTTGATGGGTGTATTCTTTATTGGAACCACGTCGTCGTGATCATAAATTACAGTTGATCCCATCCGACGCTAGGTGTCGTGGTTGATGAGTGCCACGGTTCATCGACGACGTGGAACCAGATGCTTTGCTACCAGTCACATAAAGAACACGACCCAAACGGGGAGACTGCAGACTGACACGGCACGGAGCTGCACTTTAATCGTTTCACACTCGGCCACTTGAAAACTTGATAAGAAGCCTCCATGTCGGTCGCAATCTTCTCGCCGAGCTGGTTGGGCATCAACCCGGTTGTGTCAATGCCAAGTCTAGGGTAGCCAGGAACGAATCAGGGGCTCTCGTCGTCCCAAACAGGAAGATCCAAATCGACCACGATGGGCTTGTAGAACTGCTTGCCGCCTACGTGCGGATACCGGCTCTTCATGATGGCGGCGTTCACCACACACGTCTCTCGACGACCCATCCTGCCAGCGAGGGCGGCCTGATCGCACCGCGGAGACGATGGATCGCCACCCAGTCCGAGGGTCCCGTGGCCGGCCTCGACGTCTGGTCCAAAGGTATATGGAGGACTGTCCGCCGCGGTGATGGGATCCGAGGGAGTCATTGCGTCAATGTTTCCTGCAGTTGGCCCAGATCGGCCTGGGTGAGATCCGTCGTTGGCGAGCGAGGGAGCTTTCTTCCCGGTGAGATCTACCAAGCTCGTCTTGTTTCCCTGACCTGGGTCCTGCCAGCGGACGACGCTCTCTTCCTGGTATGCAACGTTTCGACAGCTCAGGTCCCACGTCACCCGCTCGGCGCCTCTTCCGCTATGGATGTGCCCGCAGACGGCAAGCTGTGGCCTCACGCGCCAGAGGGCCTGCCGCAGAGCCTCGCAGCCGGTAGCTCGACGCTCATCCGTCTCGTCGCAGTGCGTCCGCGGGGGCGTGTGCGTCACGACGACGTCCGTGTCGAGGGGGATGAGCTCCCAGAGTGATGTCAGGTCGGACCAGTTGTTGTGGTTCTTCGGGGCGTCATAGTAGAATGCCCACAACCCGTGACGTGGAGAGTAGGGAGACCCAAAGACCTTGAATTCAGTGTGTGGTCCTGTGGGTGATCTCAGGCGGATGGTAGCCGATTCGTGATGAAGATATGTTATCGAAGATGAGGCAAACAGTCCGAGACACTCTTCTGACGACTGAGGGTTATTGTTGTGAAAGTACATGCCATGCTCGGCGTAAAAGTCCGAGTCTAGCGTGATATCATGATTCCCTTTTGCCCGCCGTCAGTCATCATGACCTTGATCATATGGAGTTGTCATACCCGCAATGACAATCTTGACCTCAAAGTCTGCCTTTTCCAACCAGGCTATCGTCTTGGAAAGCTAAATCTTGTGGTCAGCCTCATTCTGTCGCCCCAAGTCAAACGCCTCAGGGTCCAAGGGGCGACAAACCTCAGAATAGCTTCCCTGGTTCGTCAAGTCACCCGCATGGATGAGGACATCTCCCTTGGGAAGTTTGACCGTGCAATTATGAGTATCCGAGATGCAGACGATCCTGGTCCTCCTCCTCCTCGTCGACGATACCATGACGTTGGTTGAGCCGTTTTATGCAACGTCGTCCCAGAGGATTGGTTGAGTTTGTGCTAGTTGGCAAGCCAAAAGTATGATGAGCTCAAGTGAAACCAGAAATGTGATGGCGACTGTTGGCCATGCGAGCTGCGGGGTTGTCTTAGACAAGTTCTTTCAGAAAGCGGATGCGAGAGTCATATCGACTGGTTGAGTTGATTGTCATGAATGTAAGGGAGAGCTCGGCGTATTTGTTGAAGGGGGTTGGCTGAGAGGTTGGTTCACGTCATTGTCGGGGAGTTGATGAAGCAACTGAGAGCTGATAGAAATGAAGTTTGTATTTTCAAAGCTATGTCGGTACGGAGTAGAGAATCGAGCAGACAAGGGGAATCGAGAATGAGATTCGAGCTGAAGATGAATGAGTCACGTCGTAAGCTGAGCAAGTCGTGAGAAAGATGACGAGCAGCAATACCAGAGGTGAATCAGTTGTTGGTCAAAAGGACCGAGGCTGAGCTACCGAGATGGCAGATCCAGATCCAGATTCAGGCGTTCATTGAGACCCAAGGGAAGGGAAGGCATGGACTTTTGGCGTGCTTAATGAGGAGCAAAAAGAATGTTAGTTTGATGAATGACGGAGGTTGTCACGGCCGTAACCGAGATGTTGGAGAAACAAGTGCCGTGGGACTGTGGGGCTGTTTCATGAGGACAGCACGGTGCGAGGACAGTGTGAAGCTAGAATCAGCGCTAAAACTCCAAAACCTGTGGCGGACAGGTTCTTTTCTGGTTGTCGACTTGAGTTTTGGTGAAGGATGAGTCTATTCGCAACGTGATGCTTGTACCGTTGTCGATGATGAAACTGGCCACGTTGAAAGTTTCTTTTTCCTTCTCGTCCTTGTTGCTCTTGCACCCTGCCTTGTCTGGGAAAAAGGACTCTAGCAGAACGATAACCAACCCCCTGTCAGTATGGACAAGGAACACGACAGGGTCAGAAGCGGCCGGTCCATTCCCAGCGCAACGGGACGGGCTCTGGAGGGAAGCTAATCTCGGCATCGCCTTGTTCAAGTCAAGGAGACATCGTTCCTCTGGCCATGTCGAGGACGATTGTAATAACGACGCTGGTCGACTTTATGCCACGCTGATTTGTTTCTCCGCCCAGAGGCTAGAAGGAGGAGAGACGCCAAACCTGAGCAAGGATACCTTGACGGCGCCAGACGCGAAAAAGCAACTAACCTCGGACCAGATGTTCTTGTCTCCCCCAATATCAACAACGCCAAATTTCCCCTCTGACCGTTCGTGTCGTCGTGCCCTTGTCTGTGACCCTGGCACGGGTCTGTTTCCTTCAGGGGCCGGGACTCTTGTCTTCCACTCACGGCTGGTCTTTATCTGCGCGCCATTCCTCCAGTGCGTCACCAATTGAGCAATCAGAATGAAACAAACGGCGGCGGCAACTAACATGGACGGGCCTAGCGTGCAGAGGGCAGCCTCAGAGGCTGCAGAGTTGCGCCAAGTGCGATTCCGCCGTCGACAAGAGGATGCAATCATCGTACATGAACCGTGGCGTAATCATGACTCCTCATTTGGTGGCCTCCAGCGAGGGGCTGAGAAGAGAAGAGAGGCTGGCCCTCCGGATAACCCGTGAACGAGTCCTGCTGCAGACCACATGAACAGCAGAAAAGAGATCTAACCATCCTGGTACAAGATGTCTCTCCATCATACAAATTCATATCCCGTCTCAAGCCACCTCTAGGGTCCTGCTGCTCACCCCTGCAAGGTCGCCCTCCACTGTATTTCCGGGAGAGCCCACTGGAGCCCGCTGAAATCCCCCTCCGTAGCAGCCCCGGCCACAGCGGACGGGGAGGGTTGCAGGGGCCTGGAGGCACCGGCTTCTAGCGCAGTTCAGGTGCCCGTCCCCAGTGGACCACTAATCCAACACAGTGCGGCTATCCTGACGCGCCCTCAGCCAACCAACCCCCCTCGGACGGGACCTCCTGTCTCCCGTCCTGCAGACATCAGTCCGAAAACCCCCCATCCTCATCTCTTTGCAAAGCTCCCTCTCCGAGCCCGACGCGCCTCGATTTTCTAGAGAGCCGTGCCGTGATCTTGATTGACGGCGACATCTCCATCGTCGGCTGTCGAGGTTTACGTCTGTCGTTGTTCCTAGAAGCGGCTTTGGTCTTTTCTAGTCGCCTCTTTTCACGATCCCCTCCCTCCCCCTTTATCGCCGGCTCCGACTCGTCGCGCACCTTTGACCCGCCACGAACCGTCTCTCTTTGTCCGACAGCGAATATTCCGTTTTACTAGTGACTAGCTCAAGTTGCTACCCATATATCCCGACACCGTCTTCTCGTACACGATCGCGCATTCTCTCGCCGCACTCTCCTTCCGTCTCTCGCTCCCACCGCGCCGCCAGATCCTCTACTCGTTCAGGGGTTGCGGGCGCCATCGATATGGCCACAATGGCACCCGCCCCGACTTCGACCGAAAACATTACTCCGCCGCGTAGCAGTCATGGTTATAGGGACTCGTGGGGATATGCCCATCCTCAGAAGGAGGTACGAAACGTTTCCGTCCTGCAGGAGGTGTCGACGTCACGGGACATCTGCATGTGCTGCAGTACTGACCGCTCGCCAGGACCTGGACGACGATATGAATGCCACCACGGACCACGACTACACGCATAAAAATCACTACACTAATCAAAACGGCAACTCGAACGTGCCATCCTACCACTCTGCCATGGACCGACCTAGTCGCAAGAGGAACTCACATGACAACCTCTCGAGCGGCAAGGTACGCAACTCGGTGGACGGGACACACTACGGTAGCGAGCCCAAGACGAGCCCAACTCTAGATGATGGCTCTTGGGCAACCTACGGACCTCACTTGAATGGTGATGAGTATAGTCGAAACGCCGTGCCCTTGGAAAATGCCGTCGTCCCCGACGCAGAAGAATCCAAGTGGATTCACCGAGACAAGCTGGCAAGAATAGAGAGCGAAGAGCTTCAAGCTGCAGGCTTCTTTGTCCCCAGAACGCGCAACCATAGCAAGCAGAGACGAGACAGGAGCCGCAGTGCTATGCGCCGAGGCACCGACGCGTCCGAACAGAGCCACGCCCCCAGGTCTCGCAAGAATTCGACCGCTGTCGAATCACGAAACGCCGAGCCAGTGGTGGAGAGCTGGGATCTGAGAACTCCCGAAGAGATCCGTGAAGAGGAAGCCAATGCTTACTTCACTTCAAACAACCACAAGGGAGGCTCTCGCATTCCGGTTGCAAAGGTTAGTCCAGTGCCTATTGTTGTCGACTGTTTTGAGCGAGGATCCATTGTTTCGAGGAAGACGAGCGAGAGCCCCGATGGAGAAGAATCATCTTTAACAAATGAAAAGACTCGACCTGGAAGCGCACACATGAAAGGGCCAGACACCATGTCGCTCAACGGAAACACCACCTTGCCTGCGCCGAAGCGCTCCGCTACCGATACGTCGCCGAAGAAGCCTGCGCCAGGCGTCCGGAAGACGTCAGGACCGGGCAAGACGGCGACCACGACAGGTAGACCAAAGACGCGCTCTGGGTCTACCGGCGGAAGCATCTCAACCCGACCCTCTACTAGATCTGGAGAATTGTCTCCAGGAAACAAGGCCCCCGAGGGCGACCCCCCATGGATGATCAACTCTTACAAGCCCGATCCTCGACTGCCCCCAGACCAGCAGCTGCTCCCGACAGTCGCAAGACGTCTACAGCAGGAGAAGTGGGAGAAGGAGGGCAAGTTTGGCGATGTCTACGATAAGGACTTCCGGCCGCTCAACGATCACGCCCTCCTGAGGCCCACAGAGCCCGAGAAGACCGAGAAGGCCGAGGAGGATAAGGATAAGGACAAGGAGAAGTCGCCAATAGAAGACGAATGGCCGCTCAAGCTCGAGCCGACAAAGAGTCCAACTCAACGCCCAGGCGGATACTCAACCATGCCCAAGATCTCGGACAAGCATCACAGCCCACTGCCGAGCCCAAGGACGCCAGTTACACCACATGCGCCACCGCAAGAGGAACCGAAGCCTCAACCAGCTTCCCAAGCTCCCGTACAACAACCACCAGCACCTGCTGACGATGACAAGGGCGGCTGCGGATGCTGTGTGGTGATGTAGAGTCCCTTTAGCCGTTCCTTTCTGTCAACCGCGCGATCCAGAGAAAAAGAAGACCGACACCGACCCAATGTGTCCCGACGACACTTTACGACGAAACGAATTTCCTTGCCAATTACCTTTCTGCTTGCATTCAGCCCTTGTGTTAGTTTACCGTACCATACCAAGCCAGCCGCCTGCTTAGCGACGCAACTGCCATTCCCTTTGTTATACCGTGTTAGCGATTTCTTTCATATACCTGGACGGGATGCTACCAACCACTTGTCGCCGTGATGCAACCTCATCGCGAGAAGAAGAGAAGATATAGTCACTGGCCTGACACGGATGCTCGACGACGACGAGTGGTGTTGGTTCCCGGCCTGCAGACGGGACTCTGATTCCTGCTTTGGGCGTCCTACATTCTCATGTATTTAATTATCGGCGTTGGCGCTTCATTTTTATTTGTCCTTTTTATACAGTTGGTTGCGGTTTTTGCTTTTGACTTTTTGAGGTGTCTCTCTTCCCGTTGCACTTTGTGAAGGGAGGAGAAAAAGGTACCAGAAGGGGAACGATAAAATGGGGATGGATGCTGGGTGTAGTTGGTTCAACTGGAGCGAAAGTCGCAGCGATTCTGGGTTGGATGACCCTGAGTTGAGGCCAGCGGTGACAGCTCTCTTGAAGGGAGAGGGGAGGGGAGGGGCTTTCTATCAGCACTCTTGGAGATTGGAGATGATGGGTGTGGGATGAATAACAAGACTTTAAGATGTTTGCTGTGTCGAGCTGTGAAGAGTGAATGTGTTGATATGGCATGATTTCATTGTGTCCAAATGCGGCTGTGATAGACGATGGGGACCTCAGGCCCGAACTCAAACGTATTTATCAGGCCATCTGGGTGAACGACATATCAAGCTGTTCAGCTGCGTCGGTGCAAGTGATCATGAAGTTTGCACGAAATTCAACAGCCACACATCAAAATCCGGCACCGAAATCTGGAGTTCCAACAAAAAGCCGGTCTTTCTCAAGATTCCACAACGTCATCATTACACACTAAAAACCGCCGAATCGCGATCCAAGTTTCGGCAGATCGGCACATGATGTGGTTGCGCGTATTCTCTCAAAAGTTTACGACCAAGGCGGCAGAGCTTTTATGGAACGGATAGAACGGAATGAGAAAGTGCTGCGAATAATCAGCTGGTGTTTTTGGGGTGGAGTTGGCGGTGCGTTTGCATCATCGATTGGGATGTGACGTGGAGGACATGTGAGGATGGGGATTTATATAGAGGTCTGATCTCGGCGTAGATGAGTGAAGCATTTTGAGACCAGTTATCGTATCCAATTGAGATAATACACAATGGTTGTTCAGCACGGAGAAGCTCATCACATTCCCAAGAAGCACCGGGTTCACAAGTAAGCTCCTCATGGATCTCCAACGTAACTATCCCCACTGACACCCTCAGACCCGGTGCCTGGCTTCCCGCCGACCACCGCGTGCACCGCGAATACGTCCGTCGCATAAGCAAGTACGCCGACGACAACCCCAAAGACTTGGTACCAGTCCTACAAGAGTTCAAGGATTTCATCGAAAAGACGCCCCGCGTGTACATGTACTTTGTGCAGATGTTTGAAGAGATTCCCCAGAAGCACCCCTACTGCAATGATCCGACGGGTACCCCGCAGATTAGGGACTATGAGCACATGTTGCAGGTGTTGAATCATATTCTTACGAGGGCGCCGGAGTGGACGGATGCGGCGGAGAGCGTGGGCATGGTGGGTGTGCCGATGAATGCCATCTTTGACTATCCCATGGGAACGCCGAGGTGAGTTGATATGAAATTGGAGAAGGACTTTGACTGATGAGATGGGGGTAGTGGTTATGCTGCTTTTCTTGGATCCTGATGTGAATCGGATGATCAAAAAAAAGGTTCTCAACGAATGGGGCAAGTTCCTCCCAGGTGAGATTGACCATCTTGTTCTTGAGTACAGTCGAGTTAACATTTCAAGACTCCCGAATCGGCTGAGGTTTTGGGAAACCACAAGTTGGGCTGGTTCGGTGAAACTGGCCTGGGTGATCTCGTCGAGGTCGCCAACGCACCCAAAAAGTCCAACCTCAAGTTTGAAGAGATGTTTGAGTGTGATCCCTCGGCTACACACTATGGCTTCAAATCCTGGGACGGTAAGTAGACAGACTCACTTTAACGATGCTTCGCTCACGCGGTGTTAGACTTCTTCACTCGCAAGGTTCGTGATTCGGCTCGTCCGGTCGCGTCGCCCGAGAATGACCTCGTCATTGCGAACTGCTGCGAATCGCGCACGTACAACATTGAGCGAGATGTGAAGCTTCGTGATCGCTTCTTCGCCAAGGGTCAGCCTTACTCGATCCTCGACATGCTCGCCCACGACCCCTTGGCCGAGAAGTTTGCAGGAGGCACCATTTACCAGGCGTTCCTTTCCGCGCTGTCCTACCATCGCTGGCACTCGCCAGTGTCAGGAACGGTACGTCGAGCTTTTGTCGAAGAGGGCACGTACTTTAGCGAGCCACTGTTCGAAGGCGTCGGCGAGCCCGGCCAGACCGAGATTTCGCAGGCGGGATTGACGCAATCGCAAGGATACCTCAGTGCCCTGGCTACGAGGGCCATTATCCTGATCGAGGCGGATGAGCCGGCGATTGGGCTGATTGCGTTTATTGGTATCGGCATGGATGAGGTGAGCACGTGTGAGATCACGGTCAAGGAGGGACAGAAGATCAAGAAGGGTCAAGAGACGGGCATGTTCCATTTCGGCGGGTCGACGCATTGTTTGCTCTTCAGGAAGGGCGTCAAGCTGGAGGGGTTCCCCGAGGTTGGGAAGAAGGAGAGTGTGCCTGTCCGTAGCCAGTTGGCGGTTGTCAAGAAGTGAGCTTGTCGCTGAATGGACGGGGCACTATGTTGGGTCGTATCATGCCACGACCTAGTCAACCACATGGAACAAATCAAGGGATCGTACAAGTCATTCAATTAATCGTCAGCTCGGCTCGTTTCACTTATTTCTTCGCATCATCCTTCATGCCAGCCTGGATCCAAGCTTTCGAAGCAGCAGCCTTGGCCTCGATCTCCTCCTCGGTCAGCTTGTTGGTCTCAAAGGCTGTGTGAGGCGTGGGCACATGGCGACCCGCTTCAAATCCAGGACGCTCCAGGAGCTTGTAGAGCCACTTCTCGAGGTGAGGGAACTCGGAGAGGTCTACACCGGCCCATTCTGCGAGTTGCGTTAGTGGTTATTTAGTAGGCGAGAGTCAAGAGGGAAAACTTACTGGCACTTGAGACCCAGCCCCAGCAGGAAATGTCGGCGATGGTGACCTTGTCGCCGACGATGTAGCCTGACGACGACTTTTCAAGGTGCGTGTCCAGGGTGCGGTACAGACGGCGTGTTTCGTTGACATAACGGTTGATGCCGTACTCAATCTTTTCCGGAGCGTATCCTAGGGAGGGTTAGAAGAGGCAAGTGATGGGGATTGAATACACGCACGCTTGAAGTGGTTTGCCTGTCCCTGCATGGGACCCAGACCGCCCATCTGCCACATGAGCTGCGCTTTGTTAGCATTGGATCGTTGGTGGACTCGTTGGTAATTGAGAACTCACCCAGCTCGTCGTCTCCCAGTGCTCGCGAGATCCATAAGGATAAGAGACCTTGTGATCCTTGTCATAGCGATCAATAAGATACTGCAGGATAGCGCCCGACTCAAAAACGCGAATCTTTTCGCCATTAAGAGTGTCGGTGATGGCGGGGATGCGGCCGTTGGGGTTAATCTCGAGGAACCAAGGCTCCTTCTGCTCGTTCTCGCTCATCTTGATGGGGTACACCTTGTAGTCGAGGCCAAGCTCCTCAAGCAGGATAGAGGCCTTGATGCCATTGGGGGTGCCCACGGTGTAGAGGGTGATGTCTGTCTGCGTCTTGGAAGCCATGTTGAAGAGTTGTTTACCGAGCTGAGCGATGCGTGAAGTCATTGAGTAAATGAATGGGTGTGTACACGGGCTGCTTTATATGCAGATCACCCATTGTAAGTGAGGGGTTCCCCTTCCCGAGATACGATTATTCATTCGATCTGGATCCGGCTTAGAAATCCAATAGGAGCCCACATTCTGCTCTTTCCAGGATCGGATTCGGAGGAATACCTGTGTACAGGTCGTTGCTGCCGATGGCGCCATCTTAGTAATGACGCTCCGAAATCTCCTTTGGGGCCCCGGAGTATTTGGGCCCGAGGGTCCGTGGGATGGCCGACTACGTCTGGGACGTCGATTGTTCCTCTTGGAACGTCTATTGTTCATCTGGGGCATTTCTGAATTACTCAGCTTTGTTTTCTTATCTTTTGGAGGCTGGCTTTTCTCTGGCTTCAACGAGACTCTTTGCTCGAATGACCGTGGTTGGATAGGCTTTGCTTCTCATTTGGCAGAGAACGGCACGTCGGAGCACAGCAACTTCGATCTTTAAGAGGTAGAGGAGGCTCCCTCTTTGGTTCCTTATATTCCGCTGTTGCATGCAGCTCGTAAATCGAAGCTCGATCGATGCTCAACGAGAGGATGTTGGTCAAAGCCTCCCTGGCTCGAAAGAGGCTATCCTTTGAATGAACCATTTGCACTTTGGCTGATGGATCGGGGAGTCGCTTTTAACTGACAAGGCGTGTTGTATGTAGTACGATTAGGACGCCGCAGATGCGTGCCTTTCTGTATCGTCCGATGATCTTCTATTAAGGTCTAATGCAGCTGTCAGCACCTTGACTTGACCTGTCAGCGCTCAGGCTTGACGGCTGTGGGAGGGGGACGCGGCAGGGAACAATCTGCCTGTGACTGCGAAACGGCCAGGTATTTTGGACATCGGTTCGAATCAAACCACTGGTATTCTCCTATAATGCGACAAAACTGCAGAACGTGAACTGTTTGGCCCCGTTGGCTCGCTGGAAGATGTCAGCCGTCCATTGCCGACTTCCGGAGACCAACGACACTGCTCGGATTCGAGTTGGCAATGACCATATGCCACCAAATTCTGCACCGATTCGTTTCCGAGGTTTTCTAGCACCCAAACATAAGGCTGGCGAGATGCTAGCTCTTGCATACATTCACGATGTGCCCGCGTAAACAGGGGCGACCTGCGTTGTGTTCATGTTGACGCGCGCAGCTGCCATAACGCTGCATTTCCTGGGGAACAATGCAAGTCAAAAGTCAGTCAGCCCCAACTCTAGGAGGTTGGTGATCTGGTCCTCGTGCTGTTTGAAGAAGCCTGTGCGTATCTGGCCGTTTAGTTGGAGACGTTTGGGACCTCAGGGTAAAGTTCTGCATCTGGCAGATTTCCAAAAAACCAAAACAACCCGTTTGGCCTGATAAGGCGACAATAGGTGAGCGACTGTGATTCACTGTCGGATCGTGGAAAAATATTTATTGAGGAGTGATGCATCTCGCCCAGATTGTTTTTCTTCCCTCAACTTACCACTTCCATCGAGGAACCACGCTCCCTACTGGACCCCCAAAAACAACTGGGTTTCGATTTGGCTGTCTACTTCTACACGTACGATCCTTTTTGCTTCGATTTTACTCTGCCACTTACCTGAAATTATATACAGTACTCGAGATGGCCCCTATCGGGCTGGACAAATTGGCGCCGGAGCTGATCGAGCTTCTGGTGAAGAACGCATTCAACACGAACAAAGAGCAAATGGAAAGAGGGTATGACGTCCCCACGACCATCAAGTTTCATACTTCGTCCGAGAAACACGCCCAACTCGAACGTTTTCAGGTCTGGCAGGACCTTCTCAACCTGGCTGCCACCTGCAAATACCTGCGTCGCGTTGTCGCCCCCCTAGTTTATTACCACGACATCAAAAACAACTATACTTCTTCGTTACTCATCTCAGCCAAGCGCAACAATCTCTCTGGCATTGCTATGGCTTTAAGTCACGGCGCGGACCCTCATATCGGAGATCGAACAACCACCGTCTCGTGGACTTTTGGTGATCATATCGGCCGCAAGGACTGGAAGGCCCTCAATCTTGAGGACCAGGTTACGCCCCTTCACTGGGAAGCCTTGAACGGCCATATCGAGGCAATGGAACTGCTTCTAGAGCACAACGACGCCAATGTCAATCACCGCGTGAGAATTGATACTAGCGTGGCTAGATATCGGAGCATTGGTTGCAGAAGACGCGCGGCAAAGTTCTTGCAGGTTTTCCCTTTCCCAGATAAGCCTGTCCAAGAGGTCACGGCTTATATACGCCACGGTCTATGGGGAGTGGATGACTCCATCTGTTATGAGACGATTGAACAAGGCGCAAATCCTCTTTACTTCGCCCTCCTGGCCGGGAACGTCGAAATGTCGGAGTTTCTCATCAACGCAGGGTCTTCACTGGACACTCATCTGGGCACTGACACCACCGCCCTCCACCAGGCTTGTCAGAGGGGAAGCATTGAGCTGGTGCGGCTTGTGCTTAACCACGTGAGCCCCAGCATGGAGGACGCCATGGGGAACACCCCCGTTCACTACCTGCCCAATGACGCGCCGGACAGAGAGACCATCATCGACCTCCTTTTGGCGAAAGGCGGAGATGCATTCGCAATCGGGCTGGAACACGAGGAAGTGGAGTATGACCAACTGCTCCATGTGTTCCAGAGGAATCGACGTGTGAATATTTGGTTCCATACCAGATTCTACGGGGAGGAGCCTCGTGATGACCTGCTTGTCCGGAACGACGGGCAGTGGGGAACGTTCTGGAGGCTGGAAACCGAGAATATGACTATGGCACCACCAATTTTGTGTGGTGGTCTCGTCGCCGAAGATGAGGACGAGGAGTTGGCTGAAGAAGAAGACGATGCTCATTTCGAAGAAGTTGACCACGAGTGGGACGAAGAAACCGATTGACCGTTACGACCTAGACTGGAGGACAGGCTTAGAACGATGATACTATGAACGGCGTGTGGCATCTTGTTTGTTGGACTTTGTACTTTTTTCACACTTTCACTTGTATCACAATCGACCTGGGTCTTTGTAACTGGTATCGTCTTTCCTGAGCTGCCCAGCTAAGGTGGAAGTGTTCAAATATGTACATTCCTCTGCAGCTTTCTGCTTCTAAGGTTATATTCTCGACTTCTCCTACGCCTTGCCACTGCTGCCGCAAATATCCATCCACCTCTCGACTTCCTCCTGCAACACTGCAATCCCCTCATCCGTCCGCTGCATAAAAGGCTTATCGGCATTCTCCCTCAGGTGCACATGCCACACCTCCAGCAGCAGCTTGTTGACGTTGAGCTTGACGGCACCGGCGTCGATGCACTGCTTCATGATGTCGGCGCTAAAGTCGTTTGTCCCGTGGAGGGCCATTAAAGCGCGGCCGCGAATTTGCTTGTCGATTGAGGAGAGGCGGGCGAGGTCTAGCTTGGGTCCTTCGGGAGGGTAGTCGCCGTGGATGTTTCCGACGCTTGGGGCGAGGATGTCGATGCCTGCGTTTAGGAAGTCTTCTACTTCTTCGGGAGTCGTGAAAAGGGCTATAATTCATGGTTAATTTGGGATTTTAACTGGAGGGGATTGAGCTTGCCTTCGAGGTCACCAGTGTCGGCGATGCCATCTTCGCCTCCATTGATACGACCGCTCTCAGCTTCAACTGCTATACCATGCTCATGGCACAGTTTTGTGAGGGTAGCAGTTTTGGAAAGGTTCTCTTCGTGATCATAATGGCTCATATCAACCATAATAGAGTCAAATGGAAGACTGGACACGACTTTCTCAATCTGCGACACGTCCTGCGCATGATCTAGATGAAGCGAAAGCGGAACAGTGGCAGATTTGATGGCAGCGGATGCAGCCCAGGCCATCGTTGGAAGTTGCTCTAATGTCGATGGGAATAAGAGTAGAATCAACGGAGAGCGCTTGGCCTCGGCGGCTCTGACCAGAGCTGTGAGATGCTCGACATTGTAGCTGTCATCCGATGAGCATGAGCTTGGTGGAGAGGGGCAGGACGACTCACCAGATGGCTGCCAAGACTCCATACTTGCCTTTGACGGCATTTTCTAGGATCTGTAGCGTGCGATTAGACTCTTTTAGGGTTCCTACAGACGCCATTCTCAAAGCGATGCCAAGGTAGATTCTGGGATGTTGGGTTCAAGTCGTGGCCTGTGAGGGACATCACATCGTGGGGTGATGCCGTCGAGATCTCAAGCGGGGCTCTCCGCTAAGCTCAAGATTGGCTATCGTGATGGTCAAACTGATGACCAACCAATAAGTCATGGTCAAGCTTGACTTAAGACCAAGTCCCCACCAAGTTGTTTATCAATCAAGGCAACTTTGAGATGCCCCAAATCTGAGGTTGGGAGGCTTCTCAGCCCTTCGCCCGGGCACTGTAGGTACCTTCGTTAAGCTTGAGCTGATCTCAGACCAACAAAAGAATCGGGCAAACAGAACAGCACCGGCGGCCGGGAACTACTAGAATCGCATGGAGATGGGAATAAACAAAGACCGCGGACGCCATGGACCTGCAGTAGCATGAGTCTATATACATTCGGCATTTACTTTCTTCTTTGGTCCTTGACTCTTGTGCGCCCGCTTTGGCTCATCCGATGCAGTATCCGCCTCGATAGAAGTAGTTGATTGAGCTTTCATGGGCACGCTTGAGGTGTCGGACTGCTCATCATCAAGGTTCGGTGAAGGGTCGCCCTCTGCGTCGTCGACTAATTCAGCTCCGTAGACATCGGGGTACTTTTTTGAAGCGCTCTTGCATTGCCCTGGTGTCGCATCAGCCACTGGGACGTGCATGTGTATGCTTGGATGGTCGACGTACTTGAAGTGGTCGATGCAGTTCATTCCTTTGGGCTCATCGTTCGAGAGCATGAAACAGCTGAATGCGCTCTTGAACTATTCTCCACAAGGGCCGTGGGTCATTCCGCTAAGCAAGAACAGTCCCAGTTGAACTCGCCCGTCTCGGGGTTGAACGCACCCTGCTGGCTTTTGTCCTCGGGGGTGGAAGCATCATCGGTAGCCATGTCACTACGGGCGGCGCCCGACTGGGGCTTGCGGGTCTCAGTCGGTTCGAGGTTCTTTTCATGGTTCCTCTCGGTGTTGACTTGGACATGTCTTTGCCTCTCGGTAACGGGGGTTTTGGTAGTGAGGTGGTCGTCGGGGTGGGAGAGAGGAGGTACCGTTTGTGCTGTCCAATAGTCAGCGATGGTTCCATCAGCTTATACCGCTAGCCAACACATACAGGCAGCCTCTGCAAATACAGAGCTGGCATTGAAGTAGTAAAAGGTGCCAACGATAAGACTAAGCCGCACTACTGAGGTCTTCCATGTTCGGGTGGGCCTTTGCCGAGTTGTCGATGTAAATCGTCGAGGGGCGATGGAACGCAAGTTCGCGACTACGGGGCGAGTGACTGAACGCAAGGTCGTTAGATACATCTTTGGATAGAAGGGACTGAGAATGTATTGAAGAGGGTCATGGATAGCTCGCGAGGTAAAATACGAATGGCAAGCTGGTGGAACGGGTGCCCTCGGACTGGGACGGGGTGATTGGAAATGCCGGCCCCGAGATTTCGGAGCAAAGAAAGAAGACGCAGCTGCTAGATTCGGCGGAAGCGTTCCGTATAGTATCTCCTAAGACATGTTGCCCCCTGGGAGTGACGTCCCGGGTCTTGTCTCCGAGGGAGCATGGATTTGTTGAAGGCAAAAGTCGGCGAACTTGGCACTGAGATCCGCATTTTCAAGACGGAGGATTTGCATTCGGGGCGTACGAGTAGCGCATCAATACAAAGAAGAAGAGGAGCGAAAGGCTCTTTTTTGCAACAATGCGTTCCCAGGGAGAGGCTCTATCTTTGCCCCCGTATTCCAGACTAGCACAACGAGCAACACTGAGATCTATCCTTTTCATATTCTATCATGAAGCAATGCATCTAATGCCAACCATGCTTAATTCACACTCTTATATACACACCTCGCTGCTTTGAGAATCCACCAGCCTATAGATTTCAACATGTAGCAAAGGACCCTGTAGGTCAACAACAACACCTTGTTCAGAAGGTACACGCCACCAATAACCCCCACAGTACCCAGAATAAACCAGAGCAACGGCTTGTTTGCGAGCCACTTTAGTACACGAGCATCTGTTCTGTACCAAGTGGCGGTTTGGAGATCCGTGATGTAGGGTTTGAGATTGGTCGAGCTGATGACCTGCACTGTGGGCGATGGCAGAGATGGCTCTCCGTATAGGTAGGCCGCCGTAGCCAGAGAGATGAAGAGAGGTCCTGTTGAGAACATGATTGCAGCATATGGTAGCAGCCATGCCCAGAATCGCGTTATACGGTGATGAAAGGGTAGTCGAGTGATGGCCGACGCAAAGGCAGGGTGCCTTGCGGATGATATCATTATATCGTTGGTGATGCCGGTAGGAAGGGTGGCTTCGAAGAGGGAATCATGCTTCAGCTCGGTTTCGATTTGATCGATCGGGAAGGCCTGGTGACAGACAGTGTCCATGTCGAGGTAAATGCCGCCATAGTGATGGAGAACAAAGTAGCGTATGGCATCGGCACGTTGAATAGGGAATGGGTAAGTGTCCCAGGTTTCTAGAAACCAAGGGTACTCGGACGACAGAAACTCTCGAGCTCGCTCGTCGGTCCAAAGCTGGAATTCAGGTTAGACGCCGGTTTGTTTCCACAAGGGGTTGGTAGTGGGCTGTCAAACGTACCTTGTACTCGAAGTCCGAGTACGCTTTGAGACAACTCTGCTGTGACTCGGCCCACATCTCTGGGATCGTCTCGTTCTTGCATGTCTGGTGCAGAATTCGTGGTATCTGCCTTGACGAATGAACATGCTTCGGTTGATCCTGGAGAGTGACATTGACGTGGGCACTAAACATCTCTTTGTTATGACGCAGTAAGAAGAAGAGATCTCGTATGGAGTAGAGTAGAAGACCAAACAGTGCCAAGTCCACTAGAATGAGGCATATTGTTGTCCACCCCGGTTTTGTGAATCTTGGACGCTTGGTTGGCCATTGTCCAAGACATCCACGCTCCGGTTCTTGGAGTTGGCTTTCTTGGTCTTCTAGTTTTTGATAGCCGGCAAAGCGGCCGAAGCAAGATCTCATTGTGGCTTGTCGATCGATCACGGTGAGGAAAGATGGTGGTTTTTGGAGAACTTCACGTTGCAGCCCAAGTGTACGAGCTAAAAGTTTATATAAAATCACTCATTGTGAAGCCCAAGTCCGACGGACAACCTCGAAATTACTCTCTGCCCCTGATCCCTAGATGATTTTCGTATTTCTCCTCCGTCCAAAAGTTCCTGAGGAATTCTGCGGGCGAGAAGGACCGCAGAGAGGCCCGACAGTGGCTGGTTTCTGGCTGTGATGGAAGCATTTCCGCTCATCTGGTACACGGGACGCGTCAACTGAGGCGGTGGTGGTGATGGGCTCAAACTTAAGCGACGGAGAGTTAATACGATTATGGTTGGTCATTTAGCGAAAATGTGTCTGTGCCTCTCGCAATGCATGCCGAAACCCGCGGCCCCATGGGTGGATTTGGCGTTTCCTCCTCCAAAGGGCAGTTGGGGACCGCTTGATTTAATGCTTCTGCCTAGTGAGTACGTACGCGTCTATGCTCCTGGAGGATCAAACATTGACGATCGAGGCCTCGGGCTGAAGGGTGGGATGTTGAGAGGCATCACAAATTAGCCTTGACGTAAAATGATTGGCTGTATCGTCAAAGTGAGTGGATACCGACTAAATATAGTTACTCTATAATCGCTGGATCCACCAACGAGCAAGAGCTTGACCAATTGTAGCTAGTTTTTCCACCTTGTGCTGCATCTCGACTCTTACAGTACTCCGTACCTTACTCCGTAGGAAGTTGTTGGTATCTGATAGATTCAACCGGTCAAACTTGATTCAACTTTGGTTAATGGAGGGTAGAATACGTAATTATGCTTTGGCTACTTGCGTGGCCTCAAGATAAGAGGGGATCGCGTGGTACATATTTGACTCGGCCTGCTAACTATAGGTAGTTAGCTTTTCCACCTTGTCTGCAGACAATAGCTACTCCTCCTCGTTGGACCTGGATGCGGCATCACTTGATCGTCAACAGGGATATCTTCCATTTCGGCACATCGCCGAGATTTGTTCCGAATGTCTCGCTCCCGCGGAGGTTGCTTGAATTGTCGACAACGCCGAAGAAAATGTGACCAACAACGGCCCTCTTGTGCAGCATGCAACCGCCGACACGTCCAATGTTCGGGCTACTCGACCGAATACTGTTGGATAAACCATGCTGCCGTGCCCAACGGTCCTCGATATGCTGGGTCTACTGCAGTGTACGACTACAGTCACACACCTTGCAACCTTCAGCCTAGTATCACATTCACTGCGCCTCCACCAACTTACGATTCTCGAATAACGCAGCCTCTGTTTAGGAATTGTAGGCAGCAAGATAACCCACCCCTTCGTTTCATTGACCCAACACTGATTTGTCTGCCAGTCCTTCACTCTGGGCTGAGGCTGTTCTACAAGACCCAACCCAATACCTGGATTCAGCCTTTCCTTGTCGACATGTCGCTGGAGAGCCAGTCTATTCCTACAATGGGTGCTGCTCTCCAGTCCCTCATCTCAAATGGAGATGAAAGCATCCCTATAACAACCATGGAGTGTCTAGATATTGCTCTCAAGACGTTTCGTATTGAGATCGTATCACGTGGCGCACTCCTATCTCCCGGCACGATATGTGCTGGAGTTATTCTCTGTGCTATTTACGCAAGTTCCCCCTGTTCCATCATTCTTATGGACCAAAAGAATGGCTAACTAGAATTTCACACAGCTTCTTCAGGCCCAGCCGTATACGCCGTACCTTCGAATGATGGCTGACGTCTATCAGCTAAACAATCCAACAATGACACTCGTCCCAAGTCCAGAGAAGAACCCCGCTCTTCAACATGCCCTTGAATACATGGCCGTCGTGGATTTGCCTGGCCTCGTTCTGGGAAGGATATGCCCCTCCCTAGGTCTTTGGAGACACTTCCGCCAAGCTCAAGATGGCTGGGAGGGTGGAAGAAGGATGGGCGTCGAGACATTTACGGGAGTCCATAGTGGGCTACTGGATATATATGGCGATATGGTGCACGAAGAGATTAGCGTTTCAGTTGCTCGTCTATGGGAATGGTCCCCTGATGAGACCGGAAATTCTATACAGCGCCATTTCTGGGATGCTTGGAGGTTTGCTGGTATTGTTGATGCTCGCCGGCGAGTCCGCTGCCAAAGAGGACCTGGAAGTTCGACGATCGAAGACGAGACGGTAAATACCCCTGAAAATGACCTTGTACTGGAAAGATTGATGGCTGCCATCCAGACAGTGTACACTCATTCACAACTACCACAGAACCAAGGCCTCCTGGTGATCAATGGCCTCCTCTTCCCCCTTGTCGTGGCCAGCCTAGAGGTCTCATACCTCAAACGGCACCCCGAGTCGAAGAAGATACTGGATAACGTGAGGCAGAGTTTTGAACAGGGGTGTACCTTTCCTCTTTCCAAGGTTATGTTTCAATTACTTGACGAAGCCTGGGAAGATGGCTCGGATTGGTTTGACATGGATAATGCAGCTCGACGTAGAGGCGTAGAGCTGGCAGTCATGTAGAGAACTGCGGTAGTGTTTGCAAGTGGTATTATTGAATACACTTGCCCTTTGTGTCTTTGGAAGGTCCTCTAAAGGACCGACTTGTACACTATGGTGATGTCTTGTCGTATCGGCCCGTACAACTCGATGCCTCGTTCGAATCCTTGGAGAAGATGCTACTGCCATCCAACAAGAGGCAATGATCTGCAACGTAGGTCTCTGTAGAGGCTGCCGGGTCACGCCGAGCGGCGTTATTCTCGGCGGAGGTTAGAACAGTTAAATACCCCCTGAGAGGTTTAACCTTTCATGATGCAGATAGGTATGAGTCTTCTATTGCAGGCAGAAGAAAGACTAAAAAAAAAGGCCACTGTGTTAGCATTGGGATATGATGCTATGATGTGTTGATAATGTGTTCTTTATTATAGTTGAAACCCGGCGCTCGATGGGATAACTGAGCCAGAAGACCGTTATTCTCGGCAAACCCCGTCAGGGGTCTAGCTGCAGATGGGTGGACATGCCATCACCAAAAGCGTGAATTGGTGGTTGGACTCCAAGACCCACGGACCTGGACCAGCCATCTCTAGAAAGTTCGGTCATTTCGAAATAGAGGAGCCAGATGGGGTCCGTTGACACCAAGCTATACAGATTATAGACAGTACGGCGCGGCACGTAACAACACGACACTGACTTGTCTCATCCGAACCTAACACAATTCTGAATTATAAGCCCCTGACGTCAATGGCTAAGCATATGCTCTCGAGATTGATGTATAAGCATTCAGTCTATCGTTCTCTTGGCGGCCTATTTCCACAAGTTGTGCACCCAAACTGCTGTCCCGTATTCATTCAAGAGACAGCTTCTTGGCAATATGGCCACCCCTTACGGAATTCACATCACACCGACAAACACGAGATTATGGAACATAAGACAGAGTGAAGAAGCCGCTCAAACGGCGAGCGAGGCTTTGCAGAAGGATCTGGAGGTATGGCGACAGGACCGCTGGGGATCGAAATGCTAACCTCTCGCAAGAACCACCACGTATTCTTAAACAATGTCGGGTTTCATGATCATGCAAGTCTTGCTTTCTGATATTCACCAACTAGGACCTCCTAACAAGTCTGCATAGATGCCGCATCATCTGTTGGCTCTTTATGGAACAGGTGCAAGTGTCGCCAACATCCAAAAAGCATATGGCCTCCGTCATCCTCTGCAGCGCCCAATCATCCCCCAGCACCAAGACGCCGTGAAGGACCTCATCACCCATTGGGATCACGCATCCGAGTATCTGGGCAAAGAGGAGCATTACCCAGATTTCCTCGCCTACTTTCAACGAGCTATCGAGCGCGAAGGGTATGAGTCGGTGGTCAAGGCTCACCTCTTGAAAGGTGACGACTCGGCTAATAACCTCCTTCTCCGCCTACACGCTGGTATTGTTCACCCTTTGATACAACTCATGTATGGCCTTGAGTGGAAACAGCCTGCCATAGTCGCTCAGGCCCTTGCCCAGACTTGTGTCCATAATGTCGAGGGGTTAGACCAGCTGCTTCTCGCCAGCGAGCAACAGGCAAATGCTACTCCAAGGTCCACAAAGATGCCCTCGTTGCTGTCCATTTACGAAAAGGTCAGGGCGGATCCTCAGCTGGCGGGCTCGGTGCGAGTGGAGGACACGAGCAAGGTCGAAGACGGCATCATCCAAAGGGCCAAGGATGCAATGCTCGCCATTCTCGAGCAAGTACACGTGGAGCCCGAAGAACTAGATGAGAGGACGGCGGAAATGTTCCACGACATGATCCTTGTCGCGTCGAGCGCGGCGATTCATCCTCCTCACCATGTCAAATACGACTTTTTTCTCATGTGAGCGCATCCCCACGCACGATTGGCCTCAGAGTCTGCTGACCAAAACCCTCACCCAGGCATCACGTCAACTCCTCTTTGATCTACCTGACTTTCAACTCTCAGCCGTGGCTGTCTACCGCGGACAAAGTTCGCTTGTTGGAGTGGAAGATTCGGCTGGATCTTGTGCAGTATGTCGCTCGTGGCTATCCTGCTATTTCATTGGAAAGCATTGAGTCTTATGTCCCCAAGCAACCGTCTGATGAATCTGTTAGAGGTGAGTAAAAAGTCATTATGAGATTCTTCCAAATTGCTCTATATCCGGTGTGGTGGCACGCCACGTATCTGACTTACAATCTTAGAAATTGGCATGAGGCTCTACGACTTTGGGGATGACGGCCATGCCATCAAACAAGCACGGGCTACGGCCGTATGCCACGAGCTGATGGCAGAGTACAAGGACAAGCCCTGGGCAGTCTTGAAGGACGATTCAATTTGGAAGAAGATTCAGCACATGGCAGTTGATGCTGTCGAAGGACCTGGCGTGTTATACGTCCGTTCCGCTGGCTTTGACGAGGCCTGGAAGGTAGATACTCCTGGGATCCAACCTATGCACGTATTTTAACATTGATGTAAGGACGTCCCCGACCAAGACTCACCGAAGCGATCTCCTGATCTTCTGCGTGCTCTACAGACTGGAAGTGGCAGCTCACCAGAAGCTCTCAAACCATATTCCCAGTAATTTCAACTGTTAACCTCGAGTTTCCTTTGATGCCAACTCGGGGACGAAACTGTGTTATCGAGTTGATGCTTTTTAGCCATAGTGGAATATCAAAATGTCCCAAGAGGGCTTAGTGACTACGATATCTTGGAGACGGTGGTGATGGCATAGTTGTGGCTGTACTCCAGCATTTCCTCATTATTAACATGCGTAACTGGCATTTAACCTATACTATTGCGTGACATAAATATCTGATAGACTCAAAACTAATGCATATATCTCCAGGTCAACGCCTTGTCGCCCTTGGCTGAGAGTTCCTCAGGAGAGTATTGATTGTGCTCGCCTCGAGCCATCTTGCGCTCACGGCTCTTGTTGATGCGGTCGTAGCTCACAATGAGAATCAGAGCGGCAATGATACCAGCACTGATGAAGCCAAGTTCCAGACCGTGTCCTAGAATGTAGCGAGGACCATCCTTTTGTCGGTAAAAGTTTGCAGCCATGGCCTATAGAAGGTTAGTTGTTGAAGTCTTGTTGTGTGTGTGTAAACTTACGCCTCCGAGGTTGCCGACTCCGATTTGAATAGCCATACCGACGCTTCGCTTGTAACTTCCTGCAAGGTTGTTGGCCAGCCAGGTGATGACACCTGGGAAGGCTGGGTAGATGGCACAGGCCGCGATAAAGACACCGCCGTAGACGACCTTGGGGTTGCTGGTGGAAATACACCTGAGAAAGAGTCAGCTCTGGGCTTTGAATGGTCACGGGAAAACTCACATTGAAAAGCCGACAATCATGATGCAGAGGAACACAACGATGAACGGGCTTCGCTTTCCAACTCGGTCTGACGTCCAAGCGACGATGACGGCAATGATTGCGGCTGTGATGTAGATGGGAACGGTCATGAGTTGAGAGTGGCTCGAGGTGTAGCCGAGGTTGCGAATGATCGTTGGGAGGAAGAGGCTGATGCCGTAGAGAGGGCACACAATCTGAAGCCAGTTAGTTTAACCCATGATGAAAGGTAGAATTGCCACTTACGCCCCAGTAAACAAAGATGTTGACCCAGATCTGCCAGTCCTTGAAAGCACTCCAAACATACTCCCACCTAAACTCATCCGTCTGCGCAACTCGCGTGTGAGTACCCTCCTCCTCGCTCGTAGCCTGTCTCTGGCCCTGATACTTGAGTCGAAAGACGACAAAGGCGCGCTCCTCCTCGGTCAGGAACTTTGCGGTTTCGGGGAAATCGTAGAGGGCGAAAAAGGCCCAGCAGGCGACGAGGACGGTTACGATGCCCTCGAGGATAAAGATCCAACGCCAGCCTTCGAGGCCGCCGACGCCGTCCATCTTGGCGATCGCAAAGGCGAGGAGACCGCTGAAGGCGCCGGCGATGGAGGCGGCTGAGAAGAAGAGGGCTTGGCGGAATTGGATCTCGTGTCGGCAGTACCACATGGTGAGGTAGTACTACTGAAGTTAGCGGGCAAGATGGAGTTGCAGAGGATGGTAACTTACCGCGACTCCAGGGAACAGACCGGCCTCTGTGAGTCCGAGAAAGATGCGAGCGACGAGAAGACCGTGGTAACTCTTGACGATACCCATGAGCGTCATCACAATGCCCCAAGCCACCATGATGGTGGGAAGCCAAACGCTGGGACGGAGCTTCTTGAGGAGGAGGTTAGATGGCACCTCAAAGGCGGCATAGGTGAAGAAGAAGACTGTGAGGCACCAGTTATACTGGTCGGGCGTCATGTTGAGGTCCTCCTGGAGGCCTTCGATCTTGGCGTTTCCAATGTTTCCACCTGAGAGAGTGCGTTTTAGTGGTGAGTTGCGGTGTTGTTGAGGGTTGACTTACGGTCGAGGAAGGAGAGGAGGTAGAGAAGCGCAAGCATGGGGATCAACCGCATGTCCATCTGTACACAAAAGTTAGCGGCTTGATGTTTGATACGACTGTAGAGACAGACCTTTCGAAGAATCTTCTTCTCATCGAGGTGCGAAAAGGAATCAAGCGTCGTGCCGGGCGCAGTAGCGAGTGCACCGATATGGTCGACCTCGCCCTTTCGCGGATGGCCAGAGCTGTTACCCATCTCGGCCTCGACAAAGTCTGCCTTTTCGTTGGGGGGAGTGTAAGAAGCCATGATGGCAGCAAAAGAAGTCAAACGTCTGCTGTCAGGATGAGATCTGGCTGTAGAGATCCTGTATCTTGAATCCTTTCGAAAGATGGGATCAGGGTCTTAAGTACATCTTGAATCATACCCATGTCTTGTTTTTCTTCCCCATGTTTTTTCCCCGCAGCCCTTTTCAACGTCGTGCTGATCCGAGTTGATGAACAAGCGTAAGCGGCTTGAGTATCCACTGACTCGGCAAATGAAGCGGACAAAGTTGTGTTTTGCGGGGGAGGACCAGGGACGCTTGTCTCGAACAAGAAACTCGAACAAGCGAGTGGGCGATCTTTGTCTGTGGGGATCGGATCCGAGATGAGGTTGTGCGAGTCAAGCGTGGGTGCATCGTCTTGTCGCTTGTGTCAAGGGCTGCAAGGTTGGTTCGATGATGGCTTCACGTTGCATGGGAAGTGGGTTAGTTGATCCTTCGCCGAGTTGACTGTTGAGCTGGTGTTTATTGAGAAGACTGGAGATCTATTTACTATTGATCCATTTTACAGTTATCTTCTGAAAAAGAGACAAAGTAGGTTCTGACGAGAAACAAAGCCAAAGACCTGGCAACTCCCCAAATTGCGTCATGGACAGACAAAGGCTTTGTCTGTGAGGGCTCGCCACAACCTTGAACTGGCTGGCGAGTCACGCCTCGGTTCCGATGATCCCGGCTGGCACATGGCGGGCGCACGCTGGCGAAAACCGCTTCGGAGTGCTCCGTAGTTAGTCTCAGAACCGGTTCCGGGCTTAAAATTGGAGTTTCTCTCTCTGGAGAAGCGTCCTTCATCCCTCACCTGTGTGGCGTCGTCTAAACAATCTCCAAGATCAAGGAAACGGGCCGTCAAAGCGGAACTCTTGGCTAGAGGTCAGCCATCAGCTGGGAGACGCTACTGCAAAGGAGGTCATGAACTGATGGATGCATCTTTGCTGTCCCCGGAAAGATTACCCCGGTCTTTTTCATTACCCCAGAAAGGGGATCTGCATTACCCCGCATCTTGGATTTTCAAATCTTTACAAGAGAGAGGCCCGGTTCCGTTTCTCTCTGTTGTCTTATTCCCCACATGAATCCGAGATTGACCTCGCAGCAAGCAGCCCTTCGGATCCGTCTCTCGCAGCCCCTGTTGAAGCTCGAGTGGATCTGATCATGCCAGGCGGCCTCGTCACGCGCCGCACCCAGTTCTCCAGCTGCGACGAGTGTCGCCGATCGCGCGTTGCCTGCGACGCGGCCCAGAGCCGCAACGCCGCCGCTGGAGAAGCGCCCGCCTCTTGCACGCGCTGCCGCAACCGCCACAAATCATGTACCTTCAAGGTAATGCAGAGCTTAAATCACCACGTGAGAACATGTGCTTACCCCCGGGATAGTGGATCCAAGATGCCAAAGCGAGCGGCGGCGGCAGCTCTGGTGGAGCGAAGCGCAAGGGACGTCGCAGGATTGCATCTCACCCCTCAAGTGACACGTCGTCGACACAGGGTAGCAGAGCTTCCGCGGGTAATGAGGGGTTTGCCCTCGGCTCTGAGCGCGGTGCTCACCGGGAGAGCCTGACAACCTCGGTGTTGTCGACTCCGTTTGTTGCGCCTTCGCCGACATACTCGACTATTACGGCGCAAAACACGGGCCTTCTTAGTGATGCTGACTCTAAGTGGCTGGAGACTTTGTATCGGGAAGGCTTTGAAGCCGTGTTTGGGTCATGGATGGGGAGATATAGCTGCCCTTTCTTGTGAGTGACCCTGCCTCGGCCCCGAGTATAGTGTTGACAGTCTCAGGTTTGGACATAACCTCGCCGACAAGTATGTCAGCATCTCAGATCTATGCTGCCATCTCGATGGATGCATGACTGATGCCGCCGCAAACAACGGGCAGTCGCCAGGGAGAGGGAGTCAGAGGTGTTGCTTGATCGAGCAATCTCTTCAGAGCACTATTGCCTCATTCTCTGCGCGATGGCTGCCCATTAGCTCTCGAACCGCACTTTCAGACAATGATTACCGTGTGCTTGTTCAAGCTCTCTGGCGGCATGCACGAAGAGACATGCTTAGAATCATCAACAGACCTTCCTATCGATCCATGCTATCGCTGCTTCTGTTTGCCCTGACTCCGATTCCAGACGGAATCTCGGAGGAGGAAGAAGCTGATGGCATTTCGGGACAAGCTTGCGTCCATGCGGCCTTGCAGCAGATCCAAACTCTGAGGGCTCGACAGAAGAATCTTCAGTTCAGTGGCTCCAAAGTCTCCCCATCACTCAAGTCACAAGGCATCGTCACAACACCAGAGTCGATCGAGACATCAGGCTTCATCAATGCCGAAAGCACTGTATACTGGGCTGCCTTGACGTTTGATACCTCGGCTTCCTTGACACTCAACTGTCGCCCACTGCTCTCTTCGGGCTTATTTGGATTCGAGTCTGAACTGCCGTGGCGTCTTGTCAGAACCTGTGCCAAAATGTTTGACGAGACTGCGCAGCATTGGAGTCGAGGAAGTTCTGACATGACGGATGAGAGGGCGAACCAGATCATCGCCGCAGGAGCATCTTGGAAGTTGTTAGGATGGAAGTTGACTGCCATCTTTAAAGAGGCTCTCCGGGATGGTTATGACGAGTCTGAAGTTCGCAAGGCCTACTTGGCTGTGGTGGACTCCATCAAGCAGTTTGGCACAGTCTATCGTCCGCTTCTGGATGAGTGTCACAAGCGGATGCAGTTTCTCGGACAGCAAACCAAGCTCCGATGGTGTAAGTGTCTTTGGCTTCCAAAAGTAGTGCATCTGTTAACTTGAACAGTTTCTCTCATGCTCCACTATCATCTTAGCATCCTGATGCTCGTCGATGTAATTGAGGTCACAGATCGTCATGACCTACTCGCCGATATAGCAGACATCAGCACAGACGCCGAGAACACTGTCATGAATACCCTAGCCTTTGGCCTGCACAATACCTTTACACTGAGGCGACCACCGGACCCGGACACCCTTGATCAAGAGGGAGTTCGGGAGACAACCTTTACGGTTCCGATCGTATCCATAGACCCCTATCCGCACCATGCTGTTGCGGGTGTGCAGCTTCTACGGAAGGCTATTGACAGAGACTTTGGGGCTGGCAAGATAACGGATGAAACGTATCAAAGCTTGTTGTCCACGCTGGAGCGAACGCTGAAGCATCTTCCGCAGAGCTCCAAGTCTGTGCAGGCGGCCATTGCCAAGTTTTCTTTGGGAGCACAGGATGAAGCTGACGTCGAGAGGCGTTATTCGGCTGCGATTTTGGGTGTGCAATAAGTTGTAACATACTGTAGTTCGCCACGAGCCAAGAATAATCTGCAAAGAGGATCGACAAGGTTATGGTTGCCACATGTTGCATTGCATCTTGATCTGAAAGCTCCAAGTGCATGTGTCTGAAACCAGATATCTGGGATGATGATATCATTTCAAGATTGCTGTTCCGCTGTGCGGAATACCCCCAGTAATCTCATCCTAAAGGAGCAAATGCTCTGCAGCTTGATCTGCAATCCTGATTGACCAAACAAATCTCGGATCCGATGATGCTCGCACTTTGAGTGGAGATGTTTGCCACTGCGGGTCGACATAGCCCAGATCGGATCCGACTTGGACTATAATATTGAATGACAACCACTTGCGGAGTTTTTTGCTTTCTTTGGACAAGTATCTCGGTTTCTTTTGTCTTCATTCTCACTTCCGATCTATCTTGAGCTTGATTATAGCCTCACATTCACTGACAACATGGTTCTCTCGGTAACACCAAAGACCTCGGTTACTCTGATCGGGGCGGGCACCCAGGGCAGGCGTCTTGCATTCATGGTATGAATATTATACTTAAGGACTTTCCGAAATTTCAGGAAAATTTCCCGAACTATCGCTAATGAGGTCTCTGAAGTGGTCAAGTAGAGGAAAAGACGTTCACCTCGTTGATGGCCAAGAAAGTCAGCTCGAGGCCAGTCTGAAAGCCATCGACGGCTTCCGAAAAGACGCTGGAAAGGAAAACGGTCAATGGGGAAGGATCATCACACATTCACCAGAAACACTACGCGAAGCACTGAAAACAGCGTGGCTTGTTGTGGAGGTGAGACAACTGGGCTGAAGTGAGACATCTGAGCTGACTTGGCAGTGTGTACCGGAGCAACTTGCCCTCAAGCAGAAAGTGATCGTGGAGCTGGATTCTCTGGCAGGAGAGGACACAGTAATTGCTTCCAACTCTAGCAGTTACTCTTGTTCCGAGATCCTGGAGGGCATCACCCTGAAGAATGAACGCCGCTTTCTGAGCGCACACTCCTGTAAGTGTCCACATGTCTGGTGAGTGTGATATCGCTAACTGTAAAAATCTGTAAAGATTGGCCTCCTGAGACTCCAGGTGAGAGATTGGGTCTTTTCCTTGAATGCTGACTTTGTTAACACGCTTGCAGAAATTGAAATCATGGGCCATGAAACTACCAATCCCTCTTACATCCCCCTGATGATGGAGCAATGCAAGGCACATGGCTTTTCACCCTTCGAAGTCAAGAGTCCATCCATGGGCTATATCTACAACCGGTAAGCCGAAACACTGTATCTTCTCAACATATATAGACTGACCTTCCTGTCGTAGTATCTGGGCGGCCATCAAGAGAGAAGCGCTCCTTGCGGCATCAGAAGGTGTTGCAACTCCAGAAGAAATCGACGCCATGTTCAAGGGGGTTCTCAAAACACCAAAGGGTCCATTTGAGCAGATGGACGTGGTTGGTCTGGATGTGGTTCTTGATATCGAGCAGCACTATGCCGATGCCCGGGGAGACATTCCTAGTGCACCTCGTGAGTATCTTCAAACGTTCCTCCAGAACGGCCATCTGGGGGTAAAGAGTGGTCGCGGTTTCTATGATTACGGGTCATCTTAGAGGAGTTTGGTATTGAAAGGGAGAGATCGGTATAGCTATTCAGGCGTTAAGGGTCTCTTGTTAGGTGGCCGCGTTTTGTAGGTCGTGGAAGGCTTAAACATCTATATGAGTAGAATACGTGGAGTTTCTTCAAAAATCGGCGTCTGCCTTCCATCATGCCAGTGATGTGCATGCAAACATCTAGCTCACTCCCCAGGCCCCGAGAACATTCCGCTTACCCTCGCCTCTGCTCTTCAGACTTCCAGCCTCCAACTGCTTTACTCTATTCACGAGAAGCCCAACGCAGATAGGTCCAATGACTGTGCAAAGAGAGATTGCCCAAGTCACGATAAGGAACAGCTCTGAGGGCTGGCCATTTGGCGGACGGCCAAATACCCCCTTGCTCTCAGCCAATGCAGCAATCAAAAAGCCAATCTCTCCTCGAGCAACCATGCCGAGACCGACGATGCATGCTGGATACAGAGACAGGGCCCTTTCCGGCTTCGGTGTTGAATTTCGCAGTTCAGGAGAAACGGGACGGGCACTTGTATCGGCCAGTGCTCCCAGAGGTACGGCCTCTCGCTCCTCTGTCGGATCCGATGCCGTCGTGATATTCCGAGCGGCTGAGTCGGGGTCTGCGCACTGTGCTCCAGGGACAAGGGGCTTTGGATTTCGCTCGCACATGACGGCAAGCCTCTGCGCGATCTTTTGGAAGGGTTGAAGAGGATTTGCGAAGGAAACCAACCAGATACCGCAGGCTAGCTTGCTGATGGTCATGAGCACTGTGTATATGATGCCTCGCCATGTCACGGGTCCGGAAAACAGTCGAGTGATGGGGACAGAAAAGCCGATGGATGCCTGTGCTGGTTAGCAGTTGTCCTCGAAGTTGGTCGTTGAGTACACACAAAGAAGAAAGGCTTCAAGATATGCTCGACGGCAGTCTTGTAGTAGCGTTCATAGACGTCCATGCCGGATCCGCCCTCCATTGCTAGGGGCAAGCTTGTTTGCACCGGGGCTGCTTGATCCGTGGTGGTGTTATCACTGCTCTGATTTCTCTCTTCTGTGATCTCAGCTCCGGGAGAATTGCTTGGTACTCGGTCTGGGACGTGAGGAACCTCAGAGTCCCACCAACTGATGGTTGCGCCAGCGATGTATGCCGCTAGGAGGCTCGAGGTGCCTGCAAAGGTGGCACCCACGACAAGACCAAGAAGGAGGGCTGTGTGGATGACAAATGCAGTCTGTCTCAGCCTGAGTAGCTGTGCTACCTTTCCAGAGGGGTGTGCCTCACGGAAAGCGTTGAGCATGGCAGTGACAGGCATCACCACGAATCTGCCAAGAAGGGGCATGAGAGCTGCAAAGGCGAGGGATACCATGACGGGTCTGACAACAGTGACGGCATCAAACGAGTCTCCTCCCAGATTCGAAATGACCTGTACCATGATGAGACCTACCACATCATCCATCATGGCGGCACTTGTCAAGACGACGCCAAGCCTTGTTGTTGACAGGCCACTCGTGCCTAGGATGGTGAATGTGGTGCCCAGGCTTGTTGAGCAGAGAGCGGCGCCTGCAGCAAAAGCCTGTAGTAGGGATGCATTGAACATGGACTTTAAAGCGAAGGATAAACCGATGGGTAGAAGGATGCCGGTAACAGCAACGCCAGACGAGAGGCCAATATTGGCCTTCAGTGACTTGAACGAGGTTGCTAAACCACCTACTCTGGGTTAGCCGACAAGCCGTAAATTCATTGCATATCTCCTACCCTCATAGACGATAAGAATGAGACCAAGATATCCCAGCTGCATGACAGCATCCTCGACTTCATGAGAGAGCCATTTCGCACCAGGAGTACCCCAAGCAATGCCAAGAGCAACCTGACCAATAAGGCCACAATACGCGATCTTGTCTAGACCATAGTTGAGCAAGTTTAGTAGCAGAAGAAATCCAGAAAGGATGGAAATAACGGTTATGGAAGGTTCGTGATACGAGAGCGAAGGCTGCATCGTGATAGTGCGAAAAGTCGGAGTTTTGGAATCGACGATCGCGTGAAACGAAAAGCCTCATTTCGGATTCTGGATTCTCCGCTCCGTCTGGGCATTTTTAGTGCCTGACGTAACAAATCATCAAGGACGGGATGGATGTGACAATAGTTTTTTGCTTGTTACTTATTTATTGTCGATATTGTGTTTTTGGATGTGTAACTCCTAGTCTTGTTTGGAGAAGTCGGGGTGTTTCCACGCACGCGTTATGTGGAATCACTGTCTACGAGAGAAACTATGCAGCCATGTTTTTGCCGCCCGTCACGTGGAAATAAAGATGAAATCCTTGTTTAAATTAGATCTAAGGAATTAACTTGACATGAAAGAAGAGTGTAAAGTGTAACAAGAAACTGGTCAACAGCATTGCAAAAGCAGCTGAGTTTCGTATCCCTAGGTATGGGACTAGCATTAAGGCCATGTTGTGGATCACCACAAACAAGAACCGATTGCCAAGAGAGAGGATAACACACCAATAATTCTATCGAATGATCTATATAACTGTCACAGAGCATGTTGATATTGCGGCATTGGGTTTTGAGCCAGAAGAGACCAGCCGTATCGCCTACCCTACAGTGCAAAGAATGATTGACGAGATAAAAAAGAGCACAGCGACGAGGTATGTAGTCAAGTCAATCTTACCATAAATTAAGTTTACTATTAAGGGGAGCCTTTCTGAGTAACCTTGTTAGAACACATGTGAACAAGTAGTGAGGGAAGTTGCTAGAGGTTGTCAAGACTAGGAAATCACTACAAAGCAAGATGTCTCCTAGCATTTGGGAGACTACAAACGATGAAGTGCGCCTCTATAGCCCCTCTTGATATCGAAACAAACCCTATTTTTGTTTGTTCTAATTATTCATCACCGTCAGACTTCCCATCCCGTACCTAAGGAGAGTGAGCACAGTAGCAAAAGGCACATCGCACTTCACAAATCACGGCGCCAAGATCCTGCCGTAAAACACCTACCAAAGTCTTATAAGAGGAGTATGCTATATTCACCAACTGAGTTGCAAACTCTAATTTGATCCATGGCCGAGACTGACGGCAATGTCGCAGCCAAGAATGCACAGCTTATTGGAGTTCCTGGAAACCACCTTCTACTTCAAAACTCGTGATTGACAACGTACACAGTTGGCCTGAAATTCGCCGGAAGAGGTTGCTGGGACCCATGTATCGCGATGCAGCACTGTAACGCTTCTGCTACCTCTATACGGCGATGACGTGTATCCCTGGCCATATCTACCCGAGGAACCCAGGGGTATTGATCCGCCCCGGTTGGATGCCTACAAACTCTATCGACCGGAAGATTTACCTAGAGTAAACACCGCTTACCTACTCCGTACATACGAGTACGATTGAGGAAACAAGACGGGTAGACCGAGGGTATAACTTTATCCTCGGGAACATGCACTACCCAAACAAGCATATAACCCGCGACATTAAGCTTGTCCTCTCACCTGAAGGGATAATGCATTTAAACACGCACTAACCCATTAAACGACATTTCATTCCCAGTCCCGTTCCGACTTTGCCGCACCAAACGCGGGCATTTTAATTCAGCTGGTCAGTGCTCGCTTGAAGGGCCGGGTCTGTGCATGAGGAGATTCCGGTCGCGGGCTAGAGTGCTAGTGTTGGAGCGGACTCGAGTGTTAGCGTTGGTGTTTGGATGAGATGATGGGATGCGGCTGAGATGAGGGGGACCTGGCACTAGAACACGCTAGAAATGATTGACAAGGGACGTGAACAGAGGACTCAACTGAGAGCCTTTATCTATGCAGCATGTTGGCTCTGGAAGAAGTGAGCTTGAGTGAGAAATAAGCGCGAGTCAGAAGTCACACCACTTTGCCACTCTGCGGCCAACATGAACTAACCCAAGTGTCAACGGCCTGTCAAGCGATAATGTGGCTTGCTCCTGGCTCATCTTGGCCGTCAGCAAGCAGAAATACGCCTAAATACGCTTGCTTCTCGTTACTGCTTACTCCGTTCGTCGGCCCCCGTTGTTACTGTTCCATCCCGTCCATGCCGAGGCAGCTGTCATGACCCGTCATTTCCACGTGCTTGGGAGAGCTTACAGTGGTTCATCCCTTCTTCGCCTGCATTTCCTCCATCTAACAAAACCCCGTTCTCCACTGGCATGGGCCGTATCCACGGTCATCCGGGGGTTGTTACGATTGGCCCCTGTACAGTACCCTTCCCGGCCCTGATATGGAAGGTCGACAGATCCGGACCCTGTCCGTGTAGTATCCATGACACCCAGATGAGACGTACGATCATGCCAGGCATGGGGACGCACTGCTCAGGAGAGACCACTGGATCTAGATAGCACAGCGTTGCATCGAACTCTGGATCTAGGAAAGCGCTGCTCTATCTTGTAACCCCTGATCAGACCCAGAGTAACTCCGCAGTATCCCTGCTGCACTCCCTCGCTTGGTCAGCGCCTTGGAAAGAAATCGGAGGCACCACCTGCGCTAGGACATTTTCCGGCCCTTGCCGCAATCTTGGCGAGCAGGTCGATGCGATGGCGCAAGAAGCGAGATGGAGTCCGTATGCGGCTGAGACAAAGGATTTACAGGTACAGTTCCCTGCTTCGCTTCCAAGTTTGCAAACTAGGTACTGGTGGGGATGATTAACGGCTACGGATTGTTCAAGTTGTTGATTGACGAGTTAAAAGGTTTAATATTGTGGCTCTCTAGATACTTGAGGCTAATACAATAGACGATGCCGACTCGGGCTGAAGAAGATGAACACGTGCTATATACAATGACTCTCGCTTACACGCTCGCTCGCTTACAAGTAGACGTAGCAGAAAGGACCAGACAGGGTGCTCATCAGGTCCTTGATCTGGCGGGACTCGCCAGCCCAGCCAAAGTTGACATAGTCCTCAAAGGTGGTGGCGTTGCTGGCAGGGATGTCGAGGAAGGTGTTTGTGCCCATGAGGGCAGACTTGCCGTACTGACGCTCCTTGGGGTCCAGCATCTGCCAGATCCACCACACGCGGTCGATCATGGAGTGGTGGAGGTAGAATGCAGGGTCGCCGGGGGACGTGAAGACGTCGTTGCCGGGGTCGCCTCCAAGCGAGTAGTGGCCGCCGCCGTGGATGCCGATGTCTCCGGAGCCGGGGACGCCCTGCATCTGCATCTGGAAGTCGTAGGCGTTCTTGGGCTGGAGGATGTTGCGGAGGATGGATGTGGCGTTGGCGTACCGTCTGTTGACGGCGTCACCCAGGTCGCGCTTCAGGCAACGGGGGTTGTACTCAAGGGGGTTGGGTCGGGCCTCGACCACGCCGCCGGGGAGGTCCAGGGCTGCGGGTCCGAGGTTGACCTTCATGTCCTTGAAGGGACCCGACTTGACGCAGCCACCGCCGTTGCCGGTCGGGAGGTAGACCGGGGGCAGGCCGCTGGAGGCTCCGAGGATGACGTCGGGGCGGTCGGGGATGTACTCGCCGTCGCCCGACATGGAGTACTCGCTGCCATCAAAGATGGAAGACTTGGAGAGGCCAGTGATGGCAGTGAGGGCCCAGTCCCAGTACTATCGACCGTTAGTATGAATGCATCTACAAGTGTGATGTTACTTACAGGCTGGGTGCCCTTGTATCCGCACTCATTCCGAAGAGCCTCCTCGTACAACCAGGTAAAGTACCGATGCCAGACCAAGAAGTTTCCAGTGTAGTGGATGATCTGGGTCTGGTCGACGTGGGTGGCTACCCAGTCGTCGAACCGAGTCTTGGCGCCGGAAGCGAAAGACGCGGGAGTCTTGGCAGGCTTGGACTGGAGGCACTTGACGGCGTTGATGTAAGCCTTCTTCTCGTTCTTGGAGAAGGTGTTCCTGTTGTTGTTAGTACAGATAAGCTGGAATAGAGTGTGTGAGGCTCACCATTCCCTTCGCACGCGGACGTTGCTCCAGTTGCAAGTGCTTCCACGCTTGGCCTGTGTCTCGACAAACTCCTGCGCATTCTCATACGCAGAGGCAGCGAGGTCCTTGATCTCGTCAATGTTTGTCACCTCGGGTGCAGACGAGGCAATGGTGGTAGCCTGGGGGGCAGCCAAAACGCCGGCGGCGTTGAGGGCCAGGAAAGAGACGAATCCGGCGCGCATGGTGGGCAACATTCAATCAATGCGAGGCAAATAGCCGACAAGGATGAGGCACTTGAATGGAGTTGAGCGTGGTAGTATTGCAGAGAGGCGCGGATGCAAGAGGGGATATATACTGCAGATTTTTAGGCCAAGCGCATAAGGAGGACCCCTACGAAGGCATTGCATTGTCTTTGAATTTCCGTCCTTTGAGTGATTTCATCCCCGAGGACAAGGGCCGCTGTTCCCGAGAGCAACGTCGGCGGAGACGCGATGAAAGGCAAAGA
This sequence comes from Fusarium solani, assembly GCF_023522795.1. Taxonomy (NCBI): domain Eukaryota; kingdom Fungi; phylum Ascomycota; class Sordariomycetes; order Hypocreales; family Nectriaceae; genus Fusarium; species Fusarium solani. The sequence goes on along the minus strand of NW_027072147.1, from coordinate 2,110,804 downwards.
GACGGGATTTCCAAGTCGGCGCGTTTCACCGGCAGGGAAGATACAGGTTAGAAAGGGTGGACCAGGGGGGACCTAGGCATCGACTTCCGTGGCAGGGGAGAGGGCCATCAGGTACCCTACCATAGATCCCGATTCGAAAATCTGGAGTCTGCCTCCCAGGGGGGTTGATGTGTGCAAGCGGCGCAGCAAAGGGTCCCAGTGGGCCATGTCAGGGGAAGCGTGCGGCGTGGTTTTGCTGGCAGGAGGCTCGAGTCATTGGATCGACTGTTTGGTAAGCCGTTATAGGATCATGTTGCTGCTGTTGGAAGAGCAGTTTGATTTTGAACAACGTCTATCCCTACTGTTCAGCCCTCTGAGGATGACGCCGGCCGAGGGATTAACGGGTGGCGCGTTGTGCCCCGCGCCCTAGAAGGATCCTCCTGAAGTAGCAGGGATGTCCAGATGGAGACCGTCCACTGGCGCATTGACACCAAGGGGCCTTGCTTTTGCTTAGCGATGCTGCTAGGTATGGGTCTCGAGATGGGTTGGAATGATGATCCGGAAGCGTTCCGTGCCCGCAGTGGATTTTGCTTTTTCTAATCAAGCCCGAAGGATCAGACAGTGTGTCATTCCCGAGTCGAGTTGTCTCTGCTGGAATGTCGATCCTTTTGTGACAGCGCAAGGAATTCGTTCCAATCTCTCGGGAGCAAGTGTTGGTCGACCAACAGATTCTAGATATAAAAAGTAACAAGCCCCAAGATAAAATGACCTGCATGCATACAATGCCGTCGACTGATTCCGGCGTCTAAGGCACTGCCGGATCTTACGATAGGAGCACAGAACCCCCTTGATCTTGGGTGTGCCCCCCTCTCGTACGATTCACCTGGACCGTCATAGTAGTAGTGTTAATGATGGCCACCTCACTGTAGCTGCACTGTATTGAGCCTTTCCCAAGTGCGGCTCAACCCTTCGGTTCCGCGGTGGCGTTTCTGGAAGCAGCTTAGACACAAATCGGTCATGCCCACCTCGGCGGTCGTGCAGGGCATTGCAACTCTTTCGGTGGCCAGATGTCGCATCTGGCAGGGTAAGACAAAGGGTCAAGGCCCGTCTCCTCTATTCCCCCTGTCAAACCCGTCTTGCTGGAAACTCCACGTGGTTCTCCTCCTTCCTGCGCGTGTGTTCTTTTTTCCTCATCACCCTCCCCCTCTCCCCTCGTCGCGCGGCGGCTCTTGTCGTGCCAACGTTTCTTTACATGTCTTCACAATGGATCTACCGCCAGTTCCCTCGAATCCAAAGGAGAATGGAGTAAAAGACATTCTCGCGGCGACCGTCTTCATCATCACATTATCTACAATCACCGTCTTGGCTCGTTTATACGTGAGACTGTTGGTCATTCGGAATACAGGCTGGGATGTGAGTCTGCAGCCCCTCCACCCGCATTCCCCCCATCTGGATTTACTTTTTACTTTTCTTCCTGCAGATGGTGACTGACTTTGCGTGTTGTAGGATTGGTTCATGGTATTATCTCTCGCCTTGGCTTGGGCAGGTCAGGGCGTCATCTTTGGACAGCTGAGCCATGGTGCTGGAAGACACAAAGGCGATGTTGATCCGGATGTCTACATGATCGGCATGAAGCTCAACTTTATCAGCCAGCCCATCTTTCTCATAGCCATTTGCGTCGTCAAGTTGTCTGTTGGCTGTGCCCTGATGCGCATCGCCTCGACTAAGTTCTACCGTTACTTGATCGTGTCCATCATGGGCTTCATGGCCTTTTACACCATTGGATGTTTCTTTGTACGCCCAACACTCCATTCCGTCTTGGAGTGTATTGCTAACAATAACAGACCCTCATGTTCCAATGCACGGATATCCGCATCCTCTGGGACACGAGCGTAAAGGCGACCTGCTGGTCCCAGTCGACGCTCCAAGGCCTTTCATACACAAACTCTGCGCTCAACATCATCACCGACCTTCTCTTCGCCATCGTCATCCCCACGCCCATGCTTTGGAAACTCAACGTTCACTTCCGCACACGAGTTACCCTCATCGGCATCCTGGGCCTCGGTGTCTTTGCCTGCGCTGCCGCGTTTGTGAAGCTGGGCTACATTACAAACTACGGCAAGTTAGGTGACTGGCTCTGGGACTCTCGAAACATTACCATCTGGACAAGCCTGGAACTCAACGTCGGCATCATTGCTGGTAGTCTTCCCTGTCTGCGACCCATCTTTAGACGCTTCCTCGGCAGCACCTACGGCAAGAGCTCGAGAAAGACGCCGACTACTGGAGCCACCAACTACGCTCGTGGTACGCTCCGTAGCGGTAACAACTGGCATACCCTGTCGAGCGGTCGAAGAGGTGATGATGAGACGAGCAGTCAAAAGGCCATCAATACCGGTGTCATGGAGTATGAGCTCCGCGACCGGATAGCCACGCCGGCTGGCATCACAAACAAGACAACAATCTTGACAGACGTTGATGCCAGGTCGAGCGATGAGAGCGTGGATCGACTTGGCCATGGCCAGCGGTACCCTCCAGGTATCACCAAGACGACGACAATGACGGTCGAGGTGATGAAGTCGGATTCATCGTCGTCTCGATGAAATATTTATACCCTTTAATTACTTCTTCTTTGTATCTTATACTTTTCTTGCCCTAGTGTCCGTCATAGTTAGGTGTGTTGGGTTATCAACGGCGCACGTCTAGACGGAGAGGCTTGTATTTGGAGCCTGTTGATGGTATATACCCTTCAACCTCGACAGGTCCATTCTGTTGAATTTTGTTATAGTTTTCTGGAAATTGGGTTATGGTTGATGAGATAGAACCATAATCAGATATGAATGGAATGAGGATACCCAGTTACCTAACCTACCATTAATTTCTTACTGAATCGTCTATAGTCCCTGGGTGGTCTAACAGATGCTGTGATTAAGCTGCTATTGATTTGGTGACGCCGTGAAAAGACGTCATCGCCCACAATGACAAAGATTGCAGGTATTGCAATGTGGACAGGTCTTCCTACTCACACGTAATGCAATCCTATGTCTTGTGGCCTTACATGCCATTACTAGCTTGTACTGCTAAATAAATTCCGGTGCTCATTCAATTGATGTTGGCCAAGTCAGCTTACTCTCATACAATGGACCTAATCTCAACTTGCACGCGAATAACAAATGGCACATCTGGATACTATATCTTCCTCTGGGGCAGGTCATCTATTGACAAGTCGATCTGAGAGCAAGTGCAACACAGTGAAAGGACTATGACATGGTTGGTTCGAAATGTGTGCTATACCTCATGCAAAAGAAGAAAAAGCATATCTATCTCATTCTTGTCATCTACCATGTCCATTGTCGTAGTCCAACCACCCAAATATTCTTTCCAGGGTATTCCTATCATTCCCGTCTACCATTCTAGCTCTTGCTAATACCAGTCCCTCTCAAATATCCTCGGCCTCCTCAAAGTGTAACTGGAGCAGACTGAATCCCATAAGTCTCTTGGCTCAGCTCCATCCACGGCGAGGTCTCACGACTTCCATCCAGAGTAACCTGACTCGAGCTCTGCCGCATCTTGCTCAACGCTGTGAAACCCCCTCTTATGCTGTCAGCCTCATAACTCTTAGCTCGAAGAACGCTGGTCGCGACACGAGCGCTGTCTCCGTCGTAGCATGTAAGCAGTATACGCTTGTCCTGAAGGAGAGTCTTGAGCTCTTGGCTTGGGGCCTTGAATGTGGCTTCGAGTCTCTGCCACAGAGATTCGAGGATCTTTGCGTCTGAGAACGGACTTGGTGTAGACTGCTGGGTGAAGGGCATGTTGACGGAGCCTGGGAGATGGAAGGCTCCAAAGTCGTCTGGTTGTCGGAGGTCGATGACCACTGCATCTTGCCGAGAACGTAACATGTTCTGAAGTTCAAAGGCACCCATTGATCCGCTCTTGGGATCGGAGAGAACCATGTCAAGTAAGGCACCTCTATCAATGTCGAAGAAAGCATCGAGGGCCTCTGAAGCTGGCCTTTCCCACTTTTCATCGTATCGGTAGAGGTCAACCTTGAGGAGATCCTGCCTCGAGTTAGCTAAACTCAATCTGATGGACCTTGATACACACCTCATTCTTGATGGTTGGAAAGTAGCTGTCGCCAAGCTTGTCAAAGTACTCGTTGATGTATTGATACGGCAAGTCGCAGCACAAGAACACGCAGTGAACGGTGCCATCTGGTCCAGCCAGCTCGGAAAGTGTGCCCTCAGCCTTTCGTTTCTCGAGGAACTGATAAAGGCCTCTGAGGTTGAATCCAGACGAAGGACCGGACACAATGCCCTGTCGGCAGAGGTCGAGTGACAGGGAAAAGGAGTTGTGAGAATCAACTTCTTCGATGTGGTCGATGGCCTGTTTCCAGGGGAACTCGACAGGTGCCATGAGGGCGAATGATCGTGGGCCGGGGACTCTGTCACCTGGCGCAGTGCATACTCTATGAAACAGTGAGCTTAACTTGTATTCTTAATAGGTATATGTGCTTACCCTAATCGATAGACAGAAGGCTTGGCCTCTTTGAAATAAGTGCCCAGCCCTGTCATAGTTCCTAGTCTTGTTAGTAATTACCAAGGGCATCTCAATATCGAACCTACCTGACGTGCCCATTCCAGCGCAGATCACGTTGATTTCTGGGAGTTGCTTGAAAATCTGAGGTCCAGTCCACCTGATGTGAGCATTCCAGTTCTGGCTCCGAGTTAGTATTGCCCACAATGTAAAACCTTTTCAACTCACCAAGTCGTTCTCGTACTGGTTGGGGTTGATGACAGAGTCTGACTCATGAGCCAATCTCTGTGCTGCTCTGATACCACCGCGCTCATCAACGGGCTCTGGCTGAGACGGACCACCAAAGAGCGTTCTATGAGATGTGAGCAAGTCGACATTCACCAGTGTTGTCAAAGATGTGACAGGATAGAAACTCACATGTCAATACCGAAAAACTGCATGAGTCGTAGCTTTGCTGCGCTTGTCTTGTTGCTCAGAAACGCCCTCACGTCATCGATGTCGTGAATTGCGCGGGATATCAATGACATGGACAGCACAGTTGAGCCAGAGCTATATTCAACCACCGTTTTTGTCCGTCCAGGCACCACGCACTTTTGCAAGAGGTTGAGAGCTAGCAGTGTTGGCAAAGAAAAAAACAGAGGAGCTGGAAACGGTACCTGGCATGGCTTTCACATTGTTTGCGGGATGCATCGTCATCATCTTGGCGTAGATGCGGACTCCATCTTCACGGAAGGGGTTCAGGCAGTCGGGGATCTCGACGAGAGGGAGTGGGGGTGACGATTCCGGGTCGAAATACTGCTTGACGGAGTCGGGTCCTTTGTACACGTTGAGAGGATTTGGGCCCGCCATGGTGAAAAGCTGTTGTTGTCTATGGCTTGAGACTAAGACCTCGGATAATGTCCAGAACAGAGAAAGAAGAGAGAGACAAGCACCGCTATATATATGAAAAACCTCAGCACTATAGAGTAGTACGACGCTCCTCTTTTTCACACAGAATCTCTCAGGTTGCAGTGAAAATCGCTCGGTGTCTGCATACAAAGCGTGGGATGTCTGGCAATGAACAACACACTTCCCTTGGAACGAGCCTCTTGTATGCCAATCAGAACATGAACGGCCCACCACCCGACATTTTCGGCGCTAAGATCATCGTCGTTCAACGGGTAACGGAGGTGGATGCGTTGGTCAGACCGGGCAGAGGAAGAATGGGGGTTACGGTTCCTTTGTTTAAGAGAGACTGGCAAGATCGGCGGCTCTATTTCTTCTCTTTAGACTTGGGGGTTTCACTAGTTAAGCTCTCGGCTCTATTTGGAAGTAACCTTGTTCGGAGAAGGAGCCCAAATGGTCATGATTGCTTCAGTTGACGACGTCTTGGGGAAGCACAAGCGGGTGGTGACACGATGGCTGGTTGCCCATCAAGGTGGGCGCAGCCGGGATAAAAAGCCCACGCATCATAAGCATAAGAAATAGACGAGACACAAGTCGTGGGATGACGGGAATATTCCTCGAATGTGCATAATGATTTGCAATGCATGGGCTCTCGTGCAACATGGCTTCGAGCTACCCCTGCCCCTGTCCGACCCTGATAGTTAAGGGGATCCAGGTGGAGTTTGACGCAATGTTGGATCCGGTTTAATGGTTCTAGACGGGACCTTGATGGACAAGTGGGCAAAAAATGCTGAGTGGCTGGTTTTCTTGGCATAATTTGCAGTCTCGCATCGTGAGCTTGAAGTTGTGAGAGAAGCTGAGACGAGACTGAAAATCAAAAGATCAAATATCATGTCAATGAGCATGTTGATTGCGTATTCTCTCAAATGGGCTCAAATAGCTTGAACTATGTCTTGACGGCGCAATTAGACTTCCACAATTACACCCTAGCCTCCTCCGATCCTCGGGGATCTGCGACGTCGCTAGTTGGCCAATTTCAAGGTAGCGAATGCCTGACGGGAATGCAACTCCCTGGTCCATACAAGGGCCCTGCCATGACATCGCTATAAGACGGGAGCGCACGGTAGTTGCCCGGTAGTTGAAGCGGTGTGTTGTGCCCTCGACCAAACGGGTTCTGTCCCTCAGCCAAACGGGTTCTCGTCATCATGTCGATCATCTAAGCAAGCTTGCGAAATAGGAGATGCATCAAGTTTGAGCCGAGGGTGTCTTGGTTTGGCATCAAGGTACCTCCGTGCGTCCCTTGCTTCCACCTCTCGAATAAAGGTCTTGCAGCTGCTCCAACGCCTCAATCAACTCCAAGACGTCTCTCACCACGACTTCAGGTACAATGGCAGAACGTGAACCGAATCAAACGGCTGTCATGAGCCATAGCCTGGGCTCTACCAGGACGATTGTCGTCGACGGAGGGTCCGATGACGGAAAGACTCACCAGTTCAACGAACAGACCAACTATGTACCCAAAAGGGCCATCATAACGGTGAGATATCTTGATTCTATCGATTTGAACTCGAATTGACTTGTCTAGATATTTCTGGCGTGTGCAAGCGTCGACCTGTTGGCTCTCATGGACCAGACCATGCTGGCGACCAGCTTGTACATCATTGGAAACGCATTGGGCTCAACAGCCGAAGTCTCATGGATAGCAAGCGGTTATTTCATGTGAGTATCTTGACTTGCCCATCACACACAAACCTAACAGCCGCCATAGCACATCGACTGTCGGACAACTGATGTATGGAAGACTGTCCGACATTTGGTCCCGCAAGATTATCCTCCTGACAGGCCTGGCAATCTTCTTTGTTGGCTCCCTGGCCTCATCCCTTGCCCAGTCTGTGCTTCAGCTCACCATATTCCGCGCCTTCACCGGTATCGGAGGAGGCGGTCTGATGACAGTCGCCCAGCTAATCGTCAGCGACGTCGTGCCTCTGCGGGAGAGGGGGAAATACCAGGGCATCCTGGTAAGCGAAAACATGATGTCTTTTTGGATTAAAGCTGATGGTTGTGTCTAGGGTGCTGTTGTGGCCATTGCCAACGGTGTTGGTCCCGTCATTGGTGGCGCGCTCTCTTCAAAGTCTGAAGATTCGTGGCGTTGGATCTTTCGCATGCAGCTGCCGCTGACGATATTCACTACTTGTTGCGTCTTGTTTTCTATGCCCCTGAAGAAGGTGGAGGGAGACTGGAAATTGTTCGTGGACATCACCCCTGAAGATCGAGTGAGTTTTGCTGATGTATAACAGGAAGCTCAAAGCTGTTGACTTCCTGGGAATCTTCCTCGCCCTGGCCGGAATGACTGTTGTCATTCTAGGCCTAACCTGGGGAGGTAATGAATATTCCTGGAACTCAGCTCAGGTCATAACCACATTAGTGGTTGGCACAGCAGTCTCAGTGGCCTTTATCCTGTGGCAATGGAAAGGCCCTCGATATCCCTTGATCCCCTGTGCGTGTTCCGAGGGTTGTTTTTGAGACTGCTTCTCTAACGTTCAGACTAGTGCACATCTTCAAATCCAAGATCGTCAACGGAGCCTGCCTGACCATGGCCATCAACGGCTGGAACTTTGTCATGCAGGTCTACTACGTGCCCTCGTTCTACCAGCTTGTCTACGGCTACTCAGCCACCAAAGCAGGTGCCATGTTGCTGCCAATTACTCTCCTGCAAACCGTAAGCAGCACTCTTTCTGGCCTGGTGGTGCACTGGGTAGGCCGCTACCGTGAGTGCATTCTTTTTGGCTGGTTGTGCTGGGCTGTTGGGCTTGGCTTGATGTCGACTCTTGATGAGAACACGGGAGTTGGTAAGCAGATTGGATATTCTATCCTCATTGGAGTGGGGGTTGGAAACACTCTTCAACCGTAAGTCCATCTCACCACGACAGGTTTCCGAGGCTTACCAAGACCACAGTGCTCTTATCGCCACACAGGCCGGCGTCGAGAGGCGCGACATGGCCGTTGTGACATCATTTAGAAAGTGAGTGACGACGTGGAACTACGCACTTTTTGTCAGCTGCGCTAACCATGTCTGATAGTTTCGTGAGAAACTTGGGGGCTACACTTGGCCTCGCAGTCTGCGGGACAGTCTTGTAGGTAGATCCTCGGTCTGATGTTGATCTTGGCTAATATGGCATCACAGAAATAATATTCTCGCCAATTCTCTATCCGTATTGGACCTTGACAGCAAAGAGTCCAAGACCCTGATAGGTAACCCTCAAACATTCCTGGACACCGTCTCGTCGAGCGAGGCCGAGAGGATCCGCTCTGTCCTTATTCCCGCGTACAGAAAGGGGTTTAGGGTCATCTTTCTCATCGGGGCTTCTGTGGCTGCCCTTGCCTTTGTTCTGGCCTCTGTACTCATGCCTCAGGTCGATCTTGCGAGACCAGATGACGCTAAGCTGAAGGAGGAGGGGCGCAGGGCATACGAGGAGAAACGCAATAAGAGCGCCGCGTAGGACAATGCCTCTGACGGGGTGGCGAGAGAATGATTACCGTGTGGCTGTTCGGTAGTTCGCAACACGGCGTCTTCAAGAGTGAGGTGACGGATGGCAAGACTGGTATTTGAAAAGTTGAGCGTTTTAATAGAGGTAAGGAAATGGGAGGTAGAGGAATTGGAATTGAGGCGTTATCAATAGAGTAGAGTTGGGCTAGAAACAGAGCTAGATGAGCACAATGAGATACTGGAACGTCATCCTGTAGCTTCTGGAACTGTGGCTTCTCAGCCTCAATGTGCAGTCTCCTTCGATCGTCTCCTAGAGAATCTCGATGCGCTATTACTGAAAAGTCAAATCTGCAATGTTCATTTTGATGGGAACAGCCCATTTGCTCCAGGTGGTGCGCCGAGAGCCGCCCTTTGTTGGATACCTACAACGGAACCTCATGAACACATCCTAGTACCATCTGTTTTCAAGGCAATTTTGGATTTCAGAACCCAATATGGAAGATCGCGGCTCTGTAATTGATAGATGGAGTTCACAGTAGCTAACTACACGACTGGATCTAATGGCAGTACGATGAAGTGGTAGGAGTTGAATGTGACTTTCAAAATGAGATAATGTACGGCGCTTTGAGACTCTAGAAGCGGTCTCCGGAGAGATTGGGTGGCAAGGAGATATTTGGTGTAGGAAGACATCTGCGAGAAGGCATATCGCATGACCTAGTGGCATGAAATGATCTATCTGCATTAGGCAGGAGAATCCTGAATAAGATATTCTCTGAGGTAGAATTACTGCAAACGTACGAATCAGGTTGTCATAATACTCTGTCGAATACTGCCTGGTGTTGGTACCTAGTTGTCAGAGCGGGCAAGTTGAACATAGCAAAAAGCCTGCTATGAACAGCCTATTCGTTCAAATCATCAAAAAGCAAGGTCTTCACATCGCCTCGCACTTTTCATAGATGTTGTCTTAAGGGCCGCGAGTAGAGTGATCATTCAACCGCAAAAGACTCCCAATGGGACAAAAATGACTCGCCCAGAGGCGATATGCAATGCGTAATCTGGGAATCGAACCCAGGGCTCCCCGACGCTGCTCGAATGGCAACGGAGAATTTTACCACTAAACCAATTACGCTGTGGTTGTTTGATGCTTTCCGTAGCGGCGAAATAGCCATCATGAAGGCCACAATGGTGTTGCAACGAGGCCATGATTTTCCACGTGGCAAGCTCTTGTTTAGAGCTAATTCTATACTTTCCCAGCCATTAAAACTGGCTGCGAGTTGTCGGGACAGAATAAGAAGGTTGTGGCGTTGACCGCTAGTGAAACTAGTAGACCCTCTGCTGTTTCACGAGAACGGGCCGGATCTCCGGGAAAGAAGTCTCCTGTTATATCTATAGAAAAACGCATGTCTGTTCAAGGTTTGTGAAGAGATGAGATAATCTTTGTGTGTGTGTGTGTGTGTGTGTTGCTGCTAATGCCCCACGCTGACGCCCCCCACGAGCCGAATAAAGAAGTAAAGCAACATAGATTAACCTTGACACTGTTTAAATAGCTTTCCTAAGATATTTCTCGTGATTATGAATTTTGTTCTTCTAGAATTCCTGAGGGTTAATTTAACTAATAGTGAATGTTGGCTCTCCTGCAACTTTGGTCTACTGAAGCCACCCCCTAAACTTATCAAAGCCTATCAAGCATGATACCTGTCGGATGTATTTTGAATCCACCCCGTTGAATATCACACTTGGAACGTTCGATGATATCTTGATGGAGGTAGCAATGACGGCATGTTGATCCGTACCAGAGAATCACCAACTACAGATGACCCGACCATCTGGCCGAGGCTTAGAAAAATCAAACCGATCAATTCGTTTGAACCTATAATGCGGGGTTTGGTAGCCAACGGCGACACGTCATTAACTCAAATCAACTCTCTGTAGCATTTTCTTTCGAACCAGCGGCAGAAGAGCCGAACGAGACGCCAAAACTCGGCGACACAACTTGACTTCTTCCTCGGAGAACTCAACACATCTTCCTCCGCAGCTCTAGAAGAAGCTAAACCGCGATAAGCCTGACCCGAGGGGGGCATTGCGAATGTGGTGGGTCACAGTTCTTCGATTCGTCCCGAGAAATCTTATCGCCACGCTAGGCTTGCGGCTCAAACCATTTCCGGGTAGTTTTCACTTCGGTTAGAGGAATCCCAGATCCTTGGGATTTTTTATCTGATGATTAATCAGGTGGGTGGCGCTCAGGTTGTTCCACGGGTAGGGATATGGGAGTCTGGAACTGCCGAACTGGCGTTATCGTTGGAAGCCTTGGGAGGTGCTGCTATCTGGGATAAATGCTATTGATATGCCTTTGCAGTATAGAGTTCAGGAAAAGGAGAGATGAAGAGTATGCGCCAAGCTACTATTTATGAGCAGAAAACTCTTGCCAAGACCAGAGAAACTCTCCTTTCTGCTTTGGGTAGACTATAATCATCCAGACGTCTTCGATATCGACATTGCTATTGTTCCCTCAAAGCGTAGCGCCATAATCATCATCCAGCCCCCATAGACCATTCCCAAGGTTCCGTGTTCCTGCATGTGACGTCCAGCTTCAGCCGCTCACGGACCGCTAGCTATAAAGCGACGCGGACCAGGCTGTCAAACATTACAGGCTCGGCTGCGGGGAGCACTCCCGGTGTGGAATGGTGGTACCGGCTTAGCTGAAAAGGTTGACGTAGGCTCAGCCTCCATTGTCAAAGTGTGAGCGATGCTTCAGCTTGGACCAATGGTTTGCTAGGGTCTGCGCCAGGTGTACCTTTGCGGGAATTTGACAAGGGCTCTTGTAGGTTGGCTCTTTGACCTCCTCTTGATCGTCTCTCAATAGCTTGTGGGTGCTAATGCAAATATCAGGCTATGAGTGCCTCTTCCGAAACCTCTCGGCAACGGATAGGGGAATGATGAATCACAGATGAAACTCGGCAAGGGACTCCAAAGACCATCAACGGCCGCAACCTCGTCGTTCGCGCCCGGCAGCTTTGTCCTCTTCCGAGCGCTCGGGCGCGATGCAGCTCTCAGCCACAGGCTGGGCAAACGCGTCGAGAACGGCATAGCTGGGCTCAGCCTGTCTCAGAGTTTGGCGCTATCACAATGACTCCCGAAACTCAATCCCCTCCTGAGCGGGGGGCCTCTAGAATTGGCAACCGAGTCAGCGATTGAAAGGCGGTTGGGGGGCAACAGGACTCGGAGAGTAGGGAGGTATATATATACAAGTATCGCCGGCGGAGCTGTCTCGTCAAGATCTGCCACCAATTTGACCCTTTTATACACCCTCGCTTCGCTATTCGTTTATCATCATGTCTGTCAGCGACGTTGACAAGCAGCTCTGGCTGGCTTACTGCAAGGTGGTGAAGAACGCCGTTGGTGGCCTCCCTGGACACAAGCCAGCCTTGTTCTTCACCAAGCAGGCCCAGAAGGCGCCGGTCGCATCGCAGACGATCGACCCTTCGTACACCAACTATGGCATCAATGCCATTATTAACAATCTCTTGCAGACTAATGATCTGTTCTTTGACCCTTCGCACCACAAGACATATGTCCAGTGTCTGCTTGAGTAAGTGGCACTCTCTGGCGGCAGCTGTGTATGGATGAAGCTTATGCAGTACACCTAGGTATCTTTTATCAGTCAAAGTCGTAGGTTGATCAATTAGTACAAGCATAGTGCCCTTCTCACGGACCATAGGGCGATGATAACCCAGCCATGCAAGCCCGGATAGAAATGGCGGGCAAAGACTTTACCGCCGCCCTCGACAAGGCTCTCACCGAGCGCGACCGAGCTCTAGACGATTTCGAACAGCAGGAAGGTTACGGCATGACGGGCGAAATGGACTTTTCCCAGTGGTGGCCATCCAACGCCCCTGCATATGCTGCTGCTAAGCAGATGGTCGAGGCCGCCGCCGCCGCCTATCAAGCTGCTCTAGGCCAGATCGGCGGGCCTGTGGCTGGTATGTTGGCCAAGGACTTTAACCAGATTGTCCAGGCTTTAGTCGGGGGTAACTCAGTTCCGGGGTAAGCTTTCCACCTCTTGCACGTCTATACCATGCTCACGACGATGCAGCATTACCATGCCGGCCTGCCACGCTTCCCCCGAAATAGTTCGAGGTCTTCTTAACAAAGATCGCACACCGCACGCCATCACATACGTCCCCGAGTTCAACTCGTACGAGTACACGTACCAGATCGAGCACTGGCTCAACGGCGTCGGTGACGGAGATTCCTCGACGCGCATCGACGTCTCGGACGGGCAGGCCGTCAACGAGTCCGACTTTGGACATGCAGCCACAGACGGCTTCTCTTATGGCCCTTGGATCTCGTTTTCAACTGCCGAGGGGAGCTCTGAGGAAGTTGGTGTTTCTCATGAGGGTGTAGATGCAGAGATTGGCCTCGACGTTCAATTCTCATACGACGAGATCCAAACTGTTGCTATCCGTGCTGGCCAATGGTGAGTCTCGTCCAACTCGAGCTCCTTGAAAATTCTCTTACACCTCGCAGGAACGTCCCCAGCCCTGGACGGCGATACCAGCTCAAGAGCAACGCCTCGCAAGAGTCACGCAACCTCGCCTTCCCAGACTACCTAATAGTCGTGCGCAATCTCGGCTTCAAGGTCAGCGTCCTGGACGCCACGCTGGCGAGGCAGATCGATGAAAAGTACGACCAGGCCAAGGAGGCGGGCGGCATCGTGCGAGTGCTAGGTATCCCGGCCACGCCGGATGGGAGCCCGGAGCAGGCGACCGAAGGAGCTGCTCACTTTGCCGAGTGGGATTCGAGCAGTGGTGTCCTCTCCATCAAGCCGACTGCTGATGCTGGATTCGCTTCAGTGGTTGCGCTTGTTGGGGAGCTCAACATTAGCTGACTAGTGGCCCGGCATCGTTGACGTGCCGGAGTTTAGGGAATGCAAGTAGGCGCAATGGCATATTTCTGCCTAGTTTGATTTTTTGTCAGCTAGGGAGTGGTATAATAGTCTATAACAATAGGTCAACACAGATGGTATCACATACAAAGGGGGCAGTGCATTCGGATTGCAATTCTCATCCACTAGTCCGCATCAACTCCAGAGTACATCATTCATTTCGTCAAATAGGTTTGCCGCCCAGATTGGATCATATTCCCATGAATTTCGAAGTATTCTCGCCCTCTCCCCAGCTTGGACGGCGGTTTGAGCATCTGGCATCGGAGAATCCTGCTGAGCACCAGCCATATCTGTGTCTGCCTCACCATCCCGTGACTTGTCGTCCAATTCGACAACTCTGGGGTTGCTGTCAACAGACCCCGCTGAAGAACCCGGTGATGCGCCTAGCATGGCCGAGGACAGGCTATGAACAGGTCCGAGGGTCAAACGTTTGGTTGCCCCCTGAAGGATGTAAGCCGGAAGATCTGCCTCGGTGGGTGGCTTGCCGGTGACGAGGGCATAATCAAGAGATAGACGGAGACGCATATAGAGACGCGTGACAAAAATCTCATCCCAGCGTCTCCCCATCTTTTTAGAGCCAGAGCTTCCAAGTCCTGGGTTATTTCCATTTGGCCCCTTTGCTTGATTGCTCGGTCTAGGCTGGACAACCCGGATTGGTAGTTGTATTGGCGCTGAGTGCAGAATCTGAGAAATCATTCTGCTTATGTCCTCTGCTCCTTCAAATCGCTTGCTGCATAGGTGCATTGCTTGTGCGTGATACTTCGTAAGGGACCGGTCAGATTCAGTCTGTGCGTCGTCTGATGATATCTTGTCGTCCAATGAGCTGAGCATGAGAGGGAAAGCAATATATGCGATGCTATAGGCAAAGTTAGGAAACTTGTGGATGGCTGAAAGTATGGATTCACATACACAGATATGGGGAGATGCTGTGTCAAGCCCTGTTTGACAATGAGCCTGACCAGCCTCGTCGTCTCGGTCGTCGCATGGCTTAGTTCCTCCCCGATACTCCTCAGGGCCGAATCATCGAGGAGTGTCACGCCTTTTTGCATCCGTTCGATAATCAAAGCCTCGTGGTTTCCCAGTGCGATTTGAGCGGCACTGTTTAGAGTCAGACTAGTAGCGCGAACTTCATGGCTGACTTACTAGGCATAGATGTAAATCAAGCTTGAAAATAGGGTCAGGGACCGATGAGTGTGGCCATCACCGAGAAAGACGTAAAAAGCAGCCTCGGCATCCTCCTTCCACCGGGCCAGCCGAGCTCTTGCAGTCCTCATTCGTGAAAGCGTAGCCTCAAAGTGGTCGAGGGAGTAAGTGGGATCGAAAGAGCTCGGACCGTAGGTAAGGGCAAGCACTTCGGTTAGGAGAATACCAAGACGGCATTGGAATGCCAGGATATCTGTTAGGTGCCGCTTGGTCTTGGGATCATAGACAAAGGAGTGGTGAGCCTCATCTATCATATCATCTTGGGTGAGGAGGTCGAGCTGGACGTTGAAGCTGGAAGGGGTTATCTGCAGGGGTTTCCGTAGCCCCAAGGTCAGCACCCTATCCCTCCAGTAGAGAGACCACCAGAGCCTCTTGTTGCGCCTCTTGAGGGCGGTGCTCGATCCGGGGGCTTGAAAGGTGTGCGTCTGAGCGACGATTGCATTCTGTATCCCCGTGCTCAGCCACAGGCTCCCAGCGTGCGGCTCAGCGGCTGAGAACTGAAATGTCAAGAGCAAGGCCGCCTGGGCTTTTGTGAAGGGGTCGCTCTCTACACCAAAATCGAAGAGAAGCTTGATGCATTGTTAGAAGTGATGAATACGGCAGGTTGAAGACCACCCACCTTGGCCCGTCGGTAAAAGATGCCTCGAGCAACCTTTACTCCCGAGTATCCAGCATTCTTGAGAACAGCAGGCGATACAAACTGCGGGATGTCAGTGAGTGGAGAGGATAGTGAGTGCAGGACGATCTTACGGCAGAACTTGCAAACAGCATGGCCTGGAGCAGGAGGAGCGACATTGTCTTTTCCCTGCCACGACGACGGTCTCGATCCAGGTACATGGACCAGAACTCTCCCTCGTCCATCAAGGGATAGCAGGGATGGATATACAAAAAGTACTGGTGGACAAACTCTTCCTGAATGGGACGCAGGGGCAGGTGGAAGCACCCGTTGAGCTCGAGGAACTGGACATCCTGCTCAGGGAGACCAGATAGGTCGTCAAGGGCCAGAAAGGGATAGCTCGAGAATAGGGCCTCTGACTGGCAAAAGGGAGCCCTGGCCCTGGGGTCCGACATTATTATTGCCTGGCCAAGCAAAGCCAGCGATGCAGAAAGCTGTGGGCAGTCTGTGGACTGTGGTGGAAGCCGAGGCTCGGCACACAGACACACGTAATGGGGGTACAGTAGTAGCTAAGCCGAGCCCCCACGCTGTAATTGACTGGGAGTATGAGTAAATGGGGGCAGAAAGCAAGTATCGTCACAATCAGGAACAAGAACAAGTAATTAGATGGTCTTGGAGAGCTGGGCTGCCCTCTCTCATGCGAACGAGATCCACCCCCGCAATTTCTCTCTGCTCGGCTATTCAAGCTTCTCGGACCGGCAATGGTCCGCAATGCGGGGGCAATTACAAAGCTGCTGTGACGGACAAAGGGCAGTGACAGACCTGATGGTCCAAGCCTGGCCATTCGTCCATGGTTCTACCATGGGATTGATGGAGGACGTCGCTGTGTAGGTACGGTGGGAAGTTGATGGCAAGGTATCTCGGGCTGTCCAGCTCCACAGGGCACCGACCGGATAAAAGAGCTGGTTAAAGAGGAAGAAAGGATGAGAAAGAGGACATCGGAATGGAATGACAGTGAGAAAAAAAAAGGAGCAAAAAATGCAAAAAGAAAGCGACGCCGATCGGGTTCGAACCGATGCTCCCGAAGGAATTAGATTTCACTAGTTGTGTTAGTGGAGGATTCCTTTGAATTTGAGCGTCACTACTCACAGTCTAACGCGTTAGACCACTCCGCCACAGCGCCCTGAGGGGTTGTTGAGAGCAGAAGCATCTAATTTGATACATAAGCACCGTGACAGCCTAAAGCACACAGCCATTTCTATGAACCTGTAAACCGATTAAGTACGCACCGCAACTGCAGGCTCTCAATGCAATCCGTTCGCTGGCAGCCTCCACATTGACAGGTATCCCGCCATGCATTCCAAGTTGGTATCGATGTTGATGACATGTTGGAAAGTGCCCATCGACCACAATAGTAAAGGATACGGTTATCAATACGTCACAAACTAATACCATAAAGACAGTGGTCCCTGTGCAATCTGTACCTGTGGCATCCACCCGTCGCTATCTACCATTAATTACATCTGTGACTCCCTTGTACACTCCCTAGCCATCGCCTCCACCTTCACACCCGTCTGAATTCCTTTCTGGCCGGTCTCAAATTCTTGAGCATGTCGTGCCACATGAAGCGGATCTCAGGGAACACAACGATGCCCGGTGTGTCTGACTCCCATACAGCTTCCCACACGCATGGCTGCCCGAAGAGGATCACGGCCGAGTTCGCCGCATGCTCAAACACGGGGTTGAGGTACTCCGCTACATCATAGGGAAACTCATCCAGCTTCAAATCGTTCAGTTTCAGGGCCTCGACAATGGGGGGAACCATGGCATGTGTCCTCTCCGCTCTCACGTCGTCCTTCCAAAAGCTTGTTGAGCGAGGAGGTCTGATATTGTACGAGCTGTGGTTGGCGGCGTAGACGAGATGTCGCCACTCCCCAACGATATCATCCCCTGCGTCGATTAGTCTTGGGTTTTAGACATCCCGGGCGGCTACACTCACTTCCATGCTGGTTGGTACAGGTGTGCGCAGTCATGATGCGGTAGCAGGCGGTGATCTCGGGGGCTAGCAGGCATTTCTCAGCATCCTCAAACGGGTTCATGCGTCTGTATAGGACTCGCGAAAGGAAACAGGCAATGGCCAAAGCGCGAGTGTCGGGGTTAGAGATGAATCCGGACCAGGTAGCGCCGTTGGCAGGCTCCCCTGCAAGCTGTATGAGCTGGTTCTCATCAAAGATGGACTCTGGGACAGGCTTCCCTCTGTCAGCAGGGTCCCCGAGGCCGATGATGCAGCCGCCCACGAATCTTTCGATTCCATACTCAAAGCCAACATTCTCTGAGATTGCCTTGGGGCCGCGCAAGGTATCAGGGCGAGTCGAGAGGTCGTTCCACTTATTCTCGACGATGATGTCCCATCCAGTCCGGGGCGCTGGAGGCGGGGGGCTCAGCCCGTCGTCACGGTCTGGAGGGTCGGGGGCAGATGCCTGAGAAGAGATGTGCGCTTCCGTAGAAGTGACTCCCTTCGCAGGAGCAGACTACTGGCCTGAAGCCGGTTCCTGCGGGGGAGAAGTCTGGAGATGGAGAAAGGTGGTGTTGGCAGAAAAGTGACTGCGGATGAACAAGTACAGGGCAGCCGCGACAAGAACCACGGCCCCAACAAAGCCAGCGACGACCCCGACCCCGATGGCCTGAGCCATGGTGAGACTCTGGGAAGTGCAGGATTCAGTAGAAGATGCCATGGGAGGGGATGGGCTCGATGTGCCTGGTTGATGGGTTCCCGGCACCTGGGGAGGGAAAGGGGGGTTAAGTAAGTGGGCAGCATCTCAAATCGACCCTGCTGCCCATGGGGTGACGGCTGGTGTGTGCCAAGAGAGAAGGCCAACACCCAGCAACGCTATGGCTTGTATGTTTGCCTCTATTCATTTGTATTGTTGTTCGCTGTGGCCACCTCCTAGTGCGCCTCCCCTGGCTCTTCCTGATTAGGAAACGCGGTTGGTCGATTTGGCACCCGGACGGCACGGCTGCGTACCTCGTTTACCGTTTGATAATGGATGTCTTTTTTCGGGCTTGTAGGTGAAGTTTGCCTGAGGGCAGGATCGGCATCCCATGATAAATCTCGTTTTTCCCCTGTCGCTTTGCTTTGCCTTGTTGCTTTGGTTCCTCCAAGTTTTCCTCGACCCTACCCAGGCCCTCATACCAAACCGTGGGTTAATGTCTCAGTATGTCGGTCGAGCTTATCATAGGTATTGATATTGGTACCAGCGGTATGTCCCCTATCCAGCTGCCCAGCCTCCTCTGTCCGGAGGTATGCTAACTTCATAGGCACTGGTGTCGCCTGGGGTCGGACGGACGCCGACAAGGTCGAGTTCTTGTGCTGGGATGAAGCACTGGATATCGTCAAGACTCTAACCAGACTATTCTATCGCGACCAAAATGTGGCCGGCTGGGGGCTCAAAGCTCCTGACCACAAGAGAACCGAAGTATCACTTCAAGAGTGGTTTAAGCTTCACCTGGACCAAGGCTTGCAGCGCGCTGACGACGTACGGCCGCTGTACGTCGATTTCATGGCATGCCTCCATGAAGAGATCTCAGGTCATTATGCCTCCAAGATGCTAGGCAAGACACCTTGGGAAGATGCCAGAATTCATTTTCTTTTTAGCGTCCCGGCCACCTGGGACGCCCTCACTGTCGAAGCTTTCCGAGATTTTGCCTCCGCCGCGGGATTTGACAACCCTTCCGGCCACAGTCTGGATATTGGCTTGACCGAGCTGCAAGCTGTCGCTGCATTCCAACTTTGCTACGAAAGAGCCACTTTCGGGTTCGAGGTAGGCAGGTCCACGTATCACCAGCGAGATGTTGCTGATGACAGGGTCGTAGCCTGGTCAGGTGGTCCTCGTTGTTGATGCCGGCGGCGGAACAGGAGCAAGTCACCCTTTCTCCTGCGCGCATCTAGGCTAACAAGCTATAGGACTTTTGCTTGTTGAAGGTCCAGAAGGTCCAGAATGGGCAACGTTATGCTGTTGAATTGCAGCCTGTATCAGGTATGTCTTACGCTTGCCCGACTGGAGACGGTCTGCCGATGTGGGACTGGAGCAAGGGACACGGAATGGGAGGTGATTGCAATGGTAAGTGTGAAATAGACACAGCTTATTCAACATGATGATTTTCAATTTCTGATAAATTACCTCAAACGCAAAGAAGGACAAATACTACATTGAGAGCGGAAGAGTAGGGGGAGAGGGGCCAATTCCATCCGTCACTAGTCGGTGTTCCCAGCTCCAGACAGTTGAATGGTGTCATGGGGCAGCGCTTGAGCAGCAGCATGATTTGGCTGCTCATCAACTGTGCCATGCTTTGGCTGCTCATCAGCTACGGCATCCGACTGGCAGCCAACGTCAGAACTGTGCTGCTCGCCAGTTTCGGTATTCGGCCTGTCAGAAGGCACTGGCTTGGGAACGTTGACATCCACCTCGGCCGGCTTTGAATACTTGGTCTTGCCATTCCAGGTAAACCTCACCTCTGGGAAGACAATAAACCCTGGCTCGGGTGAAGTCCACACAGCCTCCCATTCAGAGGGCTGGCCGAGAAGGGTCATAGCGGAATTAGCAGCCTTCTCGAGCGTTTGGCCTGTAAATACCTCTAGCGAACCCTTCTCGAGATCAAGATCATTTCTGAGAGATTCGAGGTGTAGTGAATTAACAATACCGGGGACCATAGCCCAAGTTCTCTCTTTCCGAGGGTCATCTTCACCAAAACGCCAGGACGGGAGATGGTCGAGCTGCCAAGGACACGCTTGCAAGAGATACACACACTCGCGCCAAACGCCAATAATATTTTCCCCTAGGACCCAGTTAATACTGGATTTCATGCTAAGGCTAAGGGCTCTCGGCTTAACCTACTGCATGGGTTCTGATAGATTCGGCACACGAGTTGATAACAGCTTGAAATCTCTGGAGCGATTAGGGACTCTTGAACGGGACAGCTGGGATGCATGCGCTTAAAGATGAGTTGCGCAAGGAAGCATCTGACTGCAGCGCCTCGCGTGGCCACGTTGAAGATGGTCTCGGACCAAGTTCCGCCGTTGGCGGGTTCTCCTGCGAGGCGAACAAGTTCATCTTCGTTAAAGATGGATGGCGAGACACGAGGCTGTTCCCGGTGGCGGCTGTCGATAAAATTCTCGACAAAAATTCGGAGGTCATACTCGAAACCGACGCCCTGCCTAATTTCGTGGAGGGTTGTGAAATCATCAACACGGTCGGGCAGCGTTCTGTGCGAGTTGGTGATGGGGTTTCTCCAAGAAGCCGGATCGCGAGGCGCAGTCAAGACCCGGGGGTTAGGGCTAGGCTGCTTGACCTAGGGTAAAGACTCTATCCGTTTCAGCATAACAGGGCCGGAGGGGACGGTCTCGGTGGATGAGCAATGAGATATGCACAAGAGTATCATCATCAGAATCGGGGCTCCAACAAAGCCAACAGCTACCCCGATACCAATGGCCTGGGCGATAGTGAGGCCCATGGTGAAGAGAAGGAAGAAACGAAGAGATAAGACGACCCTGAAGTGTAGGTGAAGAAAGGCTAATGGTGGTTAGTCAAACATTCTATTCTGCTGGTGGCTCCGACCTCTTCAAGTACTTGGCCATGGGTTAGGACAACAGCAGGAAACAGGCGTAGTTATTTACCCCTTGCATGAGGTGCTGGCTGCATGACCAGATGGCGTTTGTGCCGGGGCTTGGTTGATTGCCTACCCAACTTATTGATTGTTGTAGAAGGGGGGGTTGATACCTAGCGAGACCCTGGAGGGTGTACAGCAACCTCCCCGACTGGACTAACCAGCTTGGGAAGGCCTACAACCGTGACGAGTGGATGCCGGCATCAACATATAAGCCAATACAGCACGGCGCGGGCAGGAAATCATGGCCAACCTCCAAGCAGTCGGCCTGTCTCTGTCACCGGCAACGGAAGCCAACGGCATGATGTGGCTGCCTGCTTCGTTTCTTGTGCAGACATCAACAATCGGTCAATGTCGTGGCTTATAAGGTTTGCCTGGCTCCCCTCGCCTCAACAGTGTCACCACCAGTTTTCGACCCTCCTCCCACAGCACCCTCTTCTGGCGCAAAGAACGCCATGTCCAAGTCAATTTCTGGATCAAGCAAGTTGGGCTAACACAGGCCCACTTTATCGGCGGTGAGAAGAGTCCCCCAACAGCTTCAAGAACCGCACCACCGACTGATGTAGTGGACGAGGGTGGCAATCAGGTCAGCGAACCGGTTGGGATGAGTTTGGCTGATAGCAACTCCTTCATCACTCTGCTCATGGGCTTGAATGAAGTCGAAGAGGACTAAGTGAAGGATGGAAGGGCCGGCGATCGCAGGGGTGAGGCCATCGGCTTCGTCGTGTAGCAGCTGTACGAGAAGGCAGCTATGAAACGAAGTAAGACGGAACGCAGAAAAGACCTCTACGGATGAGACAGCTGTAACAGCGAGCGAGACGGAAGATGGTACGTCGGTCTCGTGTTAGACTTTGTCACGAGCACCTTCATTGCGGTAATACTCCTGAGCGTGATTTGCGCTTCCTTATTATGTCAAGAATCTTTCCCTTCTCATAAGTTATTTGAGCGCAACGGCAGTATAAGAGGCCTCGGCAGCAGCAGCCAGATGCGGTCCTTACGATCCCAGTTATGAGCCATAAATAGGGTAAGACAGTGGCGGCCGTGACGCTGCTAGTGGCTTATACGAAATTCATGCCCCGGGATGTGGGAGACGCCATCCGGCCGAGTCATCCCCACATCGCCCCGAGAGGCTTGCGTGTCCGGCCGCGCCAATTGACCAATGGGGGTCGTCTTATTCGGCAGAATCAATATCCAGATTTGCCTTGCCGGGATCTGGGTTTGTTTCACGGCAGTTGTGATAGGTGGCGCTTCTTTGACGAGTGCCCCTTGCGTCAGGGGTGACGTGCCTCGGCTGCACTGCTTAATTCGTCGTCATTGCCGCAGGGCAGAGATTTTGATCTCCCCTGGGCATCTCCGGGGAATGTCCATATGCGACTCCCTGGGCACGGCAACGCGTCAGCGTGTTTCGTTGTTTGTCTCTGGGGGGCGCAATGACTAGCAAGCACCGTGATGTGGGCTGTCTTTGGATAGATTGAATGTAACCTGAGAAGAAGATGGAGAAACTATAAGTAGGCCCTATGATGTGAAGCAATTGTAAAGCATCAACAGCATTGAACGCTTCACTCTTCGGACAACCACTTATCCCATCCTACCAGATTCATCATCCTTCCGCCAAGTCTCAACTACGCCTACACCACAATGCGTCTCACCACGAACCTCTTTGCCAGCTTCCTCCTGCTGTCGGGAGCTGCCACCGCTCACCCGGGACATAACGTCGCCCAGGAGGCGGCTGAGCGACGCGATTTCCTCAACTCGGTGAAGCGATCCTCACTCGCCCACTGCGCTGAGAAACTCAAGGCCCGAGGCGTCGAGGCAAGGAATGTTGCTCGGCGCTCAGCGCAAATCTCCAAGGCCCGGCAGAAGCGCGGCCTCAAGAAGCGCGACCTCGAATCTGTCCTGAGCGCTTCTCATAACCAGACGGATCAGGGATATACTCTGAACACGGACGCCAGCACGCTCTTTGCTGGAATCAACTCTTGCGTGTTGACCCCCGAGGTTACCCAAGGGCCTTATTGTAAGAGCTCAGCCGTGTCTTGTTGTATGTAAATTCTAACACGGTCAGATGTCGCAGGAGAATACGTCCGCGAGAACATTGTTGAAGAACAGGAGGGCCTCGGCATTGTCCTCGACTACCAGGTCATTGACGTTGAGACCTGCGACCCAGTCCCCAACGTCTACCTCGAGATGTGGCACTGCAACTCCACGGGTGTCTATTCGGGCATCGTCGCAAGCGGCAACGGTGACAGCTCCGACGACACAAACATCAACAACACCTGGCTTCGCGGAATTCAACGCACCGACTCGGATGGCGTCGCGCAGTTCGAGTCCATCTTCCCCGGCCACTACACCAGCCGAGCCACGCATATCCACATCATGGTTCACACAAATGCCACTCTGCTGGCCAACATGACTCTGGGCAGTGAAAACTACGCCAGCCACGTTGGCCAGGCCTTCTTCGACCAGGACCTCATCTCACAGGTTGAAGCTCTCGAACCGTACAGCTCCAACACGCAGGAACTCACCGAGAACGCCGACGACAGCATCCTGAGCGAAGAGACAGCCACCGATGGAGTTGACCCTTTTATGGAATACACCATGCTCGGAGATGACATCACCGACGGCCTCTTCGCCTGGCTTGCCTTTGGTATCAACGCCACCCAGTCTCAGTCCGTCACCCCGGCAGCCTACCTTTACGAGTCCGGAGGCGTCGCCAATGAGAACTCGGGTGCTGGTGGCCCTGGAGGTAGTCCCCCGGATGGAATGACCCCTGGAGCCGCTCCTGGAAGTACACCTCCGGCCCGCGTGTGAGTTGAGTCCCGAGGCTTGCCGCTAGGCGGGAGCATTGATTGAGGCATGGATTATTTTCCGGCTCCCCGGTCTTTGCCGAGTTGGATGAAGTTGTAGAGTTGTAGCGAAAGTGTGCTGGCACATAAATATTAGGGGCGCAGAAGAGTACCGAAGCGTCGCTGTAAGATTTGTTTCGTATCAAATAGAAACTTCTCGAAAGTTTTGTTATAAAAATTACACAATATTATAGATTGAGGAAAACTTTTGACCCAAGACACGCTGTTCATGACTATCTGTCTAGCGGCTCAGTTATCTCATCATGGGCCCAGCTTCAACCATAACAAAAACACAATAGCTGTTCATAACACTTACTTCTATCATGACCAGACGAGGTAGTGCCTACTCAAGACCTCGTCACTCTCAATAGCCTTTAACAACCTGACCGAACCATTCTAGACGATTTCCCTTGATACAATCAGCCGATTAGAGAAAGAAGGCTAGAACAAGTCCACCAATTATGCTAAGTGTCCAAGTAGCCGCCTCCGACTTTCTGAATTGCGTCTTCTTGTAACCAAATCCCAAGTCAAAGACCAAGTGTCTAACCCCGTTGATGAAGTGATACGAGAACGGGAAACCCAAAATGCCAAACTTGACAGCCGCCTTGACGACAAAGGGCAAAGAGCCAAAGGCCGACGCTACCGCGGCCGAGTCGAACGGCAAGCCAAAGAGCGGGGCGACGGCGTAGGCGCAGAGGGTGAGGTACGCTGTGCCTCCAAGGGCAATGCCGGTGATTCGGGTCCAGGCCGAGGCGCTGAGCCAGACCTGGCCGATCTTGTAGATACTGAGGTGGGGGGTGACGGGCCGGTTGAGGCGTTGTTTGACGAGTATGTCGTGGCCTTCTTTGGCGCTCATTCGCACGATGGTCAGTGGGCTTCTAGGCGGTATGTGTTAGATCAGGCTTGGACTCAATCCATTGGAAGGTAATCGTCTTTGGTATGGGGGATGTTAAGCGTACCGTGAGTGTTGTGACAACAGGCGGGCGACAGCCAGTTTGGGAACGTCCTGGTTGAAAAATACATTTGGTCTCGCCGTGCCTGATCGAAGCTTGTCAGCAATTGAGTCAAGACAATGTGCCATTGAGAGTCATACCACGAATGGCTGACAAGCCGACTCGTTGTAGGTTCATAGAGGTTGGGTTGAGACGGCAATAAGGATGCTTCAGAGTCGACAGGAGCTCCGACAAAGCCGAGAAACGAGATAACTTAAAGACATCTGGAGAAGCTCGGCCGGAAATATCCCCCCGTCATGTTTCACGTGGTCCTTCGCCTTCTCGCGTCGTGAATAACCCCCGACGCTCCCTCGCTCTCGTTTAGGTGGGGGCATGGTCAAGTAATCGAACTGCCATTGTTGGCGGGAATAAACGGAAGGGTATTCCCGACTCCATGCGTTTCCAAGTCGACCAATCGGCAACAGGGTGGTGGTGATTGGAATGCGATCCTGGAGTCTGATTACCGAGGACACAATCCTCAAGGGGATTGGAAGGCTTGGCGAATGGGAGGAAGAGCCTACATCCTGGTGCACTACGCAGTATGTAACGCTGGTGGGGAGATGAGAGTTGCTCTACGATAAGCCCTTGCTAACAAGTGAATCTATTCACCTCGTAGCTTTATTTCTGTTGAACCTTCTGTTAGGAATTCCCGAGGTACCCAATCTGCAACACAACCACCGCAGCAAGAAGCAAAGACGTCACACGCGAAGAAAACAGAGCTCATCCTCAGCCTACTCCCCCTCGACTTCATCCAAGCCCCTGATCAGTGGTTTGCGAAATACGGGAACCGTGGTCGGCTCACTGATCTTTCTTCCCCAGCGTCCACTACCCCAAGTCAGTGTCATAAGTCTACGTGATGCTGGGGGTTTCTTCTTACCACACAGGAAATGGGCATCGGCCAGTCCGATCGTCGCCTTGACCTCGAACTCGACCTGAAGGAAGTACTCCTTGCGCCAAATGACCTTGCGCTTCTTCACCTCAGCCTCCAAGAGATTGGCACGCATGACTTGATGGGTCGCAATAAACTCCAAGCCTGTCAACGTGGATGCTCTAGACGTGATTAGGCCGTGGACATACCCTTGGACGGCAAGGGGTCATCCGCCAGGCTGCTGGCAATCTCGACATTTCAAACCCGGCGTTCGTCTGGCTCAAAAAACATCTTGCGTTCAAATTCGAGCTCTTCCCCGTTCCTGATCTCTTTTGCCCGAGTCTTCCAGAGAGCAGAAGATGATCCTGGGTAGATTGTCAGCCCGCTGACGGGAAGATGGAGCAGAATTGAAGACTTTTCAGTGATTCATTTCGTCGATTCGTCCGCTCAGAGATGCGGTCGGTGATCTTTTTGATCTCTTGGTCAAGAGGGGGGTTAATACCACTGTGCCAGCACCAGCATGGACAATCATGGCATTATGGCCTCTCTACACAATCATGGCCAGCACTAAGTCAATACATGGCAAGAGATGAGACTGCCTGCCCGGAGGTTCGCAACGGGCTTTGAGGTGTGGAGCTCGAAAGTGGCTATGGCTTGGGGTTCTATCATGGTAATGGCGACGGTATGGACACCACGGCCAGGGAGTTGGCTCTGCACTTTCTCGAACCCGGCCCTGGATATCAAGGTTTTGAACCGAGCCACTACAGAGGTGTCCCAACAAACCGGCGTGCTGAGGACACAGGAGATGCTTGCGTGCTTCCATGTTTTACCGAGTATTCCATCACGGACAGACCGCTCTGAAAGCTCGTCATGTAAGCATTTCAGGTAGCCAGTATACGTATTGTCAGCTGCTGTATGATTCGAGTCGTTTTCTCCAAAGTACGTCTTGAACCGTTTCTTGATGGATAGGCTCTCGGTGGTGTCGATCTCAGAAGCATCGATGATCAAAGAAAGGGGGCCCTACCGCTCACTCCAACGTCTATTTCGACGGTCAAGTCGATCGCCATGTTGCATGGAGAGTTGGAATCTCGTTAATGATGAATGAGTGAGTCTGTCATGGGAGTCGCGAAGCTGTGGTTGGGGAGCCGGGCACTTTGTAGGTCCCAGCCGACTGTGAGGGCGGGATGCCTTAGGAGTCAACGGACAAAATTCAAAACAGAGAAAAGTGGAGGTTAGAGCAGTTAAAAGCACCCCATGAGAGGTTTAACCTTTCATGATGATGCAGCTAGGTATGACTCTTCTTCTGCAGGCAGCAGAAGGTTAAAAAAAAGGCCACTGTGCTAGCATTGGGTTATGATGCTATGATGTGTTGACAATGTGTTCTTTGTTATAGTTGAAGCCCGGCCCTTGATGGGTTAACTGAGCCACAAGATCCCAAAACAGAGAAAAGACAGAAAAGGACAGCCTAGGCAGCCACGGTATGCCACATGGATTCGTTTTGGCTGTCTGTCTGTCTGCTGCCGCCCAGACAGCACTCAAACAACAATACAAATGTGAATAAGTTGGTGGGCAATCAATCGAGCCACGGCGTAAACAGCATTCATGTCCATGCTGAGGGTGCCAGGGTCAGGTGTCTTGATCCGTGCAACAACGATGGGGAGGTACTTGAACAACCTCCGGCGTCCATGCCCTCCCCTCCTCTCTTCGCCTTCCACTCATCTTCACTCTCACTCTCCATACCTCGATTCTCATGGCGCTCACAGTTGATCAGGCTATCGGTGTCGGGGTCGCTGTCGGCTTCGCTGGCTCCCTGATTCTCATAGCCGTGATATTGGGCATATCTAGAATCATCTCCGCCTACTATGTGCCTCCTAACCGCGTCATCACCATGCAACCCCAGCCCTCGCCTGCCGTGCTGGTTCCGCCGCCAGATGCCATCAATGAAGTCAACATTGGCGTGTATGAGCTGTCGGCCACCTGCGAACTCAAAGAGGCTGTTAATTTTGATCACGACCTTGAGGGCTTCGCCACGTTTTTCTTCGGCCGCAGGTTCCAGCGGAAGCCAGATGTCTCAGAGTCTCTTTTCAACAAATCTGAGCTCGTTCGTCTAGCTGGGGAACCTATCAACGGTGGGACCTGGTCGAAGTCTATCAGCAACGTTTCCACGCGAGTCCCGGCCATCAGGTGCTTCCTCGCACAAGTCATCTTCAAGCGCATGCAGCCTGCCTGCCCTGTTGATGACTGCCTTCTTCCTCCCGAGATCTTAGCTGCTACCAGCTTGTGTGCCGAGTCTATGATATTCCGAGAAGTAAGTTGACCCTTCCGAGTAACTTCACAGTGTATTCATTGTATTAATGGCGACACAGGGATGAGGGCCATCGCTGCTTGGCGAGAAAGCATACTTATGCTCCAGGACTACCCCTGGTCCCTTTTGCCAATCCCATGCAAGCCTTTCGAAGAGGATGATCCCAGGAAGGAAAGACTTCGGGCCATGGTTCCGGCTATCATCAATGTTTTGCAACCAGAGGCGCTCAGAACAGACCACCCACGAGATAATCGATTCGAGAAGCTCATGGTGACATACTTGAGATCGCTGCCAACTCTGCAATCGTTCTTCTGGGTCAACCCAAAGAGTGGGAGGCAGTGTGGTCTGCAACCAAAACGGGGTTTATCGTTCACCCCGGGCTGAGGTTTGTCTGGCAGGGCAAGACCAAATATTCGACGCCGGCCGTGGTGGATGACGGACCTGCCTGGCCGATGCGCCCTGACGACCAGGGCCAGTCGAACAGTCAATCTGAAGAGCAACCAAAGTCCGTTGCTGCTGAAGCGTCCACTCATCATTCCTCACAGCTGCGTGAGTAAAAGACTGCTGAGCTCAGCACCGCTGCGTACAGCACCACCGACTGTTGATGGTACTGGCCCATTCTTACTCTTCGGTTCTCACTACAAGGGTTCCCAATGCCAAGGCAGCCAGGGAGTGGATCAAACACGATCTTCACGTGTCTGGAGTTACTGGCAAAGACCCAGATTGGGATGCAGAAATAATCGAAGCCATCCTTGACCAGTGGAAGTCCCTTTCTAGGTGTGCTGGGACTCTCCTCGCATTCGAAACTAAGTGGGACAGGGTCTTCCCCCCCGTCGGAAGAGGAATGTGAGCTTCCCTCGAGCGTCCCGCCAAGCGAACGGCCGGGCTGGGTTGAGACGAAGTAATGGATGCGTTAGTGGATAGGGTTTAGGGACTGTGACTGGACACTGCGCTTGGAACAGGGTTAGAGTGGTTAGTTTGCAAATGAGCAGAGGGCAGAGGGGTTTTGTTTCGTTCGCCGGTTTTCCCCCCTATGCCCACGGCTAGATTTCTATAACACAGCGCATTCTTTCAGTCAATCTAACTGGCTCTCTTTCGAATGTTGACCTACAATGGTCAGGTTATTAAATACCCACGTTAAATTAAGAAATTTCTTCGCGTATTCACCTGTGACCGGTCGAGAACTGAAGCAGGTTATGCCGATCCAAAAAGATCTGCTGCGATGTATGGGAGGCTAGAATCCAATGCACCAACTGTCGCAGGAGGCAAAACAATTGCCCTGTTCCTCTCAAGACTTCAAGACGGTTCGCCTGTCGAGGCACACTGATCTGTTGAGCTCAGCACGCCTACTTCTATTTGCCTAGGCCACCTTATAGAGCCGTTACATCGGATGTTGGCCACGCCTACCAAAGTCAATACACTCCGGTGGCCACGGCAGCCAGCGACTGTGGAGCGAGAATTAATCTCAGTGCACGTTCCCCTTTCTCAACAGAAGGGCTGGTCTGAATTTGATGTTCAATTATCTGATAAATACGTCTGAGTCTAGCTGGCTGCTATCAGACATTAACCTGCCGAGCATATACGACGAGCCGGTCAAATGTGGAGACCACCACTGGGCCGATCCGACGGACCAGAGCTCGGCCATGACGAATAATCAACAACTCTATCGCGAGACATCGCTGAATTGTGGAATGGGGCCAAACATGTCAAAGGGGCACACTACAGGAGATGTTGGGCAAAGTACGGACCCTCAAAAACAGATCCCATGATTAACTCACAGTTCCCATCAGGCTCGCTCCCATTTTGTCCACCATTGAGACAGGCCAACTACGAGCACCTCTTGCCATTCGTGCTGCTCGCTTGTTATAGATCCATCGACACAACGCGTATGAGGAAGTTGTCTGCCCAAGAAACCGTCTCTCTTGAGAGGATTAGTTCCTTCCATCTACCAGCTCGACCAGTCTTGGACGGCTTTATGAGAAACTACTTCTTGTTCTTCCACCCTAACTTTCCTGCGTTGGGTGAAGGAAGTTTTTGGACATTCTACTTGTGGATGGATTGCTGGCGATAAGCGGCCAGACTTTGCCTTCACCATCTAGCCATCGCTGGCAGCAAGGATATCTATGTGTGTGCAGCTGAGGCGGTAGGGCCATACCTACGGTAACTGCCCACTCAGTGTTGCCGACTGTCGGCTTGCATGAAGTTTGCTATTGGCGTTGCGGTCTTGTGCTTGAAAGAACAACTTGTATCTGTTACCTAATCTCGAAACAGACATCACCGTGACAGGAAGCATCGTCTATATCTCTTCACTTGTTTTATATAGGAAAGTGGTATACGCTTTCATACTCCTATTCTGGTTGATTGCGATAGTCTTGGAACCCAACAGTGACCATTTAGCCGCGAACAAGAATAAGCAAAGGGGTTAATACCAACCAACTACTGCCCTTGGTCCTTGGCGGTCTATATTTTTGGCTGATTACGGGCCAGGCTACATTCTTCATGCCAAGTGAGTATGTTTTTCGCCCTCTTGAGGCACTGTAGAGAGCATTAATCAGGTACACATCTTACTTCATCAGAGTACCGTATCGACGCAGTGAATTAATCAAGGCCAGTAGGGCAATCAAACTCGAAACACTCAGCAAAGGGAGCTATACCCTAAACCGCCTGGGCTCGCGCTATCTTGCTGCTTGTCGATCATGATACGCCGCAAACAGGGATCTATCCATGCTTCCAGGGCGGAACCGGGTCATCAATCGCCCCACGGCCTCTCAGGCATCCTTTAAATACCCTCACTCCCTCTCCTGGTCCACGGACAGCACCAACACACAACGTGGCTGAACCATGCGTGGCTTATTGTCTTTCATCGCCCTCGGCGGCGTCGCCGTCGCAAAGGATCAGGTTTCCTTCCCGGCGACTGGCGAATTTGACGTCGTCTTCCCCCGCAACGACACATACGCCGTCGAGGCTCCCTTCCCCGTCATCTTTGGTTTCCAGAACGCCCCAGTCCTGCTCTCCTTTCCAACCCAGATCAACTGGGAACTCACCTGCGGCCTGGGCACGTTGTTTGGGATGAACGAGTTCCAGGGCGAGCGGAGCCTTCCTCCACCTTCGGATCCGTACTTTTACATCAACGCGAGCCGTGCACTCATGAAGGCTGAAGAGGGGGATCAGTTCAAGTATTTCAGACAGGATCAAGATACTTGTGTGCTTACCTGGGAGTTGTTTTACTACACCACCTGCGAGCGCGAGTCGGATGGTTCTCTCAAGATCATGGGAGGGTATTTCCCGAAGCGCACTGGAAACATCACCTTCACCCTGCGCCCAGGAGCGAAAACACCGCGGGAGGCCATCGCCAACTATGATGGGTGCGCAGTGGCTGGTACAGCCGTGAAACTTCAGTCCAACGAGACTGGGTGCGCCCATATTACCGAAGACGCAGCACCGAAGCCGAAACCCTGCGAGTTGGATGTCAAGGGCGTTGCAAGCAGTCTTGCTGCGGCCGTAGTGAAGCCAACCACGAGTTTGACTGCGCTCCCGAGTACGACAACAGAGACTGGATCTTCGAGGACGGGCCTTGGCAGTGCATCGGAGCCAACTACGACGGGAGGGACCTCAAGAGGCTCAGGAAATGGAGACGGGGGTTCGAGCAGCAGCGGTGATGACGATGATAACTGGGCCACGCAGAGGTTTACGATTAGCGGTGGAAAGCTGACGCTGACGTTGGCTGTTGCTGCGGCGGCTGTTATTCCCATCATCTTGTGATGATGAGATACCACGATTTAAATGAGAAAAGATGGCTGAATATGAATATCAACAAAAACGCAGCAACTATCGACTGCTAGTATTATCCGCAAGAGCGTCATGCAACAGGTGCTAAGCGGCGGTTCCAACACCTACCATTCGTAAGTGGGAGCGAATATTGCAGGAGGCTCTACACGGACAATATTATTCCTTCAACTCGATTTAATACTACAACTGCAATGCCCTCAAATCGTCTCCAACCTATATCAAATGCTGTTTCTACTCGTGGAACTCAGGAGTATCAAAGGTTACAGTCGGTGTTTCCCGCAAAGCGACACAAAAAAGCATCAACAATGTGACCAAGCCTTAACATCGAAACATATGTGAGTCCTCCTTGCGGATCGCCATTCCCTTGATAGCAAGCACTGCCACTTCCCACGCCATCAGAATGCCAACGAGGCCCATGGTAACCGTGTATAAAAACATGGCGTCGAGATCATAATGAATCATTCCCCTGACGGTGTCACTGCTCTGCACCCCGAGTATCAGTCAAGACTCTTGCAATAAGGCGGACAGACTTACACTGGCCATGAATACAATGCCACCAGCAATCAGACCAAATGATGTCAAAAGCTCAGTTGGTGGGCGCGAGGGCAGGATGGATGTCGGGGGTCGGATATACATGATAATATAAGTCAAACACCTGGCAACTGAGGCCCCGAGCAGTAGCTGGCCCCATTGCTTGTGGACCATAGTTGACGTCATCGTTGTTTGGTGGTGAGAGCTCATCATGGTGCCTAGTAATGCGATGACCAACGCCGGAATGGGGTTGAGAGAGAATCCGTAAGTTGGTGGAGTGCGAATCGGTTTCCTAACTTCGCCGGAAAACGCCTCGTGTGAATGTAGTGTCGTATTGAGTAGATCTCGGATTCTGGTGGATTCAACAAGCATACCGCACTGGAATCGATGTCAGCCATGGTCCAGCAGAGCATGATGTTTAGTTTTATCAATTCTGATGACCGAGACTTACCAAGCCTCCACCCAGGAAGAGCACAGTGATTGCCAGATGCTCCAAGTCGCGAGCCCCCCATTTACCGTCTGAATTGCCCAGGTGTTCAAGAAAAATGTTGGTTGATCCGTAGATGAAAATGAGGAAACTCTCGACGAATTCAGCCGAAGGCTGGTGTTTTCGGCTCCTTGGTCGAATGTTCCAAGCCCAGCCCAGGTCAGCAAAGCTGCCCGCCCAGCGTCCAAGGTTGAACAACCCGAGCCAGAAGAAGACGCCGCCTTTGATCCAGTGTGCCAGCCCGTTAAAGACGGCGTCACCTTCCTGCAAGCAACTGGGTTAGTATGCAACTTGAGATTTTTGTCTTGTTGAAGCGGTTCTTACAAAGAATCTACCAAATGTCGCAATGCCGGAAGTGAAGGCTATGAAACCAAAAGGTAGGATGATTCGATCAGTAACTTTGTAGCCGTATCTCGCCCAAGTTGAGAGCGATGTGACTTGAGAAATGACGCGGGTAGTGGAGTTGATCACAGCTGACAAGAGTCCTTGGCGGTGAGATGGCTGTGAAGCTCGGGAATCCTTGAAAGTGTCCTCGTCGTAATCCTCGGCATGAGTCGTACCGGAACCACCGTCTATTGAGTTGATAGAGCCTCTACAATGGCCATCATTGGATGAGTTGTCGTCGTCTGAGGCATCGTTGTAGTTATACTCGGTCGTGATTGTCGCGAGAGGCACAAAGCTCTGCTCCTCTGCCCTCCCATGGGTCCCGGAGATGGAAGTGGCGGATTTCCTGCGTGCTAGGAAGCCCACAATAACATGAGCAACCATGACTGCCGTGATTATCCAGCCAATCTTGTGATGAGCATTATTCGGGTACAAGTCGGGAGTGCGGGTGTTGTAAAATAGTGCTAGGAGAAGGCCGAACCCGTTAAACGCCATGAAGACAAGCTGAGCTGCCAGCGTATACCGTGAGGAAGCCAGAGAGAGAAACACAGCTGAGAATTTGTGGATTTTCAGTCAGTGATATCTCTTGCATAGAAAGCGTATACGTACCGACTGGCAGGATTACAATCCAAGCAATCGTCATGAGTGCAATGTGCGAGTATATCAGACCAGAATTGTCCGAGAGAGCAAAGTACGTCCGGGGACCGTTGTCGAGTTCGTCCTTGATTCCTTGAATTGTCTCGCTCTCATCCTGTACTCCATGATCATGCCCGTGCCCATGACCGTCGGCGAGAGCCCGTGAGACGTGGGTCAGGAAAATCACCGGGCTTGAGCCCAGAGCCAAAAACCGAGACTTCATTTACACTTACACGGTCGCTGATTGACTTTATACGTCCGCGGTTATTTAATTGCAATGAAAAGACAGCGTTTGAACTCGGAGTCAAACTGGAAAGCACAAATCGCACCCAAAATTCAAGGGTCGACCATGCAGACTCAGCTGTGGTGGTGATGACTGAAGTCGACGAGATGGTCTTGAGATGATGAGTAGATTTCTCACTTATCCCAGTCTTTCCATCTCTACTTATACTATAATGCTTCTCTTGAAAGCCAGGCACGATGAGAACGGCATTGAGGATGACAAAGTCCGTGAAGATCACCGTAAGATGACACCAATAAACCAATAAACTCGATCAAGTCCATGTTTTTGCGACGCGCATCTATGATTGGCTACACCTGGAAAGCAACGTACGTAGCATGGCGCAGTCAGACACAAGGTTAATTCAACAACCCTCTTCGTCGCAACAGAATTTGCCCTTTTCGTGCTTGTATTCATTTCTCATCATTGTCAACACAAGGCTGCATCACCTGCAAACAGCGACGCGTCAAATCTGACGAAGCTAAGCTACATGCCGCGCATGTCAGCGCCTCCGCCTTTACTGTAGAGACTGCAGGGCCCGAGTACTCTGAATGTACCATAACAAACACCTTTCTTGTATTGTTTCTCTTGTCTAGACACGCTATGATATTAACTAGATATGCACTTCTGTATATTATCTAAAGAGCCCACTTGTGGCGTAATTTACAGGTCCCGAGCTTTACGGCCCACTCATAAGAATCGCACCCTTCCTAATCTCCCTAGCCAGATACTCCGCCTTGGCATCTGCAGACTCTCCCGGTGATTTTGATCCCTCCAAATCATTGCCCGGCTCGTTCGGAAGATGCAGCAGCGTGGCGACACGCAGGAACTGGTCACGGATCCACTCCCGCTGTCCAGGCCTGAGAAGGCTCACTATCACCTCCCCGTCATCTTCCGAGAAGAGAGTCAAGCAGCGGCTCAGCGGGTGCATGGCGCGCCACGGCCCTTGCGCGATGACATGACGCCTATGGTCGTCGCTCGATATCACCACATCGAGGCTACCCTGGCTGGGAAGCAGAACCGTCGGGTCAGTGAAATCTGTGAGACTGGACCGGGTGGTTCGGTTGCCAAGGTGGAAGGGTATGCTGTAGCACACGTTGTCAACCACTTCTTGCAGTGTTTTTTGGCAGTTGACGAAATCTGTTGGGTCGTCGAGGAACTGCCCGCATGCGGAGCCAAAGCAGCTCAGATCTGAGAATGCACCAAGGGAGCCGAGTGTAATCTTGGCCAGCACGAGGCGTTGGAAGCGCCATAGATTCCAAATGCTGGCAATTTGGCACGAAGGATACACCTCACAGATAGACTGGTAGGTGGGTATGGACGAATCAATATCCCGACCACTCATCAGCCTTAGCGGTCTCCAGTGATCCGGTACGTTTTCCGCCCACGCCAGCAGCTCTGCGTCAACTCTTCTTGCCTCGGCCCTCCACTCTTCCAGGCGCTCCAACGACGTCGTGGAGCCACCCTGTGTCACAAATTGCGTGTAACTGGCCTGCAGCTCGGCCACTGACGCGCCTATGGCATCGAGTGCTGAGCTGGGGTTGTCTGGCACAGCCACGATATCCTTGCTCCCAATCCACGAGTATGCAATGCTCTTCAGTGGCTTTTTCTGACGCATGGCGGTTGAAACCTCGGTGTGTAGCATAAACTTTCGTAGGTAGGCGCGCATCGTCCCGTCCATGGCGTCTGTATCCACAAACGAGAGCAAAGACGCTGCGCCATTGTGGTGCACGCTCGAGGCCCGGCGAAGATCATACACCGCAGACGCATTCTCGTATGTCTGGAGCACCAGTATGGCCAGCATAGTTGCTGGCTGGGCACGTTCTGTGGGATCCTGTATTGCGGTCCGAAGGCGTGTGATTGCCCGGGAATAAGACCTCTGTGGTAATCGGAAACTGTTGGTGTCTCCCCGCCACATGGACAAGATCTCTGAAGCCAGGGCTGAAACAGCGAGCGAGAGGGCTGATTCTTGCTGCTGCAAGAAGTAGGCTGGAATGAGCATTTCGAAGAAACCTCGAGTGGATCCCATATCGCGGCCTATTCTAGCGTAATGACCGAGAAAGAAGGGCACGGCGGCGTCGGGCTCAGAGAGCCGCCGTGAAGTCAAGGCTGTCATGACCCCCCGGTCCTGAACATCAGACTCGGGCGACTGACTCGGGCTGGTCGCAGACTTTACGACATCCCGACCATGGGGGTCGACATCCTGGTTGGTATTGGTGCAGAACTTGTAGTTCTGGTCTCTGAACTTTAGCTTGGCATACTTGGGCTTTGGCTTAGGCCTGTTGTAGCCTCCGCAACGAAGCTTGAGGCGCTGGCAAGATCGGCACTCAGGCTTCGCCTCGTCGCATTTGACGCGACGTTCCTTGCATGTCACGCAGCCTCCGGAGCGTCCTCGGTTGACCATTGTGACAGCGATGATGCCGAAAAGAGAGACCTGGGTGTGATAGACAAGTGAAGTTACAGTAATAAATAAGCTTGCTGTGGGGGGGCATCGTCATAGGCTATCGTAATGCAGCACAGCCGGGTTACATCCGGCAGTGGGCTTAGTCGGTTATGATAACAGCCAATGAGAAGACGCCGTCGCAAAAAGGCACACTCGATGCGGTTTAGCCTAGCAAGGGCCCAATTACGTAGGACACCCTCGATCTGACTGGGGTCATCATCACCGCGTACGTCTAAGTGATTCTAAGAGAAAGAAATAAGTATAAGAAGAGATGGAAGGAAGACGAAGAAAAAGACAGATCACTCAGAAACAACAGACAACTCGTTCACAAGCAAGAAAGCCATCGCAATTTCCCTCAAGTCTTCTTTTCTCTCTACCATGAAGCTTCATTCCTCCGCCTACGCCGGCCCATTCCTGGCCGCTCTGCTGAATGCCCGTGTAGCCTCAGCAGTGTATGACACCACAAACAGTCCCATCTTACTGCTGAGCAATGACTCAACCTTCAACTTCGACTTGTTGACCCCTCTCGGCGAGGCCATCACCGGAGGAGCCGACGTCGGGCCTATTCTTGGCGCAGCCAAAGATATCGAAGCTGGAAACATGACATCCTTCATCGACGTCTTCTATAAGCTGGCCAACGACACCAAGGCTCAGGCCGAGAACCCTGAGAACGCCTACGATCCTCTTAATGTCAGGGAGACGTGGTTCTCTGCCGCAGGGTATTTCCGCAGGGCTGATGTCTACACCCACGGCAACTGGAGCAACCCGCTCATTAATACCATTTGGGACGAGCAGATTAAGGCGTTCGACAACGGGATAGCTGCTCTGCCTATTCCTGGCAAGCGCATTCGCATTCCGGCTACTAAGGGCAACTTCACCGTCGATGCCATCTGGTACTCTGCTTCCGAGAGCGAGCACGATAAGCTGCCGACCTTGATCATCGGGAATGGCTTCGATGCTGCGCAGGAGGACTCCTACCATAACTTTGTCGCACCCGCCTTGGCTCGAGGATGGAACTGCATCACTTATGAAGGCCCAGGACAGCCAACTGTGCGTCGTAACCAGAACATTGGTTTTATCCCCGACTGGGAGAAAGTCGCCACCCCCGTCGTGGACTATGTCCTCTCAGAGAAGAAGAACGTCGTGGACGAGAACCGTCTTGTCCTAGTTGGAAACTCCTTCGGTGGCTACCTGGCAGCCCGTGCCGCAGCCTTTGAGCCCCGTCTGTCCGCAGTGGTCCTCATTGACGGCGTCTGGGACAACTACGCTGCATACACAAAGGAGCTGTCATCTGAAATGCTCGAAATCTACGAGGCGGGCAACCACACGCAATTCGACGACGTCGTCCTCTCAGCCCTGGAGGCCGGGAAGCTCCCCACCGGCGCCACCTGGGGCCTCGAACACGGCATGTGGGCGTTCCACACGCACTCGCCCTCCGACTTTTTCACCCAGGTCAAGCAGTACAACGTCGAGTCTTTTATTGACAAGATCAAGATTCCCGTGTTTGTCGGAGATGCCGAGCTGGAGAGCCTTTACGTTGGACAGCCGAAGCAGGTGGCGGATGCCCTGGGCGACTTGGCGACTCTGCACACTTTCAAGGGGGTTGCTGGCTTTCATTGCCAGACTGGTGCTGGGCAGGAGCTTTCGAGGACGATCCATGCGTGGTTGAACAAGACTTTTGACAAGGAGGGCCGTGGTCAGTGAGATTAGTGCTCAGATGAAGGTGTTCCACTTCTTGGAGCCAGATAGAATACTTCGCCATACTGTCACATAGTATCCCTAGGGTCACTCTGACAAGGGCGGCTGTGTGATCTATGGTATTAGACTTGGATGAGGTATACTGTGAAAGTATAAAGCAAACCAACTTTAGTCATTCATTTAGTTAGAAAGGAAGAGCTTCTTTAACTCTAACTGCATCCCCAAACTTGATACACTGAGATGTGATATGTTAACGACATGCAATAAAAGCTTTACGAGATCTACCTACGGCTTGACGACTGAAAAGGCCCTTGTACTTTGCCTCGGAAAAGCATTCTTAGCCAGACCATCTACTCATCAGGTGTGTCCCACCAATTCCTACTCTTGTCCTTGGTCAGTTGAGCAAGACTAACAGGCATTTCATCAGAATTGCTCTCATGTTGATCAGATTCTGACCCTCCAGCTGCATCACCCAATGAAAGATTAGACATGTCCCTGTGCAACTGTGGCTTGTGCTCCATTTGAAACTTCTTTGTCAGTATGAGGGCGTGCAGCTGTTGCCAGCTCTGCGGTAATGAAGTGGGGTCCAACTGAGTATCAACCGAGGTGCCCTCATGCTGTAGACTTGATGCCGTGTTGAAGAGCGTGTATCCAAGCCTTTCTATGTTCTTG
The DNA here is from genome assembly GCF_023522795.1 of Fusarium solani. Lineage (NCBI taxonomy): Eukaryota > Fungi > Ascomycota > Sordariomycetes > Hypocreales > Nectriaceae > Fusarium > Fusarium solani. Next base: position 2,071,567 of record NW_027072147.1, on the reverse strand, counting down.
AGCTCGTCATATATGTCCTGGTTCATCGTGGTCTGTGCGAGAAAAACCTGGACGCTCTGTGCAAATCTTGCAAACACCAATGCGATGGGCAACGCGCCGTCTGACATGCCGAGGCTTGATGGTAGCGATGGCAGCTTGACCATTTTGTTAAGGTCGCTCTGGTAGTCTGATTCTAAAAGTGCAGATACGACATCGACGTTGACAGTCATGATTGCTGCTGTGAGGGGAGTTCCGTGCTCTTGATGAACAGCATGCTCTTTCAAGCTTTCGGGCGCGGGGAATAGCTCGAGTATTCGGTGGATGATTCGTGAGGATATTTGCTGCCGAGAGTTCATCCGGCCTGGATCGTGTAGAGCAAGCATATGCACGACACTGAGCTCTTTCGTCAAGTCCACGAGGGGTTTCAAGGTTATAACACCCTCTTCGTGCTTCTTTGCCAAGTACTCAATCGCCAGTAGTGAAGAGTAAGTGTGAGACTGCAAAAGAACCCCCAGAACAGACATAAAGCCTCCTGCGGGTTCCCACTGGTAAAAATGATTCACACTGTCACCAGCCCCATTGGCCAAAAGGAGGTCAGCAAGAGGGAAGTAACCGTTCTTGATAGCTGATGCGAGGGGAGAAGGTCTTTCCCCATCTGCTGCTTCGACTGGGACCAGATTGTCGATCAAGAACTGGGCAATGGATAAATCGTCAGGAGATGTTCGTGGCTTTGCAGCAAAAGTTTGAAGAAGCGACTCTTCTTTGTCGTCAAAAGATATCTTGGCGTCGTGGGAGACGAGTAGCTCGAACATGTCTCTGTTGTTCGATCGGACAGCTGTAGCCAAGGGGCGACGGCCTGGTAAGCCGTTGACATCATGGCCCAGCTCAAGTAAGGTTTGGACGATATCAAGGTTGCCCAGTTCAACCTCCCTGCACAAACACCTTGCACTCTTCAGCATCCAAGCTGATTGCTTCTGTGAATCTGGATCCTGGATTCTGCGTCGGTCGTGAAGAATCCTGAGAGTGCAGGAAAGCCACTCTTTGTAGCGTGCTCCACAACGTACAAGTCTGCTGTGAAGTGTCAAGGGGTCTGCTACCCCTTTGTCGGACATGTCGCGCGCCATGTCGAGCACATCCAACTCGTCAAGTACCTTGACCTGGCCACCTCTACCATCTTGATAGTTGAGAAGCTCTTGCAGAATTTCAGGAAGCGTCAGTAGGGCGGCAAGCTCAATGGCTGACAAGTTCACAGCCTCTTTTCGAGTGGCCTTCTCCATAGGATCCGCCGAGCCGATTTCGAGCAAAGTCTTGACGGCAGTTAAGCTGTTGTTCAGAACAGCCCGACCCAGCGGTGTCATAGGTAGGTTCAGCCTGTCTTCCCAGTCGGAAAAGATCCGGCGAACGTCTTTCCTCATCGTATCGGTTATCCTCGACATGTCTGCCCCAGCGTCGACAAGACGCTTCGTAGTGAGTCGCATCTCGGCTCTCCCGAACCTGGAGATCCAGTGGAGGGGCGCTTCTTGACCAGAGTCTGACCCGTTGGGGTCGGCGCCGTTTTCAAGGAGGAACCTGGCAGAGTCGTATTGTCCGGCTCTACAGGCGCAGACTAAGGGAGTTTCGGAGAATGACTGGTTTGGGAGGTTGATGTTGCATCTATACTTGCTCAGTAGATGTCTGAGAGCGTTGACGTTTCCGACGGCGGCAGCGTAGTGAAGAAGGCCATGGCCACGCTTGTTGACGTATATCTTGTCAAACCTGGATGTCTCTGATTCTTCCTGTGATTTGTCCGTAGACCGAAGACAAGATTCATACTCGGGACCAAGTTCCATCCGGATATCCTCATCCAGAGCTTCAAAGTTGAATAGATCCCATGTACGACTCATCATGCGGGGCGCATAATGTGGCATGCCAGTTCCGCCCGTCAATTCCTTGTTTACCGAGACTGCCTGTCTAATGCGTGACTGGACAGCTGTGGCTTGGTGTGGGTTAGGAAAATGAGGCATCACCAACTCACTGTCCTCAATGCAATGCCGATGTCCGCGGACGATGCTCCAGAACAAGTCATCAACCTGTTCATCTGGAGTCAACGGACAAGCCACCCCCGCCGCGTTACAAAGCCTGGTCAGCCAGGCCTTGGCCAAATAATCAGTATCCGCGCACTCGAAATCCGCCTTGGATGCTTTGCATAGCCAATGGCAGGCTCTTTCGAGGTTAATCGGCATTCCAAATCCACTCAAGCATGCTTGAAAGAGATGATATGATGCCGTCCATGGTTGAATCTCAGCCGATTCCTCCTCAAACGACGAAGACTCGGCAAGCTGCTCCAGTTCTCTCACCATCGCAACTTGCTGAGACCAGTCTAGAAGGGTTCTGAGCTTGAATGGATCAAATAGGAATCCGCCGAGAGCAGGAGCCGGAAGATCTGGTCGACATCCTGGGAGGTTCTGCTGAGCGTCGTAAGTTCGGCCAAACCGGCCTAGCGCATAGCCCACACTGTCAATGTCGATAGCACGCTGGCCTGGAATGCGGTTTCGTTCCATCTCCTTTCGACTGGCATTCTCGCGTTCAAGAGCGAACGTGTAATCTTCTACTTGCTCTCTCGACATGCCTCGCAGCCTGGCCTGAGCCTGGACTAGAGATCTTGATGCCGGGTTGAGGGTGAGTGTTGCATTCATCGCGTCCGTGACCATGTCGACCGTCTCTCCAGGCAAGGATCGTGATTGACCGTATGCTTCTACTGTTCCAAGAGCTATCTGAAGAAAAGATTCGGATCTCTTGAGTTGTTTCAGTGTTGCCTTCTCGTCACCAGACAAGGGGGTAGAGGCCCGTTTGAAACCGATGGCGACCAACAGGTCCTGGCAGTCGATGAAGGTTCTCCAAATCAGCATTCCGAACGAATACGTGTCGGTGGCTTTAATACCATCAACAGTAAGTGCCTGGCCTGATTCGGGTGCATCGTATGGAACAGTCGTCATCCGTAAAGAATGACCAGCGTCTCGTCCAATATCCATGATAGCTCCACCGAAATCTGCGAGCTTGGCTGTGTATGGCTGATCAGGGGGATACTCCTCTCTGTTTTTAAACACGAGGACGTTGTTGTGTTTTAAATCACCGTGAACTATACCACAGGCGTGAAGAATTGAGAGGCCACGGCCAACATCATAGCAGAGCTTTTGCTTGATCCGAAAGGGAAGCGGTGACTCGCTCTTAAGTTGGAGATCGTCAAGGGTACCAAAATCGGCATACTCGAGGACAAGAGTCGGAAAAGGCGAGCCGGTTTCTGAAGAATGTGACCATCCAAAGTCAAGCAGGTGCACAATGTTGGGGTGGTATCGTAACGGCTCATGAAGCAAGGCTCGTACTTCAAGTAGAATGTCCTTCCACCTCGAGGGGTCTCTGGGAGTACATACCGCTGTTTAGTATAATACAGAAAGGGAGGTAATAGATAACCTACCCGGATTGATCCCTGGCAGTCTTGATAGCGACAATCTCTCTACCATCATTAGGTTGATTTGTCAACCTCGCCCGGTCAACAGTAAAGAAACCACCACCTCCAGCTGGAAAGCGTGCTACCGTCTGTATCTCATGGCCATCAAAGAATTTGGTGTCATTTCCGCGACGCAACCTCTCCTCCAGGAAGGCAACGTGGCAAGCAAACGATACGAAACCAGCTGTTGTGAGGGTTTCGTCGATGTTTTGCGCTGGAAGAGTTGTTCGCGCTGTCTCGGCCGAAGTCTTGGTTGCGTTTGACGACTCTGTTGATGACTGGCCAAGCGAGTAGGAATGATAGAACCCTGAGTCCATTATCGAGGTCGAGTGGTTGAATCCCAAGTATTGATTGGTGCGATGAGTTGATTGAGGCGTTATTGTTGTTGGCTGACGTTGAGTCAGTAGCTGGCCTGGTGCCGAATCAACTGCCGTATTAAAAACTTCAAACAACAAGACCAACCAACAAGCTATAGATAGTGGAAATAGTTATCTTGGCTTTTTGGTTCAAGAGAGAGAAGAGAAGAGTCCTAGATCACAAGCCTTGCATGAGTCGACCCCGCCCCGGAAATACATTATCACCGACCGAGCACCGTCTCTCATCCCAGTTAGCATACGAAGGCACAGCCTCAATCTCTCTCTAGGCAGAACAACTTGCCACGTACAACGCCATGGTGGACCCCGGGACAGGAATTGCCATCGCTCAGATCGCCTTCTTCGCGGCCTGCAAGGCAGTCGACGCCTTTAGCACCGCCCTCCACTACTTTGACGATGCCGAAGCCCTTACCGTGGCCCTCGAGATTGAGCGTCTGAGGCTTCAGGCCTGGGGCGCCAACTCGGGTCTGGCTGAGGGTACCCTGGCGCCTCACCTTAGCCTTGCGAGCGAGGTCCTTCTTCGAGAGCTTCAGGTCATTTCTCGCATGTTTGAAGACGCGGACAAGGTTCGAGAACGATACGGCGTCAAGATCGAGGGCGAGGAATCTACCTCGAAAGCCGTGTCGAGTTTCGTGGCCCGTATGCGAAAGTCATTGCGGACCAGCGGGGTTAAACTCTACGGAGGAACACCCCTAGCAATAGACAGTGCGGAGCCGGATGATTCGGAAACCGCCAGAAAGAACAGCGGCATCTCTCGCAGCATGTCCAGTCGTGTACGATGGGCCATCAGAGACAAAGATCAGCTCAAGAAGCTCGTCACTGGCCTTCGTGACGAGATTGATCTCCTGAACAAGCTCTTGACCGAAACGCAAAGGAGAAGATTCGTCAACGACTACGAGCGCATACACGTCGTTGTTGTTGGGAGCGCGGTAGACGAGAAGTCTCTAGCCATGATCAGAGAAGCAGTTGACGTCGATCGAGATGGAGACACTCTGGCCAAGATTGATCGAAAGTCTCTAGCTGGCAACGAGGATCGGTCGTTACGAGCAAATGTCTCGCAGATTGCCATGAAGTCTTTACGGCTGGCACAATATGACATTCCATCAGACTTTGCAACGGAAAATCGCTTTCTGGCAGCAAGAAAGGATGACCCTGCCATGCTGTGTCTATTTGAGCGGAAATCATTTGAACCAGATTTGGATCACAACTCAAAGATGATGCTCTGGAGTCGAGTTCAAAGACTCATCTCGCTGTTGGCCTTGCCACAGTCATCCTGCTTCAAGGTCCCGCAAGCAGTGGGCTACATACACGACCCAGACCACTACTGTTGGTGGCTTGTCTTTCAATTTCCCCAGAAGTCTAAGCAAGCTCCAGGAGACTTTTCAAAGCCATTATCTTTGTACAATCTACTACAGCCAGAGTATAAGCCTCGGCCACCACTGGAGAAACGCTTCAGACTGGCAAGCGATATCTCTTCAACCTTCCACCAGCTCTACAGCAGTAGCTGGATGCACAAGAGCATCCGGAGCAACAATATCCTGTTTCCATATTCAAGCTCAGGTGAAGGTTCTAGCCTTGATCAGCTGGCTTCGCCTACTATCTGTGGCTTTGAGTATTCAAGGCTGGAAACAGAGGCCCAGACCATTGATCGCTCCAAATCAAATAGCGATCCTGCAGTCGCCATGTACCGTCACCCCGATTACCAAGGTGAGGCGGCGCAAGGGTACAAGGTCCAGTATGATATATACAGCTTAGGACTTGTCCTGTTGGAAATTGGTATCTGGGCCCCGTTGACAAGTCTGTTTGATTCTAAACGCGGGAAAACATCAAGCAGCCGGCCCTCGTTATCAACAGACGTGAAACACTTCCACAGTCCCGAAGCAAAGATACTGAGGGAGAGAGTGAGATCGACTATTGATAAGGACCTGCCGTTTAGAATGGGGTCGACCTACGCGGCGTTGACGCGTTGGTGTATTAACTATAATGACCAAGCACCGAAAACGATCGATGAGCCTCCGAATCATGCATTGGAGTTTTACAATCATGTTGTTGAGCCTCTATCTAGTCTTAGTCTTGGATATTCCAAAGCAGGCGATTGAATGTGTCTATGGGTTCGTAAACGGGTTTGATGTAGTTCAAGAAGGCTTGGCAAGGTTTCACGAGGAGGCGCAAGTGTGGTTGTACATACACAGAATATTGGTCAGTTTACTGCAACTATTGCGTTTATGGAAGCATTTTTATATTGAATGCATAGTGGCGGAAACAGACTATATACGTACCAAGTGTGCCCAATTTTTTTATCGATATTTATTTTGTTCCAATACACAATCATCATGTTTCGATGACAAGAAAGTAGTAGCCTACAAATCTCCTAGGGCGGCCCAACTCTGACCAGACTTCAATTCACTTACCACCGAGCTCCGAGCCTCCGAATCTCTCATCGGATGCCGCCATTCCCTCTCATTCTTTATTGGACAAGGTTCTCGGCCATCGGCCCCCCCGATGGAGGAGTGGTTAACCGCCTGGGCAGGCCTCAGATTCTGAGCCACTGTGAGGCCTCGCGGGTTTTTATGGCTAGAAAGGGAAGGACTTTCATGCGAGCTGCGCACCGTGTTTCCCTCCCTGGCTAGACCGGATTTTGTACCGCAACCAATGTAAGCCTGCGACGAGCAGGACGCGGCCGTATTGGGTAATATTGTGATGTGTTAGGTCAGATAGAGAAAGTCAGATCGGCTGCGCCGACAATACAACATATTACGATGGGGCCGTCGGGCCTCTTGGCTTTTCCAGTCAGTTCTCGTCCGTAAGCGCCAGGCCAAAATGATGTTGCAGTCGATGCAGCTTCAAGTTGGTGAGAAGAAATCCTTTGTGCTGCGTGTAAGCTGCAATACGTCATGGTGAGCAAAGGCTGGTACTACACTGAAAGTTACGCCTCCTCACCCACGAGTATAAAAGAAATTGCATTTGCAGCTAAACTCTCATCTCACCAGACTTATCCACTTCAAAATCAACTACATTCATCAAAACATCACAAAATGCCGTCCTTTAGATGCATCGTCCCTCCCGGCCTCAGCGCCGAATGGAGCACAGCATACCACTACTCCCAAGCCGTCGACCTCGGCAACGGCTACTTCAAGATCTCAGGCCAAGGCGGCTGGGACGAAAACAGCGAGATCGCATCCGACCCCCGGAAAGAGGTCGAGCTCACAATCCAGCACATCGACGACGTGCTCAAAGCCGCAGGCCTGCGCGGCTGGGAGGACGTGTACTACATGCGGTCCTACCACACAGACATCGACACCACGCTGCCCATCATTGCAGAGGTTCTCAAGAAGAGGATTCCCGGGCATCGGCCTGGGTCTACGGCTGCTGGGGTTACCAGGCTGGCGCTTCCGACTATGACGCTTGAGATTGAGGTTGATGCGAAGAAGCACTCGGGTTGAGTGGCAGAATTTTATTACAGAGGAGGAGGCAGCTGTTGCTCTTCATCTCACATGTATGCTCCCAGAAGACTATCGTCAGCAATGCCGAACAAGGTGTTATCCGCCGCAAGACCATCTTGAGCGACCCATGGCCCGCTCCAAGCATCCCCAGCTTGATCAGTCCCGAACAACGACGCCATGTCGGCTTGGAAGGCTGAATCATGATCAGTACAGTTACTCTGGAAGTTTTGCATGATGCTTACCGCTCAAGTCCGGACAGCCCGTCGTCGCCGTCGCATCCATGTTGATATTCTTGGTCACCTTCTCAATCCGACTCATCAGAGACTTGAGTAACCTCAAAGGTCGCTTGAGCCCATAATTGCAACCGCGTTGGAACTCCAACAGAGCCTGCCAGAAGAAACGGATGCATTCAATGTAGTCATCGCAATTTTGATCAGTATGCTCAAGAATGACAAGTACGGCGCAATATGTAGCATAGGATATGCCATACTGCGCCCGCCTCAGTGTGAAGGTCTTTTTGTATGCTTCCACAAGTTTCCATATGTGTAGTGCAGCTTCAATGCATTTCTTTCGACTCTCATCTTGGGCGCTAGGTTGGAATGGGCTGTGTTCATGTGCAAAGGCTGTACGACCGCGGTTGGTGAAGGGTAGTTCGGTCAGTATTACTGAAGCCCAATAGAGTGCACTTCAAGTACCATTAGTGATGTACGTCAAGGTCATCGGACGAGATACATACTGAGGTGTTATCTGGTGCGGTGGTGGAGTAGGATCTACTCCTGGTTCGAACTGAAGCCATGAGGGGATGCTCTCCCTGAACTGACGCAGCTGTTCCCTAACCTCTTGTCTCTTCTGTATCAGGCATACCTTAACAGATTCAGCAGATTGTTTTGATGGGCCAGTGTTGTCAGTTGTGTAGAAAGCATCTATAATGCGAGATATTATACGGCAGAGCTGAAGCAAACATCTGAATGTGCTTATCGCATAGCATGGTCGTCCTCGATAAGCTGGGGCGCTACTGTCAAAAGGCCGTGCCTCTGGATCCACGTATGGTCTCCATTCTTCCATCTCTTCGTAGGTATCCAGGAACTCTTCAGAGACACCGCCTACGGTCTCATGTATCGCGGGAGGACGACCAGGAATAGAGACTGCAGTTTGTCTCCGACATAAGCGGCCCAGTAGATCCTCTTTCTCATCTCGACATCGATAGGAGTGAGTTTAAAGCCTTGTCCAGCCTGTGATGTTGGCTCAATATCCAAATGGCATCCAAGGTCCGTCATCATCCTGTAGGCAATGCCACAGAATACCCAGCCAGCGCTCTGCTTGCCACGTGGGACCAAACATGCACCACACGTCAGGAGAGCCACGACAGTTGGTATAGTAAGTTTGTCGATGTGGTCGACTAGGAGAGACTTGAATCGCTCGTAAAAGGCCATGCCCATAGTCTGCGGGTCTTGGGGGTCTTGGCGTAACAGAGAGGTCCGATCGCTATACAAACTGCTTTGAAAGTAGATGGCGTTCAGGAGTAGTTTATTGACGTATGATCCGTTATGGATGAGACTATCCATAATGGCCGGCCGGTAGGTGAGGAGATATGACAGATGCTGGCGGTTCCAGTGCAAGTCCAACAGGTGCAGGGCCGTGTCCATGGGTACCCCGTCAAAGTCGATCTTGGATGTAATACTTGGGGACGAGTATAGGGCCACTTCTTCTTGTCTTCGAAGGGCTGCGTACGAAACAAGTCGATCTCTCACGGCATCTTTTGATGTCGCGCGCTCCTGGCTCCCTTCTCTCTGTCTGTCGGTCAAGAGCGTTCTTGAGGACTGATTGTGCAGTAAGCTAGTGGCACCATACAACTGGAAGCCATCGCCATCGTTGTCTTCACTCCCTTGCGTGGGTTCGGGTGATAGCAACGGGTTCTCAGCGATCGATTCAGCGCCTCTGTCCAGAGATGCCAGCACTGCGGCTGCTGCTGACGACGTGAGTACCGGAGACTGACTGGGTGGTCCTCGATGTGAACTCGGTGGCGTGTCTTCAGACAAGAGAGAGCGTACGCTGGTTGGTGGATGACTCGAGGTAGCAGGTGTAAAAGCTCTTGATGGACCAACATCGTCTATCGGGTATTGCTGTATGGGAAGGGGCTGTCTTTGGGATGAGTTCGCACGGTAGAGAGAATCAACGTCATGAGATGGGGCCTGGAGATCCTTCTGCCGCATCTGTTCTTTGAGCTCCTCGACCTGTCGCTGAAGAGCCCTGACGTCTTCCTTTCTGATGCGAATAGCCGTGCGCCTGGCATCTTGTAGATAGACGCATTCATCACCTTTTCTGCAGCATGCACCACATTTTGGACGTTGGCCATCGCATTTGACCTGGAGACTCTGTTAGTTGATGACGTAGGACAAGTCTGGCAACCCAACCTTCTTCTGACGGCATATCCTACAAGTGCGACAGCTGTCGTCCTTTGGAGATGTCCTTCTTTGGTTCGGTCTCTTTTGAGATTCCGGTGATGCGAATGCCGACTCCATGGTTACTGATTGTCCATCTCAGATGGAGCTGAAGGCCGCGGGGACACGGGGCTTTCAAACGTGGTGGGACTCGGGTTCCTTGCCCGAGGGAACCCGAGATGGCTTCGGGAGCTTGGACTAGGCTCGGCTTCTATATCATCCCTTGTCGAGGACTAGGAGCTCGGGATATCCTTCCTTAACAAGTCTATCAGCCAACTCTTGTCCTTTTGCGGCTTGTAATTCCTCATGCTCACTCTTCACTATTGCATCGTACTATCGTAGACTGACCCACTCGTTATTGTGGTTTGTTGAACCGAGACGCTGTAAAGTTGGACCCCGAGTCCGCCGTTTGAACTATGCTTGTTATCACAAGTCTCTGCATTTATCAGACCATGGGAGCTTTTCCTACGCCATCTTCTCCTTCTAAACATATGCTGTGGGCGGTGAACGACTCAGCATTGTCTTGCTTGGCGTTGCAATTCGCCCCTCCACACTTCGGACATGACATGTCCGACCCGCCATTGTAGTCCCGACACTCAGAAATAGCTTCACCGTTAATAAGAATCACGATAATCGGTCAATAGGCAACGCCTTTTAATTATCTACGAAAAATAAAGTCGTGGTACCCCTTTTCCCGTTCTTGAGTTTTTTTATTTCTAATTGGCACCTGCAACATCTTTTCGTCAGCCGTCAATGAACCAGCATATCATCAAGACACTTGGCGGAATTACTTGACCGAACTCGCTGGTCTATTCCCGAGAAACGAATTTTATGCGGAACGCCCCTCGGGTACCGATATGCAGCTACCACGCCCTTTATCTTGTCAAGTTGTCAAGCATGCACACAGATAGCTCACGGGACTGAAGCAACAAGCAAAACCGGTAAAAACGATGAGAGTAACCGGCATTGTCCACTTCTTGTGACCGTCCAAAAACACCCACACTGTTTGCCATGTCATTAGAATCCTAATCACCCTTGACATTATTGATGGTGCCATGAAGGGAGCTGACCTTGCACCCTTATCAGATAACATGATTCTAATCTTCAACCTCAACTCTATCTTATCAAAGCGTCGAGATAATGGCGAGATGGATAAGTAAGGAGCATTTGCATCAGTATCTCAATTCTATAGCTTGTTCACTTGTTTTCTTAAAAGTGGTAGAAAAAAAATAATTAATTCCGTGTAAAAAAGTACCGCTTCGCTCAATGTTTAATTACATAACAGATACCCTGCACCTCCATGCCTCATTGCAGATTCGCAAAGCATTCTTCAATCGACGCCTCCTGCATTTTCCTGTACAGCTCAAACTCCTTGTTGACTTTGCAGCCAAGCCCCTTCTCAAAAGACGCTTGATCCGCTGCCGCGACGTGGTCCATACCACCGTCATCTCCCAGGTTCGAGTGAAAGATACCAGCTGCGCTGACGGGTAGGAAGTCTTCGTACGTGATGGGTTCTAGTTGGACAGCTCCAGAGTCAATCAGTGTGTCCATATCCGTGCTGGGCACTTTTGATGCAGAGTCTGTGAGCTTGTAGGTGAAGTATGCGAGGTCTTGTTCCCTCAGGCTCTTCGTGTCGTCAGGAAATCTCTCAAAGACCTTTGCCAGAATCTCTTCCTTGATTTCAGGGGATGCATCACAAGATTTTTGCCGCCACTCATTGATCAGGTCGTCGTAAAGATGTCGACCCTTTGGCGTCAATGCCACGCCTCGCTGCTCAATCTCCCCGAACCGCGCCTTGTGACTGCCACCTGTCTCTGCGCCCTCCGAAAAAGCAATCGCTTCGTCAAGAGCGAGGAAACTGGTCTGTCGAAGCAAGATGGGACAGGTTCTCGGGGGAGGCCCCTCAATGGCTTCTTTTGCGTCGAGGCCGTATCGTTTCATCTGGATTTGCGCTGTCTCAATGTCGAGAACGCGGGGTGTCAGGTGGTTGATGTGAGGTCCTTTGAAGCAAACGACGTCTGCGATGAGCGGATGCGTTGCTCGGAGGGCCTTGTAGGTCTTCATGTCGACAGTGGATGTCTTGTGCCAGCGGAAGGTCTCGAGCGCCTCCTTGATAAACTCCTGAGCAGCAGCCTCGGACAAGGCGCCTTCGATTTCAAACATTTCAATCAACTCGATGCATCGTGGAGTGAAAATGTTGCGTTTGCTCAGAATTTCAGCAGCTTGTTGCCTTAAAGACTCGTCTTGGATAAGCTCTAGGCGAAGCAGAGATGTGAAGACTCGAAAAGGGTTGTAGGCGAGTGCCTCTTTTGTAAGAGGTCGGAAGCATGTGGCATGGACTGGGAGGCTGGCGACAGTAAGGTCATAGTAACCGACGGGATGCATTCCCATTACAGAGAATAACCGACGCATCGTCGCCAGCTCTTCAGGTGTCCCGAGTCGAATGGCGCCATGACGTTCAACCTCGATGCGATGTTGAATGTTGACATCTTTTTGGCGGTTGATGTCAGACACAAGCTTCAGCAATGTGCCGTACTGAGGGACTTCGCGTTGGTACATCTTGGAAAGAGCCGAAGAGAACAAGGCCCGGATGGCATCCGGTGTGGCGGTTTCTTTCACCGTCATGGTGGTCGATGTGTAGGGGGCTGGTGTTGGGAAGATACAAGATAAGGGTAGACCGAGTTGTAAATTCGACCTGGCTCTTGGTACTTCAACTGTGATTGTATCTAGAAATATCTATCAATGGAGATGGTTGGACGGCCTCATTTATAACCTGGCAACTCGGCACTGCAGATACGCTTCTCTCTACCTCTTGCATCACGTCAATCTGATATCGGCCTTTGCATGTCCGTTATCTCTGCCGGAGGTCCGGGACGGTAAAAGCCGGCTTTTTGCTTACGGGGCCGGATACGGGCATGGGGCAGCTAAACCCGAGCTTGGCAGGTCGGTCATGTCAGTTGATTTATTCGGTTGTTTATCTTAGGTAACAGATAAGAGATGCTCGGGTTTTCCTGCCTGTTTCTTTGCTGTTCTCGGACATATTGAAGACCGAGATGGATGCCTGCGGAAATGGTTTAACGAATGGCTATTCTCGAAGCTGTGTAATGGAAATTCAAGAGTGACGGCAAGGCAGAACAATATTTAATTCCTCAATCCGCTTTATCTCTCGTTACACGATAAACCACACACGATAACAAGCTATCGTATCTCTAACTAGCAACTTGGACAGCCAATCAGGATGAGCCATCGTCAGCGCCGTCATTTGCTTCAACTCAGTTGGACCCAGTCTCGAGAATCTGATTAACAGGGTTTCTCTATATTTTAACACAAAAACCTTTTCAAAGCAGGGGGCTTGGGGGGTTCGCACGTTACCATTGGGTCTGAAACAGTCCACAGTCTTTAGGTCTTAGCCAGGTGTCCAAGTCCAGCAGACAAAAACAACTTTGAAAAAAACAAGGTTATTAATTTTATTCTTCTTTTTCCTTGGAAAGAATCAACTATATAGTTTACCGAGATATCTCAACCTGGATATTGTGGGAATGGTTGACCCAGAAAATCACCTAATCGGCCGGTCGGCCTGTTTTCCTCATTCGTTGTCAAGGACTGGTCCAACGCAAAGACGAGGCCAACAGAGAACCAAGGGCGTAATAGCTAAGAGCGCATTTTTCTATCTCGTTGGAGATATGAAACTAGCAAGTCTCAAACTACACTCAAGTATCAAAAACTGCTGGGCCCAATCGGCCGTATTGAACACGCTGTCACAACCAGGCGCTCTCTCTTATGACGCGTAAGATTCCTCGAGTCTTTCGAGCATCGACTGCACGAATATAAGCTGGCCTTAGAGGCTTTTTAACTCCAAATTCCGCAGAAACTCATCACGAGAACATGATCTAACCAAGTATTGTCTTAGTCACGAAAACTCAACGCGCTCTCTCGCCGAGAGCCTCGAAACAGAGGAGTAAACAGCGGACTCGGCACCCTTTACTGCCCAACCTTGTAGGCCAACACAATTCTGTACCCAGGATAAATAATTCATCGATAAGTAACATGTTCGAGTATATTTTTGCATCGCCAAGTATCCTCCCAAGCGCTTGTGGACCAGGATATGGGCCATGTGCAGCGCCAGCCACAGTGGCCAGCCTCCAGTGAGCAAGGAATCGGGGCGACATGTGCGTCACGGTCCCGCCGTTGAATGTGATGATATTTGCATGGCTTGAATCGCAGAGTCTATCTGCTTTCGGCGCCGACGACTAAAACTTTCCATGATCTGGAGCCTCGAACAAGATGTAGTCTGTGTTTCCACGTCGTTCCCATTTGGATTCTCGTGGATATCCAAGTGGTAGCTACCTGCCTTCCCTGACTCTTACCAGCTGCGCCATGTTGGGTACTGCGTGTCCGGGAGGAAGTATCTTTTTTGCTGGGGGTGACTTGAGGTCCAGGTACCTCCCTATCATCAACACATGCAGCCACCAACCTTCAAGCAACTCACGCAGCAGAAAAGAATCGAAACATGCGTATGACATGTGAAAAAAGAAAACAAGATTTTGGCAGAGGACAGGTTTCCAGTCATCGGTTCCCATGTATAAAACCTGCAAAAAAGACGGCCTCCCACCCGACCGCTTCTCCCCTCAGACATCCTTCGATGTAGCGTCGTTATCGCATTCAGCTCAGACGCAAGTTCTCATCACTGGGGCTCTTAGTACCTCTTGAAATTATTTCTCTTTATATACCTTCTTGCGTGTCGAGGCAGGTAGGGGGCATGGTGCCCGTAGTGGCTGTCGAGGTAGTTCCTTTCAAACTGCTCGTTGTGGGAGTCACGGGTTCGGGGGGTCACGGGTTCAGGGGGTTATGGGTTTAGGGGGCTGTCAGGACATTAAGGGAGTATTGGCGTCAGCTCATCTCCCTTCCAGATCAAACTTTCTGATGTCAAGAACAGTGATGATACAGCCGGATGCTTTCGAAAGGGTCCCGCTTTGCCTGGATCTTTCAGGGCGTCCGCGATTTTCTGAGTTCTGGCTGAGGAATTTGATTTCATCCCCCTTTTCATCAAGAGCGGCAATGAACTAGAGCGATTGGTCATTCTTCTATCTGGACTGTTCGCCCTGGATGTGAAATAACCCATCTTTTCTCAAGCATTACGTCTTGCAGACTTCTTTTGTAAACTTGACCACGCCTTCAAAGAAGCCATTCACCACAATAGCTGGAACCCAGATCTTGACGCATGCCGGCATTGGAAACCCAGTGCCAAAAGCACCACAACCTACAGTTCTTACAGGCTTCAGATTTTGGGAACGTTCTTGAAACATATGTTGAGTCATCTACCAAGGTATTGGCACAGTTATTGCTCAACCTTTCTCGCATCTTCAAGGCTATCTAGTTACTGGTCGGTCGATAGGGCGCCAATCTACACAATTCTCAAGGCAATGTCGTCGTTCAGGGCAATCAATTAGTATGCTTATATCTACATATCTCCTTGCCAAAGTTTTACACATTTCATATCACCCCCCTAAAGCTCGAAGCCGAGGTTCACGTGAACAGCCTTGGACTGAGTATACGCATCCAAAGCGTACTGACCCAGCTCTCGTCCAATACCCGAAGACTTGTATCCACCAAAAGGAATACCAAAGTGTGAATCGCCAGAAGAGTTGATCCAGACCATGCCGGCCTGCAGCTTCCGGGCTACCTTGTGTGCTCGAGATACCTTTTCTGTGAAGAGAGCAGCGGCAAGACCGTAGGAAGTATCGTTGGCCTTGGCAATGACCTCTTCTTCAGTGGAGAACTTGGCGATAGACACGACGGGGCCGAAAATCTCTTCGTTCATGATCTTCATGTCCTCGCTGACCTATTGTCATTGCCGTCAGCATGTAATTGCAGTAGTGCATGAGGTCAACCAGAAGATCACTTACATCCGCAAAGACGGTGGGCTTCAAGAAATAACCCTTGTCACCGTACTTGCTTCCTCCGTAGAGAAGCCTGGCTCCGGACTTTCTACCCTCCTCGATATACGAAACAACCTTGTCGTACTGAGCCTTGGAAACCTGGGGTCCTTGAACGGTGGCGTCCTCGAATGGGCCTCCGATCTTGTCGTTTTCCTTGGTGACCTCGACAAACTTGGTCAGGAACTCATCGTAGATGGATTCATGGACGTAAATTCGTGATGTCGAAGTGCAGACCTATTCCACGTGTTAACGTAATACCCAAGAACCCAATGCCGTTCAGCCTTACCTCGCCCTTGTTGTCCATGATTCCAAAGTGGCACCACTTGACGGCCTGGTCAAGCTCTGCATCCGCAAAGACGATGGAAGGACTCTTGCCTCCACATTCCAAGGTGATGTTCTTGAGGTTGTTCGCCGCATCCTTCATGATGGCGCGGCCGGTGTTTGTGCTGCCAGTAAAGGCCACCTTATCAATACCCATGTGACCAGCAATGGCCTTGCCAGTCTGAGGTCCAAGACCGGGCAAGACGTTGACAACACCAGCTGGCAGACCAGCCTCAATTACCAGCTTGCCAAAGTACAAAGCCGAAAGCGGTGTCTGCTCGGCGGGCTTAAGCACAACAGTGTTGCCGCAGGCCAAGGCGGGGGCAATCTTCCATGCAAGCATCATGAAGGGAAAGTTCCAGGGGATGATCTGTCCGCACACGCCAAGAGGCTCTTGGAGGACGTATGCCAACTTAGCGGGCGAAGTCTCGATGGTGCGGCCACTGATCTTGTCGGCAGCACCGGCGTAGTAGCGGAACACGTTGTACGACTCGTCCAAGTCGCCAGCGAGAGCCGCGCTGAAGGGCTGTGACGTTGATGCGTCAGTTGGACATGTTTGCACGAAATGTGGAGATACACACCTTGCCGTTATCAAAGGCATCGATAGCGGCGATGAGCTCACGGTCGCGATCAATCAGATCAGCAATTTTGTAGAGAAAGGCGCCTCGATCCACGGCAGCAAGCTCCGACCATTCTCCCTCGAATGCCTTTCGGGCTGCTGAAACTGCCTTGTCGACATCTTCGGTGGAAGCTCCCTTGAGCTTGATGACCTCCTCCTCGGTTCTGCCGCTTGTGAGCGTGTATTTGACATGGGCATTTGTAGGGCTTACACTGGATTTGTCACCACAAACTCATCACCAGAAGCAGCAACATATTCGTTATTGATAAAGAGACCAGTCGGTTGGTCATACTTCTTGCCATTAGGCAGAGTGATTTGAGTAGTTGACGCCATGGTGATGATGTGAATTGGGTATCTGGAGTTGAGGAAACTGAAAGTCACGATCGATTGCGGGGTCCAATTTATATCGGAATGTGATGCGTAGCTGACTCGGAGAATAGATCACGAGACATGATGCACTCACGCCCATCTGGACGAGTTATTGCCCGCAAAGACGGGGTAGTACATATGCATGTTCGAGATAGGAAACTTTTGAGGCCATACTGAGGGGTAATCAAGGATGGACTATCTCTCTCGTGGTGGGGTCATCTTGGCGTGGCCATCTCTTTTATCTTTGAAACTAAACGCAAATAGGCAACTTTTTCGTGCTTTCAATAGACGCGAAAAAAGATGGCCACATTGGTATGACGTTACTCACTACCCCTTCGGATAAAGTGTCCCATTATGTCGATTGTGCGAGCGAGCTTATTCTCGGCATCTGGCGGGGTAAAGCAAGGGGTAGATATCATGACCATCCTCGGGGATCAACCTGGCACAGCCGATTCTCGATCAGGAATGTTTCATGACCATCCGTGGCACAACGATAATCACTCTGCAATGGCAGTCCTTGGCAGAATTTACAGTCCAGTGATAGGCTTTGTTGATGCTGATGCCAAGATGTTGGGGGCAGATCAGGTGTTTCTCTGGGATAGATAAAACGGCACCCGAGACTGTTGAATCAGTCTCATCTATCATCCTGTTCTTAGATTTTTTGCTCAAAAAATATTCCAAATAATTTTACCACACTTCACCTGTGAGCTTCATCGCCTTTTTTGACTAGCCACACCACTAAGACTTGAGCAGATCTCCCAGCCATTATGTCAACCCTCAACTACTTCAACTACGAAGGTGTCGGCAAGACCAACAACAAGCTCTATTCCTACTCTCAAGCTGTCCGCGTCGGCAACATTATCAAATGCTCCGGCCAAGGCGGCTGGGATGCCGAGGGCAACATTGACAAAGATGACCTGAAAGGCCAGATTGACCTTGCCTTCAAGAACGTCGAAAAGAACCTCAAGGACGCCGGCGCAAAGGGCTGGGCAGACGTTTACTCTGTAAAGAGCTTCCATATTTCTCTTTCTGGATCGTTTGATCTCATGGTGGAGGAGTTTCGCAAGTGGATGCCTGATCATCAGCCGACGTGGACTTGTGTTGGTGTTACGGAGTTGGGTATCCCGGGTATGATTGTCGAGATTGAGGTTGAAGCGTACATTTCTTAGACGAAATAAGAAGATTAAGGCATTTTGCAGCCAGCTCTTAGCAATTTAACATAATGGAACTGAATGGCTTCCCAAAATCCTTTGCGCAGTTGACCGTCTGGATGCTACACATCTCAAATTTGATGAGATAGGCTCGGTCACTATGGACGGTCTGATAAAATCTTCCAATGGAGATACAAAACTTCAAAACTTTTTCTCATTCATAATCCCTTTACCTTCTTTCTATGGGATTAGACAGGGGTGTCTCAGGCATTTCTATCTTCAGCATAAAAGAAAGTCGATAGGAGGACACAATATCTATGCTGAAGCTCTACAGAGGCCTACCCTAGGCCTAGCTAAGTGGCAAAGATTTCTATACGCCCACTAACAACTATCAACTCTTTCTGAGCCTTCTACCTGCGTAAAAGCTGTCCCGCTTCTAGGCCAAGTATCAAACCTCTAGTCACTCCGAACCTGCTTCAACCGCTCTTGCATCTGCTCTCGCGGACTCTTGAGCTTCACCTCCGGAAACCTCGGATCTGCCGTCCAAGGCATCACATCAGCCCCTTGCAACAGCCACTTCAGAGTAGCCTTTTCGAACTTGTCTGCCAACTCCTTGTGATCTGGATCTTCGGCCAGATTATGTAGCTCGTGCGGGTCGTTTTGTCGATGATAGAGCTCTGGCGGCTCATACAATCTATACACGAAGGTCCAAGTCTCGTCTCTCAAGGAGATGGCTTTCCCAACCAGGGTTGTATCTTCGTGCTGTAGACCAGCTTTCAAGTCGTATGGGTAGGGCGCCTGCTCGAGTATAGGCTCTTCTGACGTCAGGAAGCCACCTTCAGAAAAGGCATATTGCTTGTGGGTTGTGGCGCCGCCGCAGAGCAGAGGAATCCAGGACAGTCCGTTGTGGGAGAACGACTCGCCAATCCCCGAGATCTCCAACATGGTTGGGACAAGATCAACCATTTCCGCCATGGCGTTGATCTTTTTTCCCTCTGGTAATCCTGCACCTCCGACAATGAGCGGCTCATGAACAAGAGTCTCAGATAGACCAGAAGGCCACTTCTCAATGAGGCCATGGTCACCGAGATATTCTCCATGATCAGTAAAGAACATGGTGACGGTATCCTTCCAGATTCCCAACTCATCCACGCGCTTCATGACGCGGCCAAACTGATCATCAAGTCGAGAAATCATGCCATAGTAAGTAGCCTTGATCTCTTTCCAGATCTCATCAGTTGCACGGTGTGTACCATATCGCTCTCTGATAGACTTCATGTACCGTGGTTCATACCCCGTCTTCTTGTCTGGTGTGGCTTCAATGCTGGTAATCTTCTCTCGGTCGTACATGGAAAAGAAGGGTTCCTCAACCTGGAAAGGGCAATGAGGGAAGATGAGAGGCATGAAGAGTACCCAAGGCTTATCGGTTGGGGGGCAGTCCAGCCACGTCAATGCTGACCTCACGACAGCCTCATCGTAATCCATGGCCTTATCCGCGTCTCTCAGACCTCGATAAAACAGTCGGCCCCAAATGCTCTCGTCGATTTCGCGCTCGCCTCCTCCAAACTTAGGCACATACTCTGGCGTTTCGAGGAAGCCATATTCTGTGACGCTGAGCTCCGTCACCGTAGGCGCAAAGGTATCGCCTCGCGGAGCAAGGCAAGCAACGTGATAACCAGACTCCTTGAGGCTGCGGAAAATGTTGGGCTCCCAAGGCTTGATGAGGTTCTCAAGACTGCGATGTCCACTGACGTGCGGATATGTCCCCGTAAACATGCTGCATCGTGACTGCGAGCATACTGAGGCTTGTGTGAAGCAGTTGGTAAAGAGACTTCCTCTGGCGGCAAAGGCGTCAATGTTTGGTGTTTTGATTCCAGAGTCGGGACCTGTCGTGCAGCCGAGGGAGTCGTATCTCAGCTGGTCGGGCATGAAGATGATGTAGTTTGGCTTGTCGCCTCCATTCTTAGAGGCGACCTGCAGGGGCAGGGGTTTTGGAGGAATGCTGTGTGAATAGGGCATTGTGTCTTGAGTCGTCTAGAAAGCCAATGAAGATGATGAGAGCAAACAGAGAGGCTCATATTAATCTCGGAAGTTGTCCACAGCATAAGGAACTTGTTTACGGAACCGCCTCTGATTTGTCGGCCTCATCCGAGCACACTCGGATCTCGCCCTCGGCATCTAGTCGGATCTCGCTGTACGCCATCTGTCCCCAGACTTGCGTGCTCCGCATTCAGCCAGAGTTTCATAACAAGATCCGCCCCCGCGAACCACATCCCCTTACATCCTGGAACTCGCTCGGATCTCGCCCTCGCCTGAGATGAATCGCCCAGACACATTGAACCATTCTCCTGGGTCCTCGTTGCCGGCTAAGCAGCCCGCGTGCAGACAGTGTCGCGCAAGAAAGGTTGGCTTGACATCTCCGCATTCTAGTTAGTGCCTGTTTCCCCGCTGACGATCAACCAGGTCAAGTGTGACCGTCGAACTTCGGGATGTGTGCGGTGTGAGCGTCTAGACTTGGCTTGCAGCTACCTGCCAAGCGACACAACCGAGTCGTTTGGTAACAGCCGAGGTCAAGACTTGACGCAGGCCGGGATCAAGAGGCGTCGCATCCTCCGGGCTTGCACCTCTTGTCGGAGCGCAAAGGTCAAGTGTTCCGGGACTCATCCCTGCGACCGATGCCGGTCTCAAGGGCAGGCGTGTCTGTTTGGTGATGGGGGCATTCCTCAGTCGGAGGCTGTAGTAGAGGCTTTCGCTTCGCCTGTTAGTCCTCCGCCGACCGATCATGGGTCGGTACCAAGTCAATTGACACCGTCTGGCATGTCTGGCATTACAGGCGATGATTCACTTCGGTGCGTATTGGCTGTGTAATAGTGAGCACTACTAACACTCGCCAAGCCTATTTGAAGCCGAGGACAGGGACGCCGTCCGACAACACTTGGATGCTTACTTTGACAAATCCGACATTGCCGACTGTGTCTTTCTTCATAGAGCAACCACAATCGCTGAATGGAGTCAAGGGAAGCTAGACAAGACTCTACTCAAAGCCATTTGTGCAGCAGGGCTCAGGCACACGCCAGCTTCCCACCCAATGGCATATTCCTGGATGAAGCAAGTCCAGAACGAACTAGTCGGGCACCTGGGCGACATGTCTATACCCAAGCTTCAGGCGTTGATGCTCGCTGTCAAGTTCCTCTCCTCGCTGCGTTTCACCGGGGACGTGTGGGTGCTCATCTCAATCGCAGCCAGGGTGGCATTCACGAAACGGCTTAATTATGAGCGCCCGGCTGTGGACCCTGTGAAGCAAGAGTGTCTACGTCGCCTGATGTGGTCTATTTACGCCACCGACAAAGTCTTTTCTGGCGGAATAGAGGATTTGACTGTTTGTCCAACACAGCGGATGCACATTCGACTGCCAAGCAGCTATCACAACTTTCAGCTTGGGTTGCAATCTCGGTCATCGTTTTTGCGTAGCAAAGGTGAGACGGCAACTGACCTGAATTCTCTGGCTTGCCTGATGCGGCTGTACGATATCCGTGATAGAGTGTTGAGGTATGTTCAATACACCATCCTCAACAGCGTCAGTGTTAACAGGTCCAAGATACACCAGGCGGGTAATTCTGGATGGCTCTAGCCCCTACCACAGCCGAGGACAGCTACGATCGCTTGACCTGGAGCTTGCATCTTTTGAAGAGTCGTTACCGGAAGAGCTGCAGCTGAACGACAACAGACTCATGCTCATGTGCCATTCTGATGAGGCACGCGCATACACAATACTGCACACTCTCCTCTTTAGTTGTCGCTGCGACCTGCACCGCTTCCTGATCCCCGGCATAAGAGAATGCGTTTCCCCAGAAGCTGCGGCGCAGACACCCAGAGAATACATCGACTACTGTCAACGGCGATGCTTACAGAGCGCACTGAGCTCCTGCGACTTGTGGTCCAAGATTCGCCATCTCGAGACAAGCAGTCGCCTTGAGACGCCCACGCTAGCAGTGGTTACTTATCAATCCGTCAAGATCATTGATCACCTCGCTTCTTTGCTCCCGGCACATGGAGATGATTCACTGCCGGTCGTGAAAGAGAAGTTGACGGATGCTTTGTTTATTGTGTCGCGGGTCCAAACAGGGGTTGACTGGATTGCTTCATGTGTAAGCTATCACTCCAAGTCTTATAGGCAACTTACTGATGGATCAGATATCCGACATCGAGAAGCTTATCCCAAGGCTAGGTGCGAGATCAGGGTCTGCAGAATCACCGCAAGTCCAAGAAACCTCCGTGATTTGCCCCTCTACTGACACGTTTCACAGTCCGCCAACAGGCAATCTTCGACTTCAGGAGAAGCTACACCGGAGGTCCAAACACGCTTACGCCCCAGACGACGAAGAGGAGCTTGATCCAGCTGTCAATCCCCCAGAGTCAAACCAAGATGAGCCGCCGACTGCAGAGGATATACAATCAACAACGCCCATTGATCCATTAACTCAAGGGAGTTGGCCTTTTTCTCTACCCGTTGACAGTCAGGACGTCTTTTCATCGAATCAAAGCGGCTCGGAGCAGCCGCTTGGCTATAATCTGATGAACTATGACTTGACCAACTCTGCAGATGTAGTCTTTGGAGAGCATGACATGGTGTTTCCCATGGATCCTTTCGACCTGCAGCTTAATGCCTATACGGATGCAAATGTGCCTCATTACATAGGATCAGAGCAGTAATAAATTATGTATCTACTCAAAATACCGTGGGCTAAAACCGTTGTTCATCTGGCTATCCGGTGCGGCAATCTGTGGTCTGAGCCTCAGTTATCATGCTTGGGCCCCACCACAACAGAGCCCTTCTCGACATCAGAGTCGTGCCTCTTACCATTGTCCTCCTCCAAGACCGACTGCATCATGGCCGCCGCATCCGTCTTGCCAAAGTCTCGGATCGGAACGCCCTGGTTAAACAAAAAGTCAACTTGCTCCAGCGTCTTGCCCTTGCACTCCGGAACGCAGAAGTACACAAAGACGATAGCTACCGCCATGAGGCCGCCAAATATGAAGCCGACCTTGCTGTTCAAGCCGGCATACTGGTCGTAGATGAGGTACGGGATGACGAAGTTGACGGTGAAGCTAGAAGCACTCGTTAGCATCGATGACCAGAGAAGTGTTACGGTGGCTCACTTCATGATGACGTTGGTGGTGAATCCAACTCGAGAGGTAAGATCACGAAGTCGAAGAGCCGAAATCTCGGTTGTGACGACGTAGCTCAGCGGCGCCCAGCCCATTGAGAAGCCACAGGCAAATAGGGCCATCATGGCCAAGACACCCTTCTTTCTGTCGTCGGCGACGGGGCTCTCAATACCCAAGCCTCCCATGGTGGTCATTGCTGCGAACATTGTGCAAGAAGACGCGATCATCAGGATACTTGTTCGGTTAGCAGATGGCTAGTAGTCTGATGGGTGAAACATACCGTCTTCCAATAACATCCGTCCAGAGGAGAATGCAAGTCAAGGT
Source organism: Fusarium solani (assembly GCF_023522795.1). Lineage (NCBI taxonomy): Eukaryota > Fungi > Ascomycota > Sordariomycetes > Hypocreales > Nectriaceae > Fusarium > Fusarium solani. The sequence goes on along the minus strand of NW_027072147.1, from coordinate 2,047,951 downwards.
AACAATGTTGACACTTGCCGTGATCAGGTTGAAGCCGAATGGGTTAATGGTTCCAAGCATCTTGACGTACACAGCACCGTACTGCGACACGAAAGCTTGACCACTGGCCTGCATCAGAAAGTTGACAGCGATAACGATAGCCGTTCGCTTGAGGTTGTTGCCTTGAAGCAGCTCAATGAAGCGACCCTGTTCAACCTCTTGCTCAGAGAGGTACGAAGTTCTTTGAACTCTGCTTCAATCTGTTCTTCAGTGAATGCGCCTTCTCGGAGCTTGCGGAGGTTCTGCCACGCCTCTTCAACGCGATCCTTGCGCAGAAGCCATCTGGGTGATTCGGGAATAAACCAGATACCCGCCACAACGATTGTAGGGACGATGTAGAACAAGCCGAGAGGAATTCTCCATGCGCGGTTGTCAGGGAGGAAGCTGGTGCCGAAGCAGACGCTGTTGATGACGAGTCCACCCACTGCGAGACTGAGCTGGTATGAGCCGACCATGAAGCCTCGGGCTGGAGCGGGGACTGGATGGTCTTATTAGAAGGATTCTGTGTTTATGCAAAGTCTCACGTACCAATTTCAGACTGGAAGGTTGGAACGACGCCAAGTTCCATCCCGACATAGACATAGTTGAGAATACGGGCTGCCATAATCTGTTCACGGTGGAAGGACGTGACAGAAATGGTAGCGGTACCAAGAGCATAAACGCTCATGACAAACATGCACCACCTTCGACCCCAGCGAGCCGAGATGAAACTACCCGCAATGACTCCTGGCACTAAATCAGCAAGTGGTTTGCGGGGAGATTGACACTGAAGTCTACTCACCAAAGGCAAAGCCAATGTAGTTGAGACTGTTGAACAGCGAGAGCCAGTACGGCTCAAGAGCGTACGCCCCCTTTTTCTCATCCCAATGGCCAAACTGCTTCTCAAACGGATCCATGGCCTGTGTACTCGCAAACGCCTGGTTGTCAAAGCCATAGTTGAAGGTGGACACGGCAATGAGCATACAAGCGAGTGCGAGCCTCCTGTTAAAGAGGCGGAACTTGGTAAAGATCCCCATGATTGGTGATGAGTTGGAAGGGCTGGTGAGAGTTGCTGTGTCTGTTGTTGACTGAATTGATGCCGAGACATGAGGTTTATATCCTGGACGGTCAACTCGATGTCGTGATGGTCGGGATCATTGAGGAATTGCGGCCCTCTCAAGGCCCGTGATCCAATCCGCCTCTTTGCAAACTTAGTTACGACGAGTCTATTCCCAATCTCCTGGCTTAGCATCTGCGCTACCCCGGAATCCACATGACCCACCTCCCGATCTACGAGATCCGAGGGCGACATCCGAGAGGGCGATATCCGGCCAGCCGAGAGTATTGCCTTCGGGAGCGGTCTCTGGTCTTCGGATGCGTCGCAGTCAAGCCATCTATTTTTTTTTTCCGTCCCAAGACTTGCTTTCCAAGTTTCTTCATCACTCTGCGAGGCGGTTCATCAGGAAACTTTCGAGTAATCTTCCAAGTTCAACACATGAGCTAACACATCTGACAGACAAAGCATTTCAGCTATGCTCATGAATCTTCTCTACGCAAGCGCCTTGCGTACCATTTCAACTCTGTCCTCGGTTAGCTTTTTCTCTCTACTGCTGATATAGAGCATCACCTACACTGCAAATGTCCCAGCAGAAACAGGCATCGCCCGAAGCAACGTCGGTCCAATCCCCTTAAACAAACCAGCGACTCCGCCAGTCTTCCACGTCACTCGAAAAGCCTCACGCATGTTCTTATACCTCTTCTCAGCCCCGAATCCGTCGGTCTGCATCTTGCTCTTGATCACGTCCAACGGATACGTCAACAGCCAGATGAGCTCACCAGCAATACCGCCGCAGAGTGCAAATTTCCAGCTTGGAATCTCGCTTCGAGGCTTTTGGTCTAGCTCCATGACCTTTTGGACGAGGCCTTCGTACGATGCGAACCAGATGCCGAAGCCGTGAAATTCACGAAGAATCGTGACTACTTGGCCTCGGTAGATGCCGCCAATACCTGAATGACTCCATATCTTCCGAACACAGTCGGCAGGTCCCGCGTAGAGACGGTTGTCGCCGTGAGGTTGAGTCTGGAGGCGAATCCTCACGTGCTCAATTGGGCCAGACAGGACGCTGTTGCTAAGGCCTGCAGCACCTCCTGCCAAGTAGAATTGGCCGAGGGATAAGGTTCCATCAGTGTTCCTCTGTAGATGCCTATTTCGTTCTTCTAGTAGCTCTCGGAAAAAGTGAAATGCGCCAAACTGGATGCTGGCCTGTCTTGTTGGTCAACAAGGGCTCATGAGAGGATCTCGTTGACTTACGCAAGCGCCGACTCCGAGTAACGGCGGTATGGTGCCCTAGAAAGCAATTAGAAAGATATGTCCAGAGGCTACCAAGCCAAAGAGGGCTTACCTTGTAAAAGGCCAAGGGTCCTTCCCGGCGCCAGATATTTCTGGTAACAGTCAAGGCATTCCCGCCACTTGCTTGAAGTCGAACCTTAACAATGTCTGGTGTTTTTATATCAGTATCTTGAAGAGACTTCGGTCAGGGTTCCGGGCCATACCAAATGGTTGTCCTATTCTGGGTAAGTCAGTGCAAGGAGACAGACTTCCGGCCAGATTGAGCCTTTAACTTACCAATCACGACCTGAGCGACGCCTCCCATGGTCCCGGCGGCGATATTCTTGGCCGTGTCGGAGTTCATGGTTTCTGCGAAACGCTACTGAAGCGAGAAGTGACCAGGGTCGAAGACGGAGACCAACAACCCCCTCATTCACAATGATAAACCAGTCGAGTGTTTTGTACACAAAGATCCGCATCATTCGGTGGGGCAGAGCCGATTGAAGGGCGTCGGGGAGCAGCCGTGCCAGCGGTGACGGCTTTTGGCTAGTTCTCGGGGTATGGCCGAAGGGCGGCTAGATACCCGGCCTGCGTGGAGTCTGATACGGTTACAGGCCGATTTCCCTTGGCGAAAGAACACTTGCCTTTTACCGAGTAGTAGTCATATGTATGGTTATGTATTGTATGATGACACTTATCATACGACCTAATAATCTCTAGAAACTAACAGCTTAAGCCAGGTATACCGTCTGGATAGGTAGATTCTCGTCATCGGCAGCCTCACCATCCATAGCCCCGTGTACATAGCAGATCCCCAAGACCGAATACAACGGCTTTTCTCTCTCTCCAGCGACGACCTCTCGGGTCTTCCCAGTCGGCCTGAGCACAAACGGCATCCAACTGCCAAATAAGCACCACACTTCATCTCCAACCTGTGTCTCCGCAGGTCCTAGTCCCAGGTACCCGGACTCAGTCATAAACATGGTTGTGTTCAAAGTTATGCCTCCAATCAACTGCTCCGTGATGAAAGCTTCGGATGTGTGTTCCCTTGGCTCAGCATACTGACGAATGTCGAACCTTGGATCAAAGTGCACAGCTGCCTCTCGGTCATCTGGAGAAAGACCCTCCGGATGGAATACCGAGTACGGTGATACTGGAGCAAAGGCCACAAAAGCCTCGTAGCTATCCGTAGTTCCCTTGGATCTCCTAAAATGAGCCTTTTCAGCAGGTCCATCCACCGAAAGGACAAGATCCCAGCAAAGACACTTCCAGAAAGCATCAAAATAGGGCTCGCCGGTTTTATACGGCCTTGAAGGGTTGCTGTCAAGCTCAAAGAGTTTGAACCACTGGCAGTATATGCTTCGCTTGTCTTTTGGTAATCCGTGTTTGCATGTCGGGCCAACAAGGGCAACTCGATCGCATCGACGGCCTTTGACTTCGAGCACTCGGTTGTTGTCCCGAGCCACGACGTGCGATGGTTGCTTATGCGACACGTAAAACTGAAGATAATGTGTTTGAGTCCATTGATATACATTCAGTCGAAGTGAAACGTTGCTGCCGGCGGTCCAGTCGATAACCCACGAAGGAACACCCGGGTAAACATCTTTTTGCAGCGGGAGATGTAGAGGCAATAGACTGTTTGTTGCGAGTACCTCATCAAGAGTTGCCAGCGTGTAGATTTCCTCAGTCTTGGCCCTGTAATTTGGCACTATAGGATCTTTCATCCACGAGTCGACAAGGCCGAGCACGCCAAAGACACGATCACGATCATCGGTGGCGAAGCGAGACCGAGTAACACCCAGGGCCGTCCAGAGCGAAAGCTCGGGTCCTTCTCTGCGCTCACTTCTGAGCTGGTCAATAGGCCTCATGGCGAGGCCTAGCTTGCGAAGATGGGGCATGAGTTCTGGATTCGTCCGCGCACCCGTTGTACTGCAGCAGTCTGCCAGCATGTGACGACTCAAAGCGGAAAATGTTTGAAGCATGAAGGCCAGTTCGATCGAGACGGGGCCGTATATGAATGTTGCTCTCTGGGGAAGAATGCATTCTTGAACCGTCTGTATCATATTAGAACTGGTTTGTCATTCATATATACAACTCACCCAGATCCTCGTCCACCAAGGACTATCTGCGAATGGAGCCAAAGCCTGCGCCATCATAGAGCAGTAATAGTTATAGTCTGGTGGATACGCAAAGTTGGCTCCCGTCAAGTCTGTGAATAGCGGCTGCTCAAAGAGATGTGAATCTTGGATAAGTCTAAGATTGGCGAAGACGTGAAAGACGATGTCGACGGAAGCCGGGTCAGCTGGCTCTTGTAACGTTGAGTAATAGACAAATTCGTTCCCAAGCCATATCAGTGACGGATGATCCCTTTCATCACCGAACCAATGCGCCGGCCATGTCTCGAATGGCGGCTCATCTATCCAGATGACGGTGTTATCGCAAATAGAATAGATTTTGCCCATCAGACCGACCTGCTGACCACGCTCGTCCACATCGGTCTGATTAATGCACAGCGCATCAACCCACAAGACACGCATCTCTACAGGTTGACGAAGACGATAGAGTGCTGAGTAAAGGTTAAAGGTGACGTTAACTAGATAGCCGTTCACGATGATCTCCCGGGTAACTTTGGGGTCACCCCACGTGTAGCTGAGCGCCTCATACTTCGGGGGCGGATCAGACGTCAGAGAAATGAGATGGATAGAGCAGGAGATAGGAGTAGAGCCCCATCCAGGCTCGAGGTGCAGTATGCGGATCTGCTCTTGGACAACGTCTAGCGAGGCGACGTCCTTGTAGGCCAAGGCAGCCCCAGCCAAGGATCCGATATCAATCTTTTCCGGTGAGGTCATGGTCGATTTCACTGCCTGCGCGATCGTGCGGGATTTAACCGCTGAATCAAGTGAAGTCATACGAAACCCTGTCCTGGACAAGACCTGCGGCCAATTATCACGTTGCGTTCTTTTTTCAGGATTGTAGCACTCGCTAGTTTCTCGATCTCAGCGGTATGTTTAACTCAATTATTGACCCGCATTTTTCTCTTTATCGCCCACAATCTCTCCTATGTCGCTAATTTGACGACACTCAATCCAACACATCTGTAGATAATGCAGATGTTGAGCACTTCGCTTCTGAATGTCATGGCGATCTAGATTCATGTAGAAAACGTCGATAACGGATAACGAAGCATCCAGACCAACTTTACCAGGGCACAACGGTCGAGGCCACTGAAGATCCTGCCCCCCTTTCGAACTCTCCACCCCTTCAGCATTCCAACAGATTACACCATTTCTCCTGCTCAGCCACTACAAAGACTTTGTCCCGTCTCCAAACCCATGGGATTTTGGAATGCTGTTCTCAGGAACAAACCCCTTGCAGACTGTCTCTTGCTGCGACGCGTGGCGCTGCCTTCTTCCAGGCACCTGTTCAGAATCCGGTGTCGCAAACGGCCACTATTGAATTCTAGTCTTTGGATCGAGACCAATGATGCTTAAAATAAATGCTCTCGCTTGGCATTTACCTGTTCCCCGGGTATGCCCACTGACCAGTTTCTGAGACAAACCAAGTGTCCATCGCCATTCTGTGTCATTTTCAGCCTCTGCCGACATTGTCGCCAACCTCTGTCTTACATCCTGCCATCACCATCAATGGCTGACAGGTCATCGCTTTTGCGTTCCCATGATCGCTTTTCGATTGTCCTTGCATCTCCTTTCAGTCCATCATGTGGCTGGAATGAGAAATCAAAGTCTCTTCGTCACTTACTGACGAGGCCTCTAAACCCTCCCCACAACAGACACGTTCTAGCCCGCAACACATTCAGAGCCTCAACGTGGCTAAGGAACCCACAGGTTTCGTTACTTCCGTCACAACTTGCTCACTCGACACGCGAGAATGAGACGCTTCCAAGACTATAAAGTCTGATTGAGAGACTCCCCAACCATGGACTTCTCACCACACATCCTCACGACTCAAGCCGACTACAAACTGAACACACAGCCTTCAGAACTTGTTCATTCATACGAAAGCACTCTCAACTTTACGACAACATGAAGGCTTTCAACGCTTTCGCCGCCATCCTGGGACTAGCTGGCCTAGCCCAAGCCCACATGGAGATGACCTATCCTGCTCCTTTCAAGAGCAAGTACAACCCCAATTCAGGTTGGGACATTGACTATAGCATGACTTCTCCCCTCGCTGCCGACGGGAGCAACTTTCCCTGCAAAGGCTACCACTCCCTCTTGGGCACCGCGGCTGGTGCACCCACTGCGACCTGGCAGGCCGGGCAGCAGTACAACATGACCATCGCCGGCGGCGCAGACCACGGTGGCGGCAGTTGCCAGGCCTCGCTTTCTTTCGACAAGGGCAAGACTTGGACCGTCATCCAGTCTTACATCGGAAACTGCCCCCTTTCACCCTCGAAATCCTTCATGTTCACCCTGCCGGCCGACACACCAGCTGGAGTCGCCCTCTTTGCTTGGTCCTGGTTCAACAAGATCGGAAACCGCGAGATGTACATGAACTGCGCCGCCATCACCGTCAAGGCAGGAAAGGGCACACCGTCGACACCAATGAGCAAGCGTCCTGCCATGTTTGTCGCCAACGTCGGAAATGGCTGCGGAACCACCGAGATGACGGATCTCATGTTTCCCAACCCTGGACCTGATGTCTCTATAACCTCTTCCAACACGAAGGCGCCGGTCGGCCAGTGTCCAGCTGGTCCTGGAGCTGTGATTCCTACCACTACCAAACCAGCTGTTGTTCCGACTACGACCAAGAAGACTACAACCACGAAGCCGTCCTCGACAAAGGCTCCTGTGAAAACTACCACAAAGTGAGTCTATTCCGCAAATTTCTGTTTTCAACTACGCTAACATGAGTAATTATAGACCCGGCGGCATCTTTGTCACTGTTCCGGTGTCAACAACCCTCAAGTCGACAACTCGCAAGACGACAACGACAGCCCCGCCAGTACCTACCAGCGGTGTTACTGGCGCCATTACTCCCGGCACGGCTTGCAAGCCAGAAGGATACTGGAACTGCCACAAGGGAGGTACATCCTTTCAGCGATGCGCTTCTGGTACCTGGTCGGTCGTCATGTATGTGGCACCGGGCACCAAGTGCATACCAGGTCAGAGCATGGAGTTTATTATTACGTGGGCATGATGATTACGACATGAGAGGTTGGAGGTGTTGCTGATGATGATGAGAGAGATTGGGATACACCCAATACGCGGTCATGAATTTTGATGAATGTCCTTAGGTATATAAAATACTAATGCTGTTTCCAAACCATTCCCACCACAATCTTGCTGTGACGAAGGGCTTCATGTGCAACCCTCCAGGACACAAGAGCAGCCCTCATCCAGTATAGTGCAGTCTGTGTGTAATGTTGGACAAAGGGACCATCTTAGATCCGGCCCCAGGTGTTTGGGATCGAGCTTCGCAGTAAGCACCACTGATACTGGTGATAACCCAGACGCCGTTGAGTGATGAGAAGATGACACTCTCTCCCACTTTGGGGTACTGCGTCGGTTAGTTTTCTGGTTTCTTTCAGGATTGAATCTGTTTACATCCGCGGGGTTATGATAGACTGTTCCTGAGCTCATTTTGGTAGTTTTATGTCTGTAACAGGAAGTGAGGTGGTGTGGCTCTTAAAGGGGATGAGGGATGGTTGCTTTAAAGACCATGAGGGAGAAAGATAGCATTAAATAGACTTGAATTTCGGCCCAGCCGCACTTACCAGCATGCAACATTGAGGCTCTGCTCAAGATAGAAACTCTTAGCGGGGAGTATAGGGTGGAGATTCATGCCGCCGGCATCATGCGTACAGCCTCACTACATGTCTAGTCTCTAGGCTAATGAGGCAGGCTGTGAGGCTCGAAATGTTAGTCGTTGTTTAAGCGGCGCTGATCTCATAAAACGAGGCTTTGATATGCTAAGCTGACAAGAAGATGAGGTATTAAAGGTGCAGCTCGAATCCTTTTCAACTCTGGAATCTTTAATATTAGAGATTGAAGTACGAAGCCGCCACACCCTATACGGTTCCGTGTTAGGCTCAGTGGCGCTCCTTGTATTCAGAGAGTCGTCAAGGATGATCAGGTAGATACTTTGGCTAGTGATAAATAGTCAAGACGTCTAAAAGTTCAGATAAACATTGCAACTCAATAGAGCAAGCTCTAATACTTGACTCTTCGGCTCCAACTGAATGCACCAACCCCTGGTCCTGTCGGCTTCAGCTTGAATTATTTTCTTTCATCTTAGAGCATCAAACAAACCGATTAGTTCTAGCCCAGCCCTAGTATTGGAACTTAATGAAGGTGGTTCCCGCCGTAACAGTAATGGAGGCGGCGGGCCCTCGCTCAGGTTCAAGGGGAGAGACTGCGCCCACTATCGCGATTTTGCTGCCAACCTTGCTTCAAAAGCCAAGGGATTTCAGAGCTATCTCACTAACAACTTATTTGAAATGAGTGAAAGTATACCGTGTCAACTCGGGCTGAACCAATGGTCTTTCAGTCCATATATCATCAAGACAATCCCGGCTTCACGGCCGATACTTCTCGGGACCCATCCCGTCTTCAACGTCTCGCCAACTATTGCCATTCTAGGCACTGCAGAATAATAATCATCGCTTGTATCGTCTCGGCTATCACCCGAGCCGCTCGGATTTTATCCGCCAACTAGCCAAACTCCAGCTCCATATCACAGCAGCCGGTGACGTTCCAGGCAATCAACCTGCTTCCTCAGCTATACACTCTATACTCGAGTCTTTTGTACATCACCATGACAATCTCAAAGTCTAGCAAGATTGCCATCGTCGGCGGCGGCGCCTTTGGCCTCTCGACGGCGATTCATTTGACTGAAGCAGGGTTCTCCAATATCTCAATCTATGAGCAGGATGACCAGATCCCTCCTCGCTACTCTGCAGCCAATGATCTCAACAAGATTGTCAGGGCAGAGTATGAGGATCCATTTTGGACTGAGCTCACCATTGTAAGTGTCATTTACCATTTCCCCTATCTAGCAAATGTTAACACACATGTTACCCAGCAAGCAATCTCCGCTTGGAAGACGCCCTTGTACGCCCCTTTCTTCCATCAAACTGGATTCATCCATTGTGTCTCAGGCAATGCACCCGAGGAAGCTACAGCAACCTTGAGTCGCTTCCGCGCTGCAGCCGACGCCCATTCTCAGCTCAAGGATCACGTACTTCCATTCAGTGGAGATGGAGATATCCAGAAGCGCTTCTGGCAGTACACTGGTTCGTTTCCAGGATGGAGCGGTTACTTTAACAGCTTCGATGGCTATGCACACTCTGGAGCTGCCTTGACGGCTGCGTACCGAGAGGCGCAGGCTCGTGGGGTGAGGTTCTTCCTCGGTCCCCAAGGCGCAGTCTCCGAGATTGTGTATGAGAAGACTCCCGATGGAAGAAGAGCAACTGGCATCAAGACTGGTACCGGTCCTTTCCACGCAGCAGACTTGGTCATCGTGGCTGTCGGTGCTGCCGCCACCAAGCTGGTACCCGAGATCGGAACCCAAGTCGTCGCCAAATCTTGGTCCGTCGCCCACGTCCACCTATCCGACGAAGAGGTTTCTGCTCTTCGAGGTATCCCCATCACATATGCTAGGGACCTCGGTTTCTACTTTGAGCCGGACCCCAAGACGAATCTCCTCAAGATATGTCCCATGGGCGGTGGTTACATCAACACGGATCCAAAGACTGGCTTTTCTCATGCCCCCAAGTCACTTAAAGACAGCGCGTTTGTCCCTGCGCATGACGAAGCCAAGATGAGAAAGCTTCTCGCCGAGACTCTCCCATATTTGGCAGATCGGCCTCTGGTCAAAAAATCTCTATGCTGGTTTGCCGATACGCTGAACTCGGATTTCATCATCGATTTTGTACCTCAAACCTCAGAATCACTGGTCTTACTCACAGGTGATTCTGGCCATGGATTTAAGTTCTTCCCCATCTTTGGGTCCTGGGTCAAGAAACTCCTCGAAGAGGGCGATCAGTCCATCGCTAGATGGAAGTGGAAGGATCCCAAGGCCAGCCAAGGTGACGTTAACTGGGGAGGAAATGTCAGTTGGCGGCTGGGAGAGACACTGGAGTTGTCGGATATCCAACCTCCTTCAGCCCCCAAGCTGTAATTGCCAGTCGCATTTTTTAACATGAGGGCACATAAATCGCACACATCAGATAATCTAAATAGATAATAATTCCCCCCTTCAGGATTTGGTTGGTCATCATATAAAACATTTGGGTGTTCTATCACTCGAGCCCTGTAATTAGAGATGCATTCAAGGAGCCATTGCTTAACCAGGACTTATTGGTAGAAAGAAAGGGCTTAATGGAGCTTGATAACTACAGAATTCATTAGCCGTTGATCACAGGCCAGAAAGTCGTGAGCCATCAACCGGTGAGGAAGGAAGTTGATGGGAGCAGCAAAAAGATAGCGCCACGACAAAAGAAAATGTTCTCCGGTACAGGGAATCGAACCCTGGGCTCCGCGGTACTTAGTCCCTCAGGTTATGAGAGCGCGAAATGTTAGCCACTACACCATACCGGATGTCATTGGTTGAGATCTGAGGCTGAGATTGAGCACTATCACCATGGCGGAGCTCCGTAGTCCCTGATCAGTGAGCCTAGCCTTTGTGTTAGTGAATGCCTCAGACACTGGTGGCGGAACACGGATATCATCCGTCAGTGTCTTGAAAGACGGTAGCGTGTACTGTACTACGTACGCCCTTTCTGATAGACTTGATTTTTAGAAGCCGGCTCCAGGCTAGACCCGTCACAAGAACCACCAACGGATATCGCCCGGGAGAGTAGTCATTGTGTGTGTCGGCTGGCTGCCGGCCCCTTGAGTCGACTAACTCTCGGCACCCTTCCGCCCACGTATCCGCCGGTCGGTGGTACGTCTTATCGATTGGAGATAAATGGCTGTCATGGATTCAAGCTGTTGGGAAGATGCAACGGCCATTGAGTCTTCCGGATTGATCAATCGGCCTTCACAATGCCTATCACCAGAGCTCTCGGAATGAGTGTTAGCCGTGCAGGCCGGACACTCCCTCGCGGATTCCGAGCTGCCCCGTTCAGCACTTCAGTCCAGAGGAGAGCCGATGCCACAGCGCCGTTCAGACTTCCTGATCCCAGAAATGAGCCCAACGTGAGTAACTAATAATATTTCCTGGTTTATTGACTGACCCGCAACAGCCAGAATACAGAAAAGGCTCCCCTGAACGCAAGAAGCTTGAAGAGGCTTTATCCAACCTCCGCTCGCAGCTCCCCGTTCGATCCGACGTCTTCTACAATGGCACCATCCAAGCCACGTCCAAGTCACTTGACCAAGTCATGCCCTCAGAGCATGGAACCGTCTTCACAAACTATCCCATGGCATCCCGCCAATAGACCTCAGAGGCCATTGAGGCAGCGCTCAAGGCTAAGAGGAGCTGGGAGGAGACGCCCTTTGTCGATCGAGCGGCTATCTTTCAGAAGGCGGCCGAACTAGCTACAACTGAATACCGTTATGAGTTGATTGCTGCGACTATGTTGGGGCAAGGGAAGAACATTTGGCAAGGAGAAATCGACGCTGCCGCGGAACTCGCAGACTTCTTCCGACTCAACTGCAACTATGCTGCCGAATTACTCGAGAAGCAACCAACTCGGGGCACCAATGGCATGTAGAGGTATGTTAGGAATTTACAGACATTTAGCTTGTCCCTTGCTAACTCTTATCGTAGCCGAATGGACTGGAGACCCATCGAGGGCTTCGTCTACGCCGTATCCCCCTTCAACTTCACAACCATCGGCGGCAACCTCATCTCAGGCCCAGCCTTGATGGGCAACGTGGTCATCTGGAAGCCCTCCCAATACAACGTCTACGCCAGCGTCATCGTGTACAAGATCCTCCTCGAAGCAGGCTTGCCACCAAATGTTATCCAATTCCTCCCCGGCGATGCGGAAGAGATCACAGATGTGGTTCTGAAACACACGGACTTCGGAGGCATCAACTTTGTCGGTTCGTCAAAGGTCTTCCGGTCTATTTATGGCAAGATTGGACAAGGTATTGTGGAGGAGAGGTACAAGGACTTTCCTCGCGTGGTTGGAGAAACCAGTGGAAAGAACTTTCATCTCATCCATCCTTCGGCAGATATTGAGAGTGCCGTGAACCACACTGTTCGTGGCGCCTTTGAGTATCAGGGTCAAAAGTGTTCTGCCACTTCTCGGGTTTATCTACCAGAGTCACGAGCGGAAGAATTCCTCAAAGGCATTAAATCCAAGGTCGAACGGATCACCATCGGAAGCCCAGATAAGCAACTCGAAGCTTTCATGGGGCCTGTCATCCACAAGCACTCCTTCAACAAGATCAAAGGCATCATCGACTCGGCCAACAACGACCCATCAGTCAAGCTGCTAGCGGGCGGTACCTACGATGACTCAGTTGGCTATTTTGTGAAACCAACTGTCTATCAAGTCGACTCCCCAGACCACAGACTCTTCAACGAAGAAATCTTTGGACCCGTGTTTGCAGTTTATGTCTATCCCGATTCTCAATGGAGCTCCATTCTGAAGCAGGTTGATGAGGCTGGAGGTGGTCTCGCCCTGACCGGAGCCATCTTTGCCAAGAGCCGAGCAGTCATTCGTGAGGCAGAAGATGTGTTGCGTTACTCCGCCGGTAACTTTTACATCAGCAAGTTCCCCCTAACCAGTTCTTCCAGATATCTGTTTACGTATTGCTAACCTCTGCTCTTAATCACAGACTGCAAGACAACTGCTGCCCTCATCGGTCAACAATCCTTCGGTGGTGGTCGTTCCTCGGGCACAAACGACAAGGCCGGTAGCTCTGATCCCCTACGACGATTTGCGAGCCCCAGGATGATTAAGGAGGAGTTCTTCCCTCAAAAGACATGTTTGTATCCTAGCAACGAGTCTTAAACTTGGCGGCAACGAAACATGGGGACACGATAGACTTGGTAAGGTTTTTAGATAGAGCCTAATGGTCGGTTCAGTTCCTACAGTACTTTGCGAATAGTTTCCACATTCGTGCCTGTGAATGCTTGTCTGGTATATCAATGAGATGGTAGAGGATGGTCCAGGGTCATTTTCCTTTCATTTGAAGCAGAAACAGGTTCTCAACATCAATACCGACATGTCATATATGAGATGTGGCGATTCATCGTGCCTCCGTCAAGCTATAATTACCTTGTATTGCTATGATCTTCAGCAAGATAGACAGCATTGAACAAACGGCATAAAAAAACTTAATTACAAGTATGCGAGAGCTCTTTCCATCACACATTCAATGTTTTATCCAGATGGAGAGGCAAGGAAATAATAGAAATGTGCATGAAGCCAATGACAGGTAGCAAAAATCTATTGTCAACTATCTATTCACGATTCCAAACGTGAGAGCGCTCTTTAACCTCCTCCAAACCTCTTTTCTCACAGCGAAATACTCCGTCTTGGTTCTCGAAACGGCATCCCGGTTTTCCACAGCCCTTCTAAGAAGGTATGAGATACAATCCCCCAGCGTTCCCCAGCTCAGGCACTTGTACACCTCAGGGGATGTCTGGCCCGCCTTATCACCAAGTTGCAGCAACGTGCAGCTAACCTCGTCGGCCATGCCAAGAAGCTGTCCATATTGCACTTTGATCAGCGGCAAACCCTCTTCAGAGCGTTTCTGTTGCACTTGGTATGCGTTGAGCGCGCTCTGCTTGTTGTGGGTTGCCAGAAACAAGTTAAGTCGGGGGAAACCAGCTGATGAGCCATGCTCCAGATCTTGATATCTTCCCTCCAGCAGTCCTTGGGTGATGGAATTATACAAATCATCCGTCTGCTGCTTCGTATCGTTGATAAGATGCCGCGGCTCCGTGGCCATGTACGCCCCCCTCACAAGCTTGACGCCAATAGTAAACCCCTGATCCTTGGCGAGGTGCAAGTGACGCAGGAGTGTTGAAGGTGTCGACTTGAGATAGGCTTGATATGTGTTATATACTGTTGCATGCTCTCGATTGTATGTGCGCATGAGGCTCAGTGCAACGTCGTCGATGCCAGGCTGGACAAACTGCTGTTCAGCATCGACTAGAATGCTTGCCTTGCGTTCGATGGCCTGCTCACAAACAGCTTCAAGGGCATCTTGCATCTGAGTTGGAAGAGGTATCTTGGCTGCCAATGCCTCGGTGACTTTTGCCCCGGCGCCAGTGAATCTAAGAAGTTGTCAGTTGATGTTTGAGAACATTATAGGTTTTACACGTACTTGAGAGCCAGAAAGTCGCCCTCTCCAAGCATTGAAGCAGTCTCCAGCACACCATCTCTCCATGCCTGAATGCCTTCGTCAAATGCAACTTCTTTCTCAAGCTCGGCCGCGTCCTTCTCCTTGTACTCCAGAGCTCCCACACCAACCTCTTGCTCCGTCGAAGAGTCAACCACAACTTCGCGGGCATAAGTAAGAATTACACCTCGAAATCCCATATCCTTGATACCTTTTATCGTCGTCTTGACTTCTCCCACATTCTCCCCGGCGCAGAAATGCCTGTAGAGGGTTGACTTGAAGATTGCATGTAGCAGCGGGTTCTTCTCGACGCTGAAAAGAGCGGGTCGAGGCTTGGAAAAGAAGGATAGAATGGCAAGTGATGGTGTTAAAAGGGTACGATGGCTCGAGACAGTCGCAATGAGCAACGATCGAAGAAGCATTCCCGTTGGTAAGAGAGAGTGAGGAGGTGGCGGTGGTGTTGCCGAGATCGGGGTCTTGTTGGTAACATAGCGCCTCTGAGACCTCGCTGTTGTTCGTAATAAAGCTATCGATCGTTGTGAGGTAGAAGACAATATAGATGCACGGTGTAGTAAGGAAGGCATGGTGAAACCCAGCATCATCACTACTCACAATGTCAATTGCCTCCCACGAACTGCACCAGGGTTTTGAAGGAACCCAACATTGACAAACACCCCCTCTCTAACGCGGGGAAACCCTGTTCATGTCACAATTATCGTTCGGCGAAGCCCCGAGTTGGAGCCTTCGGTTGCTTGCCGACAGGAACAAGGACGAAGTACGGATAAGGGCCGAGATATCAAGGACGCCCTTTCATTGACAAGGCTGCATGTCGTTCCCGTTCCCGTGATCCCGTCACGTATGTTCTGGAAGCCATCCGTACCAGATGGACCAGTGAGACAAGCTTGCGAGTCAGGTTACAGTTCGTGGGTCAGCTACCCGACGGTAGTCCAGCCATCCGTGACTACTGGCCGATCGGCAATCTGACCAGCCGTGGCCAAGTATCCGGATTCGTTATCGCTGAATTCGGTTCGCACACAGAACTCGGAGCTCGTCAAGACGTGAAACTCAATGGAGAATACGGTCTTGTGCACTCAGAGAATTAGTTTAGAATAGCATTGAATGAGCCAAAGCCAAGCCTCAGACAGAATCATATTGTACCTATATCATTAACATCGTAAATCTTCCAGCCACGCAGTGCTTTTCTCTCAAACAATGGCTCCG
Organism: Fusarium solani; assembly: GCF_023522795.1. NCBI lineage: Eukaryota > Fungi > Ascomycota > Sordariomycetes > Hypocreales > Nectriaceae > Fusarium > Fusarium solani. Next base: position 2,032,117 of record NW_027072147.1, on the reverse strand, counting down.
TTCCCAACGCCACATCTAAATATTCCTCATGTGAAACATCTTGCCAACCTCTGCCCAATCCACATCATCCACGCCCGTCAACGGCAGCGTCGGATCATTGAAGCTAGAGTAAATGTCACCAGCCTCATGACTCAGATCCATCTGAAAGTTCTCAGACGCGCTAAAGTCAAGATGCACCGCGTCCTCCCCACCCGTCGCCGTAGACTGCCACGATATCCACGCGGTCGGTCCCCAGGTCGTCATGGCGTCTGCCTGTAAGTTTTGGTTGCCACCGCCATCTCCGGAAAAGTTCTGGCGGTTCGCAGGTGAATTATCAAGGCTGGATACGCTTCCCTCTTTGAGCCAGGACCAGTCGTCTGTCATGTTGGTTGGTGACCAGACGTGAAGGCAGAACTGCTTCAGATCGTTCAGGCGTCGCTGAGCTGCTGAATTTCCGGCGTTGGACAAGTACTTGAGAATCTCTGCCGCTTGCTTGAGACCTTCTGGTGGTTCTTGGAGGTCTCCCTCAACGAAGCCCATCATGGTCAGCACAAACGCCGCCGAAAAGGTAGCATCGAGGTCGAAATAGCCAAACAATGCTAAGATACGTTAACAATTTATTATATACAACATGTCTTGGGCTTGAACCCACCAATACTTTTATCTTCGCGTAGGGCGGAAAGTATCCGGATCGTCTTAATGGCGGCCTCTTGACATGTCTGACACAGACGGCTTATGGCTGGAGATACAGGTGCCCGTGGACTGTTGTCTTTTGATGCCTGTACCTTCTCCTTGACTCTCTGGAGTAATATTGGCCTGATGCACAGTATTATGGCCTAGAAGCACAAATTAGATGAGGATCGGGGCCAGGGCTGCCTTGTTGAGCAGACATACCAGGAATAGCATCAGATACAGAGACGCGCTTGTTCTGGCAATGGTTGACGAAGAATCAGTAAAATCTATAGATAGTGCGCTCGGTATTGAGCGTCCTATGTCATGCAAAGTCTGCAGCGTCTCTTGTATCTTTTTCACGAGCTCGGTGCGTGTCAGTGCAGCATTGCCGTAGAAAGCTAGGTCAATGTCAGTCAAGCATTGCAGGTAATCGCGATTTATCATCTTACATGTGGTAATCTTGCCCGTCACTTGCGCTATCTTGATGTTGATAACCATGGGCAAGGGATTTTGGAAGCCGGCGGCTGGTCGAGGCATTTCTGATCGTAGTTGACGATCATCCGTGCCTGTTGGAAGACCAAGTCCTGCTGAAAGACGGCTTCAAGACAGCAACATTAGCAAATATCACCTTTCCATTCAGTTGCTTTACTTACCGGTCCAGCATATATGCTGTCCACCATACTCTTACTCGGTGAGTGATCTCTGAAGAGAGTCCTTGTTGCTCGTCGTGAGGCAGAGAACAGCCCAAGGCGATGGCAAGACGGACGGCACTACCGATCTAATCCCACATGTCAGTTTCAGTAAGATCAAAAACATTTCCTGGGGCCTTACATAAAGGTACGCGTCGTATTTACGATCGCACCACTGTAGATAAAGACTGGCCAAGCACAAAATCTCAACTGACAAAATCCCGTGAGAGCCCAGCTTGTGCATCGGCGGAAGTCGATGAATCGCCTCAGCAAAGAACGAGTTCCCAGGAGGGTTCGCTGATCCTTCACTGGGCGAACCGATGAGCATGCCCATGGCCATGACCAAGAGGTACTCGGTGTACCACATTGTCTGCATCTGCCTTATGCGCGAGGTTTCATTCTGGTAGAGCAAGTCCATGGAATCTGAAAACGTCCTCGGGTCAAGAAAGTGCTGATTGATACCCATTAGGGAGGAGAACCTCTCAAACAGTCGACGAGATTCTTGCTTGGACAGTAGAGTTGGCGAGGGGATACCGTCCACCAGCGTGAGTGCATTTCTCCAATGGTCATGAGGCTCTTCTTCGAGGGCTGAAGAGACGAATGCAGAGCTTTCGGGAGATGTTTGGAGATTGAGGCTGTTGTTGTCGACGTGATCACGCAATATTGACCGCACCCTTGATTCAAAGGCTGGTCCAGATGCGAGCTCCGTAGCTACTCCAGTCAGAGAGAGATACTTCAATACCAATCAGGATGTTCATACCTGGACTCAAGGGCAACTCATCCAACTGATTCTGCTCAGAGCCCGCATCAGAAACAATATCGCCATTGCCGGGACTCAGCTCTGAACTTGGGTCTGCAGTAGACCTCGCTACACACGATAAGCATAGAACCGCATTCTTCAACAGAGAAACTCACACCCAGCCCGTTCTTTGAGCTGCTCCTCTTGGCTCTTTATCTTATCAAGAAGCTTCTGCACGTACCTAATCAACAGTCAATCCACAGCACCCAACAAACACGATCTCAAACTCACAGCTCGGAATATCCACGCCGGGTAATGTTTCCAAACGTGCACTCAAGCCCCAGGCGAGTACACGTCGGGCATGGCTGCTTCCCAGAACACTTTACTTTGCGACGTCGACAGTTTTCGCAACTGCGCTAGTTTAAGTATTTTATTGAATCCAGTAGCCGTGGGAGATTATGCTTACGCGTGGGATGAGCGTGAATGATGCATTGAGGCATTGGGAGGCATGTCTTGCGATTACGGCGGCTTGCTCAGCCGGCGGATCAAGGTCAAATACAGTCACAGAGGGTCCAATGTAAAGAGGGGATCCTATCAATGATGGGATAGGCCAGTATCCGTTCGGGAACCGTTGCCGACGGAAGATAAATAGTCCATTTTGCCGACCTTGAGAATCCACTAGAATCAAGCCAATGGCATCATTGTGGCTCTCACCATTCTTACTTGGTGGAGGCATGGCGTCGAACCCACGAGTCAAACCTCACACCAAGTGAGCATCAGGAGAACTACAGTAGTTCAACTCTCCCCCAAAGCTTAGTTGCGTTGTCTCCTCAATAGCTCCTCCCAAACATTGTCCACTGCTTCGCCAGCGTCTCGCACTCGGGGTTCAAGCACTTGGTCCCCTCTTCAAGCGCACTAGGCTGCTCAAATGGGATGCATAGGCTCTTCATCCCCATCGACGGTGCACCCTGCTCCTCCTCAACCTTTGTAGTCAACTCCTTGACCCGATCCTCGCACTTTCCATCCAGACAAAACGGGATCAACACCAGATCCTTGTTATCCAAAGCCCCCATCACATCGTCCCAAGCAGTCACAACTCGCCGGTGCTCTTTGAACGTAGCATCAGCCCGCCTGTACATACCCGCCTGTATCTCCTCCAGCATCTTAGGAACCGTAGTCGTAATCTCGGTGATCGGAATCGTTCCCTTCTCGTTGTTATACCTCTTCGTATAACTCACTACACCCTTCTTTGCATCCTTGGGCCCGAATTCCAACCTTAGTGGAACACCCTTTAGTTCCCAATCGTTAAACTTCCACGCAGGTGTATACCCTTCACGAGCATCAACATCGACCCGGAGACGAGCTTCCTTCTTCAAAGTCGCCCGTATCTCGTCCGCTTGGTCCAGCAACTGATCCTTCTCCTCGGCCGTCGTCTTCTTGCTAATCCCAACAGGAACAATGACGACCTGTATCTTGGCCACGCGCGGTGGAAGCACCAAGCCCTTGTCATCACCGTGGATCATAACCATGACGCCGATGACGCGGGTAGAAAATGCCCACGAGTTCTGCCATACATGGACGTGTCCCTCGCCCGCTGGATCTTGAACAGCAATGTCAAACATTTTGCTGAAATTCTGACCAAGACAATGCGAAGTTGCGCCTTGTATTCCTCGTCCGTTCGATGGGATATACCCCTCGAGCGTCATGGTATAGTAACCGCCCGCAAACCGCTCGTTTTCAGTCTTACGACCTCGGACAACAGGCACCGCGAGCAAATCTTCGTAGATCTTTGCGTACAGCTCCAAAATCTCGAGGACCTCTTTTCCGGCTTCTTCCTCTGTCAGGTGAGCCGTGTGGCCCTCTTGCCAAAGAAACTCTCTTGTCCGCAGAAACGGCGTGGTCTGTTTGGTCTCCCACCGAACAACAGAATTCCACTGGTTCAGTCTCAGGGGGAGATCTCGATGACTTCGGATCCACTTGCTGTAGTAGGGATACATGATCGCTTCGGACGTCGGTCGAATGGCCACGGGCACATCGAGGTTTTTATCGCCGCTGCGGGGCAAGTCAACACAAGTTACTACTTCGGCACTAAACACTTACGCCTTGGTAACCCAGGCAAGTTCAGGAGCAAACCCTTCGATATGGTCTTGTTCTTTTGCGAGCGACTTGGACGAAAGAAAGAGAGGAAAGCTCGCTTCCCCGATACCCATCTCGTCCAGATGTTTCTGGAACCACTTGCGCATCTCGCTCCAAATGAACATAGTCATGGGGCGAAGGACAAAAAGGCCGGCCACTTCTCCATAGTACTCGACCATTTCAGCCTTGATGACAACTTCTTGGTACCATTGTGGGAAGTTTTCGGTTTTGGAGACAGTAACGCCGATGAGTTCGTCTGATTTCTTATCGACGGCCGTGGAGGGTTGAGGAGCCTGGGATAATAGATTGGTATTGGTATCAGCGTAGCCTAGGAGATGGTACATACCATGATGGTTCAGTTGACGGTTTTTGGCGAACGATGATGGAGTGGGAGGGGTTAGGATGAGAAGATTCTGCACTTTCATAGCAAGTATTTGCAACGAGTCCCCTGAAAAGCAAAGACTCTCGGTACTGGGTACCTAAGCCGGTCTGGAGGGTCGAGGAGCCGACGGATGTCTACCCGTCGGCAAAGTGCCGAGCAAGGTGAAAGCCACCGGTCTCAGGCCCGTCCAGTCTGACTCAGTCATTATCTTGACTCTACACCTTCTCTTATCCCAAAAATTAGAATATTTTTCTCTTCCACAATCAAATAGAGGTCTCTGATCTCCCTGGCCGTCTTGTCGTGTATTCTCGCTTATCGTCCAACTCTCCTGCCCAGCATGCAAGACAAAGGCATTACTCTAGCTTTTCTGGGTTGTGGTATTTACTCCCTACCTACTAAGCCTTGACAACCCCTTACACATTACAGGCAACATGGGCCGAGCCCTCCTCGTCGGTTTGCTAGACGCTCTTGGCCAGCCAGACACCAACGAGACCACTCCCCTCGTGTCTCGGTTCATTCTATGCACCAAGACTGAAGCATCAGCTCAGTCTCTCCACAAAGAGCTCCCTTCATCTTCTTTCCTGGTCGACATCTTTCATGCCAACAACAAGGCCGCGGTGGAGCAAGCAGATGTCGTCATCCTTGGCTTCAAGCCATTCATGGCTACTGAAGTCCTCCAAGCCCCAGGAATGCGACAAGCTCTAGAGGGCAAACTCATCATCAGCATGCTGGCTGGCATGGATTGCCAGCAGATCGGAGACATTATTACTGCCGGGAACGGAGAGGCGCCGCCTATTGCTCGGGCGATCCCAAACATCGCTGCCCGTTACCGCCAGTCCATCACGATCCTAGAGCAGACAGAACCTCCTCTGTCGTCCAAGCATGCTACCATGGTAGAACGAATATTTGGTCTCGTCGGCAATGTCAAGTGGCTTCCCGCACATCTTGTCAACTTAGGCACCGTATTGACAACAGCCTGCTTGGCAACACTGTCCATCCCACTAGACGGTCTCCTGGATGGCTCCGTAGTCCAAGGCCTACGACGTCAGGACGCGCTGGAACTTGTTGCACATGGCGTCGCTGGTCTTTCGTCATTGTTGTCAAACGGTGCTCATCCCGCGCTCATGAGAGAGAGCATCTCGTCTCCTCGAGGATGTACCATCCAAACCCTCATGACTGTAGAAAAGGCTGGGGCTCGGGCGTCGTTCGCACAAGCATTGATCGATGGGGTACAGCATTTAAACAGTCTAAAGTCCAAGGAAGAGTCCAAACAATACACTGCTTCTGTATGAGTTAGTAGCGTAGCCTTTCCTATCACCTGTTCTGTAAAGGTTCTGTCAGCATCTACTCTCAATACCTTCCATATCTCATAAGGTTAGGAGCTCTTGGTATCTGCCCCCGTTCACCTATCTCAAAGTAAATCCAACGTGTCCGGGGGCAAAATAATGACATATTGCACAACACGATTCAAGATGTGCATCTTCGAAGTATTAACATGCTCTCCAAGCATTTACAGCCTTACGTCTCCCTCCTGCATTATAACAATGTTGTTCTTACTCGGCAAACAGCCGGGGCGCATCCAGCCGGTGCCCCCTCGGATGGTATCCGCCACGGAGTTGACACCATAGAGGCGTTTGGGTCGGATTCTCACACTCCATACCCGTATGCCAAATCGTCAGTTATCTAGGCCACTATAACGTGTTGGTAACCAGAGCAATAGACACGCTTCAGTTACACGTCCTGTCAGGTTATAAAGTCAAATAGCTTCGAAAAGCCAAGAAGTTCCCGTGGTTTTTGATCGCAGTTTCTGCAGATGATATCCAATTAATTAACCACACTGATGTGTGCCTAGCCGACTTCTATATATATGCCACATAGTCAAAGAACAATCCCTCATCCTCTTGTATTTCTCTTACTCAAGGCAATTCCAATATTCACCTGCCTCAATACACATATACATGAATGTTTACACAGGAAAACAAGTATATGCCTCAACTCCAGAGTCATTCGCGTCGGTCATTCGTTTCTGCTGCAGATATTTTTTTCTCAGCGCGATGTTAGACTCATACGAATTCACGTTTACAAGGCAATCATACTTGCATAAAAGTCGAAAACCTGGGCTTTTTCCAGTATCAGATCCAAACGCCTACGGCAGCTTGCAATATTCGGCTAAAATCACGACATGCTAGCTGCCAAGATGAGTCGACAAGTTGGGCTAAAATGACTCACACCCAGTCTCGACTCCAAAAAGCTGCTGAGACACTCAGGAATTGGGTTACATAGAGTTTCAGAAAACTGCAACTATACAACAGCAACCTGTTAGGGAAAATGGCTTCCGCGTACAGTCAAGAGCAACTCCAGCAGTTCTTCAACTATATCGGCTTGCCCCAAGAACTACGTGAGGACCCGGAACCCTCCTTGCAACTCTTGAAAGCTCTACACGTTCACACTCTCTCCACCATTCCCTACGAGAACCTCTCTCTTCACTATAATGCCGCTCATGAAATCGACTTGGACCCGCAGCATCTGTTCCGGAAGATGGTGACCGACAACCGTGGCCGTGGAGGGTTCTGCATGGAGATTGCAATTCTCTACAACTATATTCTTCGGGCCGTCGGCTTCGATGCGTATACGGCCGGAGTTCGGACACGGGGTAGACTTGAGGGGGTCCCACAGGGAGACTATCCCGGCTGGTAAGTCAGCTCCGTTCAGCTAGCTATTGTCCTAATCAGTCATCAGGAATCACATCGTCAACATAGTGACCTTCCTTGATGGAAGTAAATATCACTCCGATGTTGCTTTCGGTGGTGATGGTGCAACTATACCCATGCCACTCATCGACGGCCTAGTCCACGAGAATCTAGGAACCCAGCAAATCCGCCTCATAAAGGACTGGATCCCTCATCAAGTACACAAAACAGAGGAAACAAAGCTCTGGATCTATCAATACCGAAACAGCGTCGACAAGGAATGGAACTCTTTCTACTCTTTCCCGGGTATCGAGTTCTACGCACTGGACTGGGGCGTCGTTAACTGGTGGATCAACACGCATCCCGACAGTCATCAGAGACGCAACGTCCTAACTATCAAGTTCCTTCGACGGCCGGTAGAGAGGGACGAAAAGTACAAGGGGGGGCAGGAGATATATGGCAAGAGGATGCTAGTCAACGGCGTGGTCAAGCAGAACCTCGGTGGCAAGACTAAAGTCATCACCACATGCGAGACTGAGGAACAGAGAATAGAAGCCCTCGGCAAGTATTTCGATATCTCGTTTACGGACGAAGAGAAAAGCGGCATCCATGGATATGTATCAGAACTCATCAACATCACATAGTAGACCATGATACATCATTTCAAGTCTTCAAAAAATCCCACAGCGCCCCCTCGCCCTTCGTCTCGACCAGTTGTCCATCCGGGCCAATATCCATACTCCAAAGCTCATTGTTGTGCCTCATCAGAAGCTCATAGCCCCCTTGTGGATGCGGCCGCAGTGTAAAGAACTCGTGCGGCCTATGATGCGAGACCCGTGCGATAAAATGCTTCCTCTCATTATGCCCAATGTATGTTCCCGAGACGCAATTCCGGAAGCCCAACCAGCGGTCCTTCTCGACGCAGTGCCAGTGGAAGCCCCCACGGGCGCTGAAGCCCTCGCAGAGACTAAGCTCGCCGTCGATCAGGGTGATGACTTTTCCCGTGTCGCGGTGCCGGATGATGAAAACTGCGTCGGGGCTAGGGACGGACTCGACCGGTAGAGGGTTGTCGATGCCCGTCTCGGTGGCGGATGTGTGTGTTGGGGTAGGACACCCGTCGACCGTGGAAGCCATAGACATGGTGTCGATGAGGTCGTCGCTTTCTTTGCTCATGATGGATCCTGAGGAAGAACGTCCGTTTGTGTTAAGGAGACCTGAAACCTTCAAATTATGTTGATGCCTGGTATGACAATGGCGACGTAAGCTCTCCTGAACAGGCCTCCAACGTAGTACAGCCAGTCAATCTTCCCGAATGTCTGTAGTCATCACAGGTAGATGGATACAATTTACCCCGCCTGGTCACATGTTCAGTAAAGATCGCCAAGTCGTGATATCAGTGCCTAACAAAGACTGAACAGCACAGCACATTAATCTAGGTAGCACGGGAGAAAGAAAAGAATAAAATTAATTCATTAAATCGACTAGGAAAACATGCCCTCTCAGCCTAACAGGAAGAATCCGCAATCGGCAAGTTGTCTCATCTGTCTGTAGGGTAGGCTCATGGCCACCACCCATTTCAGCCATGATCGACGCTCCCCCGAGTGATCGACAACACTTTGACGACCTCACGAACTGTACTAAGCCCTGCGGCTCCTGGGTGCATGTTCGTTCACGTTGGTGCACTTTCGATCCCGCATGGGACCCACTTGCAGCTACGACGACGACCATGGAACGTCTTGAGTCCAGGCCTGATGAGGCATCCTCCGAGGCACAGTTGCTGACTCGAGCACATCCTGTCATGGAGCTATGTAACATGAGTCTAGACTTCTCCAAAGCATTGAAACATCACCTGTAGAGCTAGTGAACGTCAGTATCAAGAACGGCAACCTACCCGACAACACCAAACACCAAGGGTGAGTAGCTTCAACGACCTGATCACACGGCGCCAACATAAAGAATGCAGACCCCCAATGGCGCTACAGATAAGGCCCCCGTGGTGGTCAACACTAATAAGTAGATGGCTTCATCGGCTTTCCTTCGTGTGACCGACAGACAAACAACCGACACTCACTCACTCCCATCGACCGTTCTCGCCCACCGTTCACCCTTCAGCCCCCAAATTGTTTCTGTTTCATCTTGGGCAAACACTCATTCCCTGCAAGCATGACCCCCGAGGAACCCCCAGGAACAAACCCAATGTACCCAAAATAACCCACCTAGGGGTCCTTTTTAAAAAAGAAAACCGTTGTGAATTCCCGATCCCGCCGTATCCGAGCGCCACTGTCCCATAAAAAAAAGAAGCGCCGTCTGGGGGCGTACGCCAGAAGGTCTAGACCGCCGTCCAAAAAGGTTCCGTCGTAAAGGTCGCAGAGATGACTCTAGAGGGGCCTGGCCCTCTGTCCTGCGCAGCGACGCGTTGGGTATCGTTGCCAAGGGTTGCTGACTTGCACACATGCGCTGCACTGTGGCTCAGGGCACGAGGACACGCAACCACGGGGTCTGGAACGCGGGAATCTCGGAGCGAGTGCGGTCTTGGTATTCCCGAGACTTTCCCACATGAACCAGTGAGCGACAGGGGGTCCAGCCCAGCAGCAACGCAACTGCAGCAACAGAAGAGTCACAGCCCGGGCGCTGCGGACTTGGCCATGCCAGGAGGGGAGTGCACAGTAGCAGAAGAGGCAGCGCCGAGTTCTGCAGAGCGCCACTGCATTGTCATTGGACCGCCGAGTACGGCAACCTGCGAGTTGCAACGGAGAAGAGCGCACAACAACCCTCGAATTCGTGATATCGCGCAAGCTGGGGTCCGCTCGAGCTGATTATGCAGTTGTTCAGCAGTCCTCGTGGCCCGGCAAGGGCGGCCGTCGTCGTTTAAACGCCCAGCCCGTCTTTTCCGACCGACGGGCGTGTCTGGATGCGCCCTTCAGTCATCAAACCGAGTCGCAGGGCCAGACCAACAACTTTGAATCCGGACACCACGCCAACCCCAACAGTCTCTCACGAGGCCGTGCATTGTATTTGCTGTCCTGCCGTTGTCCCTTTATCCGCTGAGAGGCGTGTGCTTCCACCGGAAAATCAATGAGCCAAGCCTCGTTTCCAATGCATCGGCGTGGCCGATACGGTACGTAGCTGTCCCCAGAATACGGAGCATGATCTGATAGACCGGCCTTTTCGCAGGGCGAAGCATCTGGGTACCGATGCAAAGGCGGGCAACGGGCCAGGGTCAACCCACCTGTCACTTTGAGATTGTTGATTCCCGAGTACCCGACGTGTTGGTATGCGGATGCAGAGGCGTCCGGTGACAACGATATGCATTCTCTCCATCGAAATGCAGCAGGCGGTTCGAGGCACGACGAATGGACCCTGCAGAATTAGCGGATTCTTTCACAGGGTTCGAGACCCGAAAGCGAGATCCAGGCATTGCATGCACAAATGTATCGGCCGAGTTGTTCACCCACATTGGTAGGTTGAGAAAGCTAGCTTCGCCGTTCATATCCCAAACAATGGCTATTTTCAAGTAGTGTCATACAACCCTGGTTAGTTCATGTAAGGAGGATACACCCACGAAAGAGCTTGGAGCTGTGTTGTCAAGTTCTTCAACTGCCGTGAATAATTAGTTTTGGCTTCAATAAAAGGCAAGACAATAAGCACAAGGGTCGGGCGGATCGTGGCTCGCTTGAGGCCCAGGGAGCCGACTCACCGCTTGAGAAAACTCTTTCAGTCTCAAATACGTGGCGGTGATCGTCAGGTCGAGGCTTCAACTATTTGGACCTGACTGCCAGCAGGGCGTTCTGGAATAATGAGGCTGTTGGACGTTGCAGAGCACAGTCATTTCCAAGGGCACTTTTGCGGGCCGACGATTGTTCTAGCTCGTATCAAGTCCATTCAGGAACCGAGCTAAGCAAGCCTGAGCGAGAGCAGCTCTCGCATAGCGCACATCACCATGTTACCAATCTCCCCACGTCTGGTAAGCAGTAAGCCAACGTTACACATGTAGCAATGTGGCTTTCTCAGGGCCGAATAAACAATTGAAGCCCCCGTGCCCGTGTTCTAGAACTGCGATAGCAGCCAAGGCGGGACGAGTCAGGGACCGTAAGGCAAACGCGGCGTGGACGTTGCCGAAGTTGGGCGTCGTAATCCCGGGCGAGGCTCAGTTTTCGGGGCCCACCCCCGGCTTCAGGCGCCGGCCAAAGGTAAAATAGGGGACCTGCCAAGGGAGCGGTCGCTGGGGGTCTAGACTCTGTCAGTCAGCAGCGAGTAAATTGGCCCCGAGGACGCCTTCTTCTGCAGGAGCATGACCAAAAAGACTCATCCAGCAACTCGTCTGACAAAGCACCAAGGCAGTGGATGGCTCCGTCGCTTCCGCCGTAGCCTTTGCCAAAACGCCATGGTTCCACGAAAGAAGCAGTGCCGCGGCATCGAGACAAGATGAGAGGGGCCAGTCCAGCCCGAGTCTTTCGAAAGCCAGCTCAGGGGTTCACCGATCATTGCTCATCCCGTCCCGATCCCTTGACGGGATGATGAGGCTTCCATTTCCACGTCTAGGCACTTGACACGACGGCTTCTTCAGCGTGCCTGAGGAAATGTCATCGAAAACGCACGCTCGGGTGGGGACCGTGGGAATCGGGATGGTGAGACTGCTGGGGATGTGAAACGCAACGCGACGCGGAGTGGCAAAGTTAATGCTGGCCCTCGACCTATTGGACCATTAAGTGCTGCGACTCGGGAGAGATAACGGACGGCCATCGAAGGGTTGGCAGGGGATCTCGGCCGATGGCGCTGATCTCGATCCGAATCCATCACTTGACGAAGACCCCACGGAAATCATGTTCAAGATCGATCTGGACGAAGGGTTCTGAGCGAAAAAGGGGAGAATCGCCAGCCCAAGGGAGAATTGATCAGTGATGGATATTTGATTGACGGTGAGGGGGTGTCTGAAGGGCACATGGGGAAATTGTGGGTGGGAGTCCAACAGGGCGCCGTTTTGTGTCTTTTGATGCATCCCTTTCAGCCCAGCAAACCCAATTATTCCAGTTTAAAACGGTCCGCAAGGCAGAAAGACGGAGCAAAACCAACGGACGGGGGATCATCGATGATGGGGATCGAGATACGACGTAGCGCGTGGTGTACCCAGCTAGACTGTCTCGATGCTGGGTCTCTGGGATGAGACGAAGATCAAACAGAGGCCGGCCTGTCACATCGTCAATCGTTCATCAGTTTTCTTTTGATTGACGGGCCTGTCCCTGGAGAATCGCCTCCCACGATCCCCACCGCTCGTCCTGCTCATCGGTACCAAGCACCAAGTAGAGTGTTGAGCCAGCAGCCGACACACCGGGTCTCACAACCGCTCCCGCCAACCCAGACCAAGGGTACGGCGATCCTTTCTCGCGCCAGCTGATCAAAGGGGTTTCCAACCTGGCAAGGCGAAGGAAAGGAGAACTGGCACGTGGGTTGCGTAAGTGAGAGGGTGCCAGCGACGTCAGTCTGATTACCCGGATTGGCTGTGATGGGCGCTGCCTGGTGTCGAGATAAGATGGGATCTTGGCACCGGTGCAGCAGCCATGATATACGATTGCATCATTTGGTAGCAGGACAGGAATCAGGGCAAGCGCCCATTCACGGCGTGATGGGAGACGGACCGGGATGACGAAGCGCCGTTGCGATCGGACGTGATGGGCTGCAGACGGTCGACGGGCTTGCGTGCTGCCGGTGTAAGTCGGGATTGCTCTGGGCCATGCCATTGAGCCCGTGATGCCGTCCGTAGCCATGCTGCTCCAGTCTAAATGGCGGAATGGGTGACGACTTCAAGACAAAAGTCCGTGGACCTCTCGGACACTCTGGTCTTGGCACCACGGTTGCACCCAGAACAGTCCAATCAAGGGCAGTGAAGCCATCACGGATCGAGATTAGCAGAATGTAACAGACCATATCATAAACTTTGGGGTCTGCCGGACTGCCAATGCTCAGCTCAGTAAAACCGGCTTCTGCATATGGCATCAGACGCAAGAATCTGGTCATTTTGGTGTTGTCATGCTTCGATGGAAGGTATTCAGAAAACGTCAGACGGACGATCCACGATGGGTACTGAAACAGGGAACGGTGACCGCTCGTGAAACCGCGTGTACGTACGCGTATCAGGGACTGACTGACTGACTTCAACTTGACGTTGAAACGGAGCAGAAGCAGCTGGATCAGTCTGGAAGAGCTCCGACTGGGACAGTAACAAACCGAAGCTTGCTTTTTTGCCGGTTCTGCAATGCGTGTTGGAATCGGAAATTGGCAGGGCCATCAGGAGTGGCCGATGGCGCTAAGCCTCTCTGGGCCAGCACCTCAAACACCGGAACGGAAGGACCTTGCTTGGTTGCTCTGTCCGTCCTGGGTTTTCAGCTGGCTCCGTTCGCTGACTCCGTTCAGCCCTTGCCCTAGTTGAATATGAATATGAAGTAAAGGGGTAAAAATGCATAAACGGGGCGGGGCACATCCAGCTGCAATCACTTTGAGCCCAAGGGTCATGTGAGTCACGCCTAGCCAGCCAAGAGGCCGGGGGATCCAAGGGATGTGCGTGTATCATGCAATTTCCATCATGGCCCGCAGACAACAGAGATCAGGCATCAGAGCATCAGCTAGCAGACTCGGTCAACACCAGACCCGGCGTGGATTTGTGCTTGGGCAAGCGAGCGTGATGTGATGAAAAAGTATAGAGGCAGCCCAACTGACCGGTTCAGGCCTCATCTTGCAAGGGCAGGGGATCTTTGATTCCTGACAGCTTCATTTCGAATAGGTTATCGCGGCTGACGGGTACGTGCCTCTGGGCATGGTATGCGCTGCGCAGCACCTCATGCGCAACACCGGCAGCACAATGCAGCAGGAACATCAGCAACATCAGCAACATCATCACCATCAGCAACATCATCACCATCAGCAATATTGAAGCAGTCTCGGTTCCCATGAGCACCAGCACCAGCAGCGCCGCAGTATTGAGCTGACCCGAGAGGCCGGACACCATCCATCCACAATCCACAGGCGAGGGCGCCCCGTCGAAAGGCGCGGGCAGTTCCCCTGTTGGTCCATTTGGTCCCCTGGAGCTCGGATCGCATGGCCGTCATGGTGGCTTTGTTCGTCCAGCTGGGCTCCTCGGTGGAACGTGCTGGCGTCTTCTGGTCTGGAGTGCAGGATCTGAAGGATGGAGGCTTGTAAGTGACGACCACAGCGCTTGAAACGCACCTCCATTCGATGGATTCCCTCGTTGGGTTTCCCGAGTCCTCTTTGCAACAGGCAATTTAGTCTTGAGCATCCAATAGAAGCTTTGCCGACCCTGTTGAACAAGACCGCAGGGAGACAGCAAGTATCATCAATCCAATGGACAAACGGCGTCCAACGCGGCAGTAGAATTACTCGTTTCTGCGTCTGTCTGTTGGCAATGGCCCGCGATAGGCGTGCAAGTCCTCAGGGCAGAGAAACCCCATAGAGGATCCGCCGTCATCTGCGTCCCTGCCAGGGCTCACCACGCCTCGGGTATGCATCTGCTTGCCGCTGGACGCGAGCGCCTTGATTCATTCATCACTCATAGCTAGGAATTGCGAGACCGAGCAGGTCTACCGGCCGGCGGCTGAAGCGTCAAATGCCGAACTGAACTCAACTCCAGAGAGGCCGAAATGTCGGTCCTTTGAGGCATCCTATCCTCACAGCGCATCAAGACGCATCCCGGTTGGACAAATCTGACTCGGCTCGGTGATTCTTTTTTAATTATCCCTGTCGGCCCTTTGCGCGCGTGCCTAGCTGGGCTGGACAATTGTCCGGGGTTTTGGTTTGATTTGAAAGCTTGACAGGGCGAACCTTTGAGTCACCTTGCCAGAGCAACAGGGGAACAACTCATCAGGGTCCAAGCCACAGAAACAAAGGTGATACAAAGGCAGCACGGACGAAAAGACAAAGTCAAGTTTGAGCACGGGACACATCATCAAGATGAGGCAGAGCAACATGAAGCACCCGGCGATTAGCTGAACAAGGGACATCCCGCCCGCACCTACAGTACCAGCACCGGAGCAACAAAGTGACAACAAAAAGAACCCAAGAAGCGAAGCGAAGCATTAAGCTTTGTGCCGGTCGCTGACAGGAAGCATCCGCATGCCGAGGAGCCCGTCCGGATTAGACGGACATAGGAAAGGTCGGAGCACGGCATCGAAGCAGCTGCCGTCGCATCCCCGACGACAAGGCATCCATTGCAGCAGCACATGCATGTTTCGCTGCCTTGTGAGCAACCCATCCATGCTCCGTCGTCGTCAGCAATGTGATGTGAGCTTTCCGTGAGAAGCATCCGAGACAAGCGGATGGTTCCAGCGAGATGAGAAGCGCCAACAAGACGACGACAAATTGCATTTTCGTCTACACGACATGGTTTACAGCTTCACAAGGGGGCGGGCGAAAATTGGAGACGTCTTGTAAAATCGGAAACGCCAGCAAAGCACAAGGGACAGTGTTACAGGCACCACTCTCTCTCCCTCCATCCATCTCCCCAGGTTACATACGCCTTAAAGTCTGAGCCCCGTTGATCGCATACGGCGAGTACGCGGCCCTTGGCCAAAACGGAGCGCCAGCCCTTTGCCCAGAGCGAGGGTTACGGAGCGACGGACCAATGTTGGGGTTCAGAAGACGGGCTTCGCCTGGCCCCAAGAGCTTGACGTTGCATCGGCCAAGTCCCCATCCTCCACACCCCTCCCCGTTCCGTTTCTCCCTTTGGGCATTGGCACACACACCCCCAGAAACCAGATGGCCGTGGAGATGGGAAAGGTCGGCAGCCCGCCCTGCCCGCCAAGTTCCAAGGCCCCCAGTGAACGAGAGCTCCCAAGCTCTTTGTAGGACTTGAGCTAAGGACGCATGCAACCTGGGCGAAGGAAAAGCCATCTCTGGCCGCGCCAATTGATCCGGGAATACGCTTGCTCACCCCGTACTTTGCTTTTGGTTCGGAGGATGATGCCGTGACATGCTGCTCGTTCATCCCTCGGAGGAGCGCCGGCTTGGACTCGGAAGGGGGGGCGTGTGTGTGCCTTTTTTCCAGCAGCCCATGGGACCTTGTTTGAGCTGCTCAAGACATTGACCCGCTGCCGATCCCTACTCCACGACGCGCCGCTCTCCCTCGACACCTCCGTGGGCCATCGTCGATCTGGGCTGGGCGACTACGTAGCCAGCCCAGCGCCGTATCTTGGACTCTAGGCCACACCCCAAAAACCGAACGAACAATGCCGAGACGGTGCTATTTTTGCCCAGTCTCCCGTCTCGTCCGTTCATCTCGTAAAGGAAAAACGAAAAAAGTTCCTTATTAAAGTTGATTCCGCCCCAAGAGCGCCATCACGTCCAGAACCTTTTTACTTCCCCTCCACCAACCAACCCTCTACTTTTAACACGACGGTCTCCCCCAGGAACCAACAAGAAGAAGCTCGCACCAACCAAGGATCCTTCAATCTTCCCGGACACAAGCAAGCACCAGAATAACAAAACAACATCCCTCAGCCCAGCAGCCCGCCAGACAGACCCCCCCCTGCTGCGACCAACCAGACTAAGCCTCAGCCACCTGCAGAACCGTGCTGGTTGCTCGCCCTGCTCAATTTACGCGGTTAACGGAGAGAGAAATCGCACACGCCCCCCTTGACTCCTGTGTTCTTGTGCCTCTCTTTGTTTTCAAGGCTCCAGAGTTTCCAAGGCACCCCAGGGAACACACTCGCACACCACCCTTGTTCATCGCTCAAACCAAACCACGTCCTGCCCCCAAGGCGAAGCACAAAGCCAGCGCATCCCCATCCACCCAAGAAAGACAAAAAGGTCCTAGCCCGCCCTCCACCCTGGTCAGTTTCGAAATATCTATAATACATCGGCCATGTCCTCCTCCAGACCTTCCAGTCACCACTTTGGTTCTTCCAGCTCAACCTCATCAACACCATCCTCCTCCGACTCTGACGTCTCGTCCACCGGCTACAGACACAGCATGGACTCAGTACAGCTCCCCATCGCCTCGGTCGAGGTGCTCCGCTGCATGCGATGCGCCCGGTCCGTAGAGGCTACCAGCACCGACGACCTCTCCTCCATGGGCATGGTCCGCATCGCCCACAACCTCTACTACTGCGAACGCTGCGCAAAGATGGTCGGATACAAGTAAACGGCGCCAAGGGGAACACCATCCTCTTGAACAGGTTCACTCACAGTGGACTCTCGAATACGTTTTTATCATCATGATAGATCTTGGGGTGGAGGGAACAATTGCGACATGACATCTCGAGGCATCCTCAATACACGCGATACCGGATGCCAAAAACAACAATTCCATCTCCAACACCCTCTTTCCCACCAACCGGCGCAAGGGATACCAGCTCGACCAACACAACGCCGCGCATGCAACCCTTCAACGCCAGCCGTCATCCTCCATGATGAATGGCATCCCCCCATCGCTCTAGGCAGTCCTTCGGTCCCGACACATGGCAACAAGGCACATGGCTACATCTATCGGTCAAATCACAAATTGCACCCTGGACGGATTCGGCAAATAGACGCCGAGCAGCAAACAAACCTAACCTCTTTTTCCCGCGACACAATGGGTATAACCGGACATGACGGGGTCACAAACCCGGTCACCTATCTGGATTGACTGTGTGCGCGCGCAACACATTTGATGCGCCGCAGGGGAGGGGAGAGAGATGCACACGCGCGCGCCCGCCTTGGGCTGAGCTTCAGGCGAACCCTCATGATTGGGCGCGGCATGTCCGGGATCAAGGGCTTCGTCAGCTCCCGAATCAGCAACTCCCTTACCACCCATGGCACATGGCTCAGCCAGCCTGGCCTGGGCAGGAAAGCAGCGAAACCCCGCGGAGCATCACTGCCTCTTGGGCAATCAACCCCTCACAAGGAGCTTCTCCTACTCAGGAGAGAAACCTTGTGTTTCTTGTTATACTATTTCCCCTCACGACTTGCATGTATCTTTTCATTCTCGTTGGATGGAGTTTCAATGCTTCAATCAATATCTTCTCTTGTATACCCACCTTTCTTGTTGTCAAATACCCTGTCTATTCCCGTCGGGCGCTTCGGATATGTCTTCTTTTTTTACTCTGGGCATGGGGCTGTGCATCCATCGTGAACCACGGCCTGGTGCCTGGCACAGATGCAATGGATACATAGCAATGGGATGGCCATTCGGCGTCTCCAATTGGACAGTTGTTCACTGAATTAAAAAACTTCATTCATATCATGTCATGTTCTGTCTCATCCACTATTTGCCGTTGAACCGTGCTTCCTCGCTCCCGTGATGCCCTTGTCCACCTCGGCCCAAGCCAAAGCCCTTACCCTTCTCACGATGCCCTGGATGTTCTGACACCTGACCAGGTAGGTCTGCCATATTGGCTTCAAACGTCTCTCCCTCCGCGCTACGTACGGACCGCCCTGTCGCATCGCTAGCCGCAGACGCCCAGCAAGGGTCAGGGATTCTATTTTTTCTACCCAACGGCGTCTTTTCGTTCTCCTCTGCCTTGTCTGAGCCAATGAGAAATTCGTCAACTTCAACTGCAGCCCAAGACGCAGCCTGGACTCGCTGTCTCGCGGACACCCGATCCTAGTCTCCAGGGCCAGCCGCTGACGTCGCGGGCTCCTCTTTGGCTTCAGCGGGGAGGGCAAATTAAGACAGAGAGGCCTGAAGTGGAGAGAGAAAGTCCAGCTAATTCACACGAAAAAACAAACGAAAAATGCCAACTCAACGACGGGGGGACTAAAAGCAAATTTGCTGGTCCAGAGTGGGAATGGGAATGGAGACATTGATCGGTCTCAGAAAACCCTCCTTCTTTTACCCTGACCTCCTGTATTTTGCGTGTGCCTTGTGTGTCTCTCCTCCCCCAGGTTTGGCTTTTGTCCCGCCTTTTCTCCACTTGGACCGAGTTTACTTTTTTGTTGATGCTGGTTTCGGTTTGGATGGTGGATCTTGAGTCAAGTTTTTTCAAGACTTGCTCGCCTCATCTTGAGTTTGACTCTGTCCCTTTCTTTCGTGACTGGCGGTCTAGACTGAGGCAAGTACGGAAACGTTGCAAGTTCATGATATGGCTCTGGCGCATGTCATTGGACAGCTGGTCAAACCATCACCAGGACGATATGCCAATCTACTACTCTCATCACATCAACTTACAAAAGCCAAAACACGCTTGGCGGGGAAGCTTGTCTCCCTCCTTCAAACCCCAACTGCAAGCAAACAGCTGGACTTTCCCCCTCTCGCCAAAAGTCAAAACGTGCATCACATCCTTGGATCCTGTGT
This sequence comes from Fusarium solani, assembly GCF_023522795.1. Lineage (NCBI taxonomy): Eukaryota > Fungi > Ascomycota > Sordariomycetes > Hypocreales > Nectriaceae > Fusarium > Fusarium solani. The sequence continues at coordinate 2,012,547 of NW_027072147.1, read as the reverse complement.
GCAGCAGCTAGAGGGCGATAGAGACCGTTGCCGCGCCGCTGCAAGCCATTGTCACCTAGCCAGGCGCCATCTTTTTTGGGAGAAGCCCTGCTCCGCGCGGAGAGGGGAAAAGCGGCAGCAACCAACAAGCAATACTGCGGTACAGTAGCAGCAGAGAGGTCGAGACGCAGGTCACCTGCACCTCTGTATCCTCAAGCATCAACTCCTCCCCAATCCAAACAGCCATGACCGCGATGACAAAGAAATGGTGGCGTAGAGTCTAAAAGGCCTCACGGGGGCATTTTTGCCGGCATGCAAAAGCAAGCTAGACTGTACTCGTGTAAGCGAGAGGCTTTTTTTTTTCGCACTGGGAATCTCGCAAAAGCCCATTCAGCTGGAGTGGGATTTCGTGAAAGAGGGGGACTCGGCCAGATTGCCGTTATCCTTTCACCTCCTCATCCCCCGGCTCCGGAATCCGAATAGTCAGTCAAGAAGCGGGCGTCGTCCGTGGCGGCGGTGGCTGGCAAGACGGCGCGCCGGAAGACCGAGGCACCGAAGCTACAAGACTGCAACAGTGACATTCATCCAATTCCATGATAGCTGCAATTCTGTCATATGGGCGGTAATCCAAAGCCATCCAAAGCTCTGCCAAGCTTTTCTTGCTTGACCACAGTAGCCCTGATGGATCGCCCTTATGTCATGTTTCGGTTCAATTTCCCTCTCTCTCCCTGTAACCCCTGCCCAGCCGTTTTAACCGCCCCGGTTTATTAACAGAGTAAGGTCAAAACTCGAACCAAAATAGCAGTCAGATACAAGGGTGTGTGTCCCGCAGATACGAATACCAGGCCCTGTGCCGAGGCCACCGTTCATTGGAAAGATTGTGAAGAAATGCTGCTGCCTCTTTTTGCTACGGCTGATGCTGCTGCGCCGTGAATCTTGTGTCTCTTGTCGGAGAGGGTGGTGGGCCGCCGGCCAAGGTGCAGTTGACAAGCCGGGGAGTACGGAGTAAGGTGAGATAAATGCATGTCTCATTTTAAGGATGGGGTTTCAGAGAGCAACGACAGGCAACTCTCATCAGCCAGCCATCCAATGCATTTTACATTTTGAGTTGTGATTTGACTTGTCCCGGTGAAGGCCACCGCCGGCTGTCTCACCGGCCTTGCTCCGAGTCCCCGAGTCGTCCGTCCGTCACGATAAGCGATGCCGAGTCTCTCCACGGTGAATCTCACTTGCCGAACCCCCCCGAGAAATCGACACTCACCACGTCAGTTCTGACGAAAGCTCAAACTTGAGGTTCCGTCTTGCGTAGAACCGTTTCCTTTCCCACCGTAACGGACCCTCCCCGGTGAAGATGCAACCGTGTAATGCACTGCACCTTTTGCGTGCATTAAAATATCCCAGTCTCCCCCAACCACCCCCATCAACCACCCCCGCTCCGACTCTTGTCGGCACAGCACTGCGCGTTGCTTACAACGCTGCATGACGATGTCATAACGGGACGGGCACAGACGCCGGTAGCGTCGATTTGGAAAGAAAAAAGAAAGGGCTAGAGTGTCCATGACGTTAGAGTGAACTAGCTCGAGGGTTCTTCATGTGCAGGGCTTTTTTTCACCTTTCTGACAGCTGTTGACAGCCTCCCTTCTTTTGACGTCAAAAGTCGTGATGTGATGTGATGTCTTGAAAGAGCTCTCAAGTCCTCGAAGGCAGTTTGACAACGTGTTGGAGCATGGATGAGCGGGAGATCATCAAAGAATCGACATGACGACCCAGCGTCTGATCTTCAAACTCTCTGCAACCCGCGATATCGAGGCTCCATCGAAAAGCGTCATATTCTCCGCGTAATTCCCAGTACATGGATGTAAACACACAAACCGTGCATGCGCCAATTTCTCCCGTTGCATCCTCGTGTCTGAATACCCTCATTCCGTCCCTCCCAACACAGGAAGGTCCCTAAAAAAAAAGAGGCCAAGACAAGACCCCTGGTCTCTTGCTCACTCGCTCTCCTCTGTCGTCATCCCGTCCGCTGACCTCATCGTGCAGAAGGAAACCCGTCTACACGCCCCCCTGCGACAAGGCTTGCTTGCTTTACGTTGCATCGACGCGGGAAACAGGGCGGCCGCGGGTGTGGGTTTGCTTTGGTTGGAACCGTTTGTCGACAGGGGGGCCGGTCAGATAAAACGATGAGCTTGAGCTGGTGAGGCGTGCGAGCGAGGCAGGCCGCGTAGGTAGGCGGTGATGAGATGGCAGAGCCGTTTCGTGGTGACGTGGGATAGGTTATATTCGTCCTAGTGCTCAACACACGCCGTCAGACTTGGCGGTCAGCAGCTTATTTGCTATCTCGCTTCTAGAAATGTTCCAATTCGTACACCGATGTCATCTTCATTGCTATTTGACGGTTGAATACACCGGCTGTATCAACCATGTCCTCCAACGCCGTGCTCCGTCATATTCCTACATGTTCCGTCCCATCCCATCCGAGAATTACCATATACCGCGGCTTGCAAGTGACCCTGATCCAACACATGATGCTCATGTCATAACTCGTCCGTGCTTCAACCCTCCATGTTCACATCCGTCTCTTTGCCCAGGTTCTTGAGCAAGAAACTGCGCTTAAAGTACTCATTGGGATGCACCATTGTCTCGAGTTGGTTTTGGGTCATGACACCTTCATCCTTGGCCTTCTTCATCTCTGCCTTGTGCAGGTATTCAAAGACACTGTGATAGTTAGTAAAAGTCCGGACCAAGACTCGTCTGGCAAAGAACGCGTCGAGAAGTTAGATGCTTACCGGTTACACGCCATGTGATACTTTTGCTTGTCCTTATCATCCTTGATACCCTGAATCACAGATCGATCATTCACGCCCATGCTCTGCACCAGCGCTGAGAGGTTCTCCATGCTAAAGTGCCTGTACGGACATCCGTGAGCCTCGCCGGGGCCTGGCGGATGCTCTGTGAGAATCTTTTGGCAACTGAAGGGGCTGTATCCGCCTCCCCTCCGGTTGGAATCACCACCAACGTCGCCATATGTGTGACGAACATTGTACCTGTAATCCTTGTTGAAGGTATCGTCGGTAATCTTGTGGAAGCTGCTCCTCCAGAACATGAGAGACTCCTCCAGGTTGAGTCCAATGCCCTTCAGGAAGAGGCCGTATTGTAGACGACCGTAGTGCTTTAGGTGGGCGTCGCGGCGCAGGGAGCGATGCAGATGGGACATGCAAGCCGGGAAGTGTTGAGAAAGGTTGTCGATGTTGGCGGCGCTGATATGAGCACCAGGCACGGCGGCTGTGTTGGACGAGTACGCCGAGTCTGGAGTGATAAAGTTCTTGGAAAGGTGGTTAAGGATAGGAGTAAGGCGGTCATCTTCATCGAGTCGAGGTAGTGCACGAGCAGTCAACTGCCAAAGTTAGCATTGTATCCAAAAGGTGCGAATAGGCCAACTAACCTCGAGTTGGCGTTCTAGCCGTGAGCTGAACTCCCCAATGACCATACCAGTCTGTTCACGCCCTGGCACGAATGCCTTGCCAGCCTTCAAAAAGACCCTCCGGCTCTCGATCAATTCGGGGACTCGCTCCCAGTCCACCTTGAACCACGAGTCGTCTTCGGCATCCCCTTTCCTGCCGCTATTGAATGCGGCCAACTCGGCAGCGTACTCTCTCCTCTCATCCTCTGTGACGTCCTCGCACCAGTCCAGGCCCAGGGTCTTAACAAAAGCTGATCGTTCGGCAAGATCGTCATCGTTGAGCCGGAGACGGAAAAGCATCGTCTCGACACGAGTGAACCGGCGTCGCAGGTCTTCCGTGGACGCGAAAGCTAGTCGAAGGATAAAGTGGCTGTAGTGATCTTTTTGTCGTTGCGCGAAAATCTTTCCCGAGCCTGAGCTGTTGGCCTCAAGGTTCAGATACTTCTTGAGGATGGGTTTCATGTGCGTGGCCGTCTCGGCGGGGGACTTGTTACGGAACGAGCATGCTTCGAGCTCGGCGAGGACTGCTGGGTGTTAGAGACGAACCAATGTTCTGCAGAGTATAAGGACCTGCCTCGAAGTCTGTCGATAGCCCATTGCTCAAACTGCTCAAGCGTAATGTCTGCCGTGGGAGGGTCCGCGTAAAAGTTGAGGCGATGAGGATAGTCGAGATCCTTGTACTGTGGTGTAGCAAACTGCTTCTTGCGGTAGTCGACGACATTTCGCCTCTTGGGGTCGATTCGGTTAAAGTCTTGCCGCAACATGTTGTCGTCGTCTTCGTCGAGCGTTGCTATGAGGAATGTCACAAGGTGAAATTCTGGCGTGGATGCCAGGGAGATGACGGGGGGAAGCGTAAAGTGGGAGACGCGACTTTACGCGTCTGGCGTCGCGAGGTGGGGCCGTGTTTAAGAGCCTGTGGGCCAATTACCAGGCGCTAAATGCTGCTCTCCAGCGCCCCATCTACTGTGGATCTCGCCTACGGGATCCATCACGGTTCCCCAGGGGACGCGAGCAGGCGGACCATGATCTCTAACTAGAGGGGCTGCTTGGCAAAGCATTGAGATATAGAATACGGGCTGTTGTCCAGAAGTTCATAGAAGGGAGTCATGTTTATCTATAATTAGTCTTGTTTTCGGTGTTCAGTCTCGAAACATCCATCTCTGGGTCCTAGGGGATCATTCAGAAGGTGCCTTAGTGGGCACCTTTTCAGTTGCGTCCTGAGGCGTCCTGAGGCGTCATGACCTCAGCGACAAGCTCACAACTCCATCTCATCGTCACCACATAACTTCTGGGGTTTCAATGCAACAATACTGGTCCTTTCATCAATCTATCTCACAAATGCCACCTCAGCTTCGGAACAGATCAAGGCCGCAGGAACCAGCAACATGGTCATATATGGTTCCTTTCAGAATCCCTCCAGCTGTGCGTGTTTCTACTCCCCTTCCTCCTGCTCAAGGCTTACCATGTATCGCTAGCTATCTGGCCAGACTGATTCCAGCTCGTGTTTACTTTTCAAGCTTCCCCCTGAGATACTTGTACAAATCTCCCAGCATGCCCAGCCCATCGACCGAGTCATGCTTGCGTTGTCCTGTAAGAGGATGCTCGCTGCCTCCAAACTGTTTCATCTACGAGTGCCTGATCACGATCATCACGTCTCCCGCTGGAGCTCAGAACCACCAAATCCCAAGGAAAACAGATGCTCGTGCTCCCTGACGGAGGATTTGCTACAGCGGTTCCGGCCTGTTGATTCTCGGGGTCGGGTGAGTCGCGCCTGGAGCTGGTGTCTCGATTGCAACAGATATCACCCAAAACGAAAGGGATATTGGAGCGACGTTCTGCAGAAGATGAGTACACAGGACTGGACCGACACCGATTATTCACTCTGGGACTCGGGCGTCTACTGGTACAACTCTGGGTACAAAAGACAATGCCCTTCCTGTAGCGGGAGAGAATCGAAGTTGCGCATAGCAGAGATATAGGATAACGATTGACGCAGAGAAGATGATATCCAAGATTTCCCATATTTACTCTATTTGGGTTCTTGGATGCCTCGCGAACCATTCTGCAGTCATTGTCACTCGTCGTCTCACCCATGTGTTTGCAGGGCCCGCATGACTTGGGGCCGATTCCTAAATTCTCTCGGTCGGACCTTCTTCCCCGCTCAAACCCGAGCCTTCAAACCCAGCTCCCATTCTTCCACTTCATTTCATCCAGCTTGCACCAGGAAAGATTACACCATCACAATATTGTTACGTCGGTTTTTTTGAGGCCTAGGGCCATGGTCCTCCTGGTTGAAAGACGACGCGCTTGCAGACCCCTTCCTCCAGCGCCTTTTGTTAGTGCTGGTGGCACAGGCTGAGCCCAGCCATGTCCGACCCCATCGATATCCCTCTCAAGAGAAGCCGCCTCGGAGGGGCGGCTCGTGGGACTCGCCCTTTTCCAGAAGATGAGGGACCGTACATGGGCTATATCGAAATTTTTCAAAAGTATAGAGGCTAGGTTCTCCCAGGGCTTCCTCCTCAATGCTAACAAGTCAGTGGCCACATCTACCAAGCCGTGTCCTCCGGCTCTGGCAAGTATGTCACAGTCGGTTCACGATGCGACATGCCCGCTCTCGCTTTCATAGTTGAGAAGAATAGGGTTACAAAGACGACTACGATAGCCGTGCATGGAAGAGATCTGAAGCGCGCGATTGCACGCGCCATTCCCGAGGTCAAGGTCAAACCATTTGAGCTAGCCCTTGACTTCAACACAGTTGTCAAGCACTATGCTGACTTGAAGGCCGAGGCTGCCTGCTTGTCCATGTGGGAGCCTTATAGCGATACGACCAAGGAAATGGAATTGCTGGTCAACGACCTCCTGTTAGAGCGTGCCCTCTACGATGGCCTCGACCTCGCATCTCTGCGAGAGGAGGGCATTCTCTCCAGCACCCACATCCATGCCATCCGCGAGAGATGCATTGACCTTGGCTTGGCTGATCTGGAGATCTGCCACCGTATCGGCCAATCATCTGAACACCAAAAGGAAGAATACCTGAAAAGCCAGAATTACAGGATTTACCAGCTTGCGATGGAGGGCAACCTTGGTGATCTTGTCGCATTCTGCGAGCCCCTCCTTAGGTCCAGAGAGATCGAGGTGTTTTTCAACTCTGATCTCCTTCGGCAACTCCTCGACAAGGACTTCTTCGATATTTACCAGTATCTGCTGGATCTCATCGATCGCACAAGACCGACGGCAGTGGATGTGCCTGATCCTGACTACCCCGACATAACATACGACCCGTTTTGTGTCGCTATTCGTCTCGGCCATTACCCTACAGTTCAAGCCATGGTGGTTGAAGAAACAACCTTTGAAGGGTACATTGCGGACGACCTTGAAGCGGGCGTTGACCGCGTCTTAACACCGCTCCTGGCTGCAGTCCTATGGAATCGCTCCGATATGATCCAGATGTTCAAACAGTCTCCCATATACTGTGGACGCATGACACAGGCCGTCCACCTTGCCGCCGAGGTGGGGTTGCCGACTATCATGCAGACTCTCAGCGAGACTCCCCAGATGAAGGCTGGGTATGGCCCGATGGTGAACAGGTATCCCCCACAGAGTCTATCGGAAAGGCTTCTTGAGCTGCCACAGCAGGACTTGTCCTGGATCAACTCGTCACCAGTTCCTCTATCACCTATTGGAGATGCGAGTCTATCTAGTATCAGCTACGCGGCGTATAGTTGGGGTCTTGAGGCTCAACCACCATGGGAGAGTTTTGCATCCATTACTGCAACTGACTCTCCCGCGATGGCTACTGCTTCCGTCTTCACGCCTGCCACGTACTCAAGTCTGCCTACCCCAGTCGAAGAAGTCATGAACCCACTTTCAGCCTTCTCTCCCGCTTTGCCGTCACCAACTGGGCTCTGTGTCTCTACGCTCGCCAGTCCGCATAGCTTCGGTCAGATGGATAAGCCGCTACCGATACCTGCATGGCCTAGTGATGTCCCTCTATTCATAGGCCACACCAAGAGCTACAGAAAGCGTCACAAGTCTGGGCGCGCCTCTCTGGTACGGCTTGAACGGCGGTGTCAGATCGTGGGCAGTATCTGCGGTAACTGCATCAACCAACACGAGTATCTAGAGATATCGAGTCGATGTACCGATACTCATAGTGCCTGGAAATTGGGACTCGAGTCTCTTCGCAAGATCATGAATAACCTAGCACCCTGTGGCCTCGCCGAGACTCTCGCCAGCCTCCTGGTGGCGGATGCTCTGGTCTGCCAAATTTCTCAGGAGGAAGTCCTTATATCTCAGTGCGAACCTTTCTTACTCAATTTCTTTGTCTTTTTACTAACACTGTATTCAGATTTGTCGCCGATCTGTGGCGCTGGAAGAGCGGTCTCACTCAAGTTGAAATGGCCTTGTTTGACAAGATTGCTTGCGCTGCTTGGAACATCGACACCATTCCCATCTCAATTTCGAACACTTACAAACCTGGATTTGGCAACATGATAAGGGAGCTCGTCTCTTGTAAAACCTTGGAGCCAACTAGGACAGTGTCGCGTGGCATTCGGTTGGAGTCGATTCAGCGACAGATGAAGACTCACGAGAGACATCCGAGGCGCCTCAAGCGAATTCAAGAAAATAGCACTCCACAAAGCGTCGAGGATTTGCAGGATGATCGGCCTCAATCTCCTGAGCTAGAGGGGTTTTGGAAGACGTCTATCCGCATCGAGGATTTCTTTGATGCGCCAGCTTATCACAAAGACTCAATACTTCCCGAATCATCAGACAGAAAGCCTGTTCATGCCAGCGTGGCCATATTACTTGAATCGGTGGCCTTTACAGTATTTCTCGCAGCAGCATCGTGTAAGTCTCAAGCCCTTCTCTTTCACTGATGACACTAACAATTGGGTAGCGACTCAGCATACCCTGGAAGATGACCAGCCGCAGTCTGTTGCATCGCCACTCTCAGTTGATAACCAATCCCGCGCGATGGTGGAAGAATTTCTTAGCCTGAAGTCTGAGGACGAGTTCTCGTATGATTCCGGCATTGGCATGGACTCACCTGTCAAGAACTCTGTAAGCCGGTACATACTGGAGATGCGGAAGGCTAGTGAGAAGCGGACTCGGCTGCCGTCGATGACCCCCATGACATCGAATTTGGCAAGCCTAGCAGGGTTTCGCTCGCCAACGGACTCCACCATGGCCATTACAAGTTCCATCTCAGGTGCGCCACCGGCGATGACGGCGGCGACTACTGTCTTGCCGCCGGCGGAAACGTTGGATACCTTGGGTTTAGGCGAGACACCGGACGACCTCGACTTCCAAGGCCTTGGTTTCCTTGACTTCCAGGACCCCGAATTTCTGGCTGTTGACCCCCAAGCCTTTGGGAGTTATGACCTTGATTTCCAAGCTCAAACGCAGGAACCTCAGAGCCAGGAGACTCAACATCTGGAGTCTCCTTTGCCGGTCAGCGACTCATCCGCTGCCATGACGCCCCCAACGACCACGACTACGACCAAGAGGAAGCCCAGCTGCCCTCAGTGTGAAAAGACATTTTCGAGTGTGAGCAACCGTAACAAACACATCAGGGAGGGATGTCGGTTTGGAGAAAAGTCGACATATCCTTGCAGCTATCAAACTTTGGGATGCACCAAGTCGCTCAGCTCATACTGGTACCGACAGCGGCATGAGGAGGACCGCTGCAAATACAATCCTTCAAGAGCCCGTCGATGAAAGAGATCGATGGAATAACGATTTATGTAATGATTGGGTATACCCTTGGGCGTTCTAGGAAGATAATTTTGGGGCATCTAGCGCTAGATGCGTTATGAATACACAGCGATTGTGTGTTTTTCTTGTCGATTTTTGGCAATATCTTGGACAGCCGGTACAGCCAAGACGTCAATTCTTTCAATGCGACGCATTCACGTTGGTGGCCTCAATGCAAGAGGCTAGCTTGAGCACTGCCCCGGAACTAAGGACATTGTCCCAAAGCTACTGACAAAAGTTGGGGAGACCTGGGGGTGAGAGACAAGGATCACAATCTGCCTGCAGGTAGGCATTTCGAATTGATACATTTCACAGGCCTTTTTAGCTTTGGATTGGAGCTCTAGCTTCGATTGCCACATGCAAGTGACCTCAAGGTTTCTGTTGCCTGACGCCATCGACGGTCCGAGTCTAGAGCGCCCGCGCGGGAGGAGAACGGGAGCTATGGATTGGATTGGACGGAGGGAGGGGGAGGGAACCTGAAGCTGCGGCGCCTAGAGACGTTGAAGACATGACATGACGCACTGAAAGTCGGCGGGAAAAGACACCAGACAGAGCTTCAAGGAGGGTATGGCACGGAGAAGAACCCTGTCCAGTCTCGTCAAGTCCGTCGGTCGGGTACCAGCTCCGCCATCTCCACCGCGCCATGGCCCATGGGCCTCCACCGAGTCGCCCGCAGTCGGGTCGTGGACGGGCACTTTTGCTGCAGCCGCAGGGGACGTTGGTGCGGAAGGAAATGCGTGACTCGCCATAGGGCTGAATGGCCCAGAGCACGCTATAGCACGGGCGCTGAAACATGTCCTGAGAGATGAGATTGAGGATGGATGGATGGATGGGCCTCTTTCTCGGCAGTCATCCATCATTCATTCCCTCCACTCACCTTGAACATGTAAGACGCGCCAGGGACGGGGACGGAGCGACGGAGCATCAGTACAGCATGTCTAATGTCGGCCCAATGGACAATGCAACTTGGATGTCAACATTGGATCCACGTTGAGTTGTCTCTTGAGATCTGTCGATGCAGATGGACCCAGACTTGCCAGACCCGGCCCAGATGCATTACCTCGCGAGACAACAACAACAACAACAGCAGCAGCAGCAGCAAAAACGGCCCCCACCCCAGCTGATCGTCCTCGTTGTGCCAGGATGGGTCCATCCATCCATGATGGAGGGGCAGTCTGCAGAGAGCCCTTCCGGCTGCCTCGCCGGGCTGAGGCTGGAGGAACAGGGTCCCTGTCTCTAGGCGTCAAGGCGACCAAGCTTATTGGGTCATGGTCGCACTTTTGCTGGGTCATCGAGTCCTTTTTCCTTCATGCTTCCTTCATCCTCGTATTATATGACGTTCCCCCTCCCTCGCCCTTATTCATTCAGCTTCAGACCCGGTAACGGATCCTTCTTGGTGGTCGCAGCAATCCACCTCATCTGATAAGCAGCAACAACAGCTACTCAGCCTTTATAATCCCCTTCTATCCCTGCGCCTTCAAATCCTCTTGCTTACTGAGGGCAATGCTCTAGCCCCCAATGATGTCTTCCTCCACCGTCTTCTCGGCGAGGCGCAGGCCGACTCCGGGAGACTCTGACGATACCGACATGAGCACACCGCGCTCTGCTCCCGGGAAACGGATTCCGAGTTCAGAGTGGGAGAAGAAGAGGCCCATCATCACCCGCCTGTATCAGGAGGAGAAGCGCCCGCTCAAAGAGGTCATGGAGATCCTCCAGCGTGAACACGGCTTCACCGCGACGTGCGTCAACGCCTTCTTTCCTTGCTTGCTTGCTTCTACGTGACCCTCATCGGCCGGGTCTTGCTTGCTATTCTATCCGTACTCACGGTAAATTGCATTGGATTGACTGGCTGACCTCCCTTCCAGCGTCAAGATGTACAAGTCGAGGATATGGAAGTGGGGGCTCGACAAGAAGCTCAAGAGCGACGAGGTCCTGGCCATCCTCATCATCAAGACGGAGCGAGATGCCCAAGGCAAGGCCTCCGAGTTCACCATCCGAGGTCAAAAGGTCGATCTCGACAACATTAATCGCTACATCCGACGGAATCCAGGACTGGTAGCTCGCTTCCGTGCTGGCGAGCTGCCCAACGTCAATACTCACATAGAGGTCAACTGCCGAACACCATCACCCGCCCCGAGCCCGTCATTACCACCGCCTCCGGAGACGCTCCGCGTCGAGCAGGTCCTGGGCCTGTTTAGAAATTACGTCGATGCGTCCTTTTCCAGCGGCGCCTGGAAACACGAACACAACGTCTACTGCGTCAGCCGGAAATCGACGGACCAGGGCGAAGAGCTATTCGAGCGCGTCATAACACTATTTAGCCTCGTCAACCGATCCATGATGCGGTATGACGATGTATCCATCACACAGGTCCTGAGCCCGGCCTTTGAGTCACTCAGGGTGTTGATAGGCTCAGAGAGCCCCATCTTTGTCGTTCGCACAATCTGCCTCGTATGGTACCTCAATCGACATCACCAAAAGGACCTCACCAAGCTCGTCATGAGCTACGTCGCTGGAATGGTGCCCGTCATTCTCGGTCAAAACAACCCAATGTCCCGGATATGGCAGATTCTAGGATCCCAAGAGTTCTCGGAATTCTACGAGCTTGCGACACGACTCTACGCTTCCCTCGTGCCAGACCTGGAGGAACGAATAGGACCAGCAAATTTATTGACTACAACATTATACGGCGACCATATTGACTGTCTGGTCAGCAACAACAAAGAGGCCGAGTCATTAGAAGTGGCCACGCGATATCGAGCAAAGATGGATGCGACTGGGAAACGTCACAGCTGGCTATCCGAGATTGCGATTACCCAAACCACCATCCAGTGCACAGTGAAGAGCGCTGAAGGCAGGAATGACGAGGCCATTCAATGCCTCCAGACCCTCAAAGAATACGACATGGACGATGACCAACAGGCAGTGGTGGACATCCAGCTGGGCAACTACAGCTACCGCATGGGAGACCTTCCCTCTGCTGTCCACTGGTACCGAGAAGCAATGCGACTCCTAGGCACACCCGACGGGGACGAGCGCTTACTCGAGACATGCCTCGCCAACCTAGAGACGGCACTGCACAAGCAGGGGGACCTTGAGGAGGCGCGGCGGTTACATCACTATCGCCTGGGCCGATTATCATCATTCGCAAAGGACTCGAGCACCTTTGCAAGCCTCCCCTACCCAATGGACAAGACCAACGACCAGCCCGAGGTATCTACCGCTTTGCTCAGCCCCCTCGACGGTTCCAGCTGCTCCGGTCAGCAGACCCCTGATTGGTTATGGGGCCAGGGTGACGCGGTACCAAATGGGAGACCTCTAATAAGCTTGACCTGATGCTTGCAGCTTACATAGCTAGCCAGCTCGCTTCGCTTGCGTGGCCCGCTTATTCATCACATATTACAACATGTTGTTTTGAAAGAAATTCATGGATTTTCTTCGACGAGGCGATTTACCCTGTTTTTCTTGTATATACTTGGGGCGGCTGTTGAAGCCGTGACGCGACCACGAACGGATTATTATGTATTACGCCAAGGAAACACGACCATCCCGAACAGGGACGAAGAGAAACACGAAAGGTCAGCAAACACACGGATGAGAGAACAAAAAAGAGAGCGTTGGGGAACCTACACAGCCACAGAGCTGAAAGGAAAATACGGACCAGAGGATCAACATGGCCCCTGCGTGAAGGAGGCTTTGATTCCTCAGCTTTGGACTAAAGAGGCATCATATTGCGGTCCTGTATTTTTTGCCACTTGTTCTCTTGTTTGAAGGAATCGGACCGTTGTCTGCAAGAGAGCGGACAGGAGAGAGATTAGACAGATGCCGTGGTCGAATAATGACTTTGAATTGTCTATTTTGAGATGTGTCGATGGATCCTTTGGTGTCGTGATTCGCCTGACTGACGGAGGATGATCTCCAAAGGTACTCTTCTCATGCAGGTAGAGAGGTGTAGTTGCCGACTGAACACGAGGTTGGTCACCAATTGAGACGACATGTATTTATGCTGCCATCTTGTAAGCCGCACATGCGTCTTGCAGCACGCGACCGTACTGCTGGATGGTCTGAGGTGTTCCTGACGAAGCTGGTCTGTCGGGTCAGGCTTGGAGAGGGGCGTGTGGCCGTGGTACGCGTTCAAGACATAACGGTTATAACCAGGGTAGAAGAGTTATAACCAAGACACGATGGTTATCACTCAGGTATAGCAGTTATAACATAGTCGTGACTGGGCATCAAGACTATAACCTTGGCTTATTAGGTTATAACCCGGACGCGACGGTGATGACCAAGATGCGGTGGTTATTACTAAGATATGGCAGTTATGAAGCATGCTGATAGTAACCTAGCTATCACTGAGGCCTTTGCGATGTTTTATAGCATGGGGGCCAGCGCCAGAATATACTAATAGCTGGATTCTTTGTCAATGTGACCGATGCCCTCTCGAGAGCCGTCATGATACTTCACAACGATGAATGAGACATGGCGCTTATAACCGAAGTGCCGTGGTTATAACCCAAACATTGTAGTTATAACAAAGACGAGACGGTTATGTAGAAGGTGTGGTAGTTACAACCAGGCCTGTTGGTTATAACGAGCGCAAGCACGAGAAGCGTATCGCATTGTACCAAGTTAATTGCCAATAGGATGTTGACGATTGTGCTTTTGCTACTGTGCTCAACAAACTCTCCATCTCTGAGAAGAGAAGCGCCCAGCTCAATAGTATCTTGAGGGCGTGTTACCGTCTCTGCTTGATGGAATCGTCCATCACCCCTTTCCCTGCCCCTTGATTTGACTTGGGGTTGTTCCGAACACACAATTGACCCATCCTTATACATCTCGCAGCGAGTCTCACAAGTAACCTGAAAGTGAGATTGAGCCCAGAGTCTCGATGGCACCTGTATGGCTTAGTCCTCGTTCTTGGATTCCACCATAAGTCAGCCTTGAGATTGAGTCGTGATTGCCGTGAGCTCAGTCGCGTTCCTTCTCATGGAGACGGAGAACGTGTGCAACACAGCAACCAAGAACATCGTCTTTCATTCTCGTCTCAAGGCCGCATCGTAACACCAAATAATTAACTCTTTGCGCTTCCTCTAGAGATCTAACACGGGCGGACTGCCTTGAAACACAGCGTCACGCAGGATGCCCAAAGTAGATCAACTCGCATATCGACCATGCCATCTGTGCAACTACCCAGATACTAATGTCCACTAGACTCAAGGGCTGGTGTAGTATTGTGAGAGTTGATCCTCCTCTCACAGAGACGGAGTGCTGGACATAATAACCATGCATTCGTGGTGCGCAAAAAACAAGCATCATATCAATGCAGTACAGCAACCAGATATGTAGGTACCTACGTATAAATCCATGGCAGGGACGCCAATCCTCGACTCTGGCTCCTTATCGCGATCATTTTATAAGATGGCTGAATCGGTAGAGCCGAGTTCTGTGCCTTGCTGGGGACAATAGGTGTGACAGCTGACGAGAAGTAGTTCGTGGACAGTAAACAGCCTACTTCTTGCGGGATGATGCTGTAGCATATGCACACGGTCTTTATTCCTTATGAGGTGAGCAAACCCAAGCTTTATGTCACGCGAATGGAAACGACAGTCTAGCCCGCCGTCGGGTCACTCAAGCTCATACTTGTAAGCTTGATGGCAGTTCGGAACGGGTCTAGATCGGCTTATTAAACTCGTCAAGTGTGAATGGCACGCTTCCCAAACGGCGACGGCAAGAGACGGATTGCATAAACGAACATCTTGACACTTGTAGCCAGAAGAACTACTGACCCATTTCTAGATGTGCATCAGGACTTGGACGCTGTCACTATTGAGACACGAACTAATCACGGTCATTTCGGGAGCAATGTCTTCTCTAGAGGTAATTGTCACGAGTGAAGCAGGTTTCTGCATGATTAGGTTGCGGAAGGCTGCATGATCACCGTATACTTGCGCATCATATAGTGGAGGCATAGTTAGGAAGCCTGCCATTATCAAGGCTCGGCGCAACCGAAGAGCCCCAATTGATGAGATTGATAAGAAGCCAAGATTGAGATCGAGGTTTATCTGTGGCGGGAGGGTGAGACATTCCATGCTGAGGCTTGCACGTTAGACGCCGCTAATCGAGACCAAGCCGTCCGAGTCACACAAGACGTGATGGCGAGGTTGGGGTTTGTCAATCCGGGATATCAAGCTATTAACAGCAAGATCTCTCGGCCTATCCGGAAGACCAGGATGCGACGCTTTCTAGCTGGACAGTTTACGAGTATCGGCCTAACAGTGTCAGTTACACTTCGAGCCGTCCCATCACCAGCCTCCAGATTAGCCTTTGGCATCGGCGACATGTCAAGACAAGCTAGCCAATGTTTATTCAAGACGGTGCCGACTATCCAAGACAATGTCACGGGGTTTAGCACATGATGCCACCCTTCAGCATGTCTTTTGCCTGAAGTGAGATGTGTGCATCGAAGTGGTGAGCCAATGAAGTCGCCGGATGGGCCATGTGGTCGAGGTAGAGGACAAGATGCAGTGCCCAGCAGGCTTCGAAGGCGCCAAAAAAGAGTTTTCTGCCATGCGGGAAAAGATGGGAAGGGATGAGCGCTCGGTGACGCGAGTGGTTTGGCGGGATCTTGTTTCTTTGTGTTGCAGCGTGAAGCACTTGACGGCCGACCATGCATGCCATGATGCGATCCATACCCCGGCTTCGCTTGGCAGCAGAAGTATTGATTGCCGCTCAAGGCAATAGTCACGATACGGCCCGCGGAGTCCGTATCTGGGCATAAATGAATGTTACTGCCCAATTGGGATTTCCTGCCTGCCAGGGTGAGGTTGTCCCGAGACCCCAGCCGGGACGGGAGTCGGGGAGGCCGGAGGGCCGGAGCGGAAGGCACGGGAGATTGACGGCGATGACATCGGCGGCAGAGACGGCACATGATGATTTCTGTGCCTGGGGGCATCAACGTCATCAACAGCGACCAGTCAGCAAGATTGGAAAAAAAAAAAACAGAGAGTGAAGACGATCGCAGGACGCGCAGGAATGGAGCAGGGAAGCCCGCCGCGGGTGGGCGATTGTAGGGCTCCTAGTGGCCCGCCCTGGTGGGCTTGGGTGCAGCGGCAGTCAGTGGGCTGCGGTGGGGATGGGGAGAGAGGGAGGGGCCGAGATGATGCATTTCTGGCCCAGAGGGACGGGTTTGGGAGGGCAGGGGTTTGAGAGTTGGAGAAAAAAAAAACAAAGGGGGAGAGGGAACAAGGTAGTATTGAGTTGGGGGAACATTCAACTCTAGCTTTGTGAGAGTCCACCAAGACTCTAAGATATTACCTATGATGTTCCCTCTTTGCCGCAGCAACTCGGTTGCATAGCGCTCAGTTTGTGCGTTCCAGATGTGAAGCCGGGCGTGTTTCGCTTGATAATGGATCTGGGACCGGACCCCCAGCAATTGGGCTTCGGGATGCCACAATGGGACAAGGGCCATGGATCGAATGGTTGGATTGGATGGGATGGTTGGATCCATTGGTGGTGCAGGTGCAGGTGTAACGAAGCAAGAGGGCCAAGCAATGGAACCGACGTTACCTGCAACCTACCTTGCCTTGCCTTGCAGGAGATGGACAGACAGACAGACAGTCATAAAGACTCACTCGTTCAACGGGACAAGAAATGACAGTGTTCCGCCCTACCTTGGATGACAACCTTGGCGAAACGAGACCCAAGACTTGTCCCTTGTCCGTGTCTTTGTCGCCGACCGAGTCCATCAGAGTAGAAAGTAGCATTCATGTTGGTCGTCTTTGTGTGTGCGTGCGCATAGCATCCCTCATCGCATGCGCGTGCGGGAAGCTTGATGCCGCCCCATGATGACAAGGTTAATATCTCGAGCCTCTCTCCGTCCCCCCGCGCAACAACGTTTCCATGAATCATTCATTCATTTCCATCGAGAATCAATTAATCGACAGAGTCCTTGGGTCTCGCAGATAAAGACGAAAGAGACACCTCACGCGCCGCCCAAGGAAATTACACCCCGTCCATGCACGGCACAGCGTGACCATCTTTTTTCCTCCTGGCCCTCCTGGGTCTCTCCTTTGGCGCTGCTGCTCTCGCCCATCAACACGCCACGCCCAGCGAAACATACCATCTCGTCTCGGGCCACCTCGTCTCGTAGAGGGACGACCACATCGCAAATTGTCCCTGCACGAGACCATTTCCGCATTACATTCCCCATCGTTGCCCAGTTCTACAGCGCATCGCATCTTCCTTGCCCTGGGGTACCTGACATCCTCCCCCTGGCTTGCTTTTGTTTTGGGGGTGTACCCTTCTGTGAAGCCGTTCACAGCTGAGCAACCACCCGTTTCTCCGCTTTCTCGTTTCCGAACAAATTACTTTAATCTTCTTTCCCTTTCCCTTCCTCTAATTATTCCCTTATCGCACTCAACGCCTCAGGCAGTTTTTCCCACACTCAACGCCAAGTCTTGCTCAAGGTTCGCGTCCAGCACAAACTCAACTTGCCTCTCCCGCTCCTTCCCCCCCCCCCAACCAACCACCAACCGTCTTGGCTCCCTCCAGTCAGGACACAACAACAGCAGCTTGTACGTACAGAAGCCGAGGCAGGTACCATCCTCGCCTCGCCAGGCGTGCAAGGGTACCAAACTATCGAGTCGGACGGCCCCAGTTTTTCCGCCCGCCGTCGCAACTTACAAGGGAAGGAACCACTGAAGGGTCACTAGAGGTCAGTCGCTGGAGGTCATTTGGAAGGAAAGAGTGGACTCGGCATCGTTCCAGGTTCGGGGCACGAAAGACCAGACGGCAAGAGTCACAGCTGGCTGGAGAGAAAAAGGGAAGGACCCGCCCGATAGTGCAGTCGCGCCCTTGCTCCTGCCTACAGCCAGCCAGCCTACTACCTACCTACAGATACTATTGCTACTGCCAGAGTCTAGTCTAACCCAAAGGCTTGGACCCACGATCCCATCTCATCCAACCATCCTTGATCTCTACTCGACCAACGACGTCGATCTTGGCTTCTTCTTCCCCTTTGGCTTCTCCTCTTCTCTCTCTTTCTTCTCCCACCCACTTTCGCTCTCTTCTGAGCGACTGCCACACGGAGCCCGCTTCACATCCTCTCCTCTCACCCTCCAGCCATCCTCTCTTCGATCGATTCGCCTCTCATGTTCGCGTTATAGAAGAGCCCTCGGTCGATTTCTCTTCTCCCTCTCCTTCTTCCCTCCCTCCTTCGTCTCGCCAACCATCGACGTACCCATACGCCACGCCATTCCTTCGCACTTGTGCTCCCTTGGCCCAACACTAGCGGTTTCCTTGTGCCAAGGTACGTCAGTGTAACTGCTCCCGACTGACTGGAGAGGCCTTGATATCAAGACTCGTCACCCCACCTCGACTCAGATAACCGAGTCCATCCTCTGTCCCTAGGTTCCCCTTCTTGGAAAGAGGCTAATCCCGTCACTCACACCATAGTCGGCTTCTCGAAACCTCTCACCCCGACGACGACTGCTTGACTGCGGCCTCGTCTGTCCCGCTTGACCTTTGCCTGGTTCCAAGCGACTCCGACGACCCGACGCCCACCGCGGAGCCATGAACACGCCCTACGCCCCCCGAAATACGACGGCCCTGCCCATCGACACCAACAACCGCGACTCTTCAGACAACTCGCATCGGGGCCGTGATGCCTTGAGGTCTCGCCCTATCCCCGTTCCCGTCTCTGCTCCCGCTCCCGCTGCCGCCTCCCTTGCGCCCGCCTCCCGTCGTCACGACCACGCATATGCCGTGCTGTCCACTAGTCCTTTGGCTTCCTTTACGCTCCCAGATGTATCTGTCACAACGCCGCCTCTCGCCCACTTCCGTGCCAATACAATAGCGCCATCTCCCCCGATCCAGCAGGGCGAACTGCCGCCCCCTCAGCTCGCTGCCTTGACTCCAGACTTCTCTTCACCCGCTGCCAGACGCTCTCATAGTCCTCTGGGATCACTACGCATCTCAACAGACTTTCCTGCTTTTCCTTCAACCCCAACCAGACGCGAATCTTTCAATGGCAACGGTAGCTCGTCCTCGCGTGGTTCTTTGACGCTGAACCACAGGGCTTCGGCCAGTAGCTTGCGCCCCATCTCAAGAACACCGAGCCTCAAACAGGCCTTGGCCAATAGTATCGGCACCGCCAGTGGGACCAGCAGCTTGGTTCCCAGCCCTATTATATCTGCCATGGGCGACGTCACTCCGCTCCCGAGTCCCCTGATGTCGGGCGACTCCCCTGGACCCTGGAAGAGGCTGAGCGCGGGTTCTGCGTCACCTCCGCAGCTCCGCCTCAAAAGTGTCGGAGAAGGCTCTGTCCTCGTCACCAGCAACGGCGAATCCATCGACGCCGCCCTTGCCAACGGCGCCAAGCGTAAAATCTACTCGACTCTTGAGCCCGGTGAGCATGTACCGACACAGACCACGACCAGCCAACCCCGACACCCTCATACTCGAAACCGAAGTGTCAGTGAATACATCCCTGACCCTATGGGTATCCCCAAGAGACAAATTTCTGTATCTGGAACCCACCCTAAGATTGAAGCTTCGGAACATCCTCTTGAACCTCATATCCGCCGAGAGCTCAACCTCGCCCAGTCTCGTGGCCTCACACCTTCTGTTGCTCAACCACCCACTCCTCCCCCGAGCGAGTCCTCGCGAGACTCTGCCGATGGCACCAGCAAGCCTAAAGGGCCCAGTTTCGAATACTTCGAGGCCTTTGGGCGTCAGGATAGGAAGCGTCGTCGATGGAGGGCTGTACGACTACTTGGCCAAGGAACCTTTAGTAGGGTCATGTTGGCCACAAGTCAGATAGAACCTGACGAGGATTCTCCCGAAGTCGACCATGGACGGCTTACACCGAAACCCGAGCAGAGCCTTGACCGCAAGACACTAGTTGCTGTCAAGGTGTGTGAGCATGGGCCCAAGGGCGGCGCCAGCGAAGAGCGGGTTGAGATGAGCCTGAAGCGGGAGCTCGAGATTATGCAATCGATCCACCATCCCTCTCTGGTCGACCTCAAGGCTTGGAGCATTGAACCTACGCGGGCAATTCTCGTCTTGAGCTACTGCCCTGGAGGCGATCTCTTTGATGTTGCGACCACCCATCGCTCCGTCCTCAAGGAACCGCTGATGCGGAGAATCTTTGCCGAGTTGGTTGGCGCTGTGAGCTATCTTCACGAAAGGAGAATTGTGCACAGAGATATCAAGCTCGAGAGTAGGTTCCCCAACCCATGATATGAGATGCAATGACCAAAACTCACATACTTCCAGATGTGCTTGTGAACCTCACTCCTTCTGAACTCGCAGATCCATCAATTGACTGGGCGACTTATCCTCACTCAGTTGTCATCCTAACCGATCTGGGCCTCTCACGACGTATTGCCGACGATGAGAAGCTCGAAACCCGATGCGGATCCGACGACTACGCAGCACCCGAAGTTATCATGGGCCAGCCCTACGACGGGCGAGCAACTGATGCTTGGTCCCTCGGAGTACTGCTCTACGCTCTCCTCGAGGCTCGACTACCCTTTGATCCCCATCCAGGTATGAGTGACGCGCACCGCATGCGCAGCCGCACCAGCCACCGCATCGCCAGGGTTGAGTGGCGATGGGTGGAGTACGCTGGAGACGACACTGACCACGATGGTGACGAGGCCAAGTTCAAGGAGAAGGGTCTCTTGGGCGCTATGGAGATTACGGAAGGATTGTTGAAGCGAGCGAGGGGCCGATGGACCGTCGAAAAGGTGGCTAAGACGGCCTGGGTTCAGGACGCGATCAAGGTGGAAGGCGGATTGCGGTTCAGGGAAGAGAAAGACGGCGAAGAAGTGGCCTAACTGAACCCGAATCGCTCCTCCACACCAATATCGACGTTGTTGTTAACCTCGATAGCCCTCGACTTTCGCTTCGACTTCTAACCGTTCTACTCACTTCATACACCCCTTCTTTGTCGAGTTGACCGTTGCTATGAGCCGGATTCTCTCGCTTTTACACTTGACTTGCAACTTGTTTCGAAACACCTTACACGAAAGACCAAAGACGAAAGATGTGGAAGAGGTTCCATGGATCCCGGAATTGGTACGACAGCCGCCTCCAGCAACGAAGACACGGCGGCAAACACGGGGTTTCTTTGTCAATGAATACACGACGGGACAAGGGGACACGGAATAACGGATAACCGGGGAAAGATAACGTAGCGGCAAAGGACTGGGATACGGTGTTGCCGGTTGGTTTGGTTCGATTTGGTTCATGCATGCATGGGTTACTTGTGATTACGGTTTGATTTGATTCGGTTTGTGCTCGTGTAGTTTTAGCTTGTTGCTGCGCTCCCTTCCCTTCCTTTCTTCCTCCTTCTCACTTCTTTTTCTTGTGTGGCTACTTACTTCCTTCGTTTCTTCTCCTTTTCTTGTTCACATCAACTCGTATCATACCACACGTAAGCTTCTGGGAGTAGAAAAAGGTTATACCAAAAATGGATAGACAAGGTGTTTGAGCTTCTTTCATATCTGTTTTATATGTTCAGGCTGCATGTCGGCTTTTCATTCATATGTTTCTTTTTATTCTCTTGTCTTCTTTTTTGCTCCCTTCACTTCTACACATCCCCCGTTCTTCTCTTCTCTAACTTCTTTCGCTTCTACAGCCTTTTGGGGGAAGGCTCACTTGTTATTCGATGCATGTTCTCTGGCCTAGGTTTGGGGGGTTTTGGGTGGGTTGCTATGATTGGAGATGTTGATGCTTGGTGTATGCTGTATGCTATATGCCGTGTAGGATATCGTGAAATCGATCAAGATGCCAGAAGATGTCCCATTCATTGACTGAACAGACTTTCAGACGAGTCATGATTAGGGATCTGCAATGTGGTATTTGTCTGAGTCGATGGCACTGCCTCGCAACCAACCTTAATTCGACCTCGAGATGGCTGGGCGGATTGGTTGTTGGCTCACTCGCATTTCGAGTTAACAGTGTCGATCTCTTTGATAACCAACCAACTGGAGGTGCCAAGCGGTGAGTCGCGAGTTGTGCTTGATTGGCCTCGTTGGCCTCGGAATCCCACGCCTCGACCGCTCTCGTCAGCAAACCAAACTCAACTGCCGAGATCACACTATCGAGCACAGCACAATATGTATGTCAGAGCGGGCTTACAATAGAAAAAGAAAAGGAACGGACCTGCAGCAATCGTCAGCCGGAGTGATGTCACAAAAGATATATCCCGATCCGAAGACCGGCCATGTCTCAGCTCGCCCGCCTGCCGGTCTGGCAGTGCAGCGAGTGTGGGCTGTGGCTGGCCTCATCTGCTCATCTCAGCCTTGGCGGAACTGGCCAACGACAAGTCTCCTCCTTCACATGACGCAGCTGCAAGAGCCGCCTGTGGCGCTCGGGAATCTGACGAGCTGATGAGCCCACTGAAATGACGAGTTGCCGCTCTGTCAAAGGGGGAACGGAACTGCGGCGCCATCTCCGCGGTTCAGAGGGCAGAGAGGCAGGGCAGGGGTTGCCGGCATCAGAGCTGCTGCTTGTGACATGGACCTCTCTACTGAGACAGGAAAACGGCGCCATCCATGGGGCAGTGACCTGAATCGGCGGCGGCACATGGAGCTTTATCCAGCGGCATTGCATAGCATCCGCCTCATGTTGGTACTCAGCTCAGCATGGATAAGACAAAGGGCATTCATTGTCTTGCAGCGTCCGTCGGTATTTATGGCCGCTATTCTATCGTCGATTCGGCCGCTCACTCGGCCGAGTCTCGCCCCGGGACCTGACCGTTGTTGGATCAGGGGTTTGGCCCAAGGGTGGGTTGTTGGCAGCGATCATGGAACGTTCCATTCTGATAACGTGGGAACAACCTTAACAACCTGCCTACCCAAGCGCGCAGTCAGCTGTGATTTGCTGCAGCCCCCCCGTCGCTCGCTTATCATGTCTGTAGGTATTTCTCATTTGGGGAGGACGTTGTGCTCGTAATCGTAGAGTTCGTGTTGACATATGTAGGGCATCCGTCGATTAGGCCGCCGGCCGTCTCAGGTTTGGAACTAGTAGACCAGACCATGGACAATGCCCATGGGCTTCGGTCTGCTCGGAGCCCATTGCCCTATTCGAACGGCAATTCTCTACTTCATCTCAACCCCAAGTGAAGCCAAAAGACACTTGGACCATCGGCGAGAGCCGGCTTGGTTACAGGGCAGAGTCAAGAAAGAGCCGGGTCTCACAAAACCCCCACATGGCTCTGTCCATTCTGTGATCCAGCCGCTGGGCTCCTTGGCAGCTGCTCGCTCGTAAATGTCATGTTGACATGGGAAGAGAAAGGTTAATAACTCTAACCCGCCGTTTGCGCCTAGCTCTGCTCCATGAATAGAAGCAGCCATCATAGCAGCCCTGCTATTGCGGAAGAGCCGACTCAACTTCTTCCATCACAAGCAGCCGACGCCAGTGACGGACCACGGACGACAAGACCGAGGCGTGGCCTCAGAAACAGCCGGTCGACATAGCGTGGCGGCGCCACGGCCGAACGCCTCTCAAGCAGCGGGGGATCAGCGACGTCCAACAGAGTTTCTCAGCCCCAATCCAATGGCCATCCCCTGTTGACGATGCCATGCCATGCCGTGCGTGTCGTGCAATGCCATGCCATGCCGTGGCTTCAGAAGCCCGTCAGCTCTAGCATCCTCTCTCAGGTCATCAATGCCCTGCCTGCCCTGCCTGTGCCTGCCCCGTGTTCTTTGACGGGCGCGGCGTTCGGCTGCATCGGGAGTCGAGTCTTGGGTTCGTCGGTGGCGCTCACGGCTAATGCTCCCAAGGACGGGACAAGCCAGCGCGAAAGCTTCTGGAAATCGCAGAGAGCAGTCTTTCTGCCTTCTGGCGGCGAGCCCTCGTCTTGGTCTGCAGCCTTCTTGCAGCAACAAGACGGCGCTGGAATGCAGGCTCGCCCCCTCGGCAGATTTCCCTGCTCGCCCGACGGCTCCAGGGGCTGTTCTCTGCTCGTCATGATTGGCGCTTCTCGACGTGGGTGGTGGCTCCGTCAAATACACCTTCTGCTTCAGGCAACATGGTCGCATGCTCTCACAAGCCCACCCCTGAAAGCTGTTCTCTCACTGGTCCAGCTCGAGAGCCGGCCATCGACACCATGGATGGCGTTGCCGTCCTGGTGTGGCCTTGTCGGCCCTTCTTTTTCTGTGCTGAATCGCTCACCCGTCCATTCATGCTTCTCAGCGCGCCGTCTCTCTCTCTTTCTGCACAGCCCTTTGACTTGCGTCCAAGGCCAACCGCAGCTCTGTCTGCCTCTCTCTCTCTCTCTTGTGATCCTCGTGTGCCGTGTCCGTGCCTGAGCCTGAGCCTCGGGCACCCCCAATCTTAACCGCAGAGGCCCCCCCGGGCTCCTGGCCCTGGGATACGTCCTCTTATCTCCCTCGACCACCCCGCGGGCGACGCTCCAGACTCCTGTAGACAGCAGATTGGCTTGCCCTTCTGGGAAACTTAGGCGAAGGAACTTTTGCTGGCCCTCTCTCACGCGCATCGCTTGGCGTTCTGTCCGTCGTCTCTCCCCGTCTTCCCTCTGGCCCTCGTCGCATTGACGGCCCTATCATAGCACCGCCCATATCTTGTCTCTGCTGCTTCTTGCTGGTGCGTCAAGTCTGGGGAACGATAACGTTAGCAAGCCCTGGCCGTTTTCCCTTGCTGTTACCGTCCTACCGTCGCCGCAGAGAGCAAACCCCCCCAGTCCAGTCCAGCCCAGTCCACTCCCCAGCCCGAACCCAGACCCGCTCGCTGCTTGTCCCTGTTCGCGCTTGGTGTTGGTGCTGGTCCTGCTGCTGCGCTGCTGCTCGCTCGGTCGTGCGTGCTGGTTGCTGGCTGGTGCTGTGCTGCCGCTGCTTGTTACTCTCTCTCCTTCTCGCCCTCTCCCACTCGCTCTCTCTTTATTATTATACGTACCTTTAATCATGGGCGCTTCTGCCCGCCTATCCATCCTCCCGCTCTTCGACCACCAACTGAGCTCCATCGCTCGCCACCTTGACGAGTGATGAATCCTCGCATTGGCGACTGAGGACCCAGCCGAGGCTTTCCACTCGCCTCAGCCCGTCACTGACTGCTCTTGAGCCAGCGGTACGGGCATCTCTTGTCCGCCCTGCGCGCCCCCAGGCGAACATGTTCAATCAACCACCCGGCGGGCCTCGTGCTTCCGACTCCAACGGGCAACCCTCTTATGGCTTCACCGATCAAGCCTGGCCAAGGTATGGCCTCGCCAACAACTCGGCTTCCTTCTCGACCGACCATTCCCAGTCCATCTATGCCTCAGACCGGCAATATGGCGACTCCTCTGGCATGGACTGGGCGCCGACCCCAACCGACTATCAGACGCGCTTTCAACACCAAGACGCTGTAGCCGAAAATGTCGAACTCGACAACATGAGTCCTCAAGCCGGAGGCGGCGTTGGTCGTCTTGTCGCGCATTTCGAGAACAAAGGCTTTGCGCCGCCGCTTCCTCCAAGACCATCCAACACGATATCAAGTCCAGTCAACCAAGAGCCGTCTGTTTCGTCGCCGTTCGGTACCTTCAGCGTCGCATCTCCCATCCTCACAAGCCCTCTCGCCAGTCCCTCCGAACCCAACTATGGGCTTCTGGGTGACCAGTCGAGGGTCACCAGCCCGATTGCTAGCCCACCTCCCATAGCATTTGGCGGATATCATGATTTGTCGGTATCCAATCCAGGCGTTGGTTCCTCATCCGGACACTTTGGAAGTATGAATAGCTTCATGGTCAACAACAGAGTAGCCACCCCCATGGAAACCTCCATGGTTGCGTCGCCCATGGTGGCAACCCCCATCATGAATAACCCCAAAGTCGCCTCTCCGAGCCCGGCTGCTCCAGGTGTGCCAGGCACTCCTGGGTTTGCCATTTGGCGACCGCCTGTGCCAATGACTCCCAAACCTACCATGGATCAATTCCAAGGTACCAGTAGTTCCTCCACTTCCGGTGGCTATTTCGCAAAACCTCCCATCCCCTCAACTCCTAAACCAGTCATGAATGCTGGAAGCCAGCTCGTCTTGGATTTCAACTCCAACTCTGGCTCCATTGCAAAGGGTAAGGCTCCAATGAGACCTCCCGCAAAACCAAGACACCCAGTTCGACAACCATCACGATCACAAATATCCACACCGGCAGCCTTCAGCCCTGCTATCAAACGTGAACCTTCAACACCACATTTATCTCAAGCTTCTCCTGCGCCACATACACTGGCGGTATGTCTCTCACTTGTTTTCCCCTGGGCTAATCATCATGCTAATGGCCATTGTCAGAGTGAACGCAGAAGTTCAGTATCCCAAAGAGCACAAACGGGGAGTCGGCCTTCGAGGGAGCAGGTCCCTGCCGAGGCCTGGGAGTCGTTCAAGAACACAATTCGAACCCTCTACCTCGATGAACGGAAGCCGCTCAAGGAGGTCATGTCCATCATGGCTGACAAGTACGGCTTTCAGGCAACGTAAGTTTCGCTCCTAGGCTATATGATCATTTCTCACCCTCCACAGCCCCAAGATGTACAAGACTCGATTCTCACAGTGGGGTTTCGTCAAAAACAACACCGAGGAGGAGGTTAAGCGTCTTCTGTCGAAGAAATTTCAACGAGATGCCGAGGGAAAAGTATCCGAGTTTGTTCGCAACGGAAAGGTCGTCAACCTGGGCACGTACCTGAAGAGAAAAGGCGTCACCGAGTACGACTTGATCGATTTCGAGTTGCCTGCCGAGCTCCCAGCTCACATCCGATGCCGAACTCCGACTCCTCCGCCTGCACCAGGATACCTCCAGTCCCCCGATCTGCTCCGGGCGCAGGAGACTATCATCAGCAACATGAGGAAGGCCTTTTTGCAGTGTCGGCAATTTGAAGTGGAAACCGATGCTCAGGTTGGATGGCAGACCATCATGGTGTGGGGAGCAGGATCCAGCGATCTTTTGCTCGAGGCAAACCACAACTTCGAAATGAGGGACACTGACCAGGGCGGACATTTCCTTATGAAGGCCTTCAAGCAGCTCGAAGTCGATTTGAAGAAGCTGTCGCCCCAAGGAATCCAGGAGCTGCTTCTTGGAATGGTGCGTCGTGATCCCGGCATGATGACGGCCTTGTGCAAGTATCTGGCGGCATACTCGACAACCAACTTTGAGCGGTCACATCCTCTGCGACAAATCTTTGCCTGTTTATATGAGGTTCAGCAAAAACATGGCCCGGGGACACTCTCAGACCTTTTATGGGCCAGCATCCCCACCATTGCGGAAGAATTGGAGGCCATCTATGGGCGGAAGCACCCATATGTCGCTCGAACGTGGACCGATTTAGCGACATTCTATAACCACGCGAACCCTGAGCGATTGGAGAAGTTGGTGGCAGAACTTCGACTTCTGCAGCGGCAAATGGAACACCGACAGGGCGCAAACAGCGTTGAGGTCTTCGTGTTGCGATATACCATCGTGCAACTAATGGTTGCTGCACACCCCAATCAGATGCCACGAAGCAAACGACCATCGACCTATGGCATCATGCGCGAGGAATGGGACTCATATTCCCTGTTCGAGGTCAACAGCCCAACGTCTTTTGTTATCACAGTCCCGTCAAGGTCGATCCCTGGACAAAGCGATGCCGACGAAGATATGACTCTGGAGTTCGGCTTCTCGAGGAGCATGTGGGCGTGCGAGTCATTCCATACTTCGAGGAGGACTTTCACACGACGGAACACGCCCCGGAGCACATGCCACAACAGCCCCAACAACAGCAGCAGCAACAACAACCGCAGCACCATCATCATCAACAGCAGCAACAACAACAACGTGCGCCGCAGCTGCAGGCGCAGGACTCGTGGGCGGCCGCAATGGAGCAGCAAATGGGGGGCAACAAGTGGTCGTTCATCTGAGCAGGATCTCTGGTCGACCATTATTAGTTCTCGCTGGCTCAGCAAGCCCCAGCCTGCCATGTGCCCGCCCCGACGACACCGGCCTCTTTGAAAGACGTGGACGACGAACATGTCATCGACGACTGAATGACGTACCTAGTAAACGTTCCTCCGAGACGATGCAAATGCCCCATATGCAGTCTCACCGACCCCGTATACACAGCCTGGAGTCTGGCACCAGCATATATTTCTTTGCGGCTTGTTTTTTTCTCGGCGTTTCCGGATCGTTGCCCGTTGCGGCTGGACGATGGAATCTTGGACATTCTCGTATTATTTTTTCTTGCATTATCCCCCATGTATATTAGGAACCACGCGAGGCCATGCATTGGACGAAATTCGGGGTTGAACTGGCGGAGTTGAGGTGACGGAGCATCAAGAGGGAGAGGGATGAAGAAGGGAGAAAAGGAGATTATTGAAAGAGGCGCGATAGGGAAGGCAAGGCGGTCATGGGAAGGAAGGAAGGAAGGAACTGGAGGACATTTGATTTTTACATCTTTTTTTATAATCCCTCCATCGACGAGGGAAGGCGATACCCAAAAACCCCTTCAACCTACAGACCTCGAGATAGGCGCATCCTGCAGCGAGAAAAGAGAGGGAAAATCTTTACTCGTGAGGCAGGCAAATTTTAGAAAGAGAAATACCAACAAAACATTCTAAACTTGGGACTCTACCCATTTGTGAGCAATCCTTCTATGAGATGTTGAAAGTCTTAATATGATGAGACACAATTAGCTGTAAACAGTGTTGTATGTTGAGGATGCAGAGATCCCGTTACCCGAGATATCCCCGGCGCAAAACTCAACTTCCAGAAATTCGTATCATGACAAACAGTTGCTCTCCAGCTGTAAGCTTCAATCTCCCACAATGCGCCTCGCTGGTCCCTCAGTCCTAAGAGGACGGCTTTGTATGCCTTTCTGTCGTTTCTACTCATCATCCCGTACAATTCAAGGTCCAAACACCGCTAATCCAACCCCCAAGACTCCATCATGCTAACTCTCCTCCAGAAAATGACGTCCTCTTTCTACGACAGCAGGGCAAAAGAGCCCCCAAATGGCACCTTACCGCTCCTCTCCGCGCCGACTCTCGAATACGTCTCTCCTACGGTGGCTCTGTCAACTCGTCCGACCTCATTGGCCGCAGTGTGCTCGATACAGTAGTGGACAGCTCGGGCCGCAGCGTCGTGCTGCATGAGCCGTCCATGGCATCCTATATCATCAACAGCGCGCGGTATGCCACGCCGGTACAAGCCCACTGGTATCAATTGGTCTTGAACTATGGCTAACTTTGGCCTTTACCTTCTAGATCTATCCCCATGATGCAAACATCATCGTCTCGCTCCTTGACTTGAACATCTCTCGTCCTGGCGAGGAGGAGTATGACACCGACCAGACGCCTCCGCCGTTCGAGATATTCGAGGCTGGAACGGGCATGGGCAGTCTAACGCTGCATCTTGCTCGGGCTCTTCATGCTGGAAACCCAACCGTGCCTCCCAGCTTGCGCAACGCCCTCTGCAGTGCCCGGTATAAAAGAGACGAATTCGGCCTCGACCTCTCCCCCGAGGTCTCAGCCGAGTACGAAACCTACCGTAAGAATCGCCGTGCTATACTACACACTCTCGATCGCAACCATAAGCACTCGCGAGCGGCGCATAGCCTCATTCGCCAATTCCGCCGTGCACTCTATTTCCCCACCGTCGACTTCCACATCGGCTCCATCGACGAATACATCTCTTCTCGACTTGCTCAGACAGACAACGAGCCCTTCCTCTCCCATGCCATTCTCGACCTCCCCTCGGCGCACGACCACGCCGGCCCCGTCATCCAGGCCCTCCAGCCCAACGGCCTGCTCATCATCTTCACTCCGTCCATCAGCCAGATCGCCGACTTCCAAGCCTGGATACTCCGTTCAGGACAGCCCATACGTCCAGAGAGGGTCATTGAGCTGCCTGTCTCCACCACGGCTGATGGTGTACGTGACACTGGTGGCGGCAAGGAGTGGGATGTCAAGACAGTCATTCCCAAGGATCAGCCTGACGGTTCCCCTGTGCAAGTCATGCGACCCAGAGTTGGTGATCGCATAGCCGGCGGTGGGTTCGTTGCTGTGATGCGTCGATGGCCCGCTGGGCAGGTGCCGTCTGAAGCTCAGTCCTTGGGCGATGAGGCTGTCTCTGAGCTGGATGAGCTCACCGGGACCGATGAGGTGCCCAAGAATGAGAAGCCATCGGAGAGCTCATAGACCTCCAAATGGCCTCCCACTTGCCCCGAACGTAACTCTCCCATGTAACCATTCTTGTATATTACACGAAAATCTGTATGATAGCTACACTCAAGGATAGACATGTAGAAACGCCCACGGACATGACATCAATAGAGTAGACGAATTCATGAAGAATCAAACAAACATCGCTTGCTATTTCGTTCTCGCTTATCCCCAAAACATGAAGGGTATCTCTATGCACATGCTAAATAAAACATCAAGTCATATCCTCCCCGAAAGTCATCATCAAGATTTCGTCACATCATCCTTTTCCGAAGTACCTAACTTTGCACTCCAATTCTCCCCAAACTTGCTGTTCGGCGGCGGAGACCTAGAAGTGCAATGTCCAGCATTGCCCCCTATTAATTCCATGCCAGAAAGCCATTCATCATATGAAGAAAAGAAAAGAAATACCAATGCATCCAGTGCGTGGTCACTCCGACCTGCGGCACCGAACATTAGACGAGTAAGAAATGCAACGATAGTGGAGTGTCTCGCGTATATGTGAAGCGAGACACTGAGCATGCGTGGGGTGGTCAAGTTTCAAGGTGTTGCTGACCTTGCTTGACCGAGTGAGAGTTGAGATAATGTTGTACATCCCACGCATGGGGTTCTGTAGTTGGGGCTCGCGCCCGTTGATAATCTTCCGTCATGATGTATACCTGCCCAATGCAATGACAGAAAGGAAAATATAAAGGAGTGTGGGTTAATCAAACACTGGTGATGCGTTCCAGGGGAGCTCGGGCACAGCAGACCATGAGCTTCAAGCTCGTTCCAAGCTCCTCGCACTCGGACAGTAAATGCCTGTCACTCCAGATGCTTCTTCCCGAGGGGTTCTCCGCTGCATTCTCGTAGCAACGTGTGTACCACCAACGGCCAACACGGCTAACCATCTTGGTGATGCCCTCGTCCGCCAAGGGGCTGTTGTCGCTCATCATCTCAGAGAGGCTCGGCTGATCCTTCTTCTTGCTAGCGACAGTCTTGCCTTTCCCCTCGTTCGGACGAGTAACGGGGCTGGCAACAGGCACACCAACACGCGCAGCTTTGATGGTGGTGAAACCAGCCTTGCCCAAAAGACGCAGAATGAGATCCGCGGTCGAGCCGAGACTCGTATCCGGGGTCTTCTCGTTGATCCTCTCCTTGAGTCGGCGTACCGTGCGACGACCTCGATTTCCCATATTGTTCAGGTCAACATCGAGAATGGAGAGCTCGATGTAACCACCAGGCTTCAGCACACGGCGAGCTTCTGTAAGAATGCTGCGATAGTATGCCTCCGGTGCCGCTACAGGGAACCGGTAGACAACCGCCGTGAAGCTGTGGGGGGCAAAGGGAAACTTGTCGAGGTGAGACATGTACTGGATCTGGTGGTGGTTTGGTGGGCTAAGAGGGAAGCTTGAGGACGAGCTCTTGAGCTCTGGAGGCAAAGGAGCCCGAGGGGATAGATTGAAGAAGGTGGCAGCTGGATAAGTTTCGGCAGCGTAAAAGGACCAGTCATCGTTACCGAGGCCATCAATCACCAAGATGGAGTGTCGCTTCAGAGAGCCCTCGACTGGAACGAGCTCATGGCGAACATCGCTAAAGAGCACATGTCCAAAGGTGAGCCACTTGCTGACCGTCATTGAACCAACGCGGAGGTTGACTTGCGCAAGTGGGGAGCCATCCTCAGAGGAACAGCTGCCGTTCGACCGTCTTGTACCGGAAGATGACTGGCTGCTTCGCCGCGACCCTTCAACCGCCTTGACGACCTCGGTGCTCTTGTTACGGTCTCCGTAGCCCGAAACAAACTCAGAGACCGAAAAGGAAGCTGTGGGGCTTGGGTGAGGTTGGAAAGCAGCTTTGAGTCTCTCTGTCATATCAGCACTGCAGGTGCTAGAAATTGTTGTCGCCTTTGACAGCCTATCTGCCTTTCGATCGTCGAGGACAATGGTGGGGGATTCCAGAGGCTTCCCCTTGTTGGATAGCTTCGACTGATACCTCTCAAGATGGAAAGGAACCCCCTTTGATGAAGTAGCTGAGGGCAGTCCCTTGGCAGCGTCCTCGCCAAGAAGATCATCATACTCATCCCAGACCTCATCCTCTGCTGGGGGGTCATTGGGTTGGGGAATGATGGCAGTAGAGCCAGCGAATGACAGGAGCCCAGAGCAGCTCGAGCTAGAAGTTCCGATTGTCCCTTCAGAGCCCTTCCTAGGTGAAAAGGCTAGGAATTCCTTTTCAACCCGGCTAATTCCTGGGGACATTCCAGGGATCGAGCCCTGCGACGAGGTTTTGTTGGTGCTTCCTATCGTCGAGCCTTCCATGGTAAGTTCGGGGACAGGAGTTGATGGCTTGGGGGGTGTTGGGCCCTTGGCGATCGAGTCGACGTCAGGAACCTCGAGATTCGGAGGATCCAATTGCAAGCTGGCTCTGAAAGGTCGAGAAAAGCTCTTGGGGGAGGCAGTATTCTCAGTCCGGTTGCTCACCACCTTGGGGATCCTACCGACCTGGGGAAGCCTGCTGCGTCGGCCCGTAGTGGTACTTGATGGTGTTGGTTGAACAATGGGTACCTTCACAGTTTGCTGAGCAGGAGGTGATCGGACCTTGGCTTTGGCCTTGGGCTCGAGGCTTCTCCTCCGCGCCTGCTGAGCAGGTCGTGTCAAAGAACTCGTGGACGAGCGCACCTCAGGTGTTTCTTGGGGAGGTTCGGGAGTTCCACCAAGACTGGGCGACTTCCCATAAACTTCGGCGTACCTCAAGACTTCTTGAACGTCCATAGGCTCGCTGTCGTCTTGCTCAGACGAGTCCATCATAGCATAGAAGGGCATAGGCTTCTTCTCAACAATCTTGACTGTGGCAGCAACCTTCTCGTTCTGCTTGGGAACCTGCTGGCTACTCGTTGACCTTCCAAACAAGTTCCACTTCCGAGGCGAGCGTGGTCTCTTGACGAGCTTCTTGGGAGCAGGGTGGGCTGGTCTCGCCTCGCGAGAAATCTCGCGTTGCAACTCAAAGTGGGAGTCGTCTGACATGACACTGGTATCAAAGCTCGTCATAGGTGATGTGGTAGTGCCAGATGTGTTGATAGGATGGGGAAGTCTCAAAGGATCCTCAGGCGAGGACCGGAGACGCTGGACAGACCTCCGAAAAGCAATAGTCGAGTTCATTGTAACAACGTCAGACTCACTGCTCTCGGAGGGTCGGCGAGGGCTGAAGGCAGGATGGGGAGTGCGTGACATAGGTGATGGCCATAAGGTGTGCCGAGAGTTTTTGCGGGCATGTGAACTTCCAGGCTTGGGCAGATCACTACTCAGACTCTGAGAACTCTCAGTCCGAGACAGCTCTGAACTCGCATTTCGGTTTTCGACGACCTCACCTCCAGCAATGACCACAGGGTTGACACGGTCGGACAAAAAGGAGTCGTTGCTGGCGAGGGTCTCCTGGGATGCTTTGTTTCCACGAACCAATTTGCTGATGCTTCCACTGCGTCGTTTGTGAGTGCCGAGGCGTCCATAGCCTTCATGGCCGGTGCCAGCTGCAGGGCCTTTGCGGACAGGCTTCTTGTCCTTTTCATCTTCTTTTTCCTTTTCCTTCTCCTTCTCCTTCTCCTTCTCCTTCTCCTTCTTGTCTGGCTGAATTACCTCTGCAGTCTTTTTGCGACCAAAAAAAGGGAACCGAGAGAAGGAGCTCGGCACATGAGGGCTTGGAGTGCGAGTGGCTCGAGGCTTCTCAGTAGGCTTGGCCTTTCTGGGTTCTGTTACCACTCTCGTCCCGGACCGAGAGGACATTTCACCTTTGATAGGGAGTTGAGACGTTGACGATGCCCTAGTGCCGTGGGAAATCTGCGTGGTAGGAGGCGAGAGAGTGGATGGGATTCCCGAATCACTTCCCCGTCTCTCCATCGGCAGCGACTGGGAGGAAAGGTTGCTGTGGATGACCGGTATGGCACTGAATAATTGTGACTGCATATCTGGGGTGCCATCTCGGCTGGGTCGTGAAGGCGGGATGGCCCTTGGGGACGCGGAGGACTGAGTCCGTTCAGGTGAGGGCGATCGCAGAACAGGCCGTGGTACCTTTCGCACACTCCTTGGCGATGAGGTCTCCTCCCTGAAATGCTGTGAAGACTTTCGTGGTGGAGGGCTTGGGGGTGGTGGTGGCAGTTTCTTGTTCTTCTTGATGGTGGCTTCCCGAACAGTTGAGTTCGAGGAAGAAGAAGCCAGCGACTCCCTGACAGACGCCAGTCCATGGGGATCAGCAGTGATAGCATCAACCTCATTCGGGATGCTGCCAGCCCTTCGTCTAGTAACCGGGGGCCTAGTGATGGAAGGGCTTTGCAATCGGCCTTTGACTTGGTTGCTGCGATGAGGTACAATCAGGCAAGGCGACTGGGAAGCAATCGAAGTTGGGGTGGTGTCACGGCTGTAAGGCCCTGGTCCAGGAGATTCCGAAAACCTAGTCGAAGGACTACCACTAGTTCCAGAAAAGAGTAAACTGGCCGGGGTAGGAGGCGGGAGGTCGTGTGTCGCTAATCGGAATGGAACTTCGATATGGGTCTCAGAGCTATCTGAAGGTCGTCGGATGTTTCGATATCGGTCGAGCTCAGGGTAGATGACCGATGACCTTCCAGGCTTCGTTACCTCAATGACCTCTGCAACTTGGATCTCGGCCGGGCTGCAGGTGAGTTCTCGATCCAGCGGTGTTCCGAAACGTTCCGGGTCAAGCGAGCTCTGTTGCTTTTGCTGAGATGATGAGGAGCTCGTTCGAGATGATCCATTGCGAGTTGTCGTGACATCGCGAGACAGGGACGATTTCTTCCTTCGAAGGACATTGGGGTTAGACTTTGAGGCATTATCAGCGGGCCTTGCTGAAGAGGATGATCCCGAGCCTCCGCGGCTGTTAGCAGTTGATCGGACAGTTGTTGAGGTGCTGGTAGAACCCCATGATTGTGCTTGGTGGTTCAGGCCGGGTCGTGGTGTTGGGATCGAAGGTCGTCGAGTAGAAGGCGAAGGCTGAGAAACGCTTCTGCCTGCACTTGGGCGCGAGCCCGAAGAAGGCCTCGGTAATGATCGTGGAACTTCCTCCCTCTTGCTTGTTCTGTTCAACGGCCTCGTCGGGCCCAGCAGACTTCCGGGTTCGGCCAACCGTCTGCTGCGAGACCCTTCCACGGGCCTGGTCGGCAGACCAGACCCCGCTCTAAGAGATTCCATCTTCCAACCTTCAGTGCCGAAACTGTGTATCCCGGCCCATGATTCACAAGCGGGGGCAGATGGGAGAGGGGTTTATGAGATATATGAAAGCCAAAACGAACGAGATTGTGAATCGAGCGAGCAGAAAGTCGTCGGTATTAGTGCGGAGGGGGTTGGCTTGAGTGGTGTGGGACTGAAACCGTTCTCGGGCTGTCAAGGGTGTATCGACTCGAAGAGGGCTAGTTCGGTGGTGATGGTGTGAGAGAACCCGCGTCTAAGTCGTAGAGTTGGCGCTTCCGTCGATGTGATGGCTGACCGACTGAGTCGTGAAGACGATACGATGTCCGTGTACGAACGTTTGTTTGATGTGTAAGTGGGGATGGGGGTATTTGAGACTCAAGGAAAAGAAAAAGGCGCAGGAACAGACTGCGGTGGCAAAGAAGAGAGCGGGATATAGAAGTAGTAGAAGACATAGCAGCGGGGAGGCCCGAAAGGGCGACGGGAGCATAGTATTTAGGTGATGGACGACTTTCTGGGGCATAATCATGACTGGACGAGGGCGGCCGGTACATGAGTACCTTGGCCAAGGGACGAGGGTACTTGAGAGGGATGGGCGATTCTGACTGTGGCGCTTGCGACCCTGGCTGGGCAGCAGACATGGGACCCTGGAGCCCTCCATCGAGACCCTGGTGTGGGCGTGTGAGTGTGTGCCTGTTGAGGCGTCGACATCTGCGTGGAGTCGCCGATATCGATGGCAGGCCAAGGACCACGGCTTGAGTCATCTCTTTGGCCAGCGAGCCTTGCCAGCGGACCTCCTCACTAAGCGTCTGCCGTTGTGCGCACTGCGCCGCACCTCTCCCACGGGGTGCATGGCCCATGGTCCTATGGGACGGCCCTTGAGGCGTCTTGGGCCGCTGATTGGGCATCGAGCCCTGGCTGGGATTTGCACGCATTTCTGGGAGCAACAGCATCGTCTGCCACTGGCAACCCGTCGGGTCCGCTCGACTTGTGAGCCGGGAGCCATTAAGAGGGCCCTGGAGACTCTTCAGCGGGGCCGCTCGGCTCCCAGGGGACGTTTTTGGACGACGGTTTGTGGTTTGCCCATCATGGCTCGTGGACTTGGCTGGGCTGGGCCGTTGGCAGAGTGGGTGGGCCGTGGGAGGGATGGGCCGATGGCCGGGGATCGTTGGCCAAGGCTAAATCTGGCCTGCGACGGTGCTGCGAAGCTGTCATGGAGGGGGTTATCAAGAAACTAGAGTGGAGAGGGCATGGCGAAGGAGCGAACAAAGTCATCGAATGAGTGTTGAATACGCGCAAAAGAGCAAAAAGCCTGACCAAGAGCCAATGCGGGTGCAGGGGATGAAGTCAATGGGAGATGGATTTAGTGTGTCTTGATGTTGGTAGTGTCCGTTGTGAGTGGTAATAGAGGTGGACGAGGGGCGAAAAAAACTATATTCGCAACTGACTGATTATCTTTTCTCGTCTTCTTTTCGCTCTTTGCTCCAGGGGCCATGCCTGTCGGTGATGGGAAACCCGTTGGCATTTGCACCTATATGGTGTTGTGATAAAGCCTCGTCCGCGGAAGCACAGGCATCATGTAGGCGGGTGTGGAATGCAACCAGGACAGTCTCCGAGCCTGGACAGTTGCGGAATACCGAGCGGCCGTCACTGCCTGTAACAGTCGTTCCATCCCCAGCCCAGCAACTGAAGTCGTTGCTAGGCTGCTGCATGTCTTAGACATGCATACGGAATGTCTCACTTTTCTCTTCTCCGACAGGTCGATCTCGGCTATATGCCTCTGTATGTCTCGTCCAAGGTCCTAGTCTCGTCATGGAGAGCGTCAGCAATGGCCTGCGATCATGCCCAAGCAACAATAACAACAACAGAAGACGAAAGACGATTGTGTCGGCCGCCCGTGAATCCAGACAATGGGAAACAGAGTTGAAGGCTTGAAGTGGCGATGGCGCTACGTGGATCCTTCCCAACGTTGGTGATTCCCGTCTCCACTTGAATTGGCATCCAGGAAGTGGAAGTCGCCCGTCGTGACGAGCCGGTCGGCTCCTTCCTAACCTATTGCACTGTAGCCCCCGCATCAGTAAGAACTAAATGATCTGATAACACCATCAGCTCTTCTTCTTCCCAATGTTGTTCTATCTGCGTTCAACAGACGCAGAGTGAGCATCCAAATCTCCAATAACCTCGAATCAACATCCCGGATGACAGGGCGCACTCGCCGTTGGTTGTCCTGAGCGAGTCTGGGGGCGTGAGCTGGGGCCAGATCCTCCCCTGTGCACGCCAATATTCCCTGCATCTCTCGCTTCACCCTGCCCCGGACCATCTGCACGCAGCTTGCAGTAGTTTTCATCCAGCCTCTCTGCAGCCAACAAGCGATGCCGCGACAAGAATAGTATCATTCAGGCGTTTTTCTTCTCTTTGGGAGGCCGTTGGCGCGGTCCCGCGTCTACGTAGACGCGACAATACCGACGGTTTTCGGCACTCGCCTGTTCATGATGCCAGCCTCCAGCCGTGTCGAGCATCACTCCAGAATTGGAATGTCTACCGAAGCCTCAAGGTCGGCCAGAAGAAAAACTCGTCCTCAACGTTCAGCCATCCCGCTGTCTCATTTGCTTTGTCCCGCGGGCAAAGGCTTCCAACATCCATCTCTCATTCGCTAAAAAGGCCACGCAAAGCGCCCTTCTTGCCTGGGACTGGCCATCGTCGAGGCATTCTTGATGATCCCATTGGCCGTCTCGCAATGATTTTCTACCAATGATGGTCGTGGAGTCGCAATCGGTTGTTTCACTCCCCCTTCCATCAGGATGGAGTCAACAAACCCTTTCTCCTGCATGTCTATCCTTACAGAAATGGACGACTAGTCCACAACGCCCATCTTATCCGCCGTGTCGAGACCGAACCAGTTCGCCAATCCTCGCGCGGAGGCTGCATTCTGCCCGTCAGTCGTCGCGCAGTTATGGAGTCTTGCTCAGGCTTATGGACATGGGTGGTATAAACCAACGAGGAGCAGGGGTCACAGCGAGCCGAGTCCGTCACGGAGGTTCGACGAAGTCTGTTAGTCGAGAGGTGACTGGAAAGACCGGTTTTTGCCCATGATCGATTGCGCAATGGCGGATTGTTGGCTACTTCAAGTTCACCGCCATCCATTGTTAGTCCCGTGACGAGCGCCTTAGCATCAAGACACTCTCACGCGACCGAAGAAGGAAGCCGGATCCAACGGTCGGCAGTCAAAAGAAACGTGAGACCCTGGCCTCACGACGTCATTTCCAATGCGAAAGGCATTCTCTGGAATCCCATATCCCAGCTGGCCCATCACGAGGACCGCTCCCGACCGCTCGGTGAGATTTTGAGCCTCCAGGTGACCTTTGACTACAGGACAATGGGCCATTGATTGTCCACGGCTAGGCCCGCTCCCGCCCAGAAAGTTAGAATAGAACAAGCTCCCGCGCAACGGAGACCAAGTCCAGGCCAGCTGAAACCGCATCTTGGACGGTGGCGAGGTTAATGCGCTGGCATGGAGATTCACGCGCGTTGACGTCGTCATCTTAGTGAGATGGATGAAAAACCAGGCAACATTGAAAAAGAAAGGCTCGATAGTCTCAGATCGTTGCTGCAGGACCGACATGGCTTGGGAACCCGTGAAATCGGCGCTTGATTTCCAAAAGTGGAAATCTAAGAGGCATCCCACGGTCTGCTCCGCCACAGAAGAGACCCACGGCGCCACAAGCTTGTTCTTGGGTTCTTCGGAGGTGAGGCTGGTGCCCCTGCTTCCACGCTTCTGCAACTGACGTGGCACCTCGCGCGTGGCTGGCCACCCCGTCCAGCATCAAGCCTCGTCAGGCTAGCCGCATCGTCGATGTGGCTTGTTCTGCCGGCCGAGCGAATGGCAGATGGGCTAGGAGGGTGAGCGGCGCCTCTTTCGTCTGTTCCCTGCCCATCAGACGCCCCTGCAAAGTCACTCGAATTCCAGATCCAAGTACTCGGTACTTGGGCGAGCGGTGAGCCAGAGAAACAACGCCGTTGTGCAGCTCTGCCTCGATGCCAACTCATCAAGCTGCAATCTCTCTCCAGCCGGCCACGCGCAAGCCTCCGATGGGGTTTCACTGCGAGCCCATTTCCCCTCGTAGGGCGATCAAAGCGGGCCCCCGAGAAGGAGACGAGACTCGACCGCAAACGACGGGCTGTGAGCGACGAACGGGCGACGGAGTCGCTGGAGTCGCTGGGGACGTCGAATGGCCCAATTGCTTAGCCGCCTCTCCCAATCGTAGCCGCCAGACGGCTGGGCGACCAGGGTCGCATCGTCGCGTGCGCAGGGGTTTCGCAGCCTGGATTGGCCTGCCCGCTGAGACTGGACGGGGCATAGCGTCTGGTAACGTGACGAGCTAGAGGCGACCAAGTTGTTGGTCATGGCTGTATCTCACCTGTGTCGGTGGGCTATCTCGCCTGGTGGGTGCTGTTGTCGTTGATCGAGTCGTCGCCGACCATTGAGACATGGCTGCCACAGCACGTTTGCCCAGAAAGGACTCGGAGGAGAGCGAAATCATCCGAGAATGGGCACCGTGGCTTGCGTTCACAAACCCTTTGGGAATGCGGGATTAGCGCGTCCATCCAGCAGCCGCTGACCTGTGTCTCTCGTTGGTTGCAAAGGCTCTTGGGCTATCTATCGCGTGCTGCTTAGTCCATGAGTGTTGGACCAAGACCAGGCTGACTCTTTAACCCCCTATGCAGATTCGTCGGGAAAACTCTGACTTGATCAGCTTGATGGTCTGGAGCCCTTGCGAATCGTCGGCAGTTGGGTCGGCCCCTGCTCTTGATAGGGCTGTGACTCTGACGGCCTCGTATGAGCCGGCCCCGAGCAGAGGACCGAGAATCAAGAAGAGGCGTCGTCCAACATTGCTGAAGTCCCTCGGCGACGAATCGACTTTGAGAGTTGCCCATCCTTTACCAACCAACTCTTTCGCTAAGCACGCGAGCCTTGGAGGCCCTCTAACGTTTGGGTTGCGACTCGAGGATGGAAAATTTTTCATGTCTTAATTGCCAAGTTTCTTCATCTCTCCATCAAGTCAACATGGCTGAGCCATCTAACTGTATGGTAGGGTAGCGGCGTGGCTTCCAAGTGGCTCTCGGACAACGGGGGGCGTTGTTACACTAGACTCGTGGGCTCGGCAGTCGAGGCAACCTAAGCTTGTGCAACGGCGCACCCTTCTCCCATAGTCTAAAGTCGAGGAAGCCTTCCCCGTCATAAGTATCGAGGCTCATCGTGTCTTCAGTGGTTCCTGGAGAAGGGGGGATCTCCTGCAGTGTGGGTGACTAGCCTTGGCCCCCTTCACGGTTCGTCTTCCGAAGCCTCTCGGTGTACTGGGTGGACGAGGCTATTCGCGGTCCACTGGGTCTGTTCAAGTTATCGAGGCCGGATGGTTTGAAGATGTCTCCCCGAGATGCAAGTTGCTCTAGTGCACACCAAGTCAGATCTCGGATGCCGACTGCGCCCCTGAGAATCAGAATTTTCATGAAAGGGGCAATCAGAGTTGCAAGAGGCCACCGTGTTCGACTGGCGACGATGGACGAAGGAAGGAAGAGAGGGGAGGTTGTTGGTCCCCATGAAGTTCTGTATGATGTTGGTAAGTGATGCTCCTGTTGTCGTCGCTCACAAGATTAGGGATGCCAGCTACCTTCGAGGAAGATAGATGCTGGCTACTTACCCATGCCTTGAGACCGTTCAGACTACCTCACTCTCTCACAGGCACAGAATGGACTCGAATCTTGATCAACAGGTGCCCGCAACGCCTATTTCCTCTTTATTCGTTTTACCCTTGGTACTCTGCGCTTGAAAACATGGAAACAAAAACGAAATCAAGAAATGTTGTACAACTGAAAAAGTCCATTCACGTAGTCTGATCTGCCCTGTCGCACCCCTTCCGAGCTCCTTTCCTTTCAACCAAAAGTCATGTCGCCGTTGCCGCGTGTTTGTGCTTCAGAGTCGTTCGTCTAGTTCCCAGCGAACCGAGCAGCGCGCTTCTCCGCCTTGGCCTTCTCTGCCGGGTCATCGAGGATACCACCCCGGCTTCGAGTTTCGCGGGTCGACTCGTTCCGAGGACCACCACGTCCACCGCGGCCTCCCCTTCGTCGGTCATTCCTTCGATCAAGGCTCTGTCGCTTGCCAGGGCGGTTGTTCTCGGTGGAACGGTTACCCTCACCGTCGCCACGGTCACGGCCTCGCTTTCGGGAGCGCTCCGGAAGCGCCGAGTCAAGAGTGGATGCGAGCTCCTTCTCGTCTAGGCCGAATCGCTTCGCTCGATCAGCCCTCTTCTTTGCGTCCTCATCCTCCTCAAGACCAAAGCGCTTGGCGCGTTTAGCACGCTTCTTGGCCTCGTCATCAGCAGCAGTGGACGAGAGGCCGATGGCGTAGGACTTTTTAGGCTCAGCAGGCGCCTCTGTCTCGACAGGCTTCTCCGCAGCGGGCTCCTCAGCTCCCTCGGTCGCGGCGGGAGCTGTCTCGGTGACGGGAGCCTCAGCAGCAGGTGCAGGCGCGGGCGCAGCAGCGGGAGCGGGAGCGGGAGCAGCAGGCTCAGCGGGAGCCTCGTCGTCGCTGTAACTGATCTCGTCCTCCTTGTTCTCAGCTAGGGGATGGAGTTAGCCGTCGATTCGATGGATAGATTTGCGCGCGCAAAAAGATGTGCAAGTCGATCGCAGATTCAGGGTTCGATGGACGTACCGGGCTTCGCCTCACTCTCGGCCTTCTTGTCGTTCTCCTGGAGTCGCGCGATCAGGTCTGCCTTGTTGCCGGTCTGGGGGAGACCCTTTTCGGCAAGGAGCTTCTTGAGCTCAGGCACCTTGAGCGAAGAGTACTCGGCCATGGCGCGCGCGACGGAATGGGAGCGGTATAAAGAGATAGATTTGATAGGGGAGATGTATGCGATTGCGATTGCGGTGGTTGTCGCGGCGATGGAGGAGAAGGTGAGATGGAGCGACGATGAGAATGTTGACGGAGGAGTCTTTCTTTGTTACGCGGTTTGAAGGATGACGCTTGGATGGGCGGGAGTGGATGTGGGTTTTAGTTAGCGGGACGCGCTCTCTCTCATTCTCTTCCTTTGTTGGCAAATTTGGCTGTATTCTGTTCGCAGGGAGATGCGCACGGGCCACACAGGCTTCTGAATGGCTGCCCTGTGGACGTGAAGGCAAGCAAGCAAGCAAGCTCCAGAGAGCTCCCCTCGTCTCAGCTCAGCCCAGCCCAGCTCCGCTTTCATACTGTAAGTTACAGTGCAAACGCAGGAGGCCTTGAGGGACTACGGAGTTGGAGAGATGTGGTTGGCCTCAAACCAAGGCAACGACGCACGCAACCAGC
This sequence comes from Fusarium solani, assembly GCF_023522795.1. Lineage (NCBI taxonomy): Eukaryota > Fungi > Ascomycota > Sordariomycetes > Hypocreales > Nectriaceae > Fusarium > Fusarium solani. The sequence continues at coordinate 1,969,652 of NW_027072147.1, read as the reverse complement.
CTCATCTTGCGACGCTGCCTTGCCAGTCATTTTCGAACAAGTAGTAACGGAGGCTTGGCCGCATCGTGCGAGGGAAGACAAGACGGACACTGCTCATGTGGCTTTCCCGTCACCAACTCAACGTTAGCCAACCTAGGCTGGACAGAAAAAAAGACAGTGCCAGGTAATTAGAAAAGCACGAAAGAGGAGCCCGCATTATTAACTTGAGGGTCTCACGTGGCCGCATTTCGAGCGCATGTAACATCCAACTTGGGTTGCCTGTGCGCTGGAGAAAGGGTCAGCAGCAAAATGGAGAGAGCAAAAGGGGGATTCGAGACTTGTTCTTGCGCCTCTTCTCTGGAAGCTGGCGTTGAAATTAGTGTCCTCCGTCGACAAGCTTATAATTGCCATTAATAATGTCATTCACGATGGCTTGTTTTAAGTTGCAATTCCCCATACTTTCCCATGTTTGAATTGAATTGAAGGAAGCCAGCCTCCCTCCCTCTCTTAGATCTAAAACCCCCCGACTCCCGGGCCCTAGCCGATGTTGCTCCACCTGCCCTCATGACCATGACCAGGGGAAAGGAGGAGGAGACACGGAGCATCCATCGTAATAGATTGAAGTCTTGGCTTTTTTTTCTGCTCTTGTTCCGTTCGTTCCTTCTTCAAGGTTTTGCAAGGCGCATGCATGTTGACACACGGAAAGCTCTTTCCCCTGTCTCCTGGCTCCTTGCCGGGCCTTCCCTAGGTATTAGCTCGCCACATGCTCGCTCTGCTCTTTCCTTGTCGCCCGCCAACTCAAACAACGACCAACCTCATCCTTACATTCAATTCTAACCTTTCTCCCCGTCTCCACGTTTTTGTCGATCGCCTCCTCTTTATCGACACTCTAGACGCTTGCGACGACCGGCCTGGAACGCAGAGGCAACTGGCCCGACGACGATAGCTTCAACGCCCTCGAGCGACCGCAACGCGCTTCTGACCGTCGCATCCCAGACTCCCAAGGCCTCCACACAGACGTCTTGTTCGATCTTGGGCCCCTCCGAACCATGCAATAGTAGCCGACGACCCCTTTCGGAAGATGCGAATAATCCAACCCGCGACCCAGCTCCCGAATGCTTGTTCCGTTTACCGTTTCTTGGCTACCGCTGCTTGAAGTAGCTCGTGGTCCATCTTTCTTCCTTGCTTGAGCAGCTTCTCCCCAAAAAGTTGGGTTCAATTCTTGTTCAATTATCACATCATGACTCGACGAATTGTACGCCTCACCTTTTCTTCGTATGACAGGCCATCCACTGACCACTCCATCCATGGATTCAGGTTCGGACAGCCGCCCAGCTTACTGGCGCTGCCATTTTCGCCTTCCTCATCATCGCTTTCCTCGACCGAAACTACCGTGTCCTCCCCAACTCTCTCCATGGCTACATGCCCTCCCACCACCCAGGTCTTGTCGTGACAGACGCTACGATAGTCACCTGCTCCAGCCTCAACCCTTTTTCGTCATGCGACCTCGACGCTAAAGAATGGCACCGAGTCGACAAGGATCTATACCTCGGGAAAACATGGACCACTACCGCCTACCTTTACGTCAGTCGCAAACACGAGGAGGATCTCACCGAGGATGACACCGTTGTCGTGGATATTATGGTCGGCAAGCTTCACCCTCCGCCAAAGGGAGAAACAGAGGATCTATGGGAGTCTCGTCCCGCCGGACTTTGGCTCAAGCGATCAGCCAAGAAGCAGGCCAGCGACTCTAATCAGGCCGTGACCGACCTGGATGTTCTATTTGGAGATGATGCCGTGGAGGCAAGAGACGGCTGGACTATCACTGGAACGCCTCTCCTCCTCAACACAGGCGGTAGCCTGCCGTGCGTGCAACTGACCGTGCGCCGAGGTCCCCATCGCGAGATCAAGAAGCCCCAGCCCCGGATTCGAGATGACGGCCGATACAAGATCATGCAGATCGGTGATCTGCATCTTAGTACTGGTGTTGGCGAGTGCCGTGAGGCCGTTCCAAACACATACAACGGCGGCAAGTGTGAGGCGGATCCCCGTACTCTTGACTTTGTCAGCCGTGTCCTTGATGAGGAGAAGCCGGACTTGGTCGTTTTGAGTGGTGACCAAGTCAACGGTGACACAGCGCCAGATGCGCCAACAGTGAGTGTTCCTTTTCCACCCCTTCGGGTCACCTTTTTAACATGCCCTAGGCTATGTTCAAGATCTTGTCCATCCTGATTGAGCGGAAAATCCCCTACGCCGCCATCTTCGGAAACCATGACGACGAGAAGACCATGTCTCGCGAGGCCCAGATGGCCATCATGGAGTCTCTTCCCTACTCCCTCTCTATAGCTGGACCAGCCGAGATCGATGGTGTTGGCAACTACTATGTCGAGGTTCTTGCTCGAGGCAAGACGGATCACTCTGCCCTGACCATCTATCTCCTCGACACACATGCTTATACGCCTGATGAGCGCAACTTCCCCGGTTACGACTGGGTCAAGCCCAACCAGATTGAGTGGTTCAAGAAGACGGCCGCTGGCCTCAAGAAGAACCATGATGAGTATACTGGTCGGCACATGGATATTGCATTTATCCACATTCCCCTAACCGAGTATGCCGACTTCAATCTCCCTCGAGTGGGTGAATGGAAAGAGGGCGTGACTGCCCCTGTCTACAACTCTGGTTTCCGCGACGCTCTTGTTGAACAGGGCGTCGTCATGGTCAGCGCCGGACAGTGAGTGCCCCGATATCATCTTGGTCTGAATGATTGCTAACCCGGCTTTAGTGACCACTGTAACGATTACTGCTCTCTCTCCTTGTCAGGTGAGGGAGAGAACAAGACGCCGGCCTTGTGGATGTGCTACGCTGGTGGCTCCGGTTTCGGCGGCTATGCTGGCTACGGTGGCTACCATCGCCGTGTGCGTCTCTTTGAGGTTGACACCAACGAAGCTCGCATCAAGACCTGGAAACGGCTCGAGTATGGCGACATCGCTACCCGTATCGACGAGCAGATCATTGTCGATGGTGGCAAGCCCCAGCCCAAGCCCAACCCTTCATGAGTATACGACGCATTGCTTTCTTCTGGGACGCACCTCGAGGATTCATCTCGCCCGTTTTATATACACTTTCTTGTATCCATGTTTTGGGACAGTGTGCTGTCGTTGGAGCCAGTCGCTACCCGTCTATAGAATGGGGCGGTCCTTTTTTCTGTTTTACGAAAACTGCGTCTTTGGGTGACATCAAGGAGCACTTGGAATAGGGTGGGTTGTTCTTGTATACTAGTGGGAAGAGGTGACGATGGCATAACACAGCGTCGGTTCTGTTCTGGATGGAGTTGTTCTTGGGTGCCGCATTTGATACGTCATGAATACTATTCGACTTATTGGTTACCCTACACTATCTTGTGATTTGATTGTGACTTGAGTTCTATGGGGCGCTTAAAGCAGTCGAGACTATGACTGGTATTATGAAGCTTTGTAAGGTGATGAAGCGACATGGTTCTATTGTATCTATCTGGGTGGGCTATTTATGCCTTTCTCTGTCAGCTGTGTCACCCTCCATCTTTCGCCATCCCGCCTTATTTATCATCGCCTCAAACCCTCACGTTCGACAACATTACGAAATGTCGCGTCTCAAGAGGGGGCAGATGGATGTTTGGCATTTCTCTCAAATTGGCTATTTAATACACATTCACTTTCGTATCTGATGAAATTGAGGGATTGTTTAGTGAATGCTTGTATTGAGACTTGACTCCTTGCCCTTGATCACCATGACATTCCTAGTCACTATACTTTGCTTCATAGTTGAAGGGGATAATTGTATCATGGTGCCTGGTTTGTTCGCCCTTGTCCTTGTCTCCTCGCCCCCCTTTTGACATACACAGCTACAGGGAACTCGTCCTACCCTACGCCTTTTGTTCTTACCTTAGGGGGCACTATCCTGTTAGAAAATGCCGAGATTTCTAATAAAGATTTACGACAGAGTACAACAGCCTCTCCGTGGTGTGGACAATATCTGTTTCTTTATTCACGATGCATCAAGGGTCAACAACGAATAAACTCTTTAACAAGACGTGTATTGCTCCTCTCCCGCTATATACCGCCCCTCGACCCCCATCTTCATCAACAAAAAACCCTCCTCATGAGCATCTTAAGGCCAAAAAAACACAAGACTCAATGTACTATCCCAGTCCCCAACACCCCATCAACCCTCCCTTCCATCCAGACGCCATCCACCACCCATTTGTCTAGATGCCTGTTGCAAGAAAAAACAAGGGGAAAGAGACAATCCCCGGTATACACAGATGCAAGCAATTAAAAAAGAAGTCGAAAAGGTTTGGTATCGCTGGGTTTCTCTCCCACCGCTCATAAGCGGTAAGAAGAGAGGTCAAGAAAAGTGAGTTGGTGCGTACACCAGGGGGATATCAAAAAGGTTGAGAAAGGGAAAAGATAATGATGCAGCAAGAAAGTGCGGATATGAATATGCTTGGAATGCAGGTACAGTAGAAGAAAGAATAGGAGGCAAAGCTCTTTGTGAAGTGAGAGGGAGACACTTAAGCGGTGACAACCTCTTGATGGACGAGTCTCAGAACCCAGCCTGCCTCGGCGACGCTGGCGCATTGGAAGCACCACTTCTTGACGTTACCACCTGTGGGACCTGTGGCAGGGACGACGCCTACGACGCCGTTGTGGTCTTTCATCTCTTCCCAGACACCACAGACAATACCACGGCTGCCCATGGGTGTGAAGCAGCCACTGCCAAGGACTGCATCCAGGAGCACAACAGGCTGGTCCGAGTCCTTGCGCGGGATTGTCTTGACTGTGATACGCTTCTCCAGTCCGTGGTCGGCTCGGAGCGCCTGGTGCCAGCCCGGTGGCGGTCGTCGGATCGACAGCCTGCAGTTGCCATAGTCCTCCCACTTGGCTGCCGACACGAGGAGATGGAGTCGGATCTTGATGTCCTCGGTGCCAAAGTTGACAGGGCCTCGTCCGCTGTTCTCGACGCTGATAGAGGGCGAACGTGGGGTTGCTCCGCCCCAGGATGAGGATCCCGGCGATTTCAGACTTGCGTTGTAGCGGCTGTTTCTGTCGACAGAGGAGCGAGCCAAGTTGAATGGCAGGTTTGCAGCTCCTGTGAGTCTCTTGAGGAAGCTGGTGGCCGAGAGCGTGGATGAAGGGGTGGTGCTCGCGCCGTCGTGGGATTGAGAAGGGGCACGGACTGAGCTGCGGTAGCTGTTCTTACGGCCGAACCAGCTTCGTCGGCGGCTGCTGGTGTCATCATTCTCGGCCGGGGGCTTGCGCTCACCAAAACTCTTGAAGCGAGCCTCGTTCTCGAGCTGGATGAACTTTTGATTGTTGAGGCGAGCGTGGTGAACGGACATGTAAAGGTTAAAGCAGTCGGGGCTGTTCTGGCATCGGAAGCGGAAGTTTCCTCCACCGTGTGAGTTGGCAAGCTGGCAGTCTGACCTGACCGACGAGCGGATCTCTAGGTCAACTGCTGTGCTCTGGCGGATGAGGACGAGAGGAGTGAGGTCTAGGGCGAGGATGGGGGCTTCGTTTTGCTCGCTGCGGACGGGGAAGGCTTGGATCATGCCAGGTGTAACAATGACAGAGCAGTTATCCGCAGAGATGTCCTTCCACATGCCCTTGTCGGACCATCTTGAAATGGCGGCGATGAACCGCATGGCGTTCTCTTCAGGCGCCATCTTTTGTCCATGGAGGCCAGCTTGGGATGCAGAGTTAGATGGCGTCAAGCTGACCGTTGACCCAGACACAGCAGAGTCGACGAGAGTTCGAGGTTTGGGCAGTGATGATTCTAGTTCCTCAATCAGATCCTCCGGACGTTCTTCTGGAATGTCTTCTGGCAGATCGTCCCTGATGCTGAAGCCCAGCTCGGTCTCGGGAAGATCTACACTTTCAATCTCATCGTCGGAAGATTCATAGTCCGACTCGGTTTCTGTGTAGTCCTCGGTTTGATAGCTTCCTGTCAACGAGGTACCAGACACAGACGATCCATCCGAGGGCAGGTACTCATGTTTGAGCGGAGAGGATGTCCGTCGCTTGACGCGGCTGCTGGGCGGGAGTTCGATGAGTGGCTTGGCGAACTGTGACTTGGATGTAGGCCCAGGGCTGGGTGTGAGCTCGCGATGGACTGGTGGAGGAGGTGCACCATCAGTTCGATAAGACGGACCGCTAGAACTTTTGCGGATGTTGAGAGGATCAGGTTGCAGGCTCTCAAACAAGGGCTGCTGCCTATCATCGTATCGATAGTCGTTTTGGGTTGGTGTCCTCTGGAGATCATAATTCTCGGGGGACTGCATGGGAGGTGGTGTAGCTGGCGAGGCAGAGCGAGGTCGATACCTGGACGGAAGAGGCCGTTTGCCAGTTGGGGTCGTTGGCGTTGTTGGGCTGGCTGGCGGCGACTCGGCAACAGGAGATCGAGCCGAGTAAGAGGAGTGACGAGATGAACGAGATGAGTATTTGCGAGAGGATCCTCGTACACCCACTGGCACATCCAGCATGTCGGGTTTCGAAGATGGTTCCTCCTCATCACCGATCACGCTGGGCTCCGGCTCCCTTGGAGGGTAGGGCTTCACAGGCAGAATATCCAGCCAATCCAGGATCTGGTCCTCATTGTCTGTTGTGAGGGTGAGCAACTCATGCCAGGGCCTGTCATTGTGTGTTCCCCGAATCATGACCACCATGTCAAAGTTGCTGTCTCCTGTCCGTGCAGAGATGAGCTCAACAGGCACAGGAGGGAAAAGAAGAAAGGATTTTCCCTTGACACCGTTCTCGCGAATCAGAATGTCACCCTTGTCCTCGGGATGGCGCAAATTGTCTCGGTGCACCAGCTCAATTTGACATTCCAGTCGCTGGCCGTTGGAGTGCGACAAGTCAAGCGAGAAAAAGTCCTTGGCGCTGACTTGGCGACTCGGCTCGATGTAAACAGCCTCCATGGGGCCAAGTGTTCGAAGATCACGCGCTCTTGTTGTATCGGTGTTGATGGCATCTTCATCCGTCAGTCTAGCCATCTCCTCTCGGTGACGACGACGGGCCTTTTCTTGCAGGTCCTCGAAGTCCCTCAACAGATCATAAGTGTCGTTGGTTGCGATGATGGAGTCGACACATTTGAAGAACTTGGCCATCTGCTTCAGTCGCAGCACAGGTCTCTTTAGGAGATGAGCGACATCTACTCTCTCTCCTGTGGAATCAATAATATCACCAGACTCGTTTCTAGGCATAGCGCCAATCAAAGAGTCTTCGTCTTCAGGTGCTCCCACTGCAGGGGCAAGGTTGACCACGAGGTCCTGGAATCCGAGTCTCCAGGCATCGAGATACTTGTGGTAAATAGGGACGACGCCATGTCCCCAAGAAGCCAGACGGCGAATATCTGAGACAGGGGCTTTGTGGTGTGCCTTTCGGAGCTTTTCAAGGGCAACACCCATGTGAACCACCGACTTTGAGACAGCATCGGTCCTTGTAGTTGGAGCAGCAGAGCCAAAGAGCTCAGTTGCATTGTCGCCATTGACGACTTGAGAAAGGAGTACAGGAATGACACCGTCGACTAGTGTCTTCAGTTCGCGAAGATAAAGGTTCTCGTCCTCGGCAAATTCCCTGAGAAGGTCATCATTCGTCACATCGTTGGGTCCGCCTCTGCTCTTGCGGATACTGGGTCGTGATCGATTGCTCTTGATTCCATTGGGAATGTTGTTGTCGTCGGGCAACGAGAGGACGGAGACCAGGTCAGAGTGACGTGTCAGTCGCCTCTTGAGACTGGAACCTCGCTTCTGGGACTTGGAACGTGAGCTCCCCCTTGTTAGCACGGTAGATTGGGTGAGGGTCGAATGAGAAACATCCGAGGTCATATCCGATTCGATGGCACTAGAGTCCTCCTCGGACAAGATTGTTGATAGTTCGTATTGTCCATTGGTTGGCGGTCGAAGTCGAGGTCCTGCCATTCGAGCCGATGGCAAGTCCATACGGTCATCCCGATTTGGAGACTTGACTCGTTCTTGGCGGTCAACTGGCTCCTGGCGAGCGACCGGTTCCTGGCGGTTGACTGACTCTTGAGGACTAACTCGCTCCTGGTGGCTAACTCGCTCCTGAGGTCGTTCACGTTGCTCTTCAGGAGACATAGATCTTAGGGCCCCCGACATCTCGGCCTTCGGGGGCTTGGAGAGCTCCGTCTCTGTCCAGTTCTCGGTTGAATCGTCATAGGTCAATTCATCATCGTAACGAGAATCATCATAATGGGAGTCGTCATAGTGAGAGTCGTCATAGCGGGAATCATCATATCGCGAGTCGTCGTATCGCGAGTCATCATGTCGAGGGTCGTCATATCTGGAATCCGTGTACTCAGATTCGGGATCATCGTCATACTGTCGCTCCTCTTGACTCTGGTAGGTCTTTGGCTTGGGAAGATGGTTACCAGACTCGCCCTGGAAGGCCTCCTTCAACATCCCCAGAAGGTAAGCCTTTGGTCCGGTCTTGACAGGCGAGGCTGTATTCCTCGTTGCTCGAGTTCTCTTCAGGCCCGGACCGCCCGGTGTCTTGGTCGGTGGCTTTGTGGCTTGTCGCTTTGGCTTGGGTTTCGGCTGTGACCGAGACTCTGGTGATGGTTCCCTGACCGTCTCCTGCTCTGGATCAGATTCAGGTTCTGGTTCTATGTGCGGCTCAGGCTCTGGCACAGGTTCCACCTTTGGTGCTGGAGCCTTTGGTGCTGGAGCCTTTGGTGCTGGTTCTGGCTTTGGTTCCGGGCGAGGCTCCTCCTTGACTGGCACTGGCACTGGTACTGGCTCTGGTGCGGGTGCCAAATGCTCTTTCGACGCAGCCTTCTCAGCCAAATCTGGCTTGTTCATCTTTGAAACCGATTCCCTCCGTTTCTCAACACGAGAGGCCCTTCGGCGGCTCTTGACTGTCTCTGGAGAAGAAAGCATGTCCGAAGCTTCTTCTATAGGGGTTGTTGCCGGCTCAGTCTTTTGCTCCTCGACAAAGGGGTCGACAGTGTTGTTGAGCCACTTTTCAATGCTCGGGGGGTTGTTTGGTGCGGCCTGTCTCGGAGGCTCGTTCATCTCATGAATGATCTTCTTGCCCTCCTCCATAACCTTCTTGAACACCTTTGGCATCGACTTGAAGCTGGTGTTTCTCTCGACCTTGGGGCGCACCGGGCGCTTGGGTCGACTGCGGAGAGGTCCTCCGCGGGCTCGTAGAGGGAGATCAAGCTCAGTAAAGGCAGAGTTTCCCCAGGGGATATCCCCAGGGATATCGGCGATGGACTTGGCCAGAATGCTGGAGGACAGGTCGGATCCATCCAGCTGAGAGGGCTCCAAAGTCGAGTCGTCCTCAGGGACCCATGTTTCTTTATCCTTGTGAGTCGTCGTACCTGGGTGGTAACTCTTGGGCCGAGGCTTCTTCCCTGATACGCTCCGGCGCTTTGTGGGCGTGTCTACCATCGAATCATCCAGCACGTCGACTGAACGGGGCCCTTGCTCGGACTTGCCTCCCGTTCTTGTCGTCTTGGACAAGTCGGATTCGCTTTCAATAACTCTGCTTGACAGTTCGGATGACGCCCCTGTCAGATCCGTCCTGGACAAGTCTGAATGCTGCTTCCTCCTCTCAGACTGCATACTAGGCCGTCGAGAGGTTGGAGCAGATTTTAACCGTAACCTGGCAGTTCGTATTGATCCAGGTCTTGAGGTTCCGGCATTGGATGATACCTCGCTCATGGGCCTCACCCGAATTCCATCGTCGTCCGGGTTGATCGGGGTCACTCGAATGCCGTCGTCGTCCAACTTCTTCCTCATTGGTGTTACTCGAATACCATCATCTCCCCCTGATACCGACTTGGTGGTTCGTTCAGCTCTTACTCGGATGCCGTCGTCTGTCCCCGACACTGACTTGGCGGTTCGCTGGGCCGTCACTCGGCTGCTGTTGACATTGCTCGGTGTCATTTCGCTAATTGTCTCTCCCATGTCGCTCATGAATTCGCTATCAGTATCCCAACAAGGTCTGGATCCCACTGACTTGGAGAACCTGTGGCTTCCTGAGGGCGGCGTGTCAGGGATCTCGACCTTGCTTGCCCACGCCTTGACCTTGTTAGAGACAGACGGGTTGGCGCAATTGCGTGCGACAAAGTCCTTGGGTAGCGGAGCGGGACTCGAGAACTTTTCGGGGGCGCCCTTCTTGGGAAGGCTCTTTCGGTTCTTGCGCCAATGTTCGTCGCTAACGACTCGCTTCTTCGGCGGCGGTTTTGCTGGCGTAGGTTCCGGTGTCTTCTCATCTTCCGTGGCGAGGCTTTCCTTGGTCTTGTTGTTAGGCCTCTTGGCCTTCTTCCTCATCTTGATGCGGACCCGGTCCTCCTCCGTCACACTCTTAAAGTCGTCGTCCTTGAAGGCAACGTCAGTGGGTTCGGTCGCCGCGTCATCCGGGTCTCCATCCACCATAGCGGCAGCATTGGCCTTCTGCCACTTCTTTACACGATCCCTTACGCCGCCGGGAGGCTGAAGCCGCTTGACCTGTGATTGTTTCATCTCGTGACGCAGCTCGGCCTTGACAGCCTCGAGACTCATTCGCCTCTGGCGGTCAGCGGCCAGTCGGGCGGGTGACGGTCGACCCATGAGGAAATCGTGGAGGAGGGTCGGCTCTTGCTTGAAAGACTTGGCTCGCGGTCGAGTGCGGCCCGTAGCCGGCGCCGACTTGGGGGTCGCCTTGGCCTTGTCATCTTTGGAGGCGGTGGCAGATTGTGTAGGAGTCTCGGGGTCTAGTACGGCTTCCTCTGCAGAGGTAAGGTTTGTTGATGACATGGTCTCAGCTACCTAGGAGGAGAGGGGAGTGAGCTCATGACATGGCGATGGCGGGGAAGCAACGTGGTTCGCTTAGGGGATGTGTGACTCGAACGTACCTTGAGCTTGGTAACATGCTGAGCGGTTGTTCAGGAGAGGATCCGGTAATCAGGTTGTGTTGTGTGTATGCGATGCGAGTCGTCTCTATATCCTCAAGCGGTTCTCGACTATATCCAGCGGTTTATCGATCGGAAAGGCCGGCAAAGTTTCCAATAAGCTTTGGGTGACGAGGCGGCATAGACGGAGCAGCCGTTGAACTGCACATGCGTGTGTGGTGTAATGTAATGTAATGAACGGATGGACGTAACGCAATGAATAGGAAAGCGCAATACAGAATCGAAAGACACGATACAGAATGGGTACCGCCAAAGGGAGACACGAGTTTGTTGTGCCATCCACGTCGACAAGATTGGGTGTCCCTGGAGCAGGACCTGGAGGTTGCGTAGGTCGTCGTCTTCGACTTGACCTGCTTGCTTGTGCCGCGGGTTGTCCCCAGTAACCAAATGGGACCCACCTTTGGTAAACAAGACGGGAGACCCCGCCCTATCAGGGACGTCGGTCGAGGGTCAGCTGTGGCGCCGCGATGGAATACAGGGGGCCTCAGTGGAGCAGCTCCAGTGGGTTCTAGCGGGTGGCTTCACCGTCTGGGCGACCTACCCGATCTCCGGTCGATGGATGGATGCCCCTACTGTAAGTTATCTCGGCCATTTTTGTCCAACGCCATGAGATGGATTGGCGAGAGATGGGATTGATGTTTTCTTTTTTCTTTGTGCCATCTTGTTCATTTTCTCGATCTTTCCTTCTCATCCGTCTTCTTCTTCTCTTCTCTCCTCCTCCTCCTCACCAACAGCCTGCCAGATGTCCCGCAGGCGGCGAATCAAGCATCAACAACAACACAGCATCCTGTATCGACATGGGTAGCCCTCCCACACTTCGACCAAACAGCCGCTAATTGCCATGCTCCGGCCTTGTTTTTTCCTCGTTGCTGACGACAACCGCCTAAAGCAAGGAGCAGTCTGTCCGTCCAATCTCTGCCCGAGAGATTGCAGCCATGCCCTCTTTCTCAGATCCATGGATGGCCGAAAAATGCGATGCACTGCGCTTCTGTGTTGGCAAAAAAACGCACGTTGGGCATCCATCGACTATGCGCGTTGCATGCATGCGGCTTCTTTTTGCCCGTGGTTCGTCGTCTCTTGTCCAGTCACGATTCACAGCATGGATCTCGCTTCTTAACTTTCATGTATGATGGGATATACCGCCTCTTTGATCGACCCGCCCACAGAGTCTCAGATCTCGTAGGAACTGGAATTGTGGCGCTGCTATTCTCGTCTTCCCGTCTCCCGGGACCGACGAGATCTTTTTTACCTTTCAGCTCCCATGGACATTTAATGTTTCGGGAACCGTTTAAGCTTGTGCTTCCAGGTCATGCCGTGCCCGTTGTCCCGGGCTTGGACCCTGGAACGTTGCCGTCCTGATGAGGGGATTCCCGGTCGTGTTTGCTCACCCTAGAGCCAATTGGCCAACGTGAGCGGCTCTCGTTTTCGTGCACATGCCGGGGTCAACATGCATCCCGGTCTAAAAGGTATTTATGACAGGTTACAGGTGTCTTTTTCGTAATTGTGCAACCATAGCTGTGAGTACAACCGAGACGGTGAAACAGGGCGTCACTGAAGAATGCTCCACGAGTACACAATGCACAATGTCAAATCTTCATGAGAGTTATAAGTAAGTGTATTGCCCAAAACTCAGGTATCCTCCAAATCCAAATAGGTATCAGAAAACGGATTGCTCCGAGAGAAATGTAATAATGATGCTCCCATGCCGTGTATCCCGCGTCAAAAGTCCACCCAAAAGCACAACCTGATAGTCTCCTCGATGGATCAGCCAAGACTGATCAATTCGAGGGAATGCAGTCTCGCCTCGTAACTCCGGCTATGCAGATGAAGAGGTAAGGGGAAAGAAGTGAAAAGGAAATAAAGAGAGAAAAAGATGTGCAACACCGAAACACCGTGTCATGCAAGACCATATCCTCCAACCATCACTGACCCTGCCTCGCCGGCAACATGAACCGGACCTTCTTCTTGGGCTTCATAGCCCTCTTCCCTTCATCTTCGACCTCATCATCGCCGACATCGCTCGGCGCAGCGACGCTGCTCCCCATGTCGCTCATCATCTCCTCCTCCGTCTCCTCCTCGATCGACCACACGTCTGGGCTTGGCTCCCTCCACAGCTGACCACCCGCCGCCGCTCGGCGCCGCGCCGTGAGGTTCCGCGACGATGCTCCGTGCCGCCCGCGGCCTCGGGCCCTCCCGCGGAGCTGCGAGTTGGAGAAGGAGGCCGGCGAGAGGAGAGTCGTGTTGGAAGACTGGTTGAAGGCGGGGCTCTTGGGGCGCACGGGGGGATGGCTGTTGGCAAAGATGTCCTGCAGAGAAAGGAGGCCATGCTTGCTGGGCGAGAAGCTGATGTATTCCTCATCGTCGTCGTCTTCGTCCTCGTTGTTGGATGTTGAGATATCAGAGCTTGTGTCCGGAGAGATGGGGCGGAGACCTGGCTTGCGGAGGCCGTCGAGGGTGGATGGGCTCACACTGCGGACGATGGGACGAGGCTGGCTGGCGTCTTCGATGCCTGCGTCAAAGCCCATCATGACTTGATCCAGGTCGTCGTCGTCCATGTTTGGCGCCGGCGTGAGAAAGTATGTAAGAGGATCATCGTCGATATCATCCAGAGACGGAAGCGGGTCATCCTTTGTTGAAACGGTTGGCTTGAGGCGCACCTGAGTAGGTGGCCATGAGTCTCGACGAGAGCGCATCTCAGACTCGGTCGGCATGACGGACATGCGAGTGGTGGGTTGAATATGAATAGGTTGTTTGTTGAGGCCCGCAAGTGATGGCGTGCGAGGGCTCTTTATAAGTGGGCGGCACGAGAAGGGCTCACCACAGCTGATCGATGTATGACTGAAAAGAGAGGTTCGCGAACCAGGCAAAGCGACCCTACCGGCTAGGCCGGCGCAACGAAAAAGGACTGTCGAGGCTGAAGAAAGTGGAAGCCTGATATTGTTCCATGGGATGACCAAGAGAGTCACACCGAAGGCTGCACTTTGAGGAGTCCTTGACTCAATACTTGACAAGAAGGATGGGTAAAACGCTAGACAAAACTGATAATTTCTAGGCTAAACACGAGAGAAGAGGCGATACGGCCTCACCTATATATGTTGCCCATCGACCACGAGCTCACTTCACTCACACCTTTTGGCAGCCTGCGAGACACAGGCAGACGAGACAATCAGCCGTGCCCACCACCAAACGAGGCCGCGCAGGCCAAGAAAAGGAGGGGTGGAGGGGAGGGGGGAGGGGGATAAGAAACAGGGCTGGCAAACCAGACCTCCCAGTCACAGCTGTATCCATCCAGTCACATCCAGGAATCTCCTGTAAGCCCCCGAGAGGCCTTGTGAAGAAGACGAATGGTGGTCATGGACAGGGCTGCCGTCGCACGTGAAGCCCTCAGCCCGTCGGGCCTATGAGGCATCGACGACGACGCCACGCGTCCGCGACGGCGGTACGCTAGACGGGCTCGGCGGTGCTGGAAATGGGAAGTCATGGGTCTTGAGCTGGTGGGTTCGTGAGGAGCTGAAGGAGTTGGTGGCTGACGATATCAGCTTTCGTTCTACTTCGTCTGGGGATGGGGAATGATAGGCAGTTGTGGGATGAACGGGTTCACGCAGGGTCCTCGGAGCTAACGCGGCAGCCGCCAGTAAAAGGGCGTAGAAGGATGAGCAGCGATCGACACAACGATACGGTCCTAATGTGCATTCGCCCACCATGAGCAATATCGTGTTTACGGGCGTCGCGGTGGCTGGGGCTGCTCTTTTCGATAAAGAGTGAGACAAGGACGACACCATCTCCAACTCCAAGGTGACCATCTGACTGTGCTTCCCCCTCTTCTAAGTCCGGCCAGGCCGGTCCTCTGAGGGGCAGTCATGCTGAACCCCCCTGGGAGCTGGCCATGATTCGGATTTGCGATCGAGGATTCGAGGCGAGATCGATCGCCGTGAGGCCCCCAGAGGTCTCCTGCATGGTGCCTTGCAGCACGTCTGGTCCTTGTAGCGTGAATCCGTCAAGGCCCACGTTTGGGCATATGTCAAGCACGCGAGGGCATCCCCAGATGTGCCCGGCCTTGGAAAATAGTACAGTCAGTCTGAGGTGGGTGGTCGCAAGTCTGAGCCACGAGGTCGTTTCTTTTCTTGAAACCCGGGACAAAGTGATCAGTCGAAAGGTCGGAGCCTCCATCGTCATCATCGAACAGGAAATCGACCAGGGTACGGCTTATCCGTCTTGGTACTGTACCAGTAGACTGTTCGACCCTTGTTCGGGATCACCAAATATTACGTGTGTATCGTCGTTGCTTCCCAACGAGGAAAGGGTGACATCCAAAAGGCCAAAAGCAGAAGATGAGTGGTGTGTGCCGTGAATGCCATCTCGTAAAGGCCCTCTCTGATTTCTAATTCCATCTCGTCGATGGTGGCCTCTGGCCCATCCCCCGTGCGACCTGACCTGAGGGAAAAAATGTGCCCAGCCAGCCTCCCCCAGATTCCAAGAAGTCAATCCTGCTTTTTCTTTCAACCCAGGTGCGTAGTTTGTCTCGTGGCTGATCCCATGACCATCTTCCCTGGTTTCGGAGGGGACCACCCACACCTACTGTACGCAAGCCACGGCCCTCGGTCTCGACTGGAAACAAGAGGTTCCGGTCGTTCCTCGTCCCCAAGACCCGGCAGGAGGATGGCCGAGACGCATTTCCCCTCACCAAGAAGCATCGTCATTCTCGCGCAAGCGGGAATGTCTGATTGATAGCACGCCCTTAGACTTGAGCCGATGTGGTTAGGGAATGTCACCTTTCTGACTGTGAGCTGTTTGAGGATATTCAAAGGGGACCATGTGCCCCGTGCCGAGGCGTCGATAGCCGCAACGCAATCTGGTCGATAGACGAGACCCAGAAACAGAAACGCCCGTCAGAGCGGAACGGCCCCTCTGCTCGCGGGCCGCAATTGTGGGCTCGGTCCCGGACGTTCACCGGAGGGCCCACATTTGGCAGTCGGACAGGGTAGGCCACAGTGGGAGGTTGGGCTGCCACTCACACTATATAAGCTGAGGATGAAGAGATTAGAGAATCAAGATAAGATGCATGAATGGAATGCTATAAGCGCTTCCAAGTATTCGTACGATTCTGGGTCGTTTTACCTTGTGTTGGGGTATGATCCATCATTGAACTCCTTATAGGTGAAGCGACTTGCTGCCATTCCCTCACTGTAAGCAAGTGCATGGTTGTTTCATTTGTTTATTAATACATTAATATACTGTCCGGGCATCAAGCCATGGTGTTCAAGAAACTCGAAGGGTCCCACGAGACGACAGACGGCATGGCAAACAACCCATCCATGGTATCCGTGCAGTCGAATGGCTGCAAGCCAAGGTCATCAAAGAACGGCATCTGGCCTCCATTGAGATCAGCTAGAGTCGATAGTGTGTCCACCACCACACCCGGATTCCTCAGCTCCGGGTTCGAGCTCTGTGAGTCGTCGACACTGGCAAGTCTGTGCGCCCGGCGGAACCATAGTCTGTCTAATAGTCTCGCGTATCGGGCTGCGATGTGGCTCTCATCGACAGCGGCTGTTTTGAGGACAGATATGAAGCGTTCCATGAGGGAAGCTGTGTGGACGTGTTTGCCTGAGGATATGGCCCCGCATGCATGGGCCTTGTAAAGGAAGACGGAAGAGTGAATCTCATATCTTGACAGGGTTAGCTGGAATGTCTTGCATGTGTCCAATGGCGACTCACAGGTAAAAGCGTGCTGGCATGTAACGCAGATGCTTCACCGGATCGATATCGTCCGTTACGATCCGAATCAAAGCCTCTGCCGCATCAGCTGCTTCGTATATATGCCGGGCATCAGGGCTTGCCATGGCCGAGTCGGGAAAGATTATTGATGGCCGAGATCCATTTGATGGATCGGAGTTGGTGTCGGTAACGGACGCACGATAAATGACGGCCTGGAAAGCGAACGCGTTGACATAGAGCCTGAGGTATTCTTGCATGAGGCTTAGACAGCTCTTTAAGTGTGGCGACACGGCGAGCGATGTCCACGCGAGTTGCCACGCGTGCATGGCTTTTGTCGCGTCGTCGACGTATTTTGTGTAGTCGCCTCGTGTCATGAGTTCTGCAGTCCGTGACCTCGAGGCGAAGAGGATATCATGGGCGTTTCCAAAGAGGGTCGTCAGCTCAACTTGGGCCTGGATGAATGAGGCAAAATCCTCGTCACGGGCCCGCCGGGGTTGTAGAGCTGGAAAGTCATGGGCCATGAAGCGGGCCGAGAGAGCTGGGCCTCTACACCAGAAGGCCTGTCCCATACGGATGGATATTTGACGATCTGAGAGATAGGTGACTGAAAATGTGAGTCTGGTGTCAATGTGGATTATAGTAGAGACGCTTACAAGTCCAGGCCAACCGCTCGCGATGGACCGAGTCGAGGTCGGCGTCGTTTCCTTTGAACCCCCTGTCTTCTAAGCGTAGTAGATACGCAAGCCTCACAGCGAGACCAACTATCGACCACGCTGACGCTTCATCTCCATCGTCGACTTCGCTCTGATTGTGCAAGGTCCATTCGCCCATGAGCAAGAGTCCCTCGACTGTGCCGACCTTGCGCACACTGGCCATGCCAAGAACGACGTTGAGGATAAGCCCTCGCATATGATCCCAGATGGCCTTGTGCATATCTGCAAGATCGGGGCGGTCTGTTGAGGCCACGACAAGGATGGCAGTTAGTAGGAAAGATTCGTCTCTTATCGTGTCGAGGATGTATTCGGGTCGCAACACGTCTATTGGGACGATGGGGAAGAAATGGTGGTAGTTATCGGCGTAACTGATCTATGTTAGCGGGACTTGATTCAAAGCATGATAGTTCTCGCTTGAGAGTAGAAGATAACTCACTGTCGTAATAGCTGAACAAGGAGGATAGGGTCAATTGTTCTATCCTTGACCAGCGGATAGTCGTCGACGGTGACCTCACTCGGAGGCCCTGGACCGGGGCGCAGGTGGCCAGGCCCGCGAGGCGTCTGTATCGAATAGGCCGAGGGCGCAGCTCCAGGTCCATTTGACAACCCGTCCATCAGCCCGTTTGGAGTGTGTTGATTCTCATTGGAGGCATCATCGTCACCTTGCTCGCCAGCGGCATGACAGAGCATCATTAAAGCATCGCTAGGATTTTGCAACTTATCATGGACCGAATCTTCCCCGGCTTTGGTTTGTCTGGGTGATACATGATCGCTCGAAGAGACGGAGAGAGCCGTCTCAGGGCGTCTCCGTGCTTGCTGGCGAGGACGACGAAGATGAGAGAAATCGCCACCTCGCCTTGAGCCAGCAAGAACGCATTCGGCGCCTTCTCGGAGACACTTTGCGCAAGGAGGTTTCCCAGGTTCTCCAACAGTGCCTCTAAAGAAAAAAGAAAGAGTTCAAGTCAGATGAAGCTCAGGGGGAGGGGGAGAACAAGGGACCCACAAGTCGCAGCGCGTCTTGCGCGAACGGCACCTGACGCAGGCCCGATACTGTCTGATGCCCTGTCCTTTAGTCATGTCAGCAACAAAAGGGAAAAACAACAAAATCGTCTCTAGCCGTCAGAGGGTGAAATGGAGAATCCGGGGTTGGCTGGGGATGATGAAGCAGAGTGGAACTGCCCCAGACTTTTGGCGGTAATAGACGGATTCGACCCCCGCAAAAACAGGGGGAGGCTGTAGACGGCTATAGACGGCCGTGAGCTCATGACGACCTTGGGGGAGGGAATTGGGCTTAACGATTCGACGGCTATGGGCGAGTATGCGTAGATAGAAAGTCATTGGGCTGAATTGTATGAGTCGAGTGGATTTGATGGACGCACCAAGCGGGGAATGAGCACCTTTTGTCGCCCCCAAAGTCATGATGGAAGGATACAAAACCTCTCGTTGAGACGCTTGGATCAACCATAACCAACTTCTCAAGTCCCAGATCCATCATTGACTCTTGTGTACAAGAAACACCCTGCTCTGATACCCGCTCTTGAAGACCAAAGCTACTTCTCGCATCATCATGGCTCCTAGTCGCCTCGAGTCTCCCCCTGCGGACACCACCACATCTTCAGTCCAGAAGCTCAAGGCGCCAAAGGGACCCTCAGAAGATCCCTATGGACACTACTATCCCGCCGATCCAAATACCTTGAGCCTTGAGTCCAACTTCGGGCCCATGGAACCCGACACCATTGGATATCTTCAACCGACCACTCTTGACACTCCTTTGGAGGTTATGCACGAGCGATTTGAGAGAGACGGCTATCTTTTTGTGAGTTTTCTACCGCTGTGTCAACTTGGCTACCAACTAACTCATACCAATAGATCAAAGGATGCATCAGCAAAGAAACCTCCCTTGCCTGTCGCCGCGATTACTTTACACACATGGCCCCCAGCGGCCTCCTCAAGAAAGGCACCGAGCCAGTCGATGGCATCTTCTCGGGCGCCGACACACGCAAATATCTTCCTCCTGGGAATCTTCGTCGTCTTTTTGGCCTCAAGGATGACCCCGAGAGCGACAAGTATGTCGAGCTCATGATTTCAGCCCACGAGGCTGATTTCTACGTCGAGTTCTGCAAAAACCAAGAGCTACGCGACTTTGTCAGCCGCTTCACGGGATGGAAGAACCCTCAGATGCTTCAGAGGACCATGCTTCGCGCCTTTGTGCCTGAAAGCGAGCTTACGCCTGTGCACTTTGACCAAATGTACCTCCGCGCCGGTCCTCCTACCAGCCTAACAGCTTGGATCCCCATTGGCAACGTCTCTCTCGAGGGAGGCGGCCTTATGTACCTCGAGGGCTCGACGGACATTGGCAAGAAGACTGAGGACGACTTTGCTAAGAACGCTCACAACCTTACCGACGAGGAGCGTATCAGCGCCTTCAACAAGAACATGAACGACGGCGGCTTCCTAAGCCGAGACACTGTAGCTTACGGAAAGGAGGCCCGCAGAAAGTGGCTCATCGCCGAGTACGCGGCCGGCGATGTCATCTTCCACAACCCCTACATGGTGCACGCAAGCTGCAAGAACAGGGACCCTGAGAACAAGATTCGCCTCGCCACTGATGTGAGATTTGTTGACCCTGAGAAGCCCTATGACAAGGTAAGTGATTTGACGCTAGATCTTGGATGCCTGCTAACTGATGGTTGTAGCGTTGGATGAAGGTCTATAGGCCTCTGGATGGATTGTAAAGGATTTGGATCTTTGTAGAATATGGAAACGAGTAGGATAATGATGCAAATGCAAGAACAACGAGTGTCGCTGTTACTAAAATTACTCTCTCTGATCTTGAAGATGACATGACAATAAGTAATTAAGTGCAGCAATGACTTCCCTCTGCCTCATCATATGGATATACCGAAGTTGGAAGGGAGTCGATGAAGCTTTTGTTCGATGTGGACGATTTCTTCATCATCACCATCATCATACAGTAATCATACTGATAGTAGGAGAGGATTTGCTAAGAATACCTCCATCGCTGTGAAAGTAAGTGATGGTGTTCAATGCCCGCGGCCTTTGTAGATATAACAGGTAAGATAGGTACGACATGTGGTATCATCCCTGTGCTTAAACGCCGACATGCCTTGAATCTCTATCAAGTTATATAATGCTTTGTAATTCTGGTGATATTGACTAGTGTTACACGGCTCATGATGTCATGCCATTCGCCTTTCACTATCACGCCCTTGCTCACTCGGAGACCGAGGCTATCCTGACCTCCTTCTCGCTGAAACACTCGGCCAATACTCATGCTTCAAGCTTGGTGCAATATTTGTGATCAAGCCCCCAACAGCCAAGACCCCCCTATCCCCCAACCTGCCTTTAGTTAGTAAGAAGCTTGGACGTGTGAAACGAAGTCTTGCCTCCCTGGTTCCAGACGGCAATAGATCCCCTACCCAGAAACTCCAATAACCCAAACCACATTTCCAACTGCCCAGACCATATCCCAACCTCACGATTAGTGGGAAAAAAACACGCCGTCTCCCGACTCTCTTCACCTCTGCAATCTGTGTGCCTTGATCATGTTTCTCCCGTCTACAGCCGAAACCCCAGGCGGGATGGCCCACAAACCGACTGGGTTAGCCCCATTTCCCCGGACTCGACGGGATCCAATATGCGGAGAAAGGCGGGGTCTCTAGCGAGGCATCTTGTCATCTCGCGGAGATGGCTCTAGCTAAGGTTTCTGCGGGGGTGGCTCGTCCGATGAAGGAGGCTCCGTCTATTACCGTCGCTAGTAAACAGGGCAACTCGGAGACTGACTCGCGATGGGGCCGTCAGGAAGTGGTATTAAACAACATGTATCTCTTCCAAAGATGCACCACCATCAGCAGAAGCCTGTCTATCTCGTCGCTCATCTTTCATCGACATCATGTTTCTGCAGAAATTTGTTCGCAATGACGCCATCAAGACGGACCCTCCTGAGATTTACAACCTCAGGACGGTTGTGGTCAGTCTGATAGTGAGTTTACCTCAAGCTGTTCAGTGTACGATAGTAATGAGTGCTAATGATCATCTCAGGCATGTGGTGGTGCGCTTCTTTTTGGTGTAAGTGGCAAACCTTGGAATATGAAGATAGCGATACTGACATGGTCTCAAGATGGACATGGGTGTCATGGGCGGCGTCCTCGCCATGGACACCTTCAAGGAGTAAGAGGCCACTATCCAGCATGGTATCTCGGTTTATGCTAACAGCTGCAAAGGCAGTACGGACTCACTGACAAGCCTGCGGCCGTCCTCGCAAATTTGTCATCAAATATCGTCTCGACTATTCAAGCTGGATCTTTCCTTGGCTGTCTCATCTCCATGTGGCTGGCCAACTATATCGGCAGGCGACTGTCTCTCATGACCGCATCTGTCTTCGTCTTTATCGGTGTTGCCATGCAAGCTGCCGCTAGCGGCCACTTGGCGGCTATGTATGTCGGAAGGTAGGAAAAAGTTTTCCTCATAGCTTGGGTATGTGAGTTGACATGGGACAGATTCATCACTGGCATCGCTGTCGGTATCGCCTCTACAGTTAACCCCCTTTACGTCTCCGAAAACGCCCCAAGAGGTATCCGAGGTCTTCTCACAGGCTGCTACCAGCTCTCCATAGTTACCGGTCTGACTGTAAGTTGTCGCCTGTAACGGTGCCATCGCAGGCCAACTAACAACTCTATAGCTTGCGTTCTGGATCAACTATGGCTGCGTCCTCCACGTCAAAGGGCACGCCCAATATATAATTCCACTTGCTCTTCAAGCCCTCCCTGCTGTCATTCTCTTCGTGGGAATGATGTTTGCCAACGAGTCACCCCGGTTCCTCGCCCAAAGCAACCCTGCCAAGGCACTCACCGTGCTGGCCAAGCTTCGAGGTCTGCCCGAGGACCACCCCTACGTGCGAGAAGAGATAGAGAACATTTCTCTTCAGCTTGAGGAGGAGCGGTCCTTGGCCGCCAACAGCTCCGGGCTCACCCTGATCAAGGAGGCCTTCACCGTCAAGTCCTACCGTCGAAGAACGTTCCTCTGCATCACTCTCATGATGTGGAGTAACCTCACAGGAACTAATGCCTTAACTTACTACAGCGTCGCCATATTCAAGAGTGTTGGCTTGTCTTCCTCTACCACTGGTCTCTTTGCCACAGGTGTCTATGGCATTGTCAAGATGGTGTCTTGCGCCGTCTTCATCTTTTTCGTCACCGACACTCTGGGCCGAAGAAAGAGTCTTTTGTGGACCGGAATTGTACAAGGCTTAGCCCTCTTTTATATTGGGTTTTATGTTCGCTTCGATCCTCCTCAACCTGACTCTCCTGTTGGCGCTGCTGGTTATGTCGCCATTGTGGCCATCTACATCTTTGCCGCCGTGTACCAATTCGGGTGGGGCCCCGTCGTTTGGACATACTGCTCTGTAAGTTGATCATAAAAAGACGGAATTGCTTCTGCAGAGACTGACTTGAGTATAGGAGATCCCTGCCGCGCGCATGCGTGCCCTTCAGATGGGCATGGCCACGGCCAGTCAGTGGCTCTTCAACTTTGTCGTCGCCAAGAGCACCCCGAGCATGTTTGCAACTCTTGGACGCGGTGGATTCGGCACGTACTTTGTCTACGGGTCGTTCTGTTTCACTATGGTTGTCTTTGCCTGGTTCTTTGTGCCCGAGACTAAGGGTGAGTTATAACCTACCTAATCTTTATGGAATATCCAGCTGATGACCTTATAGGACTTGCTTTGGAGGATATGGATGAACTGTTCTCGCAATCCAACGTGAGGGCTCCTTTTATTCCTAGCCGCGTTGTTCGGCTCGAGGCAGAGAGACTTGTGAAGGGGGATGCTGACTCCAAGTTTGAACATGTTGACAAGGTCTAGTTAGTTAACTGGTAACGGTTCACAAGCTGCGATGCCAAGGGCTGCAACTAATAATGATCCAATCTTGTTGCCACCTCTTGTCAAGACTGCATTTGAAACAACGCAAAACATGAGTTTGCCTGATCGAGGTTACCTAATCTAATCCGAGTCTCATGAAACCTCAGCCTCCTCCTTATGATGAATCTAGCCTCAGTGATGATGAATGGATGATTACCCTTGTCAAATCCGGGGAAATGCCCTATTCCTATCTCAGCATTACACTCTCGAGCCACGTGATGACCTCATTGGACGACCAACGCCTTCGCGTCTCATCACTTCACAACAACATCCAAACATCTTTCACTGCTACACCCATCCTGAACCTCTCATTGTCCCACTTACCTAACCCCTCAGCAGACGCAGCCTTCTCCGCCTTGCTGACGATCCCATCTTAATAAGCCAAGCCAATTCGTACAGATAACACCTTAACCCCTCCACCATGACCAGAGTCGGCGAGATCCCCTCGAGCGCATCGCTGAGAATGGACATCTCATCTACCCGCGAGCGGATGCCGCTTCGCATCATCACCTTCAACGTCCGCTACGCGACGACCAACTTTGAGCCCCATGAGAAGCCTTGGGACGTCCGCTGCCCCAAGCTGGTCAACCAGCTATCCTTCATCACCGCTGGCCATGAGAGCCCATTCATCTGCCTGCAGGAGTGCCTGTACCGGCAGGTCAACGATATTCAGTCACGCCTCGGCGATGGCTGGTCGCACATTGGTCGTGGCCGCGGCTCTGGAGAGCATGACGGCGAGTTCTCACCCATCTTCTACCGCAGCGACAACTGGAGCTGCGAGCGCTCCGAGGTACGCTGGCTGAGCAAGACGCCTTTTGAGCCGTCACGCGGCTGGGATGCTGTGCTGAACCGCATCGTCACTATGGGCGAGTTCTTGCACCGCGGCACGGGGACGCGAGTCATCGTCATGAGCACCCATTTCGACCACATCGGCGTCAAGGCCCGAGAGAATAGCGCCAAGCTCCTCATCAAGTTCGCCCGAGAGTGGGGCTCCGGAGGTGCGGGCTCTCCGTCGGCCGTCCTCGTCGGGGGAGACTTTAACAGCTCCCCCAATGACGGCGGGTACAAGATCATGACAGCACCTGACTCGGGCATGTCTGATATCTCTCACCTGCTACCTAAGAGCGCTCACTACGGGAATCAGATCACTTACACAAGTTTCGGCAAGTACGATAGCTCTGGAGAAGGCTGGGAGGAGGCACGCATCGACTTTCTTTTCATTCAGGAGCCTCGAACAGCCCATGTCAAAACCTTTGGTGTCCTGGCCAATTTCTTTGATGACGACGTTCGTGTATCTGATCACCGGCCTGTCGTGTCAGACTTGGACATTCTGGTTTGATGAGGGATAGGCAAGGGAGGAACACAGCTGGGTAGCCGATGCTCTCAACTCAAGCAACACCTCCGTCATTGGATAGCATGGATGGATGAGAGGATATGAACCTGGGTACTACGCAGGGTGATGCATGATGAGGAGAATCAGCTAGCATGGCCTGAGACTCGGCTCGCATGGCTGGTCTCTGTCCAAGGCACGCAATCTCAAGCGGCATGTCTCCCATGCATTGATATTGGGAGTACGTGCGGGATAAGTCGGCGCCAGTCTGCAAATTGACGGACCTGGGATCAAGCACCATCACGATCTCTTTGGAAACAAGTCTTCGTACCAAGCCAGCCACAATATGTACAAGTGCAACCAGAGTGTCAATGGAACAAGTCACCTAGTGTCGTGGTGCTTTTGTAAACGGGGATCGATCCCAGCAAGACACAACATGAAGCTCGGGAGGACGATTGGGCCATTGGTGTCGGCAGATATTGTCTGCGCATCTGTCAGGAGACGCGAGATACAACAGGCACATCAATAAACGAGAGGGACGCAAAGGAGCCTACGATGCTGATCATCTTCTAGCCGAGGGCAAGGCACCTGAGCAGTGACAGGCATCTTACTCAACTTGCTGGTCCCTGAACTTGGCTCGAAGCAAGTCATCCACGTGAGACGGCGTATTTGCCTCCCCGACTTCCATCCGCTTCTACGCAATCTTATCTCGCATGAAATGGCCTGCTGGCAAAGGCTTTGGTGGCGGATGGAAACTTTCGGGACTTGAGGCTCTTCGGGAGGAGAACAGAGGCATCCAGACGGAGGTGGAGGGGCGACTTGAAAGAGCGGTGAGTGAAGATGGTGGAGGAGAAGAGGGGTTTGGACTGGTCCCGACACCTTGTGTACTCGCCATCAGCTCTCACGGTTGAATCCGGAAACACGATGTCAGTGATGCTTCCCTGAGAGGCTGCCAGGTTGAGCATGGACGGAGCGATGCTGGGTTCCAAGAGAAATTGGGTGGGTGGGAGCCATCGAAAGGAGGTGGCCACATCTCTGGGTGGTGTTATGCAACTTGCGATTGCGTGCAGCAGCATGTAACAAACAAAGCTGAACTATTTGCCTTGGAATGGTCACTCGCCGCGCAAAGTCAACTGAAAGCTGGAAGCCCACGGCCCCAGGAAACAGAGGCCTGGAGCATCGGCCCAGTCCGTCTGTCCATGTCCACGATGGTTGCAGGGCTGGTATGCTTGTCATCCCGCGACTAGTAGCTCTGGGTACAGTAGCTCCGGTCTAGCCTGGTCCGCCGTTCCGAGGGGGACGAGCTTTGTCCATGGACGCGTCAACCCTTTGAAGGACATTCATTCACTAACTTGCTGTCAGATCAAAATGCTCTGCGGATTCTGTTATTCCCATGTCGTCCATGTAAGCCGTGAGAGCTGGTTCGCAAGAGCCGCATCCAGATCGACATGTTTCGGCGATTGCCAGAAAGGACGAGAACCGTCCTGTCGTGACTCGCCCAGATGCGTGTGGCACTCATGTTGCCCAACACCCTGTAGATGCGTCAATGCCTTGGATGCACGTCGAGCCTATCCCCCCACAATCTGAACGCCAAAGCAAGCCATCCGAGAGACCGCGGGCAGGGATATTCCCGTCAGCTTCAGCTAGACACCACCCTTGGGTCCGTTGACGACTTCCACCCATCCACTCGATCCTGTGCCTGCTGGAGATGGATAGACAGAGTGAGGGAACACAGCAGGAGACTGCAATAGCTCTGGAGATCTTGGGAAGTACAGCGCGTGACAACGGGCCGTCCAGACGCAGAGTAAAGGCCAATCAAGAACCCTGAGTTTACCGAAAAGTCCATCTTGCTGGCAAAAATTGAAGGCCGACACAGTGAACAGAACAGTGAGTGGGTGTCCAGACGTGCAAGATGAAGGTGGCCAAAGTCCTTCAAGATGCTCACCTTGGGGAGGGTGTAGGGCAAAGAGGAGTGGGTGGGCTAGAATTCGAGGCCATGGTTCCATTGGACAGATATAGATCGAGTAAGAACCTGCAGCGTGTTTTGTCGATGGAAACTCGGCATGTCACTTGGTCGATGCTTCGTACTGCGGGCCTTGACTGATGCTCCCGCCAGTATACACAAACCATTGCCTCAGCAGGTAAGCAAGATGTCCAACAAGTCTGTTTGCTTGATAATCTCAAGGAGGCCACATAGGCATTGTTTCAAGAGTGTTTATGCCGAGGCCCGCATGATCGGTTTAGAGACAAGAATGAAAGTGACAGCTCGATTCTGCCAACCCAACTTGAGTGATGGGGAGCCCCTCGGACTGATACGGCTAAAAGCTGACCTCCGATGCCTGGGCGGAGGAGACGGAGGTCAGCCTCCGGACGAGTAGCGGCCAGTAGAGAATATCGGACCGGAGGATGGTGGAGATGAGTCACTTCCGGACACGGAGCTGAAACCGTCCATCCTGAGCCGGACTGGTCGCGAAGCTGGACACGAGTCCATGCCGTGTCGATGGCTGCGAGCAGGGCCTCCATCGTACGGGACCCTCCCCGAATCGCCTGTACCCGGCGGAGTAGAATCATGCGGCCGCCCGAGAGGTATTGCGGAAAATGGGGGTCAAAGGCCGGGCTGGGCAGAGGGGTGAGGACCGAGCCCGAATGGCAGGCTTGGACCTATAAGCACTGAGGTTGGGGTTACGCACCTAGCCGAGTAGGGGCGTTGGGTTTTGGGCAGCAGGAGTGTGCATGAGGAGCTGGCAGCGAAGAGACTTGTGGAATGAGCTGGGTCGGTTCGAAGCTGGCCTCTTGCAATCTTGAGACGATGGCGAGGGTACGAGGGCGGGCGTGGAAACACGAGGGACTTCTTGCAGTCCCTCGAGGAGGAGACGAACCTTGGACTGAGATAGGGGGCGTGGCGAGATGTCGTCGCGACACCTCTCGTTCTCCTATGAGTCAAAGCTATTCCTCACATACTCTCGACCGTGGCTGTCAAGTTGTGGATTTAACCCCAGACTCAGGATAACCCGATAGCACACCACAACCAGGTTCATCGTGTCACGGGCTTGCTGTATTCCACGTGCACCCCGCGTTTCAGTTCTCTGTGGTTTCCGGTTGACGTCGATTAGGTTCCTTCTTGATACCTGAGCCCAGGGACTGGAACCAACTTTGGCAAAGGGCAGCCCAGTTAGGCACAAAGGTGAAGCCCGGAAGCGGCCTAAGCACGGCACTCAGTGGAGGTGTAGATCAATGGAGACGCCAGAACCCGGCACAGGAGGGGCGACAACGGACAAATCCTTGGACCCTCCAATCGTCTGCGGGAACACGCCCCTCTCGATCGCTCAAGCTTTTGGTATCGGCGCCTTAACGGCCATGTATGTACCCAACGGTCCATGGGTATCAAAGAGTCTCCAGGCTTTGCCAGAGCCTGGCGAAGTCCGTTGTGGCCATCCCGCTCCATGGGCCTTGTGCTACCACATCAAGCTTTGGTGCCACGCGATGGCAAGCTTAGAATAGCAGAGAGGCTTGTCTGGCTGCTGTACACGGCGACAGCATCCCTGCCACGAGGGCTCGTCGCAGTGTCCTGGTTTCTATGCAGAGGGAGGAGTTCGTTCATTTTGAGGCCGGCATTAGAATGCGGTGCCGGACAAGCTCATTTTCAAGCACAGAACCTGAGTTGCCCCAACAGTTGTTATGCCTCTTGGTTGTTAGAAACTTGTGTGGCATCGATTCGAGATAGCCGGTATCGTCAATCAATCTGCCACTCTCGTCAAGGTCGCGGGGGCGGCCCGGCTAATGGCTCCTTGTCTCAAAGAACCCTGTCTGAAGCGAAGCTTCTTCCCGTGCTTCCTCCAACGTTCCGACTAGGATGGTTGTTGGTGTAAGAAGAGCACGGCATACACAGAGTTGGCGTATGGATTAGGGCAAGAGCTCGAAATGTGCATTTCTTCAGAACTGGTCGTTCGCATTTCCCTGTGTGCCGTGTTTTTGCAAGCTCATGACTGTGAGAGTGAGGCATAACGTCAGCCTTCCAAGTGGAAGAGCAGGGCGTGCAACAGCCTCACCAGGGCGTGTGTGGTGGAGGCTTCTGGCAGGCAGGACGGATGACCTGGCCTGGCGTGACTGGAAAGACAGAACTTGCTGGACCAGCGCAGAAAAATCCGTGAGAGGGGAAAGGCGAGGGAAAATTCGAAAGAATCGTTGGATGAGGCGGCCGGAAGCCAGCTCCACAGTTGGGCCTGCGTGCTTGCAACCGGCGCCAGGCCTTGTGAGGACTTCCCTGTCAGACAACACCCTGACCCGCTTGGAAGGCTCTCAACAAAGCTCGAGGCGCGACCGGGAAGCCTATCAAACGCGTCCAGCTGCGGGCCTTCGGGACACTATCTGGGGTTGCGTCGACAGATCAGATCCATTCTCGGCGGCGCGGTTTCGTGGGTAGCCTGACAGCAAGCACTGGGTCTCTGGGATCTGGGATCCGGGGCCTCTAGCCGCTAAGCCATCGTCAGCAAGCCAGCTTAACCGCCTCACTTCCTCCGTGCCGCTTGATGGCCGCTTGCTCACCCTCTCGCCCATTTTGACGGTTTCACCTGTCGCTGGGCAGCTCCATGGTCATGAATGCAACACGTGGGTCTTCTTGACGTCAATTGTCCGAGGTGGACTTCGGCTATCCCCTGGGATTCGGGATGCGAGAGGGAGTCAGCCGGGACTTGTGTTGAACATGGCCCATATCTGTAGAGAATTCTGTGGATAGGTCGAAACGGGATGAATGGAGGCTTCGTCCAGGAACGCCAGCGAGTGAAACGGCGTGAGCGACCGAGGGCTGGTCTGGCCATTGACTCAACCAGGCACACCCCAGCTTGAATCCAACGATGTCATGAGTCTCGGCGGCAGCTCCATCGTCCAGCTCACTGCTTGTTGGTGCTTTTGGGCGGGATGGGATCCATAATCCATTCCCTTGAGAGACAGCCAACGCAGAGATCCAGACGGAGCTGCAGGCCCCTGTCCAAACACCCCTCTAAGCTGCCGCTATGCACCCCACCTCTTTATTTCTGGCATGATTCTTGTCATCACGACTGAGTCGTTGCGGGAGCAGAGAATTCGGGAGGCTGAGGAGGAACTAGAACCAAGAATATTGACAGTAGAAACGACTCCTATAGCGATGGGTTGAGCGAAGTGAAGAAGGGGGAATAAGAACGCGAGTACGACGGTTTGCCGAGGCGGGCCGTAGCGAGAGACAATCGTTTGTTTCTCGAGACTCCCCTGTCCCATGAGTTGTTGTTGTTTACGACTGCTGCTGCTGACGAATACAACAGCGGCCAGCGAGGACCAATACCTGTGGCTGGTGTCTGGGATGGACGATAAGGAGAGACGTCGTGCTGCGCAGTTGCTATAGGTGCTGGCGCTGGCAGGCGTCGTTCGTTGCTGGATGGATGAAGTGCGAACTGGAGGGAGTTCCCCCACTGGCTCTGACCTCGCTGGTCCCAATGCCCGCTGATGAATCGAGGCAGCCTGGAACGGAGCATCACGGCTGTCATGAGCGAGTAAGAGATAAGATCTCTGCGTCTCTCTGCGTGTGTTTCTGTTTTTGTGTCAGTGTATCCGTCATTGCCCTCGTCGACTTGACGTGGTTGCGGCATGGAGGTGCAGGCAGGCCGTGCAGTGCTGTGCTGGCTCCAGCGTTGAAGTCGCTTGACTGATCGTCCCGTGAGTTAGGTGCACCCCTCCCTTCCTTCCTTCCCCCTTGCTTCCTGTGCTGTGCTGTGTTGCAGCGTTGCAGTGCTGCTGGGTCGCACTTGCCCATTCTTGCACTCACACGCCCACAGCCTGAACCCACACGCCTGCTGCTTCCCCCATCTCACTCGCCGCACTTGCTGTGTCTGTGTTGACGAAACACGCGCGCACACACACGCAAATTTTCTCTCTCACTCTCCTTGTTGTTCTCTCAGTCTGGCATGGACGTCTCGAGGAGCAGATGACTGAGGCGTGACTCGAGAACATTCCGGGTGATGTTAGTCATAGACAACCTGAAGC
Source organism: Fusarium solani (assembly GCF_023522795.1). Classification (NCBI taxonomy): domain Eukaryota; kingdom Fungi; phylum Ascomycota; class Sordariomycetes; order Hypocreales; family Nectriaceae; genus Fusarium; species Fusarium solani. Next base: position 1,939,009 of record NW_027072147.1, on the reverse strand, counting down.
TGCTGAGCTGGACTCAACGTGCGTGGCAGACAGGGCCTCAAAGGCTACAGCGGACGTTAGCGGGCTCTGGGTGCTCTAACGGTACCGCTGGGCCATTCCACTGCACCAGACTGCACCACGACAGTGGATAGGTAAGTTGTGGATAGTCCTTAGCGCAGGCATTGGATGGGTGGGCAGGATTGCTCACGCCCCCCCACACCCCCTCTGCCCTGAAATTACCACCACTTTTATTAAAAACAGACCATCCCATCCATCCCATGCCCATCGACTCTTCCCCTCCTCCCCTCCTTCTTCTTCCCTTCCCCCATGACAATTCGATACCTTGTCTTTTAAACATACTTCTTATTCCTCATCTCAATCGTCTTGCTCTCGCTTCAAGTCGAGCATCGCTTATTATCTTGACCATCTCCAGCTTCATTCATCGGCATCGTCACTAGTGTCTCCATCATCACGCCCTAGTCTATGCCACAATCGTCACCGCCTTCTTCAACCCTCCTCTCAGCTGCAGCAATATTTTACCCGCAACTCGTCCAGCCTGCGCTGCTCTCATCTACTACGAACCTGGCAACTCTCCTATGTCGGCCGCTCGACTCAACAGAAGGGGACGTTAAAGCACCGCGTACGCGATTGCATATATCGTCGCCGCTGTCGACACTCTCACCACCCGCATCTGCGATTGCATAGACTCGCCGTCCCGTCCCGCCCTAGTGCGGCCATTCCTGGAGACTGACGACCCCCCTCTTTGATCAAACGCTTCCACAGGGCGACCAAACTCTGATCGCGCCACCCCGTGCTCCAACTCCACAATGTCGTCGAAGCATCACGTCTGTTATGTCGAGGACGCAGAGGAGGATTCTGGCAGCTCTCACGTTGAGGGTATTGAGTCAACCCGTCGCTATGCCGTCTCGGAGGCTCCTGTCAGCTCCTCCTACAAGGAGCGTCCCAACACTGGCAAATCCCGCGGTGACAAGCGGTACTCCAACCGGAGATCCGACTCGTCGCCTAGCGATGGTTTAACCGACTCGGAGGATTACCCTCGCCGAGAGGAACGCTCACGCCGAAACCCTGATCGTGAGGACCGCAACAAGGAACAACGTCGCAAGGAGCGGAAGCAGAAGGAAGCAGCCGTGCAACAGCAACGAAAAGTCCGCGCCGATGCCAAACCAGCCAAGGAACGCGAGCCCAAGCCTGCCAGGAAGCAACGTCCCACATCTCTTACTCAGTCCCGGACTGAGCCTGTCGTTCAGCAATACCGCCGAGGCCATGTCGAAGATCCTTCGTGTTACGGCATCCAGCAGCCTGCCGTCACAGGCCGCCCCCGCGCCCAGACTCGTCCCAACAGCTACTACCCTGGCCAAGCCGGCACTCCTCCGATTGCCCACGCCAGCTGGCATCATGCTCAGCACTCTCAGCCGTCCTTCCCTACAGGCTCTTTCCCACCACCGCCTGTCTATCCCGGAGCTCCGTCTCCTTCTGTAGTCGGCGTGCCACCCTCGCCTGGTTCTCAGCATGGCGGCCCTGGGTTCTTCGACATGCCTTCGCAGGCTGCAAGTGCACACCTCAGGGGTCGCTTTGAGCGACCTGCTTCATCCATTGGTTTCCGGCAGCCACCACCACCGTCTGCCTTTGGATATCCTCAGGATGAGCCCGAAGAGGAGGCCGACCCTCGCCTCATGAGACGTGCCTCTCGATCCAAGAAGCATCAGCAACAGCAAAACGAGGAGGACCGCAGGGCTATGCCGCCCCCTGCTGCCATCCCGCGGCCCAAGTCCGCATTGCCGCCAACCACTCCGTTCCGACCACCTCCTCAGCAAATGTTGTCTCGGCCGAAGCCCCGAACTCCCTCCCGGCCTCCGACTACCACTCGTAGCCGTGTTGGGTTTGCTGATCAGCGAGGTTTCGATGACGAGGATCTTGCAAGCAACGCCGATCTGTTTCAAGACATGTCTCCTGAGCCCAACTACAACCATCGCAGCCAAGCCTTGACCCGTACTCGACGTCCCTCTGTCGCCTACGAGCAGCCTGGTGTCGACATCATGCCTGCTCGGCGTCGCAGAGAGTCTTTCTATGGACCCGGTCCTGACCGTGCCCTGGGCGGTGGAGGCGTGAGTCTTGAGGAGGACAAGTACATGGACGCCTTGCGGTACCAGGACGACATCAACGGTGGCCCAGCTATGCCTCTGACTGCCGAGACCCTACGCAAGGCTAGCAACCCTCGCCTTACTGGTGGTAGTAGCCGTTCGACACGGAGCAGGAGCAGTGATAGCCGTGACGAGAGCGAGTACAAGCGAAGCAACACGACTGGCCTCACTCGGTCTTCATCCAGCGACACCGACAACCTCACCATCAAAGTCTCAGGCTCAGCCGTCGTACGAGTGCCGGGTGCCGAGATCCAGTGCGCTGACGGAGGCGAGATCACCTTTACCAGCCGAAGTGGCGGTTCTCGTGTCGGTAGTGACCGGGCTAGCACCATCTACCAGATCGAGGACGTCAGGGCCCGGCCGGAACAGAAGGCTCTCCCTTACAGGGCTCGCGCTCCCAGTCAGTCAGACTCGCACCGCAACTACGTCCCGAGCCATGCTCCCTACGACCCGACATTTGCCCACGACGACTACATTTACTGATGATTATTTGTGCTTATGAGAGATGATACGGTTGATGATATCAGCGTGCACTGTTTTGGATTTTGTTTTTGATCTATTTCTATTTTTCTCATCTCTATTTTTCCTTGTGCCTGGACTGTCACAGCAATCGGCAGTGTCCGCCTTTAATCTTGGCCGTCTCTGCGATGGGCCTCTGGCGGACATGGTGTGCTGTGCAGCGCCTCGGTTTCTCATTTGAGCATGGAATTCTTTATTGAGCCTGTATCCCTATGGTTTTGTTTGTGGGTTGAAGCCCACTCATTGGCCTCATGGCAGGAAAAGTTGATACCCAAAAGCGGTGATGGTGGAAGGACATGGAAGGTCGGCACGTTTCTAGGCCTCGTCCTCCTCCGCCTCAGTTCGCATATACCAACAGCGCTTATTGAAGGCCGTCCTGTCTTGGAAATCACGTACACTCAAAGGGGTGTCCAAGTTTGGTTCGTGTATTGAAGGATACAAGGATGTCCTATCCATGGGGACGGAAGATTGTCAATTGGCTGGAGCTTTACCGACACGTTTATTTGGCGGAAGGTTTGAGGCTACCTAGTTCATCAAGATGGTCCCCTGTCCCCTGGATTGGACTGGGGTGAGTTTGGAAGTTTGCAGGCTCGCCGGGTTATTTCTTTGGTTTATTGCAACCGGACTTGCATGCATCCCTGGGGGAAGCTATGTGAGCCATGGTATCGGGTGCGGCTATTGTATCGCATTGTTGAGCATGGCGCAAGAGGAGGAAGTTGACTTGGCTGGACCGCTTATTCCATCCGCGTCACCAGAACGATAGATTGTACGGGCAAAGGAGGTTCGCGCCTTCATCTGCTGCCCTGCAGAGAATAATCATTTGTTACGACTGGCATGACCTACGTTTCGCTTCTCTCTTCTGTTGTTCGAATCACGTGGGAATCTGACTTGTTGAGGAGGTGAACGACGGCGTCTGCCCAGACCAGTTCCCCTTCCTACGTTTGGTTCTCGGTTTGGGGTACAAAGGTTACGGATTACGGATAAGGGACTAAAAGGAGGCATGGGGTTGGGTAAAGGACATTAGCATTAGTTTGCATGGACAGGATGGAGGCGACTGGAAAGGAATGTGATTTTCTCAAGCGTGGGTGGCCGTCATGGATTCACGGGGTTAGGAATGTTTGATGTTAGCATGAAAGTTATATGTTTCGTTACTCCTTGTCTCAGATACACAAGTCTTACGCACTTGACACACTAGCGATCTGATAATTGTTGTTGATCAATGCACTCTTCTTACAATGCATGAGAGTGATTAGGTTATAGCATTGATCTGCTGGGTCACCTTCTATCGACAGGTCTGTAAGACAGTTACCGATATATCGCTCCCAGCTCCATGGTTCAGACTACATGCCGCCATGATGGCGATACTGACAGGTCTCTTGGGGCATTGCATCAGGGGCTGGGCGGGACAGGGGAAGTCTCATGTTCCTGAAGCATGAACAGGGCCAACACTAAACAATGGGGCAAGATTGGGCACATTGATGAATGTCCAGCCGGACAACATGAGGCTTGTCTCGTGAGTGACACATGTTTCGCTGCCGATACAACATCTTTGATCCATGGGTTGGGCCGGAGTCTCGTCTCGGGTCTCCGGGGAGGGGAGCTTCGGCAGGAGTGCGGGCATCGAAAAAGGGGTGGCTTCAGTAAAACCTATCTTTGGCAGGTGGTGTGGGCCCATTCCGGGCTGAAGTGGGGCGTAGAAGTCGTGGACTGCATTGATTGGACTGGATTGCTCGGGGAGGAGCGCAGTTCGTGGTTGCCGGGTCAGTGAGCGGATTATTTACTTCGACGTCATTTTCTAAAGCTCGAGATGACTGATCTAGAGACATTTCGACGACCACAGAACGGATGTAAGAGAAGAACCAATATTGAAACCTTTCTTTTCGTGTGTCGGGCCATTTATTCTGATTGTAAAGCTTAACCTGTGCATTTTTCGAAGTTTTTCAAGACTGTTGAGGTGAGTTAAACGTTGACTCGCCAGCCACCTCTTTGGGCACACCCCAGCCACGGGCTTTTCGGGCCTCGTTTCTGGGTTAACCAAGCACAAGCTCTCGCACCTTGACTTGCGCGTCACTCTTTCTTTTCACTCCATTTCTTTCCAGAACCACACTCTCATCCAAAACACGACACGACACACAACGACAGCCACTATCGACTCAACAATTCCGTTCGGGTCAAGCATTACGACAGCTGTACCTGGGCATACTGCATCACTTTTGAGCTCGGCTGGGGCTCCAGCGACCTTAAGCCCAGCCCGAACACACATTTGTCTCCGACCGAGACCTTCACATTCCATCAGCAACAATCATCATGGCGCCCGCTCCCATCCGCATCCGCGCGGCTGAGGCCATATCCACCGTCTCGGGCCACCTCCTCGAGGCTTCGAAGGTGCTTCTCGCCCGCGACGACAACAAGGATGACGACAAGAACGATAGACACAAGCCCACAGTTGACCCAGAATCGGGCTCTTTCGACCCTCACGACATCAGCAACGCCGGTTTCTTCTTTCTCTTTGCACTAATCGGTGTCGCCTTCGTTGCTGGTGGTATCTGGTTCTTCTTCTGGGCCAAGAACGGCGGCTTCCACTTCAGGGAAACAGACTGGGATGACTACAAGTCCACTGTTCTTCGCCGAACCGGTCCCAACGGCACAATCCTCTCCAACGCAACACGACCGACAAACCTGGGTGGCGGCAGTGTGTACAAGGACGTGGCAGATGACGACCGCCACAATGATCACAATGATGATGGTCAGACTGTCATTACTGAGGCCACTGGACTGAGCGGCATCACGGCGGGAGCAAGCGACATTTATTCGCGTGAGAAGCGACGCCGCAAGCAGGAGAAGCGAGACCGCGAGCGCGTCAAGAAGGGCAAGAAGCCCAAGCATCGCTTCGTTGGCGAGGACGGTGTCGAGGATGAGGATGCTGAGCGCTCCGCCAAGAAGGAACTTCGAAACTACCGACACGAGAAGGCTGCTCGCGTGGGCGGCCTGAACAAGGAGAGCGAAGGTTCACAGTGGGATGGATCTACGAACCCTACCGAATCCAACGTCTCTACAACTCTTCTCTCTGACCGCCAGACGACACCTACAACTACACCTACGAAGCCCAGCGGTGGTATCCGCAAAGTCTACTCTGTCGCTGACCGCCGTGCCGACCGTGAGCAGGAGCGCATGCGGGCTGAGGCCCGACGTCTCCGTGAGGCCGGCCGAGCTGCGCGCCGAGACTACAACTACCAGCGAGCCGAGAGCTACACCCGCGCCGAGAGTCAGGCTACCGAGAGCCTGTTGGATGGATCGCAGGTGACCCGGACGACTGGTGACTCGGCTAGCGACCTCGGCACCAAGAGCTACCACCACCCCATGCCTGAGCTCCGGGAGCTAGAGAGGGAAAGGGCCAGGGAGGAGCGCCGTGCCCGCAGGGCGGAGCGTGGATACCGACGCAGCCGACAGGAGGAGGTTGACTAAGTGAAGGGAGTTTAAAGAAGGTTAATTTTGGCTTTTTTTTTTTTTTTTTTTGCGCACGACGAGGAAGCATCATGTTGTGTATGATTGTAAGAAATGGGTCACGGACGGCTTGCTTTACGGATACAGAGGTCATCATCATTCATGTCTTGAGATTGTTAGCATATGAGATAGGCAATGCAGTAAATGAATAAAGGCGTTAGGCATTAGTCGTGTTTGCAAGTGAACTTGATCCAGTGATATATAGAGTATCGTGTTTATGTCTTGTTGAGAAGTGGTGATGTCGACAACTCACCCGGACCCTCGGCCGCATGTAGTTGCTTGTAGAGATGACTTATTTTAGCAAGACTCGGACCCAACAAACCCCTTCAATATCATGTCTGGCTCCAATAAATTCATTGTGTTACGGGTTTCTCTCCCTGCGGCCAACATGCAGGACGCATCAATCCCATCCCTGACACGACTGCGGTCCCTTGTTGCTCCGACAAAGTCCTCACGTCTCACCTGTTTACTTTGAAGATTACGGCTTTGTCTCAGCGGGCTCTAATTGAGATGTGCAACAAAACCCCATCATCATGCAAAGTGAAGCGCGTATCGCCAGAAGAAGCTGAAAATAGTTATGCGGCGCTAGCTGCAAAAGATGAAACCTGGGGCGCCTCAGCTGGAGCGCGTAGCCGCCGGGCCGAGAGGGACGACATCCAGTTGTTTATTTGTTTGCGGTGGTGTGTAAGGGGATGGATGATGTTGCAGGATGCAGAGCGAGTTTAATATTGCAAGGGGGAAGTATTGTAAAGGGGGAGGCAATATTGGAGGCTTTTGTTGGTGTTGGTGGTTGATGTCGTGAATGACGACGTCACGGGTTTTTGTTCCATGTCACGCCCTGCCTCATCCAGGCTTTTTTGAATTGCCCTTCCCCTTCCAGGACCCCGTCTCTCAATCGAAGGAAGGGGTCGCTTGGCCAATCCTTGACCGAGCGGTCCCCGTCCAGCCACTTGATCGTCCTGCTCAGCCTTGGGGGCGATCCGGACATTTCGGGCGCACGTAGAAGAATACCTAGATCCCCACATGAAGCGTTAAGATTTATGCACCTGAATGCAGGCTGACGCTAACATGATGCGAGTACCACCCGCCCGCTTCCCGCCGGTTCCGTCAGAACCCCTCCAGAGGGACTGCGGGTCCATTTTCGCCGGAAGCCCACCTCACCAAGAAAGCCACTGGACGCATCCGCTATCCACTGGAAGCGTCCCCCCGTCGGGTTCCACTGACAGGAACCGTCACCCACTGGAATCGTCACCACCGGCGTCAGCATCAGCAAGGGCCCGGTCAGCGGCCGGGACGAACGAGTTTTGCTGACAGGCACAACAACAGGCACAACAAAGGTTTATTTTATCTCTTACAACTTGGTCTACGTATTTGTCTTTATCAATCAAACCCTTCTACTTCTTCTCTCTTCCGTCCAACTAACCATCAGTGTCGTGTGCCCAGGCCCCTGCCTGTTCCAAGGACTTTCCTATCTGTGAGGTGTGGCGACATCGCGTGGGCCAAGGCCCGAGCCTCCTCCTCCTCCTCCTCCTCGTCCGGGCTGCTTCTGCTTCTCCTCCACATCCAGATCCCACCAACCAACCACCAACCACCCTCTCCCATCGCCTCTCGTCATTTCTCCTCCTTCCCTTCCCTTCTCACCTTTTCGCACTTTGTTTTCCGCCTCGACCATCATTTTACTCTCCTTTTCGGCGCTCCCTCCTTTTCCTCCTGCGTTCTCGTTGCGACTAGCGACTCCCTCCCTCGCCGCGCGATTGATTCTTGGATGCACCATTCGCGGCGGTGACGCCGTCCGCCAAGAGTCGTGACTTGATTGTTCTCCCGTATCCGACCGGCCGACCGATTGTCCCGACGAATACGATACGACTCGAAGCAAACGCACGCAATTCCTCGTCCTTTCAAAAACCAAAAAACCAACCTAGAGAAAGAGAGACCTCTTTTCCTTCGACGGAAGCCCATCATGGGGTTATCTTCCTCCCCCTCGTCAGCCTTTACAGGCGTCGTCATCGGCCTCGTATCCTCGTTTGGCTCCATCGTCCTTATCGCCCTTGTCATCTTCATATTCTGGGTTTCGGGCTGCGCAAGCACTGGTCGTATCATACTCGATCGCCTCGGTCGACCCGGCGAGTATGATGATGAGCAAGCATTCGCGCGTGACGAGGCTGAGGCCCTCGAGGTCATGGATGACATGGCCCGTCAGGAATATCTACGAGCAAAGGGTAGGTCGCTGGGTTCTCTGGCCTCTCTGGGGCCTTGCACATCCCCTCAAACACTATTTCTTACTGACGCGTGTCCGCCGCACCAGCCTGGGTCACTGCCAACACTCCAGAGTCTGCGCAGACAGACATCTCGTTATCGCAATATCTCGCCATCCAGGAAAAGGGCGTCTCCGCATGGGAGTTTGAACCCGAGCTCGAGATCGCCAACTGCTTTGTCGAGGCCCGTACCGAGATTGAGTTTTTTGATTCGGAATGCACCGTCATGAGCAATCTCCCCGTCCCCAAGCAAAACGACGTCTACTACTGGGAGGCCAAGATATACGAGAAGCCCGAGACCACCCTCCTCAGCATCGGCATGGCCACCAAGCCTTATCCTCTCTTCCGGTTACCTGGTAAGTGCCTGTCATACCTCTTGTCCTCCTCTTGCCGCCGTCATCTGCTTACTCTCGTTCCCAGGATACCACAAGTACTCGGTTGGGTACCAGTCCACCGGAACCCGTCGCTACAACCAGCCCTTTGGCGCAACTCCCTACGGCCCCCAGCTGGTGCAGGGCGACGTCGTCGGTGTAGGCTACCGTCCTCGAACAGGTGCTATTTTCTTCACTCGCAACGGCAAGAAGCTCGAAGAGGTGGTTCATGGTCTCAAGTCGCAGAACTTCTTTCCCGCTATTGGCGCCAACGGTCCTGCTATGATCCACGTCAACTTTGGTCAAGCCGGTTTCGTCTTTATCGAGGCCAATGTCAAGAAATGGGGTCTGGCTCCCGCAACCGGTAGCCTCGCGCCGCCGCCGCCGTATGGATCTGAGCAGGGTAGTATTCTGTTGGAAACGGGCACCGACAGCGGCACCACATATCCTCAAGGTCGACAACATAGTCACTCGGTCACAGCATGCTCCTATAATACACGCCCTCCGACCAGCAACCTGAACCCCCAGCACGGGAGAACACGAAGTGGCAACTTCCGTGTTCTGCCCCCGACGAGCCCCGGACCAGGCAGGAGTTCAACCGATATCTCACTGGCGCACTTTGTACCCAACGAAGAGAACGGCGAAGGCAGCAATGCCGGACCTCAGCACGAGACCCACGATCACAACCCTCTCCATCTACATCTTGAAGACGCAACGAACCCCCCACCCGAATATCAGAGCCCCGACCACTCCGGCAGTGAAGATGGTCGCCGATACAGCACAGATAGCGAGAACACTCCTTTGATCCGAGTTATGAACCGAAGCAGGGGCAACTCTGCTGCTACTGTGATTCCCCCACGACAACATGCCAACGACCGAAATCCGCCGGTTCCGAGCTACAGCGATGCCGTACGACAAGGTGCTGGCCGTGACAGAAGCGATAGTGCGCGGTTACCCCAGCGAGATCGACCGTCATCCAACAGGCCTCGAAGCAGTACGTCAGCTTGAGCGCGAGGGTGACGCTGGTGATCCCGATGCGACTGGATATCGCCGGCTACGACGACAGCCGTGGCGACGTTGAAGACGAAACGATGATGCCCGGGAAGAGATTGGCATCAACGACCATGACACCGGAGTTGACAGGAACAAATCACCATACACGATCCATTTCAATCCTTTTTTTGCAGAGGCGCCTAGGAGTTTTTAGCATCGGTGAACACACGGCATGGGACTCTCCCATGGCCGTTCAAACGCCCTTTTTCTTGTTTTTGTTATTTGTTAGACGGAGGAAAACTGGTCCCGTCTTGGGAAGCTCGGCTGGATACGAACAAACACTTATTTGGGCCTGGACGGGAATAGTGATACCAACAACCACAACAACAACCTGACGGACTTGTGCGCTCATTTTTTCTTGTCATGGTTTCTGCATTTTTTTTGCGCCGCCCTCTTGTCTCTTTTCCCCTCGGTTTCTACTATAAGACCGCTCCAAGGGGTGGCTAGGTGTCTGGGTGAGGAGTTGTTATGCTGCTGGCTCTGGTGGTGGTGTTGGTTCTGACGCCTTGGATGCTGTGCGTGTGTGTACCAACAGAGAGAAAGAGGTGGAGTTGACGGGGTCTGAATTAGCCACGGCTTGAATACAAACTCACCTATCTTACCGCACTTTCTCTGCTTGTTTTATTGTGATGAAGACAGGGACGACGAGGTTGGTGAAAAGTCCATGAAAGGGATTGCCTTGTTCAAAGTTCCTCACGGTATCTTCCCTGGGCATCACCGAACCCGCAACATTACCGCTATGCCTTCGCCCGAAGACGGGACGATAGGACATGCCGGTAACCCAATAGCTTCCCCCTTGTCAGGCCCTTAGATGATTCCACACAAGATGAAGCCTTTTCGTCCCAAGTCAGAGAGCATGCAAATCCCAATCATCTCATACAACCGGTCAGCCAAGTCTGAGCCACTGCATCTCTACGTGTCTGATGCAACCGTCTGCCTAATGGAGGCGTGACCAGTGTGCTCACTTTTAAAGTTTAAGGTACGATCATGACCCCTCCCCAGCTCAGGCACAAGGCAGTGAGTGAGTGTCAAGAGGGCGTCACTAAGACTCAACCCCACCTCCAACCGTCTTTTATTCACACATGTCATTCAGGGTCACTTCATAAGGAACAATATTGTGGCGCGCAATCAGTCGATCGTCAATTAATCTCCCGGCAGATCGTCCTCGAACCGCCATCAGACTTCCAAGTCCTCCTCAGCAGTTCAAAATTCCAGGCGCTGGAAGAAAAAAAAAACAATGCAACAACAGTCTATCCTTATCCTCGCGCGATATCCCTCGCGTATATCATCCTCCTCGTTCCAAAGCGTACATATATCCCATGGCATCTTTCGTAGAGCCAGTTGGTCCCAACATCCGAAATCAGATAAAATCATTGCAAAAAACATCAAAAACATGCTTCTGTCCCGTAGTATCCCTTCGCTGCCATCAACTCTGCGAAGAGTCGAATCCGGCGCGGCAAAACAATCCAAAAACAAAATCCAAAAACAAAAACAAATCAAGCAATATCAATAAACACAAAACATTATCAAGTGCGCCGAACAAATGCTTTCCCATATCAAATCAAAACAAAAAAACTCCCATCAACACCAAGCTTTTTGAGCGCGTTTAAAAACACAAACAACAGTCGCTATGCATTTTGGATACGGTGCTTCCGTCACCGTTGGCGGAGTCCGTAAGGAGTGAATTCTATAACCGATGAAGTCGTCATTAAGTCGTCAGGAAGGAGTGTCTATCGGGTATCATTGGTGGTGGTGTTCAAGGAGTGTCGTTTCTTTGCTGGGTATCGTAAGGACCGTGAAAATACGTAGTGTACAGCACATAATAGTGCGAGTTTCGTTCGTGGTAGGGAGCGTAATCTAATCTTGTGTCTCAAGGAGCGTCGTAAGGATCCTAAGGCCGGGAGGCCCGGCCCAGATCCAGTTGGTTGTGGTTGTGGTAGCGAGCGTCGAAGGAATGTGGTATACATGGCGTCTGCGTCGATTTCGAAAAGCAGCGAGCGGGATCAAACATAAAGTCAAAACAAAATCGACGGCAAATTGGTTGAAGCGATTGGAGAGCGAATCAGAGGGCGAGCCGAGAAACATCAAGTCGCTCGGCGTCGGGCGTTGTCTTCGTAGCTGTGCATCAGGGGGGCCTGCACAAGGGGCGACGGCGGGTGCGGAGCCGAAGACATCGAGGAGGTGTGGCGGTGTCGGGGGAGCGGCGTGCTCGAGGTGACAGGAGACTCGGGGAGTGGAAGCATGCCGAACTGCTCCGAGCTGAGGTACGGAGACGGAGCGCTCGTCAGCGAGGCCATGTAGGGAGATGGGTCCTCTGGAGGCGGGTATGTTGGTGTGGTGGTGTTCATCCTGGGTGGAAACGGTCAATCCCCTATTCTTATTCGCGCAAAAGACCCGGTGGCCGCCTCGAGGAGCCTAAATCCACACGGTCTGGACAGGAGTGACGAACCCGACGCCATAGTTGTGAGGAGAATCGTGCATCGTGGGAGGCCCGCCTTGCAGGGCGTTCATGTCCCAGGTGCTGTATTCCTCGGTATCGCTGTACGCAACGGAACCCTCAAAGGTGGACGAAGCTGGACTGTAGGCTCCCGTGTACGCCGGAGACGGAACATTGAGGTACTGCTGCGCTGGGTACGGCGACGAGAGAACCAGAGGGCTCACCGACGAAGGTGGTGGTCCAGACGCATTGAGCATCGGCATCTCCTCAGTGCTGTAGCTGAAGGCAGGGTTCCCATACAGGTACGACTCGTTGCTCGGCATCTCCTCGTGAACAGTGAAGTTGGGAGGGTTGAACTGCGGGAATGACGGAGTCCTCTCCGGGTGCAGCCAGCCCATTCGCGATCGGAACTCACTGATAGTGTCAATGGGGAACTCCATGAGCGTGAGAGGCGTCTGGAGCTCGCCCCTGGCACCAGAGACGTTGATGGACATGAGACGCCGAGCAATTTCCTCAACGGGAGAGATGGACAGACTGCCAAAGTAGGCAGCACCAATCTCAGGGAAGAGTCGCTCCATGAGGAGGGCCACAGTGTACAGATGAGCAATGACGACCAGCGAGTTGGGAGAGCCATGGTAGTTCTGCAGGTAGTTCACGGGCATCCAGAAGAGCCAGGTTCGCAGCGGCCGGAGTCTCTCAAACTGCTGAGCAATCGAGAGCGTGGGGCTGATCTTGCGAGAACCACGGAGGAAGCCAATGAGATGCTGGATCTGAGTGGTGTCCTCCTTGTGGTGCTTGAGATGAGCCTCCACCTTCTGAACCTGCTCGAGCGTGCGCTGGAAAGCCTCAAGATCCTCGGGTCGCGGTTGGCTGGGACGGTGGTCCTGTCCAGGGGAGGGCGGAGCCGTGGGAAAGGTGCTGCTCTCGGCGATGAAGTCTCCAAACTGGGATTCGTGTTTCCAAGCGTCCATTGCGTCGATCACCTGCAAGCAAGTCAGAACTGTTTCGGGTTATTTCGAGGCTTGGTTACTCACCGAGGAGGTGCCCTGCATCAGCTGTGTCCAGCTGCGCCTAATCATCGTGTGAGCCGCCGTCACAAACTGCAGAATCTACAATACTTACCAGTCGGTGGCTTGCCAGGAGAGCACCAGAGACGCAGCCAGGATGGCGTCGGACGTCTCTCGAGAAAAGGAGCCAATGGCCTCCTGCAGACCCTTGAGAGCAATGCCTCGATGTTCATAAGCCAGGCTGCCGACCAGAGGGCAGTCGGTGAGGAAAGCAATATGCATGGCGGAAAAGGCGAGCAGAGCGTGCATCACGTAGGGGGTTGTGGCGCCGATTCGGAGGAGACTATACCAATATTAGCATCCGTCAACGCATGATCCAGATCTGTGCGACCTACGTTGGGATGTGGCGAGTCCAGAGGGTGAAGTTATTCGCATCGATGGTGGCCAGCTGGTAGTACAAGGTGGCGACATGGTAAATCAATCGGAGGTCTTCGAGCGAATAGAGATGGGGCATGGGAGCCGGATACAGACCAAGGCTCGGGAGCGGGAAGATTCCCGTCCTCTGCCACTCGGCGATGGCGGCTTCGATCTGGGGCGTCCACATGAGGTCGGGCTTGTCGGGAGTGGTAGATCGCTCAGCATCGGGAACCTGCACATCGTTGTACGGGCATCGGATCTTGTGCTTGGTGCAGTTGCGACTACGGTATGGTCAGCAAGGGACGCTGCATCGAGATGCCGTTTTGGAACCAACTCACCATTGAGGGAAGTTCTCGTCACAGCGGATGTGTCGGCGTTTGCTGCAAAGAAGCCGTTAGGGTGAAACTGTGCAGAACCATATTTCCACTTCAATGAAGCTTACCAGGTGTCACAGCCCTTGCGGGACTTGGTGTGGCTACGGCGAGGAGGACCACCACCGGGACCAGCCATTGTGAAAGTGATGAAGGTGAAAGTGTAGCGAAAGACCTGTCGAGGTTGTAAGAAACAACACAGTCACTCAAGATGGGAGTCAAGAGACGTACGCGGTGTCCACAAAGGCAAGCCTGTGGACGGGTAGCGAGCGTTGGAGAGACAAGGGCGCAATTGGCGATCTACCCAGTCAAGTTGCTTCTGGAAACCGACTTGAGGCAATCAAGTCAAGGGTATTCCGGAGAAGAGATCTGCGAAGATCGACACACTCAGGGAAGAATGGACAGCAGTTCGAGAGCTGGTGGACTTGACGAGCTAGGCTCAGGTGCAAGTCGAGGAACCAAGCTGATACGGAAGCAATTCCAAGTTTCTAGCGTGACTGGAATGCTCGAGGAGCTCTACGAAGCTGCGGCGATCTCGGCTAGATGAGCTGGATAGGGAATCTCAAAAAACTCGGTATCGTAGTCTGTCAGGTTGCCCGTGTCCAAGTCTTCCTTCTTGTCCGTGATTGGTGGTAGCGATCGAATGGTTGGTGGCTTTGTTTGATTTTCTTTCCTTTTCAAGACAGCTTGATGCGGATTCAGGGAAGCGAGTGTAGATATGCAGAGACAAAGATATCAACTACACGCGGGGCCGAGGGCGAGGGCGAGCCGGGGGTGATGAGGGCTGCAGATTTTGGAGAGCTCGTATTACTTAGAGACGAGACGGCAATCCGTTTGGCAGGTCAAGTTCGGGGCCGGGGTGTGCGTTTTAGCGTGGTTCTTGTCCTTATCTGTCGATTGGTCTTTGCACAGAGCGATTGTTCCTTTGTTAACGATCCACAGCGGGAAGCGACTGAATACCCCGAGATATTGGGGAAAAGGTATCGTTGGTTGAAAAGAAGAAGGGGTCGTTGAAAACCCAAAGCACCAGTAAAAAAAGCGAGTGACAGGAGTCGACGAGGACTTCCTAAGAGAGTTGGGGGAGGTGAGGAGGGAGGAAAGCGAACGTGTTGTTGGTTTGGAGAGACGTTGATGATGGTTGATGGAGTTGACCAAAAAGGAATCGAAGAGGGGATCCGGGAAGGAGCTGGGGAGGGAGGCTTTGTTAAATACAAGCAGGCACCGGGGAGGAGCGGCCGGGGGAGGAGCAACCGGGGGGTAAGAGTGGGAGTGTGAGGATGTGGATGTGGATGCGGTGCCGGGGAGTGGGAAGGAACCTTGGGAGGAAGGCTGTGTAAGGTCAGGCAGGTACGTTTTCTGTGTGCCAGAGTAAGAGGGTGCCATGTGCGTGCTTGGGGGGGGCAGAGAAGTGTGTGAGCAGGTGCCAGAAAAGACCCAAAAAGAGATACCCGACGGCACACCCACCAGCAGAAGCAGCACCACCACCACAAAACAGCGTCAATCACTCCAAAGCAGAGCGTGAGAATGAGCCCAGGGAGTGTCAAGACCAGAGGCTGGCATGGCAGGCGAGCTCGGGCTAGCTAGGGCCAAGGTCACTTGTGGATTGTGGAGTGCGGGCTCCGGGACTACGGCAGCGGCAGCAATGGATGGATCCCCCATGAATCGAACACTGACCCATGGCCCATGGCCGTGAACCCCGAGCGAGCAGAACAGAGCACGTCTGGGCTGTACTGCATCATTGTTCCGCGTTGGGCCACAGAAGGAGAACAAGCACGCTAGGATGGGGGGGCGTGCCCGGTGCCACAGGTGCAACAGGGGGGGCGCTCTGTAGCCTCATCAGAAAGGGCCGTTGTCTCCAAAAGGTCCCTTGGCTGGGCATCTGTCATAGTCGTCGACCATCCCCGTCCCCATCCATCCTCCACCCATGCGTGCGGGTTTGCTGGGAATGGGGACGGACGGTATGGGTGTGTCGGTTCATCACAGACCATAACCTTAGTAACAGCCCAGGGCAGGACAGGATGGGGGAGGGAGGGGGTGCGTGAGGAGGATTCTAGTTCTGGTCTGGCAGTAGCTCAGCCAAGCTAAGCGGGCATGTTAATGTCGTCGGGGAACGGATCAGTTTGGAGATGGATGCTACTGCTTGCTACTGTACGGCTCCCGCAAGCCAAGGCAAGGTAAGGCAAGGTAGGACGGGTCCATACCTGAGGATAGCATCGATCCATACCGTGCCCTCTGCTGTGTGCTATTTTGGGGAGCAGAGGATTGGGGATGAGCTATTGGGCAGCCGGGCTGGCTTGCTGGCTGGCTTGTGCTCTGCTGGCTCGTTGTCTGGTTCTACAGGACCACCGAGACGGTAATGCTTGGACTGGACATGGACGGACGGCATGATGAGGGCCGGATGTGGGCTGTCCTCCGCTTCTTCTGTCCACCGCCGCTCCAGCCGGTGGGTGGTGGTGGCGGGAAGGAAAACCAGCCCAGCCCTGGCTCAGAGGGGAGGGGGACAAGGCAAATGCAAATACAGAAGACTACAGTGGGAGACAGTGGCGGGCGGGCACCCTCCAGAGCCTGTTTAGAGCCATCTCCAGTGGGCTGGGTTGGGGCGACAGGACGGGAGGGTCAGCGGACAGGCCGGCATCTGCAGCAAACAGCAGACTGACTGACCAGAGGCGAGTGAGGGCCATGACCATGAGACGCGGGAGCAGAAGCAAAAAAGCGGCGGCCGAGGTAACCTCTAGGTGGAGGGCATGACGCACATGGCTAGGGCCAAGGGGGATGGATCCAAATGTCATGGTGAATGATAGTGCCCGTTTCTGTTCTGTGACCGCCGGGGGGACCAGAGTCGCAGAAGCTGAGAGTTGAAGAGAAAGCATTGGTAAAAACTGCGAGCGAGTGAAGCGAATGGAAGCCAAGCCAAGCCCACGACAAGACGGGCAGGCAGTCAGCGAACAGGTTCAGTTGGTAGGTGCGTCCACTGCCATCGGTCGGACAGACTCCCCCCAGGCAAAGCAGAGCAAAGCAAAGCAGAGCTGCTGCTGCTGCTGCGAGCGGGTGGGTGACAAAAACCCTACGTAACTGAGTAAAAATAACTTTTCGAGTCCGTGCTCGTTCTTCCATCCTAGGGTCGTCAGGTCGTTGTCGTCAAAAGCCGCCCGCTCCTTTTGCTCCAACGCCGTCCGTCGAGGCCTTAGTAAGGCAGGCTGGCTGGTCGGGTTCACGGCTCACTGTGGTATTCCGACCCTTCTATTTGTCCGTCGGCCGCGGGGGCCGGCCATTTCTGGCAAATGATTGGGCTGTGGTTCGCCGAATGGCCAAGAGGGCGCTGTTGGCGGGCTCTGACGGCGGCGGTGGAGGGACGGTGGGCGGTGGGGATGCGTCACGGACGGACAAACCGGGGCCGGTAGTTGAGCTTGAGGCCATGGAGGCCAGACCCTGACCCTTGAGGTCTCTCCAGGCCAGCCTCATCATCCAATGCCTCAGGCGGTCCATGGCTAAGGCTGGGGTTCACTGCACCGCATCGCATCGCATAGCGTCCAATCCCTCCAAGCGCCATCTCATAGTGGCGGGATCGCTCCAGAAGCGGTGCAGAAGAGAGATGTGAGGCTTGATTTGAGATGGAGATATGGAGAAGGCGCATCTAAAAAAGGCACTGCCCTAACTGCAGCTGGTAAAGTCGTGGACGAGAGACGCTGGAACGTTACCTACGGCCCACCGTCATGGCCGCACGAATGCTTCTAGTTCAGGGCCCTTCTTTGCTTTGGTTCGCTTTCCCAGCGCTTTGGTCTGCGTTGCTTTGCGTCGCCTTGCCTTGCCTCGCAGCTGAGACATGGAACAAATGGCCACTCAGACGACCCAGAGGGCAAATGGCCTCAAGTTTGCACCCGCCGTGCCGTGCAGCGCATTGATCATTATTAGCAGCATCATGACATCCATCCATTCCATCCTTCCATCGCTGACGGCCATACTCGACTCGACTTCTACATCCTGGCCCCAAGGTAGCAGTAGCAGTAGCTGTACAGCAGCATCAAAGAAGGCTATGCTCGTTCCCTTCTCAGGCCTGTCTATCTGTCTCATCCATCCTTCTGGGAGCGTCATCATTCCTCATCGCTCATCACCCTTTCCTTTGTCACACCCTCTCCACTCTCCCATCAGCACTTCTCTGTCCAACCCTACCAAGACGGCTGGGCTGTCTGTGACGTTGGCCTCGACGTGCCTGAACGGGACAACCTCGGGTGCGCTAAGCAGTACTGTACAGTAGATCGTTCGCCCGCTTCAGCCGGCCCTTGCCCTGGTCAATTCTGTGAGGGCTTCCATCTGAATGTAATGTCTTCGACACACCCAACCTTCCTGGTCCTGGTGCGGTGCCACGGCCGACCGGGTCCCCGGGCCTTTGGCGGCCGAGGTGTGTGCCCCGAGGCTCCAGCTAACACCTCGTAGGGCAGAAGACAGAGAAAGGAGCGGAGCATGGAGCGCAATGAGGGTCGTTGGTCGAGAAAGTATGCTCTCCACCATCATGGTGAGGCTATCTCCAACCGCGACATCGGCCATGACATAACAGCGCTCTTTTCTTTTTGGCGGTATCTCTCATCCCTGCGTGTGCCATGCCTGCAGTCTGCACGCAACTTGACTGGGCGACGAGGTTGGTCACTGGCATTTTCAGCACGGATGATCGGGGACAGCTGCAAATCATCTGATGCTAGGACGGGTTTTGCTCCCCATGATCATGATTCCCCCAACCTCGACGGGCCTATTCCTATTCCCTCCTCGCTTGGTCTCCCTCCGTCTCCTCTTGCCCCTTCGGACTCGGGTTCCCGAGCATGGGAATTGATACTACCGTGGTGTCCGTGCTAACGGCCCAGATCCAACCACCAACCTTGAGGGTTTTCGCATTCGGGGTCAGTCGGTCGGGGGGAATGGTAATATTATGTCTGCCATACCTCGGCCTCTTCCTCATTTGCTCGCCTTTTTTGCCCAGCACCCTTGCTCTGGACATGACATGGAGGTGACAGTTATGCCCGTTTATGGCAAGCGAATTGAGCTGTCACAGGATGCCGCAGTGTCCCAGAGTTGAATAGCGCAACAAAGGTGTCGAAATCGAACGTTCCGTACGAATCACGTTGAGCGCGCCGTTGCATCTTACAGATACTGACCGGTGATCTGCAATCTGCACAAAAATAGGTAGCCGACCTCCCTCTGCACCCTGCAAACCCGCCAGAGCAGACTGCCCAACTCCCTTGGGAAAAGGGCCAAGTGCCAAGCAGCATGACATGCACCTGTCCAGCTGTCCTCGGCATTAAGTGGGCGAGGGTCGGTGGGAAATCTGAGGTCGGCACGGAGCCCTCGGCGGGTGAGGCATGAGACATAAAAAAACAACGGCCGGGGGCAAACGGAACATGATGGAGAAACGCGGGCTGACGACCCGTCCGAATGGAGCGGAAACAAGGTTGGAGACAAGTGCTTGGCATTCCAAGGCCCCTGGGTGTTCCTCGTCAACCGAATCCTTTGAACCTTGTATGAGATTCGACATGCTTCAGATTGATTAGGCCCAAGGCTTCTCAGAAAACTACTAGAACTGGTATGGAAGGCAGCCAATGACAGCTGTGTCAAGGCTGAGCATCCATGCCTAGGATGAACAAAGATGCTTTGCTAGTCTATTACAACTGACCCAGGCTCGAAGAGCACTTGTTCATCCCACTCGGCATGTAATTAGAATCACCGTGTCATTGACAGCCGCCTCAACAGAGTTTTCATCGGCTCTGGAATACTGCCCGAGCAACCGATCTCAGCACACACAAAGGCCGTGTACCCCGAGTCACTTGCGCCTAGAAGATGTCCTGCAGGTTCCCGGCTTGGAGCCAGCTACGACTGATTCCGCTGGCGGGTTGCACAGCCTGGGTTGGGCTGTTGGCCGTGGCGGCCGATGCCCTATCGGGGACCGGATGTGGTGCGGGCGCCTCACCGGCGCGGTTCAATTCAGGCACGCGATTAATTACCAAGCCCCGTTACTCAATGGGGCAAGGACTCGCCGGGGCATTGGCAAATTGATCGGACTTGTTCGAATCAATATCCTTTTCCAGGGTCATTTCGTTAATCAGCAAGACACGAGCAATCTCATCACATTTAGCCTTTGGCAGGATCTAGCACGGAAGCACGGTGCCATGAGGCGATCTCCGGCAGTTTCGGTATCCCAGACGATCTTCTTTTTGATGTGCTGTCACAGCCTTCTCTTTAGGTTTGAGGCTGTCAACGATGTTACAGAGGACGCGCATGATAGCACACGCCCATGCCCATGCAAGGTCTCCCCGGTGAAGGAAAGTGCAAGTTTCTTCCAAAAAAGCAATTCCCGCTGATTTCTTCCAAAACATTGACCAAAAACAATGAGGCTGGGCAAGGAACAGGGAGTGTCAACGCTTGTCAGTCATGAAGCATCTTATCACTTACAAACTGGGACAAAAATAGACTAGGCAGGTTACCTAGTCCACCTCAACGTTGATGGGATGGGGGAAGGCAGGGCCTGCCCT
Source organism: Fusarium solani (assembly GCF_023522795.1). Lineage (NCBI taxonomy): Eukaryota > Fungi > Ascomycota > Sordariomycetes > Hypocreales > Nectriaceae > Fusarium > Fusarium solani. The sequence continues at coordinate 1,918,416 of NW_027072147.1, read as the reverse complement.
GGGCTCCGTCAACGGATGGAGCATGCAGATGGAGAGCTCCTGCCCTGCCTTGGGTACAGGCACATTCTCTCTCATGCGAAAGGAAGCAACGCCCTGCCAAGGTGCCTTCCGACTTTGCATCTCCTCAGACCCAATCCCATCGACGGCTGCCATGTGATGTTCAGTGCATCCCATGCATTGAGCCAACCAGCTCCTTCACTCCCTCAACGATGGCCTCGTCGACTCATCATCATCATCACCACCATCGCCATCACTTCTGATGGAATCTGAGTCCACGTCGCCGCCACTTACACCGCTCTCCCCGATCCCCTCAGTACAGCAGCCCAACAAGACGCCTATCGCCTCGGCACCAATGCGCAGTACTCCAATCAGGCCAAGCGTAGGATGCAGAAGGCAGTCTCACACAGAAACTCAATGATCAGCAGGTTCCTGGCACCGGCCTGTGAGCCACGAGCACATTTTGTCCTGTGCAACCTCGACCGTCCCGAAGTCGCACACGCCCGGCAATCAGGTCCCAATCATCCATGTCCATCTCCATGCTCCATTCTTGGCCCGTCCCATTCCCCCATTGCGGTCACTTTCCGTCAAGGGATGGGGCCATTCAGAAAATCGGCGGCTCGGAAGAGTCCAGCTCGCAGATGTAACCGGCTTTTTCCAGTGTCATTTCCGTGCGCCAGCAGTCCAAAAGTCGCCGGGTCAGTGGTGTCTCCTCCCTGTCCGTCATAGAATCGGGTTCTATTAGTCGTGGTCAACGGGGGACAAACCTCAATGAGGACAACCCAAGGTCAGCCAAGAGAAGCTATGGACGCCGCCATCCGTCACCCTGGCCACCGTCGAGTTGCCCTTCTTGAACCTCCAACTGATTCATGTCGTGGTCTAGATGCCCTCCGGCCCCCATAACTCGCCCCTAGCTCTCCCGAGCCCAGCCTTCCGGCCCGTGGGTGGAGCGAACCGCTCCAGGTGCCGAGCTTGAGCAGACGTTCTGCTGCAAAGACCAGACGAAGAATGGACTAAGCCCAGCTTAATCTCTTCACGGACCACAACTTCAGAGCGAACCATGACCTCACACTCCGCGGCCGCCCTCAGATGGGACGGTTTCATCACATGGACAGCTCTTTTCTTCTTTGGGTCCTGGTTCTCCGCCCTAGGTCCCACAGCTGAAACCAGCCCTCAAGTTGGCCGATGACTAACAAGCGGTCATCAAACTCGTTTGCCGCTCCATGAATCCATCTCGGCCGACATATCGTCGACTGCCACCTGCCATTGGCTACGCAAGGGCCCAAGACCGAAAAATCGAAGACTCGACGTTGAGAAAATATGGCCATTCTCTGAGATCGCCCCAGATTTTAGGCCTAGTCCTGCCGCTATGAGGTCATATGCCAAGAGGCTACGAATATTCGCACTCGCCATTCTCTGAGTGTTCTTCCATCCTATACTACGTACGCCGGCCTTGCCGATAGCGCCCTCAGACATGCCCTTGCCTCGAGTGGATCATGTCTGAAAAGTATCTGAGACAAACGGATGTCAAGACTTGCCATGTCTCAAAGGGGACAGGCCAATCCGCGGCAAGGTGTTTTGGACGCGGCCGATGGAATATTCTCTCGTCTCTTTGCGCCTGCCACCGGAGATGTTGAGGCGGCATTAAGCCAATGCTGCTGTCCAAAGGTTGTCTGGAGGCAACAGGGACCCCTGCCCCTGGATCAGATCTGATTCACAGGCCTCTGACGCTTCTGTTTGGCTGAAACCGCAAACCTCGTGTCCCAAAATGGGATTCTCCCTGCCAACCCTGACCCATGTCGAACTAGAGATAGGGCATTTCGCCAATTGCCCATCAGAACCTGGGCCATAATTCGTTCGTGCCATGACCATGACACTAGGATCCCAGGCGCCCACGTTGCACCAACGGCTCAACTTCACCACCATTCTTAGACAGGACGCTCCCATTTATGGAACTTCTTGTTCACATCGTGGGATCAAGAGGTTTCATCCCTGCATTCGCTTACTCCCTTGTCATCCAGGTGCTCAATACGAAAGCTTGCAACAACTCGGGCATGCTCGTTTCCGCTCAGCTCAACAAATGCTCACGATACCTTCACACGCTCGACCTGGCTAGGGAGGCTGGTCGCTTGCTGGTTGAGGTGGGGACGCTAGGGCCTGACTCGAGCAAGAAGCATTCCAAATTACACAAAGTTGATAGTGCTCTCTGCGTTATCAACGTTGTGGCCGGCCTCCTGGTCTATTCGGTTCAGATTTACGGTGGTCCAGGCATAAGGACAGATCAAATCGTGTTGGATCTCTCTCCTATGCTGCTGAGGCTGGCAACGACGTGCAGGCTGCGGCTAGGGCATGGCTCTTTGCCGCAATCAGCACTAGCGCGTTACTATTCTTAAAGGTTCGCCATGAGTTCATCTTCTAGCCGTCAGCCAGAAGCAGCGGGCATGGGGAATTGGCCATGACCTCTTCCAATCGACTCGACCCATGAGGGACCCTAGACATTCCAGTCTGAGCTCCCCCACGAGAAACAGACAGCGGAAGCGGTGAGGTTGGGTCGGCTAAGGGCTCTGGCGTGCCTGGGAAGCTGAAATTGTGCATCGCACCACCTGTCTCAGAAGACGCTAATGAAGCACGTCCCGTGTAGCTGGGAGGGACAGGGAGATCGAGATGCAGACAGACCGATGATCGCTTCGGGGACCCGCGCCGGGCTGGTTGCTCCAACAATCACAGCGACGTGACTATCATGGGATGTGGACGGTCCCTGGTCGTGGTCCATCACCCCACCGCACGCCCAATCTACTTTGGGGGTATCAAGCAGCGAGCGCCTTTCCTTTCTGCCAGTCCAAACCCAGAGGCCGGTTAAAGAGCACCTTGAAGCACGCTCTATCTCATCGGCCCATCCCATCCCATGCAAGCTCGTGCTGCGGGAATGCTCGACTCGGCTCAACATTACCACGCCGTTGGACCTCCAGCGTGGTTACGATTCGCCTGAAGCGGACGGGGAGGTCGGGATAAGACGATAGGCCCGCATGGATCCGCAGGTCTGCCGAGAGGGTGAGGGTCTCGAGCTTGATCAGCATTTTCAAAATTGCGCACGACAAAAAGTCCCTACACCACCCCGCCTCTGATGCCCCCCTGGGATGAGAAGGAAGAAGATGCGTGAAGCTACTTACCCTTGCATAGAGGGAAAAGAAGAATTCAACGGTCGGTGGTTAGGTCTTGTACAGACACGGCAACTCAGCGCATGAACCCACGGTGACGAAATGCCTGCGCGAGACCTCAGATGCCGGGTCTCTTGGCCTTGCTCTGATTCGCCCTGGCTCGGCCACGAGGGTCGGCCCCGCGAGGCATTTTATTTATAGAACTTCCTGTTTTGGACATCTTCTTTTCCCAACACGCCAGAATGCCATGCCATATCCTCTAGCGTTCGGAGCCGAGGCATGGAGAAGTGTTGATCATGACCATGGATTTTCTGTCAAAAACCTCCCTCTTGTTGCATGCCAACCCAACCCGCCGAAGCGAGGGGGGTTGGGATGGATCGGGGATTGTGTCAAGAGGCAATTATTGCAACAAGAGATTTTCAGGGCGACCCCCTTCACACCCACTCTCATCTCCATGAGTCTTTTAGACATGCAGAGATTGGCGACTTGGCCGAAACCTGACGGAGCAACGCAGCGCAACTCGCAAGCCGCACCGCTTTGTTGGTCTGGCTGCGTATGCAGACCCATGGCATCTGTGTTTCTTTTTCTTTGTCGCTCACCTTCACCGTCGCAGAGCTATGAGCTCGGGCGCAGCAGGAATGCGTCTGTAGCGTCCGCTAACCCGTCAGCGAGAATGAGACATTAGTGCATCCAAGGAGAGGCCTTTCTTGATGGTCAAACCGCAACGGGTGCGTTAGACCGCCTGGAAAAAGGTCATCGGCCAAGTTGGAGGCGGTGCTCTTGGGGTGTGTAACACATCATGTTGTCACAGTTCAGAAAAAATCTCCGGATGGCATGGAGTTGGGCGCCCAGTCAGTCGGTCAGTCAGTGCAGCGCCCTCAAAGCTGAGTGCTCCAGAGCCAGTCGGGTCCGCGCAGCGATCACAGATATGATCACCATCTCAGCTGTACTGTAACTGTCTAGGGAGGGCATGTCATGTGGTCTTCCTTGTTGATCGGCATCGCTTGTCGGGCAGTTTGTTGCTCCCGTCTCGCGTCATCGCTTATTGACTCTAGCTGAGCTGAACTCAGAGGACAAGCAAACATGGACGACTGACGTTACGAGTACGGATGGCATCGAGCGAGAATTCATCATAGCTAATCTGAGGGCATACCTCGCAGACTCAGGCACCAAACTGCAGTTCGCCGATCTTGCCTCTACTGTACCATTCATCATGTTTCGCAAGCGTGGAGAAATTAATTTGGGCATCGACGTGGGCGGACCGTATCAGATCTGCGGCGGTGTCCCTCACTTGGGGCCAAATGGGTGTTCCCAAGGAGAGGCCGACTTGCGCACCAATCGATTTGCAGAAGAGAACTAGGCGGTGCTGATCGAGTCAACACCGGGTTCATGAAGCCATCGAGAGTGCATTTCGGAGATGTTGAGTTGGCCGTCGACTCGTGCAGGCTAACGAGGCCCGTCATGAGTGCAGCTCGCGAATCATGAGCCATGAGCATGACGATGAGTCTGGTCAGCCAGTGAGATGACCAGCAGGCAATGAATGACATAGTTGCATTTGTTTGTTCTATTAACAGCTTTTTCAGGGTCCTCACGACGACGAACTCCTCGAGCAAGGGTCTCTTAATGGCTTACAGTAACGTATCATTCCCAGATCTGAGTGCTGACTCGTCTGGCTGAAGCCACCCAAGAGGAGCCACGGATGCGGGCCGACGACAACTGCATGGCATGGCACGCGACGGTGGCGCCTGACCAAACTCAACCAAGCGTGCAGCGCAGTGTGGTGCAAAGAGAGTTGCTCCAGGATTTTCGAAGACTTGTTTGATCAACCTCTGACACCGAAGACTGTCCCAGGGTGGCGGGTCAGGTCAGATCAAGACAAATGGCCAGTTGAGCACCAATTCTATCTAGCACCAACTGGACCACGCGTCAGAGTACAAACCCCAAGGCCTAACCGTAGCGGGCGAATGATGGCGAGAGGCTTGGCCCTGGCAGGCGGACAGTCCGCCGGAGCAACGAACGGGCCATCTTCACAGGGACTTTTTACTGTCTGTCTGTCTCTGCCACTGTCACTGTCACTGTCCCCAGCCGCGCCAGCCCCGTAAGGTTCGCCTGAGAGTCCACCCGTTACGGACCAGCCACTGAGGTTGAGGGCGATGTTCTGGACCGGGCGATTACTCGCAGGGCGTCGGCGCCCTGCCGACAGGGCCAAGGGACAGGGGGGCAAGGGGCATGGAGCCAGGATGGGGAAGATGGAGCCCGCGGTGTGCCAAGCAGCGTCCAGCAGGCAGGGTGGCTATGCTATTAATGGTGACATGAACAGGGGCCATGCATCACCGCCAAGACAGCCGTACATTGAAGTCCCCGGCCTCCGACGACCACCGACGTACCTAGTGCCAAAGCTTAAACGGCACAGCAGCAATGCTCCGTCTGCTGGCTACTGTTTTGTGTGCTGTGCTGTGCTGTGCTGTGCTGAGCGGCGCTGCTTGCTGGGCTGATGGTTCATGCGCCTGGGCTTGAGCCTGGACTGGGACTGTCAGCGATGAATGAAGCCATTAAAGATGGCTTGGGAGTCAGCTCTTGTCGGGCCGAACCGGCTATTTTCCGCCCATTCTGTGCTGGCTGCTTGACTATGACGTCGGCGGAAGAAGGGTGTCCATTTCAACGGTTCTGTCGATGAACGAGATGCCATGTCGATGAACGAAGCGGCATGTCTGCACACTACGGCGTTATACCTACCACCACTCCGTCAGCCTCATGTGGACCACGTGCAGGGCTAGAGACCGGCAAGCCCGTCGTCATGCAACTATCTTCTCCGATCCAAGGGACCGGACTTGCTCGCAGGTCCTGACGGCGGCATCCCACATCCATACGGGTCGATGCGCCGAAGCGGAGGCATGGTCTGGCCTCTCTCTGGCTGGTAGAGTGCTGTCGAGGTGAGGTGGCTTGCTTTCAAGATAATAATAGCCTTCCAACCGACAGCCCTGGTCCTCGGAAGACCCCTATTTTCTGCACATTCCCGCCACCAGACCAGGAAGTCAAAGGATCTGTATCCGGGGGGGTTAAGGGTCGTTGATGGGACGGGGCCCTCCCTCGGCCCAGGAGGAGATTCGTCCCCTCGCTCGGTGGGATCGATGACCAGCAGGGGCACAACTTTGAAGAGACGCTTGTCAACCAAAGACTAGCTGCTTGCGGGGGGCGTGAGAGATTCCCGGATGGCCTGGCCGGTTTCATGGCGGGTTGACATCAGATCATTCTCTGAGTCTGGCATATTTGACTTGACATCCATGACATGCATCCGTCCCGCCGGTTCGTTTCGCCACAAAAGTTCCCCGGGGACAGAAGCTTCTCGGGGCCTCCGTTTGGCTATCACTTCGTCTCATCGGCGTATTGGCCCGCGCTCTGGAATTAGGATCGCCTCAGCCTTTGTGTTTGAGGTCTCGATATGGCTCCAGTACCCCAACTTTTTTTGTCACAGATTTGAGGGAGCGTACTAATGCCATGCATGCATCTGGTCTGAAGCGTGCCATATGCCTGACGTCTGCTTCACTTGACACCTCTTCCCTCTGCGACTGGAGTATGTCATTCACGCCCTAAGTTTCACTTTTCCTATTTTTCCGGCTCCTGAATTACTCGTTCTGCCTTTACCCCTTGGAATTGAATCGTTAATTGCTCAAAGTCATTTCCCTTGCAAAGGGGTTCGTGAAGCTATTCCCCGCCGCGATGGGTCTCGTCTATGGAGGTGACGACAACTCGTCACTTACACCCTCAACAATGCCCATCACCCCTTTTCATCTTTCCAATTGTGGTTGGACATGTTCCACGTTGCAAGAATGCTAATTCAGTCTGTCTGTTGCTATACGACTCTTGCTGATGTTCGTATAGACGGCGGCGCTTATCAACCTTGGTAGCTAAACGAGTGGTTGGCGGTGTTTGATATCCTCGGCCCCTTTTCCAGTCGCCAGACTGTTCAGCGCGACTGTTGAGGCTTGGCTGCCTCTCTCGATGTGTTGGTCCAATATCGCGAGCGTGCTAAGCGCCGGCGGTTGCTGTCGCTGCGAGTTCGTTTGCTCTAGAGGTCCGACCCCTAGAGATGCATGATTGAAACTCCACAACCAGACTTTTGCCCTGGAAACGCGGTTCTACTTTTATCGAGCTTTACGCGCTTGTTTTGGTGTGTTTTGCATGTTTCTGTGGAATTTTTGGCCCGTCTAGGCCAGTTTGATGAAAACCTCGTATTCCTATTCAAACCATTGCCAGCCACGTCCACACCTTCAGGAATAGCTCTCCGATTCAAGTGAGATTGGCAGAACTGATAGGTGATGGGACTAAAAGACGTCATTAACGTATGTTCTCAGAGACAGGACTAACGGATTCTTTTCCGCGTCTTTTGATAGCTTCATGTTGGGCTTCTTTTGGTCCGCTGGTTTTTTTGGGCTCCCGTCTGCAAGGATTGACGATCGCAATGGGCTACAAGTATCGGATGGGTGGGCTCTCTCAGTGGGTTCTATTACGACTTTCTAGTCCGTCGTCTCTTGGACTTGTGCGGATGTGATCAAGATTGCATTAGGTTGATGTGATGGCGTGGTTCCGCGTGGGTGATGTCGTTGTTGGTTCCTTGGTCAACCGGTTTGGTTCCAGGGGGTAAGAAGCACCATGAGGGTTTTACAGACTTCGGATATGCTGGAAATTGGCAAAAGATGATTAATCTGCGTTTCTTTCATCTTATAAATCAGGTTTTGATGCCGTTAGTGTGATGATATTGGCGTTCCTTGCTCCTGTGCCTGGCACTCTAGACGAGAAAGGGGGAATGGGCAACTATAACCGACAAAGACAAATGGAAAATCGGTCTCAGGCTTGAATCTCTTTCAATCTCGGCTCTACTGGGAGGTTCTATGGACTGCATTCCCCCTGGTGTGCTCGCTAGAAGCTTATCTTCTTTGTTGGTCCTGACCGTCACTCCATAGCTTGACAGACGTTCCAGCGTCTCGACAGTCTTTTTGATGCAGTTTAGGATAGTTATCCATTCTAAACTAGACTTCTAGTATTTAAATAACAAATATGAAATATTTCATGGAGGCTAGGTAGTCCTATTGCCCGGCTGGGATGCGAATCTTGTTGTTTGGGTGTTGATCATCAGTATGGCTTCAAGAAAGGCTACTAGTCACAATAACGAAGCGGGCAGACCGATAGCCGTTTCAATGAAGTTTTTTTATTCTCCATATGACTTTAAGTATTGAAATAACAAATATTTAATATCCCAGGTAGGCTAGGTGGCCTCATTGTGTGGTTGGGATCTTGATCTTGGTGTTGAGGTATTGATCATCTTTACGGCTTCAAGAGAGGCCACTGGCTACAATAACGAAGAATACGGGCGAGTCTTCTACTACAGGCAGAAGAAAGACTTAACAAAACGGACACTGTGTTAGCATTGGGATATGATGCTATGATGTGTTGATAATGAGTTCTTTGTTATAGTTGAAGCCCGGCCCTTGATGTGTTAACTGAGCCAGAAGACTGAAGAAGACGGGCTCTCGGTTGTTACTATAAAATTCAGAATGAAAATTCATTCATTATAGGGCTTTATATATATTACAATAAATAAATGTGTAATTCCTCAAGGCGTGCACGCAGTCTTAATGTCTGATCGGGATGTGAATCTTGGTGTTTTGGTGTTGGCCATCATTACGGCTTTAAGAGAGGCCATCAACCACTGCAACAGATGGTACAGGTGTAGACTCACAATAGAATTCGAACAGAGTCGCAAAACACAATAACCTGGATATCATTACACTTCTGTGGTGGCAGCTATGGAGTGAATCTGGGTTACAATGTGTTGCTCGGTTACCCTATACCCCACGAGATTGTTCCGTTTGCGCCTGAAGCGACAACGAGTATCATCAATTTTGAACTATCGGATCAATGAGAGTAACACGGATACAAAGACTGTCAAGTTCAACTCGAGAGCAGATTAATATCCTTGTGGTGATAACCCTGTGGTGCCGCCCCAAGTCAAAAACACCATCCGTCACCATCACCAACCACGTATCATCCATGAATGGCAACGCTTGCAACTCGCATCAACAACTACCCTAACCCTATCTATCTAGCTGGATCCCAATGAAATGAATGCCCATCGACTCCTCCCATGAACCACACTCCCCCGAGTTTTCTATCTACTTTGCAAACGAGATGCGTTTCCTTCAGTTCAGTCCCAAGCCTTCCAGGTATAGTTATTTTCCTCCCCTCCCCAATAATGATTGCATTGCCTTGCTTGCCTTGCAGCCCTCCCATCATCAATTCATCCCGTCGTATCGGCATCAAATCCATCCCCAGAATTTTTGGTCAGCCTGCTCAAACTTCGCCATGCAACCCATACCATGTCATGCCATGCTACCTACTGCGGTTGAAATCAGTGCTATCTATAACTATGTAATAAATTTCGATCGAGCCTGCTGCTCCCATCATGTCCTCCACCTCGACGGCATTCATTCACCCGCACACGGAAGCGACCGTCTGTCCTCGCTACCTATAGAGAGTAGTGTGCTTCCAGAGCCTGTCGGTCTCGCGGCTGCATCTGGCCGATAAAGTCGCCAAACTGGGGGATTATTTGCTTATAAATGTTGATGACCTGAGTACATGTCAGTAGTTGAACCAGCACAGGGCGTTAATAGTCAAGACTCACGTTCTGGAAGACATCGTGCAACTCTTGCCTGATGGGGCTCTTCAGGCTTATATCACGATATCGGGCAATCGCCGTAAAGTAGTCGAGCAACACCTTCTCCATGGCCTGGGGGTTGCGTCCGACAATCATCGAGAATCCCTTAAAGGCCGTCGCCTTCTCCTCGGTTGCCTCAACCTCGTCCATGAGGCTGATCCACTCCTCGGAGAATGTTCCCAGAGCAGGACCCAGCTGTTCCGAGTTATCCAGACCAAGTCGACCCAGAGCCATAGCGGCGTTTTCGCCCAAGCCCTTGGGCACGCGTGGGTTGGTGATGATCTCGACAAATCTCTGGAGAAGCTCCTGCACCCAGGGTCCCATGTTCGACTTGTGCTGTATGGCAATCTCGCCCACCGACCAACAGGCATTGTTAACCACGCCGAACCCACTGTCAATGTCCTCGTCCAGGACGTTATCCAGTTCGAGCTGCTTGAGTAGGATGGGGATGATGGTGGGAAGGTAGCTCTGGAGCAAGGGGTAAACGTATCTGGCGCAGTCACCCAGCAGAGCATATGCAGACTGTCGGACCTGGTCGGCAGGGTTCTCCATGCAGAAGCTGAGAAGTTCAAAGAACGACTGTTGCGAACTCTTGACAAGCGTGGCTGCCTTGTCGTCATCGAGTGCCTGAACGACAGCGCTCAGCAGATCCAGACTCGTCACGAGGAAGTCCTTGTCGGGCTGGTCGAGGGCCGGGTTGCTGGAGGCGGCCAGTGTCTGTTCCAGGTTGACGTGGATAATGTTGACGCATCTCAGGAACGTGGGCTCGGCGTAGGGAGCAAACGCATCGCCAAGTGCCATCGCCACATAAGAAAGGCACTCTAGCAGAGGGAAGAGCTCCCGGGACTGGTCGGATACGCGGTTGTATCGGTCGATAAGGGCGGGCATCAGCTGGCCTGACAGCTCAGGGGTTGCCAGAACAGGTCCGATGAACTCAGCCAAGGTCTGAACACAGTCGTAGAGGATGTACATGTTGCGATCCTTGTACTTGCCAAAGCATCGGACAAACTGCTGGATGATGGGACCACAGTAAGGCTCGAGGATCTTGCCGGCCGTCTCCTCGAGGTTAGCAAACGCGGATGCGGCCGCCTCTTGGACCTTCTTGTTCTTGTCCAGCATGTGACGAAGGATACCATCCATGATAGGAACAAAGTATTGGTCCTTCTCCTGATCCTCCAAGTTGGCAGCCCATGACGAATATCGACCAAGGGTCCAGCAGGTGATCTGTCTCACCACGGGCTCAGGGTCCTCGAGCAGTGAGATAAGGTATGGTACTAGCTCACGAAGATGAGGGACCACCACCTCCATGCAGCCCTCGGCCACGGCGCCAAGAGCCAGGACAGCAGCCTCTCGGTGAGGCCAGTCGTCATGCTTAAGGTTCTGGGACAGGTAGGGGAAGATGGCCTCGAAGACGGGGTTTCGGAAATCGCGAGCGAAGACGTCTAGGGCGGCGGCGGAGCACTTGCGAACGGTCCACCTCTCGTCGGGGTTGGCATCATCGCCGTCGTCATAGTCGTCGTCGACCTCTCCCTCCTCAAGATCCTCATCCATGCCACCAAGCTTCTCATAACCTTCGCCGTTCTGGGACTGGCCTGCAGTTTCGGAAGTTTCACCATTGGCCTTTCGCGCAAGGGCCTTTCTGGCGAAAGCGGGGCGGATATCCTCCTCGCGATCCTCCTCCTCCTCATCATCTGACTGGCCACCGAGCAGCGCAATATCCTCGCCGCTGTACACCATACCCTCAAGCAAGACTGGGATGATCTTGTTGAGGTAGGGCTGTAGCGCGTTCCAGAGGTTCTCATGCTCGCCCACGGCCAACCAGAACTCAACAGCTTCACAAGCCAAGTCCTCGTCGTCGCTCTTTTGCTGGGAAATAATGTAGTCGACGAGTCCGCTCATATGCGGCTGAAGCTTGTCAGGTCGGGCCTCGACGAGTCGAACAAACGCACGGCAAACTTGTCGTCGAACATCAGTGTTTTCGTCGCTGGCCAGGACAAACAAGTGCTGAAGAAGGTCGTCGATCGAGTTGAGCATGGCCTGCGATTTTCGAGGGGTGAAGACGTTGATTGCCGTCAGAGCACTGGCTCTCACCTTGGGCAACGGGCTCTTGGTGGCAGCAATGAACTGGGGAAGCACATAGTTGAGGGGCCTCTGGCCATTGACCTCCTTGGTCAGCTGGCCGAGGTTGTCCTCGCAGATCTTGGCCAGGGCGGACATGGCACCCTCCTGCGCCTCGTTGGAGGTCTGCCCTGAAGTGTTGCCAACCAGGTCGAGAAGCTGAGGTAGCAGCTCGGGCCAGCCCAAGAGAGTACCGCAGCGGATAACCTCTGTGGCGATGTTTCCAGCAAAGTTGCGAATCTGCGAGTTCTTGTCCTGGAGGCACATGGGAACGGCCATCTTGATGAGCTGGAGGCTGGATTCGGGAATCTTCTTCCACTCGGTCCGGACATTGTTCTTGAGCATGATGCCGGCAGCGGACCGCACCAGGTGAAAGTCTTGCTCGGAGAATTGGAGGCCATCGGGAGGCGAGGAGCTGGAGAAGAGGTATGCGAGGTAGTTGTTAATGTCAGGCGAGGTCTTGGCCTGCTGGAGCATCTGCGGGGAGGAACATGGTCAGCCCTAGGGTCGGCGCAACAATTGCGACAGGTACGGGTCGTCTCACCAAGTCGGCCTGCTTCTGGGCATTCTTGTCGAAGCCGCTGAGGGAGTCCTTGAGGCACGCAGCAAGCTGCTGCAGCGACTCGGTTGCGGGTTGCCAGGACATGGCTGCTGAGGCGTCGTTCGGTTCGGGCAGGATCTTTGTTTGAGGTTCGCAAAAGAAAAAGGTGGTTGTAGCGAAGTGGAGGCGCGCAGAAGCGGGATGGCGAGCTCGAGATCGACTTTCACATCAGCCAAGGTCCGCAGCTTCTACGGTTCGAGGGTCAGCAATGCGCAGAGCTCAGCAGGACAATAAGGCTCTGGAGGCGGACAAAGGCTTTGGAGGAGGCCGAGCGGTGGGCTATGGGATAATGGGATATGGGATATGGCTGGGATGGTAGTGGGCGAGAAGCGAAGGTGCCCCTCAGGTGCAGGGATGTGCAAAGGTCGTGGGGCCACACGTTGATGGGAGCTCGACTCAAACGTACCCGACTCTCTCCTAGGTTGCTGCTGGATTTTGTCAAGTCTGCGGTTGATGCAGGGGACTGATAGAGGGCGTGAGAGTCCCCGCTGCGACTGCGACTGGGTCGGCGACGGTCGCGACGTTGGGAGGAAGAGGAGCAAGGAAAGAAGATGGATGGAGAGGAAGAGGTGATTGCTCCAGCGAACCTAGGTCGAGATGAAGAAGCACAGTAGAGCACAGCACAAGCTGCCCACCAAAAGAAGGAGGTTTTGGTGTACGCAGTAATAAAGTGGGAGGACAGCCCAGGCCCAGTCCCAGCCAAAGCCAGACCAGGCGAAGGGGGGGGGGAAACGGAGACCGGTGGGCGGCAGCGACTTGCTAGATTGGGGCTAGCCGTGGCGAGATGGAAGAAGCACGGTCCATCTGGCACCATGCAGGAACAGCCAAATGCAACCTGAAACAAACATCCGAGCTGTTGGAGCACGGTGCCAAACGACCCGAGACGAGGAGAAAAGGGAAAGAAGGGAAAAAAAAAATTATTCAGTGGCGGGGTGCGATAACGATAACCCGCCTGGGTCGAGCGGGTCAGAAGGTCTCTCTTTTTTCTCTCTCTCCATTTGAATGCGGGGGTCGCCGCTGATGCCCTTGAAGATCAGGTCTTTTGTCTGTAGCTGGAGGTCCAGTATCATGATTATTGGTCGGGTTGATTCTAAACGACAAGATGCTGCTCGTTTACCTGCCTGTTTAAATCTTGAAATGGAATATTTAACCCGTTTGACCGTGAATCGTTTCAACTCATTTCCCAAGTCATCCGCTCCTGCAACGTTCCGTCGGTTACGTGGAGACAAAGTAGACCCCCAACGATATTCTCCTCTTTGTTGGCAACAGTGCGAGCTCGACAACAACCGCCAAGAGATCATGAAATTCAGTCGACATTGACTCCTCCCTGCAGTGTGGCTAGCCGCGTGTGAAAGCTACCTGAAGCAGGGGGCCTTCCTCTTTCATCTCAACCCGTCGCACTCTGCATTCATCCTAGGAACAGGCCTTGTTCACAGCTATGCATCACTGCCAGCTCACGACTGGCTTGAGTGCCACTCGATGCGTTGTTGCACAACTCTTCATTTCAGGTACCACAAATGTGACACAACCTCTGGCGGTGGCCATTTTCAAGCCTTTAACCTGGTAAGCCAAGTTTCGTCGATCAACAAGAGTGGGCGTAAACATTGAAGCTATGGTGCCCAACAAAGGTCCACTACCATCTCGAGGCCAAGTGAGAAGCGTAATGCATTGTCTGTCCCGGACGAGATACCTAATCTATAAAGGCGTAGTCTCAAGCTGAATAATCTGCCATCGCCCGTCTCGACCAACAAAGGCATCATTGTGCTACACGCGCGTTCCCGTGAGATGACAAACATCTTGTCTCAAGCCACCCATCTCTGCGTGTATAACGGCGGAATCGTCCGGAGCTGTACATAGTCCATGTTGTAATCGTTCAGTATCGCCCTGACAGCTCTGTCGTAAGCGAGGTGATCATGTCAAACATCCGAGAAGCTATGCTTCTTAATCGCACAATGTAGCTCCGGCTTCTCCTGCTAAAGCTGGGACCTTGGGTTGGGGCTCCTGCAAGAAGTCCGGGTATCTAGTCAAGTGCTGGTAAATACAGCATTTTGAATTCCATGCTAGGTCTCAAATCAAGCCGTAGTAGATTTGGCACTAGGCTGTAGCTTCTCCAAGACAATCTGAACAATGGTCTTGAAGGCCTCCATCTCCTCCTCTACCGTGCCACCCATGCCGGCATCGGCAAAGCTCATCGAGTTGCTCACGTAAACCGGGAGCTGCGTTCTCCGGGCCAGCAACTTAGCTAGACGGGTCGTGAACTCGACTGACGACTCTGACGAGTAGAGCGTCGTGGATAGCGGCTGCACAGGGTCGAGCCTCTGACAGAATGTCAGCAACTGGGCGTCACATGAATAGATGGTCGCACTCACGTTTGGCAAGGCATAAACGAATGAGCCCATAGACGTTGGAGTAGCGAGCTCGTCTTGTGAAGCCGTCGTCAGGTTGAGCAAGACCGACTTGGCTTTCGTGGATAGGCGTAAGTAGATGCGGGTATCCAGAGAGCGGGGAAGGGGCACTGAAAGCTCGACTGTGTCTGTAGCCATAGCGATGGAGTGAATCAGGCTAAGTATTAGTGAGGCTGAAGTGAGATCAAGGCGTGCCTTCTATTGGTGGTGTCGTTGGCGAGGTGAGTGTGTAGGAGAGTCTTATCAGATCGAGGTTGGAGGCTGAAGGAGGTTGGTGGCGGGGTTCTCTTTGGGCGTGTGAGCAAGCACCACAGACGGTCGTTCACATTCAAAAATAATAATTATCGATCAGAAACAAATAAATAGAGATTCTTGAAGAGTTTCGGCATAAACAGCAGCTCCTGTAGCTGTCGTCGCTATCGCAGAGTCTGCAGGTTGATTGTTTGAGCTTTCCCAAATCACATGATCTGGCCAAAACCCCACGGAAATGGCAAATGGTCATTCCAGCTCCGCAAAAATGACTGTACGAGTTGACGGGAGGGGATGGAACATGAGTTGAACTTGTGAACATTATCTTGATATTCTTCTTCTTCGTATCAACTTTTCCCCACTTTCTGCCAGAATCTGTTTCTTCTTGAAACAAAAGGTCTTGCACAGATATCGTCATAGCCGTCTCCTACTTCTACCCCGCCATGAGCCCTTCCTGAGACAACATACACACACAACATCGACACACACACGAGCATATTTTTAAGCCATGGCTGCATCCGAAGATGGCCACCACATCGAAATAGTCCCGGATGACAGCGCCTGGGGCGGAGTAGAGGACAGCATGGAGGATCCCGAGGAGGTTCGCGTCATCTTTTGCGCCTTGGATTCATTCTTGTGAGTATGGGACGAGACCTGCGGCCACGAGGGGCGATTCACCATCAGAAAAACGTATTCACTCAGATTGAGTTCTCTTTTCGAGAGCTGCTCTATTACAACTGTTTCATTATGCTGAGAGATTCATAGCCAATACGCTAAAGTCTCTCACTTCAACATCACCCACCTCCGTCGCCAGTCCTTCTACGCCCTCCCCCAGAACCACTGGAAACTCCTTGCAGGACCTCCCTTCAACTTTCTCGACACCCTCGAGAAGGTGGATGACGCCATCGATGAGAATGCCGAGTTTGCCCGCACCATCGCTCGCTATGGACTCCAGTCCTTCCGGGCGATTGCAGCCGACTCCGAAGGAGGAGAGCCTAGCATGCCTCCTGAGTGGACTGGAGTCGCCAAGCACTCTGACGTCGACAAGGCCAGGAGCACCATCCGCCAGTTCTACCGCGACTGGACTGAGGCTGGAGCAGCCGAGAGACAGGCCAGTTACGGTCCCATCATGAAGGCTCTTGAAGCAGAGAAGCAGAAGCACCCCGAGCAAACGTCCTTGAAGGTGTTGGTACCAGGTGCGGGATTGGGTCGACTAGTGTTCGACCTTTGTGCGAATGGCTACACAGCCGAGGGAAACGAAATCTCGTACCACCAGCTCCTGGCCTCTTCTTATATCCTCAACAGCTGTCCCGCAGCTAAGCATCATACTATCTACCCTTGGGTTCACTCCTTTTCGAATCACCTCACCCGAGCCAATCACCTCCGAAGCTACCAGGTTCCAGACGTCCACCCGGCTTCGGTTCTGGCTGCCACCCCGAATACCGGGGAAATGTCCATGTGTGCTGCCGACTTCCTCTGCCTCTACTCAGACGAAGATCACAAGGACCAGTATGACGCCGTCGCCAGCGTCTTCTTCCTCGACACAGCACCAAACCTGATTCGATACCTCGAAGTCATTCGACACTGCCTCCGACCTGGAGGTGTACTGATCAACGTTGGCCCCTTGTTGTGGCACTTTGAGAATAACGCTCCTGGGAACCATGGCCTGGGCGATGGAGAAGACGGCGAACACGACCACAACGCCTCATCAGGGATTGCTGACCCGGGAAGCTTTGAGCTGTCGGACGATGAGGTCATTGCTCTTCTTGAGAAGATGGGATTCGTTGTCGAGTGGCATCAGACTGGTGTCGAGGCACCATACATACATGACAGCGAGAGTCTACTACAAACGATATACAAGGCGAGCACTTGGGTGGCTCGTAAACCAGCTGATGCAGGTAGCTCATGAGGTAAAGGGATGACTAGAATAGATGCATAAAGCAAAACGGAAGCATCAATAAACTCAGTGAATGTAAATACAAACTGCCACCAACTCTATGTCTATCATACATTACTAAACACCATGACTACAGCTTCGAATCTGCTGCCATGAGCTCTCCCCGCTGCCATAGCGAACCACCGTCAATAGCAATCGACTCTCCATTCACGTGAGCACCCGCCCTGCTCGCAAGGTACACCACAACACCCGCGATATCCTCGGGCTGACCCAGCCTTCTCATGGGGTTCGCCTTTCCAATCTGCTCGGCGCCGCCCGACATCTCCAGGAGTCCGTTGGACATCTTGCTAGGGAAGAAGCCTGGGCAGATGGAGTTGACGGTAATGGCTCGGGGACCCAGCTCCATGGCCAGGTTGCGGCCGAGGTGCAGAACTGCCGCCTTGCTGGCAGAGTAGCCGTACGTGCCCTGCTTGCCGATGGTGCCGACGCCTAGACCTGCGGTACTAGAGGTGATGATGACGCGGCTGGGGTCCTTGATAGAAGCGCTCTTCTCAAGCAGAGGGGTGAACAGCCGGATCGTGTTGAAAACAGCCTTGACGTTGAGATCCATGACCTTAGCAAAGGCCGAGTCCGGGTGCGTGTCGAAGCGCTCGCCCCACGTGGCGCCGGCGTTGGCAAAGAGGATGTCGACGCGGTCAGTGTGCTTCTTGACCTGCGCGAGGAGACTCTCGACGCCCTCAATTGTAGACGAGTCGGCGGGTGCCGAGATGGCGACCGCGCCGGGGGAGCGGTTGGGCAGGGCGTTGAGGGCCTTGCACGCCTCCTCGCAGGCCTTGGCCTTTCGGGAAGAGATGAAGACCTTGGAAGCTCCAGCCTGGAGGAACCTGTGGGGTATGATGTCAGCAGGAAGATAGTAAAGGGAGGAGGGTTCAACGTACGCGGATGCAGCGTGGAGGCCTAGACCGCGTGAGCCGCCGGTGATGACGGCGACCTTGCCCTTGAGGGAGAAGAGCGAGGGAAAGTCTTCGAGGTGAGCTTCAGCCATTGTGTAGTCGTTTGTTGTTGATGAAGGAAAGAAAAGAAGATGACAGCTGGAAGGCTAGAATTGGAGATGAGTGTGGTGGTTGCTTGTTGACCAGGCTGAGACAGCTCACTCTCAAAGTAATACCAACGCTAAAGTCGATTCACAAGTTCAACTTAAAGATTCAAATCTAAGTCCCAGAGATGAAGGATCCAAATCCTATATACCAAAACCAGCGGCAAATCCCCCCTTCCACGGCCTCGGAGCTTCCTCTGAGGACGCGACTGGGGTCGGTCTCGGCCGCGTTGCGGGGAACAAGATGCCGAGGCACACTCTCCACTGAGTGGGTCTCCTCTCGGTAAGCTCCTTATTTGGGCCTGGATCGTCAAGGACGACTCGGCCGAAAAAAGAGAGTGGTTGGAGCACATGTGCCGGGGTTCTTTTTTGCGGGGGAGCAAAGGCGAAACTGCATTATCTGATCGTCGTGTGTCATGATGGCGTTGGTATGTTGCTTGGGCTTGATGAAGCATGTCTACGTGGGTGCTAGGGGCTAGGGGCTAGGGGAGCAATACATCACTAACACCCATCTCACTTAACTACAGCACAACACCACAAAGACTTGCACGAAGAAGTTTGCTCAACGGAAAGACGACTTTGACTAGTGAATCGGTATCTGATTGACTTTAACGAGAGTAAAGGTGTCATAACATCTCATGATATCCATTCTGAACAATCTGCCCATAGATCTTTCATCTTCCTTGCTCGTACTTTGCTCATAAGCCAACGTGCAAAAGCAGATATCCACCAACATGACCCAAATAACAACATATAAAGAATAGCAGAGAGTCTGAAATATCCATTCCAAAAGCCTCTGGTTCGCCTGTGAGGCACTGTACTTGTTTGGTGAGTCCTGTTACACCTAACTTTCCTGCCGTATCCAAGTGAAATGTGGCAATGCCCCAGCGTGAATTCGTATCCAAGGAAATCGTCTCAATCTCGTGTGTACCAAATATTAGACTCAGAAATTGTAAAAAGAGAGTGCGTAGAAGGGCATGTGTCGTGTTCTCTCAAGGCGTACGGCCATCAACCCCAGCGTCTGACTGACGCAGGCGGGCTTCGGTCGACGCACTCAAAAAGCTACCTGGGTATTCAGGTAGCATCGGCCATAGTCGAAGCTCCTCCCCAGCTGGACTCGATGATAACGAAATCACTTGGTCCAATTTCGCAGATATGCCGGTGGACAGGACCACCGGCCTCTGGTGAACGTATTTATGCTAGTGCCGTTCATGACACCGTGAAGTCGGGGCCCATTTGGGTCCCGTGAACGTGTTGTTGAGGCGAGGTGTAGGCAGGCTACTGCCTGCGATGCCTCCTGGTATGGGTCTTCTTGAGCCAACAGGCATCGACCGCGTCTTTGGCGATTGGTAGGTCCTCAGGTATCACTCGGCCGACGAAGAGTACCTTGACATTGTGCTCGACAGTCGTCAGCTTGGCGTAGTTGACCCGGGATTCCTTGGAAATCTTTTCGCTCGGATCTGTGATTTCGACCCGAACTGGACTGTACCCAAGCTCAGGCTCGTTTGCCAGATAATGTGGTCTTGACCTCATGTCATGGACAATGCCGTGTTGCGAGGGCTTAGCGCCGCTCTTAGTACAGCCCTTTTTGCCGTACGTTGAGATGGGCCTGGGCAGTTAGCTCGCTTCTTATCAAGTGAGTGCGTGATGGATGACTTACACGCACTGGCAGTGCCCCTGATCATTTGCGATCACGATGAAGCGGCGGAAGTGAGCAAAGATCTGGCCGCCATATTGATCAGCGTAGATCGCCACACTGGGTGCGCCTCTTGTTGATTCAGGGTAAGACGCCACGCTGGGTGCGGATCTTGATCCCGCTGGCTCAGGCCAGAGGACCTTGAAAACCTGCAAAAGGAGTTAGCGATGTGTAGGAGTACGACCAACGGATATACGCACCTCGCCAGGTTGGAAGTAACTCGAGTGCACAACCTGATACCCTGAAATGTCGTTAGCTAGGACTGAACCACGTTAACGAGAAACACAAGACTTACGGGGGTCTAGCGGCTCGTATTCACCCGCAGTACCTGCGATGTGCTCTTCAACGCGAGCTGACGTCTCTTCAGGTTCAGCGGGTTCATAGGCTGTGTTCCCATGTATCAGTTGGCAGGCTCGTAGTTGAGTACTAGACAACATACCTGCGGGACCTGCAGGTCCACCGGCAGAGTATTGATCCCTGCTATATTTGCGGCTTTCATGATAGGCTGCCTCGAGAGCTGCATCATCACCATCCCCAGCACCATGATATCCTCCTGGATCTATCATGTATAGGTAAGTACTCGGCCAACTGTCACATTTCAGCCAAACGCACCTTGTTCGTTCCCTGGATAAGGTAGGTATTGTCCGGTCTCATGATCGAGATCTGTTTCAGTTAGTCAGACTCGGGATGAACATGGCTTTATAAATACTCACAGAAGCGACTGGCCTGGCCGGGATTCGGCTCTTCTTCTTCTTCATCATCATCTTGGGCACGGCTCTTTCCCTTTCGATGCGATGATTTGGACTTGGATTTTGAACTCTTCGACTCCTTTTTGGATGATTTGTGAGACTTGGACTTGGACTTGTTTTTTGACGAAGCTTCTGTAGTATAATCTATCGCGGCTCGACGTTAGCCAAGACTGACATTGGGATGGAAGCGTCGGATAGTCACGCGTATAGCAGTGATCTAGCCAAAAGCTTGCCTGGGATGGTATTACGTACTGGCTGGGTCGCCGTCGCCCGGAGATGGGGGATCTTGGAGAGTAAGCGTCGATACGTCCGGGACCTCGTCAGTTTCGCGAGGCGTGGAAGGGTCATTGGCGACTTCAGATTCCCATTGCATCAGAACCTCGCCTATGGGCGTCATGATTAGTTGAGTATCCTCTCGGGACAAAAAGAGGTAGACTAGGAGAAGAATCACGCACCATTGGCATCTGTACCCTGGCGATAGTGCTGGCCGTAGGTTGGATCATAGATCCAGTCGGACCATTGAACATTGCTTGATGAATACATAGACATGATGGCATTGTGCGCGGGGAGTCATGTATCAAGATTCCGTAGCACCGAGCCCAAAATCGAACAGGATATCGACCGACGTAACGATAAAGTAACCAGAACAAACAGATGGGAAACAATATAGTTGGCTCGTACAACAGTTAACAAAGTCGCCCAAGTATGAAGATAGAGCAACTGAAAAGATCCACCAGCGTGGTGGGAGTAGACGTCAACGTCGAAACTGCTCAAGGTGACGACTGGGCAAATATCGAAACACAAAGCCTGGCGCCAACACCTCGAAAGGCTCCAAGGCTTTGTAAACGTGCAGGATTCGAGGTTCCGGAATTCTGGGTTTAAGGCTGGAAGTGTAGAAGCACCAACATGAAGATGGTGGGTTGGGGGCTTATGTAGAAATAAACCAACGACTGGAAGTAGGAAGAGCAGAGAGGGCAGAGAGGAGAGCCGGAATAGCACCAGGTCTTGCGGCTCAGCTGTTCCCCAAAGGTGCGAGCCGGACCTGGGAACTGCGGCTTGGTTGCACGGGGACGGAGGTCGGGGTTCCCGTTGGTCCCTGTCGTGGATGTGCTGGCGACGTATCGAGACGGAGGGGGAGTGGTGTAAATGACTGCACTTGGCGAATGCCGCGGGGAAGCTGTCTTGCTTTTGTTTCAAAGCCGGAATGGGACTTGTTGCGTGTTTCTCCTGTCAACTCAGTTGAGGTGGAAGCGGTGTCCCTATGCAATGCATGCAAGCCGGTGAGAGGTCAGAGTATCTGCAAAGACTAGGATGACCACTTGAAGACGCATAAGATATGCTGGAGGGCGCCAGCTAGTGGTGGTCTTTTGATATCCTAGAGCAGCTGGGGTTGGTGGTTGATGGTGGACTGTTCGAAGGTGTGGTGGTGGTGGAACAAGGCATCGACATCTGCCCGTGATGATCGCAGGAAGGGCTGAGCAATGAGCAGCTGCAGAAACAGCCGCAGAGGCAGCAACGGTAGCTGTAGCTGTAGCTATAGCTGTGGGAGCTGTTGTACTGCGTCAAGGAGACAGACGGCTGTGATGTAGACTGAAGTCAACGGGCTCCAGCCAGAACAAGTCTCACGAGTCCCGCCAGCCCGAGGAGGTTATCGGACGAGACAGAGTGACAAAACCGGACGGCCGAGAGAAGAGTGCACAGCAGAGCGGCAGCCGTAGCTTATCAGTTGCTTTTTACAATGCAGCCCAGCATCTCTTATGTCGCGCATCACCCAGCGAGTAATAGAACGGGGGACAAGTGGGGATAGAAGAAGTGGAGGAGGTGGACTCAGGGAGGGGACTGAGGAGTCAACATGCAGGCTCGCATGACGACCTCTAGCCATTCTCTGTGGGAGAGACCAGAGAAGGAGGAAGCGAGAGAAGTAGAACCAGCCAAGGTTGAGATAAACCCGGCGCTCGATGGAGAGCACCACACACTGGCGCCCATCTGAGGACGTTCCGAAGAGAGGGACCGACGGGTGAAGGTACACGCCCCTCCGGATGGAACCAGCGCGCGGGAAGACATGGACGAAAGACACAGAGGAGCCGAGTGATTGGACGAAGACGAAGTGGAGGGGAGTGAGCGATTTTGAGGCATCGGGAACCCGTGCAGCTTGAAGCTGTTAGGTGACCATGTAGAGTTACAACGTCGACGAGGCTCTGGGATGGAGCAAGATGAGTGGTCAAAAATAGCACAGTGCGGGAGAGGCACCAGTCAGAAGCTCGTACGGTGGCTGCTCCAGCTTGTCCAGCTTCCTTCCAGTGATAACGCTACACAGTCCACGGCAGCTGCAGGCCTCGTGGGCCTCAAATCGCAGCCACAGAGCCTCAAGAGTCATCTCGAGATGACGGTGGACGAGTCGAAGCACGAAGCGGCCGAGTCGGTGAAGTGGACCTATTCATGGCTCCGACGAGGAGGAGTGGTGCCCCGGAGGAGGGGGTCCCGCAGCCCCGTTTTCGGCGGCATCGACGGGGGACCGTTGGCCATCAAACTGCTTGGATGCATGCCCGTGCCGCTCCTTGGCCAGACCAGGCCAGGGATGACCTCCAGTGGGCTTGACGGGCTATTTATGCAGCCCGGCAGGCTTGCGTCCACCTCACACAGTATCTCGGAGGTGTCATGGCTTGGCCCTCTCACATGAGACGCCATGTTTCCGCTTGATAGGCAGGAGATTGTCCATGAATAAATTTGGGGTCTAAGCTGTTGATTGTGTTGCTCCTCGGTGAATCAGAGCAGGCCATCCAGGAACCGGGGCAAGCTTCCCCGAAAACAGGGCTAGCACTTCGCTAGGATCTACTACGTTAGTGGCCCGTCCCCCAGACACGGGCCCTCCCTTAGTGTCACCGTTATCTCGTCTCTCCCGTCCTCTCCGGCGATTCGATTAGTGAAGGGAGAGAAGGGGGAAAGAAATGGAGGGCCACCTAGCCTGCCTGGAAATTGGACGATCTCGCGTCGGAGCTCCAGCTGTCAAATCTCCAGCTCCCAAACTCGGAAAGTTCAGTCTGCTCCCTCCCTTCTCTCTCTTTTCATCCCCGCAAAGTTGCAGAGCCGCATTGTCATTCATTGCCTCGACTTTTGATCGCCCGCCTCTTGTTTTCTCGGCTCCCAGTTCCAGCTCCGGCTCAAGCTCCAGCTCCATCCATCCACCACACTCTCGTCATCAGCCATCATCTATCGATGCCACCTTGGGATAGGTATGGACGAGCCGCCCCCATGAGGTCTTCTCCCTTGCCATAGCCATCTTGATCATTGTCCATGGATGCCGCGTTGGTACGTGATATCCACCAGAGCTTCACGAAACCCCTCCAAGGTTCTCATCCCCATTACGCTCAATCCTCGCCCCGTCCTGTTCCTGTGCCTTTGCCTGGGACTGATGCGTATCCTCGAACCCGGATCCGGGTTGAGGGCGAGGCTCATGACTCGGTCCAAGATGCTCCGTTGCCATCGTTGCCATCCTCCAGAAGCACATCCGTATCTGGATACTCCATGCCACTCGACAGTGTTGCTTCACTCTCCAGCTTCCAACCCGCTAGCTTCCCAATCACCAAGCCGGACGACGCTGTCGTGTCGCGTTCCACTCCAGCGCCCACGGCCTCCGTTTCACCAACACCACATCGCCCACCAACTTCCTTGTCCCGATCGTCTTCGCAGAAACTAACATCTCGTCCTGTTCGTCAACATTCCCTTCCGCCAGTATCAAAGAGCCACGAGTCCCTTCGTCCGACATTCCTGTCCGCGTCGCTGCCGTCTTTTCGACAACTCTTCGATCCGGTTCGGCCCCAGCAAGCTACGCTCCCGGGCTCCGCTCCACCGTCACCGCCTCCTCGGTCACCGGCCGCCTCGACGCCGGAAGACTCTGGGGCTTCGGCAACGAAATCCCTGGCACACACTTCGACACCCCACGAAAGATCCATCGAGCTGGCTGACGGTAGTCCGTCGAGGGGTCGGAGCCCCAACCCTGTTGATCGGACTGTCCATTCTGACTCGGACTCTGCATCTGATTTGGGCTCGGAATCATGGTCGGGGTCTTCCCTCGATGCTGGGTCGGAGCTAGAGCATATTGAACCCTCTGGTACCCGACAATTTCCACCTCTGCCTCCCTCAGCACCTCTTGTTACCCCAGGAGCCCCAGGAGTGATCCGCCGCAAGGCGTCCATGACCAACCGAATCACGACATGGATCTCTCAATACGAAAGGAGCCGTACTCCGCGGCGTTGGTCCGGTACTGACACGCGGGTTGATCCTGTACCAGAGGTGAATGATGCCAGCAAAAGCAATGTCTCCAAGGCATCTGCACCTCCGGAAGATGCAGTGGAGCTACTCTGGACCAAGCTCAAAGATCAAAGGGCCAAATTAAATGATATCAAGTCTCAGATGTCGAGAAAAAGAAAAAGGCTCAAGGAGTTGCGGGGTGCCAGAGACCAGGCTGATAATGCCTTCATGGCTGTCATACGGCCTGTGCTTGTCGATCCAAATGGTTCACTTCCGACGTTGCGTGGCAGCGTTGACCGTATTGATCGTCGGCTGGCAGAGATGCAGCGCGTGAGGACTGAATATCAGGCCTTGGAGCGTGATTACGAGGACCAAGAAATGACTCTGGACGAAGAAGAGGAAGAGCTCAACAAATTGGAAACCAACTTCTTCAGCTTGCTCGCGGTGGGCAATACCATATCCATACGGCCACCCAACGAACCTGAACCAAAGCAGGACACGCCAGAATTGCTCAGGGGCATTTCTCCCAATGGTCCTACGGATGACCCTCACCCACTGTTCCAAGAGCTCATGTCGGCTGTGGGCGATCTTCAAAATGCCAAGGAGGACCTCGATGAACTCTTGTTCCTTAAGGGAGAGCACGAGAAGGAGCTGAATATGAAAACTACGGCAAACATGGAGTTGACGATAGCCGAGAAGGAATTCTTGGCCGACTTCCCAGCGGACCAAGACCGAATGACTGATAGCGTGTCCAAGCTACAGGATAAGGTAACGCAGCTCCGGCAACTGTGCGAGGAGAAAGGGGTGATGCAGAAGCACCTGTCTTCACAAGTGGCTTATCTTTTGTACCCTCAACAAGGGTATGAGGACATCGACCTAGATTCTGAGGACGAGTCTACCCACAGCCTCGCCCATGCCAGATTCTCGGTGCTACTAAGCCAGCCGGAGCATCTCTTGCAAGAAGAGCCGACAACGGCTGGTGGAGCGCTGAAGGCTGCAGCCAAGCTACCAGACAGCGACCCAAGCAAGCGAGGACGGATGCAGCTCGCGTCAAAGGAGTATTCCATCGACCGGCTCATCATTGCGCACAACGAAGGTGGCAAGACGGACTTTGTCAATCGGTGGCTTCTGCATCAGCTCAGGTTGTCACCTCTGAAGGCGCTGCTGCTCTACGTGACGTTTACCACCAGCCAAGGACTCAAGATTCGCGACCTTCTGCGGTGGCAACGCGATGTGTTGCACTATTGGTGGGTTGGCGAGCGGCGAGACTCGAATCGAGCAACGAGTGAGAGCTCAGATTATCAGTCAAAATTCAGGACAAGCCAGCAGTCGAGGAGGACATCGGACGTGGGCAGTGGAGTCGGCTCACCATCAGAAGGGTGGCACCCACACTGATGTGAGGTCGGCGATGTTGCCACATTCTGCTACTGGCACCGGGTTTTTTGTGTGTTTGTGTGCTTTTGTTTTTTGTTTTCGCTTCTTTTATCTTGTTTTTATTGATCTGCTTGTCTGTTAAAAGATGGGGGCTGTTGCCATGGTTAGTTGGGGATGGGTGGCAGAGGAGGAGAGCCATGGATACGTTATGCGGAACCAGACCGGAACCAGAACCAGACTGGTCGCAACAGGACCTGGGTCGAGCCTAGGGTGTCAACGACTTTTCTTTCTTGAAGCGTTTTTTATGGGATTTAGGGATGGATTTTTTTTGGTATTTTTTTGGTCGATATTTTTGTGTGTGCGAAAGGCAAGGCGTCATGGGTGCAAAACCTGATACCCAAGGGCTCAATTTGTTTCCGCCCCTCTGAACGGGGGCTCAGAGGATTGGATTCGTGTGCTGTCTGTTTTGTTCCATATAGGATGTGACGGGGAAAATAAATGATATGGATTTTGGCGCTGGGAACACCTGCTCGACTGGAGACTGAAGTGGACTGGGCTGGGCTGGGCTGGACTGGACGATGGATGGGCTGCGGATACGTTCATCCACTGAACTGAACTGATCAGATCAATACTAGGGGGGGTTCTTTATAGCCAGCCATACCCGACATGTCCCCATTGCTTAGCTGCAGGCAGGCGGTCTTTATAGTACCCATCACGTCGTTGAATCAGAAGCAGCTGTCACATATGACGGGACGGTCAGAGTGGCGCCGTGGGCAGGATCCGTCTGAAGAGCATGCCATGCCATGGATGGACGGATGGGATGTCGAGAATGGAAGTTGGCCGACCTTGTCCGTCAAGTCCCGTTCCCCCCTCCCCGGGATCGATCTCCCCTCGGGTTGTGATTGCCATGCGCTTCGTCTCGAACTATTTCTCCACTTGAACCGCTAAAAGAGCGAGCGTTAGTTCCCGTCGAGCGGGGGGGGGGCCTTGAGAAAAAACGTGCCCGTTGTGGAGGGTGTCGTCTCGTCCTTTCTTGGAGGGGAGGGGGGGCTTCGGGACGAGCCTTTCACGCGGGGATCCACCAGCGGGGGGTCGGAGAGAGTGTGTGAGATCCTTGGGAAGTACCGGTACTCGAGAGACCATCTTGGAGGGTCCTCGGTTCACCAGAAGGGTAGGGGGGAGTGTGCAGCAGCCGTGGGTCCTGCTGGAAAGGTTAGGTCCTCTGCAGCCGGGCATGTGACTGTGATTTTGTTTCGTTTTAACTGGAGCTCTTATTGTTATTGTGTGTTTTCGCGGCTTCTCTTTTGCCGGGGGGTGTGTGTTGTGTTGCCGCCCATATGGATCCATATTCTTCTCTCTCTTCCTTTTTTGT
Organism: Fusarium solani; assembly: GCF_023522795.1. Classification (NCBI taxonomy): domain Eukaryota; kingdom Fungi; phylum Ascomycota; class Sordariomycetes; order Hypocreales; family Nectriaceae; genus Fusarium; species Fusarium solani. Next base: position 1,890,738 of record NW_027072147.1, on the reverse strand, counting down.
AATTTTCTCATCGCGTAAGAAGGCGACATCATCATGCCACAGCGATTTTTTGCAAATTCCAAAATAATGTTCAGGAGACACCTGCAGCTGAATGCACTTTGACGCGGGAAATACAATTGCCTAGTGTGATCATGGAGGGGGGACGGGGATGTAAGTAAGCAAGGCTGTGAGAGGATTTGTTGCATTTTTGTGATTTCGGGAAGGGGGTGAGTCATTCTAAAGATGGTGTTGAAAAGTGTAGAGAGTGACACGGCAGATGACGACAGTAAAGATGTATGTTTATGCGTAGGTAAGAAGACATGATACTCGAGCCATGGGGTGATGAGAATACATGGATACCCCTAGCTATAGCAGCTATCTCGACAGCTCCGGATACGGCGTGCTACAGAAACAAGGTGTTTCAAGCATCACTCAATACCCCGGATTTATCATCCCATCCCATCAAAGTTTCCGCGGGAGCCACATGTCAGAGAAACCACACACACCGTGGGGGATCTTCACGACGCGGGACGTCATGCGCCCATAGGCAACGACCATGCATCTTGTGGGAAATCACAAAAGCGCCGGCGCCAGCTTCACATTTGACAACCTAAGATGCTGTGAGACCCGGGGCCACGGGGAAGCCGACCCGGGCTGCATGTGCACATTCTACATTTTCCCATCGACGATCAAATCAAAAAAGGAAATTATTGAGGCTCTGCTCTTTTACTTGTTCTCTCCCGAGAAACCAAAGTCTTGTTGACTGTTCACCGTAAGTTTACGCCACCCAGCGTTGAAATGTGAGGTTATCCGCATTGGCGTTCAGCCGTTTGAAAGGAGGGGAGGGGAAAAAGCCATGTGTGCAAGCCTGTGATGTCACCATCAACCAGAGGGCTGAATCTTGGGTTCTACACCATGTTTGTTTTGCTTTTTATCTCACTTATCGAGGGTGGTCATCATCTTGTGGGAAAGGGTTGAGCCGACTGAACCCATCATGGTGGTTCAGCATCTCAGGTTGTACCTTTGATACCCGACCAGCATAGATAGGGGATGATTCAATTCATAATAATGAGACTAATTCTTAGTCAACTGGTTCCTTAATGATAAGGTAGACGGTGCCGTTTATACCGTGCCAATGGTTTCACACTGCTCACTCGCCGTTCCCGTCTCAGAGAGAGGAGTATAGGCATCGAGAAAGGAGAGCATATTCAGGTTAATAGGAGTAAAATACTTGACCTACTCTGTAGTGAAATGGATAATGCTCTGGGTAAACAAGAAAGAGTGGTCATCCTTCAACAACATTCATTGTCCCTGCCCGTAACAACCGATGACCCAGCTGATGCTGATCTAGTACCAAGTCCATCTACTCAGTATTCCCGCTCGAATAGTTCCTTCAAGGCCTGTGGTGATTGAACGGGTAGAGACTCGCCGCCGAGCCACTCTAGCATGCCGGGTCTTGATTCCGGTCGATCCATCATCTCGGGTTCCTTGTTCTTTGGCACGTTGTAAACATCATGATGCTCTGGCTCGACAGGATCCTTCTCCTTCTTCTTACCCCACCACCACTTCCATTTCTTCTTCTTCTTCACCTTGAGCACAGTAGGGCCAGGGAGTTTCTCTTCAAGTCGGTCGTGCTCCCTGGTCTTGGCCAACCCCATACTCTGGCTGATCCGGTGCCAGGACATGTCGTTGTTCTTCGATTTGACCGCCACCACCTTGCTTTGGACTAGCCCGGGAAACTTGATGCCTTTGGGAACGCTGCTGGAGTATTGGAACTGCCTTGTCTGTGGATCGTACCGCTGGTGCAAATGGTGGCAATGAGGAGTGTGATGCGCATGATGTAGATGATGAGTATCAGGGACGCAAAGGTGTGCTTGATGTGGGTGATGGCAGTGTTTCTGATGATCAATAGATCGCCTGCTAGCCTCCTCGGAGTGTCTGACTTCGTTGTGTCTTCTGCGATGACTGTGTGTACCTTCATCCTCGACCGAGGACCTCCTCCCAACGGCAGAGGACTCACGGGTGTGGACATGCGAAGACGGCTCGACCCGAGGATGCTGCTCGTCGGTCGAAGTTCTCTTCTTTGATCGTACCGAAGGCGGGTAAGAGGGATGAGACAAGGCCGAGTGCCTTGATGCCTCGCGGGAGTGGGCGGCCTGTTGTGAGGTGAGGGCTCCGTAACTGTAGCCGTAGCTTCCAGAGTAGCCGCACGTTCCAGAGACCCCATAAGAGAATCTACTCGTCATGATTGTAAGGTAGTCAAATTCGGGAGAGGGGGAAAAAAAGTGAAACTGCTAAATGTGAGCATCCATTGCTGGCGACAGCTGATGAGGAGAGTCGGTGTAGGGCTGGTTTTGGTGGTGATGAGTTATAGGAGAATTGTAGGATGCTAGATTGTCTTGATGAGAAGGAGGTCTGAGGATCATGTTTACCTAGGTGCACTTGCACGTGGTTCTTGCGATGGTTGATGCTGTTGAAGGAAGGAGTGCCAGATGGCAACTACCTTCTCTGTTCCATTGTATGCCTCCTCGCTGAGCCAACCTCTCATCTTTGCATGTTTACCAAATAATATCTTCCAAATTGGGGAGAAGTACAAATCTTTACCCTAAGGTCATTCAAGTGTATTTATTTTCGTACTATCGTTGATACGTTCTTCCCGCGACACGGGTTCAGGGTATGTTTAAACTCACCCATGAGTAGCTGATTCAAGCGGCGAACGCAGCACTTAGTTTATGAGCTCGTTGAATAAATTAGTTCTCTTCGTACACCATGTACTAATCCAAATGCCCAATCATCAGGTAACAAACTAGGGGCGATATCGTACTCCGGGAGCTAGCATCGGTATAGCTCTCATGTCCAACAACACAAAACGCCAACTCTCGTCAACCACAAAGATCCCAATCACCCACCACTTTTTCCTCCCTCAAGATCCAAATACATCAAATATCAATCTCAGATCATCTCTCATATTCAACAACTCACAAACTGACTCTCATGGTCAGCGCATGCTTCAGGTCTTGAAGACGTGCAGTCCCTTTCAATGTCTACGGACTTTTCCATCCGGATAACATGGCATCTCGCTCCACAGCACCAGATACACAGGTCTGGGCGGTTCTGGCTGCCAGTCCATGTAGTCGTTCATCTTGCTCCCCATGCCAAACTCCTCAACGCACTCTTTGATAATGGACGTGACGGCTGTGCGAAGTCTTTGGAGGTCGAATGGTCCAGGTCGGTCGAGATCCATCTTCTCCTGGCTGGTGTTTCGGTGGGAGATATCTTGCTCAGAATCTGCGTCAGACTCGGAAATGGCGTCTATGTCACCGTCGCTGTCGACAGTTGGCTCTCGCATGCGGTTTCGCGCCTGGTTCCGCTTTGCTTCGCGGCGACCGCGACGTTTCTGCTTCTTGATTTGTTTGGCGGACTTTGGGATTGCCGACTGGCTCTCAGTGGTACGGTTTGTGGGCTTTGCGGATCGTGCCCGGCGGTTGTTTCTGCGAGACATGTTGTAGATGGATGTCGGCGATGGATGTATCTCCAAGTTGTGGTGATGTGATCAAGGTAGCCAGGGTGGATTCCTGTGGACCAATGTCATGATCCCCGCTGGGAGGTAGGTGTTTCGGAGAGTTTATTGCTGCCATGTCGTCTTCTTGCTGATATTTTGAGTACAAAGAGTAGAATCCTCCGGGTTGAGAGTGAATGGTGAGGAAAAGGTAGGCAGGAGGTGAAGGCCTCGCCAGGCACATCAAACAGCAGTCACTAAATGTACTGGGACGGTGACTGATGCCTTGATATTTCATGGTGTTTCTTACTTCACTGCACAATAGGCAACGTCCCTCGGTGAAGTAGTGCTTGGAGGGCTGGTCTTGATCGAGCAAACATCAGGACTTGCAGTGCAAAGAAGCCATGTTCTTTGAAAGGAAAGGCGCCAGCAAGCCACACATAGACAGAGAAAACAGAGAGGTGATAAGGAAGACCAATTGGGTCATTGGCAATCTTTCAAGAAATTCGCGCGTGACATGGCTTGCATCTTCACCTGAAGATCCCAGCTTTCAACCAGGGTCAACGCCAAAGGCTTCGGTAGTTCCCAGATTGATTCACTCCATGAAGCGACGTGATATCTATGCGAAGAATCTTACAGCCTAAAATCTGTGGGTTTGATGTATTTACTGCATAGCCTGTCTGACAGCTATTTCTTGACAGACTTGCAACAGCCTCATCCAACTCCCCCAAAGAAACAACAGTTAGATTAAGCTCTAAACATGCAGCGTCGGTTAATAGCTTCTGTTTCATCACCCCTTCACATTGCCGAGGCATGCAGCAAATCAGGATCGCTCTCAACTCTCAGCTGAACAGCTTGCAGTCTTGGCATGTTTGCATCCCTGACACGCCAGAGCGATAGTCAAAAACGTCCGAGACCCCCGGGTGCCAGGGTTTTTTGTTTGCATTGCCTTTCTTTTCAAATTGTTTGGCTGCGGGTATTGGCGTCTCGAGAAGTCATGGTTGGCGACATATTGACGCTGGTCCGTCGGCAAAGTACTCCAGTGCAATGCTATTCCTGTGGTAGGCCGAAGATCCTCACTGGACTGTTTGTATTGGAATTACTAATTCGAATGATAACGCAGAGTATGCATATCAGTATGCACGCCTGGCTGGACGGACTGAAGCGTTGTGCGAAGACGACGGTTTTTACGATTTGTATCAGACCTGCGCAAATTGTATCGAGGATGAGACCGACTCAGACAATGTCAGAGAATACGTCGAGCCAAAGCTGGGACGGTTCGTCGACTATTGCGCCAGCTTTACATCGTTGACGAACTGGGCGACTATGGCTACAGCTTCTGCCACTTTGGCTACTGCCGCGGAGGATGAGCAAAGTTCTGCTACAGAGGCGGCGAGTACTAATGATGCAGATGATTCGATTTTCAGAAACGTGCCAGCTGCCACTTCAAATCGTAAGTATTGGATTCTCGCTCCTTGTCTTTGACTAACTGGAGTAGATGCTCCTTCAGTAACGGGCGAGTCAGATCAGCTAGATCCACCAACTTCGAGTAGCGCTTCAGAGGCAAAGGGTATGCTGACAATACTTCTTCCGTACACTATCTGACCCTTGTACAGATAGCTCAGGCCGAAGCCAAGCATGGATTGCCGGACCTGTCGTCGGCTCGGTAGTGGTTGTCTTGGCCCTCGTAGGGGTTGGCATCTGGTGGTACAGACGGCGCAAGAGGACACCAAAACCCCCTTCAAGTCCTCAAGATAACCAAGAGTCGGTCCATTTTGACAAGCCTCAGCTGCATTCGGAGTGTATTCCTCGACCCAGCCCCGGACAAGTAGTTACAACATTGCCTGCCGACCAAGGCCATGCTCATTCGTATCCTTATGGCGAGATGCCAGCCAATGAGGCACCCGCTTACGAGCTATCGGCTGAAGGCAGACGAAGAATGGGGTAGAGAGGCTGGATGCATGTCAACCGCAGGATTCTGTTTGTCAGGCGTGACGATGTTTGATGACGGCTGCATCCAACCGTGCCGGAACCACCTGGGTTGGCAAGGTAGCCAATTGAACATGAGAATGGATGCTGGGCGTCTCTTTGCCTGTGCTGCGCTGGTGTTGGAGGTTAAAACTTCATCTCCGGCTTCTTTATAATTCCCATTTCTTTCCTCCATCATCCTCGTTTCGTGAGATCCTCCAGACCAAGCCTACCCCTGTCGTGTCTACATTCCGTCTTGCCATGGCTCATGATGAACCCGATAAGCCGATCGATTTCACACTCTCTTGGTGTATTTCACAATGCACATTGTGCAAATTCGACCTTGTTGAAGGCGAGAAGATCGTCGCGTGTAAGTGCTTGCCATGTACGCCCGATGCTTCGGCTGACTGGGGCATCTGGGTATCTCTAGATCTCTCTAAAGACTGCTCCTCCGAAGAGTTTGTCTTGCACAAAGTCAGAAGCCAATACAGTATCAAGAGAGCGAACAAACCTCACACGTGCGCCCCCGAAGCCTTTTGCTGGAGGAACGAGCGGGGTGGAAGGTGTTTGCATCTTCAATGCTACCGACGCAGCGCTTCCTTGGAGCTCTACCCGAGGAATGTTAATGAAGCACTACGCGGATTTACGCCTTCAGCCAGCCACCAGAGACGCAGGGCCCGTTATCTTGTGGAACTTCTATCCAGTAAGCTGCTCTACCATGAAAGCTGGCCACGACAGCTCCCCTGTGAGGTCTGGCGGATGATTGCCAGTTACCTTGTCCGGGAGACTGCAACCACTGTAGCACTGGGGCGAGAAAAGGTGTCCCCTCTAGGTCCATATCGATTTTCTTATGACCCAAGTCGTCCTACGTACGTCTCTTTCATCAAGGTTGATGGTCAACACTACATTTAGAAGATAGTTATCGCTTAGAGGCATCAGCGCCCTGCTAAACTCTTCGAGGAATGCTTCAGACAAGTCTCAGTTCATATGCCGGTTGCCGGTACTTGATGGGATGGGGCAAAACATTGCTTTGTCGCGGCTGATTCATCTGGGATTCTGCAGATGTTCCCAGTCTACCCCCATCAGCGAGAAGCATGGTGTCGCAACTATCCTGCCATACCAGGTGCTTGGTGATATTTCAAGCCTGATCTTCCAACTACGGCCGGCGGCTGTCTACACATAATTTACTGGAAGATTCCAATGGCAAATCCTCCCACAATCATCGACCTTGGCACAATGCAGGAACCGCGTGTAAAACAGGATCTTAATGTTCGAATGCGCTTCTTCGAGTGCAACACGCCCGATATCGTCGGCTACTCTGTGGCACTCGATCATCGGGGGAATCTTCTAACCGTCTTTTCCCATAAACGGGATCAGGGGTTGAACCAGCCGATTCTGCCTATAGTGCCGGGCTTGGAAGACATCACTGACCCCGTCGAGTTGTCTTTGGCCTTCATGCCTTTGCACCAGGGCGAACAAATCTCCCAGATCTATACAATTAACAGGAAATACCATAGACCTAACAGGAGACCCCCCTTCCCCGGGGCGACAGGCATATTGGTACGACCACAAAGCTCTCCCTGTCGTTGCGCATGACTAACAGCCATCCTTCATAGTTTTTACTGACAAAGGGCGAACTCTTGCTTTTGGGACATCCGAAGCTGGGGCTTTCAACATCCAACGCCTTGTTACAGAGCCTCCCAAGCCATTCCGTGTCTTTATTAATGAACTAGAGCATACGATGAAGATATCCAAGCTCCAGTTCATTGCTTTCGAAGGAGACAGCAATCACCCCTTTCCTGCTCCTCAAGACGCTCTGCCAACTCAACCAGTGTTCCGCTTGCTGCCGTCACTCAGGAATATCGACAAATGGAAGTATTGGTATACATCATGTTCCATGAAATATGCATCCAAAGTTTACCCCTGTATCGATGGGGTTGTCAATAGCCGTTGGTACTAAACCCTCACCGGTCTGCTTGTCGAGTTTGCCGGCGGCCATCGCGATTCTGTGGGATGGGTCCGTCTAGACTGACTCACTGAACCGATTTCACTTGATACAAGGGGCAATCTATATACTCGTCGCGCAGGGAAACAACTTTTCTTTGAGGGGGCCGCATTTGAGACGCAAAAGCCAGCAATACCCCGAAACGAGGGGAGACTGGAAGTCAGGCAATTCGACACACTGGAATGGTGCTTTAGTATCAAACCTCGACGCAACTTTTTGTCCAATGGGCGGGATGACCTAGGCTGGCATTGATTCATGTTGGGCAAATGATGCCACATGTGGTTTGGGTAAGCATAGTTTTGTGTTGTCGAATGGGCTCGTGGACGATGATCCAACAATCAACTTGAGGTGATGGGGATTACATGGGTTGGAGGTTCTCTCGGTCCGATCGAGGATTCAAGGTACATTTTGGGTATGAGAGAAGGTATCAGTTGGAGATTGTAATAGCTCGATCACCATAGTTCTCAGTTGGCAAAGATTGATATGGAGTGTCAAGCACACTTCTCAACCGATTACAGGCGCCCAGCCGATGATATGTCCCCAGCCTGAGACAAAGGATACCTATCAGCAAAGAGACACCTATCCGCTCACTGGGAAGTTCAAAGGATTAGTCGTGTGGTCGAGTAACCCCCAAGTTAGAGGGGCGATGCCACCCAAAACCACAGGAATATTGGCTCTACTAGGCATGGATCTCATCGAACTGACCTATGCCTGAAATTGGCAGCGTATTACACTCAAGCTTATCAAGTCATGCCACCTTCGGTCCAAGCTTGACAAAAGGCTAGGACAGACACGAGCAACATGTGCCCACTCGAGGCTCCCCGTGGTACATATGCAAGCGCTGCGCCCCTGCCACAAGGCTGAATGCCGTCGTGAGACAACCACAACAAGTACGATAAGAAAGTCGTGAATGAGAAGTGATGATTCAGCTCTCATTTTGAAGTTCAGTGCCCTTTAAAATCTCTTTAACTGGCCTGTATATGCCTTCTGGACCTTCTATTTGATGAAGCATGCTTTATCTTGAGATCCCTGAGGTTTCCCCCCGCCATCTGAGGAGAGGCTCAAATCAGGCTGCGTAGGATTCAGCTGAAAAAGCAATTGGGCTGTACAACACCGGAAGGGAGCGACTTGTAGGATGCGAGTGCCAGGGTCTGTCTGCAATCGCCTGTTGGCTGCTCAATTGTTTAAAAGAGAAGATAAGTAGACTGCGGCCTCCCTTTCTCCGTCGTTTCCCCTCATCTGCCACATCCGACAGGAGAGACGTCCTTCTTAAGCGCGTGTTTCGATATTGACTTGAACATGGAGTCTCGACTATGGCCTCTCCGACGAGCACTTCAGGGGATTTCACCTGTTTGGAAGAACACTCCTTCGGGCCTCTTTCGCCGAGACACCACGCCGGCGATTTGTTACGATGACTGTGGTGAGTCTAAAAGCCTTCTGGTCGGCGTACGAACATGATTGACGGCCATGTCTGTGTAGATGGCGCTTACAAGATCGCCTTGTCGTTCGGGAAAAGCGATCAACTATGTGCCAAGGATAGCACCTTTATGCGCGCATACAGCAGCTGCACGAAATGCATAGAAGAAAATAGCGGAGACGGCGGAGACGGCGGGATTCAGAGTTATGTCGAACCCAAGTTCGGCCAATTCATCAACTATTGTGAAGGGGAGGGTTCAAAGAGCGCTCAGGAAGAGGACCCTCAGTCGAGTGCTACTACAGACTGTGATGGATGCATCACGACGGCTATGGAGGATTACAGAGGCTCTACCATCATGATCGTTTTGGGTACGAAGACGGTGCCGACGTCGTCTCTTCTTGATAGTAAGCCACACGGACTTCTTTGTGTTGCGTGGGCCAGTACTAATAGTGGGATAAGAGTCGGTCTTCAGGTATGTAACAGTCAAGCAGACGGTTACGTATCACGAAACTGGACAAGCATCGTCGACTGCCACTTCAGAGACAGATCACAACGGTATGTCTACACGTTATCCCTTCTCAGCATGTACTAACCTGCTTCCAGAGCCAGACAGTCCGCCCGGTCCTGACCTTGCCACCATCGTCGGCCCCGTCGTCCCCTCGGTCGTACTCCTCATCGTCCTCACATTCCTCGGCTTTCGGTGGTACAAGAAGAGAGAAAGGATAAATGATCAAGAGGCCCAGATTCAACCAGACGAAGAACCCAAGGTGGAAAAGGCCCAGCTACACTCAAATTGTATATCTCGACCCACGTACGAGTTAGAGGGCTCAACACCCTTCATTCCAGATCCGATTTCTCCGGATGGGGCTGAGATGGCTGCAAATGAGGTTGTTGCTCACGAGATGCCGACAGACAAGAAGCTGGGAGAGAGAAGAGTTGAGGAGGGGCAGGTTAAGACGAAAGAAAGCAAGGGCGAGGAGAGCAAGCTGAACGAAAGAAGTGCAGGGAATGGGGACAACAACGCAGCAGGCCGTTCCAAGTGAAGTTGAGATTGAGAGAGCGACGGGCTGGCGATGCTTGTTATTCTTTTACACGTGCTCTTAAAGTCTGAAACCTAAGCACATCAGCCTTGATACCCCAGAAATGTCATTTGCAACACATAATTCGCCAAGCCCAAGGTTTCTCACATTGCATTCTCCCATTTCACAACGTTGCCAAAAAAAGGGTCACATTCAAGCCTCGATGATCGACAACCATAACGTCAAGCGTGAGCATAGGGTTGATCGACATCAGCGCTAGGAACTCGGGCGAATCCCTTCAAAAGAGACGTATTTTGCTGGGGCTGGATGTTTGGACTCTCCTTTCGGTGGCGGTACTGAACGAGATCGTCGACGCCACTGATTAAATCGCACAGGCTGTGTTGCTGGTTGGAGATGATCAAGGCGGTGTTTTTGTTGGAACACTTGGCCTTGGCAATCGACAAGATTGAAGAGGATTCTTAAAATAAGTAAAAGGGAGGGGATTACTGACGACCCGAAAAATAGTCATCTTTTGCCTCTGCATTCCCTCTTATATCCTTACCTTGGTTGCTTGGCATGTCCAAATATCACTTACACGATTGAAGATGGATTTACTACTCCAATATGCCGGACAGACATGGAAGTACATGTTCCATCCTCAAGTGCCTGTGCAGAGTAGCCCTACAGGACATCTTCATCTTCGACGTGACAACTCCTGCAGTATGCTACGATGACTGCAGTACGACACCTCTCTCTGGTTATGACTACCCGGCAGCTGATCTATGAATCTAGACAGCGCATACAAGATTGGTCTCTCGGATGGAGACAAGGCCGAAAGACTATGCGCCGAGAACGGCTCTTTCATACAGGTCTACAACATCTGCATAGACTGTGTAAAAGAAAACAGCGATTCAACCAAAGACACTGTAAACGCCGACATCCAAAACGAGTTTAAGCAGTTCCTCGACAAGTGCAAAGACGCTGAGAGCGCATCCACCATAGCACCCGACAAGAACGTCATACAGGCAACCTCGTGCGCCGGGTGTGCGACCACGGTCTTGACTGATTACACGGGAGGGGTTATCACGGTCGTCTTGGGTACCAAGACAGGAGCGGCCACGGCTTCTTTAAGCAGTATGTTGAGAGGGAAAGGTCTCTGGGATGAGAGCTAATCATGAACAAGACTTTTTCACGGTGACACGCACCCTCAAGGTCACTCAGACAGCAGACCCGGGTTCTGACTCAAATGGTATGTCGAATACATCTTCCAATGAATAATGGCGAACTGACTGAGAACCAGACGACTCTTCAAATGCCAACATACCCATCATCGTCGGATCAGTGATCCCATCCTTTGTCTTCCTCGCATGCGCTGCCTTCTTCGGCGTCTGGTGGTGGAAACGACGACAGAAGCAGCCCAAGGAGTCGAAACTCGCCCACGTCGAGGGTGGCAGCTCAGAAAAGCCAGAAGTCGAGTACAAGGCACAGCTACCCTCAGACTGCGTTCCTCGTCCCACGTATGAGCTAGAAGGGTCAGCGCCAATAGCTCCAGGCTCCTCTTCATCCGACACGGCTGTTGAGGCTGAGATGCCGGCGAATGAAGTGCCTGCTCAGGAGATGCTGACCGAGGTGAACAACACAAGACGCCAGCCGGGGAATGAAAGCTCGGGTAGATAGGGTTGGGGGCTATCTCTCGAGTCAAACTTGAGATGCGTCTGCAAGGTACGGTCGAGGTAAGACGCCAGCCATATGCCCGGCCGCGAAATGCCGTTGACAAGCCCAAGCCCAGCACCGAGCTAGGGGAGAAGACTCTTCCATAGGTCAGCTGGCTGTTACGAGAAGTGACAGCTCGACTCGACATTGACTCGTGTCCAGCATGAGGAATCCGTCTTGGCCTATCTCCAACAAATAGCATCAACGACCCCCATCCCCCAAGCTCGTTCTAGAACCAGACCATCATGTTCAGTCTATCAATTCCCGGGAATAGCTCCGGAAAACGCCTCCCAGTCGAGGCTAAGCCGGTGAGACCTTGGGGGCGGAGCGCCGGACTTTGCGCTCAATCTGAAGCTATTCAGGGGCTACCAGGTTAGCGTACGAAACGGCTCGACAAGGCACAGCAAGGGGTCTGGAGCCAGTCTTGCTATGGTTTTAGTGTGGCTGGCTCTATCTTGGTTGTTTGACAGTCCGACGTTGACAGCCTGGAAGAGGGGCATTGGAATGATACTCTGAACTCTCAGTCAATGACTGGCCCATCTGAGCATGAGCGTAGCTCGTATTCTGTAATACAACACAACAAGCATCTCAAAGGATCACGCGACAAGAGACAATACGCCGCTCGGATACGCCGTCGGGATCTGACAAATATTAACGATACAGGGACCAAGATTGTCGATGCAGCCGTGGTTTTCGACAATCTAGGTTCGCCAAGGTGTCAGGGGACCTTGATCCCAGACAGGCGGTTTATGCTTGGAGGACCGAGCTCTCGTTCAGACAACTCGGGCGTGGTTTCCCCTGCCCTGCAAGGACCAGGGGAAAGGGGACAGGACATGGGATGGATAACTATCAGGATCTAGACAATGGCACGTGCGGCGGCGATGACTCTGTTAAAGCCATGGTGCCATTGCCAAGAGTAAAGGACTGGCGCGGGGTTGGTGATGGCTTCGTTGGCGGCGGGAATTAGCTGTGGCAATAATGAGTCCGGGACAGCAAATGGCGTCGGACCCGGGCTTAGAAAAGTGACCGATGGCTCTTGACCAGCCAGTCCTCCTTTGTTCTCTTGTCTCAGATGATGTTGGGTCAATAATCAAGATTCACAGTAGCTTCAAAGTCTGGGCGCGGGCTAACAGAAACCCGACCACTCGGGCTACCCTCCATTTCCAGGTGCTGAAGGATGCGCCAAGTGACAACGCCATTGGCGATGCCTTGGTGGTGGTGATGGAAGTCCGCGGGGCCGGGTACTAAACTGGCTGGTGTGGCCCGACGATGAGGATTCGCTGGGACGAGAATTCGCAATCATTCCATCTGCCAAGAGCCGCGGTTCTTGTTCCATCGAGTCGCAGCTTGACCATCGTGAGCAGAGACGGGTGGTGAGCACCTACTCAGCAGACCAAGAATACCCCAGATCTCTCCGTCTTTACCCCAGAATCGCCCAGCCCCGGGGGAAATCTGGGGTTTGCGAGATTTTCTGGGTTCACAATGGGATCTGATCACTCGGCGTCGAGATAGTCGAACGAGTGGCATCACGAGAAGCTGGGGAAGCTGGCATCATGACGCTTCCCATGGGCTTGGTGTTGCAGAAGCGAGGCCCAAGATTGGGTGACTGTGCCGTCAGTGTGCGTCGACATGGCACCACCATGGCTTTTGGTGCTCAGCAGCATCTGTAATGGATGCATATACCAGATATGCATAAGCCAAAAACCTTCCAGGGCCGTCGACCAAGCCCAGACCGTTGCATCCTACATCCAACAAACGTGGCATATAACACCGCTCAAGAGAGTGACGGTCTCAGGTCGTTTCCGCTGCGTATGTGGCGTCCATTGGTGCAAAGCAGAGGAGTAGACCGCCCCAAGAGATGTGACACGATACTGGTGGCATCGTGAGCCTGGTCTCCCGCGTGGCATCCAGAGCAAAGTAGCCCTCGTGGGAAATGATTTGCGGTCAACACACGTGGCCAAGACGACGGCGCGAACATGGTTGATAAAGATGGACTGAAACCTCGATGGACGCTTCATTTGTCGCAGTATCGATCAAGTAGCAGGGTTTCAGTGACGGCGCCAAACGAGGACTCGAGTTACGGAAGAGGCGGCAGTCGATCCCGTAAGCAAAGCCGCCCGCACAGAGAAAGGGGCCACGTTCTAAGAGGCAATCGGGATATATCACCGGAGCCGCTTCTTCTACCACATGTTCCATCGCGCCAGGACGAGAGACGGCGTGTGATGAGGCGCGCCGGCGGTTGCTACCACAAGCTCCGGTGAAGAAGACGACGCAAGCCCTAACGACAGCAGCGCAGTTGGCGTCTGGGGTTGGACAGCCACGGCTTGAGCGCTTTGACTTCGACACGGGTTTAAGAGGGAACAAGGCGGCAAGTTGAGTCGTGGAACTGCTTGGCGGAGGGGACAAGACGCTGAAGAAAGGTTCCACTTGGGCCTTGTGAGCGCTGACGGATCATGGGTCCGCGTGCTTCTGGATGATGAAAAGGAGATGCTGTGTACGGCCTGTGAGGTCAGTGAAGCTTATCAGGAAGCGGTGAGAAAAGCATATCGTCTGGATACGAGAGAGATGGTGTTGAACAGGACAAGGCAAGACGCCTCCGTCAACTGCTGACCTTTGCTGAATATTCCCCGGATCCTCTCCATCTGCCGTCCCCATCGCCCCTCTCTACCCGTGACCTTTCCTCTCGCTCTTTTTCCTTTTCCCCAGATGCCAAGCCCCGTCATACAGCAAGGGTCCCATGGGCTGGGCGTGGCTGGCCAAGAGCTGTCGTGGCGAAGAAAAACCCCGCGCCAAGCAAAGACATGGGAAAGACCAAGACAACGCGGTCAATTGGATGCTCCTTTTCTCCAGCGGGCGCTGTCGAGCTGAGAGGGAAAAAAGCTGGGGGAGGATCACGATGGGCTTGGCTCTGGGGAAATTGGGAAAAGGGAGGGAGGCGAGCAACAGGCACCCACGTGAAGATGAAGAGCAAAACTCTAGGGATGCCGATTCCGAAGTTGCGACTTATACCGAGGCCTAGACAAGACGAATTTTAATTAAATTCGATAGCTCTGTCTCGGGAGGGCGAAGATCATTGCTGTCAACTGTCTCGCGGCCGAGTTTCTCGGGCCATTTGTAATTGAATCGACGGCATCTAGTGCCGAGTCTGACAGTTGAAGGAAAAGCTTGGTAGGAGATGAAGCTCCTGGCTGGCCGCTCAGGGGCCGACGACGACATCCATTGCAACGTAATAATAGCGCCGTAAGGAGGGCGCCGTTCCTGACACTATGACGGCAAAGAGAAGGCGGATCAGGATCTTTGAGTAATGAGATGAAGCCAGGGACCACTCAATGTCAGCAGTGAAGAGTCAGTGCTTCTTCAACAGAGTCAGTGCTCACCAGGGGATCTGTTTTACGTGCCGCTGGTTGCTCAGAGGAGGCCATTCCAGGGCCATTCCAGTGGGCCTGCGCCACCTGCCCACTCCTTCAGCAAGGTCTCCACTGCACTTTCTGCATCAACGGCTTACAGACGGGGGAAGGCGCGGGCTGACCAACCCCAAGATCCTCAGGCATGCGGTGGGCACCGTGGGCTTTGCTCACCAGGTTTCTCCACAAACTCCACACACATCATCTCTGCCTTCACACCTCCATCAGACAGACACACACCATCGACACCCATTGTCGACCACTCATTGGAAATGCACAGCACAGCACAACAGGCCCGCTGGCCCGTCGCCGCGTCCAACTGCCCAGCTGCTCCCTTCTCCAACGCCATTGATTCGTCGCCACCTTCTGCTCTCCGTGCCATTCTCCATCCGCGTTCCTACCTCGACGACAAGGCCCTAGAGAGCTTGGCCGAGCTGTCTAGGCCACAACAGGTCTCGTCTGGCGGACGCTGCCTGTCTATGGTAGAGCAGATACTACGGTACAGCCCTAATGCGAGATGGATGGCCATGCCTCTGCCTGCCATCACCCATTGTTCCCCGTGCTATCTGCCATCCGGTTTGACTTTGAGGCTTAATCGTCCTCCCGCTGTCGTGTTCAAGGCCGTTTCTTCGTTTTCCTGACTCTTGTCATACCAAATTACGCCACTCCGCTGCTTCGACCACCGAGGTATCCGTCGACACCCGTCGACACAGCTGCCCTCGATCTCTGTTACGTCAAAGCCAACCAACCCTGTGGAGCTCCATCTCGAGTCTCTCGGCTCTCCCTGTGCCTGTGGACACCTTGGAGTCTCCCTGCCCTGTTCCCCGGGGCCCCATTAATGATGCGTCCGACAGGAAGCCCACTCGCATCTCCAGCGCATCAAGCTAGCCGTCCATGCTCGCAGGGGCACCCTCGTCAACGGTTTCCGTGACCTAGACCCTTCCTTTTCTCACCTGTCCTCTTATCCCCCTCTCTGTCGTAGTCTCTGTTCTAGCTCATCTAGTTCCCCCTCCTCTGTTGCAGCAGCAGCAGCCTCATCTTCCTCTTTAGGATCGTCCCTCGAACCATCCGAATCCTGTTCCTGCCCCTCCCTGCAACACCCATCTACACACACCTCTTGTCTTCCTTTGTGCCGGGTTCTTGGCTGCTTCTGGGCAAGACTACTTGTATCTTGTCTTTCCCACCACACCCACCATCATCGTCCCCTCCATATTCCTTCTTTGCCATCCTGCCATGATGATCTGCGTCCTCCCCTCATTCACTCTCGCCTGTCCGTCATCACGCTAGAGTACATCATAATCACCCTGGCCTGTTTTGACTTGCTTGCCTTTTGTTCCTGGTTTTATACTTTAAGACCGGGTTGGACCTGCCTTCGTCTCTAAAAGCAACCTCACGAGACTTGCCACAAGCCGGCCACGTCTTGAGCAGCTATTCCAACTCTTCAAAGGATCGAATTGTGTTTACGAGAATGATACTTTATCGGTGAGAAGACATCGCCTGCTCTCACCCCGACTTAACGGCCCAATTACACGACGCCCACGATACTATTACTACAACAATCATCACCCTAGGCCTCGTGCTTCAACTCCGTCGCCATGTCGTCGTCAGAGATCCTCACGCCGTCGCAGCTCAATTCGATAAGCATCATCGAACGAGTATGCTCGGTGTTTTCGCTGCTGGGCTCCCTCTTCGTCATTGGCACGTTTGTGTCATCCAAGGCGTTTCATAAACCCATCAACCGTCTCGTCTTTTACGCCTCGTTTGGAAACATGATGACCAATGTTGGAACATTAATGTCGAGGCAATACCTGGGTTCCCCTCACTCCGTGGGCTGCCAGTTCCAAGCCTTCTTGATCCAGATGTATGTGCCTTTCGGAATACTCCTCGACAGACACTAACATGTGCAGGTTCATGCCCGCAGACGCATTCTGGACTCTTTCCATGGCTATCAATGTGTACCTGACGTTTTACTTCAAGTTTGACGCTCGAAGACTACGCAAGATGGAAATCCCCTACCTCGTCGGCTGCTATGGAATCCCGTTCATTCCTGCCTTTGTTTACATCTTCATCAAGAACCGGGAGGGCGAGCGAATGTACGGTGATGCAACCCTGTGGTGCTGGGTGAGTCCTGAGTGGGATATCTGGCGCATCATTACCTTCTACGGTCCTATCTGGTAAGCAGCACTCAAGCCGGAACCAAAAGCCAATGCTGACATTCACAGGGTCGTCATTGCCATTACTTTCTTCATCTATATCCGCGCTGGTCACACCATCTATCGCAAGCGAAGGGACCTCGACAACTTCAGCTCGACTGATCAGGACCTCACCTCCGTTGGAGATGCCCTCGCTACTATTAAGACTACTGAGGTTTCGGTGACAACCGAGGTGATGGCCCCAAATGCAATCCACCTTCAGCCCATGGGCCGCCGAGCCCCGGACGTCAACAGCCCGCAGGACACAAACGGAGCCTACTCGGTCACTATCTCGGCAGATACTAGCTCTGGGGATATTGCCGATGTAGTACTCCCGATCCAGCAGCAGCAGACGCGGACCAGCATGCAGGTGCCCCCCGTTCAGCGCAACCCAGCTCGACGACGAAATCGCGAGCTCAACAACGCAGCATGGCAATACACCAAGTGTGCCCTCCTCTTCTTCACAGCCATCCTCATCACCTGGATCCCGTCGAGCGCCAACCGTGTGTATGCTGTGTTCCACACCAAGCACTCGTCAGTGCCGCTCGAGTTCATGAGCGCTTTTGTGCTTCCACTACAGGGCTTTTGGAACGCGCTCATCTACATGGTCACATCGTGGGGTGCATGCAAGAGCCTGCTGAGCGACCTACGCATGGGTCGACGACCAGACGTGACCGAGTTGGTGGGTGGCATGGCACCTGAGATCGGTGTGCACCATCATCACCACCACCGACATAATCTTAGCCAGTTCCGGGCCAACACACGCTCAAATAAGTACGAGACGGAAAGTATGACGGAGCTGGCCAACGAGAGCAGGCCAAACTCGGACGACGGACGGCGAGATAACATACACGTATGAGGCCACCGTGTATGATTGGAGGAGTGGATTTTACATACTTTTCTTTTGTATCACCTTGTATAATGAAGACACGGCTTCCATGGATGGACTGCGTCTTGGATAGCGACACATTAAAGGACGGCATTGGAGGATTGGCCGGACGGATATGACGGATACCCCAGTTTCGTGTCGCGACTGATTATATGTTTACGGAAAAGCCTAGGGGCTTGGGTTGCGCATCTGATGGGTCGGATGCTAGTTGAAGGTGAAGGTGGGCTAGTACATAGGAGATCAGGGAGTTGACGGTACATACATTTACTTGCACAAGCGTCTGAATAGATTCTGAGTGTATATTTTGGCATTCATCCGAAAACATCTACTCGATGTGAAGATTTTGTCAGGCTTTGCAACCGAGACTCGAACGTCGTCAAGTCCATCTAAGCTTATCGGTTGAGCATTGCTTTTGCTCAAGTCCCCTTGTCGCATCGATGCGTCACATTTTGGTTGTTTTTTCTTTCGTCTTGCTTTTTCTATGAAACATGCAACCCGCCTCTCCTTTTTACTTTTCCTGTCAAATTCATGCGAGCGATTAACGAAGCGAAGGAACCGAGAATCCTTGACCGCCACATGCGGTGGTTGGAGAGAAGCAAAGAGGTCTGCAGAGTTTTTGAAAGGGTCTAGATGCACAAGGAAGGATGCACAGAACTTTTCCTCGTGGATTGCATACAATTTACGCTTGGACCTCCTTCACGCTGAGGGCTTTTATCCGGTACACGAGGGGAAAACGTGGTGTTCTGTAAACCACGCGGTAGGCAGGGGATAGGATGGGAGCATGCGCGTTCTGTCACATAAAGGGGGCGTGTAGCCGCTTGTCCGGAGGGAGTGATGATAGAATGGAAGGATTTTGGAGAAATTGGGTATTTCTGATATGTTTGTTGGAGAAGAGAGAGAGGGGATATTTGTGCAAAAAGGGCGGAGAAGAGGGGGATGTGGATGATGAGAAAAATGAGGTGGTCGTGAACAGCAAAAAAAAAAAAAAAGAGCACATGAGCAAATCTGGGGAAAATCTGGGGATGGGCATATCAGTGGGCCGTTTTTTCTCTTTCATTCTTCTTTCCTTTTTTTTTTTCAACCGACCCCTTTTTTTCTCGTCAAGAGATGTACAGGCAGATCAGATCCTGGGGAAGAAGATTGACGAAGCGGCAATTCAAATGGTCTCTCTCAAAGTGGAGTTGGACCACGGTCTTGAGCTTCCTCTTTTGGACAGCATGCCCGGGGATATTCATTACATGGGGATCATGTGTACGAGGTTTTAATAGAATAGGCTTTTTGGTCTTTTGAAACGAGAGCGAGAGCTTCTAGACCTTGAGAGATGCAGGTCGTGAGGGGGGCACAGCACAAACCTGCGATGCCCTTTTCCGTTGGCAGTTCAAGTGGCGTTCTTATCACCTCCGACTCTCTTTATTCCGCTTTAGCTGCCGCCGAACGGACATGGTCAGATAAAGAGCGTGACCAAGGGCAGGGTCAGGGGATCCGGCTCTCTGCCAAGACAAAGTCCAAAATGCGGGGGAAAAGAAGAGAAGCGAGATGGCTGGCTGGCTAGAGCTCTGTTTTGCGGGGGAGGAGAGCTTGGCCTTTGAAGCCATCTTCTAAAAAGATCATCCATTTTTTTCTCCTCACTAACAAGCAAGCCATCTGCGGGAAGAGGCCATCGTTCTCCCGTCCATCCGATCGCTTGGGACCTCGGTTCACGGCTATGTGACAGGCGGTTTGTTCGGTAAACTTGGGATGAACTGGTAATGATTGTCTTGGTCCGAGTGTGCAGGACTGGTACAGGCTGGTGAGTGAGCTGAGGTCTTTTATTTATGAATACTTTATTTATCACTGTGATATTATTGTCATAATGAGAGGCAGTTCATGGTGATATCGATCTCACAGAGATGTCATCTGGAGCGTCGTGTCTTGATGGCTTCATCGAGTTCTAGCATTGAGTGAGTACGCCAGATCTGTCCAAAATAATACATAGTTCACGGTGAGTAACTTGTGCAGATGGACAATTTATGCCATCGCCAAGACTATTTCCAACTTCAAGAGGGAATGGCTGCCTCAAAGCCTTGTTCACTCACGGACGCGTTCCATGGTGTTGAAGCACGCACGGTGCTCAGCAAGAGAGCAGGCAGGCCCTTGTGTGAGCAGGAGGCAGCCGACTCATGAACCCAGCGAGATAGAGGAAACAAGGATAAGGTTATCCCACAAGTCAAACACTCTAACCAAGACGGTCACGGTAGCCAAGAAGCAAGTCCAAGTGGTTGCTCTCGCTAAGATCCTAGGTATGGAGAAGCTTGAGCTCACGTGAGTCGGCTGGTGCTGGAGGCCCAGTGAGTTATTTCCTGCTCAAGTTCCCGTCCCCACCGAGAATAGTGGAGGTGGAGAGGGCGGCAAGTGGGCTGTGGCTTGTCAGTGGCTTAAACATCGTCAATTGATCAAGAGCATTCACTTCTCAGTCTCAACAACAAAAAAGCACATACAGATCTTCTCCCTGAAACAGCTTCAGCCGCAATAATAATAGCAGAGGCATCCAAACTCAGCCTACATCATCAGCGAGGCAGAATTCCGTCATGGCAGATTCTCCCTGCACCGCCTCTCACTGCGCTCTACGCGCTGAGGCTGTGTCTCCTCGCCATCTGATTGGCCTCTCAGCCCTCACCAAGAGCCCCTTCTATGGCTTCGTTGCCTGCGTGAGCTGACGGACCCGTTGGTTCTCTCAATCTCCCCATTCTCCTCGCGTAATACAACCTTTGCAGCCACTGCATGTCCGAAAATGGAGGTACTCGGCGCGGTCGCCAGTGGCATCGCCGTCGTGCAGGCTCTGGAAGCCGTCCGTAAGACAGTCGGCCTGATACGCGAGATTCCTGAGATACAAGGCGATTTCGATGGCCTTATAAAAGAGGTATATTCTTATTCCTTTGCTTGGCGGTGACGACTAGCGTCTGACTCAATTGCTCTAGTTGGACTTGACCGAGGCCATGGCCAAGGCTGCTCAGCGGATCCCGTCCAACTCGCCAGAGCAGGACTTTTTAGCCAAGGCAACCGAGCAGGTCAACGAGGTGACGACTGAGCTGAACAAGGTCCTTGAGAGCTGCGCGCGCGGGACCGACGAGGCCGATAAGAAGCTGTGGAAGACGAAGAAGAGAAAGTGGCTTCTAGAGGAGCAGAGGATTCTCAAGCTCGAACGCAAGCTGCAGAACGCAAAGGGCACTCTGCATCTTGCCATGACGTCGCATGGGATATCCAGCGAGGCAGAGTCAGCCGCTACCCACGAGTTTCGCCAAGACCACCCCTCGCTGATGCTGAAAGCAGATTCCGAGCTCGGTTCCAGATGTTTATGGACCTTTTCATGCTAGAGTCGAGAACTAAAGCATTGGGGATTCAGGCTGAGCTGCCAGGGCCTCAACCAGCTGAGGAGCTGCCGCCATCTTATGTCCTAACATCAGAGCCAGAGGAACTCGACGATGATCGTGTGGAGGACCTCGACAGTGATTCAGACTATCTCGGAGAAAAGTCCATCGGTCTAGTGCCCACTCATGCCCGAGGAATTGTACACCCTCCAGGATCCAAAGAAGACGAATATTCAACACAATGGACATACAACAACTCAGTACAGCTAAGATCCGCCATGCCAGCCCGACGAATGACCTATACACACACATGCCAATGTCGATGTCACTTTAAGGAGAGCAGCTACCAGAGTGCACCTTGGACGCGGTCCTTGGTAGGCTCGTGGCTTCTCCGTAGCAACGACTCGAAGCAGTGCACGAACCCGAACTGCTGCAGACAGAAACGCTCGCCGCGCCTCCAGTTCCAATACCAGGTTCCCACATGGTTCTTTTCCGGGGCTCTTAGCTTTCAGGCAGCTTATAGCCAGTTCTCAGGGCTCAACTGGTCCTTACGGCCGCTAACCTTGATCGAGTTTACTCATGATATTTGGGGCGATCTTAGGGCTGGTATTCATATTACCCAAAAGACTTTGACCAAGGCGCCTTTTTACCCGAATGACCATGATGTTTCTGGTGAAGGGCTCATGGAGGTTAGTGATGAGCCTCAAGCTGTGTGAACCGTTGTGCTCATCCTCTCGCAGTATGCAATCCGTCGTCGACTTTACAATGGGGTTGAGGCTCTCCTTTGTCAATGGGCAAGTGTCTTGCCAGAATCCGGACTCCCCAGGTAGGTGTTTATTATGCTCTCCTCGTCAGAGAGACAGCTCTAACCTCGCCCAGGAATGTTTTATACGAGGCAAATGCCGCTCTTCAGCATCAGTTCCTCACTGACCACGAGATTTACATCCTCAACAAGGTCAAGTCTTTCGTCAAAGATCAGCCCGAGACGACAACCACCCAGGTTCATACTGCCGTCCGCCAGGGATGGGGCCTGAAACATGCCCTCGAGGAAGAACCTTGGGCCATCGACACCTTTGACAGCACCGGCTCCACGCCCCTTCACCTAGCAGCTCGGATGAACCGCACTAGGGACGCTGAGATGCTTGTCAACGCGGGCGCCGACGTCGACATCAAGGCTTACCACGGCCGGACGGCCCTCATGTTTGCTGCCAACTGTGGTGATGTTGACACAGTCAAAGTCATCCTCAAAGCCGGCTGCAACCCGAACATAACTGAAAACGACGGCGCTGCAGCCCTCCACTTTGCTGTACGCCGCCACTATCCCGAGATGGTGGCACAGCTACTGGCTGCTGGCGCCGATGCCATGGGATGTGATGAGCGGAACAGCACTCCGCTTCACCACCTGGCTCAGGGGTCAGCTTGCACTTTTGACGATCTCGCAAAGGTCATTGATATACTTCTTTTGGCCAAGGCTGACCTCGAGTTCCCTGATGACCTGGGCTTTACTCCGCTGCTCGATGCCCTCATGTATGATCAAGTGTCAGGTCTGAGGTGTCTGATTAATGCGGGTGCTTCCCTGTCCGTCATTGACTACGATTCACGAAATATCCTACACTTCGCTGCAGAATTCTCCTCCCTGCCGGCTTTGGAACTGCTCAACGAGCTGGACCTCCCAAACCTAAACCCCTACCGCGGCAACGAGGGTGGCTACACTCCTTGGGACTGCTTCGTCTGGATCAGCCATGCCCCGTATTGGCTAGACATTGGGTCAAAGCGTCTCCCGAGTTATGAGGAGCAGAGCTCATTCATGAGACTCTATGGCGGTATTCGAGATCGAAACCTACGTGATGACATTGAGACTCTTGAGAAAGTGCTGGGCTTTCTCAAGGCACGAGACGGCCCCATGGCACGTGTGCGCCTGGTGCCCCTGATCAAGAAGGAAGAGGAGTGGGAGCGCGAGAACTATGTTGCTTGGGCTAAGGCTGTTGATAAGAGGATACAGCATGAGGAGTGGCAGCTCGCTATGGATGATGTTGAGGATTATCTCAAGGATCTGAGGGAAGAGTTGGCCACCCCTGTGTGGGAGACACCGTCAAAGTACGGTTATCTGTATGACGATGAGGTAGTGTCGAGCGAGGAAGAGGAAGAGGAAGACGAGGAGAAGGATGAGGCGGTGGAAGTCGACGACTCAGATGATGAGAAGTCAACTACCGATGAGAAGCAAGCTTCTGATGCAGAGTCCGACGTTGAGGAGATTCCAAGGCTGATGGATGGAATATCTATTTCGGTGCGGTAACTCTTCAAGCAGACATGATACAAGGAAACTGTCGCTTCAAGGCGAGTCATGAAAAGTACAGGATTATTCATATCCAGACTACACTTGGATTATCTAGTTTAGCGCACACGAGGGCTTTCACGGGAGGCGTTTGGATATTGATTCGATAATACGGTCAACTAGCTGCAATATAATAGCGACTATATAGCTGCAAATACTTGTTATAACAGGTTATTACCATTATCCTCGGCATTTCTACTACGCTCTAAATTTTACAAGTGATATCTCATACTATAAACAGCTAATATAAAGCCTTAGAACAGAAACTCGTGACAGCATCTCGGCATACAGTTCAACCAAACAACAACTCTTCCACGGCCATTCATCAGAAACAAAGCATTCTTCTCCAGCCCAGTCTCTCTCTGTACATGAAAGCCAAGCGCCTATCTTCTCTCAGGGGTATGAAGCCATTCTTCCCGCGTCTAAAGAGAAAAGAAGAGACCAAATCTCCCACGGTCTATCTCTCTCTCTAGATGTCTTTGTCTTTAAAGCCCTCAATCATCTTGTACTCCCAAAAAGTACCCAGCTCAAGACACTCCTTGACGCAGTCTTCTTCCTCCCACCACCACGTGTCGCCAGTGACATAACCTCCCCAGACCTCCATCCAAAGCATCCGCCCGACGAGGCACCTAAGCTCCGCCTTGACCTCGTTGTCGTCCCGCACCCTGTCGATAAAGGGGTCGCTGCTCTCCTCGGATGATCGGCTCTTCTTGACGCTCTCGAGCACTGCGTAGAATCTTGTTGATGTGATGGTGCTGCCGTAGCCTCGGAGGGAGGCTTCGCCCATCCAGTCTCCGAATAGCTTGCTTGGGTTCGTGCATCGAAAGTTGCGCTCAAGATTGAGGAGGAGATGCTCTTCTAGCCATGTGCGCATGCGGTTTCCGAGAACCTTGGCGCAGGGGAGAGGATCGATGAGCGTCAGGTGTAGAGAACCTCCTTGGCGTAGACACTTGCTGATGTTCTTAAGCACGGCGGGTATGTCTGACGATGGGCACAGAGCGGGAAGAGAGAGTGAGTAGACGGTTTCAAAGAGGTTCGGCGCAACGGGGAAAGCTGATGGAGATACCGATGGAACCAGCACGGGGTTGACGTTTGGGAATTTGGCGTTTGAGAGCGGTGTTGCTGAGAGATGGTAGATTTTCTTGCTTGGATAAAGCGCTGCGAGATATGAAGCCATCGCTATACATGTTAGCATCTGGCCTTGCTCCTTCTTATGGTGTTTTCTTTACCTTGAGATTCGTAGAGCGCTAGGATTTTGACGCTTCCAGCATCACGACTAGGCGGCAGAGAGCGAACAGGGCTCTGCGGAATGGGATCGAGGTGAAGTAGAGTGGATAGCATCCATCGCTTCTTCTCCATGACAAGCTCCCCATGGAGACTCTCATCAACGGTGCTCCAAACCTCTTTAATCCGCGAGAGGACGACGGAGGCGTTTGCAGCTGCCATACGCTTGACCTCTCTGTGCAGCGTCTCCAAGTCTGTGCCAATATCATGACTCGTCTTTATCAGAGCCTGTGTTGGCGTCTTCATATCTTCACTGGGGTCCTTTTCGGAGAGACAAGCCCATTCTTCGGGGGGGCGCCAGTTGTCTGCGCCGTTGGACTTGAACGTGATCATCATGGGTACCTTTGTTCGAGCAGCGAATCTAACGCCGGGGACAACGTTGGATGGAGAATCAGGTCTAAGAAGCGGCGCTGGGAAGTTTCTATTTCCTATCAGTGGCAGTTCTCTAGGAGGGTTGGGTATCTTACCTATCTTCCTCGGGCGGCGTCACAGGCTGATCAGTATCAGGCTCGGATGAGATACAGACCTCGGAAGACAAGTCATGATTGTCAGATCCCGAGGTTCGAGGGATAGACGATACTTCTGTTTGCTTTGTGACGTACGAAGCCGGTCCCAGAGGCTGAACGAGCTTCGAAGTCTCCGGCCTCGAAGTTTCCGGGCCCGAACACCTCTTTGCCCTCGTCGCCTGAAGCTCAACATTAGAAACCTCATTCGACAAGCCTGAGTTGCGATGGCTAGCAGTGTTTGAATCCTTGGAGCGAATGCTGTTCTTGTCCTTCTTTGAACCCCGACCCAGGAGGAAACCAAAGGGATGGTCAGATGAGGATCGACCGCTGTGAACAGATTGAGAACGTCTGACGATGGACTTTTCTCTTTCTTTCTGTTTTTGCTTTTGTTCGCGCTTCTTTTCCTTTCTTGCCCGGTGTTCTCCGACGAGCTCGCGGTCGGGATCGGTCCATATGACGTCGAACATGGCTGCGATGAGGCTATCGCGAGGATGCCAGAAGAGATTTAAGGAGTGGAAATCTCGTGTGATCTAGAAGCAGGTTTCAAAATGAAATGGAACGAGTGGAAGAGTCTTGAGGTGTCTATTCTCGCAGGTGGTGCTTGGAGTGGTGAAGAAAGAAGAGATGTTTTTGCAAATGATGAAGCTGTGGAGATCACATCAGGCATCTACCGCAAGAGAAAGTATTTCTCAGCACCGTTCGGCTCGTCTAGTTGACGGCCGTTGCCAGCTGCCAGCACTGGCAGACCCTTCTAGTGCACATACGCACACAACGTGCAACGTCAGTGATGATCAATGGGCCGAGGCATGTCTCCCCTAGCATAGTCCATACAAAGAGCTAAGGATGAAGGCTAAGAATGCGTTGGCATGATGGGATATAAAGAACGGAGGAATAGTCTCATCAGGTCAAGCGTAGTCACACAGATATATAACCATCACGACCTGGCCCAATAGTAAAAATTCACCCTCTTCTAGAATAGTGGCTTCACCCCTCTTCGGATATGTACAGCAGATTCGGATGCGCCATTGGACGCCTTCTCGCTTGATAAAGGCCGGGGAGGTGCAGGTCGTGTCACAGATTCGTGCTACTTGAGGGTCATCAACTATCTAGTTCCTACGGATAGGTTCGTATGTTGGTGGAGATTGATGATAAGGGACGAGTAATCAAAGGGTTGGATGTATGTTGCGATATCATCTACATGTTGATAAACCTTGACATCTCCTGGCATGAACCTCAGCGAGTAGCAAGCGTAGACATACATATTAATCTCCAGCTGCTTTATCCTCTTCACGATGGTGATACACAGCCGGCCCGCAGAAACACCACCCTCCCCTTTGTAACTCCAACAAAGAAACCTCCCAGGGCCCAGAAAACGACGTGACCTCTTCCCACGAGATGCCCCCCCCCTTTTGGAGGGCAAACTTCACGTCGTGCCTGTGCCTCGCAACTTGGACTCGAGAAAGCATTCGAGTCTCTTTTGCACACAAGAACCGTTTGTTCGGTAACTGTGCTTCCCCTAGTCTGAGGTCATTGACAGTTTTCGCAGCTGGCTGCCAGGTGTCGGCCACTCGAGGTGCATATCACCTTGCACTTTTTCCCTCTCCCCCTCTTCCCTGACCTGCTTCTTCCTCTTCTTCTTCTTCATTTCATTTCCTAGAGTCACACTCGTTCAGTGTCACCCTCATCCTCTCCACGGCGTTTATTGGCGTCACCAGCCAAGCTTCTCTACCTCCTTTTCCCCTTTAACTCTAATTCTTTTTCTTTTCACGATCAAGAATCCTTCAACCTCTTCACCTTCAGGCCATTCACCGCGACAAAAAACCTCGCGATGGCCTCTTCTCCTCCCCCTCACGGCATGATAGACGCCAACCGTGATCAAGGCGCACCCTCGTCGTCTCGCTTCTGCGGCGCCCGCGACCTCCTCAACAAGGTCGACGGCTACATCAGTTCCTCTCGTCTGGGCTACTTCTTCCGTCTCCCTGGAAGCGGTCACGTAAGAAATCCTAATCATTTTCTCGGCTTGAGCTAACCCTTCAGCCTGACGAGATTGCTGGGTCAACCTTTTTCGAGAGATTCGCGCTGGTTTGACTACTTTTGCGACCATGGCATACATCATTGCCGTCAACGTATGTCGCCTTCAATTCCTGCGTCTCTAACTCAAGCTGATGTTCAAAGGCTGCGCTTCTTTCTCAAACTGGCGGTACTTGTGTCTGCGACTTGGCTGATAGACAGGCCTGTGACAAGATTGACGAATACGTCGCCTGCAAGGAAGGCAAGTCAATAGTAGAGTCTCGCAGAATACAACTGACGAAGCATCAGATGTTCGACGAGACCTTGTCACCGCTACCGCCGCCGTCGCTGGAATGGCAAGCTTCATGTTTGGCCTCCTCACAAACCTCCCCGTCGCCATCGCGTACGTCACCTCCTCTTATCATCTCCTTCAGTATCGTGTATACTAATCCCATTACAGCCCTGGAATGGGTCTCAACGCCTACTTCACTTTCCAAGTCGTCGGCTACAACGCCAGCGGCCCCATCCCCTACCGTCTTGCCCTCACCGCCGTCTTTGTCGAAGGTCTCATCTTTGTCTTCCTCGCTCTCACGGGCATGCGACAGTGGCTCGTCAAGCTTATACCCGCCACTATCAAGACTGCCACCGGTGTTGGTATCGGCTTCTTCCTCACGGAGATTGGTCTCTCGTACTCTGCGGGTATTGGCGCCATCACTGGTGGCTGGACAGCTGCGCCGTTGGCTCTGGGTGGTTGTCCTATCGAGATGATTGATGAGGTGACGGGCATGTGTGCTGGAGGTCAAATGTCCAGCCCCAAGGTGAGTTGCTTCCCATATCCAAGCAGTGTCAATACTGACTATAGTAGCTCTGGGTCGCCGTCTTCTGTGGTGGTATCGTTACCGCGTTCCTCATGGCCTTCCGCATCAAGTACGCCCTCATCATCGGCATCGCCCTCGTCTCCATGCTCTCTTGGCCGTAAGTCCACTCCCCTATTCTCTCCCTCCCAACCTAACCTTCATCAGCCGCAACACCCCCATCACCTACTTCCCTCACTCCCCCGAAGGCGACTCCCGCTTCGACTTTTTCAAGCAAATCGTCGTATTCCACCCCATGGAAAAGACACTCAACAAGCTCGACTGGGCCTTTGAAGCTCCGGCCTCGCAGTTCGCACTCGCTCTGTTCACCTTCCTCTACGTCGACATCATCGATGCCACTGCGACTCTCTACTCCATGGTCCGTTTCTGCGGCGTCGTGAGGGACAGCGACGGCGACTTTCCTCGCTCCACCATCGCCTACTGCACTGATGCTGCCTTTATCTCTATCAGTGCCTTGTTTGGGAGTTCCCCTGTCACGGCCTTCATTGAGAGCGGTGCCGGCATCGCAGAGGGCGGGAGAACAGGACTGACTGCCATGGTCACCGGGCTTTGCTTCATCGTCTCTGTGTTTCTGGCCCCCATCTTTGCATCTGTTCCTCCATGGGCCACTGGCTGTACCCTCATCTTGGTAGGTTCCCTTCGTCTTGGGCTTCTGCCCAGAGCTAACTCTTCCCAGGTCGGCTGCATGATGATCCGTCAAATCACCCAGATCAACTGGCGATACATCGGCGACGTCCTCCCCTCGTTTGTCGTCATGACCTTTATCCCCTTCAGCTACAGCGTCGCCTACGGTCTCATCGCGTAAGCTCCCCCCTATCCTCCCTCTCAGATCCCAGCTAACAATATTCTCAGCGGCGTCTTTGTCTACACCGTCCTCAACGGACTCATCGCCATCGTCGTCTTCCTCTCCCGCGGCCAGCTCGAGCCCCGCGAGTACGATCTCAAGGAGTACTGGACCTGGAAGGGATCCGGCCGCGCCCCCTGGTTCGTCCGCGCCATCCGCCGCCGTGTCAGCGATGATGACAGCGACGACGACGAAGACGACCGTCAGAGCCGATCTGACATTGCCATGGACTACATCGACCGTCCTGGTCACAGCAGCTCCGAGACCGCCGTCTCCTCGGGCAAGGAAGAGGCCGTCACCAAGACTGGACGTCCCGGTTCTCCTCCTGGCCACTGGGTGAACTAGCCCGATGCTTGAATGTCCTTCGCATCTACCTATGTAAGCAGTCGTTTCAGGGGAGACTACATCTCATTTTGGCTTTGTGAGAGGCAGATTTCACTCTGCATAATGATGATATATACAAGCTGTTGAGCGGCTCAGAAGAAGGGGTCGTCATGTCAACGGAATAGAATCCACTCAGATAGAGAGACAGACGGCATACCACAGAGGCAGAGAGAGCTAGATGAGATAAGATGACTGGCGGGCTTGATAGATGCCGTGTAGTAATGTAACTAGTTTAGAAATGAGAAATCAAAATCATGTACGCCTTGTTGAATGCTTTGCTCAAGTGTCATGATCCGTACAACTCCCTGTTTCTTCGCGTCTAAAAGGCACCGCGTCAGCCGTTAAAACATCCATCATGGACAAGTGGTATCAGAAAACTCTAGCTTGCCCTTCACCGGCCGCGAGACATGGTATCTTAATCCTCATTGCCATCACTTAAACTCCCATATCAACATCGCCGTCGCCATCACCGCCTCCTCCTCCTCGGCCTCTCAAGGCTTGCTCAGCAGCTTTTCTTCTCTCCAGACTCTCCTTCACCCACTTCTCACAAGCCTCATCACCCCCCTCGGCGATCTTGCTTCGTACAACCCCTTTGAGAACCTCGCCTGCAAAGCCCACAAAGTTGTGCCTCCGCAGCGCATTCTCAAATGCCCAGTCTCGTCGCTTGCGCTCTTCTCGTGCCAGCAGCTCCTCGTCACCAAAGTCACGTGCGCGCTGTCGCAGGTCCCGACACATGGCGAGGAGGTTGAAGCGGATCTCAGTAGCGTCGTAACGGGCAATACGGCGCTGTAGCACTTCGACCACGCGGCTGGCAAAGTTGTCCGACGTACAGGCACCATGCGAGATGGGAGCCGGTTGAAGACCGTCCAGTTCGTACAGTGTGCCGTTGATGGGCGTATAGGCGATAAAGTGGAACGCATCCTCAGCCTCGGCGCCCGTCTTGTCCGTCTCATCTGCAAAGGGACTACTACGGGCGAAGCTGTTGTGCACCTCGCGAATGAGGTCCGAGTTACTGAGGGCCTCACCACGGAACTCGGGTGGCAGCACCATAGTAAACTCTCTAAACTCGCCCAGCTTCTCGCCAATCTCGACATCATCCGTCTTGTTGAGCAGCACACTCAGCAGCGCTTGCGTGGCGCACGCATTCTGGATCGTCTGGGCGGCGAAAAAGATGTTCTCCGAGGCCGAGTGGTCAAAGGAGCCGTCGCGAGGGCCCTCGGGTGTCGCATAGGGCTGGTCGGTCGGGTACTTGAACAGGAAGATGACGCCGTAGACGGGCTGGAGGGTGAGGAGCTCGGAGGGGTCGAGTGTTAGGAGTTCTTCAAACTGGACGTCTTTGACGCCGAGATTTTCGATGAGCGAGGTGAAGACGCCCTAGAAGCTTGCAGTCAGCTCTAGCACACGTCTAGGAGATATATCTATGCCGTACCGCATCAGACTCAACTGTAAAGGTTCAGGTTAGCGCAAGGTTCAGCATACAAGGCAAGGAAAGTACTGACTGGTGTTCCATCCACCACTCATGATTGCGACAGGCCTAGTGGTGACCAGTAATTCCAAGCCAGCGCTGGCAGATTCCGATGAGAAATTCCTTTATAGGGAACTATATGCCGAAAAGAAAGGGATAGTATAGGCTCAGTCGCTCAACTTGCCTGTTGCGGGACAAATTGAGTAGAGGTTGACGAGGTGAATGACGAATGTTGAAGCTCGGAGCAAAGACGGAGCTCGCAGCCACGTTCTGATATCATCCGCCACTTTGTCTACTGATAAGATAAGCCGCCCCTCGAGGCAGCAGCAACAGCTACGACGACGACAGCTCTCAACAAGGAACAGGGGTTGACATGACAATGACAATGACAATGACAAGCAAGCTAAAATACCATGTCTTCGATCTTGAACAAAGAGTTGATGCACCGCTGGTAACTGTCTAAATACGCCCTGAACATGGCCACGCAGAGAGCACTAATAAGTCAACTCAACTTGACCATCAACCCAAACAAAGCAAAGCTCGCATCTGATTGCGTCGCTTCTGGTTAATCAATACAAGGGCCTGCGCCCAGCTTCCTTCTGAGGAAAGCGTCTTGCAAATGAAGAAGAATAAAAATAATACTGTACCCCGTGAAGAATATTGCCCCAAGATGAGAAACACCCCCAACTCCCTGACCCTTCCATCCTTGAGACGCTTGCCGTGGCAAAGCTGCCCATGCTAAACTTTTCCGCTCATACCAACATCATCTCGCTTGAATCCATCCATCCATACCTACCTACGCGTCGCATCGCATCGCATTCATCCATATTCATTCCCCTTTTACCATACCCTCCTCCCAAGACCAAAGCGGAACACGCCCGGTACCTAGACCGCGACAAGCTGTTCAACCACTGGTTCGTTCGCCTCATTATTTTCCGGAACTCCTCGTTCTTCACGTATTTCATCACCTCCCTGCCCCTCTGCCTGTTCGCCACCTTGTCCCGTTCCCGTATCGGCATTTTCTCCTTGAGCTGGTGTCTCCTCCTGGTTTTCGTTGTTTTCATTCTCCTGTGCTGCTGCTGCTTCCGCTGCTGCTGCCGCCGCCGCCGCTTCGGCCTCTCTACGTTCTCTCTCGGCTCGCGCTGCCGCCTCTAGGTTGGCAATGTGTCTCTCTGCGACACCTGGGGCGATACTGGCAAGAAACAAGAGACCGGCTCGCTCCAGCCGTCTCACCTGCGAGATAATCCAACTCTCTGGACCCTGATGCTGCGCCACTAGTCTTCTAGCCATGTCCTCTGGGTTTGGCTCTTGTCGAGCCTGGCCATTCTGGTCACCGCCTCTCTGTGGAGCTCCTTGCGGGTCTGCGCGTGGGCGCCTTGGTTGCTCCATGGGAATCAGATTCTCCAGATGCCGTCCCAGAGGTCGCCAAATATGATCCGGAATACCATTCAAAACACCTGTGCTGATAACAAAGATGAGCACTGCAATGGTAATGATGGTGAACCATCTCGACCAACTTGCAGTGGGAGAAGTGAAAAACCAGACAAATAGGGTGAGCCGGAACAGAAGCCATATCTGCGGCCAAAGCTGCATTAGCAGAGGTGGAAGCGCTGCTGCAGGAGGGTTGCCACGATGCATCAAGGGGGCCACAGCTGCCATTTGGTCCTGTTGAACTTGTGCCTGGTTTTGGCCTTGGTCCTGGCGCGCTTGGTCCTGGCGCGCTTGGTCCTGCTGAGGAGGAGGCACATATTGTTGTTGCTGCTGTTGTTGAGGCTGCGGCTGGGGTTGAGGCGGTACTTGAGGCTGGATTTGAGACAGTGGCTGTGGTGCCGCATGAGGACGCAGATGATGGTGATGATGGTGGTGGTGATGCCTTGCTCGCATCTGATTTTGAACATCGTGAATAGCACCAAGTGTAGAAGGGGTTCGAAGTTGCGGGAAACTCGCTTGACCTCGAAGTCGCGGAGTATAGTAAGTCTCAGCCCCCGCGTTGTTGAAGAGCAATGCTCGTGGTCCTTCAGGCGATGACAGAATGTATACTTCGGAACCTGGTCTTGACTGTGAGCTTCCAGGAGCCCCAGTGGTGAGTCGAGCAGCCGACTGGTCCGGAGTTCCTCTTCCGCTACCAGCCATTGAGCTGGGGGTAGGGTAAACTGGCGTGGTCACACCAGGTTGTGCCAAAGAGCGGTTGTAAAGAGAGGTGCTTGAAGCGCTGCGCTGCATTGCGCTCGTCATTGCCAGTGTTGCTTGATTGACATCGGCATTTCGAATGATATTCTGAACATCTGCCGGAGTCATAGCTCCACTTGCATTGCCTTGTCCCGAGGTGCGAACGACAGTCTCAACTTGGTAAGTGTGTCCGTTGGGTCCTACATGCTCGCGGTATATGGTGTGACCTGGAGCAGGGCTCGCTCGACCGCTATTGTCGCCTGCAGGAGCATTCCCAGCTGCGGTGTCCCCAACGCCGCGCATGCCCATCTGAGCTCTGGTCCGCTGATTCTGATTCAATGCCCTCGCCATAGCCTCTCGCTGGATATTGTTCAACCACTGAGTCATGTTCTGGTGATGATGTTGAAAGGCGGCGGCTTGCTCGGGCGTGTGGGACGGTGACGGTGACGGCATGCGCGGCTGAGGAAACGGGTTTGAGGTCGGGGGCATCGAATGTCTCCAAGTGAAACCTGGCGCAGTCTGGTATCCAAAGGCATGGCCGTGGGCATGTTGAACATGCTGGCGGGGGACGTTTGTTGGGGGAGCGGAAGCAGTTGGGCTGGGGCCGCGAGCTGGAGCTGGGGCTGGAGCTGGAGCTGGAGCGGGAGCGGGAGCGGTGACGGGAGGCACTGTCGGAGTAGATGATTGACTATCTCGGGTATCCCTAATGACAAGATGAATGGTCTGTTGTTCGGGGGTACGGAGCTGCAAAGACGAGGTGCCAGTTAGCAAAAGTGTAAACGGCGGGCAATTGAAGTCCGGTATCGAAGCAACTTACCGCATCGGCACCGAAGATGTCCAACAAGGTATCTGACTCGCGAACAATAGCACGTCCACGATGAATGAGTCGCTGATGTTCGTCCGGAGGTCGCAAAGGGAGAGTCTGGCGAATCCTTTCCTTCAGTTGCCTAACAGTGGTGTTGGCAGCGATACCGGGGAACAGCAAAGGTCGATTCACGCCGACCGAAGGCGACACGACCTGCAAGTTGACGGTCTGGTCGTCTACTGAGGAGCCCGAGGAGGCATCATCCGGTCCCTCGTCGTTGGGACGAGCAGTGGGGGGCTTGGAAGCCATGATGGGCAAGCTGCGAGCATGCCACACCAGGCTATAGCTTCGGGGTTGGTAAGCACGGGGAGGAAGAGCTTCGGGGGCGAAGAGTTGAAGGATCAGGGATGACGGAGCGGAAGCAAGGAGATGGATAATTCGGTTATCGAGAGTTGGGTGCTTGGAGTCCCCGCTCTTGCCGTGGCTGCGGCTGCGGCTACGTATGAAGGTGTTCGCGTCAAGCTTGGTTGAGAAAAAGCACCGACTTGTTGACTGACGTCGGGTCGCAGAGGTATCGTCTTACTAACACGGGTCGGGTCGCATGTCCAACAAATGGATCTGGAGACGGATACAAAAGCAATGGGGTATATTGGACAAGGGCGCGAAAAAGGAATGAGACGAAGCTGAAGCAAGTGCCAGAGAGTCGATATATGCCCCTAGAGAGGCGATAAAATAGATGGGAGAAGAAAAGAGAGGTGAAAGATGTGATACTCCCCCCGTTCATCAACATGGACGGACGTCGGTGGTCAGGGTAGGTGGCCTTTTGGAGCCTTGTAATGGATGGAGCCAGCCTGCCAACCTGCGACAGGCACTCAAGGCCACAAACAGTTGCGGTGTCGGTACGTACCTTTTTTTGGAGGTGTTCTTTCTGTCCTTCTGTGCAGTCGCTTCTGAGCTCTGGCCACCTTCCCGTTGATGAGGCGGGCTTACGATTGGCCCAGGCTGGGATCGGCCCCTGCGGTCCTGACCCGTTTGTGCTCGTCCCTTCCTTCCGTCTCCCGCTTGACCCAAAGTCCAAAGTCCAACGTTTGAGCGAGAGAGTGACAGAGCTCAACTCCTCCCTCGGGATATCGGCGCCTCTTGCATCCGAAGCTGCAGCCCGCCCACCCACGAGACAAAGCTGAGGGTGCGGCTAACGGCTGAACAGGAACAGCCTCAACTCAGCGTCATCGTCCTCTTGACGTCAATCCTAAGTCCATCTAGAAGAGGGCCTTTTATTCCCCCTATCAGCCGCATCGCGCATTGCGCAATCAAAGCGTGCAATTAAAGAACGGGATCCGTCCGTTCGTTCGCCGCCGCCATGGCACCAACCCTTGGGCCTGGCTCCTCCCAGGTCGGCAGTCACATGCTCCGCTGCTCGTTCTACGCGCGCTCTCGCTGCGCAAACTGCTTCTCACCGTCTGCCTCTCGACACATGTTTCTCAACTCGACGACAAGGTCGCGATGCCTGCCAAGGCCCTCACTATCCTCCATCCGCACCTTTGCCTCCAATTCGGGCAAGAGACCGAGATTTTCACAGCGCCTCGGCGAGGCCATGCGAAACACCAAAATCCAATGGTACCGGATCCCTGTCGGTCTGGGTATCGGATTTCTAGGCCTCGTCCAGTTCTATAAGGTCTCTTCCAGAGAGAAGGAGCGTCGAGAGATTGAAGATGGCCAGGAGAGCACCAAAGCCCCCAAGAGGCGGCCTAGAGTGCGTCCTGATGGTCCTTGGTACGCAATTCCCATCACCGCCCCTATCCCACCTCGATGCCCTCAATGCTAATTCGACTCCAGGCAAGTCCAGGTCATGTCGACTCTGCCTCTCAAGGCTATCTCCAGGCTTTGGGGCAGGTTCAATGAATTGACCCTTCCCTACTATCTTCGAGTTCCTGGCTTCAAGCTTTATTCGCTCGTCTTTGGTGTAAAGTCGGTCTCCCAAATCGGCCCATATCTACAAAACTTATACTGACGTGTACAGCCTCGACGAAGTTGCCGAACCCGACCTTCACGTATATCCCAACCTCGCATCCTTCTTCTACCGTCGTCTCAAGCCCGGTGCTCGTCCTCTCGATCCTAACCCCCACACCCTGCTCTGCCCGTCCGACGGAAAGGTTCTTCAATTTGGCCAAATCGAAGGCGGTGACATTGAGCAGGTCAAGGGTATGACCTATAGTATCGACGCTCTTCTCGGAAAGAACACGCCTGCCCCCAGCATCTCGAGCCTGTCGTCTTCGTCGTCTTCGTCGTCTTCGGACGACGAACGAACACTCACCGAAATTTCAGACAGCGAAGAACTTGTGAAGCAGGATGAGGAGTTTGCCCAGGTCAATGGAATCGCGTACACACTGCCTGACCTTCTCTCTGG
The DNA here is from genome assembly GCF_023522795.1 of Fusarium solani. Taxonomy (NCBI): domain Eukaryota; kingdom Fungi; phylum Ascomycota; class Sordariomycetes; order Hypocreales; family Nectriaceae; genus Fusarium; species Fusarium solani. Next base: position 1,854,222 of record NW_027072147.1, on the reverse strand, counting down.
TGCTGGAAAGCAGGGTCCTTCGGACAAGGACCAGGCCATGCCCGCATCTCCTGGTGTTGAGTCCGAGGTTCGGGCTGAGCTTGCCCTGGGTGAGCGGCCCTGGTATGATGTCCTCTCCCACGACAAGGCAACTTCTCTCTACTATGCAGTCATCTACTTGGCTCCTGGCGACTACCACCGATTCCACTCTCCCACCAACTGGGTTGTTGACCGACGTCGTCACTTTGCCGGGGAGCTGTACAGCGTGTCCCCTTATCTTCAGCGAACCCTCCCTGGTCTCTTCACTCTCAACGAACGCGTGGTGCTCCTGGGTCGGTGGCGCTGGGGTTTCTTCAGCTACGTCCCAGTCGGTGCGACCAATGTGGGTTCCATTGTCATCAACTTTGACAAGGAACTACGGACAAACAGCCTGTTGACGGACACGGCGGCCGACCGGGCAGCTGAGGAGGCGGCCAAGCGTGGTGAGCCCTATCTGGGCTTTGCTGAGGCAACTTACGAGGCAGCAAGTCCCGTTCTCCGAGGCCACGCACTTCGACGTGGTGAGGAGATGGGTGGTTTCCAATTAGGAAGCACGATTGTGCTAGTATTTGAGGCACCAGCAGAAAAGACGGGTGAGCACAAGGAGCGAAGAGGCTGGGCCTGGGCTGTAGAGAAGGGACAAACGGTCAAGATGGGCCAAGCACTAGGACGAGTGATTGAGTGAGACACTGTATAAACAAAAGTAAAAGGCGGCACATGATGTCAGCATTGGATATCTAGAAATGTATAATTGTATTACAATTTGGTGCCAAGTCAATTGCTTGTATTGAATAAGTGCTTATGGTCGATGGGACTTGTGAGAGCTATCTCACTAGTAAACAGCCAGTTAGCAAGCTCGATAGTAAGACAGATATATCGCACTCATAAACAGTTATAGTTCTTAGTAGTTTATTCGTAAAGTCTAGACTATGCAATGCCGGCTCATTTCAAGCTTCTAGTAGTCTACCGCTAAATGCAATTCCAAAAACGCTTTCCCCCCCATGATTAATCATAGCTTCATGGCTCTCTGGTCCGGGCGTGTTCAGGCACCAAAGACCTTGACACGCTCCTCAACGGGAGCATACTCCTTCTCACCAGCCTCGCCGGCCTTGGCACCGAAGACGAGCTGGGCGTTGAGCTGCCAGGTGGCGGGCAGCTTCCAGGTCTCGGTGACCTTCTCGTCGATCAGGGGGTTGTAGTGCTGGAGGTTGGCGCCCAGACCCTCAGCCTCGAGGGCGGTCCAGAGGAGGTACTGCTGGATGGCGTTGGTCTGCTGAGCCCAGGGGGAAGCGGTCGGCGTAGATGGCGAACTTGGCCTGGAAGCTCTCCTGGACGGTGATGTCGGTGAAGAAGAGGACGGTTCCGGCGGCGCCCTTGAAGCCGGCGATACGGTTGGCGGTGGTCTCCCAGGCCTCAGGGGGAACGATGGCCTTGAGGGAGTCAGAGGTGATGTCCCAGAGCTTGTCGTGCTCGGCGCCGAAGAGGACGACGAGGCGGTTGGTCTGGGAGTTGAAGGCCGAGGGGGTCTGGAGGGTGGTCTCCTTGACAATCTCCTGGATGCGCTGGGCAGTCACGGGGAGGTCCTTGGAGAGGGCGTAGTAGGTGCGGCGGTTCTTAGCCAGCTGGAGGACGAGGTCGGCGGAGAGCTTGGCGGCCATTGTGAAGGTTGGTTTGTGGTTTTGGAGTTGAAGGTGTAAGTAGTAGAAGCTTTGTAGAAGTTGAATGAGTCTGTCGAGAAAAAAAGAGAAGCAATTCAAGAGGAAACACGTCGAATATATACCAATCTCTCCACCGACTCGTTCACCAACAAACCCCTCCTCCTTCCCCCTCCAGCCCCGCCAAATGTCACAACACATCAAGACCCTGACGGAATGTCGCAAAGCAAAAGACCCCACCTTGATTCTTTGCAAAGGCCTGACTAATGCAGGTCTCGGGAGAATTGCGAGCGTCGCGCGCGGTTACTCGGCCCTGGTTTGTCATGCTAGCGCGGGCATTGCCCGGAGTGTAAACATGCTCCGTGGCCTACCGCCGCCGTAAAATTTGTGTCGACCGGCGATGAAGTGGGGCTCCCGGCCGCTTGTGTCAGGATTGATCAGCGAAGAAATGCGGATGTAAAGTTCCGAATCTGGTTAGAGTTCCGGGCGTTACCCTAGAGAAGAGAGCGAAATCTCGGAATTGCGGAAATAGATGGAAAGAACTGTTGCCATTCGACGGGTTATCCGTCTCGGATTAGTTGATCTGGAACAATTAATGTCTACGGCTTCAATAGTTGATTCAGCGGTGTGTTGCTCTGTGGAATCTCTGCTGTATCTCGCATTGTGCCCCCAACATCACTGCATCTGTAGTATCCCACCATATCCCGTTCAAATGCCGACAGCATAATCCAACCTCGCAACTATGCACCCCAATGGCACGACCTATTTCATCTTTTGCCCCAACATGATACGATCCCAATGCACTACCCTATAATTCCCCTCAAAGAGAAACCGGCTTCACAACCAACGGCGCACGTGCTCTGCGCTCCAAGTGGTGCCATGTCGATTACATGCCGCTGATTCAGAGCGGGTCGGCCCCACGGGAAGGTACGTACCCATTTTTTTCTCTACCCCTCCAGTTTCTGATTTATCGTGAAACCGCGCGCGGGAGCTCGCAATGATTGATAACGACGAGACGCTGATTATGTATGTGCCTCGCTCACGTAAATCAACGTTACCTATTACAGGGCTGACCCGACACGCGAGAGCTAGACCCGGAAACGGAAATGTCATGTCTTGTTTCGTTTCAGCTCTCCTGCGCGTCATCACCCCCAATCTGTGTGCCAAGTGTGATAATGCGGAGTGATTCCAAAGTGTCAGCGATGGAGTACGTACTTTGAAACAGATGCAGAGGTGTGATTCCAAAGTGGTTTCTCCATTAATGGATCTACAGCCTATTGCATGTTGTCTAAATATGCGATGCCAATCACGTACGAGGAAATGATAATATCGAGTTGCTCGTACGGCGTAGTGGAATCTCTACCATCACCACCAAACTGAGCCAATCACACAATACGTCACAGAGAAGCCAATATTGTGAACATATATATATCATGATTCAACTCAACTTCCCAGCCTGGACAGAGCAAGTCCTCAATGGTCATGGTCCGTCTCAAATCGCCGCTGGGGTATTTTCCATACAAGAAACCCGTCCACCTGCGAGGTGCCAATGGGCTTTTTCCATCGCTCAACAGACAAAAAAAAACAAAACCATATAAAGTGCTTCAACCTCTCAACGCCTTGTTCCATGTCCCAATGCTCCTCTCATCTCAAACAAATGCAAATGCTTACCCCTCTTGCTTGCGCCGCGGCCATCTAGAATGCGTCGGCTCATATCCCTCCTCTCGTACAATGCTCATCCCCTCGCGTAGAAAACACAAGTTTTGTCCACCCGTCAATGTAACTTTTCGAGTTTCTTTTGTTCGTTTCATCGTCGTCATTTCCATCCCAGAAGGTAGACATCTACCATGTCTCGGCAATGTATCTGCCCTCCTCCTTCTTGAGTTGCCAGAACTTGTGAGCCTCCTCGCGCTCGAGGTTGCCCTTCTCCATGGCGACGTCGCAGAGGGCCTCCTCAACACCCTCGCCCATACCCTTGCTGCTACCGCAAACAAAGATGCGTCCGTCGATGGAGTTGTTGATGATGTACCAGACGAGATCGGCCTGGTTTCGCACCTCCTCCTGCACATACTTGCCAGTGCCCACTCGGCTCTGCACAACGCGCTTGACCTCCTCCTCGTGGACACCCCACTCGCCGTTGTAGATCTCGTCCACGAGAGAGTCACGGATGCCCTGGAGGACCCAGACCTTGTTGGCGCAGTTGGCCTGCTTCAGACGACGCTGGACAAAGCCTCGGAAGGGAGCAATGCCAACACCAGCACCGATCAGCAGCATGGGGCCGTCAGAGTTGAACTGCTTGGCCAGGGGGTTCGCCATCAAACCCTTGAACATGGGGATGAAGACCTGGGGAGCCTTCTCACCGGCGGCCTGGGCTCGCATGAACTTGTGAGCTTGACGCTCAAAGAAGCCGGAGCCGACACCAGCACGGCAACCACGTCGCCAGTCCATAGAGTCGTGGACAGTGACGGCAATCTCAATCAGGCGACGCTGAGAGTGGTCACGAAGGGCGTACGACTCTGTGGGGTCATTAGACAGAGAGTAGAATCGGGGCATGAGCTGAGGCTGGACCGAGAGGAGTTCGTCCAGAGGAGGGTGAGAGCTGGGGAAAGCGTTGAGGATCTGGGAGAGGGTAACGTGGGGACCACCGCGGAAGTCAGAGAAGATGCTAGCTCCCTCGTTCGAGCAGAGGTACATGAGGATCTTCTTCTCATTGGCAGCCGAGGCGTGCTCAGCAATGATACGGAGAAGCTCCTTGGTCGGGGCATATGACTGAATGTCTGTGGTCCAAGTGAGGAGCTCACGTCGGGTGGTGATGAGCTCACGAGCCTTCTCGTCACCCCAGACGGTAGGCCAACGACCCTTGGTGGTCTTCATGAGGACGGGCTTGTCTCGCTGGAAGCGAGGAATCATGAGAGTGTCAAGGATCTCATCGACTGAGATCTCATCGTTGGGCGCCATGACACCAATGGCACCACCGACTCTGAAGTCGAAAATCTCTTCAGGAGGGTAGTCGGTGATGTCAAGGTCGAAGTGGTAGGTGCGCTTCTCAGCACCAGGCCCGGTTAACTCGCGAGTGTTGTGGATCTTGGCGGGGTAGACATGGTGAGGAGGATGAGGCTGAACGAACTGAGGAGGCTGAATTGTGGTGTCGACAGCCTCATAGCCAGGTCCGGGGGTGAGGAACTTGGTGGTGGGGGAGGAGGGCTCAGTGTCAGAGCCAAGGGAGATGGCCGAGTCGGTGGGAGAAGAGACTGGCCGAGGAATTGAGGTGAAAGAGACGGTCTTCTCAGGCATCTCAATGACGCCAGTCAGATGAGCGGGAATGTTTCCAAGTCGAAGTCCAAGAGACTTGTAGGCATCGTTGTCGGGAAGGGGAACGTCCTCATACTCGACGTTGGCCCTGTCACCCATGCAGCAGGCGCCGCCACAGCAGCGTCCCACAAACTCGGCCCTCGACTCTCCAGTGATTCGCTGGATGTCACGGGCGTTCTGGGCAATCAGGCGTGTAGATGCGCGGCGGCGGCGCTCGAGGGGGATGACGGGCTCATCTTCTTGGTCATCGGATTCGTCCGAGTAGGTCAGGGAGGGGGCAATTGAGGGAGTGCCCTCGGTGATGGCCAGCTCGGCGGGGTTTGGTGCGGCGGGGTTGACGATGCCATCAATGTGGATTGGAGAGGCGGCGGCAATCATGATGGGCCAGAGATGTGTGTTGGTCACACGGAGAAGGTGGTTGTTGAGCGAATTGAGGGTCGGGTGAAGGTATTGGTATGCCCGTCGAATTGGGAGAATCGTGGCGGTGGTTTTTCTTGGTAGAGGTGGGAATCGACGTCAGAACCTAATGGGCATATCGCAGGGACCCAATTCAGCAAGGATGATGCTATGTCCTGGATAGGATGGATGAAACTTCAAAAACGAGTCAACAGAGAAAAGGACAGGAGATGCGATTGATAAGATCCTGTAGACACGATAACAAGGTTTTGAAGGGTTGTGTGGGAAGGAGGAAGTGAAGGAAGGTTGGAGGGGGCAAAGGCTCAAATAATACCTTAGCCCGGCCGATGGCGGGAGGTTATAAAAAATGGAAGGAACGCGCCCCCCGATGCGGGTTGGGGATATTCGGCGGGGCTTCCTGGAGGGAGTGGTGTGTGCATCGGTCAAAGGGGGGTGTGGGTCTATACGGGCGAGGATTTGCTGGAAGGGAAAAACGAAGGTATCTTTGCGGTAGCACTCCTGTGCCAGGATTTTTTCCTTTTTCCCCGTCTATTCACAAATTAATTCTGGCATTAACACACGGGTAGGTGTGGAAAATATGCCAGACAAGGCCCAGGGTCTACTCGTTCGGGTTCGTGTCTTGAGTTTCAATGCCTTGATTGTTTTTCCTGAACCTCGGCTGGCCGAACTCTGCAGTCGGAATCCCGAAGAATGCCCACTGGCTGCTTTGTAGCTACGACTAAGCTGTGAATAAGAACCCAAGCAGCACATGCAAGGATAGGGCTGCTGCTGCTGCTGTTGCTTCTTTTCTGCCAGGGAGAATGAGAAACCCGAATTCGAGGAGCAGACGACGGCACCCCCTCCCCTTGTCGACTGGCTTCAAACACGCATTCATGCGGAGTCATGTTCGCTCTGCTGCTTTTGCTTCCATGACTGACTGAGGAGCTCCTCCTCTCCTCTCTCCATGACCTGGCCTGGCCCCGGGGAGAAGGCCATTCGTCGCTCTTCTCCGCTCAGCTAAGCCGGGCCCCAGGTCCAGCCCCAAGCCCACCTCGAAACATTGGACCGAAGGGGAGTGGATGTGGACCCACGCACACACACGATTCGCGCAAATGCCCAACGGCTGGGATCGAGGATGGAAGCTGATGAGTGAAGGATGGGTAATTGATTGGGGATGCTGATGATGATTGAGAAAGGGGCGCGCGCGGTTGCTTGGAATGTTTGGCCCTTGGACACGCCTCCCGGGGTCCGTGTCCGAGGCAGGAGCCTTGTTGGGTTGTCATTATCGCAATCTCGTTATCAATCAATGACTTAATCAATCGAATCAAATCAATCGTGGCACTTAATCAATCTATGCACGTGGACAAGGGAAGCCGCTTCTCGGTTTCTCCTTCCATTCTCCGGATAACCTCTGAGCTTCCCCCCTCCTTCTCACAAGCAAACATTGTTGTCTGAGAGTTGTGCGCCAATGCATTGCTTGCTATCTGCTTCCATATCGAGCAAATCTTCCCTTTTCCCCCTTCAATGACGGCGGATGATCTAATGATTTGCCGATCCAGTGACCGGACGCCTGCCACCGGGCGTTGGACGGCCCTGACGCTCCCGTCATGTGATTGGCCACCCTGTTTATCAATCAACCACTCACCGACCGCCGCTTTGTCGTGGGCACGTCCAGTCAAGGCAGGACAAATCATTGTCTGCTCAACTCTTCGGTACATGCCCTCGGCAGTACCCACAAAACGTCACCAGGTCTCGGCGCAAATCAAGAGGCAGCACCAAAAATGGGGAAGGGAAGGGGAAGCCCTCACGAGGAGTTTTGCCAACACAGACAGACAGGAATTGCTCCTCCATTCGGCTTCTCTTTCCTAGCTCTTGTGCATCTTCCGGTCAGCAGGACAACTCTCTCTTGTTTCCTCACAACGTGACCTACCACCGTCAGCAGAAGAAAGGAATATCCGCCGCCACTAACCGCCACCGTCAATGTGCAACATTTTACCAAGTAAACAGTTCTTTTTTCATCAGTAAAAAAAATGCGCAAATCATACCTACCGGCCCGCCCGAGGGTGATGAGCGATCCTACACTGCACCAGTCTTCATTCACGTGCTTTACCGTAACCGGGCTACCGGTATGGACGGTGCCCTGTCCACACAGTAAGGCGCCCGGCTATCGGCCACGGTCTTCTAGCCCAGCAGTCCGCCAGAGCTCAAGCGTTTCGTGGTTGTCAGCACTGTAACACGATACCCATGCTAGATAGACACACACCTACAGTGAGCCGTATCAGCGAATTTCCATCCATTGTGTAAAAGGCACACGTGGGTCGCACAGGCTAATCGAGTCTCGTTCCGGTGCGCCCTCGGAGACCAATCCTTGCCCTCAATTAATCAATCAATTGGCAAGCAACGACTCCTTATTTCACGGTTTCATCCTGTTCTGTTGGGCAGCGGTGAGTCGAGTCTCTCCATGAGGCTCTGCCATAAGAGAAAAAAAGGGACACCATGTCACCCATCATCACCATCATGGTCTCTCCAAGGGGAAAACCCGCAGGGGTACGGTCGGGTCCATCAACCGACCACTAACCGTCTCCGTTTCCGAGTCAAGGCGTGCTCAGGTCAGGCCACTCGCGGTAGTCTCACGTCCCGGCTAGCCTCACGGTTTTCGAAGGCGCCGTCTATTCCCGCGATTGTGGCCTTTTCTTTGCTCCCAACAACCGGAAGCCCTTGATCCTTTTACCCCTGATGCTCACCGAGTCCCCAATGGCGAGGCAGGGAAAAGTCAAAGTCAGCTCACTGTCTCGTCACCGGCACGGGGACGTAATTCAACGGGTAGGTTATCCATGTATGAATCCATGGATGTATAAGGCACAGCCGCGACCTACCTACAGGACAGGCAGGTCTCCATCCGGGGTCCAGGAAAAGGAAGAAAGGCCTTGGCCCGGATCAGCTCCGGTCCCCGAACCGAGCCTTTCCGCGGGCGCCCCGGGGAAAAGGGAATCCCAGCGCGGGCCTTCGATAACGGCGACATTCCGTATCGCGGGCTCTGCAGCAGCATCTCCGGCTCTTACTCTCGAATCCATCGAATCGAGCACTACTGTCCTTGCCGGCGCAAGCGTCCTTTGCCTCCCCCACCTCCATCGTCCCCGCATTCTCTATCTCCCACTCTCGGTTTCTGGTCCTGCGTCCGATCACCCTCCTTTCGCTTTCCGAACCCGAGCCGATGCTGCTTCATGTTGGTGTGGGATACTGGAACTTGTCACTTTTGCCATACCATTGCCCAAAACTACAATTCTCTCCTGCTTACCCCATCTTTGACGAGCTGGGCATCTACAAGCACTCTGAGGATGACACATGCAGGCATTGCTTCCGACCACATGTCATCATCTGATGCATTCATGTTACCGTGCGAGGTAGCCAGGTGCTTCCCTGAATGTACCTCATCGTTGCGACGGTAAATTAGTAAAGGATTGAACAAGGGGAGACGCCAGGTCGTTGAACAGGCAAAAACATCGCTCATACACCATGGAAGAGCTGGTCAGCTTGACCCTGGAACCCAGTGAAGGGATTCGATGTTGGGGTTTACAGGCTGTTAAGCTGGGGCTCTCGGCCGTGTCATCGATTCGACCCACCCCTAACCTGGTTGAGAGAGGGCCTTGAAGACCTCCAGTACAGTAAACCGGCCAGTAACTTTCCTAAACCCATGCATGCCATAGGGCAAACAGAACTGGTGCGACTCCATTAAAGAATTCGGACAGCCTCCACAGGGTTCGAAGCAGACTAAAATAGGTATATAACAAGTGGCCCGAGTTGTGGTATAGGTTATCTCCAGACCAGTTGATGAGTGCGGGTGTGCCTCCTTTTCGGGACACTCTTACAGTAATAATGTTAGTCTGACGAATGTATCCTCTGGGTAATCATTGAGTCTCATGCTTGAGTTGACATATCGGAGTCTTGAATATGGCAGGTGTTGGATCCCAAGATCACAGCCTGCACTATCAGTTCCAGGATCATCCAAGCCCAGCGGTTGATAAAACAACTCTGCGATCGACACCTGCACCACATCAACTCACCAAAAGGGGAAAAAACGAAATGCAGGCAAAGTTTACGAGCCAATGGGTGCCATGTATAATACCCAAATAATTAACTTGCAGTAGAGCAACATCCGTTTCAAGCCAATGAGCTCGCTACCGCGACCATGTCACAAGAACTTGGCTGAAACTCACTCACGAGTCAAGGTAGATAATATCAAGCGCTGGAAATCTTCTAACCTGCATGCACTTAGTCTACATGTAAAGAAAATGCGTGCATATTTAGAAGAAAAAAAAAACGAATATTACCTTGAGCACCCAGACATTAACACAACAGACCGAAGTCTTTGCCACGGTAAAGTTCCTGGCTAGCCACGGAAGATGATCCCAGATTCGACATGCACTCATTTCAAGTTGGGGTCCGGACAAGTAAACTAAACACGCCAACCTTGCTACTCCCGGCTGCACGGATGGGAAACAAGTTGAATCCTGGCTTCATGACATACAGAAGACCATGTAACTGAAATGCTAGTTCTTGGTAGTCTGCTCGACTACTCCCAGCTTGGAATCTGAACCGGGCGGTGAAGTATGTCCGAGGCTATTGGACTCATGTTGCCATTGACCAAGTGCAACATCATTCTTCAGATAGCCAAGTGCTTCACCTTCTGTACCTTTCTTCATTGACATCCATCCTAAAGGACTTGAGTATCGACAGCCGCTCGGAGCTCGGAGATCGATTGGGCGGCACGCAAAGAAGTGTATCTCCGAGACCTAAAGTCTTGTCGTCTCCAGCTGACCGAAATGTGCGCTGAGCTGTGGAAAAGATTCGGGATTGAGCAAACCGAGGACCCAATCCTTGGCAGACGACTCAAAAACGAAGCCGCTGGGGACATCCCCGTAATCAAGTCGCAAGCTCCAGTACAAAACTGGCGGAGCCTTGTTCTCGTTGGCATCCATCTCGTCCACACCCCCCTTGGGCCAGGTTCTCTTTGCGCTTGCCCCATCGCCAGTGCCCGGGCGTTCTTTCCTCTTCCCCCAGGGTTCCAGTCGGTGGGCCCTGACCAATCGCATGGCTCAATTGACTCGTCTCCCTCAGCCTTGACCACCCAATTGTTTTATCAGATGCAAAGTCTGGAAAAAATCTTATCAATCCAATCTAATCTCGGACCTCGTCCCTGTTTCTGCTGGCTGGATGATGAGCTGCAACCTATTAATGACGACGATCCCCGTACAGGAGGGACACGTACGCCCACCGATCTCGGAACCTGGCTCACCGTGACTCGTCTGGAATTTTTTCGCCCAGCATTTCCTTTTGGTCTCAAGAACCCACAGCCTGTTGAGTTGCCTCGCTGGCGCTTCTGCAGCTCTGCATATAGCCATGCTGCAGCTGCGTTGTTAGGGGCGCGGCATTGGAGAGTATCGCATCCGGGGAATGCAGTCAGATAACGCCTTTCAACACTGCCTGTGTGAGTTGGCCTGTGTCATCTCTGCGCCTCCCTGATTTACCTGTTACCCAGCCCAGGGTCAGTCAGCTTCAAGGATCCCTTTCACCGACAAGCTCAGTGTTACGTCGTCCAAGGCCGCCGTCTGTTTGAGCAAGGTTAATCGAAATTGACTGCCTTTTTCAACACCCTCGACATGTCCCACAGAAAAACGACACCGGCCTCAGTCCCGGCCCAGGCCCATGGGTCAGGCAGTAAGCCACGATCTGATAAGATGGATGGAATTTTTCTTTTGTGGAGAGACGGCGCGGCTCCTCCAAGTACCGACCCCTTTGCCAGGCAGGGGTGTCTCCTGTCAACAAATTCCCCTAGTGCAGCGATTCGATCGCTTGAGCTCTGTCTTTTTGTGGTACCCGTTGTGTACTAACCATGTACTCTTTTCTTCCTTGAATCCTCCCTGGTCAAAAGCCATGGCGTTGAGCAAACCGGACCTGAGCCACCGCTTCTTGGCTCCCTGTCATCGCGGATGCCGTCTTGTTGCCCCTTACCAGACCTGAAAATCCATCTGATGCACCCGAGCTTGCCCGTCGTCGCTCTGTTGCCGTTCCAGCCATTGTCGCTGTTGCTGCCGTTGCGCCGCCGTCGCCTTGGTCTCTGCCGCCTGTCGCTCCTCATCCTCGCTCACGTCTAGGTATTGTAACCTGATGCGGATCGACCCCGTTTTCTTTCCATCGCGCCATAGGCTCTGCCATTCATCCAGGTCCGGAAGCCGGCCTTTTAGCACCAACTCACAAAGGTCGATGTGCAGTTCACCAATGAGCTCCAGCATCTGGTCTCCCCACACCGAGAGCCTCATGTGATAGAACATTGGTGAATTGTGCACTTCAAAGCGGAACTCTTCGTTCCTAGACCAACATTAGTAACCATGTGCCATTCAATCTTCCAGAAGAGCCAGGGTGGTAGGGCAGCCGGCTCCAGTCCGATCCAGCAGAAATGACAATGCAGAACCGGGGACCTCCACCGTCCGAGCGACTCGGCATCCTCAACTTAATTGACTCACCAGATCGGCTTTGGCGTCGCTCTCCTCACAAACTGGCTTCGCTGTACGTTGTGCCCGTAACAAAGCACGCAGGTCACGCCCAGTTTGTCGTCATCAAAGTCTGCTTCCCTAACAGACACGATCAGACGCTTTGGTCTTTGGCTGGTCGACATGAGCCCCTGCTGCAAGCCCGAACCTGTGTTGGCCGGCACAGAGGTTGGTCGATCCGGGCCTAGAAGTTCCGTTGATGACAGCTTGTTTCGTCTACTACCCGCTAGTACCTGGCTAGCCAGAGAACCAACCATGCCATCCGTTGTTTGCCGGGTGCGTCTCAATGCTGCCAGCGTTGCTGGTCGCGGAATACTCGAGTCGTATCCGGAATCAAGGCTGCTCAATCCCGAGGCCGATTTCAGCGGAGAAACGCAATCGAAGGGATCGGCTGCCTGGTCTCGAGCCGAGTGTTTGGTAATAGGGATTGGTGTAGCTGCCCGATCCTGCACCACCTCCCTCGGCACGAGGTTGCGGGACTTGACGTATCCCACAAATTGCGTTGCTGGATGATCTGGTAGCAAGTCCCACAAAACGACGGGCACAGACAGCAGCAGAAGTGTTGAGTAACTGCGATAGACGCCCTCAACACTCACGAACTTTGCCAAAAGTGGAAACTGCTTCAGCCATCGAGCGCAGCTCGCGGCATCGAGCACCTGGTCCTCCTCCAGCGCAACTGTTAGGAGAACATGTGGAGCCACTCTCTGTCCCTTATCATCCACCGCCATTAGGGCCTTGATGCGGTCCTCACTCGAAACGTAACTGTCTGACTGCACCTTCTCTGAGAGGTTTCCGGGAATGGATCCGGGTACGGCTTGAGACGATGAGAGAGAATAAGACTCTTCTTCAAACATGCGGCCCAGGGTGATGGAGGCTGTATGTGGGTCGGGCGTTGAGACGATGTAAGCTGGTGTTTTCCTCGACTCAACCAATGCTCCCTGAGATGACCGGTGAGGCGGCGCATGCTTGAGCCGAGTCAGGATCTCACTATGCAGCATGGCGGCGGAGAAAGGGAGCTGCGAGGCCCACTCCTTCATCACCTCGATCAATGTATGAGTGAACGACTGAGCCCCGGGGCGTGGTGTCCATGTTTCGAACCCACAAGCTGCGATTGTTTCCTTGATGTTGGTCGGCCGCTCAGTAAGCGGAGCCGCACTGGCACCAGCACAGCAGTCGAGGAGCAGGAGGACGTCGCACTTTGCCATTTCGAACAAGGTCTGGATGGCAGACCATTCTACCGTTGCGTAAGTCTTGTCCTGTTTGCTATGCACCAGTTAGCCCTTGCCATCGATGACGGATTTTGCTCTTACCAAGACCAGGTCGACTGTCTGGCTTTGTTGATGACTCCATGTCCGCCATAGTATACGATCAAAAGAGTGTCCTCGTTCTCGTGCTCTTCGACGAACCTCAAAGCTTTGAGGTTGAGCTTCCGGTGGGAGTTTTGACTTGGAATGAGAAACTGCTCAGTCGAAAACCCATACAGGTCACGGAAGATCTTGTGTAACTCGTTGAGTTCCCATTCCACTTCGAGTTCGTCTTCCTCCCATCGAATCAACAGCACCTCGACCTCCTTGTATCGAGAATACGCAGAGTTGGGAAAGGCCCTCTTCGCGGACTGATACATGTAAGTAATCTACTTTTCTTGAAAACAAAGCTGCCATTACCGATTGGAGATCTTCAACAAAGCGTTCGAGGTGGTCCATGTGATGGTGCGACCTTGTTGTATCGTGCGTCGTGGGAGCGGGAAGACAGACGTTGGAAGTGAGGGAGAGCGAAGTGTGCGAGGATGCATCGGAAGCCTGCTGCTCGAGTGAGAGGCGAGACAATACAGATGCTCACAGCCTTACCACAAATGGACTTGGACTTGAAGTGCTACCAGTCACAGAGCTCTGGAAGCCCTGAGCATCTGGCTCTTCGAACTTCGCACCGAGCCCCTGGAAATCTGACATTTTCAGAGTTTTGGATAAGGAATGGACAAATCAAGTGACGTTGGGAGAATAAAGACGAGTTCTGGCAAGACACATGTAGAGGTGCATGCTCTCACATATAAACCCGCCATCCTCAACACTCAGGCAATGATAACAGCCACCTCGATTATCACAGCCCCTGAAGGAAAGAGAAAAATTTGCACTCTGCAGCTGGTTCCCTCTCGTTTTTCCAGTGTCGATCATCCTCGCAACGCAGCCAAGCACCGCCCGACTGGCCTTGCAGTCGACATACGTTGGCTCGGTTGCCTTTCTTGAGGTGGTCCCATTGTCTGGCAAGGCAGACACAGGTGATTATGAACTCAAGTCAGCCAAAGAGGAGGCTCAGAGGATCTTTGATAGCAGGGTTCCCCAAGCATGATGCGAAAACTTTTTCGACAACGGGCGTCTGGGGTAAGCATTGGTAGATATGATTGGTGTCTGGAGATTGCTTTGGGTTGAAACTGCAGATGTGCCAGGAACCGTGTGGGGGTGCAGCGGGATGAGAACGGATCGGATCGTGGAACAGTCATGCCAAGCGGGCGAACCGTTCAGCATTGTTCGCCTGGGTTGTGTTACCTGAGTTGATGGGGCTTGCTGGAGCTAGCATTTGGATTTGAGAAGTCATCAGACTTGTTGACTGTCTGATACGAGATCTGGCTGGAAAATGACGAAGGTGAGTGGTCAGAACCAACTGTGTTGTCCTTCGATACTGAAACTTCGATCATGACTAGAATTTGAGGCCTCGAAATGCCGCCCTGAAAAACTTTTCGACAATCTGCACTTGATGATCATAAGGCATCGAAGCTTATGTATCATGAAGCATACGTGTGATAAGGCTGATCAAACGAGCCTCTCGTGATGGTGGCCCGACGAGGAAGTGGAAAAACTCGAGCGGTGAGGTTTGGGGCTTAGGTCTGGGCCTTTTTCAACACGGACTGAGACAACTGCTGGCATTTGGTATCCGGGGCAGAGTTTTCAAGTTGAATCAAATATTGGACTAGACGCTTGCCATCTGGTGATGTTGTTTGCTTATGTCGGTGGGCAACTATGATGTAAATGCTATCGGCTCTCGAACAGTAACTGCTGACAACGGCGAGCTCTTGAAGGGTGATTCAGGAGTGATTGCGGTAACAGTGGGCGCCACAAACTTGTTGCGTTCAGTGCGTCGCAATGGATCCTGCAGGGAGCTGGATCGAGTCTCATGTCTGAGGCTGGGGGCTGCCGCACTGCCGAGGGGGTTCTAGGAGGAGAGCCAACCGCATGGCTGGCTGGAGCGTTGAAGGCGCACAAGCCGACAAGCTGAGGGGTCAGAGGTGGTAATCAGGAGCTGTGCGGCCTGTCGTTGGTCGCAAGGCAGATCCAAATGTCCCAGACGCGCAGACCTCTGACGGAAGACGATGTTTCCGCTGCTGGACAATGGCGCTAGTGAATGGAAGGCCTGACTTCCGAGAGACTAGAGGGCAGCTGGAGGAATTCGCGATTGGCACCAAATACGGATTCGCGCTGAAGGATTGCCATGTTACCGACATGGATCTCGACCAGTCTGTGCATATCGAGGTCGGTGAGGCGTCTGTTGGTGTTTCTTGGACAATTCTGCTGGTTTTCTAGATGCATTTGGTGAAGTTTCTGTCCTTCGGGGTCGCTCCTTCCTCTGAAAACGGCACTTGGTGATGCCAGGGCAGGTGCGGATGTGTAAGCAGATCGCCTCCCGTCTGACGAAAAGCATGGCCTTTTCTCACCCGTCTAACGCATCTCGTCAAGATAACTGCCCATCAATCCCATCTTCCATTCCATCGGCAATCAAGATCGTCGTAGATAGGGCGGGCAATCCTGCATGTACTTTGTACGCTATGGTACGACGTTCACACGCTACCTGTACCCCAGCGGCAGGCTAAGATCCGGAGGTGGCACATCCCGAGCACTGTTCTGGGAACCAATTTGTTTCAGACGGCACCACACAGACGGACTTCCAACGGATCCTCCGTCAGCATGGAGCGTGCTCCGGAGCATCGAAGCCTTCTACAGGTTGGTCTCAAAAAGCAGGCCGTCCCTCGCGCACTTGATGGCTCCCGTGATGTAACTTGAGGTCATCTGTACGGCTTGATGCAGTTGCTCTACCTCTACCCTTTCAGCCCTGCCCTCCACAACCAACTTGATCCTTCTCTCCGATTGGGATCGGGTATTTTCCTGTCTCGTGCTGTGTTATTAGCCACGAGTCTCGCCGAACCGGTCGATCCTTGACGAATCATTGGGTTTCACTAGGGCCCTTTCCTGACGCTGCAGAGACACGGTCTAATACACGACACTGCCCTGCCCTGTTGTCGGATACGGAGACGACTTATAACCCGCTACGACCACGGATTACCTTGTCAATCTAGAAAACGCCAAATCTTTGAAGGGTCTTTGATTTTCACGGATCCGACCATCTTTTTTATCCATCACCCCGATTCCCCTCCATGTCGTCGACCGTCATGGAAAACGTATCAAGCCTCCTCGCTTCACCTATAAGCGTCGATGTCCAATTACCTCAAGTTGTCACTGGAGGGAAGCGTGCCAGCTATTACCTCACTATCGCCATCGTCCTCCTAGCCGTATGGTTGATACGGTCAAGAAGAAAACCTTCGGAACTAGAGTTCCCCTTCTACAAAGCCCCCAAGACGAAATGGATCTTTGATGCCGAGACGTTGATCAAGGATAGTTACACAAAGGTTGGCTGGATAAGAGTATGACGTTACACCACACGTGCTTATACTGTGTTAGTTTCGCGATCGAGTATATCAGATCAAGGCTACTGAGGGTGTACAAGTATTGGTACCGGCACGGCTTGTTGGTGAGCTCAAGGTCCTACCAGAGGATGTCCTGAGTGCCACCGAAGCTGTATCAGATGTAATATCTACCCCCATGCAGCTATGTCATGATGAATACTGACCCTTCAGCAGGCTCTCCAAACCAAGTACACCAAGTTCACACCCGGCCACAATGGCGACATGCTCGCGTTGTTAGTGCGGACAAAGCTGACGCAGAATCTCACCCGAGTCATGCCCCAGTTGAAGCAAGAGTTGGAATACATTCTTGCCACCGAGTTCCCATCTTGCGAGGACTGGACGCCAGTGAAATGGCAGCCCTTCGGCCTCCGCGCCGTCGCCCGCATGAGTGGTAGAGCCTTTGTCGGACCCTCCATCAGCCGAGATGAGAAGTGGATGAACACTACCATCAACTTTGCTATTCACGTCTTCACGGCCTGTGTGAAGCTTCAGCTCTTCCCCGAATGGGCTCGACCCATTGGCCAACATTTTGTTTCGGAACTGGGCCAGATTCGCAACGATATCAAGACGGCCAAGGAGATGCTCCTACCCATCCTCGAGGAGCGGCTACGAGACATGGACATGCCTGGATGTGAGGATGCCCCAGACGATATGATCCAGTGGCTCATTGAAGGGCTGCCCGAGGAGGAGAAGGCCGACGTCACGGTTCAGGCCGAACTGCAGTTAATTCTTGCCGCGGCATCCATCCACTCGACCAACAATCTGCTCTGCGAATGCCTCTGCGACTTGGCAGCATACCCCGAGGTGCAAGAGGAGCTACGCGAAGAGGCGTACCGTATTCTAGAAGTGGAGAAGGGGTGGGAGAAAAAGGAGAACATGGCCAAGCTGAAGAAGATGGACAGTTTCATGAGGGAAGTTCAACGCCTTCGTGGAAACATCAGTGAGTTTCAAGTTCTGCCTCATATTTCCGCTTAGCTAACCGAACTCAGCATCCTTCATCCGAAAAGTCATGAAACCGATCTCGCTCTCCGACGGCACTCAGCTTCCCCCTGGAACCAAGGTGCTCGCCCCCCAAGCAGGCATCTCGGTCGATGAGAGATACTTCCCCAACCCCGAACGCTTCGATGCCCTGCGTTTTTACAATCTTCGCCAGGAGTCAGATGAGGCCAGCAACCGATGGCAATTCACATCCCTCAACGACACAAACATCAACTTTGGCGCAGGAAAGCATGCCTGTCCTGGGCGCTTCTTTGCTGGCAATGAGATCAAGCTTGTGCTGGCACATTTGCTAATCAACTACGACATTCGTCTCAAGAAGGGCGAGGATCGCCCAATGCCCATGGCGATGGTCATGACCAAGGCGCCTTCTCCAGATGCAGAGCTCGAGTTTCGACGCCGGTCACTGGCAGTATGAGTGCAACAGAAATAGACCTTGATGACACGAGTATATACCCTCTTGCTGTAGATAGATCAAACATCACGATAATAGATGAATAAATGTAAACAAATAAGCTTAAATGGCTCCCAACCCTATCAATCTACGGTTCGTTGATTCTGATAAGGAGTCATTCGACTTCAAGGTAAACTGTCAAAACATTACAAATTGCATTCCTAAACTATCCTCTATAAACAAGACACAACACAGGGACGCCAGGCGTGGCCATCGTATGGGGTATCATGAAGTCGTAGGCCGGGCAGACGTGTACCAGACTGCTTGCTTGGCCACATAAGCATCCATCGTCTGTCTGATCCCGTGCCATATTCGTCTCCGATCGCTCAATCAAGGACGTCCCCCGGGGTGGCGTTGGTGCTAATTGTTGTGATCAACTGTTTATAGATTTCTTGGAGCCGTGAAACACCAAAAAAATGATTTGGGACAACATTTGATATGTATACAGATCCAACCCACCCGGAACGCCCCTCGCCGTTTGTTGAAGAAAAGCCGTCAACCATTTTTCCCTGATGCAAGCTGAAGACGCGCAAGAAATGTCTACCGGGGATCGTGAGAAACCTGGGAAACCGCATGACAAAGCAGACCATCTCTTCTCATCTTGATTCCAAGCGAAAACTCCGTAGCCGCCAAGGTCATTTAGGACTTGTAGCGCTGGTACTCGCCGGCAACCAAACAATGGTCACGCTCGAAGGGTTCTGAGGACATGTTAGTTGAGCTTCATGACTGCTGTGAGAGAAAAACTTACCCAGAGTGAGCTGGAACTTGGGCTTGATGGACTCTGCTCGCATCTTCTGGACCTCGTTGGCAAAGACCTCAGCGGCAGGCGCAGTGCTGTCGATACAGTTGGCCTTGATGGAGATGAGGACACCACCGCCAACCTTGAGGAACCAGTTGGCGTTCATGGCGACGATACGGGCCTGGTCGGGCTGGGCAACATCGGCAAAGATGACATCGACCATGGGGACAATCATGCGGTAGCGGGCAGGCTGACGGGCATCCTCAACAATGGGGACGACGTTGGGTCGCTTGGAAGCCATGGTGATGAGATCACGGCCGGATCGCGAAGAGAACTCGACGGCGTAGACGTAGCCGGTGGGACCGACAAGGTCGGCGACGTGGGAGACGGAGGTACCAGAGGCACCACCGAGGTAGAGGACGCGGGAGCCGGGCTTGATGTAGATCTCATCGGCACCACCAGCGATGGCAGCGCAAAGCTTGCTTCGGAAGGGGTTCCACATGCGGTACTCGATCTTGGTGGTGGTGGTGGTACCATCGTCGTTCTGGACCGTCTCGTCGACAGAGATGCGCTTCTCGCCGTAGACGGACTCGCCAGGGGTCAGGTTGCGAGTCGCAAGACCATCCTCCTTACCGCCGCGGACGACAAAGACACCGGGGTGGCGGTGAGGCTCCTAGATAAGGTGTTAGATCGCAAAACTTTCAACTTTGATAAAGGCCAGGATCGCGTCTCAACATACAACAATGACCTTGGCACCGCCCTTCTGACCAGGCTTGCCACCGAAGCCGCCGCGACCGCCGCCACGACCACCTTTTCAGATTGTCAGTTTCAATTCAAGAGGGTAGATAGTAGGAGTCATTCATACCTCGAGCACCACCGCGGGGACCGCCACGGGGAGCACCACGGCCACCACCTTTTGCGAACAGTCAGTCTCGACATTCAGAACACGACAGCGACGCGCGACAGCGCAATTCTTCTTACCTCGGCCACCTCGCGCACCGCCACGGCCACCGAAGCCGCCGCGATCACCACCGAAACCACCACGGCCTCCTCCGCGAGCGCCGCCACGGCCACCACGGGCGCCTCCTCGAGGGGTGAAAGGTGCCATGATATCGGATTGATTTGAAGTTCCCTGGGGGAGAATTGAAAGGGACTGAAGAAACTAGGGACGACAGAGAGCCGTGTTCGAGGAGGAATCCAAGCGAGGAGTGATCGTCGAGAGAAGGCGGACGTGGATCAGAGTCCAATCTTGTCTTTTGTGTAGCCTTGCCTGGGGGAACGCTGGGCGTTTGGGGGACTTGTCGAGAAAGAATTTTTTGAAGCTCTTGAAGCTTAGATCCACTTTGCTGCAGCAAGTTTCTCCGGTTCCGAGAGTGGGGAGTGGCTCCGGGGATGGGACGGACGAGGCAAGGTGCAAAGCTAGAAATCACGTGCAGATGGATGGCAGGGTCAGGTGATCTGGTGCACATCAGTCTGAATTTGATATTCCCTTTGTGCAAGACACAGGAAGAGACAAAAGTATTCCAAACTCATTCTGAAAGTTAATTAGAGTCTAGATACTCTTTTTAGACTCTTTCAGAATTTTTGCGATTTTCTTACGATTTACTACGCCTTTTTTCGTACCTCACATCAGCAGGGCAGCCAAACCCTAAGACCTCTCACCACCCAAATTGAGTAAGCGAGTTTGTGGTCCCTCCCGACCTGTTAGGGCAAAAGTTCAGAATTTCTCAACTTCAGCCCGCCCGAACCCACGTCGTCGTCGATAACCGTCACTCACCACCCAAGTCGCCGAGATGGTGAGTACCAATGCGCCCCCCGTCGATCGCGATGAATAGAAAGAGGAGGAATACACGCGCGAGACGGCATGAATTGTTGCTTCCGACGGCCATGTCGTCGAGGGCGAGTTTTCGTGCTGTGTGCTTGCAGCGTCCTTTTTTCTCGTGATGGGAAGATTTTTGGAACATGCCACGGCTGACTGGCTTTTTTTCTTCGCAACACAGGTTCGATACGCTGCCACCGAGATTCAGTCCTCGAAGTCGGCCCGCGCCCGCGGTGCCTACCTCCGAGTGTCCTTCAAGAACACTCGCGAGACCGCCCAGGCCATCAACGGCTGGAAGCTTCAGCGCGCTGTTGCTTTCCTCGAGAACGTTAAGGAGCACAAGGAGGCCGTCCCCATGCGACGATATGCCGGCAGCACTGGCCGAACCGCCCAAGGTACGACCCTCGAGATTCTCCCCCACATGCGAAACACTTTGGAGGAGATGGAGAGGTGGAGAGTGTGAATCATGGGATCACGTTTCGGTCATTATGTTGGGAACAAGGTGCTGATGGATTTTCCAACAGGCAAGCAGTTCGGTGTCTCCAAGGCTCGATGGCCCGTCAAGTCCGCCGAGTTCCTCCTCGGCCTCCTCAAGAACGCCGAGTCCAACGCTGATGCCAAGGGTCTCGACACCGGTGCCCTGATCGTCAAGCACATCCAGGTCAACCAGGCCCCCAAGCAGCGACGACGGACATACCGTGCCCACGGTCGTGTATGTTAACCTCGACCTCAGATGACAATGTTCGTCAGATACTGACCAAGACAGATCAACCCCTACATGTCCAACCCCTGCCACATCGAGCTCATCCTCACCGAGGCTGAGGAGGTCGTCCAGAAGTCCGATGCCGTCGCCGAGCGTGACCAGCACCTCAGCTCGCGACAGCGCGGTGCCCGTCTCCGCAAGGCCATCACCGCCGCTTAAGTAGAGCTCCTTCCAATTTCCTCTTGGGAGCTCTCAATAGACAAAAATTGTTAAGCGCTGGTCGAGACTGGTTATTTCGGGGAACCTCTTGTGACGTGAACAAGGCACAACACAAAGCACTCCACAATGTTTTAAGGGTTTTTGCGGGGGCGGTTCGTGGCTTTTCATCTCCTGGTGTATGGCAGGCTACGGTGAGCATGGCTTTTAAAGGGAAACGCATGCAAAAATTCGCAAGGCTTTCTTGACGAAATAAAATCAATCAAGTCCTCATGAATACTAGTTTGTGATGTGAATGTGATAGAGATCAGAGACCAGGTTATGCTGGCACATGATGAGCAATGGCATGGAGCAGCTTCTCGACTGGTGACGATGTAAAGCAACCCAGCCCAGGGTTCACGACTATCTATTCACGTCCAATGCTTCTTGCCGTGAAGATTGACTATACGACAAGTTAGTCAATGCCAATGATGGGACAAGCTCATGCCATGATCTCGTCCTCCCACCACCATCTTCACAAGCTTCACAATCGCTTCATGCCAAAGTCATAAGATCATTGCATTTCACATCGTCTTGTGCTCAAGGCTACCAGACCATCTAAGTAAGCTATTCAGCGCGAGCCTTTACTGTACTCCAACATCAATGTTGTCCAACAACAATTGACAAACACATATAAACATGGGCTCTCCCGAGCCGGTATCGTAATCCCTGTAAACCCAAACCTGTCCATCCATCCATCCATCATCATTCGCGTGTCCATTGCGAGGTTGTACAGTTCTGTTTTGCCCAATATCATGTCCTCAAGCCCTTTCTTTACGAAATAAAAGGAGAATAATTAAAAGCAACACCATCAGCTTGCTGCTCATCCTCAGAATCACTCTCTGCGTCCATGTCTGCGTCCTCGGCCTGAGCCGCACCTTGGTCCTCCGCGTTAGTCATGTCTTCATCTTCATCTTCTTCCTCCATGGAAGCCATATCTTCATCCTCGTCCTATGAGAACGAGCCCAAACCTTCCATGTTGGAAAGGTTGCCCAAGTGCCCGGTTGCACCTCGAACTTCCGCATAGTCGGCATCTATTGTCCCCGAGAAGCGACCTCTCCCAGGGCTCTCGACGCCGTCAGCCACAGCATCAGAGATCGTCTTGCTATCATAGACATTCTCCCAGCCGATATCCATGCCAAAGGCGTTGATGAGCTGGAACAGCTCGCGGCTTGAGATATAGGGCGAAATACGGCCGAGCATCTTGTCACGACATCGTTGCATAAGAGCAGTCAGATCTTGGTTGTGGGGGTTGGCGTTACCGCCAAGTCCCTGGGCGCCATGAGGAAGAATGCCTCTCGTGTTGAGGAAGGGTGCGTCGACCGACACGTAGCCACATGACTTGAATGAGAGGCACTTCAGGGAATACACCATCTCATCAATCTCGAGGGCGTTTACCCACGGCAGGTATTGATCCAAGTGAATCAACTCGTCGAACCACGAGTCTTCATTTGTCGCACCAGTCGAGGCCGTCTGTTCTGCCAGGATATCGCGAATCTTGATACTGGGAGAGAAGTGCTCAATGATACCTGCCCAAGACAGCCACTCGGGTTGGTGGAGCGTCTCCATGGGCGCAGGCATCGAGTCCGGGATCAAGGTGTTGAGTTGGCTCAGCAAGTTGAGTGGGGGTATTTGCTGTGCATCTTGCTGGTCATCTTGCTGATGTTCATCTTGCTGTTGTGGCTGTACGAGGGGCTGCATATTTTGGATCATGTTTGCAGCCCAGTTTCCGCCTGGATGAGCCCCAATGCCAATATCACCCAAGGTCGGCTGCAGTGGGTTTTGTAGCTGCAGTTGCGGTTGCGGTTGCGGTTGCAGGTGCGCTGGCAGCAGCGTCTGATCGGCGGGTCCATGATGCACTTGTTGGAATAGATTTAGCAAGTTTGCGGCGTTCGGGTTTGGACCCATTCCGCCTTGGAGAAGGGGAGCCTGGGTCTGGTTTGTGGGAGGACCCGAGAGCGACACTGACTCAAGCTCTAGCTTCTCAAGTGAGGAGAGTGCCATGAAGCGTAGCATGTGCAGAAGCACATGTGGGGATGACCAGCAGTTCTTGAGCGACAAGTGCTTGACAAAGGGAAGGCTCAGAATAGAATCTCCGTGAGTCTTGGGGCTGTCCGTCGCACTCATAAGATAGGTCATTGGGAGAAAGGGGGCTGGGAGGATATAATGGTTTCGCTGGTATGTTCCAGGCGCAAACTCTCCACCGCAAATCCATTCAAAGTGAAGACTCTCGATGTTCTGCTGAGCTCCGATGTAGGTGTTGAGAAGCTGATACACCTTCTCAACCGCCTCGACAGGGGAAACAGGTCTGTCCTCGACACAACCAGGAGCTGGTTTGGAGACTCGTCGCCAATCCGCAATCACTCCCAATGAGACGTTGTTGAGGGTTGGGAGGTTTTGCCAGAGGTCATGGCGGTTGAAAATGTACACATGGCTGCTAGGGATTTTGGCAATCGTGAGAGTTGTCAGGTTCTGGAAGCAACCGTCGCGAGCGTTGTCAATCAAGCCAATAACGTAAGACTGAATCATGGCTCGATGTGCCCACTCAAGCTCAAGGAGCATCTCTTTCTGCGCCGTCGTCAGGCTAGAGGGGATCAGTGGGTATTTCGTAGTGTCCGAGGAGGGCTCAAAATCAGCCAGCAGTCTGTTAGGCGAGAATGGCCGTCGTCCCTCAAAGTTATTGAGCATTGACGCCCTCTCGTCGAAATCAATCGCGGCCAGGTTGGAGTCCTCTGTCTCCAGGATCATGCGCACCGCCTCGTTAATTTGAGTGCCTTGGAACCCAGCATCGGTGACCATCTTCTGTAGAACAGTTTTCTTAAAGCTGATTGGGTTTTCAAAGACGGGCTTTTTCATGGCTTTGACGAGATCAGTCACCTCACCCACCGTGACGATGGGACGCTTCCGCTGATCCGGCTCCGAACCCGCGCGGCGCCAGTTTTGAGTTGCAAAGACGGGATGGAGAGTGGTTGCATTGCGAGCAATGTGATCGGGTCCTGAGAGAAAACCGAGGCCGGCGTCGCAGCAGAGCCCGAGATTTCTAACCTTGGACAAGCATTTGAGAGCATCCTTCATAGCCCCAGTTTCGTCGGCGGTTTGTTCTAGTCCCTCGAGGTCTGAGTACCGGTGATAGGTGGTGTGTGGCCAACGATACACGCCCCAGAAGGCCGGGACGGCTTCTTGTGTAGGCTTTATAGGCGGGTAAGCCAAGGCATCCTCGTCAAGCTCGAGCGACAGAGCAAAGCGCCAGATGTGAGGGCCAAAAGATTCAAAGATCCGCATGCCATTAGAAAGCAAAGCTGACGACGTGCGGTTGAGGACGCGGTTTCTATCGTGGCCCAGGGTACTGTAGAGCTCCGACTTGAAAGGCACAACGACATTTCGAAAATACTGCGCCGACACCTTGGCTTCGAATTCCCTGCACACGAGTCGTAGGCTTCTGACTTCGAACCTGGTGAGATGGGTGGTGATGATCTCGAAGATTTCGACGGGCAGCCGGTCGCGAGGCCAGACAATTGAGGGAGCGTCGTAGGGCCAAGCTTGAAGGTCAGAGGCATCAGCGTTTGTGGAAGCGTCGTCGTCGCAGGATGGCGGCGCCGTTTCTGGAGTCCGTTGATCCGCCTCAAAGTCGGGCGGATCAGCCAGAACAGCGGAATCGGCCATCATCATATCGGGCATGACTATGGCAGGGAAACTGAGTTTTTGTCGAAAAGTGACGGTTCAACCAATGCGGCAGCGCAGCTGACTGGTTCAGTTCGTAGGCATTCGTTCGGTCGGACGGAGTTGATGAGTTTATCGATACAGGGAACAGCGGCGGGGCGGGGAAGAAGTCGCCGAGTTAAAATAGTCGATGAGTATGCGAGAAGAGGCTCAAAGTCTAATTAAGCTGAGTCGACAAGGCGGGTGATTCGTAGAAAATTGGTCTGAAAAAGTCGTCGAGAGGTTGGTCGCGAAGCCCGGAAGTTACAGCAGCCAGGCTGCAGAGTGATGCAGGATGAATGGGCGGGTTGGATCGGGTCGACGCGGCGAGTTGTGGCGACCTCTGGGGAAGTAGAAACAGAGGTAGAAACAGGTTCGCGGACGGCGGGGAACGGGGACAGAGACGGGAGGCCCGCGACTCCCACTGCTTGGTAGCGTCCTCCTGCTGCCGCTCTCAGCGTGTGCGTCGGGTCTAATTGGGCGACGTGATATTAGTTGTTGTCTGATTGCGGCTCCGACGTGACAAGAAGGAGGATCCAACGGGGGGGTAGAATGATGCGTGCGGGCTGCAGTGATGGATGTTGGAGATGGCTAAGGTTGAGTTTGGAGAAGGCCCACGCTTAGGACCAAAAGACGGAGAGCGAGGGAAGTGGTTGCGCGGGGGAAAGGCAAGGTACGTACGGCCATGTTCCGTCCCGCAATGGATGGATGGAAGTGTACTTCCGTGGCACCCGCGCTACGGCGGGAGTCCAAGTACCTCTTCGGTGCTCGGTGCCTGCAGGGCCTGCTAAATGTAAGCAGTCGTAGTGAGTGGCATGACCCCAGCTTCAGTGGAAGTCAGCGCTGAGGAGCCTAAAAGATAGTGGGGACGGTCCTGAAAGTTTTTTCCATGTACAGCTGAAAGAAACCTGGAAGCCGATTTCTTTTAGCATCCGTTAAAGACAACCCCACGACACAACGTGGCATGCGCAGATTCCATCCCAGATCTCAGCATCCATCCATCTATCACCGCTTCTCATGACAGGCAGCTGCCCATCTCTGTTTCCCCAGTCCTAGAATAAGCGAGTGCTACGGGCATCTGGAACTCCAAGGGTCTCCTGCTGGGGCCAGCCCTGTGTCCCCGTGGGGGAACGGGACCCCCGAAGACGCGGAGAAGCTCGGGGTGTTGCGGGCGTCGGTGAGGTGATGTTTGATGGGGATCAAGGGTTGATGCACCATACCGAGGATCCGCACTTGAAGACCTGATCAATGGCAAGACATGACACGACTTCAATGGAAACTGTCGTGAAGGTAGGTAGGTAGGTACGGACAAAGGTCGAATTAATGAACCTACAGTACAAAGCGCTAACAACAACATGATGGGGATATTACGTGACGAACCATACTACTACGTGTATCATGAGCTTTGCTTCCATCCCCCAACAACGCCGACCAGATCGTGACTTGCTTCCCTTTCATTTCCTCCCTTATCCTTACTCTTCATCCTCTTCAATGTCGCCAGCCCAGAACCAGTATCTAATCAACACGTCAGTTCTCCATGTCGGTATCACTCAACAAAAGGTTCACTTACACTGTCGAATATTCAACCTGGAACTGCGCATTCATTCCTTCGCAAGTGGCAGGAGGGCTACCGCCAGCCGTTGTGAGACGGTACACCTGCTTGATGTTGTGGGTGGCGCCCTCAATGGTGTCGAGCTTGAGCCAAGGCACGGCAGCCTCTCCCTTCTGTCCCACCGAGGCGCTTGACGGAGCGGGGGCTGAGTCGTTCTTCGCGCAGGGAGCCTCACCAATGTCGTGACCCGGTGTGCGGATGTCGAAGAAGGGCACTCCGTCGGCGGTGAAGTAGTGGTGGCCCGACACGGGCAGCTCAGCCGGGCCAAGCCTGGATGCATTCGTCAGGGGGAAGTGGACGGCCATGCCAGGGATGCGCTCGAGGAGGTCAGGGTATAGGGCCGCGACACAGCTGGCGTTGAACAGGGTAGCCACGGCACCGTTGGCCTTGGGGGCGGCTGAGGGCTCCTTGGGGTCGCAGGTATAATTCTGAGTGCCGCGACCAACAGCAACATGCTTAAGGGTGAGACCTTTGGCGGGATCGGGCAGGGCTCCGTCTTTGACCACAGGTTAGTACTTGGACTTCCGGGAACAGGACTGAAAGTTGGACATACTCAGAGGCATCCTGGCTTGTGACAGGTCGCAGACGGGAACCTCTCCAGAAACCTTGGCCGCCTTGACTTTGTATGCCAGAGAGTTGAAGTATTCGGACAAGGAGCCTAGCGAGTCGATGGCCGAGCGGGCATCCTTTGCCTTGACTTCGGGGTATGTGGGCGCCGCAGAAACAATCGCCACCAGGGCAGATACGAGCAATGTTGACAATTGCATCTTGAAGTCGTGCGGGCTAAAGATGATTGAGGTGATTGGTTTCGGGGATGTGTCGATATCGTTGTAACTCGAGAGGCCCAAGAACCACGGGAAGCAGAACGTCCAAATACACGGAGTAATTCGACTGGAGGGCGTGATAACAGCAAACACGAATATTCGAGTACTC
Source organism: Fusarium solani (assembly GCF_023522795.1). Classification (NCBI taxonomy): domain Eukaryota; kingdom Fungi; phylum Ascomycota; class Sordariomycetes; order Hypocreales; family Nectriaceae; genus Fusarium; species Fusarium solani. The sequence continues at coordinate 1,826,348 of NW_027072147.1, read as the reverse complement.
AAGGAAATAAGGAAACACAGAAGAAAAAGATAAAAAGGAAAAAGAACGCCCAGCGTCCCGAAAGTCTACTATTGAGATTGGATTGTCTTTTCCTGCCTCTTCACTTTCAACAAGAAGACGGGGCGGCGACGAACCGTCTCTTATTATAACCAGCCTTTCCCCCCTCCATCAAGCAAGCCCTTGTCATACGCGTTCTCTTTCGGCTGCGCAAGTTCGGCGGCAACTTGGTCCGCAGCATCTAGAAACGCAAACATTGATTGGTTTGATGACGCCGACACACCCATTAAACGGGTACGTCTGCGAGAACAACACCAACCCCCCTTCGCTTGCTCTCTGTGACTGAGAAGCAGATGGATGAGCAATGTCCAATGATCGACGATACGGTAGGGGTCTGCTGGGCTGTGATTGGTGGCATGGGGGAGATTTAAGCGCCTGTCTCGGGCGTCGGCATATGCATGGGCGTTTATGGATGGGCGCTGCCAGGAAGAGAGTTGTATGCGTGCGCAGGTTGTTTCGGTCGTTGCCATGTGGGATCTGGGTCCTCGTTAAACAAAAACGGTCCATTAATGGACGAGACTGTAATCATCTGCTCACCAGCCATTGAGGCATTTAGACTGATTGTTACATTGCTGGGTTTGCTTGACCAGGTCCAGGTGTAAACGGCCCTTCAGCTGGAGACACTCTGCTCAATTGTACATTCTAAAAGCGTCTCGCTTACCCTCCAATCTCTCGTACCGCCCGTCTTAACTCATCGGCCAAGACCCGGATCAAGATCCCAAGATATCTCGGCGCACTCCCGCGAACCAACCGATCAAGAAGCCAAGCTTCGCCGAGACGAGAAACAAAGTTTCTCCGCGGCAACGAGCAAGCAATGTCCAAAACGTCCAAAGCGATGGAGTCCAGGGTCCTTGTTCATCTTGCCGCCCGTCTGTGATGCTGTGATTGGACACCGCGGGTCTTGTCATGCGCCTCTTAACGGGCCGCGAGAAGCGGCCAGCGGCTGCAGAAAATAGCATCGACTGGACCCGCGCGTCCAATGACGCTTCTGATTGGGACGGGCTATTCGGGCACCCTAGAGCCAAGCTTCCGTCCCATCATGACTTGCATCTGTAGTGGAAGGTTGAGAGATAGCCGCGAGTCCTTCTTCACATGTTGGTTCTTTGATTGACGTGTCTGTCAAGTTCATTTTGACAAGCAAATACCTTGCAAGCAACATGTATTCTTTAGGTGAGCCCATTGATTCCATAGCGCAAAGTTCCCGAGCTGTCGTTTACTCTACTTTCAAACCAAACCCTTCCAAGCCTACGGTGGTATTACAAGACATATATTCCCATTCCCTTCTTGAACCCTATACGCAGTATACGCAAAACACACCCAAAACGGGCTTCGCCTCTCGGCTACTTGGCAGGATCCTTGGGAGCTCCATCCATTGGGCTGCCAAGTCCACCACCGGCCACACCTGCTGCTGCCGCTGCCGCTGCAGACTCGAGGTGAGCGGCTCGGTCGACATCTGACGAACTGAGCCAGTACATGGACAGGAAGACCAGCAGGTGGAGCATTACGCAGTATGCTGCGAACAGGTTTCGGCTGGTGCGCGAGGCGAGAACCATACGCGTCAGCGAGTACACCACCCGCTCCGGAAGACTCATCCGTCTGTACGCTCGAGCAGATTCTCTGCCGCGGAATGCTGCGAATGGAGAAATGTTGGACTCATATGCCTTGCGATACCTGTCCAGAGCGATGCCAGGGTTTCCTGTCTCGCCAATCGACACTGTTGAGGGGTTTGGGTTTGCCCCGTATGCGGAGGACGTAGCTGCGCCGCCACCTCGGTTGTAGGTCGACACATATCTCGTCTTCTCGTACAGAGTCAGGTTGTCCTTTTGCAAAGCTGCAACTTCCTGGCGCAGCTGCGAGACTGTTCGGTGCGTGTCCGAAAGCTCTTGCTCCAGCTCCGTATTCTTCTTCTTGTAGCGGTCACGCTGGGCCGTGACCATGGGCAGCATGCCTGAGCCACCTCCGTATACTCGCTCGCCAGGCTCACCACCCATGCGGGGGTCCATGCCGCTGATAATGGACGATGTCGGCGAGATCCTGCCGCTCTTGCGACCAATTGTTCGGGTGACATATGTGCCAGCCACAGAGGCTCCTGACGGGAAAGCATTGGCGCCCTCCTCCTGGAGATTCTCTAGATCACTCTCCAACTTCTGGTTGAGGTTCTGAGACCGCTCTAGCTCAGCATTTGTCCTCGACAGCTCCTCCTGAAGATTCTCCAGGCGACTCTGTAGGTCATTGTGTGAAACACGAAGAACCGTCAGTTCATCACCAAGCTTCTTGTTTCGAGCCAAGAGAAGCCTCTCCAGAGAGTTGCCCTCCGCATCCCCTGACTCAAGATGCTCTCGTACTTCATCGTCGTCGCCCGTGGAGAACTCGATGCTCTTGAGGACTTCAAGTTCCTGCTTGATTTCATCGTAGTCGCCCCACTTCTGGACCTTGGCCTTTAGAGTGTCCCTCTCGCCCTTCAACTTGTTCACTTCCCTCTCAATGGATCGTAGTTTACCATCCAAGTCTCGCTTGAGACCTTCCTTCTCCACGCGTGCAGCTTCCAGCTTGCGAATCATAGACTGGTTCTCCGACCTCATGCGCATATAGCTGGGGTCATCTTCAAGGGAGGCTTCGGGCTGTGATTGAACTGAAGACTTGGCTTGCGCCAGCTCCAGTCTCATCTGCTCATTTCGGGCCTCGACTTCGGCAAGACGAGAGCTTGTGCGATCAAGGTCGGCATGAAGCATATCAAGCTCGGCGCTTGAGACCTGGCTACGCTGAGCCTCCTGGTCATCGCCATTCTTGCCCAATCGCTGGTTGACCTCGTAGCTTGCCCGCATCTCGGTCAACAATCGTTCTTGCTTCTCCAGCTTATCCTCCAATGCCTTCTCCTTGGACTCCCAGTTGTCCGTCTTTTCCTCTAGCACGGCGGTCCATGATGACTCGACTTCCTTCACTCGGCTGTCGAGGTTTTCCTCTAGTTCCTTTCGGGCAGATCGTTCGGTCTGTAGTCTTGATTCGGTCTCCTCTAACTGGGTCGTGAGATTTGTCACACTTTCCTGCAAACGCTGGTTCTCTTCGGTAATTTTTGGCAAGGTGTCCTCAGAGAGGAGCATCGAGTCGACTGAAGCCTCGAGGAGTGGATATGGATCGGGAGCGTCAGAGAACGAGGTATATGTCTGCAAGAATGCCGAGTTGACCGACTTGGAGTGGTTCGTAAGAAGGTCAATGAAGGTTTGGTACGCTACATCTGATTAGAATAATCCCATCATAAGGACGAATCGGTCGTACACTTGAGCAAGCCCTTGATCTCCGTAAGCTTGGTGGCATCATCGAGCTTGCGGAACTCTTTGGTCTTTTGCGCTAGTTCTTTGCGTTGTACCGTCGAGTCTCGCTGGTAGGCTACAATGTCGGATGCCGTATTGTCTAGATTGGAGACGAGGGAGGTGAGGTCGATGGCTGTCAGCAGAGTTAGTATCATGCATTGTGTGCTGAAGACTCTCTGATGCCGTACTCCTCCATGCTGAAATAGCATGCTGGAACTTGTTCTCTCCTTCGAAAGTAGGAGCCGCGGGGGCTTCGTTGGAAGTTGCCAGGGCGGCTTCTACGGCTGCGTCCGTCATGGCGTTGTCTGTCGTGGAGAATCAGGGGCGGCGCAGAGAGTGAATGGCCTTTACCGCCACGATGCTATGAGAACGAGTGTGTCGCAGTTGGTGCTTCCAGTAACTAGTCGTCAGGAGTCGCCGTTGACGTGGTCAAACTGGATCCATGAGATGGTGATTCCGGTGATGAGCTGAAGGAATGTGTTCCCTTGAACTTGGGGCCAGGTTGCTGGCGCGTCATCAAATGTCATTGGTTGAGCAAGCTGTCAGGCTGAGAATGCCAAGACCGACGCCACAGGGGTACGTTTGATCCCGCCACAGCCTTGCAGTTCAGCCACTTCTTATCACTCCACTTCCGGAAGCTCAGCAGCTGCAGCTACGTACTGTATCCACTCATGTCAACTTACGCCAGCCTAGAGTGGGCAGCTTGGACTCGCATCTTGTCTACACAACAAGTCAGCTTGTTTGTTACCTCGAGTTTGTTCAGATGATGCTGCCGACAAGACCGCCGCTATGACATCCGATGGCCCAGGCGACGGGCCTCCAGCTTCCAGCCTGGCGCTGAACACCCGCGAAGATGGACCCTACGTTCTGCGGACCTTACTTGATGAGGTACCGCTCTCCGCGGATGGCTCCCAGGACGACATCAAGATCAACTGCGTCGACTACCTAGGTGGGTGCTCATGCTACCCGTTCTTGTCGCATCTCCCTGCTAATCCAATCGTACACAGACTCGAACTTGTACGTCGGCACATCGGCCTCGGAGCTGCTTCACTTCGTCCAGATTCCCCCGACCCCAAAGACAAGTCCGGACAACCCGTTTACATCCTAGCCTCCCGATTATGCCCCCAATATGTGGAAACTCCAGGCACGCCAGCCTCGCGACCCGGTGTTCAGCAGATCTTGTTGCTGCCGCGCGTCGGCAAGGCATGCATCCTATGCAACTGGACCGTCACCTTCTACTCCCTCCCCGAGTTGAGCCCCGTTTTTGGATCGACGTTGGTTAAGAACTGTAGCTGGATTGGTGGCATCGACTTGAACGAACCTTTGCTTGATGATGGAAGCTCGGAAAGGAGCTCGGGAGTCACCATCCTCCTCTCTCTTATGCGGAAAATCCAGGTCGTCCGCGTTGGCGAAGACGCTCGTGCTTTCAAGGTGCGTTTCTGCGGTTCGTGTCTGACATTGGCTCTGCTGACATGTGCTAGAAAATTGACTTCTCGGGGAGCACTTTGTCAGTGCGCCGAGACTCGATCGCATGTGTGGCGGACTCCAAATCTTATGCGCTCATCGATGTGGAGCAACAACTCAAGATCCCCTTGATGAGTATCTCGTCGCTCGAAGAAACGACCCCACCCAGTGAAATCGGACATGCCCAGAGCATTGCCGCAGATACATCAAGCGGGATTCTTCGTAGCTCTTCTGCCGCCAGTCGCCCATCATCAGAGGCACTAGGTCATAGTCGGAGCACGAGTTTGGGAGGCTCAATTCTGGGAAGCATACGCCGGCAAGATCAACGCGGCAATGAGAGCGAGGATCCAATTGCCCGCAATGCTTCACCGCAGCCATCGACGAGTCCTAGACCCCCTATCGAAAGGACTTCTTCACCAAACCCTCCGTCACTAGATAAACCCCTTCCTGCTGCGCCTTCGCCTTCCGGCACTCCTGTCCCGCAAGCAGATCCGAGACCCAAACCGGGCTCAGTCTTCTTGAAGCCTCATATCACCTCTCCGACCCCAGACGAGTTTCTAATCGTCACTGGAACTAGTCCTCTTGAACCTGGAATTGGCATGTTTGTCAATCTTGATGGCGACCCCACCCGCCCAACACTCGAGTTTGCTAGATACCCAAGGGAAATTGTCGTTGATAGCCCGTCCACAGACTTGACATCGTCACAGTCAGGTCTACCGCCACAAGAAGAAGGTTATGTTTTGGCCTCAATGACTAAAGAACACGACAACGATCTGTACCATGGACTCGAAATTCAGCGACTTGATGCGGGCTCCGCGACACATCCACAGAAGCATTGGCTCACAGCCACCCAAGCCGGTCACGATGCGGTGTATGGCATCCGTTCGCTAGCTGGCAGCGAAGAGACACGGTTTGAAGAGATCGTAGACAGGTTATGTCAGAGGAGATACACTCCTTTCTCTGTCTCTCCATCGACCCCTGACCCGGCTTCAGCCTCCATCAAGTCTGTGGACTCGAGAACAGCATTATCGATAGAACAGCTGTCCAAAGAGAAGGAGCTTTTCGAAAGAAATATCGACTCTCAAGATGAAGAATCGCTACCAGAAGAGTGGGAAGCAAACCGCAACTCAGAAGGCGAAGAGTTTACCCGGCAACTCGCGAAAGCTGAAGCAAGAATAGCCGTCTGGAGTGGGAGTCGAATTTGGTGGGCGATCCGCAACCCTCTGCTCATTCAACTTGATGCTGCTCTGGAGGCAGCATGCCCAGGAAAGGTTCTCAGTCCATGTGACTTGGATAGGCGAGCTATTTTTGTTGCTCTCAATCAGATCCGGGGACAGGAAGCCCGGACGGAATTGGAGTTCCTGACTCTGGGATATATACGACAAAAGGCCGGGATCCTACTTCTAGTGAACATGCTCAAGTCTCCTGATGACAAAAAGTTTACAGAGTCAGAGATCAAGGCGCTTGAGGAGGTCCTGGTTGAGAGCAGCCTTGACCCGAGAGTGGTATTATCACTGATCCCCAGCATCCGGAACGAAATCATCGAAGGTCAGCGTGGAATCTGGATCTGCGGTGGAGTGAGAAAGACAGCAGATGCCTACCTACGAAGCAGAGATTTCGAGGTGACAGCTAAGGACGGCATTGGAACTCTGGAACCTATGACGATGCACTTCCTCCGACGATACCTCGGTACGTGGCGAAAACGAAAGGGATTTGGTAGCGTTGCCGATGAGCGAGAGGTGTTCCACACGGTTGACGCTGCCTTGTTACTCGTTCTACTCGAGATCGATCAACATTCTCCCAAGGGACTGGGCAAAGGCGGCGTTGTCCGTTCGGAGCTGTACGAAGTGGTGGACAAGGGCGTCGACTGCTTCGACCGTGCCGTGGGCCTGCTTGAGTCCTACCGCCGCCTGTTCGTCCTTAGTCGACTGTACCAGAGCCGCAAGATGTCTAGCGATGTGCTAGCTACATGGAGGCGGATCATTGAAGGGGAGACAGACGTTGGCCAGGAACTCCGCGACGGCGAACAACGAGTTCGTGAATATCTTACCAAGATTAGCAACCAAGCTCTCGTCCAAGAGTATGGTGTATGGCTGGCCAACCGCAACCCAAAGCTCGGCGTTCAGGTCTTTGCCGAGGACAAGGGACGAGCACCCAAGTTTGAGCCGGCACAAGTGGTTGAGATTCTACGGGAAGAAGCGCCAGAAGCAGTCAAGTACTATCTTGAACATTTGGTATTTGGCAAGGGGCATACCACTTACATCAACGACCTCATGGCCTACTACCTCGACGTCGTCGTGACAGACCTTGAGTCGTCGTCTGTCAGCCGAGACATTGTGAGGGCAACGTACGCGGCATATCGGGCGCTGCAAGCCCCGAAGCCTTCGTACAGCCACTTCCTTCGGGATAATGCCCCGGACGACAATGAGGTTTGGCACAGCCGTCTGCGGCTGCTACAACTTCTGGGAGATGCGCATGACTATGATGCTGCGGCAATCAGAGATCGCATCTCTACTCTACCAGATGACCTGCTTGTTCCCGAGACCATCATCCTTGCTGGCCGCGAACAGAAACATGACGACGCCCTCCGTCTCTTGATCCACAACCTTGGCGATTACGACACAGCCGTCTCGTACTGCCTCCGAGGAGGAGCTAAAACCTCGGGCGCCGCCCCTGCTGAGCGACCCTCGATTGAGGAGCAACACCGCCTCTTTCACGTTGTACTCCGCGAGTTCCTCGCGATAGAGGATGCCAGCGACCGTGTAGAACAGACGGGTGCCCTGTTGGAACGCTTCGGTGGGTGGTTTGAGATCGACGAGGTCCTGGGACTCATCCCAGATGACTGGTCGGTCGACATCGTTGCAGGCTTCCTTGTTGGAGCACTCAAGCGTCTTGTCGGCGAGCGACGCGAGACTATGCTTACGAGAGCGCTCAGCGGGGCAGAGAACTTGCGAGTGAATTATGATCTTGTGGTCAAGATAGAGGAGAAAGGACCAAGTGTTGAGGCGCCCAATTGACGAGCCAATTGCAGGGAGCTGGGCTGCCATTTTAATATAGATGATATGATGTGATGGGTGGAAGAGAAGGATTTCTTGGCGGATTTGTGTACAGTCGAGGTATATTCAACCCATTCAACGGCCATGTCCAGCTATGATGATGTTTGCTTTGATCTCTTACGATACATTGACCGGTCATGTTCAGGTCTAGCTACAATCCTACACCGTCTTTCTACCTCTGTTACATGGCCCATTTACTATGCTTAGTCTAACTCCTCCGTCGATCCATGGCGTCTTGTGTTCTGGGTCAATCTCACGCCCCCTCACGACCGCCATGCTCCGCCCCAATGCTGCGGGCGGTAGTGAGACGCGCAAGCGGGCAGAGAACCAATCACCCAGGGCTAATGAACAGAGGCCGTACGGCATTGTCTTGCTCCGCCACGGGTGATACCGAGGGTTCCGGGTGTTGCGAGGGGTCTGTGGTCGTGGGTATAAATGAGCCTCTCAACCCCCTTTTTTCCCTTCTCGCTATTCCACCACTTGACGAACCGAGTCTCCCTCACGATGTCGAAATCCACTTGAGCGAAGCGACGACGAGCCATCTCTTCCTCACGGTGACGTCGTCTTCTCTGTCGGTATCCCACGGTCTCTCCTCGCCGTTGCAGTCCCTCTCCCAGATCCTCTCGACCTCGAGCCCGACCTCCTTCAACGCCTCGGCAGCGTAAAAGCCACGCATCTTTTCCCGACCCGTATGGAATCCAGCGACGACCCAGCAACGAGCATCAGGTGTACGCCGTAGGAAGAAGGCGATGGAGCGGTGAAGGTTGGCGTGCTGCCAGGGCATCCAGAGACAGTCGGCGACAATAACACGGTCGAAAGCGTGTTGGTTGGAAGAGCTTAGGGAATCTGTCAACTCGCCCCACGAATGACCCTCGACGACGATGGACGATGTCGGAGTTACTACTTCGGGGGACGGTGAGAGGGATGGTTGGATGTTGCGGGCGACGTTTGTGCGGAGCGTCTTGAGGACGGGTTCAGCTGGATAATCAGTCACGACGACTCTCTTGGCGCCCAACAACCCTCCCATGATGCTAGGAAGCGCAGTTCCAGCACCGAGCTCAAGTGTATCCAACCCCTTGACGTCAAACGAAAGACTATCCTGCGCCTCGCGGGGTTTTTCGAGGGGAACACCCAACGAGTCAGCCTCGATGAACTCGGCGAGCAGGAGAGATGCGTTCCAGAGGTAATGAGAAAAGAGCTTGCGGTCGTCCTCCTTGACGGGGTCGGCGAGGTCGATGAGGAGAGTCTTGGGGAGGTGCGGCGATGCATACGAGAGGGAGTGCTCTGCGTCGCCGTGCTGGTTGGTGATGTCGTCGGGGAAGATGACGCCGAGGGCCGTGGAGAGGTAGTCTTCTGGCTGGTCGGCGGTTTCTCCCTTGAGGGAGATTCTCCAGGTGAGGGACATTTTTTTTTGTGATGAATGCCTTGTATGTGTATCTCTTGTATGAGATGTGATGTTTTTGGTGTTGATGCCTAACCAGCTCACGCGAGCACCTTGATGACTCCCCGAGAACCACTTGGTCTCACAAAACAGACTTGAGAATGAAGAAGTAAGTCCGTCTAGTGTGACAAGACAGGGATCTTTAAAGAGAGATGAGTTGCAACTGTTGAAGTGCAAGAGTTGAGTGAGTGAGCGACAGCGCAGTATGGGCAGATATCTAGTTATCGATCGATCTGGTGGGGCAAACGCAACCTTTCCATCGATGGAACTAGAAAATTTGCCAAGTCCGACCGCTTTTCACTGAGTAACACGGATGCCAACATGAGTCGAGGCCACGAGTTTCTCTTTAATTAAGGGTTTGAAATTATTATCATGTTTTGGCGTCTCTCTTGAGTGAGTAAACATGTTGTTTGTGTGGGCAACGTCCCGTCTTCAGAGTCTAAACCACCCTTGATATCCAAACTCCATGGGCAACTAAAGCAATCGTGACCAATCCTTTCCTCTACAAATCTTGTAATATAGGACCTCTGACGGTAGTATACATACCTTATACAGAGTTGGAGTTGTCGGCACACGACCAAGCCGCCGCCCCTTTCGTCTCCTTGAAAGCCTTGATAACCCCAACAACAGTCCCATACGTCCCAGCAACTGTAAGAAACATTCCAGAGACGACGACAAACACAGCTACACAGGCCTGGACACTCCATCCGATAGTCCTTCCCCCGGAACGGCCACTGCTCCAGTTGTCGTACAGCCACATGCATCCCATCGGCTGGAAGCACATGAGCGTCCCTAGGAGGGCTCCCACGAGGGACACGAGGGCATGGAAGATGGGGATACCGCTGGCGATGGCGTAGGCGCTTAAAGAGACTGTGAATGTGCAGCTGAGCCAGCATGCCCAGTGGGTGAATGTGTTGGCGGTTAGATGCCTCGAGCCGCGGAGGAAGCGGATAAACGGGTACTTGCTTGCGGCCTGTGACTCTTAGCAATTTCCCCCTTACAAGTTGACTCTTGTTTACTTACGTGGGCATTGATGGTTGCACCAGCAAGAAGACCAGGGAGAGCAAGTCCATAAGCAATCTTCTTGATAACAGGCCCCGCAGAACCCAAAGCCGGCGAAGCAACATAAGAACCACAGTAGTAGTACACCATGATGCCGATGATGATGTACGTAGCAGTGACGGTCGACTGGCAGAGTACCAATGCCTTTGTGTACTGCCTCGGATCCCGCATCTCGGCCGCGATGGGGAAGAAGAGCGGCGTGCCGGCGTAGGCAAACACAAAGGTGCAGATGGCAGAGATGGCGTCGGCAAAGCTGGGATTGTTGGAGAGCTTGTAGTCGGACACCCAGACTCCCTCCTGGGGGGCTTCTGAGGGACGGTCTTGGACTGCTGCGGCGATGGTGACGATGTAGACTGACGAGTTATAGTTGGCATGGGTGTATCAGGGGTTATGGTTGGGGTTTACTTGCCTGCGATCGTGAGGGAGATTACACCGCCCCAGGCAAGCCAGCTTATATTTGCCAGAGTTCGGATACTACTGCAAGCAAAGACTGCGATGGAGGATACGGCGACAAACACGGCGGTGCAGGCTCCGTGAGTCGACATGGCGTTCAAGCTGATCGAGATGCCAAGAATCCCCGACGCAGCAACAAAGATGGTATCTATACTACATTAGTTAAGTCATATAATTAATGAAGGACTCTGACTCACACAGAACAAACGCAACGCCGAGGAACTCTCGCCCAACTTTACCAAACATGAGACCAGCGGCATCATCAATGCCCCAGATCTCTCGATGCCTTAACTTAAACATGCCAATCACGTAGTCCGACCAGCTCGTCAGAGCAGCCACAGTCAAGAGACAGATGATGCCCGGGATGATGCCCAGCGCGTCAAACGCGGACGGGATCGAGAGGACGCCGAGGCCGATCTGGGACTTCATCATGAGTGCAGCCGAGCCAAGCCATCCGACCTACTTATGATTAGTTCTTGTTAAGGGATAGTAAATACGGGATATGCACGTCGCGGTAGTTGGGTCCTTTCTCTGTAATGTTGCCAAAGACTGCGTCGTGGGCGACCGTAGGATCGTTGTCGACTTCCCCCGCTCCGGAAGGCAGAGTGGCGAGTCCCTCCTCTGTGTCTTCTTTGCTACCTCTCATTGTGCTGACAGTGTCGTGTAGTAATAGGTTGTTGTACAGTACAGAAACTTGGTGTTGTCGTCCAGACACCTGCGTATAAAGACTACCAAGATTCGATTAAGGAAACATAGCCGTGTGGCAGACATGACAGCAAACGGCAGACATGTATCTTTTATACCTGGGCCTTATCATCCAAAGGCCATATCCAAAGGGATTCAGTTGCATCACCATGCACGCCCATTACCGCCTCAGCGAACCTTGTTCTACAATCTCCTATGTTTTCCCTTGTGATGGATAAGAAGGGGCCCTGATCATGTGCCTCCTATTGACTAGAGGAGGGGATATGCAGGTTTGAAAGCTTAGATTGAACCCCCAGTCAACTATCCTACTCGTCGACTCCGCCTTCTCACGTTTCCCTTCTTCATACCCAAGATTCTCTAAACAAGGCATCTCATATATCTTTGAGGGGTTTGGGAAGAGTTGATCATAGAGATTGTATAGTGTCTAGCCATCAAGGATATCGGTTGATATACAATTACATGTTCTCGGCGAAATTGACCGTCTCATGGTCACGCGACAATGACTTGTTCTCTGTTATCAGGGTCAACGACCATAAACTCTAAGCTTGCCAGGTGACGCCTACAATATGCACCTCCTATCACGTGGAAACCAATCTCTGGGGGAATGATCCATCTGGAAGACCAGGAATTAATTGAGCATCATAGTTGAAAGAGGGACTGTTTTGTGCTGGTGTCTTTCAGGGGTCGAGATATGGCTTCACTTCGCTCAAGCACGTTCATGCATGCGTAAGTAAGCTGGTGTGAATGGAGACGAAACTAGAGCCTCGAGGCAATTGGATTAAACACTCTATCTAGTTGCTTACGAAATTCCAAAATATCTACTACATTAGAGGTCAAGACCATCAGGAGACCCCTATTCAAAATCAATAAAGCATCACCTGCTTTGCCTCGGTTCACCAACAAGCACAGTTTACCTTGGGAACCTCAAGCTCAACAATACATCTATACTCAGCTTACGTATCCTCAAGAATCACATTGAATGAGCCAAATTGTGTTGAGCATTGTACATTATCATTCATCACTATATCAGGTTGATGTTCCCTCCGATATGTGGTCCCCTTTCCATCACAACTCCTTTGCAAGTCCTCCTCCATTAATATACACCACCCCCATATTGCGTTCCAGCTCTGCCGAGCAATGCATAAAAACTAGTCATGTCAGACAAGCCCCGAGAAGCCATGTAGACAACAACATATGCAAAACAAAGACCCAGGTCCATTCAGAAAGTGATTTGTCAAAAATCGTCCATTATCATCAAGCCATCAGATCGAGTTGTCGGGAGATGCCAGTCCCAACAGAAAGAAAAAGTCCGAAAAGACAAGAACGAATAAAACAGGGGTATCGATGCGTCAACTCCCGGCGCAGCAAACAAAAGCCCAATAATCCAAAGGGAGTGTTTTCCCTTTCCTGTCGTCCCATCCCGATTGTCATGAATAAAAATGTGTCCCGATCCAGAACCCGTCATAAATAGTAGTAGTAGTAGTAGTCCGTACCCGTCCGGATATTCCTTTGCTCTAGTACAGTTCGCGTGCGCCGCCCTTGCCATGCCTTGCCTAGCCTAGCCTTTTTTGTAAACAGTTTTCTGTTGCGTGTGCTTGAAGAAAGGGAGTGTTGTTGGTTTCATAAGGTAGATGTTGATGTGTCGAGGTCATTAAACGGTCGTGGTGCTGCTGGCAAGCATCTGCTGCATCTCGTGGAGTTGCTCGGCAGTAGGGTCGTCAGAGATCCAGGGGCCCTTCTCCTCATCCGTGGCACCGTGGAAGCCGGCGGCTCGCTTGAGGGTCTGGACATCGAGATCCGTGACGTAGGACTTGCCATCAGACAAGGGGATGCGCACCTCGTGGTCGGTCGAGAGCATCATGTCGTCCTTGGCAAGGCGACGGGGACCATCAAAGACGGCCATGACTCGCTTCTTCATGGTCATCTGGCCCTTGTCGAAGCCCCATGAAGAAGGATAATCGCGACGGTTCTTGCGACTGCGCGTCTTGGTCGTCAGGGTAACACCACCTCGAGAGTGGGTGACGCCCCGAGACTTCTGAACACCGTTGGGAGGGTTGCCCTTCTTGCGGGTGGTGGGAGACGTGTTGGTTCGTGGCGAGTTATCCTCGTCCTCATCACCAGTGTCGGCCTCCTCATCGTCATCCTGAGTCATGGTGGCCTCGGTAGTAGTGGGGAGGTTGTTCTTCTCCAGAGTCATGTGAACATCCTTGTCGTTCTCAACCTCAGCCAGGCGCTTGGCGTTGATAGCCTCGGCAGGATCCTCCTGTTGGACAATGCGCAGGACACAGTCGTCAAGATGCTCATAAAAGTCCTGGGCGTTGGAGAAGGTCTGAGAGCAAGTGCTACACTTGCCAGTGGCATCGGGAGCATAGCCGGTGAGCTTCTTGGCAGCATTGGCACCAGTCGAAGACTTCTTGCGGCTGTTGGGGGGGTCTGCTCAACACCGTGAACAGCAGTCAGGTGGCGCTTGAAGACGTCGGCGCGGTTGAACGACTTCTCCGCGGCTGATCCGGATCCAGGGCAGAAGCCGCAGACCATGGTGCCCTTGTAGTGAGTGAGAGTGTGGCGGTTCTTGTCGTACTTGCGAGCAAAGCCCTTGGTGTGGTACTCGCAGGTCTGGATGGGGCACTTCTCGGGGCGCTCGTTCTGGTGTGTGAGCATGTGCGCCTTGAGGTCCTTGAAGGTCTTGCCACAGTCGGGCCAGGTGCATCGCTGCTTCTCCTTGGACTCATTGTCGCTGTACTCGCCAGGCGTAGGGGGGACAAACTGGCTCATGCTAGGGGCGCGGACGTGGTTGTCGATGGGGGCACCGTAGGGGCTGCTGGGGAAGGCGGATTGGAAGGTACCGTTGTGGAGGAAGGGCGAGGAGCTGTTGGTCCTCATCATATGAGGCTGTGGGGACGAGGAAGACACAGAGGGAGAGGTGGGATAGGTGTGGTTGGGCTGTTGGAAGTGAGTATCATAGGAAGGGATTCCCATGGGAGGTCGGGTAATCTCAGGCTGAATGAGAGTAGGATCTATCATGGAAGGTGCATGGTCAGCAAGCAGAGTCCAAGTCTGAGTGTGAGACTGAGAAACAGTTGTGGTGGAGTTGTTGATGTGAAAGCGAGAGCGAGGGTGGGAGAGGGGGGACGATGACAGCTGCAGCACCCTGGACTGGGATCCATTGGAGCTAAGCCCAAACGAGGTTTCCAGCTGGCCACTGCCGTGAGAAAAGCAAGCAATGTCGCGTATCGATGGCGGCGGAGGGGGACAGTCAAGTGCCGATTGGGTTGATGGGTGAAATGTCTCAGTTGGACAAGCAGGCGACGGGCTAAGCCGCCGTCGCTTGCAAGACGAGGCCAGGTACGGAGAAGACGTTGACACTGGCACCGACAATGATGTGACCGAGGTGGATGTGGACGTGGATGTGGATGCCGCAGTGGAGGGGACGGGGCTGGAAGAGGCAGGGGACGACACGGCCAAGAGACAGGATGAGGAAAGGGCAAGATGGGGATCGACACCCTTCAGCTCGCCTTGCACCGCTTGGAGAGCCGACGACGTGGTAGAGACAGACGCAGTTCGACACGTCGACCCGGCATGTCCAAGAGAGCAAGGATCTGAGGGAGCTAGGGCATGGTGGTGGTGGGGAACATGAGGCCTCGGGCTGGGGCTCTGCCTGTGCCTGTGCCTCTCGGTCTGCCAATGCCCTTGCGAGGCAGGGAAACGGGAGCGCCGAGCGCTTCCAAGCGAGGAATTGGACAATGATAGTAACTTACCGACGAAGCCCTTTGCCGCAGGGAAGTCAAAGTTGAGCTCCTCCATGCCGGGCCCAGCAAACGAAGCGAAATCGGCCCCGGTCATGAAGTCGCTGCCCACAATAGCTGGTTGTACTCCGAGGCCTTGGGGCGCCCACTCGGGCACAGCACCCATCTGGCCGTGGTTGGACTGGGGCGATCCAATCGCCGAAGATGCGGCCGAGGGAGCAGAGGCCGTCGAAAGGCTAGACGAAGAGAGTCTCATGTCCGACTCGTCCGTGTACATGCCCGGCGAAGCCCGGCTGTTGAGCATGTAATTGGGAGCCTCGGCGTACAGAGGCTGTTCGACAAAGCCCATCGATGAGGCGAATGCGTCCTGGCCGGCAGTCTGCTGAAAGCTGAAGGCATCCGCGGGGATGCTAACGTCCATGGGGCCGGTGGTGAAGACGGCCTGGGCACCAGAGTGGTCCGGATACCGGCCGAACTCGTCCGAGGAGTCGGTCTGGTGAGCAAACATGGCGAAGGGTTGCTCTGTCAAGGATGTCATGGTGTGTTGATCGAAGAGGCGAGATAGAGAAGCGTAGGGATAGGCGAAAGACCCGATGTGGGCTTGTTCGAGGCGAAGGCGAAGACGGGCTTGAAGCGACGGAAGCTCAAGCTCGGGAAGCGATCACCTTTATCTAGAGTCGCAGCACCAGGCAAATGTCAGATTCGGAGCTCCAGGCAGAGCAGAAGAGGATATGTTGCAGGTGTCCAGAGTATGGATCAGATGTCATATTCCCGGGGAAGCTCACCTGCACTTCGCATTCCAGAGACGGAGTGAGGCTTGGTGTGAGTCGACGTCTCGCAGGGTCCAAGATGTTTCTGGTGGATATGGACGTGGACGTGGACACAACGGACAAGGTACCTATTATGGTCGACTGATGGGACTTTTATCCAGTTGACGACCTTGGTGGCTTGGAATCCTGTTGCTCAAACCAAAGTGAATAGGTGAGCAATACTGTGTATGTCTGCGCTGTTGAGGGCGAAGCGTGGTGCCGGTGGTGGCGGGTAGGCGAGAGGAACACTGATGGTGAGGGAACCTCTTTTATCTCTTGTTGTCGTCAAGACGTGCAAGAGTCAAGAGATGGTGTTGTTCGTAGAGAACAATGTCGTGATGATAGGACCGGTAGAGGTTATAGAGCAACGAACTCTTCCTGGACCCAAGGAACGGGTTGGGGGCTGCCAAAGTAGATATAGACAAGGCACCACTGCAACCTGCATCCGGGCCCCGTCCGCAACGGATCGGCTCTCTCCAGTTGGAGTGATGGAGACGAGCTTGAGCCCACGACAAGAGGAGGCTGCTGGGGTAGACGAGCCCAGAGGAGAGACGGACAGGCCTGGTACATTGGTACACTGGTAGGGCAGGGCCTAGTGGAAGTAGGGATCAGGGGGGAGGGTGAGCCCACGCCCCATTCGCCAGACAGCCAAAGCCCATCTGCCCAGGCGACGAGGGTGTGTATGCGTGCATGTGTGTGTGTGGTTGCAGGGGCGCAGCCGTGTCAATAATAGAGTTGTGTGGGTGACTTGAGTGAGAAGACAAGGCCAAAAACTAAGGTCAAAGTGGTGGCAGAGGTCCAGCGCCAGACAGCGCCAGCCTCGAAATAGGAACCAGGGTATCCGTACAGAGACATTTAGTTGCAGAAAAAAGTTACTCACGAGAATGCCGTGCCGTGCCTTCAAGTCAGTTCCAGACTCGGTATTGAATGGCAGCAGTGTCTGGGGGTCCTTGACATGGGTTTCGGGAGAATCATGGAGGGGGAAGAGACAGAGGTTGAGGCGTGTCGCCTCCCGTCTGTCTGGTCTGTCTGGTTTGTCTGATGAGACTCGTGAGATCAACTCGTCCTGTCGGGACATGGCAACCCGTCTGCCAGGACAGCAACTCCCTGCGCCGCCTGCCTACTTCTGGTGACTCGACGTCCGGCTGAGGCCATTCCAAAGGGGAGCATCTCGAAAAAGGCGGATGTTACAGAGCATCGCGAGGTAAGAGAAGAGAAACCCACGGATACGGAGACGGGGTGTGTGCCCTGACGACCGAGGCGTGCGCCGCGGACACAATTGATCTGCCCATGGAGGGTGGATAGACCTGGCTCCGAAGTACTGATACAAGACAAGCAGGCCTCCCGGCATGCCAGGGCCGCGGCTTGGCTCTCTAACAGGGCAACTCGCAGGGATTCACAGAGGCAATGGCTCTGACCGGGGGCGCTCTGCCAAAGTCTCAGTACAAAGAAGCAAGTACTCCTTGGAGGCGGACCAGGGGGGCAGACAGCAAATCCTCGCCCAAATCGATTGTCAGTGGGACTGTCTCCATCCGCAGTCGATGGTCCCACAGCCGCCTTTCCCATCTTCAGGGGTCCCCAAGTCAATCCCGCGTCACGGGCGGCCCAATCTGTATAGCAGGTACCTGGCCGTCGAGCGCCTGGTACCTCTCGTCTCCTGCCGGCCCAGGTCTTCCGCCTTCCGTGGGTGTGCGTGTTGCGGGATGAAGTTGTCTCTCAAGCTCATTCATGGCACTGTCTGTATGCTGGTAAACGGCCAGAATAACCGCCATAGCAAGGGAAATTCGAGTATTTGGCCCAGTCGAGTTAGGATAGAAGCTTAACCCAAATCAAAAGAATGAAGAAAGGACGGGGATGGAGCTCAAACCTTAAGGACATTCTCCCCTCGTCCGCCCTCCATGGTCCGCCATGATCCGCCTGATGCTTGCTGCTTGCTTGCTTGCCTTGCCTGGTGTTTGTCTTTGTTGACCCCTCCTCCTCCTCCTCCTCACCGTCATCATCAACCATCATCGTCTTCCATTCCCCTCCCTGCCCTCCCTTCTGCTGCCCCCCATCCCAATGCAACCTCTAACTGGCCCCCCGTCGGTTGTCCATGGACTATCTGTCTGATCTGACATGGACCAGCCCGTCGGTGAGCGCCAGGTATCGAGTCTCGAATTGATGAAATTGACTTTTTAATGTCCGCGACGCTGCATCCATTGCCGTCTGCACCGGCCAACCGTTCAAGTCTGGCGTTGCGAGTGTGTCGCCGCCACGAGGCCAGTCTGTACTGTAGTCCCAGGTACTGTGGCCTGACGTTAGCCACGCACAACGTTTTCTTCCATTCTCTGACTGCGCTGCTTCCGACGTCACATGCGCAGCATTCCTCACTCTCCCGAAATCAACTTACACATACATAATTCTAATCGGCTTCAGGGTAAGTATCAGGCATCCCGCGTCTGCAAGCCCCTCCCCAGAACGTGGTGAAGGAGGCTTTGCCCACCAGGTGGTGGAGGCTCTAGTGCCCTAGCTCGAGGGGATATTTTTATCCATGGATCCCAAGTTATGTAGCCCCCTGTCCTAGGGCTCGAAGGGTGCGTTGTGCTGCTGCGGTGTGCTGTGCTGTGCCTCTCGTCCTTGCCGATATGCAGGCGCGGGTGCTGTGCAAGATGTCTCCCATCGCTGGGACCAATCCGATGCCTCGGTTGCAGGAAGCCCAAATCGGCCCCGAGCTCCAGAGGCACAGCCCGGCCTCGCCCGTCTTGCCCCTGTCCTGTCTGCTTCCTCTTGCCCCATCTCCCCCTGTCGAAACGTTTCCTGATCACCGTTGCTCGTGGCCGCCTGGTCGCTGCTCGTTTCTCGTTGGCTCTCAGTCGAATCTCCCGGGGAAAGCGTCTCGGGCATCTCATTCATCCCTCTGCTATTCCCAATTTGGTCACTCGTGTCTGGGGCCTTGCGCTCCCGGAAGATCACTGATGTCAATGACTGCCCCATATGAATCTCTTGCACTTTGACGGTCGACATGCTTGTCAATCTCCTTGCGCTTAGCCCAACTAGTCGAACGCCCCCAGATCTCTATCAACATCCAACGTCTTTGCTCTGTGGTTGTTGCTGTTGGCGCGTGTTTCATCCCGAACTATTGTCCCCATAATCTCCATCTCACCATCTCACTCCAGAAGCTCTGTCGAACAAAATTGTCCGGCCACCTAGCATGACGCCGACATGCGTTCTCCACATGGCGCCGACTCAACTCGGCGCGCAACGAGAAAAATATCGGAATGCCAACGGCCGAGGCGGTGGAGACGGGCCATTGAGGGCTCCATGATGGGAATAATCAGAGAAATGGGCTCCAAATATCTGCATTTCCGAGCCTTTCTGTGCTCTTGTCGGTGGGAAAACCGCTCGGTGAGATCCTCCACGGCACGACTGGGTTGCGCACTCGCCCTCTGGTGCTACAAGAGCGGCTCACACCGTGGTGGTCCACATATCGACCTCCGGCCCAGATTGCAAAAAGAGCAGCGACTGTTTGACCAAAGGCGTATCGTTTCACCAGAGTCATCCGAGGGAACTCTCCTAGTGAATGTGACACGGAGCACAAGAGTGAGTGCTGGCAGTTAAGTCAAGCTTGTTCTCACAGGCGGCCGCCCATATTACCAAGGCCCCAGAAGATAGAAGGTAGAAGCCACATTCCATGCCTCGCAGCAAACTCTGGACGCAATAGGAGTTGCCAATGCTGAGATATCGACTTGTTGGCTCTCAGACAGCAATTAGATGATGCAAATCCTCTCGCCCGGAGACCCTTGTGGCGCCGGGGCTTACACCGTTTGAGGTTGGAGATGCCCCCGCCTCTGAGCGCCATGTCCGGCACTGCGTGCTGGAGCTCGAGGTGAAACGGTAAAAGACGCCTTGAGAAGGTTGAATCCCAAGCCTCATCCCCCACCAGGTCCTCCCACCGCATGTTGTGCAGAGTTCCTGCGTTTGGCGGCGGCGGTGATGGTTCGAGTCTCGGAGCCGCAACCGGTCTAGCGCGGGCTGAGCCATTGTTGATGGGCATGTGCCTCTTGTTGGATGCCGTGCGCCAACACCCCTCGCCCACTGGGCATCCACCCAATCGTAGAGGGCCTGTCAGTCAAGTGGTTGAGGTTTAAAAAAAGAAGCGGGATGGCTGTGCAACGCATGTCTGGTTGTTCGATCAATCCTCGATAATACATATGCAGCGCACCCAAGAGAGGACTCCAATCATGAAAGCATTGGGCGAGTTCATGTAGGAAGAATGATGGGCGTCAGTAACATCCTACCGAGAGTGTTCTTATTGCCAGCCATTCATGGATGCATTCCTCTCTCCCAGCGAGTCAGGAGGTACCGGATGTATGGATGTAATGAAATCCATGGCCTCGCAGTATTTGCGGTCGCCTTGTCGTCGCATCTCATCGTATCGCGTTTCCGCTTAAGCATTTCCATTAGCGCTTGTCATATCGAGCGCCTGTGAAAGCTTCAACGTCATAGGCGGTAGGTAGTGCGCAGGCCAGTGCTCGGTACATGGAGCACAAGAAAGGCGTAGTAAGGGATAGGCAGTTCACCTACCCAACTGGGTAACCTTTCTCGACGATTCAAATGCTGCCGTCGGGCAAGGCAGCCGTCTCTCCGATGCAGACTCGGCTGCCTACCCAGGTAGGTCACATCGGGATTGCTGCCTGGGTACGGAGTATGGTTCCATTGAGATCCCAGGATTGAGCAGTGCACAGTCTCTCGGTCAGAGGTTGGGAGCAACACCTTGCTGATCAGAGAGTCATTGAATCGAATGGGCTATGGCGTATGGCTTCTGCCGCGGTGTTGGTGTATCCAATAAGGCGACCCGGACCAGGTGGTCAGTCTTTGGTTCCCACGGCAAGGAGGTCGCGACTCGAATTGACTGTCCCCTATTACATGCAGGCACTTCGACGCCGTGGTGAAGGTTGATAAACGGGGAGATGATGATGATTTCGGGGACTGATGTGGGCGCCTTGTCACCCTCGGGGACCATTCGGGCACTGGCATCCAATCGTTTCAGATTAGCTCCTGAGCCTGATACGTTGTGCACAACCAGACTTTGTCCATCCTTGACGTGGCTTGCCCATATCGACACGCCAAGGCTGCCAACGGCCATGCCTCCCCCGGTTTGCAGTGACACTTCCTGGGTGCCATGTCCTAGTTCACGATGATCCGACACCCTGGTACAGAGAAATCATGATATAGGCAAAGGAGTAATATCAGGGCCATAACTTGGGTAACAAGAAGCGAGAAAAAGCAACGATGCAAGGAAATACTCCGCCAACAAAAGTGACATGATGAAAGACGAGTTTTCTGGCTCAGAGAAATCTCCCATGGTGAACGGGAAGCGGAAGGGGCAGACATTGAAGGGCACTTGCAGGGGTTAACAAGTGGGTCACGAGAAACGAACCTTGAAATCCAACACAGCGGCCTGGCCGCTCATTTGCTGCTGCAACGATCCTTCCTTACATGCACCACCTGGATACGCAGTTCTGTTCTCGCATTCCACAATTAACCCCATACAGTACATCGACTGGCTGGCATAATTTGCCCTCGGGCTCTCACATCTCACATTTTCCTCCTACTCTTGTTGCTCCTGCGCTGTCTGATCCTCATTTCCGGGTTCGATGTCTTCTCCCCCGATCGCTTGGGGTCGAATCGAATCCTGTTGGCCGGTTCTGTGGCTGACTGAAAGACCCGTCGTCAGCATGCGTCAAGTGCATCGGTCAAGGCCGAATTAACTTATTCCAGCGATTTGGCAACCCAAGCATGCAGATGAGGGGCTCCCGAATGAGACCCTGCGCCGGTGCCCTCTCACCAGCCGACGACGCACACCACGAACACGACGTTGAGCCAATAGCCACGCATACCCATTGGCCGTTTATCGGCTATGCGCAGTCGCAGTGCACCAACCTTGCACACGGGTGCACCGCCATCACGACGTGGCACCGAGGTACGAAATACTCAGCCCTATCAATCTCGATACCTGGCTTGCTACCCGCACTCCGTATTATGGTGGATGAGCAAATAAGGCCGAGGCTACTTCCTGTCTGACGGATATCATCGATATGGGACATGAATGGCCATCAAAGCATCGACAAGTCAAGCAGTAAGACGGAGAGACACCAACAATCCGGTCGCCTGCCCCTGTCCCGTCCGAGCCGACTCTAGTGTCCGATGCCCATTGATCGTAGCATCGGGAAGAAACAGCCACAGGTTCAACAAGACCTCGGGTCTGATCCATCGTCTTGTTCCCGGCGGCCGCTCGTTTTACCTCAACATTTAACGCGTGGGAGCCTCGCGTGTCTGAGTCGTGCCGTTGATGGCGGCTCAGAACTTGGGCGACCACTCGTCTCGTTGCTTAGGCGCGATTCCGCTCGTGGCTTTCCGCGGCGTTCATTTGCCCAGAGCGCTTTTGGCGAATGCGAGCGGCACGGGCCAGTAATGGACCGAGCTTGTTTCCCAAACAGTCAGTGCCCAAACTCACACCCTCCGCCGACTAGTCCTATTCTGTAAAAGCGTGCTCTTCCCCTAACCCCTGCTTGGAGGCTTGGGCGGCGGAGAGGACGACCCTGGGCATCACCAACAGAAGTCATCGAGGATCCGCCTTGGCGTCATCAAAATGTTTTCTAGTCACATTTCACATTATCCCGATGCTTTTTTCAGCGAGATTGTCCACGTTTCGTGACAAGGTCGTCATGGCCACATGGTGGCTCGTCTATGCTAGCCCATCAGATGAGAGTCTGTTGAGTTGGGGAATCAATGCCTTGTCCCAAGACACGGCACGACATTCGAGAGAGAGGTTCCAGACCACGCGGGACCAGGACATGTATCGCTCGACGACACAACGGCGCCATCATGATGCCGGCAGTTACTGGATCATGGATTTCCTGCCCGATATGGAAAGTAAAGACTGAAAACATCAACAAGGCCGATGTTTGTCTTGTAAGGGCGGAGGCACCGCTGCATTTGCTTATCTCTTGCATGAGGTTATGTGTCATGGGCTCCCACGAGTTCTCCATCATGGAGCGATGCAATGCACATGCCTCAATGGCTAACAAAAGACATCCGCTGCAGAGACACAGCCTTCACCGTCTCTTCGCGATGGTGTTGCTCTGGCTTTGTTCTGGTGCACACTGAGTGGGTGTGGGCTGGCGGGAACGGCAACGCTAGGCGTGGCTGATGACGCTAATAATAAAGGGTCGCATTTGGTGACCAGGCTCCTCACTTTGCTGGGAGCGAGCCGGTGTGTAGGGCTGAGCACAGACAGGGCGGGCAGGTATGGACGGTACATGTGGCTGCCCTCTACGGTACCGCGATCTGAACAAGCCCGGCAGTACCGCTCGGTACGTACCTGCCTGCCTCCACACCCGCCCACGTCCATCTGATCCATCTGTCTCCCTGCAGTCGAACTCCCAGGCTGTGCCTGCCAGCGATTCATTCATTGCTGCGACCCCATGTAACCTCCGCCATTTTCCCCAAGGACTTCCCGCCCTCAGACCAGCGGCCAGCCCAAGCGTCCTCATTCAACCCTAGATGCCAAGCCCACACGGCGTCGTCCCCCGTCCGATTCATCCAGCAAGTATGCGCCTCGAAGTGGTAATGTGCAGCGCATCTGCCAACCGCCTGTCTGTCTGTCCGTCTGTCTCGCGTCTGTGAGGACAGCATGCCACGGGGGCCTCTGTCGCATCACCGCCGTCACCGTAGCCGCCCGCCATTCATCGACGTCGCTTGACATCTGCCGCTATCATGAAAAAAATCCACATAGGGCCAAGACCATGTCAGGCTGAGCAGCAACCATCACCTTGCGACCTGCGGCCTAAGCGATGATACCACAGGGTACGGAGGACCTGAGACGGTGAGTTGACTGTCGAGATTGTTTACATCATTGGCGGTGCGATGATGTCGCTTGTCTGACATGCCTGTATCTCGTCAGAGTCTTCAGTCAAGACGCATTCCTCAGCTCCTAGTCGTCGCGGAGTTTCTACCAAGCTCGGCGCTTGGAGGACCCTCACACCAAGGCAAGGTATGCATCCTTCAATGTCCCCGTGAAAGGCAAAGCGACGCCAGCAAAGCAAGGGAAAAAGCAAAACATGTCGATGAGGACAGTGGAAATACGGAGCTACGCAAAAGCAACATCTCCGGCATCCCAGTCACTGGTGCGCCAGACAAACACTGTTGGACAGCTTTCAGAGCCTCGGCACCCGCGCTCCTATCCATCCACATGCACACCCACAGGAAACGCATTCCAGAGTCGGCCGCCCGAGCAAGCTCCCTGAGCGCCGTTACCCTGTCCTTTAGCACCCTCTCATTGGACGCGGCCATCCTAGCAAATCGATAAAGTTGCCAAGCCCTTTCGGCCTCGCCGATGCGACTAACCAGCCATCAATCTGACTGCCCGCACCGTCCGGCGCCGCCATTTCCGTGGCCCGCCCTCCGCCTCGTCCTCTTTGAGAACTGACTTCATCACGGGTTCTTCCATATTGGGATTGAAGGGAGCCGAGGGACATACATCATCACCACATCACAATGGGAGGAGGCTGTTCATCAGTCCACCCTGGCGCGAGTCTGTCCCTCTTGAGCAAGACGAGGGTCGATTTCATTCAGACAGGTAGAATGACGGCCCAGCATGTCAGACAGACAACGAAATGGCCCCCACCCCTAGCCGAGACAAAGTGACACCAACGATACGACACGATTCGGAAAAATCAATTATGCCAGCCCTTGAGATCTTGCGCCGTTTCTTTTAACACTTGAGAAATCAGGCCACTGCTGTCCCGCAATTCAGACCCCTCAAGGACACCACCCGTCTCATCACGGACGACGGGTGATTTGCAGATCCCCAATGACAGCGGCTAGGGGCAGAATTTGGGCGTCTGCCCTACGCGCTTTGGGAGATGCAAGGACCCGTTTAATCTCAGATATGGACTCGAGACTGCAACAACCCATCTCCGAAACTCAAAGGAATCACTGGGCGTCCTATCAAACTCGGGAACCGCTCCACCAGGAAATGCTCCGTATTTCTAGGCTGCATTGAGTATCGCCCGTGTTTATCACCACTTGTCTGAGACGCAATGTCTCTGGGCTCCTGCTTCGGCAAGAATCACCATTCGTTTCCCTCGTGTTGCGCTGCCAAAGACAAAATCCTGTGTTGAATCTTGGCGCCGGTTGACCGCCTACAAGCCGACTTCCCGGGCGTGATCACCCAGGCCCAAACAACACACCATTTTTTTTTTTTTTAAATTTTTTTTATCACAAGCCCAATGGGTTCGTAGTCGCCTCCTGAAGCGGCAGAAACAAGCTCAATAAAGGCTACTACTACATGTCAGTTAACCTTATATCACCACGCTTTACCAGCCATCCACGAGACACGGCACATTTTACGGACCCAGCATGGATTTTCCTCTGAAGCATGTGAAAAGACCGCCTCCCCATGTCTATCAGAGGATTTCACGCGAAGCAGCGGCACGATACAAGTTACGGTACTCATTCCTCGAGACAATATCCTCCCTCATCTGATAACATGCTTCCTCTCCCATGCACACCGAGGCTCCACTCGTCTGAATTTCCATAGGCTTGCTTGACTGTGCCTCCTGGGGTATTACATTCACAAGCGAGGAGGGGTTGCAAGCACGGTCAAGCTCTGTCGATCATGGGCTTCGACCTTGATGTAAACTTTTTTTATGAGAGTGAGCGAGTGCCCAGAGACCGACCGTGGTGTTCCGCCTTACCCCCACTGCCCCAGCCTGATTTCGCTCATCATATCATGAATGAGAGTCTGGACAGCGGGACAACTGATTTCCCGCAATACTCCGCTCAAAAGCCAACTCGGAGAATTAGACACGCCTCGTTCTCCAAGCTTCTCCCAACGGTGCCAACTCGCCCGCAGCCCACCGCTTCTTTCTTGACAAAGAGTATGAGGCATGGGCTGGAGATGGAAGACCCACTGCCATCAT
This sequence comes from Fusarium solani, assembly GCF_023522795.1. Classification (NCBI taxonomy): domain Eukaryota; kingdom Fungi; phylum Ascomycota; class Sordariomycetes; order Hypocreales; family Nectriaceae; genus Fusarium; species Fusarium solani. The sequence goes on along the minus strand of NW_027072147.1, from coordinate 1,800,279 downwards.
TTTCCCGGTGTTCGGCGAGAAGAGATTCAACCTTTCGGCGCAGGAAGGCGTCGACCCCATCCATCATGACAACACCGCAAACTCCACCAGGCCTAGGCCCCCTTTGTGATGCATGGCCCGTGTGCAAGTTTGGTGTCTGTCGAAACGCCCGAAGATCGAGGTTGAAGCGCGATTCTGTTCAAGCTTCGACTTTGGTCTCTAGCGTTGGTCTAGGCGTTCGTCACTCAGGGGACAGCCTTGCAACATCGAAAAACCCGTTGCCGACCAACATCAACTGGACTAGCCTTACGCGAGCGCCACCAGCCTAACTGTCAGGCTAACGGGAAATCACAATCGCGTCGGAATATGATCGAGGCCTAGAACGTTGAAGAGATGGGAAAGGAACAATCGCTATTCGTAATCATCTTCTGTCGGGCCGTCAGTACCGCTCTCCAGGAACTTGGGTCTTGGTCCAGATTCAACGACGACATCGTCACCTGGTCATAGTGTCACATCGTCTCCGCACATCAAGGCTCTCGAACGATGTCCTCTTCAGGCCAGCGTTGCTTTGTTACCACGATATCTCAACGCCATCTTGGCCAAGCGACGCTTTATGGTGTGAAGGGGCAGGGGGCGGGTCGAACGCCATAAAAGCCACACCCAAATTGTCGGATGATTGAGGCAAGGCCCTGAGAAGCAAAGTGATGGAGCGAGATCCCCCCGCGAGACAACCGCGGTTTAACGGTTCCAAATGCAGCAACGGTGTGACTGGGCTCTAATCGTGTCTTTGATGGCATGCATGTCTCAGGGAAAAGGCACACGATACACGCCTGGCGAGAATTGTCAATTGTTGGCTTCTTGCCACAGTGAACCCGTTCGGAAGGTGCTCAATAAAGCACTTCGATTCTCTGCCAAAAGCTGTTTCCGCTGGTTATCGGCGACATAATTGCGGCCGCATTTAACACCGAGTGATCTACAATCTGCCGCTCGGGTTCATCCTACGGGTACAAAGACCGAATGCTACCATGCTCCATCGCGCCCGGGCGATATCTGAACTCAATGCGAGCTCGAGCCTTCAGAAAGCTCGGTATCCTGAGGGCAGACTCGGCGCAAAACCATGGGCGCCGTCCTGGGTAGGCCCCGAGTGTCCACAGCGCTTGGAGAGGTGTGCGGAACTAGGTGGTAGAGGTTCGTTTCACGTCGATTCGTCGGCAGCAACCTCGTCCTGAGTGACCCGACACAGTGGGTGATGCGCGCCTTGCCGCTTCCGGTCCCCCCTGTCAAAGATAGAGCATCGGGGGGCTTGACGTGCCCGCCCCTCTTGTTGGCCCTTGGCCACGTGTAGAATCAATCAACAAGGAGATGGATGATGGGCCCCTTGGCAGCGCGAGGAGCCTTGAGGGCCCTGTCGGCTTCAAACCCAGACGCTCTGGAGGCGAAAGCCGCAACAAGGCCTGCTGGTGCTGGGGGACGAGGATCCAACTACCAGGCCTTCGGGGGAGTGTAGGTCCCCTTCTAAACCCCGGCCCTGGCGATTGTCATGGCCGGCCTTTTCTGGCCATTCGCTGGTCTCAGCGAAAAAGAGAATGTGTGTGACAGCCTCGGACAGCCATGCATCCGAGATTATTGCTGCAAGTCGATGTCGGTCCAAGCCTGGTGTTTGGCTGCAGTTCAACCAGTTTATCCTAGCCTTCCTGCAGCCCAAGAGAATAATGCGACCCTTCCCCGACCAGAATGTTACGCTTTATCCTCAAATAGTCGCCATGGTTGCCTCTATTGGAGGTTCCCAGTTGCCGCTTTCGCCTACGAGCAACACTATCGGGCTTCGACCAGAGTCTCAAAGAGGGTGTGGCTGGTCGGCGAGCCGTGGGGTCCAGAGCGATCCCTGCATCATGTGCTTGGTGGGTTGTTTGTCTGGTCGTCTTGAAGCGATTGAGAGGGTTGTGGTGTGGTTGGACGTCCCACTGAGTCCTTTCCTTTGACTGTGCTGCGACATGGCTCCAAGGGCCCGAGGTTCCCCACATCTAGGCTTTCTCGTCTTTGGAGTCTGAGTCTGCCCGCCCAGAGTCGGCATGACGCAAGGGGAGCCTGGGGAGGCTCCCTTTTCGGTATCAGGAGCTCTCTGGTGTGCTGGGGTCGGCCGATCGGTGTGGTTCCGCTGTCTGCCTGCCAGAGGAACAACCCACGGACTTAGAAACAATCATACATGGACGACGACGGGGATCAAGTGATTTTGGCCCGACAAGATCGACAGGACGAAGGATTCTTTCCGCGTCCCAGCTTCTCTCGCGAAAGCAATTGTCGGGGGATACGGAGTACAGATGGATACTGTACTTTCTGGTCGAGATTGTACCAGGTGCCTGGGGTACCCATCTCGACGACAGCCGACCTAGGCGCACACATCCGTCACCAGATGGTCAAGTCGGGTGTTGTGGGGGTTCCTCTCAGTCTGATGAGATACATCCGGCAGATACAGTACAGCAGACCGTTGAGGAGAGTCTGACGTGGCGACCCGCGTCAATTCCCCAGGCGTCTTCAAGGTCGAGACTCGTCAAGCAGTGTCTCAAACCCCCGACGGTTGAAAGTTTGCCTTTGCTTTGGCCACGGGAAGCTCCTGTCGATGAGATGTCGAGGGTCCCCTGCAGCGAACCAGCATTGAGCAGCATCAGACCAGGACCATGGTGCGCCCGAATTTGGCCATGGCTGGCCTCGATTGCCTCGAATCTGCGGGTAGCAAGCGGCATTAGACATTGGCTCGCGCCCCGGCTGCCACCCCCGGCGCCGCCCCTCTCCAACTCTCCGGCCCCCCGAACCCCGGTTCGCAAGCTCATCCTTTCCTCATTGCAGTTAACTCGTTTGGTCGATACCCTGGGCTAGGCGCGTGACCTCGGAACTCCAACGCCTAGATCTACGCGCAGGCTCGCCTAACTGCGGAACTCATTCCGTCCTCCAACACCTTTGGCGAGCAGAGCCCCAACTGCCCGGGGAGCAGGGCAACTCAACTGCCATCGTTCCTCCACAGAGGGGCAGAGACACGGACGTTTTTTTGCGGTCGTTTTTGCACATGAAACGGAGCGCTATCCATCGTACGGACCCGTATGAAGAATGGAACCCTATGCTTACTGAAGATTCTTTCCGAGTGAGTACGCACTACGTACGCAATGAGTTTCCTGGAATGGGCATTCGTAAGGCTGTTGCTTGCGATAATGAGATGGGTCATGATCGATTATGATCGACGGGAAGTTGCATGCATGACATATAACACTTCCGTTATTATCATGACACGCATCTGGGGTTGTACGCTGAACGTGACTGGCCCGGCAGTGTGGTCCGTCATGTCGATTTATGACACCCATGATGGGTGGTTCAGGGTATGTCGTATACATGCGAACAAGCCGTGGTTACATCCAATGGTGCCTCATGTGTATGCTTCTATACAGTTGCGACTTCACTTCTCCAGCCCCAGCCCCCGACGGCATCTTCACTGAGCCTTTTCATACCAGATGCCTCGCAGATCTTTATCACCACATCTCTGACTGCCCTTATTTCCTCTACACTGGCTCCTCCGTTGAGCGCTCCCCGCAAGTGACCCTTGAGCTGAGGGTTGACCTAGGGTAGACCAGTCAGCATCGGGTCCAAGGGAGGCCAAGGGCAGTCTGATGAGAAGTTTCTCACTTACGTCCTGCGGTATAAGACTAGCAATTAGTACAAAGGATGTCTCTGCTGGCGTGAGAACATCCGTGTTGCTGAGGACGTAGCCGTACGTCAGTCTCGCCACCAGGCCCAAGTCCTCTGCTCCTGAGCGGTCCATCTGTCCCATCACACGCCTGGAAATCTTGCCGTATATCTGGTTGAAGAATGTCTGGCCGCGCTCAAGCACCTCCGATGGCGGTGTTTGATATACATCCTTAAACCTCGGGGAGGGTTTGTCCCCAGGAGTTGCGTCGAGGAGGTCCTCTGGCGTCACGGACTTGAGTGTCAGCAGAGCATTGATGGTCTATGTGTGAAGTCAGTTTCCGGCTTGGCATTATGTCCTCCCGTCTTGCGTACTCTTGGCATGCCTCCAACTGCAGATGCTTTTAGGAGGGCCTCGCGAATGCGCCTTGATATGCTTAGCTGCTCGTCCCGCCCTGGTATAGCCTCGGCTATGTCAGGACTTGCTTCAACAGCATGCTTGTAGACATTGGGCAGTTCATCTGGCCGATTGAGCGCAGACAATGTTGTAGCAGCAATGAAGTACCACGTATTTTGGGGTAGATTGGGTTGTTTCCTGATTGCCGCAAGTAATGCTGGTGTGAGTATCGGCGCTGCCATGGTTGATGTTGTGTGAAGCTCTGCCGACAGAACTCACTTAGACGAAGCACAGCAGGTCGGAATCAGCAATTGAATAACGGGGTCGGATAATCCGGGCTTAACTCACATGGAAAGCCAAGTGTATGATTTAGCTTACTTCATACCAGACAATGGATTGTCAGAATATGTAGGTTGAAGTTGAAGTGTTCTCTTCAACCTGTCAGAAACTCATTCTTCGTCCCCGGCTTTAGGGTAGGCTTCTCATGATCAACCAAGTTCCCGCTAAATCTGATGACCAAGCGGGTAAACACCGGCAGCTAGCGCTGCGAACTGAGAAGGTGCGATAAGCATCACGTGCCTCGGCCGCCACCCCTGCGTCATCGCTCGTGTGGCTCTGGCTCTGCTTAACGTGGCATCAAGAAGCACATTACAGTAGAGGCGCCTTTGTTACTTTTGTCGAAACACTCACCAAGCGACGCGCGGTTTTCGACAATGGGGATGCGGGAATGATCTGTTACCATTTCCAATTTTAGAGCTATCCCACTATCGCTGGAGATTCCATGCCCAACAAGATGCGGCTGGGCTGGTATGCTGGGGTAAGTAATGGATGGATCTCTCGGTGGAAGCTTGGGGAAGCTATCTGGAGCTATGGTAGATCACCTAGAACCCACGCTGACAGTTGTACATCCAGGCCTCGACGGCCCTCGCGGGCACTATCGTGCTCTCGGCCTTTTACCAGCGCGCCAATTTCTACTCGGCCATGGTCTATCTGGCCCAGAGCAACTCTTGTCTGCTGGTATGTGTCCCCCCGCGGTCCCGGAAACCGGAGCTCCCCTCACCGTGAGCGTAATCCCATGCTGACCTCACAACCACCAGGTATTGGTCAACTTTTCGCTGCTGCTGTACAGCAGCATCGTCTACGGACTTATCCGGCTCTTCTTTGGCCCCCTCCGCGCCGTCGAGGTCGAGCAACTTACCGAACGAGCCTGGTTTGCGATAACAGAGACATGCCTGGCCATGACCATCTTCCGAGACGAGATTGGGGCCTGGTTCCTCGTCATGTTTACAGCCCTGGTTACGGGCAAGATCTGGGGATGGATCGGCGACGCGCGAGTCGAGCTGCTCGAGCAGGCACCACCACCGAATCCCCGTCTCTTCCACTTGCGACTCAGCGCGTCCCTGTTGCTGAGCTTCGCCTACGACATGTTCATCCTCCGCTACACGGTCAACACGGTTATTCAGCAGGCGAAGCCCAACATGATGTTTATGTTTCTGTTTGAGTTTGCCATTCTGGCGACCTGCTCATGGCGGACGTCGGCTCGCTACGCACTCTCCCTGGTGGAGCATCGCATTGAAGAGACACAGAAGCACAGGCGTCTGGCTGCGCGGAGGGCCGAGGTTCAGAGGGAGCGGGATACTATCGTGCAGCAACGGCAGGCGGCGGCGGCAGCAGGCGAGGAGGTGTCTGAGGAACCTCTGCCCAACCCAGACGACATCGAAGAGATGGATATCGAGGTGCCAGGATGGTCAGCCAAGGGAGAATTCGTGCTCTGGCTGGACCTCATCAGCGGTAAGAATTGTCGATTTATAATCCAAGTGCAATACTGACGAGACTAGACATGATGAAGCTGGGTATTTACGTGGCTTTCTTCTTTATGCTCCTTGCTTTCTATGGCCTCCCTATCCACATCATGAGGGACTTGTTCATGACCTCAAGGGACTTTATCAAGAGACTGGGAGCTCTGCTGCGATACCGAAAGGCTGTGCAGGAGATGAATCGATATCCCGACGCTACCGAGGAGGACCTGGCAAGAGAGAACACGTGCATTATATGCCGTGAGGACATGCAGCTCTGGGATCCCCAAAATAACCCAGACACGATTGACCGAGTCCGGCCCAAGAAGCTTCCCTGTGGGCATATTCTGCACCTTGGCTGCCTCAAGAGCTGGCTTGAACGCCAACAAGCCTGTCCTATCTGCCGTCGCCCCGTTAGCCTCAACGATAATGCCCGAGCAGCCGAGAACAGAGCAGCCGGACTTCGGATTGAGCTTGGAGCTAGGGGTCCTGCAAACCAGCAAGCCCCAGCAGATGCTGGAAACGCCGCAGCTCAGGGGCAGCAGAACGGGGATGGAGCTGGACCTGAACAGCGTCAAGGGCCGAGAATATTCAACTTTGGCCCCATACGGATAGGATTCGGAGCCAACGGCCAGCAAGTGCGAGAGCTTGCTCAACAGTTCGGTATGCCTCAAGCTGCCTTTAATCAGGGTCTGGCTCCTCCTACACCAGCGGCTGCTACTCCCAACCCTGCTGTCCAGACTGGCCCGGCTACTCCTCAGCCGCTCACCGGAGACAACATTCAGAATATTGGGACTCTGCTGTATCAAGCGGATATGATGATTCAACGCGAGCTGCAGTCACTTCAGGTTGCCCAGCAAGAATTGCAAACCGTCCATCTGCTCCAGGCTGAGCTTCAACGCCTCCGTCAAAGGCACCAGCAGTCTCAAGAGCAATCGCAGGGTGGCCAGTCCCAGTCGGCGCCCTCCTCTGCTCTTCCCACGACGCAACCTCCTCTGGTCCCCCATCACCATCACCACTATCAGATGCCACCTCAAGTGGCCGTGACCCAACCACCCGGTTTCCCCTCATTCCCCACTATCCCTCCACGAAACTCGAGCCCTCTCATGGCCCGGCACGGCGCACCTGCCAATGCCGTGCCTATTCCCGCTGGAAGCACCGACCTCCCAGAGGGTGTTGTCATCCCGCCTGGTTGGTCTCTGTTGCCCCTGCATAGGCTAGATGGGGGCCAGAGCTCGACTCAGCCCTCGCCTCAGGCTGGGTCTCAGGCGACAGTGGCTGATGGTAACAATGTGCCTCAACCTACGCCTACTGCCAGACAGCCGTCCCCCAGTGGAAGTGGAAGTAATGACGCCCAGGCCTCGACTGAGCCCAGCTCATCGGTTTCTGCCCCTGAGACCACCATCTCTCGTTCTTCCCAACCCTCTCAGTTCACTTCTCAGTTTATGCGCGCCGTGGACCCTCCTACTGTAGTTGCACCCAGCCCTCGCATGCCTAACTGGGGAGGATCGGCTCAGCTGTTTGGTGGCAGCGGCGCTCGCCTGGACCAGACCGATTCAGTACCTCGAAACGAGCCACATGTAACTGCAGGCCAAGCTGCCCCTGTTGACTCATCCTCTCAGCTAGCCCACTCGGAGGCAGAGTCTCACCAGCAGATGCAGCAAGACGATTCGTCGGCGCAGTCAAGTGACTCGGACGACTTGCCAGAGACGAAACCCGCCAAAGGAAAGGCTCGAGCTGTGACTGTTGAGGATGTAGATGACGAGGAGGGCATGGCCAGAAGTGAAGAGGGCACCAGCAGCGAGCGGAGGGAGGATTAGACGATGATTGAGCTGAAAAAGTTAGATGCGCTTCCCCCCTACCTCTCTCTCTACATCGGCATACCCACTGCATACATACATACATACTCAGTTGGCTCATTAATGAGCTCAAAACTCACATCTTTTACTCCAAGTAGCGACATGAACCCGGCGTTTTGGGGGAGTTTTTTCGTTCCTTTTTCATATTGATTTTCTTTGCTTGATTGTATGGGGTTTGTTGTGTACACACATGACTAACAGTAGTCAAGATGATGGATGGGTTGTAGAAACGTGGATATTGGTTGTATCAGAGACAAGACATAGCAGAATGAGAAGTGTGATCAGGTCACTCACTCTTTGTACCTGACGGTATTATATACCACGTATCACATATTCTGACTTGACATCATTCATATTGGGCTGGCTGATAATATACTGCAATACTCAAGAATACAAGTTTGTGACTGCTGAATCGAATATTGTACATCTTCCAACGCTGGACATGCGAAAGTAATCCGTACTATACATCAAGTCTCGACATGACCCAGAAACTCCTATGACGATGATGATGATGCCATTGGTCGTCGCAGTGACGGGATGCTGATTGATGAGTAAAAAGGAGATGATGCAGATATGGAAAGTCAGGGGGCAAGACAAACAATGCATCGAAACATACCAAAGCGAATAACAGAAACACACAGCAGAGAGATGCAGGATGCAATGAAGGAAGAAGGCAGGCGAGTCGAGTGAATCCAAAGGCAGCGGCTCAAAGGGAAATATGCTTCCTGCTCTTGATGACTCCTAAAGAGACGTTTCCATAGTGTCGACATTCCGAGACAAAATATACCCTCCCCTCCTCGCTGTTCCTCCACCGTTGACCATGAGCGTCGAAGCAAAGCAGAAGAAAGGAAAAGAAAGGTGACCAAGGTAAGCCAAGAGGGCAATTGACAAAGAAAACCCGTATCCGTGGTACGGTTACCCAAGAATTCCGCCATACCTGTACCTGTGCCTGTACCTATACCTGCTCCCATGTTTGTCCGTTGAAACGGTGCGCATTAATCATTCCATCTCATCTCCGGAGGCGTCCATGTCTTCCAGTCCAAGAGTGTTAGTCGACCCCAAAATCACCTTCTCCTATGTCTCGAGCACATCCAAGTCCTCGTCCTTGGGTGGCAATGGGGTCTCGCGCTCCAAGAACTCCTCTCCCCTCTCCCATGCTGCCCCGGGTCCTGAATAGCTCGGCTCGGGAATCGATGACGGTTTCGAAGTCGTAGTCGTGGCTTCAAGGCCGCTGCTACTACTACTCATCTCCCGCAGGATGCTCGCCGACCTCTCGCCTTTCACCGGCTGGGGGCTGAGCACTCCTGGGGCCGACTGCGCAACATAAGTAGGTGACCTTATATCCTCTGAACCAAAGGGCAATGGGCGTGATGGGATCTCGCGACTCACACCTCCCGCACCGCTCTCTCGCTCCTCGCCCTCGTCCCCACCACCGAGCTTCTTCAGCAACACATCGTGCTGCTTGGCCAACTTCTGAAGCTGTGCCAATGGATCCTGGTGATGCAGCACCAAGTCAGTCAACTCACACAGGCAGTCTGCAGGCCCCCATCGTCTCCCATGCACACATACCCAGTCAGACTGCGACGGCACCCCCTCAGCTTCCGGAAGCTGCCTTGCCCCTCCATGGCCCCCATGTTCCGTGTCATCTCCCGACCAGAATGACTGCCGGTGGATCGGCGCTGGTGTCACCGGCAAACTCGGACGCTCCGCTGCGCTGGGGAAATCAGTGAGCTTCATACCACGAAGCCTCACACCACCCCGGTCATCTCTCCACGGGGCAGCTGATGGGCTCTTGATACGTCCGAGGGAGCCCGAACTCTTGCCACGTCGGTGGCCGCGCAGACCCTCAACATAACGCTCAATCTCTGGGACCTCATCCCAGGCATTGACACGCGTGAATGACGTCCAGGGATCTGATGGAATGATCTGAACGGTTGGCGTGACTGGCGTGGATGGCTCACTCTTTGCTTCGGTCGTGGACGAAGCTACTCCAGCGGATTCAGTAAGGACCTCAGTCGTTGCAGATGGTCCTGTGGAAGATTCTGCCGAAGACTCCACCAAAGGTTCTCCAGAGTATTCTCCAGATGGCTGTCCTGACTGTTGTCCTGGCTGTTGTCCCGAATGTTGTACCGAACGTTGTACCGAATGCTGCCCTGAAGGTTCTCCTGAGGGTTGCCATGAAGGTTGGCCTGGAGGTTGGTGTGAAGGTCCTCCCGTATGCACCACCGAAGGCTGTGGCGCGGGCTCGACGACAGGCTCTGGTACAGGCTCTGGTGCAGGGGGCTCTACAAAGCTTCTTGTCGGGGGTGGTCGGTTGCGCTCCCAGGGGAAAATCTCAGAAGGTGCCTTGGTGGGCGGCGCCGGAGGCTCTTTGGGAACCTCGTACCACATATTCTTTGGTGGACTCGGGTATCGTTCGGGCGGGACGAACGGGGCTGTGTCCTGGGACATCTCATAATGCGTTGATGGGAAGTTCATCGCTTCAGGCTTCGAGTCGGAGGGAGGTGGTTGTCTAATAAGGTCAGCAATTCACTCAGGGGCTGGAGGGCTGCAAACACTATGCCTACCTTTGAGCATCCCAGCTGTGCATCGTAATAGGGGGAGGCTCATTCTTTGGCTCTGTATGTTGGTGCACATGCGGGGCCCCTTCATGGTGGTGATGCTCGGTGCCGTGTTGCTCCGAGTGGTGTTCATGCTGAGCTTGTTCGCCCTGGGGACCAGGAGGTGGAGCTCCACCGTGAGAGCCCTGGTCATGATGCTGTTCATGATGATGGCCGGAATCTTGTGGGTGGTGCTGATGTCCATGATCATGCCCATCATGACGCGGCTGATGCTCAGGATGGTGCTCACCAGAAGAAGAGCCCTGTTGGTCATGGGAATGGTGCTCACCAGCAGGTGGCTGCCCGTGTGTCGGCTCAGGGTGCCATTCGCCCTTGGTAAAGTACTGTACATACTCGGGAGCAGGGGGCCCCTTTTCTGGAGTAGACTCCTAGACAATTATGTCAGATCAAACTCTGCGACTCACGAAATGTCAAGAACCTACTTGGTGCCTATAGTGTCTGTCATAGACAGCCCACCACCGCCCTACCATGTCGTTGAAGGGATCGGCCCCGCGAGGGGCGTCTCGGCCAGTGAACCATGGCTTGTTGGCGCCGATAAAATGCACCATATTTATGCTGGACTGGAAGTGCCGATACGCTGGGACGTATTGGTAGTGGGCAGACGGAGTGACGTTGTAGGTGAAGCTGATGCGGTTGTACTGGTTGCCGAAATGCATGTTGATGAGACCTTGGTCGGCACCATCAAACGAGATACCCCTCTCAGCCATTGCAATCATGGCATAGAAATCACCCATGTTGGGCGTCAAAACCATGACACCCGTGTTGAAGAGATCTGGCCATCCAATGTCGGGGGCGGCAGAAAAAGGGTGCGTGATATCGAAGAGCTCATCGGGAGCTCTGTATGCGACAATGTCGGCGTCGATGTAGACAATCTTTGAGAACTGCGTGAGCTTCCAAAGATTGATCTTGGTAAAGGCTGAATGCAGATCGCCACGATTCATAAGGTACAAGTTGGCTGGGTTGTCATTGCGAATGCGCGGGACGGGAAAGATGTAGTCGTAAACCGCCTAGGGGGTAGTTGGTTAGCACCGGCAAATCTGGAAAACCTAGGGCATTGGGAACTTACCTTTAGCTGGGTAATGGAGTCGGCAGACACAGAGTCGAGCGTGACCAAAACGGCCAGCTTGCGATGGGTTCCAGCATCGCGGAGGGAGTGTGCGAGAACCAGGGCGCCTGTAGGAGGGTCAGCGAGATGTCGAGAGGGCACGGAAGCTAATTGCAAGTAATTGACGGACCAGGGAGGTAGGAATCGCTCAGAAGAAGCTATTTGAGAGTCAGTTTGCCGATATCCAAGTCGGACGAGAGCTCCGAACAGCTCGGAGGGCGCGGATAGGGGACGAACCGTAGCATAGACCTGCTCCCCGCCTGCACCTGAAGCGGCCATTGCGACTGAGTTGACCTTGGCTGTAAGACAAACCTCGGGAGCGATCCGCCCAGGTCAGCTACAGGTTGAATATGCCGGTCAGCAACGCATGGATGGGAACTCGAGAGGAGGAGATGCTGAGAGGGAGTCGGAGGGTGGGAGGTTTGACGGGGTGTCGCGGTTAACGGACGGAGCGCGTCGAGAAGCCGAGGAGTCGTCGTCAGTCAAGGCAGAGGACGTCGGGAGCTTTGACTTGGTAAAAAAAGCTAGCGAATTAACTAGTGCGTTTGAGAATATTGTAAAAATCCCCTCGTATCGACGGGTGGACTCTCGGAAAAGAGAGGAATAAGATTGGAAGCGGGACGTGACGTGATAACAGAGAGGATGGTAGGTAAAGAGAGAGCGAGAGGCAGAGAGAGATGCACCTGGCAATGGTGATGTGATGATCCGATGATGGCCCTGGAGGGGGAACCTGGCTAGGAACCTTGCGCCTGCTACCCGAGCGAGCTCCTGTGGGGCAGAGGCGCAGGGATTGCCGTTTTCTAGTGGAGCAGGCGGCCCCCACCAGCAGGCATGAACGCAAAACCGCTCCCTGCAATTTGGACAAGCTTCAGCGAACTTTTTCTCTCCCTCAGGGACCAGAAACTCTGCTGCAAGCCACGGCTGGCTAGCAAGGGGCGTTCTAGAAGCGCCGACGAGGGGAAAGTCTGAGGGTAGCAGTGCGTCTGTGATAAGAAAAAAAAATGAGCATAACGGATAGACATGTTTTTGGGGTTGCAGTGGATGATATGTTGGTACGTAGGTGCCCCCCTGGCAGGCTCGAGTCCCGGCCGAGATGGGCTTGGACCAGTGGCAGCGGCTCTAGCAAATCGCCACTAATTTCAACGGCTGCATGATGATGGAATTCCTTTCATCTGATGTGCATGCTAATTATCCTGGGCCAGGCGACTTATCCATTTGCAAATTCGCAATTGCTCTTGATGCATTCACATCATACACAGCATGGCGTAGTCCTTGCCCTCGGTCTGAGGCCGTCTCCTGCATTCATCCCAAACTGGTCATGTTCCCCTTGTAAGCCGCTGCAAGTATGCGACGCGCCCTAGCATCAAGCAACAAGGCTTGCCCGGTCTGGATACGCAATCTCAACCATTCCTAGTCGTCTTTCCCTTGATCGATGTTGCAGATTGGATGTTAACACCGCATATACGACCACTGCGCGCTGCAGAGCCCCCTCTTCTCTTCATCCCTTATAAAGACATCCAATCTCCTCTCATATGCCAGTCGAAATGCTGTGACGTCTCTTGCTTGCAGATGTTAACCCTGAGGTCTTTTGCGCCACGCGTGAGATTCTCCTCTCCGAGACATCCATGTTTAATCGGGCCAAGTACATCCGAGAGGAGGTGTCTTTGCCCATGCCAGCCCATCTCACTTCCTTCAGCCAGGGAAGCCTCGTCTTGCTACCCCGGACCCAATATGCCGAGATCTGCAATGCGCCCACATACCCGCATCAAAGATATCTCGACGATGCCTGTTTCATCTACCTATTAGGTCGATCTTTGCGCATCACACGATCTTACTTGCATGGTCCACGTGAGCTTAAGTTGCATCAATGATGGTATCTCTTTCCTGTTTCCTAAAAAATCGGTCCATGATTTACACACTTTGCCTGCTACAGTATCGAGCTGGCTTTGACTGGTTCGAGAGCTGCATCTATCTATTGCTCTCGGCATGTCATCTCCCCATCTTACACTTAGGTTCTAGAGCTGAATCTGCCAATGTGTTCAACTGCATTGTCTCAGCTCTCCTGTCTCTCTTGGGTCATGTCTCAAGCCACCATGACCCCTTTAACCACACATTTCAACACCCAATACGAGCTTGTTAAACTCCTCAACCACTCAAGACGCCCTCATCCCCTGAAAATACATTCCGGAGCTAGAACTACAGATCCTTCTTGAACTTGTGTTCTGGTTTGTGTGTCGTTTCGTAGTCAATGTGGACATACGCTCGCTCAATGTCGGGAAGATCCTCAAGCTTGAACTGCAGCGCCTCGGCCACATCGTGGCTCTCCTGCAGCGTCTGAGTTGGGTCCATGACAATGTCGACCTCGGCGATCAGACGCGGGCCCGAGTGGTATACCCGCACCGTGTCGATGCCCTGGATGGCATCCGAGTGAGTGACACACACGTACGTGATGAGCTGCTGCATCTCGACAGAGCCCGTAACGCCGACGACGAGGAGGAACTCGCCAAAGGCGGTGCCCAACCAGATACCAGAGATGAGCACCGACAGGAGGATGGCGCCCATCGGGTCAATCCACCAGAGGAGCTTGGCACCACCGACGGATGTCAGGATACCGAAGCCATTGATGAGAAGGTCGTTGCGGTGATCCTGCCAGAGAATGTTGATCTGACTGTACTTGTCCTTGAGCGCCCAGCAATAGAGGAAGAGGGCAAACTTGGTGGCGAAAGCGCAGCAGACGGCGACAACAGAGGGTAGGTAGAACTTCTTATCATCCTTCTCTTGAACCAGCTCCTGACAGGCAAACGCAATAATAATGAGAGAGACAGCAATCATGAGGAAGCAAAAGACAATGTTGCCCACAGTCTCGAGACGGGCCTTGCCCGCGGGGAAGCGGCGGGGATCCACGCGGCGAATGGCTCGGGCAGAGAGGATGAGGGTGAGGTTGCTCAGAGGGTCGAAGATGGAGTCGGCCATGGTGGTGAAGAGCGAGAGGGAGCCTGACGAGATGGCGGCGTAGAGCTGGACGGCCGACAGGACAACGTTGGCAGCAAAGGAGCCCCAGACGGCGATGCGGAACTTGAGCTGATCATCGCCATGCTCCTGGCGGGCCTCGTCGCGGTGCTCCTCAACGGACTTGAGCATGCGCTCAATGGCCGCGTTCTGGTTCTTGTAGAAGCCCTGGAGCTTGCGCGCCTTGACTTTGGAGCCCACCTGATCGGGGATGCACTTGCGGCCAGCGGCGCCGTCGCGCTTCCGCGACGTGTTGGCCTTGATCTCGTCCAGGTCCGAATCCGTCTTGTACGCCCGCGAGAGACCGTACGGGTCAGGGTCGAGACAGCTGGGGTGTCGGCGACCAGTGGCGGTGACCTGGCTTTCGACGTCTGTCAAGTGAGAGGGATTCCGGGCAATGGTCTCGTTGTCGTCCGCCGTCACGGGCTCAAAGGCGGTACTGGATGCATGGCGGTTGTTGGAGCTCCGCGAGCTGCTGCGAGCTACATTGAGGGACTGGAGGTGGATGGCGTGTGGGTGGTGGATGACGGTGCTGGAGTTGTCGGGAGACATGATGGGCGATTGCAGTTTTCAATCGACTTGGAAGCTGTGAGGAGGGGGATATGAGAAGCTGTGAGGGCTCGTGAGGAGTCACGCGAGCGAATGGGAGATATCCAAGTGCCGAGGATGGCGGTCAGTGAGGTGACGAGCTTGAGGGGAAGCTGTCCCAGAAGAGAAGACCGACACAATGCGGCTTCTTGATGTGGCAGGAGACCGGAAGGCCGGGTAAGACAACGAGGCTCCTGAAAGTGCAAACACACAAGAAGATAGATGGAAATACAAGAGTCAAGATATTGTGCGAGGATGAACAGGTCCTAAAGAGCGGAGTAGTATTTCTCTCCTCCTCAAAGAGGCCTCTCCTAGCGTTGCGATGAGCCAAAACGATCGTCACCAATAACCAAGATCAGTCACATGGATTTCTTGGCCCTCCCTACCATCCTTACCCCAAAAGGAGAGGCGAGACTGATAGCAAAGCGATTGATAAACACCACAACAAACATACCCGGTCCGGTCTGGCCAACCAGCCATGTCTTCTGGTCCGCCCACGTGGGTTGGGCATGATTGCGAGTAGAGGAAGCGAAGGCAAAGGGACTGGGTGTTTACGTCAATAGCGTCAAGGCCCTCAAAGATCCCACGCCGGGAGATGGTCGCCCAAAGTGTAAAAGGTCGCTTTCGACGGGCGTCTTAACAGAGAACCGCGCAGGTGCACTTGCAGGAGCGATAGTGCTAAGGACGCGGGGTACCTGAGCGAGGGTCGGGCAGGGGTTAGTGAGTCCCCGCCCTGAACGCTTGGGGCGGGGGGTCGTCTCCGAGCGGCGTGGGAGAGGTGGGAGAAATGGCTGATATTACAGTGGAAGAGAAAGGGCAAAGACGACGTTGAATTAGGGAGCGGATGAGGTTCAATTATAGTCCACAACGGCGCCGAGAATGCCTCGAAAAACGGCCGGGGCTGGGCTCCGCGTCCCGTAGCTTCGGGCGTCTCGAAAACGCCCTGGGTTTCGGGCGTCCTCGGAACAAGATACGGGCACCTGGGCCCGCCCCTGACGCAACGGGAAACGCTCATTCACCAGCGGAAACTCCATTTCACAAATCGATAGCGTGAGAAGGGCCCAGCTGCAGCATTTCAATCTATTGGTCTGCTGGTTGCTGCGTTGCCAAGAAACGGCAATAAATCTGGGGTAGTTGCTGGTCTAGCCATCGATAGTCAGATAGGTCAGCTAGCCACAGGGTGATGGGCTGATGTCCATATAAAATCTCACCTCATCGCTCTCTGAAATAAATGAAACTTCTCTGAAAATACACGAAACAGGTGTGACAGCATCAAGTGATGCTTCACTACATCGCTCACATCGTACAGGTACCCGAAACCCCAGAGCCCAATGGCTCTTCTGTATCACAGGCTCCCCACCCTTGGCTCCCATCAAGGTAGCACGAGAACCGTCGCTAGCGTAGCTACACTATAGCTTTGCCTCGATCTTGCCGTTATCCGGGCTCCTCTCTAGGACCCAGTTGACGACATCCTTTGCAAACTCATCCTGACACAGGTCCAGGTGCAGCGCATGATACCCGCCCTTGTACGTTTTGATGACCTTGTCTGCGATGTCCTGGTTCTCCACGTACTTGATGGCAGCATCGTAGCTGCACGCCATGTCGGCATCGCCATGGCCAAGCCATAGCGCCTTCACCTCGCTCCCGAGCTTGACGGATCCCGACTGCAGAGCTGCGGTGCGATCGAGCACTGCCGCCAAGCACTCCAACGTGCCCGTATCGTGGCACAGCGGATCGTCCCGGAACCCCTTGCCTATCTCAGGCCTTCGCGTCAGGTTCTCTGGTGTGACGACATGCTTCAACTGGAAATGCGGGAGAAGTCTGCCCATCAGTCGTCCGGCAGCAATCTTGATTGAACTGGGGACCTCCTCAGGTGCAAACCCGATGAACGGCCCCTCGAGTATCCAGCCGCGCACCTGGCTCACCAGCTCGGCGTACTGCGGATCAGCCGCGAGCGTGATGGCCTCGCCGCCGCCCATGGAGTGGCCGAGGACAAAGACCGGCACTTCCGAGGGCAGCTTGCTCTGCAAGAAAGCGGCGATGTCGGCAGTGACCTGGGACGTCGGGCCGGTGTTGCCCTTGTCAGAGGGCTTCCTGACACTGCGACCCCATCCGCGCTGGTCGAAGCCAAAGACTTGGATGCCGTTGGATGCCAGGACGCGGCAGACGTCGTTGTACCAGCCGATGTGGTCACTGAAGCCATGCAACAAGACGGCCTTGGCCCGGATGGGTCCCTCGGGCTATTCAAGCATCAGCATCTCCTCTCTTGTCTCGACCTTACGTTCATGGCTCTGCTTACCGTCCAGGTCTTTGTGTACAGGCTGGCACCCCCCACCTCAAACGTACCCTCGGTTTCGGTTGACATGGAGCTTGCTTGTCGGGGTAGTTGTAACAAAGCTGACGAAGAAGCGAAATGCAGCAAAAAATACCAGTATCTGATGTATCAGACGATGCCCAAGATTGTTTTTAGCAACAAATGAAGCTGTCCGAGGTGGGAAATCGTGTTGCGCCGAAGCTCAAGGCAGCCTTGAGATTAAACTTGGCCGTTAGGTAAGGGTCATGCCGCTTGTCTTTGATCCATTTGGGTCACATGTGACAGCCGTTGCCGAGAAACTCAACCTGCGATATAGTTATTGGCTTCACCACATGAACGAGGCTTGAATGGCGTCGCGCTAGAATAATACCACTCAAATCTGCTTACTCTCATCATTTCGAGGATGGAATACGGATATACATATGCCTTGCAGCGATATTTGATGCAGGTCAACTCATATACGAATAACTGCTATGGGTCCATTACTGCGTATGTCGGTTAGTTAGTAGGTGAGGCCCCTGGCCAAGAAACACCATATTGAAACTCTGCCTTCTATTCACGCCCGCCTGCCCCCAACCCCTTGATCCATTTTCTCCATTTTTTGGGATTAAATAACAGACCGGACCGACGACGCCAACGAAAGTAGGGTACCTGTCGAGTGGAGTTCTCTCTGCAGCTGCTGGCAGCAGAATCATCTGCCACAGAACCCAGACGTAGATATCGGGATATATAATGTACATGATTCGTCTAAAACCTGTTCTCCCCCCAAGTGGCCCAGAGTTGAGCCTGTGGTATTACATCCTTGCGACGAGAAAGGGTGCTTGCTCTATGCCATGCGCGTCACTTCAGGGACGCTTCTCCTCATCCTTGGATTCCTTCTTCTCCTCCTCTTCAAAGACATCCATATCATCTTCCTCTTCTCGCCTCTCCAGGTCATCCTCGAGCTCCTCTGCCTCGGTGATGTGTGCCCGAGAGGCAGCATTGCCCTTCTCGGGAACCTCACCACCGCTCATCTGCCACTCCATCAGCCTGCTGAACGCGCTCTCCTTGTCCGCCGCGAGCTGATGGTAGCTGCCGATCTCAGCGACCTTGCCTTCGTTGTTGAGAACGATGATCTGGTCAGATCGCTTGATGGTGGAGAGACGGTGAGCAATGGAGATGGTCGTGTTGCGTCCGCGAAGGAGACCGGCCAGAGCCTCGTTGACCAGAGTTTCCGACTCGGCATCCAGAGCAGAAGTAGCTTCATCAAGGATCAAGATATCGGGGTCCTTAAGGAGGGCTCGCGCAATAGCAATGCGCTGCTTCTGACCTCCAGAGAGCTGGGAACCACGGGCACCAACCTGGGTCTCCAGGCCATCGGGCAGATCGCTAATAAAGTTGCAGTTGGCTCGTCGAGCGGCGGAGATGATCTCGAGGCGGCTCGCCCGGGGCTTTCCGTAGGCAATGTTCTCGGCAATGGTACCAGAAAAGAGCACAGGCTCCTGTGAGACCATACCGATCCGTCTTCGCAAAGACTTGATATTCATCTTGGAAATATCCTGACCATTGATGGTGATGGATCCACCAGTAGGGTTATAAAACCGGAGGAGGAGAGAGGCCACTGTTGACTTGCCTCCTCCTGATGGGCCAACAACGCAGACATTGCTGCCAGATGGAATCTCAAAGTTGATCCCGTTGAAGATCTTGACGGCCGGCCGTGTGGGATAAGCAAAAGAGACATCCGTAAACTTGATGGGACCCTGAGCCGACTTGACTCGAACACCAACGGTCTGGTGGATTCCAGGCTTGCGATCCTGGAGTTCGAATAGTCGACTGGCCGCACCAACTCCCTTCATGAGCTCTGAGTAGAAACCCGAGAGACCAAACAGACTGGAGCCTGCGAATGCTGTATACATCATGAATGAGGTCAAATCTCCAATTGACATGGACCCGCTTCGTACAAAGCTGCCTCCCACGACCAGCATGGCCAAGATAGTCATGTTACCGGCCCAGCCAGTCGAAGCAAAGAAAGTGGCGGCGATCAGAGACTCCTTCTTGCCGAGGGCAAAGATCCTTCTGATTTGTCGGTTATACCGGCCGATTTCTTGAACCTCACCAACAAAAGCCTGGCTAGTCTTGACGTTGCCAAGACGCTCCTCAGCAATCTTGGTCAATGTACCCAGGTTCTTCTGAATGGACCTGCTGACATTCCGGATGGCTCGACCGTAGATGAAGGCTCCCACAGCGATAGGGGGAAACATGAGTAGCAAGAGACCAGTGAGCTTGGGGCTCGTCCAGACCATGATAGCAAAACCGGCACCTCCACTGAAAAGGGCTCGAAGACCGTCGCTGAGATTCTGAGTCACCGACTTGCCAACAATGACGGTATCAGAGCTCAGACGAGAGATGAGGTCTCCCACTCGGTTCGCATCGAAGAATTCGGCGTCCTGAACGTATGTACGTCTGTAAAGCTGGGATCGCAGTCTGGCGACAACACGTTCGCCGACAATACGGAGAAGAACCACTCGGCCAAAGTTGGCCATGGCACCCAGAGTCAGAATTGTACCGAGACCAAAGAAGAACTGGTTCATAGTCAACCCGAACATGCGGATATCCTCAGCTTCGCCTTTGGTAGCAAGATCCAAGATTCGACCGACGGAAAAGGGAATAGACATGGTGACGCTAGAGGAGATGACGAGGAAGACAAAGGCAATACCGAGCCATCGAAGCTCTGGGCGCGCAATCTTGATCAGCCGCCAGATTTCGTCCAGGCCGGCTTTGGCATGCACCTTGCCTTCCTTGGACAACTTGGCGGACAGATTGACCTGCGCAGCCCGAGCAGCCTTCTCGCTCTTGGTAAACTCATGCTTCTCGTGCTCCTCCGTCTGTTCTTGCTGAGCTTCTACCTCAACAGACTTCTTGACGCCCTCCTCGGCCTTGGTTTGAATCTCCCGTAGTAGACGAGGCGCCGTAGAGAATTGGCGCAAGGCATCAGTCACCGAACCATTCTGAAGAGGCCGAGTCTGCGCTTGCGTCTGGGAGAGCGGATTGCGGAATTGGGTGTTGAGCGCCGATGATCGGAAGGCGGCGATAGAGAAGGGCGGCAGTGCGGTTTGGTGGGCGGAAGAGGCGTGGAAGAACCTCGCCTGGAGCGGAGAAGCGTCGGACTTGTAGGGAGAAGCTGACCATGAACTCCGCGATGCAGCGAGAGACACTTGTAAGGGTAGCGGGGAGGTCTCGGCGACGCGTGGGAGCAGCACCCGGCGTGCTACTCCCGAAACCATGGTGACGGCGGGGGATTGTTCAGACACCCACTCAGCGGAGCATGTTCAGAGGCCACGCTGTTTGCCAGGGCAAAGGGGCAGAGCAGAGCAGAACAGGACCGAGCTAAGCCGTGAGGAATTCGTATGTTGGAGGGACGTAAGAGTGGAAAAATCAAAGTTGAGGAGGTTGCGATGCCGTCATCGCCGCGGCATTTCTCAGCTTCCGATGTTGCGACGGACGAAGCAAACCTCTGTCTGCTAAGGCTCAAAATTTGAGTGGGCCCCTCTATCGCGCCTGTGGCGTCCCTCGGTCGGAGCTACGCGCTCAATGTTCCCGACCGATCCGACTGACCGAATGAACTCGGTTTCTGCCCGAACGTGAAGGGTATAACTCCGACTGAAGGCGGCATTGACTGGATATTACATGTTTCAATTGTTCCGCTTTCGTCAATGGGTCTTTCAGTCAATGCGTGGATAGAAAATTGGTCCATTATACGGCAAGCACTTTGTGCTTCAACTCAATTTCTGACCCAGGATACCCCACCACAGACTACTTTACAACGGCCATACCTCCATAACCATGAACCACAACGGATCCAATCTTCCTCCATTTCTTGGAAAATAGGAAATTTGTCCTTGTCGGGATATTAAGAATACAGTAAATCTTGCCAAGAAACCCGTGTATTGCCCATTAGTGTCCTCCAACTGAGCTTCAAAAGGAACTTGGAGTCATAACGCTGACTTCCCCTGAACTGATGCTGGATCATGACTTGGACTCCTCCTTGAGCATTTCAGCAACGTCAGCATCAATGCCGTCATCTCCTCCCAAATCCGGAAAGTCGTCACCATCGTCGACCCGACGCCGCTTGTTGGATCCATTAGTTGAGATTGGCAGCGACTGGTAGGATGGCGCTTCATCCTCAGCTGTAGTAGCTGCAGCAGGCGGGTTACCCTCCGGAGTCAATGCCTCAGGGGTAGGCGCGCCGAAGGGTTCCATAGGAGGGGGAGTAAGTGCTTCCATCTCCGGCCTGTCAGGCTCTGGTGGTGTGCCAGAACCCTCTCCCTCTCCTGGAGTGCCGTTGCTGTCCGCCGGACCCAAGGCTCGCATGATGCCCACCTCCACCGCATGTTTCTTCTCCTCAATCTCCGTCTTTCGAGACGTCAACTGGGCCGCGGCAGTCTTGTCTTGTTCCAATGCAGCACGATTGGCACCAAGCAGCTTCTCCAAGCCAGAGATGAGGTCCTCTCGTGCCTTCACACACTCGGCAACTGCACTCTCGGCATTGGCAAGGGTTTTGAGGAGACCATTGAGACGAGCAGCGTAGACAGGGGCCGAAGGAACTGGGGTTGAAGAGTTGGTTTGCTTCTCGTACTCTTGGTCTGCTGACGCGACCGTGGCCTTCAAGGGGATGCTCAGCTTGGTGACAGTCTGATGAGCAGTCACCAGCGGTGCAAACTCGGCTGGAATGGGAGCTGCACCACCACCACCACCACCAAAGGGAGAGCCCCCAAAACTGGATTTGGCTGTACCGCGAGCTTTGTCAAGCTCTACCCCACAGATTAGCACTCACTCTGCTGGGTTGTTTTCGTACAACTGACCTTCGATACGAGCCTCAACAGCGGCCTGGATGGGCGATTCAAAAATTGTCCGGTCCTTCCAAACATCCACCACGCGCTTGAGTTTCGCTTGGAGCTCAGCGGGAGCACCCTTGTACGCGATAGACACAGCTTCCGCGATGATTGGAGCAAAGGCTATGATAAAGTCATCCTTATGTCGGATCTTGGACTGCTGGGCCACCTCTGTTGAATGGTTGTTAGCTGTTGTTGGAAACCTCATAATGACCCATGTCAAACATACCGTTCGCAAGGTAGATCAAGCTTAACCTCTTGGTGCTGGATGAGTCCTTGAGGCGTTGCAACCAGAGCTGGACTGTACGGTCTGCATGCCTCCTACAGACTTGCATTAGTCCATTGTTTCTCATCCAAGCCGTCAAGCAAGCAGACATACCGATGAAACATGATCCATTGGGCAGCAGTGGCAATGCTGTCGTGGGTCTCAGTGAGCGATGAGAGCCGCGCCAGCACAGAATCATCATTGTAAGCCATGTTGACTGCGCTAGTCCTCCTTGCAGCGAGGAACAGAAACGGATGAGGGTGGAGAGAAGCGCAGCCTCAAGCGAATAAAAGAGGTGGCGTAGGGTATCAATTTAAGAGCCAACTTGGAGTCGTTGCTGTGGTACCACTTGAATCGTCTACGACAGCTACTTGCAGGGAGATTGTTCAGAGCTCGCGCCAACCGACTCCCTCACGAAAACAGCACCAGTTGGAACGGGTTGCGCTGCGCTTGACCTGAGAATGTTTGCCGTACGACTGAAAGTGATGCGTGACTGAGTTGTGCGATGAAGTGAAGTTTTCTCTGGTAAAACCAGGAGAGTTTATAGAACAGGAGCTTGGGCAAGTATCCAAATAAACATCCGCTAATGCGAAAATAGCTTCTATATGCATGGTTTCATGTGAGCATATGGTGTTATCGAATATTACAGACCCACCAGCTAAGCTTCTTTTGGAACAAGACCACTCACCGCCCGGCAGATTCCACATCATCAGCTAGGATGGCCTATTTGGCAGGCGGTACCTGAATAGGAGGATCGCAACAACAACAGCAGTGAATCCCTGACGTCGTCGCCTCGCTCGTTACCATCTTACCTTCACCCTCCTGCAACTGCGCACATCTTCTTCGACAAAACAAAACCCTCGCGCATCGATAAAATGGCCGACCGATTCCCATCTCTCGAGGACTTTGATTCGGGGGTGAGTCCATGACGATGGAGTATGAGAGAGCTGGGAGCTAATGTGAAATGATCAAGCGCAAACCGATATCAAGGACCCATCCGCCGATCCCTCGACTGATGACTTCCTCGCCCGCGAGAAGGCTCTTCTCGGAGACGATGCTGACCAGTTCGCGACCAACGATGACGCTGCTGCCTTTGTCGATGCCGAAGGCGATCTCCTCGGTTCCGGCGGCAATGAGCAGTCAACATTCGAGTCTCAGTTCCCTGACTTGACTCAGCCTGATGCGGTGAGTTGCCCCTTCCAAAGAAGCCGTGGATGCAGATGCTGATACGTGTACGGATACAGGGTACTGGACTTGCGCCCGGCGGAACCGCCATCACCGGACCTTCTGTCAGCTACAACTCAGGATACCAGGCTTACGCTGAGGAAGAGGAGGAGCCTGAGGTTATCAAGGAGTGGCGCGAACGACGAGATGCCCAGATTGCGAAGCGTGTCGAACAATTTGCTGCCCAGCGAGAGGAGACGATCAAGGAGGCCCAGCAAAACATCGACGACTTTTATGACAACTATAACAACAAGAAGGAGAAGGGTATCGCCCAGACACGAAAGGAGGCTGAGGAGTTCCTGGCCAACCAGGAGGACACCGTTTCTGGCGGCACCAGCTGGGACCGTATCGCCAAGCTGGTGGATGTCAGCGGCAAGGGTACCAAGGGTGGTGCCTCTGGATCCGGCAAGGAGCGCTTCCGTGAGCTGCTCGTGAGCCTGCGCAAGGACGAGAAGGCGCCTGGCGCCACGGGCTACTAGAGTGAGCTCGCTTGCCTGTCAATCCCCCAATCTTTCAACGGACAGTTGCTGGTCGGTGCAGAGCACTAGACACCATCGTTGATATACGCCGGTTCCCGGCTTTTCCCGTGCTGTATTCTAGAATTTAGGAGTCCAGGTTTAATGGCAATCACGTGTGAATAGATGAACACGGTTCAGAGCACCAGCAGAACACAGTGAAACGATGACAGCTCCGTGGGGATATCATATTGGGTCCATCTCCATCTATTGACACACTCTACTAGTCACATTGACCATCCATCGTCTCGCAAGCTATAGGACAAGTTGACCAAGCTCCATCCTTTAGAAGTAGGAGTTGTAGCCAAGGACCTTGCGGCCGGCACCGTAGACGCTGGCTGCATGTTGGTCAGCACCGGGGTTCCAAACTCCAACGCATGTCTCGGATTCAATGTAGGAAACTCACCGCCGAAGGTACCCCAGAGGAGGATGAGGTAGGGAGTGAGGAAGACGCGGCTGCGGGGGTTCTATCGGCTCGGTCAGCGGGAAGGTCGGCGGGAAACGAGATGATCAATTCGGGTCGTACAATCTTCCACAGACGGGTGTGGTTCTTGTAGGCGTTCTGGTAGAATCGCTGGTGCTGAGGCACCTGGTTCTTAGCGTCGACGAGGCTGCGAGAATGTCAGTGACGGATTCTCGTATGATGTGATGTTCGGTGCTGTCCGGGCTCGGCAATGGCCATTGGGATCGAAGGAGGCGAATCTGGTCACCGCGAGAGTCAGCTAGGGATCAATTGCACGTACCCCATTTTGAAAGAGGTTTATTGAGAGGCGTGGGAGATTCCGATGGTTGGTATCGTGTGGGGTGGTTGAGTGGTGAACGGAGGATGTCGATGTTCGGTAGAAGAAATGAGGCCATAACCTGATTGGAGCCGGAAGCAGAGCATGACTCAGCATAGCTTTCAGCGTTCCCGTTGGTGGGCACGTGCTAGCGCGACCCATGCATCCATTACCGCGAGCGAGGTCACTGATGCGCGAATCAAAAAGTCATGTAGCTCTCCGGGTTGAAGATTTGGATATCCATGCCGAATTCTCGACGTTGCGAACTTCTATGCTTTTGCTGCTACGACCTTTACATGTCCCAATGCGGTGATGTGAATCCAACTGGAGCTGGTTAACCCGACTACCGGCTATGTATCGAATGCTGAAGCGCATTCAACGCTTCCCGGATGCACCGACACCAGCACAAATTTCGTCCGTCTCAAGCCCCCGGTCCTTGAGTATCGCCGTTCGACTCCGATCCCGGTGTCCGGCTCTCGTGCCCCCATTAGCGACACTAAGCTTGCTAAATTGCATCACATGCTCTTCGGCTGCTGAGAATGCAACAACGCAGAGGAAATGGAGGTCGACAACGTCGGGGTCGCTGAGAATACGCCATGAGGATGGAGCATTGGGGTCACGCGAGGCGAGAGTACCTACGCCTTTGGGTATACGGCTTCGTGGGAACGGAAACTTGAGTCTGTCTGCGCACAACACTGTGCTGGACGAGGTTTCTGACTGGGAGCGTCGAATCGTAACAACTCGTCACAGTCATGGGGACAAAGGCGTATGGGAGATGTTCAAGGAGCTCCGAAAGGCCGGAGAGGTGCACGTTATAACTGAACCTCGAGCAGAGTTTCTGCGTGACAATATTTTGAAAGCAGCGTTAACAAACGCAGATCGAATGGAGGAACTCTTCGCATTTGCTCAACAGCTTCGCGACGAATATGACTTCAATTGGCCCGAGCTGTACATGAAGGTGGTTCACTTTTACCTCAGCCAGAGCGACTATGACGCTGCGTCTCGTTGGCACCTGAAGCTGATGCCGGGCTTTCGTCCTGACCTGGATAGCTTCGGTGCTCTCCTGACCGGCTTCGTCATTGATTTCTCTCCTGAGATTCAGAGAACCCTGACGAGGATGTATATCTTCAGTCCATTTCGTGAGCTGTACGACTACGTTGTGCCGGCTCTCTTTGACTCGGGTCAATCCCATCCGGCTCGCGTCTGGAGGAAAAGGTTCATTCTTTTCAACGATCATCCGACGTCGTCAAAGTCGAAACCATTCCTCCACTTTGCTTCACGATACTTTCCCACAATTGGTCTTACTCAAGAGGAGCTGAAACTCCTCGGGCCAGATGGTAGCGATCAAGGCGCCCTGGCAGATTCGACATCCAAGGACTCCAAATCAGACCAACCCAAGGGCATATACAGCGACAAGTTCACAGCTCGATGGTTTGCAAGCTCCTGGACTTCTTCAGAGTTTGCGATCAATCTCATGCATAAGCTTGGCTTGCGGACCATTGGGCCACTCTCTCTGCAGTCTGTTGCCCTTCGAGAAGACGACGCTCGTGGCGTATTAGACCGCCTCACCCAGCTTCAGAAGCTGAGGATTGCCATTGCCCCCAAACTTTACTGCAAAGCCATCGTGTCCTTTGCTCAAGGAGGCAATGATGACTTGCTTAGGGATCTGTTACATTGTGACATTCACCCTGATGAATTCGACGACCCAGAAACACGGCAATTACTGCTTGCGGCCGCCGCTCGACAGCAGGACTGGGGGCGAGAGCGGCTTCTTCAAGAGGTGGAGGCTTTGGAGGTTTTCACGTCTCAGCAAAGATATTCTCATGCCAAACAGCTCAACAATCATCTCCGCGCAATGCTGGACAGGGAGGACCTCCACAAGGTGAGGTTGGTCCTTGATGAGATGGACACATCCCATGTTAGTCTGTGGCAAAAAAACTCGGCCGCGCTGCTACACCGAGTTTTCAAGGATATCTGGTACCACCCAAAGACCAGCAAACAAAAGTTTTACGGGCTCCAGGAAGATCCTCAACTTGACAGGGCCATCAACCTTGCCTTGCGGGTAGCACGCCACGATGTCGCTATCCCTATCAGGTACTGGCAGATGCTCCTTTACAACCTGGGGCGTCTCGGCCGCTTCAGTGAGCTCGAGGAGCTGAGCTATGAGATCTGCGAACTATACAACCCCGAGTATGGAGGCCTGATCCCAGTTCACTGGAGAGACCTGCCCCCTAAACCGGGCGTAATACAAAACAAGGAATCTGAGAAGACGGAGTTGTTGCTAGACCCCTCAGTTGAAGAACCGCAGAAAGGCAAACGAAGCCATTTCCCTGAAGAGTTTTGGAGAGCTGAGATGGGCCTCACAGAGGAAGAGCTCAAAGGCGACAAGTCCGAGCCGGATGAGAGCACTTATGACGGCTGGCAAAAACGGACCAAGAGGGTCAGAAAAGTGTTTCGCATACCGGCCGATCTACCCTTTACACACAGACAGCACCCAGTGCAAAAGATATTTGACAACAGCCTCCAGCGCGCAATCCTGAGATGGGGTTTCGACAAGACGTTGGCTCAGGCGCCGACGACAATGTCCCTCATGAAGGTCAAGCAAGCAGGGGCTCAAGACTTTGACCTGGCGTATGGAGTTCGCCTCTTGGCTCTGCTGCGCGACAGGGGCGTCTTCATTGACAAGCAGATTGTGCGGAGCGCCATCATCAAGCGCATTGCCGTGGCACATTTACCTGGACGAGCGAGAGCCAGGGCGAGGGACAATCGGGAGCTATCACCCGAGAACATGAAGCGTCTCGTGGATGAGGCATGGGGCTCTGAGATTCTTCCTGGAGTTGGTCAGCTATCGAAAGAGATCGAGAACCAGAAGCCCAGGATGTGGAAGAACTATCCCAGGCTCTTCAAGAAGACCTATGATAAAGACGGAGGTGATGACGATGAGGAGATATGAAAGGCTAATTAGCCCACACTCTCGGCCATGAAACGCATAACGAAAGCTGAATCTAGCCATTGTAATATTATTAGACAAAAAAACCGTGACTCCAAGTACATCGGCGACATGACCCTCATGACCTGCTTTACATTGTATTGGTACATCCGTGTAGTAAAAGCTGCCTCCTTGAGCACCCCAGATCGCTATAATAGCAGAGCGTCGGATGGCAGCGGGTATCCCTGACATTGTCAATCACCAGACGCCTTCTAGCCGTGCTTCTTGGGCTTGATCAGCAGCAGAATGAACATGCCAAAGATGATAAGAATTAGGAGAAGGATGATCTTTCGCTTGGTCGTCCTCCGCTGGTAGCCCGACGCGACCTTGAGTTCCGTCTCGGCAGCCTTGACATCGGTGTTCATACGCTCGACGTTGTAGTCGATGCGGTCGAGCATTGTGCCCTGGTCGATGACCATGGTCTGGAGATCGCGGAACAGGTCCGAGAGCTCAATGATGCCCTGAGCGATGTCCTCGATCTCCCGCTCGCGCTGGGCGATGGCGGCATCATTAGAGTGAAGCACCCTTTGTTGAGTAGCTTGCTGGAGGGTAGTTTGAGAGAATGAGCGGTCGGCATCGGATTCTTGGAGTGAGGGATCGAGATACCCCGGCTGGGGAGTGCTGGATCTTTCGCCGACAGGGCTGAGAGCACCGAGGCCACCCATGCCACGAAGCTCTGTGATACAGGGTTAGATAAAAACGAGCCAGAGTGCTGGTGTAACAAACTCTTTAAATATGCGCTTTGCTTCTTTCTGAAGTTGGCACTTGCTTCTTGAACTCTTGCGGCGAGCGAGATTTGGATATTCTTGGCCATCGTTTCCTCGGCCCTTGTAATGGTATTGGAGTGTTGAGACTCGCGCACCATCTGCTCAATCCGTTGGATACAGCGATGGCAATCATGGAAACCCTTGGTGATATCCTGCGTGAGCCTCTCTATCTGTGCCTCCTCCGCCCTCTTGGCGTCCTCATCGTTGAAGCCGGGTAGTACATGCTTCTGATGTAGCTTCTCGAGGTTCTGACCCTTGGTAGCGATATTGGCGAGCAAGTCTGTGATCTCATCGGAAACATCGGCCCAGCGAGGGGGAAGCAGGTCCATCTCAATCACGGCGTCGCCATCGTCTTCGAATGCGCCGGCCGAGAGAAGGCCGCGACGGTCATCGTTCGCATAACTGGTGGTGTATGAATCGGCAAGGGCGCTGCCGGCAGAAGCGCCGGGTCCATATGGTCTCCGCGGGGTGGGATGGTGCGCGTAAGACTGCCGGTAGGAGATGTATCTGATGCCCAGGAGAATCAGCTTCCGCCCTGACAGCGAACAATGATGAGTTGACAATGGGAGCCCTCGTACAGGTTAGTGCGGTCTCGCCACATGGCGGACGCAGACGGGGATAGGAACGACCGTCAGAGTGAGCAAGAATGCGAAATTGGATCGGGCAGAGCGAGTTGCCAAGGGAGCGTCATGGGACGGTCAATGAAGGCGTCGTTGTCGTCATGAGCGAGGATCGCGAACCGAGTCGAATGCGGGTTGAGGCTGGTGGTATCTGTAGCTGGCTTTGGCTGGGAGCTGGACTGGAGCATTACGACACAGCATGGAGTCCCATTCGACAGGGGTTTCCGAGGAGTGTCCCTTCCGTTCTGGGAGATGAGGTACGTACCGACCGACTGTCGCCTGGGCGGCTCACCTCAGACGGGAGCTTCCATGCAGTGACAGCTGAGGGAACTGCTGAAACGGAAACGAGAGGGAGCCGCACAGTGTTAGCAACCTGGAGGCTCCGCACACGCCATCCCCTTCGGCAGTCCCCGCCGCTACGGCGCCTCATGTGCCCCTTTCGCAGAGCTCCGGCCACTGAACAGGCTCTCTGGAAGCCCCCTCGACGCCCCTGGAGCACCTCCACCAGAGCCTCCGGGCCGTGCAAAATACAGTGCATTCTCTTTCCCCTCTCCAGCCGTCCTGTACTTTTTTTGCCTTAGGTACCTATTATTTCCCCCTGACCTTGGACACTCCCCACGAAAGCTCCAAACCCGTGAAGCGAAAAGGTCCGACTTTCTTGGCTCGACAACCCCGCGACCTCAGAACTTGTCCAAGTCATCCTCCTTCTCGTGCGATCGACACCCACACTTTTACTATCACGTCTTTTGTTATCACCTACGACCAACATGGTGAGTTGCGCTACCCATTCCGCCTGGCTGCGCGACGTAGTCGCCATCCATTGTTGTTTACCGCCTTGTCCCCTCTCCCCTTACTGCCGATGGGCATTGACCCCGCGGCGACTTGATGAGAGGGGCTCACGCTGATGGTTTTGTTGCCATGTTTTCAAGACCAGAGACTGACGCAAGTTGTCGTTGTAGGCCGACTCCCTCACCGAAGAGCAGGTCTCTGAGTTCAAGGAGGCCTTCTCCCTGTTCGTAAGTTACTCTCGCTCTCTGTCGCTCCTCTGGGCGGCCATCTTCTGGCGAGGCTGTCGCTAACCTCTTGCGTAGGACAAGGATGGCGATGGTGAGTGATTCTCCCTCCTGCTCGCAAAGCCCCTCGTCGGTCTCAGCCCGATTCTTTTTCCGAATTACATGATGCATCGAACCTCTATGCGCATACTGCTCTTCAGTCGATGCGAATCGTTTCGAGACGGTAAACTAAACGTTTCGCTCTAGGCCAGATCACCACCAAGGAGCTGGGCACCGTCATGCGCTCCCTCGGCCAGAACCCCTCCGAGTCTGAGCTTCAGGACATGATCAACGAGGTCGACGCCGACAACAACGGCACCATCGACTTCCCTGGTGCGTAGAACTTGACAAGCCTGGGCCGACAAAACAAGACTGACGCTAGTGTCAAGAGTTCCTTACCATGATGGCGCGCAAGATGAAGGACACCGACTCTGAGGAGGAGATCCGCGAGGCTTTCAAGGTTGGTGTGATCATGCTTCGCTGAAGCCTTGACGTGCTAACTCACCGCCAGGTCTTCGACCGTGATAACAACGGCTTCATTTCTGCTGCTGAGCTCCGACACGTTATGACCTCTATCGGCGAGAAGCTTACCGACGACGAGGTTGACGAGATGATCCGGGAGGCTGACCAGGACGGTGATGGCCGAATCGACTGTGAGTCTCTTCCGTCACTGCTGACGACAAGTTGCCAGCGGAGCTTCCCAATACTGACCACGACTATAGACAACGAGTTTGTCCAGCTCATGATGCAAAAATAAACGACCTGCTTGATACCTGAACAACCGAATCCCTAGGCATGCCATTTGCATGCCGACGCTGGCAGCGAGTGCGCATGGTCCTAGGGAGCACGGGTACTCTTCTTTATTTAATAGCAAAACTGCAAGCGATTCGGAGGACATCTTCGATAGTTGGGCCAAAGTTGTGAGGAGTGACTAGCTTTCCGTGTTTACTCATGTCTCCACGGCTGTTGTTGTCCCATGGTTTTTTATCTACATGGCTCATGAATCATGACAACAGAGCAATTTTTCCACCTGGTCTTTGATCTTGATTCTTGGTGTGATTGTGTGTGTGTTGCCAGGTTGAAATTGTGACACGCTGACGGCTGACATGTGCAGCCAGCCTCATGTTGCAAGACTGTTGAGGCACTCTGGTGAGGGGCGGCGAGCGGTCAGAAAGGCCCTTTTCAGCATGCACTGAGGAGGATGTCTCTCAGCCCTACAGCCCAGCCCACCCAGGCCTTCTCCGATAAGGGGCTCGGCAAATTGCCCGTATCGTCTGGGCCTAGACTTGAGTGCTTATCTTGATGTGCAATACGTCTCGACAACATCCTACGTGGCATTGAATGGCCAGTCACAGGGCGCTGTGTTGATGCTCCTGTTCAGGGGGCCAGATGAGCCCTTTGTTGAGAGGAATCTGGGGCGTCTAGTGGATGGCAGCTCGCAGCGCTCCTTGCTCAAGGGATTTGGCTAGACTCGGAGCAGGTAGCCGGGTCAGCTTACGAGGGACGCTATGCCCACACATGCTCCATGGATGCGAGTCCATGGTGCAAGGGAGGAGCTAGGATTGACCCCACAAGTACGAGTTGATCTCGTGAAGCAGGCTGTAATTACAAGGTATGTGATGGCGTCGGTCAAAGTTGAAGTTGAAGTGATTGCCACTCCAGCTGGTTGGAGGTTGACAACGCAAGCTGAGAGGGAAGAGAAGAAGCATACAGAAGTAGTAGCGTCTTCTAGCTGACAACCTGTCCTCCAAACCTGTCCTACACTGCGGCATGGGTGTCAATATTAGGATGGACGCCAAGCAAGGGCAGCATGAGCGAGCATTGATGAATGGCCCTGTCGTATTTCGAAGGCGGTGCATTCCATTGCACGTGTTAGACAGCTCGTCGCAATTTGTGTTCAATAGCCACCAGCCACAGACACTGGCACATCAGACATGGCTGGCGTTGGGCGAGAACAGGCCCGGCCTGCGCTGCGCTGCGAGGAGAAGAGGGATGCCTGGGCTGCCCTTCCCTTCCCTTTATACGAGCTCCGGCAGGAAAAGCCGCGAGGTTCAGCCGCTACCAACTTAAGCTGCCTAGGCTCGGTTCAAGTTAGATGAGGCTGATTCTGATTCCCGTCCCTTTGCTCCTAGTCGAGACAGACACATCGCGAAAAGCCAAAACTTTTCTGACAGCTGCAACGTCCCCGTACCCGTCCCCGCGCCTCGTCTTCTTCAGCCTTTTCCCGTCTTGGGCCTGCCATGTGAGGTCCTGAATTGCGCCTCCCTCTCTCTTGTTGACCCTGCGTCGCCTCTCGGGGGTTTGCCCGTGTAATTACTACAAAATGGTCGGCCCTCTGCGTCGTGGGCGCCTCTGGCTTGGTGTCGCGTGCGTCTGGATCCTGTGCTTTTGGTACCTGTCAAACTCGGGCTCCTTTACTCTATTCGGCGATGAAGATCCCCTCGAGGGCAAAGGTCCCAATGCCTGGACGCGACGGCCTGCAAAGTATCCCATCGCGACCGATAAGTTGGCCACATTACCCAAGGGCGACGCCAATGTCAAGATCCCCCAGATCCAAGCTGTCCCGCCCACCGAGAACGCCGTCGCCAAGGAGCTTCGACTGACCCGTCTGGCCGCTGTCAAGAAGAGCTTTGAGCACAGCTGGAGTGGCTACTCAAACTACGCGTGGATGCACGATGAAGTGACCCCTCTGACCGGCAAGTCAAAGGACCCTTTTGGTGGATGGGCTGCTACTCTGGTCGACGCTCTCGACACGCTATGGATCATGGACATGAAGGATGAGTTCACAAAGGCTGTCGCCGCAGCAGACGGAATTGACTTTACAAAGAGTTCGATGAATACCATCAACATCTTTGAGACTACTATTCGTTACCTGGGAGGTTTTCTCTCAGCTTATGAGCTCAGCGGCAGGACTCATGCCACTCTCTTGAAGAAGGCTATCGAGGTTGGCAACCTGATTATGTGCGCCTTTGATACTCCCAACCACATGCCCGTCACTCGATGGGAGTGGAAGAAGTAAGTTGCCCCTACTCATGGAGTTTGTTCATCTTCTCACACCCGATTTAGGGCTGCATATGGACAGCAGCAGTCAGCATCACGGGAAGCTCTCGTTTCGGAGCTTGGCTCTCTGAGCCTGGAACTCACCAAACTTTCTCAGCTCACCAACGACATGAGATATTACGATGCGGTGAAGCGAATTGGTGATCAGTTTGAGTCTACGCAGCTCAACACTCGTCTTCCCGGCATGTGGCCCGTCGTCATTGACGCTTACACGCCTGCCTTCCATGCGGGCACCGACTTCACCCTGGGAGGCATGTCAGACTCACTGTACGAGTATTTGCCCAAGCAGTATCTCCTCCTCAATGGCCAAGTTGACCAGCCGCGGCGACTATATGAGAGCTTCATTCCCGTCGCTATTAAGCATTTGTTCAGGAGGGCACTGACGCCTTGGGAGAAGCCTATCATCATCTCGGGTGACTACCAGGTTACAGATCTGCCTGGTGAACAGCCCAAGTATAGCTCAGTCCCCCGAGGCCAGCACCTGACCTGCTTTGCTGGAGGCATGGTGGCAATGGCTAGTCGCATCTTTAACCGTCCAGCCGATCTCGAGATTGCCACACAGCTCACTGAAGGCTGCGTCTGGTCTTACCATGCTACGCAGACTGGACTTGGCCCAGAAATCTTCCACTTTATCCCATGCGGGAATGCCGATACACCAGCGACCAACGACTGCGTCTGGAGTGAGGAGCGATGGCTCAAGGCGGTCGAGGAGCAACATGCCTCTGAATTCAACCCCCCACCGATGAGAGCATCAGAGTGGAAGAAGCCTACCGTCGAGGATATCGTCAAGAAGCACAACATCCCCAAGGGAATGACGGGGGTGACTGACGGGCGATACATCCTCAGACCGGAGGCGATCGAGTCCATCTTCATCATGTACCGAATTACCGGTGACTCGAGCTGGATGGACAAGGCGTGGACCATGTTCGAGACGATTGAGAAGGTCACGCGAACAGACATTGCGGCGTCGGCGGTGGACGATGTGACCAAGACAGAACCGGTCAAGATGGACAGCATGGAGAGTTTCTGGCTGGCCGAGACGCTCAAGTATTTCTACCTCATCTTTAGCGAGTTCGACGTAATCAGCCTGGACAAGTGGGTGCTGAACACGGAAGCGCACCCGCTGAGCCGCCCAGATGTACAGTAGGCAGTGAGGAGACATGAATATCAGGAGGAGGAACATGCATGGAGATGGATAATGAGAGGCATTGGGTTTGAGGGAAGATGGAAACGGCCGAGATCCTATAACAGTAGGCTTGGCGTGTAATTTAGTCTTTCTTAGTCTTGTCGAAATTATGCGGTCATGAGCCATGGCATTGATTCTATCTGAGCCCTTCTACTTGACCCTATGGCCCATTAGAGATGAGCATTTAATCCATCAATCCGTCTTGATACCTTCATTAAGCTCATGGCGGATGACTAACAGAGGTACGTCGCCAAGGGGTTCAGGCTCGGGGGCAGTGGAGCCCGTGCCCGTGCCCCACGTTGAAAGGTGTCCGCCGCCGCAACGCAAGCAGAAGCACAGCACAGCACAGCAGCACACACCGTCACTGACCCGTGACGGCGCAACCTACCTTGCCCTCTTTTTAAACAGCTGCCTTGAGCCAACAGCAAGGCTGCAAATAACTGCCTCGTCCGCCATCCTCTTGTCGTCCTGCTCAAGGCTTCATCTGGATATTTGCTCCCTGCTGGACCTGATTGAGCTTTTGGCCACCTCCGCTACTTCTCGATCCGCTCTCTCGACCCCTGGATAAGCATCGACAAGACGGCCCAACCGCTGGGTCGTTCTCCTCAAGATGAGTTCCCGTACGGCGCCAACGTCCCTGCTCTACGAGCCATCCCCCCGCGACTTGACCGGACAAGGACTTACTTTGTGTTTCTACCTGGCGCAGTGAAACAGTTCATTCGAAACGTGCGTGCGGCCAAGACGATTGCCGACGAGCGAGCTGTCATCCAGAAGGAGAGCGCTGCAATCCGCGCCAGCTTCAGAGAGGAGAGCCATGACCATAACATTCGGTGGGTGCTGTGTGCGGCCTGGAGGACTGCCGGCTAGCAATGCTATCCTGGAGCGTTGTAGTGCTGACTCTGGGATAGTCGGAACAATGTCGCAAAGCTGCTCTACCTCTTCACCCTCGGAGAGCGAACCCACTTTGGACAGATCGAATGCCTGAAGCTCCTGGCCTCGCCTCGATTCGCCGATAAGCGCCTAGGACACCTCGCTACTAGTTTGCTGTTGGATGAGAACCAGGAGGTTCTGACGCTTGTCACCAACTCACTCAAGAAGTAGGCCCATGCCGTAACCCCTGATGTAGCCAACTGGCTGCTAACCTCTGGCCCAGCGACCTCGGACACTCCAATCAATATGTCGTCGGCCTCGCGCTCTGCACGCTGGGAAACATTGCGTCGATCGAGATGTCGAGAGATCTCTTCCCCGAAATCGAAAACCTCATTTCCACCTCCAACCCATACATTCGAAGAAAGGCTGCCCTCTGCGCCATGAGGATATGTCGCAAGGTGCCGGATCTGCAGGAGCACTTCCTCGAGAAGGCGACACAGCTTCTGGCTGATAGGAACCACGGTGTCCTGCTCTGTGGACTGACCCTGGTGACCAGTCTTTGCGAGGCGGATGAGGAGGAGGGCGGAGAGGAGGGGATCGTTGAGAAGTTCAGATCCTTTGTGCCTGGACTCGTCAGGACTCTCAAGGGCCTTGCGACTTCAGGCTACGCACCCGAGCATGATGTTACTGGCATTACGGATCCCTTCCTACAGGTCAAGATTCTACACCTCCTGAGGGTTCTGGCTGTGGGCGACGCCGAGACCAGCGAGCAGATCAACGATATCCTAGCACAGGTCGCCACCAACACGGAATCATCCAAGAACGTTGGCAACTCGATTCTCTACGAAGCGGTCCGAACCATCCTCGACATCGAGGCCGACTCTGGTCTGAGGGTACTGGGTGTCAACATCCTGGGCAAGTTCCTTACCAACCGCGATAACAACATCCGATACGTGGCCCTCAACACCCTGATCAAGGTAGTCGCCATCGAGCCCAATGCCGTGCAGAGGCACCGAAATACGATCCTGGAATGTTTGAGAGATCCTGATATCAGCATTCGACGCCGAGCCTTGGATCTGAGCTTCACCTTGATCAACGAGACCAATGTCCGAGTCCTAATCCGGGAGCTATTGGCCTTCCTTGAGGTTGCCGATAATGAGTTTAAGCCGACCATGACCAGCCAGATTGGCATTGCTGCTGACAAGTTTGCGCCCAACAAGCGATGGCACTTTGACACAATGCTTCGTGTCTTGTCGCTGGCCGGCAACTACGTCAAGGAGCAGATCCTGTCGTCGTTTGTCCGCCTGGTCGCCACTACCCCTGAGCTCCAGACTTATGCGGTGCAAAAACTGTACATCAACCTCAAGAAGGACATTACCCAGGAGAGTCTGACACAGGCTGGCGCCTGGTGCATCGGCGAGTACGCGGATGCCCTCCTCAAGGGTGGACAGTATGAGGAGGAGGAGCTTGTTCAGGAGGTCAAGGAGCACGAGGTTGTCGACCTGTTCTCCCTGATCCTCAACAGCGCCTATGCCACGCAGGTCTCTACCGAGTACATTGTGACGGCACTCATGAAGTTGACGACCCGGTTCTCTGATGCCGCTCAGATTGAGAAGATTCGACGACTTCTGCAATACCACCAGACAAGTCTTGATGTTGAGATCCAGCAGCGAGTGGTTGAGTATAACAACCTCTTCAGCTTTGACCAGATCCGACGGGGTGTTCTCGAGAAGATGCCCATTCCCCAGATCAAGGAGGAGTCGCGAGTCCTTGGACCTGCGCCCACAAAGAAGAAGGCTGCCAACCGGAAATCACGAGTCATTAAGCCGACGGAACAGGATCTCCTTGATATCATGGACGCGCCAGCTGCCACGCCGTCCAACGCCCCCTCGACGACCAACACTGATCTGCTGGCTGACATTCTTGGCGGCACCACCTCCCCTCCTCCAAGCTCAACCTCACCACCTCCTCAGCAATCCAATGTTTCATCTATCATGGATCTATTTGGCTCTGCTCCTGGATCTTCTACGGCGTCTCCCGCCCCCCCTGCATCATCAAGCTTTGACCTCATGTCTGCTGCTTCCTCCTCGACCCCTCAGCCCCAGGCCCCGGCAGCGCCTGCTGGCATCCCCTGCTACGACAACAACGATCTCAACGTGACGTTCCAGATTCAGCGCAACGCCGAAGGCCTCATCCAGGCCACTGCCAAGTTCCGCAACACATCGGGCGCGGCTGGCCTGTCCAACGTGTCGCTGCAGGCTGCCGTTCCTAAGTCCCAGAAGCTTCAGCTTCTGAGCATCTCTTCCTCGGACATTGGACCTGGAGCTGAAGCCACCCAGATGATGAGGGTGTCTGGAAGCAAGGGGGTAAGTTCTATACAGTTCCTATACTGTGGTTTGAATATGCTAACAGTCTTTGTAGCCTCTGCGACTCCGTCTGAGGATCGGATATACACACCCTGCTGCTGGACAGGTCATGGAGCAGGTTAACTGGACAGAGCCTGCTTAGAATCTAAGCATGGAGCAGTCTGTGTATATGAGTTGACGGGCACTGGATGTCGACAAGGTAATGTGGCTCGGGGGGCCATGACTTATAGGA
Organism: Fusarium solani; assembly: GCF_023522795.1. NCBI lineage: Eukaryota > Fungi > Ascomycota > Sordariomycetes > Hypocreales > Nectriaceae > Fusarium > Fusarium solani. The sequence goes on along the minus strand of NW_027072147.1, from coordinate 1,762,140 downwards.
GCTGGAGCTTTGGGGGGAGATAGAATCCTAAAACGGACGGTAAAGCATCAATTCTTGTTCATTGCAAGAAAATTTCAATAATTAAACTCGTTTGAAATGTCGAGCACTGTTGATATTAAAACACTAGCGTCTTTGGTGTTTCTTGCCTTACTCAGCTTGACGATCGATTGACTTTAGAGTCTGGCTTGTGAACCCCCACAGGGAGTGACACAAGACTACATGCAGACCAACCATTGTTGGTTGAACAGCCATCACTTGAGACAACCTCTACTTATGCCATTTAAGATACTGCTGTCGTATAGACGAGTGCTTTCTTTGTATCAAAGTTCAACCATTTGCCCAGCCAAGTCCTTCGTGGTAGCCATGTCGACCAACCGGACTACTCACCTCGAGCGAACGGCCCAAGAGCCTCGCGATGAGGTTGGTATGCCCGCCCCAATGGAGATTGAATGCTTACACGTGGTTGGCAGAGCCTTCTGCGTGTGAAGCTCAGCAAGATAGAGCAGGCCAATGAGAGGATCCGGTCGTTCCGTCTGCTGCTCCCTCGACCGGTCAAGGTACGTCAAAGTCAAGCATTAGACACCTATGAAGAACCTCGTTGATGGTGTGCAGTTCTCTGCCGGCCAATGGCTCGACACATACGTCCCCGGCCTCGACAAGCCAGGCGGCTTCACCATCACGTCCCGGCCATCAGACGCCTCCTCCGCAGACGAGCCGTACTTTGACCTCGCCGTGCAGGCGTCCCCCGAGAACCCGCCCGCCGCATGGCTGTGGCAGCCGCCATCTGAAATCCTAGGCTCGACGCTCCGGGTGAGAGTTGGGGGGAGCTTTGTCTTTCCACCGCAGGATGTGCCGATGGGTGGGATACGTCGTGTGGTGTTTGCTGCCGGGGGTGTTGGCATTAACCCGCTTGTTAGCATGATAGGACATATCGCTGATGGAGGATATGATGTTGATGTGAGGGTTCTGTATGCTAGTAAGGTGCCTAAAGGAGGACTCAAGGAAGTTATCTTCTTGGAGAGGATTGCGGGTTGGTATGCTCAAGGAAAGCTTAGGGGCGAGTTGAAGGTCTTTGCAACGGGAGGAGTGACCGAGGGGGCGAGCAGCACTGGGTTTGAGGTGTTGACAAGACGGTTTGGTGTTGAAGATATTAGACAGGCGGTGGGAGACAGAACGGATGAGGGACTGGTGTATGTGTGTGGACCTCAGGGAATGACGGATGAGCTTGTTGAAGGCCTCACAGGAGAGGGAGGACTTGAAAAGAGACGAGTCCTGGTTGAGAAATGGTGGTAGAGTTGAGATCCCAAAGAAGATAAAGTCGTTTACATCGTGTAAAGGGTAACTCGAAATATCAAGATGGAAGCTATCCGTCAAAGGCAACATCTTAAACACCAAGAGAAGCCAAGTCAAGACAAGACAAGACAAGACAGAGAGAGACGAGACAATCTGCCCAGACTATGGCTGCTGATTTTATTGCGCCGTGGTATCGTATCAAAACCAATCTATTCACCAATATGCATGCATGCACCACCCCAGCCCAAGTCCACCCAAGCCCAACTCAATGCATCCGTATAGTTGACCCAAAGCCCCCATTTCCTCGCCCCCCGTCCTCCTAGGAGAAGAGATCCTCGGCCTTCTGCCGCTGCCTGGACCTTCCACCGCCAAACAGCTCCTTGCCCGCGTTGCTCCCGCCCAGCTTGGAGGGGAACAGCTCTCGAGCGTTAGCCCCCGCGGCTCCCTTGATGGAGAAGCCCTCGCCGCCGCCTTGCTGGTTCGCCATGCCGCGTATATTAAACGCGCTGCTGCCGCTGGGCTTTGTGGTCGGTACTGAAACGATCTTGGGGCGGTCCTCTTCTCTCAGGCCTGCCGATCCTATGGCTGCCTCGAGGTGGTCCAGGTTGCCTCCGCCAAACTGTTTAATAGACGATTTGACCGGGAACAGCTCCTTGGCGCTGTTGTCTGCTGATCTGCGATCCTTGAGCGCGCGCGCCCTGTGTCTGTTGCCGGAAGAACTGGCTCGCTCGCCCATGAGGTCATCACCATCACCATCGCGAGCCGGCGATGCAGACCGATCTCGCTGTGACCTCCGGCCGGAAAAGAGCTCCTTTCCTCGGTTCTCGCGGGCGTATGAGCGCGGTCGTTCATCTATCAGGTCCGAATCGCGCCTTCTCCGTTCCGGACGGGGCGCGTCGTCGTACATGCTGGCTTCATAAGTCTCTACCTCGTCGTCCGAGTTACGTCGCTGTCTGCCGCCACCGTTCCTGTGATAATCACCATCGCGATCTCTGTACCTGGAGCGGTTCTCCTGGTTGCGTCTGCGCCGCTCTTCGGGGTCGTGCTCCGGGTGGAGGAGGTAGTATCGACTTCGGAGGGCGGCGCCGGCCTGCTTCCTGTCGCTCGCGACGGCGAAGCGGACTTGGAGAGAAATCTCTGGCTTGCCCTCAAAGGGCTTCGCGGGGAGGGATTCGCCGATGGCTAGGGCGGTCGCGTCGGCCACGGGGACGGAGCTCAGCGCGACAATGGCGTCGCGCGCCGTGGGTTCGGAGGGGAAGAGGAGGTTGGCGGACGAGTCGTCGATCCATTCGACCCTGTCGACGTCGCCGAAATGGGCCTTGATATAGGCCTTGATGTCCGAGGTGTGCAGGGTATCGACGCCCTGGATGTGGATCTTGTTGGGGATCAGGGTCTTGGAGTCGTCGGTTGTAGCGGGCTCATCGTCGGCGACCTCACCAGGCTCTTCTGGCTCGTCGGGCTGCTGATTATGGGAGTCAATTCCAGTTGTCGCGGAGAGAGGAAGAGCGGTTCGGTCTTACCAGGATGTCATCGCGACCGAGATCGGCAACAAGCGCGTCGGGGGCCGTGTCGACGGCGTCGTCCATCTCGATATCAAGATCCATGGTGGTGAGGCTGTGTGTGGATGTAGAGAGCACGGAAGAGGAGCGAGTTGCGAGTTGTGGTTGAGGAGAGGAGAGATGAACAAGTTAGAAGAGCATTGATGAGTTTCGCTATGCCGTGATTAACTGTCGAGAGCAAATCTATTACACAGGCTGTGATTCAAGATGGAAGAAGGATGTGGAAAAGGCCAAGGTTGAGGCTGATGTCCCGTTTGGAGGTTGTCCCAAATGGGCCGATCGGAGTAAGAGCCCGGCTTCTCCGCCGCTAAGCTTCCAGGCGCCCTCCGCGCTGTAGGTACCCGCTGAGCCGCTACAACTTGGGACGTCCAAACCGCTGATGCTCTAGCATCGCAAACAGACACTTCCCATTTGATCCAATGCCATGCCGTTGACGATCAAAAGATGGGATGAAAGAACCGGTTCTTGGCTTTTCAAAGATCGCCTCAACACCCTGGTCAAAGTTTGGAGAGTGCAGACTGCCTTGTGACGATGCCCTCACAGGGATGCCACGTTGATCTCAGCCTCATCGTCTCTGGCTGCATGAAACAACGACAAGGCTACCTCCCATCTTACAAGGTTATAAGACTTTGAACGGTTGAATTGCAGTTTGACATGATGGGTTATTGCATATGATGACTCGTCAGTAAACAAACCGGGCGTGATCTTGAACCAGCAAATAACAAGTGTGAAGAGTCGCCATGTCTCTTCACGGCCAGATATCACCCCCTTGATGATGAGCATTGGATACATATCTGCAGTCCCACGTGACGACAAAGATTATCTAGGGGGCCTCAGATGTTCAGGACCTATCTGACATGAACGACACGCCGCGGTGTCTGGATATATTGGCATAGCCCTAATGCAAACAAACAAACATAGTGCACGCAGGTAATGTTTACGCCCGACGTCATGGCCGAGAGCAACTTCATGCCGGCAGATCCAATACAAACGATCATAAGGCGGTCTGGGACATCAACGAAACGGGATGTCCCATCCGGCTCTCCGGAACCGAGATAAGCAACACGGCAGTTTGATTAGAGTTCTTGGGTACAAAGAGACCCTGTCCAGCCTGTATACGCGACTGAAGCCATGACCGCCTCTGTTTGAGGCTCACCGACCCCCACCACCGTGATAGGGCCCGTTTGACGGGCGGGCGGCATGGGAAAATCTCACCTTGGCCCTCATGCCGCCTCAGAAAAAAAGATCTAATCGGCCCAATGAGGCCCATTCCTGCGGTGCAGGGGTTCTATCTGACACCAGTGGCTGAGTGGAAGCGATACCACCCGGGGGCGGTATGGCGTTATCTATTGTCAAAGCATCTCAGCCAAGCTGTGTTGTTGTCACTGTGGTGAGAGGAAACAAAGGAGACCAATATCATCCCAACACATGTCTTGGACCAGGGCAGATACACCGTCATCTCTCGTGTCATCGCCCGCGAGGCTCTGCTTGTGAAACATGAAACCCCTCGTGGCAAAATCGTTATCGTATCGTAGGTAGCAAGTAAAGGCTCAAACATGAGGAATCCTCTTCTTCCTATGTGTACATGTACAAGTATCGGGATGGATATTCCAACCTCTTTTCGTCTATGCTTCTAACCAAATCCAAATCCAAACCCAAAAACCAAATCCCTTTATTCCGAAGCCATACCATCCCGAAAAAGAGCGAGCCTTTCTTTTCTTTCAAAAGACGGGCCAGTGCAGTGCCCGAGGTATCTCAATAGTAGTTTCCCAAAAGTGTCTGAACGCCCCAATTATATGCCCAGTGCAGAGAAAACCAGTCGCTTTCATAATCCCTTGGTGTCCCTTTTCTAATGCCCGTGAGTGAAATCGCAAAATGGTGTTTAGTTGTTGGTGCCGTGCTCTCGTCCCGATCCCTCCTCATCCTATCGCGCAGTCTCGACTCCGCGTCGCATCTCTAGTCGGGACGACTTGCACGTCCGTGGCAGTTTCGTGAGGGGTCCTTCTGTGTCGTCCAGGCTTGACGAGCATGATACTTCAGACATGCTGCGCTTCAGCCCTTTGAAGGCTCCAACGATGTTGCCGGCAGGGGGTGACTCATCACCGCCCTCGTCACCATAGTGATCTCTGGATGATGGGTCTTGGTCGTCCTTCTGGTCGAGCACGACGTCGTGCTCCCATGCAGATTCAAGCCCCTCGAGGTAGATGGGCGATCGCTTCAGGAAGTTCCACGACAGCGTGTCGTGCTCCATGGCAATGTACAACGAGTCCATCTTGCCACTTACGTCGAGGACGGCACAGTGCTGTCGAAGGAAGGCCCTGTCGTATTGACCGTGGATGGAAGAGGGTTCCAGTTGTCGAAGCATGGGCAAGCCTTGAAGACGCTCGGCATCGCACAGCTTTGCTTGCAGAGGCATCCACGGCCGGCCTTTGAGCAGAGATTGAAAGGCCCGCGAAACGGCGGTTGTGAAGGCGTGGGCATCGTCACCTTCCACTGCGATCATTCGGTGCAAGCCACGGGAGAGACATCTCTTATATGAGGTGGTGTCCTTTTCAAATGGAAATGGTTGTTCTCTGGAGGGCATCAGGGAGACATGGATGGTCCACGGTCTCAGGGGTCCAATAGCTGGGGATCGAAAAGTCTGGTTAGGTTGTGGGGGGTTGATGGTTTGTTGGTGAGTGTTGGTAGTTGTGGGCGATAGGTGTAAGGGTTCAAAAGATGTATCGACAGAGTCGATATCTTGGGGCGGTGATAGTAAGGGCTCGGCACTTTCCAGCTTCTCGATTCTCTCCTCCATCATTTCGTCGCTATCCAGTAATTCCAGCTGACGGTTGACCAACTCGTCCACCTGTATTCCCGTCCTGGTCATCTGCTCGTCATGCGATTGGACGGTTTCCTGCAGCTTCTTCACTGTCTGCTCCAACTGGGAGACAAGCTGCCATGCGGCCGAGGCATTGCGATAGGAGCCCTTGAGTTCAGCTGAAGCTTCCTCCTTGTTCTTCTCAACAGTCTCCTCCAACTCGCTGATGCGAGAGATCAAGCCCGAGAGGCGATCATGGTCGTTCCTGTCCAGGCTTTCTTCGATCTCCCGGACGCGTTGCTTGATGAGTTCAATTTCGGCCTTGTTCTTGATAGGCGAAGGCGCGTCCGCCGAAGGGACATGGAAGCATGAGAGATGGCCGCAGTGGCATGTGGCACCGGGAAGCGATTTGTTGTGGTCAAACCCCATGCAGCCGCACCGCTGGCCCTTGAGCTCAGGGATCATGAGGATGTAGCGACATTGTCCCTTTGGTAGCTGAGACTCGTCGAGCTGCGGCGTCGAGGCCGGTGGGGGAGAGCGAGAGGGAGGCGGTGACATTGGGGTTCGTCGAACCTAGGCGTCGATGAGAGGGATCGAGGGCGAGATACGTCGTCCATGGAAAGGTCGGCGGCAGTGGGAGCCAGATATGAGATGGAGCACGGAAGGGAAAACCCACAGGGCAGCAGGCGGGCGGCTCTAATCATAAAGCAGGGCGATGTCGAGATTCGAGCCCCAGGGATGCTGGGTTGAGCGATTCCGGCCAACCGTGTTAGCAGAGTACGCGGGCCAGGTCTGCGGGTCGAGGCGACTGAATGTCGAGTCGAGGCGGACAGAGGACGACGGGAACGGCGATTGCGAGCGATTGCGAAATGCTGGGCGAGGTATCTCGCTAGCGGACCCGAAAGGGTGCTGCTGAATGGGATCCACTGCTGCGACGTTATCATCCGCTCTCGCCATCAACGTCGACGGGCAACCCACGAATCCCAGACCGGTTGCGCCCGCTGGCTGGCTGATGGCATCACAACTCCCACGTCGAGACCCGCAGGGCCATGGCACCACAGGCGACGACGAGGGTGGGGGGACGCGGCCAGGACACGGAGAGCCCAGTACAGTACGTAGCCCAACGGAGCGCAGCCCCAGAACCCAGGCCAGGCAAGGCAAAGAAAGGCCCGCAACAGCGAGGGACAAACGACAGGCCCACGCGAAGGGGCCCACGGCCCAGTTCACCACGGGGACGTGTTGGTAGGACCTTGAGGGCTTTGGAGGGCCGGGAAGGGCCCACGGAACGCCGAGAGAACACCCACCAGAGGTTGAAGAAGGGATCTAGGGCAGAGCTAGGGGCACGGGGAACTCAGGGGATGCAGTAGAGCCCCAGCAAAGACCCAGAGGACCCAGATAGCGCAGACATCTTGATTTGCTGCGACGCGCCAGCTCTGGACCAAAACTGTCCCAGCCCGCAGGACCCTCAGACCCTGGGCGCGCGTGCACGCTCTGTATTGATGGGCAGAAGGGCGATAAATTTTTTTCTTCCCTCGGATGGACGCCCACCCACACCTGGCACTGATTGATAACCCGCCCACGCTTGCTTGACTGGACCCCCGACCCCCGACCCCCTAGGCTCCCATGACCCTTTGGCCCCTTGCCGGTCCTTGGTTCTCGGTCCCTGGGTGCCTGTGTGTCTTGTCCCATGTGTATTCCCGTCTGTTTGGGGGACCACAAAGGCAAGGACAATGGATGGATGGGTGGTTGTGAGCATGTTGGGGGCGGCCACGCGGTGGTCATGACGGGCGCAAGGGGTTGACTTCAAAGAGCCAGGGCTCTTGCACCATGAGTTGCGATCCGTGGTCGGGATTGCGCTGGTGATTGATGGACGCTTGGGTCGACACAAGAGACGACAAGGGCGGGCCGCTTGGAGCTGATTAGCAGACGCTCTCTGGCTGGTCCACCCCCACACCCTTTTGGCTGCCAAGATTGGCCTCGCCCTCCTGCTCCTGGTGTTGACCTCTTGTGGCTCTTCCCGCACCCGCTTGCGCCTGTTGATCTCTCCGGTTCTCGCGGTCCCCGTTCCGTAGTATCGCGGGACCTGATTGACGGGAGGGCGAAGCCGTCATCGGTGTGTCACCTGTCACACTTCCCCCAACGCCCGCCCAACTTTACTGTACCGTACCTTACTCAGGTCGCTCGTAGAGTCGGCCCTAAGGGCGTTATTTCTTGACTCTGCTTCCTTTTTAAAGTCTCCCTTCTGCCCTTCCGCCTGCACTCTTGGCTCCTTGACTCCTCGAATGCCGCCGTTATCGACGCCATTGTTGATGCAGGGTTATCAAACAAACTTGCTCGTTTGGGCTCACGTCCGCCAAGGTTCGCATCAGCGGGTCTCTTTGGGATGCATTCCGAAGTCGGTATTGCAATGCGTACGTCGTAGTCTCGTCTCCATCCATCCTTCCATGGATCCATGGCCACGGATCTCTGGAACCGGCTGGACTCGGTACGGTGTGAAATCCTCAATCTCTCTTGTGTGCGGATTCGTGGACACGAGAGCTTGGACCAAGGCCACCCGCCATCGATCATGATCCCCATCCGTGAATGCTCCGAGCGGAAGCGCAGTACGTAACGGACATTAGGGTGGGTGGTCGTGGGTGATGACTGTGGGCGGGAGTGGGAGGCTGTGGGCCGCTGACTGCCTCGTCCCTTGACACCCACAGCACGCCTCTCCTGCAAAAGAACTTGTTTGCGCCCACGTGCAGTCCCCTGTGGCGGGCCCCTTTGACGTCGTCTCGCGATTCTTATGCAATCTGGCGGAGCAGTTTCGGGTCTTGTTTTGTTGTCGCTGTTACTGTACGCCACGCCGCCGAGCCGAGTTGTTATTACACCATATCATGGGCAATTTTGGTGCCACTGTCGCCTCCTTGCTCGACACTTATACAGACTGCCTGTCTCTCCTCAAGCGTTTCCGCAGCAATCGTCATGAGGCAGCTGCCAGCGAGACCCGCTCCGAGCTGAGCAGCTCGCTTCGTTCTGACCGAGCCCGAATTCGCCGAGCATACTCCTCGCGCCTCTCGCAGAATGGTGCTCGGTTTGAAAAGGGCGATGGTGAGTCATGTCTGCGTATATTTGTGAAACCAAATGAGCCGTGGATCTGAAGCATGCCCCAGCTCCTGCGCGATCTGCTTTGAGACGCATCGTAAAGAAGCTCACCACCGCCCTGGCCAATGTCGTCCACGCCCTGGGAGGACATGAGCATCAGCCGGTCGACTACGAATCCCTCATGGCGTTGTCGAATGGTTCGAGCCTGGATGCCATTCGTGCCATGAACGACCTGTCGAGCAGAGTCGGCTCAACAGTAAGCTCCAGATCCCGGGGCAGTGTGGTTAGTAGGGGGAGGCAAAAGTCTCGCCGAAATGACCAGCAGAGAGAAATCAGATCTCAGAAAGGCTCAGGAGGGCGGTCCAAGCGAGACAAGACAAGGAGCAGGAAATCCGCAACCGCAACCGCAAGCCGGCGGGGAATGCGGTCCGCAGATCGGCATCGCCAACAAACTCCCGGAGCCGAACGCACCCCGGAGGCTCCCGGAGACCGGAACCGCATCTCTATCGTAACCAGGTCGTCGGTTTCCACCAAGCTGGGAGAAGTCAGACGGCGCGGGTCAAGGCAGGGGCACGGCGATCAAGATGTGTGGAGGACGGCATATCTGCCTCGTTCACCCCATGCTGAAGAGGTGCAAGGCCGCAAGAAGTGGTGGAACCCGTTTAGAGGCTCATTTTAAGAAGGAATTTCGGTTCAAGACTTGTAAAAGACCTGTCATCTCGTCCTTGGCAAAACACCACCAAACAAAGATTGACGCAGGATAACCCAACTCAGGGACATATCTGAGTGGCAGTACGAATAGAAATTTACACGGTACAAGCCACACCGTCAAGGCTGCCACAGAACAGCTCGAATTGGCGAGCCCCGCAGTCCAAAAATGCCACTGAGCAATGAAAGTGCCCCGCCACGGACAGAACATCACGACAAGACATACGACACCATATTGAAGCTATCCGCGACCTAACTTTGCGCACCACTCAAAGACGGCGGTTGGCGGTGACGAAGACGACACGATCTGTAGAAGGATTACCTACTCGAGTCGTCCCGACCACCTCGTCGCTGACATCGTCATCAACCTCGCTTCACCTGGACATGCATTCATCTCTATAGCGCCGCCATCATGTCTCCAGATCCTGCCGCCGCTCTGAGCGCCTTGCTTCGCCAGGCCTCCATCGAAGACCACGATGAAATGCTCAAGGCCGCCAACGCTGCCATCAAGGCCAAAAAGAACGACGTCGTCAGCCTGCACACCCGCATTGTTGCCCTACTGAAGCTCGATCGCTTCGACGACGCCCTGCGCGCCATCGCAGAAGGCAGCACCGCCCTACTCTCTCGATGTGTCCTCGAACATGCATACGCGCTCTATAAGACAGGAAAGCTCGAGGAGGCTACCGAGGTTCTGCAATCTGCCGGTATTGAGAGCAGCCGGAGCTTCAAGCATGTCGCTGCGCAAGTTGCCTATCGAGCTGAACGATTCGACGAGGCACGCTCCTTATACAGCCGCCTTCTCGACACTGACGCTTCTGATGAGGAGAACGATCTCGGAATCAACATTCGAGCTACCTTTGCGCAGTCCGACTGGTTAGGCTACTCGTCAGTGGATGCCATCACGGTTCAGGACTCTGATGGTTTCGAACTTTGCTACAATGCTGCTTGTGCGCATATTGCTCGGGGCTCTCTTGAGACTGCCGCTGAGCTTTTGCAACGTGCTGCCAGGCTCTGCGACGCTTCTGATGATCTTACCCAGGAGGATAAGAAGTCTGAGATGCGACCCATTCTCGCTCAACAGGCATTTGTTTATGCGAAACTGGGCAAGCTCAAGGAGGCCCTCGAGCTATACAACTCACTACCAGGCTCAAGGTGGGTTTTCTAAACTTGAATACGCGCCGTGAACCTCGAAACTAATCATCTCCTAAGCGACGAGGATATTGATCTCTCGTTGATCACTGAGAACAACCTGGTGGCTCTGGAACCCAACGTCGAGAACCCCCACTTGCTTAAACGCAAGTTCTCATCAGTGGCAGCAAAAGAAGAGCACGCCAAGCTCTTCAAGCAACAGTCCAATATTCTCCGGCGCAACAAGCTGGCCATCGATCTTCAAGCATTCAAGGCCCCTGGTGTCAAGAGCCGTACCGAGGCTCTCCTTGAGGACGTGGAGCACCCTACCACATCTGCCGACGCAGGCATCCTCTCTGTCTTCAATGCTGCTGCAAGCTCTCAAGGAACCACTGGAAAGGAACTTCTACGGAATATTCACAACCTAGCGAAGAAGCGACCTCTCGATGTCGGCCTCGCTTTGACTCTTGTTCAAATACAACTCAACAACGGTCACACCGGCTCGGCACTGTCGATCCTGGAGTCATTCCTGCAACGCCTCGAGAAGATCGAGACTCCTGATGCTCTAGATGCTCGCTTCAGCCCTGGTCTTGTCGCCCTGCTGGTAACACTCCTGCGAGCCCAGAGCCGAGAGTCATCCGCCAAGGCTGAGCTCGTCAAGGCGGCGACACACTGGCAGTCTCGTCACAGCACTGCCACTTCGCTACTTGAGGAGGCCGGTATCGAGCTGATGAAGTCGTCCAACGCTCAGGACCTGCAGCTCGCTGGTTCTTCGTTCCAGAGACTCATCAACGAGCAACAGGCCTCAGATATTGCTGCTGCTGGCTTGGTGGCATCCCTTGCTCCCTCCAACCCTTCTCATGTTGAGCAATACCTTGGAAACCTCCCCGCAGTTGACTCTCTCATCGAAGGCATCGACGTTACGGCCCTTCTCGGTGCTGGTGTCGCCACCGCGAGCAGCAAGGCTTCGCAATCCCTCAAGCGATCAGCTCCTGAGTCGGCCGAGAAGACGCGCAAGCGCCGCAGAAAGATCCGTCTGCCCAAGAACTACGTGGAGGGCGCCAAGCCTGACCCTGAGCGATGGCTGCCGCTGCGCGATCGGAGCTCATACCGGCCCAAGGGCAAGAAGGGCAAGAAGAAGGCCGGCGAGACGCAAGGAGGTATTGTCAAGGAGGAAGAGACACTGGAGCTCGTAGGCGGAGGAGGCGTCAAGGTGGAAAAGGCCCCTCCCCAAAGCTCCAAGAAGAAGAAGAAGAGTAGAAAGTAGAATATCTCGTTTCAATGACTGTAATGATTTATGTTGATTCGCAACATTGTCACAATGTCGAGGGAAATAGCAAGACACCAATGAATACTCATCTTCTCGAACACCCTTTAGACTCTTGAACATCACATTGTTTCAACATCTCTCAATACCCAAGTATATGTAAATGCAGCAAGGGGGATAGTGATGGAATTCTAACGCTTACTTTTTATATGTGCTCCGCCAAGATAGATCATGAAGCCCGCTCAACAGTCGACAAAGCAAAACAACACGGGCTCAAGGGACACCGCAATATCTAAATACACATGAATCCTCATCATGTCGGCTCGGCGTCCACCATCTTGTGGGAACCACCGAGCCTCTGACCAAGGCCGTCTCTCCCCTGGTAATAACTCATTTTTCACCCATCTTTGTTTGAGCCCTTGGTAAACGAAGGAAAAGCTCCAAGCCAAAATGCCCCTGACAGCCCATTCCCAGAAAGAAAGAACGCTAAATACACACAAAGTACATGGCACACAAGAGCCTCCCGCTATCTCCTTTTTCTAATATCATGCGTTGACGGGCTGCATGGGCTGGCTGGATCGCTGCTCTAGGCCTTGCAGCGATTCCGCGTCCGAGCCGCGACTCTCCAGCTCGTCTCGTTTGATGCTCCGACCCCTTTCCTCACTGGTATCATCACCTTCCTCGTCCGTTTCTGTCTCAATAGGGGGCAGGGGGCTTCGCCGCCCATCAGAGAAACTGACTGCAACCTCGCTTTCAGTGTCCGAGGGGATCGTCAGTCTCCCGCCAGCCGAAGTGCTTCTGGCTGCTTGTGCGGTCGAGTATTTCCTGTGAAGCTCTCGAAAGCTTCTGGCAGTAGCCGTGCTTGCACTCGCGACTGACTCCCTCCGTTCATGCGACTCCATTGGCACACCAACAGCTGAGTAAAAGTCATCATCCTCAGGACCACTAGGCATGGGCGACAACGGCGGTTCTTGCTGCTGCGACTGCTTTCGAGCGCGGATCTTCTCGTCTTGGGACATGTTCTGGAGTCCATCACCGAAATTGATGACAGATGCCTTCTTGCCGTGGACCACAAAGCTGCCTGTGCCTCTGGATAGCTGTTGGTCCTGTCCCGACTCCTCTGCTGATCCTGTGATCTCTCTACCTCGCCTGCTGTTGCGATGGTGCGAGAGATGCCCAGCGCCCTCTCTAAGGGTTCGCTGAAGACTTCGGCGGATCTTGCTCCTGTCGCCCTTGTCAATAGAAGTCCCACGCTCGACGGTTCCGTCTGCACCCGTCGACATGGTTGCCTTGTCTGAAGGGTCACGACTGGGTCGCGATTCAAGAAGGCCAGCCTGCTCCAAGAAATCTCGCTCATCAGCGTCAGGGTCGTGCTGGCTGCCATGCTCAGACTGCCGCGAGGGCTTGCTAGCTCGTTCGTCATGCGATGACGGCGGCTTCGCTTGTGGGGTTGAGGGAGTGATTTCACAGGGGATTGCGCAATGCTCGAGATAGAGCCGTGCCTTGTGCTGCCAGCTTCCGGTCGAGTAAATGTGAGATCCCGCGAGCTGTGGCGACGGCGAGTGGCGCTTTGAGGGGGCGTCTGGAACACCTGGTCCAGGGGCGAGTCCACATCCTCCGTGACTTCGGCTGGGTGGGGGATGTGGACGGCCTGAGGCTCTGTTGGCGTTCGAGGGCTGGCATCGCTTGTTGAATGATGCGTTCCCCGCGATCCCCTGCGTGTAGTATTAGAGCGCGGAGTAGGCGAACCAGTCCTGTGAGGAGGCCGGTTAGGCTGCTGTTGGGTTGGAGTATACTCCGGGGTCGGGTGCTCCTCTTCAAGATCCTGGATCAGAATGTCACGATGACACTTGCATTTCCAGATCTCTTGGCGAGTCCACTTCAACTGTGCAGACATGCGAGCTGCAGCCGACAGGAGCTGCTCTCTCGTCCTCGGTTGGATAGGCGCAAGGATCTGCAGATGGCGCGCATTTCTGAGCTGATCGTCCAGTTGCTTCTGGGCCTCTTGCAAGTTCTCATTCGCCTCGGCAATCTTCTGTCGCATGACATCTCGCCTGGCAGCCGAGATATCTTCCGCCATCTTATGGTCTATCCGGCTCCGAGCGATCGAGACAGGTCCTGTCGGTGTTTGAATGAGCGTGGCAGCGTCAGAGCTGTCAAGTCGTCGCATGCCTCTTCGGCCCTGTCCGTCATAATTCCCACCGATGACCCCCCGCATTTTGACTCCCGTTGTGCGGAAAGCCGCAGCGTAGTTAAGCTTGGCGAGCCAATCGTTCATCTCCTCCTCATTGTCCGCCAGGAGCACCTCTTCCAAGCCCCCCTGTCGCACGTAGACAAACGCATTCTTGTGTTTCTTGTATGTCCCGTCCTGCAGAGCAACGGCACCGTGAGTCGACATCAGTGCGTCCGGTTTGAACTCCTCCAGCGGCGGCTGAAATATCAGCGGGATGCCGTCATGACCGGCCTTGATATGATTCTCGTATTGGTGCATCAGAGATTTGACCCAGCCTGTATTGCGGAAGAAGTAGAGCTGCGCTCCTGTGAGAATGGCACCCCATTCTTGCCAAGGGGAGCGTGCCTTGCGCTTCTTCACATCTTTGCGCCATAGGAGGCCGACCTTGGTCACCTTGATATCAACGATGCCAGGGTGAGCTTCCGCAGGGTTCGTCGCTGTCTGCTCCGTCATGAAAGCGTCCGGACGGGATCGAGCTGACACGATCTGTAGCACACCGGTCCTGAAGAAGGTCTTTTGGAGGTCCTTGAGGTTCAGGCTGGTTGCAGTGCCTAAGTAGTTGTAGTGGTCCTCCAGGTCCATCGCGTCTTTCAGGTTTGGCCTCAGAGCATCCATGGCTCCTTCTAGAATCACTGTATATGGATCTATGGGCTCCTTGATGGCCCGTTTAGTAGGGTCGTTGCTTGTCGATGAGATCAGAGGGTTTCGCCTCGATTTGTGTGAAGCAAAGCGGTCGCCATTTACGTCCAACTCGTCTTCAACATGGATAAAGGGGGTATAAGTGATGTTGTCATAAAAGCATTCCAAAATGTCGTCAAAAATGCCCTCCCCGTGCGTGTTCTTCAAGTAATCCGCTTTTTGCATCTTGTGCTTGTTGTTCTTGTTGAAAACGTCAGTATGAAGGATGAGTAAGGAAAATGCAATGAAATAGGCCTGGTCTGGTGATGAGTAAATCCCCGGGTTGCACTCATGGTAGCGATTCGCAAAGGCTTGCAGACACCGGTCAATCTGCTGCGTCTCTTTGGGCAACTCGGCCTCCATGAGAAGCTTGCGAATCGCCATGTCCATGGGGTCGCCGAAGAAGCTAAAGCTGCGCATGTAACTCCTCAAGACAGACGTCATGAATGTGTCTGCGCTTTTCGAAAGGGTAGCGGCAATGATGCCTCGGCTGGCAACATCTTCGACGCGGACGAGATACTTGGCTGCTGACTCGTCTTCTCGGCGCTCTGGCAGGACGAATGATTCTCTTGCGAGTTGCAATGAATTGTTTTTAGACCCAATCGATCCGGGAGTTGTTGGCGTCAGAGTGCCCTGACGACTAAGCTCGGAATTCTGGCGCAAGCGGCTTAACCCAAACAAGTCGCCAAAGCTTTTTCGGCCAGTAGAAGACGATGTGCGAGTTGTCGGAGGTAGAAGATGATCATCTGTTGAGTCGCGGCCCATGGAGCTCATGGTCGAGGACCTGCCTCGCAAAAGATTACCCCTGGTTGGAGAGGAATGTCCCGACTGATCTCCTCCGGGTGCGAACAAGTTCCCCCCAGGCGACTGGGTTGGTCGATGGCTCTGTTCGCCCTTGGTGGTACTTCCCCCTGCCGTTCCGCCGCTCTGTGCGGATGCCGGGCGCGGAGTGGTGGAGATACCAAGGGAGGACACGGAGGATATCCCAGGGGGTGCCCTTCCTCTCTGTTGGAGATGCGCGAAGGGGAAGAGTGGTTCCGGTGGCTTCTTCGCCCTCCGCAATTTGAAGCGTCCAGTGGATTTTTTGGGGGTCGTCTCGGGACTTTGGTACGAGGAACTCTGGTGGGACAGGCGATCGTTGGAACTGGCATCCGATCGCGACGACTCGGATGGTCGGTTTCCCGGAGGCGTCAGCACAGTCCCGTTAGGACTGCTATGCGTAGCCGTTGTAGAGGGTCGGGGAGACTCTGGTTCCTCCAGTGTTTCGAGCGCAGGACGGCGCCTCTCGTCTGTAAAAGATTTGCGAAGTGTCCTCTGGCGCCCTGCAGCACGGTTGGAACTATCGTCATCACGAGGTATGTCTGTCGAACGGCGAAACTTGGCGGCCAGGCTCATGCGGGACGGTTTCTTCTTAGGTCCATTGAAATCGTTGGTAGGAGCAGTGGTGATGATCTCGGGTGCTAGGTCAACGTCAGCCAACTATATCTATATCTACCAGAGGAAGGAGGGATGGTTACGTCGCGGTAGTGGAGGGGGCTTCTCAGCCTGCTGCTTCGCTCGGAGAGACAGCTGGGAGTCGGAAGCATTGCGGAAGCGAAGGACAGAGAATCGGCGATGCTTGCTGTTCTCTTCCTGGATCGGGGGGTATCCGGACGGCTTTCGGGCCGGCTTTCTGGGCGGTTGTTGGTTGATTCTTCGGCAGGCTGGGGGTGGACATGCTGCTCGTTGGGACCGTCATCATCATCGGTCTGTTCGGGTTGGGAGGGCAGCGGAGGAGGGAGGTCGCCGGAAGTGCTGGACGCAAAGTAGGTATGACGGCGTATATCGGTCTCACTGGCCATGTTGCCGCGGCGGCGTAGGAAAGGCATGGCGGCGACTGCTCATGGTACGCGGCCAGCCCGGGCGTTGTCGAGATCGATCCAGGCGGCGTTTGGCAAGAGAGCGTGGCAGGGCGGCAGGCGTCTGACGACCTACCGAGCTAGAGTCTTGACCCAGGCGCGGCGGGTATCATTGAGGCAGCTCCAGCGCGTTGATGGCGATGATATGATGGGAAAGTGCGGATAGCAAGGGGAGAGATGACGAGTGCGGGCGGGATCGCGAGGCTCGTGGTCGTCGATGCTCCGAGTTGTCTTTGATCACTCTGGTACCCTGATGCAGCGCCTTCCCACCAAGGCCCAGGGGCTGGGCCACTTTACAGCCTCAATTGGCCCAACGCCTGCTAGACTCCCATGTACAGTGCCAGCCCACTGGATCCCATGTGGCTGGGAGGTACCTGAAAGGCCCACTGTAAAAGGCTTTTGCGCGCTAGTCCCTCACGTTGTTGATGTGGCTGGTGCACAGTGCATGTCCGTCGTCGTGTCCAAGGGCGAGGGTTTTTGGGGGCCTGATGATGGCGCGTCTCCGTGCAATCTTAGCGGTTGGCAACAGTAAGCAAAGAATGCTTGGCTGGTGTTCCAAGTCGAATTCCTGTCCGCGGAATCCGACAATTTCAGTGCGTATCAGTTGCAGCATGTGGTGACATTAACGGTGCTGTTCGCCATTTTAATGAGGCTGTTGAAACTATTCGCTTAGGACTTAGCTTGCCGTGAGAGATCAGAGCAATCTTAAGTCTCGGTGATCATCCAGACATCCATTTCTTTTCACCACAACCACCACCACCTGGGTACCTAAGCGGGACAGGAAGCTGAGCCCAAGCGAGAAGCCCCCGCTCTCCGGACGACGGCATCATGCCAGTTGGTTCTCCTCCTGCTCCTGAGTGGGAAACTCGCAGGAGGGAGAGAATGGGAAAGGACCAAGGACGGACCTAAGCGCTTACAGAGGGGCAGGTCGGCCGTGGCTCTGGTCAATCTCGCACTGTACCTATTCCATCCTTGCGCAGAGGCACCTGCTGTTGAGGCTGTGCATCCAGCGACCACGATCCATCTCCGATTCCACTACATCATACTTGATCATCCATCGCCTCTCATACCCAACTTATCACTCCCCTTGCCGAGGGGCTCGGTAATCCTCAGCATCGGGTACTTTTATTAAGAAATATCAATCGGCTGCGCCGACTGCGCTCCCCGTGTCAAATATGAAGTTGAAGCTCCTCGCTGCAGCATTGTTGCTGCTGCAGGCCTCCGACGCCGCCGGCATCGATACTCAACGGGCCAGCCTTAATTCCCACGCCGATAAGACAAATACTCGACTGTTTCCTTTCCTCACGAAGCTTCGCGATAATGCTATCGAGTTCATATTCGGGCGACACCCCACCAAGGATAGCAACCAGCCGCCCATCCTCAACCAATTCCGCGCCCAGTATGCCAACCAGCTCGTCCTTCGTTTCAATGTCACTACTTCCCACGAGGAGGGCGCCCTCGCCGATGCCGCTGCTCGACTATTCCTTGATGTATGGGCGTTTACCGAAGACTACGTCGACATTCGAATGCACACCGATGAGGTCGGCCCTCTGCTCAGCCTACTCCCCAAGTCGCTTCATACTTCGCATTCTACTCTGATCCCTGACTTGGCCGCCGCGGTCTACAATTCTCTCCCAACCGATGGCAACCCTACGCGCTCCGACCCTCAGACCGTTGCCCCCATGGTCAAGACTAATTTGTCGCCTGGTGACAACCTCTTTTTCCAGGATTACCAGCCGCTGGCGGTGGTGGTCCGCTGGATGCGTCTGCTTGAGGCCATGTTCCCGTCATATGTGGAATATATGAACATTGGCAAGTCTTACGAGGGGCGCGACATTCCTGCCCTTCGTGTGGGTGTTCCAGTACTTGAACCCGATGCGCCTAGGAGGAAGACGATCATGGTTATGGGTGGCTCCCATGCCCGCGAGTGGATCTCAACCAGTACTGTCAACTATCTGGCTTGGTCTTTCATCACAAGCTACGGCAAGGAGCGGATGATCACCAAGCTACTTGACGAGTTTGACATTGTCTTTTTGCCGATCGCCAACCCGGATGGCTTCGAGTACACATGGCACATTGACCGGCTCTGGCGCAAGACGAGACAACAGACGAACCTCCAATTTTGCCGTGGACTGGACTTGGACCGCGCTTATGGATATGAATGGGATGGCTCACGGGTTCAGCGCGACCCATGCTCTGAGAGCTACGGAGGAGAGAAGCCTTTCCAGGCGACTGAAGCTGTCCAAATTGCTGATTGGGCGCGTAATGCGTCGTGGAACAACAACGTTCGATTCGTCGGCCTGATTGATCTGCATTCTTACTCCCAGCAGATTTTGTACCCCTATTCTTATACCTGCTCGGTCGATCCACCAAACCTGGAGAACCTCGAGGAGCTCGCAGCAGGCATTGCCAAGTCGATCCGGCTATCGAACGGAGAGTCATATACAGTGACCTCAGCATGCGAGGGTGCTGTATCAGCACGAGAATCCAGCGGGGGCCGTTTCTGGTCTCGCATCGAGTCTGGTGGCGGATCCGCAGTCGACTGGTTCTACCACGAGATGAGAGCTCATTACAGCTACCAACTCAAGCTTCGGGATACAGGTAGCTACGGCTTTCTGTTGCCCAAGGAGCACATTATTCCAACGGGAGAGGAGATTTTCAACGCGATGAAGTACTACGGTGATTATCTCCTCGGAAACAATGGAATCGAGTGGTTCCCGGAGGCCGAGAAGAACCACAGGGCAAAGGCGAATGAGAAACAGGCTGTGCCCGCTAGCGAGGAAGATGTTCAATTTAGTCAGGAGCTCAGGAGGAGAAGGATGCGGAGATAATGGTAAGACTGAACTGAACTCTTGGTTCAAGGGGAACGGATATGCAACGTATGGGTCGGGACACGGGCGGTTATAGGTCATGAACTCTCGGTTTTGTTTATATCATGTTACAAGGTACAAAGATTGGGGCGTCCATTGGTCACTACACAAGGCAGGACTTGGGGAAAATGGCGCAGGAATATTGTGGGTGGCCTATTCTTACACGGAATCAAGTAATATTGAAACAACACCATGGTCTCTTTTTGCAACAGCCCTTGCTTATTGACCCAGAGCGTAGCTGATGGAGGTGTAGGCGGCCATGAATTTGAGGATGGTGTCGCAGAGGAAACTTCCAATGGATCCTCGCATCCTTCCTTGGGGGCCACCCGCCGAGTAGCCAACGGCATAGATGACACGGGAGAGAGCCCAACCGCCGCCGAGAGCAGCAGCGGCCACGGGGAAGCGTAGGCCAGAGATGAGGAGAGCACCGAGGAAGGAGATTTGGTTCTCAGTGAAGTTGGCGTGAGATCGTTGGGCTAGAGAAAGGTCAGTAAGAGGGCTTCGGAGTGAGATGTAAGAGTTTGTCACAACGTACCACAGTTGAACTTGTAGGCAAGCTCATTCTTCTCAGCCAACTCATTGCTGGCGTAGGGGATGGGGTACTTGAGACCGCTGGCCTTGCGTGCCTTGCTTGTGAGCAGCATGTGGAGAGTGTTGATGAAGAAGGTGGATGTGGCGGCGACGAGGACGTAGCTTGAAGCCGTGTTAGTTGAGTTTTATTTTTCTGTTGGAGATGAGGCTATCCTTACCCGTACTCCTCAGGAAGTTGGATGGTGAGAGGCATGATGGCGATTGATAGTTGTTGCTAGTTGGAGATGATGGGGGTTCTACAGGGTCAAGAGATGGGATTGTTGTTCTAGAAAGTTGTGTGTACAGGTTAAACAGTCTCGAGATAGTTACGTGGTCTCCCAGCCTTAAATATTCGCCAGCTTGCAAAACTTGGGTCCGCGTGGACCAAGATCTCCCGGAGCGGGCCAGCCCCGGGAAGCTCCACCCAGAAGAGGAAAGCAACAGAAAATGCTACGGGGGGGATTGATTGGAAGCAGTTCGGCCAATGTTTGGCTAGTAATTACTCCGTACATGCACGAAACACTCTTTTTCTCTCTACGCGTCGTATCAAAGCCTGCTCCGTGCCGCACTGGATGGTACGTCGTCAGATCGTCGCCTACCAAAAAAGGGGGTGTAAAGGCGAGATGCCGACGCGAGACCCGCTCCGCCCGATGCCCCGATCATGAGTATGAGCTGAGGCTGGGGAAACAACCCCTCCTACCGATGCAAAAGAAGGCTTGTTACTCAGCTCTCATGTAAGCGGCCATTGGTCTCAAAAGGAGTTCGGACGTTAGATAATCGCCAACTCCTCTCAGCTCCAGTCCCTGGCTCCAGACGACAGGGGGGTTTCAAGCGCCAAGCGCCATATCCCACACAGTTGCTTCCAAATGGCCCCTGACGGAAGCGGCAAGGTTGTGCCGACGGCCTAACTGAATTCCGGCCAAGTTTCTGTTACGCGGGCTCGACTCAAAGTCCGCAACTCCGTCCCAAAGTCCGCAACTATTCATGCCCGATTTCACGAGTCATGTACTACATAGGAGGCACAGGACACGAGACGAATAGCATGATCTAATAGGAATGAGACAGGGTAACTAGAAACTCAAGAGTGCAGGGCAAACATATGAGTTCAAATAGCCACCTAAATGTCTTGTGTGTCTCTTGCTGACTCCGGCCGAGTTCTCGGCGCCGGGGCCCCACACCTCCGATCCGTCTCACCCGGTGCATCTCTCCTCGGGCGGTCGCCACGTCAGCCCGAGTCCTTCAAACACCCTCCGTTCCGCAGTCTCCATATCCGGAGCTCCGTCTCCGGCGGGGCCCTTCTCCAGATCCACCCACATCCCATCAGACCTACGCCGGACGCCGCTACTATCAAATTTGAGCCCCTTCACCTTCTTACAGTACCGTCGGAGGTCTCGTTGGAACGTTGTTCCGCCGCTCCAGCCTAAAAGCGCGCATCCTACCGTTTTCCATGGACTGATGATGATGTCGACTCGTCGATGTGGTGCGTCCTCTTGGCTCGGGTCTTGCCATACAACCATCGCCTTATCCAGGGTATCAAAGCCCGACCCGCTTGCGCCCTCCCCCTTCCATGACACTGGCCGCTGGCCTCGCTCGCTGTTGTGGAGCGACATTACGAGGTTGTGTGTGATAAATTGAGCTTGCTCAAGGCTCTGAATCAACGTGTTCACAACTCTCAGTGTCTTGTTTTCGTCCCGGTGGCTCAAGATGACATCAATATCACCACACTGCAACTTGCCTCGTCGATATCCTCCCGCAATGACCATCTCAAAGCCAAGGTCGATCTCACGTGCGTGCTTCAGTATGACGGCTCCAATAGATTCAACTTCGTCTCGTGGGATCTTGAGTAGAAATTCGTCATAGAACTTGACCCCAACCTGCTGGGAGCGGCTGAGCGAGTCCCAAGTAAAATCGACGAGGTCGTTTAGATCTCTCCATCCTATAGTCCGTCAGCCTTCGATTCTAATCCTCAGGAACTATACCTTGGACACTGACCCTTGCGGTAAAACTCGCGTGCCGTCGTGTCTCCAACTCCCCAGATGTTGTAGAAGAGTCTGAGTACAGAGACCATAGGATCTGCGTCAGCTTTACGAACCTCCGTCAACTCCCCTGTCTCATTCCACTCACGCCAAAGCTCGGCAATCTTAGCACCGCAGCCCGGCAATCGCTCCACTTCTATAGGGTGTTTAGCTGTGCAATATTGCTTGGCAATATGAGACTCACCGTGTGTGTTCTGCAACTTGTGTGGATACGCCGATACAGTAGCAATAGAAGTAGAGTACGCCCTAACACCAACCTCGTCGCCTTGAAGTTGACGAATGATCCTGACCTTGATCAAGGCCTCGACGAAGGCTTCATTAGGCGGGTTCATCGGCGTAGGCCGCTGGCAAGAATAAGGCGTTTCAAGGAAATCTGGGACTGAGGGCAATGTGATATCATGCTCTGAAGTTGTCTGATGAAGCAAGCTGGGTACATGATCAGTTGAGGTTGCTGAAGTATGAGAACGATGTTTGGGTCGATCACGAGGTGAATTTCTCGCTGGTTGCGCTTGTTGGTCTTGTCTGGCTCGCTCTAGTATGCTTGTTGTTGAAGAATGCTGGACCGTGGCTGATGTTGGTGTCGCATCTTTTGGGGAGACCTTCTTGCCCTGGTACAGGAGATACTTTTCAACGGGCAAAACAGTTCCATGCTCAAAAGAGTCCTTCAGCCATGCCAGCTTAACAACCTTGATAATATCACCATCATCTGATGTCAATGGCTCAGCAACTCTTCTCCGCTTTGAGCTGGGAGCATCTTCGGGGTCCCTCTCTTGTGTGCCGGCGGTTGTGTACATTTGCTGAGACTTTTTGTCACGTATCTGTGGGCTTTCGATGGGCACAGTCTCGAGTTTCGCCTTCCTCAGCTCGAACTTGGCGCGCTGCGCTTGCGAGATATTGCCCACCACAACGTTAGCTTCGTTGATGTCATATGTCAACGTCGGGGTTTGGTTCTCGAGCTCGTGTAACTCGTTGACGCTGAGACGCGTCGAAAGCAAAAAGATACGTGGAAAGTCGGGGGCCATGACAAAGCTGCTAGTGTCGCTCTGGTCGAGCTCGATGGGCGATGTAGATGAGAGCTCTGGGCGATTGATGGCGCTTGTATCAGAATGGTTAGGGACACTTTGTGGAGGGGTATGCTTGACGACCGGCCCTTTCTCTAGACGTTTGGCTCGTTCATCGAGGGATTCACGGTACAATCTAAGCTTCGGTTTCGACTTCGGCTTTCTATTGCGCGTGCTTGGGCGCTCGCTCAGCGATGATCGCTGGCCGGTCTCTTGTTGTTCACCTGGGAGGGTTGTTTGGGCAGTAGAAGTGTCGTTGGATTCTTTGCTGTGGCTAGCTTTGTGGTGCGGACTGCTCGTCGGGTCAAGGTGGGAGGAGGAGTTGTCGCTCTCTTGAGAGAAGGTGCCCCTCTCTTGGTGTGATTGGAGATCCCCCTCTCCAGTGATGGTGTGTATCCATTCACATATCCTTTCATGGTTATGGTGCTCGACTTCGTCGGCTAAAGGTATCCCGCATAATAAATAAGAACTGATTTCCGACATTAACTCAGGGAATGGAAATGTAGACGAAATGGGCGTGTAGCGTGCTTCCAATAGTGTAACCAAGAATAAGAGGCATGGCATGTGCTCACACACCAAAATGAGAAAACTCGCTGGGCTGTGCAGATGCTAAAGAACCGTGGCGATCGTTGAAATAAGAAACAGACGAACTAACGGGTGTCTAGACAAAAGCAAACAATCGGCACACGCCTGGGGACGGCCTCTCACGGGTAGCAAACAGAAAGTGCAAATGCTTGGTTGGCCCATGGGAGCCTTGTCCTTTGTTGGTTGTCACATTTCCATCACCCGCAGCAAGGGTGGCTGCCGCTGTAGAGTTGGATCTCTCCAGTAGATGTGTTTATTGCAATTGAATTGAATCACCGGAAAATTATATCGTAATAATTTGAAAAGAATATTAGAATACCTAATCTACAAAGAACCTCATTGTCGCTCCTTCACTCATATTATCTACAGTAGTCTTGGCGCCCTCTACCGTTCATCATTCCTACCCTAGCCAAGGGATGTACTTAGTGATGTTTCAAGTCGCGCCACCCAGGGTATACCGATGTGGTTAATATATTCTTGCGTGACACCGCGGTCCTTGGCATTTGGAGAGTGATTAAGAAACTCGAGCATTTTCGATGTTGGCCCTGAGGGTGGTTGGTTTGTGTTATGGAAAACAAGACACCAGGAGGTGCACATATATCAGTTTATCACCCCCTAAACGCAATCAACAAAGTATAGTGAAATGAATAAAAGAGCTCTAAAATAGTACCAATTATTATGATACCCACCTAAAGATTCCATCATATTTAATGTAAATTTACTCGGTATATTTAAAAACAGTTAGTTAACCCTCTTTGCTATTCTGAACTCGCAGGCAACCAAGTTCGACAAGTCAAGTACTGCGGGATATAACCCACTAGCCCATCTGAACAACAGCAGATTTTTCGTAGTAAAACTGTCTAGACCGACCATGGGCATCGAAACGGAACGAAGGGTACGTGAAGACGCAGTGGTTTGCCGCGGTAGTAGGCGGTTTGGACTGTAGAGTCAGCGACTTCTTCCTGAGGTTGGATGCCTTTCGGTCCTCCTGTGCAGCATATCCAGGCCCCTGGTGGTGAAGGGGCCTGGCTTAGGCTCATTAGGCATCAAGTCAGATGAGTTGAAGTCAGAATCCATCACCGTGTATTGTGTGCGGATGTGAACCAGCAGAGGTATTGGCCGTCTTAAGACTTCGGGACTAGACTCGAGACTCTGCTCGAAACACCAACCAAGGGGATGGAGAGAAGAAGAAGAAGAAGAAGAAGAAGAAGGAGGGTAAGGAAGAGAAGAATGTTATCCGGAGAAGACGTGAAGACTTTGATGGATGATGCCCGGGAGTGAGTACCTCCCTTCGGAGGGAGGAGGAACCTAGGAGTGAACTGGCTCAGGGCAAGTTGCAGGAATCGGCATCGCGATGGAAGGAGGATTCTCCAAAAGAATGTGGGCGATTGTGAGTATGTTTGTTCTACCTACTTGGGTACATATGGAGCAAACCTGAAGGGAAGTATCTGGGGTTGTTAAACGATCTGAGCCGTCATAGATATCTTGCGCTCGTCCATGTCAACATCAACGTCTCTCTCGGGAGTGGCTTCCTGATGGGCGGTGCAGGAGTCGTCCGACGACGTGGTGTCTCCAGCGCGAGTTGGGTGAGAGACTCCTGATACTGCATAATCAGATTCGTCGCCGCTTGAAGACTCGACGTCGTCGGCATCGGACGAATTGTCAACGGAACGGACCTCAGAAGGGAATCTTGGTTGCCATAGGAGCTTGATGGCGGGTCATAGTTGGATGGAGGCGCGGTTTGGTGTCCTTGTTGGGCCTCATTGCACGCTGTTTTCCGAACCTGTCCAGGGGATAATGTTAGCTCTGAGTAATCTGACTGTGAGCTGGGAAGGCGCTTGCAGGTCCCCTTGGTCTTGATGATTCTCCAAGGACGAGGGCGTCTCTCCTTCTCATTGTGGCTGGTCACCTTGTCCGCGGCTGTTTGTGGTTAAGAAACATGAGTAGTGAGTGAAGATTACCCGTAAATAGCCACCAGGGTTGACTTACCAGTGCATGGCTTTGTGCGTACCTTGGTTCGATTTGAATCGTCTCGACTCGTGAAGACCCTGCTCTGCTAGCTTGACGAGCTGCTCTCAGGACTCTAGTCCCAGTTCCTTCACATACTCCCATCCTCCAGTCACGAGGTATCGCGTAAACAATTGAGTTAAGACATAAGCTGTTGCTATAAGGGAAGAAGAAGCTTACGAGAAGATTATTGTGAGAAGAAAAGGATAGAAGAATTGCAAGGTGTAGGCAGAAAGTGAGTTTGGCAACCGTCGCCAACTGGCAGACAACAGCAGTGATTGTCAAGTTCTTGGCAATAAGACTCCGCTATGTTTGCTTACTGTTATCAAGCAGTAGGAGAAGAGGAGAAAAGCAAACAACGCTTCTATACCCATATAATCTATACACTTCCTCCTAGCATACCTCCCCCAAGCATAACTCTGCTATATTTCCTCTTATTATACTTCCTCTATACTTCCTTTTTGTATACTTTCTCCTTGTACTAGTAGAGAAGAAAGACTGCGCAGACTGGTGATACGCACCCGCAAGGGCGACAAAACCGCAGACAGCAAGCATGCCCTCGTGAGCTTGGGCACCCAAACCGTCCCGTCCTGACAAACCACCCCCTGCCAATAAGACTCTAACTAGTAGTCAAAATTCAATCCGTACATGGCTCAACTAACGCCATACTGCTTCTACCAATACCCTATAGTTAATTTGTCTGAGTTTGAGAGTAATATTATTGAATGTGAAGGGCACATCCTTCTTCAACCCAGAGGCAGCAACACTGAAGCACTCGGGAACTCCAAGTGACATAAGTTTATCAGTATGCATCACAATTGCCAACCCAAAGCATCATTGTTAATCTAGACAGAGAGGAGCTGGTTATTGTTGTGGGGGAACTATTGCCCCCTGGGTTCTGCGATCCGAAGCTATACGGATTTGCCAATGCAGCTCCTCAGACAGGATTTATGGTCAAGCAACTCAATCACACGAGATGTTACCCCTCCCCCTTGCATGACAAGGAGGGCGGGCTATACCGCAAGTCTCCGCTTACGATGAACGTCGGAGGTAGAACCTTCCACTGCAGTGAGTGGACGAAAGGCATTTGTTATATATACCCAGGAAGAGCAGCGAGAGACAGCTTTTCATAACGACACCTGTAAAGCCAAGGCATATATATATTAAAGACAACAAGAACGACTTTCTCGACCCCACTCAATTTACCCACTGTCAAGGGTGAACAGGGTCACTCCCCAGGAGATGGCTCTCTCACACATTCACTTAGCGTTCGAGCTCTGGGACAAACGAGGAGAGGCAGGTCACCTAGAACAGGTGTACGATGTTGTCTTGGGGAGGGTTAACTGGGAGCAATTGCAAGAAACCGATGTGGAAGAGCAGTTGAAGATGTTATAGGAAATGATCGAGGGCCATGGGGGATTCGCTATGTTAAGATAACGTTCTGGCGTTAGGATAGGAACACAACATGACATTCATCTTACTACGAATTGTAAGATGACCATCATAATATAATAATAAACTGCGCAGAGTCATTGCAATATCCTGATAGGGTTGTATAACTATCAGTTATTCCTCTTTGAAAGCATGTTATCGTGAATAGGCAGGCTTTATGATATAGTGTGAATAGAATGCTCTGAATCCCCCGTCGCACGGGTTGGTAGTCTCGTCTTATCAAGGTGGAAGGAGGAGTTGTCGCTCCTTGATTTATATTGTCTATAATAGTCTTTGCGCCCTCTGCCGTACCCCGGTGCGATCATATCAACACAGTATCATGTCCCTACCCTCGCGGGCTTTTTAATACCAATCTGGCTGGTTCTCTCCCGTCTTAATGGATCCATTCTCGCCAGCCCTTCAGATCCATCCATAAACCCCTGAACAAATCGTTATTAAAACATCAAGCCAGCCTGCACATGGCAAGCACTTGTAGCCTCTAGAAAGGAGAATGAACCCATTGGCGTATGCAAATCTGCGCCTTTTATACATCCTCGAACTCAATCTCTTCTTCGCTGTCTTCATCTTCCTCTTCTTCCTTCTTGACCACTGGCTCGGGTTCGACCTTGACTCGTTTCGCTTGTCGCTCATCCGAGTTGTCTCCGTCTGCAGTCGCTTCCCGTTTGATTGCTGGTGTGACGGGAGTGTCCCGGCTGGACACGTTGCCCGTTGGTGGCACGTCTTCAAACTCATCTTCGTCCTCGTCTTCTTCCTCAGATCCGAATTCGTCCTCTTCCCGAGCCCGTTCTGCAGCTTGTTCTGCTTTGAGCTTCTCAAAGATATCATCAATCTGAGTGGTGGCCTTGGTGTCAGGCGCAGCAGCAAGTGATGAGTTTGCAGCGGCCTCCTTCTTGATAGTCGTGGTAGTGCCTGGTGTAGCAGTTGCCGAGAAGGACTCTCCGGTGACTGTACTGTTGGACATCCAGGATGGCAGCGCGTTTTGTTTGGCAATCTTTTCTTTGCGCGCTTGCTCCGCCGCCTTTTCAGCATCTGTTGGCCCATCAGAAGTCGAGATATTAACTGCGATAGACTGAGGCCCAGTATTTGTCAAGCCCTTGACCGCCATGGGTCGGTTTGCGCCGGCGTCCGCCGCGACGGTTTGGGCACGCTGATGTGTCGCATCTCGCTTCACTGGGCGAGCGTTGGCAAAGGCGCGATCAAAGTCGCATTCGGGGATGTGAACTGCGTCGATCTTGGGCAGGAGCTCGCTGATGAACTTGAACTGGTTGTTGAGGCGAGTCGACTGCTCATGACCGGTCGAAGTTCGGTCTGCTTCAAACGTGAGCGTATGGTGGCAGCGATGGCACAGGAAACCATCCGGACCAACGTTGTCCAAGACCTCCATGGCTGTCCACTCCGCTTTGCAGAATGAGCAAAAGTATTCCTTCTTCTCACTGGCCACTTGCGTGGTGCCCTGCACCTCTTTGTCGATCGTATAGACGCGCCATTTGATCGCGTCAATGGTATTTCGATAATTAATGTAGTACCAAGTTCGATTGCTTGGTCTCGGGTTTCCTTCTCGTAGCTCTGATCGCGTGTGCCTGCACCAAGAGTCAGCGGCTTTGTTTCCCCTCAAGACTTGAGGACGCATACACAGTCAAGAATCTATCTTCACGCAGCTTGCCGCAGATCTTGTGGAGGTCCTTTGTATTGATGGCCATCAGGTAGGCCAGGTCATCATCTCTCAGCCTGCCACCACACCACATTAGCAGGAGCCTCACACTTCTCCAGATCGAGAGACATACGCCTCATGGAGGATAAGCGCATCGATGACAAGTATGTCGCGAGTTTGGTAGAAAGCCCGCATCACGGACTTGATGAGAGTGACTGCGAGATCCATGGTGTCGGTCGCGAATTGCAGGATGGTCGCCACTGGAAGGATTTGCGCAGACGGAGAATAGGATGATATCGGGGATTTCAATCGGGTCGATGGTACGATGGTAGCGTTTCGAGAGGATGAGATAGCAGGAGGGGATTGCGCGGGTCCCGATCAGGTTGTTGCGGCTCGTCGCGACAAGAGCATGGGAATGCGATAGAGGTTGCCGTCTCGAACAAAGCGTGGCCCAACAACCATTTTATGGGCGATCGAACATGGCGGGAGAGGGGGCCTAGAATATGCAGCCGATTTGAAGACTTTCCAAGCTTCGCGCGGGGGCGCAAAGAGGTCCTAGTACGCCTTTGAATTCTTGATGGGGAAGAGTTTGGATATCTAATGTCGGGTTGGAGGAGTTTCTTTTGTCTCGAGACAGGCTGCCAGCTGCCTGGGATCTGGTGTGGCTTGGTCCGCATGGGACCCACCGGTCCTGCATGAGCCTAGCCTCATCTCAGCCCCAACTCTCAGCCTTACGCAGCTTCACCTCCATCAATAGAACGAAGTGTGATTAAGTAGGTAGGTAGGTAGAGAACAAGTTGCGCCTAATCAGTGTTCAATCCGCCAAGCGCTGCATGATTTACGTATTCGTTGTAATTTTACATGAATTCCCAGCGCAGTAACAACTCATAAACTCATATGTGACACAGCGCGTGCAGAGCTTGCAAGGCTCAATACTCCAAGTTGCAGTAAAAACTCTCATGAGTCCACCCATGCTCCACGAAAGAAAAGATTCAGAATTTTAGTTCTCATCATGCGTAATTTCTCAACTGTATCCAAAGTCAGCAAGCGAACGGAGAACTAAGTGGGTTGGGGGTAACTCACATCTAGAGTAAGGGTGCGTGAACTATTCACCTCCTGATCGCGGTATACACCTACGAGACTGTCACTGTCTTGGAAGAGGCCAGCCTTGAGACTGATGACAATGAACTGCATTCCAGGTCCCGAATGGTCCTGGATGTACTTCTTGATCTTGTCAACGTTGGCGTTATCCAAAGCGGCATCCACCTCGTCAAGGACGAAGAAGGGACTTGGCTGGTAGCTGTGGATAGCAAAGAGAAGCGCGAGTGCAGCCATCGTCTTCTCACCTCCCGACAGGTGTTCCATGTCTCGGAAGCGCTTCAGCGGTGGCATCGCATGATACTTGATGCCCGACAGGTATGGCATATCCGTATCCTCTTCAATGTCCAGGTACGCCTGACCACCAAGGGGTATGCCTCTGATCGGGTAAGATCCTTGTAGACGTGCGATATTTGCTCCTGGATGTGGGTAAAGGCCTTGTTGAAGAGTTCAAACCTCTTTTGCTTGACTTCGTTGAAGGCCTCCTTGGCCTCGTGTGCTGCCGTTTTGGAGTCCTCATACTCTTGTTCCGTGAGTTTGAGTCTGGTTTCCACGTCCTCCAACCTCTGCATCGCTCGCATGTTGGGATTCAGCTTCTCCAGCTCGGAGGTCAGATTTGCAATCTTGTCTGACAGGCTCTCTTCAACACTCGCATCGTCCGACTGCATGCAATTAGTGAATTTGTCCAAACGAAACCCAGAGGGCCACTCACGGCTTTAAGCTCTTCGTCGAGGCTGTCAAAATCGATTGCAATTCCGTAGGTCGCCATTGCCATATCCATCATGTCCTCGTCCTCGTCATCTAGATCCATGGCATCTGGATCTTGACGAAGGAGATCGTCTTCGGTCGGCAGATCATCCAAGGTACCTTCCTCAAGGGGTATGCGAATTTGTTCCAGGCGACATCTTCTGAGCAGTGCTGACTTGCTGGCACTGTTCTTTTGCAGGGTCGTTTCGAGCGCGCTGATCTCCTTCAGGTTTTCATCGATGTCCTTGCTGCGTTTTTGCACCTCGACCTTGGCCTCGGACACCTTCTGGTTCTTCTCAGCAAGCTCGGCCTTGTTCTCCTCAAGAGTCTCCTGGAGAGCCTCCAACTCTTCCTGCTCATCTCGCATCGCGTTCTGAATCTCGTCCTTCTCCTTCACATACGTTTTGGCATCGTTACGGACGCGTCGAATGACGCTTTGCAGTCTGTTGATCCGGGCGATTGTGTCGTTGTTACGGGACTGTTCCCAAGTCAATAGCCTCGACAGTTTCTGCTTCTGGACCTCAAACTGGTTGCGCTTTTCCGAAACCTCCTGCTCGAGCTTGCCTTGAGAAGCGTCGTAAGCACGGATATCACTGTAACCGAGTCGCGCGCAAAAGTCTGCGAACACCTGGTCCTCAACCTGTGCGATAGCATCTCGAAACTCCTGGCATGTCCTCTGGGTATTCTCGAGCTGTGCCGCCTGCTCTTGGTATTTGGGCTCCAGCTCCCTGAGCTGCCTCTTCTGGTTGTCCAACTCACGCTTCTTGCTTGCATGGTTCTTGTTGAAAGCAGCCAGCTCGTCCTTGACAGCTGCTAGGCGCCTCTCCAATCCAGCCAGATCAATTTGCAGTGATTCTTCTTGTGTGCCACGTCTGTCAGCCTTTGGCAACCGCTCAATCTCATCTTTGAGCTTGGAGGCCATCCGTTGAAGGTTCTGAACATCAGCTTCCTCGAAGCGCCTCTTGTTCTTTGACTCAGGCCCACGACCACCTGTCATAAGACCTGCTTTGTGGATGATATAACCCTCGAGCGTAACAGCCTTGACCGGAATCTTCTTGTCGTAGCAGATGTGCTTGGCGATGTCGAGGGTATCGCACACAATAGAGCTGCCGCATGCATAAGACACGGCTCGCTCAACAACCGAATCGAATTCGACAGTGTCAATGGTCAACCGGGCTCCAGAAAATCCCTTGACTGCAGTGTTCACAGCATTGACCTTGATGTTGTCCAGGGGGATGAAGGTCATTGGCGGGAACCTCTGCTCCTTAAGATACTGAACGCACTCGACACCGATCTTCTCTGTGTCGACCACAACCGAGTCAAAGTCTCTTCCAAGGGCGACAGAAATAGCTTCGTCAAACTTCTTCTGCTTCGGCTTGACAAGTTGACCGATGCGGCCATGGACACCAGGGAACATGCGCTTTAGAGCAGACACCATCTCCTTCATCCGGGTGTCTTTGGCGCTCTGCCGCCTGCCATCATCGGCCTCCCTGAGCTTCCGGGCCACGTCCTCAAGCTTCTCCTCGAGCTCGGTTCGTTTTTGGCTGGTTCTGACACGCTCTGACTGAAGTTGGTTGAACTCCTTCTTCTTGGTATCAATTTCCTGTGAGAGTTCCTTGGAGGCAGTCTGTGCTGCGGTTCTCCTCTCGTCGATGCTCGTGAGTTCCGCTTCGATCTTCTCGATGCTTGCCGCAATACTGTCGACTTTTCCCTTGAGGTTGTTGACCGTAACCTCATCTGCCTTTCGCTGTCGCTCGAGATTCTCAAGCTTGGCTTGATTTGGACCGGAGCGAGACATGACCTGGGCGCGAAGAGTGTTGTACTCCCTTCGGTCCTCGTCGCTGACCTCTCGCCCTTGCTTCTTCATCTGCTCCTTGTAGTCGTTCTCGAAGACTTCTCGGGCTTTCTCCACATTCTCAATATCCTTCTGGATCTTGAGTACGATCTCTGCCTGCTGGTCGCGCTCTTTTGTGACCTTGGCAATTTGGGCCTGTAGGCCCTCAACTTGTTGTGTTGATTCATGAATCTTTTCCTCGATCGGAACAAGACTGCTCTCCTTGTCTTCAATACTTCTCTGCTTGGCCCGGATATCCTTGTCGATGCGAGCAACCTGGCGACTCGCTGAGGCCTGCTCCTTCCGGGCAGCCTCCAGACGCTTCTCAAATGATTCGACGTTACGGCGCAGCTCCTTGAGTTCTTGTTGGTGGTCTTGTATGGCGTTAAATGAGTCGTCAATAGCCTTCTGGAAGTGATACAGCTTCCACAGGCTGTGCGTGACAATAGCAGCATCACGATCATCTGTTTTCTTCTGGAAGTTGTCGGCTTCTTTCTTCTGTTCGCGGAACTGCTTGATCTCGGAATTGATGCCACGTCGCTTGTGAAGCTGATAGTTTTGGTTCTCAGCCGCCTGCTCCGCCTCAGCTTGTGTCTTCTCGTAGTCTGTCTTGTACTCCAGACTGCCTGAGATCTGCTCAATCAGGCGTGTGAGGTCCTGAGGGGACTGTGACGCAATCGCTTCAACATCTCCCTGGAAGACGAGGAAGTTCCGGGCTTTGATGAGGATGTTTTCCGACTCGAGGGCTTCGTTGTACTGCTGAGCGGTGACGACACGGTCGTTGATGCGGTATTCGCTGGCGCCCTGGCTGGTGATTGAGCGCTTCCACCTCTGCTCCTCGCCAGCATCGTCCTCGTACACGGCCATGACCCAAGCGGTCTTGGGGTCACCTCGGGAAGCCTTGTCGTCTCCATCGGCATGGCCGTTTGCGTCACCATTGGTCTGAGCCGAGCCATCGTCGTTGATCTTGGCAGTTTTCAGGACTCGCCCTCGGTAGACAAGATCCTTGAGGTGAGCGGAGCGCAGGTGGGAAGATTTGATGCCCAGGACGAAGGAGATGGCGTCCATACTGGCGAGATTCAGCAAAGCGGGCGGCGCAAGGACGACGGCATATGACTTACGAGTTAGATTTCCCAGATCCATTGGGCCCGATGATGGAAGTGAAGTATGAATCGCCAAAAAGAAGGGTATGGTGGCCCTTGTAGGACTTGAAGTCTATCGCGCGCAAGTCAGCTCTGGGGTCCTTGGTCGCTTGACTCAACCTGCAGCAAGAGGGAATAACGCACTGAACAACTCGAGACGAATGAGCTTGCCCATGGTGGCGTCGGTGGGCAGCAAGCCCGGGTATCGGTGGTCGAGGGGAGGTTTACGGATGTGAGAGAAGAGAGTGAGGTTGGTTTAGAGGGGTATCACGGGTCGCGAAGCGAATGCGACGGAGGAAGAGGGCGTGTCAAGTGGCCGGGGACCCAGTGCGCCGGCGAGTCGCGCAAAGAAAAGGCAGAAAGGAAGCGCGTTAAGACTAATCTCGGAGACCGAATAATGCTATGCCGCAAAGTCTTCCAATTCGATGTGACGAGCACGCATAGTCAACGGCGAGAATGGGTGGGTAAAGATGAATGTCGTTTGCCGTATTGCGACGCTTGAAAATGATGGATAACGCGTCGCGCGACGACCAAGGCTGGCTGGTTGGTACCTGAGGCGGGAGCCTCTTGGGGCTTCTCTCAGTGCGACGAGCTTGGGGCATGGCCCGTGCCTGCGTGCCGCCAATTCCATCCAACAAAAAACTGCGGATAAGGCACTACCGATAAGCGGTACGTACCGCCTAAGCATGAATTAAACCCAGCATGCCCAGGTCCACTTCAGTTTGGGCGAGCAGCAGTGGCTTGCATCATTCCGCAGTCTGGCAAGAAAGCAAGACGGGGTGTACCAAAAGGCAGAAGAAGGAGAACAAATGCGTGCGTGCTGTTCCTTTCAATAAGCAGAGTAATCATCAGTTGCATACAGTAAGAGAGCTAGAGTGACGTTCAAACCCAGACAACCAGTCAGAAGTCAACGACTGTACACGTACATCCCAACTTGGTAGAACGACCAATAATAGAACGGGTCTGGCCTAGGTCAAGGATTCACATGATGGGTTTGGGTATCGTGATACTCGCAGTGGATTTGGTTTTGAAACACACTTGGAACTAGAGTGCATCTGACTCCAAGGCATGAATGACATGCAGTTGCAGGCGAGGTGACGAAGCAGAGCCCGGATTCAAGGGCATCGCATGGTGGCCTCAGTAGGTATGATGCAAGCGATTCTTGCCTGGACGATGACGGCAAAGTTGTGCCCTGAAACGGCCCTTGATCGCCAGTCGATGGAAAGATCCAAGCTGATATCCAGGTTGTGGCGCAAATGCATGTGCCAGTGGCTACCTGGCCCCACCGACGGTGTCAAAGGAAGCTGAGCTGGAGCCATGAAGTGACTTTAATCCGTAGTTTCAGTGTGAAGAAATCTTCGTCAAAGAGTAGATTAGTTAATAGAAGAGATATGGTTCTACAAATATTAATACCATACAATTGTTTCGAGCGCAATATGGACGAGAATGAGCTGCGGATCGACCGAGTACTCCATACCTACCCAGCTATTCCGGCAGTGTGTGCCACACTACCCCAGCAAGCTTTCAGCCCGTTGCTTTCATCATAGGCGGTCCAGCTTCGACGTGAGAGGTGTTGGGGACTTGAACATCCAGGCAATCCCACGTGGATGTTCCGTCACCGCTGGTGCTTCCCTTCACTTTCTGTCCCCTTTGTTCTTTCTTTTCTTTTTTCCTCACTTTATCTTCTTCGTCTGTCTTATTTGTCCTCTCCATTCCCAGTCACCGCTTCGTCAGGGTCTCGCAGAGCACAAATGACTTTCTAACCGCCAGGCCCCTCCCTCCCTTGTCTCTGGAGCTTGTGCAGCTGGCCTTGTATAAGTACTTGGACTCGCGCTGCGCTCCCTTACACCGTCCTTCCCCCGTCTGTGCTAGAGCAGCCCCTGCATCCCTCGCCTTGTGAGTATTTCTTCTCGTTCCTGGCAACCTTGATTTTGCCTTTCTGTTGGTCATTTATGATTGCTAACGCTCGTTTCAATAGCTAGGAGCTTAGCTACCACCTACACGGCAAGCCTCGACGCGCGGATCAAACACGACGTCAACCAAGAACAACGCCATGGATGACGATACCAAGGCACCTTCGGGTGCCTCCCACGGCCTCAAATCCGACAACATCTCTACTGATAGCGATCCCGTCCTTACCCCCGGGCCCGAAGCTCCTGCCTCTCCCAACTCCCTGCCCGCCGACTCTTCCCTACTTGATACACCAATGCTAGGTGCCACGACACCCAGAAGCTCGCTTCACTCGAGAAATCCATCCTTCTCTGGCAGCAGCTCTAACCATGAAGACTGGGACGCTCTGCCACCTCTCGATCGATTGACAGTCCTCGATTTACTCGACAACTTCGCGCTGCCCCAGCAGCTTGAGAAGCTGCAAAAGGGCATCTCTGCTCAGACGGACAAAGTTAGACGATCGAGAGAGGCCATCAAGTCCAAGACAGCGCTCGCTCGTGATCGCATGGTTGAGGAATGGCGGCGCCGCGTTCCTTCGGCTGACGAACAGCTCGATCGATACCGCAAGCAGATGCAACGCCGTGTCGACAAGCTAGGAAAGCGTTGGAACGACACGAAGGTTATCAGCGCACGGGAAAAGGTGTCCTTCATCTTTGGCGTCATGAACATATTCGTCAGCGGATACCTCATCGGCGGATTCCCAGAGTACTTCCACCTGTGGTACACGGTGCAACTGTTGTACTTTATGCCTATCCGCTTCTTCACTTACCATCGACGCGGCTACCACTACTTCCTGGCCGACCTATGCTACTTCGTCAACTTTCTACTCTTCCTCTCCATTTGGGTCTTCCCCAGTTCGAAGCGACTTTTCCTTGCCGCTTACTGCCTCGCGTTTGGAAACAATGCAGTTGCTATCATCATGTGGCGCAACTCACTCGTCTTTCACAGCTTCGACAAGGTCACATCGCTCTTCATCCACATCATGCCTTGTGCAACTCTACATTGCATCGTCCACCTGCTGTCTCCGGAAACCCAGAGGGAACGATTTCCAGCGATCTGGACCGTCAAAACTTCGCCTCCAGGATCACCCACTGCATATGCGAACGTTGTCTCCATGCTAGCTTGGAGCACGATTCCGTATACTATCTGGCAGCTTTCGTACTACTTCTTCATTACGGTCCGTCGGAAGGAGAAGATTGCGGCCGGTCGACCCACCTCGTTCACTTGGTTGCGAAAGTCGTACTCCAAGACATGGATCGGGAAGTTGGTGCTGGCACGACCTGAGCGCATGCAGGAAGCTTGTTTCATGATGATTCAGTACTCTTACGCCGTTCTCACCATGCTCCCTTGCCCTCTTTGGTTCTTGAGCCGCTGGGCCTCCACCGCGTTCCTCATCGCGGTCTTTACATGGAGCATCTACAACGGCGCCACATACTACATTGACGTATTTGGTGTTCGGTTCCAGAAGGAATTGGAGGCTATGAAGGCGGAGGTGATTCAATGGCAGAACTCGCCAGAGCACATGCCACACTCGCCTCCTTTGGGGCCTCGGCCGGAAGGATCCTCCGCTCCTGACCAGATTCACAAAGGAGCGACTGGTTCCGTGTCTACCAGCCAGATCCCATCGATGAACGAAGTAGCCCGCGAGAAGGACATGTTAGGCGACACCTCCCTACCCACAGATGAAGCCGCTCGGCCAGTGAGTGTGGATAAGATCCCTCTTCTCGACGAAACAAGGGGCTCGACCAGTACTGGAGTTGATGGGGAGCGTAACGACACGACTCGGGAGAGGAAGTCGGGTGAGACACCCGCTGCTTGATGTTGAACTTTTGATAGACGGCTACGTAGTCGATGTTCTGGGCTTTGTTGCGTTCTTGTTGTTCTGATGATTCCTGCAATCTCATCC
The DNA here is from genome assembly GCF_023522795.1 of Fusarium solani. NCBI lineage: Eukaryota > Fungi > Ascomycota > Sordariomycetes > Hypocreales > Nectriaceae > Fusarium > Fusarium solani. Next base: position 1,724,583 of record NW_027072147.1, on the reverse strand, counting down.
TTGGCATGATGTTTGGGCGCTTATTATGATTGATTGGCTGTTTATTACTTTATTTGGCTGGAGGTGTATGGAGCGTTTCAAGTCCTGCTGGTTCTTAAGTTGATGAGAACCTACCGTTCATTACAACCAATATGCACGGAGAATACCCCTTGTTTTACAGACACCTCAGAGAGATCAGACATGGGTAGTTTACAAGTTGTGATGTGATGTGATCTAGAACTACGTCGTGTGATGATCATCACGCTCTGCCCAAAGACCTTTGATCGGCTTCTGACACCTTTTGAAGACTCATGTGTCGAATTTGTTTACATATCACGGCATGCATGGGACAAAGATGACGCTTTAACTTGAAGGAAGGGTATCAACCCGTCCATTATATTCATGTGGAATCTTTGTGCCCTAGCTAAACAGCCCCATTGCGCTATGCAGGCCAAATGACAAACAACAAAAGTGCAGATAAAGACAATTGCTGTAACTTCAGAGCTTGTTTCGCTTGCTTGCTTTGCTCTGCCTTTGCCAGCCGGACCAGCAATGCGCCCAAGATCATCATCCCTCATCAAACCCGTCCATTCATTCAAGGGGGCATATCCGCCTGCCCCTTCCAATGTCCCAAAATATTCCCAATCAAAGCAACCCGACCAACACCACCACCCGTGAAGCCCTCCGTTAAGCCAGAGGAGAGCCTAAGTCCAGATGCGACGCCGTTTAATGCAGATGATGCGATATCCCTCAGGGTATTCTTCCATAATGCGTGAGATGCGACTTTTGAGAACCACTTGCTCTCCACGCCCAAACTTTTTGTAGATGGACGGCATGTAATAAATCGGCCGTTCAAGTGTACGGGTGACATGTCGTCAACATGAAGAATCCAAGCTGGCCAGAAAATTCGATGGGGCGACAACCAAATGAAAACATGTACTGCCTCCAAATACAGAAGCTCATCGAATAACAGCCCAGTCAGCAAGTCGACCTCCGTTGTCACCATCCTCTCGAGTTCCTGGCCGCCGACCAAATGTCGACCAGAATCTCAAAGTCTCGTCTCCAGCTCCAGTCACAATCGTTCGGCCATCCGGGCTCATAGCCAGGTACAGCACTCGATAGGTGTGTCCTGTCAGACTGGCCACCTGGGTCATGGAAGGGTACTTCCAGACAACGATCTGGTTCTGGCTGTAGCCGTGAGTCGAGACGATTTCGTTGGAGTTCTTTGACCAAGCAATGTTGCAGACCTGGCTACCTGTGTCAATCTCGTTGATGACAGATCCTTTGACGGTGTCGTGGAAGATGATACGGCGATCAGCAGTACCACCTCCAGACGCGAGCAAGCCGCGCTGGTGAGGAGACCATGAGATAGCCTTGACGGCTGCGGTGTGGTCCGAAAACTTCCAAAGCGGAGTTTCTGAGAGCTTATCCCAGACCATGAGCTTGTTGTCGTTACCACCACTGGCCAGCTGCCCATCCTCGCAATTCCACTTGAGGCCACAAACTTCTTGCTTATGGCCAACGAGTTTCCTCAGCCACTGGTCGGGAGCTCGCACGTCGCGGTGATAGATGAGTCGATCGCGCGATCCAGAGGTAAGAATGTGGGTGTTCCAGGCCAATGATCCCACACGCGCTGTGTGGCCAGTCATTGTTCGTAGTCTTCGTGCCTTTTCCGCATCCCAGATCTGCACTAGGCCCTTGCCAGTCCCTATAGCAAGGTGTGTGCCTTTTTGTATCCATGACACGCTTGTCACGGTATCGTCCTCCAACGTGCAAAGTTTGTTTACCTTGCTGGTTTGCGCGTTCCACATGTAAACACTGGAACCCAGGCCGACACCAAGAATGTTTGCACTCCCCCAATCCACCAAGTTCAGATAGAAATCATCGGCCAGTTCGGGGGCGTCAAGGACCTTGTAGGGCACTTTGCTAACAGCCCTTGGCTGGCGCCTAGGGCTGAGCAGCATCTGTTGGCTGCCAAATCGTACTGGCGATAGGCTGTATATCTCAGCTCGAGTATCCAAATTGGGGCCGTGGCGGCTTTGTGGTGTCTTCGAGGGAGTCGGGTGTCCAGCGACGTTGCTGTGGTGGCGTGGCGACATGTATGAGAAGAGGTTCTTGTGGGGTGTTGATGGCGTTAATGAAGAAGACGGCAATGAAGGCGCGGTTGCATTAGTGGGAGGTGTGTGAGCCCGAGTGCCATCGTTGGCGGGGATGTGAGAGGTTGTGGGGAGAGCTTGGTTCGGGGAGAGAGTTGGGGTTGCTGCTTGGGGTACTGAGTTCTCAAAGAGCTCAGCACGAAGCAGGTGTGAGAAAGTGCGGTTTGCCTCCTCCGCTACGATAGTTGTCAGTAAATCAAGCACTTACGAAGCTATCAGAGGGGTTCATACTCTTTTGGAAGTGCAGTTCACCATGAGGAGTACGCTTCTTTTGTTTCGAAGGGGTAGCAGGTGATCCATCCTCATGGAGGAGACTGAAGCTAGCTTGCAGGTCTTGGCCGGAACGAGTCGGGATGAATCTACGGAAGGGTAAGCAAGGGACGACGTTGATGCATTGCATGGTTGACCAACCGATCACCGTTTATCCGCTGTCGCTTACGATGAGGACTGGCACCCGGTGTGCTCTCTCGCTGTGGTCGTTGGAACTCGCGTAACAAAGCATTGTCGACGGCGTCGACATCGAACGGGCTCGCACGGGTGGCGTCGCTTTTCCTTGCGTTGCTGCGAAGAGAACGATTGGATCCATTGTCGAGGGTCTGTCTGGGCTCCAAGCGACCGCGATCTGAGCGGGGAGGAGGAGTAGATGCGCGAGGAGCGGCGGCATGGCTTTTGGATTCGTCCATGGCTCGCTTAGAGCGATGATGACTCGAGGCCGTGATGCCGGCGGCTCCAGGAAGTGCCGCCATGGTTGAGACGCGGTCGGGTTGCGGCTCCTAGTACCTGATTAAAGAGATCGTGGGGGAAGCGGTGGGGAGAACGGGTCGTGACGGCGCGAGAGGATAGCGGAGGATTGCTAGGCAAGCGAAGCGACGCTTGATTGATGAGGTGAACAGGCGGCGAGGGCGGAGGGAGAGTCCAGGCGAGACGGTGAGGGCGCAATCCCAAGCACCGTCCAGCAGATCTCGGCTTTGTTTTTCGGAAGGCGTCTATCGCATCGTCTCGATCTCGCAAGGACCCAGCAACTGGGGGGGTTGTCGGGCACGGTGCTCGGCTGAGGGCGCTCGTTTGGCCAAGTGGTTGAAGTCAACAAGAGATGAAATACGCAACAGAGAATCCGAAGCCGCGATGAGAAGGAGAATAACCTAGAGAGGGGAAGCTCGTGGCGATGCAAGACGCGGCAGCTGGCGATGCGAGACGTGATGTGCGAGATCCAAGTAGCAGGATAGAGGTCGAGGTGGGCGGGTGCGGTACTGGGCTTTGCCGGGTTTACGCTGAGAGGAGCGCTGGGGGTGGCGGGAAAGAGGGTCGCGGGCTCAGGTTCGTGAGGGATGTCGCTGCTGGAGGGAGGTTGACCTAGGACTCAGAAGGGCGCGCTAACAGGCGTGTGGCCAATCAGAGGTCCAAGACGCCAGGATGGGACCCCCCTGCGCCCGGGCGGGCTCTTACAAGGAAGACCGCGGACGGCCAGGAAACGCGCGGGTCAATAACAACAACCACCACAATAATAGAGGACCGTGATCCCCTGTTGTTCCATGAATCGAGCCTGAGAATGGCATTGAAGGGGAATCGAGGGGCTGGATAATTTGGTTTGCATCCAGCATTGTGTGTCAAACCTTTCATTGTTTTGCCCATTCTAGTTGTACCTGATGCATGCACCCATCCTATCCTCCCTCTCTGCCTCCCCCCAATGCTTCTCCAAACCCGTTGCAAACATGGACCGATTGACGGGTTCTCGGTTTTTCCCGCAATTCAGCTCCCGTTAGACCCCTACCTGCTTGGTCGCGGTCTCTGCCTTTCTACTGCCGACTTCCATTTGGAGGTAGTTCCCGCGTCCAAGAGCTCGGTAGGTGCCGACGTGAGCACGCACATGGAACAGGGCACACTGTCTGCTTACTGGAGCGGCGTCATGGTCAATGACGGCCCCCAAGAAAGGATGGCTTCAGATAGATAGATGGTGTGGACGTCTATTTATTATTCCCATAACAAATAAATACGGGCACCGGCCATTGCATTTTAGCAAGTCTCAGTTGGTCTAGTGTTCTGCCAAGTGTCCCGTCCACCGCTTGTTGTGTCTTTGCGCGCCATTTTGTGGCATTGCCCGCGTGCATATTTGTTGTTTTTGATGTGAGTTGTGCATCCATCCATGCAAACCCGGTATGTGGTCGTGTAAGTGCGCGTTTGTGTGTTTTTTTTTTGGCAGTCCGATGTACATGACCCTAACAAATCAGCGATTCGCCCTCTCAATCCTATTTATCTGAAGGGATTCAGTCCAGACATGGCCAGCGTCATCTACTTTCCCGAAGACTTTCGTCCCGTTGCTAGTCTTCTCATCTCCTGCCTCTGTACTCCGTACCAGCGTGAGAACCAGTCTCGGGCTAAGGATGCCTCCAATCCCTTTCCTGACAAGACTGGCCAGCAACGCTTTATCAAACAGTAGCGGGACGTTCCGCAGCTAGCTCAGATTCTCAACCCGCAGCCGCAGCCCTGTCGTCAACACGATGTGAAATCGTCAGTGTGTGTGCGCCAATGTGCGGACGTCGGTGCGTGCCTGAGCGTGCCCAAGGGCAGCCGTCCTGCGTATTTGGACTGCGAGTCTGGTGTGATGATGCATTCGCCAGTGGGTAAGATGTTGGTCTGCGCTGCGGGCAAGGACACGCGCGTAAGGGTAAACGTGATGCGCGGTACGTGGTGCGGCAGAAACAAAGCCTCACCCTCCCGCCCAAGCCAGGCCGTCAGACTCGATTGGTTATCCAGCTGCCAGTCATCCTGTCGCTTGTTTTGGTGTCCCTTCTCTCGCTGGCCTGTCAACTCAAACTCCCTGGCGTGGAGACTCCGGCCAGCGTGTCACCAACCAATCGGGACGAGCCGGCCATCGCGCACAGTGTCTGCTGTAATCTACCTCCCCAGCCACACCGGCTCCCGATAGCGCCGTGCTCAGCCTGCACAGTGACACTGGAAATGGCACTGTCCCAAACACGAGTCCCTGGAGACGGGAATTGTGAGGGGGTCGCGTCAACGGGCGACGAAACGCCACTCAACGCGTCTCAGTCGCGCGCGCGTCTTCCCCCTCACTGCCCCCTTTTTGTCTCCCCCACCTGAATTCCAGTGCATGTTTTGGCCGGGTCTTGGGCCGCAGGACAAGAAACCTGGCCTGCGGCCGCTTACAAGTGGCCTCCAATCTACCTACCAAACAGTGGCCCGGGGAGAACACGGCTGCAATAACAGAGGAGCAGCAGGTCGCAATACGATGGCCTCACACATGTGTCCAATGAACTCGACCGCCTGCAGGCCGTGTTGCTCTGCATTGTCGAGTCCGGACGTGAGTCTGCCTTTCGGCTCACTCGCTCACTTATGCGTATCAGACGCCCCAGATCATCCAGTCATAATTCGTTCTTGTGCTCGTTCTTTGACGATATCTCTAAACAAGAGCTACTTCTATCTATCTATAGTTGTAGGGTCATCCTCCCAATATCCATGCCTCGCTGCGGCTTTGTTCTCTCCAGCATGTGATCAAGCCGCCCCAGAAACAGACAAAAGAAATTGCAAGGGGTTGTGTGCAAGAAAAGCAAAAGAAACGAAAAGGATGATATCAGGTATCTCCCCATAGACAAAGGAAACCAGATAATGATGGCGCACTATTGGCCACGGGTGATGTCCTGCACCGCCTAATACGAGTCCCTCAACTCATTCCGTCACCTAGGCCTGTGCTTCTGCTTGCGCCAGCAATCTCTCCCGCCATCCGTTGCAGACCTCTTCGAATCCGCCGATCACTTCTCCGCATACGCCTGCGCACTCTCTCTTCTCCAGTCGCTCCCCCCAGTTACCCCTCGTAAGCCAGCGCTCGCCTTCCTCCCTAAGCTCTTCGTCTCTCCTCATCTCAGCAACGATCTCCTTTGCGCTCCTCAACCTTCTTGTTGCTGTTGTTGTTGTCTGCCGGGACATGTGCAGTGTGTCGGAGAGATAATTCAGGGTTTGTACCAAGTCAGAGGTGATTGAATGGAGGCCTGTCAACGAGTTGAATGCCGATGTTGAGGGTCGTGGCATCGTGTCCGAGAGCGATAAGAGCAGCGGGATCAAGTCGTCGATGGTCTCGGGGTCCGGGGGTGCGACAAGAGGCGATAATAGAGGAAATGTGAGGTTGTGGATTTGACGGGTTTGATGGTTCAGGTGAGTGGTCAGCGCAGAATGTGCCGTTATCAATCTGCCGTCTCTGTTAGCTTGGCCAGATTCCTCATGATCAATCGGATGGTGTTTCAAACCTTGAGGCGCTGGCCTCCACACTGGACTGGGACCCGAGATCCCGCAAGGCATTTGTGACTCGCTTGAATACGTCGTCCGTTGGGCCACCGTAATTCTCTGTCCCCCGCCGGGCCAACGACTCTACAGCATCCATCTTGGCAACCAGTCCGGGCGGCATGCCAGGAGAGTCCAAATCAGACTCGGACCCGTACTCACTGCCATCGTAATTGCTCGATTGTCGTTGGTGTTTCCGGCGTGGGGAGAGAATCGTCAGGTTCGCAGCTTTTAATCTGTCGCCGTTCTGCTTTGTTGGACTACTGGCGCCCACCTTCTCCTCTTCATCTTCGGTCGAATGCCCATGCTGGACCTCATCTCCCTCCGGGCCTAGCATCTCACTATCGCCATCTCCATCGATGTAGTCACCTTCGTCTCCCGAGTCCGAAAAGGCATCTGCGAGTTCGTCCGCCAGGTTACCCATGCCATTCCCGTTCAGCTCCAGAGCATCCTGTTGATTAAAGCTGTTGCGGAATGAAGCTGAAGGGTCCTGTGCTGACGATCTGGAGAGCCGCCGAGCTTGTGGGGAGCCCGAGAAGCTATCGAAAGCGGACGAGTTCCGAGAGTGCCTCGGCGTATGCGGTGAGGATGGCATTTTCGTATGTCGGAGCCGGGAAATGCGGGTGTTGCTTCCCTGGACCTAGATGGTCTAACCTCGCGAGCCTGTGACTGCCCTGCTGAATACGATAGATGCGGCGGTCTGGACGGCGGATAGAGGCGGACGGTATTGCTGCAATGGCTTTTCGGGATCGACTCGATGAGGCTCGTTCGCAACGTTCGTTTGTGTGTATCTGTGCCGCGGGGTGGATGGTCTCCTTTCGAAATGGGGGTGTCGAGGGAGGGAGAGTCGGCGTTGCTCGAAATGATATTGGCTTGGGCGACCAGGGACCCTTTATTAGGTACTAACTATTGATGGCACCAAAATGGCGGCCAACAGTACACAAAGGACGGGGGAGCGAGAATACCGGGCTTCCGGGAGATTAAAAAGTACCCGATCTCCCCAGCCTAGGAGTCAAGTCAGAAGAACTTGTATGTGTCGACACGTGGAAAGATCATAAGAAGGGTGATATGATATGCCCCTTCATGCCATTGTCACAATGACTGAGGCGCTCAACGTTGTCGTGGCGGCGTGATGCTGGCAAGCGAAAACGGGTGGTGGGCCCCTTTAGCGTCAACATACATAACGAAAAGGTACATTAACTGTGTGAACTAGAATTGCAGGGACTTGAAACTCAGGTATCGGCTTGGGCTAGGTTGCCATGAGCCTGTTCCCTGGATGCCCCTGCCCATTGTGGCTTCAATGCGAACTCCGGTCGCACCGCCACATGACACAAAATAGCTCCCTAGCACATTCGCGGGGCAGCTTTTCTTTCCACTACCATCTTACAGAAGAAACACCACGGTTCCACGAAGGCACGAGGTTCAGCTTTCCAACAGCCTATACATTCCCGAGGAGCGGCTTATTCCTATACCAATACCACACTCAGTTGCTTGGGAGCACGCAGGGTTGGTCCCAAACGGCAACTCCTCCCCTGGCAAAATGGCTACATTTCGCCGATTTCGACCCGACGATGTGAACAAGTTCTCAAAGTGCAACCTCGATCCGCTCACCGAAACATACGAGCTCAACTTCTATCTCCAATATCATGCAAAATGGCCGTCACTCTTCCAGGTTTGCGAGGACATTGATGGGAATATCGTCGGATACAGTGGGATTGCTCTTGGGCGTATTAGATCGCTAGCTCGATGCTAATCTTGGTTTCCAGTCATGGGGAAGGTTGAATCCTCGCCAGATGCCTACAAATTCTCCGAGCATTACCTACCGTGGCACGCCCACATAACGGCCCTCACGGTTGCCCCAGAGGCGCGAAGATCTGGCATTGCCAAGATTTTGACCGACCAGTTGGAAGTTGCGGCTGATGCAGAAAACGCCTGGTTCGTGGATCTATTCGTCCGGAGAAGCAATGAGCGCGCCATCAAGCTTTACAAAAGCCTGGGCTATAGTGTTTTCCGCGTGGTCAGGGACTATTATGGTGACCATGCGACTGACCCTACCCAGTCAAGCGAGGATGCCTTCGACATGCGCAAGCCGATGAAGCGAGACAAGGACCATCAACACATTCGGGATGACGGAGAGAACCATGTGGTTGATCCTGAGGATGTGTGGTAAGCGCAATCCGATACTCGATATTCCGTTCCCGATATTCCAATCAGGCTCGATACGTCATTCTCCTGCCCACGACGCCAGCTTTTCCCGGGACTATCGTGAAAGTGTTGGGACGTAGCTTTCATCAAGGCCGTTCAGAGCCAGGCTCCGTCCACTTCATACACACTCCCGCTCACAAATGTGCTCTCCGGGCCAAGGAGGAAAGCTATGACATTGGCGCATTCCTCTGAGGTTCCTTGGCGCTGGAAAGCACTCGGCTCGTCGAACGCAGCGTCATCTGGTCGACTGTGAATGTCCCAGGCCTTCTTCATCAATGGTGTATAGATAGCACCTGGGGCGACAGCGTTAACGCGCACTTCCCTGTGACCATTCTCCTTTGCAGCCGCTCTTGTCAGCCCAATTACGCCGTGCTTGCTGGCATCGTATGCGCCATGCTTGGCGAATCCTGTTCACTCTAAGTCAGAAGGGGACAGGTATTGTGTGGCAGTTGGTATGGCGTACCCTTGGTACCGTGGATAGATGAGACGTTGACAATGGATCCTCCGTCCACTATCCTGCGCAGCTGCGCTCGCAGGCAATACATTGTTCCAGTCAGGTTTATTTTGATGATATTGTGCCACTCGTCATCCTCAAGGTCGGATACAGGTCGAACGCCGTGATGCTTGCCAATGACACCAGCCACGTTGGCTGCACCGTCAAGTCTTCCGTACTTTTTGAGAGTGTCGTCTAGCCAGTCTTCGACCTCGGCTCGCTGAGATATATCAACCCGGGTAGCTGAGAACGGGGTCCCTTGCTTTCTAAAGTACGAAGCTGCGCTCTCTCGGGCATCGGGGTCGATGTCAGCGATGCTCACAGTAGCACCTCGTTGCGCGAGGATCTTGGTCGTTGCGAGACCAATGCCACTGGCTCCGCCAGTGATTGCATAGACCTTCCCTATGAGCGACATGGAGTACGGTACCGTTGAGAGTTGTGGTGTGCTTGTTGTGAAATACGCTCGTCGGTAGTCAAAGTAGGAGGCGAGATGTGAGGGATGGTTTCGCTCTATTCGGTCTTATATGCGGCCGGGGATTCGTGGGTCGGGTCCTTGGTATCCGAGCTGCCACCCCGCAGGAATAAGTGAAGGTTGATTGGGGAGTAGACGATGGATAATATGGACGCATTGCCGGTCTCCGTCGCACACGGCACATGGAAGTTCTCATCGGCGATATTGAAGGAAACGGTTGGTCTACCCCTAGCTCATGGCTAGCTGGATAACGGTCCCTTGTCTAGACAGGAGGTGCTGAACCTTGTATGCTGCAGTACTTGGCGACAATGTTTGACTATTTGGTAGATCGTATATATTTGTGAGGCGATTCGCAACTTGTTATTACTGTGCCGTTTCCCCTATGGTCTAGGTAGTTGATATTAGGCTAATAACTGTCTCTCTAGGGTAGGCATGACGAGTTCTATGGAAGCCAACACAAGCACGACCTGGTTGAATTCACATCGTCCTCTCCTGGTATGTATGCTGTGACTTCCGTGCGATCACCCCTGGCTTCTTTCACTTTATAGGAATGGCGGGCTCAAAGGTGAGCGCGAGGGTGGATAGGATGTTCTGGGTGCTTGTTCCAAGTACCCGATACCACGAGCGACCTGTAAGTTAGCCAACAACGGTGTCAAGGAATCGAAGACAAGCCCACCCATACGCAGATTAGTATCCGAAACGAAGAGGGACTTCATCAGCAATGGGTCAAGGATAGGCTTTGGACCAAAGCTGAGTGATGTAGAATTCGAGGCAGTCATCAACCAGACCAGTCAATCCGTAGCATGGAAGCTCGTCACCGGGATACAGAGTGGCACAGCCACCTTGGCACTAGCCACAGTACTGACGGTTGGCTGGCCCTAGCACCTGTGTTGACTGGAGACACCATGCGGGTCAGTCCTGAGCATATCCTGCGTAGCTGGTACCTACAGCGTAGTGCAGCCCCCACATATCCTCAGGTACCATTACAGAGTTGCCTCGCTGACGGCACCAACGAAATAATTCGCCAGTTGTCTGCCTGTTTCCCCAGGCGGCCGTCATCATCCAACCCTTCATCCTCCTCCCATGCCCCATTTCGAGCCTTCTCTTCGCCATCCGTCATCACCTGGCCCTTAACTGTGTGCCTTTCAGGTTTTCTTTGTTCTCTCAACGCGCCCGCTCATTTAGAAAGCAACCGGCGAGCTTCTTTGTTACCGCGCGCTCACGCCCTTTAATATTAGGCTTGCTGCACCTTCCCGAGCCGTTCCTTTTCCCCTTCTCCCCAGCGCCGACTTTTTTTTTCTCCCTTCTTCTTTCAACCTCACTCCCACCACACGGCTTGCGATTGAGCTATCGTCAGCCACCGCACCTAACCCATATTCGGCTCGATCTTCTACCTGGCTCATCTCCAAGAACATCTGTCGAGATGGCTACCACCGCTATGGACTACGAGGCTGCTAATGGCGATCGATACGAAGGTTCGTTGCCGTCCATGCGGCGCGTTGCGGCGACGCGTCCGCACCACACAACCGTTGCTTGCCCATCTTGCATCACCGCCACCCATCGCCCATCATTTCGATCCTTCCTCACATCCCATCGACCAACCAGCTTCGCCATGATTCACAAATAGCTGACCCAAGATTCAGATGAGGCACCTCGCTACGAGCGCGACAACCGAAGCGCTTCGCCCCGTCCCCGTGACGACAACGAGGGAAGCCGCCGTCGCTCTGCATCGCCCGGCGGCCATGGCGACAGGTCAGTTCCCACGCTCCTCTCGACCAACACATCGACGCCTGCTGACAGTAAAATTTTTTTCTCCTCGCAGCAACATGAAGGATGTTTCCGCTCCCCGAGACGATGATGATGGTGCTGTAAACCCTGGCTCTAACCTCTTCGTTACCGGCATCCACCCCAAGCTCACCGAGGCCGAGGTCTCCAAGATGTTTGAGAAGTACGGCGATGTTGAGAAGTGCCAGATCATGCGCGATCCTCACACCAAGGAATCCCGTGGTTTCGGATTCGTCAAGATGGTCACCTCCGAGCAGGCCGAGGCTGCCAAGGAAGGCCTTCAGGGCGAGCAGATCGAGGGCCGAACATTGAGCATCGAGAAGGCCCGTCGAGCTCGTCCTCGCACCCCGACTCCCGGCAAGTACTTTGGTCCACCCAAGCGAGGTTCGTAACACTGCATAGCTACCTTTCGTTGCATTCTGTTGACTTGACACCAGAGCCCCGTCCCCGATACGACGACCGCCGACGTGGTGGCTACGGTGGCGGCGGCGGCTACGGCCGCGACGACCAGTACCGCTACCGTGGTTACGAGCGCAACTACGAGCGACGATACGAAGACCGTGGCGGCAACTATGGCGGTCGCGACTACGACCGTGGCTACCGTGAAGAGCGACGCTACGAAGACCGTGCCGGTGGCTATGGCGGCCGTGACTACGAGCGCGGCTATGACCGCCGCGACCGCGATGAAGGCTATGGCCGGGACCGATATGCCGGCCGCGAGGATCGGGATCGCTACGGCCCCCGTGGAGCTCCTGGCGGCTCCTCAGGTGGTTACGAACGTGAGCGATACGACCGCCAAGGCGACCGCGACGCCCCCCGAACTCGAGACCCAGCTGCCGGCGCTGGAGCTGCCGGGTACAGCGAGTCTGCCTCTCGTTCCGAGACGCGCGACGCCTACGGAGGTTCGGGCTACTACTGAGTGCTGCCTTCTATGTATCCGCTAATTCTGCCAGGCGCCCCCGACCGCAACATCCAGTGATCGCATCACCGGCCTTTACTATTGCCTGACTGATCGATCAGTCGTCGGAGTCACGACTCCTCTCCTTACCTCTCCTAACCTCACTGTTTTGCTCGTGCGCTTTCTTCTGTTTCACTGTTTTTCGTTTTTCTTTTCCTTCCATGGACGACAGCAGATCTAAAATCAAGCTCTGCTTACACAGGAGTTTCGTGTGATTGCGACAGTTAAGGGATTGGAATCAAAAATGGGTACTCGGCCTGCGTCACTTGAGTTTCTTGTTGCTGGTCAGTCTTGCGGCGACGAGGTCACAGAAGGACCACATTTGGCAGCTTCCGGATCATTGCAAAATCAAACACTTCATCAGTCATCCATCGCGTCTATCGACGACTACTTGATAGCATTGGCAGCACAGCATCAACCAGATGTCGACGTCGGCCTCATCGGTGAATCCCGTGGATCTATAAACACAACATACATCGAATGCGGTTTCCGTTACTCGCAGCCCCCCGTGCCGTCTTCAAAACACAAGAATGGGCTCTGCGAGTCGTCGCGACGGCGCAACTCTGAGCGGGCTCTGGCTCTGGATGCTGCCCTGCTCGCCTTGACTGACATCCTCTTTTTGTCTCAGACATACCCGTAAATATGTCGCCCATCGCCAATCAATCACCTATCGCTGTAATCAACTTGACGCCATGCAACCTTAAAATACTTTTGAACAACGCCATAGCTGGAGTCATTCGTCGGTGAGGGTAAAATGCGAGAGGGGGCGAATTCGTTATTGTTATGCTCGTGGGCTTCTCAACAACTCTACGTCACCGAGGCCCGCTGAAGCATTCCTGTGCTGGATCTTGACATTCACTGGACCTCCCTTGAAGCATCCCATCGAGATGCAGCTGGAAACATGCCAATTGGTAAGGTCTGCAGGCCGGGGACTTTACTGACTTAAGTGGCAGGGAGAATCCCTTGACAGCGAAGCCGAAACAGTGCGGCACTTCTACGATTCACCACATATGGTGGACTTGGACATGGCGATTACTTGGCTGGTTCGTTGGGCATTTCTTCACCCTCCATCGCTCAGAGGAAGTCGTGGTAGGCTTTGCTTCCTGAATTAGGCGGCGTCATGTACTTCCACCCGCTTGTTGTCTTGAGTGTTTGGTTGCAGTAGCTGTATTTCTGCACGTTGAATTGCTGCATCAAGTGATGCAATCAGACGCCGGGATCCTTTGCCTAATAGTAGTTCCAAATCAAGATAATCCTTATCAAATGCGATTGAACCACGTGAGTCTTGTGGGAAGTCAGACTTGACCTTTTATCCTTGTACCTCTTGTTGATCGAAGTAGGGGGCAACCTCGTGAGGTGCTTTGGACTCGCCCATAACATCGACATATTGTTGATTCGAGCTACTACCATGGAGACGTGCATTGTTTTGCATGTTTGTCTCCATGTATGCCTAGATTTGATAGATTTGGTCAACTGCCACCATGTTCAGTAGAACTGGCTGCAACATAAGCCCTTGCCTTCGGAGAACTGCACTACGTATCAATGTGAAATGCAAGTCAAACAGGCAGCGACAACTGCCCTCGGCGTAAAACCACCGTTTAGTACATTTAATTACGTTGGTACTCATAGATCATTACGTCTGCCATTAAGGCAAATTCTTTTCTTTCATAGGTAGTGGCCCCTTGAAGCTTCGAGAGCTGGGTCTACCATCAGCTTCCACCGCTTTCAAGTCCCGTCCACTCGAATCGCAACATATCGTGATCATCGCCAAAAGAGCATATATGCCACTCTATCTGGTTATTGCTGGCTACTTCCGGATCGAGTTGGATTGGCTCCAAGAAGCCATCCAACACCAGAAACAAGGGTACCCGTTGCGGCCTCCCTCAGTTGGTCCCGCTTTCTCACCCGGTTATGATCGTGGCCTTCCGTATCCGATGCCTCATGCTCCGGTGCTGTCTTGTCTGAAGTGAAGGAACTCTGCAAGGAACCCTGCAAGCTGGACAATGACGTAAAGTTTCTCTGCGCAACTCGGGCTGTAGCCCTTGAGAGATCAAAGAGGGACATTGGTGCTTCCTCAGCTTGACGAGCGGTCGCACTGGCGGTGATGTTGCGGGGCGGATAGGCCTTGTCTGGGCCTGGAGTCTGATATGCTCCTGGGAGGCCGGATAGATCGCCGGCAGCATTCCACGCGTCCTCCTTGGCAGCCTCTTCTTTGATGGCCGCGTCCAACTGCTCTTCACAGCGGCGGAAGGTTTTCAGTACTTCCTGAAGCTGAGGGGGAGGCGAAATACGCAGAGCAGTAGCAAGGCATTCAATGCGCTGCTCAAGATGGCGGATCTCAGGGTTACCGCTCGCCGTTCCAAGATGGGTTGGTTTCTGTGACCTTTCGGTGCGAACGTATTTTCCAGCATCTAGTGCTGCCTTCCATGACCACTCGTCACTGAAAATGGAAGACCGGGATTCGCTCTCGCTACCATGTGTGATTCCAAGACGACTGACCACATACGAGTATGCCGTTTCGAAGTCGTCCTCATGTAGAGCGGCTTCTATACACATGGCGACAATGCGCTTTTCGACCATTGATCGGATGAGATCCTGGTCATCGGGTGTTGGTGACTGCTTCCCCCGAATAGTATATGTAGGCAAGCCGGCATTGACCATGTTGTTGCCAAGCTCGACAAACTCTTGTAGCCTGGTATATGCTTTGGGGTTCTGCTCTAGAACCTTTCCAATTATGGAAACTGGATCAGAGTGCACCCTGAGGACAACTGGACTGAATGGCTCGCCTTGTTTGAGCACAAGCCGGTAGTCACTAAGGGCATGTGTAGCCCTGAGCAATGCCTCAATCCGTTGTCTCGCTGGATGAGTCTTGTCTATCGTCTTAGGAAACGCGCCGATACTGTTTCTGCTGTTAGCTCCGCTCTTCTCTACTGTAATACACGGCTTACATCTCATTGCACTTCTTTAACCCCCCTCTCGTCCGATTGGGATTGGACGCATTATCAAAAGCTCCAAGAGCAGAGTTCTGCACGGTGTTGAGTAGTACTGACGCCGACAGTGGATGATCCGGCGTTGCTTCGTAGAGGGAGTTTGCAAGAGAGTATCCTAGGAAGCGTTAGAAAACGAAGTTGTCAATTGGAGACATTTATGCAACTTACGCCCACTTGATAGCAAGGCTTTTAGAAACTCCGTCTCGATATAATCTACAGGGACATGTCCAAAGATGCCCCGTATAGAACCATTTGCTGCAGGGCCAGGTTCATTTCCCCAGCTGTGTAGCCAGAGGACTTCCTGTCGTGCTCTAATCCAAAACTCATCATCATTCTTGGGCGCACGGGCAGAGAGTGTTCGTATCAATCGCCCAAGTTCGGACTTTTGGTCCTGAACGTCCTGGATGAATGCGAGATCTCCGGCCTTTCGGACCGTGCAGGGAACACCGGACCGTGTTAGGAGGAAGGCACTTTGGATCAGGACAGTGAGGAGGTCAATTGACTCTTCCTTGGGTGTTGTCAAAGGGTTTGAGGGCTGTAATAGATCGTTCCGCAAGTGTGCCGAAGCCTTTGCTCCATCGAAATCGCTGGCATCAAAAGGCTGAACAGGCGCAAGAGCTGCTACTGTCGACCGGAGGTTGCCCTCGGGCTCCTCGTCTAGGAGAGTCTTAATCTTGCTGCACATTTTGTATGCCCCCTCTAGTGCATCAACCTCGGAGTCGGGAATAAGGTATGCTGAAGCCAACACAGCTTTGGCGTATGTGCGGTCAAGGTACTGCTGCTGGTTCTCCTGAAGCCAGGCACTGGTTTCTTCTCCTAGGTCGGTATCTGACGGGCCATCCCACGACTCGATCGCCCTCAGCGCTATCTTCCACGAGCCTGAAGCCTGCGAAATGAGCCACTCGAGAGTTTGCTCCCAGCCGGGGCAGGACAATTCTAATGCTGCACCAGACTCGCTGGATGTGTCCTCGTTGAAGAGATCCCGCTTCCACCTCGTGTCGTTGTAAAGCCATGGTCCGATCAAGCCCCGTAAATCGCGACCAATTAGGCCATACTCATCATCCGTGGCGCCAGTCTCAGCAAGCAGGTACTCGACAGCGGTCCGATCTGGAAGATTCTCAAACTCGAGAAGCGAAAATCTTGCCTGTTTTTGGGGGTAGTATAGATGGTTTCTCCTCAGTAGCGGCAGGACCGTTGATATCATCCACGTGCGTATCGACGAGGCATGGTCGAGGAACGGTACGAGTAGATCTGGGACCAGAGAGAGCATGCCCGCCTCTTCGTCCATCCTATAGCCCCTTGAGAATAGGAAGGAGATTAAGGGGTCGACATCGGTACCATGGGGTACGTCGGGGCCTTTTAGCGGTAGGAGATGGAGTTTCTTGATCTTTCTTGAAGCTTGCTCGTCCGAGAGGCTATCCACGGGAGAAGTGTCAAGTTGGTTGTCGGGTGTCGTTTGCGACAGAGGCTCGCCCGAGGTTATGGCATGCACAAAAGGCGCATAAATCGAGGGACTGACGGTTTCGGGAAGGTACGTGAGAAGAATTCGAAGTATGAGTTCCTGGCGCAGAATAGTGCCATGTTGGGAGATGAGGGAGGATAGGCTTTCAAGGTTGGAGATGGTCGCGAAATGCACCGCCAGAAGGACCACCTTTGCAGGAGAGGGCGGGAGACCAGCCATGGCGAGAACCGAAATGTGCTGCTTGATCAAGCCCGAGAAGTCCCTAATGGTGCCGGATGCGTTAGATTCACAAGTGTTTGCGGCGTGCTGGCAGAAGAAGCACTCCTTCGCATTGAATCCGACGTCGTCATATGGTTCGCGACAACTAACAAAGTGGCAGGTCCATGATAAGATAGAGGCGTGGTGGGACAGGTAGCTCCAGCCACACGTTGCTTCCAAGCTGTCCCTGGTTTTGTGTCTCAATGCGCCACGGATGGCTGAGGCATTTCCGGGGTGGCAGTACTAGCAGTCGTGACTGAGATTTTAGGGATGATCTCATACAACAAGAAGTATTCCCAGTTATCTCTCCAGCCCACCCACTCATCCAATCGCCGCGCAGCGATTTGCTACACTCGTCGGGTGAACTCATGTGCCGGAACACTTGACGACTGACACTTCAACGTCGGACAGACGCGAATTAACGACAACACATCGCCCGACCCGTAACAAGCCTCGATACATACTCAATTGGCTCAAGATGGCGTCGGGATATGGTCTGAACGGCGGTAAGTTCGACATGGCGACACCGGTATTCAATTTCGAGCGGGCTCGAGCTGATAATTGCACCTCGGTCTTTAGGCGTCGGCCGCTGCTTTCCCTTCTGGCAGGAGGTTATGGGCTGCTACGTCGTCAACACCTCGGCCACTGACGACTCGGGCAAGAAGAAGTGCGGTTTCGCCCTCGAAGACTACTACGAGTGCCTTCACCACAAGAAGGAGGTAAGTTCGGGACCGAGAGAAGCCGGTGCATTCGGCATCGCGGGACAGGAGATTGACGATGGTGCACAGCACGCCCGAGCCCTGGCAATCCAGGCTGCCTACGCCAGAACCGAGTCTTCGACTGCCCGAGACGACGCGCCGAGCGTTAAGCAAATACGGAACCTGGGACTCATCGATAAGGAAGAAGACACGAAGAAGGTGTTGGGGCAGAGCTAGACGGTGGAATGAGGCAGATCCGATAAACGCATGTGGGAGCCACTGATGTTTTCAGTTTGTGACCCGCATCGTCTGTATATGATGATGGAATAAATCTTGGTTCAATTCACCTGGTCCAGCCCGATTTGTCTTAACCGACGACCGACGACTTGAAATCATCATGAGTGCCGAGAGCAATGCTTGCTGGGATATGAGACGTCGCGCTGTTTCACTACCTGCCTAATGATGCTCCCCAGCCCAAATATTGTCCGGTCGAGACCTCAATGGGCATCTAGCTTGGACGGCAAGGAATTTCGAAATGAGGCCATCCAACGTTCCTGGGGCGTCATCCTATGGTCCAGAAAGTGGTATGCTGATATACATGAAAGCCGTCGTAGGCGGAATGCTGCCCAGAAAGCCATGTACATGATCAACTAGCCCGCGGTAATATGGGAATCGAAACAAAGCGTTTCCTCGGGAGAATGCGGCATAACCTATCCCATTTTAGTCCTGTTGGCGGAGTGCGCAATGCGTGGGCAGGAAGTGGTGTAGTACGGCTGGTGGCAGCTGGTCGGCAGTTCCTCCTCCGAGACTGGTCGACATTCTACCTCCCACGTTTTCCAGCCATCACACTCTCCTTTTCTCGATCCAGTTCGCACGCTGACGAGCTTTTCAAGCCATCTTTGATCAATTTGTATAGCCTCGATTTGCCGTTGCTCCCCTTTGCGGGTTGGTTCGATCAGCAAGGCTCGCCGCAATGCCCTGTTTTCGAGGTGTTGACATCTCCCTCATCGCCCAACCCGGTTCCAAAAAGCTCCCGGAGTTTCCTCACTCAGACGCTTCTTCGGTTCGCATCTTAACACCAGCCGATCGCTCTTCCAATCCGACCAGCGCTGGCTCAGCCTCTCCTGACGTAGACTCGCCGCATATCCAGAAAGCCAGCCCTCGGGTCTCTGTTTATGTCCCATCCGTCCCAGGCAGGTCGCTCTTTGAGCTCTTACTTAACAGAGGCCCTCTGACACCAGTTGTAGGCGCTCAATTCGGAATTCATTACTCGCTCAGCAAGATACCCGAACCACCATGCTACCTGTACTTCAAGATTTTTATGAACGGCCGAAACGTCACCAACTGTGGAGTAAATCCTGCTGCCCAGGCCTCGGGCTCCATCACACGCTCTCTGTGTGAGCCCAGCGACCGATGGCACTACAAAGAGAACGGGGTACTGCACAAAAGAGAGGGTATCGAGGCACGTTGCTTCTACTTCCTTCCGACTTCGAGCAGGACCTCCGTGGCAGATGACGGCGGTCTCATCGAAATTCAGGTTTTTCGAGCCAAGGGCCGCAAAAGAAGGTCGCCTATACTGGGAAAACACCGTAATCAGGATACCTATGGCATAGCGTTTGTCTTCATATGGTTCTTCTCTGAGTTTGCGAACTAACATCATGGTAGAACACCATCAGGGGGGCTTGTAGAGTCCCCTGAAACTGCCTGCTACTACGACTGGATTCTGATCGACCCCAAGGAGTTCCCATTTGTCTCGTTCCACTTTCACTACCGCTCTTGGGCTAATCTTTGCCAGCTGAATCTGGCACCAGCTTTCAGGGAACTGGGCGAGTTCCCTCTCTTGGTCCAGGGGAGCCCGCGCGGAGTCACATCAGGTCTTTCGACCCGTGACCATGAAACAAAAAGCCAGGAGTCGATCAGATCCGAAGATATTTGTGACCAACATGCGGACACTGATAGCGATGAGGGTCTTCTCAATGTCCTATCGAGGCTAGCGCTACTACCTAGACCACCAGGTCGTCCCCTCTCAGGCGAAGAGATTCCCAAGTTGGCACCACCAGGAGGGGGTTCTGCCCGCCCTCTTCCAGAAATCCCGATCAAAAAGCCAACGCCGAAGAAATCTTTCGAATCATGTACACCTTCTATTACGCCATCTCTTCTGCCATACATTGAGGAAGAGCCAAGCGAGGTCGAGGAGGAGGTCGAGATTGGCCTAGCAAAGTCGATACCCGTACGATCCGAGTCTCTTCGCGGCAACAAGCCCCGACCACTCAAGCTAGCTGGGCTTGGAAGCCGTCCAGAGCCACTGTCATTGCCTAAAGAAAGAATGCAGCCTACTCTTCGCAAGTCGTCGGGTTTTCCAATCAAGACCCCTGGCCTCGATCACGGCCAGACCTCACGAGAGTCCACGAACGGCAGAAACAATCAGGGGTGTCAAGCTCAAAGTGAACTGGGATCCGAGATCGTATCCATCGTCACGGAGACAGAGCAATCTTTCAAAACTGAATGGACCTTGAGCGAAAGCGAATGGATGAAAAGGGGTCGTTGATTACATGACAGAGATATGCAGGGTGTTGCGCTCCGTCCCGTGAGCCAAATGAATTCTTAGGAGGCGAACAGCGGGCAGTTCATGGGCTTCCTTGGCAAGGATTACGACTACGATGCACATTTGTATGAGCAAAAGCTGTATAATGATCTTGAGGTTTAGATGGAGTGCTTTAATCTCAAGCAAGCGCTCAAGTTAAAAGCCACCTAATGGTAATAAAGCGTCACGATTCACCTTACGTAGCTTTCAGAGCAGATGTTACTTCCCCGTTGTTTATCTGATATGCTGATTGCCACTGGCAGCCCAGCAGCTGGCAACAGCTGGCAGCAACTGGCAACTCCTGCTTCCTCCTTCCTGCCCTCTACCTTCTTGGGGTGACGCCCTCCCTTCCGTTGATTTGTACAAACCTTCATTCACCTGTCGAACCCTAGCAAATAGTGAATGCCGACATCACGACACCATTGACATGGCCGACTCTGGCTTGCTGCGGTTCCTTGGGGCCAACAAATCTCGCGCCCACGGACTATCGTCACCTCGGTCCGAACCTGCTCTCAAAGATCTTGTCAATATGAGTCAAAAAGACACCGACGTGCAAGCCCCTCCCGATAGGCCAAGCATGGCACGCATGGCGAGCTGGCAGGGTTTGGCCAGCGCCGAGCAGGCAACACCGAGTGCTTCTGTTCCTGAGCCCCTAGTCGTCGAGCCAGACGATGTGGACAAGCTGTTCATCAACGCAAGTCAGCAGGTCTGGCACAATCCATCGATGGATCAGATAGCAGGTGCTTTACGTGCTGCATTGATGACGAATCCTTCAAACCAGCCACTCTCTGCTGAGTACCGCCCGCACGTCTTGTACCTACTAGAAGGGTACAGCAACATCCACCACAAGATTGCCAAACTCGAGAGAGACTTGGAGAATACGAAGGATGTACTTGAGAAACAAGCTCAGCGACATGACACCATTGAGGAGCACTGGATGGTTCAAGAGGCGAGATACAAGGCTGAAGTCAAGCGTCTTGAGCTGGTCATTCACGAAGTGTCAGGCAAAGGCCTGCAGGCTGTAGCGCTGGCCAGAGCCGGCAGCCTCATTAGAAACAAGCCAAGAGCTCTATCCCAGGAGGGAGTAGCGCCAAGAGGGGATGCAGCCGATGACCATTCTCCAGGCAGCAGTAAGTGTTCACGAATTATTCCCATTAGAAATGTCATGTGCAAACCACTTACAATATCAGCACCTGGGGGCTTGCAGCACAAAAGTTCAAACGAAGTATCACACGGCGGATTACGAAGCCGGCCTGGCACGATCCGTAAGTATCTATTATCGGCACCCAGTTGGTTGTACAAGTCAATGCTAACGTGTCACAAACAGTAACACGAAAGCAAACCATAGACATCAGCAACGAGGTCAGGCTGAGTAGGCGTTTCAGACGACTGGATAAAATTGCCCTGGAGAAGCGTGCTGAGGGAACTTGCCGAGTAGATGAAGAGAGTGCCAATCACGGAGAGACCTACGACGAGCAAGGCCGAGCCGAACAGCCTTTCCGGAGAGAGGCCGGCTCCCCATCAGGCACAAGCTCGTCTGGTGGTGATGAACCGCCACAGGAAGGCAAAGCCAAGAAGAAGCGGCATTCCGCCGAAAGAAGAGCATCACATGGTGCCGGTATTGACGGTCAGCCTAAGGCCGCAACGCAGACGTCGCAGAACGACAAGGCTGCAGTGCATGAGCCTAGGAACGATGACCAGCGGGCGCGTGGTCATCGTCGCCAGTTCTCGTTTGTACCTGGAGACGATGGGGCGGCAGTGAGGCTGGCAGGCACAATGGCGTCACGAAATACCGCAGTGGCTCAGGAAAACCCCGAACAGACAGCAGCGTTGGATGAACAACCGAGGCCACCCCTCTCAACAAAACCGGAGGTCGAGATCGGCCGAATGGATAAGGGCAGCAGAGGTCCTACGGCCGGTCACTGGTGATACCACTGGAATCACGGAGTTTGGAGGACCCAGCGAGCAGGTCTCGTGCCGTTCTCAAACCGGACCTGGAGCAATTCGACTTCGTAGAGCGGAATAGTTGGCCATCAGTCGAGAAATCCGGACAGCGAGGCTGGGACGAGCATTCTTGGCAGCCAGTGAGTGATGGATATGCGGCCTTGCCGAGCGAGAACAGAGTTTCTCACAGTGGTCAACGGTGAAAGTTTGTTCGAGGGGTGAGGCCGAGGAGGACCCATCTGGTCACAGGAGGGGTGCCCGAGAGGTGTTGCGGCGATGAACGATGGCAGCGTGAATCCTGATGTTCCTGACAGCGGACGGCACGGGTATCCGCAATGGGGAGGTCCGGGGCAGGCAGGTTTGGCAAGACCGGGGGCGCCGGGTTGACGAGCTCGACGGAAGAAGCAAGGCGTGTGATGGCGGACGTGACACGGGCACAGCGGGCGAGACGGGATCTAGCCGTACAAAACAAAGACAGGTTGTTCGTTGAGCAAAACGCGGAGGAGATAGGCTAGACAAGCCCGGACCTGCCTGTCATGAAGCACAAGACGCCGGTGCCGAACCTTAGATGAGGCTCAATGTACTGACAACCGTCAGAATTAAGGTTAAACTTGGAGCGGCTCTAGGGTGGCGCACAGTAGACTCGAGGACAGGAATGCTGTTGGCGTTGGTTTTCCATGTGTGCTGAATCGAGCGTTGGTGAATCGGCAGCGGGAAGGGGGGAATGTGACAGCCACTATTCAAGGAACCCACCGGTAGGACGGGAAGATTGAGCGAACTTGTCCCCTTGGCTGAAGGATGGCGGGAACAGCTAGGCTAGGGCAGCTCGTCTGCTGGCAGGGCCTCGTGCGTGAGACGGATCGTGGAGAGGTAAGTGGAATCCATGATTCGTGCACATTCTGCTCTCCCTCACCTGCCCCTACCCCTCATCTGATCAGTCAAAGAAGTAACATTCCCTTGCTTTCGGTTCTTCTCCTGTTATGAGTTTTTTTTTTTTTTAGGATGATCGGAACCTCGTCGGCATTTTTCTCTTGAGTTTTCCGAGCCCGCATATTGATAGAGGCAGCAGCTTGGACGCTCAACAACGGACACAGTTGGCGGTTGATGCGTTGGTCAATGAGCCAACATGCAAGTGTGTTTGAACACGGATGGGGATGGCTTCACTAGCAGCGATCGAGCCCCAACGTCTCTCGAGTGGAGGTTCAGCTCGGAGGGGGGTGTGAGCTAGTTTTGTCCAATCAAGGTGTCGGGCACCTTGACAGCCCCAGGCACCTCGAACGGGGTGATGACTAACTAGCGCCTTGAGCTGGCAGCGGATCGCGCGGCGCCCCCTCCCCTTCCCTTCCCCGACCCCGAACGACGATAAGCGAGAGCGCTGAACCCAGATCCCCGGGTCTTGCACCTCCTGTCCGACGGGAGCCATCCATATTCGTCGTGAGAGGCTCGCTCCCGTCCTTCTGTGTTTTGCTTCCCCCCATCGCACCCCTTCCTGCCTTTGGTTAGGGCAATCGAAATGGAGGAGCCATCGCTTCAACCGTCGAGCAACCTGTGTAGGTTTACCATGATCTGACTTTTCCCGTCCTTTCTTTTTGTCGGTGACCATTAATTGAGGCGCCTGGCTCGGCAAGGTTGTCGGGTTTGGCTGTTGGGGCTGGATGCGATCCACGTTGCTGGGGATCAGACAGTCCCGGCAACAGGTGCAGACGGTTTTGT
The DNA here is from genome assembly GCF_023522795.1 of Fusarium solani. Lineage (NCBI taxonomy): Eukaryota > Fungi > Ascomycota > Sordariomycetes > Hypocreales > Nectriaceae > Fusarium > Fusarium solani. The sequence continues at coordinate 1,700,593 of NW_027072147.1, read as the reverse complement.
GGGAACGACGACGGACGGACGCGACAACGGGAATGGGAATGGGCATGGGAATGAGAATGGGGGACCAAAGGGAGGCGGAATGCGTGCGCCGCGCGTGTTGCCTCTTGTCGCGGGTCTAGACAGACGCCTCAGGGCCCGGAAGCATACAAAGATTTGTCATTGATTGATTTTGAGGTGAGGCATGGAGATGGATGTTGGTTGCACGCGATGGGGGGCACAAGGTTTTGCGCAGTGAGCGTGAGCGACACGATGCACCCAGCCGTGCGCGTTCTCGAGGCAGGTGCTTCCCTGCTGAAATGAGCAAGACAGGGAAGAGTTGCCGTGTCTCGATGTTTGTCCCCATCTCAGGATGGATTGGATGTGCATTGCATGGTATGGCATCACATTTGCCAACTGAGTTTTTGTTTCCTTCCTTTTGCTTCGCTGGTGGTTTCGCCTCGTCGATCCATGACCGTTTCATCAGCAACACCACCACCCGCGAAAACGCAGCACAAAGTAAAAAAATAATAAGGTACGGTGATGGCATCGTCAGGAGCAAGGATCTAGCAACGATTTGCAGCACGTAAGCAGCCGTCAAGGTACCACCGGTCCCAACCAACCTAATCCCCCCTCCTGGCACGCACGATCAGAGGGGAATGATGAGCGGCAACCAGATCGCAGCGGCTTGCGACGTCGTCGTGACGCAAAAGGACAGCCATGGCTTGGTACCGACGGTGCACCAGGGACGGATGCGACGTCGGGATATAATACGGGTACGTACTATGCCACATGCATTCTTGGGGTTGCACGATTGAGATGAGATGAGGTGCAACAGAAGACTCCCTGGATACCCAAGATTCGGTCTGAGACCCTCGCAACGGGCCTTACCAGAGCGACCCTCCCAGCTAGCCTGCCCGTGAGGAAAATTGGACAAAAACGGGGTAGCACGATGCAGTCTCGGAGGGGTTCAAGATTGAAGCAGGGGCCGTCGTCCAACTAGAGCACGATGCTGGAGGGGGAGTGATTTTAGCCAACGGTGAGAGGTGCGTGAGCGGGAGCGGCAGTGGACCTCCTAGACCTCGTAGCCGGATCCATGACCCATGCTCTTGATCCAAGACATTGGCATGGATGGACATCCCATCCGCCCAGAGACAAAATAACCCGTGTGTGGCTGGCCCCGATGGAGCAAATAGCGGCATGTTCTAACCCGCCAGCAGTCGAGCAGTTGTAGACAGTTTTTCAAATAGTTTCAACAGTTCAGCCCAGGGCCTCGAGGGGACGGCGACGTTGGTTTAATGACTGATCAAGGGTCTCTGAGTCGTGCACAGCTTCAAGGTTTCCAGTAGCGAGGGACTAGCCCGCCAGCCAGCCAGTCAATCAACCCGGCAGGGAGGCGAGCCTTCTCTCAAACCGTCCAATACACCACCTGCATACCCACGACAGGACCGATCCATCCATCAGAATGGATCCGATCAACAACCGCCATCGCCCATCACCCATCGACAGCAAACCCAAGCCAGAGCGTGCGGCGCCAGAACGGTGGAAGAACCAGGGAAGCGCAGGTTTGACAGGGGACGACAGGGTTCAAGGGACGACAGCGAGCAATCAGAGACAAGGAACGACCAGCCCGACAGGGAACAGGGCATGATTGCTTTGGCCCGTCGGCAAATCAGAGGTTTCAACGGGCGGGAGGCCAAGGGCGACACAAGGCGACAAGGAGACCAGGGGCAGCCCCCGAGGCCGAAACGCAACGGGCGCCCGAAATTCTTCGGGCACTGGCACCAGCCCCAGACACGGGCTGCCATCGTGACGTGACACTTGCAACCAGGTAGGCCCCTGGCGATCAGTAATCGTGAAAATAAAGAAACCGTTGAGACTGCCCTCCTTCTTCTCCTCCCCATGCAAGTGCCAGCAGCCCCCTTGTCATGTCCCCTGTCGTGGAATTTCGGGCACGCACTCTCAGCGATGTTCGTCGGCGCGCCATCGTCATGGGGATCGATCTTGGGAGCGCCCGACGACAGACCGACCACGACGAGGGTTGGGGGTGTGCAGGGCAAGGGCATGAGCGAAAACAGAAGCTGCTGGATTGCTTGCAGAGCTTGGGGGGACAGAGAGAATAAACTCGTTTAGTTGAAGATCGCAATTGAACAAGGGAAAGTGCGAAAGGGGCCGATGTTTCCCAAAAATCGCATGTCGCCTGTGCATGCGATTTACAGATGCTGTCAGGGATTGCCGTCATCGAGGCTGCAATTGCCTCTGTTGGTGATGATGCTGCGACGACAGCAACACCAGCAGATCTCCCACTAGGTCCTGGCCTGACAATTCGATGGAAATGCTCTGCCAACACGCTACGAGAAACAAAACGCATCTGCAGATTTATCCTTGTGGTTGCACGTTTGCGACACCATTTTTTTCCTGCTCACCACCTTTTTTCCCCTATGTCGATCTGGTGCGCAGAAACACTGGCTCGGTTCTTCTTGGTGTTTCGCCCTCCCGTGTTTCGTGGTCGTCATCGGCAAACGTCTTGGTTTCATGTGAGAACCCCCCCGAATGTCATCGACTGCACACCAACATCCCTGTCTAGGCCTGTTCAGCTTCAGTTCGCAAGCCAGCCTCATCGGTGATACTACCCTGTACGCGCACCAAATTTCCAGGTCCCCTTGGTTTCGCCCATCCCTCGCCGGCCGAGGGAGTCCTCGTGCTGTGATTAGCAGCAGGTCTTCATTTGAGGCTGGCGTCGTCTTTGATTGCGATGCCTATCCATCTTTCCTTTTGGTTGCGCTCTTCGCTGTTGTATCATCTTATTTCATTGCTAGCCCCAGTTAACTCATGTCGCTCATTTGCCTCTGGCACCCCAAACTCGACCTATTGGCCAATCAATGCGACTTCGTATCCCGGCAAGGGTCCTCTGTGAAATACCCAAGCAGCTGCCCATCCACGCCTCCCTGGGTGCAGGACATCCCCGTCGTTCAGGTCGTCAGGGTTCCATCTCCCGCAGCCCCTCCCTCCCTGGCAGCCGTTGAGGATGTGCGAGGCTACGTCGGCGTTGGCTGGCATTGGATCTCGAGCGTTACATGCATGCACCGCCCGAACAGGTATCGAACCCACGGCGGAATCGCCGTCGCAATACATACGTAACTGAGGACGCAGAAAATAGCAGCTGTGTGCAGCCTGACTCGGTGGGAGGGGAGCACAGCAGCACAGCATAGCACAGCGACGAGTTTCACACGCCGTGCGCATGTGTTTGCATGGCGCAACGCCTAGCCAAGAACTCGAAACCACCATGCGCTGACCTGCGTCAAGCTCATCGACAAAGACTTCCGAAGTTGTTCGGACAGTCATTCTCATTCTCGCACGGGGACGTCATAACAAAGGGCCGTTCTACAGCTACAAAGGTGCCATCGACAAGAAGGGAGGAGAACATGTAGATCCCCCATCAAACCAGATCCGCCATTTTTGACAAGACATGGATCGTGCGGTCGCTGGGACCGAAATTCCGCAGCGTGATTGGATCCTGGGGTCTCGGAAGATTCGACATCCAGATTACCCTGGTCCATCCGTCGGATCGGGCCAAGGAGGACCGCAACGTTGCGGGTGAGGCAGGTCAAAGCAAGACCCCAAGGCCCAAGACCAAGACCAAGACCCCAACCCAAGGGCCCGTTGACTCCCGTGCCGTGCCCGCCAGGTGTGTCGAGTGCCGAATCGTGAGATTAACCGCCCTACTCATCGACTGCAACCAAACAAAGGAAACATCACTAGTCAGAGACCTCATTTGCTGGCCGGCCTAGAGCTGTTTTTTTTTCTGTCTCTGAACGGTCGTGATGCGCACCTGCAGCTCGCATCGGTGGCGGTCGACGGTTCCGCGCTGCGTCTCACCGGGGCCAGGCTGGGAGACCCTTAGACCTGGGTCGGGGTGTTTTTCAGCGTGAAAAAGCAAAGACGATCAAGAATAGCCAATCTAATCAAATCAACCGAGCTGGAAAAAAAAAAGAAAAGCAAGCAACCGGGCAGGCACAGGGGCGCGTGCAACAGGGCGGACTGAAGAGACAAGAGGAGAACAATAAACAAGGGAAGGCCTCTACTGCCCCCAATAGAAGGGAGACACAAGAGATCCAATACAGAGTAGACACCGGGGCTGGTAACGGCTCCCCGATCTCCCCAACACGAGACAGCGAATGCCCCCTCCCCTCCATATCCGCGCCCTTGGGCACCCAAGAACGGTTTGCGCTGACGGATGGGATCATCGTCAGAAGCCCGCGATGTCACCTCGTTTTGCTTGCACTTCCCTGTTGGGCCTTGTCGTCTGCCAACTCTGGACTAGCATGAGCGCCTAGAGCAATAGAGCCCCTTGTTCGGGACGTTGTCGAGCCGGTAGATGCATCCATCAATCATCGATCAGTCATCCGCAAATCCTCCCCTCACACTCTCAAGCCAGTCGAGTAAGCCTGACATGCAATAGACAGCAAGCAGACGAGGCGCATGGGGATCCATCCACCCAACATCGCCGAGACAAACAAGCCTGGCCCGGGAATCAGGAATCCCTCCCGCTAGCAGCAAAGCGTAAATATGCCACACCAGCACCCTAAGCAGCAAATCAAAGCGCCATCCCCGGTGGAAGGGGTCCCTATTGGGTCTGAGCCGCCCCGGGCGCCAGTCCGCCGTTCTCCTTACCGCTAGGGCCGCTGTCTGGGAAGCCAGACCCTGCTGAAAAGCAAAGCAAAGGGGAAAAAAATATCATGGTCGACGCTGCTTGGAGGCCCAAGCCCGTAGTTGACGCCCCTCCTCCACCGTCAGGTCGGTCGTAGCTGGCGTTGGCGCGATGGATTGATGGAGCTGGGCTGGCCTGGGCTGCTGGGGGCCTTGGCTGTGGACGCATGGACTGGATCCCAGATTCAGCCATCTTTTTGATGGCGGACCAGGGGTGCGGAATCGAGATTTTACATCTGGATCTGGCTCATGACAATGCAGTCCTCGACCCTCTGCAGATCGACGTCGATCCTGTGTGCGTGCGTGTCTCGGTTTCTCTGTCTGAGTCCGAGTCTACGTCTGCGTGCCGTCTGCGTGCCGTCTGCGTCTGCAACTGTGCATGCGTCTCAACAGCCATTCACCACCGACTGCTTACATCCTGTCTCTACCCGTATTAGGTTGCTGCTGCTCTTCCCGTGTCCCCCGCTTCCGACAATGCATTGGTGGTAGGTCGACGCCAGAGATCTGTCCAGATGTGATGAAGGCCTTGCCTTCAGAGATTGGCACGCAAACAACACGACGGGCACAACTCTCGTTGGCCTCAACTGCCGTGCCTCCTCCAACACAAACAAAGATGCAGTTATCAGCTAGCTAGTTAGTCTCGTAATCCAGTCCTGTGGATTTCTTCCACCGGGCATAATCAATCCCAGGCGTCCGGGCATGCTCCTCGCTCCCGCGTCCCCATCGAGCGCCATCCTCCCCACTTACGCAGCTGGTGTCCTTGCTACCTGCCGGCTGCCACATTCCAGTCTCACTTATCCTAGCTAGTTACTCAGTTAATCGATCGGATTGTCCGTGAGACAAGTCATGACAAACAACGACAAATCACAAATTCTTCCCTGTACGGTTGGAACCGACAGACGCCAAACTGGAGCCGCCAAGGCCACCTGGTTTGCTCAAGTCCTCGTGGAGCCACATGCCGCTCTCAACGGCTGCAAAAAGTCTTATCTGGGTGAAGGCACTGTGGTTTTTGCTTCACGGCCGGCAACGGATTCATTCAGTCTCGAAGGTTGGGAAAACATCTCCATGTGGGGTATTGATTCAACTCATTTAACTCGTCTTGAACACTCATCTAGCATAAAATAAACACTCCTGAAACGCCATATTCGCCCCGGTTGTACAATTGCTCCACCATGGAGACTTAGCCGAGCCCTTCAAGTCACCAGCTCCTTGCCTGAACGCCTGGTATCTCCCTTATGCCATTCCCAAGTGCTTCTTCCTTGTGCTCCAAGTCATACCGCCAGTTTGGCGAACCGCCGTGGAGGAAAACCAACGCCGAAAAAATGAGGCCGCCCAATATATAGCTGTCTGTAGGAAATCCGATTTTCCGTGCTCCGTTACATGCACTCGCCCAGATCGGTGATTGTGATGGTTTGCGTGCCGTAGTTACACCAGAGCATGTGCTGCGTGTGCTCTGACTGATTTAGTTCATCGCAGGAGAGAAGCCAGCTTCATTCGGGAGTCCTGATCCGATGGCTGCTGTCGGGTCTGTGCTTGTGGCTGCACAGGCGAGTTGGGTGCGGTAGGCAACTGCCCTTGAGGAGGAACAAATTGATGCTGTCGGGGCTGGCAGTCCATTCGGTCTCCAAAAGAGGGAGAGGCGAACTCGCTCAGGCTGGGAAGCTTAGAACCAGCTGGGGCGTGGAGGTGGTGAGCATCCCTGATCGGCGGCAACTCGAGTGGCATGTGGAGGGGGATGTGGTGACGTCCGGGCGAGGTGGTGTAGTTGGAGCCTGCATCCGACTCGGCGGACTCGGAAGTGCAGGGAGATGGAAGAGGTGCCTCGACCCAAGGCACGGGGTGGCGGTGGTTTGTGGCCGTCAGAGGCGATAGCTGTGATGGCATGGATAGGCCTGGTGTCGAGATGGAGAGCGAGTGTCGGGAATGGGGGTATTGCTCATCGTAAGGCTGAGGGTTACGCCGACGATCCATCCTCTTGCGGCGGTTCTGGCTGCCATTCCACCAGTTCTTGACAGCATTGTCACTTCGACCATTGAGGCGGCGAGCAATCTCGGCCCAACGCTTTCCAATCTCCCGCACCAGCTGATCGATTTGGGCGCCCTCCTGAGGGGTGATGGGCTCGTGGTTAAGACTCGGCTTCAGGTTTTGGTGATAGCGCTCGCGGCATTGCTTGGGTGTCCTGGATCCGAGGGTCTGGGCAATTCGTACCCAGTTGAGGGGGCCATGGGTGTTGACAAGTTCCATCAAGTACGCATCCTCGGCGTTCGACCAAGGACCTCTTCGGTGACCCATCGACATGATTGCGAGACTGGTAGGCTGTAGTAGATGGAAAGATTCCGAGTCGGGATGCCCAGTTGAACAGCGACCCAGTGGGCGAGTGGGAGGATGTGAAGTCGTAAGCGAGGAGAGATGTCGGAAGAGTAAAAAGTGTAGTAAAGAAGTGTGTTGAAGACAGTTGAGAATGTTTGATCAAGCGTTGAAGAATTGTGCGTTGATCTGAGATTTGTAGATGTAGATGATGGGTGGGTGAGGGGGGAGTATTTGAGGCTCTGGAAAAGAGATCTTGACTCAGAAGGAGGGTTGTGAGGTGATGAAATATCCGTGGGAGACCTGGATGGGGCGCGGCTGGGCCCAACGTAACTATGGCATGAAGTGCAAAGTAGTATGGGGAAAGCAAAAAAGTCGTGACACCGGGAGGGGGTACGATGGGGAGGCCGATTCCCTGCACCCCCCAATAACAAACTTTCTCGATCTGCCACCGGGATGCCGCTGTCGAGATAGATGTGCAGCCCATGGATGTTTGGGGCAGGTAGCGCCCTGGTAGGGGGCGTGCAGGTGGAGGCTCGCGAGCGACCCGGGGGTGTCAAAGGCTATTGACAGGGGGTGGGGTGGGGGTGTCAACAAGCCCGGGACAGAACTACAGGGACAGGGGCCACTGGGCAACAGGATTGGATGGGCGTCTCGACCCGCCGCCGTCAAAGCAACACTGACTGACTTGACGGGACTCTCGAGGGGGATGGATGGGCGTGTTGATTCTGGAGCCCGGCCTGGGTGGTCGGCTCTTCCTCCAGCTACCTACCTACTGTACCAAGCTTCGCAGCAGGCACTTTGACCGGATGCGATGAGCTCCGACAGCTATCGTTGTGGCATCGTCCAGGGCCCAGCTCGCCTCAACCATCGACCAGTGCATCGTCCGAATCCCAGGATCCAATCCGTCGGGGCCACCTTTTTGGAGCCACCTGCTGGTAGTCGACGCCTCCAGGAACTGACAGAGTCCCTTGCCCTGATGAACGCGGGCCGTCGTTGCTGTCGCAGACGAGCGACATGCCCTCAGCCTGCGTGCGGTGCGGGCCCCTGAAGAAGACGGGACGGGGTGGGAACTTGACAATAGCACCTGGGTGATCTGGAGCCGCTTTGCGACATCTACACTGTTGGTCACATACACGAGGAGCCACGCAGGTAGATGATTGACTTGACATGCACACTGTCTTTTCACGGTATTCGTAGCCGCAACCCTGGCAAGCTCTTCGGTGCGACAAGGTGCCTGACTTTCTAGGAGGATGCTCATCCGAAAAGCGAAACAGCAACGCGGGTGTTCCCAGAAACCCAGCAGCTGGAGGTCCTCCCACCTGTCAGATGTCTCAGGCAGTGAAGTTGCGTTGCCCTCTTGCAGACGCCTCCCTCGCGACATCACCCTTGGACTCTTGCCGCTCTCTTTGTTTGCCTGTCTTGAACTGATGTCGAGCTGCAGACGGCGGTGGGTCTTTTGGTCCCCGAGCCTTGTGCCTCCGGGCTTGTCAACGAGCCTCGCGCGTCGTCTAAATCCGGCCTCGAGACTGACATCTCCATCAAAGGAAAACATATGTATCATCGGTCCATCGTGGCCGGACCTTGCCGCCGACCCAAGCCACCAGAGTCTGCCTCCAATTCCAGCCTCTGGCTGCTCTCGACGACCCCGAGATGCATTGGGTAACGAGCTCGCAAAGTAAGGTTTGATACGATATCGTCAACGACGCCGCTGGCTCTCGATCCGTCCATCCATCTGCCCGTGAGCCCGTCCCCTCACTGGGTAATTGCCATCTAGTTAACCCCTGTCAATCGAATTGGTCCGGCAGACGAGGTGGCGGGCCTTGCTCGGCCGTACATCAGTTCTTGAGTGTTAAGCTTAGAGAGGGAGAGAGATTGAAAGACAAGCTGTAGCTGTAGGTGGGTGCTACACCCACGATATCACAAACAGGTGATTGACGGTGTCGCCCTTGGAGTTACAGTAGGCACAGTAGCTCTGGGCAGCCAGCAACGCCCTTGGGTTGCAGGGCTGCTCGTCACTTTCACCGTCACCATCGCTGTAAGCGTCAGCGCCGTGGGCCTGTGCAGGGACGGCGAGCGGGGGTTGTGGCCGGGACCAGGGTCTGAGGCAGGGCGATCATCGTCAACGGGTGGCTGCTGGCCTGAGCCATCTGGTTGGGATCGTCGGAGTGAACGACGGATGCGTAGTCAGCAAGGAGGAGATGCCGGCTGATCGGTGGAGGTGCTTCCGCTTCCACGTCGGTCCTTCTGGCATTGCGCCCGCGTGCATGGGCATGGGCAACGACAGGTGCTGCGCAAGTCCGTTGCTTAGGTAGGTAGGTAGGGCTCTCCGAATTCGTTCGGCTGCCTCATCTTTCCCATGGCGCTCTTGATTGAGTTTTGCGACGATGGCATCCATCCGTGGGAGCTGGCTGGAATGACTGACGGATAATATTGATGGGCAGAATTGCCGGGCCCCTGCTGTAGCTTCCACCGTCAGCCGACATCTGGCGGACCCTCTCTTGCCCTCTTTTTCCTGCAGGCCTCAGGCCAACAGCGACCATTTCGACCTGACTCGCCTGCTCACCTGTCGTTACACCAACAAGCCTATCAGCGAGGCACGCTTTGGATCAGCCAGGAGGGCACGATGCTACACCCAACGGACGAAACAGGATGGACTCGAGATTGCCAAGGTGCAGCCAGCAGACAATCGATCCTCGGACCCAACGCATTGCGTACTGCCCCGTCCTGTTCTGTACGCCGGAGCATTCATTGATGCACGCAAAGCTGGGACGGACCCTGGCCCCGCGCAGCGCAGTGCTGCGCAGCGCTGCACCATTGTCGCATCTCTGTCTCTGCTACGTCACTGCCTGTTCGCCCAAGTTTGCGGAGAGGGCCGTCTTGGGCCTGGCCTGGCCTGGCCCTCGCCTCGCCTGGGATGGTGACAGAGCCGGGCCCGTTGAGAAATGACGATGGACGGTAGAAACGAAACGAAACAAAAACGCTCTCGTTTAAAGGCAAAGATTGACCAGGGAGCCTGTCTCGCTCGGACATCAGCCCACGCTTTCTTGGTAACAACGCATAACGCACAGGCACAGAATAATCAACAAGTCATATTTTCTTTTACAGCCGGCTGCCCATCTTCTCGGCGACCTTTCACCGGCCTGGGAGCAGTCAAGGGTGAATGACATCTGACTCGCTTGCCCTCGCTAGGTGACATTGGCATTGGCATGGTAGGCGGTGACCGGCGCAACCTCCGCCAAACGTGGACTTGGTCCCTGGATCGATAACGCTTTGAGCTGCAGCCTCCAGCTCGCTGCCCTGTATCCGTGTGTGCTTGATGATATATACCATTGGTACCTGGAGCATGTGGTCCGTCAGCTGGCTAGCAGGAATAGCCGGTGGTGTCGATGCTCCCGGTATGCGCCCAGCACCCAGCACCTCAGCCAGCGATAGCGAACGGCCCCCAGAGAACACCCGCTAGGACCAAAGCAGCAGAGGGGCCCGGGTGACCAGATGACGCTGCTGCCAATAGTCTGCATCTCCGCCCCGACGGTAATGGAGCCCCTAGTCCTTCTTAGTCGCCCTCGGCCACTAAAAGCAAAAACCGTTGTGGCGTCAGGCCTCCCTCGCTGTTCTAAACCCTTCCGGGCCACGCCAAGCGAGCCGAGCAACGGTTTTTCAGCTCAGCTCAGCTGGCTTCTGCTTCTGGTTGTGCTCACCTTGACCAATCATGTCGCCTTCTGCCCTGTTTGTTCCGCGCTTCCTTGCTCCATGCCCTTCTTTCAGCTGCGGCCTGGCCGCCTCTGGCATCTGTCCAAGACATGACGGGTTGCCTTTCGGAACCATGAGCACCTGTGCCGACCTTCTCGTACATTAGTGCAACGCGTCTGCCGAATACATCATCAGCAGAGGCCACTCACTCCTTGACCTGTCGGATAGACGCCCCTCCCCCCGGGGATGGATGAGTGAATGTCAGGTTTTGACAGCTGGACCCAGCTGGTCAACTGTACTTGTCAAACCAACCATGACCAAACTGACGAGCCGGCTGACGACCCCTTTGGCTGTTCGCTTATGACCTACCGACTGTGGGCGCCGTTTGATGCATGGCTGAGGGAGGGAGGCCTTGGCGTCCAAGGTATTCGAAGCCTGCCAACCAAGTCGTTTTACCCGTGCCATGAACTGATTGATGCCTTTCTTCCCCCATACATACCTGCTCTGCGCCGTCCAGTCAATATCCATACCTCTTTGGATACGTAAGGAACAACGAGATGGAAGTGGCCGATTGACGCTTTGGAAATAAGAAATAGATAGGTTGAAAGGGCGAGTGTGTGCTGTTATCCACCAAGACCTCTGTCTCTCAATTGTCCAGATTCGACCATGATAATCCTGTATAGCACCGGATTAGATGGCAGTGAAGCCAAGCAAGCGCATGGTGCATCCATTGACATGTCAACGCATCTCTCGTGCTTCCTGTCCACCTCTAAAAGAAGAGAAAAAGAAACCACTCCCGATCCGATCAGGAACTCGCCCCTCTCTCAAGGTCACCAATATATCTTAGAAATAGTGAATAGACACGCCAGACTCCGGCCCAAACCAGCCCTCTCCACCATGTGGTGGCTTACCGATCCATCTCGTCTACACGTTGGACGTCCTGTCTCGTCATTCAATCATTGAATCCCAAACCGGTTCTGTTTCTCGCCTTGACGGGTTGACATGAACCACTCTGTTTGCTCCTCGCTCACAGATGAATGTCACCGCCTTCGCCAGCGACCCATCGCTGCCATGCCTGCTCATACGCGGTCTCAACATCATCAACCCATCGCCGAGTATCGAAGAGCCCGCAGTGCCACTTGCTATCCCAGAGCAACTTGCGCATCCTAGCTAAACGCCCATGGCCATGGCCATATCCGCTCCTCGACATGGTGTAGCTGAGACCACCGGCAAGCTGTACCGCCCGCTGTTCATACTCCTCTTCGCTGCTAGCAATCAACTCTGCTGCAGCCTTTCGCCCATCCTCTGATTTAGGTAGGGCTCCTTTCAGAATAGATGCTGCCATCCGAGAGCACATCTTGTACGGATACCTTGGGAGTGTGAGGAGAGGTGTGCTTGACCAGAGAACGTCTGCGGCTGTCGTATGGGCATTGCATTCTGGCGTGTCAAGAAATAGGTCGCAAACACGCGCTCGTGATATATGTTGGCTCTTGGGTGCAACATCAGTGAAAATTAGTCGACTGGCGACCTCTGTGCCAGCCCAAGCCTTGGCCGTACGTCGTAGATTTGCCTCCCCAAGTTCCGGAAATCGAAGCAGCCATAGGACCGCCTTTGGCACTTGTGCCAAGATTCGCAGCCATGACCTGAAGGTTGTGGGTTCAATCTGACGAGGGTTAGTCGACGGGAACCTCCCAATGCCGCCTCTCCACGTACCTTGTACAGCTGATTGAAATTTCCCATGATAATGGCATCATCAGCTAGGGTGGGAAAAAGATCTTTCCGCATCTTCCAACGACGTCTCTGTTCTTGTTCCCATGTGACTTCGCGTTCGCCCGCATCACAGGACTGAGCATGGTCACAGCAGAAAAACGTGTCACGACAGAAGATGATGTTCTCCGAGTACATCCAGCCTTCCCCGTCACCCTCTGTCTCATCGCGGAACACGTCTTCAACTCCAACGTTGTTGCGCCAGGGGCGTAGCGTCTCGGGCGGGATGGCGGTGCTGTCTGCTAAAATGTAGTCGCACCATTCCGCTCCTAGTGTACCGGCGAAGCCCATGAAGGACATCTGCACAGGGGCAGGCCGAGCAGCAAATATTTCGTTGCGCGCCCCCTTGTATAGCCGTTGAGGTTGACAAGAATATGGATTTCATCTCGGACGATTTGTTCTACCAGCTTGTCCGCCGGCCAGCTGCTGACGTCGCGGAAAACAGGGGCCTCACGCTCAATCTGCTGTCGATGGACAGACCGATCACTCGCTGTTGTGGCATAGCAGAACGCACGCGCGCGTCGAGGATTGTGGAACCCGAATACAGATTGCATCCTGTTAGTTTGTTTCTGTTAGCAGCCTGTACCATTTTGGCTTCCTCATGATCAATGACTTACAGGTGAGCCAAAGGATGATTGTTGAAGTCAGACGACACATAACCCACGTTCAAGTAAGGGCTCGGTGGAGGAGGCGGGGGATAAACTGTCGATGGCAGCCATGGCAACCGCAGCGTCGAGCAAGATATTCGAATTCCATTTCGCTGGGATATAGCTCGAATGTCCTTCGCTGAGAGGGGGCAAGTAAAAGTGTGGAATGGTAGAACGGTTGGTGCCGACGGTACTGTGAGGCTGTTAGGCAGACGTAACCGTGTGTATCGGGAAGCTGTTTCGGCGCCAGATATATAGCGGTCTCGGTACCATTTCCATTGCGTTGCTCGAGTCGCACGCTCCACAAGGCGAACGATGTGTGAACCCTCCCATGGCTTCTTGCTCCATTCCCTCAATGCTTCTTCGAGTGGGAATGACCCTGTCAGGCCAAGATCCCGTAATTGCTTTGCAATGGTGGTGATGATATTATCACCGAGAACACCGCGCCCCCAATGTGATGCCTCGCTGAGTTGGCGACCGATGATGCGGACGACGCGGTCCGTAAGACCACTCTCATGTCCCGCAGAACGTGCATCAATGAGGAGACCTTTGTCGTCGACGTGCCATCGATCATATTTTCCAGACTGAAGCATGACTCCGCCCCGGCCTCTCCAATCGCAAACAGAGTTCAAGGCGGTGGACAGACCACAGACAGCTTCAGCAAAGTCTGGGTTGGAGCTCACAGCGCGCTTGTAGTATGCAATTGCATCATTAATCCGACCCCTGTCCTTGACGGCGTTGGCCAAATTCGTCAGAGCGATATCAAAGGTCCCATCGCATGAGACTGCCTGCTCGTACATTTGAATGGCTAGATCCAGTTGACCAATATCTTTCAATAGGCTTCCGAGGTTGGTGTGAAGATGAACGTGCTTTGGGTCCAGACGCAGGCCGTAGTGGTAATACGCCAGAGCCAGAGACAGACCACTGCCTGGGACGATGCCAGGAATGTTTGGCTGGGGGAACATTTCGATGCTTGCGTCGGGAGGATGAGAGGTGACCTGCTGCACACCTGCCAGGAGAATGCCGACATTGTTCGCAGTAGAGGGGCTTTCCTGGAGCGATAGAGAAAGATAGTAGAGGGCCAAGATGTCTTCGACGCCGGAAGGACGCCGTAGGATGTCCGGGGCAGCGTGCCCGCTGGAGAGGGCATCTTGGAAGATCTTGGCTAGGGACAGGAGCGAGTTGCTGGTGGTTTGCACAGCTGCCCTCTTTGTTGAGCCCTCAGCAACATATCGCAGTCCGGGCAATTCGCCAGTACCACCGAATACAAGATGAGCGGTATGCCGAGCTCGTTCCGGGGGCAACAGCAGAGGCCGTGAAGCGTGACGGGGTTGTCCATTTGAAAGCAAACGGGCATTTGCTGGTGACAAAACTGTCTGGATTTGACGGACAAGGTCTTGGATGCCGCTCATCCGGCGACCGAGGCTGATTAAAACTGCCTCTTCAAAGGCCGCTGATGCCCTGTTGACTTCTTTGAGACTGTACAACATGGTTCCTTTGGCATGGATCAGAGCCAGGATCCGGCCATTCTCCTTGCCTGGTAGGGCGTAACCGCTTGATCCAAACCCGTGGGTCTTCATCACTTCGCTGTGAGGCCCAACTTTCTGATGTTGCGCCTGCTCCAAGTCAGTAATCTGGAAATCTCGAGTCGTGGCAGTTCGAGGATAGCCGTCGCGAGTAGCTGTTGGCCCACTGCCGTTGGCGTGCGGTAAATGTGTAGATGACGGTACTCTCAAAGCATGCTGCACATAGTCGATAATGTCCACAGCTTCCTTGCTGCGCTTCTTGTAAAGAAGCCCGACTAAGTGCTCGACGGCTTCCAGATAACTGGGTTGCACCTTGACAGCTCGGATCCAATGCTGTTCAGCCTCATCTTGTCGATTGAGGCAGTATAGAGTAGCGGCTTTGTTTGTAATTGCCTCGACGTGACTGCGAATGCGTCAGACACCAGGAACAGCCACTTGACAGTTCACCGGGGAAGTGTTTTACCTCGAGTCAAGGGTCGTAATCCTCGAGAACCATTCTAATGCCTCCTCGTATTGCTCGAGCCCATAGTGCAGGCATCCCCCGAGCATGATTCCATCAATCCAGTTCCAACTACTTTGTTCACAAAGACTGCTCAGCATATCCAACGAAGATTTTGCTCCTGCGAAGGGCGTGGCTTTGCCCATGGACGGATAGTTGCCGAATGCCCCCTGAAGCTGTGGCGCCGAGTTCCTCCCAGCGTGGTAATCCTGTCTGCGGTCACCTTCCGTTGCAAGCCTCATCCCCGCGATTTCCTTTCCATCCGGTGCATCAGAGAATTTTAAGGAGGGCTTTGGGGGTTTCGGGTATACAAGAAGTTTCGGTGATGTGTTGTGACCCGAGGTTCCCTTGGTGGGATGAGGTCTCCGGATAGTTTGGAGGTAAGACAGGAGATCAACATAAGCCTTGTGAGCCTGTGATAGCACCTTTTCGCGGAAACCTTGGGGGCTGCTGAAGCTTGCAGGCCGAGGATAGGTTTGCATCGCCAGGCTTGGGTTGAAAGCGGGATTGTACTGGGGCTCGAGGCCGGCCGTCAGAGTGAAAGAAGGCCGATGAACCAAAGACATGGGGTGCTGTGGAACAGCTCTAAAGTCATGCTGCTGGACATGCCTTGGTGGAAGGATGTCAGCTCGCGCGTGGTTGTGATAACTCCATGGAGTGTGTATGGGCACTTGGCCAAATGGTAATGAATCGTTCATCACCACTGGGGGCGGACAAAAAGCCCGGACGTTGTATTCATGGGCCCTCATTAAGGGTTGATATGCATTGGGAAACATCCCAAGCGCATCAGGCTGGCCATGTGGTGTATAGTGTCCCTCGGCTGAGGGGAATACTTGGTGACCTCCAAGAAAGGGCCCATCATGCACTGATGTATCGTTTGGAAAGGGCCAAGGCGAAGAACCCAAGCGAGTTTGTCGGATATCATCGCCGAGTCCCATATGTCCAGCGGAGGAGGGATGATGGTGGTCAATGCTGGCGGCATAATGGGGCTGATGTATGAGAGGCCCTGTCAGCGGGAATGCCGTGGCAGTCGCAGATCGAGGTAGGACCAAATGTTTCGAGGGAGGCGGGCCATGCGAGAACAAGGAGGGCGACCCGTCATAGCCGGCATCGATGGTACCGTTTGGAGTCTTTCGGCGAAGGTGGTGCTCTGGCCGTAACGGGTAGAGGGGAGCGGCAGATGCCGTTGCACGCCGCTGTGATTGGGATGTGCGAATCGGGAATGTTCGCTGGTATGGGGAGGTAATGTTTCGAGGGTAATGGTCGTTGAGCGAGGCGGCATTGTTGTTCGAAAACGCGGCGAAGGTATCGAGATTCGACGGCGGCGGCGTCACCGCATGAGGGGGCATTTGAAGGAGAGGCAACATGACAACGGGGTATATTGGCGAACAAGCAAAACGGGCTGGAAAAGCAGTACGAAAGACACTGGTAGACGGCGCTGATTCATGGCCTGCAGGTCAAAGAGCATGGCTAGCTGAACCGCTGGGTATCGAAGCGTTGAGCCGATTGCTGATGGGCATCTGGGCGGGCTTGAAGGGCGAGGGCGACGCCAGCGCCGGACCAACAACTCCAGATGATGTCGCGAAGCCTGTCGTGCTTTGAGCCGAGCAGAGCGCCCCCAGGGCCTCCGCCTGCAGCGGAACAGGGACGGCGTCAGTTGTTTGGGCCAGCGACTCTGACAGGCAGTACCGCGATCGCGAGCGGAGGGAAATCAGGTCGCACAGTTGAATCGGGCGCTCGCTTCCATGACCTCAATGATGGGTATCGATTCGTGGGGTTGGGTGACAGGGTCGTATGCGTGTTCCGGTGTGCCGCGTGGTCGGTCAGAGGCGAGTTGGGCGATCAAGGCAAAGAGAAGGAGGCACGAAGTCAGTAGATACAAGGTAATCGTTGGTTGGGGTATGTAGGTAGGTATTGAGACAGTCGTTAGGTGGCCGGCGGAGGTTGAAGGTAGGAGGAACCTTTGGAACGGCACAGACGCTCCACAATGGGGCGGGAGGACGGCTGGGCTAAAGTGCCTACCAGAGGTACATAGCTCGAGGAGCACATACCCGGCCTTAATGCCACACAAGAGTGCACCGCCCACAGCCCTCCCCAATGGGATGCTGGGCTGGAGTGGGCTAGGGTGATGCCAACAAGGAACGGCCAGGTCTCTGCTTACCCCGTGCCAGCCAGAAACCCCAGCTTGTGGCCACCAACTGACGACGCCAGATTACATGATATGCGGGCAAAGGGTTCGGCTGCTGATGGCAATTTTCTTGGGTTGGCTTCACTGAGAATCTCCTTTCTTTGAACGGTATGGACTTATCGATCCTTGGCGCCTTAAAGATGATGCAGGTCGGCAAAGCATCTCTTTGATCGGCAACCCGCACTCTCCGTCGTTCGGAGGCACAGCATACTCAAGTCATTGGACATGAGCAACTGGGACGTTCGGGCGATCACGAAACGCATAGGTACAATCCCGTCAGCCCCATGTACACGCGAGAGGCATGCTCTGATCGATGGCAGGTTTATCAGCAACACACGATTGAAACACTATCTAGGCATAAAGCGGAACGTGCACGGCGTTCGATATCTGTAGCACGTCTCGTGAACTGTGGTGAATTGATGCTATCTTGGGTCTTGCTTATGGAGAAGCAGGAGAAGCAGGGGAAACCTGACAAGAGGTCGGCGCAAGGGCAGTCTCCGGCACGGAGTGGCAGACCTGGACCATGATGGTGGGAAACATTCGCTTGGCTCAGGGGACAACTGTCCAAAATAATTTACGTGGGATAAGGGAGTGTGGCCTTGATGATGGACCGCTGCATCCATGGAGGCTGATAGCCTAGATGTCGCGGTGAGTAAGGGGCCGTCGATTACATCGCTTATTCTTCCTTGCACAAAAATAGAAATAAACCATAGTGCATATTGGTAGATTTCAGAGTGAGTCAAGGATTTGGTTCGCATCGGTCGCATGGTCACTTCACGGGAGGGTGGTTGGGTATCGTGATTGTCTTCAATTCTTTTTTGGGGGAGGCATTCGATTCTTTTTTGTCAAATGACCAACATTTACTCCTCGGGGACTGTGTATTTGTTAGCATGCGCACTAGCATGATGCCTTGTTGACTTACTCTCAATGTCACCACTGTCGATACCCTCAATGATAGTCTGAGGAGGCTTGCCGTCAACCTGGCAGCCAACACTGTAGGCAGTACCCAGAATCTCCTTGACAGTGCCCTTGAGCTCCTTGGCGAAGGACTTGTAGCGCATGGTACGGGCAATCTCGACGATCTCGTCGAGGCTGACGGACTTGTTGTGCTTGATGTTCTTCTCCTTCTTGCGATCACGGGGAGGCTCCTTCAGAGCCTTGATGATGAGGGAAGAAGCAGTGGGAACGACGGACACCGCAGCCTGTCGGTTCTGGATGGTGAGCTTGACAGTCACGCGCAAGCCTTTCTGGGGTGAAATGTTAGTCCGAGTCTTTCGGTAGGCAATCGAGAGACATACCCAGTCACCGGTGGCCTTGGCAATGTCTTCTCCGACCTTCTTGGGAGAGAGACCCAGAGGACCAATCTTAGGAGCGAGAGCAGAGGAGGCACCGACCTCACCGCCAGTGGCGCGGAGGTGGCTGAGGTACGTTAGCCAAAAAATCTTGAGATATTTGGACAATGGTGCCAAACGTACATGACCTTGACCTCGTTGGGATCGAACTTGGGAGCTTTTCTCAGTGTTAGCAGGTCTGGACATCTTGACCAGAAAGGAGGGAGAACCAACGCATTGCGGCGTCGTTAAGGTCGGCAGAGGCTCGTGGTTTGCGTGCCGGGAAAGGAGAGTGAAGGAAGGTTGGGAAGTGGTTGAAGAAGGTGTTGAACTGAAAAATGGGAAGAGGAAAAAAAAAAGGAAGCGAAGCTGTGTGCCCCACAAGCGTGCCCTAACTGAGCTGGAGCCGAGGAGGTAGCTTAGTCATCCAAGGCCCTCACCCACCTCACCCACCCAACCTTTCGGGATAATTACCACCTATCAAGGGCTTTATCATGACTGAATTTGTGTGGTTGAGGGAATCCCGTCGGCATATTCAAAGGCATTCACATTTTCCCCACGTTTGCGACTTCTTACGTTGAGTTGCTGGTTTTGGTTTCTGAGACTTGTACTCCGATCATGCTAATCTAAAGCCCGCGTCCCACGGGTGGATAAACTCTTTCTCAACTATCGCGTCCACCACTATCACCGCGCCAGTCTATAAGGCGGATATCATCTTCGTTCTCAGCGCCAGTGATGGCATTTATTAGTTCTCCCGATGGCACAATGTGAGCCGTCATGCTCATGCACGGAGGTATAATTCGCATGTTTGAGCATGTGGACCATCTTAGTTGGTTCCGCTAACAGCAAGCCTAAATGTATTGTCAGCGAAAAGTGAATAATTGAAACGGGAGCTAGTGGAACGACGTACTTCATTAGGTGGTCCATAAAGGTCTGCAAAGATACGTCATCAGTGAAGATGGTTTGTGCAGTTGTAGCCCCAACACCGCCATAGGGACCGGTTGTGTGGGTAGTGGATGGGTTGAGCTTGGATAGGAGGAAACGAGCCTGAGATCCCCCAGCATCGCAGACGATGAATCGCGGAAGGGGGAATCGGTCTGTGATGAGATCCTTCAAGGAGTAAGCAGCATGTTTGATATGCATGTGAGGGGTTGACTTACACGAGCGTCTTCTTTGGGCTGTTCTAGGAGACCAGCAAAGTTCTCGTAGCCTTCCTGATCCTGGTATCCGGCTTTCCTCCACTCTGCAATTGTCTCTCCATGAAAGATCAGAATGTGGAAGAAGGTGTCGAGGAGAAGGATGTGGGTTGGCTGAATAGAGGCCGAGTCCAGCAGCACAGGTTGACCACCATCCTGGTCAAATGTGTACGAGTCTAGAGTAGGCTGGATCATGACGAGAGAGTTGCTCACATCCTCATGGTTCAGCACATGACGGTAGAAAGCTGTTTCGTCTGGCGAGTTGTTGAACACCTGGAGGAACTGGCTTCGACGGAGGTGGAACATGAACTGCGGGTACAGAGTGAAGTTCTTCTCCAGTCGGAAGGAGGATGGGTCATCTTTGCGGTAGTCGGCAAACCTCGAACAGAGCCGAATCAGCATTCTATCAACCCAGCGCAGTACGTCCGGGCCATCATCGACTTCAGCCTTGAAGACGGCGATCCGCGACATGAGAACTGCGGCAGCTTCTTGGTCGAATGACTGGGCAATGGCGGGGTCGCCGGCGGGACTGCTCAAGGGCCTTGAAATCGTGGTGACACGAAGATGGAACTGGCCAGAGGAGTGTTGGTAGTATGTAAGGAATTGCATCATGCCGTTCTGTGGCGCCTGTTGATGTGTTGCAGGACCCTGGCCAGCGATTTCAAAGTAGATTCCGTAGCTCGACTTCGGGTCAATGCCACACATCTTCCAGGAGCAGGTGTTGCCGATTCCGCATTCTGTTTCGCCGACGGATATGGACTTCTTGTTGAGTGAAACAGCATGTCCGATCAGGCCAGTGACCTTCAGTTCCTTGGTGGTCAGCACTTCAAGCACAGCGTTGAATCCCATCAACAGGTTGTCATCGCCATCCTTTTCAAAGATCCTCACGAAGGATTGCTTGAACATGGAAGAAGTGAAGCTGTCAGTAAGAATCATATGACCACCTGTTGAGTTGCACAGCCCCTTCATTTCCAGCAGGCCGACCTGATCAAGGCAGCCCGCAAAGATGTCGATGATATGCCCGTTGTGAGCTGTTCGTTTGGCCAAGTTGTCATAGAACTATGGCATTATGGTGAGTTATGGACTAAACACAACAACTGGATCCTTTAACCTTACCTTCAAGGCTTTCTTGTAGTACTTGACGTTGTCTCGGTCAATATCATGGTGCGATCGGATGGGCTCTCTCAGTTCGGGTCCGACAACCATACCAGGACCTTCGGTCGCAGGTCCGCCAGCAAAAAGCATGATGCGGCCACCAGCATTTTGGAATGACGACTCCATGAGGCCCACAGCGACACTGAGGGCAACACCGGTGCATCGAAGGTTGCGTCGATCGTTGGCAACAGGCCAGGGGTCTTTCTGGAGAGACTCCAGCGCCTTTGTCAGCTGAAATTCAGCCTGCTGGACAGGCAAAAGGAATCGAGATGCCGGCCCAGCAGGGAATGGCCGGCCAGGTTGGGGCTGCATGCCGGGCCGGAGACCAGACGTTGAGAGTCCAAGCATCTCTTGCACCTGCTTTGCAGTATATTCCTTGCTGCCTCGGAACACGTAAGACTTGGCGCATTCTTCATAGCCAATTTCGTGCACATGAGCCTACATCACTGTTAAAGTTGGGCTCGAAGATGGGAAAGATCATTACGTACCATGGTGCCGTATGTGATGAGGCCAACTAGCGAGTTCTCAGGCAACAAGCTCAAGCTCATAACCAGAGACTCTTTCAGGGAGGCGAGGCTGTCTGCCTCCTGGCACATGTCCACCACATATAGGAAGATCGGAGGTGCTGGGGCAGGCCGCGAGAGGCGGTATTCGATGGTTGTGTTCGCGGGGTGTAGCTCGGGAGGGATAGCGTTGGCGGTGATGTCTTTGTAGTGGGGAGGAAGTTGGTTTCGCGATAGACAAAAAGGACAGATCCAAACTCTGGCGCGCACATCGACTTGGCTGTTAGAGGCTGTCAGCGAGAGGAAGCAAGAGAGTGTGGTACCTCACAAGACTCACCAGAAGGGGTTCAACACCGAGCGACAAGGCTGTTTGCAGGTGACAGGCTCAAAGTGGAGGAGAGGAGTATCGGGCTTCTCCTTCAAGGGGGTGTAGAGTGCGCCGATCGGAACAACGAGCCTTGAAGCTTCCTGTGAAGGGAGTTAGTTGGCAAAATGTGAGGCACTCAATGAACCCTACCATTCGAGAGCTGGGAAAGGTGTTCCAACTCAACCGGACACCATCGCGATCTTCTACCTCGCCCCATTGCTCCTTTGCCGTCTCGTAGTCCATCGTGACAGTTGTGCACAATAAGGAGACGCAAGATTTGTAAAGAAGAAGGGTATTCGATGGCTCGCGATGTGGATCTGAAGAGGTTCGTGAGAGGAGAACAAGGGAAAGTTAGAGGATGATAGCTCTTGGAGCTGTCTGAGCTGCCAAACCGGCTGGGCGATCTTCGGCGAAGTTGATAGTGGGGAGGTTGTTGACAAGGTGGCCGCCCCGTTATAGAGATATAGAAGCATAGGTGATAGATAGGTATCTTTTTTGATGCTATGACTAAGATGGGAGGCAATAAGTTTAAGCCCACCCTTTTATACCGGGCTAAGATAGCTAACCTAATCTAAGCTTATTATAAAGCTATTTTTAAATTATAATTTTAATTACTTATGATTAATATTAATATTAATATTATTATTTATATATTTATATAAATTATAATTATAATTATAATTATTATTTATTATTTTATTAATTTATATTATTTAAAATAAAAATAAAAATATTTAAATTAATATCTTAGTAATTTTAATTATAAAAGCTTTTTACTTAAAGCCTAAGGTCTTAATAGGCTTAAATTAATAAGATTTATTTATATAATTATTAATAGCTTTAATAATATATTAAAGCTAGCTTTATTTATAATAAATAACTTATATTTTAATTAATTATTATTAAAATTATTATTAAAATTACTAATATTTATATATTTATATAAGCTAAGATATATATATTATATATTTAATTAAATAGGTTTAATTAATTAAACCTATAGACCTTTATTTACTGCTAAGTTTTAGTTTAATACTAATACTTTTTAAGTTTATAATATTAAATTAAACCCTATATAATAGCTTAGAGGGTAATTATATACCTTTAATATTAAGCTAAGTAATCTCTAGATTATTAATATATTAGGCCTAATTAAGAAGGCTATATTATAGCCTAAAAGGGAAAAAGGGATTTCTATAAAAATAATAATATAAATAATATATATTATTTTATTACTTTATACTACCTAAAATAGGGATTAAAGTATCTTAATTAATATCTTAGTAATTTTAATAATAAAGGCTTTATACTTAAAGCCTAAGGTCTTAATAAGCTTAAATTAATAAGGTTTATTTATATAATTATTAATAGCTTTAATAATACGCTAAAACTAGCTTTATTTATAATAAATAGCTTATATCTTAACTAGCTAAAGTAATTAAAATCTAACCCCTTCGCATAGTAGCTCCCCTCTTATATTAACCTTCTAATTATCCTTATAATTCTTAATTACTTAAAGAGGTTAAAATCTTAAAGGATTATATTTTTATTATCCTTATAAGAGGAGGTTTAATTATAACTAATAATAATTATAATTAATTAATTAATTAATTTATAATTAGCTAATTAATTAATAATATATTAATAAGATTATAATAGCTTTTTATAAAGACCTTTAATTAATAAATTAAAGTAATATAGCTAATACCTATTAATATGCCTTTTTATATAACTAGGATAACTTTACCGAAGAGGTCTATAAGCTTTATAAGGGCGCGAAAAATACCTATAATAGGCTATAAGAGATAATATTATATAGACCTATTTAAAGCATTATAATAGGTATATAGCTTATTAAATAAAAGGTTTAAGTTAAATTTATAATCTTTAGCTATAACTTTTTTCTTTTTTTATTTAGCCTTTTTTTACTTAATTATAATATAAATAATTAATTTAATTTTATTAAAAAAAAGCTTTTTTTATTAAAGGCCTTTAAAAAGAAGCTAAAGAAATATAAGTATCTTACTTAGAAAGAAATTAATTTCCTTAATAGCTTAAGAGATAATAATAATATATACCTATATAAGGCATAACTTATAACTCTTATTATTAATATTAATACTTTTTATAATATTAAATTAGAAAATTAAAGAAATCTTATAGCTAGCTAAGATCTAGCTATATAGCTATAGGCGTAATATTAGGAAATAAAAGTTATTAGTATTATAAGTTTTAGAGGGATTAATTCTTAGAGTTAGTATTAGAGTTTTATAAACCTAAAAAGTATTAGCGCTAAGGCTTAGCGCTAAACTTAGGGGTAGATAGAAGTCTATAGGTTTAATTAATTAAACCTATCTAGTTAAATATATAATATATATATCTTAGCTTATATAAATATATAAATAATAGTAATTTTAATAATAATTTTAATAATAAAATAATATATATAAGTTTAAGAATAAGCCTAACTTATTAATAATTAAGAGTCTTATATATAAATTAATAATTACTAATTAAAATATTAAATAAAAAAGTACTTATTAATTACTCTTTAAATAATAATAATAAATATAAATATAAAGCTAGCCTTTAATAATAATTAAGTTACTTAGTTTAATATCCTTAAAATAAAAGTAAAAAACTAAGATTTATAAGTTTATATTAATTTATTAACTAAGAATAAGCTTAGCCTTTTATTAAATCCTTTTATAAAGCTAAATATATAAAATATAAAAAAAAAAGGTATAAAGGTATAAGCCTAATTAATATAATTAGGGTAATATTAGATATATAAGATAGGTTTATTTATTAATTAGACTTTAACTTAGTAAAGCTTTTATAATACTTTACTAAGAAGTATTTTATATAGCTTAATACCTATATAACTATTTAAGGATTTCTTAACCCGCTAGTAATAATTAATATAACCTAAATATTCTTATAATTACCTTTTCTCTAAGGAACTTAGTCTTATAAGCTTATTTAGCTAATTATATTTCTTGTTTATTTAATATTAAAAAATATTTAAATTTAATTACCTTTTAGTAATCTTAGGCTTTAATATTTCTTTATAATACCTTATTAATTATTTATTATTTTTTATTTATATTTTTTTAGTATAATATTTATAATTTTTATTATAAATTATATTATTTTTCTTTATAATTAATTAATTATTATTAAGTTAATAATTATTTTATATTATTAATTATTTAATATTAATAGCTTAAATATAATTATTATTATTATAATTAGAGTTTTTTTTTTTTTTATAATAATTTTTATTTTTTATTTTTTTTTTTATAATAATAATTTTTTTATTTATTATAATATTATAATTATAATTTTTATAATTATTTTTTATTTTATTTCTTAAGTTATTATATAAGATTTTTTAATTTTTTTTTTTTTTATATTTTAATTATTTATCTTATTATTATAAAGCTTTTAATAATATCTCTTTTTTTATTTATACCTTTATATTTTCTAAGTTTAAATATAATCCTAATATATATTTCTAGAAGATAAATATTAATAAGATTCCTAATATATATTACTTAAAGTATATTAATAAAGATCTTTAAATCCCTTATATTATTAATAACTTATTAAATTATTATTTTTTTATATTTATAATAAAAGAAAATATTACTTTATAAGTTATTTTTTTATTTCTTATTTATTTTTTATAAGCTATTATTTATATTTTATAGATTTCTTATAAGCTCTAAGGTATTACTTAGGATTTTTAAAATAATATTTATATTATTATTAATAAACCCTTTAATAATTTTATTACTTATATTTATACTTAGATTTAATATATTAATTACATTATTAAAGATATAATATATATTTAATAATAGCTTATTAATTATCTCTATAAACTTATATTATAAAATATTAAAATACCTCTTTAAATATCTTATATCTAGATATAAGAGCTTATATTTAATTAAGAGATATTATCTCTTTTTACCTTTAAAATATATATCTCTTTTTTTTATTTCGCCTAAGTATTAATTAACTTTTTATATATAAGTTAAGACTAAAATAACTTTACTTAAGATAATTAATTATATTATTATTATTACTTTTTTTTATATTTATAATAATATTTGTAATTAGTTATTACTTAAAGTAATTAATTATTTTAAGGATTATAAGAATATATTAAGAGTTAATATTAAGGTTAAAAGTAATATCTATAAGATTATTCATATTTTTAATACCTTATATAATTATATTAATTAGGCCTTTAATAATAATAACTTAAGTTTTATTTATTTTATCTTTTATATTAATTAATACCTTTATTTTAAAGGCCTTATTAATTTCTTATTAATTCTTAGCAATTATAAATATATTTATTTTTTTAATAAAAATAAAAATAAAAATAAAAATATTAATAATTTATTAAATATTATTTAAAATAAGTATTATAAGGCTAAGAAGCCTAAGGCTATTAATATTATTAAGCTTATAAATAAATATTATTTTACTTATAATAACCCTTAAGTTATAATATAGCTTTTATATTTTATTATTAAAGTCTTAATTATAATTTTTTTAATTTTTAATTTTTTATAAATTTTTATTTTTAGGCTTAGTTCTTATATTAATTATTTTATATTTATATTATAATATTTTAATAAATAATCTTTAATTTTAATTTATAACTTAATATAATTTAATTTTATGTATATTTTTATATTTAAGTTTTTATTTTTTATACTTAAATTAATAAGTTTTTTTTTATTATATTTTTAATATAAATTTAATTATATTTTATTTTATTTCTTATAATCTTTTTTTATAGTCTTAAGGAATTTTTTTATTATTATTTATATATTTTATAAGTATTTTTTAAATTCTTATATATTATATTTTATTAATTACTTTGTTATTTTATAAAATAAAAAGTTTTATTTTTTTATATACAATTATTTTTTTATTTTTTATTTATTAAGCTTATTTTTAAGCTTTAATTAATCTTATATAATATTATTAATTTTTTTATAATTTTTTTATAATTTAATAAATAATATATAAAATATATTATTATTCTTAGACTTTATTTTACCTAAAATAAGGATTAAAGTATCTTAGTTAATATCTTAATAATTTTAATAATAAAGGCTCTATGCCTAAAGCCTAAGGTCTTAATAGGCTTAAATCAATAAGGTTTATTTATATAATTATTAATAGCTTTAATAACGCGCTAAAACTAGCTCTATTTATAATAAATAAGTTATATCTTAACTAGCTAAAGAGGTTAAAATCTAACCCCTTCACATAGTAGCTCTCCCCTCTAATATTAACCTTCTAATTATCCTTATAATTCTTAACTACTTAAAGAGGCTAAAATTACTTCTATTATCCTCGTCAGAGGAGGTTTAACTATAACTAATAATAACTAACTAATTAACTAATCTACGACCGGCTAACTAATTAATAATATATTAATAACGAGATCGCAATAGCTACTTTCCGCAGAGACCTTTAACCAAATAATCAAAGCAGCGCGGCTAATACCTATTAGCATAACTTCTAATATAACTAAGATAACCTTACCGAGGCAGTCTATAAGCTTCATAAGGGCGCTAAAAGCACCTATAATAGGCTATAAAAAATAATATTAAATAAAGCCCTTTAAAGCATTAAGTTAAGTATAAAGCTTAGCTAATTAATATAAATTAAACTCGCGATCTTTAATTATAATATCTTTCTTTTTTTCTTAGCTTTTTTCTACCTAGTTATAATACTAATAAAAGGTTTAATTTTATTAAAAAAAAGCTTTTTTTATTAGAGGCTTTTAAAAAAAAGCTAGAGAAAGGGGAAGATCTTATTAATAGAGATATTATATTCCTCGAGGACTTATAAGATAATAACTAATATAAAGCATAGCTTATAACCCTTATTATTAATATTAATACCTTTTATATTATTAAATAAGAAAATTAAAAAAGTCTTATAGCTAGCTAGGATTTAGCTATATAGCTATAGGTATAACTATATTAGGAAATAGAGGTTATTAGCGTCATAGGTTTACTTAGAGGGATTAGTTCCTAGAGTTAATATTAGAGTTCTATAAACCTAAAAAGTATTAGCGCTAGACTCGGCGGTAGATAGAGGTCTATAGGTTTAATTAATTAAACCTATCTGGTTAAATATATAATATATATATCTTAGCTTATATAAATATATAAATAATAGTAATTTTAATAGTAATTTTAATAATAAATAAAATATATTATATATATATTAATATTTTATTAATAACTCTAAGATATAAGTATATTTCTTATATTTATTAAGAACCTTAGTTTATATAAATTATAAAGCTAATTTAAGATACTTAAACTTTTAGTTTTTTATTAATACTTTAATAATTTATCTTTAATAATAAGTTTATAGCTTATACCTAGAGTTATAATATTTTATTTATAACTTTAAAGCTTTCTTTTAATATTTCTATACTTAGGCCTATATATAGCTAAATATTATTAAGTATTTAATAATATTTTATATTTTTATTTTTATTTTTATTAAGATATATTTTATATATTATAAATAATAATTAAATAATACTTTTATTAAAGAGACCTTAATAATTAAATATTTATTATTATTATAAGTTATATTACTTATTTTTTAAGTAATTTTCTTATATATACTCTTAGATATTTTTTAAATATTTAATATATATATTTTATTTAATTATTTATCTAAGGGTAATATATAATTAATACTTAATAATAAATTATTTATTTTTTTATAAGATTTACTTAAAATTTATAAATAATTAACTTATTTTAATTATTAATAATTTCTTTTAATATATTAAAATAGCTTTTAATATATTTATATAAAAAAGCTATAAACTTAATAGCCCTAAGTTCTTTCTTAATTAAGATAAATAATATAAACTTAATTATATTATAAATAATAATAAAAATTATATTATGATTATTCTTATTACTTTAAGTACTTAATAATAACTTAATAACAAAATTATAATTAATTTCTTAAAATATAATAATAATAATAAGGATTAGAGTTTCTTATAAGACTTATATCTAAGAATCTTAATACCTTAGTAAATTAAGTAGCTTTTAATATATTCTTAAATATTTTTTATAATATTTTATTAATAAAATTTCTTTAAAATAAAATTAAGTATTTTTTATAATTTTATATAGCTTATTCTTAGATTATTATAATATTAATAAAAGATTTTTATTTTTATAGCGCCTTAATTTAAGATAATTAATTTTCTTTATAATATAATAAGTCTTAAGAGTTTATTATATATGTCTTATATTTATTAATAATTCTCTAAGTCTTTACCTTAAACTCTTAGTATTATTAATCTTAGCTCTATAGTTTTTTAATTAATACCTTAAATTTTTTAAAAGACTAAAAGAAAAATATTATTTTATCCCTTATAAGCTTTTTTATAATTAGGTATAAGATATATTACTTTAAAATAATAACCTTAATTATAATTAAATCCTTAGAGGCTTACTAAGAGTTTTTAATTTATTTAAAAATATATAAAATATTTACTTTTTTTATTTTTATTTATTTATATTAAATTATAATAATAAATATTATATAATAAGTATTACTTTTTAATTTATATTTATAAGAAAAAAAAAAACCTTTTATTATAACTTATATTATATAGATATATATAATTAAAATACTTATTTTACCTTTAAGTATAATAATATATTATTAAATAAGTTTTAATAACTTATATATAAGCTCTGATTTTTTAATTAATATAAATAAGATAGTTTTATAAGAAATCTCTTTTTTTATATAATTAAGTCTCTTTAAAAGATTATTTATAGGGTTTTTTATTTTTAGCTTATATTTAATATTAAAATTCAAAATTAATAATTAATAAACCTAATAAATAAATTTACTTTATAGGTCTTTAATTAATACCTTAATAATATTTATAAGTATTTAATAATTTATTAAAATTAAGAATTTTTCTAAGAATTCTTATAAGTAATAAAATTAATATTTAAGGCTTTTAATAATTATTAATAACTCTTATTATCTTATAGCTTATTATTACTTTTAATCTTATAATTTTTATAATTAATAAGTAATTAATTATTATTAGGTATTAATTATTTAAGTTAAGATATTTAAAATAACTTTTATTAAAGTATTTATTTTTACCTTAATTAAAAGTAATAAGTCTTAATAATAAAGAATTATTTTAAAATAAACAGCTTATTTAAATTATTAAAAGGCTTATTTTATTTTAATTTTTAAAATACATTTATTAATTTTTTTTTATTTTTATTTCTTTTTAATAAAAATATAATTAAGCTTATTATTATTAAGTAATATACAATAAATTTTTAATAAAAATTATAAAAGCTTAAAAAGACTTATATATCTCTAAAGCTAATTAGGGCTTATTACTTAGATATTAATTTAACTTAAATAAGGTTTATTTTTATTTCTTCTTAAGTAATAATATACTTAAGAAATTTAATATTTTATTAATAAAAA
The DNA here is from genome assembly GCF_023522795.1 of Fusarium solani. NCBI lineage: Eukaryota > Fungi > Ascomycota > Sordariomycetes > Hypocreales > Nectriaceae > Fusarium > Fusarium solani. The sequence continues at coordinate 1,670,190 of NW_027072147.1, read as the reverse complement.
TTATACTTAAATAGCTTACTATATAGCTATACTTCAGCAAATTATTATGAGACCTCTTTAAGGTATTTAATATATTTCTCTTTTATTTATAAATAAATTAAGAAATTTTTTATATAAAATATATATTTAATATATTAAAAAGTAATTAATAAATATATACTTAAAATATAATAAGAGTATTAATAAGCCTAAATAATATAATTCTATATTAAAAATACTTATATCTTATATAAAAGGCTATGTTTTCTTAAGTTTTTTTTATAACTCTTATTTAATAATATATATTATAAATATTAATTTTAAAGATTTATTTTATTTTAATAAATTAATTTAAGAGATCTTTAAAAAAAAACGAAAAAATATTAGTTTTTAATTATAATCTTATTTAACTTATAATAATCTATATATAAGTATATTCTTTTATCTTTCTTAGGTATAAAAAGTATTAAGGTATTTATTTTATTTATTAAGTACTTAATACGCCTATTTATTAAGTTCTCTGCGAGGTATTCTTAAAAAGTAATATATTATATCTTATTTATAGGATATAATAACCTATAAAGTAGCTTATTCTTTTAAATAAGGTTAATCTTATAGGTTATTTTTAATAAAAATAGCATTTTCTTAATTACTTCCTTATTAAAAAACCCTTCTAGACCTTTAAGTGTAAGTAAGAGCTCTTTAATATCCTCCTTAATAAGGGGAGTATTATTTCTTTATTAAAGGTTTAGAAATATCTAATTTATGCTTTCTTTTAGCTTTATTATTAACTTAAGACTAATTTTAGATATATTTTACCTTATTAATAATATCCTTAGCCCTCTCTAAAGGCTAGTTAATTTATTTAAGCTTTCTTTTAATCCTAGGTATAAAATAATAAAAATAATAATAAGCTATATTTTTAGTTTTGTTTTATTTTATTAATAATATATTATAAAGGGCATATTATTATATAAAATATTAAAGAGATATTTTTTTCTTATATAATAATTATAAGTTAATCTCTTATTATTTTTATAATTCTAAGTTAATATATTATCTTTATATAAATATAAAGTATTTTTTTGAAAAGAGAAAGTTTATTAATAAGCTAATAATATATATTCTTTATTTAGTATAAAATATATAATTAAGCTTAATTATAAATTATTTAATTTATTATTTAATTATAATATTAGGGCATAATTAATTATTAGCTTTAATAGCCTTAATTTAATTATTAATCTTAATTATATTAATATACTTAATTAAATACTTATAATTATATTATAATAATTTCTTATAATTTTTATAAGAAATAAATATTAATTATTTAATAAATTATATTAATATTTAATTTTATTATAATAAGTAATCTAAGATTACTTATTATTATTTTTATTTAATTTATTAATAATATTATTATTTTTATCTTTATAATCTCTTTAACCTTTTTAAAATAAAAAACCTAAGGAAGATATTAATAATAAGCTTATTTTTTTTTATTATTACCTTAATAAGGTTATTCTCTAATATAATATTATACCTAAGGTATAATCCCTTTATTATTATTATTCCTTATTAAATAAATAAATAATATCCTTAGATTATATTAAGACATAGCCTTTATATTTATATAGAGATATTAAGGGAATCTTTAAAAAAAAAGTCTCTTATTATCTCTTATTTTCTTAGATTAGCTATTTAAGGTCTTTTATATTTATATAACCTAAGATCCCTAATCTTATAATTAAGCTAATAAGTAATATTATTATTTTTCTCTTTTATTATAACTTTATTAAGTTATTTTTATTAATATAATATTAAGCTATTAGCTATTAATTAATAGAGGTATTTTTATATAATTTATTTATCTTAATAATATATTAATCTTTTATAAGGGTAAAAATTAAAGAATTATAAAGATATAAGCTTAATTAATATAAGTAAGGTACTATTAGAGATATAAAATAAGTTTATTTATTAATTAGACTTTAATTTAATAAAGTTTTTATAATACTTTATTAAGAAGTATTTTATATAGCTTAATACTTATATAATTATCTAAGGATTTCTTAACTTATTAATAATAGCTAGTATAACTTAAATATTTTTATAAAAGGCCTAAGGACTAAGGTAATAACTATTAAGAGAACCCTTTTAATATAAGGCTTAAGTAGTATTTTTTAAGAAAAAAATCCTTTTCTTAGGGCTAATATAAATAATAGCTAAAGAGCTAATAAAATCTTAGACCTCTTAATAGCTAATTTCTAGACTTATAATTTCTTATAAATCTTTTATAAATATTTCTTATTTAAATATAAAAACCTTAAGAAAAAAATTATAACGGTTTAAGATTAAGTCTTTAAGATAATTAATAAGTCTTTTATTTATTATTATTACTTAGCTAATAATATATTTATAAATTAAGTAAAATCCTTATATAAGGAATTCTCTTTAGCTATAATAAATAAGAAATAAAAAGCCTAAAAAGTATATAAGAGCTACTTAATTTAGTTTTATTAAAATTATTTAATTTCTTATTAAGCTCTTAATAAATAAATTATAAGGTAATATAATATAATTAATAAGGTAAGAGATATAAACTTCTAAGAAGCTAAGAAAGTAAATTAATAATTTTTAGACCTTCTTAAAGTATTTTATTTATTATTCCTTAAGTTATAAATCTTTACCTATAATATAATAAAAAAAATAATATAAAAGAAAATACATTTATAATAGCTCTTATAATTATAGATATAAGATAAGCCCTTAATAACCTTAGAGAATCCCTAAAGAGAGGGAAAGTAATATATAATACCTTTATAGTAATTAATAAAGATAACTTAGAGGAGGTTTTTAAACCTAAATAATAAAAAGACTATCTTAAAAAAACTTTAAGAGAGGAAAAAAAAGCCTAAAAAACTAGAGATAAAGGTATATAATTAATATACCTAGTATATAATTACTTATATCTCTTAGTTAATTATTATAATGTATTCCTAAAGAAGAGATATAAGAAATATAAATTAAATATACTTTAAGAAGAAATAATAAAAAAAAAACCTTCCTTAATATTAATAACTTAATTAATTAGATATAAAAAATTAAGCTAAAAAGATTAACCTAATTATAATTTATTAGTTCTTATAATTAAATAATAGCCTTATTAGCTATTAAGTATTACCCTCTAAGAGATAATATATTATTTAATTCTAAGGCTATATTATATATTTTTAGAAATACCTTAAGACTTAAAAACTTATAAGTTATCTTAATAAGGGATTTCTTTTAATTAAGAATAAATTAAATACTAATAGATAACTATAAAGATATTATTATTACCTTAAGAGGGGCTAATAGCTTAATAAAGAGGTTAAGGCTTTAAGATATTACCTTATATATTAATTTTATTATAAATTTTATCTCTTTTATTAAGCTAAGAAAATAAAGCTTTTAATAACATATAAGGCTAAGTAAAAATTACCTAAGAAAAATAAATAATAGCTCTCTTAAAAAAATAAAAGAAATTTATACATAATAAGTTATAAAGTATTAAGAGGTAATTTAATAAAGCTAGCTTAATTAAGCTATATTTATAATTAATAAAATAATAACCTTTCCTCCTAAGGTAAAATATAAATATATAACTTATATAATATAAAGACTACTTAAAGGAGATTTGTTTATATAATATTAATACCTAAGGCACTTAAGATTTAATATTTTTTAATACCTTATAATTACCTTAAGAGGTATAAAATTAAGGCTAAATAACCCCTAGGGTCTAGAGAGAATTATTATAATTAATTATAATATATATAATATAACTAAGGCTTAATAAATAATCTAGAGAGCCCCTAAAGAATTAATAAAAAAAATAAAACTAAGGGAATATATTATTATAAATTTTTACTTAATAACTTAAGGCTATAATAGCTATACCTTTATTTAGATCTTAATAGATAAAGCCTTAAGCTACTTATAGGATTATTATATTATTAATTATTATATAAGTATTATCCTCTTAGTAATAAAAGAATTCTTAAAGCTCTTAGAGGCTTAATATTCCTTAGTAATAAAAGTCTTTAAGTATAATAATAAGATTATAAAAATCTATCCCTAAGTAGCTATTTATTTCTAAAAAAGAGAAATATATTATAAGCCTTTTATATTAAATATTTAAATATAATATAATAAAATTAAAAAGATTAAAGTAATTATTATTTAAAAAAATAAAGTAATAAAAATAAAAATTAAGCTTTTAAAATATGCTTAATTAGAGATAATAAAAATAATAATATACTTATATAATTATATATCTTTAATTTAAAAAAAAAAGAAATTATTTTATAAAATCTTTTATTTTTAATAATACTTTAAGAATATATTAAAGTTAGATCTTTTATATGTATAAATATTTAGCTATAAGGTATATATCCTTATAATTAATACTTAGCTATAATAAAACTACTTATAAAAATAAGCTCTTTAAAGATAAATAAAATTCTTTATTAATTATACCCTAAGTAACTTATTTTATATATAAAATTTACTTTATAGGAAAGTAATTATAACCTAAGATATTATATTTAATAAAAAGGTAATTCTTTTATAATTAAGTTAAGTATTTAAGGTATAATTTCCTTAAAAAAAACCTAGAGGTAATTTAAAGATAAATCTAAGAGCTTATAATAAAGTAAAAGATATTAAGCTAATAAGTTATATATAAGCCCTAAATATAATATTAAATAAGGTTAATAAGTTCAAGTATAATAAAAAAGAAAAAATACCTTAGACCTCTCTTTAAAATTAATAAAAGAATTATATAAAAAAAGACTTCTTAAATTAAGAGAGTATATATTAGCTAAGTTTATAGTCTTTCTTATATTATTTAATTCCCTGCTAATAAGATTTATTTATACCTAGGTTATTTCCTTAAATATAAAAAGAGATAATAAGAAGGATATATATAAGGAAGATAAAAGTATTCTCGGCGAAGTATATTTAAATCTCTTTTTTAATATTATATTTCTCTTAGGGACCTTTTAATCCCTAAAGTATTATAAAAGTATTTACTAAAAGGTACTTAGAGGCTTAGCTAGCTCTAATTTATTATTACTAAAAAGAAATATAATTTATTTTTTCAAAATAAGTATATAAAAAGCCGCTAAGAGTAATATAAAAAGCCTTATATTTATTAATAAAAAATAGCTTAATATTCATATATATTAAAGGCTATTAAAATAATTTCTTAGCTTATATATAAATATAAAGAATTATTTATACTAAGATATAATTTATAAAGCTAAAAAGATATATCTCTAAAGCTATAAGTAATTATATATATAAATAGAAATCTTAAGGCTAATAATAAAAGGCTATAAGGTCTTAGGGTATTATTAAGTATATATTTATAACTTAAATAAATATAATAAGTTTCTTAAGGTTAAGATATATCTTATAATTTATAGAGATTAATAAATAAGAAATAATTAATATATATATATATCTATACTTATACGTATATTATTTAAAACCTTAGTAGTTATTATTAATTACTTTAATTATAAGATATTATAATATAATATAATTAATGCCTTTATATATACCTTATTTAATAAAGACATCTTTATAAAGATATTAAAGGGTTATTAAAAGCTAAGTAAAGTATTAAAGCTCTAAAAGGCCTTATATAAATTAAGAAAGTCCCTTTTATTATAGTAATATTACTTTAAGAGAAAGCTCTTAAATAATAATATAAAAAAAATATTAAGTAAAAATTATTATTAAATAATTAATAATATTATTTTATTTTTTTATATAAATAATTATATTTTTTATTTTTTAAAGTATAAATAAAAAAATATAATAATATTAATAAAGAATTTATAAGAATTATATTACCTTGAGAAAAAAAACCCTTTATTAATTCTTAGGGATAAAAGTTATATAAAACTAAGAGAGCTATTAATTATAACTCTTTTAAGCTATTTATATTAATAAGATATATTATTTTCTCTTTAATACCTTACCTTAATTTAAGATAATTATCTTAATACTATAAGAAATACTTCTCTTTTATAATAAATTAATATCCCTAGAGAGTATTAATTTATACCTAAGGAAAATAAATATAATTATATATACTATAGTAATAACTTAGCTAAATATTACCTTTACTATAAATAAGCTTATAAGGTTTAATTAAAACCTAGGCTTCTAGTACTATAAAGCTATTAACTAAGTCTTATAATATTTACTCTAGATTAAAGACTATACCCTGAGGTTTAATATAGACTAAGGGTCTAAGAAAGATATATTCCTTATAGCTATTAATATAAGCTTTATTAATAATAAAGAAGACTAAAAAAGCTTTTAAGTACTTATTATAAGGCTATTTAGAGAAATAATTACTTAGAGGGTAAATAAATAAAATATAATTATTATATTTATTATTAAGGTTAAAGCTCTTTGCCTTTATATAAGTAGCTAAAAAGGGCATTTTTATAAGCTATTTATTATCCTCCCTTAGAGTTAACCTTATAGGGCTAGCTACTTAGCGAGGCTTAGTAATAATATTAGCTAAAATTATTATTTAATATAATAATTAATAAATTATATATGTTATTAAGATAGAGCTAATTTAATTATATATAAAGCTTTATTATATAGATATATATAATTATTAGCTAAGGTAAGAGATTAAAGAAAAAAAATTAAAGTAAAATATATCTCCTTAGATAAGCTTATTATTAATAGCTTAATAAAGGTTTTTTTTATTAAATATGTTTAAATAATCTTATATTTAATTAGGCTTAAAATATATCTTAGCGAGGCTATAATAAAAAGAGGACTAAGAGCTATTTAATTAATAAAAGGAAAAAGATATATAATTATATAATACCTTTATTAGAGCCCTTAAATTAAAGCCTAAATAAAAAAATAAGAAGCTAAATTATTAGGCTATTAATCTTAAAGGCCTTAATAAAAATAATATATAATTATATACTTTTAATAAAAATATATAAATTAAAGCTTAAAAGAGAATATAAGAATTAAGTTATTAAAAGAAGAGGTATTAAGTAAATAAATAAAATATATAAAATATAAATAAATTTATTATAAAAAAATTATAAAATTAGTTTTTATAAATAATAATAAAAACTTATTTAATTAATTAAAGTTAGTTTATATAACTAAAAAGAGCTAAGAGGTTATTACTTTTTTTCTTAATAAGGCTAAAGGCCTATAGAATTAATAGGCCTAGGCTAAGAGAAAAAAAAATATAATAATTATAAAAAAAACTAAGTAAATAAGTAAGAGTATATTTAATTATTATTAAATAAATTATTACTTAAGGAATTATTATTATTATTATTAAGGCGCTATTATTAAGAGGGATAGCTCTTAGGAGCTAAGCCTAAAGTAGTTTATTTATAAGTATTATAAATAAATAGCTTCTTAGTATATAAAATAATATAATTAGGGGATAAGTTATTATAATAAAAAAATAAAAGCTATAAAAAGTTAATATTAATACTTAGAGCTAGCTTATTAGCGCTAATCTCCCTAGGATAAGAGGTATTTTTATAGTTATTAAGCTATAAGATAGCCTCCTTGAGAATATAAATAAGAGAATTATTAGAAATATATAAGGGTATAGTAATTATTATATAAGATTAAATCTTAGAGAGAGAAAGCTTAGCGCTTATTTATAAGATATATAAGTTAATTATAGAGACTTAAGAGAGAAAAAAATATATATATTAATTATAAAAAAAAGAGAATTAATAATTACTAAGAAAAAAATAAGCTCTTAGAGTATTATTTTATTTTTTAAAATAGCTTTAATAGAGGTACTTAGAGCTAGCTTAATTAAGTGCTTAAGGATTAAGTTCTAAGTAAAACTATAATTAACTAAGGTAATAGCCGCCTACTTAACTTAATAGCGAGACTAATAATTATTTAAGTTATTATATCGCTATTAAAGGTTCTTTATAGCTATTTAATAAGCTTAAGCTATAACTAAAAGCGCTAAGAGTATTTATCAGAGATTAATAAGAATAAAGAGAGATAGAGATCTTAGTTATTTATTATATTATACCCCTTATAGTTATAATTATAAAAAATATAAGTCTTTAGCTTATTATTAATTATATATAATAAAATAAAATTTTAATAAGTCTAAGTAATATAATAAAAGTATAATACCTTATTAAGTATATAATTAATAAAAATATAATTAGGGTTATAAGAGAAATAAGCTAATTTAATAATATATATTATAAAAAGAGATATAATAAAAGATAATATAGATATTTAAATAAAAAAAAAATAAAAAGAGGTTATATCTAATTAGAAATTAACCCTTATAATATTAAAGCTATTTAAGCTTAAGTATTTTAAGCTCTTAGTAAGGATTAAAATAAATAAATTATTATAGGTATAAAAGAAATAAAAATAATTCTATTTATACTTAAGTAATATAAAGACTTAGGAGAATATATAGAAATATCTAGGCTTTAATTAAAGGCTAACTTAATAAAAGAAGTTATTTTAAGATAACCTTAGTAATATTAAGGTAATACTCTTATAATAAAGGGGCATATTAGATTAAACCTTATATAATAGCTTAGAGGGTAATTATATGCCTTTAATATTAGGCTAAGTAATCTATAGATTATTAATATACTAGGCCTAATTAAGAAGGTTATATTATAGCCTAAAAGGGAAAGAGGGGATTCCCATAGGAATAATAATATATGTAATATATATAGGTTTAAGGATAAGCCTAGCTTATTAATATATAAAACTCTAACGCTAACTTTAAGAACTAATCCCTCTAAGTAAACCTATAATACTAATAACCTCTATTTCTTAATATTATGCCTATAGCTATATAGCTAGATCCTAGCTAGCTATAAGACTTCTTTAATTTTTTTATTTAGTCTTATAAAAGGTATTAATAATAATAATAAGGGTTATAAGCTATGCTTTATATTAGTTATTATCTTATAAGTCCTCGAGGAATATAATATTTCTATTAATAAGATCTTTCCCTTTCTTTAGTTTTTTTTTTAAGAGCCTTTAATAAAAAAAGCTCTTATTTAATAAAGTTAAACCTTTTATTAATATTATAATTAAGTAAAAAAAGGCTAAGAAAAAAAGAAAGATAGTATAATTAAAAATCGTAAGTTTAATTTATATTAATTAACTAAGCTCTATACTTAATTTAATACTCTAAAGGGCTTTATTTAATATTATTTTTTATAGCTTATAATAAGTATTTTTAATGCCTTTATGAAGCTAATAAATTACCTTAATAAAATTATCTAAATTATATTAAAAGTTATATTAATAGGTATTAGCTATATTATTTTAATTATTTAATTAAAGGTCTCTATAAAAAGCTATCGCGATTTTATTATTTATATATTATTAATTAATTAATTAATTATAAACTAATTAATTAATTAGTTATTATTAGTTATATTTAAACCTTCTCTAATAAGGATAAAAAAAGTTTAATCTTTTAAGATTTTAGTCTCTTTAAGTAATTAAGAATTATAAAAATAATTAAAAGGTTAATATTAAAGGGGAGAGCTATTATATAAAAGGGTTAAATTTAAACCTCTTTAGCTAGTTAAGATATAACCTATTTATTATAAATAAAGCTAGTTTTAATATATTATTAAAGCTATTAATAAGTATATAGATAAACCTTATTAATTTAAGCTTATTAAGACCTTAGGCTTTAGGCATAGAGCCTTTATTATTAAAATTATTAAGATATTAATTAAGATACTTTAATCCCTACTTTAAGTAAAATAAAATCTAAGAATAATATTTTAATTTATTAAAGAGGTTAAAATCTAACCCCTTTATATAATGATTCCTCTTTAATATTAACTTTTTAATTATCTTTATAACTTTTAATTCCTTAAAAATTTTAATATAATATAGCGGCCTAGTTCTATATAACTAGTCTTATAACTATTATATATTATAAAGGAACAACCTCTCTTATATTAGAGGCTAATTATATAAAAGCCTTAAGCTTTAATCTTATTATATAATAAATTATTACTTTACCTCTACTAAGCTATTATATTATATACTTATTTTATTATAATTTTAAAGGTTTTATATATATAACTTCTTAGAAATAAAATAATAAAAAAAGCTCTTTTAAATTAAAGAGCTTTAATTATATCTTTTTAGCTTAAAAATCTTATATTAAAGGGCTTCTTAGAGCCCTTATATAAGTTAATATCTATAATTAAGCTAAGTAATAATAATCTTATTATTATTATAGAGGATACCTCTAGGGATATTAAAGCACTTATATAATAAATCTAATTATATATAAAATAACTTAAGAAGCTAAAAGCCATAAAAAAATAGAAGGCAAAATATAAGCTAAGATTAAAGGGCTTTATATAAATAAAATTAAGTTAAAAACTTATTAATATAAAAGTAATTTATCTTTAAGTAATAAAAAAGAGGTTTAAATTTAAAATTTTATAAAGCTTATATTATTTATTATATCTTAAAAAACAGATATTTAATTAAGTAATTTATATTAGACCGTTATAAGGGCTTAATATAAATATAAAAAAGATATTAAGAAGATTTTTTTAACTTTTAATATTATAAATTAAAAGAGCGATATAAAATAAGATTAATACCTTAATAAATTACCTTTAAATATAAGAGAAGTTATTAAAGAAGATTAAAAGAAATTTAAAATATAAACTCTTAATTTAATTAAGGACTTAATTAATTAAGAGCTTATATTAATAAGGTAACTTAAGGATATTAAATAAAAAGAAATAATTTCTTTAAGCCTTTTATTAATATCTCAATTCCTTAGAGAAAAACTTTAATAAAAAAAATATTAAAAAGCTTTTATTTTTTATATTAAACTTATATCTTTCCTTTAAGATTACTTAATCATATATTTACTTAAGATTTTTAATACTTATAAGGCTATTATTACCTTAATTATATAAATTTAAGACTTTATAAAAAATCAAAAAATCAAAAAATAAAAAGCTAATTAAAATTATACTCTTAGAAAAATAATAAATATAATTAAGGAGAATTTATATTTATATCTCTATAATTTTAAAAGAAATATTAATTAATACTTATTAAGCTAAGATAATAATAAGGCTTTAAGAATCTTATAATTCTTAAGGTATAATAAATCTTAATTTATTATAAGTATAATAAGACTAAATACTTAAGGTAAGAATATAATAAGACCTGAAGGTCTTAGGTTAATATTTATTAAGAAAAAAAATATAAATAGTTATATAGGTATTAGGCTATATAAAATACTTCTTAGCGAAGTATTATAAAAGCTTTACTAAGTTAAAGTCTAATAAATAAATATAACTTATCTTATATCTCTAATATTAACTTAATTATATTAATTAGGCCTATACCCTTATAATTCTTTAATTTCTACCCTTATAGAAAATTAGCGCGTTATTAAGATAAATAAATTATATAAGAATACCTCTATTAATTAATAGCTAATAGCTTAGTATTATATTAATAGAAATAACTTAATAGAGTTATAATAAAAGAGAAAAATAATAATAATACTTATTAGCTTAATTATAGGATTAGGGATCTTAGGTTATATAGATATAAAGGACTTAAAATAACTAATTTAAGAAAATAAGAGATAATAAGAGACTTTTTTTTTAGAGATTTTCTTAATATCTCTATATAAATATAAAAGTTATTCCTTAATATAATCTAAGGATATTATTTACTTATTTAATAAGGAATAATAATAATAAAAGGGCTATACCCTAGGTATAATATTATATTAGAGAATAACCTCGCTAAGGTAATAATAAAGAAAAGTAAGCTTATTATTAATATCTTTCTTAGGTTTTTTATTTTTAAGAAGATTAAAGAGATTATAAAAATAAAAATAATAATATTATTAATAAAATAAATAAATAATAATAAATAATATATATAATAAGTGAGTGCACTAGATAAGTAAGTGTACTAAAAATCTCTACCTTAAAGATAGAAATCGCTATAAAAATACTATAAACCATTTAATTAATTAAAACTACTTATTATACTCTTCCCTAGATATTTTAATTACTACCTAATAAGTCCTTGTATTATAACCGGGCTTACCGTAGATACTATAATGCCGAACTCCCGCTTATGCTAACCTCTCTTAACTACTACTCTGCGACGATTCGGCTACTACCTATGCATTAATATCTATCTAATTAATTACTTGCTTTTCTTCCTCTATTATTATTACCCCTCTTTTTTATAGTTGGGTTCTTTTTGCCCTCTGGCGCTGGCTTAGTATCTTATTTACCTCTCGAAGGTCTTTATTCTTAGCGGTCAATAAGGTAACCTGATGTATAACTGCCTTTATCCCCTTTGTAAGAGACTATAAAGCTTCTAAAATTAACTCTAAGGAGCTACTTTAATGCCTTTTAATTTATCTTTCAAGGTATTTAGACTGAGATCTAGCCTTAAGCACGGTCTTTAAGGTCTTTAAGGCCTAAGGGGTTAATAATTTAGCTACCTCTTTAACCGGCGTTAGTATATATAGCTATATATTAAGCTTTAAGATTATATTTTCTATATTAAGAGGAATAAGCCTAGTTCCTTTAAAAGCCCCTTTAATATTTCATTTTATTATAATAGCTTAAAATATAGCATAGAAGGCTAAAAAGAACTTAATCTTTAAAATATAAGTTATAAAGTATTTAATTAGATATTTTATTTCTTAACTATAAGTACTCTTAAGTATATTAAAGTACCTAATATTAAGGGGCTAAAATAAATAAGAGGAATAAGGTAGCATATAAAGCCTAATAATCTTATTCTTCTTATAATATCTCTTAAATTTAATAAAATAGTAACTTTTATAATTATTAAGGATTAAAAGATAATAAATATTAATTAATTAATTAGTTATATATTAATTAAAGTATTTAAGTTACTTAAGACTAGTCTTATTATTAGTCTAGCTATTTTAGGTTATTATAATAGCCTAATTGCCCGGGAGGTTACTTTCTTAGTACTAATTAGCGAGATAATATTAGCCCGTATTAATAATAAATAGCGGGATTAGCTAGCCTTCCGCATTAATCGCCTAAATAACTATAATCTATTCCTAGTTTCTAGGCTATATTGCTTTTAGCTTTTTATGCCTTTTTATGCCTATAATAACTATTTCGCTTATAATTATACCTATAAGAAAGCTAATTTTATTAATATTATAGATATTATCTAATTAGATATTATACTTCGTGATTATATTTACTATAAGCTAAAATTAATCGCGGATAATAGTTAGATCTTTATACTTAGCTCTCTAGTAGTTATATTTGCGAAAAGAATACGTCTTAAGGTCTAGGTATCGCTTAATAAAGTTTAAAGCCTAGTATATGCCAACTAGTGACGCGTCGTAGTCAATAAGTAATTAATTAGCTATTTCTTTTATACTATATAGCCGAGAGAGAAATCCTCGCGAATCTAGGTTAAGAATAAACTAAATAATAATCTATTCCTCTAGATCTAATAGTTTATGTGATTTCGGGATAGTATCGCGTTGAGATTATATGCTATTATGCCGATGACGTAAGGCATAGTAGTTAACCTAGTAGAGCCTTATAGTTTATTATAGTTTTAAATCTGGGTTATTTTGAAGGGCCTAAAGTGCAAGAAGTAATCTAGCTTCTTTATTTAATTAAGATATATCTAGTTGTGAGGAATTAATTAATTAAATAGTAATAATATTAGATAAGGGATTTTTAATGCACTCGCTTATCTAGTGCACTCGCTTATTATATATATTAATCTAAAATTACTTATTATAATAAAATTAAATATTAATATAATTTATTAAGTAATTAATATTTATTTTTTATAAACATTATAAGAAATTATTATAATATAATTATAAGTATTTAATTAAGTATATTAATATAATTAAGATTAATAATTAAATTAAAGCTATTAAAGCTAGTAATTAATTAAGGCCTAATATTATAATTAAATAATAAATTAAATAACTTATAATTAAGCTTAATTATATATTTTAAATTAAATAAAAAATATATATTATTAGCTTATTAATAAACCTTTTCTCTTAAGAAAAATATTATATATTTATATAAAGATAATATATTAATTTAGAATTATATAAATAATACATAAGGGACTAATTTATAATTATTATATAAGGGAAAAAAAAAATTCCCCTTTAAGATTTTATATAATAATATACCCTCTATAATATATTATTAATAATATAAGAAAAAAAATAAAGGCATAGTCTATTATTACTTTTATTATTTTATACTTAGGGTTAAAAAAAAGCTTAAGAGAATTAAATAGCCTTTAGAGAGGGCTAAGGATATTATTAATAAGATAAAATATATCTAGAATTAGTCCTTAGTTAAGAATAAAGCTAAGAGGAAATATAAATTTAATATTTTTAAACCTTTAATAAAGAGATATTAGTTTCTTTATTAAGAAAGATATAAAAAAACCTATAAAAAAGCTCTTTTTTAAGGCTACCCTTAAGAATAAGCTTAAAATACTACTAAGAAACCTAAAGTTATTTAAATATACTTATAATAATAATATATTATATATAAACTAGCGAGAAATTAATAGTAATTAGATATTATAACTATAATTAATTAGGCTATAAAGCCTTAAATTACTTATTAAAAAAATAAAGTAATATAAATTAAATCTTTCTTAAAAAAAGTAATCCCTTAGTAAAAGTTAATTATATTTAAATTAAAAAATTTAATAATTTAGAAAATTAAAATAAATAAAAAAGGAAATTAACCCTTTATTTATAACTCTTATTAAATAAATATCTATAGGGAAAATAACCTAAGTAAGAGAATTAATTCTCTAAGGGCTCGCTAAGGAAGAGCTTAATATACTTCTTAATATAAGATCTAAGATTAATTTAATTAATATAGACCTTATTAGAAAGCTTAGACTTAAGCCTATAATAAACTATACCGCCCTAGGGTTAAAGTCTTTTAGAAGAGATAAAATAAACCTCGGGAATACTTATTAGCTTATATTTTTTTTTCTTAATAATTATAAAAAGCTATAAAAAATATAATAAGTATTTATAAGTTCTAATATTAGCTTAGGGAGGTATAATATAATTTTTTTTTATTATTTTATATGCTAAGAGGGTATTATTATTAATTATATTATTAACTTATAGTATTATAAAGAGATTACTTTTATAAACTTAGAATCTCTTTTTTAAGATATTATTAAAAACAAAGAGGTTACTTATATATTATATATTATAGCTATTTTTATATCTTAGGAGAAAAATATAGCTATATTTAATAAGTTATTAGATATAAGGGTAGAGAATATTAAAGGGCTTTTACTTAAACTTAAAGATCTAAAAGGGTTTTTTAATAAAGAAATAGCTAAGACAATATTATTCTTACTAGAAGTAACCTATAAGATTAACCTTATTTAAGAAAGTAAATTACCTTATAAGTTATTATACCTTATAAATAAGGTATAATATATTACCCTTTAAGAATATCTTATAAAGAATTTAATAAATAAATATATTAAGTATTTAATAAGTAAAATACATACCTTAATATTTTTTATACCTAAGAAAAATAAAAGAATATATTTATATATAAATTATTATAAGTTAAATTAGGTTATAATTAAAAATTAATATTTTTTCTCCTTTATTAAAGACCTCTTAGATTAATTTATTAAAATAAAATAAATCTCTAAGATTAATATTTATAATATATATTATTAAATAAGAATTATAAAAATAATTAATAAAAGATAGCTTTTTATATAAGATATAAGTATTTTTAATATATAATTATATTATTTAGGCTTATTAATACCTTTATTATATTTTATATATTATTCTTAGACTTTATTTTACCTAAAATAGGGATTAAAGTATCTTAGTTAATATCTTAATAATTTTAATAATAAAGGCTCTATGCCTAAAGCCTAAGGTCTTAATAGGCTTAAATTAATAAGGTTTATCTATATAATTATTAATAGCTTTAATAACGCGTTAAAATTAGCTCTATTTATAATAAATAGGTTATATCTTAACTAGCTAAAGAGATTAAAATCCCCTTTATATAGTAGCTCTCCCCTCTAATATTAACCTTCTAATTATCCTTATAATTCTTAACTACTTAAAGAGGCTAAAATCTTAAAGGATTATATTTCTATTATCCTCATTAGAGAAGGTTTAATTATAACTAATAATAACCAATTAGTCAATTAATCTATGACTAGCTAACTAATTAATAATATATTAATAATAAGATTATAATAACTTTCCGCAGAGACCTTTAACTAAATAATTAAAGCAGCGCAACTAATACCTATTAGCATAGCTTCTAATATAACTAAGATAACCTTACCGAGGTAATCTATAAGCTTCATAAGGGCGCTAAAAGTACTTATAATAGGCTATAAAAAATAATATTAAATAAAGCCCTTTAGAGCATTAAGTTAAGTATAAAGCTTAGCTAATTAATATAAATTAAACTCGCGGTCTTTAATTATAATATCTTTCTTTTTTCTTAGCCTCTTTCTACTTAGTTATAATATTAATAAAAGGTTTAATTTTATTAAAAAAGAGCTTTTTTTATTAAAGGCTCTTAAAAGAAAGCTAAAGAAAGGGGAAAATCTTATTAATAGAGATATTATATTCCTTAAGGACTTATAAGATAATAACTAATATAAAGCATAGCTTATAACCCTCGTTATTAATATTAATACCTTTTATAATACTAAATAAGAAGATTAAAGAAGTCTTATAGCTAGCTAAGATCTAGCTATATAGCTATAGGCGTAACTATATTAAGAAATAAAGGTTATCGGCATTATAGGTTTACTCGGAGGGATTAGTTCTTAGAGTTAGCATTAAAGTTTTATAAACCTAAAAAGTATTAGCGCTAAATTAAAACTTAATAGTAAATAGAGGTCTATAGGTTTAATTAATTAAACCTATTTAGTTAAATATATAATATATATATATATTAGCTTATATAAATATATAAATAATAGTAATTTTAATAGTAATTTTAATAATAATATATTTTAAATATATATTTATTAATTACTTTTTAATATATTAAATATATATTATATATCTTATATAAATAATATCTTAATTTATATATAAATAAAAAAAAATATATTAAGTATCTTAGAGAGGTCTTATAATAGCTTATTAAAATATAATTATATAATAAGTTATTTAAATATAATTTTTATTAATAAAGTATTAAATTCCTTAGGTATATTATTACCTAGGAAAAAATAAAAATAAATCTTATTTAAGTTAAATTAATATCTAAGTAATAAGCCCTAATTAGCTTTAAAGATATATAAGTTTTTTTAGGTTTTTATAACTTTTATTAGAAATTTATTATATATTACTTAATAATAATAAGTTTAATTACATTTTTATTAAAAAAAATAAAAAATAATAAAAATAATAATAAATTTACTTAAATAATTAATATAAAATAAGCCTTTTAATAATTTAAATAAGCCTTTTATTTTATAATAATTCTTTATTACTAAGACTTATTATTTTTAATTAAAATAAAAATAAATACTTTAATAAAAGCTATTTTAAATATTTTAATTTAATTAATTAATACTTAGTAATAATTAATTACTTATTAATTATAGAAATTATAAGACTAAAAGTAATAATAAGCTATAAGATAATAAGAGTTATTAATAATTATTAAAAGCCTTAAATATTAATTTTATTACCTATAAGAATTCTTAGAAAAATTCTTAATTTTAATAAATTATTAAATACTTATAAATATTATTAAGGTAGTAATTAAAGACCTATAAAGTAAATTTATTTATTAGGTTTATTAATTATTTACCTTTACTTTTAATATTAAATATAAGCTAAAAATAAAAAACCTTATAAATAATCTTTTAAAGAGACTTAATTATATAAAAAAAGAGAAATCTCTTATAAAAATATTTTATTTATATTAGCTAAGAAGTTAAAGCTTATATATAAGTTATTAAAATTTACTTAGTAATATATTATTATACTTAAAGATAAAATAAGTATCTTAGTTATAAATATTTATATAATATAAGCTATAATAAGAGGTCTCTCTTTTTTATAAATATAAACTAAAAAGTAATACTTATTATATAATATTTATTATAATAACTTAATATTAATAAATAAAAATATAAAAAAAAAATATTTTATAGATTATTAAATAAATAAACGATTCTTAATAAGCCTTTAAGGACTTAATTATAACTAAGGTTATTATTTTAGAGTAATATATCTTATACCTAGTTATAAAAGAACTTATAAGAGGTAAAATAATATTTCTTTCTTAGCCTTTTAAAAACTATAAGGTATTAATTAAGGAATTATAAAGCTAAGATTAATAATATTAAGAATTTAAGGTAAAGACTTAGAAAATTACTAATAAATATAAGAGATATATAATAAATTCTTAAGACTTATTATATTACAAAGAAAAATTAATTATCTTAGATTAAGGTATTATAAAAATAAAGAGCTTTTATTAATATTATAATAATCTAAGAGTAAACTATATAAGATTATAAAAAATATTTAATTTTATTTTAAGAAAGTTTTATTAATAAGATATTATAAAAAATATTAAAGAATATATTAATAGTTACTTAACTTATTAAGGTATTAAAATTCTTGGATATAAGCCTTATAAAGAACTTTAGTCTATATTATTATTATTATACTTATTTTAAGAAATTAATCTTAATTTTATTATTAAATTATTATTTAGTACTTAAAGTAATAATAATAATTATAATATAATTCTTATTATTATTTATAAAATAATTAAGTTTATATTATTTATTTTCATTAAGAAAAAACTTAGGGCTATAAAGCTTATAGCTTTTTTATATAAATATATTAAAAGCTATTTTAATATATTAAAAGAGATTATTAATAACTAAAATAAGCTAATTACTAATAAGTTTTAAATAAACCTTATAAAAATATAAATAATTTATTATTAATTATTAATTATATATTACCTTTAAATAAATAATTAAATAAAGTATATATATTAAATATTTAAGAAATATCTAAAAGTATATAAGAAAATTACTTAAAAGGTAAGTAATATAATTCCTAGATATTACTTTTATTTATAATAATAATAAATATTTAATTATTAAGGTCTCTTTAATAGAGGTATTATTTAATTATTATTTATAATATATAAAATATATCTTAATAAAAATAAAAATAAAAATATAAGATATTATTAAATACTTAATAATATTTAGCTATATATAAGCCTAAATATAAAAATATTAAAAGAGAGCTTTAAAGTTATAAGTAATATATTATAACTTTAGGTATAAGCTATAAACTTATTATTAAGAATAAATTATTAAAATATTAATAAAAAACTAAAAATTTAAATACCTTAAATTAGCTTTATAATTTATAAAAACTAAGGTTCTTAATAAATATAAAAAATAAGCCTATATCTTATAGTTACTAAAGAAATATTAATATATATATAATATATTTTATATATTATTTATTAAATTATAAAATAATTATAAGAAGATTAATAATATTATATAAAATTAATTAAAGCTTAAAAATAAGCTTAATAAATAAGAAATAAAAAAAGTAATCTTGTATAAAAAAATATAAAATAAAGCTTTTTATTTTATTAAATAATAAAAAATAATAATTAATATAATATATAAAAACCTAAAAAATACTTATAAAATATATAAATAATAATAAAGAAATACTTTAAGATTATAAAAAATAATTATAAAAAATAAGATAAGATATAATTAAACTTATAGTAAAAATATAATAAAAAAAGACTTATTAATCTAAGTATAAAAAATAAAGACTTAAATATAAAAATATAAATAAAATTAGATTATATTAAGTTATAAATTAATATTAAGGATTATTTATTAAAATATTATAATATAAGCATAAAATAATTAATATAAGGGCTAGGCCTAAAAAAATAAAAGTATAAAAAATATAAAACTAAAAGAAATAATAACTAAGATTTTAATAATAAGATAAAAAAGCCTTATTATAACTTAAGGGTTATTATAAGTAAAATAATATCTATTAATAAACTTAATAATATTAATAGCCTTAGGCTTCTTAGCCTTATAATACTTATTTTAAGTAATATTTAGTAAATTATTAATATTTTTATTTTTATTAAAAGAATATATATATTTATAATTACTAAGGGTTAATAAGAGATTAATAAGGCCTTAGAGATAAAAAATATTAATTAATAAAAGAAATAAAATAAATAAGACCTAAGTTATTATTATTAAAGGCCTAATTAATATAATTATATAAGGTATTAAAAATATAAATAATCTTATAAGTATTACTTTTAACCTTAATATTAACTCTTAATATATTTTTATAGTCTTTAAGATAATTAATTACCTTTAGTAATAAATAAGTAAAAGTATTATTATAAATATAAAAAAAAAATAATAATAATATAATTAATTATCTTAAATAAGGTTATTTTAATCTTAGCTTATATATAAAAGGTTAATTAATATCTAGGCGAAATAAAAGAAAAGAGATATATATTTTAAAGGTAAAAGAGAGATAATATCTCTTAATTAAATATAAGCTCTTATATTTAGATATAAGATATCTAGAGAGGTATTTTAATACTTTATAATATAAATTTATAGAAATAATTAATAAGCTTTTATTAAGCATATATTATATCCTTAAGAATATAATTAATATATTAGATCTAGGTATATATATAAATAGTGAGATTATTAAGAACTTTATTAATAATAATATAAATATTATTCTAAGAATCTTAAGTAATACCTTAGAGCTTATAAGAAATCTATAAAATATAAATAATAGTTTATATAAAATAAATAAAAGATAAAAAAATAACTTATAGAGCTATATTTCTTTTTATTATAAGTATAAAAAAGAAAATAACTTAGTAAGTTATTAGTAATATAAGGGATTTAAGGATTTTTATTAATATATTTTAAGTAATATATATTAGGAATCTTATTAATATTTATCTTTTAGAAGTATATATTAGGATTATATTTAAACTTAGAGAGTATAAAAATATAAATAAAAAAGAGAGATATTATTAAAAGCTCTATAATAATAAGATAAATAAATAAAGTATAAAAAAAAAAGATTAAAAAATCTTTTATAATAACTTAAGAAATAAAATAAAGGATAATTATAGAGGCTATAGTAATAATATTATAATAAGTAAAAGAATTATTATTATAAAAAAAAAATAAAAAAAAAATTATTATAGAAAAAAAAACTTTAATTATAATAATAATAATTATATTTAAGCTATTAATATTAAATAGTTAATAGTATAAAGTAATTATTAACTTAATAATTATTAATTAATTATAAAAAAAATAATATAATTTATAATAAAGACTATAAATATTATAATAAAAAAATATAAAAAAAATAATAAATAATTAGCGAGGTCTTATAAAAGAATATTAAAGCCTAAGATTATTAAAAGATAATTAAATTTAGATATTTTTTAATATTAAATAAAAAAGTGATATAATTAGCTAAATAAGCTTATAGGATTAAGCTCTCTAGAGAGGGGGTAATTATAAGAAAATTTAGGTTATATTAGTTATTACTAGTCGGTTAAGAAATCTTTAGATAGTTATATAGGTATTAGGCTATATAAAATACTTCTTAGTAAAGTATTATAGAAGCTTTATTAAGTTAAAGTCTAATAAATAGATATAACTTATCTTATATCTCTAATATTACCCTAATTATGCTAATTAGGCCTATACCCTTATAAAAGAATTAATAAAATAACTTAATTATTAGCTTAAATTCCTTAAATTAAGGTTAAAGGTATTTTTAATATTATAATAACTATTTATAAGTAATATTTTATTAAGACTAAGGCTATTTTAGACTTAGGCGCTAAGGTTAATTTAATTAATAAGATTTTTACTATTTAATATATATTAAAATAAGCTTATACTTAGAGGCTTAAATTTAATATAATATAAAGAGCTCTCTTAAGGGTTAAATATATATAAGAAATCCTAATTATAATAATAAATCATACTAATATTATATATAAGTTTATATAAGTATATCTTAATATTTATAAAAACTTAAGAAATAAAAAAAATCCCTTTATAGTATTAAAAAAATACTTTAATTAATATATAAATTACTATAAATTATATTATAAAAAAATACTATTATTATTATAAGTATAAAAGGCTTAGATCCTTATATTAAGGTATTTTTAAAAGTCTTATAAAAACTTAACTAAGATTTTTATTATTTTTAAACTTTATTTTACTTAAAATAAGAATTAAAATATCTTAATTAATATCTTAATAATTTTAATAATAAAGGCTTTATACTTAAAGCCTAACGTCTTAATAGGCTTAAATTAATAAGATTTATTTATATAATTATTAATAGCTTTAATAATATATTAAAATTAACTTTATTTATAATAAATAAGTTATATCTTAATTAACTAAAGAGATTAAAATCTAATCCCTTTATATAATATTTCTCCCTTTTAATATTAATTTTTTAATTATTTTTATAATTCTTAATTACTTAAAAAGGCAAAGATTTTAAAGAATTATATTTTTATTAATGTTATTAAAAGAGGTTTTATTATAATTAATAATTAATTAATTAATTAATTAATAATATATAAATAATAAAAGTATAATTACTTATTATAAAATATTTTAATTACATAATTAAAGTTATATAATTAATACTTATTAATATAATTTTTAATATTATTTAAATAATCTTATTAATATAATTTATAAGCTTTATAAAAGTATTAAAAATACTTAAAATATAATATTAAAAATAATATTAAATAAAACCCTTTAAAGTATTAAATTAAATATTATTCTTAGACTTTATTCCACCTAAAATAAGGATTAAAATATCTTAGTTAATATCTTAATAATTTTAATAATAAAGGCTCTATGCCTAAAGCCTAAGGTCTTAATAGGCTTAAATTAATAAGGTTTATCTATATAATTATTAATAGCTTTAATAATGCGCTAAAACTAGCTCTATTTATAATAAATAAGTTATATCTTAATTAGCTAAAGAGGTTAAAATCCCCTTTATATAATAGCTCTCCCCTCTAATATTAACCTTCTAATTATTCTTATAATTCTTAATTACTTAAAGAGGCTAAAATCTTAAAGGATTATACTTTTATTATTTTTATTAAAAGAGGTTTAATTATAACTAATAATAACTAATTAGTTAATTAATCTATAATTAGCTAACTAATTAATAATATATTAATAATAAGATTATAATAGCTACTTTCTATAAAGACCTTTAATTAAATAATTAAAGCAATATAGCTAATACCTATTAGTATAACTTCTAATATAATTAAGACAACTTTGCCGAGGTAATTTATAAGCTTTATAAGGGCGCTAAAAATACTTATAATAGGCTATAAAAAATAATATTAAATAGAGCCCTTTAGAGCATTAAGTTAAGCATAGAGCTTAGCTAATTAGCATAGATTAAACTCGCAATCTTTAATTATAATATCTTTTTTCTTTTTCTTAGCCTCTTTTTACTTAGTTATAATATTAATAAAAGGTTTAACTTTATTAAAAAAGAGCTTTTCTTATTAAAGGCTCTTAAAAGGAAGCTAAAGGAAAGGGAAAATCCCATCAGCGGAGATATTATATTCCTCGAGGACTTATAAGATAATAACTAATATAAAGCATAGCTTATAACCCTTATTATTAGCATTAATACCTTTCGTAACGCTAAATAAAAAGATTAAAGAAGTCTTACTATAGCTAGCTAGGATCTAGCTACATAGCTATAAGCGCAATATTAGGAAATAGAGGTTATTGGCGTTATAGGTTTACTTAGAGGGATTGGTTCTTAGAGTTAGCATTAGAGTTTTATAAACCTAAAAAGTATTAGCGCTAGACTAAAACTCAGCGGTAAATAGAGGTTTATAGGTTTAATTAATTAAACCTATCTGGTTAAATGTATAATGCGTATATCTTAGCTTATATAAATATGCAAATAATAGTAATTTTAATAGTAATTTTAATAGTAATTTTAATAATAAATTAAATTAAATATAAAACTTAATTAATTAATATATATTAAATTCTTAATTTTTAATTATAATATTTTTTTATTTTTTTATATTTAATTATAATATTAATAAAAGGTTTAATTTTATTTAAAAAAAAGCTTTTTTTTATTAAAAGCTTTAAAAAAATATTAAAAAAGTTTTTTTATTTATAAAATATTATATTTCTTAAAGACTTATATAATAATAATTAATATAAAATATAGCTTATAACCTTATTATTAATATTAATATATTTTATAATATTAAATAAAAAAATTAAAAAAATCTTATAACTAGCTATAATTTAGCTATATAGGTATAGGTATAATTATATTAAGAAATAAAGGTTATTAATATTATAAGTTTACTTAGAGGGATTAGTTCTTAGAGTTAGTATTAGAGTTCTATTAATAAGATTAATACTAGAGCTAACTTACTTTAGTATAGCTTATTACTATTATACTTAGTAAACTTAAAAAGTATTAGCGCTAGACTTAGTATTAAATAAAGGTCTATAGGTTTAATTAATTAAGCCTATTTAGTTAGATATATAATATATATATCTTAGTTTATATATAAATAATAATACTTTTAATAATACTTTTAATAATAAAATATAATAAATAATAATTATTTTTTAAATACCTTTAAGGCTATTTCTTAAAAAAGCTTTAAATAAAAATTTAATTATAATATTTATTATATTAATTATATTTATAATATTATTATATAAGATATTTTTAATAAATATCTTAATATATATTTCTCTTATTTATTTATATATATAAATAATTTATTTATTATTAAAATTACTATTAAAATTACTATTATTTATATATTTATATAAACTAAGATATATATATTATATATTTAACTAGATAAGTTTAATTAATTAAACCTATAGACTTCTATCTACCACTAAGTTTATCGCTAAGCCTTATATAAGGATATGGGTCACGTGCGAGGTCACGTGACCACGGAAGAGCCTTATAGATAAAGGTATGGCATAGTTAGGCATATTATACCGCAACTAGTTAATCTTTTGCAAAAGAGGTCTATTAGCTTAATTGGCATACTACCTAAATATATTATAATTATTGCGGCATAACGTAGGTCTCCTAGCGCGAGGTCGCGTATTTAATTCCTATTACGCGCGTATAGGTAACTAGCTATAAAACGGCCCATAATAGCGGCAAGGGCTCAGCGGCGAATCGGCTTATATTAGGCTTATAAGGCGGTATATAGTTGCCTACTGCGGCTAGCCTTGGGGGTTAACCTCTATTAGTATTACTTCTAACCCTGCAGCGGGGTCACATAGTTATATAAGCGTAATAATCCGGGGGGCTCTAATTGGTCTATAGGGTTATAGCTCGGATCGCGCCACTATAAGAAGGGGAGTAATTATAAGGATATAGGTTACGTGCGAGGTCACGTAACTATGGAAGAGCCTTATAGATAGAGGTATGGCATAGTTGGGCATGTTATATAATAGCGCTTAGAATAATTTACTATTAATAACCTAAAAAGATAAGTTATTTTTAAGCATAAAATATAAAACCTTCTCTAAATAAGTCTATTAAGAAAATATTAATTTAAGGTATTTTTCCCTAATTGAAGGATTAAAGAAATCCTCCCTTAAAATAAGGATATATTCTAGGTTATCTTCTATTAGTAATTAAAGTAATATATATAAGTATATAAAATAAGCTAAATAACTTATTTCTTTTCTAAGTTTTTTTACTTTTATTACTATAAGTAATAATAAGATATTTTTACGTATAATAATATAAAGAATTAGAGGCTTAAAAGCAAACTACTTTTACTATCTTTTTCTTAAGGCACCTAAAATAAATTAATAAATAACCCTAATATAAAAAAAATAACCCTTATATAATGCATTAAATAACTATTTACCTTAATTTATTTTCTTTTATAAGTAAAAATAACTAAGTAAAAAGCCTATATTTAATAATATAGATTTTAGCCTTTTTAGGGGAGAGAAATTAAAAATAAGGGCTATTTTCCTTTTCCTTTTAATAAGGACTAAAATAAGAAAAAAAAATAAAAAAGATAGCATTAGAATTAGATAATTAAGACTAACTTTGGTCTTTAAAGCTAATATAGCTTAATAATACTATTTTAATAATAAAGAAATAAGGTTAAAGTAGTAAATAAGGGTTATATTATATATAAGATAAGATATTATAATAATAATAAAAAAAAACAATTTAAAAAAGAGCTTTTTCTTATTATTATAAAAAAAAATTAATTAAAAATTAAAAATAAATTAAAAATTTAAAAAATAAGATTAAAAATTATTAAGAACCTTTTTAGCTAATAAGAGGGAAGATTACTATAAAAATCAATCTAATAACCCTCTCTAATTATATAATTATTAAGTAAAAATTAATTTATAATTAATTGATAATAAAGGCTTTACTATATAAGGTAGGTAAATAATTATCTAAAAAAGTAGCTTAATTATTATTTTCTAAGTGCATATTTAAGCTATATTTATATTATCCAGCACTAAGCTAGGGTTTTCTTACTAGAAGGCCTAGAAGCTAAAAAGAGGGGTAAAGAAAAATAAAGGTTATTAGGGTTAAAATCTTATTATTCCTTTAAAATTATATAAGATCTACTTATTTTTATATTACTAATTAATATATACTATATATAAAAAATACTATATTATAGTTTTTCTTTTATCTAAAATAAGGTTTTTTTATATAAGTTAAGGCCTTTTTATAATATCTATGCTCTAAAGAGCCCAATTAAAGCATTTTAAGATTTATATTTTTAACTAAATCATAGAGGGTTAGGGTTAGCTAATAATATTCCAATATATTATACATAAGGTAGGAGCACTAGTCTAGTTTATAATAATAATTTTTATATTATATAATATACCTTATATAAAGCTATAAAAGATAAATAAGTAACTTTTTGAAAAAAGATACTATAAAGTGCTTAATTCTAGCTTTTTAGAAATAAAAACTAAAATTATTATTATAAGGTTAGGGTTAGCTAGTAAAATTCCGATAAACTATATATAAGGTAGGAACACCGATCTAATTTATAGTACAAATTTTTATATTATATAATATGCCTTATATAAGACTATAAAAAATAAATAAGTGACTTTTTTAGAGAAGGTACTATAAAGGGCTTAATTCTAGCTTTTAAAAAATAAATACTAAAATTATTATTATAGGGCTAGGGTTAGCTATTAAAATTCTAATAAATTATATACAGGGTAGGAGTATTTATATAGTTTATAGTAATGATTTTTATGTTATGTAATACTTGTTATATAAGGCTGTAGAAAATAAATAAGTGACTATTTTAAAGATAATACTATAAAGCGCTTAATTCTAGGTTTTAAGAAATAAAATCTATAATAATTAATTAAAGGTTAAGATTAATTAATAAAGCTCTAAAAAATATATATATAAAGCAATAACCCTAATCTAATTTATATAAGAATCTTTATATTATATAATTAACCTTAATAAAGTAATAAGAAATAATTAATTAATTATATTTTATATATTTTTAAGGCGAATTATATAGTAACTAAAAAGGTAACTTTTTAATTACTTTTAGTTAAATTAACAAGTCTTAGTGAAAAAGGCAAGGTAAACCTTATTTTTAGGTAATATTTTTTTCATTCTATTAATAGGGAAAAATAATAAAAACTAATATTTTCTTAATAGACTTACCTAGAGAAGGTTTTAAACCTTATTATTAAAAATAACCTATCTTTTTAGGTTATTAATAGTAAATTATTCTAAGAGCTATTATATTAGTATAATAGGTATTTTCTTTTCTTTTTATTTTTACTTATTAAGCTTTTCTTAATTAATAATTTTTAGTAATTCCCCTATTATTAATAGGTAGAATTTTAAAAGCTTTTTAAAAGATATTTTTAAAATAGCTTTATTTTAGCTAAATATATACTTAAAAGAAAATATCTATAGTCTAGGGACTTTTTCTCTTATTTTTAATATTTAATCTTTTAATAGGCAAATTTCTTAGTTAAGAATTATTTTAGCCTATATTTCTTTTAACTTTATTTATAAATATAAGGTTATTAATAAGTTAAATAACCCTAGTTTAATTATATAAATATTAATACTTATTAGGGTTTAATAAGCTAAAAGAGGCTTATATAGGGTTATATATATATAACTAATTTAGAGATACCTTAAAGGATTTTCCTTTTATTCCTCTATATAATATTTTTAAATAAGCATAGTAATTTCCTTATAAGTTTTTTTATTATAATTTATATCTTATTATTATTATAAAATTAATAATAATAAGTATTTAATTAGTATTTTTAAATATAAAAGGATTTAATTAATACTTATTAGTATTACTCGGGATAATATAGCAAATAATAATTATTTATTAAATACCTTTAGGCTATTTCTTAAAAAAGCTTTAAATTAGAATTTAGTTATAATATTTACTATTTAGCTAATATACATAATAAGCATACGCCGCATCCAAGTATGCGCCGCACTTTTCCCTCTTATACTAAACTTTCTAGTTAATTAATTGATTTTTATACCACGAATAATATTAGACCTAAATACCGAAGCTAGAACCCTTCTTACCCTTTAAGCCCTTTAAAATAACCTAAAACTAAGCATCCGACGCGCCGCAGGAATCTATAAGATTAATAAGTAGCGGTTATATTATCGCAGATAAGGGATTTAATCGCGACGTAATTAGATCCCTAAGTCACGCCGACTATCTAATCTAGAGGAATAGATTATAGTATAGTTTATTCTTAACTTAGATTCATAAGGATTTCCTCCTTAATTATATACTATTAAAGAAATAGCTAATTAATTACTTATTAACCGCGATGCATTACCTATCAATAAGCACTAGGCTTATAACTTTATTATGCGATATAAAGAGCTTAAGACTTATTTCTTTTATAAATATAATTACTAGAGAGCTAAGTGCGAAGATTTAATTATTATTTATAAGTAGTTTTAGCTTATAGCGAATATAATCGCGAAGTATAGTATTTAATTAGATAATATTTAGAACTTTAATAAGATTAATTTTCTTATAAGCATAATTATAAGTAAAATAGTTATTATAGGTATAAAAAGGTATAAAAGACTAAAATTAGTATAGCCTAAAAGCTAGGAATAGATTATAGTGATTTAGGTAATTAATATAGAAGGCTAAGCGATTTAGCTATTTATTATTAGTATAGGCTAATATTACCTCGCTAACTAGTACTAAGAGAGTAACCTCCTAGGCAACTAAGCTATTATAATAACCTAAAATAACTAGACTAATAATAAGATTAGTCTTAAGTAGCTTAAGCACTTTAACTAATATATAATTAAGCGATTAAATAATCGCTATTATTTTTTAATCCTTAATAGCTATAAAAGTTATTACTTTATTACCTTTAAGAGATATTATAAGGAAAATAAAATTATTATGCTTTATATATTGCCTTATTTATCTTATTTACTTTAGCCTCTTAATATTAAGTGCTTTAGCCTACTTAAGAAGGCTTATAGCTAAGAAATAAAGTATTTAATTAGATGCTTTATAACCTATGTTTTAAAGACTAAGTTCTTTCTAGCCTTTTATACCGCTTATTAGGCCATTATAATAAAAAGAAATATTAGATTAGCCTTTAGAGGAGCTAGGCTTGTTTTTCTTAACCTAGAAAGTATAGTCTCAAAGCTTAATATATAGCTATAGACTTTAATGCCTGCCGAGGAGGTAGTTAGCCCTATAAACCCTTGGGTCTTAAAGACCCCAAAGACTATACTTAAGGCCTAATCTTAGTCTAAATACCTTAATAAATAAATTAGGCGGCATTAAAGTAGCTCCCTAGAGTTAATTCTAAGAGCTCTTAAGTCCCTTGCTAAGAGAACTATAGCAATAATGCATAAGAATGCCTTATTAAGGGCTAAAGTCTAAGACCTTCGGTAAGTAAATAAGATATTAAGCTAGCGCTAGAGGGCAAAAAGAACCCAACTATAGAGAAGAGGGGTAATAATAATAGAGGAGGGAAGGTAAGTAATTAATTAGATAGATAGTAATATATAGGTAGTAGCGGAATCGTCGAGAAGTAGTGGTTAAGGAAGGTCAGCGCGACCGGGGGTTTAGCGCTATAGTATATACGGAAAGATCGGCTATAATACTAGGACTTATTAAGTAGTAATTAAGACTTCTAGCGAAGAGTATAGTAATTAGTTTTAATTAATTAATTAGTTTATTATATTTTTACTATGGTTTTTAACTTAAGGGTATAAGAAAAGTATAGCATATACTTAGATGCGGCGTATGCTTATTATATATATTATATCCTTAATATTATTATATAAGATATTTTAAAAGAATATCTTAATATAGAATTTTCTTTTTTACTTATCTATATAGATAATGTATTTATAAGAGAAATTTTAGAAAAAAATACATTTATAACCCTAGGGTTTAATAATAAGTTTTTATTAGGGTTATTTCTTATAAAAATTATACTTAGTTTTTATAGCCTTTATTACTTAATTATAATAAATTATTACTATTATTAAGTATAATAGTAATATAAAAAGGTATTTCTTAAAGGTATTAAATGTAAAAAAGAAAAAAAAAATTACCTTTAAATTTTAATATATAATCTATTCTATTAGGTAAATTTAATCTTATTTCTAACCCTATTTTTAACCTTAATTATAACTCTTTTATTAATTATATTAATTTTATTATAAATAATATAACTAGGTAAAACTCTACTTATAATATAACTAATATAACCTTAATCTTTAAAGAGGTTATTAATTATAATATAAAAGTAGATTTTATTAATAAATTAAAAGCTATTACTTTTAATGAGCTTAATTAGGCTACTTTCAAAAACCTAAAATTAAATTTTATAGTATTTTTAAAAGTCTTACTTAAGCTTAAAGGTTAGGTTTATATATCTATGCCCTGAGGGCTATTATATATATATACCTTATATAAAGACCTTAAAAAGCTTAAAGAAAACTTTTAAAAAAGGTTTAAAATTAAAAGAGAAATAAGTAAATTAATACTTATTTCTCTAGGTTTTTTACTAATTAATTTATAAGAATATTCTTATAGCTATTATATTAGTTGTTTCTAAGAGTCTAGAAAAACTAAGAAAATACTTTCTTAGAAAGTTAGATTATAGCTTTCTTTTAACTTAGAAGTAAGTTTTTTTTTAATTATATAAATCTATATTAATTATTATATTTTAGGGCTTATATCTTTATAATGCTATTAGACCCTAGGTTTAAGATAGCATATTTGAAATTACTAGGTAATATATATTATTATTCTAATATAAATAATAATATAAATGAAATATTTAAAAAAGAATATAAATAGTATATTATTTTTAAATAGTTAATTCCTTATAAAAATATATTAATTAAGATTTTAATTATAAGGTTAAGGTAAAAAAAAGGCTTTTTAAAGACTAATCTATTAATTAATAAGTTAAATAGCGAGTTTATTTATTAAAGCCCTAATAATAGCCTTTTAGAGGAAGTTAATTCTACTAATAAGTTATATATTAAAAATATTTATAAATTTATGAACTATAATACCTATTTAAGTAAAAATACGGTTAAATAAAGGGTAAGCCTAACCTTAAACCTAACCCTTATTTTTACCTTTTGTATATTATATATTAATTTCTTTAATAAAAAAACCTATTATATTAATAAGAATGAAATTCTAATACATTTCCTACTTTAAGTATATTATTAGGTATTATTTAATTATTCTTATTACTTCTATCTCTATAAAAAGGATTTTCTCTATTTCTAGTTATATTATTACTAGAAACAGAAATGGAATTTCCTGTAGCCTAATTAAGTAACTTATTTTATAAAATAAATAAGAAATCTAGGACAAAGATAGCCTAATTAGGCTAATAAATAATAAAAGAAAAAGTAAGGAAGCTTAGAAGAAGCTAAAAAGAAAAATAGGGCTAATTATACTGATAAAGAGCCTATTAAGGTAAAAGATAATAATTCTAATAATATAAATAATAATATATAGCTCTTCCTTATATAATAGATTTCTTACTATATACCTCTTAGCTTATTCTAATTATATATATACTCTTCTATTTAATAGTCTGTTTTTTTATTTAAATAGCTATTTTTTTTATATAATTATTACTATTTCTAAGGCTATAAGTCTCTTAACATATATAGTGTAGCAGCATTTTAAAAGTTAAAGTTATAATTTATTATAACTTATTAGGGTTCAACCATTAAATTATATAAAAATATATATAAGATTTAATAAATAGTAGTTAGAATTATATTAACTCTCTTAATATAATATAATATAAGCTAAGCTAGTAAAGACATAATTAGGTGACTTTAAAACCTAAAAGACTAGAAAAGTACTAATCTGCCTTAAAACAGAGTAAAAAGTCTATTTTACTTTATATTATAGTTAATTAATATATTAAAATTAGGTAAAAGTATATATAAGATTTTATAAATATTAATTAATATTATAATTATTCTCTTATTATATAATTATATAAGCTAAGCTAGTAAAAGAATAATAAAATAGCTTAAAAACCTAAAAGATATAAAAAGCTCTAATTTACCTTAAAAAAATATCTATTTTCTTTTATATTATATTTCCTTAATATATTAAAATTATACATAAATATAGATAGGACTGTATAAATAGTACTTAATATCCTAACCTTTTTTTATTATATAGTTATATAAGCTTAGCTAATAAGAAATTAATTAAGTGCTTTTTTATTGAGCTATATTTTTTATAACTAAATAGCTAACTTTTTAGTTAGACTAAAAAGTCTTAGTCTTAATCTTAGTCTAACTAAGACTAAATAGCCTTAATTAAATCAAGGCCCTGACTAAGACTAAAAGAATTAGTTATTAGCTTAACTAGACTAAAATGAATTAATTATAGGCTTAAGTAAGACTAAAGTGACTAAATCATAACCCTATAATATATTAATTAAAAGTCTTTATAAAAAACTAGTATAATCTTATTAATATATTATTAAATAAATAATTAATTCTTATTAATTATAATTAAACTTTTTTTTATAAAAATAATAAAAATATAATCTTTTAGTATTTTAATCTCTTTAAGTAATTATTAATTATAAAGATAATTAAAAGATTAATATTAAAAAGGAAATATTATATAAAAGAGATTTTAATTACTTTAATTTACTAAAATATAACTTATTTACTATAAATAAAGCTAGTTTTAATATATTATTAAAGCTATTAATTATTATATAAGTAAGCCTTATTAATTTAGCCTATTAAGACCTTAGGCTTTAAGTATAAAGTCTTTATTATTAAAATTACTAAGATGATAATTAAGATATTTTAATGCTTATTTTAGGTAATATAAAGTAATAAAGTAATATTAAAATTATATTTAAACTTAAAGAATATAAAGATATAAATAATAAAAAGAGATATTATTTAAAGCTTTATAATAATAAGATAAATACTTAAAATATAAAATAAAATAAAAAGTTTAAAATGTCTTATATAATATTTAAGAAATAAAATAAAAGATAATTATAAAAGTTATAGTAGTAATATTATAATAAATAAAAAATAAAAAGAGTATTATAAAAAAAATTATTAATTATAATAATTAGAATTATATTTAAGCTATTAATATTAAATAACTAATAATATTAAATAATTATTAATTTAATAATAATTAATTAATTATAAAGAGAAATAATATAATTTATAATAAAAACTATAAATATTATAATATAAAAATATAAAATAAATAATAAATAATTAATAATATATTATAAAAAATATTAAAGCTTAAAATTATAAAAAAGTAATTAAATATAGATATTTTTAAATATTAAATAAAAAAGAAATATAATTAATTAAATAAGCTTATAAGATTAAGCTCCTTAGAGAGAGGGTAATTATAAAAATATTTAGGTTATATTAATTATCGCTAATAGGTTAAGAAATCCTTAGATAATTATATAGGCTTTAGGCTATATAAAATACTTCTTAGCGAAGTATTATAAAAGCGTCGCTAAGTTAAAGTCTAATTAATAAATTAAACCTATCTTATATTTTTAATATTACCTTAACTATACTAAATAGGCCTATACCCTTATACTCTTATTATATCTTATTCTTTAATATTAGTTATTTAAAGTCTTTTATATATATATAACTAAGGACCCTTAATCTTATAGTTATATTTATAAGTAATATTAATATTTATCTCTCTTATTATAATTATATTAAATTACTTTTTATTAATATAGCGCTAATTAATTATTTATAATATAATTAAGGTATATATATATAAATTATTTATCTTAATAGTATATTAATCTTATATAAATATAAGATATTTAAGAATTATAAAGATATAAGCTTAATTAATATAATTAAGGTAATATTAAAGATATTAAGGAGAAGTTTAATCTTTAATTAAACTTTAATTTATTAAAGCTTTTATAATACTTTACACAAAATAGTTTTATATAGCTAAGGGCCTATATAATTATTTATAGTTTTCTTAACCTACCGGCGATAGCTAATATAACTTAAATGCTCTTATATTATAAGGTATTTAAACTAAGATCTTAATTTAATACCTAAGGGGTTAAACTATTAACCCCCTCCTTAATAGCTATTAAGGCTTATACCTATGTATTAAGCTTTAAGTATTATAGCGCTAAGTATAATAATTAATAAGGTTAGGGTTGTGATTTAGTTATTAATTAATTTACTAATTAAATACCTAAGCTTATTTATAACTAAAAAGTTATTAATTTTTATCCTTAGTTTAATTAAATTATTTTATAAGTATAATTAAACAAAATAAATTCAATTAATTTATATAGCCTTTTTAACTAAAAGCTTTTTAATCTAACTATAAGTAATTAAAAAGTTAGATTTTTAATTAGTATATAATTAGCTATTAAAGTAATTTATTAAAAAGATTCTTTAATTATTTTTAGCTCTTTTAATAGGGCTAATTAGATAATAAAAAAGGTATTAATACAGATTAGGTTAGTGCCCTATCTTATTATATATTTTCACTAGATTTTAATTACTTACCCTCACCTTAGAGGAATTATTTAAAATATTATATTTTAAAAGTATAAATTAGAGAATTAAAAGTAAGTTATATAAAAAAAGATATTTAATTATTTTTTAGCTACTTTAATAAGGCTAATTTTATAGTAAAAAGAACCGTAATATAAGCTAGACTAATTCCTTAACGTAGCCTATAATTTTGTAGAATGTTAATAGCTTACCTTAACCCTAGAGGATTTAAATAAAAATAAAACTCTTAGAATACTTTAATTAAGGCCTTAAGAGTATAGATATTATTAATAGGCTCTATCTTAATTAAACAAAATCTTTTTTAAAGTTAAAAAACACTATAATATAGTATTTCTACTAAATAATATATATTAATTAGTAATATACAAATAGGCTTAAATATTTCTTTAAGAAAAAAAATAAGATTTTAGCTTAATATTTTATATTACTTATTCCCCCTCTTTTTAGGTTCTAGCCCTTTTAATAAAAGAAAAAACTAACTTTATATTAAATAACTTTAATATTACTAAAATATATACCTAGAAAATAAGAATTAATAGACTTTCCTAAATAATTATATACCTACTTTATATAAATATAGCTTTTTTTACTAATTAACTTATAATTAATTATAAATTAAATATTTTATAATTATAAAGGGTTGTTAGACTAATTTCTATAGTAATTATACCTATTACTAGTTAAAGAGGTTTTTATTAATTTCTAATCTTATTTTTTTTTAATTTTTAATATATTTTAAATTATATATATATTTCTTTTAATCTTAAAATTTATTTTTAATTATAATAATAAGAAAAAAGCCCCTTTATTAGCGATTATTAGTATTTTTATTATAATATATTATCTTATAGATAATATACATTTAATTCTTTTTTTTTAAAATAATATTATTAAGCTATATTAAGTCTAAAGACTAAAGTTAAGCTTAATTATTATTCTTAGACTTTATTTTACTAAAAATAAGAATTAAAATATCTTAATTAATATCTTAATAATTTTAATAATAAACGCTTTATACTTAAAGCCTAAGGTCTTAATAGGCTTAAATTAATAATATTCATTTATATAATTATTAATCGCTTTAATAATATACTAAAACTAACTCTATTTATAATAAATAAGTTATATCTTAATTAATTAAAGAGGTTAAAATTTACCCTCTTTATATAATAGCTCTCCCCTCTAATATTAACCTTTTAATTATCTTTATAATTTTTAATTACTTAAAGAAGCCAAAATTACTTTTATTATCCTTATTAAAAGAGGTTTAATTATAACTAATAATAACTAATTAATTAATAGTATATAAATAATAAGATTATAGTAATTACTTATTATAAAGACCTTTAATTAAATAATTAAAGTAATATATTTAATACTTATTAATATAATTTCTAATATAACTAAAATAATCTTATTAAGGTAATTTAGAAGCTTTATAAGGGCCCTAAAAATACTTATAATAAGCTATAAAAAGTAATATTAAATATAGCCCTTTAAAGTATTAAATTAAGTATAAAGCTTAATTAATTAATATAAATTAAACTTATAATCTTTAATTCTAATATTCTTTTTTTTAATTTTTTTTTAACTTAGTTATAATATTAATAAAAGGTTTAATTTTATTAAAAAAGAGCTTTATTTATTAAAAGCTCTTAAAAAAATTAAAAAAAGAAAAAATCTTATTAATAAAGATATTATATTCCTTAAGGACTTATAAGATAATAATTAATATAAAATATAGCTTATAACCCTTATTATTAATATTAATATCTTTTAGAATATTAACTAAGAAAATTAAAAAAGTCTTCTTATAATTAACTAAGATCTAGCTATATAGCTATAAGTATAATTATATTAAGAACTAAAGGTTATTAATATTATAAGTTTACTTAGAGAAATTAGTTCTTAGAGTTAATATTAGAGTTTTATAAACCTCAAAAGTATTAATATTAGACTTAGTAGTAAATAAAAGTCTATAAGTTTAATTAATTAAACTTATTTAATTAAATATATAATATATATATCTTAGCTTAGCTTATATATATAAATAATAATAATTTTAATAGTAATTTTAATAATAATAGTCTTAATTATATATTTTTAAAAAATATTATTTATTTAATTTTTTCTTTTTCTTTTTTTATATAAATATAATAAGAAAAATAATTTTTATTTTTAGTTTTTTTTTCTTAAATAAGTTATAATCTAAATTATAAACATAGGCTTTTTATTTAGCCTTTTTTACTTAATAATAAAAATATATTAAGAGAAATAATTTTTTAATATATTATATACGGGTTTTTCTTTATTAAGGTTATTTATTAATTAAGTTTAGGTATATAAAAAAAGATAAAAGTAATAGGCTTTTAAGTATTTCTTTTTTATATGAGTATAAGTAAAAAATATCTTATTATTACCTCTAGTAATAAAAGTATAAAGATTTAAAAAAAAAAGTAAATTATATAACCTATCTTATACCTTTAAATATATTAATTTAATTTACAATAAAATATAACCTAGAAATAACCTTATTTTAAGGTAAGATTTCTTTTATCTTATTAATAAAGAAAAATAATAAAAACTAATATTTTCTTAATAGATTTACCTAACAAAGGGTTTAGATTTTATTATTAAAAATAACTTATTTTTTTAAGTTATTAATACTAAAATATTTTAAGATCTATTATATTATTATATTAAGTATTTATTTTTAATTTTTTTTATTATAATTTATTTAGCTTTTCTTAATAAATAATTGTTAATAATTACCTTATTATTATATTAATATATAAAATTTTAAAAGCTTTTTAAAAAATACTTTTAAAATAGCTTTATTTTAGCTTAATATATAGTTAAAATAAAACTATTTAAAGTCTAAGGATTTTTTCTTTTACTTTTAATATTTAATATTTTAATAAGTAAATCTATTATATAATAATTATTTTAGCTTATATTTTATCTAACTTTATATATAAATATAAAATTATTAATAAATTCAATAACGTTAATCTAGTTATATATAAATATTAAGAATTATTAGGGTTTAATAAATTAAAAGAGGCTTATATAGGGTTATATATATATAATTAAATTAAAGATACCTTAAAGAAATTTTTTAATATTACTTTATATATTACTTTTAAGTAAGTATAGTTATTTCCTTATACGGTTTTTTTTTATAATTTATATATTATTAGTATTATAAGATTACATAATAATAATTACTAAATTAGTATTTTAATATATAAAAGCATTTAATTAATATTTATTAATATTACTTAAAATAATATAATAAAAAATTATTTTATTACTTTATATTACTTAAAATAAAGGTTAAAATAGCTTAATTACTATCTTAGGAATTTTAATATTAAAAGCTCTATACTTAAAGCCTAAAGTCTTAATAGGCTTAAATTAATAATATTTATTTATATAATTATTAATAGCTTTAATAATTCGCTAAAACTACCTTTATTTATAATAAATAACTTATAGATTAATTAGCTAAAGTAATTAAAATCTAATACCTTTATATAATAGCTCCCCTCTAATATTAACCTTTTAATTATTTTTATAATTCTTAATTACTTTAAGAGATTAAAATCTTAAAAAATTATATTTTTATTATCCTTATAAAAAGAGATTTAATTATAATAAATAATAGTTATAATTAACTAATAAATTAATTTATAATTAGCTAATAAATAAATAATATATTAAAAAGATTGTAATAGCTATTTTTTTATAAAGACCCCTTATTAATAAACTAAAGTAAAGTAATTAAATATTTATTAATAAACCTTCTTATATAAGTAAGATAATCTTATTAAAAAGGTCTATAAGCTATATAGAGATATAAAAAATACATATAATAAGTTATAAGAGATAATATAATATAAAGTTATTTAAAGTATTATAATAAGTATATAGCTTATTAAATAAAAGATTTAACTTAAACTTATAATCTTTAATTATAACTTTTTTCTTATTTTATTTAGCTTTTTTTTATTTAATTATAATATATAGACTTATTTTAATTATATTAAAAAAAGCTATAGAAATATAAGTATTTTACCTAGAAAGAAATTAATTTTCTTAATAACTTAAGAAATAATAATAATATATACCTATATAAGGTATAACTTATACTTCTTATTATTAATATTAATATTTTTATAATATTAAATAAGAAAATTAAAAAGTTTTATTATAACTAGCTAAGATTTAATCATATAGCTATAAATATAATTATATTAGGAAATAAAGGTTATTAATATTATAGGTTTTAGAGGGATTAATTCTTAGAGTTAATATTAGAGTTTTATTATTAAACTTAAAAGGTTTTAGTATTAAAGTAAAACTTAATAATAAAGAGAGATTTATAGGTTTAATTAATTAAACTTATTTAATTAAATATATAATATATATATCTTAGCTTATATAAATATATAAATAATAATAATTTTAATAATAATTTTAATAATAAAAGATTTACTTATAATTAATAATAACTAATTAATTAATTAATAATATACTAATTATAAAACTATAATAACTTTTTATAAAAACCTTTAATTAAATAATTAAATTAATATAACTAATACTTATTAATATAACTTTTAATATAATTAAGATAATTTTATTAAGGTAATTTATAAGCTTTATAAAGGTATTTAAAATATTTATAATAAGCTATAAGAAATAATATTAGATAAAGTCTTTTAAAATATTAAACTAAATATAAAGCTTAATTAAGTTATATAAGTTAAACTTATAATCTTTAATTATAATATTTTTCTTTAGCTTTTTTTATTTAAATATAATATTTAAAAAAAATCTAATTTTATTAAAATAAAGCTTTTTTAATTAAAGGCTTTAAAAAAAGAAAAAAAAAACTTTATGAATAAAAATATTATTAATAAAAATATTATATTTCTTAAAGACTTATAAAATAATAATTAATATATAATATACCATATAACCCTTATTATTAATATTAATATCTTTTATAATATTAAATAAAAAAAATAAAGAAATTACTTAGCTAAGATCTAATTATATAGCTATAAGTATAATATTTTGAAATAAAAGTATTAATATTCTAGGTTTACTTAGAGGGATTAGCTCCTAGAATTAATATTAGAGTTTTATAAACCTAAAAGTATTAATATTAGGGTTTAGCGCTAAATTAAAACTTAGTAATAAATAAAGGTCTATAGGTTTAATTAATTAAAATTATTTAGTTAAATATATAATATATATATCTTAGGTTATATAAATATATAAATAATAATAATTTTAATAATAATTTATTATAATAATAAAAGTAATTTATTTTTTATTTAAAATTAATATAAATAATATTAATTAAATATATTTATTATAATTATAAGATATATTTTCTTACTTAATAATATAAATATATATATATATTATAATATTATACTATAATATAATAGTTTTATAATTTATTAATTTTATTAATATTAAGTTTTTAAAAAGTATTTTAATAACT
Organism: Fusarium solani; assembly: GCF_023522795.1. Taxonomy (NCBI): domain Eukaryota; kingdom Fungi; phylum Ascomycota; class Sordariomycetes; order Hypocreales; family Nectriaceae; genus Fusarium; species Fusarium solani. The sequence goes on along the minus strand of NW_027072147.1, from coordinate 1,629,316 downwards.
TAAAGATATAAATTTATTAAGGCTATTAAAAAAGAGGCTTTAAATAATCTTTAAGCCCTTATTAAATCTCTAGAGGGTTAATTTAATTATTTTTAATTACTTCTTACTTATTAAAAAATAAGTATTTAATAATAATACTAAAAGGTATTTTATTAAAATATAAAAATAAAACTTAAACATTTAATAAAGTAATTTAATTATAATAAATTATAAGCCTAAAATAAATTATTTCTTAGCTAATTATAATAAAAAGAAATATAATTATAAAAACCTTTTTATTACTTAAAGTAAGTCTAAGTAATAAGGTAATAAGTAAAAAAAGTTTTATAAGCTTAATAAATATAAATAAATTAAAAATAAAATAAAAATAAAATATTTATTAATATAATTTTAAATAAAGTTTTAAAATATAAATATAATAAATAACTTAATTAAATTATTACGAGATAAATTTAATATAAAATATATAAGTAATTTCTTTATTTTTTATATTATTTTAAAATATAAATCTTAAATTTATAAAAATACTCTCTTAATAATATTATAAATTAATAATATACTTTATAATTATATATTCTTAGCTTATTAAGTAAGACTTTAATACTAATTCTTATAATTAATTTTTTTTAATTAACTTATAATATTAATATTTTTTATTTTTTAATATAATTATACTTATAGTAATATAACTAGATCTTAATTAGCTATAATAAGACTCTTTTTAATTTTTTTTATTTATTTTAATTTTTTTTAATTTAAAAGTTATTTTTAATTACTTTTACCTAATTTTTTTTAATACTTAGTCTCTTAAGATGTAATATTTACTTAATTATATTCACATAAGCATTTAGGCACCTATATTACCTTTACCTCTCTATCCTTGACTTAAAACCATCTTATCAAGCCAACAATGGAGAAAAGGAGACCAACAAGTGACCCTGACGCCGGTGGCGATTTCCATCACCTGGAACAAGAGGGAGCGCATGCGCGAAACACAACACCACCACCATATTCAGGTCCCTCGACCTCGTTGATCGCCTCAGCCTCATCCCCCCCGAGGCCGAGACAGCTCCGAAAGGCCCAACACGATACCCTGGATTGCCACGTCTCGATTATCATCTTTACTCGCCTCCTCTCTTCAAGCTCTCCAATGACTTCAAGACGCTCTCATCTCGTGCCGAATATCTGTCGTCCAAGCCGACCGCCTTGGTCTCACTCATCCGCGCTCAAGCCTCGGTGCCACCCAAGCCCCAGATCCATGTCCGAGGCAGCCGGGGTCGCAAGGTTGACTTCGACATCAAGCTGAACCTGATGAGCCTACTAGTCCCAGACGATGAGAAGCAACGCATCGACTACATCCGCTGTGTGGGTGATGGGGAGCTGGCTTACCGCGGAGGCGCGAAACCGGATGTGCTTCCCGAGGTTGGCGATGGCGGGTTAGAAGAATGGTGTCGCCGCTTCGTGGAAGACACGGCTTCTGTCAAAATGTTTGCGCTTGATCGCGTCGTGGCCAATCTTGACACGTCTTGGATCGAGGGTCAGCTACGAAGCCTAGTTGCAGCGCTCAACTACCGCGGAGTGGTGGATGTGACGTTCGTCGTCACCCATAGCCGCGTCATGGTGCAGAACCCGGACAAAGTGAACCCATTTTTCACCAGCGTGACCAGCCTATTTTCGGGCAAGAACAAGTATGAAGTGGTGAAAGCAGTCTGGCCCTTTGCTACCACCAAGAACGGCGAGCCAGGTCGGCGGTGTGTTGTTCAGAGCGAGGAAATCTGGTGGAGAGAATGGAAAGACCCCATCAAATATGCCATCTCCCAGAAGCGCCATGGCTGGGTCACTGTTGAAGATAAACTGGAAGCGGTCATGGAGGGCAAGGGACACGAGACGGGGACAATCGACTGGGGGCCTGACAACATGGCATCATGAGGTATGAGCAGAGATGACTGTTGCTGAGTTTCGCAACTTTATAGTCTCAGCGGGACTACCCTGGGAGCTAAACCTCCGTGGTGCTCAATGACGTCCTCAGTCGAGATAAAATCGTAAGTCATTGGTAGTTAGGTGTCTGTTGTCTTCTGGGAGTAACGCGATGGCGGCAGAGAGTTTGGTCACGCATTTCAAGTCTACCGTCTACATTTCTCTCGCTTGAGGTAGAGCGCATATGGGCGGATATGTTGCAAATATTTTGTAATTTGTGGTTTTGGTTCTATCAATTGAACCGCGTCTAGAAAGAGTAATACAGCGACATTCCTTCTCGAGCATGATTGACAGATACAGATCGTGATCCAGGTCGCCGCAAAAGCTCAAAGCTACCCCAGTGCAAGACCAAGCATCGCTAAGAAGACAATGATAAGTAGAAAAAGTGAGAATAAGGCCAGACTGAGTCACATATGCATGTTGTTTGCCTATTTCTTAACCAGCGTGCTTGCTCACCCGGTTCAGAGTTACCTATTAGACATTGCAACAGCAATAAAGGAAGATCTATCTCCTCTAAGATTAGAAGTGATTTAATACAAAACTTGTTTAAGTAATAAAGGAGCTACCATATGTATTTTCTTTGTTTTGCGTCTATTATATCTAAGCCTTAGGGGAGGATATGCTGATGCCATTTTTCTGCTGCCTCTCGGGCTTTCCTTGCCCGCATGACAAGTAAGCGGCGACTCTCATGAGTCACGCCGCCTGCACCGCCGCAACTTCTCCTGAGACCCGTCGTCAATCACCCAGGGAAAGAACAAAGAGTGCCTATGAGTCAGTAAGGCATATTGCCGTTCACTAAGGCCTCAAATCATTAGAGTCAAGAATACATACATATGGATGCTTAGCCGCATATCTCTTGCAATTGAAGAAGACGCAAGCACCTCCCTCTCTCGTAATCATACATTGAGCTGCCATTCGCCAACAAGTACCCCTCGCTTGAGCCCCTGTTAAAAGAGGGGCTGGTTCACATCCGCTCAAGTACCTTTCTCTCCAGCACAAGTACCTGCCAGCCACTAGGAGACAGGGGTCGAACCAGCATTTCCCGCTTTACCTCACTGGGTAATAGATTCTCGATTTTGCTTCCCTTGTCGGCAGCGCTCTCACAGAACCTTAACACATTACGCCATCCAGCGTCTTGCTCACAAACATGGCGAATCCCGACCCCACGTCGCAATTCGCATTCAAATCTCATGAGACCGCGCTCTGTCTTATCCCGCCACGGTATCTTTGGTCATCAGTTGATCAGTTAAGAAGCCTATATGATAAGGCTTTCAGTGCTTGGCCTCCTCACATCAATCTTATTTATCCATTTGTCAGACCCGAGGTCCTCCCCGAGGTAACCAACCTTCTGCAGGATCTCTCGATTGAACATCAACCTCGCATCACCCTAGAAGGGGCGGATACGTTCAACCACAAGCATCACAACACTATTTTCTTCCGCCCATCCCAGGGTTCGACTGCCGATATCACACAACTTCGACGTCGTATTTGCCATACCCTTGGCCAGCCGCGGACCAACCATGGTAGCTTCAAACCACACATGACCATTGGACAGAGTGAAGACTCAAATGCTGCACCCCACCACTTTCTTGTTGAGAAAGTTCGTTTGCTGCCTCAGTTAGCTTGGGATGTGGACTCCATTGCAATTCTGGTTCGAGACGATGCAGCTTCAGGCTCCAATGGATCGCGACCGATGAGGCTTTGGGGTACTCTCGACCTTTCATCCCGTCTTCTCACTCGACCAACATCACCTCAGGATTTCAGAGACTCCTCTGAATCTACCTCCGATATCATTTTCCAACCGCCTTATCATTCACCTCAGCCATCCGGACCCTGGGCAGTCCTGGCGCCGCCTGCCCCTGTCACCAATGATGAGGAACTCATTCTGGGTCGATTGGTCATTGCATCATATAATGTCTTGGCCGAGTTCGAGTGGCCTCCTCAGTCAGTTCGACACTCGGGCTTAGTGGATAATCTACTTTCCACCCGCTCAGCAGCCGATATTCTCGTGCTTCAGGAAGTCACAGATCACTTTCTCCCTGTCCTGCTGGCCGACCAAGAAATCCGTCGTCGCTATCCATTTGCCACACACGGGCCTCCAGGCCAGTTTGGCATTGGGCCACTTCCCAGCCTTCTCAATGTCGTTGTCCTGAGCAGATTCCCCCTTGAATGGCATCATCTGCCCTTCCAGAGAAGACACAAAGGCTGCACGGTAGTCCGGTTCCCGACAATAGGCATACGTGACCGCAACGCGTGCTTCAGACCATGGATTCTTGCCGCCTGCCATCTCAGTCAAGGCCTCACCGATGGTGCTATTACTGCAAAGAAGCGAGAGGTTCAAAGGATGCTTGATCATCTGTCTGTTCACTTCCCGCAGCATCCTTGGATCCTGGCTGGTGACTTCAACTTGGCAACTTCATCTTTCACCATTGATGCGGCCAGGAAAAAGCAGGATATTTCATCACAGACCGTTGATCACTTGCAGAGCATCGATCACATGCTCCTGGATGTCGGTTTCACGGATACCTGGCTGGCAACAAGGCTCGAGTCTGGGGAATCTTCCGACGTTGTCAATGACAAGCGGAATGTCTTGGACTCCTTCCAGGGTGAACAAGGGGCTACATTTGATCCTCTAACAAATACTCTAGCATCTGACCTTGTGGGCAGTGGTTTGAACAATCGCCCTCAGAGGTACGACCGGATTTTGGTCAAGGTGAATGATCAGTACCACCCATTGGGATTCAACATGTTTGGCCAGGCCCCTTTGCAGCCAATGGAGCAAGGCGGGCCGACGTATGCTAGCGACCACTGGGGCGTACGCTGCCTTCTACTACACTCTCCGTCTACCGAGATATCACGGTCTTCTGTGCCAGCGATGGCCGTTCAACTGCAACGGGCCCCAGCGAGTCTTGCAGGTAACGAGGTGCTGGAGCATTTCCTGGGGAGTCAGGGGTTTCTTCCGACGGCCCATGAGAGAGTTACGAGGGCAGAAGCTCTCAAAGCTCTTGAGCATGCGCTTCTGGATGCTACGTCGTCAGTTTCACAGGGTGATGCCCGCTCTGGGCCTGTCCTAATTCTGGTCCCGGTTGGCTCGTATGGTCTTGGTGTTTGGACAAGCTCATCTGACATTGACTGCCTGTGCATTGGCTCTATAAGCCCCAAGACTTTCTTTGCTCTGGCCGTCCAGAGGCTGAAGCGAGCAGCAACAGGAGGCATCAGGATCCTGCGACGAGTCAAGGCCAACTCGGGATACATGCTGGAATTGGAGGTTCAAGGGATCAAGATGGATCTTCAGTATTGCGCTGCAGCATCAATTGCAGAGAGGTGCGTACAACAAATATGCACTGATGTATACTCATCATCCTAATCGTCACTCTTAGATGGCCTGAAGTCATGAAGCGTCCTGCAAGCGATCCTGCATTTGCTCTGCCCTTCCAGACTCTAGCAAAGCTGAAACCTGTTCGCGATCTCTTTTATTTGCGTCGCTCCATTCCTGACATGGTTCAATACCGCATGGCCCATCTGTTTATCAAGGCATGGGCCCAGTCGCGAGGTATATACTCAGCCAAGTTTGGGTTCCTTGGTGGCATTCATATAAGCGTCCTCCTTGCACCGTTGTGCAAGATGCTCGCCAACGATGGTGCAACCGTTTCGACAGCCGACATTATCGTCACTTTCTTCCAGCACTATTCACGGTTCGGCTGGAAGACCGCCCTCGTGTTTGATCCTTTCTTCCACAAAGACCTGCGATACAACCGGACCTTTCGAGAGCCCCTCTGTCTACTGGGCTGGCACGCCCCGTCACTCAACACTGCCGTGAACGCTTCTGTTCCCACTGTGGATGCCATCGCCGCCGAGTTTGAGAGAGCCGAAAAACTTCTCTCCGTGGAAAGTTTCTCATGGAGTAACCTCCTAGGCGTCGCGCCTGACAGCCCACCAAGCTCTTTGGGTGGTCCTGGGGCCACAGAGTTTCTTCAGAACTACAAAAGCTACATCAAAATTGACGCACACTACTGGGGCCCTTCCCAAGAGAAGAGCGGTCGGTTCATTGGATGGCTTGAGTCTCGATGCGTTATGTTGCTAGTTGGTAAGACAGATAGCATTGCTGGGTCTAATAGCCAAGCTAACTTTGAACACAGATCTTGATAGGAAGGTGAAGAATATCCATGCGCGGATCTGGCCAGCCAGGTTTTTGGACATGGCCTCAAGTGTAAAAGGTCCCGGTGCTGAATACCATGGGCAATACTTGATTGGTCTCTCACGAAACGGTGAGGAGCCTAACAAGGACGATGCCAAGGCAACGCAGGTTGCTTTGCAAGCAGCACTCCAGGAATTTGAGGCAAGGATCCGTCGCGACGAAAAGTACTACGATACGCAATTCTGCTGGATGAGCGCAGCCGTTGTCCGGGCTCCTGAGCTGGGCAACCTGGAGCTCGATCAAAGTCGATGGGGCGAATTTGCGGGTGATACGGATGACGAGGATGAGGACGATGAAGTGGAAGAAGAGGATGAGAACGACAGCGACGGAGAGTCCCAGTCAACAGCAAAGAAGAACGTGGCATCGTCTCACGGCTCCAGGGCTGCTGTTGTGAGCAAGACGCCGGGACTGGGTAAATTCCGTACTGCTGCTGACGTGCTCAACCGACTGCGATGGGATGCTGGCTTCGATGCAAACGACTTCATAGTTGGCTATGAAGACCGCTTCCTTGGACCTCGTGAGAGGGCGGTGGAACAGTGGAAGAGTGAGCAAACAGACGAGGAATTCATCCCGCAGCACCGGATACTCTACTTCAAACGCAAGAGCGACGGGGTTGTCGTGTGGGAGCGACGGAGTCGGATTGACGACATCTTTGGCAGCGGGATAAAGACCGACGGATGACGCTCGTGGCTGTGGCATCCATAGCCGGCGCCTAGCGCGCCAGGGATCCTGAAATCAAAAGGGCCACCCACCCAAGGACATGGATGTGCCTGGATGGATAGATGTATGTGATAGACTCGGTGAGCTGTCAGATTAGGCGCAGATAGATTTCACGTCTGCAATAGACTCATCGTGTTGTTCGATCAGGAGTGGCATGCTAGCGTCCAAACTCCTTGCGCTGCCACGTATTGAACTTTGCAATGAGGCTGGTGGTTACTCACTCGGTCGATTGGAAACGGGTCGGCTATTGAACTAGATATCAGGGTACAGCATAGGAGACAGACACCACACTCTCGGTCGTGATACGTCCGGAGCCCAAGGCAATGACTGCCTGTCGGTAGCTCAGCCAAGTCGGGCGGTTTTGATGCCCAGTCGGAGGGGTACAGCGCATTATAGAAGTGGAGGGAGGCCAGACGGATTCTCGAAACGGGTGCCAGGTGACAGGTGCCAGCTGCCGGGGTCTGTGGCATGGTTCCGAGTGTCGGGATTCCAAGTTCCAGGAACTTGGTGCCAGGTCTTCAGGGGTCAGAATCACGTCGTTTAGTGGTTGCAGCCCATGTGCCATGGCAATCTTGTTGGGCCGTCGCCCGTCGAATACGCTCGCTCTGGCTCGCACTCAAGCTGGTAGAGGCAGTGTCGAATCTGCGCATGATGACGCGCTCGTTACCTACGTGGGGTGTGGGCCTGTTTCACGTTTCAATCCATCCAGAGACCGAAGACTGCAGAATCCCTGCCCGAGTGCCCGAGTGCTGCCACCAGACCGTGGTTACCTCGACTGGACATACCATCAGCCTCACTTTCGGACCCACGGATGAGACCGTCGTGGCATTGCTGCCCCAGACCCCTGAAGATGGCTCAAGTATAAATCTTCGAGAACCGTCGATCAACTCCTCGTCGAGGAAGATATGAGCACCATCATCTCAATTCCGCACCAAGAACCCAGTCCACTGGACCAGACTTCTCCCACCAAACCATCCAAGAAGTTTCTCCCCCTCTTTATCTTCAACATGGCCATTTCCGAGCTTCAGCCACTTGTCGACGGTTGCTGCACTGCCTGTTGCAAGGCCAGTGACCTCGGCACTCACGACTATTGCGGCACTTGCCCCAAGTGCCCCTGATAACCCGGCATATAATTCGCCACTGTGTCTGCGTATCCAATTCGATTCAAGCATGTGAGAGGACTGAATGACACCGAGGTCATTTACTCGCCCGTGCCCATTCTCTTTCATACATTGCATTCAAAGGTTGCAGCGACGAGGTGCAGGCTCACCTTGTCGCGCGGTGTCGGAGGAGTCGGGAGTTTGGTAGGGAAAGCTGTTCTTTGGGTTTGGCGAACGCCCAACAGAATGAAACCAGAAGGGGTATCATGGTGAACAGAGGATTCGCGGTTTGGTGTGTCATTGGAGATGGTTTACCGCGTCACCACGAAGCATCGCATTGATATGAAGGATCCATGCATGGGCAGAATAGAGTACAAATAGCAGCAACTGCATCCATCGAAATTGGTAGTACCGTTCATTTGCACACGGGGCAGCGGGTTGCGCTGGCAGTCGTGAACAAGTCGTCAGTAGTTGAAACCATCGCGGTTCAGATTGAGCTTCGTTATGACGCAAGGCTGAGGAAAACGGCAGCAATCGAAGATTTGTCATACTTGACATATTTGCCTTTGCCCTTGTCAATTTCGTGGTAGCGATCCCAAAAGCGGTCGTAGAGCGGCTGCAGTTTCTGGCGGATATCCTCTCCGAAGATCTTGCGGACCTCACGTTCCATGCTGTATGACTTGTGCCGGGAGACCATGTCATCAAACGCACTGTTGAATTGCGTAAACTTCTCCTTGATCTTGTCCTTGTCTTTGCTTCCGAGCGCCTTGATGATGGACGCCGAATCAACGGGTCCAGAGGTGGGACGGTGTGAGCGATTTGTGTGGATAGTGTCAAAAAGATGCACTGAGAGGTCTTTGCAAATATCCGTGTATGCTGCTGTGCTCTTCTTCCGCCATTGATCGAGAACATCCAGCTTCGATTCCAACAGGGGCGATAGATCGGAGTCACGCACCATGCGTTGGATGATGATGACGGTGTTGGCCATGAATACTCCCGCAACCGCTCTTGTCTTGAGGAGCAACCGCGCCTTTTGGTCCAGACCCGAGAGAAGCGTTTCGATGGTGTCGAGACAGTAGTGGGCAAAAATGTCTCGGCCATCTGCCCCAATATCGAAAGACGCGAGGCTCGGGATCACATCTGCCGATCGGTTGTTGGATCCCGCGTTAGATTTCCATCCACCATTGCCGATAGATATCATGATGCTTGAGATCGGTCGCAGGAACTCCACCATGGTCTGTAAACGCTGCATCGTTTCCGAAACAAGTGGTATCGGTGCGCCATCTGACGGCAACACCTGCAAGAACGCAACCTTGCGTCTTGTATCCTCCAGTAATTCGGCAAGAGACGACTTGGCAGTCTCTCGAACGGGTTTCAGAGCGGCGGCGAGAGCCCCTTTTAGCTCGCCGGTTCGTGTGTCCAGGTTGCCGGACAGCGCCGAAACAATCTCGGTGACTTCGTATCCCAGATAGCAGTCTGTATTGAGGTGATTCTTGATGTGGGCATTCAGTTCGCGCAAAGTGCGTGCCAGCTCGGCCAGTGCTGCCTGGCATGTAGCCTGAAAGACGACGCCCCAATCCTCCCGGTGAAGATGCTGCACACATTGTCATACTCTGCTAGGAATAAACCCTCCATAGCCTGTGCGTAGGTCCCGATACCGTTGGTGCCTGCTCGATAGATAGCATCGGGATTCTTCTTCTTGGCCGTGTTGACGCTCGCAGCAGCTAGGTTGGCGAGGGATCCAGAGAGGTATGGCCCACGTACGTCAGCATAAATTCTGGCAACTGGGGACTCCGGTCCTCCTTGATGCTGACTTCCTGCCACGTAAGAATAGACAAGACCAAGCCGAGCGATCTTATCCTGAGGAAGCGCAGGGAATGGCTTGTCCTTGGTGATGAAATGTAAAGGCTCGATGGATCGTGGTGTTTCTGCGCGAAGGAGGGTATCGAAGTGGCTTTCGAGCTGATTGTTGCCCGTTTTGATCAGACGGGCCAGATCGGCCATCGTTTGCTGGTTCGCGCGCAGGTTAGATGCTTGCATCTCGTTCAACGCCTTGTTCAGACGTTTTATGGAAGCCAAATAGTTGGGAAGGCCGGCCTTTTCAGGTCCTACCCGAATGATCTGTTCTTCGTCATTCTTGCTATCAGCAGGTTGGCGGAGGCGCTCGATCGCAGCGAGGACAGAATCAACGTCTAAGCTATGTCAGTGTTGCGCACATGTCAGGCCTTGTCGTACCACTCACTATTTCCCAAAGTTTGTAGCCGCTTGGTCTCCCCAGTAAGCGGGCCAGCAACATCACGCACGCTTTTGCCAGTAGTTTCAAGCCGGTTGAGACAAGACTGGATTTTCCTGGTCAACTGTGTTGTCTTTTCTAGACGCGAGTTAAGAACATCGACCTCGGCCCTCGCCTCCTCGTCCAGCGTGTTGTGAGCACTGTTAACAAGTCCAACTGACATGGCTCCACGAATAGATGATGGCAAATAGAAATGGTGGCGAGTTTGTCAGGACTCGAAGCTCTCGGCAAGTGTCAGGAGGTGACAGGACGAGGTCATCAGCGTTGGGGGTAGCGACATCAGGTAAGGTACGCAGTAGGGAAGGTGCAAAGGTCATTACGGTATCAGGACTAGCTCAAGTCTCAGCCACATGTCAAAGCCACGGGCCATTCGTTGGCTCCACTCAACCACTTTACGCGAACAAGTCGCGTCTAAAGAAGCGCGACAGCAATTTCAAGGAGCCCCAGCAACGCCCCACCAGGTTCAGATCTGCCCCTCGATACACTGTTCGCATCGTCGTTGTGAGGATAGCTTGTTGTGAACAAAGGCATCACACACGAACAGACATCATGGATTCTTTCATGCTCGGGGATGAAGGCGTACGCGATCGCATTCGCCAGGCCGAGGAATTTTTAGATCCCAGTATGCCCACAACCCGCCCATGTTCCCGAGGCGGTGGTCGTTTGTTTGGTTCACTCCATGGCTAATTTCTGAATCTCCAGATGACCCTCAAGTGCGGAGTTATCGATCAGACATCATATTGATGCTACAGAAGAACCAGCGCCGCTTGACTGTCAATCTCGACCATGTGCGCAACCACAACGCAGACCTCGCCCAGGGCCTGCTGGAACAGCCCTTTGACTACACCCTGGCCTTTGACCAAGCCCTGAAGAACATCGTGCAGGCGCTTCCGCAGGCTCGGCCTGACCAGTCAGCAAAAGATACTGTGTACTATTGTGCATGGGCCGGCAGCTTTGGCCTGAATGCTTGCAATCCCCGCACATTGTCGTCACATCTGCTCAACTACATGGTTTCTATCGAGGGCATTGTCACTCGTTGTTCGTTGATTCGGCCCAAGGTTGTCAAGAGCGTTCATTACAATGAAACCAAGGATAGGTTTCACTTTCGCGAATACCAAGATCAAACCATGACCAACGGCGTCACCACCTCGAGCGTCTACCCTCGCGAGGACGACGACGGCAACCCTCTTATCACCGAATATGGTTTCTGCACTTACAGGGATCATCAGACAATCTCTATTCAGGAGATGCCCGAGCGAGCACCTGCAGGACAACTCCCCCGCGGAGTGGACGCCATCCTCGATGATGATCTTGTCGATCGAGTGAAGCCAGGCGATCGCGTACAACTTGTTGGTATATACCGGACCCTGGGCAACCGAAACACCAACCACAACAGCGCCTTGTTCAAGACAATGATCATAACCAACAATGTCGTTCTTCTTTCGTCAAAGTCTGGCGGCGGTGTGGCAACTGCAACTATTACTGATACCGATATTCGCAACATCAACAAGGTGGCTAAGAAGAAGAACCTACTCGAACTGCTCTCTCAGTCGCTCGCTCCCAGTATCTATGGGCACGACTATGTCAAGAAGGCTATACTTTTAATGCTTCTAGGTGGCATGGAGAAGAATTTGGAGAACGGAACACATCTTCGAGGAGACATCAACATCCTCATGGTCGGTGATCCCTCTACCGCCAAGTCCCAGTTGCTCCGTTTCGTCCTCAATACCGCCCCTCTTGCCATTGCAACGACAGGTCGTGGCTCCTCCGGTGTTGGTCTGACAGCGGCCGTCACTTCGGACAAGGAGACGGGCGAGCGGCGACTGGAAGCTGGTGCCATGGTCATGGCTGACCGTGGTGTCGTTTGTATTGACGAATTCGACAAAATGTCAGATGTCGACAGAGTTGCAATTCACGAAGTCATGGAACAGCAGACTGTAACCATCGCCAAAGCCGGCATTCATACATCCCTCAATGCTCGATGCAGCGTCATTGCTGCTGCCAACCCCATCTTCGGCCAGTATGACCCACACAAGGATCCTCACAAGAACATTGCTCTTCCCGACTCTCTTCTTTCACGATTCGATCTGCTTTTTGTTGTCACGGATGACATCGAGGACACGCGTGACCGCCACGTGTCGGAGCATGTTCTCCGCATGCATCGATACCGGCAGCCAGGGAGCGAGGAGGGTGCCCCTGTTAGGGAGCAGGGGGCGCAATCTTTGGGTGTCTCCGCCACCAACCAGGCAGATTCGCAAGGTCCGACAGAGGTGTATGAGAAGTACGATGCCATGCTTCACTCGGGTGTCACTGTCACATCCGGACGCGGCGCGAACAAGAAACCCGAAATTCTGAGTATCCCGTTCATGAAGAAGTACATTCAATACGCCAAGACAAGAATCAAGCCAGTCTTGACACAGGAGGCCTCTGATCGAATTGCGGACATCTATGTCGGCCTTCGAAATGATGAGATGGAAGGCAACCAGCGACGAACAAGTCCCTTGACTGTGCGTACCTTGGAGACCATCATCCGTCTCGCGACAGCACACGCCAAGTCTCGACTATCCAACAGGGTTGAAGAGCGGGATGCAGTTGCTGCGGAGCGCATTCTAAGATTTGCTCTCTTCAAGGAGGTTGTAGAGGATGCCTCTCGCAAGAAGAGGAGAAAGACACAAGCGGTCGACTTTGCTTCTTCCAGCGAGGAGAGTTCCAGTGATGACGACCAGGACGGAACTCAAGCCGATGGCACACGGTCAAACAGATCGACATCCCGAGCGACACGTACCAGCAGCCGTCTTCAAACGACCGCCTCCCGGGCAGCACGTAATGGAGGCGATACGGCATCCTCTAGCAGAGAACCAGACTTGGATGAGGAGGAGGAGGAGGACACTCTCGCACAGCCCACACCGCGCCGCTCTGGCAGACGAACACAGAACACCTCGCAATCGCAAACCTCATTCGCATCTTCCATACCCGCATCCCAGTTGCCATCCCAGACTCAGGCGGAGTCGCAAGATGACGATGAGTTGGCGGATGGCACCGCCGGACTGGCAATCGATGACACGCCCATCAGCACCCAGCGTCTTGGAACATTCAGGACAGCGCTTGGTCAGCTTCTTAGCACGGATCTGTTCGAGGACGACTCTGCCGAACTAGATGCCGTGGTGGAAGCGGTCAATCGCAAGGTTGGAAACCGTGACGGTGGCGCTTTCACCAAGGGAGAGGCCACCAAGGCCCTACAAAAGATGGGAGAGGCAAACCAGATCATGTAAGTTTCTACCCCTGAGTAAGACTTTGAGCAGGTTCGACTAACATCAATGGCAGGTTCACCGAGGGAGATCTTGTGTACAAGATTTGAGACAAGATGTTATTGATAGGTAATTCAACGAGTGTCGGAAGAAGTGTCAGTTTATTACGAGCATCTACAGGTCAGGACCTCGGTAGATTCGATTGAGACATGATGATTATGCTGGTTATGAACGGGATCTGGTCGTATTAAGTAGTCAGATGAAAGCAGGTAGACCAAGGTACTTTTCTATTCAGATTAATCTACATTGCACCAAATCGTGCATCTAGCCAAGGGGCGTCGTTATTCACAACCGCTGGCGGAACTCCTTTAACCGAGCATCAACATTGTGCCCATTCCATGCCTCGCGGCCGTCCGCATCCCTACCCAAGGTGGGAACGCCAACCTGTTCGATGGCGAAGCTTGCGGCCACAGCACCCCAAATCACAGCATCCTCCAGACTCTCGCCTCGCGCAAGGGCAACACCCAGGCCACCGAGGAAGGTGTTTCCGCCACCCGTAGGGTCAACAACGTTAGCCGGGTCTTCGTGGTAGGCGGGTATCCATCGCTCGATACCGGGATCAACCTCAATCTCCTCGCGGGCGACGATTCCATCTTCATCCTGGAGCAAACCAGCGAAGAGGGCTTCCATGTCGGTATCTGGCCGCAAGCCTCCTCTCACGTAATCCTTCTTCCGTCGTTTTGTCTTTGACTTGGGATCTCGCTGACGCTTCCTCCCACCGTTCTTTGCGATGTAGCAGCCCTTATCGCCCGCGCGAACAACTAGCGAAAATGACTGCAGAGGCATGCTCGCCAGTAGTTGTTCGCATGCGCGTTCCACTGCTACGGTGGATATCTCCCCCGTCTCCGGGTCCAGGCCGTCGTCACCCATGAAGCCAGCCAGCTCGGCGTGATTAGGACTGCAAACGTCGACAAGGGGCAAGCAATTGGTGCAATTCAACAGCTCATCCGGAGTGCACAGATCAGGGACCGGCTCCCAGATGAAGATGGGCTTCGTGTATGTCTCTAGGGGAACAACCTTTTTGCGGAGTGATGTTATCTCAGACACAAGCTCCCGGCATCGGTTGGGGGAGCAGATGAGGTGAAATGAACGCGACTGGAGCAACGCTGGTGTGAGGTCCTGGGCCGTCAGTCGCTTCTTTGGAGTCAGATACTTGAAGGCACGCTTTTCGGCGGCGCCCTCGTAGCCGTTCCATCCACGAGTCGTGAGTCGAAGGCCATCATGACGAAAGATGGCAGAGGTGGTCCAGCTGTCAATAAGGGTCGACAGTGACGGAGGGAAGTCGGAGCCTTGATCAATGATCCAACCAACTGAAGTAGACAGCGGTGGCGGAGAAAATAGGCGAGCTCCTAGGGCGGAATAGGTGCCAGCGCCACCGAGGATGTTCTTGACAGGCGGCGTAGGGGGGACAAAGTCGATATCATCTTTGAGGTCAGGTTAGCTTTGTCTTACGATACATCCATCTCTAAAAGAGCAGCAACCGCAAGGTTCAAGGATGGACTGAGGAGGCTCCGCTAACCAATGATAAACATTCCCAAAGTGACAAAGTCAATCGTGGCAACCTGGTCATCTGGTGTTTGAGCGTCAATCACCGACGAAGCTTGTTGATCTTCTTGTGGTTCATCGTGACTCGGGTCTGGGACTTGGTCTTGATCTTGGGTCTGCTCTAGATCTAGATTCTTTTCACCCTCTGCATGGGGCTCCTCTTCGCCATCGATGGGCAGTTCTGACTTGGGCCGATCATCGACAACGGCCTCCATGACGCTGGTGGTGGTTCAACCTCTCACTCAGCGGGTTGGTGGACGGCGCGACACGTAATGAGCCGATGGCAATCCGATGAGCGCAACAGCAACACAGAACCTCAAATTCAGGCCGGCCAGGCAGGGGAAAGAGGTTGGCTCAAAGGAATAGCAGGCTCGGCTGTGGCCGATCCTAGTTATTGCCCACGGACTTGGAAATTCCCAATAGGTTGGTGGTGGAGATGGTGCCGGGGATGGATGTCAGAGACCTGAGGGATCGTATTGCAGGGGTGGAAACGCTCAGGCTCAGCGAAGCGAAAGAGTTTATTCCGGTATTGCGAGGACACTAGACGAGAGCTCATGGAATGCGCTCTTTGGGCACTGTTCAGTAGGTATCTAGCGAAAACGCAAGGTGGAATTGGGAGGCCGTGAATGATGTGTTGGTGTTGTTTTCAGGTTCAAGTTCAAGCGGTGTCTGCGTTGGGCTGATCGGAGCTGCAGCATCTGGCGTATGGCCTTGAGCCTCCTCCACCGGTACCCAGTCTATCTTATCTAAGGTACCTACATACCTCCCCTGTCCTCCCAAGGCAGCTCCCGTTCTTTATTGGAAACCAAAGCCATTAATGTTTTCCGTGTTTTGCCGAGAATAGAGGCTTATATTTTAACTTTTACTCTATCAATATGGTGGTCGAGGTGCGATAAATCAATCCGGTTAAATGCCGTCAAGTTCCAAAGATAGGGTACTTTGAGACCAAGATGACCACGTGGCTCACAACCAACTGCGTGCCTGCCCCTGCGGGTACCTGGGCACC
Organism: Fusarium solani; assembly: GCF_023522795.1. Taxonomy (NCBI): domain Eukaryota; kingdom Fungi; phylum Ascomycota; class Sordariomycetes; order Hypocreales; family Nectriaceae; genus Fusarium; species Fusarium solani. The sequence continues at coordinate 1,613,169 of NW_027072147.1, read as the reverse complement.
TGCAAAGACAGAGGAGGCTGCGCCGGAACCGGGCAGTCAAGCGCCGAGCAGCCAGGCCCAGGGGTGCTGGAATGGACGGAAACCTACCTAAGTATTTGGAGGCCAAGGTCATGGTGCTACCTTACCTAACGGGCTTGCAGGGGAGTGAGAGCTAGTCCAGCTGTACCTACAAGCTACCTACACTTCGCACCTAGCCAGGCGACCCAAAAAGTCGAGCCCGAGTACCTCCAAACCTCCTTACCACCTGCCTAGCTCATCCCTATTCCGCAACCTCCTCGGTCAAGCTCCCATCTCCTCACCTCGTACCATCGCATCGCATCCTCGCTGAGCTTTTGACTGTTGCAACATATTCATGGTCAAGGTAAGCGCCTAACCGGCAGTTTTTTTGCGTCTGCCTCTTGTGATGCCATGTCATTGACTCGTTCTCGACTAGGTGGCATAACCCTCGACGATTACGACTTGCGCAATCCACCAGGCAGAGCGAACTATTCTGTTGCCTGCGCACGTCGCCGTTCGCCGCGTACTGTATATATAAAGAAGGATTCTCCCCAAGCTCTCCCAGTGACCGGAGCGAACCGAGACCGACACCATGGCCGCCACAAACCACATGCATAATCTCACCACTCTGATCAAGCGGTACGGATTGCCAGAGTCTTGGTTTCAACCGCCGCCCATGCTGATAACATCTCCAGGCTTGAAGCTGCTACCTCTCGCCTTGAGGATATCGCTGCTTCTACTGAGCTTCCGCCCGATGCCCCCGCTACTTCGTCTTCCAACGCTGCCATCGCAGCACCGCCAGCTCCAGCCGCCCCTGCTGCTCCTGTCGCTCCTCCCAAGCCCGAACCTGTCCCTAAGCCAGTCGCCGAGCCACTTCCAGAGTCTATTGAGGAATTCGATGCCTTCCTGAGCTCCGCCGTCGAGAAATATGTTGAGCAGAGCCAGGAGCTTGGTGGGGTCATCGCTGAACAGGTACAACCAATTCCAACAACGGGATCTCTTCGAGGAAGACCAATAGCTGACCATTGCCCTAATGTCTAGGCATTGGAAGTTAAGAAGGGCTTCCAAGAGCAGCGGAAGTTTCTCCTTATCTCGACCAAGGCTAAGAAGCCCAATCTCTCGGGCCCCGATCTGCCCATGTACGAAAGCCTTCTCAAGCCCATCACCGACGCTTTGTCGGCTGTCACCACCCTCACGGAGGCCAACCGACCTGACCCTGCTTATAACCATTTGAGCGCTGTTTCCGCCGGTATCACGGTTCTGGCCTGGATCACTATTGACACCCGCCCCTACAAGCATGTCGAGGAGTCTCTTGGTTCGGCTCAGTTCTTTGGAAACAGGGTGCTTAAGGAGCACAAGGAGAAGTAGGTCGAATCCTAGGCAGGCACGTTTCGCAGTACTGACTGGATGCGCAGGGATAGCAGGCACGCCGATTGGGTTCAAAGCCTGTACCAGATCTTCCGCGATCTCGCCGACTACGTGAAGCAATACTTCGCCAATGGTATCCCCTGGAACCCTAACGGACAGCCAGCGCAGGAGGTCGCCAAGTCACTTTCCAGTGGTCCCAGCACTGCACCCGCTCCGCCTGCTCCGGCTCCTCCTGCTGGTGGTGCTCCGCCGCCTCCCCCGCCGCCTCCGGGCCCTCCTCCGGTTCTGGATATCAAGACAGAGCCCGCCCCGGCTGCGCCAAGTGGTGGTTTCGGTGCAGTCTTTTCGGAACTCAACAAGGGCGAGTCTGTCACACAGGGTCTCCGTAAGGTGGACAGGTCTGAGATGACGCACAAGAACCCGTCCCTCCGCGCGGGCTCAACAGTCTCTGAACATCACGGTGCTACCCGGGGCAAGAGTCCAGCGCCAGGAAAGAAGCCCAAGCCCCAGAGCATGCGTGTCAAGAAGCCTCCCAAGAAGGAGCTGGAGGGCAACAAGTGGACTATTGTATGTCTCAACCAGTACGATTAGGCGAAGCAGGTCACTAACTTGAGCTTAGGAAAACTACGAGAAGGAGCCCGAGCCCATTGAGATCGAGGCCTCCCTGACGCATTCCGTTCTGATCAGCCGATGCAACAACACAACCATTATAATCAGGGGCAAGGCTAACCAGGTGACGGTTGAGAACTCGACCCGCTTGTCCCTCATTGTCGAGACCCTTGTCTCTACGGTTGATGTCGTCAAAGCCCAGAACTTCGCCCTTCAAGTTCTTGGCACCATTCCTACAGTCATGCTGGACCAGATCGATGGGGCACAAATCTACTTCAGCAAGGAGAGTACAGGCACCAAGGTTTTCACCAGCAAGTCGGCAGGTATCAACCTCAACGTTATCTCGGGCGAGGATGAGGACTACAAGGAGGTGCCTCTGCCCTCACAGATCTGCTCCTACTACGATGAGGCCAAGGGCGACTTGGTTAACGAGATAGTGGCGCACGCCGGCTAAAGTAGTCGAGTTTCATCCGCTGCTTGGATCTATCAGTTTGTAGGAGTAGGATATACCGTAGTACCTTCATCAGCCATGTCATAAGTCTTCTTATCATGTACATCTAGACTTGTTGCGGTGACATGAGAAATGACAAGATTTTTTGACCTTTTTTTATTTATTGTTGTAGTTATCATCGCTCCAACTTTTGATCTACAGCTTCCTTCTGCCCCCCAATGCGTAGGCTCCAATTCATCGCTTTCAAATAAATCGCCAGGTCTTCTCTCCAGGCGGTAACAATATCATGTCTAGAATACATGCACAATCAGGTGAGAACGCCGCTCCTTCTCAGCCCGATACCATATCTAAACTACCCAGCCATAGTATTGTGTCATATGTAAAATTGGCATAACTCCGTCTAAGAAACATTGAAGATGCACATTCTTACAGCTTAGCCTTGGGAGGCTCAAGAGTGGGTGTCAGCAGCTCGCGCATATCGTTGGCGGCCTCGTTCAAGTAGTGGCTCATGCGGTCACTGCCTAGACCCTTGGAGACAACGTTGAAGTTAAGGCTATCATATGTTGTTAGTACTGCGCTCTAAGAAGATAAAAGTCTGGTTACATACCTGTTCTCGTTGATCATGTAGGCAATGCCAAAGCCGGCATCGATGACCTGGCTCCATCCGTAGCCGTTGAAGAACTCAGAGCTCAGCTGAGAAGTGGACAGATGCCATGAGCTGGAGTAAGCATAGGCAGGGTCCTTGTAGATAGCAGGGACCTCCTGGCCGGGCTCAAGAAGCTTCTTGAGGCCAAAGAGGTGTCTATCAACACCCTTGCCGTCTGAAGCGGCGGTGATGTACTCGAGGTGGGCGTTGATGGCCTTGCGGAATAGGTCAACACGAGACTTCTCATCAACTGAAGCATCTTCCATGGCCTTGCACCAAGCCGTCGATTCATCCGAGACAGTTCGGCATGTCTCGGTACGACCAAGCTGGAAGCGGCGTGTGGCAGCAGACTCATAGGTAGGGCGGTTCTTGCCGTACATCTTGAAGTAGGCAAGCTGGATGATCATTTGGACATAGGCGTCGGGGGAGCACTTGAACTTCTTGATGAGGCCCTTTCCGTAGCCCTGGTAGGCCTGGACAGCAAGCTGGTGCTTGCCGATAACTTCGTTAAAATCCTTGGTCGCACGGTCAATTTCGGCCTGGACTTCATTGTTGATCTCGAACTTGACGAGCTGAGGGTCGGGCAAGTTGGATCGGACACTGGGGTTGGAGTAGTCGAGCTTATTGCCAAAGATGAGGTCGTTGACGTAGTCGTTCAGGCGGTGAGTAGGAGTTCCGTCCATCATTGAGTGCTCGCCCATGAAACCAGAGGTGCCGTTGTCATTGACAATGAACTGCAGGGGTTTGTCGTACCATCGGTTAGCACCATCACCGTGCCAGTACTGGTGAGCGCGCTCCTCAAGAGTAACGGGGGAGGCATCGTCCAGACACACGACGAAAGAGGCTGACTCGATAGCCTCAAGAGCGGCCTTGTTGTTGGGGCTGGCCTGCAGCAAGATGTTGCGCGCATCAGTCCAGATATCTCGGTTCTCCGAGGTGAGAGCGCCGACAGCTGGGACGCGTCGAGCAACCTCGTAAACGTGCTTGAATTGCTGCTCAAGCTCCGAGGTGTTGAGCTGTTGGCCGTTGACCTCGTGCTGGATCTTGAAGAACTGGTTCTTGCGAATAGCAATGATGTGCTTGTTCTCTTCGGCAGAGAACTTGACGGGGTAGTCGGCAGGCTTGGCAGCGACACGGGAAGCGTTAAACATCCACTTGTAACTATCCATGCAGATGGGGAGCTTCTTCATGTACTCGGGCTCGAGGGTGCCAGCATCGACCTGCTTCTTGAACTCAAGAACTGAGGTGGTGATGGCAGCGGCGCGCTTTGCAGGATCTCGTCTGCGTCGGTCGTCGCGGTGGGAATAGAAGTAGCTGACATAGGGAACGACCGGGTCGCGATAAGACAGGTAGGCCGCATCATTCCACCACTCGTAGATCCAGTTCTTGGTCTTGGGGTCCTCGCGATGGGCGACGAGCTTGTCTTGGAGCTTTGAGCCGACACCGCCAGGGCGCACAAACTCCTCGACAGCCTTCTTGCTGTTCTCGTACTCGGCGGGTGTAAGGAGCGGATGAAGGGACTTAAGATAGCGTCGGGCGGTCTCATCGAGCGATGGCACAGGCAGACGAGGGAGGGAGTCCTGCCACCTAAGCATTGGGCCCTTGGACTTATCCTCGACGTAGCCTAAGACCGCGGCGCATCAGTATTCCGGTTCAAGACACAATCGCTCTTTGACACTGGGAGTGGCATACCTGAGGCAGAGGAACTGTTGGCTCGCTTAGCTGGGGCCATGATGAGAGTCTGTGCCTGAAGGTGAGTTAGCGAAAAGAAAGGTTTGTAATTATAGAAGATTGCTGCTGGGCGACGAATATGAAGATATGCAAAACGAGGGAAGGAGTGAAAATGGCCGTTCGGAAAGCGACCGAGGCATCGCTGGGCGGCCGGAGCCGTGGTGCGGCCGATCACAAGCACCGGCGGCTGGATGTAGTTCCCGCCGCCCGGCCATGACTCGGCATCCACCTGAACAGAGAATAGGAAGATGACAGAAGAGCATTCATTCTATTCCATGTCCTAGATGGAATCCGAAGCATGTGAAAGTCTTCCATGAAGAGCAAACAGATCGGTGTAGGTTGCATGGCAATGGGGAGGGCCAACTTACGGCGCGTGCTGATGTCAAGTGACGGAAGCTGTTCCTCAAGGCGGACGAGCGGGCTAGAGTCAACATGGCCGGCGCGAACAGGAAAAGGGTCTGGAAGAACCGAGAGGCAGGAGAGGGCCTTTTAGGGCGGAGGCGGCGATGTCGGCCTTTTATACAAGAGTATCCAAAGACCGGTTGACAGTCGACACGGACGTGGGACAAGCTGCGCTTATCACTTCGGCCTCGGTTGAGAGCGGTAGCAACTGGGGAAGAGAGACGGACCCAGGAGGGGAAACGGCTAGACAGGTTCAGACGAGTACCGACAGTGGAGGCGAAGCCAGGGGCAAGGCGGGAATATCTCCGGGGGGCAGTCAATGGTGCGCAGCAACGAGATGGGCGTGATGAGCTCGTGGTGGAGTATGGAGTCGGATGCGACGATGTCCCATGGGCAGGGGCAGGGGGGCACGTAGTCCGCGCCAATGCTCTTTCCTGTCCTTGGCTGCTTGTGACCGCGACCGAGGACGTCACCCCGCATCAGCCTTGGGCCGAGGTACAACGGTAAGGGCCGCCAGGGCAGGTGCAACCCACGGAGAAGGTACGTACATGCCTTCGTCGGGACAGTTCAAAGGAAGGAAGGGAAAGCGGCCAATCATGCCGCTTTATCTCGAACGATCTAGATCCACTCTCTCCGAGGCAAGCTTGAGGCTCTTCTGGGGTATGAACTATCCCTTCTCCAACTACAATATCTGAGAGGTTATAAAGTGCTGTAAGGATTATAGTTTGTCAATGCTCGGCTAACATTAGACCACTTTCCTATAACACTCGTCAGGTTTCACTCTTCTTCTCTCATAACAATTCTCTATCACTATCCTCATCCCAATTGGCTCTCCCTGCTGTAAGTTCACCACCACCTTGTTGAAGTGGAGTGAAATCCACGTCCCCTTTGCAAGTTTCGTTGGCCCACGTCCCACGCAAGCCTGCAGGATCTCTATCATATCCACGACCTCACGGAGCGTCTCCTCTGCCCTCCATAGGCCCAGTACCCTACGTGGGCGTTCTCGGAACAGCTGCACTCACACTGGTACCGTCCCGCTGGCCCGGCCCCGTCCGGAACTCGACCGAACCGATTCGACAGATCCTCCCACGGGGTCGGTAGTTACCCGCGCTAGTTTCGGCACCGCATGCAATGATCTCACTTGAATGAAGGCAATGCGTGGGAATACGTTGTGGCAGGATGGGGATCCCGAATCCTGAGCATAGTGTTCAACGGACAAAACAGACTGCAAAACAAATAGATCAACTACATATGTAAATCATTCCTATTCGCCCCATGTTCACAAACAAGGATGTCAGTAAAAAACAGCCGGGGTAGCAAAAAAACAACGACCAAGGCATCTATACCACATAATAGTACACCCTTTCGCAACTGATTATATCGCCATGCATGCCCATTGCCTTGGCAATGCATCCCCGGATAGCCACCCAGTCGGTATTTCCAACTGCTTGACGGCCTGCAACGGCTCTTCTGATCTAGACCTCTGTCATGGCCTGTCCGTGACAGTGACTGCAAACCAGTGGCGTTGACTCCGTGACAAGTTGGCACCTTTGGACCAAGTCAATCAATACACTCCGATCCCCCGCGCCAATCATACGCCATCATCGGCATTGAACCCAATCTGTCCTGTCACATCAGCTTTTCCCATTTCCTGTCTCGTGCTGTGCCATTCTTAACCCAAGCTTCTAAGCTTCGTAGCTCTTCACTTGGCCATCGTTGCTTGGAGGTGGAACGGCTTGCGCTCCAGGTGCCGGCTGGAAGCTCAATCGGTCACCCTCGTTCATAGCATCCTGGGCCATGCGTACACCCTGCTCGCCGCCAGCCGCTGCCGCAGCCTTGAGGCCTTCTTGGACCTCACGCACTCTTCGGCGGAAAGCCAGTCGGTCGAGGAATAATTGTTGACGCGCCCGCTCAAGCTCTCGTCGCTCTGCGCGCAGTACAGCCTCCATCTCATCAAAGTACTTCAGCTTCATTTCCAGCTTCTGGAGAGTCACATTAGATGCAGCAGACACCAATCGTGTCATTTCTCGCTCCTCATGTGATGCAAATCCTGCCGCCCGAGCGCCAATTGATGCCAGAGGGATCGAAGCAAGCGCGCTTGTCTTTGTCGTTGTTGTGGTCGTCGTCGTGGTTGTGGTGGTTGTTTCTTGGCGGACATCAATGTCCATCGAATCAGCCTTGGTCTTGCCGTCACCGTTAGCCTTGGCTTCATCGCCAGCCTTTTCGCCATCCAGCTGCTTGCGAAGCTTTCGCTTGAGCTCTTCAGCGGACTTGCTCGCCGCCGCAGCCGTGCTAGCTGGATCGGCTAGACTGGCCAGGAATCCAACGACCGACATCACAGGGTTATCCACTTGGCTGAAGGGAAGCTGTCCCTGTTGAGGACCAAGCATCGACAACCCAGTAGGACCACTGATGGGGGCCTCCGAATCAAGATATTTCTCCTCAATATCCAGCTGCAGGAACTGAAGGACACACTCCTCCCGCGTGCGGGTCCCGACATGCTCGGCAATCTCACCCCAGTCATCATCAAACCGCTCGAGACCTTCGAGCAGTCGCAAGATCTCGGCATCCGTCCACGGGGCGTCCCGGTCGAGAGTTGATGTGTATGTGGGGTTTTCCATCTTCACATACATGTTGCTGGTATGGTTGGCAGGCAGGCGACCCTCAGTGAAGCAGTTGGGGCAAAGATCGTATTTGGCCTTCGGGTTCGCGTCGGTGTGGTTGCTGTGGTAGTAGATTCGGGTACAGTCGTTTCCACACTGATGGCAGTGAACCTTCGCAATAGAGGTCTTGGTGGCATCTTCAGACCCAGGAACACCATTAGTAGCAGGAGTCTCTCCATTCGTCTTGCCCTCCGTCTTAGTGATGAGAGTGTTCTTAGCATTGGCTTCGTAGATGTTACGTCCAATCTCGAGATTCTGATCGGCCTTCGCTGGCGCGGTCGCGTTGGCCTTGTTGTCGGTATCTTGACTCTTCTTGCCCTCCAAGACCACTGGGTCAGCAGAGGGCTGCCATGCCTGAAGACCTCGGGGGGTGTCGCAGATGATCTTGAAATGGCCGGTGAAGGGGGGTCCAACATGCGAGGGACGTTGATCAGCATCAACCTGCTAAGAGTTAGAAATGATCACGATAAGTCGCCAAGCCACATGTCTTACCTGGTAGTTGATCAATCCCCATTGCTCCAAGAAAGCATGAACGCGCATGATGGCGCAAACGTCACCAGCCAGGTTTCGGCGACAGGCGGTCACCGTCAAGTATTCAACGGGATTGAGACGATATGTGTTGATCATGAAGTCGCGGTAGTCCTTGTAGACAGCGGGTGTCTTGCTACGGTTTCGGTTGTTGAAGAATTCGGCCATCGCCTTGCGCTCGATATCGTGGATGGTGTTCATGTCAAACCAAGTGCTGTAACTAGGAAGGACAATCGCGTGTGTCTGGGTCATGAGGTGCTCACGAGCAGCAGACTCGGCTGTCTCCTTTGACTTGTCCTGACCATCAGTGCCTCCAGCCGCCTCATCTTTGCCCTTGGCATCAGGCGCATCGTTCATCTCCTCATCGCCGCGAGCTAGCAATCTTAGCAAACTCTCCGTCAACTATCATCAATTCATCCTACCTGGAGCAGGAGTCGTGCTGTCCTGTTTAATGTTTGAGTCGGTTGCCAGTCCCTCTGACATCTGGACATCTAGATGACCCATCAGCAACATAAACGGGGGGGCCAGGGACAGAGCGTAATGCGCGCGTACCTTCACCATCGCCAGCACTTGGGTCTGGTTGCAAAGGAGGTTGCGCAAGGATTGGATTGCTGTTAGGCGAAGCACCGTTGCCGGGCGAGCCGTAGGTCGCAGTGTCATCCATCTTGATGAGGATCGCGATCGGCCAAGGGTCGCGGGCGACGGGTTACGACAGACGGTCAATCGAGCGCGCGCGACGAAGGCGTTGCGCGGAGACAGGCGAACAGGGAATGTCGCGCAACAGCAGACGTGACTGTTGGTTGGTGTGCCGTTGGGAAATCGATGCCACTAGCGTCGTGATGTTGATGGAGTCTGGCGATGGATGGGATGGGTCGCGTCTTGGAGAAATTTTGGCGCGACAGGAACGGGGAGATTGACTGGCATTCAGCTTCCTGGCTACTGCATCCTGAACGCGCAGCGCCAGCAGGGGATCAGCTATATCACGTGACTCTTATCAGTCACGTGTTTCACCTCTCCGTGATCATGTGATTGTCCTCTCAAGTCGGCTCGGCATTTCCGTCGCACCTGCCGTCAGTTCCCGGCGAGTGGCCGATGACGGGGGCGCCCCAAGAGCGATCAAGTCGGCCGCTACCTCGGGCCGTCACCAGCCGTCGCCGACTCACAGAGTGCCTTAAACAGCCATCATCTCCTCCTAGAGTTGGCAGCTGGCCAACCCACGCAACCAATTCCACCGACAAGATGCTTCCGACTGCGAGACGAGTATTGGCGAAGCAGGCCACTGGCCTCATGGGTCGCGCCCATGCCTATAGCCTCAACGCACAAGCCCGCCAAAGGCTGTTGTCGACCCTGGCCATTCTGGAGCAGAAGGATGGACAGCTCAACCACAGCTCATTGAGCGCCTTTACAGCTGCCAAGAAGCTCGGTGGAACGGTTCATGGCTTTATCGCTGGCAGCAACATCAAGTCTGTTGCAGAGGAGGCCGCCAAGGCTGAGGGCGTCGAGAAGATTATCGCCGTGGATAACGGCGCCTACGACAAGGTCAGCACCGTCGCAGAGTACATCCTCGACCTCATAGGCACAGACTAACAACTCAATCAGGGTCTCCCCGAAAACTATGCCCCTCTCCTAGTTGAGAACATCAAGAAGGGCGGCTACACTCACGTCATCGCTGGCCACACCGCGTTCGGCAAGAACCTCCTCCCCGAGTTGCTGCTCTTCTCGATTCGCAGCAGATTTCCGATATCACGGCGATTGAGGGCGAGAACACGTTTGTCCGACCCATCTACGCCGGCAATGCGATCGCCACCGTCGAGTCGTCAGATTCCATCAAGGTCGTCACTATTCGAGGAACTGCTTTTGCCGCTGCTGCCCTTGAGGGTGGCTCTGCTACTGTGGAGGAGGGTGTTGACCCCAAGACCGAGTCGCCTACTGAGTGGGTGTCTGAGGACCTGGCCAAGTCGGACCGTCCCGATCTTTCCACCGCCAGCCGCGTTGTCTCCGGAGGCCGTGGTCTCAAGTCCAAGGAAGACTTTGACAAGGTGATGCTACCTCTGGCCGATGCTCTTGGTGCTGCCGTCGGTGCCTCCCGTGCTGCCGTCGACAGCGGTTATGCCGATAACAGTCTTCAGGTTGGACAGACCGGCAAGGTTGTTGCTCCTCAACTATATATGGCCGTTGGTATCTCAGGTGCTATTCAACATCTTGCGGGTATGAAGGACAGCAAGGTCATTGCCGCTATCAACAAGGATGCGGATGCACCCATCTTCCAGATCGCCGATGTCGGTCTGGTTGGAGATTTGTTCGAAAAGGTCCCTGAGCTCACCGAGAAGATCAAGAGCTCTTAAGTATCTATGATGTACAGAGTGATGTGATATACAAATAGTTAAAAACGTCTTTTTGAGCGTCATCCAAGTACCGCGAGCATGTCCGCAGTGTTGGTGAACTTTTCTCTCTCCTTTCCGTTCTTTTGTCCTCGTTTTCTTTCTGCTTGGTCGATCCGACGCCAATCATCCCATGCGACGGCTTGAGAAGCCGATGGCCCTATCTCCTGCCTCAGCCCATCCCAACCACACACACTCGTCTCATCGGATGCGTTCATGAATTGGCCACCTGAGAGCCAGTCCTCTGCGATTGCCTCGCCCGTAATGAATGCATCTTGCATGGTTGATGCAATGACTCCAGTCGGACCTCTCTTGACCCAGCCTGCACAATAGAGTCCTGGAACTCGCTGGTTCCGGATACCTTCAGCGTGTGTATCAGACACCATTCTCGTGACTCTGCCAAGTCCGTCGTTGTCAACGACACCCCGACGCTCATCAAATTGAATGCCAATATCCTCAAATCCCGGTAGGGCCACAGACTTGTAGCCCACAGAACGGAAGACTACGTCGGAGGGGAGAAAGGTGGTTTGCCCGGTTGCCTTGACGGATGACTTTGGGTCGAAAGGATCTGCAAGCTCCGTAACGTCGAATTCGGTGCTCGCAACCTTGGAGGGTGCGTCCTGGTTTCCGAGGAAGTGCCTTGGGGAGAGACAGCTGTCCAGAGACCACACCTTGGACGCACTTTCAGCCGGTGTCGGCGAGCCCTTGACCAAAACTTCCATCAACCGCTTGGAAGCACGGGGCAACGTCTTGAGGTCTTCGGGGACCAGGGATCGATTGAATGGTAAGAACCCAACTTGGTCGAGTTTCATCAGCTCTCGGACCTCCTTGATCGTGAAGGCAGCCTGTACAATTTGACGTCAGCGTCTCATTCGTTGCCCTTCCGGTGTCGCTTAATATTCAACGTACCTGCATAGGTCCTCTTCTTCCCACAACGTGCACTCTTCTGACCCGACTCCGGGATAGTGTCTCGAGTGCCTGTTCTGTGATGTCTGTCTTTTTCAGAACATCAATGTCTTCCAGCAGCATCCTTGCAACATCAAGGGCAACATTTCCTTGACCGATGATGACAGCCTCCTCAGCCCGTGATAGGTCCAGGTTGAGGTTGGAGCAGTCGGGAAGACCATTGTACCAGCCAACGACTTCACGGGCAGAGTAGATTCCACTCAGTGTCGACTCGCCAGGGATCCCAAGTTTCTTGTCTTCTGAGGCTCCGTATGCGAATAGAATCGCATCATAATGGCGCATCAAGTTTTGCAACTCTATAGTACAATGGTTCGCGGAATGACCGGGATGGCCAATGGAGACATTGCCAATAAAGGTGAAATTGGGAGACGATGCAATCTCATCAAATTTCTCCTGGCAATTCTGGGGTAGAAAGATCAGCTGCGATCTTTTTTGCTCCATGTCTTGTAGGGTAGCCAACCTTGACCTCTGGATGGTCGGGAGCGACACCATGACGAACCAAACCAAACGGCACTGGAAGACTCTCATACATGTCCACTTTCGCTCCTGGGACTTTGCCCATCACCCGGTATGTGGTGTAGAATCCAGCCGGGCCGGAGCCCACTACCGCCAGACGGAACGGCGCATCCGGGGATCGGCTCCCATGTTGGCGGACTGTCGACGAGAACAAGCGGCTTGAGCAAGCTACCCGGGACAGCTGAGGGACCGAGATCAATCGGCTGAACTGCCGTGTCATAGTCAATGGCATCATGAGTAAAGCCAATTCAAGAAATCATGACGCGAAGAACAAGCAAGTGGCAGAGATGTGACTCTTTGGATTGGCCGGACATGTCTTCTTGGCTGGTTCTGGCTGATCGGCCTTCACCGGGGTCCGACCTCCGACTGTTGCCGTGACAACCCGGTCGACCCCCGCGTGTCCACAAACTAGGCATCTTCACCAGAGACGATTGCTCTCGTATCCATCCTAACAGTTGGGCCTTATTTCGCTCGGATAACTATCGCATTCCAAGTCCCGGCTCGATTGTCGGCTCGCTACCGCCGACTGGATTTCCCGTCAACTCACATCGACATCGCTCAACCACCGTTGATCAACAATTCATTCCACGCGCGAAGCGCATCGCCTTGCGACGCCCAACAATGCCTCCGTCGCAGGCGCCTTTCCTCTACAGCGCTGTTCAGCGCCACGACTCTCGCTTCCCGGAGCCCAAGTTCGATCCCAAGGCTGTCACGAGAGCAAGCTGGACGCCTCCGAAGCCAAGAAAGAAGCCATCTGGACCTCTCGTCTCCTTCAACAGGCACCCAGAGTAAGTACTATTGAGACAAGCGCCATGTTTCGCAAGTTGTCGATCTCTAACGGCCTTGTAGCGCGCACGAGGTTCTCACACATAGATCAACCGAGTATGCTTCTATGAGCCCTCTTACCAAGAGTTTTATCAAATGGCTACGTCGACTCCAATGTGCGCTGCGTGTGCTGCAGCTCATCGCCGCGGCTGGAATCTTGACGTTGATGATTCTCATCACCAAGACTGATGCGCTCCAGGGCTGGGTCCTTCGAATCACAGTAAGCTCCGGAACTCACTGTAGCATGGACATGGACTGATCATTTTGTATAGCCTGGCGTTGTGATGATCCACTGTGTCTATGCCATCTATCATCTTGCGCGTGACGCCGCTTCACGTGCGCCGGCCTCTTCTTCCGCCTATCAACTCTTCTCTTTCGTCTCGGATCTTGGAACCTGCTCGTTCTATGCCTTTGGCGCCCTTTCGGTATACAACAATGGTGATAAATGGCAAACGCGCCTCTCGGACCAGAGCCTCATGAACTATTTCAGGCCTACCGTCTGGTACACCCTACTCGGGTCTGGCGGAACTCATGTGATTACGCTGTGCATCGCAGGTTGGCTGTGCTGGACGTTCCGCAAGATTAGCCAGATGCCACCAGACATGAACCCCCTCGAAGATCATCTGACGGCACGCCCCAAGCACAAGAGAAACAAGTCGTCAATGGCCACATTCAGCACCGTGGACCACGAGAGCCGCATGTCTACGGCTGCAAGCGATCGCCGACAGTCTATCATCCCGCACCAGGGCATTCATGATGGGATCGAGCCGCCGCGTGCCGTTCCATTTACCCACACGCGAAATGGATCCAGCACCACTGTTGGAAGCAGAGCCTCTCGAAGCAACCCGCCGGCCAGCCCTCAGTATCACAAAGTTCCAGTTACGCCTCGTCGTGAACGCCGTGACTCGGCCGCATCAAAGGCAACCACTCGAACATCAGCCACACGCTCAGTCTATCACGATGCTTACATGGAGATCCCGCTGGATGAGCGTCCCAGTTCTCGACCAGCGAGCAGCTACAACAGGACAAGCCAGCCTCGACCTGCTAAGTTCACTGAGACGTGGATGCCTACGGATTCGCTCATCTCCCGAACTAACCAGCGGAATCGTCAAATGGAAGCGGCCAAGACCAGTGCTGCGAACCGAGAGAACAAGTCGTACGAGGCCTTGGCCCAGCGCTATGGCAACCTCGACGATTCCGACTCTGAATATGGTGACGAGAACAACCCGTCATACGGCTTTGAGTCAGATGCAGCTGACGATCTTCGCCCCCATCCTCTTCGTCTGAACCCACTGACAGCCGTGCGAGAGACTCCCCCTCGTGCCCAGACGCCTTACTTCCCCTCTGCTAACTCACTGTCTGAAGTCAGTTCTAATGCCAGACGAGTCAGCGCGAGCAGGGACATCGCCGATGAGAAGCCTGCATTTGCGCCCCGTAATCGACAGAGCTCCATCCAGCCCGAGTCCGATTTCTCTGCCAGACCCTACGGCGATCTCAAGAGCGCGACCCCTCCGGTGATGATGGTGGGCAACACTCGCAAGGTGTCGACTGGTAACGACTACAACAAGTATTCGTCAACGACGTACGAGCGACGTGTGAGTGGCAAGGTGGTTGAAGAGGGCCGAGGCGGTTTTGCAGGAAACAGGTTTTCCTTCCTTGATGGACGTAATCCGCTCGGGGAGCGATGATTGATTGGGGATCTTGGGTTTTGCAATTTTGGGTTTGATGAATATCTGTCATGAGTTTTATGTAGGATGGTTCAGCTTTGATGTTATGGGTCAGATACCTGTTCTGGTTGCGATGCGGTTCTTTGGCGGACACGGCGTGATCGGATAGGTGTTGTAATAAGGTAGATATCTAGGTAGTTATGGTGTTGGGATGCGATGAAAAAAGGTTTTAAGCTTGCAATTCTCTACTCCTGTCTCGCTGTGAATGATGCACTATTATACCTATCATGAGACATCCTAGCCTCCTAGTAATCTAGCCTACTTGTACTATTCATCGACGTATGATCGCCAAGACATTGGTGCTTGGTCTGCCTTCCAACCTCTCCCGTCCCAGGAGTCCAACTGACACAGATGTCTCATCGTAGGGCGTCCATGAGGGCAGTTCCAGGGCTTGTCCAAGTCTGCCATGTGACGAACCAGCGTCTCCATCTGCCCCTGTGTCAGGGGCTTGCCGATCATGACACTGCTCCGACATGCTCTCGAGGCAAACATCTTCCTGACCTTGGAAGGCCGAGGGACATGTTTCGACTCGGACGACTCTTCTCCGAGGAGGGCTATTAGCTCCTCGAAATCTGTCAGGGTGAAAGTCACCTCGCGGCTCATGGGAAGGGCCAAGACTTCACATCGTGAGCCAACGGGCTCGTCACCACTCATGTCAACATGGACCTTGAAGCCGTTGGCCTCGATGGCTGAGATGTTCTGCATCACGATCTCTTCTTCGAGAGCGGCCAGCTCGAGCCGTTTCGGGTGAACCAGTCGCTGTGATTGCACAGTCTGAGCTTGTTGCAGTCTTTCGAAGTTGTACTTCTCGTCAGTCGCGTGCTGGTCAACAATGAACAGCTCGTCATGCTCCGACAGCTCAAGTTCATCATCCGATCTCGCTTGTGCCGGCCGGACTGCAATGATGAAACCCAGATTA
Organism: Fusarium solani; assembly: GCF_023522795.1. Classification (NCBI taxonomy): domain Eukaryota; kingdom Fungi; phylum Ascomycota; class Sordariomycetes; order Hypocreales; family Nectriaceae; genus Fusarium; species Fusarium solani. Next base: position 1,597,440 of record NW_027072147.1, on the reverse strand, counting down.
AACTGTCCAGCAATTCTCATCTTCAAAAAGTCCTTCCTTGCAATAGTGAGAGAGAGCTTTTCTTCGGCATCAGCTGCAGCGAGATCTGTCACTTCACCATCACTTGGTGAATGACCGCTGTCCATTGGGAGGTGGCCAGCCCAACTTGCCATTTGCGATCTGATCGATCGTTCGCTTGTCCTTAGGTGCTGGAGAATTTGAGATGTTGCATCCTTTTTGCGTACACCGGCCTTGAGAGGTTGACTTTTCTGCTCCGCTGTCAAGATTTCGCTGGACATGGGTGCAAGAGGGCTTGTGAGCGATGTATTCTGGGGTTGATCGTCCATTTCCTCGGTACTGGGCGAAGGATCGGCCAACTCGCGGTCTTCTCCGTGATCACTTGGCGCGTTGGGTAGCCCGGGTGTGTCGCGGCTCCTGATGTCATCCCCATCCCCATCCCCATCCTCGTCGTCAGAATCAGGTTCATGTTCGGGTTCAGGTCTAGAATCTTCAACGCTTTCATCATCCGAGCCATCTTGGAGCGGCACTCTACGATCCGTAGCCAATTTGCTTCCGGCAGCAAATATTTGGGTCAGCCTGTTTCCAAATGACGGTTTTGGTTCATCAATCTCCATCTCTTCAGCGTCGGCTGCTGCCCTCTCATCCACGTCGGGCAGGGGACTAGTGGGATCTTGCACTCTTTCGTTCCCAATGATGACTGTAGTGACTTCTGGGACTGCCCCTCTTTGGGTCGATCGTACCGGGCTGATGTGGTGATTGTCGTCCTGCCCACGTCTCAGGGGCTGGACGGCAGGAATTCGAGGCTCATCTTCGACTGCTGGCGGAGAACCAGTAGCCTCGGTGGAAGGTTTGGATCTTGTAGCGGTCTTTTCCTTTAACCGTTTGTTGAAGTCTCTGACGGGTAGTGGTTTGTCAAAATCGTTTTCGTCGCTTTCTGAGGAATCCGAGGAGCTTTCAAGGAACAAACTTGGCTCCTCTTGTTTGCTGGCCGACGCTTTTGAATCTGATTGACCCTGGGGTCGAGACGTGGGTGTTTCATAGCTCGTTTTTTCTGCTCGGCTCGTTGTTCTCATTTCCACCCAACCGCTAATCAGATTTTGGCCACTCGTGTCTTTCGACAAAGACCTGGACGCACGGATGGTCCTTGCCTGGCCTATTTGCACTCTGACTACTGGGCTCTCATGTCCACCAACTTCGTCTTCTGATCCCGAATCATCTTGGGGGCCATGATGGGAGTTGCTACGAGGTACAGAGAGCGACCCTGCGGGTGTGCCTCTGTTGGTCTGTTTCTCGAGGTTGGGCTTCGGTGCCAGGAGCTGTGCCGTGGGGACCGAGTAGTTCTGCGAGTCAAACAAGTCTGTAAGAGATGTGCGTAGATTGTCAAGAAGCTCGTTCTGATCGTGTAGTAGTATACTCCGTTTGTCGGGGCTGACATTGACATCATACATATGGGTATCAAGTTGAATGTCGGCCAGAATGAAGGGACTCTGAGAGGCGTTGTAGGATCTGTAGACTTCGTTGAATGCTTTAGCGAATTGTGGCAAACCGCAGGGTCTCCCGTTGACGAAGAACATCTGACGGTCTGGGGTTTGTCGGCCGTCACCATGGGAAGGCCGCGACACATGGCCAACGATACGGACTTCCTTTGAGCTTGCCGAGTCTTTTACATCTAACTGCAAGGCAGGGCTGACCTTTGAGGGCTGCATCTCGAGCCTCAGGTCCAGGGGAACCAGGACTGTCATGGTCTTTGCCCCAAAGATGTTGATGATGTTATCCCGAGTGGTTGGGTTTCCTTTAGTAGAGAAGAGTTGCATCCTTTTACCTTTGGTAGGTTGTTGAGACACAGAAAATTTGAGGTTGGTCTGGATGCAGGCATATTGGTTGAGCAAGGCGATTACCTTGTTCCACTCCCGCTTGATGTTTCGTTCAAGCTCCCGGCGCCGGACTGGCAAGTTGTGAAAGAGACGCTCGACTGAGACAGTCGTGCCCTTGGATGCCGCCACAACATTCGTCCCACTGAGCTTTCCTGAGGGTTCGAAGCTGAGTTTGCTCCCCTTAGGAGCTTCGCCAGCTTGGCACGTCGTCACAGTGAGGACGGACAGGGCACACAGGGAGGCCAAAGCCTCGCCGCGAAAGCCGAATGTCTGTAGTGTGGATATGTCGGAGTATGAAGAAAGCTTCGAGGTGTGATGCTTTAGAGCTACTGACGGGTAGTTGGCAGGGGCAATGCCACTTCCATTGTCCGCCACCTCGATGAGGTCAAGACCTTGGTTTTTGAAACGAACATCTACAGACACCAAGTGTGAGAATGAAACACAAGAAGCGGGCTCCTCAATTGGCAACCGAGAAAGGGCTGGTGGTCCACAAACCTATACTAGTTGCGCCAGCGTCGACACTGTTCTCAACAAGCTCCTTTACAACAGAGCAGAGGTCAACAATAACCTGACCAGATTGTATTTGATGAACCTACAGACATAGTTAGAAATACAGATATGAAGATGTATTGGTTCAATATATGTGGGCTTACCGTGCGGCCATCAATCTGTTTAATGGTTGCCATGACTTGACATTCACTAGCTGAGGCCAGGCATCTGCGTGTAGACGGTGATGTAGTAGCTAGACGGACCCTGCTACTTGCGATCAAGGCCTAATTGGCAAACCTGCATTCCGAAATCGCCAAATTTCGAATAAATGCGCTTTCAATATATGAAACGAGTTGTTCTGGTCAGTTGCTCTTCGCATAGCTGGGTGCGTGTACGTGAACGCGACTGGGATGACAGGGGCCTTCAGCTCTCTGATAGGGGATAAGCATTTACAAGATCTAGCCAACTACCGAGCTATGGTATTCGACTACCGGGGCTGTTACCGAGACAAGATTGAAGACATGAAATCCCGTAGCATCCACCTCGATATGGAGAATGGAAATCGTATAGCCAATGGGGAAGATCTGATGCAGGCACATTGAGCTGAAGGGGTCGCACAGCATTGAAAATGCCCGGGAGGGCCATTATAGATGTAACCCTCGATATTGCGGAACCCCCCCGAAAAGTACGGAGCGATAGCTGGATGACCACAAGTCGGCGCATACTCCAAACTGATTTGTCGCATCGTAGAGGACCCATACTCGGCTCCGAAAAGAGACAACTACGTACCTTTGACGGCGACAGGGAGACTGGTCACCGGCTGTGTGAAGTAATCAAGCTAATACGAACGGCGTCCCCTTCAAAGAAAAGGCGCCATTTAACAGCATTGACTAGCGTCGTCCACGCTCAATCAGCCAAAGAACAAGGTAAAATGATGCCTCTGTGCGCTCGCTGACGAGTGGTCAGGGATCGGCGGGCAGTTGGACGCACGCGACGCAACCTCCCGAGCACCTACAGGATGCCTCGAGCTCCCAGCCACCACATTTTCAACCAGCTTTGGGTCGCCGGTTGCGACCATACAGCAGGTAGTTGCAGAAGCGAAGACGCCGGCGCTGCTTTCCAGCAGATAGACCGCATTTGATCCCCACAAAGGAACGATAACCGCCGATTCCGCGTGAGAGCTTCGATCGGAATAACATCTCCAGTCTTGGCTCTCCAAACTTGGCTATGGTCCAAGCAAAGCTATCCACGTCAAGAGGTAACTGGAAAGGGAGAGGCGCCGGCGGTAGGGGCGGGACCACAGTGGATGGCGCGGTGACGCGGAACGTGGGAGCCGGGCTCGACGTGTGAGCTTTCATCTATTTCAGGTGACGCGGTTGGTGCCGCCGTTGGTACATTCACAGGCAAGAAGGTTGCAGGTATGCGTAAAAACAGTCGCATCAGCCTGCTTCGATGACGCAGATTTACGAGGACTCAACGCTCCCGTCCACCTAATTCGAAACCGAAACAACAGCCACGTAGCTGAGTCAAGCGGCTGTGTCTTGGTACATGGGCGGACCGAGGTACCCAAGGCTCTGAAGGAAGGGGTCTTGGACCAACATCTTGGATGATTCTGCCTGTGGAGTAGATGGGTTGGGTCTGTTGAATGCAGATTGAAACAATCCTTCTAAATGGCCGGCATGCCTGCAATTAAACAGCAGCGGGAACGAGGCCGACAACACGAGCCATGTGTGATGAGGGATTCCCTGCTTGTTGGGATTGACCTACTTCCTTGAAACTCTAGACGAGAAAATGGCAAGCGATTAAATCATTGGATGGCTCTTGGGGCGACAGTTCTTCTAGAGTGTGGCGCGGGAGCAGATGGAAGGGTGCGCGCAGGGGGAAGAAGGAAAAAAAAAGGGGATACGCAACGCTAAGTGGCTCCGACTCGGCTGACAGAGAAGCCATCAACATCCAATTTCCCACCCACATTCACTGGCTCCAGAAAGGACCGGGGAATCGGCATGTATCGCCTTGCCCAAGCGTTGCGGCCATCTTCTTGACCATCTCTTTTTGTGCTTGTTGCTGTACGGATAGCTAGTCGCTGCGGTGTTGTGCTAATGTGGTTGTCACCGTTGTCGCTGCCGTTTGATCTTGTCAGGAGCCTCTGACCGCAAACGCAAACGCTGCTGCATGGTACCGAGGTGAGTTAAATCGCCAGCAAAGTTCAATCCCGGCCACCCCGGTTGCTTCTGCTCGCGACCGGGCACTCAGGCCTCTCTTGGGCTTCCACTCAGACGTGCTCAATTGCGCCTTTAACAGCCCCCGTCAGACCCCTGTTGTCGTTGGTCTTGGTGGGTGCTTCTCCGAGCTGTGCCAGCCTGGCTAACCCTTCCAAGCCTTCTCGATCTCAATCTTGGCTTTGACCTTGACCTCGACCTCGTCCTCGATCTGACCTCGCTTCTGCCGACTTCGCGCCTCGACCGTCAGATCTTTGCGAACCTCGTCCGACACTGGTCGATATACCTTCATCCTCTTTGTACTTGGTCAGAGGCTCGCGGCGAGTCTTAACGCGCCTTCTCCATGAAGAGGCGCTCCTCTGGGTCGGCCGATGACGGTGACGAATCCTCCCTCGAGTCCGACATCCCCGACCCTGATTCTGGCTCAAAGACGCGTTCCTCACCTACACGGAGCCGGCGACCCGATAGCCTGAATTGGAAGCCCTCGAACGGCCGCAATGGCCACAACGGCCATGCTCGCGAAGAGCCTCAACCAACGACGACCCTAAAACCTACCTCTCTTGCCGCTCCTTCTACTCCCGACATGGCTCTCGCCAGGACGCCAAATCAGTCTCCCTCTCCGAGTCGTCGCACACGCCGTTCCTCGCGCTTCTCCCCCGTTGTCTTGCTCACATCGGCCCTGGGCATCGCGCTCCTTATCGGTATTCTCAGGTCTCTCGTGACTCGCCAACTGGACCCCAAGGGATGTCGAATGTCCTATATGCGCCCGTCATATGTGCGCTTTACCGAGTTCGACACTGAGCACACGCGCTTCGCAACAAAATACTCGTTGTATCTTTACCGAGAGCAAGGAATTGAGCAGCCGGACAAGGTATATCCCATACAACCCCTCTACTTCAGCATGCGGTCGACAGTTTTTAGTCTAGACTACTTTCGACGTCAACCGCTAATTCTCATGTGTTTAGTTGCGAGGTATCCCTGTGCTTTTCATTCCTGGCAATGCTGGAAGTTACAAGCAGGTTCGTCCGATTGCCGCTGAAGCAGCAAACTATTTTCATCATAACCTCGAACATGACCACGCCACTCTCGATGCTGGCATCCGGAGCCTGGATTTCTTCACGGTAGATTTCAATGAAGATATAACTGCATTTCACGGCCAAACGCTGCTCGATCAAGCCGAATACCTCAACGAGGCCGTGCGCTACATCCTTTCTCTCTACTCCGATCCCCAACGCGTCTCTCGAGAGGATCATCTTCCCGACCCAACTTCAGTAATCATTCTCGGGCATTCGATGGGCGGCGTGGTAGCGAGAGCCATGCTTGTTCAGTCCAATTACCAGGCAAACTCTATCAATACGATTATTACGATGTCGGCACCGCACTCACGTCCCCCGGTCACATTCGATGGACAGATCGTTCAGATTTATGACGAAATCAACGCTTATTGGCGTCGAGCATACTCGCAAAAATGGGCTAACAACAATCCCTTGTGGCACGTTACTCTGGTTTCAATCGCAGGCGGCGGTTTGGACACGGTTGTGCCATCAGATTATGCGAGTCTCGAGTCTCTTGTCCCTCCGACACATGGCTTTACCGTCTTCACTACGGGCATCCCGACCGTCTGGACAAGTATGGACCACCAAGCCATCCTTTGGTGCGACCAGTTCCGAAAAGTCATCGCGCGAACACTTTTCGACATTGTTGACGTCCATCGTGGCTCACAAACTAGGCCAAGGGCCGACCGGATGAGAACTTTCAAGAAACGCTTCCTTACAGGAATGGAATCGACCATGGATAAGGATCTGCCTTTCAAGGAGGCAACGACACTTCTCACACTCGGTGACGATTTCAACTCGATTCTCCCGGCCGGAGAGCGCCTCGTTCTCAACAAGATTGGGAAGCAGTCAAAGCCAAGAGCACACTTAATTCCCGTCCCACCACAGGGCTCGCCTGAGTCGAAGCGTTTTACTCTTCTCACGGATGCCCCCTTGGATGAGGCTGGCGAAAACGGAAAGCTCGAGGTTCTGTTTTGCAGTGTGTATCCTTTCCAGTCCGGACAAGCCAACTCACTCTACCCCTTCCAAATCGACCTTTCCAGCGACGACAGTGGCTCGACTAGGCTTGCTTGTAAGAACGCGGCTTCAGACCGAATTCTGCTTCCAGCGTCTACCCCATCGACAAAGTTCCCCTTCTATCTCGACCGCGAGAGAGAGATTGCTCCCTTTTCATACCTTCAGTACGACCTTGACCTGCTCTCGGAACATCAATTTGTGGCAGTTATAGAAAAGGCTAGTTCCAACACTCACGGTTTCCTGATCGCTGAGTTTAGCGATCAGTCTGCATTTTCTAGAAAGCAGGACATTGGTCTTGGCGGGCTGATTCTGTCTGGAGTATCAATCGACCTCCTGGCAAACCGCCCCATGGCAGTCGAGGTCACCATTCCCTCGCTGCAATCGGCTCTGCTCGCTTACAAGCTGGAAATTACAAGCCCAAGCTGCAAGGTTGAAAAGGCTCTCTTCAGCCCCTTGGTTCGCCAGTATCTCGACCGGCCGTACGAGTCAAAGTACTTTGTTAATGCGCAGTCTGCCGATGTTAGCCTTCATGGCGTTGCCCCCTATCTGCCGCCTCCTCTGAAACAGAAGCCCGAGAATGGTCTCACGTTCCAGCTATGGGCCGACCCCTCTTGCGAGTCCAGTGTCCATTTGGAGATCAAGCCGGATATCTGGGGCAGCTTGGGCAAGCTCTACATGAGGTATCGCACTGTTTTTGCTGCATTCCCTCTGTTGACCGTTACTCTTGTTCTGCGCAAGCAGTTCCGTGTCTACGACAGCTCGGGCGTCTTCATCTCTTTCTCAGAGAGCTTGGATTTGTGTCTTCGCCAGTCAATTCCGCTGTTGCTGGTGTCATTGACACTTCTCTCCATGTCGCTTGAAGGAGTTTCATTTTCTGGACTCGGCAAGTTTCTCGAGCAGGCGCATGCGGCTCCCTCGAGCGTCGACTTTCATCGACATGACATCTTGATTGGAACGGACGACCCCTTCTTTTGGTTCCTCGTCCCCCTCATTGGTGTTGTCTGCATCGGCGTTTGCACTGTTCTTCACTACATGACCAAGCTTCTGACCCAGATACTCGGTCTCTTCTATGGGTTGCTTAATCTGCTGTCTCTGGCCGGGGCGTCCGATGATCAGGGGCTCGCGAGATCTCCTGCATTTGTGCCATCGACCCCTAAGCGGCGTATGATAACGACGGCGATTCTCTTGTTCCTGGTGTCGACCTTTATCCCTTATCAGTTTGCTTATCTTGTGGCATGCTTGGTGCAGCTCTTTACCGTCATTCGAGCGCTTCGTATCAACAACACTGCCCCTTCGGATGCAAACTCGAACTACTACCACTACGCCCATTCTGTTCTCCTCCTAATGCTCTGGATTCTCCCTATTAATCTGCCTATCCTGGCGGTTTGGATTCGAAACTTGGCAGTTCATTGGCTCACGCCCTTCTCTTCGCATCATAATGTCCTTTCCATCATGCCGTTTATTCTTCTCGTGGAGAACTTGACGACAGGGAAGATGGTTCCTCAAGTCAGCAGGGGATTTGGCTATGTTACTAGCCTACTCCTTTTCGCCACGGCTCTTTACGCCGCCATGTATGGCGTCTCCCACGCCTACATGCTTCACTATCTGGTGAACATTGTGGCGGCCTGGCTGGTGGTGCTACATTCAACAAACGACCCCTTTTCACTCAGCGGGCTTGGCGCCATATTCGAAAGCAACTCGAATCCAGATCGAAAGGAGGGCAAGACGCCTCGATGATCAGGCTTGCTTCGAGAAGAATAATCGCCTACGGCAGTGCTTAGTAGCACGTTGTTTTTCGCCAACACTTTTGTGTATATCACCAGAGGATATAATGCAGGCTGTCACCACCTCATTTCCATGGCAGGACACGATCATTTCTCCGAACCATATACTTGTTTCCCACCATCCCAGTCGGTTGTCTTTCTTCCTTTGTTTTCAGCGCGGGCCCGCCCGATAATACCACTTTTTCTGTTTTGCATGGTTCTGGAGTCAACGTCCTTTTGACATCGGGCGAAGGGGGAATGCACCTAGAGTTGCGTGCCTCGCGTTGTCAGTTGACGATTTGAGCATTATTTCGGCGTTCCACAGGTAGACGGCATGATAAAGACAAAGACTGAGGAGCCTGGCTTCACTGGGCTTTTCACTCCTCACCTCAGTTCAACACCTTTCTTCCCATTTTGCTTTGGCTGGGTCTGTTTTCGTCGTCCCTGTTATTCCTTGCACTGGCATGCATGATGGCGGATTATAATGTCACAAGGCAATGTGGACATGGCGGTCCGGCGGCTGGGATAAGGGCCTTGAATATGGAACTGAGGGTTTCGTGGTTGTGGATGACGGATATCCTTTGGCATATAATCTAATAACTAGATTTTTCCGCGATGCATTCCTTGTTTCCCCATGCGCCAGACCGTTCCATCTATGTTAAATATCCATGAATCAACACCAAGCAAACTTCATCCAACGCCGTAGATCACTACCAAACTGACTAGCCACAACCTAATCCAATTGAATTGTCAAGCCTTTGTATGGATGCCAGGCACATGACTAGTCCTCCTCTTCGCCCTTGTTATGCTCCTTGAGGAGCTTGGCATGCTGATGGCGGATGCCCCAAAGAGTGATGCCGCTTCCGGCAATACAAGCAAACAGAGTAACCCAGTATGCCGAACGATAGCAGTCAAGACCTTCCAAGCATACCCTCTCGCCGTTGGGTTGAACAATGCTGTGTGAATCGTAGACTTTACCATAGAAAATGTTGAAGATGTTGGACGAGATAACCGGAGCCATGGTCAAGAAGCCCCAGTTCTGGCTCAGCCCGCGGATGCCAAAGGTTTCGGCCACAATCGAAGGGGAAACACCAAACAGGAAGCCGTATGCAAGACCGGACAAACCCGAGACTAGGCCGAGCAGGTTGGGGTTCACGATGAGCAAGGCAGAGACTTGGGCGAGGAAGAAGACGACACAAGCGACGGCAAGACACCAGAGCCTGCTGGCGTGAAGTCGGTTGACCAAGAAATCGGAGCCAACACCTAGATGAACTGTGAGACAATGAAAATACGGGGTATGTCGGAATCGGACTCACCGCTGAGTAGTCTACCAAGGAAGCTGCAGATGGAAAGGGTTGACACATGCATTTGCTGGCGGTGGATGAGGAACTCGTCGGTAACCTTCTTGTCAAAGTGTTTCCAAAGAGCCTTGGCGTCGTTGCCAATGTTGCTTGAAAGAGGTCAGCCGAGCTCATTCCCGAAGTGGAGGGAGGGGTGCCATACTTGATGGTCATGAGACCCACGCCAGCTAGTATTCCCATGATGGTAAAGAGCTGCCAGAAGCCGAGACTGCGCATGAGGGCGAGACCTCGGATGTCTACACGGTGAGATCGATCGTTATTAATGTGATTGTTTCCAAGAAGGGCTTCGCCGGTTCGTGATGAGGGGCGAGACGTTAGGGGGGACGTCTCGCCGGCCTCGAGGTCCTCGGGGTTCTCGTGAGTGACCACACGGCCACTTTCAGGCTCGAATGGAATTCCAGGAGAGGCCGTCAGATCCGGGGCGGGGGCGGATGAAGATGCCAGGGCGGGCACAGGGGAGCTTGTGCTTGTGCGAGTGCTACTACTACTACTAGGATTAGTGAACATACCGGGTTCAGCAACCGCCCGAGAAGAGCGGTAGACCTTGGGCTCGTCCGAAGAGCCCTGGCGAGAGTGGCGGGAAGAAGTCGATTGCCGGCCGTGGTGGTCTTCTGAGTCGGGTACGGCCTCATAGCTGGACTGGTGATGGACCTTGAGGAAGAAGAAGCCGCCGAGAGTCATGCCGCATGTTCCCCAAGCGAGAAGCTCCAGAAAAGCGCTTGGGTCGCCGGGGAAGAAGACTGAGCCGAGAAGAGAAAGAAGAAGGCGCTCAGACCAAACGCAGCGAGTGGGAAAGCCGTGGCGGTACCTCGATGTTGGGGCCAGTTGAGAGCAGACGTCTTGACGGCAGCAGCAAAGGCCATGCAACCACCTAGGCCTGACATGTACGAGAACAGGCACAGGAGAGGAACAGAGCCAGAGGCGCTGTCGTAGGCCTGGTGAAGAGGAAAGTAGCCGACAGCTAGGAGAACAGCGCCACCGAGAACAGCAGGTCTGGGGCCGCGCTGGTCGACGAAGATACCAATTGGAACTCCCATGGTATACTGGCCCAGGTTACCAGCAAGACCGATAAGGTTGCTCTGCGTGGATGATAGTTTCAACCGCTCGGCGAATTGGGGAGCCCAGGCCGAGTAGACATACTAGATGCGTTGTCAGGAACTTATCGCCACCCTCATCTCAAAGTTCATGATCAAGATAGGAACGAACATTTGTGCCACAGGCGAGGGAGATGACGGTAGCAGCGACGCTCGCAATGATGCGAGCATGATGAAGCCGCTGCTGCTGATTCTGATGCATCTTGGCTATGTGAAATGTATAGAAGATAGGAAGGCAGTTGGAGGGAGTGAGTGAGTGAGCTTGGTGCTCGAGGTTGAGGGGACACGCTTCTAGGGCGGGAAAGTTAAAAACATTAGTAGTGACAGCGATGCTGACACACTGACGAAACAGACAGCCAGCAATTGAAAGAGAGGAGCAAGACGATAGATAGGAAAAGAAAAAGATAAGTTATGAGATAGGAATAGGAAGAGAGAGTAGAGGATGCTGCAGCACGTGTAGCTACGAAGGAACGGGAGAAGATAGATCCCAGGATGTAACAGTCCAGGGATGGAAGAAGGGGTCAGGGAGCCGAGTTCGTTATCTCGTGGCTCTGGAAGCTGATAACTCACAGCCAACAAGGGGCACGCAACACGCAGTGTAAGCACGCACGCGGGCCGAACGCGGAGGGGGGTCCCGAGAGGGTCCGGGCTTCCGAAGGTGGGCCTTGTGACTGGGCCTGGAACCTCCTTACCGGCAGTGTGGGAGAACCCCGGATCTCCGAGACTCTACAGACAGCCACGCCCCGCTACCTGAATGCTCAGCCACGCAGAAGTCCAGCCACAGCTCTAAGGTGCCTGTCTGCATCCCACTTCCGCTTTCGGTGCGGTTGACGACGTAATCTCACGTGGACTAGCTTGCCCAATCCTAGCCTCAATCATCCCATCTCCTCCCATCTTCAAACAGACTCCAGGCTAGGCACAAGACCTTCAACGGCCTGAACAACACGACACTGAACTCTTGCGTAAAACTATACACCCGATTACCCACCAGGGCGCAAGTCTCGACATCGCGCCCTTTCCTAGGAGACTCAAACTTAACTCAGTCAACCTCTTCGCGCCGTCGCAATGGGTGCTCTGTTATCGTTGCCACTGCTCGCGGTGCCGAGCGCAACTACCGTACGTCGACTCTGCTCTCCATCAATTTCAGATGCTAACATTAGACGCCTTTAGATCATGTCCTTCGCGGCCAGCTGCTGCGGCGCTGCGACCTGCTCCATGGTCTGCAGTGCCTGTGGCAAGTGCGGCAATAGTGTCGCAACCCGTATCGCATACGCGCTCCTCCTCCTCGTCAACTCGATCCTTGCCTGGATAATGCTCACGCCGTGGGCGATCAAAAAACTTCAGAAACTTACCCTCGACTGGGTCACAATCAATTGCCCGACGGGGGCATGTCACGGCTGGTTTGCCGTCCATCGAATCAACTTTGCTCTCGGTCTCTTCCATCTCATTCTCGCCGGCTTGCTTTTTGGTGTTGCGACATCCAGGAATCCTCGCGCTGCCATCCAAAACGGCTACTGGGGCCCCAAGATTATTGCTTGGCTCGCCTTCGTTGTTCTTTCGTTCCTCATTCCCGATAGTTTCTTCCTGGTCTGGGGCAACTACATCGCGTTCGCCTGCGCCATGCTCTTCCTCTTGTTGGGCCTGATTCTGCTTGTCGATCTTGCCCACAACTGGGCCGAGTACTGCCTCGCCCAGATCGAGGATACCGACTCGAGATTCTGGCGATTTGTTCTGATCGGATCGACCCTGAGCATGTACATCGGCTCGCTTGCCATGACCATTGTTCAATACGTCTTCTTCGCCAAGCACAACTGCTCCATGAACCAAGCTGTCATCACGATCAACCTCCTCCTCTGGCTGGGAATCTCTGTCATTTCCGTCAACCCCACTGTCCAGGAGTATAACCCCAAGGCAGGACTCGCGCAGGCAGCAATGGTCGCTGTCTACTGTACCTACCTGACCATGTCCGCTGTGTCTATGGAACCCAACAACAAGTGCAACCCTCTCATCACTGGCCAGGGCACAAGAACAACCTCGATCATCATTGGTGCCGTCGTCACCCTACTCACCATTGCCTACACCACAACCCGAGCCGCCACCCAGAGCCTGGGCCTGGGCAACTCGAACGGCATTCGACTCCCAGAGGACGACGAGCATGATTTGGTTACGCAACAGCCGAGTGCTCGCCGCGAAATGCGAGCCGAGGCTTTGCGCCGAGCTGTCGAGGAGGGCAGCCTGCCAGCCGATGCTCTCCTTTCGGATGATGACGACAGCGAGGCGGGTGATTCCCCTGCTGGTGATGACGAGCGATCCAGGACCCAGTACAACTACTCCGTGTTCCACATCATCTTCTTCTTGGCGACGGCATGGGTGGCTACTCTGCTTACCATGAACTTTGACGAGTCGATCAAGGACGGTGACTTTGCGACTGTTGGCCGTACATATGCGGCAAGCTGGGTCAAGATCGTCAGTGCCTGGGTCTGCTACGGCATGTATACCTGGACTCTGGTGGCGCCCATTGCCCTGCCTGAGCGTTTCGACTTTTCCTAGGTTCGCATCTACATGGGTCGGAGTTTTTGAGAGAGCGCTTGCATACACTTTGTTAACTAGTTTGTCCGTCGATAACCGTAGCTTAGTCTAGCCATATGAATAACGTACACAGTTCGTTGATACAAAACCTGCGCCTGCGTTTAGAGCATGTTTCGGGGCGTGACACTTTGCGTGATGTCTTCTCAGCTGATCCAGCTTGAAGCGCCTATCCTCTCACCGGGTAAGCCAAGCAGACGCATCTACTAGGCATGCCCGACGCAGGTCTCGGGGACCGACTCCACGGTGACAGATGTGAAATGGGGGCAACAGGCAAACAACACCTTCAGGCCCTCGAGCCTATACGCACCCAGCGCCGTGGCATGCATAGCGCAGAGATTACATACCAACAACAGGCTCGCCGGTGGTCAGGTCAGTCGACGGCTTTCGCTCTGGAGGTTGTGCAACACCGGCGAGCTGCGCACGGCCGAGCAGAACAGACAGGACAAGTGTGCCCCAGCACGTGGATGGGTTCGGGTCGAAGTCGAGATAACGGGGGGCGTCATCGTGTTTGGCTGGAGAGCCGACGGTGGCGTTCTCCCTCCTGGTCGTTCTGGAAGGCGGTCTGTAGGGCAATATGTGTGGCGCACGTCACAATGTCGATGAAGCTATCGCGAGATTCAGTGGACGAGCTAGGCAAACGAGACGCGGACAAGGCCACGACATTCGATGGCGTGAGACGGCACACGGAAGCTCAATTCTGAGGAGCGATTGGTCTGGAGAAGCCTTTGGTCTCCCTGATTCGCTCTGTCCGGCTTGGCCGTTCTTGTTGTCTCATCTCTCAACTCCGCTCTACTCATGCCTCCATCACCACAACCCCCTTCGAATCTCTCTCACCGGAAATCTAACCCGTGCAGTCGTGCTCGCCTGTGCCACCTCAAACCTCCAGCCCTCCCTCCGCAAGAAGGGCACATCAGATACGTTACACCAGCGTGACCTCGCCCGTGACGACGTGCGTGATGCGCCCAATATGAGATGTGATGGAATCCCCTTTCCTCTCTTCCTCGCGACGCCGTCATACCCCAGAGGCATGGGCGCGATTCTCAGGTCCGGCACCCAGGGCTCGCGTAGTCTCGGCCAACCAGAGACGGCAGCAGTGAGGCCGCACCGAAAGGCTTCGGCCCCGAGATGATATCATGACGAACGAGCTGGGAGGTGGCTCCGAGGCATGGACATCTGCAATGCGATGAGGTCCAAGCTGCGCATCTATACACAGCTGGAAGTCCTTTACGTGAGGGATATATAAAGACTAAGGAGAGAATGGGAGGAGTTGGAAAACAATAGAGGTTGAGAAGTCAGAGCGAACTACTACCTTATAATCGATACTATTGAACTTGACTACAATGGCCAACAAGGCTGAAGCCAACGGCACACATGCTCAAAGGTGTCTGGGAGCTCTCAGTCTTCCCACAATCTTGATAGCCTAGACTGACACTCACTGCCAGCATCATCGCCACAGCCGGCTCATTCACCTCAGTCAAGGACTTGTCAAAGCCAACTGAGTCGAAGCCGAGCAAGAGCAGCGAAAGGCTTGCCGCCTGGGTTCACGAGACTGAACGACAACGCTTGACCATCACTGAACTTCTTCATCAACAGGCAAACATTGCTGTAAGGCCCTTCCACACTTTTTTATGTATTTTGGGGTCAGTCTCCAACCTATTGCAGGTCATCCCAGAAACAAAAAATTCTAACTCCATAATCGTGTCTGCCAACGCCAGCTTTGGATGATGATACAGGTCCTTCCTTTTTCTTCTTTTTTCATAATATCGCCAATGAGGCGGTACGCCATGGCCACCCCTTCTTTGTCATTCCTCCTTCTGGCGCACTCGTGGCAGGGCTCATTGCAGAAATGGCGTTCAGTAGAACTATCGGACTCGCTTGCAGAAATCAAAACGTTCCCTCACGGCCTCAATGGCCGAGACTCAAGTGCTCTCTTCATAGTTTCAATATGGAAATCCACACGTGCCTCATCGAATGGTGAGAGGAGTCTCTCCCAGCTCCTTGGCAGCTCCGGCTGCGTGGAAACCATCCATAGTCACAGTCACGGCGCCGGCTTGGACGAGCTATGGCTGGTCAGCGTCTTGTTCACAGTGTCACTGAGAAAGGAAAACTTACAGCGCGGGAAAGGTCCTCAATAAGATCGTTAACATCCTCAATTCCGACGCACAGTCGGATAATATCCTCAGGCATCTGTCGCTCTGCTCGTGTCTTGGCATCGATACTGGCATGGCTCATCTGGCAAGGCATGCTGATCAAGCTGTTAACACAGCCAAAGCTGACGCTGATGGCCCAGAGTCGGGCAGCTTCCACAATGCGCTCCGAAACAGCGGGATCGCCAGTCTCAAAAGAGAGAACCGCACCAGCACCACGGGCCATGGACCAATGCAGGTCATACTGAGGGTGAGACTTGAGGCCAGGGTATCGAACTCGGAATCCACGAGACTCGAGGAACTCGGCAATGGCTTGAGCGTTGGCTTGCTGCTTCTCCATTCGAATAGCCAGAGTCTTGACGCCCCGCATGAGGAGGAACGAATCATTGGGTGACAGACCGCAGCCCGTCGAGTTAATGACGAAGAAAAGCTTATCTCCGATCTGGGTGTCATTCATGGCAATCACGCCAGCCATGATGTCGTGGTGGCCCGACAGGTACTTGGTTCCGGACTCGTAGACAATGTCGGCGCCGACGTCGAGGGGGTTGAAGAGCATAGGCGAGAGCATGGTGTTGTCGACAACGACCAGGGCCTTGGGGTTGACCTCGTGAGCCAAACGGGCAATGGATGGGATATCGACAACCTTGATCAGAGGGTTGGTAGGGGTCTCGAGCAGAACCATGGCGGTCTTCTCTGAAAGGCGCGCTCGCACACTATCAACGGTGGTGGTGTCGACGTGGTGAACAATAATGCCCTGATTGGCAGCCAAGTAAGTGAGAAGACGGTGGCTGCCACCATACAGATCGTCGCCGGTAATGACCTCGTCTCCAGGACGGAGCAGGCGGGTAATAACATCGAGAGCGCCCATGCCGGAGCTGATGGCGAGCGCCCGGGAGGCGTTCATAATCTTGGCTAGGTGTCGCTCGAGGTGGGTGCGAGTAGGGTTTCCGGAGCGCGTATAGTCGTATTCCTGCTGGCCGCCATTGGCAGAGCTCTGCTTGAAGGTGGCAGACTGGTAGATAGGGACGCTGGAGGCACCATACTGGTCCTTGCTATCAGTGTAGACGAGTTCCGTGGCAAGGGCATAGCGCCGACGACCGTTGCGGGGGCTCGAGGGCGCGGGGGAGGGAGGCAAGTCGTGGCCTTCGTTGTCAACTCGCTTGAGCGGGTTGCTCGACTTTGCGGGCTCGTTTGGAGATGGAGCGGACATTTTCGGTCGAGGCGGATGGAAATTGGTTGAACTGCCGGGTTCAGTGCGAGAGGTCGCACAGCTGTGAAGTTGTATAGACGAGAGGCGATAGCGGGGAGAAGGGCGAAGGAGGGGTAAGACGCCAATTAGCAATTGGACTGCGCCAAAAGATGCGACAGGAAAGACCTGATTCAGCTAGTTCGAGGGATAGTTGAAGAAGAAAGAATTGATTTTCAGCTTTCAGGTGAGGAGAAGAACATTGGTAACGAGTCAGCGGTTGGGAGAGGCGGGAGTTCGGGAGTCGGAGTCATGCCGCTCCTCGGCGGTCTGAATGGAAGTCGTTCTATTTTTTTTCTGGGGCAATTGGATGCAGCCCGCCCCTGCAGTGCAGCACAACGCAGTTTGCAGGGCGTCTGCAGCGCCTTCGCAGGGGAGAATTGCAGCATCCTTCAGGGCATGCAGCGCTGTTTCAGCCCAGCCCAGCGGTCTAGGTGAGCCGCCTGCCGCCCACCGCCATTCCTCTGGGTCATCCGCCCGATTTACGGAGGTCAATTGATGTCCGGGTACCTGTGCTTACGCCGTATCAGACCACCATTGTCAGGTACCCGGCTATCGCAACCCCGGAAAGAGATGGTGGGGTATGCCAAATGACGTGATCAGACACCATCATGGCCCATCGTCTGCAATGCCGTCCCTTGCGTATGGAGTGCACTGTACGGAGAACCGGAGAACGGAACCGCGCCCCGGCTTCACCTTGTTCCAGTTGGGGAGAAACCAGTTTCAAGGTATCAGGTTGTCCTCCCCCAAAAGGATGAGTTATCATAAAAGAGCCCTATAGCATTGCCATTTAACAAATTGTATATATTTTATCACTTTAGTGTCTTACATGAATTATGATATCATGAAGGGGTTGTATTTGAGAAGAGTTAGAGCAGACTTTGCCCCTTGGGTATTGATCTCGTGCGTTTCTTGACCCGCGTATCTGACAAGACATTCGAGAAGTGCGGGTTGTGGGGAAGCGGCCAGACAGTGCAAAGAGTACCGTGAGGTCACTGATAGCCCAGAAACAGAAATCGTAGTGTTGCTGATTGGGCAGCGAGAGGTGATGTGATGGCCGGGGTTCGGTGTCTCTATTCAAGTTTATCGGTCCCCGTCAGTATTTGCTTTGCTAATCCTGCTCCTCCGGAATAAGCTCCTCAACCCCCGTCCTGGCAGGTCGTCGGGTCGGTTGCAACTTGATCTGACCTCCCTCCCGGCCTAGAAAGTCGTCCGACCTGATGCCCCGGAACTGTGTCGGGTCCACTGTCGACATTGCCTGGCCGCTCTGTCGGTGCTGTCGCATATACTCCCGCACAGGCACCATGGCGGCATCTCGGCAGGCCTCCTTAATGTCACTTCCCGACAGTCCAGCAGTGATATTTGCGATGTAATCCAAGCTAAAGTTCTCGGGGTCTGTCTTGGTGTCCTGCAAGATAAGCTGCAGGATCCGTCGTCGCTGCGCAGTGCCGGGCAATGTGACAGGGAACTTCTTTGGCATTCGACGGAGGATAGCCTCATCGATGTCGTTGATGCGGTTTGTGGCTCCGAGAACCATGATGCGAGCGGGCATTCCCGACGAGTTTGCAGACGTCAGTCCATCCCAAAGGGTCATGAATCTGTCGAGGGTTAGCAAACGCTTTAGTGCCGAAGATAGAGGACCTACTCTGCTTTAACCATGCCGCTGGCCTCATGCTCGCCGCTCCTTCGGGTTCCAAGCACTGCATCAATTTCATCAATGAAAATGATAGCGGGCTGCATCTTGCGGGCAAGGGAGAAGACAGCTCGCACAATCTTATTTGAGTCTCCATACCACTTCTCAGTCAGGGTCGAGATATGCAGATTGATAAAAGACGCGCCACTCTCATGGGCGACGGCCTTGGCCAGCATTGTCTTTCCACATCCAGGCGGGCCGTACAGTAGCACGCCCGAGGGGGCAGAAAGCAGTGGCGCAGCGTGTGAATAAAGATGAGGCATCGTCAAGGGATAGATGACTGATTCCTTGAGTTCCTCGATGATGGTATCCAATCCACCAATGTCTGCGGGTGTTAGTAAGGCATGAAACACCATCTCGTTTTGTCTCTCTTACCATCGAATCCAACAGAGAGGTCCTGAGGCGGAACCATCTCAAGCGCAACCAGGTTCTCATATTCATTCAGAACCAGCTCTGGCCCTCGTAACGAATCGCTGCTCTCGTCTTCGAATTCGCCTCCATCTCGTTTTTGTCGGTTTAACCGCTCTAGATGTGCCTTCGCTTGGCGTCTCGCTTGCTCGTGCTTCTCCTTGTCGGGATCGGCGAGGTTGCTGAGGATCGGGTTAAGAAAGTTTCGGGCGACGTACAGGCCAGCGGTCATCTAGTCAAGGGGATCAGTATGAGGGCTATTGCATGGCCGGAGCAGGTTGACGAGTATCTACTCACCATGCCAGCAAATAGCAAGATGTCCATGGCGACATCGCCGAGCTTGCGTCGCTCCCCCATGCCGAGGACCCAGCGCAGCCAGGTGGCTGACTCGGATGGCATGAGATGGCAAGGGACGGAGGGGATTGAGGATTTCGCTCGCCGAGTGTCAGTTATCGATCGTCATCGATCTATTTCGGTACGGTCTATCGCGGTGTTTCTTCTGGCAAAGAGGCCGGCCGACGTCGGGGGCGCCAAAAGTGTATTCGTTGATGGAGGCGGAAGAGATCAAGAGCCGTTCGGACAACGAAAGACTGATATGCGCGTCGCGGCAAGAATAGCCTGGCACATGCATTTAAAGCGATCAGCCGCAGGAAGGAAAAGGTTTAGGTACCTGCCCCAGATGCTTGGTGGCGGGCTGACAATAAGATTACAACGATCGTGCAGCGTCAATCCAATGAGTTATGGGGCTCATTAAATAGACAAAACGTTGATTGAGGAGTTAAGTAACAAATTTACTAGTACGGTATGTCTTAAGGTCACTTTAGCCGTTGTAATCTAATTTTCTTCCTTCATTGCAGTTGTCTCATGGCTCATCACCGTCAAAGCAGTTTTAGATAGGTAGTGATCGTATCTTTCTGTCACTCTAAGCTGCTTGTACAGTACTTCAGAGCGGCTGGCGCCAAAAGCGAGGCACGGGCCACGTCCATGTCGCTTGCCGCCAACACTGATGGACCGATTGTTTACATGGATGGGAACCCAGCGGGTTCCTCAAAGCCTAGGAAAAACAACCATCATACATATCCCCGCGACAAAGACCTTCATACCTTGGAATTGCACCAGCGCACGTCGAATACTCGAAGTTTAGGGTCACAATAAACCTCAGACATATCGTTCACTAATTTTTCCTTCGCTTTGACCTTGCGCCGCCTTTTGCGACACCTCTGGACCACTCAGTATCGACCATCACTACATACTCGATGCCACCACGCGCACGCGCAAAGCCCGCATCGGCCCTTGCTGGCCTGGTGGGATCTGACTCGGAACCTGATTTGGATGCTTTTGACGAGGCTGAGATTCAAGCTGCGCGCACAATGAGTGTTACGAAGAAACCCCGCGGCCGACCTCCGCGCACTGCAAACAAGGTGACAAAGACCACGGCTTCATCTACGCGCCGAGGAAGCGGCATGCTCTCGGCCGTTCCCGAGTCAGCGACACGACCAAGTACAACGACCAAGACAAATTCTGGCATGGCGGGAGCGGGGCGCAAAGCCCAACAAGACGTCCAGGATGAGACCGTCACATTCGATGATATCGAGGCGCTCCCGAGTGTCATGTCGACAGTCACGAAAAAAGGGACACGCGGTCGACCCAGAAGCGTACCTCCCTCAGCCTCGAAAAATGCCAACAACGATACGTCAGTGCTGGTCCCGCCAAGCGCAGCAAAACGACGAGGCCGACCGCCCCGACAAGCCGTGAAGCCACCAGAGGAAATCCCGGAAACACAACAAGAAGATGCAATGGAGTTGGACGTCGTAGTAGAAGAGGAGGAGGGAGATATTAATGGAGACGTGGCGCCGGTTGCTGAGCCACTTGAATCGTGGGCAGGATATGACGGAAGCGAAGTGTCACTGCGCAGGCGACTTGGGGAGCTCTCAAAGAAGTACGAGAACCTTGATATGCGTCACCGTGATCTACGCGAGGTCGGAGTGAAAGAGGCCGAGCGCAATTTTGAGCGGCTCAAGAAGCAAGCTGAAGAAAGAACCGCAGGTAAGTCTCCCACTTACTTGTTGTAAACACTATAATGCTAACCCCGACAGCCGCAAATCAATTGATTGCTGAACTCAAGGCTGAACTTGCTGCACAGACCGCTCTTGCCAAGGAAGGCGAGCAACTACGACAGCAACTAGAAGAGAGTGAAGCAAAGGCTGAGGATTTAGAGGCTACCATTGAGGAACTGACTGGTTCTTTGTCAGAAGCCAAGTCGGAAATCAAAACACTCTCTACGAAACTGGCCGCTGTCAGGTCAGGAGACGTAAACTCCAGGGTTCCAGGAAGCGCTATGAAGGCGGGTGGGTTGGCAAGCCGCACAGCACAGGCCGAAGCGGCACATGCTACGCAAGCCACCGCGCAAGCCAAGGAAGATCTCTACGCGGACTTGACAGACCTGATTATCCGTGGGGTGAGACAAGAAGAGATGGAAGATGTTTTTGACTGCATCCAGACTGGACGCAATGGCTGTAAGTTTCGGTGATGAGTGTGCTGGTTGATCGATTACTGACTCTATGTGTAGCTCTTCACTTCAAGTTAGCGGTAGAAACGGCTGAGGCATCAGACAGTTACGAGGATACACAGTTTACCTACCGACCACAGCTCGATTCTAACCGCGACGGGGAATTGATGGATATATTACCGGATTATCTCGTCGAGGAGATTACCTTCCCACGGCCCCAGGCTTCTCGATTCTATGCAAGGGTGGTCAAGTCTCTAACTGAGCGAATTGAATAAGTTACGAGGAGTGGTAACGGCGGTTCTTGTAGCAGGATTATTAGTTGTTAGTGATACCCCGGGATGTCATACTTACGTTGAAGATATACATCTGTCAGTCGAACCACAGCTGGATAGCTCTGGGTTCGCAATGGTTGAATTACCTAAATTCAGAAAGAGGCTGGCTACCGTGAGAACCTTGTTGGTGACCGTATGTGTCATGGCTCGAATGTGGTTATTTGTTCATCAAGGTTGCGAAGCGCTTGATCCGTCAAGGTGCTTGTGAATAAGCATAACCAAACCAATGTGGCGCTACATGATGAGATGCGAGAAAATATGTTCAATCTAAAAGACTCGCTTGTTGATAGGAATTGGACACTTGCTTGCTTCACACAGTGTCTTGAAGGTTCAGGGAGGCCCCTACGCCAGAGACACGTGCAGGCTGAATGGCTGTCAAGGTCAACTCCCCACCATCAAGTGTGGTTGTTTCGACGTCAAACATTTGAGCGAAGCTTTTGCGCAGCCAACCGGATTTAAAGAGGCCCGCTAGCGCAGGGGAACTGGAGTGCCACGGGGGTCCCTGGCTCAAAGACAGGCACTTCCAATTCGTCCCCTGCAAGTGAAAGCCCCAGAACGCGATGTCCACCCTCGCGTCCATCATCAGCCGTCACATCCCTACTGGCCACGGTATTTCATTTCGTCCTTTCGCGTCGCCATTAAGAGTATACGAGGCATTCTTTGCATCTGCCTTGGGTTCAACAAGGTGTTTCGTTTTGTTGATATTTTGGCCTTTGCCCTTCCATCGTATCGCAGTTATTTGTTGCGTCATGGGCTCTTTCTTCTCGGTTTAACTTCGAACAGTTCTTTCCTTGATCATACACTGACTTACACCTGCGTATCCTGACGCTTTCAAGCCCCTCGCCATGGCTGGCTTTAACCGCTTTGGCTTCATGGCCATTGCGGTCGTTTTCCATATCGTCTATATTTTCTCAATCTTCGATGTCTACTTTGTCAGCCCAATCGTTTCGGGCATGCGACACTTCAAGGTCGAGCGTCCTGAAGCTGCCAAAGCCCCTGCAGACCGGCTCGTCCTCTTCGTTGGTAAAGCACCCACGGCGCATACTCGAGTTGTTAACCTTCGCTAATCAACTACTTCTCCAGGTGACGGACTACGCGCCGACAAAGCCTTCCAACAGCACCCCGAGCCATACCCCGAGTCCGAAGAAGATCTTACCCCCCGCCATCTCGCTCCCTTCCTGCGTTCGCGAGTCCTCGAGCATGGAACCTTCGGTGTTTCCCACACTCGTGTCCCGACCGAATCTCGCCCAGGCCATGTCGCTCTGATCGCTGGATTATACGAGGATGTCTCGGCTGTCGCAACTGGGTGGAAGATGAACCCTGTCAACTTTGACAGTGTCTTCAACCGCAGTCGCCATACCTGGAGCTGGGGCAGTCCCGATATCTTACCCATGTTCCATTATGGTGCTGTTCCAGGCAGAGTCGACGCCTCCTGGTATGAACCCGAGTTTGAGGACTTCTCCATGGATGCTACGGAACTCGATTACTGGGTGTTTGACCATGTCAAGGACTTCTTTGCCGAAGCCGCCAAGAACGAAACCCTCAATGCTGCGCTTCATGAAGACAAGTTGGTTTTCTTCCTTCATCTACTTGGACTCGACACCAGCGGGCACGGTTTCCGACCTTACTCTAAGGAATATCTCAACAACCTGAAGGTGGTGGATCAGGGCGTCAAGGAGATTACCGAGCTCATCCAGAACTTCTATGCCGACGATCGCACTGCCTTCGTCTTCACGGCTGACCATGGCATGACTGACTGGGGCAGCCACGGTGACGGACACCCCGACAACACCAGGACTCCTCTCATCTCCTGGGGATCGGGCGTTGCGCCTCCTGAATTGCACCCCAACTCGGTCGCCCCTGGACACGATGAGTACTCGGCAGACTGGGGTCTGGATCATGTACGCAGGCATGATGTTGCTCAAGCAGATGTCGCCGCTCTCATGGCATACCTAATTGGCGCCGAATTTCCAGCTAACGGTGTTGGAGAACTTCCTTTGGAGTTCCTTTCAGCAAGCCCCAAGGAGAAGGCTGAGGCATCCCTCGTCAACGCCCAGGTGATCCTTGAGCAGTATCGAGTAAAGGAGGAGAAGAAGAGAGCAACAGAACTCCGCTACCGACCTTACGGACCTCTCAGTGAGGAGAACCTCAGCCCAGAGGAGCGCATCAGCCGTATCCGCGCTCTAGTCGAAGCTGGACAGTACGAAGAGGCCATTGAAGAGTCGGACGCCTTGATTGCCATTGGACTTCAAGGTCTCCGTTACCTCCAAACATATGATTGGCTATTTTTGCGTGCTCTTATCACGATTGGCTACCTCGGCTGGATCGCCTACGCTCTCACAACTGTCCTGAGTCTGTATGTGCTTCAGCACAGTGTCCCATCCCAACGCAATCTTCTGGGCTTCTTCTTCTTCTCATCCGTCCTCGTGGGGCTCTACGCATCTTTCATTGTTTCAAAGTCCCCTCCGACTTATTACCTGTATACTTTTTTCCCGTCCTTTTCTGGGAAGAAGTGTACGCTCGCAGAAACAGCGTCTCCCAGGGATGCCAGGCTCTGTTCGGACACATCAAGTCAGGAGGAGCGGTGGCTGCGCTAATCTTCAACATCGTTCTTTACATCGGTATCATTCAGTCTTTGGTATGGTCCTTTTCCCGCCATCTTGTCTCTTTCTAACTCGTATCAGGCGCTGGGATACATTCATCGCGAGATCTTGACTGGGCTGTTCGTGCTGGGTGCCTTCTGGCCTTTGACATGCGGTATCTCATTCTTGAGATCGCATCTATTCCTGAGCTTGCTCTGGTTCCTGTCTTGCCTGGCCATGAGCACTTTTACGCTCTTGCCAGCTATGAAGGTTGAAAATATCCCTCTCATGTAAGCTGCGACCACTCTCACTAAAACAGGGTTTTTGACTGACGGTGACAGTTTGGTTGGTGGTGGCCTCATAGCTCTTGTTGGTCTCGCATACTTGGTCCTCGAGGACTTTATCTTGTCAGACTTTTCGTCTTTCAAGACCAAGTCGAAGCGTCTTCACGGTAGCAGGACGGTACTTGGAGCACAGGTAAAATACGTTTTCTCAGTTGGTAGAAGCAAGGATAGCTAACGTGCGCAGATCGGACTCATCATTCTTTCGATGATAGTTACTCGGTCGAGTGCCATGTCACTACAGGCTAGACTAGGCCTTCCACGTGGGAACCAAATCATGGGTTTCATCATTCTATGTGAGATGAACTCTTCTTAGCCATGCTGATAGTTCTAAACTAACGAGTGCCAGTTGCATCTTTTCTTCTGCCCTTGGCATACCGATTGCAGCCCAACAGTCACTATATGCACCGTCTTGTTGTCATCTTCTTGACTTGCGCCCCGACGTTTGTTATTCTGACCATCTCCTACGAAAGCCTTTTCTACGTGGCTTTCAGCATTACTCTACTGGCCTGGGTTCGTTTAGAATACGCTTACCAGGCTTTCACACAGGGCAAGGCCAAGCGAGAAGGTGTCGTTGCTGAACAGCAGAAGCGTGAGCTGGAGGCCTTCCGGCCTTTGACTCTATCAGACGCACGAGTCTCACTCTTCTTCATGGTGTTGCTCCAGTCAGCCTTTTTCAGCACGGGCAACGTTGCGTCCGTGGCCCAGTTCAGCTTGGAAAGCGTGAACCGGCTGTTTCCAGTCTTCGATCCTGTCTCACAGGGTGCTTTGCTGATTCTCAAGCTGATGATTCCTTTTGTGCTGATCTCAGCCAACCTGGGGGTCTTGAATAAGAGACTGGGAGTGGCGCCATCAGCACTATTCATGGTGGTTCTAGCAGCAAGCGATATTCTGACGCTCTATTTCTTCTGGGTTGTCAAGGATGAGGGCTCGTGGCTGGAAATTGGGTCCACCATTAGCCACTTTGCCATTGCAAGTGGCTTGTGCGTGTTTGTCGCGGCACTCGAGGGAGTCAGTGCCGTCTTCATCGCTGGAATTGAGATTGAAGATGGAGAGCAAGTGTCAACAAACGGAGAGCCAGTGTCGAGTCCAAAGACGAACGGTAAGGCGTCGTTGACAGTAAAGGCAGAGTAGGTCGACTACAATATTAGAAATGATAGATTAATGTGTCTTGTTACTCTGGTCGTTGAGAGCCAGAAGAAGGCATGTCTTGAATAACAACTTGGTCAACCAGGATACAATATGAACCATGTGACCGGGGCGGAGCGTTTAACGTTGTAGGGCTGAGGTTAGGGACAGCACGGAAGATGCCCGTAAGTCCTGGTGACTTTGCTCTGAAGAGGTTGCAGGAGGGGGATTCAACCGTTTCTTGGCGGCATCCATTTGTCTTGATGTGCCTCAGCTCTGATCACGTACCAGGAACACAATGATGCGAGTCCGGGGACTGGGGCCGAAGATGCGGGGCACTTGCCCGGTTAGGAAGTGCGAGATGGCGGCCTGATTCACATGTGAAAATGCTCCTCAAATTTGAATGACACGACGGTAGCTTCCGGTGAGACACGCCGGAGCAGGGCTTTGCTGCACGAAGATCCATCCACCTGATGACATGGACAATGTCCTGCATGGTTTCTCAGTTGAGGCATCAGGTCAATGGTGCACCAAAGCCACAGCTGCCAGCCCTGGGAGTTTATGACGATGAGCGGCCAGGGGTAAGTAGAAGGCCCGTCTCTTAGTTGAAGGCCGGAGATTTTATAGTGACATAAAGTCCGCCGGGACGGGGAGAGTGAGAACAGGTACACGGTACATCGGTCCCAGACAGGCGGCTCTTCCGCTTCCCCAGCTTTTTCACGAGACATGTCATGCTCGAGTGAGTCCTGCTTCACAACCAAGCCCACTAAGCTAAACTAGGGACTACCGCCGCCGCCATCGCCCGCCAGGGTCCCATTCACATGTCATGAAGCGCCAGGACTCCGTGTCTGGTTCGTTGCTGATGTGTGTCGATCGATATTGCAACTTTATGCACATGCCTCTGGCTTTCTTGTGTGACGAACGTGTCGCTCTACTCGAGATCGTCAACGCAGGCACGCGCTCTAGGGAGCACATCACGCGCGCAAGCCGCAGCTCACCAAGAACCCCTCAAAACCACGATAAGCGTCAAAGTGATCTGGCATAGCTCCCGTCGACCCGAGCCGGGGTGGCTTTTAGGTGCGCTGGTCGACGTGGCGAGAAAAGTCGTGGTCTCAGATGACGTCGATGTCGCCAAGTCGCCCGAATCTATCACCGATGATGGATAAGTAGCCTGCGAATGCCACGCTCTCGTTAGATGGTTTATAGAGCCTGTCCTCCCGCCCGTGGGCCTTCTTGGTCGAACGTTGCATCCCCTGCCTGCATCAAAATCCTCCCTCAGCTGATTTGGCATCAGGTCCTCGTCTGGTCTGATGCTCTGGAACCTCTCAGCTGCGCTTTGATGTCCAGGCCCTTCCGCGTCGACCACTTACACGACCTGTAATAAACGCGTCTAATTCCACACCTGAAGAAGTTCCAAGATCACCTCTCGCCAAAGTGCCCAGCCTCACGGAGATTGTGCCTGATACGGCATCAATCATCAACCCAGCACACGGCCGAGTATAGAGTACAAGGAAGGGGTGGCAGGCCCGGAGCACGGAGCCACAGTGGAGCTGCGTCCTCCACCATCTCCGACGTTGCAGGGCCGCCATCATTACTGAAAATCTGGAGTCTGCTCCCCGACGATCCCGCGATTCTCTCCCTCCCCCTTTGAATCTCTTTGCTTTCCTGACGAGAGAGAAATATCGCAGTCTATTGTTTTCAAAGCTTATTCCTCTTAATCATTGCCAAAAAAAAATTCTCCAGTTCCAATCCGACTTTCCGCATTCCATCGCTTTTCCCTTCCAGAGTTGCCGAGTTCCAGATCCTCAACCGCCCCCGCTAATACGCACCTTTTACCTGTCCGTCGATTGCTCTACCTAGCGCGAGCTGCAAAGTGCCTTACCCACGTACGAAAAAACCGACGGACAAGCTGGCTTGCTTACATTCGTCCGGCCTGACCTGGCCTTGTGGATTCACGAGGCTTCATTGTTCATTTTTGCCTGCGGTGGCTCAGAGGCAAAGCTGAGTAACACGAGCTGGTGGGAGGCAAGGTACCCACAGGGTATTTCCCGCCTGCCAAGGAAGGCAAAGCCGCAAGGTTAAAGGACAAGAGTGTGACCTGGCCGGTACTTCGTACCTGCTCTTTTGGTTGGTGCAGTGGTGGTGTCGGTGTCGGTGCTGGCTGGTGCCTCAGTCCGTAGGTGGCCGCGCGCAGCAGCCCAGATCGCAACCTCCTTCGAGTTCCCCCTCTCTCCGATCCGACGATCCTCGACTCCCTCTACTTCGCTTCGCATCCTCGCCGTTGGCTGAGCCGACTTGATGGACGTGGAAATGTCGTCAGGGGACGCGCCGCCGCAGGCGCAACCGCAACCGCAGCAGCAAGAACAACCGAACCAGCAGTCGTCGACACCAGCGCCCTCGGTCGCGCCCGCGCCGCCCGCTCCCAGCACATCGACGTCAACCTCGACCGGAGCAATGAGCTTTCGGAGGTGAGTCGTTCGGATTCTGGCTCAGGTCTCAAAGTGCTGATCCCCTCTTTTTAATACACAGACAACGAGCGTCACGCGCATGCGAGGTATGCACCTTTTCTTTCAGACTCGTCTGCCGAACCTTGGCCCATGAAACCCCCCCGTTCCCCTCAACATGAGCCGAGGCATCAGCGGGCACCTCCACCTCATCATGGCTGTCCATCGCGACTCCCGCCATATGACAACGACAGCCTTTCACGCTCTCTTTTCCTCGGAATTGTAATGAATTGAATCAAATGATGCTAACGACTATCATTCTTAGACATGCCACGCAAGAAAGGTACATCAACTTTCGCCTATGAGCACCGGCGCTCATCAATCCGCGCCACTTTATTCGTCCTCGGTTTAACCATCAACTGTGATGCTAACCCACATCTCCCATCCAGGTTCGATGCGACGCGGCGAGCCTTGGTGTGCCCTGCACCAACTGTGTAGCCTTCCAGATTGAATGTCGCATTCCAAACCCTAAGCGCAAGAAGACTCAAGGTACAGGTAGTCAAGCCAACAAGGATTCAGATAGGTAGGCATCATCACCTAGCCTCATCGTGTCCTGCTAACCACATGATCATTCAACAGTGACCGAGGCGATGGCACTGAGGATCCTTCACCTCGTCCTGTCGCTCCGACTGCGACCAGCTTCGCCCCTCGGACGCCCTCTGTCTTCCACTCGCACAATGGCACTCCACCAACCACATTGACAGAAGCTCAGGCTCGGAAGGAAGAGGTTGATAGTGGCACATATCTCGATCTTGTCATGAAGCCCAAGTTCACACGTGCCCCGATCACCGAAGCTGGGAGAGTCGCATACCTCGGCGAATCTTCCAATCTCACACTTCTTGTTCACGACCGTCAAGGCTCGGCCGATGTCGTTCACTACCCGCTGCCCGAGAACGTTCGCGGCTCCCGAGCCCGTCTCACTGAGCTCGACAATGTCGAAATCGACATTTTACATCAAAGAGGAGCATTCCTACTTCCTCCACGCGCACTCTGCGACGAACTCATTGACGCCTACTTCAGCTGGGTGCATCCCATTGTGCCCGTCATTAACCGCACCCGCTTCATGCGACAGTATCGAGATCCTAAAAACCCTCCATCGCTGCTACTTCTTCAGTCCGTCCTCCTTGCCGGAACTCGGGCCTGCAACAACGCTCAGCTGATGGACGCGAATGGTTCTACGACACCAGCAGCCCTAACTTTCTACAAGCGCGCCAAGGCCCTGTACGATGCAAACTACGAAGATGACCGTGTAACAATTGTCCAGTCGCTACTTCTCATGGGCTGGTATTGGGAAGGACCTGAGGATGTCACCAAGAACGTCTTTTACTGGAGCCGCGTGGCGACCATTGTTGCTCAGGGCTCGGGCATGCATCGATCTGTCGAACAGTCACAGCTAAGTCGCTCAGACAAGAGGCTGTGGAAGCGCATTTGGTGGACGCTCTTTACTCGTGACCGATCGGTGGCCGTGGCATTGGGCCGACCTGTTCATATCAACCTCGACGATGCGGACGTGGAAATGTTGACGGAGGATGATTTCATCGAGGACGAACAAGACCGCGTGAGCGAGTATCCACCCGACCCAATCCACGTTCAGTTCTTCCTCGAGTATGTTAAGCTCTGCGAGATCATGGGCTTGGTGTTATCACAACAGTACTCGGTAGCCTCCAAAGGCCGGCAACGAAATGCCATCGATCTCACTCACAGCGACATGGCACTGGCCGATTGGCTTCAGAACTGCCCCAAGATCGTCTACTGGGAGGTGCCACGCCATCACTTTTGGTCCGCTCTCCTTCACTCAAACTATTACACGACGTTGTGTCTTCTACATCGAGCCCATATGCCGCCAGGTGGCTCTGCACGGTTCCCCGATCCCTCGCCATACCCGTCGCGAAATATCGCTTTCCAGGCGGCGGCCATGATCACATCGATCGTCGAAAACCTCGCCGCTCACGACCAGCTACGATACTGTCCAGCTTTTGTTGTTTACAGTCTATTCTCCGCTCTAATCATGCATGTTTACCAAATGAGGTCACCTGTGCCTTCGATTCAGCAGGTGACACAGGACCGGTTGCGCAGCTGCATGTCGGCTATGAAGGAGATATCGCGAGTCTGGCTGGTGGGCAAGATGGTCTATGCCCTCTTTGAGTCCATCATTGGAAACAAGGTGCTGGAAGAGCGATTACAAAAGGCTGAGGGCAAGCGACATCGAAAGATGCGTCAGACTCTCACAACACAACTGGAACAGCATAGTCGACAGGCAGAAGCGCCCAAGCGCAAATACGACGAGATGGCCATCGATTTTGGCACCAATACTCCTCAACCTCAGGAGTCATATGAGAGGTCACGCCCACAGACGCCGAGTGCCGTCAAGGCAGAAACAAATTCGATGCAGCCACCGCCTGTAACCTCACCAGGTGCACGACAGAGTGCGGCAGACACATTTATGGGAGGGACGAACTCGAGACCACAAACCCGACCAGCGACACCTTTTAACCCCTCATTCTCGGTGC
This sequence comes from Fusarium solani, assembly GCF_023522795.1. Lineage (NCBI taxonomy): Eukaryota > Fungi > Ascomycota > Sordariomycetes > Hypocreales > Nectriaceae > Fusarium > Fusarium solani. Next base: position 1,566,579 of record NW_027072147.1, on the reverse strand, counting down.
CGCCAACGCCTCCAGATCTGTACCTTGTGACCAGAAACTCGCCGAACCTATCTCAGTCCCTGTGGGAGAACTTCCAGCCAGATCAGCTGTTTCCAGACAGCGCTGCTATGCCAGCATTCCCAAACCTATCGCCAATCCAGACGCACGCCTCCCTCGATCACAACGCGATGGGGCCAGTACCAGGCAACGGGCAAGGCGGGATGGCCAACCAGCAGGCCGGGCAATTTCAGCAGCGAGGAAATGGAATTCTGCCACAAGGCTTCCAAGGGCATAACAACATGTGGCAACCAAATCTTGATCCGAATTTGCCGGAAGGGCAGAGTCCTGATAGCTGGAGCAGCACTTCGGGCCAAGGCCAAGCGGTCCCGACGACACTTAATGTAGAAGACTGGTAAGCATTCATTTGCGGCGTTTGATTAAACTGTTCTCAGGCTAACCCTTTTCAATAGGTTCCAATTCTTCGGCATCAATGGCACTGATCCAAATCACCTCAATCTTGATATACCACTGGGCTGAGGAGATACACAGGGGCAGGTCTATAGCGTTGTCTAGGTCAGCTAGTATCGCGAGGGCATTTCCACCAAGATGGAGCGTGCCGGTGCTCAGCAGTGGACATGTCTTAGGGGAGCCCCTTGATATGTTGGATCGGTTCAAGCCCAGATGGTATCTAATGATGGGATGCGGGAGACCCAACACCTGGCCGGGGACAACGCTGGCTCGTCTATCACATCAAAGATGCCCCTCATAGAGCTTTGATGGATGTTCAGATTTTCGAGTACCAAGAGTACGGCACCTTGGGGGCTGTTTCTGGAAACAGGTGCTACTAATATCGAAAATGGCTGGGAATGTGTCTGAGCTAGCCTGGGCGGGCAAAGGGGCTGCATGAGACCAAACAGAGTCTCATGGAAGGTCGGTGAAACATTAACCAATCTACCTAGTTGGATACTATGGCCTCCATACTATATATATCAAACATGCATGCAGCAGTTGACTTCCATGCTGGGCCATGATGGATGACGGCAGCTTTGCGGTGACTGGCTTGGCCGGCCACCTGGTCATATCGGAGGAGGTCAAGGCGCCTTCTGGAAGATTTTCAGATTTTCAGGGGACTTGGGGACAGTTCTCAGGGGCTACAAGCGGCCGGGTTAGTGGGGGTGCACGTTATCTTGAAGCCAGAGACAATGATGCAGCCAATCCGCTACAGTCAAAGTTTGGGTCTACAGTGGACCAAGTTCCGCCGCCTCCACGCGGCCCTGTTCACCCACCTAACTCGTCACCCTCGTCACTTTGGAAGTCCCTCGATCGTTATGCATAACTTTGTATCCATTGTCTCCATAAGTAGCAACCGTTATTGACCTGCGTATGCTGCTCCGAATGACAGCAATTTAGCCTTTCCAGGGCAAAGGTCAAGACACTGCGCGGGCCGGACTGGAATGGATTGGCTCATTTACAGTTGAAAAGGTGTTGGTCGAGTCTAAAGACAGCGCGGCCGCTTGCATCATTTTCGGTCGCTCCCATCGCTTGGTGCTACTGCCCACTGCGACTGCTGGGCTGGCCTTAGCTATTCCCGGAGTTTGGCTGGCGGAGGCCCCGTTCCAAGCACAAGGAAGCAACCTTGTCCCGACCGACCACAACCACTCGAATACAACCTCGACCGAAGTGTCCACGACAAACCTTTGAGGCCACAGCGAACAACGGCCACGACGCAGCAGTTTCAATCCTACATTCATCCATTCTTGAGGGCCACAGGAACAGATGTTGCGCTGAACCACCACCAGCATTGGCTCTGGCACCTTACTCATCCTCCGTTCTCAAGTCTCCGCCAGCAAACGGCACCCCCCTGGCCACCGTCTGTCCCGCCGTCCATCCATTTCCGTCTCCGTCTGCCTCGTCATCTCGCCTCCTACGTCCTTTGCCGTTTCTTGATACATTGCCCCGAACTGAATGACTACAACTACGACGACAGGAGAGACGCCTTGAGTGCCACGCACTGATGCAAAGCCGCGAGTACACGACCCGCGAGCTTCCGTCGTCGCCGAGTTGGTGGCTATCATGACCGAACCGAGACGCTCTGCGAGGCCCTCGCCGCACAGGTCTTCGTCGGCCCTGGCGCCCGCTTCACGGTCTTCAGATTCCGCCTCCGTCCGGCCACGAAACCGCCGTCTTATCAGCACGGCAGACGGCGACGACGACACCGCCACGTCCACCAACCTCCACGATCGAGGAGCGAGCCGCTCCCGCCGCGGCCGCAATCCCAACAACGTCCACGACACGGCAGCCTCGCCCTCCCCTGCGCGGAGTTACGGCCTCTTGTCCGCCTTCAGCCCCGCCAACAGCAGATCCGCGAGCCCTCTACCTTCAGAACGAGGCGGCGCCAGCCCCCATCGCACCAGCAGTGCTGCCAACCTGACAAATTTCTTCAATGACTCTCTGACGCAGAGCTGGGCATCTGTTCAGGGGTTCGCCTCGTCCCTCATATCGGGCGACGACGGCCCGGCAAGGAGGTCCCAGTCCCATAATCGAGCGGGCACTCGACCTGGGAACTGGGGCATGGACTTTTCTAGCACCAGCAACTCGACAAATGCCGCTGCATGGGGTCCCGCGCCTCCCAAGGAGCCAGGCCTGGGCGACGTGGGTGCTGGTTCGCGGGAGGAGCGTGAGGCTGCGCTCAAGGCTGCGAAAAGAGCCATGGTGCTGGAGAGTCACGACGGCGTCAACGGGGGACTCGACACCAGTGGGAAGCATAAGCGCCGCAACTCGGACGAGTCCGCCGCCGAACAAGCTCAACCTCAGGAATACTTGGTCTACATCCACAAGGTTGAGCCCAGTGACACTTATGCCGGGCTCATCTTGAGATATCAGTGCCGGGAGGACGCCTTCAGGAAGGCCAATGGTCTCTGGACTCGAGACAGCGTACAGATGCGCCGATGGTTAATGATCCCGGTTGATGCTTGTGACGTCAGGGGACGGCCTTGCGATCCGCCTTCATGGCAAAACTCGCAGGGCGTTGACTTGCTTGCTCCAACTCCTGCGGCTGAAGAAAGTACAGCAACAGGGGCAACACATGACGATTTCTTTAGTCGGCCTACGAACGGGACGTCTTCGGAGTCTAGAGTGACCGACGAAGAGGAAAAGCGATGGACACATGTTCGCTGGGTCAAAATTGACTCGTTCCAGCATCCGGTTGAGATTGCGCGGGTTGCGCGGAACGCAATGGGATACTTTCCTCCTCGACGGAAGAAGAGCATTCGAACTATTTCAACATTCTCGACGCCACGGCAAAGTCTCGATTTATATAGCAACCCCCCTGGTTCCGCGGGCACCGCGTCTCGTCGTCAGAGCTCCCTCGGTCACAGACCCCAGTTCTCGGGAACAATAACTTCAAGTCCTGGGCGGGCAATCAGCGAGGGAGGCGAGTCTTTGCCGTCGTGGATGCGGCGACCTGGAGGAGTAGGCTCCATGGGCCTCAATTCGCGAGCACCAGGACCAGATAAGGACTATCTTACTACGTGGACCAAGAAACATCTTCCGGGGCTTAATCTGGATAGTCTCCCTTCCATGTCCGTCATGGGCTCGGAGACAGCGCATTTTGGATTCAAATCAGGAGAATCAGCGACTATTGTCGAAAACCACACCAAGGAAGGACATGACACCAACTCAACGACACAGCAGGGAATTGGGTTAGATAAGGCTGCGGCAGCTGTTGAGACTTGGCTCAGGGGTGCCCTCTCTCGAAAGCCGAGCACGCAGTTGGAAAGGATCCGTGGCAGGCCTGAACGAGACGGCGATCTCATCGAGCTGACGGATACGGGCAGCGATGATGGCAGGCAGATGATGGGAGGACCGACCAGCCTGATGGAAGCACTATCAATCGGGACCACCAGCCGAAGTGAGGGTGATGGAGCTCTCCGGGGACGGATCGTGGCATCAGGGGCCAAGGGTGGCAAAGATGATTAAACAAGGCCAACTATACCCCAGCTGGTTCGATGCTGGTGTCTCACACACGGAGTCATGTTGTTCAAAGTAGAAGTGCTTGGGTCGGATCAAGATTGACGGCGTTTAGTTGCTGGCGAGTTAATCACTGGGCTGTCTGTACAGGAGGGCGTCTGCATCCATGTTAAACTACCTTTAAGCTGCGAGGCGTTGGGAGGGCATTCGTGATTCTTCAGGATATTTGATACTGCATAACTTGTAGCAACTTGACAACCTAGCAAGAAACAGGTAGCAGATTTTACAGCATTGACAAACTACATGCCTATTATCTCGGTGTCCAATAAGATGAGCATGTCAATTCGTGATTCGAATGCAAGTAGGTGCATCTGGAGGTGCTTGCTGGGTTGCATGTGGTATGTGGTCCTTTGCCTTAGTGCATGCGCATGGAGATTGATCCATCCCCCCCACGTCATCCTCTCGCCCAATTATTCTGCGTGGCCGCTTCAACACCAACAAAAACCCCATACGTAGCTTGATATTTGGTTTCATTCATCAGCCATATCATGCCCACCACAGACGGCGCCTAATAAACACAGCATCTATCATTCATCGTTGGAGTAGCTCAGCTGCAGCTGCCGGCGAGCCGCAGCCGAGATGCCCATCTGCATCGAATGCCGACACCCCGTCAAGACGCTCTGGACGCAATACTCTGGAGCAGGGGACAAGGCTAGCGGGCACAACATCCGCCTCACTGTGTGTCGCAACTGCGGCCAGTTCTGCGACAAGTATGTCGAGCATGACTTTGTCGTGCTCTTTATCGATCTGGTGCTCATAAAGCCCCAGGTGAGTTTCCCTTTGTCCCCCTTACTTGGTATCAAACATTGACACACTCATGTCAGGTTTATCGTCACCTACTGTATAATACTTTGACGAGCGATGATGATCGTTTGGATGTATGTCTTTGGCCCTGAATTTATGAACTTTACTAATTGTCAACTCATAGCCTTCCATAGTTCGTCTGGGAATCCTTTTGCTTCTATTCGACGTCTACTTGACCTGGGCTCGCATCGAGAAGCAGACGGTGCCTGATGCCGCGCCAGGCGAGAGCAACCTCGGAAAGCTCGCGCAACAGTCGATTGTCTTTCAGTATCTCTTCTTCCGTGAGTTGTCCCATCTCCATTATTCATCTTCTTTGTGCTGAGATGCCATCCTTATAGTTGTCTTCTGCGCCCTGTCCACGGCGGCGTTTCATGTGAGCATCCGCTTCCTCACCTCATCCACATTTTCACCTCTCAACGCACTCGGTATCCTCCCTCGGTACTCACGGCCAAACTCGGTCTCGACAGCCCTGCTTGTCTCCTCCTACTCCAAGCTGTTCCCCATTCTCATGGTCATCTGGGAATACGACGTCCCTGCCGCCGCCAGGTCACTCGGCTGGGCCGTCGTGGCCAACAATGTCGAGGCACTGCGCATCCTCCTCGACTGTGGCTACACTACGGCATGTCTTCTAGCCATCGCAGGCGCGGCTTCGCGCTGGGTTGTTGGCCGTGTCGTCCTATACGCTGCTGGACTCGCCGATGTGGACTCGATAGGCGGGAGCAACATCGCCGAGGACGGGAGAGCATTATGGGCGCTGATGATATACGCGAAGGAGTGGGCCAGTCGGCTTGCTGTCGGATAGGGCCGTCCGCAGGTGGAGGATCATCCGTTGGTTGAGATTCATCCACAGGTAGTAGAGGATCACAGCATGGGCTTCCAAGAGAAGGATTGGGTCTGTCCAGCGCATTTCGGCTTGATAATAGAAGCGACCAACTCCGTTTGTAAAAAGACATGATACCTGTACGGGGGTAAAACAACAATATAAGATTACAGGCGTATCCCATCAGCCCTTCAGCGCGCAAGCAAGTCCATCAATCCCGTCCGCCCAGCTCTTCCTGACATGGTGTATGTATGTATCTATTCATCGAGGTACTCTTCGCGAATGCCGGTTCGTCTCGGCGCAATCAGGGGGTGCAGCTGGGCCATGAAGGTGATGGCCCACATCAGGTAGCAGCTCACGATGGCGAGAATCAGCGACGACCGCCAGAGCCTGTAGTAGTCCAGCGTTAGCAAATCCGGATGTCATGTCGAAGGGCGACGGCGATCGCAAGGCGGCCGAAACGAGAACTGACACTTGGTTTTCTCCCTTGGGGGCAAGGAACCACGACGCAACACACAGGGCCGCGATGACAACGAGGCCGATAAAGACGGCGTATCTGTGAGCATTGCGACTCTTGTTAGCCAACCCATCCACGCGTCCTAGGAGCAAGCTTGGACAAGCAGGGGGAGGAACGGGATTGCCATTTACCCTTGAGCCATGTTTGCGGTTTGCGCTTCTTCGAAAGATGGTCGAGTCGAGCTTGATCCCGCCGGCAGGAGAGCTTCGTTTGGGGCGATGGGGCGGACGTTGAAATCGGGGGCTTGGGGTGAGCTTCTCGGGAGGTTCGATGTCGGCGATGGTAGCTTGTTGCTGGATTGGTTGCATCACTGCGAAGCGACACGCAGGTCCAAGCTGAGTCAGCCAATTAGGCAGTGAGACTTACCCTGGAGCAAGATAGAGAGTCTTGACGGCAAGGATGAGTGGCAGACGTGTAAGCTATATCACCTGGAAACTAAATAATATTTAATGTCTATCGGTTGAATAATTAAAGCGTAGGCATGTTTCTATTTTATCTGACTCCTAGGTATTTATGCCTGATCGTTTGTGGTCTTGATACTCTTAACTCCTTCACTTACAAGACACTTCCCGCACAACGAACCAACAAGCCATCTCCCTCGTGCCAAGCTTGACGAATTTCAGTTCCCTCCTCTATAAAGGGGATGTCTTTTTACTAGGCAGGGCACCGTACACGCTCCATGGGCCTGCTTACATGAATTACCCACAATGTAGATGTTGCACATTCTGGCAGGTTGTCAGGATGTATGCATCGTCTAGGTGCGTATAGTAATGGTCTATTGAATCAACACCTTTGCTAGTTATTCTCATATTTAAGCCCAGCTTCCTTCCGCACCGCTCCATATATTCCAGTCATATCTACTGAAGGTCCGGCATGCCCCTTCAACTTGGCCAGATGCGCATCAACTATCTCTATGTTGTGCAGAGTAGCACCAACATCCTTGGCCAAGCTCAGGGCATGCTTGGCATCCTTTCGTGCTAGATCAACACCAAACAACGGCTCCTTCTTATGGTAGTCACCGCTGAGCATCTGAGCGCTACACGCAGCGTACGCACCCCCGAATAGAGAGTCGACGAACTGGTGGAGGACGTCAGTGCCGAGACCTGTCTTCTCCGCCACAACGTGCGCCTCGGCGAGCTGCTCAACCATGCTGAGGATAAAAGTGTTGCCCAAGACCTTGAGCTTTAGAGCCTTGCTGTAAGGTTCATCCGACATGTCGATCTCGGCCACCGCGGTAACGCCCTTGAACCATACCTTGGCCTTTGTGACACTGGCAGCGGGTCCGGCGAGCACTCCGATGAGGAGGCCCGCGTCCGCCATGACGGGAGTTCCAAAGATGGGAGCGGCGACAAACTCGCCGCCCTTGGCCACAACGTCCCTTGCGAGGGCCTCGGTGGTCTCAGGATGGATGGTTGAGCTCTCGATGAAGAGCTTGCCCTTGAGATCACCTTCGAGGATCGTCTTGTACGTCTCCTGGACGGCCTCATCGTTGGCGACGCACGAGAAGATAACGTCTGCTCGAGAGATCCCCTCAGAGAGGGATGTGACAACTTCTGATTTACCCTGGGGGAGACTGTTGCTGTGGTCGATGGCCCGCTGGGCTGAGCGGTTAAAGAGGAGAAGAGGACCGTCAAGATTACCCTTCTCGACTATGTTTTTGCTAATTCCCTGATTCTAATTAGTTCCACTCCATCTATATATCATGGCTATACAAACTCACCCTCCCCATGTTGCCAAGGCCAATCCATAGAAGCGTAGGAGCCATGATGACGGTGTAGGCTATGCGACCGAGTTGAGACGAATGGTTCTAGAAGCCAGTCAACTACCTAGATGTATTCTTAGAGCTATTCTCCCACTCTTGAGGAAGCTCTGTCTTTCTTTTATACTGCATTTTAGCCGCCCAATCCGACATAGGCGAGATCCAGCGCTTGCACAAATTAGAAGGTAGCTCAACAAAATACCTCCAATCGCCAAGCTATGAGTGGAGGAGTATCAGGCCCGCGACCAATTGACTATTTGTCCGTTGGCTCCTTCGAGATGGATAGAGATGGATAGAGCGGGATATTCTCGGTCTCTTTCACACTACTGTTGGTTACGGGGGTTGAAAGGTCATGTAGTTTGTTCCTTCGCGCGAATTTTCTCGGCCGGGGGACCTTTGCATCTCCGGCAGACTGGGGATATTGAACAACCCGGGGTGAGAATATTGCAGGTTACTTTGGCTTGACTTCACACGTCATTGTCAACTTATAAATGTCATTGCTAGCATGTGATATCTGTACAATTACGTGTTGTTTGCACAAGGGCCTTTCCCCTTCAACAACATAGACATTCCTTTGGCTCTCGAATGGAATCATAGTACCTAGATTTCCCATAGTCGGTACCGAGCCAAGCCACCTATTACCCAGTTTACATAGTCTAGATGCATCGAATGACTCCATTCTCAAACTCCCAGCTCCTTAGCCCAATTGTAGAATAACAAATCACATCAGCTGTTGAAGAAGGGCACAGCGAGGACAGTGCAAATCCACTTACCTAAGCAGATTGATGCCCGCTGAAGGGCTCGAGGTGCTGCGGAGAGACACCCCAGAGCGATGGATTCCTACCTGTCGCCATCACCCATGCCATGGAGCTCGGCATGACGCAACTGCCGAGCTGGGGTAGCCGGAGCTCCCATCCCCGGTCGTCTGAATTGACTCAATTGCCTGCCGAGTCCTCGAATAGGTACTTGGGCACTCTAACGCAATGCCCACTGTCCAAACATACAATTCGCCTCGGTTGAAAAAGCCACGACAGTCTAGAAGGTATAAAGCCCACGTTCAACCCCTGTCAAATTGCTAATAACCCCCTTATTATGGTTTAGTCTTGCCAGAGTACCGACGCTCTGCAGCATCACCAAGGCGACATCGGCGCAGGGCCGAGAGCTTATCGGCTTATCGGCCACATCTCTCCACTAAAAAAGTTGCTTTACCCCCACCAACTCACGTCCATCTTTGTAAGTCGCGCTGCTTGCTTTTTGACTCACGAACCCCAGGGTTGCATCCTGCCATCTTCCTCGGCCCCTTGAGAAAAAGAATATTGGCCTGGCCGTCCCTCCAGCTATGCTCTGCAGCTAGCATTGATCTTACTCCCCTCAAGGCCGCTCCTAATCGCTCTGATCGCAGGTCATCCGGGGGAGCTGCTGTATATCAACCCTCGTCCACTTATTATTCCGGGCTCGCCCGGGAATCGTCATTGCTCATCGTCACCAGCATCATGAGCTGGCCTCGCGTATGGGAGAAGGCCTCTCGCTGCGGTAATTATCGCCCAGTTACCGAACGGCGCGTCGCGGGTGCTTCACACGTCGCGAGCATCCTTCGGCCCCGGTGCCGCGGCTTTGCTTCACAAGCCAACAGCCCGAAATCATGTCTCGGCTCCGGTGCCGCTCGATACATGTCGGCGGCATCCATAGCCCGTGCCAAGAAGAAGGTTCTTGACCGAGTATGTCAACCACCTGGTGACTACATGACTTGCTACTGACTCGTTCATCAGGACTTCATAGTCTCTGTTCTAGAGGTGTCACCAACAAAGCGAGATGCCAAAGGCTATCTACAAAAGTATGCCGACAAAAGCCCCAAGTCTCTTGCCGAGGCGCCCAAGTTCTTCCAGGGCGATGAGCAGCAACAGACATCGTCTACTCCGTCAAAGCCCTTGCATGTGGCCATCATGAAGCTTCGTGCCCCACAAGAGCTCGACACAGAGACTCTTCGTGGGGTCGCAAATACCTTGTCCCAACTACACAAACTTGGCCTCTTGAGTGTCGTGGTTATCGACTGTGGCACCGATGAGAACCGCCTCACTTTCCAAGACCAAGCATTCCGCCTCTGCGAAGCCATTGACGGGTTTGGGGACATCGGAGCACGTCTGGTTAAGAACGCCATTGTGCGTTCAGAGGACAATTCGCCTGCTGACGTTCGGGTAGAGGACCAGGGCTTTATGGACCGCATTCTTCGGCACCGTATGATGCCTGTCATCCCATCACTCCTCAGCCGTAGTGAGACTCAGGCCCCTCAGCCGGTCGATTCGAACAAGGTCGTTCTGGCTCTCACTAGGTACTTTGCGGGTTTGCAGTCCAGTGGCATAGTTGACTCGACGGGCACGAAACTCCACCCTAAGACTGTTGCCTTGGTCGAGAGAATCATTATCCTCGATCCGCTCGGAGCCGTTCCAATGACAGGTCGACCGGGCGCTTCGCATCGGTTCATCAACCTTGAGCAGGAATATGGATCCATCCTGAAAGAGCTAATGGGCCCAGATGGCTCACCTCTTGCGGAAGAGAGCCCACTCCGTGCCTCAATCAAAGCGCATGCTGCGAACTTGACTCTAGCCAGGGATGCCTTGGCTATACTGCCGTCCACTTCGTCGGCTCTTATCACTACGCCTGATGCCGCGGCAAACGTGGTCGCTACTACAAATAGAGCGAGCCCAACGCTCGAGGATGAACCGTCTTTCGAGTTTGGTGGCATGGTCACAACCCGACGCAAGAAGAATCCCCTCCTGCACAATCTGCTCACGGACAAGCCCGTCTTCTCATCGTCGCTCCCGATCACACGTGCCCCGGCAAATTCTGGCAAAGCACCAGTCATTGGGGTATCAACGGGTTCGACACTGCTTAAACGAGGCATGCCCCTGACGATATTCCCAAATCCCCGCGAGAACCCATGGCGCCCACCTGAACCTGGAGGCCCTAGGCTTCGCCTGACTGACAAAGACATCGATCTCCCCAGGCTGGTTCACTTGATCGAAGATTCTTTTGGAAGGAAACTGGATGTCGACGACTATTTGAAACGGGTTAACGAGAACATTGCTGGTATCATCATCGCTGGAGAGTACGAGGGTGGTGCCATCTTGACATGGGAACGCCCGGAGGGTTTGGACGATCAAACTGCACACGAACAAGGCCGCTATGTTCCGTATCTGGACAAGTTTGCTGTTTTACGAAAGAGCCAAGGCAGTGGTGGTGTGGCCGACGTTGTGTTCAACGCAATGGTTCGGGGTTGCTTCCCAGATGGCGTCTGCTGGAGGAGCCGAAAGGACAACCCGGTGAATAAGTGGTACTTTGAGAGATCAACGGGTACAAGCAAGCTGTCTGGTTGCAACTGGACAATGTTCTGGACGACGCCAGAATTGGATCACCGGCACCCAACGCTTCGAGATTATGAGAGTGTGTGTCGTGGTGTGGAGCCTTCATGGGCGGACAACAAACACATATTGGACTGATTGGAGGGGGATACCGGTTTGGGACTAAAAAGACAGAGCAACGAAGGGAGGGAGAGATGGATTTCTGGCTCAGAATGTTGCCTACCTATGCTGAGCAATAGGAAATGGGTCTTGAACAGATATAACGAATCAAGCATAACGAATTAAGAGAAAACACCCATTGCCAATACTTCTTGGGTAACAGCGTGAGTATACCGGCTTATGTATTGTTTCACGCCCATTTGTGGTTATCAGTGGCTTGTTGTGTACAACTCGTTCGAGGCCGACATAGTTGAGCATTTTTGGCCTCCTTGGTTCTTGGCAATTGTAGATAGTGAGAGAGGGAGATCTCCTTTTGCTATTCCCCCGTGAAGGGAAAGGCAGGCCGGTCTCGACAAAGGCTTGTCGAGAGTATTAATGGTGCATTTTTCTTGACAACCCTCGATGATCTGCTTTCTCTATCTGAAGCTTTGGTTGTGTTATTGCTGTATTATTATTGCTGGGTTGCCTTGATCCCAGGTTGGCTCATAATTGAGGTTCTCATCTACAGCCCGTACTGTAGATGCCTTAGGTACCTAGCGTTAAGTAGATGCCTGGATCCTAGGCTCAAGATGACCTAGTGGTGATGCCGTTACGTGCTCATCAAGAGTGACTCGTCATCAAGGTGGCTTATTGTCCATGAGCAAGGGCAATCAAGTGGCTGATTATGCCTTCCCCTTTGGTGACTCTAGGCTCCCCAGGGATGAATTCCACGTGACTCTTCAGGCGTTACTCGTATGGCAGGTACGAGCGAGTCCCGTACAGCGTACCTTGCTGTAGCAAAAGAGCTAGGGCCACCTTGCGGATCTGCAGGTAGGTCGTCGGCCCGTCCTGGCTGGAGCCTTGGGGCCCGGGGGGGTAGCAAGCCCCTGGAAAAGGGAAAAAACTGGCTCCTGCTGCAGCTGCGACAGGGCATTTCGCTTCTGACAGCGCTCCAGGCCCATATCTAGTACCTGCCTGCCTCGACCTGCTCCGTACCTACGCTGACGCAAAAGCCAATTCTCCAGCTTCCACCATCCTCCCTTTCCCCCTTCAAACCTCCAGATATTCACCTCCTCGACCTCGGAAGCGCGAGCGTAAATCCCATTTCGACAGACCATTCATTTTCTCGAAGCGATCCGGAAATACCGCCAAGATGGATTTCAGCAAGAACTTTGGCAACATTGGCAAGAACCTCTCGTAGGTGCTCCCCTGGCGCCCTCGATGACAGCAGAGCTGCGCAATCTCCCCCCGAAGCTTTACCAGTGTCCCAATTCCACCCGACCATGGCTCACCACGTCAATATAGCAGCTTTGGGGCTCAGATCACCCCCTTCGCGTCGCGCACCTTTCAGTATACAAAGGAGCAGCTTGGTCAGGCTGAGGACAAGGTGGGTTGCGCCGTCTGCGCCTTATCGCGCTCCCGCTGTGGCTAACCTGACATGTGGCATACAGACCCAGCTCCCTCCCGACTACATTGACCTCGAGAAGCGTGTCGACGCCCTCAAGCAGGCTCATCAGAAGATGCTTGCTGTGACGTGAGTTTATTGCTTCTATGTCCTTGCCCCGGCATGGCTTCCCTTGGGAGCGTTTATCTGACACGACGCTTATAGCTCGCAATATTCTAACGAGGCCTACGATTACCCCCCTAACATCAAGGAGACCTTCCAGGACCTTGGCCGCACCGTCAGCGAAAAGGTCCACCTTCTTTCCTCTGCCACCTCCCCCGCCGAGGCCCAGGCCGCTCTCGTCGCTCCCCCTACTGCCAAGCCGCAGCCCAAGACCTTCAGCCATGCCGTCGCTCGCGCCAGTTTGTCTAGCAGCCAGCTGCTTCACCAGCACCACACTGGTGCGGGTGAGGACCCTCTGGCGACCGCTCTGGAGAAGTATGCGCTTGCATCTGAGCGTGTTGGTGAGGCCCGTCTTGCCCAGGACGCCCAGATTCAGAGCCGATTCCTGGCTGGCTGGAACACCACCCTCAACACCAACCTGACCTTTGCTACTCGCGCTCGCAAGAATGTCGAGAACTCCCGCCTTTCCCTGGATGCCGTCAAGGCTCATGCCAAGGGCACCACCTTCAAGCTTGGTGGCAACGCGCAAGGTGGTGAGCAGCACGACGAGCAGGAGCTGAGCCCCGAGGCCCAGGAGGAGATTGAGAAGGCTGAGGATGAGTTCGTAACCCAGACCGAGGAGGCTGTAGGTGTCATGAAGAATGTGAGTTCTGTTGCCTGAATGATATCTTTGAAGTGTGGTCTTGCTAACCAGACTAGGTTCTTGACACCCCTGAGCCCCTGCGCAACCTTGCCGAGCTCGTTGCCGCTCAGATTGAATACCACAAGAAGGCGTACGAGGTGCTGACTGAGCTCGCCCCCGTCATCGAGGGCCTGCAGACTGAGCAAGAAGTGCGTCGTGCCTCTGCCTTTTAAGTAAATGTCGATGCGTTGAAAGGGGCTGACATTCTGTCCAGGCCGCTTACCGGAAGAGCCGCGAGGAGTCTTCCTAAGTCAGCTTTGACCGGCTTGTGAGTAGTGACTTGGGATAGTGATGCTCAGCAGCTGCGTGACGGGATTGCTGGATCGATTTTGCGATGGACTGTGTGTGATCCCCGCAAGTGCTGCTTGTATTGTGCCTTTTCCTTATTTATTTTTTGTTTCCCTGTGTCGAGATTACTTGCTATTTCTGGCAGGTATCAGGTATTGTCTTGGCCAAGGTATTGAGATATCAACCAACTCAAGATGAGGGTTTCTTTTTTCATCCTTATTCGTGTACCAGTCCCGGGATTTGATAGTTGTCCAGGACCAAGACGCGCAGTGATGTGTGATTGCTTGAAGGCTGGATGTGAGGCCTACTTTGACCAGTTCACGAGTATTTGGATCCCTTAGAATAGACCAAGTCTAACGACCTTTACTGACTATTATTATGCCATCCGATGCCAATTGTTGAAGGTATCAATACCTCGAAATGCTGGAACCGCATGGTAGCCGGACGAGACTCGGAGCTCCGGGGCTCACGTGACCATACACGTGCCGGCCAGATCGGCAATGCTGGGGCTAGAGTCCAATGAGGTCAATTCAATTTCCTCTGACCATTCCATCAACCTCGAATCCACGACGAAGCCATTGCCAATTGACCTCGCCAGCATGCGGCCGACAGCTCGTGTGTTTGCGCGCTACCTGGAGGCTGGTACTCCCACCGGCCTCACGGGTCTCTGGACTCATGCCACGCCCCGATCGACGCTTCTGTACCTGTACGGAACGACCCTCAGCAAGCTCCAGAACATCCCCGAGACGTCCATGTACCGCCAATCCGTCGAGGCCGTGACCAAGCACCGCATGTCCCTCGTCGAGCAGCTGGTCCCCCCGGGCTACGAGGAGTGGGCGGTCCGCGCCAAGGAGCTCGTCAACAAGAACTCGTCACAGTTCCGCGTCGCCAGCGGCCGAGTCGACGGCAGCGAGGCCCGGACGGTCAAGATCGGAAACAAGGTCTTTGTGGTGGGCCGCAAGCACGAGGAGGGCGACATCCGGCTCGAGGAGTGGAACGGGGAGGTCAACGAGGGCCCCGAGTACGAGGGCATCCGGACGGCGGCCGAGCGAGAGGACCAGGTCGTCTGGGCGGAGCGCAAGCCCCTCGAGAACCACGAGCAGGTTGAGTGGGAGGATGAGCCCCAGCTCACTGCTGACCAGTGCGTTTTACCCGTCGTAGATACACGGCAATTGGAGGGGTATAGAATTGGGCTAATTAATTCCCGCGGTATAGGATCTCGGAGCTCGAGCACAAAATTGGCGCTGGCCTCATCGAGGAGGTCATCCAGGTTGCCGAGGGCGAGCTCAAGCTGATTGAGACCATGGAGAAGACCAAGGTGTAAGTTCTCATGCTTCCATATCGCCGTTTCGAAGCGGTACTGATTGCCAATTGCAGCTGGGAGGACCTCGAGGAGAAGCCCGTCGAGGGCCAGTGGACGTACTTTGACCGAACCAACTAAACCGGCCGAGAGGATGATTTTTTTTGTAAAAGTAGAGGGGGAGCTGTGTACATATGGTGATGGAGCTGGGTTATTGGTCTGGTCAATAGAAATGAGTTGAGAGCTCTGATTGATCTTGAATGTTGACGCAGCTCGTAACGAATCCCGTCATTCATTGTATTGCCTCCAATGCCATGACATTTACTGGATTGGATGTGACGGCCAAAGTAAAAGCACCTTTGCGTTCATACGTCCACTCTGGCCCCTCTGCAATTGGTTATATATTCTTATCATCCTCAATGTATCCATGAGATCATACCGTCCACAAGTAACTCAAGAGCTGAGATGGTGGGGCAACATTGAAGAACTTCAAGGCTTCTTCAACTTCACCTCTCACAACACAATTACCCTACAACTACATAAGAAAAAAAAATGTCTCTTCTAGAGCCACCATCTTTCTCACAGCAGAGCAGGTCAAACAAACGCAAGAGACCTGCATCTTCCCCTGACGATGACTTCCCTAGCTCACTTCCGTCTCATCTCCCCCACGACTCCATCAACCCTCACAGCCACACCCCCGGCATAGTCGCCCAGTTTGCCATCGCAGGCCTCTCAGAGACAGACTTGGACCCGGCTCAGCAGATCCCCGACTTTCCTCACCGGGGTCTCAACCGCAAGTCCGTAGGCCGTATCGAGATTGAACCTGAGCCTGAGGAGGATCCGGACACGGACGCCGACGAGGATGCTGCACCTGCAAAGAAGAAGACGACCCAGCGGAGGCGTGGCGGTCACTTTGATGTTCTACTCCAGTCCATCCACCATTTTCTCGATCAGGGAGAGATAGAAAAGGCCTCGCGCGCTTATGGCGTGCTTCTTCAGCTCCGACCCTCAGGAGGACCAGTTGATCTCCGCCACCATAGCCTCTGGGCCATCGGCGCCGAGATCCTCATGCGACAAGGCGAGCATACTTCCCCCGAAGACGACAAGCCCGAAGATGAAAAAAAGGCATTGCCAAAGAGATGGGGTCGCGCAGCAAACATGAACAAGGTCAAGGCCTACTTCGACACCCTCATCCAGCAGCACCCATACGACTACAAGCACCCGCAGAGCATCTCGGCGCTGGATTTTTGGCTCGCCCTTTTGAGCTGCGAGATCTACAATACGCACACGGAGCATATGTTAGCCCTAGAACGCCTGGCACGGGACGCAGACCAAGATTCTCGCCGCGGATCCTTTGGTCATGACGGCAGTTTCGGTAGTGACGAC
Source organism: Fusarium solani (assembly GCF_023522795.1). Taxonomy (NCBI): domain Eukaryota; kingdom Fungi; phylum Ascomycota; class Sordariomycetes; order Hypocreales; family Nectriaceae; genus Fusarium; species Fusarium solani. The sequence continues at coordinate 1,549,951 of NW_027072147.1, read as the reverse complement.
ACAGAGACTCAAGAGGCCCGGTTGGCGCAGAGAAAGGAGGAGCTCAGGCTTCAGGCACTTGGTGCCATGAAGGACGTCACCAAGAGAATGGATGAGTTGATGCAGGACATGCCTTACTCGAGGAACCAACACTATCTTCGGCTTCGCGCCATGGCCTCACTTTATATCGCTGACCTGGTCCTCCCTACAGGACCTACCTCGGCTGCGAGGTTTCAACAGGCACAAAGGGCAAGGCAAATGGAACAGAAAGCGGCTAGAGATGAGCTGCAAAAGATCATAACATATGGAGGCGAACTAGACGAGGCTGCAATGGCCGTCCTCAACCCCTCTGAAGACTCTGAAGAGGATACATCTATACCGCTATACTCGAGCCTCCCTATCCGGGAGCTCTAATTATCGCCTCAATGGTCTAGATTCGGGGTGTTATGAGCCGTCCCCGAGGTCTTGGCCGCGGGCTTGGTCGCCCAACGTTGGAGGATCAACGCCTGGTTCGAGCTGCCCACAACTACACACCACTCACCTCCCGGACTCCACGCCGCCTGTCTGCCCACAAAGTTGGCTGATGAAGACTCGGTCTTATGTGCCTTGAGAGGCTCATGAGGATCTTCCTGGCTATACCTAGATGCCCAGGTTTCCAGAGTCTCAGCATTATACTCTCCAATCTCCTCAGTCGCAGTCGACCTAGCCCCATCACTTTGGCCGGCAACCGATGCCTCCTTGTCAACGGCTCCATGTCGAGATTTATTCCCTTCCGCCTTACGACGCGTCACAGGTCTCATCCAACTGGGATGGGGCAGGGGCTTGCTCTTGTCTCGAGCAGGATCTTTCAGTGCTTCCATGAACTCCCGGTATGCCATCAGCCGCTCCAGATCCCAGAAGAAGACATTGCCGCCAGCGTTGCAGAAGGCCAAGACTGGGTGCTGCCCGGGCACGAAATGTAGCTTGAAGCGCATGAAGAACTGCGGGCCACAATTGGGGGTATGGAATTGTAGCAGCATGGTATACTGGGATGGGCATTGTGGTGATATAGTAGGCACGAAGGCAGATCGTGTGAGTCGGCTGGCTTCGTCGTAATTAGTCGGAACGGTAGTCTGAGCTATAGGGGCTATGCTCTGAGGCGGAGGAGGGTTCTTGGACGAAAAGCCCTCAATCCTCCAGAGCGCAATGACGTTGTCGTGGCAGGCTCTGGACAAAATACAATCGCCATAAAATGCCACACTGTTCCTTGTTAGCTGTGAGACTGATAAATCAGTGTCAACCCTACCAATCGATGATGCCACTATGCACCGCTGATGTCGAGAAGTGAGGAAAATGGACGCGAATGGGGGTAGTAATAGGCTCAGTAGGAAGGTCGGGAAGCGTCCACTTCGCTGTGTTAGCTTGTTGACTCATGAGTTGGGCATATCAGTTACCATATTAATGATTTGGTCATGACCAGCGGACAGAATATAGCGACCGGTGTCATGAAATGCCTATTCGAAGAGAAAATAGGTGGTCAGCATTGCATAAAGGCGTCAGGGATTAACAAAAACCAACCAGACTCAAGAGATCCCAAGAGTGACCTTCGCCAGCGAGAATGACAAGACATGGGCGTTTGGTGTGGACTGGGTCGAGACTCCAGACACGTACACTTGTATCACCTGATGCTGAAGCGATGATAGATGGGTCGACGGGCGAGGTCACCAAGTCGTTGACGTCCTGTATGTTATAAGTCTATGCACGAGTTTATGCTTGAGCTGAGAGGGGGGCATATGGACATACACCTCCATGGCCAGTGAAGCACTAATGCCGGCAAAGTCAGTACGCGTCGTGTCACACATTGAATAGCCTGAAATACCCTGTAAAGCTTTCCGCTAAGAATGTCGTAGATCTTTACTTTCGCATCAACTCCGCCGATACAAAGATAGGGAGCCCCTGTGATGGGATCTTTGGTCCATGTGCAGCAGCACGCGGATGCCTCAACCTGAGTGGCTATTAGCTACGAGGGCCCTTCAAGAGTGAGCATAGACAGTCAAGTGAGAACTCACATCGTCGTCTCTTATCACCGACAACACCTCGCAAGGGGTGGTGTCGTTGGAGGTTTGGTTGAGTCTGCAGATGACGACCTAAAGGAAAATCAGGAGCTGATCTTGCAAGTAATAGCCCTTGCATAACTGACATGCTTTTTGCTGACCGCCGCAAACACAGGGCTCGCATCCAGGGGTTGGTAGGGACAAAACTTGACATCAAAGAACTCTGATTGCAGGAAAATAGTCACTGAGTTAGCAGCATGCGAGACTGGGCTGGCTTGCACCAGTGTTGGGGAAAAGGGGGAAACACACCTGCGACATTGTCATTTTCAAGATACTCGGTATCGTTCTGAAAGCATCTTGATTAGCCTATGGAATCGTAAATGACAGAGTATGCAAGACTCACCTCGAAGCCGAATGATGAGCGTAGCTTGGGGAGCTCAAAGGCGTTGTCGTCGGCGATGGCCATGTTGCCAAGCTAGATGAACGGCTACAGCCGTTACCGACTGGGTTCCTGGACAGAGATGGGGTTCCGCAAATATGCCATGTACTGGGGTAGACGGCCCTGCGTTGCGTGCTGCGCGGTTGATTGCTGGTGTGGTGGAGGCTGCTGCTGTCTGAGATGGAGGATTGAGATGAGAGGCTCAAGAGGTAAAGTTGATGGCTGGACGCCCCAGGGAGAAACTGGAGCGGCGTTGTCCGAAACAAACACGCAGGAAGATGTTCTCCGTCGAGATCCGATTCGTAAACGTCTGGGCCTGGCCAAGAAAAGAGTAAAGAATGGATGACGGTCCCCCTAGATCAAATCAAATCGAATCCCTGTGACAAAAACCGAGACGCGATGCGATGCGCGTGTGGTCGAGAATGAAGCCTGCCTGGGCCAGAGAAACAACGGCAAGTGGGGTCAAGGCAGAACCGCCTTTGCCTGTACTCGGGTTAGCGGGCAACGTTAGGTACCCCGTACCTGCCTGAGGGAATTGCCCGGCACTGCGAACTAAGGCAGCTTGCACGGGCTTGAGTCCTTGACCAGCCAGGAAAGGCAGCTTTAGCGGGCAGGTGCCACCGAAAAAGCAACGGCCAATCGCCCCTGCCGTTGAAATGCTGCAGCAAAGGACCGTGATTGGCCTCAATGAAGACAAAGAGAGACAAACCTGCCTGCCATTGTCCGTAAATATAACCTCGCAGCCTTGGGTTGTGATGGATGTCAAATTAGATCTGGGCTAATTATCACCTCCTCTGGATTCCAGCCTCTCCCCCTCCCTCGTCTCGATCTCATCGCTATCATACCGTAGGCCCAACGAGCTTATCACACCTAAGCGAGTGCGGTAAACAATCATTCCGCGCCATGAAGGCCCCGCCTACTCGACAGCCCGTATTGATACAGACTAGGTCCAGACGCAACGGCTCGAGCCAGCACTGAGCAGAGCCTGTCCAAGGCTTTTCGTAGACCTACCAACCAGGCTGTGGGCTACAATACTCGGGATTCTGAAGGGTTCCACAGGTTTTTGCACGGAAGCCCAGGACATCTGCAGAAGCAGTACCCATGAGCCTCGAGAACGCGGAGCAAGGAGACTAGGGTTGCCGGCATGCATCAATGTCACCTACATCATCACAGCATCGTACGGGCGCGTGCTCGATCTGATCTGGTCCGATCCGGATCTGGTATGATATCTGAGCCGTTAAGCACACCAATTCTGAACTTGTCAGCCCCGGATCTCAGTCAACAATGGAGCCCTGCGCCATCTTGTCTCGTCTCATTCTTTGACCTCATGAGTAACAGAGACGGGAGACTGAGAATACTGGATGTCTGAACCAATCCGGTGCCACAGCGCCGACGCGAGTCCTCGTTCTGTCGAACCCGAGCACTTCTAGCCTTGTCTTGTACGGCGAGACCAGGGCCAGCTTGGCGCGTCCGCTTGTCAAGGTCAACCGGAATGACCGCATTGCTCAACTCGAGGAACACGGATATCCCGTTTGGACGAATCTGAGCAGTCATGTCTGAATCCCCGAGGCGTTTCGGGGTGGACATTGTCCAAGTCTTCATCGTGCTAAGGAGGTTGCCGATACCCTAGCCGTCGATCATGCCAGGGCAGGACGAACAGGTCCGGCTCTAGTCGCGGGAAGCAGCCGATGGTGTTGGAGAGTGGGAATGCGTAGGCGTGCTCGCAATGTCTTCCTGACTGGTCAAGGGTCACTCCAGGGTCACTGTTGCATCCGCTACCGTAGATCCCGTACTGGCAACTTCAGGGTCACAACACATACGTTCGTCTGTCCTCTGTATTCCATGGACAAGGAACGAGACAATTATGCCTCCATCCGCTGGCCTATGTGGCTTGGAAATGGACGAAACTAGCTACCGGCTACCCACGAGTATCCGCAGTGCTACGGGTGAGGCGCCGTCGGCCGAGGCCATCCCGCGTTCTCATCACGGTTCGGATTTCAGTCCCGCAGAGAAGAAGGCGTTGGGACTGGGTGATGAGGTTGCATTGAGGCGTTGATGAGTTACGGAGGAGGCAACGTCCGCCGCAGCAAGGGTGTAAAGCAAGCAGCTAACAGCCTCGGAGAAAGACGGTCAAATTGGGCAAGTTGACCGTGGAGCAGGCATGTGTAGGTAGGTAGGTTGACGAGCACCCTGGCTGCTGCTTCTCTTGTTGCTCCTGCTGAGACGGACAAAAAGGTTTGTGTCTTGTACCACTCTGCCATGCCTCCATCCGGCTGAACATGCTCCATCCCTGGAGGTGCTTGCTTGCCCCAACAACACAACTGGATGCAGACACCAGTCTCTCGACTGCATGGATGGACTGGTTAGATGCGGTGTAAGATGCAGATGCGACTGGGCAGGCTGGATCTGTCGTAAAAGATACGGCGGGAGAGCCTTCACCGAAAGATGGGCCCCTTCGTCTTGTTTGCCCTTGGCTTGGGTCTCGCCTTTTCTTTGTCCATCTCGATGCAGAGTGGTAAAAGACGCATGCCCCATGCTGGGATGGGAAGGTCAAAGTACAGCAGCGTACATGATCCGAGGCACTGTTGCGTATTGCACATCATCGATCACAAGGCAATTGCATGGCAGGCTCTCGATTCTGGTGTAGATTTGGGGTTGTTGCGATCTCGACAATCTCAGTCGTCGTCTACCGTAACATCGGCGGTTTTAGGCCGCCCCTCCATCAAGCCATGATCGGCCTTGCCAATTCCGTCTTGTCTCGTCATTGTGCTCAACGTCATTGCTAATCCCCATCCATCCATCAATCCACCCATCCATCCCCCGCTTGTCAAGGCCAAAGCCAAAAAAGACGTCCAATTACTAGCGAGAAGTGGAAGCGAAAATGGGATTTGCCTGCTTGTCGATCCTCGCTTGCATGGGCTCTGCCTGGATCATGAGAGCCGTCGCAGAGCTGCTGCCAATGGTGAAGCAATGAAGCCGTGCTCTGGTGCCCTTGATCCTTTTTGCTAATAACAGGCTGTTGACCTTGCTCCTTCCTACTGGCAGCTGGCGTTTTATCTTGTCTCCGACTCCCCCCATCCGAATCCATTGATTGATTGCTTCTTTGCTTTTCCCAAACGACGACGCAACGCATCCTGATGGGACCTTGAACATCCCCGCCCTCCACTTACAAGCTATCCTTGACACCCTCGTTTCTGTCAAGCCACGAAGAAAGCAAATCCCCCTGCCCTGCAGCCTCTCGCCGTTCCCTAGAGGCTCCAGCAGCCCTTTGCCGAGCCCAGGCTACGACCAAGCGTGACGAGGGTCGAGGGTGCATCCGAGAAACGTCGGGGTTTCCTCATCATCGCTGCAAGCAACATCCTGTGCCTTTGTGGGTTGTACCTTGCACGTAACGCGCGCGAGCGCTTGCGTACATAGTACATGGCTGGAGGTGGAACCTGCTGGCATCCATCTATATGCTGCTGCCACTGCTTCGTATGCTGCGCTGCTGCTTGACATGACGATAGCCCTGTCGTTGAAGGCGTTTTCAGACGTTTTCTCGACACGGTCGTCTCTGGCGGGTAGCAAACAGAGGGATACGGCAGCAAGCCAGCATTAAAGAAACAGAACAAAACAAAACAAAACAAGCGAGCAGACTCGAGACGTCGAGGTCAAAGGCGTGCGACCTTGTCAACCGACCCTTCGCCCTGTCCAGCTGCACATTTCCGCGACCGCAATTTCCATCTGACTTCTCACTTGGCCGACCAGGCCCTGGTCGAGCCACGAACAAAGATCTCATTTTTCAGATTTTACTCCCTGTTGACAGACCTCATTTGGCTGCTCTCCTACTTGCTGCTGTCGTCTCTCGTCCCCCGGATGCTCGTCGCTCCGGCTCTGGTGTCTTCCTAGTTACCTGCCGACATATTTGGATTCCCACAGACCCTGGTCGTCATCAATTTCGCTGCTGGAGGTGTCCCCGCCATCAATCATCCTTCGCCTCCATCTCTTCCTGTCTTGCTCAATTATTGTTGTTCGCTGCGCTGCGCTGCCCGCACACGCGCAGACACATAAACCCACTCTCATCTCCCCATTCCCCTGCCCTTCCCTTCGCAGACGCCGCGAGAAAACAACACTTCTCGGACAAGCCACCACCGCCCTTTTTTCCTCCCCTTCCATCCAATTCCCGTCCCGTACTGTACCAAGACTTTTTCCACCCCAAGTCTGCTAGACTCGACGACTCGACGTCCCCTGAGCTGTCTCATCGTGGTAGCTTCGTCCGCCTCCAACCTCCCGTACCCGCAGCCCGCACCGCCACGGATCAGTAATCACCCTGACCGTCCCCCGACGCCGCCCACCCTTGCTTGACCCTCTGGCTTCTGGTCCCTTTTCCCGCGTCTTCCGGGGTCTCGGCCGTCATTGCCTGCCCCTGTCACTCAAATCCTCCCCCTGCCAGGCCCGTCACGTCCCTTGTGCCCAGAAGCCTCCGGGCTGGTCCTGGTCCTACTGCCGACTGGATCCACTCTTGGCAGTTGACGCCAAAAGAAACAGCCTTGGGTTAGCGGGTTATACATATCCATGGTTGGAGCTTCAACCCACTTACACCACATTTTCAAATCCTCCCTCGACTCTGGTTTTATTCGTTGCCGGCTGAGTCCCCCGCGTTGCGTTGCGCTGCAGCTTGCTTCCGCCCTTGATACCTTTTGAGAGAACGTCTCTGGAGGTCGAGCGGTATAAGCCAGCACCTGACACTCCTCCCTTTGATCTGTGTCGGTGAGGTACTACAAGGGCAGACCACTTAAACTGTTTCCGCACAGCTCGCAGCTGCTGCGCCATCACCCCCCATGGAGCAGACTTTCATGACAATACACAGTGAGTCGCGTCGGCCACTCCCAGGCCCCCCATGATACAGCTTCTCTAACACACATCCCCCAACCCCAAGACTTGGGTCCGGATGCAAATATCCTCTATGCGTCCGAGTCCGTCATCGACATCCTTGGCTACACTCCGCATGAGGTGCTCGGCAGGTCCAGCTTCGACTTCTTCCACCCCGACGAGGTACCTTTTGCCCGATCCGTGCATACTCGTGGCGTCTTGCTGGACAAGGCTGCCGTCCTGCACTATGCACGTATCCTCTCTCGCGATGGCCGTTGGGTAAGCTGCGAATGCTGTTTCACCATCGTCCACGATGTCCTCGTCGCATGTACCAGTATCTACCGCCGGGGTGAAAAGAGCGAGAGTATGTTTCTCGATGGATCAAGCTGCCATGCTCGGTCAATACTGTCATGTGGCAGAAACTAACCCGAGATACAGGGCGTGCTATAGAAGCACCGCAGATTCGACGCATCTTTTCTTGTTCCCCCGAGACCCGCGTTACCATATGTTGGAGCACCTGTCGCCTAAATTCAAGATGTCGCCGATGGAGCGCGAGCCTCGAGCGGCCCTTATCTTGAATCGATTCACCCGGACCCTGACTGTCATGTTCGCTACCGAAGCCATTGCCTCTATCCTTGGTGTGTCTGCCGACCAAGTCCAGCACAAGAGCTTCTATGAATGCATCCGAGAAAGCTCGCTGGACGACGCTTTCAAATGTCTTGAAAGTGCCAAAGCCAACGACTCGATTGCATATCTGCGCTTCTGGTCAAGAGACCCTCGAAGACCGGAAGACTTTGAGAACGAAGCTAGCGACGACGAATTGGACGACGGAGAAGACGTTGAGGAGGAAGAGGAGCAATTCGAGGAGGACTCTATCACACCACCTCGAAACCAAAGCACATCAGGACACGGGTCTTTAACACCAAAGAAACCGAACCATCTGCCTGAAAGTCGACGGTCCAGCGATTCGGAGGGAGGTGGCGTGAAGTTAGATAGAGCCATGGACCTTGACTCTAACCAGCAGCTAAGCCCTCAGATCAAGGTCGAGGCAGACATCGAGATGCAAGACAGTGGTTCCTTGAATGACGAGTCATCATTCGAATCACGAACTGCAAGCTCAGCAGCTATGGCTTCCATATCCCAGACTGACAGCTACCGAACACCTCCTACACCGCAATCCCCGAGACCAATGGAACGCTCTACTCCTAGCCCTCGAAGAGCGCGCAGCCAGCCAAGACAGCGGCTTGCCCCGTCTGTCGAATTGGAGGCGGTTGTTTCGTGCACTTCTGATGGGCTTGTCGTCATCCTGCGTCGAGCAAGGCCCCAGATCCCGAATCTACACCCTCCCTTAGTCCCCTCGCATTTCGACAACGGCCTCTTCGCCGCTCCGTGGGGCCAGCAACCCATCCAACCTCAGTGTCCACCAGAAGTGTTGTACAACTTTCGACCTCCACTGCTGCCGCAGCACATGCCACTCCGAGAGAACGTCAAAGCTGCGGGAGGTCCCCCGATCGACCAATTGATGCGGTCTATCCGAGATGTCGCTGTGTTCGCCTGGGCTCTCGTGGGAATAAATGGGAATCTGGCCTCATACAGTCACGGCCAACCAACGGGAGAGTCTCAGCCACCAGATGGTCTTCCCGTTTGGGATCCTGCTGCAGCGCAAACATCCTATCAAGGCCCTGAGAATCAAGCCGCTCAACGTTGGGCAAGAGAGCGCCAACAACAAGGGGCGCAATTCATGCGACGTGATTCATTATCTACAGGCTATCATGCGGATGGGCCTGGAAGTCGCAACACATCTGGCATGGGATATGAGAACTATTCCCTGAATGGCTATGGAAACCGTGGAAGCCAATGGTACTCGCAACCATCAGCCTTTCAGCAAAGCCAGGAAGCACTGGCACAGGATTACTGCTACAGAGAGCAGATGGATCCGAGAGCGACGGCCCCTTCGGATCACATGGGTACAACACTTCCGCCACTGAACGGGTGGAGTGACGTGCACCAAAGACTGGGGAGCTCTCAGATACCCTCGACACTGGCTGAGAACCCCCAGCACCACCGTTACAGGTGGTATTAATGCACGATTTTGGAAAGCGAGAGGTCAAAGGACAAGGAAGGTAATGTAATGAAGTATGACGAGCATAGAAGTTGGCGTCTTGATGCTGCTCCTCATCGTCCTCGGCAGAATTGGAAACCCTGGATTCAAGGGAGCTGCCCGGGACGGGTGCAGTGTTTGTTACAAGTGATGAACTCTTAGAATTTGTCCTAGATACCCATAATATTCGAGCGATAGCGGAAATGATAATTGTGTGTTTTAACTCTTTCGTTCCTGGGAATGGATCGTGATGTGAGGCGGAGTGGGTTTGCTGTCGATGTCCATCCTCCACCAATATAGCCCTACCAAGAAGACAGCCAATGAAACATCTAGCTAGCATTGGTCTCCATGCTGTAAGGCGCGGATTCTTTGGTTTTGATAAAGCACTGGACTGGAGTACAACGTCCTTAGCATTGGATTTCAAGGGATGATGGGAATGTACGTACCGTGTCCCGTTTGGGTTGGCGGGCGCATGTGATTGGTTGTGGCCAATTAGAAGCTTGGGCCACTCTTCGTCAAGGGGTTGTTTCTGTAGAGGCAACCGTGGAAGTTTCGCAGAGGGCGATACGTCAGCTCCACGCTCAGCAACTTTCAACCATCAAAGCCGCGACATCGTCGAGCGTCGACCGTAGCGAAAAGCCGATACGAGGAGAATCGCGAGACTTTGAAGACAGCCCTGCGACCGTCTTCAACCTACGAATCATCACCGAATCTCCACCACCCTCGCAGACATCTTGAACCATGTCCGCGTCCAGCGCTCGAGGGCACTATGCCAACCCACCCCTGGAGGATGAGGACGACGATCTGATTGACCCCGATGATGGTATGTGGCTACTATCTTTGCCTCAGCTGGATTTATGAAGCAGGGGATTCCTTGAGTGCTTGTGGAAGCTCACACCAGCATAGCCGATCTCAACGATTTCGATGACCCCCTTGCGACCAATTCATCCCGTCAGCCTCTGTCAGGCAACATCGGCTCCAGCTCATCATCGCAACCGTTGAACGAAGGCTACCTCACCTCCCGAATCCCCGGAGAAGACCGACGAGCCCCCCAGAACACAATTGACGAGTCAGTATGGGACACCCTGCGTCGCGACCTGCTTGCCGTATGGGCCAAGTTGAGGGAGGTTCTGTACCCGCGCTACCTCTTGGGCGGCACCATGTTCGATTCTGAGGGAGGCCTGCGGGGCGCGTACTCCAACATCCGTGGTGCCGGTATCTCGGGCACGAGAGAGGAGCTGACCGGACTGGCGAGCCGTATGGTGGATGCTGAGGCTCTGCTCCAGAGCAACATGACCCCTGGTCTACGCGACTGGGACCTCTGGGGCCCTCTCATCTTCTGTCTTCTCCTTAGTCTCCTCCTGAGCTTCACTGCTCGCGGCGATCAAAGGGATGCCGTGTTTAGCGGTGTCTTTGCCATGATCTGGCTGGGCGAAGCTGTTGTGACATTGCAGATCAAGCTGCTGGGAGGCAACATGTTCGTCTTGACCTAGGTTCCCTTTGCGTGTGTTGTGGATTCGCTAACATGTCATGCAGTTCCTTTGCCCAGAGCGTCTGCATCATTGGTTATACCCTGTTCCCTCTGGTCATCGCTGCGTTGATGTCTGCCCTGGGCCTCCACTGGATTGCCCGCATCCCCGTCTACATCATTCTGATTGCCTGGTCCCTTGCCGCCGGTGTTAGCATCCTGGGCGGAAGCGGTGTGGTGAAGAACCGAGTGGCCATTGCTGTCTACCCGCTGCTCGTATTTTACCTCGGCCTGGGTTGCTTGTGCTTCATCAGCTAAACCCCCACTCGTCTTTGAGAGGATGCTTGCTTCTGGTTTGCCGGGGCACGGAAAGGGGGGTTTCGAGCTCTCGAGGTTTAAAATCTGGCTCATGTACTTTTATTGTGATGAAAAGGGATTCTACTAGAACTGCGGTGTTGGACGCGGTCGAACAAGTGATGTCAGATGACAGACACCAAGGACTTTCTGTATCTCGTTGGGAATTTGTATCCATTGTTATCTCGTACCTACTTTTAGAATTTGAAGTGAAACATGCGCATGTTATTTTCCGAGACGCAACGCATCTTGGTGGACACGGTATGCAAAGGGGACAAGCTTTATCGTCTGTGAGAAGCTCAATGACTGCTCCACGGCGAGCTTGCCACTGACTTATACAAGCTTGCCATCTATCCCACACCGCCCTGTCTCCCGTCTTCCCCGGCGAGCTGCCTCCATGGATTCAAGGATCCAAGCATGCTAGAACCCCTGCCGCAGCAGAAGACGACGAACGGGCGGCTTGGAGATTGGCGATGTGAGCCATTCACAGCCACTGGCCGTGGGCTAAGGCAAGGGACCCGACGAGACGCCCTGGCCGAGGTGCTGGGGAACAATGGACGGTTGGTACATTAGCTCAAGGTACATGCTCCCTGTGTCGACCTCCCCTCCCCCGATTTCCAATTACGAGTACATCCATCTTTCTTAATGTCAACCTTTTTATCATACATAGAACCAAACGATCTATCACACTGTTGTTCGTTCCCGTTTCCTCTTTTGGGGGCTGAGATTGATTACCCCTCCTTCCGGCGCAGGCGCCAGCCCAGCCAGGCCAGGCCAGGCGTGGGCGGTGAAGGTCTAGTTTGGTTTTGGTTATTTTGACGTCGGCGACTCTACATTCTCTTGATTGGAGGAGAGCGCTCAAGTCCTCAACCGCCAGCCGACCTTCGTCCCTAGTCCAGCATTGACGAAGACCCAACTCACACAACCCGCGAAGCCTGATCTCGAAACCAACGCATCGCATCATTCCTTGACTCTAGCAGGAGCACGACCAAACCCCGTCTGTCGCTTCTTATTCGATCGTAGATCCAGTAACGAAACGAGCGTGAAACCATCTATCTCTGCCGTACCCGATCAGCTAGCAATCAATCTCGTTCGTGCCCTCGTCAGTCCCGCCGTCATCACGCCCGCCGAGCCGCGCAGCCAGCCCGCCATGGCCGACGACGCACCCGACGCCAGCCCCAAGAACGAGCCCCTCAACATCGAGACCAAGGAAGACGCCGAGACCCGCGCTGCTCGTCGGGAGCTTAAGCAGTCATCCATCTCCGACACAACACCGTCGGCCGCTGCAGAGGGCTCCGACACGGCCAATGCCTCTGATGCGCCAGACAGCGACCTGAAGGATCAGGTTGCGTCGCCCAAGAAGAAGCGCGCGCACGACCAGCTCGAGGGCGGCAAGGAGGCCGAGGACAATGATGCGAACAGCGTTGCATCGACCGATTCCGCCAAGGGCAGGGCCTCGCGACTAGAGCCCGAGAAGAAGCGTCCTCGCGATGAGGACTCCAACGACGCAGAGCCGGTATGCCGCCTCGAACGTCCCTTGAAGCGCGCCAGGCAGACCGCTGACTCTACACAGACCTCAACAGCTGCCTCGAGCCAAGAAGCGACCAAGGAGGACGAGGCCGGCAAGTCGCCAGCCAAGAATGCTCAACCACAAACCTCTGCCAGCGCCTTTGCCGCCTCTGGCTTTGGCAAGCTGTCCTCTGGATCATCGCCGTTCGCCAGCCTCGGCGGCTCTCAGGGTGGCAGCGTATTTGGCTCTGCTGCTGGCAAGCCCTCGCTTAGCTCATTTGCGTCCCCGGCTCCGTCCACGGATGCGCAGCCCCCCGCCGCACCGAAGTTGACCTTTGGCAGCACCGGCGGCGCATCGCCCTTTGCCGGTCTCTCTTCTGGTACTAATGGTTTTGGAAGCGCATTCGGCTCGAGCGCCTTTGGATCTGCCCTGGGAGGTGCTAAGCCCCTCTCGAGCTTCGCGGCCCCTGGAAAGGAACCTCTTAAGAGCGAGAAGCCTGCCAAGCCGTTTGGTGCTCCCGACAGCAGCGACGACGAAGATGAGGACGGTGATGAGGATGGCGACGAGAATGAGCCCCAAGAGGTTGAGCGCGCCCTGTCCCCAGAGAAGGATTCCGACGAGAAGAGGAAGCTCAAGCTTCAGAAGGGTGGGCACTTGTCGTTCATAACGTCAAACTTGATGCTGACAATAACTAGTTGAGGTGAACGATGGCGAGGACGGCGAGGCTACGATCATATCTGTGAGAGCCAAGATGTTCTATCACGACAAGGAAGCAGGCTGGAAGGAGCGTGGAGCAGGCATGTTGAAGATCAACGTACCCCAAGCCTGTGTCGAGTATGATGACAACGGTGCCGTCGTCCCGGGATCATTTGATGCTTCTGCGCTAGAAGTCGATGACCCAGAAAGCGCAAGCACTCACGGGCACAAGGTTGCTCGTCTTATTATGAGACAGGATCAGACTCACCGAGTCATTCTCAACACGGCGCTTGTTGCAGCCATGAAGTTCCAAGAGAAGGCTTCGCTGAAGTCCGTTGGAATTCTCTTTACTGCCTTTGAGGGTGAGCAGGCAAAGCCTGTGAGCATTACCATGCGGGTGAGTAGCAATGGCCTGGCCTCGTTTCTGTGCTGCGATACTGACAATCTACCGCTCAGATGACTGCTGCCAATGCTAAGGGCTTTATGAATGAGATCGGCGTCATCCAAAGGGAACTCCGGAGCAGCTAGAGGTTGCGACAGGATATATTCTCGGACACCACGCCGAGCCCATAATGATGCAACGTCCGGTCACCCAGCCCATGCGGGTTCGCGAACAAAGATTTGTATGGATGACGGCAAGGACAGGCAGGCTAGACGCCGATGCTGGAGCAATTGGCAGGGCAATCATCAGCCTGAAAGGATACAGGGCACCGCCCGGCTTGGAACAGACGTGCTGTGCAAGGGAACAAGGGATTTGCTTGCGCTACACTTCAGCTTGGTAACCGGAATCATGGATAGAATTGTGTAATCATAGCTGGGAGCATTGCTGGACCATATGGGAGCTATAGTACAACTCCCGGGCGTAGAAACAGACGAACGGGAGGGGAAACGCAGCCGTGTGCTGGTCATGCAGTCGTATTCACAATATAAATGCAGTTTGTATCTGACGAAGGTTGTAGACCGATCGAGTTCAGTCTAAGAAGAGGTCATTTACTACCCCTAGGTAGGCACCTCTGTTACTGCCAATATTCGTTGCAATTGGAGTTGAATGAACGAATCAGCCGCACGTGATTTGGCGTTGATTCCGCGAATGTCTGGGTCTGGATGACGTCGCCACTTTCACATCTCACGTTCTCCTTTTGGGACGACTCGAAATAAGGCACTATTGATTGGCAGAGCTTCCACATATCACTTCCTGAACACCAGTGATGATACCCCATTTTGTTACAACATGACAGACTCCCTTGAGCCTGGCATGGCTGACAGGCCTCCTCCTTCAGCGAGCAGAGGGAAACGAAAACGTGAGCCTGAACGGGAACCTGGCGATGAGAGCTCAGCTGCAAGTGAATCGAGCGGATCAGGATCTAAACGAAGCGCCAGAGGAAGTAAAGGAAAGCCGGGTCTCAAGAGGCAAGCCAGCAACGTCGTGGTGCCCTGTGTCATGGAATGGCCAGAAGCGTTCAAGCAACTAGAGCGGACACATCGCGCGCTCAACCTTGTGTATACCTTTTGCACCACGCGAAAACACCTCGCTACAACCTTTGATACGATAAAATCGGCCGTGGAAGCCCACACGAAACGAGACCTCGCAATTGAAGAGATTGCATCGATGGTAGCACTTCGCCCAGAGGGCATCTACTTCGCCTACGTTGACGAGATCATGCTGCAACTGGACATCAAAGGATCAGAAAGGAATGATGTTTTCAGAAACGGAAGGTCATCGAGATCACAGGCTCCAGCTCACGATGCATCGGTTGGTGGCTATTCCGGCATGGAGAGCCTTGACAAGCAACACGATCGGGAACTTGAACCTACAGGGCGGGAGGTGCTGTTTCTCGAGTTTCTCGATGGCGATCTGAAGCGTCAGGTCCCCAGTAAGACGGGGGAACCGACGAACCCGAACCGAAGGTTGAGAGCAGAGCAGCTGAGGATGCCTGTCTTCAGCCAGAAGCAGATGACAAACCTCATTGAGAGGCGGAACCAAAAGTTTGCGAATGCAATTAATGTCTTTCTGAACAAGTGTGTCGAAGACAAACTGGACCCGCAAGAGACCCTTATAGAACGAACAAAGAGCCACATCCCGATGCCATCGACAAACGAAGACTTTGCCGCAGAGAAGGCAGCAGACTCCATACCGGAGAGTATTCCAAAAGAACGGAAGTCAATACCTGAGATCGTTCAAGATCTCAAAGACTGCCCGTGGTACACGGGACAGATCGTCCCAGATGGACATCGAGTATTTGAGCAACAGGAACCTGTCTATGGCGACCTCAACTTTCTACTGAGCCAGGATCTGGTGAATGCTCTGTACAACGCTAAAGGGATCACTCAGTTCTATGCACATCAATCAGAAGCTCTCAACAGTCTTCATGATGGCCAGCATGTCGTGGTGTCAACTTCAACAAGCTCTGGAAAGAGTCTAATCTACCAACTTCCAGTGCTCTACGCCCTTGAGCAAGATTACAACTCCAGAGCCATGTACATTTTCCCGACGAAAGCTTTGGCACAGGACCAGAAGCGGAGCTTGAAGGAGATGATGGGTTACATGCCTGGCCTCGAAGAGACCATGGTCGAGACATTTGACGGAGATACTCCTATGACCGATCGAAACATGATTCGAGAGCAAGCGAGGATCATCTTTACCAACCCGGACATGCTTCACATCACCATCCTACCTCAGGAGGAGCGCTGGAGGTCATTCCTGAAGAATCTTAAGTACGTTGTTGGTAAGTGCCTAGGACAAGTGCTTATGTGGTGAGGCAGCACTAATATCAGCTTACAGTGGACGAGTTGCACTACTACAACGGCCAAATGGGATCACACATGTCATTTATCATGCGAAGGCTAAGGCGAATTTGTGCTGCCGTGGGAAACCGACGCGTTAAGTTTATCTCTTGCTCAGCCACGGTAGCCAACCCAGAGCAGCATTTCAAGACGATATTCGGCATTGACAACGTCCGCCTGATAGATTTCGATGGGTCCCCATCTGGACGGAAAGAGTTTCTCTGCTGGAACACGCCTTACAAGGACCCTGGTGACCCTGCTTCTGGACGCGGCAGTGCCAAGTTCGAGTGTGCGCGTCTCTTCTGCGCCCTCATGTTGAGGGGAGTAAGGATCATTGCATTCTGCAGGGTCAGAGCCCAATGTGAGGTGTTGGTTAGCGCCATCAAGCAAGAATTGGAGGCCTTGGGGCGCCTAGAATGCATCAACCTCGTGATGGGATACCGCGGCGGTTATACGGCACAGGACAGACGCAGAATTGAGACTGAAATGTTTCAGGGTCAGCTCCTGGGAATTGTCGCGACTACGGCGCTGGAACTGGGCATCGACATTGGCTCGTTGGACTGTGTCATGACCTGGGGTTTCCCGTATACTATTGCCAATCTGCGTCAACAGAGCGGCAGGGCTGGACGCCGCAACAAGGATTCGCTGTCAATCCTGGTTGGCGACGGGTTTGCTACCGACCAACACTATATGCAGAACCCGGACGAGCTATTTACCAAGCCCAACTGCGAGCTGCAGGTTGACCTGGAGAACATGCTGGTGCGTGAAGGCCACATACAATGTGCGGCTTACGAGATGCCCATACGCCCAAATGAAGACAGAAAGTACTTCGGCAAAGACTTGCCGAAGATCTGCGACGAGCGCTTGCTGAGGGATGAGATGGGGTTCTACCACTGCCACGATCGGTTTCGACCAATCCCTGCAAAATACGTTGCTATTCGAGACACGGAAGATGAGCACTTTGCTATTATCGACATTACAAACAGCCGGAACGTCGTGTTGGAAGAGCTGGAGGCCTCCAGGGCGACGTTTACCATCTACGACGGTGCCATCTTTCTTCACCAGGGTAACCCGTACCTTGTACGAGATTTCTCCCTGACAAGAGGATGGCCAAGGTGGAAAGGGTCAAGGTAGACTGGACAACTATGCAGCGCGACTATACTGATATTGACCCTACTGAGACGGAAGCCATCAGGACTATCCCGGGGTCACGCTCACATGCCTACTATGGTACTATCAAGATTCAGCAGAACGTATTTGGTTTCTTCAAGGTTGACCGGAAGGGACGGATACTTGACGCAGTGCAAGTGGACAACCCGCCAGTAATTCGTTTCAGCAAAGGGATGTGGCTTGACGTCCCTAAGAAGGCCATTGATATCCTTCAGACACGACGGCTTCATGTGGCAGCGGGGATTCATGCAGCAGAGCATGCCATCATGAGTCTACTACCGACATTCGTCGTCAGCATGCCCGGCGATGTACGAACCGAGTGTAAGATTGCGGTAAAGGAGTTTGCAAAAAAAGAAACTCAGAGAAAGCGGCCAGCGCGGTTGACATTCTACGACGCCAAAGGAGGCGCAGGAGGGTCAGGTATCAGCACCAAAGCTTTCGATCACATCGACCAGCTGCTGCGGGATGCCCTGCAGCGAGTTGAAGGTTGCCAGTGTGAGCGAGGCTGTGTGGAATGTGTAGCATCAGAGTTGTGTAAGGAAGCTAACGAGGTGATGAGCAAGGCGGGAAGCCAGGTGGTCCTCAAGACTCTGCTAAACATGGAAGTGGACGTGGACGAGCTACCGATGGGCCCAGAGCTGAACACGCCGGTGGGGATCGAGACGGTGGTGGTCGCAGAGGCTGTGCCATACCGGACCAAAGATGCAGTGTTTGGGAACAAGCCGGCAGTGCAGGAGGGCCAAGGCGAGTCTGGGGACGTTTCTGGGGACGCTGCCAAGCCAGGAGGTTCTGGAACTCCAGATGGCGACGGGGGGTTCGAGAGGTGGCTTGGGGGTTCAATGTAATCATATGGACTTTTGGGGGGCACCAGGGCGAAGCTAGCGTAGGACGGACGGAACACGGCACGTTGGTACGAGTGAGACGAGTTACCCCTGTCAAGGTTGAGGAACAAGCTTTTTTGAGTTCCGGTGCTAGACATCAAATGATGGCGGGCTAGTTGGCGAGATATGATTTGGTCTAGACCTTGGGATTAGTGTAGAAACAAGATTGAGGTTTGGAGATTGCAGCAGGAGAGCGGCGCGGAGAGAAGAGAGCGATGGATGAAGCGATCAACACAAGTTGCTAAACATGCAATGATGTCGTCGTCGAGCGGTAGTTGATGTACATGTTCCTTGTCGGAGTGAGATTGTGACGTAGCGCTGGCGATCTCGCGCATGCCCAAAAGCCAAGGCTGTGCCAAGCAATCTTAACCCAGGACCCGAAAAACAACGGCTGGGCCCGCTGTGGCTGGTCATAGACGCCCGCAGATTTGCCCTGGCGCCTGTTGCTGGAAAGATGGAATAAGGAGCCGAGACGAGACCGCTGGAGATGCCGAGCTCTGTGTTGAGTTGGGCCTCATGTGCTGTGGGGAGAAGGAAAAAGGATTCAGAGCCCTACAGCAGGACGTCGTCTGGCGGTCCATGCAGCTAGACTTGGCAGGGACGGGACAACAATTCGTTGACCGCACCCACAACCTCGAATCATCCCAACGTCCTCCCATTGGCATCGGATCTATTGGACCAAGCCATCATTGAACTTGCAGGGGCCAGACCCTTTGACCCGCCAAGACCCAGACACTGCGCCCAGAAAGGGGATCAAGGGCCAGCGCAGGATGGGGGGCCCAGGGTGAAACAACATTCAGCTCGGCAACGAATGGTCACTCAACGCAACGAAAAAAGACCAAAGTGCATTCATGCCACATGGTGGTGCCGTCTTGGCAACCAGAGCTAAAGATGGGGGATCCAAGAGTCAGACTATCCTTGCTTGCACCTTCCTCGGGTCAAGCGGCCTCCTCCCTCCTGCCTGCCCTGCCAGTTATATCATGGACGAGGGCTGCACACTAAAGCACGCTTTCGTTCCAGCCATGGTGGTTGTCCTCTCTTAAGCTTAACAAACAAGAATTCGACCGCCACAACTCAAACACGGGCGCTACGCATCCCGGAGCGGTCTGGTCTACACCTACTTTCGTCGTGTCTCGAAACGACTGGCCCCAGAACCAGGCCCGGCTCCCTCCCATCCCCTCCCCCCGGAGATTGGCCCGTACATATACCAAGTCGTCATGCCTCAAC
Organism: Fusarium solani; assembly: GCF_023522795.1. Taxonomy (NCBI): domain Eukaryota; kingdom Fungi; phylum Ascomycota; class Sordariomycetes; order Hypocreales; family Nectriaceae; genus Fusarium; species Fusarium solani. Next base: position 1,530,458 of record NW_027072147.1, on the reverse strand, counting down.
AATCCCCGCCCCCCTCGCCCTCGCGGGAGGCATATTACCCCCTTACCAACCTGCGAGACACTGGGAGTGAGGACCGCACTCTTCCTGCGCCTACCACCTACGACGAGTTCAAGAAGAGCAAGAAGATGGACCACTACACCAGGACCACGCGATGGATCAAGCCTGCTGGCGAGAGTGGCCGCAAGGGCTTCCATCCTATACACTTTACCAAGATCTCGTTCAAGTCGGCGAGTCGAGCTAGTTTGCTCTGCAATTTGCTCTGGCCTGTTGTCCCTGCTGCCATTGCTGTTCGCTGTAAGTCGAATTTGGTGATGATGTTGGACTCCATTGTTAACATGTCTCGACCAGATGCTCTTCCCGACCACCATACACTCATCTTTATTCTCGCCTACATCGCCATGGTCCCTTGTGCCAACATGATTGGTTTCGCCGGCCAAGAACTCGCTCGAAAGCTGCCTCATGTCTTTGGCGTCCTCACTGAGATCACGTATGGCTCCATCATCATTTTCCCCACTATCAATTCTAATTGCTTCCAGTATCGGTTCCATTGTCGAAATTGTTCTTTTCATGGTTCTTCTGAACAAGAATATGTACTTCGTTATCAAGGCCGCCATCCTGGGTTCCATCCTTGCCACTATGCTTTTCTGCTTGGGCGCCTGCTTCTTTGTGGGTGGACTGCTGGAGGAGGAACAGACATTCAACGAGGCGATTAGCGAAGCCGGAAGCGGTTTACTCTTCACTGCGTACGTTTCACTGGAACCATGTTGTATCCTGAATCACCAGCAACTAACACGTCACCAGCGGTGTCGTTCTCGCACTGCCAACCGTTTTCGAGCATGGTCGATTTGCCGGCAACAACGACACGGATGCAGAAGTTGAGCACCAGACGCTGCAGATCTCTCGCGTCATCTCAATCCTTCTCATCATTGCCTACATCGTCTACGTCTTTTTCCAGACGCGAACTCACCACGGTATCTACGACGCCATTTTCGAGCACGACGAGCACCGTGACAAGGACAAGCACAAGGATGTTGACAAGGCCAAGCTCACCCTGACCGAGTGTATCCTTGCGTTGGCAGTCTCTGTTGCTCTTGTGTCACTCATGGCCGTCATCCTGGTCTTGCAGATCCACCATGTTATTGAGAGGGGAGATGTGTCTGATGCCTTCATGGGTCTTATCCTGGTGCCTTTTGTCGAGAAGTTTGCTGAGCATCTCACCGCTGTCGACGAGGCATGGGACAATCAGATGAACTTTGCCCTCTCCCACGTTCTCGGTGCCACTCTGCAGACCGCCCTCTTCAATGCACCCCTGGCCGTCATCGTCAGCTGGGGTCTCGGCAAGGAGCTTGATCTCAACTTTGATGTCTTCAACTTGGTCATGCTTATTCTTGGTATCCTCACTGTTGGTCGATTCCTTCAGGACCAGAAGAGCAACTACCTGGAGGGATTCCTGCTCATGATTCTCTACGTGGCCATTGCCGCTGGTGCGTGGTACTACCCTGACCCCGTCGAGCACGGAGCTTCCGGCGGAAGTGAGGGTGCAAGCGAGGGTGGTCACTAATCAACAACAAACGGAACCCCTCACCATAAACCAGACGAAACATTGAATTACGATATGATGACTAGGAATTACTTGGTGTTTGCTGTCATCTTTGGACAAGCGCGTGAGCAACTACGGTAGTAGGACATTGGGTTCTGGTAGCGGGAGCATTGGAATACTGGTGACACTTTTTTGATTCTGGGGAGTTTTGCTCAAAATATTCTAGATTGCGGTTTGGTTACCTGCAATACCTATACGAGAAAAGAAACCTTAACAAACACCGGTTTATCACTTCAGTTATCCCGTTTCATCCCGCCACGCAATATCTCTTAATGAATTGTCCCTCTTCTCGTCATGAAGCCATTGAACCTCGACTGTCTGTTTAGAAAAAGACAAAATCATCTTCCTTCCAGCCCATTCCTGAGAGTATCTCTTTGACACTCTTCTCCATCGGACCAGGTCCGCATACAAGTACCAGCTCATCGCCCTCTCTATTGTTGGCGAGCTGGCCTATGTCTCTCTCGCACAATGCCTTGTTCACGCGACCAGTCACTCCCGTCCACGACGGTGATGGATTGGTGAGAGCATGTATGATGCGACACCTCTCAGGGTTGGCTGAAGCTATCTCATCGAGCTCTGTCTTGCAGAGAATGTCTTCCTCGGCGCGGTTACCGTCAAAGACGAGACAGGGTGTCGGATCAGTGGGATCGCGCATCACGGCACGGAGGACCTGACGAATCGGTGTGATGCCAGATCCGCCGCAGACCATGACGAAGCGGCGGACACGGCGTTCTTTGCCGCCGATGGAGCAGAGTCCACCGCCGAGATACTCAAACTTACCGACGGGTCCCTTAAACTCGACAAAGTGCCCGAGAGGAAGAGCGTCGAGAGCCTGCGTCATGACGCCGCCCTTGCGTTGGGGCGTGTCGTAGTAGATCTTGATGAGCACATCGAGCCGCCCCTTCTCCGAGCCGTCTGAGTAGGGTGTGTAGGCACGGATGATAGCATCGCGGGTCGCCGGGTCACGGAGGCGCACCATCAGATGCTGACCAGTAGGGAGACCAATCTCCTGATTGTCATGGTTAAGCTTGAAGGTGAAGATCTTTGTGTCAGACGAGATGGTCGTCTTGCGCTCCAGAATGGCTTTACTCCACGTCTTGGATTGGAGGAAGACGGGGCGGCTCAGATCCTCTTCTGCCGAGTCGTCGCCGCTGAGGGCGGCACGGGAGGCTTCGTCAAGGGTGCCGATGTGGTAGGCTGGCATCATGGCCTTGGCGTTTTCACTGTCTGAGAGTACTGTTAGTAAGTGAAGCTGTATGAACGATTCAAGCAACTTACGAATGGTCATGAATTCTTCAGTCACGTCTTGGCCAGCAGCACCAAAGATGGAGGCCGCACCACCGGGATGGCCTTCTAAGAAAGGCGTCCCGTCAAACACCTCGCCATTAACGACGAACCAAGGATCAACCTCGCCATCATGTTGCTTGAGCTCAGCGGCCGTGATTTTGCGGTCAACCTTGGGGTCGGTCAAGCAGATCTCCTTTTCAGGCTCCTGCTCCACGGCATCTTCTGCCTCACCAGAGACCTTTTCGCCCCAGAAGCCATTGGCGAGGTTCCCGCCGGCCTTTTTGACGCGGTCCATCCAGCCTCCTGGCATCAAGGCCGGTTGTGTAGGGTGCTCGAACCGGAGTGAGTGGGCTTCCTTGTGGATGACGACGCGGAACCAGGGGTTGTTCATCATACCGAGGACGCTCCAGTACATGTCACGAGGCTGGACCATCATAGATTCATCCATTGCCCGGATCATGATATCGTCTGCCTCACGGAGCTCGTCGATGGGAATGTCAAGTTCCCAGAAGCACCAGCAGAAACACGTCTCACGCCACCACATATCGACTCGTCCGCCATACAGAGTATCTCCCTCCGGCGCGAATCGGTAATCGTCTTCGGGATATCGAACAGTGGCTAGCCGCCATGACTTGCCCTTATCAAGGGTAACTTCTGCCCTAGTGACACGCTTTCCACCACCGGCATAGGCGTATCCTCGGACTTTGTAACTTGCTGGGGCGTCCAGGAACGGGACAGTCTCATCATGGGCGGGATAACATATGGCGCTGTTCGTGTTGAGGTCGTAGATGGCATAATTTTCATCCTTCCACACATCGGGCAAGTCGGCACTGGCCTCAGGGGTGATCATTGTTGGTAGGACTCGGTTGTCGAAGATGTGGTACCAGTTGTCGCTGGGCTCCGATGTGACAATGATCCTCTTGAGCCACTTCACACTTCGCCCACCGATCTGACCGGGAATGATGATTCGAACAGGCTTTCCGTGATCAGGGTGAAGCTTCTCTCCGTTCATCTTGTGAGCGACCATAACGCCGCGGTTGGGATCCATGCACCAGTTGAGCTTGATGGAAGTTCCATAGTATCCGTTAGGCAACTTGTCTGCTCCTTCGAAACAGACATATCTTGCTCCTCGCTTCGGCCTCGCAGCAGTAAGCAAGTCACTGATAGGGACACCCGTCCAAAGAGCCGTCGATAGACCAGCAGCGCCCCAGGAGAAGCCTTTTGTTTTCCGAACCATGTTTTGCTCCTTGCGGCGGTTTCCGGCACAGACCAGGGTGACGGGATAAGTGGCTTGCTCGTAGTCGTTGAGAAGATCCCGTACTGTCATCTTGATAGGATTATCGACGAGGCCCTCGACTTGAAACTCCCAGTCGAGCATATCGGCGTCCTCACACTTTGGGACGGCTCCATGGTTGCGGACATAGTGAAGATCCTCGTTGGTGAGGAAACCCTGATCGTATAGTTCGCTTAGGGGTGCTTCGACGTTGAAGGGATGAACTCCTGTGAGGCGGATAAGACGGGGGTCACGCTTGACATGGTTGTCGGGAGTCTTGAGATCCTCTGGTAGGACCTCTTTTGATCGGAACTTGGAAGGTAGGGCGTAGGGCTTGATGGACTCTATCGATGGCAACCCGATTGGGGGGATTTGTTGCAAGTCGTGAAAGCTACTTATTCGAGATGGCTTCGCTGTATCTGGGGGTGTAGGCGGAAGGCTACCGATAACTGAAAATTCAGAGCTTTCCGGGATGCTCTGAAGAGCTGTTGTTGGAGGAGTCTCCATGTTGAAGAGATGATACAAGTGATGATTATAGACAACAGATACGAATTCAGGAGGTTTGAGAGAACAACTACAAGTTCATAGTAAGAAACGGATGGCGCTCAATAATAACCACTATGACTGTAGATGGAGCGTCCATTTGCCCGTTACCCGGACCCGGAAACCCCCCTGTTGGGGGTCGTCGGATCGGACCAGACTTTGCCCATGGTGTCGTGTTGCTGGTGTCTCGAGCGAGGAGATGCAAATCACGAATGGGTGGGTGCATAGTCTCCCAGGAGGATCCGCGGAGGTTGTGGTATCGCCGTTATCAGGAGATGCTGGTGGTGGACGAATCATGGAGGCTGATGAGGCGAATCTGGCCGGAGATGTCAAAACCGCTGAGGGTCCGCCGTCGCAACTCGGCCTGATAAGAGATAAAGATGGGAAATGGAGTGATTGGGGTCCATTTTCGGAACCCATGCCCTTTAAATTAATTGCGTTTGTCTGGAGAGGCCAATGGATCTGAAGATGATCGTCATCTGTTGCGGGAAAAACCTCACCACGGTCAGGATATGCCGAAGAGTGGGAGGTCATGCCGTGGCTTCAGGGCGTGGGGAGCCCTTGAGATGACGTCTGCGCAAGATGAAATAGACCCCCATTGTGGCACTAACTGAGGTACCTCAGGATGAGATGATAGTAGGTTGAAATGTCAAAAGGCTATAGTGCCGAGAACCAATGACACTCTATTCTTTCGAATTGCTTGGCAGTGTAGGAGCATGAAAGCATCATCACCAAGTCCAACTTAGATGGAAGTCATGAAGCATGGCCGCTATAACATTGTTCCGGCGCATTATCTCAGTGGTTCAGAGAGCAGCAATTCAGAGCCTCCAATCCCCACATCCCGGCTACCAGGTCAGGTACGTACCGGGCCTCATGTAGGGCACCCGCCAACCTCTGACCGTATGCAACCCGAAAGTCAGTAATAACATCAAACTTCGAACATCGATCGACGACTCGCCCTGCCTCTTCGCAATTCCTCCGTCCTGGCCTGACGGAAGCACCCATGTCGGCTCTGTTGCCCTGTCTGCAGTACCACTTTCTGGGAAAATACATCCCTTAGCAGTCCGCGCGCGCCGAATGTAGCGCCGCCCTCCACCCACCTCAGATACGACATACACACACCCAACTACCCCAAGTCGCGAATCCCCTCCCACTCTTGTGTGGCTAGCCATGGATCGCGCAAGGAAGCGTATGTCTTTTTCGTTCTTCTTCTTACTGGGGCAGAGAGCTTATCATATTCCTAGGCGAACTGCGCGCTTTGAACGACAAGGCATGGGATGGCGAAAAAGGTGTGAATCACTTCCCATGTCTACCCCACCACTCCCCCCGCTTCCGCCTGTTGACATCAGATAATATAGATCTCTTCCCTGTTGGGAAGACGCTCGACTCGTCTCTCAAGAAGAATACCGCTTTTATTAAACGATTGCGAACCGCCATCACCGCTGCTACCCTCAGCACCTTCCTCCAGGAAATCCGAACTCTCAGCTTGCACAAGTACCTCTCCGAGATTATATCCGCCTGTTATGAAGGGCTATGCAGACTCAAATCGCCCGGCGAGATTGAGGCTGGCGTCGAGATTGTCAGCGCTCTGCACCAGCGCTTCGGTCCGAGCGAGTTCACGGAATACCTAGCTTGGCTACTTGGGAAGGGTATGGCGACACCAGACAAGAGTATCCTCAAGGCTCTGGCTCCCGAAGCTCGCGAGAAGGAAGAGAAGGAGCGCATCACCCGTCAGCGCGCATTGCTCCGTGTAGTGACCGAACTCTGGTTGGTTGGTGTTGTAAGGACTCTCGACGATGTAAGCCGACCCGACGATGCGACAAAGGGGGCAGCAGGCAAGGTCGTCGAGCTCAAGACTCGGACGAACAAAGGTGCCGGCGCAGACCCCTTCCCATTAGAAGTGCTTAAGGACCTTCTTGGATACGATCGCGAACACGCAAATCTCCCACTCCTCGTCATCTTTGTCAAGTCATTCAGCTGGGATATCCTAGGGGTCAAGCCGAGTGGTGCGGACGGACGAAAGACGGTTGAGGAAGACGGCACAACTGAGGGCAATGAGGACACCAATGATGAAAAGGACGAAAGTGGAATGTCTTCCGACTCAGACCAACCATTTACCGAACCCGAGATGCGAGAGCGCTTCAGGAGTGTCCTCAAGAAGTACTTCGACGACGTCAAAGGGCACATCACTCGAGATCAAAAGTCGATTCAGTCACAAGCCCGACGCAATGCCGAGGCGTACGTCAAGTCTGGCGAGGTTTTTGAAGATCGACAGGCAAATTATGAGAAACAGGTCAAGGCTCAGGAGCGCCTAGTTTCCAACGCCCAAGTTATCGCAGATGCCATTGGGGCTGAGATGCCTGACTTGAAGGATTCGGACGACTCACTCGGCGCATCCAATGGGTCAATTGGTCTAGTCAAGACTGGTGATTACTTGCGCTCGATGGGTGACGGAGCTGGTATCTGGGAGGACGAAGACGAGCGCCGCTTCTACGAAAACTTGGTCGACCTCAAGGGCAAGGTCCCGCCTATTCTTCTCGAAGACGGCAAGAAGAAAAAGACCGACACGGATGAACAAGTTGGCAAGAAGATTGATCCTGCCGAAGCTGCTGAGGCTGCCAAACCCGCTGATAGTGCTGATGATCAGTCAACGGCAATCGCCAACCGAACCATTGGTGCCCAGGTTGATGCTCTCCTTGCTCGCCTGCCAGAGCTGACCAACAAAGATGTTGTCGACCAGACAGCAATTGACTTTTGCTTCCTCAATTCCAAGGCTTCCCGCAATCGTCTTGTCAAGGCTTTGACCGAGGTTCCCAAGGGTCGAAGTGATTTGCTTCCATCATGGTCTCGTCTTGTTGCTACACTTGGACGGTACATGCCGGATGTTCCCAAGGGCCTTGTCGACTATCTCGATGCAGAATTCCGAAGTCTGCAAAGGCGAAAGGAGAAGGACTTCTTGGGCCAGGTTCGACTGAGCAACATTCGGTATCTTGCCGAGTTGACCAAATTTGGCATCGTCCCTGAACACGTCGTCTTTCATTGCTTGAAGGTCAGTCTCGACGATTTCTCGCGCATGAACATTGAGATTCTGTGCAATCTCATTGAGAACTGCGGTCGATATCTTCTTCGCAACCCGGAGACGGCTCCCCGTATGGTGAGTTTCCTCGAGACTCTCCAGCGGAAGAAGTCTGTTCAGCACATTGGACAACCTGAGCGTATGCTCATCGATAACGCCGTCTACTATGTCGACCCGCCTGAGAGACCGGCTATTGAACAGAAGGAACGGACACCAATGGAACTCTTTGTTCGCAAATTGATCTATGTTGATATGACCAAGAGAAATTACAGCAAGATCTTGAAGCAAATCAGAAGACTCCACTGGGAAGAGACAGAAGTCTGTATCCCTTGCTTCTCTATATACCAGAGACTGACATGGTTTAGGTTGTTGCCATTTTAGAAAAGGTTTTCTCAAAGCCTGGCAAGGTCAAATATGGCAGTGTCCATCTCCTTGGAATTCTGCTGAGCGCCCTCTATCGCTATCATCCTGCATTTGTTGTCAAGGTCATCGACAACGTCATCGAGTCCGTAACCTTTGGGCTGGAACAGAATGACTACAGATTCTATCAGCGACGCATAGCGGAAGTCAAGTATCTTGGCGAGCTCTACAATTACCGCATGCTTGAGCACCCAGTCATCTTCGACACCATGTACAAGATCATGACATTCGGATATGGTGGGCCTATTAACATTAACTACCTATTAAACAGGATATATGACTTATTGCTTCACAGGTGGTCCGCCCATCCCTGGCAAGTTCAACCCGCTTGATCCTCCGGATGACTTCTTCCGCATTCGCCTTGTCGCAACTATGCTGGAGACTTGCGGAATGTTCTTCAACCGAGGTGCAGCAGGCAAGAAGCTGGACTACTTCCTCTCTTTCTTCCAGGTATAAACTTTTCTATTCGGTGGACAGCGTCTTCTTACTGACTCGCACAAGTATTACATCTTCACAAAGGGGCCTCTGCCTATGGACATCGAGTTCTTGGTGCAAGACACGTTTCATCTCACACGTCCGCAATGGAAGCTCGCTGCTGGTTTGGATGAAGCCGTCAAGGCGTTCCAGCTTGCTGTCGCCCAAGATCAGAAGTCGGCAGGTGTTGACAAGACAGCCGATATGGATGACGCCACTAGTGATCCTTCGTCCGATGATGACAACGGCGACAATGACGATGTGGATGGTGATGACAACGACGAGAGCGCTTCCGAAGAGGAGGATGCAGATGTGAGCCAGGCAAGCACCAAACACCATCGTTTAGCTAACAAGCGGTTCCAGGACATTGAAGAGGAGTCTGACAGCGAGAGCACTTTTGAGGAAGAAGCTATTGTTGTCACTCGACAGGAAGAGGAAGTTGACCCTGAAGACGAGGCTGACTTTGAACGAGAGTATGCCAAGTTGATGGCCGAGAGTCTGGAGTCGCGCAAGTTTGAGCGCAAACAGCTCTTCGACGTGCCACTTCCAGTTCGGGCCAAGAATCGCGAAACACCGTCCTCGACAGAAGGGGCCAGCAGTGAAGCCCCTCCCAACCACACTATGGCGTTCTCGCTACTCACCAAGAAGGGCAACCGGCAGCAGGTAGGGAGATTTCCATTGGCTGGGACCATGACCGTGATGGCTAATCCCGCACCAGACACGAACTGTCGAGTTGCCATCGGACTCGACTTTTGCAATCGCTATGAAGAACCAGCAGCAGGCTGAACGGGAGGAACAGCAGCGCATCAAGAACCTGGTGCTCAACTATGATCTTCAGCAGAACGAAGATCCGGATGGTGGTACAGACCCTGGCTCCCCAGAACTTATTCGCAACGTCAATATTCACATGTCAACTCAGGCAACGAACGGCCGGCGACGTACTATCACAACCGTCTGGAAAGGTCGAACAAGGACCGCGGGCAAAGGTCCAGGAAACTCCAGCTCAGCGATGTCGATTGGTAGACGTGTGAGGATGGGTAAGGTTCACAACTAATCTAGCCTCGGGCTCTCATCCTTCTTGGAGGACATGAGAAAGATGGGGACTCTGACGAGTATCCTTCATCTTTATTGTGCCTCCATCTACAGGTCAAGATCATTCGAACGGTCAACGCGCGCCCGATTCGCGCCACGCGTACACGCTCACCGAGTCGGATAGCACCACTCACCAGCTAACCAAAAAGCACCTGGCATGATCCGTTCCGAGCGTCATGCCTGAATCGCCATGGATTCGAGGACAAAATGGGCTATCTCCATATCCCTTGGGACGTGCTCAACGCCTCGTTTGGCAATGGCCAGGCAAACACACCCTTTTACTCGTCACCAGAGCTGTGAGAGTTTGCACGGTTGATGATGCCAGGGGGAGGGTGTACTTGTCAGGGAGCCGTCGCGACGAACGAAAACCTATCAAATATTTTCATGGGTCTGATGATCTTGACAGGCTGTTGCCGTAAAGACACCGCATATTGCTTGACACCGCGAAATGAGATTTAGGTATCTGCGAATACGTCAGGTCGCTAGATGTGTTAGTTCGCTGTAGCCAAAAAACCAAACGTGCTCTATAAACGCTATTGATTCAGATTTACTACTGTATTCCTTGGCCAATGTAGTGTGAGTGCTTTGAAGGTCGTGTTGGTCTGCCAAGAACGGATACTCACGTTGTATACAATATTTGTTTGCCCTGATGGGAGAATTGTTTGCCTGCTCAGATGCTGCATACGGCTATTATTTGGTCAGTATGCTTCATTTATGCTCATTCGAGCAGTCAGCTGGTAATATTCATCTTGACTTGTACATTCATTCCTCCAAGCGCAAATTCAATGTGGTGATACCTACCTTCCCCCATTGTGCCTTCTCTCTCAAGCTTTCCTGGCGCCTTCCACACTTCAGTCCCCCCAGGCCAAATCATCCCCTTCCGTTCCGTACTCATCTTTAGTGGCTTGACATCTGTCAACTCGCTCCGTTTGTAACACCCTTCGCATCCTCTCATTCGAGACTCGCCATTACATGCGGGCAGCCGTCGAGCGCTCACTCGCTCACGGCAGCGCCACAGTAAGGAGGTGGTCCATTGGAAGAATTCATCCATCCGTCTTGGCTCCCGCGAGCTGTGAAGCTCTGTGGGGAGCCTGCAGACTCTCGCCCTTCAGGTGTCGAGTGTGAGGCCGTCCGTCCATTCTCACCTTCTCCCAGCCTTTGTCTCTGGGGAAGCACTTCCCGGCGGGATACAACCCAGTCAAGAGCTCGGAATACATTGATTATCCCGTTGCAATCATGGCGGTGCTGGATGACTGGCCTTTGGAAGATGTACGTATGCATGCACCCGAGTGCTGCCCACTCTCCCTATATCGAAGCTGATCCGTTTCCGAAAGATTGTTTACACGAGTATCGTGGGTGTGGTTCTGGTGATGGCCTGCCTCGAGTGGTTTCTCTGGCTGGCAGCTTTTGTTTACTGCCTCGTCAAGGTCTTCCAGAAGGCAGAACACTGGTCCATCAATGTACTTTGCGTCGTTGTTGGCGTCGCATTTGTTCTACTCCGGTAAGTTGATGCCTTGTATTTCACATCAAAGGGCACAGACTAACTCATCCCAGCGCCATCTTCCTTCCAATCATGGTAGTGACGCTGCCATTGCCGAGCCAAGTTACCAAGCTATGGCCAGAAGAGATGGTGGCGTTTCTCCAGTGGTTCGCCTTTTGGAGCTTCGCCATATTGCTCACAGTCCCTTGGCTGTTCTGCATCTATCAGCTCGTTACCAATCAGCTCGGCCGGACGAAGCGCATCAAGCAGGTTCTCGACGATGTGACTGCGCCTAAAGTAGTTGTTGTGATGCCCTGCTATCGAGAGGAGCCCGAAGTCCTCATCAAAGCTATCAATTCAGTCGTCGATTGCGACTATCCAGCCGCATGTATTCACGTTTTCTTATCCTTCGACGGCGAGCAAGAAGACGAGCTATATCTCAACACCATCGACCATCTTGGCGTGTCACTCACAATGGAGTCGTATCCTAAGAGCATCGACGTAAGCTACCGCTCAGCTCGCATAACCGTTTCTCGATTCCCTCATGGAGGCAAGCGTCACTGCCAAAAAGTGACTTTCAAGCTCATTGACAAAGTGTACGAGCAATACCTCAAGCGAAACGACAATCTATTTATCCTCTTTATCGACTCGGATTGCATCTTGGACAAGGTTTGCCTTCAAAACTTTGTCTACGATATGGAGCTCAGTCCCGGCAATACTAGAGACATGCTGGCCATGACTGGCGTCATCACCTCGACGACGAGAAAACATAGTGTTATCACCCTGTTACAGGACATGGAGTACATACATGGTCAGCTGTTTGAGCGGACTGTCGAGTCCGGGTGTGGCTCTGTCACTTGTCTACCTGGTGCGCTGACGATGTTACGGTTCTCGGCCTTCCGGCGGATGGCCAAATACTACTTTGTGGACAAGACGGAGCAGTGCGAGGATCTGTTCGACTTCGCCAAGTGTCACCTGGGAGAGGATCGCTGGCTGACGCACCTCTTCATGATCGGGGCCAAGAAGCGGTACCAGATCCAGATGTGCACGTCGGCATTCTGCAAGACGGAAGCTGTTCAGACCTATCGGTCCCTGATTAAGCAGCGACGCCGATGGTTCCTTGGCTTCATCACCAACGAAGTTTGCATGTTGACGGATTGGCGCCTGTGGAAGCGATACCCAATCCTCATTCTAGTTCGGTTCATGCAAAACACCATCCGGACGACGACCTTGCTATTCTTTATCATGGTCCTAGCCCTGATGACAACAGTCAAGAAAGTGGACGACCTTCCCGTGGGATTCATCGCCATCTCTCTCGGCCTCAACTGGATGCTGATGCTGTACTTTGGAGCGAAGCTCCGACGATTCAAAATCTGGCTGTACCCGCTCATGTTTATTCTGAACCCGTTTTACAACTGGTATTACATGGTGTACGGGATCTTCACGGCAGGGCAGCGAACATGGGGTGGACCGCGAGCGGATGCTGCAGCAGCAGACACGCACACGACCGCACGGGAAGCTGTGGAACAGGCTGAAAAGCAAGGTGATGAACTGAACGTGGTCCCAGAGACATTCAGAGCAGCACGCGAAGCTCGCAGAGCAGCGTCAAAGCGAGAGTCGGCCGTAACGAGCAATCTCGGACGGTCCAGGAGCGTGGTGCGACCACCAGACAATATTGATGGCAAGTTTTCAGCTCGTCAGAAGACGGCATCAGGAACATATCTACATCCAGATGAGCTGGATGTGAGTGCAGATGATGTCGAGTCAGGAGCATACGCCAGACCCCAGTTACGGGAGCGAGACTCTTTTGACAGTATTATATCTAGCGGAAGCATAGGCTTTGGGGTGTGCACGCCACGACGAATGAAGCTTCTCATGGGTGAAGAAGACCGTCGCAAGTACGAGATTGCGCAACAGATGCAAACGCAGGCTTCAGAAGTGGGCAACATGCAGGCGGTTCTGCCCGGCCGGGAGCTCTCGGATTCACCTCTGAGGCGAGCAAACTATCTGGCCAGCACAAATGCAAGGCATCTACATGATCAAGGGCAGTATGATCGAGTTGCCCAAGGCGAGTCAAGTGAGGGGTCCAACATTGGCTCGACGGAGGAGGTGGCCAGTCCAGCCCAGGAGAGAGGGCAATCCAGGCTTGGTGAGAATATGTCGTTTGCGAGCCGGATGGCGAGAGGGTTGAAGCAAAGCAGATAAAAAGATGACGACAGTTTACTCGAGATTGACTGCAACATATTAGCTGGTAGGTGCTGCAGATGGGAGTTAGATAGGTCTATGCTAGATGAAGCTATTTTGGTGGAAGAGGTGTGTGGTGCAGATTGTTGACATGCCGATCTTGCATGGTCATTGGCAAGTCAGAGTCGTACGGATGGTCTACCCCGCAATATTGGAGCCGGACGGTCCATGACAAGATAAGATGAGAGGGAAGCCCGGAGATGAGGATGAGCGGGCGTGACCGGGGTGGGTGCCAAAGGTGATCCAGGCGTTGTGTTATTATCCAGGTGGATGAGGTTGCTGGCGTGGGATGAGATGAGGCAAAACAGACCAGACCAGTAGGTAGGAGGACAGGTTTGACATGAAACGTGATGCATGGGTGGACGGTGATTTAGAAACAGGCTCTGCTAGCGGGATGGTGAATAATGCGTTATCATGACAAGCTCTTATTATTGAGGCCCGCATGAATGGATCGCAACTCGGTTCGCTTGTCCAGGGTAAAGAGCCCAACGATGATCACAAGGAAGCATCTGGTTTGTCGGTGAGCCGGTGGAAGAGCCGGCGGAGCAAAATGTGCCTGATGTTAGTTGTTAAAGGCTTGGCACGAGTTGAAAGGTTGTGTCAAAGTCATGCAAATTAATGTTGAGGGCTGGGTAGTTGTTAGTCATGGATGGTTAGCCGGGTTTAAGGCCGCAATCCACGGGATGGAATTCAGGGTTTGTGAGGTTTGTGTGTGTGTACCACGGAGTAGATATTGTCGAGAGAAGACGCTTAAGAATGGATGTCTTGATGCTATTATACCCAGGAGCCGGGTCGTTGCTGGGGTCTCGTCTCGCCTGGTCACCTCTGCCCCTCTATCAACAAACAGCTTGCCTCACCTTGGGGAGCGGGGGAGGGGCAGCATCTTTCGCCCAGGCACTTTTCTCCTCCCCTTGCTAGCACAAATCATTTTTCTCAACCAGACGAGGCGAAGTCTAGGTTGCCTTGGACGCGAGTCAAAAAAAAAAAAAAAAAGTACATCTGACATGCAATGACCCAATTGCGACTTTGATTAGGCGCCTTGTGCTTTGGCTCGGTGGAGATGCAAGAAGTACCACCCCTGCAAATTGCCTACCTCTTTTTTTCTTTCTTTGCCTTGCAGCTGGAGCTGGCAGAATCGCAAAGAAGACTATCGTCGTTTCCAGATTCTGATGGATGGCAACAACGGGGACCCTGGATGTTATATCTATTCCCACTCTGTTTTCTAGGCAGGAGGGGAGATAAGTTGAAGACTGAAGAGAATAAATAGTTTGCCTCGTGCATTACTCGCTTGCCTCTTTGTATCCTTTGTTCTGAAAGAAAGAAAAGGAAAAGACGCATCTTCTCGAATCGCCTCGAATCCAAAATCGCAAGTAGACCATACCTGGTTTACATCATCGCACTACACTGCACCTACACCACGTTGCACATCGACCCGCAGGTACCCTCTACCTGATTCATTCTTCCCGGCTACCGGGAAACCCACTGAAAGGAAACCGAATTTTCCAGTTTTAGCCACTGTTTGGGGGAGAAAAAAAAGCTGAGGTCCATCTCTCTCAGTAAGCGGCTTCCCCGACCCAAGGCTTGGTTGCCCCTCCCCTCCCTCACTTCCCCCTCCACCAAAGGAAAGGAAAGGAAAAAAAAAACCACAAGCCAAACCTGCGGCCCAACTCCCCCCTCCATCCTCACGATCTATTCCTGCCCTTGCGCTCGCCCTTCTCTCTGTTGAGCATTTGCGCGCATCGCTCATACTCTTCCCCCTTCTCTCCTCTTATTTCTTTCCCTTACCTTTAATACCCTCAGTTTGTGTGCGTGGGCAGATTCCCACCAGTCGAAATCATGAGTGTCGTTGGTAAGTTGCTTGCTGCCCTCTTCTCTTTGCTTTCGCAGCCCGTCCCGCAATCCGCTATCGCTTCACACCTGCCGCCCACCCTCGGTCTGCGGGAGAGATAGCCTCATCTTGTATCCCGGATAAGCTTTGCTGACCATGGCGCCTTGCCTTCTACAGGTGTCGATTTCGGAACCCTCAAGACCGTCATTGCCGTCGCCCGAAACCGCGGCGTCGATGTGGTGCGTATACTCCCCGTCGTCCTGATCGACCGCCGGCTGTCCTGTCATCTGCGGTCGATGGGATAAACACACAATACAATGCTCACCTTTGGCTGACTCTTGCTCTCCCATACAGGTCACCAATGAAGTCTCAAACCGATCTACTCCGTATGTTATCCCCCTCCTCTTGACCCCGCTGTCAAATCAAAACAACCCCGCCATCATCAATCAGGAAACATGTTTACTGACAGCTCTCGCTCTATAGTTCCTTGGTAGGCTTCGGCCCCAAGTCTCGCTACCTCGGTGAGGCGGCCAAGACCCAGGAGATCTCCAACCTCAAGAACACCGTCGGCTCCCTCAAGCGTCTCGCCGGCCGATCCTTCAACGACCCCGACATTCAGATTGAGCAAAAGTACATCACTGCGGCCCTTGCCGACGTCAATGGCCAGGTCGGCGCCGAGGTCAGCTACCTGGGCAACAAGGAGAAGTTCACGGCCACCCAGCTCGTCGCCATGTACCTGAGCAAGATCAAGTCTACCGCCGCTGCCGAGCTTAAGCTGCCCGTGTCCGACATCTGCATGAGCGTGCCTCCGTGGTTCACTGACATCCAGCGCCGCGCTCTCATCGATGCTGCCGACATCGCCGGCCTCAAGCTCCTCCGCCTCATCAACGACGGCACCGCCGCTGCCCTGGGCTGGGGTATTACCAAGCTCGACCTCCCCGGCCCCGAGGAGCGCCCCCGCCGTGTTGCCTTTGTCGACATCGGCCACAGCAGCTACACTGTCTCCATCGTCGAGTTCAAGAAGGGTGAGCTCGCCGTCAAGGCCACCACCTGGGACAAGGACTTTGGTGGCCGAGACTTCGACCGCGCCCTGGTCGATCACCTCGCCAAGGAGTTCAAGGGCAAGTACAAGGTCGACATCATGACCCACGGCCGTGCCCTCGCCCGCACAATCGCCGCCGCCGAGAAGACCAAGAAGATCCTGTCCGCCAACCAGCAGGCTCCCGTCAACATCGAGTCGCTGATGAACGACATTGATGCCTCCGCAATGATCACCCGCCAGGAGTTCGAGGCCATGATCGAGCCTCTCCTCGTCCGCACCCAGGCTCCCCTCGAGCAGGCCCTGGCCCAGGCCAAGCTCACCAAGGAGGACATCGACATCATCGAGGTTGTCGGTGGCGGTTCCCGAGTCCCTGCCCTCAAGGAACGAATCCAGGCCTTCTTCGGCAAGCCCCTCTCCTTCACCCTCAACGCCGACGAGGCTCTTGCCCGTGGCTCCGCCTTCAGCTGCGCCATTCTCTCCCCCGTCTTCCGTGTCCGCGACTTTTCCGTCCAGGACATCATCAGCTACCCCATCGAGTTCGCCTGGGAGAAGGCCCCCGATATCCCCGACGAGGATACCAGCCTGACTGTCTTTAACAAGGGCAACGTCATGCCTTCCACCAAGATCCTCACCTTCTACCGAAAGCAGCCCTTCGACCTCGAGGCTCGCTATGCTCAACCCGAAGAGCTTCCCGGCAAGACCAACCCCTGGATCGGCCGCTTCTCTGTCAAGAATGTCAAGGCCGACGGCAAGGACGACTTCATGATCTGCAAGCTTAAGGCGCGTGTCAACATCCACGGTGTTCTGAACGTTGAGAGCGGCTACTATGTCGAGGACCAGGAGGTCGAGGAGGAGATCAACGAGGAGGGTGATAAGAAGGATCCCGATGTGAGTTTTCTCGAGTCCATGCCACGTCCCAACATTCCTGCCCCGGACCAGAGTCCGGAATCTCCTTCATCATCCGCGTCGGTCGGAGATGGAGGTGGTAACCAACCCGCTAAACGTCAACGTCTCGACGAGGATGTACGGGTCAGCTCGCCTCAGCTCCCGACCCTTGTTCCCAAAGTCTCAGCCGAATCCGTCCCAGAACCCCAATCGCTAACATCTGCTTCCCTCAAGGCCATGGAGACCGACAAGGATGCCCCCAAGAAGACCCGCAAGGTCAAGAAGCAGGTCCGCAAGGGCGATCTGCCCATCTCGACTGGCACTGCTTCGCTCGACGAGGCTGCCAAGACTGCCCTGCTTGAGAAGGAGGCTGCCATGGTGATGGAGGACAAGCTTGTTGCCGACACCGAGGAGAAGAAGAACGAGCTCGAGGCCTACATCTACGACCTCCGTGCCAAGCTCGATGACCAGTACGCCGACTTCTCCAGCGAGGAGGAGAAGCAGACTATCAAGGCCAAGCTCGAGGCCACCGAGGTATGTTTTGGATCCCGATTCTGGATTCCGTGATCAACAAGACAATGATGCTGACCATGCCTTCAGGACTGGCTCTACGATGAGGGTGATGATACCACTAAGGGTGTCTACATCGCCAAGATCGACGAGATCCGTGCCATGGCTGGACCCATCGTCCAGCGCCATTTTGAGAAAGTCGAGGCGGAGCGACAAGCCGCTCTCGAGCGAGCCGAGGCCGAACGGGCTGCGAAGAAGGCTGAGGAGGATGCTCGCAAGGCTGAGGCTGAGAAGGCCGGCGTGGACCAAGAGATGAAGGACGCCGATGCTCCGCAACAGGGCGGCGAGGCTGACCCCCAGTAAGTTGTGATAGGAGGAAGATCATGACACAGCTGTATGGTACACCTCGGCTGTGGTCACGCACATGATATGAGACGAATGACGCCCGAAAAATATGTTAAAAGAGGCCATGAAGAAAGAAGCGGAGGAAGAAATAGAGCATGTTAACGGTTGCAACGGCTTTTTATTGGGAGAGGGAAGAGGGAGGGATCATCATGACGGATATGTTACCCGCTGTTAGACCACTTTTGCCTTTAGTAGCTAGGATCCATACACTCAGGCTTGGTTCAAGTCTTGGAGCCTTTGGACTTTGCCCGTGTCATTCTTTGAACTGTGCCATGTCGGTGAGAGAGGCAAGAGAGGTGAGGTGGCGTGAGGTGAAATGACGGTGAGATGGGCGAGACAAGGGGGGCCAGTTCAGTCAAGTGTGTTGTGAAGTTGGGTAGTTGGATAAGAGATGAGATAAGATGAGATGAGTAGAGTTGAGTTGATTTTATAGAATAAAGTATTGATTACAAACTGAGCCATACATGCATGAAGCCATCGAAGGATGGATGATGGATGTTAGTTGCAACTCGCTTTTGGATATAACCCTCTATATAAGACCTTGGACCCTCTCGCGCCTCCGTCTGATGCGTCCTCAATCTTTTTTTTTTTTGGTTCCCCAAACAATGCAACCGGCATAACATAACATACATGAATGACGTGATTCCATTCTTCGTAACAGATGCAATTTCTTTTCTCCATCCCCCCTTCCCCCAGCTCTCCCCCCTCCACATGCGCAGTAGCAATCTTCCTCTTCCCGACGGGAGCTTGACCCGACGCCTGAGCTTTATCTTGGAGATTCAAAAGACAGCTTCTGCGAAAGAGTCACTCGGGCCAAGCTCCCGGCGCCAATGGGTTGGGTGGGAGGGCCTCGCGCCACCAGGTGTTGCAAGCTCTGCCCGGCACTCGCTGGCCAGCTTATGAAATGTCAAAGAGGGGCTTGAGCTTGATGATGAGCTGCCACTCCTCATTGCTGACCTCCTTTCGGTAGAACTCCTTGAGGGTGTCGATGCTGGCTCGCGAGATGAGACTGTACAGAGTCTCCTCCTCCTCGAGGTGACGGCCGTACATGGGCTGACTGCTACCCATCTCGATCTTGATGGCAACAGAAGGCTCCTTTCTCTTGCACACGGGGATCTGCTTGTGCTCACGCTCGATGGAGGTTCTGTGATTCGTTAGCAAACTGCTGTTTGTATCATGTGAAACAAGTTGAACTTACACTCTGCCCAGCTTGATGATCTCCTTGGCGCCTGTCGTGGGGTTGCTCCTCACGGCGGCGATGGGAGCGTTGATTCTCAGCTGACCTTCAGTGACATCCACACCAATAACGATGGGGTCGTTCTTGTTGAAGACCTTGACGGGCTTGAGCACGCAGGGGAAGACAGCCAACATCTTGGACTCCTCCTTCTTCTTCTCCAGCTGCTCGTCCATGTGCTTGGTGAAGGCGTCGAACAGGTGGTAGATAATGTCAGCCGTAAAGATCTTGATACCCTGGTCCTCGGCGTACTGTTGCGCTTCCTTGTCTACCTTGACATCAAAACAGAGCATGATGGCGTAGTCAGGAGCCTTCTCCAACATGATACCACACTGCATGACATCACGCTTGTAGACGGGACCGATACCAACGTTGGCCACGGGAATCTTGCAGTCCTTGAGGAAGTCGAGCAAGGCCTCGAGCGAACCAAGAGTCGAAGCCTGGACACTGACACCACGACCCGACTTCTCGACTCGGTTGAACAGGACAGCGAGATCGGACTCGACCTCATCCTCGATGTCATCCTCATCATCATCAGGTCCGACAACCATCAGACGAGAACCGGCAATGGCGCCTTCAAGGCCAGGGGCACTGATCTTGACACCCAGAGCGGCCTTGACCTCCTTATTGTGAACATAGGCAGACTTGAGACGAAGTTCCCTGAGAGGTGCCGGGGTAAGCAGTGCTCTGATGTTTGTCTTGATAGCACCTTCAGTACCGCAGAGTACAATGCGGTCGCCTTCTCGCAGGATACCGTTGGAAAGGACAACATCAATGGTCATACCGAAACCCTCAATGGCCTTGACTTCCAGAACGGTGGCCTGGACCTCAGACAGGTACATGAGGGAGCCAACCATGCGCTCCTGGGTGAGCTGGACAATGAGCTTCAACATGTCGGGGACACCCTCACCCGTGTGCGCCGAAGTGGGCACGAGCGAGACGTACTTGGACATGGACTTGTTCTGGTAGAAGAGCTCAGAGTTGAAACCCTGCTCAGCAAAGGCAACCTTGGTCTTCTCCAGACGAGTCTCAAACTCGTTGCGGACGGCCTTGCTCTGGAGAGCCAAACTGTCCTGAAAGCCGTTGTTGTCAACCTTCTTCCAGCCGTAGAGTCGATCAATCTTGTTCAGGGCAACAATGAAGGGGGTCTTGCGCTCCCTCAGCATGCGCATAGACTCGAGGGTCTGAGGCTCAAGACCGTGCATGATATCGACGACCAGGATGGCGATGTTGCAGAGCGAGGAACCACGGGATCGGAGGTTAGAGAAAGACTCGTGACCAGGCGTGTCGATGACCAGGAGACCGGGAACCTTAAACTCGAACTTGCCATCCGGGTTGACGACGGCCGTCTTTTGTCGGATGGCCTCGACAGGGAAGTATGTAGCACCGATCTGCTGTGTGATACCACCGGCTTCGCCCTCCTGGACGTTGGTCTGTCGAATCTTGTCCAGAAGCTTCGTCTTTCCGGTATCGACGTGTCCCAGAATACAGCAAATAGGGGATCGCAGGTTGTCCTTGGATCGGGCAGCCAGAGCAGCTTGGTGAGCCTTCTCACGGCGCTCAGCAGCCTCTCGCTTTCGCTGGAGCTCAGCTTGCTGAGCAGCCGTAGCGGCCTCATCGTCCTCAGACTCCTCCTCAGACTCCTCGTCCTTGGATCCAGAGTCGGCCTTTCCGTTGGCCTTCTCAGCCTCATCCTCGGTGTCAGCATCCCAGCTATCCTTGACATCGCCGTCGGAGGCGGCAGCGGCCTCCCAGTCGTCCTCAACGTCACTCTCGGCGGCAGCCTTCTCAGCCTTGGCCTTGGCCTCGGCCTCAGCTTTCTCACGGGCGGCCTTCTCTTCAGCCTCCTTCAGAGCCTTCTCGGCCTCCAGCCTAGCGCGCTCAGCAGCTTCGGCAAGGGCCTTCTCTTCGTCGGCCTGGTTACGGTCAGTACAAGGCAGATCCATGAAACTTCAGATGAGTCCATACCTTTTGTTGAGCTCGGCCCTTCTTCTTCCTGTCTGCCGGCTTGCTCTTGGGGGCCTTCTCTCCACCCTCCGAGGGGCCAACCTGGATACCAGCGGCCAACATCTGCTGGAGCTTTCGCTCATTGCGGGCCTTCTCCTCCTTCTGAGCCTTGGTGAGGTACTTGCCCTCCTTCTTGAGCTGCTCAATGCGCTCCTTCTCCTTCTGCTTCTTGAGGGCCTTGGCCTCCTCGCGGCGCTTCTCCTCCTCAGCTGCTAGTCGTTCATCCTCCTCGGCCTTAGCCTTGGCCTCGGCCTCGAGGCGGACAGATTCTTCTCGCTGACGTCGGAGCTCCTCCTGTTGCTTCTGGAGCATAGCAAGGTGGGCAGGAATCTTCTTCTTCTTGCCACCGGCCGCGGCGGCGGGCTCAGCAGCCGGCGCAGGGGCGGCCTCCTCCTGCTTCTCGGGGGCAGCAGCCTTAGCAGGCTGGGGGGCCTTTGCGGCGGCACCTCCCTTCTTCTTAGCAGCAGCCTGTTGCAGGCTGTCAGTAAGGGGATATCAACAAGTAGATATAGCATCACGTACCTGTTCCTTCTTTCGCTGCTTCTCACGCTCCTTCTTCAGCTTCTCCTTCTCGGCCTTGGTCAAGATGCGGCCAGGCTCGGCACCATCGTCGGCGGCGGGCTCGGGCTGCTTGGCGGGCTGCTTGTTCTGCTTGCCGCCCTTACCCTTCTTTTGGGGCAGGTCGAACTCGTCGTCCATGGTTGCCTCGACAGGCTCCTTGTTCACAGGCTCCTCGGCCGGGGCCTCCTCCTCGACGGGAGCTGTGTCGACGATGCCCTTCTTCTTACGCTTCTCCTTGTTCTTGCGTAAGGTGGCCATCAGGCCGCCGGCGCCGCCATCGTCGTCGCCGTCGGCGTTGTCGTCACCAGCAGGAGCATCGTCGTTGGCGGCAGGCGGGGCAATGCTCTCGCCAAGCTCGGCCTCCCAGTCGTCCTGCTGGTTCTTCTTGTTTCCCTTCTTCTTGGGCGGCATCTCGGCGGTCTCTGTCGGCTGGTTCGAGAGATGCAGTCGTCGGAGGGGCTCGCGAATGGGCGAAGAAGGAGTTATGGATTTTTTTTTCGGGGGCGAAGTAGCCAAAGAAACTTGCCTGCAGACGGACAAGGCAACGGCTCTATCACACAGACAGACCAGACACAGCCAGGCACACACAACCTCAGCGCCTTAGGTTTGGCTTCTGTATGGTCGGTTTCGCTGCTCGTTCGGCGGGTGGGAGTGGGTTGGGCTACGGGGTTTAGGCGGGGCAGCCCACTACTGTAGGTAGGTATCAAGTCCAACGGGAACAGGGCTTCTTGAACAGCTGCGGCGGTGGCGAATCCAGCGCAGGGTAACGTCGTCGGGCTCTTGGGAGTAGCTTATGCGACATGCTCCGTCTCCTCGGGTCTGCAAGGAGATGTGTCGCAAGTCGAGTCGAGTCGAGTCTAAGCAATCAGCCAAAAATTCTCGTGATGCTGTTCGCTAACATGAAAGTTCCAGTGGAGGTTGACGATGAATCAAATCACTTGACTTCCTCTGCGGGGCACTGAAACCCAACCCAGTGGAAGGAATGTTTTGTGAATGTCATATTATGTAATCACCCGAACCTCCCACAACATCACCTCTCAAGAGCCTGACAACTCCATGATATAGCATCACCAAGAAGCAAGGGGTGATTGCTATCCTGCTTTGATTCGCGAGTATAGGCGACTAATTTTGAGTCCCTTAATAATATTGACAAAACTCTTTTTAATACAACGTGATCCCCAGACATCATTTTATTCTTTCCATCTTGTGACTGGCTACACTGCCTCATACACTTAGTAGCAGATTCCCTTCAGTGCACAGCTCCAACTCAGCATTAAAGCCTTAAATCCTGGCTCCAAACGCCCATATATTCAAGCTTCAGATAACTGGCGCTAAAACATGCTCCAAGATCTCGTAGCCCAGCTCGAGATACTTCTCATGTCCATCTTCCCCGTCAGTTCGGAACGCCTCTGTGTGTTTTCCTTCATCGATGCCATCTAGATACTCGCAAAACAAATCCAAGCCATCCCCCATGGAAACCAGCGTTTCCAAGGCGCGTCGGTCAAAGCAGCGCTTCAGCACATCGCCGTCAACGTGCATCTTGTCCGGAACCATCTGAGGCTCGAGATCCAAATACATGTCCTCATCCTCATCCCTCTTCTTCTTTGAGTCGTTGCCGGGCTCAAAGGGGCAGATGTCTTTGTCGTGCTTTGCCAGGTTCTGAAGAAGGCGTAAGAATCTCCACAGATCGAGGCCTATTAGTGCAAAGTGCTGTAGCGAGCCATCGAGGGACACGCCCAACACCTCGGCCTGGTCAACCGTACTGAAGAGGGTGTTGTATTGCCGCTGGCGGTTCGCAGCCACCCAAAATGGGCGTGTGTGCCCGCGCTGGAATCTCCTTATCGACGTGGGCAACTTTCCAGAGACGACTACCTCGAATTCCCTGTTCCGTTGGCCCCGAGGAACCCAAACTCCGGCAAAGTCTGCCTGGCTGGTCGAGAGGAGATTCAGTGGCCACTCGCCAAGCTGATCCTCTGAATCCCCCATCTCAACCATATGAGACGTGTGCCGCACAACCTGATCACAATGGATGAGGGAGGCCTCCGCGTGCTCGGATTCAACGTGGAGGTCGATGACCAGCATGGAATGCATCGCTGTCAAGGCAAAGACTTTGCTCCCCTCCACACGCAGTGACATGGCAGGAGAGTCTAACCGGAACTCTTTCATCGGCTTCAGCCTCTTTTCAGCGAGGTCGAGAACCTCCCAGTGCAAGGTATCACCGACGCAAAACAGGAGGCCCACAGCGTCTCCCACAGCCGAGTAGACTGGTGCTGAAAAGCCCTTCTTCTTGTACCGGGTCCAATATTGCAACTCCCTTGATGGCCCGTTCTCCGTCTCAACCTTCTTTTCTTTCACAGATACAATCATCAAGCGGCCTTGTTGCGTGGTCACGATGAGGAACGGGAAGGTCTTGCCATCCTTGACATAAAGCCATTCGTTCAAGCCGAAGATCTTGTCTCCTGCATGGCCTAGCCCAGAGATGTGCTGAGATGGTTTCTTGTTCTTGTCGGAAGCACTCGAAATCGTGGCCCCTGAGTCAGGGTCGATGAAGGAAAGGGTCGAGCGATCTTCCTCATCAAAGTGCGCCACCACCAAGCACTTCCAGGTCTGGGAGTAGATGACTCGCACCGGTGTTCCGTCAAGGGGAATGCTGCGGGGAACGGGGCCGACGTGAGGCCAGATATCCACGAGAAGGATCCGTGTTCCAGCCAGCAACATCAAAGACATGTGTTGAGGATAGTTGGAAAGGCTGTCTGCGAGGCAATAGACTGCGTGAATGGGCGGCGCTGGCAGGGATGGATCACTGGAATCAGTTGGCCAGATAAGGTTCTTTGTCTTGAACTTGGTCTCTTGATCCGAAAAGCCCGTCATCACCCATAGACTGTTGTCACAGCAGACGAAGAAGGCAGGGCCTCCGGCAAAGGGACCTGAAGCAGGAGACACCTTCGTAGGTGCCAGGCCAAGCTGCTCAACAGTCATCGAAATATCCTCAATCCCATCGTTTGAGATTCGAACGGTGACTAGGTGACCGCTCCTGGTTCCGAATACGAGTATGGTCTTGTTTGGGCCATCATTGACTGCCGAGATGCTTGTGAAAGCCTCCATTCGGAACTGGAGCTGCTGAGCATCATATTCTAAGAACCAATTAGTTTCCGTGGGCAACACTGCAATCCAACACGGGGACAATACCGCAATGTGACTCCATACTGTGGCTTCTAACCTCTTGGCCATCTAGAGTATAGTTGAAAATCCATGGTGTACCGTCGATAACGGAGCCTACTACGATATATGTGTCGCCTAAGAGGGTGAACAGAGAAAGACAAGTAACCTCTCCAGCTGTGTCTACCGAGGCAACTTCTGTCACATTCATCTGGTCGATCCGTAGGACATCCAGACGTGATGCTTGGCCGTTATGCGAGGAGATGACGACGATATCATTCTCGCAACATGCGTTATCTGCAACCAAAGAATCGAGTCCGCAAACATCGCCGTGTGTATGCCGGGAGCTGAAGTTGGTTAGCCATCCCTTGCGGATCTCACATGTAGATTATAAGAGTGCTGGAAACAAGGAGAGTACCTGCCTTTGTGAGGGGGCAACCAGGCTAGTGGATGTCTCTGTGACCTGTACAATTGTTCCTTGGTCGTTTTGGCAAACTGATATCGTTCGCGAGTTGGTATCAAAGGGTGAGACCTCCGAGGACAAAGCGCTGGCATTGCTGAGATTAGCAGGAAAGTGAAGGACATCAGAAGAATGTGGCATTGAGAGGATGGCATAAAAGCCTCGCTCTCCTTGACTCTCCACGGGGAACATCCATGACTGGCGGACAACCTGGTCGTAGTCAAATTCTAGTCCGATTCTGGCTTGAATGCCCCATCTCAGCTCCGTTAAGCTGGACCGGGGCCCACGGCCCGAGGTGCAGAAAATTCGATCCGGCTTTTGAGAAAGAATCGGCGACAGTTTAGATCTACCCGAACGATCCTGGCGTGCCACCCCATCTGTCCAAGAATCGTTTCCGTCTGTCGTGGCCATGTCGACAACGGGTGACCAGTTGGCGATCGTGCTTACTTGCTGGGGGTCACTTCGAGCGGCAAGCTGTTGTACAAGGTCAGTCGCCTGCGATCAGGGGGCTCCTATTAAGTCAGTTTACCTTCCAGATGCCCCCTGGGCCTGATTCGCCACCAATAATGAACACGTCTGAGAAGACATCATAGGCCGTTGTAAAGGCGGTGGAGATATTCGTGCTGATCGTCCCAACGGTGGTCACTGACGGAAGAAGGTTTGCTGAGTCGAGCTCGATATGGGCAATGACGCCGTCTTCGCGTGCCAGATAGATGATGTCCGTCTTTTCAAAGTACTTGTTGAGGCGGAAGGGTCTTGCCCAGGCAGTCCAAAGGGGGCCGGCAGCTCCATGATGCAAGTTGGTCTGGCTGGGAGAGTGCGTTTCCAGAGTGTCAAACGAGGTCTGCCCTGTAAAGGCGTTCTTGACAATCCCAATGGCATGTTCGGAGACAGCGATGAAAGCAGTATTGATTCTCAAAGGTATGATCATTAGTGGCATCCGATGTTCCTTTGGAAGTGGCGTTCCCGCCTTCTCTAGTTTGAGAATTCCCTCAACATCATCGCTGGCCTCCCAATCATACACCACCATTCGGGAAATGTGAGACCCCCGGATCGCCTCACGCCGGACGATGATGATAAGGAGGATGATGTGGTAGTCATCCTCAGGTCGCGGATACAGAAACTCCAACTTGTGAATGATTCCATCGGCAATTCGGACCTTGAGTTTTTTGACAGGTTGATAATATCCTTGGAGCTGGTACTGAGTGCTCATGTTCGCTAACGTTTCTAGCTCGTATATGATGAATGCACCCTCGGCAGAGCCAGCAGCTATGTAGCGCGAAGATGGGTTGATGATGAAGTGGTATCCCAGGTACTTGAGGTTCCTAGGGCTTTCATACTTGGTGGTGACGAATTCGAGAGTATGATCCGGGAGCTCGCGAACGAAGAGGAATACCATATCAGAGGATTCGAGGATCAATACGAGAAGTTGGGGAGGAAGCGGCTGACGGGCATTCCCTTCATGTGGCTTCGGGGCATCTTGCATGAGGATATCGGCGTCTTCGGTCTTGATAACGCTGGAAGCTGTACCATCGGGGCCGCCCTCAGGGGGTGTTCCGAGAACAAGGGCATTTCGGATTCTGGAGCCGAAGTCGGCTTTTCTTATGACCTCATGGGCTTGTCCATCGTCGCGAAGCTCACTGATTTGAACAAAGTGATCCTGTTTCCATTAGTGACAGTCCATCAGGGTAAATGTAAACAGCAGAAGGGCGGGACATCTCAACACATGGTGTTCAACTTTCGACCACGAGGGCCACTCCAAACAGTGAGCACACACAATGCCTCTAGGCGAGAGCGAGATTGAACGTCTAGGTTTAGCAACAAAAGCACCAGCCCCAGAGTTCAGAACATTTAAAGTTGTCGCAAGATTCGCACAAGGAGACAAGACTTACGCCGACAAAAGCAACATCATTGTGAGAACGGGATCGTATCCAGACGGGAAGAACCCAGTGGACAACGGGGCTCTCGATTAGGGTTCTAGTTAGAAGACCACAGACAGGAGGTTCGGCACGGGGCTTGGGATTGGTCTTGGGCGCGGTGGAGGCCTTCAGGGCATCTTGGAAGTTGACCGTCTCTGTCACCCACTCGCCATCTCTGAGAACACTGCTCTGGAAAGCCATGCTGGCCGCTTCATGGCATCAAGGGGCTAAGAAACTGAAGAAAGGGCGGTGGCCAGAGGAGCGAGATGAAGAGCGTCGGTGATGGGTAGAGAGTCCGAAGGCGGAGAGAAGGCTGCTGGTAGAGAAGTAGGCCACGCGGGGCATGCAAGTCGCCCCCAACACTGCGTTACTGGGTGGGAGTAACGAGCATCTAAGTAACGACGGCTTGGACGAGACGAGGTGAATGTCGGCCTTTGGCGGCTCGTTCACACGGCGCTTGCCTGGCCTAGTTCGGGCTGGTGTGGTCCTCTAGAGGGATAAGGTGAGGTGGCACTGGTCTAAGCACGCCAACAACACTTGATGGCCTCGACGAAACTCGAATAAGCTGGGTGCCTTGACCAAGCAAGAGGGGCGGAGGGGCGTGAGTTGCTCCCGGACAGAGCTCGGAGGATCTGGACAGGCGCGGACAGGGTATGGGCAGGCCCAAGGCAACCTGCAGGACAACTGGTTCACAGCTGGTACCCGGGATCCAGCGACTGGGAACAAGTCGAAGTCAGAACCAGCTGATAGCAAGGCCGACGTGTCGATCCAGGACAATGCGTGGTGCTGGCCTGGGCTGGTTTAGAGAGGCCGAAGAATCTCAGACCAGACCCAATGTTTTTCCTAGAATAAAGTTTCTGCCAAGTAGAAGAAAGGGGTGTGCCGAGTAAAAGAGCTCGGTCGATGTTGTTGCTGTTCTGTTCGGCTCCAGATGACTCTGAAAGGCCAACAAGTCTCGCTTTTAAAGGTTGATCGACCTGGGCCAGCTGAGGGCGCTCGCTCCAGTCACGATTATTGATCAGGGCGGCTGTGGCTGTCGTTGGATAGAACACCCGCGGAGGCAGGCACAGAATCAACCGGGTGACGACGCTCGCGGTATGGATGATACTGCCACTAGAAACGAAAACGTGATGGAAGGATTGCAGTTTGTCTGAGGCCTGATACTGCTGAGAGAGGTTGTGGATGGGCGGGAAGTGTGAGATTTAGAGGCACCTCAGATTCTAGCGCCCGACAGCACCCGCCGTCCACGGGTTAGGAAGGTACCGAGTACAGCGCACCCTCGGTGACAATAGCGGGCGGGCAGGCAGAGAGGCCAGGCAGTTCGAGGAACGTGCTGAAAGGCGGGCTGGCTGGCTGGCTGCAAGTTCCCTTGGAGGCTTGGTGCTTCGGTCCTCTTGATGCTCCCCAACCCATGGATGGATGGATCCATTGCACTCAAATTCACAATGAAACATTGGTGTACCTGCGACGTGGCGCCGAAGTACCTGTGGTGCACCAAGGGCGGTGGAGAGCTGCCTCCACTGAGGCTTGCACCAGCTTGCACCACCAAGATTGCACACCCACAAAGCCTAACCCCCAACCGCGAGATGGATCCTCAACCACCACCTACCTAGCAAACACACCAAACGTCCATCATACCACAAAGACCGCTGCGCTGCGGCTGAAGAATCCTCTTGTGCACCTTCCAAATTCAACCCTAGATCCCTGCCAGCTTTCCCGTTCCCCGTAGATACCGTGACGATCCGATACCCGAGCTCACAAGGGAGCAGCATCATCTAGCCTCGGAAGATTTCGACTGGACAACCGGACCATCCACAAACACCAGCTTCTCGGTGTCCAGAACAAGACGCAGTGCACATTATGGATGACCTTATGGAACGCGTCATTACTCTGCAAGCAGTCAGCCAGCCGGCAGCCTGCTCCTACAAGCTGATCAAGGTGCACATCGCAGCCTGCTTTCGAATCCCCCGAATGGATGCCCAAGAACCAGGACCTTGGTAGCTGGGGGATGCGCTCCTTGGGCGGATTGAGCCCCAGTCAGTCGCGCAGCTGTGAGCATCGTTCGCAACCCCTGCTGTCGTGGAGGTGATCGGATCCTACAATCCCTTCATGCAGCATGCCTTCACGCACGTCTCACCCTGTGTCAGTAGCAAGGTCTGCTTGTCCTTGGTCAAACCTGGAACCGTTTGTGCTTCGACAGGTAGTTGGTGTTCTGAGAAACGTTGCTCGCGTTGGACCGGTATCTTACACCGCACTCCCACGGATAGAATGTACAACTATTCTTAGCAACCTATTTAACTAACTATGGGTATAAACAGGCAATCGAAGCCCGTATCTGCCGAGATCGGAATACCGGATCTGCCACCCGACCCCAGAGAGGCTGTGAAATGTCCTTGCCGTCATTGACCGGTCTCTCCAGGCCAACCAACGCATTTGCTTCTTGTCACTCTCCCGCAGAACATGCATGTCCTGCTGTCACACCGACTTGCCTCGCCAAGGTTGTGGCTTCTCTCGTGATGACGTCTGTCGGCTCTGGTCACGGCTTTTGTGCTTTTTCCCCTGGTCTCGGTTGTCTTTGGCGTCGCAGGAGGCACGCTCCCTGAGTGGTAAGACTGTTGGTTGCCGCAATCTGGTGTTGTGAGCTGAAGCCGAGAGTAAGTCACCATCGCATCTTTACTGTGGCATCTCCTAGCTCTATCTATATCAGGATATCTGTATGAAACATAAAACAGCAGCAGTGTCGTAGTTAGCAATGGTTTATCCTATGGGTATCGGCGCCGGGCGTGTGGAAGCCGGTCTCGCTTGGTGGGAACAACAGGAGCGCGGCTATCTGCTGTGCATCCTCGCGAGGTCCGGTGGCTGCATTTCAAGAACCAAGAGGCCTTGGAAACCTGGAGGAAGGTGAGAAGGAAGACCAGTGTGGCCAGGGCATGCCAGCCAACCTTGTGCAACCCACAGCACCCCCATCCTATCGTTGCAACAGGGCCGGGTCCAGATGACCATGGTCCAGATCCAAACTGTAGCCCAGTTGGTGGAGCCGAGCATCAGCAAGGGTTCGATAGTCACTTCGCCAGTCTTTTAGATCTATTGTCCGTCATCTAGTTGATATCTCGCCAGGAACGGGATGCTAGCCGAATGACTCGTATCCGAGACCATCATTGGAGACTCCAACAAGAGGCACGACTCAAGGGCGCTACGCTTTCCTGCCAGCTTTACCTTTCTCGATGGCATGCTATAAAACAGAAACAGAATGGAGGTCGCCTGTGTAACGCGAGCTGTCAACTCTGCCAAGCCAAGCTAGGAGAGTTTTTGCTCCTCCCGACTTGACACCTGACAGGTCATGAGAAACAATTCGACGACGTTCTCTGTAATGCGAAGACTACCTTAGCTCCAAGGGGTCGAGTGTCGCTGAACAACCTGTAAGGCGGCAAGACAATGTGGGAGAGGTCTGTGGGGGTGGATGGGCGCTTGGGCATTGACCGCTGGCGATCTGCGACCCACGATGTTTCCGGTTTGCAGGTCTCTTCTGATTCGCTGCGTCCGACAACTCTAGAACCGGGGAACATGAAGCACATATCAGTCATTCTTCAGAGTGCCTTTGCTGTCTCAGAAGGCCATGGGCCGAAACCCATCGGGCTAGGATTCTAACGCCGCAACTTTGGAGATAGTAACAAGATTGGATCGCCAGACAAAGGGCTTCTATAATGGATACAGAGTCTAGAAAGCCGCAAGGCAAAGAAAGGCAACAGGGCATGTCTCAGCCCAATCACCTAGGCCGTGTGATTGTCCAAATGGGTAGTTAGCCTTCCATATTACTTTTCCAATCCCCCGTCACCCCCATGCTGCGATCAGCCCGACCCCCGAGACGCATCGATTGACGGATATCCGTGACGCATTTTAAAATGAGGGAGGAGTTGTGGCTGAAGCAGGTGGGAGGCCACACATTATCAGCGGGAGCATCGACGATAGGCTTGATCGTGTCTCTAAGTACGTAATGAACATGAGATTTAGAGTTGAAGCAATTGATGAATCCATGAATGCATCTGATATGAACAAATGAAACTACAAATCGTGGTCGTGGCAGAGAAAGTCGACGTGGGAGCTGGGCAAGTACGTACCTTACCGCTAGCTTGCATCAGCTGGGCAGGGATCAACCTTCCAAGGCAGCCACTAAGAGAAGCTTCTGCAACACTCTCGTGCTTCACTCACATAGCAAGTGACACGAATCACTCTCTGTCTGGCCCCTTGCGACGACGCCCAAGCTCATCAACGGCAGAACCCAGATTCGTCACATTTCATTTCGTTTTAGGGAAGCAGGAAGGAAAACTCTGAAGCAGGGGGGACTAAACTACCTATATCGGATCTGAGCCAGGCCAGACCAGACCATTCTGTCTCTCGGCCATGGTGTGAATTGGCTCCAGTCCATTCATTTTTGCATCCGTCCGATATCCCTCCCCCATCCGTCCACATCCACCTTTTGTTTTTCCTGACACACCATTTGCCCGCTCATGCTCTGATGGACCCAGCCATGGACAATCCCCGTCGAGGAGATCCCCCAGCGCAATCGCAATCGCCGTCGCCCTCGGTCAGCGGCCGCCAGACTCCGGCCGCCATCAGTCGCACCAGCAGCAGCACCCTCAACTCCAGGTCAAGATCGGGATCATATGCCGGCTCCAGCCACGACCGCAGCCAAGACGATGCCTTGTCGGATCCCAAAGCCGCCGAGATTCTCGACGCCTGCAGATGGAAAGACATTGGCCGTCTGCGATCCCTGGCTGAGGCCAGAGGTGGATTCCTGTCGGATGTCTTGCGTAGGCAAGCCTGTATGTCTGTCTTATTTCCGGCTCCAGCCACTGCCTACCTAGTATCCGTACTCCATACTTACACGACGTCTACTAGGGCCCATATTGCTCGGTCTCGATGCCCCTTCTAGTTGCCAAGAGGATCTAGCCTCGTCACAAGATGCCTCTGCAGACTGGAAAGAATTGCCTCGTCATCGCGATGAGGATCAGGTTCAGCTTGACGTCAACCGTTCTTTCATTTACTACCCAAACAGTATGTATCCGCCTCTTGTGTCTCCGAGCATCACAACGAGAGCATGGGACTAATGCGGTGATAGATGTGTCCGATGCAGAGTTGAGTCTGCACAAGTCAGAGCTATCCTCCCTCATCACCGAAGTTCTCCGTCGGTACCCTTACTTGTGCTATTTCCAAGGCTATCACGATATCTCCCAGGTCTTGTTGCTGGTGCTGGCACCGCCATGGAGGGCTCGTGTGCTTGCCCGCCTCTCCGTCCTGAGGATACGTGACTTCATGCTGCCGAATCTGGGCCCAACAACCGCTCAACTACGCCTTCTTCCCGACATCCTTCACGCTGCCGATCCAAAGCTGCGACGACACCTCTCGGGCGTCGAGCCTTTCTATGCCCTCGCAGGCACCCTAACCATGTATGCCCACAACATTGAGGGTTATCGAGACATCGTCCGTCTGTTTGACGTTTTCCTAGCTCGGGAACCCGTCTTCAGCGTATACGTATTTGCTCAAATCATCTTGGACCGCCGGCGAGAGATCTTCGAGATCGACGAGCCGGATATGCTACACGTCATCCTTGGCAAGGTTCCCTCCAAGATGGACTTGGACGAGCTCGTGGTCAAGTCGGCACAGCTCTTTGAACGTCATCCCCCGAAACACTTCGGTACTGGAGACAGATATCAGATTCCAGTGCTCTCAAGACGGCCCGCGATGTCGAGGCCTGTGCGAAGCAGACTATGGAAGACGGTGAGAAGCTCTTTGAGGAGCAGCTCCAGGAGCTCCAATGGGCGGAAATGCAAGACCGTGTCAAGTCGGCACTGTGGTCTTACCGGCGCCCAGCAAAGGCTATCGGTATGGCTCTCATGGTGGGTGCTTTGGCTATTTACCTTCGCCGCAACCCCGCCATTATGCATCAAACTGCGGCCTTCTTCTCTCGATAAACGGTCGAGCTTTGTCTCGTTGACCGTACAACTTCTACTTTGCTTCTTCTTCTTCTTCTTCTTCTTCTTCTTCTTCTTGGGATTGGCTAGGGTTGGGGTACAATGTGGCATAGAATCTGGGCAAAACGGGTGTGTGAGTGTGTGTGTTCATTCCGGACGGTCATAGACTTTTATAAATAAAAAAGGGGCAAGCTCCGTCTAGCACAAGACCCGTCATCTTCACCGAGACGCCATACAAATATCTTCCCATGATTACGCTCAAATCAGCAATGGGGTTCGCAAATCCTCATGCTCCTGTTAACCCGTCTTTTCCCTCTCCAGACATCACAAAGACCCTCTAGGCTGCCTCCTGGAATTGAGCCTTGAGCTCCTCAAAGTGCTCCTGTTGCTCCTCGGCCAGTGTCCCGCTCTCATCGCTGATGATGGTGAGGATGAGAGAGTAGTTGTTGTAGAGGAAACGCCCACTCTTGCGCTTGTCGCCGTATGACTCGGCCTGGCGACCGAGGAAGGTCTCCACCTCGGAACGCAGACGACGAAGGCTAGCAACGACGGGCCCATCGTCACCGGCATCAGCGCTGAGGGCTAGGAAACCATGGAGCAACTGGCCGAAGCGCTGCGTCACAACGTGAGGCGCAGCGGACAGCTTTGCCTGGTCTGCGCGATTGGGTTTCGAGGGCACAGCGTTGGTCAGGTGGCGGACCGAGTCGCAATGACGATCCATGATGACCTGAAGGCGAGGCCACAGGAGCATGGTGGTGGCGTTGATGTAGCCGTCAACAGCGGGGACCTTGCGGCGCTGGAGCTCAAAGGCAAAGTGCTGGTTGAGGCGGATGCAGAGGAGCAAGCCGAGGGCGTCGTAGGATTCTCCGACGAGAGACCTGGAGAGGGTCTGGCCGAGTTCAAAGGTGGGTTCAAAGACATAGTTGAAGTTCTTTGAGATCTGGCCAAAGGACAAGGCGGGTGAGAAAAACGTGGCCATGAAGGTGTATTCGGCAGTGGCATTGTCGATAAGAGCGAGGTTAAAGTTGCGGAAGGGGACCTCGAGGTAGTGTGTCGACTGATCCTCTTCGGCGAGGTACGAGGACAAGGCGGCTTGACTGTTGGTTTTGAGGAGGTCGATGCGACGGCCAAGGTTGAAGGCGTCATGGGGTGGACCTGGAGCCCGGGAGCTCGAGAGGACGGTGGCCTTGCGCGTTATGTCCTCGTGGCCGAGTGTGTCGTTCTTATCCAGGATGTGTAGTTTTATCTTGCCAAGTGCCTTTTCATACCGGGTGAACTGGTTGAGGTAGTACCATCGCATCGTGTTCATGTACGCCAAGGCGATCTCGTTGGCAAGGGTAGGATGATGCTTGTGAAGAAAGGTGAACAGGTCTTTGAAACGAAGAAAATTCTGTTGTTGGATGATCTGCGCATTGATGTGAGGCGATCGCAGAGCCTTGATCTGAGCGACGATAAAGTCGCGAATGCGCTCAATGGCCTAGTTGGGTCAGCAGGGATACTACGAGCATTGGGTCGCATTCGTACCTTGAGTGTGAGTTTCTCCAAGATCGGTTCAAGATCCTTGGCCGCCTTACTTGGCCTCGTCTCAGACTTCTTCTTGAAAGAAACAGTTTTCCGATCCAGCTCTGCGAGCATCTTGGCCCATGTCTCGTCGATGTGCCCTTCAGAGATCTTTGAGATGACCTCCGGAGACAGGCTCAGCTCCTCAACCAGGGGTCCCAGAGCCTTTTCAACCTGTTTCCGATTCTCTAGTCTCCTATTCAAAGCTGTCGATCGGGTTTGTAGAGACTCGATGTCGGCCGACACTGTAGCAAGATCATTGCGGAAACTCGCCAGGTTGATCTCGACCGAGTTGAGGACGTCGTCACATGCTTCTATTGACCGATGAAGATCCTCAAGCTTGGATCGTTCATTCTCGCCTGGGGAACAATCTTAGTCCATGTTTCTCCGTCGCAGAGCTACAACATACTCTCTTCTGCAGTTTGCGGCTTGCGCGTGTTGAAGGTGGCCGGCTCAGGGGCTTGCGACGCAGCTAGCTCCTTTAACGATAGGCCTCCAAAGTCCGCTTCGAAGTCAATATCATCCTGGCTTATGGTCTGTTGCTTTGTCGCTGAATCGCTGTCTGTCGAGAATCCGGCCAGTAATGTCTCTAATACTTCAAGAGAGTCTGGTCCCGTCTCGATGGTGGAGGTTTGCCTGAGGTTGGAGCCGTTCGGTCTTCGCGACGAGGATAGGAGGGATGAGGAGGAATCATTGGAGACGAGGGACAGCGAAGAGCCACGGGGAGAGACACCGCCACGTTGGGATGTGACATATGGGCTCAAGGAACTCGAAGTCCTCCGGGGCAGCGGCGAATATGCTCTGTTCCCGGGCTGGGGAGTGGAGGGTCCGGGGTTGCTGGCCGGCCCTCCGGCCAGTCGGTCGAGCCACATGGCGACGGAGGAACGGCGGCGATGAGGACGGGCAGGAGAGGAGAGGTTTATTCGACGAAACTAAGGACTCGATTCAGGACCAAGGCATTGTTCATCGGTATCGATAGGGCTGTCGACGAGTCCAAGGGTGAGATGAGTACGCAAGGCTGTGCTGGGCGCAAAAGGGTCAGCAGCTTGTCGCCAGCTTGCAAGCGAGGCTGTCAGCGGCCAGCTTAAAGGACATGTGATTGGACAGAGACTAAGGAGTTGTTGAGCCACATCCCCAGCTTGCCTCGTGTGGCTTGAGCTCCATGGGCCAGGTCGGTCGGCAGGTTCTCGGCCTTCCGAGGCCCGCCACAGAAAAGCGCCACAAGCGCCACAGGTCAAGTGGGTCTCTCTAAGCGCACGCACAAAGAACTGACACCCGAGATGCAGCATAAAAAGATGGAGACGCCACGAGAAAGCTTCATCTGCTTCGCGGACGCTGCGGATGATGAATGATGCTGCAGCTTGTCTTGCAGGCGGGCGGGACCCTCATCCATGGCAATACTACATGTACGTGGTAGTATGTACATCCGTTGTCGCGGCAATGGGATGGGTTTTCTCGGAAGGCAAGCTGCAAGTCGCGGCGCATTTCAAGGATGATTCTGAGCGTGACCCCGCGCCACGAGAGCATCCATCGGGTATCGATGAGACAGGTTTTGTGCGAAGGGAGGGAGGGGGAGCGAGGATGACAGGAGGCAATGCTCCCCGCGTGAGCACCTGCTGCAGTTGCATGAGGTTTAGTAAATGGACACCCCCTGCGGACCTTGACGCCTTGATGACCGCCGCCGTCGTTGTGCGTTGTGTGTTTGAGTGCTTGGTTTGTTTGGACTGGCAAAGCAAGGAAGCATCCATCCATTCGAATGTGGACTCTCTCGTGACCCTTTGTGGTTAACCAAGCAAGCAAGGCACGGCAGATGCATCCGGAGCTGAAGGGTTTGCCGCCAAGGGCATTGAATTGCTATTTTCAATCCGAATCCGAATCCCCTGCCCGTGGGTTTGTTTTTTTCTTTCAGGTCTACCTGACGTTGGAATTACTCTGTACAGAATAACCCCGCCGTGTGACTGGCTCCGGCAATGTTTACCTTTCAGTTCAACCCCGCCGCCGGAAGCTGGTCTGGCCGGCGACATCAAGTACATACAAGAACAAGACCGGGCTGACTGTCCGGGCGGCAAATTAACGCTCGCTCAGGCGGCTTCCGCTCCACTCCGCCGCCAATGGTTCCAGCGGATAGATGCCCTGGAAACAGGGACCCCTCTCTTCCAGCCCTCCAGGCTGGCTGCGAGAGAGCTCCATCGAGGCTCCAGACCCCTCCCCGCCCTCACCTGTAAACGCAGACACACAGGCAAAGACTCAGCGGCCAAAGAGCAGAGAGGTTGATCCAGTCCTAATTAATTTTGGCATCCCATCGGTAGAGTCCGTCCGTCCATCCATCCAGAGCCTACAAAAGCGTGTCCACTGCCGCGCCCATTGACGCCCAATCACAGCGCCGAGAAAAAATTCCGTCGAGGGCCTCGCACCTTTTCTTGCCCCCTCCATCTCTCTTCTCCCCGAGTTTGGCCCTTTCCTCTTTCTTCTTCTCTCCATCCCACTCTCAACTTTTTTCGAGCCATCCAATCCCTTCCTCCTCTCCCTCACTCCTTTCTCTTCTTCAAGACCTCGGTTTCTTGTCAAATCCCTTCACAATGGCTGACGATGTGAGTTCTATTCCGTCTCTTGCGCTTTCCTAGGTCCAGGCGCACGCGCCCACGAATTTCTGCCCTTGCGCCCATTTTTCGCCTGGCGAAGTCCACCCCGCATTGTGACTCGTGCCCCACGATACAATACTGCTCTCGACGCTGCCTTCACCAGCCATCAGCGGGCCATCGCCGGCGAGCGCTATTCCATCTCAGCCATCACTGTCATCTTGGGTCGAGAATTTTGCTAATTGCCGTGTTTTCCTGCTCCACAGCACCATGATGTTACCTTCGAGTCGGCCGACGCCGGTGCCTCGCTCACCTACCCCATGCAGTGCTCTGCTCTGCGAAAGAACGGGTTTGTCGTGATCAAGAACCGCCCTTGCAAGATTGTCGACATGTCCACCTCCAAGACCGGCAAGCACGGTCACGCCAAGGTCCATCTCGTCGCTCTCGACATCTTCACCGGCAAGAAGTACGAGGATCTTTGCCCTTCCACCCACAACATGGACGTTCCCAACGTCACCCGCCGCGAGTTCCAGCTGGTGCGTGAACCCTTGCCCCGCTCGCTCCCAACAGGGGAGGGGGAACAACAACCCCTCCCTCCCCCTCCAAGAGCGAGCTTTGACCCCGGCCATTTCCGAAGGCAAAGCTAACCAAGATGCGCAACGCAACAGCTCGACATCTCCGACGATGGCTTCCTTTCCCTCATGAACGATGATGGTGACACCAAGGACGACGTCAAGATGCCCGACGGTGAGATTGGCGACAAGATCAACAAGCTCTTCAAGATTGACGAGAAGGACACCAGTGAGTAGCCCACAGTTCCTGTGTCGGAATATCTCCTAACCCCCCCGTTCTTAGACGTCGTCATCCTTACCTCCATGGGTGAGGAGGCCGCCGTTGAGGCCAAGGAGGCTCCCGGCCAGAACTAAATCGCCTAACCTTTAATCCGCACCCGACTTGAAGTGGTCCCTGGCCCCTCGGAACGCCATCGAAAGATGACATAGACTGGGGGATCCCTTTTTGATGAAATCTTGGCGCATCAATATCCATGGGCCATGGGTTGGGCGTTGCGCAGAAGGATTCTATCTGGACAGGATTGTCTGCTGGTTATGATAAACGGCAATCCTTAACACCCGAGCCTTTTGGCTCAAAACTATTTCCCTTTGTTCCTAGCTCACAAGCTGCACATGCCATCATGTCACGAATTCGTAGCGGCAACTTTATGAGAGAAAAAAAAATGGGAGAGCTTTGGAGTTGACAAACATCTGTCCGATAGAAGGCTATTAAAACCTTTGACGGGATTGTTTCTTGGAGATTTGTGTGAAGTACTCGTGTGAATTTTGTGTGATGATTTGAAATTGAGAGGATGTGAGTTTGGTGTAGTTGGGACCGCTGGTTGATCCACACAAGCGACCCTTGTCAGATCTGAGAGCATGTGAGTAGAGGCAGAAAAGATCAGATTGATAAGTTGATGTTGATTTGGGCAGATTCAAATGAGTGCTGCTGTTCAAATTATCTACCTCCAGGGAAGGTTTGTTTCGCCTTTGTCGTGAAAGGTAGCTTACATGCTAGCAAACAGTGGCAAGCGAGAATTCCGAGCTTGATAACTTTTTCTCAAGGCAAACAAATTTCACCGTGAAACGCGCCCTCGTACCTCAGCGCCTCACCACTTCAACCCATATTATCGCCATGCTAAAGTCATAACAAGCCATGGATGAGCGGCGAGATCTTCGCAAATTCCCCGAGGGGAGAGATGCCCAGAATGTGGTGCTCGGAAATGGTACCTGGAGAACGGTCTACGGTTCTGCTCCAATGGACATCAGGTTGAGGTACGGCGCCAGTGTCAAGTCTCGTAAGAAGCATATATACTGACACTGGAAACAGGGCTTTGTCCAGTTTGACATGGGCGATGAGCAAGATGCGGGCAAGATGGGAAGCGTCGCGAGGCGCGAGAAGGAGACCAAGGAAAAGGAGCTACGACATCTCACGGGCCAGGCGGGAAAGAATCTCTTTCTCGAATCCTTACAGCTAATCCTGAGGAACCAACTGCTATGGCTCGTAAAGGAGAAGGGACATCGCGAGGAGCTCGAGACTGTGGTGCGCGACCTATGGGATCTTCGCACCCGCGGTTCCAGCTCGCTCGTCATCGACGACGCCCCAGCAGCCGATCTGGAGATGTTCAGTTCGCAGCCAACAAGCAATGAGAAGAATGATGCGCCGACCAAGTCAGCTTCGAGAGCTCAGAGCTGGGACCCAGAGAGGGGCCAGATTGGCCTATGCCCAAGATGCTCGACACGCTTGCCCTATGCTACTTAGGATGTTTACTCCTAAGAATACCAACGGGGATCGGAGAGCTATGTCTTTGGGTCAACAATGGCCATATGCCTTACAAGAGAGCAGTAAGTGACGGGGTCCGCGATGCTTGGATTAAGTGTTGACGAACCTCTCAGTATCATGATCTACAACAAGAGATGCAAGACCGTCTACCTTCTGCTTATACAAAAGCACTCAAGCTACCCCTTCGCTCATCTCTAAAAGGCTTCGATCTTCACAACGCTGTGATGGACTTGGCGCTTTCTTATCATCACAACTACGGAATCATCTTTCCAGACGTAAACGAAACACCAACTCTTGTCCATTATGTGAGGCAGTTGGCTTTGCCAGGTTTGTTCAATATCCTTCAGTGACCACCTTCTTACTAACCATGTCTAGTTGAGACACTCGTCACAGCCAGAAGTTTACTGTCAGTGATGGAGTGTTCCTTTCAACTCCCCCTTGAGAAACCTCGACGATTCCTACTCGACTATCCCGAAGTCCAAATCCTTTCCGCCATTCTTGTTGCGACCAAGTTATGTTTCCCTCTATCAAGAAACAGACCCCTACTCCAAGTTGGCAGCGAGCAGAGTATGCAGTTCAGTTGGCCGAAATGGCAGAAGGGTGTCAACAAACTGGTAGATGCGTCACAAGCGTCAGGCAAAGAACCGGATTTCAGTAGCGTCACCGTTGACCAGGTCACATCCATGACAATGGAGGAACTTGACAAGTATCTTGCTCACGTTGCGAGCTTGGTTGACAGAAAGAGTAGGTAGGCCGAGCAGTTGATCGACGACAGCAGGCTAACAAGGAACAGACGATCAGGCAATCACCAGGTTCTTCCCGTCCGAGGAAACCCATGTTATAGAACCGCCTTCAAGTGAAAATACAGACCAAGAAACAGATGTCTGGATACGACGTGTCCTTGGTCAAGCTATCAAAGTCGCTGGGGAAGAGGACTCGGATTCAGACGATGGTCCCCTAGAAGAGCCGAACTATGAGGCTTTCCGTTCAGTGGAAGACCTGACAGATACTGCACAGGCATTGTATAGAGCTGCCAGTAAGTTATTCTTCGCAACTTCAAAGAGTCTAAAGCTAATGAAGCCAAAGGTCATGTAGCAGGCTTATCACTTGATGAGACGGTGCAGGCAGTCTACATGTTGGAGCAGAGAATTTTGGCTTGGCAGATGGATCAGCGCAGGGGGTCAGGATATGATGCTTTACAAGATGGTCCCAATCAAGAATAGAAACATTGATCTTGGGAGTTCTACTCCGCCGTTGCAAAGACCATGAGCTCATCATGATAGCTCCGACCTGCGTGTAAGCCACGGTCCCACATTCGGCGTTAGGCCACCCTGCCTGTGCCTGCCCCCACACAGGGCTCGCATTTTAGCGGTGCGATGCAAAAATTCACGTGACTCGCTAGGGTTTCCTTTCCTTTGAAGGTTGCGCCCCACCAATATTGAGCGCGCAGTTTCGGCTTCTCAATCCTCACATCGTCAGCGTCACAAAAATCAGTCAAGAGTGAGTAGACCCCCTAGTGATGGCCACAGATACACCATGAAGATGTGAATACTGACTTCCTCGCAGTGCAGATGTAAGCCCGATCCCGCCGATGCCGAATTTTCGAAAATGTCGTCCCGAAATCCGTACTAACAGCGCAACCCAGTTTCGTGAAGACCCTGACGGGCAAGACCATCACCCTCGAGGTCGAGTCCTCGGACACCATTGACAATGTCAAGTCCAAGATCCAGGACAAGGAGGGCATCCCCCGGATCAGCAGCGACTGATCTTCGCTGGCAAGCAGCTTGAGGATGGCCGAACTCTCTCCGACTACAACATCCAGAAGGTGCGTGGAAACGGGCGGCTGAGATGATCCATCCGGGCTGCGGGTTTTGTGCTGGAAAAAGAGGTCAAATGCTTACGCGACATACAGGAGTCCACCCTGCACCTGGTCCTCCGTCTCCGTGGTGGTATCATTGAGCCCTCGCTCAAGGCTCTCGCCTCCAAGTTCAACTGCGACAAGATGATCTGCCGCAAGTGCTACGTACGTTGAGA
The DNA here is from genome assembly GCF_023522795.1 of Fusarium solani. Taxonomy (NCBI): domain Eukaryota; kingdom Fungi; phylum Ascomycota; class Sordariomycetes; order Hypocreales; family Nectriaceae; genus Fusarium; species Fusarium solani. The sequence continues at coordinate 1,488,480 of NW_027072147.1, read as the reverse complement.
CCACTGACCTTGCTCCGAGAACATGCGCTTACATCCTCATAGGCTCGTCTCCCCCGCGTGCCACCAACTGCCGCAAGCGAAAGTGTGGCCACACCAACCAGCTCCGACCCAAGAAGAAGCTCAAGTAAACGATATCTCCATGGATGTGGCGTCTGGGTTTTGGCATTCGGGGTCGATGGCAGGGACAGAGGAGCCTTCTTTTGTTCACGAGGCAGGTTGTTTTTACTTTAGCATGTGCAGCTCAGGCAATACATTCTAGATGATGCCCATGAAGACGTGCCAGAAGGCATCCAAGCCAAGGCCCCCCCTCAAAAAAGCAATAAATGCATTCACGCTTCGAGTTGCTGCTGTGCTGATGGATATGTGATTGGAGATTTGGAGGTGTGTTCAAGGGCGCAAGGGTGCAGGGTCGATCATGAACTCTAGAAACAGGGCTCCATGGAGGCGATCTAAGAACTCTCTATTTTTGAAGCACCAAACATGGTATTCAGATCATGAGTTGGAATAACATCCAATTCCTTGCAATTATATCCATACCTCGATTCTAATTCTCAATGTGTCTCCGTGCTGCCTGCCCTTGGATCCACTGATGTCAGGAAGGAGCGCATGTGAAGCGCCGGATAAACCCCGGCCCCCTGACACGCCGCGCGCGCTCCTGAATTACGACAACTGCCAAACTGTCCCAATTAGAAGCTGACAGCGACCACTAACAGCAACTCTCCCTTGTTATACTGTCCAACTCTCGCGAGCTCCCAGCGTCCTCTCCTTTGCTTGCGCATTCTCCTCGAGTTGATCGATTAGAGGGAAAGAGGGAAACTGAGCTCATAATGGCCAGCTCCGGTTACGACGCCGTCGTCGATGTGGATGATGAGGTACGTCTTCATGATGTCTCTCTAGCTACACCAAGCTTCAAGCATCACCAATTCTTGGTCGCCTCTCTACTCTAATGCATCCCCAAGCTGACGCGACTCCTCTTTCATCTAGGGCGACCTCGGCCACACCGATCTCCAAGAAGACCTCGAGTTCCATACCTCCAACTTCAATGACACAAACCCCAACACCCGTAAGCCCCCGTCCGGAGGGAGCGGCCTCCCTGCGCCAGCTACGGCTTCCAGCTCGGGCTCGTCGAAGCGCTTCCTCTGGTCCATGAGCTTCTATGCCCAGTTCTTCGATGTCGATACTTCAGCTGTGCTTGCGCGCTGCTGGGCCGCGCTGTTCCCCCGGGCCAACTTCCTCGATGTGCTCGAGGGTAACCCTGACCTGTACGGGCCCTTTTGGATCGCCACGACCGTGGTTTTGATTCTCTTCCTGGGTGGAACTATCAGCCAGTACCTCTCCGACACTGGAAAGGGACCTTTCCTCTATGATTTCAAGCTACTCAGTGGTATGTTGCTGTTGCCAAGAAGCCCCCCTGTATCTTGGATGCTAACATGATGGTCCAGGCGCTGCCGGTCTTATCTACGGCTACACCCTCTTCATCCCCATGGGTCTCTTCCTCGCCCTCCGCTACTTTGGCAGCGAGTCTGCCAACCTCCTCGAGTGCTGGGCCCTCTACGGCTACTCCAACCTCATTTGGATCCCCGTCGCCCTCATCAGCTCGTCGCCCATCTCCATCCTCAACTGGGTCTTTGTCGCCGTCGGCTTCGGCATGTCGGTTGCCTTCCTGCTGCGCAACCTGTACCCCGTGCTCAGCGCCACCGATCGCCAGGTCAGCAAGATCCTGCTTGTCGTCGTGGTTGTTCTGCACGCCGGTCTGGCGCTCGCCATCAAGATCCTCTTCTTTGCTCATGGTAGCCCCGTGGCGAGCAAACCAGACGATGACAAGAAGGGCGGTCGCATGTTTTAAGTCAGGGAAGTGGGCATTTTGTAAAAGAATGTATACGGTGGAATGTAGGAAGGGGTTTGGATGACACCTGTAAGAAAACGTGTGCTCTTGAGATGATAGGCACAGATGGACCAGAAAGGAGTCTATGGGGGAACAGATCATTTGGCATTGTTTGTACAATAGAGGGCGCTTCTATCTGGCCGGTACTTTTTTTCCTTTTACTTTCAATTGATCCTCTCGATCATATTTGGTCAGAAATGCTCCATTATCATGACCTCGATTTTCCATGGACTCGTACACTCGGCTTATTGAGAGTTGCCCGAATAGCCATCCTCCTTGCTCTCAACCTTCTCAACCGGTCCGTTCTGTGCCTCCCAGTCCAGCCAGCTACCGGGATACTCACCGACGTTCTCCCAGCCGGCGTGCTTAGCCAGCCCGGCAGCAGCCCTCGCGCGCACACCGGCCTTGCAGTAGAAGAGTAGCTCGGCGTCCTTGGGGGGCCGCTCGAAGCCGTACATCTCCTCAAAGTCCTCTTCGGGGATGTGGAAGCTTTGAACGGCGCTCGTGATGGGGATGTTGATGGCGCCGGGGATCTTGCCCGTCTGGAAGAGCTCGCGGGGTTCACGGACGTCTAACATCGCACACACAGTTCAGCTCAGATATTCAATTGTAGTCGGGGGAATCAACGCACCGACAATGACAACCTTGCCCCCCTTGCCCTCCTCGACCTGCTTCTTGATCTCGGCAAACTCCCAAATCTTGCTCCCCGGTACTGTGTCCTCGGTCGAGTACCACCGAGCGGTCCTGGGCGCTACGAAGGCGCGGGGCACCAAGGGTTGAATGCGCTGAGCTGCTGCTGCTCGGCAGGCGAGGGCGAAGACGGGCCGCGCGGGGCGGATGGCCGAGGAGGCGCGGAGGGCGGAGGAGACGAGGGCGCGGCGGGACGCCATGGCCGTGGTTATTATGTGTGCGAGCCGGTTGTACAAGAGGGAATTGAGCGTGCGGGAGGCGGCGCAGATGGAGGAATGGACGGCGACGTTGAGCTGGTTGATGGGTTGAAGTTGAGAAAAGCTACCTTAGTAAGGGTGTTTGCCAAATCGGGGAGCTTGGGCCCGCCAAGACAGGAATGATATAAGGCCTGTTCCGACTGAGAGATGCTGATGAGGAACGTATTGCAAATCAGTTATCGGAGAATGGTTAGTTAGATGATATATATTACCTCTGGTGAGGTATTCTTCATAGAATTCGCATATGTACAACTAAGGCTTGCTGTTGCTAGGCATGACGTGGATCGGCCATGACCTTGGGCTGGTAACGTGACCATGATGGACAAAGCCCATGCTGACCATCCAAGACCCAGATCTAACGTCACTTCAACCAGACTCTCAACACCATGGCTTCTATCAGCGCCCTTTGCCATCGACAATCGTTATCAAGTCAAGTTTAAATCATTTTCTTAATTCGCTGTCCAAAGGCCTTGTTCCTGGCCACAATCATGCTTCTATGACCTTGCGGTCCCAAATCCCTAACCTCCAACTATATACACTCCGAAAGGGTATTACAACTGATATCCATCATGTCTTTTCGTCTTCTTGTCTTGGAGACATTTTTTGTCTCGTCAAGCTTTTTTCGAGGCTCACTTCAGTAGCTGCTGGGCTTATCCATACCCCGGCAGCGTTTCGTTCAACCGAAGGCCAGATGCTTTTTCTGATTCGTTCTTAGCCATCCTCATTGTTCTGTTTCTTTCCAGAATCACGACATAACCCAGCACAGGTGGTCTATCGTCACCAGTCTAGGCCAGTCCAAGGGATGGTCGAATCAAGGGTGTTTCAAAAGTCTCACAAGCGTGCGACAACGCTCGTTCGACACCCTTTACCACTTCCTCTCCTCGAAAGTAAGAGGGCAGTCATCCTATAACATGTCAGTCACTGCATCATTTCAATACACAATTATGACACGTACCATGGGGAAGATGGTGGCAAACACCTTGATCTCCTCAGATCGAGGGGTAGCATGGTGCTTCCAGTCGAGCATCACTGAGGCCTTTCCGATCATGAGAGCCAGGTTCAGTTGCGCATACACCTGGCCGAGGCAGTAGTGAGGGCCAACACCAAACACCAGGTAGTTCTTGGCACCCTTCTCCTCGGCATCACCCTTGTAGTAGCGATCGGGGTCGAAGTAGTCGGGGTTCTCGTACACATCGGGGTCGTGAAGAGCCATGTAGGTGGTGGGGATCAGCATGGAGCCTATCGTCATATTGCGGTCAGTGTCTATTGTCGAGGAAACACGGACAAGTGCATCCGTCACGGATCGACTTACCCTTGGGCACAGTGTAGGAGTCGGTGATGGGGAAGGCCTTCTTGGTGACATAGGGGACCATGATCACGGGAGGGCGGTATCGGAGAAGCTCGCGGACAACAGCACGGGTGTAAGTGAGGGACTCGAGCTGGTCCATGGTGATAGCGGCATTGGGGTCACCGTTGCGGACCTTGATATTCTCCTCTCGGACGCGGTCGAGGACGTCGGGTCGCTGAGCAGTGATCTGGAAGAGCCAAGTGGCCGCGCTACTGGTGGCATCCTGAGAAGCAAACAGGAAGGTGAAGACGGTCTGGGCAATCTCGTAATCGTTGAACATGCGAAGGAGGGGAGTGGGCTTCTCCATGCCGTCGGCCTCGCCCTTCTCGTCGGCCTCGCGCCATCGCTGCGACTGAACCATGGCCAGAACCCAGGCGTCCATGATGCAGGTAACTTCACCACCTGCAGCCATGCGGACCTTGCTCTTAGCAGCGCACTTGGAAAACTCGTGGAGAACCATGTCGGCGGCCTTCTTGCCGTACCAAGACTTGGTCCAGGGAGAATAACGGGGAGGTTGACAAGCTCGAGAGCGGCTGTGATGAGGTAGTAGTCGTGGGCAATCTTCTTGACGGCCTCGTCGGAGATGTAGTGGCCGACAAAGGTGCGGCAAGAAACGGCGCACATGACCTCACGGAACTCGTGCATGAAGGGGACGGGCTTGCCGCCAGCCTCCTGGGTCATCTGCAGGAAGTGCTTGAAGTATGTGTTGTACGACTCCTCCTGACCGGGCAGATAGCTCTCGAGGGCCTTGCGGGTGAAGAGGCCGTTCAGGCCTTTGCGGAACTCAACATGGGCCTTGCCGTCCAAGAAAACCCAGTTGTCATGGCCAAGCAGCTTGGGAGCGACGTCGACGACAGTGGGCTTGACATATCCGGGCGAGTTGAAGACCTTGCGAGCCATATCACGGGTGGACGCAATGACAACGAACCTGAAAACACAGATTGTCAGTTTTATCCTGCATCATGACTGGTTTCCCAGCAGGGGTAGCTGAACATACTTGTGGAAGATGGAAACACAGCTGAGAGGGCCACTCTCCCACTTGGCGTGGTAACCATCAAATCGGGGGTCCATAGAGTCGAGGAACGGGCCGATGAAGGGCATCTTCCACGAGGGGCCAACAAGAGAACCCTTTTGCATGATGTAGCTAACTGCAAAACAGGACGTGGTTAGTGATGCCGGCTTTGGCGCAGACAAGAGTAGAAGACGCACTCTGATCATATACGACGCAAATGGCGACGATGGTGGCGATCCAGGTCCAGATGCCGGCATTGGAAACAGCATCGATGACAAAATCGAGTTGAGGGGGGATGCCGACATTCGCATACTTGGAGTTGGCGAGGACCGAGGTGAAGCCCCCGGTAGAGTTAACGGCGGCCATTGCAGCGGTGATTGCGACTCGCAAGAGTCAAACCAAGGCTAAACTGGTACAAATCAAAACAAGGTCAGAAATAGGTCGAATCGCGTCGCGAAGCCGAGTTCGGGGACCGTCTGTGAGATTGAGATGTTGGTCTTGGTAACCGGACCAGGCCAACCTCGATGATTACTCTTTCAAGCAACCAATCGATACACTCTCTGCGGTCGGGGAGTGTAGAAGAGCGAGGGGTGATGTGGAGGGAAAGGAAGGGAGGGGAGGAGAGAGGAGGAAGGGGAAGGGCAGAAGTAATAGTGTTGTATCTTGTCAGGGAGGTACCAGAAGGGAGGGTTAGTAATTGCCCGCCCTCTGTGCTGCTTCTAGAGACGGGTCACTCGCTGTGGTCCGCAAGCGCCGAGACGAGAAGGGTACGAGCCAAGTTGAGATGCCCGTTGAAAAAAATAAAAGAGGGCCCTTCCGGGGTTCAAGGTCCCAGGGTGTGAGCGAGGTGTGAGGTGTGAGGTGTGAATCCGTGGGTGCAGCTAAGAGCGGAGAATAAATGGATGCAAGGTGTAGGAATTCGGCGGGCTCGGGGAATATGATGATGCCGGTATATGTGCAGTGTTTTGTTTTTGAATTCAATGGCAGATATTTAGGTTGCTGGTGCAAGAAAGAGAAGAGCTATCGCCCGTCTACATTGTTTTCATTGACGTCTGTCGTGACTTCTCTGAACAAAGTGGTTGACCGGGGGGCGTGAGATGGATCTGGAAGTGGACCTGGATGGATGAGAATGGTGGGGAGGTCGGAAAGCCACACACCCTCACAGAAACGAGACGCGCTCAACTGGGCTGTTTGGCACAGGGCTTGCAGCTATTCAACCAAGCTGTTGCGGCTTTCTGAAGCATCAATTGAGTAACCATGTTCTTCTCCTAGGTAATTGATCCTACTCAGTGCCGTTTCCCGTCAAGCCGAGACTGATCTGATCTACCAGCTCCGAGATGGTGACCGGCACCTCGCAATTTGGCCAGCTCCCCATGTCAATCAATTTGCTTGCTGGGCCTCTCATTTCAATTCCATGTGGTGCCAATTCTGCTTTCACTCGCTCATCATCCCCACCGCGTGCATTCCTATCGCGGTTTAGTCTCCGATGTTTAATTGGGATTCAGAGGCCGTGTCTGGGTGTGATGTAGTCGGCCGGGTGCGTCGCTCTCCGGGACCTGGAAAAGCAGGCCACTTTGCGGTGCGGTACGCGGTACGGTACGGCGACAGGAAGGGAACAAAGAAGGGGGGGCCGCTTTGCGCTTTCCGCATCTCGCACCTCGCACCTTCCCATCTACGTCGTCGCCGCTTTTAGCAGGACTTGTGACCACCCCTAGAGTTATCCTTCAACAACCCTTCACCTTGCTCTTAGCACCAATTGTTTACAGTCCGACAGCCAGCAACTCGCATTTATCGTATCCGTACTGGCGGAGCAGCCCTATGCCTTACCCGCTTCTCCTGCACTCCCTTTCCGCTTGACGCCCACCGCCTCGCCTCGAGTCCGTTAAATCCGCTTCGTTACAGATCTTAGCGGGTCTCTTCCCTTCCTCTCGGGACGGGCATCCTCGCCGTGTTGGAAACCCCGAATCTTTTCTGCATCGTACGTTTCTTATAGACGGCTGTGCCCTCTGCCTGCTTGTCCCCCTGACGCACGGCACTCAACAAACTCCCCGGCAGTATCCGACAAGCTTGTCAATGGGTGGCTTGGGACTGGCACCATCCATCCCATCTACCTTTTGTCAGCTGTCAAGCACCGACATCCAAGGTCAAGACGGCCGCGACATTGCCTGAAACAGTTCCTATCCAACCCGCCTACCCACTCGGACAACTCAGCAACCCATATCACGCATGGCACAAGTGCAAGGTCCATGTCTCCACGACCGACTCACTTTACCAGGTCAGCTTGATCCTTTCTCAATGGCATCATCTGACCGGCCGTTCGAATCGCCCAGCCCCGTCAACAAAGTCGTAGTCAATGCGCATGAGGCTGATGGATGTATTCATCTTGACAAACCTTGAAGGGTCTCGACTGTGCTTAAACCAGCATGTCCCTGCTGATGCGGGGAGGTGGTCTATTCATGGACCAGGGAACCGGCCTCTTGAGTTTTCAGACATGAAAATCATAGAGAAGCCATTGGATGAGACGATGAATACCCATTGTCGGCATGTGGGAAGGGGACATTCCTTTCTGCATTCTTGAGCTTACGATGGCTCACACGACTCATCATGAGCAACACTACGCTCTTTCGAGGTGTCATGGAGACTCGATAGCGGTTGTAATGGCCCGGTCGATCAGGGAAATGCACAAAGGCGGCGCTGCAAGCTAGCCTCACTTGGCATCGGCTTTGTGAAATCCCAGACTTCCTTGTGTTCACTCCCATCCACTCCAAGAAGCACCATCCGACAGAATGCTGTTATCCTATTGGTGCATCTGGGGGATTCAAGCTCACAAAGCCAGGGGCACTGCCAGTCAGGGACTGATGGATGGCAAAGATTCATCTCCAGGGACCTACCCTAGCTCGATTGCTCAGATTGGAGAGCTCCATCCCGTCAAGAACCAATCCACGGAGCCCCACCTGCGAGGAACGGCAGGTATCGTCGGTGCGACGCCAAGCACCCGGGAATACGACGTATTCGGTCGCCAGGAAATATCCCGGCATTATGCTGGCCGGCCTCAGTTGTTTCTTTCTAGGATACAAAACCCTGAGTGGTGAATTGTATTCCGAGTTGAACCTGCGAATACGCTTCCACGTATTACAACAAGAGCAGACCCTTTGGATCACAAACGAGTATCTGTATCTCGGGCACATCGCCGCTTTGCCACCCGGATTGGGAAATGAACCACATGGCTGGGACCACTTTTCGACGCCTTTAGAATGATCTTGTTGTCGTTGCTCCTCAACATGTTTTCCACATCGGCAGCCTCGGGGCTTGGAGGTTTCTCTCCTTGGAAGAGAATCGCCCAACTACGGGTCATGATTGGACAATCAAGACTTGCACGGCCAATGGAACTTGACCGCTTTTCAGATGACTAACCAAGTGGGTGTGGTCTTTGCTCTGAATCCCAGCTCATGATGGACGGACCGCGGTGGGACATGCAAAACTTCGATTGTCGAGACCGGATACGAATACGAACAAGGGCAACGCGACGGGACTGTGCCGCAACCCCCAGTCGTGGCGTGGCGTCCCGAGTGTGCATTCTCCAACAAGCAAGTCACTTTACAACGTCACGCCGGGGACCTTTGTGCAGCTGTACCTGTCCCAAAATCTGGAGGACAATGATAGGGACAAGGTCTGCACAGTGTTGGGATGGCAGTCCCTATTATGTGCTTTCTGCGCACCGAGCTTGGTCTGATAACAATAGGTACAGTACCTACTGTCACCTCCCCAATATTCAAGTCCAAGTTGGCCAAGCAGTCTGCCAAGGTTGTGCTGGATAAGCTTATTACAGGGCACTCTGGCGTGCGTTTGCCATGCTTCCGTTGCCCACGACCGACGTCACAACCCTCTCTCCCTCTCTTCCTTAGCGTCCGACGATATGACGGAGTGCGGACCGGAGCCCTCAGAGCGAGCGGTACGTACTCTCTGAGGCTAGAGGTGGGGGATCATCACAATCAGGAGGGGTTCAGCATCACATCATTTGGGCTTTTGCCTACCCTGCACTTCGACCACCTTGATGATGGACTTCTGTCTGAGCAGCATGGTTGATGGGCCCAGTTGTTACCCATTTGACACTTAGATGTGCGTCTGATGGTCTAGGCAGTGTGCAGAGCTCAGGGGGTTTCTCAGTCTACGGGGTGTTTGAAGGTTTAGACTTGCCGCCCTCCCCGCTTTCATCGCCTTGACACTTGGTGATATGCATGGCATCGGAGGGGTATATCAGCATCAGTTCTCTCCAATGCCTTTCCTCGACAGAGCAGTTCGCGTCCTTTCGCCCAGGGCCGGATAACTGGGCCGTAAGATGGCACATGCTATGGACCTATATCAAGGTACAACAACAGTCTTTGCCGCCTCAAATCTCACAACCACGTCATCGACTACCACATGTTTCACGGCTAATCCTGCGTCACACGCTTTACTGGCGGCACTTTTAACCCCTTGAAAACCTGGCCGTCGCTGGCAGATTGCGTCATGGCCTCACAGAGCCACGAGGCATGAAGCAAGAGTTACCCTATAGCATTCTAGGACTGCCATCTTGACTGGCACGATCCAGAAGGGGCAGCTGGAAAGGAGGGTATTCATTGGTATTCGTTGACTTGGGCATGGAAGAAAGTGGATTTCCCGGGCGAGCTACGTAGGCCTGCGCGTGGCTGCTTGCGGAACAATCTGAAGTAAGCCAGTGCTGGCAGGCAGTTTGAGTTAGAATGGGTCACGGTCACGCCTCAGGCCGACTGCGGTTTGTGGATATAATACTGGGCAGCATCCGCAACCGCAGCATCGTCAACTCTAAAGCTACATATACAACAACGAGATCCCGAGAGAATCATCAAAACCATCAAGACAACCTCAATACCCATCAACGAAACCACATCACCATGCCTACCTACATTGTGAGCTAGCCTCTGGAACCACAGCACCTGGACGAGAACGCCAAGCTGATATCTCCTCCCTAGGTCACTTGCAAGGACGACGCCAGCCCCGAGCAGGTCGAATCGTGCGTACTACGATAATGATATATGTTTGGAAGTGAACTGACAGAGGATCCCCGAATAGAGCCAAGCAGCACGCCAAGGACCAGGGCGGCAAGATCACCCACGAGTACTCCCTCATCAAGGGCTTCGCGTAAGTTCCCACTGGGAAGCATCCGAGCTGCCATGTCTCTTGATGATTCCGAACGCTGACAAACTGTGCGCAGAGTCGAATACCCCAGCGATGCCGTCCAAACCCTAGAGAGCCATGAGCACGTTAAGGCCGTCGAGGCTGACCAGGAAGTGAGGACGCAGTAGATTCAGGGAAGCGGCGATATACCAGATAGACGGTCGATGTGTCTAGAATTCACAGAGATCTGCTGCCTGCTGGCGTCTCGATAGAAGCACAATATCAATGAACACCATTATGAGGACGTTGATGCTGTGCCCCATGATGAGACACTGTTGCAGTGATCTGCGGCATTGCGTTGATGAACCAACAACGAAGCCCACCACTGCTTGTAGTCAAACCCAAGCTACTACTACTCCTAACCATATACCCTCGCGACAGATGCTATCAAGCACCTTGATATCTCGGCATGGCGATGCCCCTCGGCGGAAGTGGGGGACCGGGCCGGTAGGTGACGTATTGTCGCGGCCCCGCGGCCCTTGGATAGCCTAGAATAACCCCCGCAGCATCCCGGTCCCGTCGATAAGCCGGCCGCAAGCGCGCTAACGCTCCGCACCTTCCCCGGAAAGAGCGACGACAAGAGTCATTCATCCCAGTCCCAACTACCGATCGACATTTGACACATTCACACATACACACACATTGAGTTCAATCATATTATACACACGAGTGCATAAAGAGGGCTACATCCCCGCCCAGAATGCCGCGATGAATGCAGCATCCCACGCCAGGTCAATGACCCGTCGCGTCGCTCAGAGGCTTCAATCCTGGTCCCGGTCCCCAGCAGCAGCTCACGGCCCTTGGCAACGGCAGCATCTGTCCCAATGGAGGGCATATAGACACCTGCAGCGAGGCGCTGGCCTTGCGAAGCTGCCGACGCGGAGATGCATCCATACACAGCAGGTTTCGGATGACGAGATTGCGACCTTGGCTCGGCAGCATCAACATCCGCTTAGCCTTGCTGATCTTGTGAGGTATGTGTGGCCTCGAGGCTCATATCTACCACTATGATTTCAATACTGACATATCTTAGACATGGACGTCCTCCCCCTCGCTGCCGATTCCCTTCTATCGTCTGCAAACTTCGCCCTCTCCCTCCTCCCCGTGCGCCTCGCCCACCGCATCCAGGCTCTCCGCAACCTCCCATACATCGTCGTCGCGAACCCAAACATCTCGCGCATCTACAACAACTACGTCCATTCACTATCCATCCTACTCCCCTACTGGCATGCCACACGCGAGGGTCATCCCATATCGACAACCGAGGATGAGGTCCGCTTCACAAACGTCCTTGCCGAGCTCGTGGCAACGCATACAGATACCATCCCCATCCTAGCAAAGGGCTTCCTCGAGTGCCGTCGTTATATATCTCCCGAAGAAGTGACTCGGTTCCTCGAGCATCATCTACGCGCTCGAATTGGCACTCGTCTCATCGCCGAGCAGCACATCGCCCTGCACTTCAGCTCGCAGTCGCATTTCAACCCATCGGCCAGCCCCACGCCCTGCCCTGAGCATCCGTCCTACATTGGCGTTATTGATACCGCTCTTCGGCCTGCTCAAATCGTCGAGTCATGCGCGGGCTTCGTCGCCGACATTTGCGAGCTTCGATATGGCGTCCGGCCTCTGTTGTATATAGACGGCGAGCCAGACACCACATTCGCCTTTGTCCCTATGCATCTTGAGTACATCGTCACCGAGCTCCTCAAGAACGCCTTCCGCGCCACCGTCGAGAGCAAATCCAAGGAGCCTGTAATCGTCACTATTGCCCCTGAACCCGCGAACCACCAGAACCCCCCACCAGCGTCGTCAAGCCTTCCGGCCAAGGAGCCCGCTCCTGTTGTCCTCCGTCCTTCGGAGGACGATGATCGCAGTGCTTTCCGCAGTGGAGCTATAGCGCCTCTCGATGACAACGCACCCGGCGTGACGATCCGTATCCGCGATCGTGGTGGCGGCATCCCACCAGACGTGGCGCCTAGCATCTGGTCCTACTCCTTCACCACCTTCACCGACGACCCAGACAACGTCCCAGGCTCCAGCAGCGGTAACGACGGGCTGAGTGCCATCTCGGCCGCCAGCACAGGCGGAAGCTCCATTGCAGGCCTAGGCTATGGGTTGCCCTTGAGCAGGGCCTACGCAGAGTACTTTGGTGGTGGCATCGCGGTGCAGAGTCTATATGGCTGGGGCACCGACGTGTACCTTCGACTCAAAGGTGTAGGAAACCTGGATGGCAAATAGGAGACCACACGTTGGCTTGAAGGAGCTTCTATAACTGTGGGCTCACAGGACCCGACTGTGGACCGAACGAGGAAGTCAGGCTATGAGATGGCATTGGATGATCTATGGAGACAGCAATGACTGTGTCTATATGTTACGAGACAGCGAGGTAATGAGAGGATTAAATTAAAGAGCGTATGACAAGATCAATAGGATAACCAAACAGCGAATGAACAACAAGACTAGGAATATCTAGATAGTTGACAGGTAATCGATACTGTCTATAAGGAGTGTGTTCGCTTGACTGATATCATCATCCACTCACCAAAGCAAGACCACGCACTAACAACACCGATAATGACAAGTAGGAAACAATGTTAAGCAGAATAGATAGCATTAAGAATATTGAAGCGAGGGCATTCTCTTCCGAGTCCCAGCCAGCCCAAGTCCTGCCGTTGATGCCATTAAGAAAAAAGAGACTGGGACGGATCATGGATGTTTACAAGAAAAGTTGCAAAGTATAAAGACTTCTTTCCAAGGAATGACTCCCGTTCTGCCCAAGGTAGATAAAAAAAGAGAACACGATATAACGCCGCCGAGAGATTCTTCTTCTCACTTTCATTTTTGGAAAAACACCCAAAAAGCCCTTTCCTATCTCTTTCTTTCCCCCTGCCACCGATTTGTCGCCAGCAACTCTATTCAAGAAATGAGTAGAAGCGCTTGCTGCGAGGCGCTGTATAGACACCCAGCCAAAGGTATGTATGTGCCAGTATTAGAACAAGTAAATAAAAAAAAAGACATCTTTCCAAAATTCCTTTCTTTCCGATTCAAGTCAAGTCATTCAAATCACATGTTCTCCAACTCGTGATCGATCTGGCGATCCATGAATGTGCGGCGCTCGCCAACCAGCTCTGTCTGGAGACGCTGTTCCACGAGGGCCCTGACCTGCTTCTTGGTCACCGTGTCGAGGTCGACCTCGGCCAGGACAGAGCGAATCGACTCAACAATGGCCATGTCGTTGGGTCCAGAATGGCCTTGCTGGAAGTCGAACGACGACTGTGATCGCATGGCGTCAGGCATGGGAGAAGGAGTACCACGGTTGAAGCCGAGAGCAGTGCCCGAGCGGCTGTGACCACCCATGGCAGGCGAGAGGTTAGCCTGGCCTCGGAGGTTGTTCACGCTGGGTCGCTGTCCGGGGAAGTCTTGGTACGGCGACTGGCTGCGCGTGTCATGGATGCCCGTGCCCATGGACATCATGGACTGGCGGTTCTGCATGGGGGAGTCCTGGTAACCCATGGTTGATGTCCGGCCGTGGCCGAAGGCAGGGGACTGAGGAGGCTGGTAAGGGTTACCACCAGGCATGCCAGTCAGGACAGAGCCCTGGGGTCCAGCAGAGTAGACAGACTTGATCTCATCCATCTCATACTGATCTCCGAAAGAGTAGTCATTCTTCTCCTGGTAGCCGCCACGACGGCCGGGAAGGTTGTTGGCAAGGGCGTAGTCGTCCCATCGCTGCAGAGGAATGGAGCGAGGGTCGAAACCTTCTTCGTCGACAGCAACAACCTGCTTGTTACCCTTCTCTCCGATGACGATACGGGTGTTACCCCACGAGAAGTTATCCTGGTTCCAGAAGGAGTAGATGGGGAGAATGAGAGAGAAGACGGGGAAAGCGAGCAAGTAGATGATCATCCATCCGATGTGCTGCCACTGTCTCTTGAGGATGAAGATGAGGGCCTGAAGACCATACACAGCCGCAATCATGGCGAGCGAGATGTACGGAATTGGACCCGTCTTGGTCGCAAGCGTGTAGATGAGGTAGCCGATGTAGGCGCACATGGAGGGAAGAGTGATGGTACCGAACAGATCGACGACGACGACGAAACGCATGCTGAAGCAACAGAAACCACAGAGCTCCTTAAGCTGGATCAGCTCGATGAGGTTGTGGATGGTCGAGTTGATCCATCGTCGACGCTGGGACAACAGAACGCTCCAAGACTCGGGGGCTGCAGTCATGCACTGGGCATCAGGAATGAACTTGTAGGCCATGGTGGGGAAGTGCTTGGTCATCAGGGTCGTAAGATAACGATCCTCACCAAGAGCCAGAAGGTTCTTCTTGTGAAGGGTATCCACGTCGCAAACACTGTAGTCCTTGATGATAGCGTCAGAGATGATCAAAGGCTTGCCCTTGTCCGCAGTCCTGAGTCGATACATGGTGAAACTGGAGATGGGTTAGTGAATGGAACATTGGAATCGGGGACATAATTGACATACCATCCGGGCAAACAAGTAACGCTGCCAAAGAGAGACTCGAAGGCCTTGGCAAGGTGATGGGAGATGTAGTATTCGTAAACCTGGATCATGGTCCACCACGTCTTCTCATCGTTTTCGAGACTGGTCTCACCACAAATACCGGCAATCTTGGCGTTGTGGGCACAGGCGGAGACGAGACGGTTGAGGGAGTCCTCACTGACGCAGGTATCGGCATCAACCATCAGAAGATACTCGTACAGTTCAGGATCCACGCCGATGATGTTGTTGATCTGGTGAAACATCTCAAGCTCAAGGGGAGACATAGGAGCGCGGTGATGGACGCGGTTGAGGAAGCTCATGAGAAGAATCTGAGAATCACGCTTGCCACGGTTGCCAGGCTTGGCCTTGGACTGTTCAGACTCCTTGCCAACCTTGACGACGACCAGATAAGGGACAACATTGCCCTCATACTCGTACAGACCCGAGTAGACCTTGCCGTAGTTGAGCTGTTCGCTAGCGGTACCGACCGACTTGAAGGGAAGCGCAGGAGGGTCGACCTTTGGGTCAACACCGAGGATGTCCAGGACGATCTTGGGGGTGGGACGGTCGTTACCCTGACCGACAATGACACCATCACAGATGACACAGATGAGCTTGCGTTTGTTGTCATACTGAAGGGCAGTCAACGAGTCGAGAGCCTTTCGAAGTGAGTCTTCACCTTCGGTATAGGCAGGGACCTGGCAGATAACGAATTTGTCCTGAGGGGAGGGACGTCGCTTAGAGCCGAACTGAAGGGCTGAGATGAACTTGACGGCGATCACGGAACAGATGATGGCGGCAAAGGCCAAAAGCAGGTAGTTGTTGACTTGGCACCTGGGTGTGTCACGGAAATCGGTCACACCCTTGTAGCCAATGTTCTTGATGCAGGCCCAGCTGTTGACGATGTTGGCGTGCTCAGTCTTGTTGCCAGTCGAGTTTTCAATCAGAGCGTCCAGGTCAGCCTTGATGTTCTTGCCAGGGTTGTTCTTCCAGAGGTCAGACACATCCTTGTTCAGGAAGGTATACAGGGAGTTGTCGTCCATCAAGTCGAGGGTATGGAAGTAATCCGTAAGATCGTAGAGCTCGTTGCCGTACTTGGCCCATGGCTTCTGGTTGTTTTCGCCCTCATTCTTGATCTGCTTCTCCTTCCAGACAAGCTGGCCGTGGTAGTATTCCTTGATGCTGGGCTCGAAGGTGTTCCAGTACCATTTTTCATCATGAAGCTTGCTGGTGGGATCGGGTTGGAAGTATCCTGAGGTGTGGATAGCAGTGCGGTCGTCGATGGTCTCGTTGGAGAGGAGCTTGAGGGTCTTGGTGATTCCCAGTCCCTGGCAAGCGATGTTCAGGGGTTGTGGGAAGTAGCCATCCATCACCAGTCCGGCAAGTGGCATCATGTTGGTCTCCGTGGTATCAATGTCCGTGTCACTGTGCTGCTGGCGCCAAAAGTCACTAATGTCGTAAACCTTGCCATGAACAGCAACCCAAAAGTCCTTCTTGCCACTGTGGTTGCCAAGTTCCTTGGCGGTCCACGCCTTGTCGTTGTTCGGACACAGAAGTATACCAAAGCCAATGATCCAGAAAACGATCATACCGTTGAGAATTGCAATCAGGAAACACAGGACAAGCTTCTCACGCCAAGCCATCCGGACATCAGGTCGCCTCATACGACCGATGTACTTGAGAAGCGGGGAAGGAATCCAGAAAGTGAGGGCCCAGACAAATGTGACCCAAGCACGTCGACCAAAGGGCAGCTCCTTGGTCTCAATCTTCTTATCCTTGGCCAGTTCAGGGTCCAACATGCCCGTGAACTCGCCGTCTTCGTTGTAATAGACCTGGCCCTTGTAGGTGTCACCCTTGGTACCGAGACCGTAGTCACCGGCGCTGATGTTCCGTGATGGGGCAATGGAAGGTGCAGAGTTGGGATTCAGGTTGAGGTTGGGGTTGGGGGCCAGGTTCGGGTTCAGATGAGGGTTCTGACCAACGGTGACCTGGCTCATGTTGCCCTGGCTGAAGTTGCGGTTGTGCACAAGATGGTCGTTGCTACCATTGATGCTGTTGTCCATGGCAGGGGCAGGGAAGAATCCGCTGCCGTTGTTGGAGTAGCCGGTATCGAAGCCGGTGTTGAACGGGTTCTGGCCGATGCTCTGCAGACTGTGTGCGGGCTTGATATCGAGCATGCTCTCAGCCTCCCACCACGGGCCTTCACGGACCCAAACGCGCTCCTTTCCGATGAAGATTTCGCCATTGCTCCATCCCCGCTCCATCATCCACGTCTCGATGCCGTCCTTGCCATCCTTGCATCCCAGAGCACCATAACGCTGGACAAACTCGTCGACATCAAAGTCGGCTGTGTAGTCGAGGCTGCGGTTGCGACGGTTGGCCCACTCTGGAAGTCTCCAAGAACGGAGCTGTCGTGAAACTGTGCCAGCTGACCAGGCGGATGTGATGGCGGGCAGAGCAGCCAGGTTGGCCGGGGAGTCATCAGTGGGGTGGAGTGAAAGGTGGTACCAAGCACGGCTAGAGCTCAGCACGGCGGGCAGATCGAAACGTCCAGCCCGGCCCAGGTTGATACCTTCACCTGGGATGGGGAAGAGCAGCTTCTTCAAGAAACCGTCATCTTCTGAAGCATAAGCAACCTTCTCCAGGATCACTTCCCGCTTCTCAAGCTCATGCTGTCGGTCACGGCCCTGGGGACCGGTCATGATACCCAAATCAGGTGCGACCTCGGCGACAGCCTGCTGCATCTCTCGAACGACGGAGGATCCTGCGGAGTGAACCTCAACGCCATCTTCGATCATCTCGGCATTGATTCCGAGAGTATCATCAAAGATGGTACGCATGGCCAACGCCTTACCGAGAGCAGGATCAGGCACCTCAATAACAGAGATGGAAACTGTGTCGCCGGTATCCTCGTTGGAGTTAGGGGTGCGAACACCGCGGCCGTCAACGGACTCGTCGCCGTCTCGGATACGGAGCATCTGAGCTGAAATAGCGCTGTTGGCCTTGGAAATAACCCAGTCAACGAGAGCCTCGTAAAGGCCGCCGACCAAAGTTTGCCTGTCCTCGGTGCTGAGCTGATGCAGGAGAACCTCAGGCTCCATTCCAAGCAGTCCGCTGACATCTTCGCAAATCTCCTCCAAATCATCCGAATCGGCAGCGTAGTCGAGAGTGTTGCCGAGCTTAAGGAGGCCGGCGAGCGTGGAAATGAAGTTACGGTGGGCTGATCCCTTAATACCAATCTCCTTAAGAGCCTGACGGAAATCATCCGCGGAAGCAGCGTCATCAGCAGTCAGAAGGTAGGATGGCGGATCATAGGTGCCAGATCGAGCCAGCAGGGCGTATGCGGACGCCGACTTGAGTCCAAGGAACTCTCGCTCCGCAGGAGTGGAAGCTGAGGTGAGGAGGTAGTAGAACACATCGAAGGCTCGGTAGCCAGCCTCGGCAGGAATGTTCAGCAGACCCTTCTTGGTGTCGATGCCGCCCTGGGAAAGTGCTAGTGTGGCACCGGTAACATTTCCTGTGAGGTTGAGCGTGAGGGTGACACCGAGGGCGATCTGCCTTGCGGCCGAGGGGTTGTTGGGCGTCACGCATCGAAGGAACGGCCGGACAGCTTCCAGCGACTTGTGAACAGACGAGGGAATCGCGAAGGGAAATGTGTTGAGGAATGGCACGAGGAGAGAGGGTGTTGATGGGTGAAGCGAACTACAAGATGTTAGTCAAGCGAACGAAAAGCCAAGCCGACATGTTCAACGTACCCCAGAATCACACAACCATCTTCGGCTCGTCGTCGGGCGTGCTCCCAAGCACGAGCAGCGAGGGAAGCATCAACAGTAGGACCAACTTGAGCAGCAGTGAGCCAGGTGTTAACAACCAAGCTGGTGCTGGCATCGAGTTGATGAGGCTGAGAGGACAGGTAGATATTGTGGATGGCATTCAGGAGAGTTGTGGTGGACACCTGGGTAGGTTGAGCACCACCCAGGGCCTCTGATGCCATCGAGTACATGGACATTCGGTTCGCCATGGTTGATGACAGTGATGTCCTCACGGGACGATCACAGGAAGCGGCACGTCGCGATGATTATGTTGGACAAGAACGGTTTTCGGATCGAGGCACCGATGCTCAGTGAGACGAGGGAGACTTGGTGTAGAAGGGTTTCCAAGGGAACAATGAAAACGACAGACGGTAACGGGAGAATAGCGAACGGACGGGACAACGGTCGGCTGCAGGCGATGCGGCTGAGCGGCTGTAACGAAGTCGGCAAAGTCGTGAGAGGAAGGTTTGGTCGCTGGGCAACGCGGCCCTCCTTTTCCAAGTCGAGCAAGTATCACGGCCTTAGTGGCTGCGAAGTTGAGGGGAAGATCCGGGAATGACGATATTAACGATTGAGTGGACTCAGCCAGAGCGAGTGAGGCTGGTCAATGAAGCTGTAGTGAAAGCAATGGAAAAAATGCAGAACAACGCTCAAGACGAACGCTTTCCAAGAAGTTGAAGAAGCGACGGGGTCTTGGTCTGGCGAGGAAGAGGTAGCAGGCGTAGGTAGCGTGGTGGTAGCGTGCCCCAGCAGCAGGGCGAGGCCGAGAATGGATACGCTGACACTGGCGGCTGACAGGGCGCACTGTGTACGGCCGACCGGGCGGGCCATGTGCGCAGAAATTCAGGGCCAACGGCCCATCCGTGATGGTTTTAGCACCGGGGACGTGGCGCTTCAGGCGGGCTCTAGGGGGTTACTGCGGGGCGGCTGGCGGATGGCCCGATTCGACTGGACGGGACGGTCAGCTCTGCGGGACGAGCTAGGTGGCCATCAGAGGGCTTCCGGGGGCCACAGGATGCTGCTTTGGGCTGCGAGCCACCACACCCACACTGTAGCGTTCATGTCTAAACTTGGAACAAGGCGGGTGAGCCATCGCCTGTAGGGGCAAGGGGCTCTCGACCCGAGGGACGGAAACCTTGAGTGTTTACTAAGGGCGGGACTGGATTGGATTCGCTGGTTGTGGTGGTGGGCCTGTGATGGCCAAATACGAGCCTGAAGGCAAAGTGCTCTGCGTTGAGGTACGCGTCCAAGCCCCGACTTTCTTGCGATGCAATGCACAAATGCCGGTTTCGAAGTTGATGTAAGGTTCGTATCATGGTTCACTACGACGTTACGTGCCCGTTAGCCGCGAGGGAGCGGAGGCTGTGCTGTCATCGAGGTCGTGTGTGTGATCTTTGACCGTGATCCATCTTTGTCACCTCACAACATTTTTATCTGGTGGTGCT
This sequence comes from Fusarium solani, assembly GCF_023522795.1. Taxonomy (NCBI): domain Eukaryota; kingdom Fungi; phylum Ascomycota; class Sordariomycetes; order Hypocreales; family Nectriaceae; genus Fusarium; species Fusarium solani. The sequence goes on along the minus strand of NW_027072147.1, from coordinate 1,468,332 downwards.
TTTTGCTGACATATGCCATCCTCTATGCGTCGACATGTGCTTAATGGGCGGGATCCAGACCAGCATTTTGAATGCGTGGATACGTGGTCCTATTCTAAGACCTGACATGTTGTGTACCGTTGCATTTTTCCACTCAGCCCTCTACAGGCTGCAGGGTGTTGTTGCACGAGCAAGAGGAACAGCATGATTCTCACAACCACGACACCTGAATCTGGACAGAGTCACAGATGATCGATGGATCGACTGCGCGAAGATCTTGTCTTTATACGTGCGTCAATTCAGGAGGTCTTCCGTCACTGATCAACACAGAGCCTTGTTGCAAGTCAAGTTAACCCTACCCTATGCCACTGCTGATAAATGAAAATTTCTTTTGCTTCTCTCGCTTATACTTGACGCGGCCGTTCGGAGACGGGCGCCCATGGCGCTTCCAGTTGGACGTCTGAGCTGAACCCATTTCAGCCAAGCCACGCCTAGAAGACCACCGTAGCCATCTCTTCAGCCGCCAGTCCGCTGGCCAGTGACGCTGAGTGAGTGTAATGATGGACGGGCTGGGGCAAGGGCCAAGGGGGGCCAGCGCAAGAATTCCCCCAGTCCCATGGCCTCATCACGTCTCGCAGATCAGTGAATGGGTGTCTCGGACATTTCCACACACAACACGTCTCTCCCACACATGCACGCGTCTCATAGTCTAGATTTGCTCCATCGTGGGGGAATCGGAGAGCCCAAGGGATGAAGGGCAGCCCAGATGGCATTTCATGGAGCTAGAATATGGGCTTGATGGACCGTCTTCCGTCATCGTTCACACTCTGGCTCCCAAAATAACAGCAGCAGGGAACGGCTTTGGCCCAGGCTAGCATCTCCGTCCTCGCATTCCAGAAGCTTGATCAGGGAGGATCGATCATTAAGGCCAGCGCTGATCCTAGCGAGACGAGGATGTGCTGACAGGCCAGGCCCTGGCTTGATCATGTCCAGCTGTGACGGGGTAAAGCGGGCTTTGAGTTGTCCGCAGTGGAGCAATGCAATCCCCTGGAAAATACAGAAGAGATTGCCATATCGTCCATATGTCCGCACTGGCCGAAGCAGTTTTTCAACCCCTTTGATCTTGGGTTATTCCCTTCCCTTGAGTGCCGTCCGCCACGTCTTGGATCCTGCTCATCAGAGTCGTGGAGGAACCCATAGTTGGGATGGAAAGGCAGTCGACCCGCTGCTGTCTCACCCAGGAACCCGATCAGCCTGTCATCCTGTCTCAATCCCTTCATGTTGTCTCGAATCACCCATCTCGAATTCACCCGTATCACATCACACATCGAGCTGTGGAACTCGGAACGCCATGTCTAGGGCTTTTCCCCAGCTCACTGGCCATGATGGAAGAGGTAGCGGACTTGCGAGCCCTCGGTTGGTTAAGAATTGCGGAAAATCAGACGCCAAGTCTCAAGCCTCACAGTCGAGGGCCTCGTTGGAAAGAGCCGTGTCCCAGAGTCCGTCCCGACACGGTACGGAGCATAAACAGTAAACAAGCCTTTTGCATGACCCGCCGCGTTGTCCCTGACCATGCGGGACAGCATCCGGTGGGTGCCGTTTGGGGAACGGCCGGTTGGTTGCTGGGCCAGAACAGACAGACCAGGGGCACTTTTCTTTTTAGGGCCTGGGTTCGTACCAACCATGATGGATCCATGACAAGTCGCCCGTCAGCCAGAGTCCCCTGATGATGCAGCCATCACGAGAGGCAAAGTACCGCCTCTCTCTTGCGGTCTGCTCCTCCGCGGCCTGGCGGATGAGTGTGTCTGTCTGACGGGAGACGATGGCTGACTAGACGCGCCATGAGGAATGCTTCCTAGACATTTGATCCTTTGGCGATAGACCGTTTGTGGCGCGGGATCAAAGCCAAGTGAGACCGAGAAAGAGAGACATCCATTATTAGAGGGGAGCCACCACGCCTTTGTCGCTTGGCTGCAAATCTGCCACACGGCCATCTCGCGTACAGTGCGTTGATCTCATTATGATTGCAGATTCGATTAGTCCCCAAAGCGCAGTTTCAGAAATCTCTAATTTTCCGTAGTCTTGGATGATATGACCGTTAAACTTTGGAACTCCGTCATCTAGATGAGGCTCTCCTGTTCGTCCAACGAAGAGCCAGTCTCCGCTTGGTGCTGTAGCAAGATCCAGGCTCTGACAGACTCGAGATCGGGGCAAGGCAGAGGAAGAAGAAAGAAGAGGGCAGATCCAGGGGAATACGCTGCCGGGCCTGCCGTGTGGCTATGGGCAGGGAAAAAGCTCGTATGGCGTCCGTTTTATGCCGTGGTCGTGGGACAAACATAGCAATGAAGGCCAAAGTGCAAAGGGGGGCTTGCTGCGCCCATGAGGTTCCTGCGGAGTTGGCCCCTGCGGTCAGCCGTACGGAAAAAACTGGCACCTCCCACGGTGTACGTACCCTCCTCCCCGTATCCAGCGGAGGCAGGATGGCATGTGGTCTGCCTGTCCCAAGAAAACAATCCCTTTTCCCAGGCTGTTTTTATTGGTGTTGTGAACAGTTAGTAGTGCCGACAACCTCACGACCTGGTGAAGGCTTCTGATCGCCTTTTTCCTCCCTTTAATCCTTTTCTTGTTGTTTCTGACGCTCGTTTTGTCTACCCGCACCCTTACTCTCGCTCAGAGTGCCCGTTGACCGTTCTCATTTGACCCGGTAACGTGGCCGACGCCATTCCCAACAACAGATTGTACCACGACTCGAAGACGGTCGATTTCCCATCCCCGATCCCCGAGCCCATCAAGTCATCTCCATCGACCATTGAACGAACCCTTACCGAGCCAGCTACTTCTTCGAGATAGCCAAATTTTGGCTTCTTGTGCATCATGGCCATGAGCCTGCCACACCTGGGCAGCGGAGGGGGACCTCACACCCAACCCTCGCTGCCTTCGCTCCCTGCGCATCTCCAATCCGACACGCATCTCACTGCCCATCTCGCCAGTCGTTTCCATGTTTCTCTTCCAACCGCCCAGCTCTCTTCTCACGCTCTCATCTCTCTCAACACCTACACTTCCTCGACCAAGGGCCCCGATGGCGGCAAGGAGGGAAGCGCCATGGCCGGCGCTGAGGATTTGGCCGACCGCGCATACCTTCGATTAGGTCACCGATCCGAGAACCAGGCCCTTGTCTTTCTGTATGTGATATCTCTTGATATAGAATCGAACATGTAATGTGTGGACACTAACAATGCCAGGGGTGAATCTGGTTCTGGCAAGTCGACTGTTCGAGCCCATCTGCTCACAGCTCTCCTGAACAAGTCATCAACACCACTGTCCACCAAGCTCTCGCTCGCCGCCTACGTTTTCGATACTCTCACGACTACCAAGACGGCTACGACCCCCACTGCTTCCAAGTCAGGTCTGTTCTACGAACTTCAGTACGACACTTCGGCTACAACCAACCCCATCCTCATCGGTGGTAAGCTGCTCGACCACCGACTTGAGCGTAGTCGTATTGCCGATGTGCCCACCGGCGAACGAAACTTCCACGTTCTGTACTACCTGCTAGCTGGTACCAGTGACGCTGAAAAGTCCCACCTGGGTCTGGAGGATTCTGCTGGCCCAACTGGCACCTCCCAGAAGCGATGGAAGTATCTCGGCCATCCCACTCAGCTCAAGGTTGGCATCAACGATGCCGAAGGTTTCCAGGTCTTCAAGAATGCTCTGCGAAAGCTCGAATTCCCTCGCGCTGAGATTGCCGAGATTTGCCAGATCCTCGCCAGTATTCTCCATATCGGCCAGCTCGAGTTCGAGTCGACCAGCCAGACCAGCGTCACCGGAGACGACAGCGGTGGCTTCTCTCACGAGGGTGGCAGCACAGTCACCGCCGTGAAGAACAAGGATGTTCTTTCCATCATCGCCGCCTTCCTGGGTGTGAGCGCTGCTGATCTTCAGACCACATTGGGCTACAAGACCAAGATGATTCACAAGGAGCGAGTTACTGTGATGCTTGACCCTAACGGCGCCCGTGCTCACGCTGGTGAACTTGCCCGCACACTCTACTCTCTTCTCGTTGCTTGGATCCTTGAGACCATTAACCAGCGTCTCTGCGCTCCCGAGGAATCCATTGCTAACACTGTTTCCATTGTGGACTTCCCTGGTTTCTCCCAGCAAACCGCCACTGGATCCGCCCTTGACCAGCTTCTCAACAACGCTGCCACCGAGAGCATCTACAACATGACTCTCCAGAACTTCTTCGACCGTAAGGCTGATATGCTTGAGTCAGAGGAAGTCAGCGTGGCACCTACCAGCTATTTCGATAACTCTGATGCTGTCCGTGGTATTCTGAAGCCCGGTAACGGTCTTCTCAGTATCCTGGATGATCAAACCCGCCGAAACCGATCCGACATGCAGTTTCTGGAATCTCTTCGAAGACGCTTCGATGGCAAGAACGCTGCCATCGAGGTTGGTGCTGCCACTGCCAAGCTGCCTGGTAGCAACTTCATGACCGAGAACACCTCGGCGTGCTTTACTGTCAAGCACTTTGCCGGTGAAGTTGACTACCCTGTCAAGGGCTTGATTGAGGAGAACGGTGAGATCATTTCGGGCGATCTTCTGAACATGATCAATGGCACCAAGAGCGAGTTTGTCGCCCGTCTTTTTGGCCAGGAGGCTCTGCAGACCGTCACCCACCCCAACGAGCGCACCGCTGTTATGCAGGCTAGTGTCAGCTCCAAGCCCATGCGAGCACCCAGTGTCATGTCCCGAAAGACACACCGAACCGCCAGGCCCAACACTGCCTACCGACGCCAGCAGCAGGATGCTATGGAGGATTTAGAGCAGAAGAGCCAAGCTGGGGAGTCAAGGAAGAACATCAAGATGACCATCGAGCAGGGAGCTTCAGGCCAGTTCCTGTCCTCCCTGGAGAATGTGCAGAAGGCGGTCACCGATCCTGGTACCAATTCCTACTTCATCTTCTGTCTCAAGCCCAACGATCGACGTATTGCCAATCAATTCGACAGCAAGTGCGTTCGAACCCAGGTCCAAACCTTTGGTATCGCTGAAATCAGCCAGCGGCTCCGGTCCGCTGACTTCAGTCTGTTCCTGCCCTTCGGCGAGTTTCTCGGCATGGCAGATGCTGAGACCATCCTGGTTGGCAGTGAACGCGAGCGTGCCGAGATGGTCATTGAGGAGAAGCAGTGGCCCAATAATGAGGTTAGGGTTGGTGCCACTGGTGTCTTCTTGAGTGAACGATGCTGGATGGAGGTTGCGCAGCTTGGCGAGATGGTCTCCGTGTCAGGCCGTTTCGGTGGTTTGCCATCCTCTGATGCTGGTGATGGTCTTACTCCTGCCGAGTCGACGCCCTTCGGCGCCTCCAAGGAGCACCTTGTCTCTGGCGGCAACACGCCTCTCATGTATGGTGAGAAGGCCAAGGGTGGTTACTTCACTGATGACAGCCGCTCTGAAGCTGGTGTCTCTGCCTTTGGTGGTGGTGACATGTTCAAGAACCTTGACACTCGTGAGCAGATGGCTGAGCGAGGCAACGAGAAGTCTTTGGAGGAAGTCGAAGAGTACAGAGACAAGCCCAGTCGAAAGCGATGGGTCGCCCTGGTCTTTGTGCTCACTTGGTTTATTCCCGATTTCCTCATCAGGCTTGTTGGACGCATGTCTCGAAAGGATGTTCGTATGGCCTGGCGAGAAAAGCTGGCTATCAACATGCTCATCTGGCTGATGTGTGGTATTGCCGGTTTCGTCATGGTCGGATTCCCTATGCTCATTTGCCCGAAGCAACACGTCTACAGCACCGCCGAGCTGTCTTCGTACGACGGCAAGAAGGGTAGCGATGGTGCCTATGCCGCTGTCCGTGGCTTCGTTTTTGATATTGGCGCCTACCAGATCAACCACTTCCCCAACAAGCTGGTCTCCGAAGACACCTTCCTCAAGTATGCCGGCAAGGATATTAGCGCCCTCTTCCCTGTCCAGGTTTCCGCTCTGTGCCAGGGCAAGGATGGCTCCATTCGTCATGAAGTTCTCCTCGAGAACAGAGATACCAACATCACTGGCCAGCCTCAGCTTCTCTTGCAGAGGGATGTGGATCTTAACTCCAAGTATCACGACTTCCGATGGTTCACCAACGACAGCAGACCTGACTGGTATTTTGAGCAAATGTACATGCTCAGGCACACCCACATGAAGGGTAGAATGGGTTACACTGCCAAGTACGTCAAGAAGCTCGCCGACACCCAGAGCCAGTACATCGCTATTCTCAACGGCCGTGTGTACGACATGACCATCTATCTGAACGGTGGCCTGCGCATGAAGGGCAAGAACAACAAGGACGCCCCAAACATTCCCGGTGCTACCAGATTCATGGACTCCAAGGTTGAAGGATTGTTTCAGAGCAAGGCTGGTAGTGATCTCACCAAGTACTGGGATCAGCTCCGGCTGGACGAGCTCACCAAAGCCCGTATGCTCACCTGCCTGAACAACCTTTTCTACATTGGAGATGTTGACACGCGAAACTCGACTCGTTGTCAGTTTGCCACATACTTCATCTTGGCTATATCTGTCTTGCTTGCCTCCATCCTGGTCTTCAAGTTCCTTGCCGCTCTTCAATTCGGAGGCAAGAATGCGCCCGAGAACCTCGACAAGTTCGTCATGTGTATGATTCCTGCCTACACTGAGGATGAAGACTCGCTCCGCCGTGCCATGGATTCGCTCTCGCGTATGAAGTACGATGACAAGCGCAAACTTCTCGTCATTATTTGCGATGGTATGATTATTGGCCAGGGCAACGATCGACCTACTCCTCGCATCGTGCTGGACATTCTGGGCGTCTCTGAGACTGTTGACCCCGAGCCTCTCAGCTTCGAATCTCTGGGTGAAGGTCAAAAGCAGCACAACATGGGCAAGGTCTACTCAGGTCTGTACGAGGTCCAGGGCCACATCGTTCCCTTCATGGTCATTGTCAAGGTCGGCAAGCCCTCCGAGGTTTCTCGTCCCGGTAACCGTGGTAAGCGAGACTCGCAGATGGTCATGATGCGTTTCCTCAACCGCGTTCACTACAACATCGCCATGAGCCCCATGGAGCTCGAAATGTACCACCAAATCCGCAACATCATTGGTGTCAACCCGACCTTTTACGAGTACATGTTCCAGATCGATGCTGATACAATGGTTGCCCCCGACTCAGCCACTCGCATGGTTTCCTCCTTCATCGACGACACTCGTCTGATTGCCGTCTGTGGTGAAACAGCCCTTACCAACGCCAGATCCTCCTTCATCACCATGATTCAGGTTTACGAGTACTGGATCTCTCACAACTTGTCCAAGGCCTTTGAGAGTCTCTTCGGTTCCGTCACTTGTTTGCCTGGTTGTTTCTCCATGTACCGAATCCGCGCTGCTGAGACTGGCAAGCCCCTCTTCGTCAGCAAGGAGATTGTCGAGGACTATTCCACCATCCGTGTCGATACCCTCCACATGAAGAACCTGCTTCACCTTGGTGAGGATCGTTACCTGACGACGCTGCTTCTCAAGTATCACTCCAAGTACAAGACGAAGTATCTCTACAGCGCGCATGCCTGGACTATTGCTCCCGACTCTTGGGCTGTCTTCCTTTCTCAGCGACGTCGTTGGATCAACTCTACCGTTCACAACCTGGTCGAGCTTATCCCTCTTGCCCAGCTTTGCGGTTTCTGCTGTTTCAGTATGCGTTTTGTCGTCTTTGTCGATCTTCTGAGCACCATCGTCCAGCCCGTCATCGTCATGTACATTGTGTACCTGATCTACCAGGTGGCCGCTAACCCCGATGTTGTTCCTGTCACGGCCTTCTTGTTGCTCGCTGCCATTTACGGTCTGCAAGCTATCATCTTCATCCTGCGCCGCAAGTGGGAGATGGTTGGTTGGATGATCATGTACATCTTGGCTATTCCCGTCTTCTCCTTTGCCCTGCCTCTGTATTCCTTCTGGCACATGGACGACTTCAACTGGGGTAACACTCGTGTTATAGCAGGCGAGAAGGGCAAAAAGATTGTCGTCTCTGACGAGGGCAAGTTTGACCCCAAGTCCATCCCGCGCAAGAAGTGGGAGGAGTACCAGGCCGAGCTTTGGGAGACCCAGACGGCTCGTGATGACGTTCGATCCGAGGTCTCTGGTTACAGCTACGCCACCAAGGCTCAGGGTCCCTTCTCTGAGTATGGCGGCTACCAGCCCAGCCGCCCTGGTTCCACGGTTGGCTTTGCTCCTCAGAACATGTCTCGCATGTCTCTGGCTCACTCTGAGATGCCCGGCAACCGCATGAGTCAGTTTGGCGGATCACAATTCTTCTCCCCTGAGGAGATGGTTGGCATGCCCAGCGATGATGCTTTGCTCGCCGAGATCCGCGACATTCTCAAGACGGCCGACCTGATGACCGTCACTAAGAAGGGCATCAAGCAAGAGCTTGAGAGACGCTTCAACGTCCCTCTGGACGCAAAGAGAGCCTACATCAACTCTGGTAAGTTTCTATTGTGCCTCACCTTTTCTGATCTCTCACTAACATGCTACCGCAGCCACCGAGGCCTTGCTTTCGGGTCAATTGTAAATGTCGTTTGAAACGACGATGCACAAATGGAGCGAACACTATAATGTCACAGCATTGCAATAATTTTTTCTGGATTTACAGAGGCGAATTTGGACAGGACGCTAAAACTTGAATAATTGCTCATGTCAAAAAAGGGGTAACCTCTTCTCTTGCCCTCCTTTCTCTGCCAAAGAGGAGCTCACAAGACGGCTCGGGCATTGGTTTTCTATACAATATCATAATAATGCGCGCGTGTGGAGAGGAGGAGGGTGTTTCTTGATCTCGGATGATCCATCGTGGAGCGAGCTTTGTGGTTGGGGATATCAGGATATTCAGTCCCTGAGTTTGGGGCGTGCTTTGCGTTTTTCATGGTGTTTATTCATTTTTTATATCGAGGTAGATGGACAGGACATTGTACATATTGTACACCGAGTTTGAACAAGTTTGACGTCTCATGCCAATATTCCCAAGTAGTTTCTTGATTATCTTGTGATGATGAGTTGTTGAGGTGATCAACACCGTCATGTCAACACCTTGGTATCACTGGGGTCGAGGAAAAAGGGAGACGCCAGTATAAACTCTTTAGCTCACACTCCCCTAAAGATAATAAATAGAGTATAGTATGCATAGGCAGGGAAGCCTTAAAGCCTTGTCTTTATTAAAGTATGCCCTCACTTACTTATTACAAGGTACTTAAGAGGAGCTAGGTAATCAAGCCTCTTAATGTTCTGGTGTCTTGTGTATTTCTTGACCCGCGTTGTTCAAGTTGACATATCCCTCACTACCTAAGGAGGAATGAGTATGCAAGTTGGAGGTATTATACATAGGCGACTACCTCGGAAACAGTCTATCTTGTCACTTGGATCACACTCTAGTTTGCTAAATAGTTCCGTGAGCCTTTTGTATAAACGCCGGGTATATATATCAACGCCTATATATCTACGCACAACAACCGCTCTACAGCACATGACCCTTAAGCAACCTCTCAACTCCACCCTTGCTCCAAGCCTTGACCTTTTGCTGATCGCACGTTTCCCATATCCTCCTCATGAGGGCTGCCAACACATCAACTTCTTCGCCGCCCCCAGAGGCCGCTCGCTGCGCATCTAGCCAACCTAGAATACCGAAGCGAGTGACGAGCGTGGTGCTGCCACCCTCGATGCAGGACGCGCGGTAGATTATCCTCAGGAGACGGGTGCGCAGGTTAACACGCAGATAGGGGTTTGCGCCGAGGGCGAGAATCTTTTCGAACCAGCGCTTGCGGTGGAAGATGCCGAGGTCAAAGGGCGTGCGGAGGCTGTCGAGGAGGTAGATGAGCAGCCAGGTGATCTCGGTGTAGTACTTGTCGTCCTCCGACGGTTCGCCGTGGAGCACATCGTGGGCGAGGGGTAGCTTGTCCGGGGCCCAGAAGGGGCTTCGAGTGAGGAAGCCGTTGACCTTGGGGTACAACGGATGAAGAGGGTTCTTGAGAATCTCGAGGGCGTGCGTGGCAAAGGCTGTAAAGGCCGAAGGGACGGGGCCTTTATCTACCTGCTCTCTTGAGGACTCGGCGAGCTCAGAGAGGAGGAGCCAGATCTGGTCCTTTTCCTCATACGAGGATTCCTTGAGCTTGGCAGCCATCTTCAGGATGTTGGTGAGAGCTTCCTTGCGGATGTTGATGTGGGTAGAAGACAGGAGACGGATTAAGCCTGCTGCCCAGCCGTCTTCGACGAGATCCTCTGCGTTCTTGCCAGACCATTTGGTCAAGGCCGTGGCATCTTCATCTTCAGAAAACGGCACGTGAAGCATCTCCTCAAGCCTTGAAAGGTCCACGGACGATTTGGTCTTCTCATCTTTACCGGTCTCCGCCTCGGCGTCAGGCATCTCCTCATCAGCATCCACATCCTTAGACTTGTCGTCCTTGAGTTTCTTCATCTTGATCTTGCTTGACGAAAACTGATCGCATATCCGCTTGTACAAGGCCTTGGTGAGTTGCTTGCCATGTTTCAACCGATACGACGCGGTAAAGTATGACGACAGGAACTTGCCAAGTGAAGCTTGCTCGGTGCCATCGGCAGAGCTTGTGGCGTACGACAGCTGCTCGACCATTGTCACATTGACCAAGGCAGTAGCACCGTGGGACAAGGACAAGTTTCCTTCCTGAGAGTATGTCTCCAACAAGTCGAGATACTTGATAGGTGAGGAGGCACATCGGTTGATGCAGTTGTCGACAAATGACCAGACCTTTTCCATGTCCTTGGACTTGACCTCGGCCAATGTTGTCTGCAACGCTTCATATAGAGGCGTCATCATGGTTGCCTTTGTGACCAGCTGGTTTTCAACAGCGACTTCGCCAAGAACCTTCTTGAGCTGGTGAAAGGGAAGATCTCGCTTCTTGTCACACAGCAGCCGCAGGAGAGCCGTGTACGGCGAGGAAGCTGCTCCATCGACGAGGTTTTCGATTCTTGAGAACCATCGCATGCCAGGGGAATAGCTGGCGATAGACACAAGGTTCTCGAGCTCCATAACACCAAGAGACTCATCCTCAGTCTTTTCGCTTCCTTGATTGAGCGTCTTGAGAACTTCGGTGAAGAAGGGTGACACATCAAAGTTGGCAGCGAGTGCGACTTGCGGAATCACCTCATAGTACAGTCGTAGCAAACGACTGGCCATGGTCTTGTGAAGGATGTTTTCCGCAGGTATTCCTTTGTAAGCCCGAACCACTTCCTTCATGTCAGGGATCCGTTGACAGAAGGCATCGATCAACCGACGGCTGGCCTCACTCCAGGTGGTGTCCTTGGATTTAGATGCCTCCTCATGCATCTTCAGGGCTTCGGCAAGTTTCTCGAGTGCCACGATGAGGATTCGGGTCGCAAAGAAGGATGTGAGGTGAGACTTGGGAGAGAGGCATCGGATGAGGACCTTTTGATTAATAGGAAGAGGAATGATGTTGCCGAGCAGGATGGAGGTAGGAGGAGGAGCCCTGGCGGAGCGAGTACGGTCTCCAAAGCGAGGGGGAGAGGGATTTGCATCGTGTTGAAGAGGAACGCGGCATAACCGATCCATGTCATGGAAAGCTTCGGTTCAAAGGTGAAGGATTGGTTGCTGAGGAAGTACTTGGCGGTGAGTTCAGGAGCAGCCGTAAAAATGGCAACCAGAAGTTCGTTGTGCTTGAGGCTTGACCAAGGACGGAGCTTCTGGGCAAACTCGGCGAGAACAAAGTTATACACGGGGATATCATCCTTGTATCTGTCAGTCACGAGTGCTCCATGAGCGCCGGCCTTTCGTCCACTTGGCACTGTGTCGTCGTCTGATTCCTTGGGATAGAGGCCTGTTGATGGATACAAGACACCAGCACTCGGGTTGGTGCAAGCGTAGATGAGGAACTGGTGGGCCTTGTAGCTCACTGTTGACTGCTCCTCGGTATCTTCACTGTCGGCGTACGAGTAGAGGCCCAAGATTCGCATTAGCGTCTTGGTGTTGAAGCTTCTGAACTTGATATCTCGAGGAATCTTGTCGTCCATCAAGACATGAGATTTCAACGAATCCAGGATATCTCGGACGAGATAAGGAGGGTCGGTCTTTATCATGTACGTCAAATGTGACAGAAGCTCCTTTTGTGACAAAAGTTCCTTTCTCCCATCGGAACTCAAGAACTTGAGGAGGCTCAAGAAGAACTTGACCGCGTTGGTCCTCACAGATGCCTTGCGCGCATCCTCCTGGGCGTCTCCAATGTGCCCAATCTCGAGATTTCTCCCCAGAGAGGTAAAGGTGAAGTTGCGCGCTCGGAAGATGCGCTTCGCGTAGGCGCCGCCGTCCAAGCAAGTAGCCTCTCGAAGCAAGCGGAGAGTAGGTGATAGAACGAATCCCTTGCTCTTCTCCACCGATAGGTTCTTTGCGAGCGACTTGAGCTGTCGCTCCTGGAGGAGCGTCTGGCAGATGCCCAAACCGTGGCTGACCAGCTGCAGGGAACCCGAGAGGACCTGCAGTAGCAGGGCCAGAACAACCGCGACGGAGGACATGACGCCGTCATTGTTGACTTGGACGGCAAAAGACCACATCTCCATGATATCGTTGAGGTAGACGGCATCTTCAGAAGCGTCCCTCGGCTTCACGGCGTCGAGGTACTGGTGTAGGATTTCGAGGTTTGCCCTTCGATCGTCATCTTCGGAGACCAACTTGTCGAGGAGGTTCTTGAAAGATTGAAGACCTGAAGAGTCAAGATTAGTCCACGCAAAGCTTCAGAAGCCCTCGTCGAGAACCTACCATGTCTGGCGCGGCGCAAATCCTGGTCAAAGGCCAGGAGCTTGCGCAATTGGTCGCTCGACGTCACGTCCTCGCTGGTGGGCGTCTCGTGGGTGATCTTCTGGCGCTTCCGAAAGGCGGTGGCGCCATCTCCGGTGTTGGAGACTCGTTTTCCCATTTTGAGGACCTGACAGCTCGTCGCGACTTGGATGTCTCGTCCATGAATTTCCTCGAGATTTTGGAGTTCTGCCGCCAACGACCGCTGTCCCGCCTGCCAGATTCAGCGGCTCGAGTGGGGCGTCGGCGTATTGATGATCCGCAAAAGCAACCGATTTACTTGAAATCGGTGTTAGTGGAATTGTTATTTTCCTTGATCCAGGCACCACCAAAGAAAGATATCATGATAGTAACCCTTTTTGCTGTTGAATGGACTTCGGAACACCATTCAATGTCATTTATATAGCTGCCGTACCTAGGTGGACTGAGGTTTCAGCCAAGTCGAGGTTCATAACATGCCACACCACAAGTCAGCCCGCATGGAAACTTACATGCCCTCAACTCCCGCGGACTAGGAATCTACAGTGTCTTCCTATATACTCTCTGGCCATCTTAGCTTTCAATCAATTACATCAACATGAATAAGCTTCCTTCAGAGATCATCTCAGTTATTGTTGGCCACCTCGGCAACAAAACTCATGATCCTCACCTCATCGAGGACATCTACCGACTTGCGTTTCCATACCGAGATCGGATCTTCAACAATTCAGTAGCGCAATATGCCTCTATATCCAAACAATGGCAGCATATTACCGAGACTGCGACATTTCGTCATTTTTGCTGACGCCGGTAAGACTTGAGACGGCGCTCCAAGTCATGACACCCTCTTGTCTTTCACGTCTCCGCTTCGTCAAGGTCGACTGCATATTGGATTCGGATGGGCCGACTGATATGGAATTGAATATGTCTGAGTACACTGACTCTTTACACGAGCGTGTCGAAAACATCATACGGTCTCTTTTTCGTCTCCTCGAAGCAACACCGCTTGCAGCAAAGCCATTGATTACAGTTCATCTATCCATTCCTCTGCCAGAATACATCATCGAGGCCAATTCACAAGAGCCTCCGTGGCATATAGCCCCTCGCCCAAACAATTTTCCAGTAATACACATTGACAGGAGTCTGATTGATGTTGGGACCAAATCTGTCACGTACCTCAAGCTTGCTCAAGAGGTGTATCAAGAGCTGCCGGACCTGCCAATGGTATCCGGTCTCATGCTCTCACTTGACGCCTACAGCATTGCCTTTGATCCTCGATTCATATGTCTCTTTGCAAGCAAGATGAGCCGCCTGGAAAAGGTGCAATGGGAACTTAGTGATGCCGAGAAGCGTGACACGGAACTTCGGGTTCGGCAGAGGGACGGTATGTTCCTTCTCCTCGCCCCCTCACACTAAACTTGACAACTCACTTGTATCAGGGTTTGCGGATAGCATCGAAAAGTTGCCAATGTCGGTGAAAGATATTGCCATCTGGCACATCAGGGAAATGCCAAGGGATGACACCATTGAGCCGCCCAGTATGGTTCCTGCTGGCCAAGTCGATCGTCTCAGCAGGGCACTTCGTCAGCTTAGTCTGAGGCCCGGTTTTGTCAACTTCTTCTTTGACGGCTGCGTGGACTCGGAGATTCTGTGGCCGTCCAACATTGATGACAAGCTTCCTCACTGGCCCAGAATGAGGCACTTCACGGTCAAAATGACGGGTGTGCTGCCATCAGGGAAATGGGTTGCTCTTCATGATCCCGATCGAGAAGAGAGGTGGGCCGGAGCCGAGCAGGTATCCAACTCGGTCCCAGGCGAGGATAGGCTTCTTCATCTGCGCGGTCCAACGGATTTGCAGTTGTTCGACGAGCTCTGCTTGGCTGTCGGAAAGGCCGCTGGACAGATGCCGAGCCTCAAGCATTTCTACATCGGCTTTGACGGCGGAGAGAACGATTGGAGCCAATGGGCGGATACTGAATTGTCCTCTGAGCCACGGCGGCTCCGGCATGAGGAACCGCCCCTCGAGATCAGGGCAGAGCCTGTGCTAGACCCAAGCGAAGAGACGATCAAGGTCTGGCGCGAGACTAGTGCCAAGCATGGTGTAGGCTTTTGGATGAGGTCAGGGAGTTTTGACGGTGCCTTGGAGGAAGCAAGTAGAGATGTTAGATAGTTACAGTTGTCGTTCGAGTACCTACGGACAAACAACATGTATGTATAGATATTAATGCACTTACAAGTAAAGCTTGGAATAAAACCTTGAAATGACTTCTTTTCTAACCTACCTCAACCAAACAATCATCTCGGTAGTGAGCGAGTCGAGGTCAACTCCGACTACGGAGTCGACTCCACCAAAAAAAGGTCATGAGAGGCCGCCGTGATGGCATCCATCACCTTGCGCCACATCCGCCGCAGCCGCTGCATCCACCGAAATCAGGTTCTCGTTGCATCCCGCAGCCATACAGAGGTCAAGGAATGAGACAAGATGCCCTCCAAAGCTGAGAAGTGCGCCCCCTCCGCGGATGGCATGACTAGAAAAAAAAGAATCCCCATGGATCCGGCGAGAATGAATGACCAGGGATCGTGAGGTTGCCACAAAATGACTTGCACTGGATCTTGGCTTTCTTGCTGAAAAAGATGAAGGCAAAACTGCATGTGAAGAAAAACAGTAAAAGAAAAAAAGGCCTCCAGAAGGGTCCGGCAGGCTTCTAAAGGCATCCCTGCTAGAGAAGTGCATCATGATGGGCTGAAGCTGGTCGCTACTATTCTTAGAATGGAGGGGGGCAAAGTCAGGGGCACCACCATTACGAAAGGGCAACCAAGCAGCTTCGACAGCCGACGATGGAACGCACCATGTTCGCAGGAGCAGAGAGAGAGTAGCAGGGAACGGTCCGTCCGTCGATCAGGCTCAACTCTGATTTTCTAGAGGGTCCCGAGGGAACGGAATTGGCCCATTCTCGCATTCAGCCTTGATGCAGCCACAGAGGGAACATTCCATGAAGAACAAAGCATGTCTGAAGCCCGTACTGTAACTCGTCGAGGCTGAGGCAACCATCAATGGCCGCTTACAGAGTGAGATGGTGTCGCCGGGAGGCCGAGGCTGATTTCTCCGTCAGCGTCGGAAGACAGACAGACAAACAACACGAAGAATAGAGTGTGATGATGCTTTCGTGAGTCAATCTCGTGTCGTTCACGCGGCGAATCGAATCGCGTCGCGTCCGTCCCGTCGTGTCAGCTCACGCCCAAGAACACACGGCCACGACACCAGAGGCCATCTGCTCGCACGCTCTATTCTTATTACGGGAGGCATGAAACTGCAAGACGACCGCTTTGGGAACTCTGCCTGGAGCCCAACTTGCCCAAACAAGACTCCAGACTGGCCGGATCAACAGGCTAGGCCGTTGTAGATGTATGCTCCCACGTTTCAAAACAGCTCAGACCCCGAACACGCGTCTACCCGTCTGTCGCGACTGAGCTACCTACAGTAAAAACTAAACGTGCAGGAAACCGATTTGACAGACGGAGAGATGAAGAAGTGACCATGTCCCGGGGTGCATCTGCCAATCAGCCCGGGGAGACAGGGGTCCTGTCTAAACCGACGGGAGGGGGAGACGAAAAGGAAAAAAAAGTTGGTGTGTGAGATGATGAGACGTCAGATATCGATTGATTGAATGAGAAGGAGCATTGAGAATTAGCAATGAAGGGAACGAGGCCAAGTTTGAAACATGGGTAATACCGACGGCGTCTTCTTTCTCTTGCTTCTGGACGGCTACAGGCGTATTGTTACACAGGAATACTTGTGTCATGTTACTCGAAACCGGCCTCTTTTTTTGCCTCATGATTGATAGCCTACTACGAGATCTCTACCTACTCCAAAACCCCTCGCCAAGATGCGGGTTCACACCAGTTCAACAGTAGAAATACGCAGCGTGACGACACACAGCCTCGACCATCCAGAAAAACAAACAAGGGGCCTCAAACCCCGTCATCTCGCGGAGGCGTCCAATGCCGACCCAGCACGAGACCCTCGACTAGAATGCACGACATCAACTTCGGGTCTCTCTTTTTTCCTGGGAACACCATTTTTCGATGTGATCCAGTCACAGCTGAGATCCTCTACTGCCTTGCCACGGTGGGCGGCGCTAGCATCGTCGCCGATATCGAGGAGGGCCGTCTTCTAAGCGCCGACTGGCCTGGCGTGACAGCCGACCCCGGTCCGTCACCTGCGCCGTGTGGTTCGCCGTCGCTCAACCTCGTCCACTCGATCTGCCCTGACGGCCCTCCTTGACGTCCGTCATGGCCGGGACCATCTAATCCTAATCCTCTGCTTCGAGATGGATGCCTTCCCTTCCAGAGGATTGGGGTGTGTGGGTGTGTGTGGACCTGGAGACGGAGAGAGAGATCTCGTCGTCGTCGCGGACCATCCGTCCCTCCTCCTCTTCTTCCTCTCATGGCTGGTCCGTTGCTTTTCCCTCTTCATCTGCCGGGTCCCTTGTCCTCTTATGCAGCTTTCCCGTCGTGCTTCTGTCCTATCCCATTCCTCTCCTTCTCCTTCGCCTCCTCTGCCAGGTTTCTATTCAATTCACCCCCTCCACTTCTGCACATTCGCTGCGTGCACCGATACGAAGTACCGCACATGCATATCAGTGCCATATATATGTATTAAGCATCTTTCCTCCTCCTCTTTTTTCATTGCCTCGTCGAATAGCGCACAGCCGCTTCACCCACTCGCTTCCTTCAGCTGCCCTATAACCAGCTCTCGCCTCCCTCTCGCCATCCTCGGTATGACGTGAGAGCCTCGCAGCAAGCAGCATGACAGTAGCCGGTACTAGTCACGGCGGCGCTGAAGAAGCCGCATGGTCGTCTTCCTCGTGGCTCTCGTCCTTGCCCCTCTGCTGCGCACCGCTGGCCACTTGCTCTGACAAGAGGCCGCGTCGTAGTAAGTTTCCGTCTACTTGCACTTCCACTACCGCCGTTGCTTGGGCTTCAGATTCTTCTTCTACTTTGATGAACATGCCCGGCGTCACCTTGAGCGACGAACAGTTGCTGATGGGCCAAGTCGATGAGAAGCATTCACACCCAGTCATCTACGACCAACCACTCTACCACCCACGCCCTGTGGCCGTTCCCATGGGTTCATCTCATCGCAATGTGCTGGAAAAGTACCCCAGAGAAACTGTTGCTCCCAAGAGGAAAAGGTTCTGGTCTCTATCTTCCGGTACTTCTGGTACTTCAACAACCTCGCGCCGGCTGCCTATCTCAGCACCTCAAGACTTTCGACACATTTATTCAGCCTCTCCCAAGATCCCCGACTTTCCTGAGCCTACGCCATCGAGAGCTTCCAACTTGAGGCCTGCAAAGCAGCTTCCGCACCGCCCATATCGACCTCTGGAGTTGAGCATCTATGGGCCAGAGAACCGGGTCTCTCCTATTCTACCTCACTTTCATGCGCCTCCCTTTGTTCCTACTTTCTCTTCGGAGGTGTCTTCTGGATGCATGTCGGATCGGTCAGAATGGCAGTCAGATAGAGGGAATCGCCCGGTTGAGCACCAAAAGAGCTTCTCCGACTCTCCCATGTCCTTCCACTTCCCCCGTAGGCAGGCTCTGGAGAGTTCGCCCTCTACCTCGCAGGACGATGAGATCCCACCCTTGATCCCTCCCAGGGCCCGGAGCCGTCCTCGCGCATACACATCGCCAGACTCATCGCCAGGCTCATCGCCAAACGTGGAAAAGATCAAGGAACGGGTGGCGAGCGCGATGCTCGAGGTTGAGAAGCTCCAGAAGCAGATCGACGACGTTATCGAGAGGCAGAGCCTCTACACGCCCAGCCGGCCGTCAACGCCTCACTCCACGGCCCGCACGATGCCTGGTATGAATTCTGCGCCTTGGCTTGCTTCTGAGCGTCTTTCGCTGACCGGCGTAGAACTGGAGCCGATGCCCTCGATTCCTGCTCTGCCCCCAGCTGCTCCGTCTTTTGCTGAGAGGCTCACTTCTGATATTGACCGCCCTCATACAGCGCCCATCAGAACTCCTCCTACCACTCCTCCTACTAGGGTTCCTGCCAACCCTCCTCGCCGAGCGAGGACTCCTGGCGCACCATTTACTCCCACGAGCACTCCCCTCGTGTTAAGAGGGCTGATGTTCCTCTACCTCCTCCTCTACCTCTTGTCCTCAGGCCTCCCTTGAGGAAGAAAAAGTCATTTTCCCGGGTATCGAGCTGGCTCTTCCCTGGGTCGCAGCACAGCCGGAACCTGAGCTTCGACTCTGTCACCAACGCGCCCCGTCCCATCAAGGGCAACGAGGGCTTCTACCAAGTCTCGCTGGGCGAGACTTCAGGCCGTCGACGGAGCACAGACTCTGTCGACACGGTCAGCACCTGGGAGTCTGACGACGAAGGCCGGACTGTTCCCACGACCTGCTCTCTGGGCAGCACGCCTGCGGTTTCGCAGGACGAACCACTCATTTCACGGTTTGCCACGTTTGGCAGAGGCGATGCCCGACCCAACCGGACGAGCGTCGGGGTCGCCATTTGAACAAGAAGATATGCTTGGATGTGTTCACTGACTGACTGATACCCCGTTTACTTTTCCTTTGTCCTGTTCTTTTGTGTATATTCGACGATGATACCACCTGTACCATATCAAGTCGCGGCTAGCAAGACTAGGCGGGCGACGGTTTTGGATCTACTTACTCTGTGAACGGATTCTGGGCTTAGAGCTGGTTTTAACGGATTCATGGGATGGGATGGTAATGAATTGGGCGGCAGGTTTGCTCGAAAATTGGTCATGTTTCGCTGGATGAAGCGAAGACCTGCTCTGAGAGAGGAGGCAGGAGTTTTAGTTGGGATTAAGACTGCCTAGAGCAGCTTTTTAAATACGAATCGCCTAGTGCGATCTATTATTCTCAAGCTATTTATTGACTCACATGAAGTTGTATGAGTGTAGATGTATGAGTGAATCATGCATGCGTGGCCGAGACATTGCGTGGTGCAGGGTATTTACAAGCCAAGCGATGAATGCATCCATCTCGTTCAGAGTTCAAGCCAATTGAATCCCCTCAATTGATCAGCCTTAAGAGATATCGGACATATTCTTCAACTGACTTTCAAGTATAAAATCAAAATAACGGCACACGACGCCCTTGTACACTCATCCATGTGCAGGGTGCTCAAAGTGGCTGACAAAGTGCCTCATTCGTCGACCAACCACGTGGTCCACATCGAGGCCGTGTCTTCAACGTCAAACATTCAGGGATAGCCGAGCAGCTCGTTCATCTCGTTCACCTCTAGCCCCGCAACCTGACTCGATGGAATCATCCCTTGACAACATTGACGCGCGCGACTCTACAGCATCTTTTACTGAAATACAATCAGCCAGAGCTGCTGAGCTGATGGGTCTCGCCAGCGGGAGCTAGCATATCCCCGTCACGATTACCGAATCACTGGAGATGGTGCATCTTGGGCGGCGCGCCGGAGACGAGGACGACGCGCCTCCCATCGCGGATCACCTGGACGACGACGACATGTCTGATTCTGACCCCGAGAGGGGACGCCTGCTTCATCATGACGACGACGATGGTGTTGATACCGAGAGCCGCTCGGACGCTGAGCGGCTTGAGAGCTGGCATGAGGAGCATCGTCGTCGTGAGACGAGACGATGGAGTTACCTCGTCATGGTCATCAGCACCATCGCATTGATCACAGTTCTTGGTTTCTGGGTCCGCAATGGGTGAGTTATATGAGTTGATGCTCGTCTTTAAGTCAAGCTGACACGTCTGATAGAACTCGACCCGCTGGGTGTGAGTATGATGGGAGCTGTAATGACATCTCCCGGCTCTGGGGACAGTATTCTGCATACTTCTCAATCCCGTCTGAGCTTGATGCCTCAACCCCAGACGACTGTGATGTGACCTTTGCCCTCGTCTTGTCCCGCCACGGAGCCAGGTACCCAACGGACAGCAAGTCTGCAGCGTACAACGCTACCATTGCCCGCATTCAAAAGTCTGCTACTATGTACGGCAAGAACTACAAATGGCTCAAGGAGTATACCTACACTCTTGGTGCTGAAGACCTGACTGAGTTCGGCCAGCAACAGATGGTCGACTCTGGCAGGGCCTTTTATGAGCGGTACATGGGACTCGCCGAGAAGACGGAGCCGTTCGTTCGGGCATCAGGCTCGGATCGGGTTATTATGTCGTCTTACAACTTTACACAAGGCTTCTACGCATCGCGAGGAGAGTCTGGGGACGATTATACTCGGGATGTTCTTATCATCCCTGAAGAACCTGGCATCAACAACACCATGTCGCATGGATCGTGCGCCTCATTTGAAAGCGATAGAGTTCCTAAAGACGCAGACGAAAAGGCCGAGGTTGCATGGGGAGAGAGATTCCTCCCCGAGATTCGGAACAGGTTGAATCACCACCTACCAGGAGTCAACCTGACGCTGGAGGAAACCATCTACATGATGGACATGTGTCCGTTCCACGCGGCCAACACTCCCGACGGTGCTGGTCACTCGAGGTTCTGCGACCTCTTCACCAAGGCGGACTGGCGAAGTTATGACTACTACATGACTCTGAGCAAGTTCTACAAGTTTGGCAATGGCAATGCGTTGGGTCCGACACAAGGTGTTGGATATGTCAACGAGCTCATCTCGCGCCTGACGGGGCAGCCTGTTGACGACCACACCACGACCAACAGCACATTGGACTCATCACCAAAGACATTTCCTCTCGATCGGGCCCTTTACGCAGACTTTAGCCATGACAACAGCATGGTCTCCATCTTCTCGGCACTGGGCTTGTACAACTCGACTACCCTGCTGCCAAAGGACCATATTGTGCCCGCCATCAAGGCACACGGCTACTCATCGACATGGGTAGTCCCCTTTGGAGCCAGAATGTACGTCGAGAAGCTCGAGTGCGGCGCCAGCAGGAATGATAAGAGGGACGAGTACGTGCGAGTGCTGGTCAACGACCGAGTGATGTCGCTAGAGACCTGCGGAGGCGACGAGTATGGGCTCTGCAGACTAGAAGACTTTGTGGAGAGCCTGTCGTTTGCCGCCGCGGGAGGTCACTGGGATCGATGCGGTGGATAAAGGTAGAAAGACAGGGATTAGATGGATATCAATTATTTGCACGAATTGAATTGGCGAGGCTGGTGGTGTCCGAGATGGACCGAAATAGAAACCAGACGGGACGCAAGGGAGTAATAGAGGAATACGGGATTGCTTTGAAGGAATGCTGGCGGAATGATTTGATAGCATGCACTTGAGAATTGGTACAGATATGAACGATTACTTTGCTCACTGGATAAATGAAGCTATATCGCATTCACAGGTGAATGTAACCATGAGAGATAGATATGCTCACGCTCAGGATAGTCGAGATGAAGCTGACCAGTCCGTGCATCCCTCCACTGCAAGCCCAGATCTCTGACCTCGTCCCAGCGGAGCCGGGGGACCTGGAGCATGCGCTAGCGGGACTCCACTGATGCTAAATTCAGCGCTGAGCATCAGCGCCAAGCCCACTGTAATCAGGTCTGTCTGTCAGCGGGCTTGAAGCTTGAACCCCCCTCCCCTCCAAAGTCCGAGAGTTTCGTAATTGATGCGAGCAGAGTTGAAGCTTTTCCCGAGTAAGCACCGCCACCCTCACTCATCCAACAAACAAACACAGAAATTCGGCAGCCTGGCGGAAGACAAGGCGCCCTTTTTCTCCCTCCTTTGAGCAACTCATCGCCTTGCTAAATCGCCCTTTTACGACGCTGGTAATCGTCAAGGATTCAGCTGCGCCTTTCGATTACCGACTGTGTTTCCCACCCCCAATCACGCGACCGAACACGAGGTTGAAATCGACAGCTTTGCTCACTCCCCCGGAGAGCTTCCAGAGCCGGGTTGAAGCTATCGCCGCTCGTCGGACAAGATGGTGTCGACGGCTGGAGGCATCGTCATTGCCATCTTTGTGCTGCTGATTGCAGCAGCTGTCGGATGGGTCGTCTTTACACAGCTGCGCGCCCGCAGACTTGGAGTACGTTTGATTGTTCTTTTCTGCGATAACCACTCGATTTCTCGATTCCTCGCTATCCGGCCATTGTATCCCCAGCTATGCGCGCCTCGTCGCGATATCGCAGCTGGTCCTCGCAAAGCATTCACCCAATTCATCATGCTGACCTCATCTTATAGCTCCCTCCCCCAAGCCTGAAGTCATACCTACCATGGCATAAAGAGGAAAGTCCATACGGGCCGCCGCGGCCTGCGCCCGGCGGCATCGTCGGCTGGTTCAACGACCAGGTCCGCAAGTTCAAGAACCGCAACAACCGGTCCGCCGCCGGCGCCTACGAGCAGAACCTCGGCGGCGGTGCGCCCCGCGGACGTCGTGGGTTCGGACCACTCGACCCCGATGAGGCCTGGGACACGCGCGTCGGCCATGAGGCGGATGCGTACGGATACTACGAGGAGGACGTTGGCGGTCGGGGCCGGGATACCGGGTACGGCGGAAGCAGTGGTGGAGGCTACAACATGAACCTCGCGGCTACGCCGGGGCTGTCGGGAGGACGATTCGACGAGGAGGAGGACCGAGGCCGAAGAGCGAGCAGGAGCCCTGCGTCCGGACCTGGCGGGCGAAACCCCTTTGACGACGACGCCGGCTCGAGCCTGCGGGGAGTCAGCCCGCGACCGATCGACACGGGCGTCCCACCATCGAAGCCCAAGAACAGAAGCGGCAGCGCAGACAGCAGCCCGACAGAGCGGAGGTCTGTGTTTAGGGAGGAGGTGTAACCCGTCTGGTGTTGACGACTGGGTGAGGCGAAGCTGCCATCTCGACGGAGCTATGCTTGAGTAACTCGCCTACTGTGCTGTGGGATTACGAGGGGATAAAAAAAGCTACATGGGGATATGAGTCTTGTCGATTTCCTCTTGTCTTTTTCTCCGCCATTGTTAGGTCACTTTTTCTTGTTTTTACTGGTCTGGGGAACCTGTGGTTCGAGCATGACTGTGTGCCAGTCTGGGTATCGCTGGGCGGAACTCTGATATATCATGACTATCTTCCTTCTTCCTGTTACCGTGTCCTCCGAGACGCGACTGTTTCTGTCATGGATATGGGAAATACTATAGTGTAACTTGCAAATCAACGGCGTTTTATGATGAAAGGACCGCCTGTGGATTCCACTTCTGTGGGGGGTTTGGGGATTTCCTTGGTCAACAGTCCAATGGCAGGGGGACAAGGGGTCAACGTGCTCCTTGTTCCCTGTCTGACAGTTCAGTTCTTATCAATGGCTAAATGTGACATCCTCTTTGCGGCAGTTTGATGGGCACTTCCGGCTGCGGAACCTCCGGACGGAGCTTGTTCCGGCCCGGCACCCCGGCCTTTTCGGCCCCTCCTTACGTCGCCGAGCTTTGCCCCGCCAAAACTTGTGCCCCTCCATAAATCACTCCTCCACCGCGACATCATCATCATTGTCAGCAACTGACCACCTTTTGGTATTTTTTTGCTCAATTGACCTCTACAGAAGCTACACAATGGCGGATCTCGATCTCAAAGCTGTTCATGATGAGATGGTCTCGGTCGCTTACGAGGCCGGCGCCATGATCTTGGCTGCCAACCCTGCCGAGCTCGACACGGACACCAAGCTCAACTGTACGAATCACTCACATCTGGTACATACTCACGGCTGACCTCTTGCTAGCTGTCGACATCGTCACCGAGGCCGATAAGGGCGTTGAAAAGATGGTCTCTGCCCGCCTCTCCTCCGCGTTTCCCTCCATCTCTTTCATGGGCGAAGAGACATACAAGCCCGGTATGAGACTCGGCCCCGAACCGACTTTTGTCGTCGATCCGATCGATGGAACCACAAACTTTGTCCACTCCTTCCCCTCGGCCTGCATCTCCCTCGGTCTCGCCGTCGACCGCCAACCCGCTGTGGGCGTCATCTACAACCCCTGGCAGGACACCCTCTACACGGCCATCAAGGGCCAGGGCGCCTTCCTCACACGGGGTCGCTCCTCGGAGCCTCAGCGTCTCCCCCTCGCGCGATCCCCGAGACCAATTGAGGGTCTGGGAAGTTCGCTCGTCGGTGTTGAATGGGGTTCCACGCGCGACGGCCCCAACTTTGACCTCAAGGTCGAGGCCTTTCGACGACTGGCCGGCAGCAAGGAGACGGGCGGAGCGATGGTGCACTCGCTGCGATCGTTGGGCTCTGCGGCGCTCAACCTGGCCGCCGTGGCAGCGGGCCAGCTAGACCTTTACTGGGAAGGTGGATGCTGGGCGTGGGATGTTTGCGCAGGGTGGTGTCTGCTGAACGAGGCCGGCGGTCGCATGGTGCACGGAAACCCGGGTGAGTGGGATGTAGAGCTCGAGTCGCGCGTGTACCTCGCCGTGAGAGGGGCGCCGAGTGGCCAGAAGGAGCTCATTGAGGAATTCTGGGGAGTTCTCAACGGTGGCAAGCTGGATTACTCCGTCTGAGCGAGAGGAGATATAGAAATGTGATACTTATCTAGAATGGAATCTTGGATAGAGAAAAAAAAATTGAATAATGAATGACGATACATGTCACGTCTGAATAGCCTCACTCGACTTGAAGCACACACGGTTGTAGCCATAATCAATTGTCATCAGGAAATTATGAGCCATTGATCAGATGACGGCACGCATAATAAAGCAAGCACCTCGTTGCTCCGGAAAAAGAAACCCATAATACAGTTGTAGTGGATCGATCAGTCCCCTTCCCTTGTTTCATCCCGTGAATCCCCTTTTTAAATGTGTGTGTTGGTATCGGAAACTGTCACGCCGTTTGTTGTTTGTATCCATCTCCTCTCCGCGACCGTCACCATTTAAGCGGCATCGGCCTTGACGTCAACCTTCTTGGCGACAGGCTCCCCGGCGGGAGCATCATCTTCCCGAGCTCGCTTGCCGTTGGTGTTGGAATCGTCGGCGGTGGATTGGATGCGAGGCATGGTGCTGCGAGCATGTTAGCATCTTGTCGTAACATCAGGGACATGGAACTTACTCATTGCCATTGTGCTTGACCTCCTCCTTGCGCTGATCCCGATCGCGGCCACCGTCACGGCCTCGGTCACCATCACGACCACCCCGGCCACGACCACGACCACGGCCGCCACGGCCACCGCCTCGTCGGTCCCGGAAGCCGTTCTTCTGGTCGTTCTCACGTCGCTTCTTCCAGTCGTCCTGGTCACGATCTCGGAAGTCCTTTCCACCACGTCCACGGCCTCGTCCACCCTTGTTACCGGACTCGCGACCTTCGTAGAACTTGCGGGGGTTGCTAGCATTGGGCTCAATCTTTCCCTGTCGGATGAGCTCGTTCTTCTCGTCGCAGTACGCGCGCTTGCTCATGATCTTGAGATCATGCTCCTTCCACTTGGGGGAGGGCTCGAGCTTGATGAACTTGTTGGCCTCCTCCTCGTCGGCAAAGGTGACAAAGACGGAGCCCTTGAAGAGGTTCTCGTTGGTGCGTCGGAGCTTGAGACCCTTGACCTCGCCGAACTGGGCAAAGAAGGTCTCGAGGTCGAACTGGGTGTTGGGGGTTTCATCGCCGAAGCCCTTGACGTAGACTGTGGCGGCCTCGACCTTGGCCTTGGAGGTGTTCATGGGCTTGTAGGGGTACTTGCGCTTGACCTCCTCCTCGCCCTCCTCGCCCGAGAGCTCGAGGAACTTGCTGTCCTTGATGGCGGCAACGACGGCGCTGTAAGGCTGGAAAGTGCGCATGCGCTTGAAGGAGTGGATAGTCTTGAGCTTCATGGGCTTGTTCTCGGCTCCACCGCACGACTCCCACATAAACTTGTCCTGGGGGAAATTCCAGTCGCCAAAGTAGAATTCGACCTGGGAGGTGTCAGTAAGAGCGCAATTCAAAGCGCATAGTGTCTGCCTTTACCTGCTTGCGGATGGCATCGGGATCATCCGTCACCTCGCGGGTGCTAGGGTCAAACTTGCGGTTGTTGCGGTGGTTCTCGTGATCGATCTTGGCAGTGGTCTTGAGGATGCTGGTAGACTTGGACTCCTCAGGCTTCTTCTCGGACGTCTCCTCAGCCTTCTCTTGGGGCTTCTCCTCAGTCTTCTCCTCGGTCTTCTCGACAGGCTTCTCCTCAGCAGGCTGGGCAGGAGCAGCCTCGGGGACAGCCTCGACGGGCTTGGGGACTTCAGCGTCGCTCATGTTGACGGCGCGATCGAAGATGGGAGATCAATAGTGATATGCGATCGCGTAATTGGAATCTGTACGACCCGAGGATTGCGAAAAGATGACTTGGAGGAGGAAAATCTAGAGGCAGAGGCAAGGTGAGACGAGTCGCGACAGAAAAGAGGTGGCGGGGTACGATGAAAAAGAGTCACCGGTGTAAGCCACAAACGGGTGCCTAAAGGGGAAGTATTGCTCAATAGGTTGAAAACTTACAAAAAGGGCAAACAAAGAATATCTTGGTGTTTGCAGACTTAAAATTTCCCAAGTTGGAATTGAGGTAAGGACATGGAAAAAACGCGAGAGATTCTGCCGGCGCTCGAGAAAAAAACTGCATCAAATTCAAAGGTCGACTAGCTCTTGCGATTTCACCGCCCGCCGCATCTGGCGCCTGCCGCACGCGCATTTCACCCCCCACCGTCGCCGTGAAACCCCACTTTCTTGCCGCTCCAGGTGCCTTGGCGCCAGATCTTGACTTCTGAGAAGCAATGTTCCAGGGGGTTCGGCCACTAAAGTCCAGTGAGAGTCCAGGGCCTTGATTGAGGTGAAGCACCCGTGAGGGGATTGGGGAACTCGAGGGTGGGCTGCTGATTGGCTGCTGCCCGGTTTGGCTCTTTGGAGCGGACTGTCCGAGTTTCCCATGTCGCAGTGGATGGGCTTGGAGATCCATGGCACATGGAAATTGATGGGATGGGAAGTGGTTAGAGGAAAGGATCTACGGTATTGAATGCCATTGGATCTCTTCATCTGTTAGAATCTCCTCATAATCGAGTCGACAACACTTCCATCTTGATCAAACATCAGTGGGACGATGCGGAACTGCCCGACGTGCTTGTGACCCGGGGAGTGGTAGGGCAGTACTTGCCGGATGCAGTAGTTGTGCTGTCACCCGAGGTCGCCTCCTAATTCCGTCCCTCTGCGCCCCTCTTCCCACTTTTGCCAGACGCGACTCTGAATGACATCAACGGATCCGGCTGAGCTGGCTGCCCTCAACAAGTTGCGCAACCTCGGGTCATTGCAAACCCTTAACATCCGATCTCAACTTCCTCTGTCACACTTGAGAGATCCTCTTCTAGATTCAATCTCTCTTTAAACTTGATTTACGACCTGTCTCGTCCAGCGACAATGCTCTGAGTTTTGGCTGGCCGCCACAAAACGCATGCGCCCAGTCAAACTATGATAAAACCAACCGCCAGAAACACCAATTGCCCCCTGAAACAATGAGACATTACCGAGCCTCCTTGAAGAGTCTGACTAGACTCTCTTCGAGGCTTCACACTCGTGCCCCTCGAAGGAGGATCTCCCGCTTGCCGATCCTCCCGCATCGACAGCACCGCCACCTCTTCACGTCCTCATCCAAGCGCGATGCCAAGCAGGACCAACAACGATCTACGTTGCCCGTTGCAGTAATCACCGGCGGACTTTTCATCTGGTGGCTTTACCCTTCTGACGACTTTGCACAGCTTTCAAGCAAGAAAGGGAAGGGCAGGCAACGAGAGGAGCATCACGAACAGCACCAGGATACGCAGAAGAAGAAGCCAGATGACGCCTCCAGCCCCGAAGATGACCAGCCCGCCTGGACCAACTTTGCCCGCCGCTTCGAGGCCTTTTGTACGATAAATGATGTCGAGTTTTCGACCTTTTCCGACAAGATTGTCAACTACTTCCTCCCAGAGTGGTCTAGAATGATACCCGGCTATGTTCGGAAGCTTCAGCGCGAATTGTCCATGTCACCAGGCTCTCTGGCCGATGAGATCTGGCAAGAGGCACATGATCCTTTAGTCAATCCTGAAATCCGGTACTCTGCCGAGGTTCGCGTTTCATCCGAACTTTGCGATGAAGAAAAGGCCTATCTGGCGAGACGAAAGCGAGTCGCCCGGATAGGCTTGGCAAGGTACCTCGGACTCGAGGAGGATGAGGTTCACCCCGACGATGTTCCAACCATTGCCATGTGTGGTTCCGGCGGAGGTTTGAGAGCGCTCATTGCCGGAACTGGCTCAATACTGGCAACTGAAGAAGATGGCTTGCTTGACTGTGTGACCTACACCTCTGGTGTGAGTGGTTCATGCTGGCTTCAGGCACTCAGTCTTACTTCATTCAACAAGGGAAGTGTTAGAAACCTTTTGGAACACCTCAAGGCCAGGGCATCAACACACATTGCCTATCCTCCAGTGGCTTTCCAATCTCTCGCCTCGATGCCAACCAACAAGTACCTCCTCAGCGGCATGGTAGAGAAGCTCAAGGGTGACCCCAAGGCTGATTTTGGTCTTGTCGATGTCTATGGTGTCTTGCTAGCTGCAAGATACTTGGTGCCCAAGGGAGATCTCGGGGTTAACGACCGCGACTTCAAACTCTCCAACCAGCGTCAGTACATTCAGTATGGACAGCTTCCTCTGCCCATTTACACTGCTGTCCGCCACGAGATACCGGACCTACCAGCATCCACGTCGCAAAACCCTATCGAATCTGAAATAGCGAAGGAAGAGGCTAAGAAGGAGGCTTGGTTCCAATGGTTCGAAATCACTCCTTATGAGTTCTTCTGCGAAGAATTCGGAGCCGGAATCCCCACCTGGGCTCTTGGTCGCAAGTTCAACGAGGGCAAGGATGTTCCTCCTGAGCATGGCTTCCACCTCCCCGAAATCCGATTGCCTCTTCTGATGGGTGTCTTCGGCAGTGCTTTCTGTGCCACGCTCAGCCATTACTACCGAGAGATCAAGCCTTTGGTTCAGGGCTTGGCTGGGTTTGGAACCATCGATGAACTCATCTCGACTCGCGACGATGACTTGGTAAAGGTTCACCCCATTGATCCCGCGAGGATACCCAACTTTGCTTACGGCATGCATGGCAAACTTGAAAAGACCACTCCTACCAGCATCTACGACAACGAGTACATCCAACTCATGGACGCTGGGATGTCCAACAACCTGCCCATCTACCCCCTACTCCGACCTGGCCGTGACGTTGACGTTGTCATCGCATTCGATGCCTCAGCCGACATCAAGACGGACAACTGGCTCTCTGTTGCAGATGGATATGCCCGTCAACGTGGTATCAAGGGCTGGCCCGTGGGAATTGGCTGGCCAAAGGAAGGGGAGACTGCCTCTCAAGTCGCTAAGGAGCTCGACGATGCTCAGGCCAAGTCTACCTATGAGGCAG
This sequence comes from Fusarium solani, assembly GCF_023522795.1. Classification (NCBI taxonomy): domain Eukaryota; kingdom Fungi; phylum Ascomycota; class Sordariomycetes; order Hypocreales; family Nectriaceae; genus Fusarium; species Fusarium solani. Next base: position 1,438,207 of record NW_027072147.1, on the reverse strand, counting down.
AGGCCAAGCTTCAAGAAGCCAAGCAGGAGCAGAAGGAACTCCGTAAGGAGGCTCATGAAGAAGGAAAGGCCGTCATGGCTGAGGATGAAAAGACCAAATTTGAACATGGAGACCAAGAGTCTGGTGACCTGGGATACTGCACCGTCTGGGTTGGAACCAACCAGGAACGCAGCTCTGAGCCGCCTCCTCCATCCAAGGCCATCTCGGGCCCGACATCGTGGAAACTCATGGAGCCCGATGCCGGCATCACCGTCGTTTACATGCCCCTCCTTTCCAACGAGAAGGTGCCCGGTATTTCCCCTGGGTCTACCGACTTCCTGAGCACCTGGAACTTCATCTATACCCCTGACCAGATCGACAGCGTCGTCAAGCTGGCACGAGCAAACTACGAGGAGGGAAAGCAACAGGTCCGAGACACCGTCCGTGCAGTTTATCAGCGCAAGAAGAAGCTCCGCGAGGCAGCCGAGAAATCTCAGCGCCAGGACAGGTATAGAGCCCTCATGCGGAGAGGTGAGGGAGTTCGACTTGGCCAGGGGGATCATTTCAGTTGAGGTGGGAGTAGAGAATTCAACATTCCATGACAGAGTGACAGCTGAGGACATGGATACATATGTAATATACCCGAGACGGAAGCAAAGCAGAGCAGAGCAGTGCGTAAATGTAAATCTTTGATTTTGACTCGCCATTTCTCGAGGAGTTTTGTCATTGTTATACATTGTATCTTACATTGACATTTCCCATCCCGATCCTCTGGGGACCTTGTGCTCCCATGCATTTTTATACACGGCCCAAAGAGTTTTTGGGCCAAGAATTTGTTTGTGTTGTCATCTCATTATCCGCACATACAGGCAGACGCCATGCACCCATCACCGACATCCCTGTCATGAATACGTAAGGTATATATCCAACGCGGAGGCACTCCAATCCTCAAGCTTAGATGATCTCTCCGATATCAATGTGAGGCGCCTTCCAGGGCTTGGCGCCCTCCTCGAGCATGTCGCTCGGTACCCGCACCTTGTTGCTGGGGCTGTACAGGTACCACGCCTTGAGGGCGTTCATAGAGGCGTTCCACCTGGCGATGTCGAGGCTGGGGCCTGAGCCCTCGCCGAGCTTCTCGGGGCCGCTGTAGACACCGACGACGAAGACGGGAGTTCGTGAGAGACGACCCGTCTCACTCTCGAGGCGGGCGATGGGGGCCTCGAAGCCCTCTCGCGCGCAGAGCATGGCGAGCTCACGTGTGGGCAGCTGGAACTGGAACATGGAGGAGACGTCGACGTCCCGAGAGAGGATGTGGGACTTGACAAAGTCGCGGGTGGCATCACGGCCGCAGTGGGTGTAGATGGCGCCGACAGCGGCCTGGACAAACGAGGCATATGCCTCGTGCTGGTAGTATTTGTAGCCCTCCTCGCCCGTCTTGGGCATGGCCACCATGTCTCCGAACTCATCGTCGAGCACTACTCGGCTGCTGATGCCGCGACGTTCCACATACCGGTCCGTGATATCAGAATTGGCGCGGACGTAGCCCCATCGAGTCTGCAGACCCGACGCCTCCGGCTTCCACTGCAGCAGACCTGGGTCGACCTCCTCGCCAGGTGCAGCAGCGGCTTCGACACCCCAGCGGCGGGCTATTTGGTGGAGGGACTCCTTGCCGGCGTATGCCCGCAGGGCCTCGTAGAGGAGGGACATGGGCAGACGAGGCCACTTGCACACCAGATACTCGAGGACATGGTAGTTGATGAATGTGCTTCCGAGGAAAGCGAGGTTGGAGTTGTTGAAGCTGGGGTTCTTGTCGGCGGAGGGGACGATGAGGGCCCGGGCGAGCGTCTCCAAGGGGATCTTGCTGGAGAGGGATAACCGGGCATGGAGGGCCGCGAGCTTTGCGGACTCTGCGGCGCGCTGAGGGGCAGGAGAGGGGAGGGATGTGCGCGCCTGGGGGTCAATGGGGATGTCGTCGATGATATCGTGCGAGGCGGCAACCGAGGAGGCCTGACGTCTAGTGGTGGCGGTCGTGGGTGTCGTTGTCGTGAAGGCCGAGAGGACGAAGGGTTGCCTCGCCGCCGGTCTCGCCATGGCGGCGCCGGAGCGGGCACGCAGCAATTGGCCGCCCCATTGATCGAGCCGTACCCGCTTCATCGAGCCAGAAGATTCCCTCTGTCCCAGAGTTCCCAATTCCCGGCGTTGTAGGTTTGGTCGGATCTGTGGTTTGTCGCGGAGCGGTCGAAGGGCCGGGAGCGTGGGCGTCGAACTTCCGAAAAACTTCTGCGGGCACCAAAGCCTCGACTGGAGTCGTGTGAGCGTGGGTTCAGCCGGGGGTGTGGTGCCCCGGAATAACTCGCGGCCCGGGTATGCCTCTCGCCTGGGCGGGCCGCGGGCCAGCCTTGACGGGACCTCATCTGTCGAACCGGGACCTCACGACAACCAATTCAACGTCGCAATTGCGCTCTCTACCCCTTTCTCAACGTCCATTGTCAAGTGATTCAAGATGGTATGTGAACTCCTCACCTAGACCGATGATACGGCGCTGACAATTGACCTAGGGCGGCGGCGGAAAAGTCCCGTAAGTTGACCTCCCGACCGAGACGACGGCACCGAGATCGAGCGATTCTGACCCCGTTCCCAACAGCTACCCCAAGCACGTCTGGTCCCCGGCCGGTGGTTGGTACGCGCAGCCTTCCAACTGGCGAGCCAACACTCTGATTGCCGGCGTCGTCATGGCCGGCATCGTCGCCGTGACCTGGAAGTTCAGCGCCGAGCGAGAAACCTGGGCGCACAGGCCCGAGCCCGGACAGTGGTACGCCAGCCGACGGTACGTTTCGAACTCCTTCATGACTCGATAGATGAGTTTTATCTCTTCGGGATACTGACGTGATGGGTATAGCTGGTCGAAGCAGCTGGTTCAATGGGACAAGGAGGATGCGGAGAAGGCGGAAAAGAGCTCTTAGAGGCCGGATATAAAGGCACTGTGTATAAATTCCCGCGGCAGATGAACAACCTCATGTTTTGAAAGAGAAGCGCTCATGCCGTGGTCCTTCTGTGATGTTTCCTTGAATTGCGACACTTCGTCATGGGTAACCGGCAATCTAGCTTGTAGAGCCTCTAGCCAAGATTGACTGACTGAACAGATGCCGTTGAACAGTCAATATACTTGCTGGATCACATCTCAGGCTACGAATTACTCCGTTTTGAGGCCAACTGCTCGTAGAATCGCTTTTCTGTCATCGAGTTGATGGGCAAATCAGAACATCTCTAAATGTGCTTATGGTGATGCGTAAAGCCGTCTCATTTCCGGGACGGTTGCTTTGGCATTGGAACACAAATTGCCCTGAGCTCTTCACTTTTACCTCCAGTATTGAGATGCACTTGCTCCTTTCCTGACTTGACCACAGGAGTTGGGGCTGATATCTTTGCAAATCTTGGCTTTGAAGTACCTATGGTACAATCCCTCACTACCCACGCTTCTGCACCCCTCCCTCGAAATCAAGTGCCGAGATGCAATCAGCACTCCTTGCACAACTATTCACAAGGTGTGTTTCAATGTGACCCTCCTGGGAATCTCAGCAACCCATTTGCTTGTAGAGGAAATAGATTTGCAAGGCAGATTCAAGGCATAGTTGACGGTTGTAGTGATACTAAGATTGTGAATTGGAGAATTAAACCACCTTCACAGAATGTGTTTTCTGAGCTGTTCTTGAACTAATGGATATCTTCATGGTGTACGTTGTATTACTCAGGCACAGCCTACCAATATTGGGCGACATCCACAACCATCCGTTTGTAACTTGAGGAAATCTACGAACAAGCCCCTAAGCCACTTGAACAACAAACAGCCTTACATATGGATTCCTTATTGGACAGCCCTATGGCGGGATGGGCACATCATGCAGGAGGTATACTCTCTGTTTCTATATAGAGGATTCAGATATGGGTTATTCAAGTGGGGAACGGAATTAGACAGAGCAATTCTGACTTGTGATAGAACCATGTCACTTACATTCGAATGAATCATGGGTGATAACCAAACAACTCGCCAACGGCTATCGATGTTTAAACTTTGAACCCGGCCACTTAAGTACTTATTGCATCATCCAGATATCCTGGACACCCTCGGAAGTTGTAACTCTGATTGCCCAACTCCCAACTGTTACACCAAACTGAATTCCAGCCTGACTACCTAATGCACCTCGCGATAACGGGAAGCCATAGCCTTGTGCATGTTCTGACACAGCCCATCTTGCGCGCCCTGGTAGAGTGCCTTAGGCACTGCATATGCCCGATAATCACTCATTCATGCAGAGCCTTGCACATGACATACCGAAGAAACGAGCGCAACTAGCATAGGTCGGCTGTGAATCATTGGACCGTGAGGCTCCTTTCAAGACAAGTCGTGGTGGGGGGCAGTGCAGAGCCAGCCTACTTCAGTGAACCACAGTGAACCACATGGACGAACCAGGCCAGGTACAAGTCTCAGGGTCCAGGGGTACTTCGTCAGGGCAAGGATTAAGCTGTCCTCCCCCACTTTGTCCCGCTGCCACTGAGGTACTACCGGCCCCAAGCTCGGTACACCAGCTGGCAGTCGGCGAACTGTGTGGTTGACGGCACCCGACGGCGGGCATCTAGAACCTGTTTGCTCCGCCGTCATGGACTCGTAGAAGCTGCCTCGTTGGCTGCTTGCAGAAGCGATGTTTTATGTGCAGTTCCCCCCTCTCTTCACCTCAAACGAAATACCTATTTGCAGGGCTGTTGTCTTGTTGACCGTGGCCTCGTTTGCTCTGCTCTGAAGGTCCATGCGCGGGGAAACCTCAGGCTCGTCGTCATCTCCAAACGAAACGAGGCTCCGATCTTCCTCCGGCATCCATTGTCTTCCAAAACAACTTGATCACCGAATACCTAAAAGCTTGATACCACCTATCATTTTGTTTCTCTCTCTCCTCCTACAAAAAAGTATTGGGATCTTCCTCCATCTCTACATGCCTTGCACACCCTGCAGCACCTCTTGTTGTGTCTGCGGGAATCCATGTGCTAGCCTGTCTTAGCTCATCTGGGTCTTGCTGGCAGCGCATCACTCACTGGCACCTTTACCTGCTTGGGTCGCCTCCTCGCCACCGCTCTAACATCACCGTTTCCAACCTTACGTCGACTACACCTCCACGCTCTAGCAGCCCTGTCTGGACTGGAAATCGGATCTTTTGATACCCTTTCTTTCTCACCTATATCGCCTTCTTAATTCCTCGATTCTACTTCCCCCGCCTTATGAACCGATACCCTTCCTCCGGCCTGCGTTACTAATCCCCAACGCTTCTCGACCATCGACTTACGCAAGACCTATTGCGACCGCTCTCACCACACTCGGCTTCCATCTATTTCGGTACTCGATTCGCAAGCTCATCTTTCAGTCTGGCTTCTCGCGCTTTTCGCCTCGCTGGCCTTGCTGTCGGCCTTGGTTTGAGTGCCTTGACTGCGTACCAACGCAGCCAAGCGCAGATGGCTTCGCAAGGCGAGCACCATGTCCACCTCGATGCAACCGCAGGCCGCGAGGTTGTATTCTGCCACGCCTGCTCCAACGAGTGGTATCGTGACGATCACGGCTTGACGTGTCCGGAGTGTCATGGGGAGATCACCGAGATTGTATGCTACCCGTCCTTGCTGCACTATCCAGACTGCTCACTGAATGCCCAGATCGATCCCGACAACGATCCTCGCGACCTTGAACACCGTTCTTCTGCCTCCACCTCGCCTGAAATTGGCCCGTTTCGATACCACGATGACGACTCCGATCCGGAAGAGGGCAATATCGATGAGCACCTCGGGCCGCATGGCTTTGGCTTTCGGCGCAGCGTTCGGGATGGCCCGGACCCGCACCACCATAATCCTGCTGTCGACCCAGTTCTCGAGCGTTTCCTCGACATGATCCAGGGGTTTGCTCCCTCTCGAAGACCCGGTGGACCCGGTGGCTCATTTCCTTCAAGTCCCGGTGAACGACCTGGCGATCATGACCCCTTTGCACCCCGCATACACCGGACAACCTTCACTTCTGGGCCCTTTGGGGGCGGCACAACATCTGTGACCATTGTGTCAGGACCGATCCACGGATCGCGAGGTGGTCCTCCCATGCAAGGCGCCGACCCATTCCAAATGTACGCACAACCCCCTCCAAGTCGCCCCCAGGGACCAAACGGCCTACGGGTCATGGCTGTGACCATGACAATAGGAGCTAACCAACGTGCCAGGCTCTTCTCAAATATGATGCGTGATATTGGGCCACCGGGTGAGGGCAACCAAGGAGGCGATGAAGGGCCTGGGGAGGACCACCTCCTGGGTTCGCTCGAAGCCTGCATGACATTCTAAGCCTCCTTAACCCCGCGAATGCCATGGCTGGCGATGCTGTCTACTCTCAAGAGGCTCTGGATCGGATCATTACCGGACTGATGGAGGCAAACCCTCAGTCAAATGCCGCTCCGCCAGCCACAGAAGAAGCTCTCCGGAACTTGGAGCGGAAACCAGTGAATAAGGAGATGCTGGGAACTGAGGGAAAGGCTGAATGTACCATCTGCATTGACGAAATGAAGGAGGGTGACATGGCTACATTCCTGCCATGTAAGCATTGGTTCCACGAGGATTGCGTTGTTCTGTGGTTGAAGGAGCACAACACTTGTCCGATTTGCCGCACTCCGATCGAAAAGAATGATCGCAGCGGCAATAACAATAACGCCAGCAACAACAACAATAGTGGCAACAATAGCAGCAACCGACCTCAGGGACCGCCGTCGGGACAGAGCTCAGGTCGGCCGAGTCCATTTGGACCACCCCCTGGATTTGGAGGAGGTTCGGGCTGGTTTTCTGGGGGCTCACCCGGTTGGGGAGGATCCGCTGAGAATGCTGGTGGTCCCCCATCAAGGCCTGTTCGATACTCACGCCCTCCAAGCCAGAGTCAAAGTCGTCTGAACGAGGCTTTACGGAATATCTCGTCGATGCAACGAGAGCGGGAGCGTGATCGTGACCGAGATCGAGATCGGGGAACATCATCTGGATTCAGTTATGATACCTCTCGTATGCAGAGGCGTAGTTCGCACTCTCCCACAAGCCCCCGAGCGACGGCCCCTGGTGAGCATGGAGCGCGGATGAGGCAGAGAAGTCCTTCAGAGAGCAGTCGGCGGACGGAAGATTCGGATCAACGGCGACAAGGCCACGGGCCCATAAGCTGGCTCCGTGATCGGTTCGGCAGCGGCTCCGGTAATGGATCGTCGCGCGACGGAAGACGACAGTAGGGCTATGAATCGCCCTTCCGCTTAGGAATTGCTCTGGATGCGATTCCGGATGAACTAATTCTTCGCATTCTTTGGTTGACGGGTTTACGGGGTAGCACAACACCCGATGATGGTAGTCGCTGAGCACTCGGCATCTCAGCGTCACGTTCCTAGACGACTCGGCCACGAGGCTTGGGACTTTTGGAGAGGGGCCTGAAGAAAGATAACAGGCCCCCTGTTGGTTTATGTATGGGATAGAGAATCATGTTAGAGGATCGATAGGACAGGAACGGGGAGCGGACAGGCTTGGTAGTGAGCCGCGAGCGGCATTGGTGGTTGGTTGAATGAACGAACGAATCAAGATTAGGGATACCCACATTGAAACGAAGATTGCTATTGTCCTGATTCTTGACATGAATGTCTGTTTAGTGTGTGCTAAAGGATAGTGTGAAACCCAGGATAATGAACAAATGATGTTGGATGTCGGTCCTTACCTTTCGTATTGGTAGCATTGGACGTCTACAGATCTATACGAGTTACCCCTAGCTCTCCATCCACACCTTTTAGCTGAAGAAGGTTAAGTGTGTGGCCTCAACCTACATGAGCTGTGCTTCCTGAAACGCGAGGTTAGCGCCTCTCGATAAGTCGTGTGAAGGCAGGGGACACGCGTTGGACATGTTCACAAATACGAACTTCTGCATGAAGCCTTTTAAACTCAAACCGGTTATACCTTCATGGCCCCGTTCAGGCCTCCATGTCGCTGGGGAAAACCCTCCGATAGCCTGTGTGTGGGAGGCAGACTCCCCATTATGCCATCGGCTTAAGCGAGATCTCCAAAGAGAAGATGACAAGAGATAACCGGTGGTTCCACAGGTTGAGAAGAAGATTGCTTTTGTGCGGACAACTGTTTTTCATTGACCAATGGCTATGAATGCGCTTTGGAAAGTGAGAATACGTGAACTCAGTTGTGAGGCGAGTTGATGAAGAGGGAACATGGAAGCATCGGAAATTAAAGAGAACAAACTCTGGCTAGAGGAACATGTTTACAAAAATAGACCAGCAGTCACAATTGCGAATGTGATCGTATTCCAGTTACAGAATGCTTACAAGTCGAGAACCGGCAAGCAGCAGAGGCAACTTGTGGAGCATCACCCTTCGCGACTCCATCTCGGGAGATGAGGAAGTTGTCGATTCGCAAGGCTGATTCGGCAACAAGTGCCGTGCTTCGTCTCGTCCCTTGCACCTACAGCACATGCAAGTTGAAGCCTTGTTTGTGATATCACTGCGTTTTGTTTCAAGCGGGCAGGTGGACCCAGGTCTCAGTTAGGATGGATCCCTCGGGTGGTTTAGATCTCAACGGCACGAGTCAGTGGATGGGGGGTTCAGATGCAATTTCCCCTGTTGGATGCATCGGATTTCGTATAACAAGATTGGGCCTTTTTGACGACGGGAACTTTGTTGGGACGAATGCTATATCCGAACCAGGCTTCTTATTCGCGGCGCCGTCTGGTTAGTGTAGACGGAAACCCACTCAGTTGCTTCTGTCTAATCTTGGGCCTTGTCGGATTCGATGAGGCTAGTCCGTATACTGCTTCACGACTTGCCCTTTCGTATCGTTCTTGAGGACTCGGACACTTAAGGGATCCATTTCGGTTCCACGCCACCGTAGGCTAGCCCTGTCGGTAGTCCTTCTGAGGCGTTGTTTGACAGCTTCCGCACAGCGGGAGAGGCGTACCGGATTCTTGTCAAAAGGAGACGACGGGTATAAGAGGAGGCCGTGACAGCCGGAGAACTCTGGAGGTTGTCTCTCAACGAGCAATCCAACTCCTTACACTCTTTCCAAGCTCGACCCTTACACTCATTTTCACAATGGTTTCTTCCAAGACTTTCTTTGTCACTCTGGCTGCTCTGGCCATGTCTGGGGTCCAGGCCAGCCCTTGCTACCCTCCCAACAAGAGCAGCTCGACTGAGGTTTCGACCACGGCCACGCTCACCTCTACTGGCGTTTCTACCGTTCCCACGACCAGCACTACCGCCGAGGGCTCGACCAGCACCACCGAGGCCAAGGTCACCACCACCTTGTCTACTAGCACCACATCCGCTGCTGAGACTACCACCACGGCCGTCGAGACTACTACCACTGCTGTTGAGACCACAACTACTGCCGCCGAGACTACGACTACGGCCGAGAGCTCCAAGGCCACGACTACTTCGACCCAGCCAAGCTCTCCTCCCTACCAGCCTCCTTCTCCTTACAACCCTCCCTCTCCCTACAACCCTCCATCTCCATACAACCCCCCTTCAAACCCTTACAACCCTCCCAGCTATGAGTCTCCTAACTACTAAGATGGGAGGGCATAAACTGTTGTGAGGTTGAGTTGGAGTTGATACACATTGGGGAAACGGACCCAGTTTAATATTTCATTCTTTGGTTGGTGTTTGAAGAACGGACTTTTTGATGAAATGTCAAACTCCGGCCGCGGCGGTCGGAGCGTGGGAGAGACGAAAGCCGATGGAGAATAATTGTGGAAGAGTGGAAGAATGTCTGTAAGAAGAGAGATCGGCACTTATTGCAAATACATGATTGGTTGTAATTGCCCGCTCGGATAGATTCTTGACACCGCCACATATGAAGAGGGTGCGCGCCTCGGCTCCGGCCCCGGACTGTGGCGCCCTTGGTCGGAGGACCCATGTGGCCCGCCTCCCCGCTGCGCGAAAAATGGGACATGCCGAGGCATCGCGAACAGCGAGACAGCGACAATCTTAAACGCGACGTCGATCATTGGCCAGGGGGACTTGCCGCCTGTGGCTCTGCTGCAAGACGGATGTAACGGCGGTGATGCAGGCAGGCAGAATTGCTGCAGCTGCAGCTGTAGCTGTCCTGTAGCAGCGGACTGCCTGAGACGATGACCCCCGTGTCCGGTCGGGATTCGCGAGACAAAGATGGCGGCGCATTGCGTCGCCTTGACTTCTTGGCCTCCCAAATCCGTCCTTGTATGACGCAAAGTGAAGTAGGCGGAAAGTATAAAGGAGGATCCATTAAGGTGCTCGGTTACGTTGATCCTTACGCAGGTCAGATAAAGGTCAATCAACTCAGTAGTATCAATTCTTTTCTCTATTATTGATTCTCTCATCCATCTTTTATTTAAACGAGCCATTGTCTCGTGGCATTCTTTCCTTTCGACAGGATTCAGGGTGTTCCTTCCAGATCTTCAGCTACGCGCGGACCTTGAATAAGTGGGAAAGGACAACGACGAAGCACCTTCTCTCCGCACTTTCGTGGTGTTTCATGTGATCGCCGCCAAAATCTTCATCACCACATCTCCATCGCTCTTCACCTCAAATCGTCATCATGGCCGAGTCTGTTCCTATTCCGGAACCCCCTGGGTATCCCCTCATTGGAAACTTGGGCGAGTTCACCACCAGCCCGTTGGCTGACTTGAAACGCCTGGCCGATACCTATGGTACGCTTATACTTACTCTTAGGGAACCAAAAACTGACCCCCTCAAGGCCCCATCTTCAGACTACGCCTACCTGGCAAGTCTCCCATCTTTGCATCATCCAATGCCTTTGTCAACGAGCTCTGTGACGAAAAGAGATTCCAGAAGACGCTCAAGTCTGTCCTGGGCGTGAGTAGACTTGATCTTGGCGCCAAAACTCCCATTGACACGATGCAAACAGACTGTTCGAGAAGGCGTTCACGATGGCCTCTTTACGGCTTACAATGATGAGCCAAACTGGGGCAAAGCGCATCGAATCCTGCTCCCTGCCTTTGGACCACTCTCCATCCGCAGCATGTTTGATGAGATGCATGACATAGCTACCCAGATGTGCATGAAGTTTGCTCGCCACGGTCCTCAAACTCCCATCAACGCCTCGGATGATTTTACCCGTCTCGCCCTCGACACTCTTGCCCTTTGCTCCATGGGCTTTCGCTTCAACTCATATTACCGCGAGGAGCTGCACCCATTCATTCAGGCCATGGGAGACTTCCTTACTGAGTCTGGTGTAAGAAACAGACGCCCGACCTTTGCCCCCAACTTTCTCTACCGTGCAGCAAATGAGAAGTTCTTTGCCGACATCAAGGTCATGAAGGACCTGGCCGCTGAAGTTGTGGCCAACCGGAAGGAGAGGCCCAACGATCGAAAGGACCTGCTCACTGCCATGCTTGAGGGGGTTGACCCCCAGACTGGCGAGAAGCTCTCGGACGAAAACATTGGCAATCAGCTCGTCACATTCCTGATTGCTGGCCATGAGACGACCTCGGGTACACTGGCATTCTCTTTTTACAACCTACTCAAGCACCCAGAGGCCTATGAGAAAGCACAGCAAGAAGTCGACCAAGTCATTGGCCGTGGTCCCATCACTGTTGAGCATCTCACCAAGCTCCCATACCTTTCTGCTGTAGGTTCCCAAGGAGTCGTTTTCTTTGTGACTTGCTAATTGTTTCCTAGATCCTAAGAGAAACGCTGCGACTCAATTCTCCAATCCCCGGATTTGGTGTTGAGGCCATTGAAGATACGTTGCTGGGAGGCAAGTACCTCGTTAAGAAGGGGAAATCGTGTCTTGCATGCTATCTAAAGCTCATCTCGACCCTGTCGTCTACGGCGAAGACGCCGAAGCATTCCGCCCTGAGAGAATGCTAGACGAGAATTTCGAGAGGCTACAAAAGGAGCACTCCAATTGCTGGAAGCCTTTCGGAAATGGCAAACGTGCCTGTATTGGAAGACCCTTCGCCTGGCAGGAGGCCCTTCTCGCCTTGGCAATGCTCTTGCAGAACTTCAACTTTACCATGGATGATTCCAACTACCAGCTCCAGATACAGGAGACGTTGACAATCAAACCAAAACACTTCAACATGCGAGCAACTCTTCGGCACGGCATGACGCCGACTGAACTCGAGCATGCCTTGGCTGGCCGAGGCGGCCATAGTCATGCAACTTCGGGTACCAAGGCTTCTGCAGCTTCTGGTGCTGAGGGGGCCGGCGGAAAGCCCATCTCAATCTACTATGGCTCCAACAGCGGCACTTGCGAAGCCCTTGCTCAACGGTTGGCCTCAGATGCGCCAGACCATGGCTTCGCTGCTAAGAACATTGGCCCTCTGGACCAGGCCAAACAGAACCTGCCTGAAGATCATCCGGTTGTCATTGTCACTGCGTCCTATGAGGGCCAGCCCCCCTCCAACGCTGCTCATTTCATCAACTGGATGGAACGACTGAGTGGACAGGAGATGGAAAAGGTTTCCTACGCCGTTTTCGCATGTGGCCACCATGACTGGGTTGAGACGTTCCACCGAATTCCCAAGCTCGTGGATGCAACTCTGGAGAAGAGGGGCGGAACTCGCCTTGTCCCCATGGGCAGTGCTGATGCCGCAGTCAGCGACATGTTTAGTGACTTTGAGGCATGGGAAGACGAAATCCTCTGGCCTGCTTTGAAGGAGAAGTACGGAGATGATGAGGTCGATGGCAAAGCTAGCTCACAGCGAGGCTTGCTAGTGGAACTGTCGACTCCGAGAAAAACGAGACTTCGACAAGACGTTGAAGAAGCCTTGGTGGTTTCGGAGAAAACCCTTACCGCGTCGGGGCCTCCCAAGAAGAACATCGAGATCCAGCTCCCCACGGGTATGACATACAAGGCCGGCGACTATCTGGCCATCTTGCCCCTGAACCCCAAGACCACTGTCGGACGCGTCTTTCGCCGATTCAAGCTCGCTTGGGATGTCTTCCTCAAGATTCACTCAGATGGACCAACCACTCTCCCAACGAATACAGAAATCTCTGCGTATGACGTCTTCAGTGCGTATGTAGAGTTATCGCAGCCGGCAACGAAGAGGGTAAGAATTGTCAAAACCTTGGCCATGGATATTTGCTAACATGATAAATAGAACATTCTTGCCTTGGTCGAAGCCACCGAAGACAAGGCTATTATTGAGGAGCTTGAAAAGCTTACTGGGGATGCATACGCTGAGGAAATTTCGGCCAAGAAGGTGTCGGTCCTTGATCTCCTTGAGAAGTACCCGGCCGTCGCCCTCCCTATCAGCTCATATCTTGCCATGTTGCCTCCGATGAGGGTCCGTCAATAGTAAGTCAACATTCTCTCTCCTCTTGAAGGATCCTTGACTAACTCATCCAGCTCTATCTCGTCTTCTCCGCTTGCAAACTCTTCCAAGCTCACACTTACGTATTCTCTGCTCGACGCACCATCACTTTCTGGCCAGGGTCGCCATGTCGGTGTTGCAACGCACTTCTTGTCGTCACTTTCCCCTGGAGAAAAGCTTCACGTCTCAGTCCGTCCTTCAGTTGCAGCTTTCCATCTCCCAAGTGATGCCGAAAACACGCCACTTATCTGCATTGCGGCTGGTACTGGCCTCGCGCCGTTCCGTGGTTTTATGCAAGAGCGGGCCGCCATGCTTGCTGCGGGACGAAACCTCGCACCAGCCATGCTCTTCTTCGGCTGCCGCAACCCCGATATCGACGACCTCTATGCTGATGAATTCGATCGCTGGGAGAAGATGGGGGCAGTTTCGGTACGACGGGCCTACTCCCGAGCGACAGACAAGTCAGAGGGATGCAAGTACGTGCAGGACAGGCTCTATCACGACCGCGCCGACGTGTTCAAGTTGTGGGATCAGGGCGCCAAGGTGTACATCTGCGGAAGCCGGGAGGTTGGCAAGGCTGTGGAAGGTGTTTGTGTCCGTCTCGTCATGGAGTGGTCAGAGGAGCACATGAAGTGTGTTTCAACAGAAGAAAAGGCACGCGAATGGTTTGAGAAGCATCGCAATGAGCGATTCGCCACGGATGTATTTGATTGAGTGATTATGAGGACTGGGCATGATAGGTTGGAGTGGGGGGTTTAACGGAGTTGTGGTCGCTGGAGAAAGAATGTCATGTATGAGGTTGGAAGAACTATGCCGGATTCGTTTCAATGTGCTATCTATTATTTCCTCAGAGTGCTCTATCCTGTTTTTTTGACGTTGGGTTGGATCATTGCTCATGACAAGCTCGGTTTCCATGTCCTAAGATGGATTCATCACTCTCCCAGTCAAGCCTGGGAGGAGATGTCAATAACATCAAGAACCAAAAAGAAAGGAAGCAAAAAAATAAAACACCAGGTAACAGTGTAGTCAGGGCCTTCAATTCAGCGCAATTATTAGGGCTATGAATTGAGTTATCAAAATTTTATTTGCATTTGCTTGGACAGAGGGCGGTACACACACCATTCATCATCATTAGGCGCACCGTTTGCATTTGAGTCACTTACCGTCCGTGGTTACCCACTTACCCGAAAGAGATTAGCCCCGCAGCTGATAAACCCGATAAGATAAGCCTAAGTCGAGCACTGAGATGGAGGGGTGGAGGGGTCGTTCTTTTTTTCTTCAGCACGAAGACAACTTTGCGAATGCCACCAATCTGCTCGATACGCCGCTGAAAGATCACAATGGCTTCCACTCTTGAGGACGAGGTGCCTCATAAGAACTTCGACGTACGTACCGCCACTACCCTGTAGAAGCCTAGAATTAGAGCTTTGAGGCACCCCAGACAAAGCGTGCAGGGGCAGTCGATGTACAGTCGCAAGAAGAATGGACTAGCTGACCCTGTCTTTCCAGACCATCCTGGTGCTCGACTTTGGCTCACAAACTAGCCATCTTATTCTGCGACGGCTTCGCGCTCTCGGCGTCTTCGCTGAGCTACTTCCGTGTACCACTAAGGTCGCTGAGCTGTCATGGAAGCCCAAAGGAATTATCTTCTCCGGAGGTGTGAAATCTCGTGATGTATGACTTGTGCTGAGGTCTGACTGAGCTACTAGGCCCTTCCTCTGTCTATGACGAGGGTTCACCCCGTATGGTTTTCGTCTCCCAAACGTCCTGTTGCATGTACTCATGTGTGTAGATGTTGATCCTGGTGCTTTTGAACTCGATGTACCCATTCTGTGAGTGTTTTCTACCCTTCCCTTAAGTCCCTGAACCTAGATTAACACGGATGTACAGTGGTATTTGGTACGGCTTGCTCCAACATGCATCGATACACGCCATGGTACTAATATTATTGACCCCAGCTATGGTTGCCAGGAGATCGCTTGGCGAATCGACTCAAAGAATGTTGTTCGCGGAGAGGCACGAGGTTTGTAACGTTTGAAAAACAATCTGAAATTACTTCTGACCCTTCCCCATAGAGTATGGCCACGCGGATGTCACCATCACCAAAGTCAACAGTCATGCCGACAGGCTTTTCGCCGGGTTGGGAGACGGAATTTCTGTCTTCATGTCCCACTTTGACAAGCTAATCAGCTTGCCTAAGGACTTTGTGGTCATTGCTGCCACCAAGAACTCAGAGTTCGCCGGCATCGCCCACAAGGAGAAGCCTATCTTTGGTTTGTCTTCTTGTAGCTCAGTAAGGGAGGATGCTAACAAAGTGACTAGGTGTCCAATTTCATCCTGAGCTCGAACACGTTCGTCCCCTCAAGGCCTTACATTTGAACTCCCTCTGACATTCGGATCTAGACCCCCCGTGGAACCGATCTCCTGCAGAACTTCAGCGTCAACATCTGCGGAGCTAAACCAAACTGGAAAATGGGCAACTTTGTTGAGCTCGAGATCGCTCGCATCCGGGAACTCGTTGGTCCCAAAGCTCTCGTCATTGGTGGCGTAAGTGGTGGTGTCGACAGCACTGTTGGAGCGACTTTGATGCGTGAAGCCATTGGGGACCGCTTCCACGCGATCGGTGTCAACAACGGCTGTATGCGCCTCAACGAGTTCGAGGAGGTCAAGAAGAATCTCAGAGACCACCTCGGTATCAACCTCCATGTTGTCGAGGCCGGCGAGCTGTTCTTGAGTCGTCTTGAGGGTGTTTCCGATCCCGAAAAGAAGCGAAAGATCATTGGGTCGACATGTAAGTTATCTTGGATGGGTTCGCGACAGTGATGCTGACTACACCAAAGTCATCGATGTGTTTGAGCAAGAGGCCATCAGGATCGAGAAAGAAGCAGAAAACACACCGAATTCCGGGAGGGTGGAGTGGTTCTTGCAAGGGACACTATACCCTGATGTGTAAGTCATTTTTGAGCTTGAAGTGCTGAGTTCAAGCTAATAGCACTTCAGCATCGAGTCGCTCTCATGGAGAGGTCCTTCGGCAACAATCAAGAGTAAGTTGATGCAGCTCGACAAAGTCGTGTAGGAAGCGGACACCAGCTGACTAGAGATAGCTCACCACAACGTCGGCGGTTTGCCTGAGCGAATGATGAAGGGCGTAAGTCGAACACTGATTAGCCAAGTTTGATCACACTGACCAAGACGGCTCATTTAGCAAGGTTTGCGTGTAAGTACACTTATATCTTTCATGACGCCGTGAAATCTGACATGACTCCTATCACAGCTTATCGAGCCGCTTAGACTTTTATTCGTGAGTCTTGTCCTTGTCTTAACTACGCCCGGTCATGGAGCTAACAAGACTGCACAGAAAGATGAAGTGAGGGCAATTGGTCGGCAACTCGGCATCCACGAGTCGCTGGTAAACAGGCACCCATTCCCCGGGTATGTTGATCACCCTCCAGCTTTGAAGCGTCTGCTAACTAAATCGAATGCAGACCGGGAATTGCCATCAGGATTCTCGGCGACGTTACCCAGGAGCGAGTTGAGATCGCCCGCAAGGCTGACCACATCTTCATCAACATGATCAAGGAGGCTGGCCTTTACGACCAGGTAGGACGCGTCACACAGGCCAAGATGGGTACAAGCTAAACATACCCTCCTAGATGTCCCAAGCCTTTGCTGGTCTTGATACTAGCCGTAGTGTTGGTGTTTTTGGTGATCAGCGCGTTTGGGGTTACATCGTAATCCTCCGCGCTGTTCGTACCAAAGACTTCATGAGCGCCGAGGTGTTTAACTTTGACAACTCCTTCCTCGGGGTAAATCACCCAGCCCTTGTATCGTTCTTTCGCGTACTAATCACTTACCTAGGATGTTGCGCGTGCCATTTGCAACCAGGTAGATGGTGTGTCCCGTGTTGTCTATGATTTGTAAGAAACTGATGGCCCCTATGAATCTCGAGCTTGGTGCTAATACAGTCTTGCTAGAACTTCAAAGCCTCCTGGTACTATTGAGCTGGAATAGACGATATGATGGAATGCCTGTCAGCATGGGCTGAGAAGAAAAATAGAAAGTGGCAGACCTTGAAGTCATTCAGTATGACGCGGTCCTCATGGGAGAAGTTGGCACACTCATATCCACGTGTGTCGCAGCCGTCACAGCAGCTATTTGATGATTTCTAGATGCACAGAGCACCAGTTTTCTCACACTCACTGCACTTGCCTTTGCAAATGCGCAGATGATCCCTCATAGAGTTGTTCGAGAATGTCCTGTGGGGATAGCTTCATGCGCTGGCTCAATGACATGCGTTTCTAGAGATGGAAGGTTCTAAAATTAGAGGAAAGGACATCCAGTAATGGAAGACATTGAGCGATATAGAAGGGTTTGGCGGGACCCCGTATTTTCTACGAGCTATGGTCGTTTGTGATAGAACCTCGATTAGCTGCAAGCTAGGGCAATCGTTGAACGTCTAGAGAGTGTCGAGAACTCAGGGTGAGTGTGCAAGTATGTACCTATGAATCTTGGTTGCCGAGTCTAGACAATACGCTATCAATATGCATCTCCCTCCCCAGAAACCTTCCACTTCTCATTACATGTGAGCAGAAGCAATCTGCTGCCCTTTGATATCCCTGTCTATAATAGCCGCGGCCGCAAGACACTCCTCGTCCCTCAGTGACAGTGTAGCTACTTGAATTCCACATGGTGCACCATCCTGTGCTTCAGGGTCGTCTGCATATATACTCAGTCACACTTTCAGGTATGTTTCTTCAGACACAATTCACTTACAATCAGGGGTGAAACCCGCTGTCACCTTGACTGGCTCTGGGTCCAGGTGTTTGGAAACCTCTCCCGTGGGGACGAGGCATGATGGGAACTATACTGATTAGTTTTCTTCTGCCTTCACTGTTAAATGAATTGCCCATGTGACTCACATCTAACAAGTTGAACAGACACGTGTACGGCATCATACCATATGTGTCGTGTGGCACAGCTGTCTTATCCGCCCCGGGCGCCAGGATAGCATCCAAGCCGTTGTCGAACCAAGTCCGCTTCCACTCGGCGACGTAGGCGGCCCTCAGCCTATCCAGCCTGTCAAGCTTGTGCATGGGATCCGTTTCTAATGGCACAAGCCTCGAGACATTTGTGAAGGGGTGTGCATTTGCCGCCACTGACTTGACAAGGGGTTCTCCGAGTATGGCTGCGAGGTCTTCGCCTGGCTCGTGGCCCAGCTCGTAGTACTGGAACGCTATGAGGAGACCCTTCTCGACACCACGTGCTGGGTCGTGTGGTAGCCGGATCACTTTGTGGCCAGCACGGGTCAAGCTTTCGATGGTAGAGTCTAGGACTCTTCGGATAGGGGGGTGAACTGGGTAAGCTGGATCCTCGGGAACCACTCCAATGCAGAGCTTGGAAGGTAGTTTTGGGGTCCTCCAAGCCAGGTCCAACGCCGTGCTGTCGTACTTTGCCGGCCGTCCGTTGATGACGGCATCCATGAAGAGTTGAATGTCCTCGAGTGAGTTCGCCAACGGACCTGCTGACGGGTAGGGACCCGGGAGGCTCAAGAAGACTCCCTCGGATTGCTTCCCATAGGGTACTCGGTTGTTTGTAGGCTTGAAGCCATATGTCCCACAGCACATGGACGGGATACGTATCGAGCCGGCAATGTCAGTACCGACTCCAAGAAGAGAGCCGCGGAAGGCTATGAGAGCGCCCTCCCCACCTGAGGAGCCGCCAGCCGTCCACTTTGTGTTGTGAGGGTTGAGGGTTCGGCCAAAGATGTTGTTCTCCGAGTCAGCTGTCTGTTTGAACGCTTCAGCTCACAGCCCGATCTATCAAACACACGAGCTACTGACCATCATAGTCTGCGGGATATTTGTCTTCACGTACAAGACTGCTCCTGCACTAATCAACAAGTCCACCAGGGACGAGTTCTCCTTGGCGGGTCCGAGTTTAAGGCCCGCTACGTAACCTGCGGTGGCATCGTGGCCGATAACCTTGAACGTGTCCTATGAGAGAAGGATCAGTACTTTGATCTAGTGTCTGGATTAAACATGTTCACCTTGAGACTGATCGGTAGACCGTGCAAAGGGCCAATGGGCTTGCCATTTGCTGCGTAGTACTCGTCCAGACGTTGAGCATACTCAATAGCTTCTTGGAAGAAACTCTCAGTGAGACAGGAAAGCTAAACAGTATCAAAAACAGCTGCGCCAAAAAGTCGACTGTGTTTCACTCACGAGCTGCTGAGCGATGGCCGCCCTCTTGCAAAACGCTGTAACCACCTCGACAGCCTTGAGGTCTCCCCGCGCCATCCTACCCACTAACTGGGCCGCAGAGTATTTCTCGGTGATTTCAATCTCTAGTTCATTGAGGATTCCTGACTTTCTGACGGGGTCGAGTGCCATAAGACAACTGTTGCCCGTCTCGGTGAGGCTCGCCAGAACGTCTGGTGTGAGCCTCCATTCTTGGGGGATGGAGTCCCGGAGGCTTTCCTTTTTCTTAGACACGAGCTGTTCCCACGACATTTTCTTCAAAGGCGGCGATATGGGCACAGAGCAGGCAGGTATCAATAAATGGTGATAGGAAACAAAATGAGAGGGAGCAACGAGATCAACAGCTGCGGAGGCATACAGGTATACCTCCCAAGGTCACCCGATTAGACCTGGTCGTGAAAGCTGATTGGCTCTTATAACTTCCTCTTTTGGGATGGTCCTCCCCGCCACCCCGGCTTAGCGTCCGGGCCGGGGGAGCAATCGGCGGGGAAGGTAACATCCACCCCTCACGGCGGGACAGGGGCATCTAAAGAGACACCTTGATAAAGGCTTCGCTGATCAGAGACATGACATGAGTTTTCGGTTATCAAGAACAACATGAGACTGTCGATAAGGGGGGGCTAAGAGACAGATATACGGGGAGGCTAGTAATGTGTCGATTTAACAATGCAAGTGAAGCTCTGGGGCATTGGTTGATTCCTCAGCCCACCAGAATGTGTTACTACCAGTAATTCGATACAATCTGTGATAGTGACAAGATCATTCACTTAGAGAATCCAAGTCTTGACTTCCAACGGCATCCTTTAGGCACGGTTCACGCCGCCAACCTGAGCCAGCAAAGCATCGTACTTGGGCGCCATGGCAGCCCGGATACGCCTCCCCCAAACCATGAGCGAGATGAAGAGCAGAGCGAGGGCCGTGTTGAAGTTGTACGGCGGTTTCGAAAAGGCAATCGAGTTGATGGTTGAGAGCAGGACGAGAAACAAAACGCAGTTTGCGCACTGAATCTCCGTATAAAGGACGTGGGGGAACATGCCGATCTTGAGGGGCGTCGTGTAGTTGCGCCAGAGTGGTTCCTCAGTTCTTGTCAAGAAGCGCATGCGCTGTCTGTACGAGTTGGGAAGCGGGACGGTCACTGGGGAGGAATTGTATTCCAGGTCGGCTGCAGACTGAGCAGCCTTGGCATCTGGTTGCGAGTTCTTGTCAAGCCTCTCCAGGCTGTCTTGGTTGACGCTGACGTTCTCGGTGCTCTCGATGGATATGGGGATATACTTGGTTTCTTCATGGAAGAACGTAAAGAGGATAAACAGAATCTTCAGAGTACATGCTCAACATCAAGAGAGCCCATCGCAACGTACTAGGGGATCGTTTGGGTCGGCCGAGGGTGTCGGAACTTTCAAGGTTGAACATACTTGTTTAGGATGTCAGTAGGCCTTCAACGTCTTTAGACAGCTTGCCAAGTCGTCGTCTTACCCGTGACAAGTGGCATGCTCCCCGGAGGAAGTCGAACTTGACCGGAGGTTGCTGCCATCTTGTTTCTGGTATGAATCCGTTTCTGTGAACAAAGATCTCTCTCGTATTCGTAGTCTGGCCTGACAGTCTCTTGTTGCACCTGTCAAAGGTTGTGGGTTCATCTCCCACCATTGTCCGGGCATCATGTCTCTACTTATGAAAACCGGTCAAGCCTACGACCGACCCTGATACTTTATGAGCCTCAATAGTCGGCGCCGCCGGCCGTCAAGTCATACATAGTCGTTACCCCACGATTTGGTCTTAGTATCTGGGGTAAAGGAATACCACAGTGAAGCCATCACCAACATAGAACATCACCGGCGGCTATAGCAGCCTGTTCCAGTTAGCGTAGAGCCCAGGGGTCGGCTGTCAACTCTAAAGATTGGCGATCCGACTCTGATTGGCGTGTCAAGATGCCAACTTGGGCTAGGCAAGATATCAAAGATGGTCTATTCCGAGAGGGGTCAGAAGGTCGCAACTTCAGTGTTCCTGCGTCTGGCCTGCTCGTCGATATCGTAGTTGTCGTCACCCTTATCTAGCGCCTCATCCAGCATCTCATCAAGGGTGCAGAAGTTGGCCGTCATAGCGTACGGATCGCAGAGCCTGACGAGCCGACGCAGTTCCTGGACCCAGTCAGGCCGACGACCAAGTACCGCGACCTCGAGCCGTGCGGCTGTGTAGGGGTAGAGTATCGAGTTGGTGGCGAGTGACTCGGAGTACTGTGATCGTCTGCAGGTTTCGCATAGAGCATCTATGGCAGCCATGAGCCGAGACATGAGCACCTCGGTACTGGGGGATGCCAGGCTGGTGTCAGTCATGTTACTGCCGTCGGCGTTTGCCATGCATTTCCTCAGTCTTCGTCCCGTCAAGACTCCCGCAAGACGATATGCTTCCCAGAGATGGCAATGTGGTACATCTCCCACCTCGCCGGGCCACATCAAGAACAAGTCGTCAGCCTTTTCAGTCTGAATTTCCGCAAAAATATCGAGGAGGCTGCGAGGTAGACCAGTCACTACCTCGACGCCAGTTGTTCTTCCATTGGATGAGCCGTCTTGCGAAGCTCGGTAGCGAGACCATATCCCAAGAGTGACAGTTCTGCGGCCCCTGACAAGGGTTGGCAGGTCCATGACTCCCATTGTTTCGATCGGGAACTGCAGGTCTTGTGGCATATCTCTCAAGTGTAAGAGGTCAGATGTGAGACCATACACTCTAGTCATGAGGTCCAAGTGAGCTGACCATGGGGTTCCTTGAAATAACTAGCATTGGTGCTGTCAGTCAACCGTCGGCGAAACCTCTCGTTGCATACCCCAAGAAAACCAAAGACTTTTACTCACATTCAAGGTGCAAATGAATAGCCCTGCGCACATGATCCCCATATTAAGAGTGCCATCGTATGAATCAAGTTGCCCTCGAAACAAGCGAAGACTGCGGTTGTAATATTCTTCAAAGTCAGGCGCTGGATCTTGGGGGTTTAACGTGTAGAGATGTGTGGCAATGAGGATCGACAGGAGAGCCTCCGATTCATACGCCAGATGGCAAAGATGCGACTTGAACCAGTCATTACGGTCAGTCGAGTACAGAAAAAACATTGTTGTTTCGCAGACTGCAGAGTTTATCAGTATTTGCAAGACAAAAAGCACAGTTCAGTATCAATCAACATACACTGCTTAAATAGGAACCTTTCCCTCTCGGTTCTTCCTGGCCAGGGTTGATGCCATGTTGGAGTCTGGGGAGAATCAACCGTAGAAATGGATTGGGGCGAAGACTTTGCCGGCGAAGCGTCGGGGTTTCCGACTCCTCGGGTCAACCCTGTTGACAGGTCATTGCCCGGCGAGAGAGATTGCGAATTTGACCGTACGGCAGCGTCCAGCAACCGTCTCTGTCTCACCGGAGACATCTCAGAGTCTTGAAGCTGCGATTCGCCCTCATCTATCCTGCGCCTTTTCTTGCTGCGGTCTGGCAATGGACCCGCCGGAATGACGGTCCCAGCCGAACGGCGTTGTGATGGTATTCCCGCATCCCAGCGAAGCACAAGGTCATAACCCTCACAGACTATGTTTTGAGCCCGACACTGCAGGCAACTTGGCTTTGTCTCGTCGCATTTTCGGTGGCGTCGCTTGCAGGTTGCACAGCCAGATCTGGATCGAGACATGGATGACGTGTTGCTGTTAGTGTTGAGGGAGGTGAGGGGATACAACTACCAACCCCCATTGTGTAGATATCCAGAAAGCCCCACGTGATCTTATCAGGCACATGAACCTTCAACTTCAGGCGGATTTACACACCTACCAAATAAAGCAGTAGTTGTATCATTCAGATGGGGACAGTAGATGTTCATCTATCGTGTTTAACTCAATTATCTTTAGTCAATCAGCTCCCATACACTTCACCTGACGGCCATCCAATGTCGTGAGACAGAGTTCAGAAACAAAAGTTGATTCTGAAAGACATCAAATCACAATAACGAGCCGTCACATCTTATCTCGATACAACTTCAGGGTTGTTGGTAATGAGGGCAACGGATGCATGTCCAACCTAACTACCTATGTTGTCAAAACACCACTCACAAACATCTCGTGAGCATTAAGCTCACCAACGCGCCATGATATTTTCCCATTACTCCTGCCGTTACCTCCAGTCGTTACTCCTAAACTAAGAAACACGTAAGCGTTATAGGCGTATCAAGTATACACGGACTCGGTCCACGAATTGACCTGCAGTCCTCGCTCCGCCATTTCAGCGTCCCTCAAGAACTCAAGCGGAAACCACACTAGGTGACCCTGAATATGTGCCAGCTTATTCTTGCAGTCCTCGGGAGGCATGAATTGGTCAAAGACGTGACCAGCCTTGACGCCTCGTGGCGGAAGGTAGCGATCATAATCTTCAAAGGTTTTGACTGTGACGAAAGCAATTAGACAACATGAGCCAGTTATGAGAAAGGGAGTACTTACTGTGGTCATCTGGGTCAGCGTGAAATATATGTCTGAACAACTCCGTGTTCTTGGTAGCCTGGCCAGTCCACTTCTCCCAGAGCTCATCACTAAGAGGGTCTTCGACGAACTTGTAACTCTCGTCATCCTCATAGATGTTGTTCTCAGGGTTAATGGTTGGAGGCATGGCGTTGATGTCCTCAGAAGCATCATGCGGCTGCGGGGGCAGCATACCCATGTGTTCGCGCCATAGGTACCGCCGGAGGGTGGCCGCGTGATAACCAACCTCGAATGGTTTGCCATCCATGGTACTCGGGATCATTCGTGTGTCTTCCATGACAATACTGAGTTCGCTGTCATGATCACCTTGCTGACTTCGGTCGTTAAGGTTGCTGCTTCCACACACGACGATTCGGTCATCGACAATCAGAAGCTTGCCGTGGATATAGAGTTCCTCCTGAATCCAGTTCTTAATCTCGGATTCAGGGTCCTCCTCATCCCAGACTTCCGTAGTCAAATCACCACCAGCCATGGCGTGGTGAGCAACGGAAGCCGATGTCTTCACCTCCTCCTTTGGCAAAGCATCCTCGAAGATCTTGCGGGCTTCCATGGTCCTCTTGATAGATTCATCCAACTCAGACTGCTTCTTATCTCCGCGCATGTGCTCGTCGCCCTCTGAGTCTTCGGGGTCATAACTGCCGTGGATACCCTCTGCCATGATTTCCTCAGCTTCAGCACGTTGAACTTGCTGGTAGCTGACGCCCGTCTCCTTCTCAGCCTTGATGATGCCAGGAGTCTTGTTCAAACGATCGTAGGATCTCAAGTTGAAGAAGAAAATGTGCTTGGTGGGGTCGACACCTTGAGCGCGACACTGGCCAAAGATTGAGTGCTCGCCTCTGCAAATCGACTTGTACTGATAATCCATAATGGCTCGTGTGCCCGCAGCCGCATTGTCTCTAAGGTCTCCGGCAAAACCAGGCACGGCAGGAATCAGAACAATGACACGGAATTTCCGCTCTTCCTTGGCGGCGCGCACCACGGCATCGACGATGGCGCGGCCGATTGTGTTGCGAATAGGGGGCTGTTGGTCTCCAGTGGCCGTGATGAAGAACTGGTTCTCAATATAGACATAATGCTGAGCCTTGGAGATGATATCGATATAGGCGTTCTGGATACTCCGGTCTGTGAGAATACCGCTGGACCAATCTGCGCTCGATCGCACAATCTGAGCCTTGATTGTTCCTCGGTTTTCGATGTTCTTGGTGCTCATAGGGCTGTAAGGATGCTTGACGTATTCTCCGACTGGGTGCTTGGGACGTTGGACTCCGACTAGATCCTCATCCTCTCCTTCACGGCCTTCGAGTATTAGCCAATCGAACCGATCATCGCGCTTGTACTTGTCACGTTTGACAAAGTTCCAGCGCAGGATGAAATGTTCGGCGATGTCATAGACACAGGGTCCAATGACAGCCATGGCCACGTCATGCCACGGCATTCGCCCATAGTCGGCCTTGCTCAATTCGTTATCCTGCCACTGAGAGACGTTCTGAAAGTCCATGACTCGGTTGTTGTTGAAGTCTTGGCCCGGGAAAGTCTCATGAATAACGCCTTCGGGGTGAATATCCGACAACACATGCTGGTGGTTATCCCATCTACCGAAACACAGATCCAGACCTCCAATGAAGGCAAGGGAGTAGTCGATTACGATGAACTTTTCATGGTGGGCCCAGAATAGGGTCATGTCTAAGCGTAAGACCGTTAGAATTATGCTCAAACGTCGATACCGGCGCCACAGACGTCCGGATCACCGGGATCCACTCCGGGCCCGGCCCGCGCTTCGGAAGGGGAGAGCCCCAAATTGAACACTTACCACCTAAGTTTTCAAAGACATTATGATCTGGATGGCGAGCAACATGAATATTTCCATGGCCAGGGCTGCCCTTGGGGCAAAGTCTGTACAATGGCCGGTTAGTTTGGCATGCCGAAGGGTGTTACGTGGGTGGCATACCTTCGCAATGCATGCTTGGAGTGAGCCGAATTGCAGGTCAAGGCCTGCTCGACCTCCTTGTAGATGCTCACGTAGATCTGGACGCCCTCCTCGGCCTTTCTCTTGATGAGCTTGTCAAGTCGGTACTCCTGAGTCGCGTGCGGTGGGCGACGGAGGAACAGCTCAGGAGAAAGCCACCAATCGGTAATGTAGATGGACTCCTTGGCCTGCTCGAGGGCCATAGACACGGCCCAGAAGTAATCGCGACCGTCGACATACCATTTTACCAGGTTGCCTTCACGCTCGGGGAAGTAAGACTGGAAGCGGTTCTCCTCACACATCTTGGTGCGCTTCGCGTCGCACCGTTGTTCGTGTTCTTCGTCATGGCGATGGTTCTTGTTGAACTGAGAGTTGTGTGTTAGTTTCCTCTTGTAATCGGTGCGCAAGTCGTGTTTGGTGTTATTGCGATTGTGGCGAGACACATGATAGTGGGGCTAGGATATTGAAGTTGCGGTCATACCAGATTACCTAGCTTCCCAATCTTGTGTCTTGAGTGTGTCAGCAGCGGCAAAATTGAAGCGAATGTTTGAATTGACTGACTTTTGGTGGATGAGATGAACTTTGGCGTCCTGCAGTTGGTCTGGAATCTTAAGCCCCTCAAACATGGACGACAGACGTGACCCTTTGCTGCTCCCACCACCGTCCTTTTTGGAGTCGGACATGACCGCAGATCTCGAGATTTCGCAGGGGTCGAAGGGTGCGTGCGACAGACGAGCAGGCTTCAGGGTCTCGGGCGCGCAGAAGAGGATCAGATCGGAGAGTTGAGTGAGGGGACGTTAATTGGAGTGGAGAGGCAAGTCAAGGCGCAAAGAGGGGCAGAAAAATAGAAGAGGAAGAGGAAAGAAAAGAGGCTGGGAAGAGGAATCTTGAGGATGATGGTCGCTTTTTGAGTTTTGCTACTGGGTAGGATTTTCGTCTTAATTGCCTTGGCTCCCTCTCACGCGACAATGGATGCAGCAGCTGGTGAGACGGGAAAGAACAGAGCAGCTGGCGGAAGGTAAAAGACGATGTCATCGACCCCAGGGCCAGCTGAAAGGGCAGGAAGGGCAAGGGGGAAAGAGGACCACCAAACCTCGCCAAGCCGGGCTTCACGGCTGCGCGCAGGCAACATTTCATGGTCCAACTGTCCAACAGACAGGCGTGGCTGACCTTTGCCCAGGAAACCCAAGAAAAAAACAACTGCTTCTGACACTCTACGCGCTGCCCGGACGCACATCCCAGTCGAGGCAGCCAAGCGCATCACGGCACCTCATGGCATCCATCGGCCATACCTAGCCATGACCCGCACCGCACAGCGAACACGTAATAGGCCACGCACAGGGCTGAGAGCAGATGCGGGAGGCTGGGCTGTGGGCACACACTTTGTACGTACGGGCCAATTGCTGCTTCTCGAGAGGATGCGAAGCTTTAGCCTCTGGGTTTAGAGCTTGATCTTGTATTGCTTGTTGATTGAGCTGTGAGAAAAGCTTCCCCTCTAGATCTTGACCTGGACCCTTAGTTACTATACCTACATTGCCTATCCCTATCCGCGTATGACTGTAGCAGCTTGAACTGCATGCAACGTCCTGTGCCGTGTCTCTCCCTGCTTGCTTGCTTGCTTCTCCGAAACTGGTCGTCGGGAGCTACGCGGTAGCATCAGGGCGACATGACGTCACAAGCTATATCAGCGCGGTCCGAGATGCGTTTCAAGGTGATTCTTCCGATTCTTGTAAGCTTCCGACCTTCTTAATAGCCATTTGTATAGTGTTCCTCGATAATCCTGAGATCATGCAGATGGGCATTCAGAAGACTGACCATGCTGGCCACCTCAGCTGCCAAGACCATGACTGACCTAAGATTGGCCAAGAGTGAGCTTGTTGAGCAGGGTGGAGGAATGGGTGGATTAGCTTGAGGGAGCTCAAAACAACCAGACCTTCATGTCGCACAATACAGCACCAATTGAAGATCGACAGGATATATATAGATAGTATCAACCAAGTACAACATGCTTTCATCACATACGCGTCCATC
Organism: Fusarium solani; assembly: GCF_023522795.1. NCBI lineage: Eukaryota > Fungi > Ascomycota > Sordariomycetes > Hypocreales > Nectriaceae > Fusarium > Fusarium solani. Next base: position 1,410,109 of record NW_027072147.1, on the reverse strand, counting down.
TTATGACTTTTCAAGTCCCAGCTCCAACAACCGCAGCTCAACACCACGGCCTCGCCAAGGATCTAGGTCCCTCCCTTGGCGGTGTGCTTCCGCCATGTGTCTCTCGTATCAAAAGCAGTGCGGGTAAAACACATTGTCTTTCCGCTCAGCTCAGGTTCCGCCCAAACTCGTACCATAGAGCTTCTGTCTCCGCCCATTCTGCGAGCCGCTCAAGGTGGGAATGCGTGGGGTTCCTGGACGGTCCTCTTCGGAGGTTAGAAAGTCCGGCTCCGGAGAAGCACAGTGTGGGGTGCGCCATTGCCCCTCTCTCCCCCTTGCTGCACGCACTTTGGGCTCCCTATCTTATCGATCTGCACTGTGCTGTGCCCCTCCGTTCACCGTCTCAACCCCTCTCTTAGTGGCCCCCTGCCTTACCTTAGGTAGTCAGAGCCTAGACCCCTCCTGTACCTGCCTCAAGGGGACAGCTTGACCGCTCCGCTACCGCCACGGCAACCTCAAACGACCTCTCCTTTTTCCCATCTTATCTTCTCCCTTTCATCTTCAGCTTCTCAACTTTCCTCCAACTCTATCAATCACTCTCCTCGTCCATCCTTCATCATGTCTACTGCTGCGTACCCCCTGGTGGCACTATTGTGCAGACCCTGAAGCGTACCTACGCCGATGTCCCTGTCGACGAGGCCAACGGCAATGCTGTCTCTACCACCGAGTTCCTCGAGGCTTCCGAGGCCATGACCACCATCTTTGGTAAGAATTTATGCATAAAATGTTGATTTACACATCTAATTGCCCTCTTCTTAGATGCCATCGGTGGTGTTGCCTTCGGCCCCGTCAAGAAGGATATCCTTTTCAACATCGAGGTCCGTAACCTACCCCTTACTCCACGACTGCATCGACAGACCTACATTCTCCATCACGACCACATCCTACAAGAATATGCCTAACAATACTGGGTAGAAACTCCGTGCCCGTCAGGCCGCTGCTCCCGCAGAGTCTGGCAACATCCAGGACCTCTGCCGAAACGAGCTCAAGACCAAGAAGCACGAGGCTACTGAGGGTGCTCTGTGGCTCATCCGGTAAGGGATATGTCCTCCTGCCATAGTAGAATCATCGACTAACGTGACAATTCCAACAGTGGTCTCGATTTCACCTGCCAGGCCCTCGCCCGCAACGTCGCCAACCCCTCGGAGGAGCTGGCTGACTCTTTCCGCACCTCGTATGCCGACACCCTGAAGCCTCACCACAACTGGCTTGTCAAGCCCGTCTTCAGCGCTGCCATGAGTGCCGTCCCCTACCGCAAGGACTTCTACGCCAAGCTTGGCGAGACTCCTGAGCTCGTCCAGAAGGAGCTCGATGTCTACCTTGCTGCCTTTACCAGGATTGTCACCATCCTCAAGGAGTTCATCAACAGCAAGGAGGCCAAGTGGTAAACAACCCTTAGTTTACCATGACGATCGAAACCAGAATCTCTGCACGTACACTACGGCGGAGCTGAGCATGTAGCGACCAGCCATTTATCTGGAAAACACCGTGATTGGTAGAGGCGTCCTCCTTGCAAGAGGGATATCGAGATATTTAAACAACACAAAACAGCCCTGGCAGGCTGTGACAGCATAGAGCTGCTGCCGCCGAGTTAATGATAACGAATCTACGTTTGTGCAACCATGAGTCCCGTCGATGCAGTGTTTAGTCTCGTGAATAACCGTTCTGGACCCTGAAATGGCGCTTCAATGTCTCGGGTGACAGAACAGGAAACTCGCATAAGCTTAATATCATGTGAAGTAGGCCGATGTTCGGATGATTTGATTCAACCCGAATGGAAAGGAGCTGGAGCTGGACCGATCTTGGCGTGCCAATCGGCCCCGATATCGCTCTCTTAAGCTCAACCTTAAAAGAGTTGCCAAGAACAAGATGGTTTTGGTGATGACGAAATTCAGTGATGAGTGAGCTCAACGCTACCATTAGTGTTGAAGCAACGGCAAATCGAGATTCGTTTGAAATCCCATCCTGGCTGGGTTGGCGGTCATGATAATCATGAAGCTTCAGGCAGTGTCCCTCGTCATACATACTGTGCGGGAGAGCAGATGCGCCCGTCTTGAGGCTAGCCAGTCGGCAACCCGGAGCCGAGCACACCATCTCACGGCCGGGAGGCGTGGATCATTTCAAAGAAGGATCGACAGAAGGGAGGCTGATGGGATATTTTGAGATGCTTACATGAAGATTGTGAGGGGGGTCTTTAGAGCTTGGTAAGATCTTGGCTTGGGAGGAAATAGAGTTGGTTTATGCTCATGGGAAGGGCGTAGGGATGAGATGACCGCAACTGCGCATAATATGATGGCACCCACCGGTCAAGTTCATGATGGAAATGGCAGATTTCGGCAGTTTTGTCAAAGGATGACAATTTGTATTCCGAGACATGGGGATCACGAGCCCGATCGTCTCCGCAAGTTACGGAAGAGTAACAAAAGTCCGCGGCATTGCATTGTTGGCACTTACAAAATAAACCTTTTTTTTTAACGGAGATGCCGGGCTCCACGGAATGCGGACACGTCAAGAAACCCGGTCGCGAAAATGGGATGCTTACAAAGTCCGACAGGAGTCAGTCACAAGCCAAAGGATTTTTCTTTGAGGAAGAAGAGATGCAGGTGACCAACTTGAGCACTCCCCACAGGTCTAGATTCGCTCGCTCCCGTCGTTTATCGCTATCGCTTTTGTTGCAGTAACGAGAAGAATCGTGAGATTGTCGAGAGCTCGCGATGACGAGAAGTGGAATCATTATTCGCCCACGTTTCTCTCAGCGGCATGTCCCTTCTCAGATATCATTTGAAGTTGAAGCCAAGAAAACAAAAAGAGACACAAGGTGAAGCGCCCGCCGTCTAGCCTCCCGAGACCTTCACACACCTCCGACGCTTCCGAAGGTGGGCAGCATGCCTTTAGTCCCTGGACCCTTGAACCAGACCAGCGGATTCCTTTTGTTGCTTTGAATGCAGATGTATCTTTTCGGTGGATACAAGTACCTGGTTCTTCAATGAAGAATACCGCATTCACACCCGTGAAACAGACCGATCAGTCGGCCGCCGAAAACAGCGGGCGCCGATGCCGAGATAGGGCTGGGAATGCTTGTTTGGCTTTGAGTTGGCTCCAGAGGTTTTCTGACTCTTTATCCATGTGACAATTCTTGAACCGCCACTCCCCCGTGTGTCCTAAACTGATATGCTTAAGCATGTTTTTATTCTGTATCGTGTAGTGTATGCCATCAGTCTCGCGCCCGCAGAGTATAGTATATACTGAAACGCAATAAAGCAAATCGAGCGCCACCGCCGTCTATCATGGAGACTCCTCTTCCCCAGCCTTTGTTCTGTTGAGACCTCCGTTTCTTGCGAGAAAAAGCGCCACGCTACTTAATCCAGACAAACCAGACACCAACGCCAACAAGAGCAGAATCAAAAGGCAAACTAGCACCATTATCAAGACGACGCCCAAGCAGTAGCCTGCCAGGGGCCACTACCTCCCAGACCAGGACTTGAATGAGAGATACTTGGGCCGTTTCAGCGTCGGCCGCTTGAGTTTCATAGACCGCATCGACTCTGTGTCGGTCTCACACTTCTTCCCAAACCAGCTGGCCATTGCTTCGACAGCCTCTTGGTACTCGATGATGACGCTCTCTTTAGGTGACATGGGCGGAGGACAATCCCAGGCATGTCGCTCGCCCGCAACTAAACGCACAGTGAACCGTTTCTCGGCAGCCTTGAGTCGATTGGTGAATTTGAGACCTTCAGCCAGGAGCATGTCATACTCGCACAAGACGATGTGGACCGGGGGAAGCTTTCCCAAGAGCTCGTCAGGCATCAGACCCGGGGACAGGCGTGGGTCTGATCTATCCTCTCGGGGAATGGCTGGATAGATGAAAGATGCATCTATGAGATCTGTAAGCCCTTTGGGCAGTGTGAGGTCCGGCCGTGAGCATGTGAGCCGCTTCTCGGGGCGTGAGATGGTCCAGTCAAGCACAGGATAGAAGACAGCCAACCCCGCAATGCGGGGAGGCTCAATGGAAAAGTTGTAGCCCCAGCGGCCGGGATCCGTGAGGATGAGCCAAGTCGCAAGAGCATTGGTGGCGCCGGCGGAGAAGCCCGAGAGGATGATACGATCAGGATCAATGCCAAACTCTGCAGCTCGGTGCTTGATCTGGAGGACAGCATCGACACAATCCTCCATCGGCGTTGGGAAGGGACATGACGGTGCCAGTCGGTAGTTGACAGTAAAGACAACGGCGTCTAGGTTCGTCATGACAGCGCCGGCCCATCGGGCATCATCAGTGCCTTGCCCAAGAATCCATCCGCCGCCGTGGAAGTTGATGACAGCTGTCCGAGCGCCGAGAGCGGGACGGGGCGGCATCCATACTTCGGCCTTGATCTTTGTCTTGGCCCGATCCGTATTGCTTGTAGAAGCCTTGGCGAGCGTGGCATCGAGCCAAATGTCCCGCGTGGGCGAGGGTGCAGGAGGATCAGTGCGGTTGGCGATGCTGAAGCCCAGGCTCGCGGCAGAACGGATGGCCTGGGCACGGGCAATCAGGTACCAGCGTGAGCTGGATTCAAGAGGGTTGACATAGTCCGGGGGTTCCGGCGTAGTTGGATGTGACTCGGAGGGTGTGGCCTCGGTCTCCATCGCCATTTCAAGGGCAGAGGTGTGGTCCCAGCAGCCCGCGGAACTCGGCTGAGTGATATATGCAGGAGTGGTCTGCAGTAACACGCAGGGTAGTCTGGTAAGGATAGATAGGAATAAGGAGAGACGATGAAGCACAAGCGACCAAGCCAACCGCCAGCCAAGACGAGGCCGGTTGCAACGGCGAGGATAGACAGGCAAGCACCGCCAACGGGGAGCGGTGGAGGGAAACGGCCGCGTTCAAACACGTGGTCTAGCTTCTAACAGGACGGGGAAACAAGCCGGGGATTGGCTGCTACCGATGATCAGGAGGAATGAAAAGAATGATGGTTTGATGATGGGTGTCTGGAGACTTGTCGAGGAGGATGGTAAGCAGAGCCAGAGCGCGCCCATATCTACCTCAGTACCGCCCCTCGAGACTCAACGATAAGAACCGGTTTCCCCCTTGCGCCTGTATCTCTAGAGGGGCCACCGAGCGGTTTGCGAGCGATATGATGCGAATGGCGTCGAAGATGCGAGATGAGACGAGACCCTCAGGCTCTGGAAGGTTCAGGTTCCTTGGAGTGACAAATGACAATGACGTCGGTTGGCGGCTGCACGGGAAAAGTGGGGGCCGTTCAAGGAAAGTCGACAGGAACAAGTGGGAAGAGGCTTAATGTGGGTCGCGCCTTCGTGAGACCCGACGCTTCCGATCCCAAGTTCGATTGTTGACGTCACATGTACGAAAAAACTCGAGCAACTTTGGCAATCAAACCCTCCCGCCCCTGATTGTTCCTGGTGCTCTATCCTGTTTTGGTAGCTGCATCCATTTTGTTGCACGAGAATCATGACAAGAATAGAATACATGCTTTTTTTGCTGGCTCGTTTTGTTACAGTAGCCGCCAAGAGATTGCCGGTTTGTGTCAGAGGCTTGGCCGATTTCCCGCGGGCACCGGAGCTTCTCCACCGTTCTTCCAATCAACGACCCCCGCTCGGCGCCGATGCTGGCCCCGGAAGTCCGGGGTGCGGCATGAGAAGCGCGAACAACCAACCCTCCATCGCTGGTCACGGAATTTTCGCATCCCCCCGAGCGGGAAACTGTGGGCTTCTAGACATACGGTACACGGTACTTGGACGTCAACTGGAGGGTACTCTGCAACGTGCCGAGACGGCAAACGGCAGCTCACCCTTGGGTGGCTTGCCCGTTCTGGTCCAAGCCAAGAGCCAGCATGAATCTCTGGACATGGCAGCATCTCTAATGCAGACCCCAGTGCCGAGTTTCCCATCTCCCTGTCTCTGACTGGCCTGAGTCGTGTTCCACTGCCGTCACGCGGTTGCAGGTGATGCGGGATGGTTCAGCCACCAGGTGCCCAGTTCCGCGATACACGACGATTTCCTCGAGATACTTGGATGGTCAGAGCAAGTGTGAAGGTCGTGTCTACAGTAGCGTAATGCCGGAGATAACAGCCATGACGCATTGTGGTATTCGCTGTGTCCGCACGCCACAACTACCGACCCCGTTTGAATTGTCAGCACACCAGTCTCCCGCGCGGTCTAGGGCTGCTAGGCCCGAGTCTAATGGCCCATGCTGACAATACCGTATAGAATCTAGGGGATATCTCGGTACCGTCACTCATAATTTTCTTCTCCACGAGATGCCGACCTAGTCATTCTGCATGCACCCTCCACCGTCTCACGGCCTTTGCAGGCCGGGTCCGAGGCCGAGATCCACGGGCTAGCTGTGTAAGCTGAAAGAGTTTTTTTTAGGGAAAAGCAGGCTTCTAAGCAGGATACCCATCGGACCCCGAGATGCCCGGCAAGCATTGATGAATGATATAAACGCCACTGGGCCTCGTCTCAGGAGAGTGAATGACAGAACATCATCATTGATTGCCAGCCATTCACACTGCCTTGCCTTGCTTCCTTGGCACACGGTATCCGTACACGTGTATTAATTCCTGATCTTCCTTTCCGCCTTGAAGAATTCCAAGACAACAAGACATCATAGCCGCCTTCGAGCCGACTACATCAACCTGTCGTCCCCCCGGTCCTGATCCCCCGACCGGCGCCAGTTTAACCCAACCTCAAAAGGAGCCAGAGCAACCAAAAGCAGCCCACCCGATCGTCATCGACTCTCTGGTAGCACTGACAACCCAGCTTTTCCAAGTGTGGCTCGTTTCCTCGCAGACCCCACCGTGCCACACGCGCACGCACACCCTCCACCTGCACCATACCGAGCTATGACGGGCATCCTTGCTCCCGTCGCCTCAGCCTTTGGCATCCCGCTGGGACCCAAGCATCGAGTTGTTAAAGGCTCGGCCTCGTCCTCGTCTCCCCCATCTCCAGTCTTGGCAGTTGCTACCTCATCTGCATTCACTTCTGTTTCCGCCTCCTCCACCATCTCCTCCTCCGACTCGACCACCATAGATTCGGTTCTGTCCGAGGCAAGCCTTACATCATCACCGACGTCGATCCACAGCCCCGTGCCCTGGATGGCGAATAAAAACACCAACGTCGCCGTCGCGACTTCCCAAAGCGGTAGCACCACCAGCACCGTCACGTCACCACCCAGACACTCGACCACCGCCAGCATCCTCCGTAATAACATGCGCGACAGCGGCGTCGAGCTCCACAACAGGGACTCGGCCAGGTCGAGCATGGATGGTTCGACCAATCGAGATGCGGCCGTTAGCAGCAGCCGAACCTCTCTCGACAGCGGCCGCACCAGCATGAGCGCCGACTGGCCGGTGCACCCGGGAGAGATCAACACTGTCGCCCAGCTCGACTCTCTCCCCATCGGCACCGAGGTCACATTCCGAGCCCGTATCGAGACTCAGCGACCGCTGTCCAAGGTGCTTGACTTCCTCCTCCTCCGAGACCAGACGCACTCTGTCCAGGGTGTCCTCGCCCGCGATGCCGATAACGCCGACTTCGTCAAGTGGGTGCGCAAGATCAGCTCCGAGTCGCTCGTTCAAGTGTCGGGTATCCTCAAGCAGCCCCCACAGCCCATCCGATCGGCGACGCACTCTGGAGTTGAGGTCGACATCTGCTCTGTTCACCTCGTCAACCCTGCTCAGAACCTTCCCTTTAGCAACTACAAGCCTCCCGAGACCCTGCGCAACCGCATGTCCTCGCGCATTCTGGATCTTCGACACCCCTCTAACCAGGCCCTCTTCCGCGTGCGATCTATGGTCTCGCGCGTGTTCCGAAACACCCTTGAGCAACATGGCTTTGTCGAGATTCACACTCCCAAGCTTCAGCCCGCTGCCACCGAGAGCGGCGCCGCTGTCTTCCCCGTCAACTACTTTGGTCGCCGAGCCTTCCTCGCTCAGAGCCCTCAGCTCGCCAAGCAAATGTCCATCTCTGCCGACTTTGGTCGTGTCTTTGAAGTCGGCCCTGTCTTCCGCGCCGAGAACTCAAACACTCACCGTCACCTTACCGAGTACACTGGCCTCGATCTCGAGATGGCCATCGACACCGACTACCATGAGGTCATTCAGTTTATCGATATCTTCCTGAAGGAGGTCTTCAGGACCGTCTACTCCTCCCGAGAGCTCGAGGTCATTCGCAAGCGATGGCCCAGCGGAGAGTTCAAGTGGCTCGATGAGACTCCCATTATCCCCTTCAGCGAGGGTCTCCAGATGCTCCGCGACGATGGCCGCGACGTCGAGGAAGAGGATCTCTCTACTCCTGATGAGATCCGCCTCGGTCAGCTCGTCCGCGAAAAGTACAACACCGACTACTACGTCCTTGACAAATTCCCAGCCAACGCTCGTCCTTTCTACACGGCCAAGGACCCCGAAAACCCCAATTGGACTCGATCCTTCGACATCTTCATCCGAGGCCAGGAAATTTGCTCTGGTGGCCAGCGTATTCACAACATTGAAGAGCTCCGAGCCAACATGGCTGCCGCTGGCATGTCTGAAGATGGTATGGAAGACTATCTGACAGCCTTTGAGCTTGGTGCCCCTCCTCACGCCGGTGCCGGTCTTGGTCTCGAGCGCATCGTCGCCTGGATGCTTGAGCTTGGCGATGTGCGATACGCCTCCCTCTTCCACCGTGACCCCAAGTCTCTCCCAACCAAGGCTCCTGGTCTGCCTCACCCTGATGCTGATACCACTAAGCCTCACCACGCCGACTCTCCTCCCGCCCTGGAGAAGCTTATTGCCAACTACGGTGACGCTTCCAACACATCCTGGCTCGATGATCGCTTCAAGATCTGGCGACACGAGACTGGCGCTGCTGTTGGTTGGGTTCCCCAGGACAAGTTTGCCATGATTACCGGTGATCCCCTTTGCGACCGCAGCCAGTACCAGGAAGTCATCCATGCCTTTGTCAAGCACGTCACCGTTGACCTGCGCCTGACCCCTGTCTGGATGCTCGTCTCCTATGAGGTCCAGAAGATCCTCGCCTCCGAGCTCCGCTGGCGGAGCTTATCCTGCACTGAGGAGCAGCGCGTCGATGCCGACAAGCACAACCCTGCGCAGATCACTGGTCTTGCCGCCAAGGCACGCCGTGTTGAGCGCGAGGGTGTCAAGATTCATGAGGTCAAGGCCGACGAAGACTTTATGAAGCGCGCCAACCCTGCTATTGAGGAGTGGAAGGCTTCCCGCAAGGGCAAGCAGGTTCACTTGACCGAGGTGCGCCCCTGGGTTGACATGGAGCACCGACGATACTTTGCTGCTGAGAAGGACGGCAAGGTCCTCTCCCTTGTGGTGCTCGCCAAGCTTGCTCCCCGCCACGGCTGGCAAGTCAAGTGGGCTCTGGACTTCCCCGGCGCTGTCAACGGTGCCATCGAGGTTCTCATCGGCCACGCTCTGTCCAACGTCACTGGCCAAGTCACCTTCGGTGCTGGCGTCTCTGAGAGACTCACACCTGGCGAGCATGTCGGCGGTCTCCGTGCCCGCTTCCTCGCCGCTACCTACCGATCCATCGTCGACAGCCTGGGCCTCCGTCGCAAGGCTAGCTTCCGATCCAAGTTTGGCGCTCTCGGCGAGGAGGTCTACATCTGCTACCCCAAGCACGGTGTCGGTCTGCGCGACCTGCAGCAGATTGTCAAGTTCTTCCAGGACTAAGCAAGACTGTCAGTTGACCTGACTTGGAAACACATAGAAGACTAGGGGAAAGGGTGGTCATGGCAATGAGGGTGGAGGATTCAAAGATACCAAACGAGCGTTGGAATTATGAATGACGCACACGGCCTGCACTTGATTTTCTTTTACTGGAACGGTCTGGTTTTGTGGTCGGTTGGTTATAGCAGTTGCGTGGAGTTTTGCTTTTTCTTCTTTCTTCTTTCTGTACGAGTCTGTGAGAATGTCTCGTTACTCCCCTTTTAGATACCAAACCTGGATGGAATACCTCTCTAGACGGAGCATGACGGCGGGCTGTGCTTGCTGATGTATACTTATACCTCGATAAGAACTTTATATGTCAAAAATCTCTTGAAATATGGATACCAATGTTGAGTGTAGTGAAGCTCAATGTGAAAAAGTGGCAATAGTTCGAGTTCCAGGCAATTAATACTACACACTTGGATTATGCTTAAACCGTGATTTCCAAGTCGAACACTATTCATAAAGTCATTCACAATGTCTACATATGGATGTTCTAACAACCCCTCTCTCGGCTGTCGTGACTGAAAAGCCAATGAAGATTGATATGTGCTGTCATTCTGCCCAGTGTGGCCAGCAAAGTACAATATCATTACATTAATTCACCTCATTATTCAGCTCTCCCGGCCCCATCCCGATGTCTTTAAGCTCATAAATTGCCCAACATAGGCCAAAAAGCATCAACGCCCAAATGCGCAAACACACACCCCTCCCTTACGCAAGCTCACGGCTCGTTGCCAACAATGAAGCCTCTCCGGAATGCTGCAGACCATGGGTCAACAATCTTCGATTTAACAGAGTCAAAGAGACTTACCTCCCGGAATCAAAGCTGCAGCATACATGACTTGAGAAATCGGCCTCAAGCCATCCCTGTCATGCTGCTCCAGATGCTTCTCCCAAAAGCCCATCAACTGGTCAATCTGCGTCTTCAGAGACTCATCTGCCCCAACACACTGAACTCCCAGACAAGCGCCAAACTCCCTAAACGCCAATCTGTGGGAAGCACTGCCGCTCATATCCGCAGAGTCGCCGTCAAAGATCTGGTCGGCGAGTTCCAGCGCTTCCTCGGTGAAGGTGTCCGCCCACTCCTCGTTCTGGTAAAAGTGTGCGATCCACAGTCCCATTCCCAAATCCAATGGATCACCGCTTGGAGTCACGGAGCCCTTTCGGCTCATTATCTGCTCGTAGTCGCTGATCTCTTGTTTGAGCATTTGATCCTTGCGACCTTGTCTCACTGCCGCCTCCTGAATCATTCTGTAGATGGCATAGCCCGTCGCGGCGTCCAAGTGGCCTTCAGAGGGTACCAGAACCTTTTGCATATCCATGGATATCTTCCAGACCATCTTCAATCTGTTCGATGACCGAAAGACAAAGTGAGGATGAATCGATCTCGCAAGCTGAATCGCCAAATCGTTGAAGGAGGGGTCTCCGGTCGCCCATGAAAGACGGTTCAGGGAAAACATCCAAAGGGTCAGATAATGATGATACTGGCCATCTCCATCACTCCCCGACGCATCCATCTTGCCTATTCTCAACCCACCCTTCAACGGCTCTTCATCCGTCGCACCAGGAAGTCTCGCTGATCCGTCTCTCGTGCGGCCGAGCACATCATGAACAGTCTGAACGAGACGCCTCGCCAAAATCAAGTATTTCTGTGTAGTTGTCGCTTCAAATAGAGTAATCAAATTCACGACGCCGAAAGCGTCCGTCCAGAGGTACCGGCCGCGGTGGCCTCCGGCTCCGGGATCATCGGGCGGGACCCACCTTTCAGCGTCGGCGTCGGACAGTTTGTCGTAGTTGCCGTAGACGACGTGCATCGCTTTCGCGAAACGGCGGATTGCAATTTCTTGTGGCATTGTGCGTATTTGGCCTCAGGGTCTCGTTAGTTTCCTTCAAGGTTGTAGTGCCAAGTGTTGTTGAAGTGAAGTTTCGCCAACAATGGATGTGGGTTGTGAGCCCCTCTTGCTACATCCGATGACTTCATCATACTCCTCTTCTCTCGTCATTTTATGCCACGGCCCGCTACCTTATTTTTCAATCCTATTGAGTGGGTGAGAACTTTACTTGGGGGGGACGAGCCATAAGGGATATTGCAATATACTGAACTGCTTGCACAGCAAAGGGTCACTACCATGTCTCCAAGCCACAACAACTCAACCACCATATATCGAACTTGACCATCGAGGCAACATCTAGGGGCCTAGGGAACTATAAATACTCGAGTCTCAAACATGATCCTGCGAAGAGGAGAATCTCACCTGTAAATAAACACCGGTCTAGCTGTTTCTCTCTAGGGTAAGCTACTCATGCGTGGGAGACTCCAACTAGGTAGAGCTTGGTAAATCTTGGAAATATTGTTCCATAGCTCGGGTTCAAGCTTAAGCCTGTTCAAACGATCATTTTAAGTAGCTTGCCGGCAATGAAGCTCTTCTGCAGATTCATGATTAACACAAGCTAGGAGGCACACCGGTGGTTGATCATAGTCTACGCAGCCGGGTCGAGTTCAGCTTAACGGACCGCTTCTTCTGTCATGTCCAGACAACTTTGATGTTATTTACAAGTTAAGGGGTGCCTTTGACAGAAAAGCTAGAATAAAACACAACTCACTGTTGGTGAGTAGGAACGGAGTTAGGTCAAAACAAGCGGCTGCCGCTCGCTATGTATATATCCCATAGCCAGCCGGCATTATAGAAGACTCTCATTTGCATTAAAATGAAGAGCACTTATAGCGCATAGAACTGCACGGAATAGAGGACAAGATCATAAATAGACAGACGACAAACAGACAGTCAACCAATCCGTCGACTAAACGACGACACGACGAGCAAAAAGAAAACGTCTCTCCGGTACAGGGAATCGAACCCTGGGCTCCGCGGATAAGGATCTCTCAACTGAGTTGATGAGAGCGCGAAATGTTAGCCACTACACCATACCGGATGCCGGATTGTTGAGAGCCGGGGCTACAATTGGCAGCTCAGAATCCTTCCCAGTCTGTCCAGCGGAGATGTGAACAAGTCATCAAACCCTCGGCGGCCCTGCCCTCTAAGAGATCGTGGATATGATTTGCAGGAGTGTGAGTGAGTTTTGACATAGGTAGAGTTTTAGTAAGTAGTTCCCTGGCCTGTCCCAGTTCGAAGTCCCGGTCTATCGGCCCCACTGCCGGCCGCCGCAGAGCAATTTGTTAACCTACACTCAAATGTAGTGGTAGCTTGGAGTTTGGACCGTAAACGAATGCTAGCAGCCCTTCGAGTCAGATTGAAGATTCCGATAACTATGACTTGAATGGGATCATCATATATAGAAACGAGGCAAACTTAGAATTCGTGTATCATGTGTTGCTTCAGCCGTGCTGGAAGCCAGAAATAGTCTCCGAATAGAGGCTAGTTAGAAGGATATCCTTGCTACACTTCCCATCAATTGAAAGCTGAAAAGCACACCGTATCTATGCCAAGAGCATCGGTTCTGCTATATTCACCATGATCCATCTATCCGCAGGAGCACTAGCAACCCACTTAGACAGGGCCAACCCTCTTGGTTAAGCCTGATAAGAATGGGTGCATACAACACCGCAAGTTCTAGGCTGAATGACGTCCCGTGGAGCAGCATGTCGTCAGTTCATGTACCAGGCAACATGACCCCACTGCTTCCCGGCTCCCAGCAACGAATCAAACCAGGACAACTACTCCGAGACACTCGACGAGATAGAAGGACCCTGGGTCATGCAACGACAGTTGATATTCGAGTCATTATAAGGCCATACGTAGCAAGCTGACCTTGGATCGCAACACGTGGATATTGAATGCTGGACGGGTTTAAACTGGGATGAGGCACCCTGAAGCAACCCAGCTCGGCGAAGGCGACGGGATGGGCATAACCCCGTCGCCAATCTTGAATCACATCACTAGAAGCGGTCGGTGTTTGACAGTTTGCGGTGTGACAAGCGAGCCGTGGCTGGCTGGGGTATGGGCTGATGCAACTCTGTCAGTCGATTCCCGCAGGGAAACCCATCTGCCGTCTATGACGATAGCCAGCTCGCATGGGTAGAGCCCGCGTATTATGCCCTGGTATCGTGATACGTGCCGAGCATCTCCTGTTGTCGTCACATCACACTTAAACGAGAGGGTCCGGTGCGATATCGAGGTTCGTCGGATGTCTTATATCATGGCCGCATCTCGGCCCCCATGGCGCACGTTCCGCAGGCACCACTTACGCAAGAGATCAGAGATGCGGCCGCATAATAGGCCGCGGCGACCCTTTGAGAGGGAGCAGGACCCCTGCAGCAGCGGGCCGCTCGCTGTTGCGGATTGGGGCGGGACCCCGTGTTGGCGGTCATGGAACGGGCCAATAACACGTGGGATTGTGTTCGTGGCTGGGATGAGGCCAGTGTCACTTGCATTAGCTCCGAGTCATCAGACGAGGGTGAACGATGTCGAGAGCAAGACAATCGAGGACGGGTTGTGATTGTTGAAACTTGGAGGTCAAGTGGCCTGCCGGGGCTGTGCCGTGATAATGCGAGATGGCGGTGTTGTCTTGGTGGGACATGGTAGCATATTTTGCTAGAGGGGACCGGGCAACCGCCGAGAGCAACCTATATTGTCAACTGTAGAGTGTGGAGGTTACAGTCATGATGAACTGTTCATGTTGATTCAATATGCGCTCTCGAGTTGGTGTGACCAGGGCGCTTAAGGCGGCTGAGGCCTTCTTTCTGGGGCACATGGATGGAAAACTCGACATGTTTATACCTGCTCCGTACGGATTGCAAGATGTGATTCTCGGCAAGCTGTTTGGCTTGGCGTCTGGAAAAGTGACGGGTCTCTTTCGGAGGCGCACTTTAGGCGAATGTCATTGATGGGGTCGGCCGGTCAAGGGATCTCCCTGCAGTTGCTGATCAGGTCGGTAAATATGGGTTTGGTGAGGCTTTTTGAGGTGAAAGGACGCAGAATCAATAGTGATGATTCACTGAGACGACGGTATAGAGGCCATGGCTTTCGTCAAGAATTGTGATGCCTGGAGATACGAGGTTCAAGTGACGCGGCACCACGTCGCCCGGTTTCTCGACAGGCATCAGCGTTGCGCCCTCTCCACGTAGCCAATGCGTTGTATGCCATAAAATTTGAAACAAAAGAAACGAGACGGCGTGGTTAGCTCAAGTTGTGGCAGTGTGAATGGCATCCATCGTCGGATGATGGGCGGTGATGAAGAAGGAGGAGGAAGTTGGCGGGCGGTTAAGAAGGAGAGGCTTGGACAAGGCGGGAAAGGTCCAGCCACGAGGCACGGGACACGAGGTGGCTCATAGGGCACTTCAGCGACGTTACTGGCTGCAGGATCTGAGCCTAGGACAGACCGTCAGGCGGTTGTTAGAGTGATTAGGCACTAAAAGCTCCTGCCCTGGGGAGCCGGGTGGAGATTTAGATGTCCGGGCCATGGGTTGGAGAGGGCATGGTGGTTGGGATCCATTGACCCTGACTGAGGGACATACATGCGGAGAGGCCTTGGTGACATGCAAAAGAGCCCAATTAGTGGGAATCTCTGAGGGAACGCGGAAGAGGGCGGTGCGATGCATCTTTAAGCTTAGATATTGGCTGGGCAATGGGCGGTTACCGTATCTTGACTGGACTGCTAATTCTGGCGCTTCCAAGCCTCACCACTTCACTCTTCAGGGCACCCTCCACTGAAGGTTGCAGCCAACCAGCAGAGTCAAGCTCCAGCTGGCCTCCAGCTCGTGGCAACCCAACCAAGAGCTTCCCATCCTTTCCTTTGGACGCGCCGTGTCCTAAGAACTTGGACTCTTGCCCTCTCGTTCTCGTCCGATGCGGCGTTTTCGTTTCCCTTTTCCTCCTCTCCAACCCCGGTGACATTCTCCAGCCAAGGCCCAGCGTCTGGGGCCCTACCCCTACCCTTTCCAAAAACTATTTCGTCACCGCCGTGCGCCAACTGGGCCTGGGCCAGGCCTCCTCACTTTCCCGTCCAGTTCAGACCCCGCTCCCCATCAAGTCAACCTCGACCCTCGACCTCGATTCGGACCTTGATCGATCCCTCTCTCCCTCCCCCTCCAACCCTCACAACCTCCTTCGAGACCGCCTGTGTTCGACCTGCGGTACCTCCTCCCAGGCCACAAACCTCGGTGCCTCGCCTGACGCCCCCTGTTTACGGCGCAGCTGCACCTCGTTTTCAAGCTCAGCAGCTCCCGTCCCGTCACGGCCTGTCCCCCGCTACCGCCCCCAAATCATCCATCGTCCAACGACCCGCCGACTCGTTCCCGCTACGCTACTGCTACGAGAGATACCTAGATCGGGTCGCATTCTCCGCGACCAGCCGTCTATCGACCCTGCTTCCCGGGAGGCCCGATCTCGTCATTCCCCCGTCCGTCCTTTCGGGTCGCTCAGTCTTAGCTCAGCTGCAACCATCACCTGCATCCGCCCGACCTCTCGCCCGCGACCTCCTCCCGATTCCTCCCCACGAACCCGCATGCCCTTGGCTCCCCGGCCACAACTCGTCGGGCTTTCAATTCGCCCTTAACAAGCTTCCTTTTCGTGTACTCGGCTGCGCTCCAGCTGTCGACCGCCATGTCGCAGTCTCCGATGATCTCGGTGCCTCTCAAGGCCACCAACGAGATCGACTGGGTTGCGCCCCTCAAAGGCTATATCCGCGACACATATGGCGACGACCCAGAGCGCTACGCGGAGGAATGTGCCACACTTAATCGGTTGAGACAAGACGTTCGAGGCGCTGGCAACGACAGTACGTCTGGGAGGGATATGCTGTACCGTTACTACGGCCAGCTTGAACTTTTGGACCTGCGATTTCCCGTCGATGAACAACATATCAAGATCTCTTTTACATGGTGCGCTTTTTTCGACGACATTCCTGGCCTATGCATTCCAGTATACTAACATGGTCGTGACTAGGTTTGACGCCTTTACCCACAAGTCCACAGCGCAATACTCTCTTGCTTTTGAGAAAGCATCCATCATTTTCAACATCTCGGCTATTCTCTCCTGCCATGCCGCCATGCAAGACCGAGCCGAGGAGTCCGGCCTCAAAATGGCCTACCGTAACTTTCAAGCCTCCGCCGGCATGTTCACTTACATCAATGAGAACTTCCTGCACGCGCCTTCGTCCGACCTTAGCAGAGAAACTGTCAAGACCCTTATTCACATTATGCTTGCCCAAGCACAGGAGATTTTCTCGAGAAGCAGATCGCGGACAAGAAAAAGATTGGCTTGCTCGCCAAACTTTCTGCCCAGGCTGGATATTTGTATGGCCAGGCTCTTGAGGGAGTGCAAGAAAATGTGAACAAGGCTATTTTCGAAAAAGTGTGGTTGTTGGTGGTTCAGGTAATGCCTTGAGAATGATATTAGCTTAACTAAGCTGACAAGCATAGGTCAAAACTAACCTCTTGAACTCCATGGCACAATATTATCAAGCCATGACAGACGACGAGGCCGGTCAGCATGGTGTCGCTGTCGGGCGATTGCAGGTTGCCGAGGCTCAAGCAAAAGAGGCTGAAAGAGTTGCCAGGAACTTCCCCAGCTCTACGCCCCTGAGTTCTAACCTCGGTGCTGAGTGCGGTGGTGTACTTCAAGAAGTAACCAAACGACACCACTCAACCGTACAGAACCAGTTGCAGAGCCTTTTGAGAGACAACGACTATATCTATCACCAAGAAGTAGCCGCCGAAGCGAGCCTCGAAGCCGTTGCCAAGCTGCCAGCCGCCAAGCCCATCCCCGTTAGCGAATTGTATGCTGGCCAAGACATCCAGCACATCACCGGTCCCGACCTCTTCTCAAAGATCGTCCCATTTGCTGTGACGGAATCTGCGAGTCTGTATGACGAGGAGAAGGCGAAGTTGGTGAGAGCCGAGACGGAGCGAGTGGATACAGCCAACGGCGAGATGGCTGCCAGTCTGGATTATCTAAGGCTCCCTGGCGCATTGCAGGTGCTGAAGGGCGGCTTCGATCAAGACATTTTGCCCGACGAAGATTTCCGGCAATGGTGCGAAGATGTTTCAGACCATGAGAACCCGGTGGCCATTTTTGGGTCCCTCAAAACGGAGAAGGAGTCTATCATCTCGATCCTGGAAAAGAGCACTAAGCAGCTGGATATGGAGGAGGGTGTGTGCGAGAAGATGCGTTCCAAATATGAGACCGAGTGGACACAGCAGCCCAGTTCAAGGTTGACGACGACACTCCGAAGCGACATCCGCAACTATCGCGAAGCCCTCGACGAAGCCATGAGAAGCGACAACCAATTGGCAGGCAAGCTGCGGCAAAACGAGATGGACTTTGATGAGATGAGGCGGGCTGCCCAGACGGGTGAGGTTGACCGACTATTCCAGCAAGCTGTTGCAGAGGCACGGGCGCGGTCAAGCAACGCAACTAGCCCGGCTGGCGGTGAGCCCAACCTGTTGGATGACGATTTCGATGAGGGACCCAGCGTGATGGATCAGATCAACAAGGTCGAGGATATCCTGAAGAAGCTCAATCTTATCAAGCGGGAGCGAAACCAGGTGCTGAAGGACTTGAAGGACAAGGTGAGTGCATCACTGACAATTAGCTTGATACTGTGGCTGACCTTGACGAGGCTCACAACGACGACATCTCCCAAATTCTCATCCTCAACAAGAAGTCGATAGCAAACTACGAGACGCAACTGTTTGAACAGGAATTGGAAAAGTTTAGGCCTCACCAGAACCGACTGATACAGGCAAACCACAAGCAGTCGGCCTTGATGAAGGAGCTTACAAGCACGTTCAACAAGCTGCTGCAGGACAAGCGGGTACAGTCGGAGCAGAACAAGTACGAGACAATTCAACGACAGCGATCGTCGGTCATCAACCGGTATAAGCGGGCATACCAGGAGTTCCTGGATCTGGTTGCAGGACTACAGAGCGCCAAGAACTGGTACTCGGAGATGCGTGAGACGGTGGAGAGCCTGGAAAAGAACGTCGAAACGTTTGTCAACAACCGGAGATCGGAGGGCGCACAACTCCTCAACCAGATCGAACAGGATCGGTCGACGAGCAAGAACTCGCATGCCGAGATGGAGCGGGAGAGGCTTCGAGAGCTCATGGACCGAATGTCGATGGACCCGAGCAAGTCGGCATCACCTCAACCTCAAGCCACGAACCGACCTACACCAGCACCCGTGTTCCAACAGGGACAGGGCCCTCGATACACGCAGTCGAGCTTCCCAGGGCAGTATCAGGTGCCCAGCTCGCCGCCGCCGAACCAGCAAACAATGCCAGGGCAGCAAGGATACCAGAACTTCAGTGGTGCACCCACAACGCAGTCGTTTGGACCAGCCCCCATCAATACGTTTGTGCAGCCCACGTATAACCCAAGCCAGTACGCGACATCTCCGCCACCGAACCAGACGTCGTTTTCGATGGGCGGTTATCGAGGTGCGGCGTCACCACCTCCCAACCAGACAACGTTTGGACACCAGGCGCATCAATCATTCGGCGGATACGGAGCATCGGCGGCACCTCAACAGACGCAGGGAGGATACGTGCCTCCAGGATTCGTGCCGCCACCTCCTCCCCCAGGTCCGCCCCCGTTGGGACCCCAGCAGACGTTCCATTATGGAAGCCAAGAGTTTCCAAACAGCGCGCATCCTACCAGCGCGGCGCCCCAGTCAGCAGCGCAACAGCAGCCTCATGATCCATGGGCGGGCTTGAACGCATGGAAGTAATGAATGAATGGATGATGGAAGCAAAGGGACATGAGGATTGGATCACTCGGCGGTTGCATGAGTACTCGGTCACATGAGAGGCACTGAAAGTGGATTTTCAGGGGCTGACTGGGACAGGTATATATTGTCACCGGGGAGAGGGCCAAAGAGATGGATGAGAGGGAGGAGGAGGGAGAAAAGTTGTGGCGATTTAGCATTGCAGTGGGCGGCAGGAGTTGACTTTGAGCAATACATGTAGATAAATCGGAACCCACGTTTGCCCTACATGCAATGCAATGCAATATCGAGCCGTGCAGTGCAGAGCATAGCATAACTAATAAATAGCCTCGGTGGCTTTTGCAGTCGCCTTCGCGTGTCTTTATACCGAGAGGAGGTCGGGATGCGGTTCAAGACCCTTTTATGGAGTAGCTCGACGGCTGCACCCCGCACGTCATTGCCCCGACGGCCGAGCTGCGACCCCCAACGCTAAGCTCTAGCGGCGAGCCCACTGAAGGGACACCGCTAGAGGTGCTAATCCAGGTGGTTCTAGTGGCTGTTTTGGGGTCTGAGAGTGGGGCTCCTCCCCCGCAAGAGCGGGCCATCTCTTTCCGCCGTTTGTTGCTGCTTGCTCTCCCGAGTCGGTTCCGCTAGAGTCGAGGTCCGGGTCCGGAGACAGCGCGGCTATCTTGTCCCTTTTTGGGTCGTCTTCTTCCTCTGCTGCTTCTGCTTCTCTTTCTTTTCTCTTCTTCTTTTTTGTTATCGTTACTGTGAGCTGTGTTGTGTGTTTAGATACCTCAGCAATTGAACAGCGCCGACCAACCCTTGGACCACCAGAGCCGAGCATTTCGTCATTCAACCTCGGGCCAAAGGCAGCACCTTTCTAGTCCTGCCACTGCCTTTTTTTGCGCATCGCGACCAGACTCGTACCTCTCTACACACACAAAATCATTCTTCATCATGGTGTTAAAGGGCGCTGAAGTTGCCGAGCACAACAATGCCGACTCGTGCTGGGTCATTGTTCACGTTAGTAGCTGCGATTGCGTGCTTGCGCTCGAATGATTTACTTACTGGGGCGATAGGGCAAAGCGTATGATGTGACAGAGTTTCTGCCGGGTATGGTCAACAAGGGCAAGACTCTGGGAGACGAGATGGACTAACAGAGCTATAGAACACCCTGGAGGCAAAAAGATTATCCTCAAATACGCTGTACGTCCTTTGCGTTTCAATCTTTATAGTATACTTTTCTAACATGCGCAGGGCAAAGATGCCACCGAAGAGTACGAGCCCATCCACCCTCCCGACACCCTCGACAAGTACCTCGACGCCTCCAAGCATCTCGGCCCCGTCGACATGGGCACCGTCCAGCAGGAGGAGAAGGAGGAGGACCCCGACGAGGCCGCACGCCTGGAGCGCGTCGAGCAGAAGCCTCTGCTGTCGCAGTGCTACAACCTGCACGACTTTGAGGCCGTGGCGAGGAGGGTCATGAAGAAGACGGCCTGGGGATACTACTCGAGCGCCGCCGATGACGAGATTGTACGCCTAGTTTTATTCTTGCTTGCTCTCTGAAGCTATGCTAACTAACTTGTCTAGACCCTGCGCGAGAACCACAGCGCCTTTCACCGCATCTGGTTCCGCCCCCAGATCCTCGTCGACGTGGAGAACGTCGACATCACCACCACCATGCTCGGCGACAAGACCGACATCCCCGTCTACGTGACCGCCACGGCCCTCGGCAAGCTGGGCCACCCCGAGGGTGAGGTGGTGCTCACCCGCTCATCGGGCAAGCACAACATCATCCAGATGATCCCGACTCTCGCCTCGTGCTCTTTCGACGAGATTATTGATGCTGCCTCTGGTGACCAGGTGCAGTGGCTGCAGCTCTACGTTAACAAGGACCGCGATATTACGCGCAAGATTGTGCAGCATGCTGAGAAGCGTGGCTGCAAGGGTCTGTTCATCACTGTTGATGCGCCGCAGCTGGGACGTCGTGAAAAGGACATGCGCTCCAAGTTCACCGACCCCGGCTCGCACGTCCAGGAGGGCCAGGACACGGACAACAGCCAGGGTGCCGCCCGCGCCATTTCCACCTTTATCGACCCTGCCCTGAGCTGGAAGGATATCCCCTGGTTCCAGAGCATCACGTCTATGCCTATCGTCATCAAGGGCGTTCAGCGTGTCGAAGATGTGCTCAAGGCCGTCGAGTACGGCTGCCAGGGTGTTGTCCTGTCCAACCACGGTGGTCGTCAGCTCGAGTTTGCCCGCTCCGCCGTTGAGATCCTTGCCGAGACGATGCCTGTCCTGCGGGAGAGGGGCCTCGACTCCAAGATCGAGGTGTATATCGACGGTGGAGTGCGTCGTGGAACAGATATCCTCAAGGCTCTGTGCCTGGGCGCCCGTGGTGTCGGTATCGGCCGACCTTTCCTCTACGCCATGAGCGCTTACGGAGAGCCTGGTGTCGATCGTGCCATGCAGCTGCTCAAGGATGAGCTGGAGATGAACATGCGTCTCATCGGCTGCAACCGCATCGACGAGCTTCACCCCGGCCTCCTTGACACGCGGAGCTTGTTCCAGCACTCCTCCATCCCCACCGATAACCTGTCGACGACAGTCTATGACCCCCTGGCCGTGCCGGCCCAGAGGCCCAAGGCCAAGCTGTAGAGAGAGTTCCCTTTTGATGAGCCATGTTAACATTTCTTGGATACTGCTGCATGTGCGTTGGTATAGATGTATAAACTGTTAGAATACACGAGCGTCTTGATATAAATATTGATAAAAAATCTCATTCGCTACCTATGCACCTTTGCACCTTTGTTCCTTATTCTTTATAGACCTCTCATAAACTCCTGCAACGACATGGGTTTCCTCACAGCATTATTCAACCCTTCATGGTATGTCACCCACACCTTGCGCTCCTTTTCCGTCTTGCGCGCCCTCTGTTCCGTGCTCTCCTCGCCAGACTCTACAACTGGCCTTTCCACAATGATGCGGCCAAAGAAGTCTCGCTTGACGGATGATGCGTCCTTGGCAGATTCCTCCTCGACAATCTTCTTGTGCCTAGCTTCGGCAGCCTTGGTCAGGCTCTCAAGCCGCCCTGAGGTGTTGCCAGCTTGGAAGCGTGCCTGACGAGCAAGTGCTTCGCGCTCTGCATTCGTCTTGCGAAGTTCTTGGTCAAGCACCTGTCGCACAGCGTACCGCGTAGGCGCTGCCGAGGGGAGGAGCAGTGAGGCAGCAGTCTCGAATGTGGCGAGAGTGTCGAGATCCCTATAATCAGGATTAGTGGTAATTCGTATGTTGAAGGGGACATGACTTACGGTTCCATTCGGTAGACGTACTGCGCCCCCCGATTGACCAGCGATTCACTCTCAATCTTTCCCTTTTGCAAGGAAATTCCCACCTCGGCGAGTACTTCGGATGCACGCTTAACCATGGCACGCTCGCTCTCCTTGCGTACGCTGGCCGTGGTCCCCTGACTTCCACCCACCACGACAGGCTTGACGTCAGGGGACACAAGACGCACCAGGTACGGGAGGAATTCAGCAGCGACATCCTCAGCACTGCGGAACGATCGCATGAGCGTGGGGGTAAGTTGACTCTGCAGAGCCTGAAGCTGAGCTCGATTCTGTCTCTCAGCTTCGTTGGCTTGATAGTCGGCGCGGGGGCCCGAGAAGGGCATAGGAGGCGCGGTATCCTCCTCGGCTTCACCACCCCAACGACGGTCGTAGCCCATACTGGGCAGATACCGCTTCGGTGAAGCGAATAGGTGATGACATGCCAGCACAGGTTGGCTGAGATACTGCGAGAGTTCCCACTCTTGACTGGAGTAGAGCCGTGACTGGCAAGTATCGTGGAAGTGGAGCCACTCATACGCCTGGTTAGGCTTTGTCAGGTAGAGATCATCGTTGAACTCGCGGTTGGGATACTCGGCAAACACCTCGGTCATGATGTGACTGATCTCGCCGCTCGTGTCAATCATCTGCCGTAGACGCTCCATGGCATACTTCTTTTGGTACTCGCCAAAGCCCAGTTCCGCCTTTGGTTGCTCGTGCTTTGTCTTGGATTCTGAAAAGTTCATCGCCTGCTTGGGAAAGCCGCCGCCTTCCTGGAACAGACGTGAGATGATGTCTTTGACACCACCGCGACCAATCCCACGAGCGCCGCCAGCGCCGTTGGCAAGATCTTGGAGAACATTGCGTTCTATCCATTGTCGAGTAAGCCGACCTGAGCCATCCAAGGGCGATGCTCGGAAGCGTCCTGCGACCCATTCGCCAACCACCATGACACCTCGAAGGTCACCCTCGACAGTGCTCTCGGCGCCTCGTTTGGCATCAATGCCACTAGTCATACCCCATGCTGCCTCACAGAGCTTTCGAGCGGCGTCCTTGTCACAAGGAATACCCTCCTTCTCAAAAACAGCCTTGAGACGACCAACGACTGAGTCGATGGTGGGCTTGCCGACACGGATGATTTCGGCCAGACCCGACTGTCGGAGTGGTCGAAGTGCGGGCGCGTAGACATCGTTGCAGATGAGAATCAGGGGACGCATGAGTCGAAAGTCATCACCCTTCTTCTTGCGCCCATGATGGTTCGACGTCGTAGCCCCTGACGAGTTCTTCTGGTCCAGAAGCACAAGGTCTATGAGTGCCTTGACAAAGCCACCTTCACCTGAGCCTCCGGAGCCTGACACGACACCGTCGACTTCGTCCACCACGACACAGGCAGGCTTGGCCACCTTTTGGGGTCCATCGCCGTCTTTACGGTTGCTAACCGTCTTGACACTTTCTGTGCCCAAACTTGTCCGAATCCGGTTCTTCACGACATCACGACTTCGGTCGTCGCTGGCGTTGATCTCCATAACCTCGTAGCCAGCCTGTCTGGCGCATACATGTGCCAATGTCGTCTTTCCCAAACCGGGGGGTCCCGTAAGCATCAGAATCTTTCGGTGCGGCTTCTCTTCTTCGTCTTGTTGCTTCATTCCCGGTCGTCTTGCAATTGATGGCCTCGACTTGGCCGCTCCTGGAAACACAATTGGATCCCACTTCTTCAACCAGCGCAGAACCAGTCGATTGGTCCCATCATCGCCACATAGATCCATGAAAGTCCGCGCTCGGTATTTCTCCGTCCATAGTAGTGTTCGCTTAGGCTTCTTGCCGGTTGTTACTGGAGCTTCGATCGACTGTACCGGCACACTAGGCTCCTGCGGTCGTGTTTGTTTCTTAGCAGCGATCTCAGCAGAAGCAGCGCTCATGAGATTATGAATATCGATGCCATAGTAGCTTCTTTTCGCTCGTCCCTCTTTTGTCTTTGACCGAGCTGCAACCATTGACTCGTATGTGGGTGCCGAGCTTGTCTTTCGCTCCTTGATCGTTGTCGTGTTGCCTTTGCATGTCCTAACTGTGAATGATTTGGACGACAGTCTGCTGAAAATAGATGTGGAATAGAGATCTTGTTGAATTGGGAATACTGGTCGTCGGGCTTCCACGTCGATGATCTCTGGTGTTGGCTTAGGGTCATTGACGGGCTTTGCCGTTGTTGACTCGACTTCAGGGCTTGTCTGTGAAGGCTTCTCTTGGGGATCCTCGATCCTGGGACGCTTCGCTAGAGGTTGTGTATCCAAAGATTCCTCAACATCATCGTTCGAGTCGGAGTCGGAGTCATCGACCAAAAATGGTCCAGTTCGGGCTTTGGGTTTAGGAGGGCCATGGTCGTGGGGTTTGGCGCGCTTCGGGGGAGGAGGGGAGCTTTTGGGGAAGGTGATGGGTGAAGAAGCAGACAACATTTTGAAGATTATTCAGACACAAAAAGAAGGAGAAGATCAACAGTCAAAATGAGAAACAACAATCCGCGGTTGTTGGTGTTGGTGGGCTTGGTCCATTTCTCAAGCAAGTCAAGATGGTCTCCGGGTTAGCGACGCGTCGTGTTTAATTGAGTCGCGTCTCCTGTCCGTGGCTGCCCCACTACCTATCGCAAAGATACGTACCTTTGGCCCTCACACGCTCGATTATGTCAGCATTCAGCCCACCACCAACTTCACATCGGAGCGGCGGGATAATCCGTTGGCCCAGAATCGGCTCGAGACCAAAAATTTGGCTCCTCAAGCTCACCAAGACGAGCCCAGTTCCCAGCACCGTGGGCCTCAATTCGTCAAGATGCGCAAGCCGTGGAGATTCTACAGTCTCAACCGCCCAGTACGTTGGCCTATTTTGCTCCATTGACAAGTTTCAGTCCGATTTCGCTTTGCGCTCGCTCTCAATTTCACCATCGGCTAACCGACCCACGCGATATAGAAACTGAGGCAATCATGGAACAAGTACAACCTGTATAATATCGCTCGTGCGGCCGGCCGAGAGCCCCTCGTCAAGGGCCGAGCGACCTTTTTCCAGCAAAAGTGGGCGGCCAAGTCGAAAACCCGAGGCTACCACGGCGAGCACATTCCCGAGAAGAAATGGGTGCGACTGTTTTCCCGACGTCTCCTCTCCTCCGTCGACCTCCCCCCGGAGTATCTCGCCGCCAATGATGGTTCCGAGCAGGCGGCTGGTCGTGGTTCAGGCTTGACCACCTCCAAGGTGACGGCCGAGTCCTACTCCCGAGTCTCTCAAGGCAGCACCAAGGTCCGGAGTCTCTCCCATCCTGCTCAGCGGAAATCTGGTTATGGCGATGTCAACGAGATGCTGTCTCAACACTTTGAGAACATGACACCATACATGCAAATGACTTTTGCGCCCCTGGAGCGAAGACTCGACACAGCTGTTTTCCGCGCCATGTTTGCCAGTAGTGTGCGACAGGCTCGCCAATTCATTATTCACGGAGCTGTCAAGGTCAATGGCAAGAAGGTGGGTTTCTGATGATATTTGGAAAATCTGATATGAATTGCTGACATTATGTGTTAGATGGTTCACCCGTCTTATGCCTTGAACCCTGGCGACATGTTCCAAGTCCAGGTTGAGAAGGTTCTGTATGGAACTGGAGAGCAAAAGAAGCCCGATGAGTCGGTCAAGCAGAGCAGGGAATCCCTCAAGAACAAGGAGGAGAAGACCAAGGAGTGGGGTCTCAACAAGCGCTCTCGAATCCTGGAGCATCTGGCTGCCAAGGAGGGAGAGTCTGCCAAGCC
This sequence comes from Fusarium solani, assembly GCF_023522795.1. Taxonomy (NCBI): domain Eukaryota; kingdom Fungi; phylum Ascomycota; class Sordariomycetes; order Hypocreales; family Nectriaceae; genus Fusarium; species Fusarium solani. The sequence continues at coordinate 1,383,580 of NW_027072147.1, read as the reverse complement.
CAGCGATGCGCAGCTCGCCGACGAATCGCTCGACGAGCAACGTGCTGAGATGCAGGTCCAATGGCGCCGTGTCAAGAACCTTCGAAGCACGGCTCGAGAGATTCTGAAGGGTGGCAGTGACCTCAAGAACCTATCCGCTAAGCAGAAGAAGGAGCTCCGTTTGTTCCGTGACACTGCTCAGCGTTTCCTCTCTCTGCCAGAGGATAGCAAGCTGAGCGCCAGGGACCTCCTCAACGAGATTCAATCTCAGATTGAGAAGCTGGGCTCTGTAGAGAGCTTCCGAAAGGCTGACCCCGCCCCCTCCGCAGAGGAGACCGAGGAGCAGAAGCTTCAACGAGAAGAGAAGGAAGAGAAGGAGCTGCAGTTCAAGACAAGGGTCTTGGAGGAGGGTATGGATGGTTTCAAGGACGACCGAGAGCGTGCCCGTGCTGCCCGCATTCTCGCCCGAGAAGACCTTACCCAGGACGAGATCCGCCGTCTCGCCGCCATCATGAGGAGGGACGCCGAGAACCCCATCGACGATTCAAAGCCTTATGCCACCCCCTGGCGACCCCGCCCCTACATGTCGGCCTTTGCCTTCATCCCTCGCTACCTCGAGGTCAACCCCAACATCTGCGCCGCCGTCTACCTGCGCCACCCCGTGGCGAGGAAGGGCATGGCCGAGGTTCCCACGCCTTTCAGCTACCTGACCAGCCAGCTGGCCCACAACTGGTACCTGGGACGGGGCTGAAGAAAATGATAGCATATGGTTTATGAGTGAGGATTCTGGCTGCTGGGTGGATGGGGCCGCCCGTGTAATATACCATCTTTTGGAGTGTACGGTAGACAGCCGGATGTACCTTGTATGTATCACCACTGTTAAAAGCATGCAAAGTGTGGATGAAGTCTTGAAGCGTTGAAACTTGAAGCAACTATTGAGCTGTGTATGCCACGAGTCCGAAGTGCCACATATCCAGGTTTGTGAGCATCCCTATCAGGTCAGATGCTCCCATAATGGCCTATACGAAATGTCGTAAGACAAATGACTTGACGGAATAAGGTGTTGGTCAATGACTCCAGATTTCATGGTGGCCTGATACAGAGCCCACACCAATACAACGAATGATCTCCCTTTGACGGCCTCGAACCATCCCTATCGAAACCTCAATCAACAAAGGATTATGCTGCACGCCCAAATAATATTGTAATGATGGCTAAAGGCTCCCCAAAGTGTAATGGGTTGAAGGTATGTGAGTGATCTGTTATCTAACTTCCACGTGTGTAACGTAGTCAACAGGACCCCTAAGGCGTTAAGAGTGGATTTCTAGCGCTATCATAACATGGAAATGCCGTCACGGGGCTGGGTTAACCTACGCAGGCGGTATACCTCGTTTGAGTACCCGTAGACGACTTGGAGCCTCATTGGAAGTTGATATAGAGAAACAACATGTCGCCGATTCCGCCTTGTTGTACTAAACAATTCGGAGGATTTCACCAATTTGTCTTATGCCAAGTAACGCATGATCAAGTTAGATACTGCAAATTCTAGTGCCCGAGATCACAAATCTCGGCGACCTCGCCCTTGACATGGCTTGAGCTGGACATATGAGGCTCTCTGTGAGTTCACCCTTGTGGATCCTCGTGCATGATCCACTTCTGGCAACTCTGGATGGAGGCTGAATCTTGTCGTTCCTGGACCTCTCAGAGGCTGTGAGATTCCAATATTGGACTGTTTCTTCTTACTGCCGGGTAGCAAAGTTTGGGCTCACATGGTTTCATGCTCTCGTCGTTGATCTGTCGGTCCTCTCAATGAATGACCCGACAACACCAGATCCCCAGAGTGCGGGACCCCCAGGCACGGATGGGGAAGCGTTCGGTACAGATATCAGGCTCAGGGGGAGAAAAGAGGGCAGCAGCAAATGCCGAACTGATACACCTTCCAGGCGTCTTGATACGTCCATGGCAGCCAATCTGGGGGCGTTGATGCGACCTTATCAAGAAGGGCTGCCTCTGTTATCAGGGATCCCGGGTCCCCCGTTGCGCTAGGAAGAGGAGCCACACCCTTGGCTGACCCGATCGATAAAGATATGAGCGACATGGGCGTTTGTCCCACTGGGATGGTATCGCGGGGAGGGGCATCTGGGGGAACTGCTGTATCTGTACCCTCGTAGGCAGGGCTTTTGTGCCTGGTGTTTCGAGGATGGCGGTGCTGGCTTCATTTCCCAAGAAGCCGGATACCGAGCCACTCCGAGTTAGTAGAGTTCCAGTGAGAGGGAGTTGGATTTAGGTGGTGGCTCATGGCACAACCAGTTACATAACGCCTTGTGCTGTGAGTCGCCAGAGGGGTCCGGAAGGCGGGACCCATCCAGCAGTTTCCCTGTCACGGCGCAGGAAAAAAGCCCTCCTCCACGCTGGGCTCGGTACTGTAGGTACCTCCTTCCTTCCTCACAACGCCGTCCTGGTTGGGTCCCTCCTTCTTTTCGACTCTGGTTCTGGATCCTCGTCGAACGTCCAATTGCCATCAACCTCGACAGACGCCGCTCTCGGCTTCTGCCATCTCCATCTCATCCCGTCTCATCTCATCTTTCATCCTCCCAAAAAAGATTCCGTCCCCGCCCTAAACTCTTACTCGTCATCCTTTTCGCTCATCGCATCTCACGCGTCACCTTGATACAATACTGGACTAAGAAGAACCCCTCGCCTCCCTCTCTCGGTACTCGCTTTGACTTGACAGCCTGACCCCTTCACTCCTCTGGGCCCAACCATGATTGATTACCAAGCACTAAACCGCGGGACGGATTAGCACCTATCTACGTTCTGGTTCAAATAACCTCATTGCCTTCATTCGCATCAACCGACCGTCGGATCGCCGTCCAACCGCAACGGGTTTATATTCGCTTAGCTCCCTGATTAATTGCTGATCCCCGTTCGCCCCGTAACCCTGATTCCTAGTCCCCCACGGGTGCTTGTGTGGGCCTCTCCCGACAACCAGCGCATCTTGAGTATCGCGTCATACCATCGTCTTGGAGCTGGTCTTTCTCATCCTTCATCTCCTCTGGCGCCTCTCTCACATAGCCTGCCCACATCTCATCCCTGGCAGCGCGCTTTATCACTGAAACCATGGAGGAGCCGCGTCTAAGCACGCCGCAGCAGCCCGGCCCATCGGCCCCCAACCCGGGCGCAACACGGAAGAAGTCACGCAGAGGTGCCGATCCTTCGGGCCAGAAGCGGCGATGCGTCAGCACAGCCTGTATCGCCTGTCGGAAACGCAAGTCCAAGTGTGACGGAGCTGTTCCTAGTTGTGCAGCTTGCTCCAGCGTTTACGGTACTGAGTGTGTCTATGATCCCAACTCGGATCATCGGCGCAAGGGCGTCTACCGTGAAAAGGTGGACAGCATGAAAGCTCGAAACTCGACTTTGCAGATTCTTATCGAAGCTATCCTGAACGCGGAGGAGGAAGAAGTTCCCGAAATTGTCCACAAGATCCGAACCTGCAACAGCCTCGATGCTGTTGCTGAGCAGATTCTCAAGCAGCAACAAACACCGGAGCCACAGCAGCAAGAAAATGAGGACAACGATGATTTGGATCACTCGAATGACAACTATACCACAGAGCCTGTGCAGGGTGAGAGGGATCTCGCTCGGAAGATGGGTGAGCTGAGACTCGAGAATGGCGCCGTTCGCTTCATCGGTGGCACATCTCATCTCATCTATCTGGGTGATCCGAATGATGAGGAAGCCGATCCAAACCCGGAACAATTTGTATCTGGAGAGGACCCCATAACATCCTGGACTCGCGTCACTCAGGACACTCAACTCATCACTCACCTGATCAACATGTACTTCAACTGGCACTACCCCTACTTTACTACTCTCTCCAAGACCATGTTCTTCCGGGATTTCATGAGAGGCAAGGCTGGACTGGGGAGGGGTACTGCGTATTGCTCGTCGCTACTAGTCAACGCCATGCTTGCCCTTGGATGCCATTTCACGAGCGTTGCGGGAGCCTATGGAACACCAGGCGATAACCGGACAAAGGGCGATCACTTCTTTGCTGAGGCGAAGCGCTTGATTGTCGAAAACGACGAATATGAGAAACCACGGTTAGTTACCGTCCAGGCCCTAGCACTCATGTCGGTCCGGGAAGCTGGTTGCGCCCGTGAAGCAAAAGGCTGGGTATACAGTGGTATGAGTTTCCGTATGGCAGAAGATATTGGCCTGAACTTGGACGTTGGCCAGCTTGACAAGGAACGCATGAGCGACTATGAGATCGATGCCAGGCGAATTACATTCTGGGGTTGTTATTTGTTCGACAAGTGTTGGTCAAACTATCTTGGAAGACTCCCACAGATTCCCAAGAGTTCTTTCAATGTCTCCAAGTTTGATGTCTTTCCTGGCGAGGATGCTGAGTCGTGGTCACCTTACACCGACAGCGGGTTTGATCAGTCATTCAAGCAACCGTCAAGAACCCGGGCCATCGCCCTCCAGATGTCGAAACTTTCCGAGATTAGCAGCGATCTGCTCGCATTCTTCTATCATCCGAGCACCATTGGCAAGTCCAGTGGCAAAGCCGTGGAGCTCAAGAAGCTGAGCGAGTTGCATCGCCGCTTGGAAGAATGGAGAAAGGAACTTCCAAAGGAGTTTGAGCCCAAGGATGGCCAATTACCAAATGTGCTCCTTATGCAGTGAGTAGAGCGTCCATGACTTGGTGACTCAACTGACCATATACAGCATGTTCTTCCATCTTCAATACATTCACCTTTTCCGACCATTTTTGAAATACTCGCCGGCGGCTTCTCCTCTCCCGCCGCACGTTTCACCTCGGCGCATATGCACAGCAAATGCGGGCGCCATCTCAAAGCTTCTCCGGTTATACAAGAAACTCTGGAATCTGCGCCAGATCTGCAACATCGCCGTTTACATGGTGCATAGCGCGTGCACAATTCACTTGCTAAACCTCCCCGAGAAAACCGCCAGAAGAGATATCACGCATGGAGTGAAGCATCTCGAAGAGATTGCTGAAGATTGGCTTTGTGCAAGACGGACTCTTACCATCCTGAGCGTTCTCGCTAGAAAGTGGAACTGCGAACTTCCTGAGGACGCTGCATTTGTGCTTCAACGAGCAGATGAGAAGTACGGAACTTACAGCACGTCTGATGTTCCTTCACCTCAATCGAATATGGCTGCTTCGCCGCTTTCGGATGGTGGCCTGGGCCTCAAAACAGGAGGCGACTATAGCCCCTTGACTCAGTACTCTCGAACACAACTCGCCCGGCCCATGCAACAAATCCAGCAACAGCAACCACAGCGATCTGTAACGGATCCCATGACGACGAGTGCCCCGCTCTCGAATGCTGGACTGGCTCAGCAACAAGGCATGTCGGCGAACGGATCCAACCTAGCTTTCTGTGCCGATTCGATGGGTGGATGGGGACCTGTCCCTGTATCGACGTCGATGCCATCCTACCAGCCAACGTTTGGATCTGTCAACCGCAATAGCATACCGACTAGCGGCCCGGGTATGTCTTCTGGTAACCAACCAACTTCAAATCGGCCAATGAGGATGGACGGCCAAGAATGGTTCTTGAATGACAGCGCGAGGTGGCACCAAAGCTTTGAAGCCTGGCAGATGGCCAACAGTGGGCAGGACAACTCAGTGTTTCTGTTTGGCGATTCTAGCAACCAAGATACGCCTGCCAGCAACCCAGAGAGCAATGCTAGCATGCAGAACGAGGTCAACGACCAGATGGCAGCATTTGATGGGCTAGGGGCGACACTATCAGGAGGCGGGTGGCTCCCTGGTCTGGACTAACGGATGGGACATTCTTTGTTCTGTTGTTGCAAGTAATGACGAATGAATCGGCCACTTCAATTTAATACAGAATCTCTTGGGGGTTAGAAGGTTGGACTCTGCCGTCAAAGGCATCAACTTCAATTTGGAATATTCGAGTTGAAATACCCATGCTAGTCGGATCGATAGAGTTCCTGTATATTAGACAATCAATAATGGCTTTCTTGGATGAGTATCACGGTGTCGTGTGGTCGGCCCCTAAAAGTAGTATAACCGAGGCATTTAGAGGGCGTCACTCACATCATATTGTCTGATGTAGAGTGCTATGTTGCTAGCTCTCTTTCTCGGATATGATGTCTGTATGATATTACTGAAAGGTAATAGTCTCTCCTGCAAAATACCTGCAATCTTGGAGACTCAACGCGAGCGTGTCATGGCACTTTAAAGCTGCCGGACCGACCATGCAGGCGGCTCTCTATTGGGTATGATACGCAGCACACATGTAGGCTCGTAATCGGACACGAAGCATTTGTAACTAGCTACACGCAGCTTTGTCAGAATGGTGGAGGTTGCCCTTGGGCAAGCAAGCACGTGGTAACTGGGAACAGGGCATGAGCAACCACATCATGACAGTTGGCTGAGAAAGCATCAGAACTCGAGTTCTGGGCAGTGGCAGGGGCTGTGCGGCACACACACACACACACGACAAAGGTCACGTCCAGGAGGTTGAACGATTGCCATGAGAGAAGACATGGGCTTCGCGACAGTCGCGCCGTTGAACTAGGGTTGGCGGGATTTGGTTGGAGAGGTTGCAAGGATGCACGAGAGGCGCATTAAGAGGAGTGTGGGGAAATCGGGCCGGCGTCCGTGGATTGACTGATGGTGTCGGCGCCACAAGCAGGACATTCCGGCGGTGGGCGCGTCATCCGTCAGAACATGAGCTTTGGGGGTTTTGTGATGGATGACTGGACAGTCCGAGGCGCTGGAGCTCGCATCCTAGACAGACTCTGGCCATCCCATCCCTTCCCAGCAGCCTCTGCAGAGGGGTGTCATGTCGCTACCCTGTGTGCCGCGCCGGCATCCATCCGCAAGTATCCGTCAATTCCGCAAGTCGAGTTGCGGGTGCGGGGGAATTGCATGTCCAGACCAGGCCAGGCCATACAGGGCCATATGCGCAATGCTATTGGCGCGCGAGTGCGGCGTCGACCATGCCAACAACAGCAGGTTACACAAGGGGCGAGCTTCTTTCGGTGTATTGTTCGGAAAAGTCATTAGTGAGAGGTGGTCGAGATGGAAAAGAGGAAGAGTTTGCGTTGGTGTCCGGCAGGGGAGATGAATGAAGAAGGAAGTGATGATCTGAGCGACCTGCTGGTAAGCGCCTTCCAACAGTGGGATTGAGGGGATGGGGTTGGATTGGATCTAAGAGTTTGGGGGAAGGAGCCCCCAATTGACATCCCGTCCCGTCAAGGAAGGCGCGTACTGTACCAAGTCTGGGGTTTCTTCCGTCGCGTCTCACTTGAAGCTTGGACACACACACTTACCAGCTTCCCCTCGATGAATCTTTTCTTTTCTCAGCCTCGATGGAAACTAAATTGACTACGGAAGATCCCCCATCGTGAAAATCCGGGGATGGATAGAGACGGACAATCTTAGGGCCTCCCACACCCTCTTCTCACCCATGCACCACTCGCGCGGATATGGGGATGGATGGCTCCGCACAATGTTCTGTTCAGGGCTGCCACGCCCAGAGTCGAAACGGGTCTGCGATGGAACCAGAGCGGCGACGATCCTTAGTTCTTCTATCGGGCCTTGTCAGGTAGGCGATGCGACGCGATGCGATGAAACCCAGCGAGAAATCAATGTCAGATCCTCCCCGCTCAGCCGTTTAAGCTTTCGCTCCTTTTGGGTGCGAACGAACAAGCTGGAAATTTGTTCCAGCGTCGGGGCTCGGTTAAGATGGAGCCGAACGTCAGGTCGGCGGCGACGGACGCGCTAGACGCCACCAAGTCCAGAGACCCTGACCCTGAGAGGAACGCTTTGGTTCGTTCGTGCGAGTCGACTAAACAATCTTCGCTGCTGGAGAACAGACACAAGCGTGGAATACAGCAGCTCCTTGCCTGGACCGGACGCAACTGACGCCATGAGGTTGTGGAAACCAACTCTTGCGTCCCCACCCCGTCTAGTCGTTGAATGGTTCTAGACGAAGAGATCCCTGAGATGGATGCCACCACATGGTCCTCTCGACGGCTATCGTCACGGCTTCTCCAGCTTCAATTCGTCTGACAACCCAACTCCTGACATCCGCGGTTCGCCTTGGCCCGCATAAAGGAGAAGATTCCTCGAACGAAATCCCAGTCCAAGTGTCATTCTCTTCGGAACAAGAACCGACAACGCCCTCGAGGTGTGAGTGGTACCCATGCTCAAAATCCTCCACCTCTGACCATACTCCACATCTGCCCATCAACCCACCCTCGGCGGGACCTCGCTCCCAGGCTTGCGAGCTAGGTCCTCACTACTCCGTACGGAGTAATAAGCGACCCATTTGGCATTCGGCAGCTGCCTGGTCACTCTGGGTTAGCAAATGCACTCCTCCCCGTCCCCTACAGGCCTAGTCCTGGCCACGCCCGACATTTCGGTCACGAGCCACCGTTGGGGTTTCTCCAGAAAAAAAGACGCCCATCTCTCCTTCCTCCTCCTGCCACCGACTAATTCCAAGGAACCATTGACATTGGCAGTTGAGACAGAGTAATCCAGACTGTCTTCTCACCTCTCCATCCAGCTGGTTCCATCGAAATCGCCATATCGACCTTGAGAGACACCATCCTCAGGAGCCCCTCGGAGATCCACCACAACAGTCTTCTGATCCGGCCTGGCCTGGCCTGACATTCTATCAACACAAGTATCAAACTGGACAACTCAGCTATAGGACCCTCCCCACGACTCCCAGCCATAACCTAGGTTCGCCACTTGAGCTATAGCAAACGACGAGGGTCATCATTGCCTGAAACGCTCTTGGGTGCACCGCAGGTTGGAATTGAAAGCGCACTCAGCAAGTTACGCGAAAGCCCAAACTATCTGGTTACGGTCAGCTTCTCCAGTGCCTTCTAGGGCAGCTGGAACCCTTTTGCCGGTCAGGGTAAGTCTATCTATTTCTCTTTCTCTTTAGTCGCGTCGCGTATCAGTCGTTCCTCCACCCCGCGTACCTTCTTCATCAACTCGCCTCTTTCAAAGAGACTATGATCACCTCCACATACAACGACACTACCGCCGTCTTTATGCCAAGGGACTGTCAGATGTCTTGTCAATCACTCTATGGTCCCCGCCTGCCGAGGTCTACCCCGGCCATCAACATGGTTGATCTTGTACTATTCTGATACCTCGACTCTTCCCATGCAACCGTCATCAGACTCAAGCCCCTGTCTGCTTCATCACTTCCCCGCAGAGCTTTTGGATTTGCTTACAGAGGCGAACTGACCATGTTTATCAAAGAATCTGCTCCTGCCATCGGTAGGGGAGGGGGATAACTCATTCCACCCTTGATCCAAGCCACCAAGACCTTGGTCCAACCGCAGCGAAAGCTTCATCCACCATCTTGCAGAAGACGTGATAACACGCGCGTGGCAAGATGTTGTCCAACCCTCTGCAACGATTTTCTCCCTACCAGAACATTGCCTCTTCAAACATCTCACCAGATGGCAATGTTCAACAGACTCAGATCCAAGGCAATGGACTAGAGACACTCGGGCAGAACCACCAGTATCCAATTCAACCGCTTTCACAGCCAGTTTCTATCCAGAACCCCCATCTAGCGAGGGCAGGCCCTCAGACGAAGAATCGACAACACCCATACGGAACTACTGCTCGTGGATCTGGGGCGTCAGGCATTCGTAGGAGGATTAGCCGAGCCTGTGATCAATGCAACCAGCTTCGGACAAAATGCGATGGCCAGCACCCCTGCGCACACTGCATTGGTAGGTCCTGAAGTTGAATGTTAGGAAGCGTTTCTGACTTCAGTAGAGTTCGGCCTGGGGTGCGAATACATCCGTGAGAGGAAGAAGAGAGGAAAGGCCTCCCGAAAAGAATTGGCCCAGCAAGCTGCTGCTCAGGCTGCGGCAGCCGGAAAAGGCCAAAACCCAGAGGAAATTGCGGGCGAGAACAACCAATCCTCCAACAAAGGACTCGAGACTTCCAACATCCCCCACTCTGGCGAACGACAACCGAGCACAAGCAGTAAATCGAGCAAGGATCAAAGCGACGATGTTATGCGACACACCCAGGGTCTGGAAGGTCTTGAGAACCTCGGCATGAATGAACAGCCCCAGCTTGGACGCCCTCCGGCCCTGGACGGCGAGCAAATGGAGAACCACGGAGGCCTGGATTTGAATGGATTCGGGAACATGACACACAACTACGATACCCAAGGCCTGGAGCTCAATGGCCAACCTTATGGTCCTGGTGGTCGAAATAGTATGTCGGGTTATTCTGAGTTTCCATATTCGATGCAAGCCCAGAGCCCACCGAACTTTGGCAACAACACGACTTTTCGAATGGGAAATAGTCCACTCGGATACTCAATGGGCAAGGGGGCATCTCCTGGCTGGGGAATCTCGATGGCTTCGCCACCAGGCCAATACCAATCCCAGGTCCCCCAAGCGAGCTTTGGCAACTCGAAACTGCGATATCCCGTTCTCGAACCTTTGATCCCTCACCTCAACAACATTTTACCAATCTCTCTTGCCTGCGATCTCGTCGATCTTTATTTCGCGTCTTCGTCATCAGCTCAGATGCATCCGATGTCGCCTTATGTTTTAGGATTTGTCCTTCGAAAGAAATACTTCCTCCATCCCACAAAACCGAGACATTGCCAGCCGGCCCTTCTGGCGAGCATGCTGTGGGTTGCAGCGCAAACGAGCGATGCCCCTTTCCTAGCCAGCACGCCTTCAGCTCGTGCTAAAACGTGCCAGAAGCTCCTCGAGCTAACAGTTTATCTTCTTCGGCCACTTATTCATACAACTTCAGGAGATGCTCCAAGCCCAGTGGCTGACGGAGTTGCGCTTGGTGGATTGGGTGTAGCCATGCCTGGGTCCATTAGCCTGGATGCTCTGACAGGCGAGTCAGGGCCATTCGGTGCCGCGGGAAGCCTGGACGATGTGATCACCTACATTCACCTGGCAGTTGTTGTCTCGGCGAGTGAGTACAAGGGCGCTAGTATGAGATGGTGGACTGCTGCTTGGGGCCTCGCGCGAGAGCTGAAGCTGGGACGCGAGTTGCCGGTCGGTCCATCGCCTACAAGCCAAGAAACCAGTGCCATGGACACTGAAACTGGGGATGATCAGGATGGCAACAGTGGCGGATACGTGACAGAGGAGGAGCGTGAGGAGCGGCGCCGGATATGGTGGCTCCTCTACATTGTAGACAGGCACTTGGCGCTGTGCTACAATCGCCCCTTGTTTCTCCTGGATATCGAATGCCAGGGTTTGCTGCAGCCCATGGATGACAAGGCATGGCAGAATGGGGATTTTAGCAGCCTTTCCAGCTCCAACACGGATCCCAGCCTACTCAACACTGGGCCCGAAGGATACGTCTCGGATTCGTCGCAAATATGCGGGCCCCAGTATGAGTGTCGAGGTCATAGTATCTTTGGATATTTTCTCCCCTGATGACAATTCTGGGCGAAGTCGTGGATCTGCACCACGCAAAGAACCATCCGCGATTTGGCATGGCTTTCCGTCCAGGGCACGAATGGGATGCCCAGACGGCAGAAATCACTCGACATTTGGAGATATATGAGCAGAGCTTGCAGGCCTTTGAGCTTAAGCATTTGCCGCGCTCCGGAGATGACAAGGTCGACGGGCAGCACGGCGAGAATAACGAGCTCTCTGGAGTTCCTGAAATCACGACACCGTCAGTTCACTCGGTGCATTCCAGTGGGTCAGGTCGACTCACGGAGGGCAACATTCAGACCCGGATTGTCATGGCATACGGTACACACGTCATGCATGTGCTGCACATTCTCTTGGCCGGGAAGTGGGATCCGATCAACTTGCTTGATGACGACGACCTCTGGATTTCGTCGCAAGGATTCATCACGGCAACAAGCCATGCGGTGGCAGCGGCCGAAGCCATCAACCAGATCCTCGAGTTCGATCCTGGATTGGAGTTTATGCCCTTCTTCTTTGGTATTTATCTCCTTCAGGGATCTTTCTTGTTGCTTCTTATTGCGGATAAGCTGCAGTCGGAAGCATCACCCAGCGTTGCTAAGGCGTGCGAGACCATCGTGCGGGCTCACGAGGCATGTGTTGTGACTCTGAGCACAGAGTATCAGGTGAGTAATGTGGACAAGACTGTATCGGGAAGGGAGACTAACAAGTCTGCAGCGGAAATTCAGCAAAGTGATGCGCAGTGCCCTCGCCCAGGTCAGGGGTCGTGTACCTGAAGATCTAGGAGAGCAGCAACAACGGAGAAGGGAGCTTCTGGCATTATATCGGTGGACGAAGGACGGAACAGGCTTGGCCTTGTGAGCAGGGCTCTGGTCGAGTAATGTTCCTGGCGTATCGGGATGTTGGGATTGGAATAGGGTTAACAGCCTTAATGGTTATAGTAGAGGGCGGAAACGGTGGGCGGCATGACTGTTTTTTTTGAAAAGATACCAGGAAAGCGAAGAGCAACTTTGTGGTGAAAAAACAAAGAGGCCGGCGCAGGAACTTGGTTGTTTATCGATGGGATTTACTTGGGGATGTCTTGATCTCGGTCTTGGTGAGCGAGGCTTGGTGGGATTGGATTCTTGGGCGTTGTTTAAGGTCGGAGGGTTATTTGAGTCGGCAAATCAGCGAAGCGGTCGCGGGTATTGGTTTTCTGGAAACAATTCAGGGTGGTTAGCGGACTGCTTGAAAGAAAGGCAGAGTTGAATGTATTGTGTTGTCTTGTTCCACATCGACTGAACAAGGGGCCATTGTGTGAGTGGTAGGATGACGGCATGTTCTCGCACTCTTGTTCGAGGGCGAAATACTCTTCTTGCTGGTGATCCCAAGTCTTTGTTGCTGATGCTTCTCAGAGTCAGTCGGGGGTGGGTGAATATGAGGCGTTGCTGGTGGTGGCAACGTCTGCCTTGATGCTGTAGATTCGCGTCAGGGAGTCACCATCAAGATGCATTGTCGCCCTCAAAGAAGGCGATGGGTATGATTCGCGGCGTTTGAAACCAAAGCAGAGCCGCACGAATGGCACCTAGATGAAGGAGTCCGCACCCTCAGGCGACACACAAGGATAAATCCTATCCCCGCGAGTCCCTTTCCACCCCCCGGGGCGATCCCGTAGCTTGGCAAGTGGATGGCTAGGGCACACTTATCTAGAGTGACTGCGGTGTGCGATGCAGGACTCCATTCGCGCTGATCTGTGAGTTGATGCTCGCGTCAACCGATGAAGAATGCCAACTTGAATCACGGACGGATAGCGACGCGACGAACAAAGGAGGCCACCTTGACGATATCGAACACCCGACCCGATGACGACGAAGTCTACAAGTTAGCAAAGAATACATGAAGAGAACGATACTTGACAGAGCGTGGAGAGGTGATGATGGGTGAGCTTGGGGTTGACGGTGATGTTTTTCGGAAGTGGCCGCGTGACGACTGACAGCTAGGGGGGAAATGTCAACAGCATCACGTTTTCGTGTGACTTGCAAAAGGGAAAAACAAAACGCTCTGTCTGCATCAGTCAAGCCTCGACAGAAACAGGTTGCGCATGAGTGTCGGAGAGTCATACCTATGTCCCTTGTGCACCCCTTCGCTTGACAGCCTATTGGTCATTCAACTCGGGGGGCGTACCTTGATAGTTGATGACGAAGGGAGTCAAGGACGAGGAAGTGTAGGTTTAGACGCCCATGAACTGCATTAGGGAGGAGATGCAGCTTGGGGTCATGTGCGAGAGACCTGATCAGGGCGTTTAGTGATTCACCTGCAGTGCAGATAGGGGGAGGTTTCCCGTCTGGCAGTGCAGACCGACTGCCAGTCTAGGGGTTTATTTACTGGAGGAGACTCGCTATTGTCGTTTTTGTTTTTGAGCATTCACCTCGCGGGTGGGGATGCGCGGCACCATTCTTTAGCTATTGTTATTTCTTGGGCTGCACTGCACGAGCTTCGCCTCTCTTCTTCTTCTCCTCTGCATCATCCTCCACCCTCCACTCTCCCTCCTCCCTCAAACATCACCACCACTTGCACTTTTTACAAACCTTCATCTTGGAACTTGCTGGTTTCTATCTGAAAAGGTATCTTGATTCCTATACACGCTGCTGCATCCATTCATCACAGGCGCGTATTTATTTTCTCTTCCTTCGCGGTCGCTGGGCGGCATCGTCACCACAGCGACTCGGCATTCACCATCCTGATTCCTAACTTCATTTCCTTTCTGTCACTCTCCATACACTTCTACACTCTTCCTGTCGTCTACTGCCTTCTTCTAACTATCGTGGTCATCTCTTTCATTCACTCTTGTCACATCTTTGCACTTTCGCTACCATGAACTCGCTGCCCAAGGGCAAGCAGTCTTACGACCAGAGCAATGCCGACCAGCAGCATAAGTACCAGTGGGTGAACTACAAACGAGCGGACGACGCTGAAGGAAGTGTTGTGACGCCTCCCAATAAGAAACGTTACGCCCCCAAGCCTACAACGACTGCGCAGCTCAACCTCGCTCTTCCCGGCCACTTCAACTTCAACGCTCAGGGTCCTGTCAACTCTGGTATCCCGATGTTGGGCGACAACCAAACTATCGATCCTCGTCTTACGCAATGCGAGTCAGGTCTTTCGGGTCAGCAGATGGGTGAAGCCCTCACTCTTAACCCTCACCTCACCCAATGTGAGCCAGTTCACTCCGGCGACAACGTCGTTGTTGACCCCCAGTTCTCGCAATTTGAGCCGATTCTCTCTGGTCTGACTACCAGTGGTAACGTCACTCCTGATGCTCGTCCCAAGAAGCGCCAGCCCGATTGGTCTGGTCGAAAGATCGCTGGCTACCCCTTCGAGAAGGCCGGCTTGACCATCCCAGACGTGGAGTCCGAGGCAGACTATGACAAGATCATCACCTCTATCGACTTTGAGCTTGCTCACCAGGAGGCCAACCCTCCCGTTCTCCCTCCGTCTGAGCTGAAGGAGATGGCAGCCAAGCCTCTGCCCGAGGCTCCCTACGAGATCCCTGAGGACAATCCTCGCCTGGCCGAGATTCTTCGAGCCAAGAATAAGCAGATTTTGGAAAAGGGAAAGATGCTTGACAAGGAGCGAAACAACCTTGCGGCCAAGGCGACGCGAGACCGTCGTAACGAGGTCATCTTTCAGAGCCGAGTCCTCTTGAACGACCGTGAGGCGGAGCTCAACTGGTGGAAGCTCCGCGCCATCACTCTTGGGGCTGAACCCAACGAGTTCAAGAACCTGCCTGAGGAACTGAAGAAGGCCATCTTGTCTGTTGTCGAACAGCGAGTAAGCGAGGGGGACGCAAAGAGGTCCGAAGACTCTGCGAAGAGCAAGTCGCAGAGGCAGTCCACCCGCACTGCCAAGAGCAACGTAAGTTGAACATATTCCACCTTAAAATATCTCATGCTAAGTATAAATCACAGAAGCATGTCCAAAAGGACAAGGAGGCTAAGGCTAAGGAGGTCACCCGGCTCAGAGCTGAGCTGGAAGCAAACGATGCCGCGGCGCTTCAGGCCGCTCAGAACGCCATGGCTCAGCAGTCAGTCATGGAGCCTTTCCAGCACCAGTTCAACCAGCAACCCGGACAAGTTGCTGCAGCCGCTTAGAATGCGTCTGCTGAGGACATGTCTTCGATGGCTGATGATTGGAGCAACACCTTTACTAACAACCCCATTTGAACACAATCCTGTTGGCTACCTATGGAGACGAAGAGTTGCTCTGTCTTTTTCTGGTTGATCATTGAACAAGCACAGAGAATGGAGATTTTCCTTGTCTGCTTGGCCTCGTCCTTTCTGGTTCACTCATGCATCGCGGCGCAGTTTTCACCACCTATACTAGACCACCATGGGCAAGACAACAGGAGCACACCGTCAGGCCAAAGGGTTCATAGAATGGGTGGGATTTTCGTTTGGTCACCAGTTTTTTCACTAGTGATCGAGGTCTTGGACTTGTCTCTTTGCTTCTCTGGGCTTTGTTTCTTCTTTTTCTTTCTTCGTCTTTCTGGTCATTTTCCCCATCTCTCAGGTTCCTTTTTTTCGTTTCCATCAGGGCAGATAGCAGAGGCGTACGGGAAAATCGCATTGTATAAACTCATGTAAGGTATCTAGAATCAAGGCCTCTACAGGCAAATCAAACACGTTGAAAAGCAGAACCGTCCTTCACCATTACACTCCATCATCACCAACCAAGCCCTGCCAAAGCCATCACAGGGGTCATAGACCCAGGGTATCATAGTATTTCCTTTTGCCTTTACCTCCTTTGTGTAGTCAACTGATATTTCTCAGAGCAGCTTGGCCTATTCAACTAAGCATACTGGGGCTGGGAAACGCCCTCTTGCTTGGGAGGGCCCATCTCGGGGTCGGTTGGGGCCCTGGGAGAGAAGGAAGAGTCTTGGGGAGAGTCCATGCAGGCCTTGACGAAGAAGACGGTGATGACGATGATGACGACCCTTTTGACAGTCAGTTTCCTTTCACGAGAAGAGACACACAAAGAAACTCACCAAGTGAAAGCGCCCAGAACAGAGCCGGCAAGCATAGAAGCACCCCACGCCTGCAGCTCGGCATACAGACCAAAGCCAGCAGCGTTGTAGATGGAGTAGTAATTCGAAGTCCAAGAAGCGGCCCAAGCCCAGGCAGACAGCCAAAAGATGGCGTCAAGAATGAGGGCGCCGACAAAGAGGAGGCGGAGGTACATGTGAGGCGCAAAGAACTCTGCAGCCAACATGCCTCCAAGGATAAGGAATGTGAAGATGGACTAATAAGAATGTTAGAGACATAGCAGACAAAGGATGTATGTGTGACTTGCATCAAAGATGAGGAAGCCGGCTGGGTTGGAGCCGACGTAGTACTGGCTCCAACCACCGAGGAGGGAGAGATGGTAGGCGGCTGCGATGAGGACGCCGAGGGAGAGAACGAGGGCTACGATGCGGAGTATGGTGAGCCAGAAAGGCATCTTGGGGACGCCGGTGGCCGTGAGGCCGTGGGTAGAGGTAGTAGTAGCCGACATGGCGATGTGTTGGTTGGTGGTTTACTTGGGAGGAGACAAAGATGGTGTTTCTGGATTTACTACTCTCTACTGCTGTGTGTTCCAAAGGGAGGGGGACTCCCCCTCTTCTTATGCTCCCAGTGACGATGCAACAATAGACGCCCAAGGACCGTTGCAGCACGGCGCCAAGAGCGCAGGGCTGAAGGGAAGCTGTCTCTGCCGTGGCAGGGATCCGCAGTTGACAGGGGCTGTCATTGGAGTCTTGCAGGCCATGCCAAGGTTCTGAAGCATCATGAGTCCCAGTCTATTCAGTTTATCGCCTAGTAGTCGCATTCAGCTGAAAGACGATGCGAGTTGGAAAAATCTGCCTTGTCTGCTGGCAGAAATGTGTCTTGTGGTCTATTTAGCTAGGAGCTAAAGATAAAGCTCCAAGTCCCAAGCTTGATATTAGACTTGTATCTAAGCCACTGTCATGAAAAAGTGTTTTTTATCTTTTGTGCTTAATGATGGATCAACGCCCTTGGCGGCGGCTGCAGCACCAGTCAAACGTCAGACGGCAACATGTTTGGCCGGGTCTTGGTCTCTGCATGAGATGATCCCCGTTAGGTTGAAACATCCCACGGCAGATATGCAGGGGTTAAAGCGGTTTTTGTTTCTTTTCTCAGTGCTCAAGTCTGTGGCGCACCCTCTACAAAACGAAAAACTGCTCTTGGAATGCGAGATTATGTGAAACGCGGTGGACATTTGTAGGGCTTAAGCCACAGGCAGATACGGCTTTCATCTCTCTATTAGCTGGAGGCCGCCCGTCTTGAGGCCACCCTTCCCTTTCTCTTGGCAGATATGCCGAAATAGCCTCTTGTTCCTTGGCTCCGAGAAAAGAAGTTCACCGCTCGTGAACAAGTCTCCCCCTCACCCACACCTTCTTCACATTCCGATCATCCCCGTTAAACAGCCACTTGGCCATCCTCTCCTCCCACGTCTCCCACCCAAACACGTCGACGTTGCCGTCTTGTCCTATACCGTCCTCGTCAACCTGTCCCAGACTGATCAGCTGCGCGTCCCACTCCATGCCCTCCTCGAACCCGCCCACGCGGTCCCCCAGGCCCACAACCTCGGCGCCGCCCCGCGTCCCCAGGTACAGCACCTCCTCCGCCGTAAGCTTGCTCCGCTCCCGCTCCGCTCCGGCTGCCACGCCCATGGCTACGTGACGGCTTACCAGAGCCGCCTGCCGTGCCGCTTCGAGCACCGAGGGGCTGTAACCTCCGCTCATGTCGGTGCCGAGGCCGACCGTGATGCCCCGATCCCACATCCACCGCACCCTCGCCGCTCCGCTCGTGAGGGAGCTGTTGCTGCATGGGCAGTGAGACACCTTGCTCCCCCGCCTGGCCACGAGGGCCGCCTCCTCCTCGCTCAGATGCACCGCATGCGCCAGGATCGTCCTCCGCGTCAAAAGGCCATGATCATCGTAAACCTCTGCATAAGAACCAGACTCGGGAAACTGCTTGGCCACCAGCGCAATCTCTCCTTCGTTCTCTGATATATGCGTCTGCACTGGCAGGTCCATCTCCCTCTGAATGTCCGCCAAACCCCTCATGGCCTCGCTGGAACACGAGGGCGCGAAGCGGGGTGTCAGGATGGGGCAGATGAGCTTGAAATCTGGGTCAATGTCTTGGACATGCTGGATCGTCTCCCGCGTCCTCTCCAATGACTCCTGAGCTGTGTCATCGCGGTAGTAAGAAGGGCAGGTGGTCGAATTGTCCATGCAGACACGCCCTACAAAGGCGCGCTGTCCAATATCGAAACAGATGTCGGCAAGGAGGTTCGTGGCGGCCACATCGATGGTCGCATAGTAGGCCGCGGTTGTTGTTCCATGGGACAGCGTCCGTCTCACGCATGCGGTATACACCCTGCGCGCCTTGTCCAGATCCTTGAGGCTCGACTCCATGGGAAAGGTGTACTTTTCAAGCCACTCCATGAGCGTCGTCTTGCCAAAGATGCCCACGTTGGGATACTGTGGCGCATGAACGTGAGAGTCTGGAGCTGTCGTCAGCAAGCGCATTCTCACAATCCATTATCCAAACTCACCGATGAAGCCGGGGAAAAAGAACTGTCCCGGCTGTGCCACATGAATGTCCACCTCGCTCGCAGCCCATCCAAGCGTCTTGAGCGTATTCTCCAGCTTGCTCACACTGCCAGGCTCCTTATCAACCCTGGCGATCCTGCCCTCCCCGTCGACGCAGATGAGGGCATTGTGCAGATAGTTGAGCTCCTGCGGGCTCTTGCTGGAGATGAAGGTGCCGGCAAAGACCTGCTTCCTCAAACCCGTCATCTCGGGGCTGCTGCTGCTGTTGGTTGAGTTTGTTGTATGTGCTTCCTCGGTTCAAGTTGCGACGCTTTGCCTGATTGATTCACGTGCCAAGAGCGAGAGTGAGGGTGATGAGGATGATGTAATGCCGAGACCGGACTTCATCAATCGCGAAGAAGAGAGGAAGGGGCAGAAATTCCAGCTCGTCTTGAGTCCTCTGTAGTTATTATAGACAAACTCATCCCCCTATCTCCCTCTGTCTACCAAACGCCTACATTGATGTAAAGGAGTTAGCGGCCAACCATGTCAACTCGTGTACCTCGGAGCTCGGAGTAGGCCTAACCCCCCCCTCTGATAGGCCGCCTCCACCTTGTTTGCTATCTCCCCGTTCACCGGCCGTCGCCGGCAGCCGACCCACGGGCCTGCCACCAACCGATGCCTCATTTCAAGCAAACGCCTTCACTCCCGTCACTTGGTCATGCGGCGCTGGCACCTCCGTTTGGTGAGAAATTACACAACATTCAACATAATAGAGTCTAACTGCGCAGTAAAAGCAAACGCCTCTCTAAGTAATACGATACATCGTGATATAGTTCCTTCGTGGAGTAGTAAACCGGTCCCGTCCATCGGGGAACCTGTAAAACCTTCTTCATAATCATCCGTCACTCTTCTCTTTAGTCATCTATCCTCTATTCATCCATCCATCTAAGCAGCAGCACCGGGGCCCTCGTAGTCACCGCCTGAGCTGCTGTCGCTACCCTCAACACCGTTGGTGGCCGCCTCATCCTGAGTGTACTTCTCCCAGTTGGCCAGGACAGCACCAATCTTGGGAGAGTTGGTCAGCTTGTACACATCCTCAAAGTACTCCTTGGTCAGCGCAAACGGCTTGGCCGTCACGTTGGGAATGTACTTTCCGACCAGCTTGGAGGGATCAATCGATGTCTTGTTGATCTTCTTGAGCAGGAAGGATCGGAAGGGCTTGACGCCCGATCGGAGGAAGGTAGAGTGGAAAGGCACGTCGATACCACGGAGAGGGATAGTGGCGAATCCACGCTCAAGCTCCAGAGGACGAGGCTTGGCCAGAGTCTTCTCGGCAGAGCCGCGAATGATCTCGCGGAGGTGACCCTTGGCCTCCTCAATGTTGTTCTTCATCTCCTCAATGTCGATCTTCTGCACCTTGAGGAAGTTGGTCACGCCCGCAAGCGTGTCAAGAGCCCGCAGGTCACCAGCGCACACGTACTGCATGTTGGCGATGTTGTAGTTGACAATCTCCAGGAGCCAGCCAGTCTCCTCGGCAATGTTGTCCACCACAAACTGCAGAGCAGCCTCGTTGAACGTCTTGCTGATGCGGCTGGGGTTAACGGCGCACATCGAGTAGTTGGACCGTCCGGCAGCGTCACGCTCCACGGCCACCTGCATGGTGAGACCACGGTAGAACACAACCGACACCAGACTCTCAATAGGCATAACCTCGGCCAGGGCAGCAAGGGCCGAGTATTCACCGAGCGAGTGACCAGCAAAAGTGCTGTTGTTGGGAACCAGGCCCTTGGACTTCATGTCCTCGAAGCTGGCCTTCTCCATCAGGGTAAGGGCGGGCTGCGTGAACTGAGTGGCAGAGAGCAGACCAGTAGGAGAGCGGTAAGTGTACGAGGTGGTGGTCTCGTCAATGTCCTTGAAGATCTTCTCCGACTTGATGCTACCGTCCGCAGCCACAGTCTCGAAGGTCATGGCAATGTAGTTCTGGCGGATAGCCTTACCACGGGGACCACCGAAGTGGATGGTAAGCTCCTTGGGGTTGTTCTTCACAATGTTGGTGATAGAGAAACCTAGCGATCAAGTCAGTATACACATGTTGCAATGCGCGAATGGGGTTTCAACTTACCATAGTTGTCCAGGAGGTACTTGTCGGCGCGATCCCAGACCTCCTTGGCAACGGGGCTGCTGGCGTACAGCTCCATACCCATACCCTGCTCCTGAGAGCCCTGTCCAGTAAAGACATAGGCGGTGACGGGCTGCTCAACCTCGGCCTCACCCTCGAGAACCTTGTCCTCAGTCTCCTTGTTGCGGACCTCGACCTTGATGATCTTGCGGCCAGAAACCATGCCGGTGTGCTGGAGCTTGACCTCAAGATCGTCGTTGGGCAGGACCATGCCAACCAGGGAGGCATGGAAGCTGCGAACGCGGCCAATGTTGTTCTCAGCGGCCCAGGTCTCGACGAGACTTCGCACAGCAGCGCTAGAGTACATGCCGTGGGTGATGGTACCGGGCAGGCTGGCGTAGCTGGAGAAGACACGAGAGACGTGAATGGGGTTGTAGTCGCCAGAGACACGAGCGTAGTTCTCGTTGGAAGCGGGGGCTCGGAGAGCCAGGGGAGTCCTGCCGCTGAGAGGGATGGGGTTCTCAAAGTTGATGGGCTGGTCAATGGTCTTGCCATTTCGCTCAAGGTAGTCAATGACGGGGTTGCCGTGGGACTCGCCGGTCTCGTAGTCAACGCTGGCAACCTGGATCACCTCCTTGGTGGGAAGCTCGAGCAGGACCTGACCGCGGGTCTCGATGCTGCTGAACACGTTCTTGTTCTTGAAGCGCACCAGGCTCTGGAGTCGGAAGGTCAGGGTCTGGCCGAGGAGCTCAATGTCGCGAGGAAGCTCATCGACGGAGAACCACTGCTTAGAACGGAGGACAGCAACATCCTTGGTGGTAGCAAGGTGCACCTGGATAGGGGTCTCAACCTTGCGCTGGAAGGTGTTCTCGTAGTCGGTGTAAGTACCTCGGTACAGGAACTGAGAGGTAACCTCCATGACAGGCTCGCCGTCTCGGACGAGGGTGCCACAAACCTCAACCATCTTACCAGCATCCTGGTTGATGACGGCGTTGATCTGGGCAGTGGTGGTGACCTCATCGCCCTTCTTGAGAGGCTCCGCACCGGGGATCATGCGGAACTGGTTGGACAGGTGGACAAGCTTCAGGAGATCGCCATCAATGGTGCGAGGGAAGATGGGCTTGGTGATAGCCTTCCAGCCAATGACAATGGCAAAGTCCATAGGAGCGTTGACAGTCTTGCCGGGTCGGTCAACAAAGGCCTCGCCGGTGTTGCCAACAGCGTGGACAAAGTCGTTGATGGCCTCGCCGGTGATGGTAGTCTTGCCACCGTCAAACTTGGCAGTAACATCAGCGTCAAGGTCAAGAGCCTCCTCTCCGAACCACGCCTTCCAGTAGAACTCCTTGATGCGGTCGTTGCGGCCCTCCATGACCTCACGGATAGGCGAGTAACCAGCCTCAGGGTGGTAGGTGAAAAGGAGAGGGAGGGCAGCAGGTTTGCCAAGAGCGGTGGTCTCCTTGATCATGTTGACCTGGATCTTGTTCTCACCGACCAGCTTGACCTCGATCACATCAACATACTGGTTGTGACGAGGCTGCTCGCGAACCACGATGGTGGTCTTGGCAGGATCGTTGGGGTAGGAGATCTCCACAAACAGACCACGGGAGGGAGCAAAGATGCGTCGGATGGGGTTGGTCTGGAACTTCTGGCCCTGGGCGACGACGTCCGACATGAGCAGGGCGTGGCGCCAGTTGCGGTTAGCACCAGCCAGGAGAGACAGCCAGGAGTCAAGCTCGGGGAGAGTGGCAGCGGCAGACGACGACAAGCGGTAGGTGTTCTTGTAGGTGTCGTAGCTGACAGTCAAGCCCTCAACGTCCAGAGGGATCTCAGGGTCAACCAGCTTACCGCCGAAGTACTCGGTGTAAGGGATCGAAGCCTTGTTGTTGCTGTACTGATCCCTGGTCAGGAACTCGATGTGAGACTCGTGGATGTTGTCAAGAATCTCCTTGATAGGCTGGTCAATGACAGTCGAGAACTTGGCAGCAGTGGGACCCTGGAGAATGCAGGTTCGGCCAACGTCCTGGTCTACAACCGCATCCAGATCCTCAGACTGCCACAGGGAGTCCTTCTTGAAGTAGAACTCGAAGTTGTCATCAAAGGTAGGGATGAAGGTGACAGGCTTCTGGGTGGGGCGCATGCACATGATAAGGAAGTGCTGGACGTCCTGGGCGTTGATGATCTGGGTCTCGGCCTCGGGGTAGGCAGCGATGACACGGTCAATCACAGCGAAGGGGTCGCTGAGCTCAGAGTAGCTCTGGAGAAGAGAAGCCTTTCCAGGAGACGTGGTGAAACGCTCCTCCAGACGGTGAATGAAGTCACCAGTAAGAACGGTGTAGGAGCGGTCAATCCAGCGAGACTGGTGCTTGACATAGAGGAGCTCGATGAGACGTCGCAGAACCTCGGCATAGGTCATGTCATCAAGATCAATGGCCTTGCCCTCCTTGTTGCGGCCGAACCAGACCTTCTGACAGTCATCGTTGAGCTTCTTGATGATGTAGTCCTTGTTCTTCTTGAGCTCAGGAACACGCTTCTCCTTGGGAAGGCTGAAGATCTTCTGGTCCATCTCGGCCCAGAAGCGAACACCACGAGTGGCAAGCTTGTGGATGGGCTCGCCCATCTCAGAGCGAACGGTGATGACACCACCGGCAGGTCCCTTGTAGGTCTGCTCCCACTCACCGTCCTCAAGACCAGGAGCAGCGACAATGGCCTCCTTGGCAGCCTTGCTGGTGTGGGCCTCCTTGGCAACCATCATGCGGCTACCGAACAAGCAACCGTCGAAAGGCATGGGAGGGTAGCCGTACTTCTTGGCCCACTGACCAGTAAGGTAGGGGTAGGTGTCATCGGCGCCACCGAAACCACTGCCGGCAACGAGGATGAGGTTCTCCTGTCGTCGAATACGGCCGTACATCTGGAGGATAGGCTGGTGGAAATCCTCGAAGGAGTGGTGACCACCACCACGGCCACCGGTCCACTGAAGGATAACGGGGAAGTGGGGGTTGGCCTTGGCGATATTGATGACAGCCTGGATGGCATCGATGGAGCCGGGCTTGAAGCTGATGTGCTTGAGGCCAAGAGTCTCAATGTACTCCTGGGCAACCTCAATGGAAGGAACACCAGCACCAATGGTGAGACCCTCGATAGGAACACCCTCGGAGCGAAGCTTGCCGATCAGGGGAATCTGCCAGGACATAGCACGGGGGTTGACGTAGATCAGGTTGACAGAGATACCACGACCAGCAGGAATGGCCTTCTCGATCTTCATGATGGCGTCAGTCATCATGGGCCCAATGAAGTAACCACCACCAGCAAGCTCGATGTGGTATCCAGCGTTCATGGTGGCAGCAACGAAATCCCACGGCACGGTAGCAGGAGTCATGCCTGCAACCACGATCGGGGGAGACCGAGAAGTCGACTCATCTTGGTGTCGAGGTATGTGCGTCCACTCTTGGTCGTCACGAGCTTGGGACCGAACTCCTTAACCCAGTCGATGGCATACTTGACGGCGTTCTCCTCGTCTCGATCGAAGATCTCAGGCTTGTAGCCAATCTCGCTGAGTCCACCGTCGACAGTGCCAGCAACGATAACACGGACGCCAGTACCCTCCTTGTTGCGGCTGGTCAGGACACCGAGACCAGAGATACCACCAGGACCAAAGTCCAGGATGTGGGTAGCATCAGGGAAGACAGTAGCCTTCTCCCAGTTGACGGGATCCCGAGTGATCAGACGAACAAGGGCGGGAACAATGTTGCCCTTGACCTGCTCACGGAGGTCGTTACCGGTGTTGGTGTCGAAGACGGCAATACCAAGATCGCTGGAATCAATGGTGATCTCCTTGAGATCCTCATCAATCATAGCCGTGGCCTCGGCGAGGTACTTGCTGTGGAAGGGAGCCGTAATGGGCAGGAATCGGTTCACGAAGCGGACCTTTCGCTCGGTGTAAGGAATTCGGTTCTGGTCAAGACCAGTGGGAGCCTTGACCTTGCGCAGCTGAGAGTTGAGACCATACAGCGAGGTGGGAGGACCAGTCACAACCAGGTTGCGAGGGCTGTTAATGAGGGACACGCTGATGTGACGGTCCTCAGGAAGGTACTGATTGGTAGCATCGATGTGCTTCTGGACCTCAGACTGGGAGAGATCGCGGATGCTAAGCATGGGAGTGGGAGAGCCCTCGCCGTGCTCTGATGACTCCCGGAGCATGTTGGGGGTCATGGAGGTGATGGGGAAAGCTTGCTGGCTGCGAGTTCCGATCCAGAAGAGCATGGTGAGGACGGAAGTGGCAATCTCGCGCCAAGAGTCCCAAGAGTCAGCGGCAGCGGTAGCAGCAGCCATCACGATACCCTGGGAGTGACCAGTGGTACCGGTGATTCTGTCACGGAGCATACCGGGGTGCACGCCGAGAACCTTACATGTCACCTCGTAGTGAGCGAGCTGGACAAGACCGATCAGAGGGAAGCTGACGGGGGCCGAGATCAGGTAGTCGATATCGGGAGTAGAGTCGGCGTGGTGAAGCCAGTTCATGACATCAAGACCCTTGGGGAATGACTTCTCGGCGGTGGGGTTCTTGGAGAGGTTCTGAAGGAGCTCGGCTGAGGAGCTGATCAAGTCACCCACAAAGCTAGAGTAGGTCTTGTAGATTTCCCGCAGCTCCTCGAAATACTCCTCGATGTTGCCCTGGCCACCGAAGATGGTGTAAATCTCGGCATCGCCATCCTCAGCAGCCCGGAAAAGAGCTGAGGCATGGGGCTTGATCGGTCGGTTGATAACAGAGCGAGCCGTGTAGTAGCTTCGGATGAAGTCGAGCTTCTTGGACTCAATGCCGGGCAGAGTGGCGGCAACAGCGTGGGCCTCGTTGCCACGGAGGAAGTTGCGCTCAAACTCGTTGAGGACGAGCTTCAGGACCTCCTCGTAAGAGCCCTGCTCATCATCCTCACCCTCGTCGACCTCGTGGGCGATGAGACCGAGGTATCTGGCGACCAAGTCGGGGACGGATGAGGGCTCGTCATCCTGGGCAAGCTCGTCGGTGGCTTCGGGTAGGCTGGCGATGAACTTGTCTTTCAACTGGGAGGCGTGGAAGTGAAGGTTGGTGGGGATGAGGAAAGAGGTCTCGAGAGAGCCGTGGGAGAGAGTCAACGGCCGGAGAGAAGAGCTGGATCTGGGAGTGGAAATGCCCGTCTGAGGGCCTGCTCCGGTGCCGTACATGGTGAGAGAAGGGGTATCGAAGAAAATCTGCAGGCGACGAGGCAAGAGCGAGCGGTCAGTTTATCTGGCCGATCGAGAGCGAGCTTCAACAAGAGCCAATGGCACACAAACCTATCAATTCAACTCGTAGCACCAGATGAAGATCTGATGCTTTCCCCAAGGACGCTGGTGAGAAGAATCCGGCGGTCCTGGTTTTGCGCGGAAGCTGGCTGGTCCCCTGGAAGGTGGGAGGGGGGAGGAAATTAGTAGAGAATAGCTTAAGAGTCGGTGGAGCGCGGCGCGGCACGAGACAAGACAACACCAGCCAGGCGCAAAGGGGACGAGGAGAGAGGATGGAGGAAGAAGGGAATAGAGAGGATGAGGATGAAGATGGACAATCTCGAGGAGGAAGAGGTCTAAGATGGCTCGAGGGCAAGATTGGTCCGACCAAGGTATAAGTCCAGATGAGAAAAATCCAGCTTTGGGGACGAGGCACCGGGAGCCGGCTAACAAGGGCGTGGTTGAAGCTGCCGGAGTCTGTGGAGGGGCCGCCTCAGCGAACCGAGTAGCAGGCCAAAATTTCAGTTCTGTTGGGGATATGGAGGGGTACGTATCCCAGCAAGCACTTTTTTTTTAAACCAACAATGGATGGAGGGCAGCTCTGCCTCCCTCCACAACCCGGCCTATCTTAGTGCACACCTCAATTGTCGAGAAGAAGAAAGGCATCCACCGACAAGAGGATGTGCCCGCCAGTTGTGAGACCGTGAGAGCCATTGGCATGCACCGCATTGGCGGCTCGCTTGATCCGCCGGCGCCCCACGACGTGAGACACCCCCTGCTGCATAGCACTCCCTACCCAGAGGGGCAAGGGACCATCCATCGCTGGGCAAGGGTTGGGTTCAGCATGGCCAACCACGAGAAGGGGTCCTCGAGGTCACTGAGATTGTCCAGGTACCGGTACTTGATGCCCGCCAGATGCGATGCTGTTCAGTTCCACAACGCCGTCAACAACGCCGTTCAGTCGCCCTACCGGGAGACTTCGGGGGTGTTCGCTCCCCTCCAGAGCCCCTCTAAGAATCGTCTAGAGCTGTTCTGGAGGGCTCGAACAGCGTTTTGGAGCTGCCGCCTGGGGCGTGTCCGGCCGACTTGGTGATCCTATGAGGCTGCTGTTGAGCCACGCCTGCAGCGGGCGGATGGACGGAAGGCTGATGGTAGAATTTTTGATGAGATGTCGATTCGTCCACCCGGAACAACAAAATTCTCCTTGCAGACCAATGGCCTGGGCACATACTCGGCACTCTCGAACGGTTCCAGCCATGGGTTGGGTCTGTTTGCCACGGTGTGGCCGGGCTTGCGAAGCAGGTTGCATCCTCAACTCAAATCTTCCCCTTCAAGTTCCTATCTATCCCCGACATGCCCATCCGTAAGCCATTGTGTCGATATTGAGTTGTATCCATATCTCTCATCAATTCGGAATTGATGATTCCCAGCAAGGGATTTCGTCATACCTTGGTAAGTTATCCTCAACCCTCACCCCATTCCAATTTGTACACGGCTTCGGTTAGGATATGGGACAACGTGAGGCAAAGCGTCCATCCGGTATCGATGCCCATCATCAAACTCCGGATGGTGTGTTGTTGACTGGATTTTTCCCCGTCACTTGAGGGTTGCCATTGGAACCGTTGACCCTTGCCGGCAAAGACCATGCAAAAATACGGCATGCATTTTGGGAGCCGATACAAATGTTGGTGCAACTACAGTGAAACCTTGCTTGGAAACTGCAGCCGTTATTTAGTCAACCTCTTCTTTTTATTGCTCCCTCTGGTTCAACCACCCCACCATCAGCACTGGCATTGTTTACGCCAGTTCGGGAGCTTCGTGGGACTCCCGCAGACCAGCATCAATCCCCGTTGCCAATTTCAGCAACCACCTCACTCTTGCAAATTAAGTCAACCGTCTCGGGCCTTGTCAGGAGACCTTTTCGGCATTGAATTTCAACTGACTCGGAACCTTGTCCCCTAACCATCAACTTTGATTGAGGATATGAAACTGTGTCATGGACATCCCTTGGTTGTCTCTGTTGGCCATGATGAATGAACCCTTTCTTTCTGATTCTGATGCTCGAAAGCCAATTCCAACCTCTCAACTTTGTGCCAAAGTCCACCGCCCAGCGCCCAACTCCCGTCCCCAACTTCCCCTACAACATTGACCGGCCCCCCACATTCTCCGTCCAGGCCATCTCAAGCTCCCGAACGTTGTGGGGCTCCTCGCTACGCGTAAAGTAACTGTACAGCGCCGCACCGGCTCGTCTCGGCGTGTTGCCGGCAGAAACTTGCGGAACAACAGCCTCTGAAAACGCCGTGATTCAACATCTACCTCTCATGAGCGCAGGTCTAGTCTTGCCCACACGCGGCATGGTGCCAAGTAGATCTCTTTGCATGCACCAACGACTGTGGCAGTGTGGCCAGCCGCGATGGCTTTTTGGGAGTGCAGTCGGGGAGCCGCAGTCTGTTCTTCATCATGACTTATACGGAAGTTGCTGGGAAGAGACAAGGTTTCAGCTATGGCTTCAGGCATCAAAGGGTATCTCAACGGTTGTGCATTCAATCAAGACTCGGCCGCGCGGAGACCGACGGGAAACGAGAAGTCGACGTGGAAATGTATCGGTACCTTGCCGAAACTCATCATGGGCATGAGCCAGACGCGAAATTGCATCGACAAAGCTGCTCCTTGGGCCCTCCCTTCAGTGTCCTACCCTACTGTTTAGTAGGGCCGCACCCTTTGTAGCCTTTCGTAACTGGTGGGCAAGGGTTAGCTGCCACATCCGTCAGATCCCTGAGCTGATGGTGGGAGGACTGTCGTCACCTCCCCTCGACCATTCCATCAAAGGCGGCGTTTCTTATCGTCCATGAAGGAAGATCTCTACTGCAGACCTATAGATAAGCGGTATAAGAGCACAGGCATCAGTGGCTAGCCACCATCATGAGCCCGCTCGGCCGAGCTATCAAGGGCTCACCAAAGGCAAATCCGTGGTGTTTGTGGTGTAGCCCAGCAAAACATGTCTGATGGTGCCCCAAAAGGTCGGTTTCTGGGGAAGCCGCTCCCCTGGCAGCCCCTGGCCGGTGCTCGCCGTCCCAGCCTGTCTTTTCCTGGATAGGACTAGCGCTGTAATATGGTTGAGGAGGGTGCTGCACGCCCATCAGTGAGGACCCGCAGCCATGTGTGGCTCGGGGATGTTCCACTCAAGGTCATCTCGCCCCAAGGCTCGAGAGAAAGTACCGGATACTCAACCGTGTTCCAGCGAGATGCGGGCGAGCAGGGCGCCCTGGCAGGCCTGCTGTAGGTACCGGCAGCTGCCTACGACAGGGCCCAGACGCCGGGCAGCACCATGGACGGGTGCCCCATGGCCCAGAGGTACCATGTACTGTACCTACCTTACCCAGGGGCCAATGTGGTGGAGGGAAGGAGGCAACTTGACAGGGGTGTGGTGTGGGCGGGCTACAGCTTCCCCCAATTTTTTTTTCTCTCGACGACTTTTTGGTGGGCCGGTTGTTCAACAATCGGCTCCTCCCTCGCCGTCGGCTACAATCGTGATTACCTATTCGTACCGGCCATCCGCTCGTTGGCACTCATCCTCTGGCTCCGTCTCTTCTCCAATTCCTCTCATTGCTTCTCGCTGGCAGGCAGAACGCATTTACAAACTTGGCCTTCATATTCATACACTCCTCGGCCTCTTCCTTCTGCCTCCATCCTCATCCTCCTCCCCTTCTTTCTCCCCTCCCGCCAGCTGCATATCCTCCCACCTCGCCAGCTTGGGAGCTTCCTGCGACGGCTCCATTTCTCTCTACGTTGGGGTTAAGCGGGCCCCTGGTATAATCACCACCTATTCGACCATTACCTCGCACCAATTCCTGGTTGCGATAGCCAATTCGGCCTTTTCGAGATACCCCTTTCAGATTCCTCCCCCGACCTAATTCCGCCAACATGCGTCCCGAAGTTGAGCAAGAGCTCGCCCACACCCTGCTCGTTGAGCTCCTCGCCTATCAGTTTGCCTCGCCCGTCAGATGGATTGAGACTCAGGATGTGTTCCTCGGTGAGAGGACCGCTGAGCGAGTCGTGGAGATCGGTCCTGCCGACACCTTGGGAGTGATGGCCAAGCGAACCTTGAAGTCCAAGTATGAGGCCTACGATGCCGCCAAGTCTGTTCAGCGAAATATCCTTTGCTACAACAAGGACGCAAAGGAGATCTACTACGATGTTGATCCCATTGAGGAGGAGCCCGAGCCCGCTGCCGCCTCTTCAAGTGATGCTCCCGCCGCGGCTGCTCCCGCTGCTGCTGCTGCTGCTGCTCCTGCGGCCGCTGCCGCTCCCGCTCCCAGTGCAGGCCCTGCTGCTGCCGTAGCAGACGAACCTGTTCAGGCCGTTGAGATTGTCCGCGCTCTGATTGCGCAGAAGCTCAAGAAGCCCCTCCTCGAGGTTCCCCTTAGCAAGGCCATCAAGGACCTTGTCGGCGGTAAGTTTTGTCTTTTTAGCTGCAATTGTAAGAACGCCATCTAATTTCCCCGCTTCCAGGCAAGTCGACCCTCCAGAATGAGATTCTTGGTGATCTTGGAAAGGAATTCGGTTCCACCCCTGAGAAGCCCGAGGACACCCCTCTCGATGAGCTTGGTGCCTCCATGCAGGCTACCTTCGATGGCAACCTCGGCAAGCAATCACAATCTCTGATCGCTCGATTGATCTCCTCCAAGATGCCTGGTGGTTTCAACATCACGGCCGCCCGAAAATACCTCGAGACTCGATGGGGTCTTGGTCCCGGCCGACAAGACGGTGCCCTGCTCCTGGCCCTCACCATGGAGCCTGCTGCCCGTCTTGGCTCCGAGGCTGATGCCAAGGCTTTCTTCGACACCGTCACCAACAAGTACGCCGACAACGCCGGTATTAGCTTGTCGACCGTTGCTGCTGCCGGTCCCGCCGGCGGCTCTGGTGGTGGCATGATGATGGACCCTGCTGCCATCGATGCCCTCACCAAGGACCAGCGTGCCCTCTTCAAGCAGCAGCTCGAGCTCCTTGCCCGATACCTCAAGATCGACCTTCGCGAGGGTGAGAAGGCCCACCTCAACTCTCAAAAGTCCGAGAAGGTCCTGCAGGCCCAATTGGACCTCTGGACTGCCGAGCACGGCGATTTCTATGCTGCCGGTATCGAGCCCGTCTTCAGCCCTCTCAAGGCCCGCACCTACGATTCCTCATGGAATTGGGCTCGTCAGGACGCCCTCAGCATGTACTTTGACATCATCTTCGGTCGTCTCCAGGTTGTCGACCGTGAGATTGTCAGCCAGTGCATCCGCCTCATGAACCGCTCCAACCCCAAGCTCCTAGACTTCATGCAGTACCACATTGATAACTGCCCCACTGAGCGAGGCGAGACTTACAAGCTCGCTAAGGAGCTTGGAGAGCAGCTTATCGAGAACTGCAAGGAGGTTCTCGACGTTGCCCCTGTCTACAAGGATGTCGCTGTTCCTACCGGCCCCAGGACGACAGTTGACGCCCGAGGCAACCTCAACTACGAGGAAGTTCCCCGTGCCAGCTGCCGTAAGCTGGAGCACTACGTTCAGCAGATGGCTGAGGGTGGCAAGATCTCTGAGTACGGCAACCGTACCAAGGTTCAGAGCGACCTTCAGCGCATCTACAAGCTCATCAAGCAGCAGCACAAGATGTCCAAGACCTCCCAGCTCGAGATCAAGAGCTTGTATGGTGAGGTCCTCCGCTCTCTCGCCATGAACGAGAGCCAGATCCTCCCCAAGGACAACGGCAAGGGCAGGAAGGGTCTGAAGGCTACCAGCCAGCCCAAGGGCAAGGTCGAGACCATCCCCTTCCTCCACCTCAAGAAGAAGACTCTTCACGGCTGGGACTACAGCAAGAAGCTCACTGGAGTCTACCTGAACTGTCTCGAGGACGCTGCCAAGTCTGGAGTCACCTTCCAGAACAAGCACGTTCTCATGACTGGTGCTGGCGCCGGTTCCATCGGTGCTGAGGTTCTCCAGGGTCTTGTCAGCGGTGGCGCCAAGGTCATTGTCACCACCAGCCGCTTCTCTCGAGAGGTTACCGAGTACTATCAGGCTATGTACACTCGCTATGGCTCTCGTGGCTCCCAGATCGTTGTTGTTCCCTTCAACCAGGGCAGCAAGCAGGACGTCGAGGCCCTCGTCGAGTACATCTATGACACCAAGAACGGTCTTGGCTGGGATCTCGACTTCATCGTCCCCTTCGCTGCCATCTCGGAGAACGGCCGTGAGATCGACAGCATCGACTCCAAGTCTGAGCTTGCTCACCGTATCATGCTTACCAACCTTATCCGTCTCCTCGGATGTGTCAAGGCTCAGAAGACCGAGCGCGGTTTCGAGACCCGACCTGCCCAGGTCGTCCTGCCCCTGTCTCCCAACCACGGTACCTTTGGTAACGATGGTCTCTACTCCGAGTCCAAGCTTGGTCTCGAGACCCTCTTCAACAGGTGGCAATCCGAGAGCTGGGCCAACTACCTCACCATCTGCGGTGCTGTCATCGGCTGGACCCGAGGCACTGGTCTCATGTCCGGCAACAACATCGTCGCTGAGGGTGTCGAGGCCTTCGGCGTCCGCACTTTCTCTCAGCAGGAGATGGCTTTCAACCTTCTCGGCCTCATGTCTCCTTCTCTGGTCGACCTGTGCCAGTCTGAGCCTGTCTTTGCCGATCTGAACGGTGGTCTCCAGTTTATCCCCAACCTGAACGAGACCATGACCAAGCTCCGCAAGGACATCATGGAGACCAGCGAGGTCCGCCGGGCCGTTAGCAAGGAGAGCGCCATTGAGAATACTATTGTCAACGGTGCCGCTTCTGAGGTTCTCTACAAGAAGAAGACCATTGAGCCCCGTGCCAACATCAAGTTCGACTTCCCCAACCGACCTGACTGGAAGAAGGAAATCGAGCCTCTCAACGAGTCCCTCAAGGGCATGGTCGACCTTGAGAAGGTTGTCGTTGTCACTGGTTTCGCTGAAGTCGGTCCCTGGGGTAACTCCCGTACCCGATGGGAGATGGAGGCTTTCGGCGAGTTCTCTCTTGAGGGCTGCGTCGAGATGGCCTGGATCATGGGTCTTATCAAGAACCACAATGGTATGGTCAAGGGTCAGCCCTACGCCGGTTGGGTTGATGCCAAGACTGGTGAGCCCGTTGACGACAAGGACGTGAAGCAGAAGTACGAGAAGTTCATCCTCGAGCACTCTGGTATCCGCCTGATTGAGCCTGAGCTGTTCCAGGGTTACGACCCCAACAAGAAGCAGTTCCTTCACGAGGTCGTCATCGAGGAGGATCTTGAGCCCTTCGAGGCCTCCAAGGAGACCGCCGATGAGTTCAAGCGCGAGCACGGTGACAAGGTTGAGGTCTTTGAGATTCCTGACAGCGGCGAGTACATTGTTCGCTTGAGGAAGGGTGCTTCTCTCTGGATCCCCAAGGCTCTCCGCTTCGACCGTCTTGTCGCTGGTCAGATCCCCACCGGCTGGGACCCCAAGCGATATGGCGTGCCCGAGGACATCATCTCCCAGGTCGACCCCGTCACCCTCTTCCTGCTCGTTTCCACCGCCGAGGCTCTGCTCTCTTGCGGTATCACCGACCCCTACGAGTTCTACAAGTATGTCCACGTCTCCGAGGTTGGTAACTGTGTTGGTTCCGGTATGGGTGGTGCTGCTGCCCTCCGTGACATGCACCGTACTCGCTTCCTTGACCAGCCTGTCCAGAACGACATTCTTCAGGAGTCTTTCATCAACACCATGTCTGCCTGGGTTAACATGTTGTTGATGTCTTCTTCTGGTCCTATCAAGACCCCTGTCGGTGCTTGCGCCACTGCTGTCGAGTCCGTCGATGTTGGTTATGAAACCATCATGGAGGGCAAGGCCCGCATCTGCTTCGTCGGTGGTTTCGATGACCTCGGTGAGGAAGGCTCTTACGAGTTCGCCAACATGAAGGCCACCAGTAACACCGTTGATGAGTTGGCTCATGGCCGTACCCCCAAGGAGATGTCTCGTCCTACCACTACTACCCGAAACGGATTCATGGAGTCCCAGGGTTGCGGTATCCAGATCATCATGACTGCCAGGCTGGCTCTTGACATGGGTGTCCCCATTCACGGTGTCCTCGCTCTCACCACCACCGCCTCTGACAAGATTGGCCGCTCCGTCCCTGCTCCCGGACAGGGTGTCCTCACCACCGCCCGTGAGAACCCCGGCAAGTTCCCCTCGCCTCTGCTCGACATCAACTACCGTCGCCGCCAGATTGAGCGTCGCAAGAAGCAGATTAAGCAGTGGCAGGAGTCTGAGCTGGAGTACGTCCATGATGAGATTGACGCTATGAAGGCTCAGGGTGGCGAGTTTGATGAGAAGGAGTATGCCCAGGACCGCTTCACTCACATTGAGAAGGAGGCTGCTCGACAGGAGAAGGAGCTTCTCCGCAGCATGGGCAACAACTTCTGGAAGAGCGACCCCAGCATTGCTCCCCTCCGTGGTGCCCTTGCCACCTGGGGTCTTACCGTTGACGACCTTGATGTCGCTTCATTCCACGGAACTTCCACCAAGGCCAACGACAAGAACGAGTCCAACGTCATCTGCCAGCAGCTCCGCCACCTTGGCCGCACCAAGGGTAACGCTGTCTTGGGTATCTTCCAGAAGTACCTCACTGGTCACCCCAAGGGTGCCGCCGGTGCTTGGATGATGAACGGCTGTCTCCAGGTCCTCAACACTGGTTTGGTCCCTGGCAACCGCAACGCCGACAACGTCGACCCCGTCATGGAGCAGTACGATCTCATCGTCTACCCCAGCCGAAGCATCCAGACCGACGGCATCAAGGCCTTCTCTGTCACCTCTTTCGGTTTCGGTCAGAAGGGTGCTCAGGCCATTGGTATCCACCCCAAGTACCTCTTCGCCACCCTCGATGAGAAGACCTACCTGGAGTACTGCAACAAGGTCGAGGCTCGCCAGAAGAAGGCCTACCGTTACTTCCACGACGGTTTCATCAACAACACCCTGTTCGTCGCCAAGAACAACGCTCCTTACAGCGATGAGCAGCTCAGCAAGGTGCTGCTGAACCCTGATGCCCGTGTTAGCGAGGACAAGAAGACCTCCGAGCTCAAGTTCTCCGCCGACTTCATGAAGAAGTCCGAGAAGGTTGTCTCGTCTACCAAGGCTAAGGAGACGGAGCAGGTCATGGAGGCCCTTGCCCTCAAGGTAGCCAACAAGAACAGCCAGGTCGGTGTTGATGTCGAGGATATCTCGGCCGTCAACATTGACAATGACACCTTTGTCGAGCGCAACTTTACCGCCCAGGAGATTGCCTACTGCCGCCAGGCCCCTAGCCCACAGAGCTCTTTCGCTGGTCGCTGGAGTGCCAAGGAGGCCGTCTTCAAGTCCCTGGGTGTCGCCAGCCAGGGTGCCGGTGCTGCCATGAAGGACATTGAGATTGTCAAGGGAGAGAACGGCGCCCCTACTGTCTCTGTAAGTTCATTTATCCCTACAAGTTCGAATAATGCTAACCAGTTTTCAGCTCCACGGTGACGCTGCCGCCGCTGCTCAGAAGGCCGGTGTGAAGGATATTACTCTGTCCATCTCGCACTCGGATAGCCAGGCTATTGCCGTGGCTGTTGCCAACTTTTAAATACATTAGGGAGGATTGTGTACATCTTTAGCCACGTGGGCTTACAACGGGAGTTTTGATAACCATCTGTTTCCATATGTTGTCTTGCGCGTTCTAATGAGGTATATGGACGGCCACAGTAAGGCCTTGTTAGGCATGTGGTGCTGATGGGATCTGCACGGAATAGACCGGGTAGAATGATTTATGCATAGAATAGACGATATTTCGGCTTCAATTACCGTAACTGCGCTGTCTTTAAATCTAGTGATGTTGACTGGCATACCTCGTAAGTGAGTATATGCCCACAACGTTGTACTATCCATGCCCGCCTGTCCCCCTGATTTGTCTTGTTGGGTGGGATTGTCATCCACTCTCTTTAGGGTAGGGTCCCATGAGTGAGAACCCGAGGCGTTGGCACGATATCAGAGGGACAGGTTCCCTTTATTGGATATCGAGCATTCCTCTGTGGCGGGAGTAACGCATAGCCACTTCCGACCGTGCGTGGAGGGTATCGTCAGAGGCATAGTAGCAATCTTATTGACCTCGTCCTCGTCCACGGCCTCTACCACCACCACGACCGCGTCCACGGTCACCGCCTCGTCCACCGTGATCGCCTCTTGACTGTCCTCCTCGTCCGCCGCGGAAGTTTCCTTGCTGACCTCTCTGGGACTCGCTAACCTGGTCGATAATCTCGTCTGGCACTCTAAGGTATTTGATCTATTCGTCGTCAGCGTTTCTCTTTGGCATATCGTGCGCAAGCCTCGAGATTGCAACATACGTTGTTTCCTTTGACATAAACCTCTGGTAACCGCACAAACTTATCGCCCTCCTGTGTCCCGATTAGCATCCCACTCTGTATCTGCCGTCCTCGTCGGGGTACATACAGGGCTGGTCTGGACCACCTCCCTGAGTGTAAGGTTCATCCATGTGTCGCAGGAAACCAGGTGTCCGTTGAGAGTCTCGCCGTTCTTGAGTTCGACCAGCATGGGGTGGCCTTGGGCCGCGTTTAGTAGACCGAGGGGTAGCTATGTTTGGAGAAGTGGTTAGCTCTTGCTGCGTCGTGCGATGCGCCGGGGAGTGAAGAGACGGGAGAGATGTTGCTGGCCTCGAAATCGGGTGCCGGAGGGTTATGCGAACGTACCATGGTGTCGGGTCTGCGCCAGCGGCTATGTGATGTGTGATGCGCGCGCTGGAAAGGGAATGTTGAGAATGGAACAACTCAGTGGAGCGGCTTCTCGGTGAATCCAAGGTGAGCGCTGAGAGGTGAGGGGCGGCTCTGCGCGGCTATTTACCCCCGCAATTGCATAAATACGTTTTTAGAGATATTCTCCAACGGCGGAAGTGTTCCGCCAAGGAATTCAACGCAAAGAAGTGCCGACCAAATTCAAGCTCCGAAGAACCATGATAATTCCTCAAAAACTATGAGCCGCCCGCAATTGTTGCCAGATGGGCTCTGGCGCTGCTTGCGCCCGGCATTGGAAGGATACTCCTTGCCTCGGGCTCTCAATTCGCAACTTCTCCTACCGACACAGCGAACATGGACCGGAAGACGACCGACCGTGACCCAGTGTCGCCGAAATACTACCAAAGCCTCGGGTGACAAGCGCCCTTCCCGACATGTGGGAAGTCTCGATCAATTCTTTCAAATATTTGAGCCAGGGAGTGATGGCCAAGGGACCATTTCCAAAGGGAAGAAGTCCCGATGCCCGGTCCCACCGGAGGAACGATACAGGACCGCCAGAGGCTCGAAGAATCCTCTTCTCAGGCTAGCATCGCCGCATCTTGACCATACAAGCACCGAAGCAATTGTGGAAGCTCTCAGAGTGCTACGGGCGCCAAACGGCCGTGGACAAGTTGGAAAAGTGCCGAACCGTCATAAGAGAGTGATCCATCTGGTCAAGTTCCTTGTCAGCCAGCACGACTACCCCCTCGATGCGTTTGTCTACGAGTGTATGATGGACGCCCTGGTAGATCCCGTAGGCTCAGCCCGAGGAGTTGACAGGCTGCTGGATGACATGGCTGATCAGAGCATTCCTCCTACGCCAACTCTATGCTACAGCGCCCTGCAAGCTTTGGCCATCCACCCCGACTACGTCGTACGCCAGCGGGTAATCGAGATAATGCAGAGTTACTGGTTCGAATTCACCAGAAGCGCCAGGCAAAACATTATTGTGGGAATGCTCCGGGAAGGACAGCACGAGCTCGCCCTGTCAAAGTTTGAGGAGTTCTTTGAGCAAGAGGGACGGGTTGAGCTTTGGGTCTACGACGCTTTCATCATCGAATTCGGCAGAGTAGGCCTCTTTGACGGACTGTTGGAGATGCTCAAGAAGAGGAGAGCTGCCAAGGGTACAGATGATGCCTTTAGGAGCCTTCTCTACCATACTCTGGATGTCTTCAGCCAGGCATATCACTACGAGGGGACGGTTTGGGCATGGACACGCACTGTCAGGACCCCTATGCATAACCCCTCCATTGTTACTCTCGACAACGTTCTGGGCACGGCAGCGAGACACGGCGACATGATTTTAGCCCATGAGGTTATCAACATTCTACGTAACCTGGATGTCAAAATCTCCAAGGAGCATTACGAAGCCCTCATCGAAGCCTCTGTCAAGGCGGGAAATCTGGGGGGCGCATTCCAGCATCTGAGCACCATGGAGCAAACAGGTCTTCATCCGGACCGAGGAAGCACCAGGACTATCTACAAGGCACTGAGGGAAAACCCAGAACGCATCGAAACGGCAGTTGGCGCTCTTGAGGAAAACAGGGGAAATCTTTCGGCGCAGGCTATCTCGGTTACGATGGAAGCCATGGCCCAAGAACGTGGCACGGAGGCTGCCATGCCTCTCTACCGCGATTTTGCCTTCCTCAGCGGCAAGAACCCTGACCATTTCCTCTTCAGGGACTTGTTGATGAACACTGAGCAGGCCAAGACAAGGTACACTCTGGCGAAAGACTACAGCTCCATGTTCAGAAACGAGGTGATGTCAAGAGATAGCATCAAGGCGTATGACGTGATGATCCTGGCCTGCCTCGAATTCGACGACCTCAACGTTGCGTTCAGGCTGGCAAGCCGTGTTATTACGACGAATAGATCGAGAAATGGGGAGGAGGACCCCAAGTTATGGCGGAGGGCGGAATGGGTCCAGCCTCTTGTCAAAGCTGGTCTGGAAGTGGAGGACAACCGTGTATGGCCGATTGTGGACGCGCTGGATCAAGGTGATGATGGGCCAGCCAAGATGGTGCGGTTGTTGCTTTCCCAGCGCCGCCAGGGAAGCAAGAGGGTTGACACGCGGGAAAAGAACGACACGTCTGATGCCTTGTAGGAGCAGCGCTTAGCGAATGAACTGCCGAGCGGAAGAGCACTAAACTACGAGTACTCACAGCTGCGAGGCCAGCCAATACACGGGTTACATTTTCAGTCAGCTCGGCAGCCGGCAACTTCGGGGCCTATCAGCTACGCAGACGCGGATAAGATGCTGTCTAGATCATCATGTGGCAGAGACAATTCCTCACTACGAGAGTCAATGACGTGACAAGCAGTAGGATGCGAGCTTTGACTGTGAGGCTCCGGCAGGATGGGCCCTATATGTTATGGTTATCGAGTAAGCCAGGTCAGCTCCGCTCCGGGCCTTCCGGGGGGATGGAGGTCGAGCAGAGTTCTGGTCCGCATGTGCGGTGGGCGTCGATCCCGTCAGCGGCCGGGCAGTCGGTGCCAATCAAGCCGTGGTCATGTCATCTCACGGAAGGGCGCACGTTTTGCTAAGCCGTTATGCTGGAATACGACCAGGGCTCTTCGGAGATGCGGCCTGATCCTAGCTGACGGATCAAGACCCGGCGGAGTGAGTCACAAAGGGTCCAGCAAGAAGAGATTCGACGGTATTGGCTCGAACCGGCAGAAGAGCAAGAGCCGTGAAATAAGCACCGTGGACCTGTGGATGCCGGGGCTTGGCATTGCGGCTCGTCCGGGGCACGGCGAGAAACTCTGGCCGAGGGTGATTAATTAGATTGCCCGATTAGGCAAGTCTGCTTCCGGGAGCACGGGGCGATTTCTAATCGTACCGAGCTAAGAAACGTGTGTGGCTTCAACGGCATGTGGCAGCCAGACGGACAAGGCATGACGTATCTATGGATGTATGGATGTCGACTAATACGAAGAAACGAATCTCCATCTTGTCAGAGTGAATGAGTTGGCAGTCGAGGCAAGAATCTGATGTGAGAACCACGCATCTTCCAAGGGCGCGAGAAGCACCTTGTTCCTTCTGGATGAAGTTTCTTATCATCATCCAGCTACCAGGCCAGATCCAACATCTCGTTGCCAAGTCGTGAGCCGAGATGTGTTAGTGCTCACAGATCCTCATGCATGCTGTCGATCTCTACAGTACAACATGGAATGTACATCTAGACCGTTCGACTGCAGGGGGCCTACACGCTCAAAATGTAATCATCATTGTGAAATCTCGGTCCCACGGCTCTGGGGGAGATAGCACGCGGCGATAACTCTAAACCTACGGTGCCGCTTCTCGCGTCAGCGTCAGCCCTAGGCTGGACCTAGGGCTAGACCGTCCTCTGTGACTGACTGAAACAAGAGGCAGATTTGCAATCTTGGGCTCTGTGGCGTGCATCCACTTGGATGCCACCACGCGGCTCTTGGCTAGCTCACGTCCTTTGGCCGAGAGCTCAACTCATACAACACCGAGCACCGAGCCAGCCCAACCAGAGATTGGTAATGGGCGCATACGAGTTAGTCCGAGTGCGATTTACAAGCGTTGAAGTGCATACGGTAGTGTGTGTCTCTTGCACTTCGCTCCCATCGTCAAGTCCGAGCTTCTATCTCCGTGGCGTCGAGGTTGATTACCCAGCAGCATGATGGATCGCGGGGAAGTATTGTGTGCGAAGGCCGGGTGTGGTTGTCTGGAGCGGACGTGTATAAGATGTCATGATGCCGCAGTAGTTGAAGAAGTAAACTCGACAAGCTTGAAGCTCCATCCGCAGCTCTGATATCACACAAGACACGAGTGTTATCAAGAAACCACAATCAGACACAATGGCAGACATAATCAGAGACGCCCCCCTGGGGCAAGTCATCCGCTTCGTCACTCGCAACAAATACCTAAAGTATCCAGAGGAGAAGGAAGACTTTAAGCTCCCCGACCCCTGGATCACGCTTATGAACAACCCCGACGCCATCGTCGAAGACGCCCCCGTCGAGAACCTAACAGTCGCCGCCTCGTCCGCCTCCTCCACCGTCGCAGCAGACGACGACACAAAGCCAAAGCCAAAGAACAGCGAGCCAGAGCACGACGAGGATCCTGAAAAGGCTGATAGACCTCCCCTGAGGCTGCAGCGGACTCGCTCGGCGCAGGATACGCAGGCTTATACTGCTGATAGACTGCACGCCGATGAAGAGCACGAGATCGAAAAGGTTCAGTCTATTCCCATCGTGCCTAAAAAGACAAAGGATGGTGCTATCCTCGTCGATTGGTACTACAGCGATGACGCCGATAACCCGCACAACTGGTCCAACAACAAGAGGCTGGGCATCTCGCTCATCATCTGTCTATACACCTTTGTGGTTTACACTTCCTCAGCCATCTATACGTCGTCGACTGAGGGTGTCATGAAGGCCTTTGGCGTGAGCCAGCTCAAGGCTACGCTCGGTCTGGCGCTCTATGTCCTGGGATATGGTATTGGTCCTTTGCTGTTCTCGCCCCTGAGTGAGATTCCTCGCATTGGACGTAACCCTATTTACATTGTCACCATGTTCCTTTTCGTCATCATTTCCATCCCGACGGCTCTTGTTGGCAACTACCCCGGCCTTATGGTTCTGCGATTCCTTCAGGGCTTCTTTGGCTCGCCTTGTCTTGCCTCGGGTGGTGCATCGCTTGGCGATATCTACAGTCTCATGGCCCTCCCCTATGCTATGATGGCCTGGGTCTCTGCTGCCTACTGTGGACGTAAGTATCCCCCATCTCCTCCCCCAACAAATACTAACATCTCCAAGCTGCCCTAGGCCCCCTGCTCAGCGGCTTCGCTGTACCCGCCAAGTCCTGGCGCTGGTCCCTATACGAAAGCATCTGGGCCTCGGCTCCCATCTTCATCCTCATGTTCCTCCTCCTCCCCGAGACGAGCGGCGCCAACATTCTCCTTCGTCGGGCCAAGCGTCTTCGCAAGCTC
Organism: Fusarium solani; assembly: GCF_023522795.1. Lineage (NCBI taxonomy): Eukaryota > Fungi > Ascomycota > Sordariomycetes > Hypocreales > Nectriaceae > Fusarium > Fusarium solani. The sequence continues at coordinate 1,341,449 of NW_027072147.1, read as the reverse complement.
ACGGGCAACGAGCGCTTCATGTCGCAGAGCGAGATTGATCAGCGCAACATGAAGGTTTCTTCTATTGCTCTGGATGCTCTGATCAAGCCTATGGAGATTACTATCAAGGATCCTGCTGTGCTTTTCGTGCAGGTGTATACCGCTATTATCTACGGTATCTACTATTCATGTAAGTGCTACTCTCACCCCCCTATAAGTCCTCAGTTCTAACTGTACTAGTCTTCGAGGTCTTCCCCCGTGTCTACCCTGTCTATTACGGCATGAACCTCGGCGAGATCGGCCTCGTCTTCCTCTGCGTCCTCGTCTCCTGCATCATCGGCGTAGCCATCTACTTCGCCTACCTCTACTTCTACATGGACCCTCGCATCGCCAAGCGCGGCTGGCCTGTCCAAGAAGCCCGTCTAGCTCCCGCTCTGCTAGCGTCCATCGGTCCCACGATCGGTCTCTTCCTCTTCGCCTGGACCGCCCGCAAGTCGATTCATTGGATCGCCCCGACTATTGGCATCACCATCTATGGTGCTACAGTCTTCATCGTCATGCAGTGTATCTTTGTCTACATCCCCCTAAGCTATCCTATGTACGCTGCCAGTCTGTTTGCCGCCAACGACTTCTTCCGTAGCGCACTAGCCTGTGGTAGCGTGCTCTTTGCTCAGCCGTTATTTGATAACCTGGGTGTTGCCAAGGGTACCAGTCTTCTCGGCGGACTCAGTGTCATTGGCATCATTGGTATCTGGCTGCTCTACTTTTATGGCGCCAGGCTGCGAGCTCTGAGCAAGTTTGCAATCTACGAGCATGTGGAATAGGGGTTGCCGACACTTGAATAACTGGTTTTCACCAGACAAACACCAAGGGAAGGGAATGCATTGAATAGTGATGGAAATACCATGGAGGACAGAGGATAGGATAGGATAGAGCTAATCGGATAGACAACGCAATGGATAATGATCATGATTTCAAACAAGGTATGCGACTGCTGTACACATCGTGATGGCTCAGTAATAATACGCAGCATCTGGCCCTTGACATTCCCATGGGTATCTCTAGACATGAATAATTATAAAGTCAAACATTGGCCGTGTCCGTAACCGCTGCCCTTGATCCATGGACCTAAATCAATTCCCCCAATCATCAAACCGTTGCTAAACGATGCTTATAGTTCCAAAAATACATTACACGCCTGACCACGACTCGTAGCTGTAGCCTGACGACTGGCTCCCTGGGTTGAGAGAGCTGTTGTGCGAGCCTTGAAAGTACCAGCTTGATGGCTGGTTACCTGTCTGACTCTGTTGTGTAGGCCCAGAGTAAGATGGATAATTATGCTGTTGCTGCTGGCCATAAGAGTTGCTGCTGCTCGTGCGAGTGTCTTGTTGTGTGCTTCCACGCATGTTAAAGTTCTGTCTAGACGCTGAGACGGACTTGGAGGATGCTGGTTGTGAATATGCGGATTGGTTATGATACGAAGAGTTGCTGCCGTAGGCACGATCGTTTCTTCCTGACGAGCTAGACCACTGGTTTGCGGATGAGGTAGTAGTGGGGTATGAGGTGCTCATTGTAGAGGGAGTCCCTGACGCCATCGACATAGCCATGGCAGCAGTCTGACTGGTCGTGTCAGTGTTCTGCTGCATCGTCGAATTTGTCTGATCATATCCCCGATGAGACGACTGGTGGCTTGCTGTGGTGTTGGTGCTACCATACCGCCCATGCTCGCTATAGCCAGAAGTATCCGTGATCTGGGATGTGTCATGGCGGGTAGATGACCTGGTGTTGTGTTGATGGCCCACATCAGCAGGGGGCTGATGACCTCTAGTCTGATCAGCAACAGGAGTCCGCGACTGGTTTCGCTGGCTCTGTCGGGAGGTGGCACGAGGAACAGCAACCTGTTGATACGGAGACTTTCGTGCCTGAGCCATCATGGCGGCGGCAGCTACAGGTGACTGACGAGCTTGTTGCATCACCGTATTAGACACGGCCGTTGCTTGCTGCATTCCATCGGCCATTTGTGAATGGTCCCTTGAGACGTTCTGGTTCACCTGCCGCGATCTCTGGTTGGCAGACCGAGAATATGCCATCTGTGGTGAAACAGATGAAACATTTGTTGCTGGCATAGTGTTGTTGGAACTTTGAGCCCAATCTGATGGTTGAGGGTTCGCAGCAGGCACGTTTTGCCCGTTGGAGTGAACGGGTTCAGACGGAAGACTTCGCCGCGTCTTGTTGCCAGGTCCGATGGCTGTCCATCGTCGTGACTCGATGGGAGCAATTGTGCCAGGAGGGGCCGGAGCTGGGGGTGGTGGCTGTGTTACTTCAGGCATACCGGTGTTATAAGTTTGCCTAGGTGGCATGACGAGCCCTGGATCGGCAGTCATGGGCTGTTGTGTGTTCGAATAGGGGTCTGGCTGAGGCAATGACAAACCCGAGGGGGGTTGATAGTAGCCATTCTGGGAAGTTTGGAGATCCTGAGATGTTGTATCTGTGGTTGTGACAATGTTTTCAATGTTCATCTGAGGGTATGAGTAGTCTTGTGAGGCGTCTTGCTGGGTACTGTCCTTTTCTTCAGGGGCGTCTTCCTCGGCATCTTCCTGTTGTTGCTCCTCTTCTTCTTCGTCTTCTTCCTCTTCATCGTCTTCGACAACTATGGGCTCCGACTTTTCAGGCTTCTTCTTTTTGTTTCTTGGCTTTTGAGGCGCATATTCACATGCAGTGCCGTGGCTTTCGCACTCGGTGCAAGTAGGGCTCTCCTTTGGACACTTTGGCATTTGTTAGTTGACACCGCCATTAATATTACCAGGATACTTACCTTGGTCTTTCGAGCCTTGCAAGGGAAGCAAGCTGTCCGTGATTTGGCCATCTTCTTCCTCTTGCCTCGTTTCGTTGTCTCCGGTACTTCTGCCACAGCCTCTGCCTCAGTGCTGGTAGGAGCCTCATTGTCTGTTCCCACGTTGCTCTGAGCACCGGACTGGGGCACGAGTTCCTTGGTCGTCATGGGCCCAGACGGTGTTGTCTGACTGCTCGGGGTAGAAGCAGATGCGTTTGTCTGCGCAGAGCCTTCCCTGTTACCAGGATGAACAATCCGCAGGCGTTCTGCACCATACTTGACAAGCATACCCAGAGACTCTCGCTGAAGTTCTGGTGCCTGGTTGGAGAAGATGTTGAACTGCTCAGCTGACAGAGTGGACGGCTCAACACCCGCATTGCTGAGCATCATCAGGGCTGCCTCTCGTCGACGTGCTGCTTCAGCTGCCGAGACATTAACTGGGTAGGTGACTGAAGGAGGTTGGCTGCCAGTCTGAGTAGTTGAGCCATTAGCCGCGGCCGGCGCGTCTCCCATCAAACCCTGGGGGTAATCGCTGAATCCTTGCTGGTTCTGCGCAGTGCCATCTGTCTGCTCCCCAGCGGCATAGGAAGGTCCTCCTTGTCCGTCGATTGGTGGCGCTCCAGGATAGTCTGGGGGTATCATGGGTCCATCAGCAGGAGCAGTAGCTTGAGCTGCGCCGTTATTCTTCTTTTTCCGCTTCCGAGGGTTTCCATTCTCATCTTGTGCCTTGGTTTCTCGCTTCTTTCGTTCCCTCTTCTCGCCCTTTCCCTTCTTAGGTGTCTTTTCCTTGGTCTTTTGTTGTTGTAGTTTCTGAGCGCCGGGACCCAGTTGACGAGGAGGAGGCTTGAAGTAATCGGCGAGCTGAGCAACCGTCTTGTGCATGGGTGTGTGATCGTACTTGACAGTGATTGCGCGGCTGTTGCGATTGAACGCAATAGTGACGCATCCACGGCAGTCAAACGCAGGTCGAGCTGATTTGAGGGATCAACGATTGAGCCATTCGTAGGACATTCTGAACTTACCATGCAGAACTGGGTCCGGGTCCCGTTGACTGAACTCGCCCACAATCGCCTTGGTTGGGTTCTTTGAAGTCTGCCGATCCCATTGTTGATACGAGTCCTTGCACAGATACGTAAAAGTCCAGCCTTGCGACCCGCGCGATACCTCTCGAACAGTCCAAGTGCTACCATCTGTTGCGCTGACAAGGCCGATAATATGTTTTGCGACAGATCGTTGCAGAGCCGGGTCATCTTGCGGTTGGTTCATCAGGGTGTCATTGGCAAAAACAACCCGTGAGAGCTGTCCCCCAGATTGATCAGCGGCAACACTCTCCGAGCGCATTCCTCCCATCAACGGGTCAATATTATTGAGATTATCGAGTGCACCATTCTCGGGCTCGGAGACGGAAAGCTGGAAGCGGACGACGGCCCTCAGCTCGAGGGTGATGGACAGATGCTCGGCGCGGTTCGGGGAGACCTTGGCGTCGAGAGCGCCGCGAAGGTGAAGCTGCAAATCCTGGACCGAGTCGCACTGCGGGTTACTGGACGCGGCGGGCGTCTGGGCGCCGAGATTGAAGCTCGCCAGAAAGTCGGCCATGGCGGAGCTGGAGCTGGAGCGTAGGGCGCGGCGGCATCGGACCAGGCGGAGCAGCCTGTCGAGATACTGAGCCGAGCCAGGCTCCTGCTGAGGCGACGAGCTACTGCTGCTGGCGGGCGCTGACGATGAAAGCCTGTGAGGAGTCGGCGATGGCGCTGGCGGGCCTGGACGCTTCGCGTTCGCGAGCCGTGGTGGGTTGGGGGAGGTGACGACAGGGGTGTGGGTTCTGTGACCAGGCGGCGGCTCCTCAGTGTGAGGCTTGGTGGGTGTGCGCCCGCCACTCAACGGTGGCGTGGGCATATCATCCATCACCATCATCAACGAAGATCAACTTCAATTGAAAGATGTTTTAAAGATGATTTTGATTCGTCTATTTCCAGTTTGACGAGGTTGAGAACTGACGGCGGCTGGTGGTTGTTGAAGATATCAATCGCATCGCCTGTGAATTGCAGCCGATAATCGCTACAACACGCACATGCTCGCGCTGAATTGAGAACAAGCACTTCCATCTTTACTCGTCTATACAATACAAATACACTCGGATTACCGCATGGCCTCACGGGCCAGAGAACGCCCCAACTCAACTATAAGCCAATATACAAGTACACACACAGCCATCAAGGCCATATCTAGGAATTTTCTTCCACCCACTGCTCGACTCTCTCAATCAGATCCATCTTTCGACCAGCTGTGCTCAAGCCTTTGGCCCCCAGCAAGTCTCTGAGTTGCACCACCGTCATCTTAGTGATGCCACCGCTCTCAATCGCTGCCTTCAACTGAGAGGTCGAGAGTGAAGACCCAGAGGGCTTCTCTGATGAGCCTCTGCTCCTCTTGGTTGGCTTCACATCGTCATCGTCCACTTCGCGCTTGGTGGACTTGGCGCTGGACACCCGACCGGCTTCACCTTCCAGTGTCTCCGACCAGTCTTCAAGGTAACCACCAGCTCTCTTGCTAATGGCCTTGAACTTGGGCTCAGTCGTATCTTCAGCCTTTTCAGGCACCTCCTCTTCCAGTGCAAGAGCCTGGAGAATCTTGTAGTGCCACTGAAGGGCAGGATTCGGGTACTTGGTCGGATTATACATGGCCTTGGGGAGTTGAAGCTGCTGCACAATGGTCCGCATTTGTGTCGTGAGCTCATCAGAACTTCGCATCACTTCGCTTGGGGCGTTGATGCTTCGCAGATCGTCCAAGAAGGGCAGGGGATAGATCCAAAGACCTGCGGGCAGGTATGGTGTTCCCGACTCATCATCAGACCGTTCCCTAGATGGAATGATGGCCGCGAGTATCGGCTGCGCGTTGGCTCGGGTGATGCACCATGCAAGACCAATCTTGTCGTCCTTAAGTAGCTTCTGCCACAATGCAGTAAAGACTCGAGTCGACCCGACAAAGTCCTCTTCGCTGGGGAAGATAAAGGTAGACTTCTTGACGCTCGCCCAGATGGGAAGCTGGCTCCGCGACTTGAAACCAATGATGCGAATGATTGGTGATCCAAAATCCTTCAGAGACTTTTGCTCATCAGGGGTAAAGTAGACATATTCGCCGCCAAACTTGTACGCCTTTTTCGTCTCTCCCTTCTCGACCGTCCGGGCACTATCCTCAGCGATTCTGGTAGTTTCGCCTGCGGCAATCTGGGGTTTCTCGCCATCGAGCCAGATGTAACAGGTGCGGGCGGGCGTTTGGCGATGGACAATATTGTATCCCTTGACCGAGATTCGCAGTCCGGGGGCAATCTCAAAGGGCAGGTTTGAGAAGAGTGCTCGTTTCGCCGTTTGTTTCGAATTCACATTCGAGATGAGCGAGTTGAGCAGAGTAAGTCCGTCTCCAGACTTGGAGGTGCGAATCTCAGACATGTTGGCTTCACCAACTGGGTCACGGTAGATGATATCCTTCTATTGTTAGCCGATTTGGCCATGCCTTGAGTGTGAGTCTTACATCATAAAACTTGTTCAGGTCAAAGGTCTCATCCCCTCGAGTGATGGGGAAGAGATCGATTATGATGCCAAGATCATACAAATCCTTTGCGCGGACAGCCGCGGCTGACCTTGCCTGCTTGTCAGACGCATGAGGATCGTCGTTGTCGGTCACTATGAACAAGCGACGACTACCAAAGTTTGCGGCTTTTGTTGTGAAAATCTGGTTGGCGCAGAAGAGCACGTTGGCCATGCTGGCAGGCTCCTCTGAGGGCGTCAACACTTCATCCTCGTCTTCCCCCTCTTCAACTAGAGCCTTCAGGGCCTTGACGTCCTCTGCCGCAGGGACGTCCAGATCAGTGAATAGATAACAATGAGGATAGCCGAGTCCACTGCGACCGTCGCCCGAGTCCTGGAACTTGGACTTTTCAGTGCCGAACAGGAGAATGCCCATCATGTCCTTGGGGTTGGAGATGATGCGCTGCTCCATCAGATGGTAGGCGCATTTCAACGCTGCCTGTACGGGACTGTCCCGGTCTGCCTTTTTGGAGTCCGAGTGCGGCGGTGGCTCCAGCATTGACTTGCTCACATCTATCGCGAGCAAGATGGCATCCTTTTGCGCCTTGTAACTCTAAAAGTGGATCAACATGGTGTATGAGAGTAAGAGCTTTGATACTCACGTTCTCATCAATCTCCTGCTCCCCCTCATCTTCATCTTCTCGGCGCCAATCTTGTTTATCTGCCATTGTTGATGTGTATGTGTGTGTTATGGCAAAATGATGGTTCTCATTGCGCGTCAGCTGGAACTTAAGAGCTGAGTGATCTCATCCTGCGGGCCATAGCTCTAGGCAAACGCGACCTCTGTAACAGGGGGGCGCGATGCTGCCTGTCGCGAGGTCACGTGAGTGAGTCTGGGGAGTGATTACCAACTTCATGATTGGCGGGGAATGTCTTGTTGAGAGGTACATGTGCTACTGCAGACATTCCGCAGTGGCCGAGGTTCCTGCTAGCTCCCAATATCTCCCGTCGGTGAAAATTCCGATAAGATGCGCTGCTGGCGATCCCGGAGCCCGTGGAAATGCGTGCATCATCGCCGCCCTAGCTGCCATACATAATAATTCTTGCGCCCCTCAGCTGTTTCTCATTACCAACCCTCACACCACTGCCAATTAACGTCCGGCCGTTTTCTTCTCTCCTTTTGTGCTTCACCTTTCAGTCTATTCACCAACAATGGCTCTGCGACGCTCCGGGGGCCAGCTCTACAAGGGCATCTCCCAGGCCAGCTCCCATCGTCTTGCGCTCCCTCAGATCGCCAGCCAGAAGCGATACCTGGCCACCCCAGTCCCTCCCGTCACACAAGATGCAACAGGCTCCAAGGGCCCGACCGCCATGGTCTTTCTCAACATGGGAGGTCCTTCTACTCTCGATGAAGTTGGTGACTTTCTCAGCCGCCTCTTTGTAAGTATCGCCGACGTCCCGGAACCCCTCGGAGATGCTAACTTGCCACAGGCTGACGGTGACCTGATCCCCCTCGGTCGATTACAAAACTACCTGGGTCCTCTCATCTCCAAGCGACGAACCCCCAAGATCCAGAAGCAATACGATGCCATTGGTGGAGGATCCCCCATTCGAAAGTGGTCCGAGTACCAGAGCTCTGAGATGTGCAAGATCTTGGACAAGATCTCCCCCGAGACCGCCCCCCATAAGCCCTATGTCGCTTTCCGATATGCGGATCCTCTGACCGAGGAGATGTACACTCAGCTGCTGAAGGACGGATTTGGTAATGGCCGTGGCGGCAGGGCCGTCGCATTCACCCAATATCCCCAGTACTCTTGCTCGACAACGGGCAGCAGCTTGAACGAGCTCTGGAAATGGAGGCACAGGCTCGAGGGTAAGACCAACAAGGAGTCTGGAGACGGCAGCATCACATGGAGTGTCATCGACCGCTGGCCAGTTCACAGTGGTCTGGTCGAGGCGTTTGCGCAGAACATTGAGGCGAAGCTGGCAGAGTATCCCGAGGAACGCCGCAAGGATGTTGTCCTGCTCTTCTCTGCGCACAGTCTGCCCATGTCTGTTGTTAACAGAGGTTTGTGCTCTACCCCGTAAATATGAACGGACCTAACATGTCATCAGGTGATCCTTACCCCGGTGAGGTCGCGGCCACTGTGTATGCTGTCATGCAGCGCCTGAAATTCTCGAACCCATACCGACTATGCTGGCAGTCTCAGGTCGGCCCATCCGCCTGGTTGGGACCTCAGACCTCAGATAGTGTGGAGGAGTACATCGCCAAGGGCCAGACAGACCTTGTTCTCATCCCCATCGCCTTCACATCGGATCACATTGAGACTCTTTACGAGCTGGACGAGGAAGTGATTGGCGAGAGTGGTCATCGCGATACCGTCAAGCGAGTAGAGTCTCTGAACGGTAGCCCCGTGTTCATCCAGGCTCTGGCCGACATTGCTAAGGCACATCTCGCCGAGAACCAGGCTTGCTCGGCTCAGATGGGCCTCCGATGCCCTGGCTGCAAGAGCGAGAGGTGTGCCGAGTCGAAGCGATTCTTTGCGAGCCAGCAGGCTGGTCTGGTTTAGGGGTCGATGTGTACAAGTAATGTTTATGAGTGGTTCGGCATGACACTGTATTATAGCTCGGGAGCGCGAGCGCTTATGTGTAATCAAAAGTGTAGTCTTTCAGGGCAGGTCTGGTGGTTTAAGGGTCAAGAGTGGTGGGATCTACTCCATATAGATACGCCGTACGGCAACTCTTCGCTTCATTCCCTGGCTCGGTCTGAGACTAGGTAAACTTGTGATCGTCTTATGATCATTTTATGTTTCCTTTTGAGTAGGTATGTTAGGTATTCTCTATACATACTTTATGATACCCTATCATGAGTCTCATACAACTTTAGGCCTTTTTTTAGACGAATGTGAGGTCTTTTAGGTAAGGCGCATTAAAGGTCCAACTCACAGGACTCCAGAACATAGGTATCCATAGGTACGGGCGTCTGCCAGTTGAAGGTCATACCCCGCGACGGCGGCCCGGACGGCCGCTTGCACGGCCGCCTCTGTGGCTTCCTTCTTCTTGACCCCAGCACTGGTTTGTTCTAATTACAACACATCTATTCTAGCTATTTATACTTGGCTCTGGACACCGGGCCTGATCCGATCATCCCGACATCCAAGACGGTGACGGGGCAACAAAGACCGCGATGTCAACAGGCATCGGCAGAGTGTCTTAGCTTGCGGTAACGCCTCATTGCGAGTTCGTGGGCCTCTCCCTCTCCTTCCTCTTCTTCTTCTTCTTTACCCCGCCACTAGATGATTCCTCCAGGTGCTGGGGGGCAGCATCTGAGGCCCATCAGCCACAACACGGATCAGACGAGTTGCGTAAGGGGGAAAAGACATATTTAGAGAAGCATATGCTTTTTTCTCCTTGCTGTGTCTGCAAGTATAAATCAGGCCAGCCACTGTGGTGCCAACAGGCATCGGTCGAGAGGCGGAGCCCGCGGCGACTGCCTCACTGTGTGCGCGTCCATGGGCTTCTTCTTCTTCTGCTTCTTCTTGGTATTTTTGACAATACGACTGGTTTATTGGCCTTGCAACACATATAGACTGCCTATTAATGCCTTGAACCCACAATCCCGACATCCAAGATGGTACTGGGGGGCTGCGATCCCTCAGCTGCCCGCCACCGAGATGCCAGCACGCCTCGGCCATATGGCCATACTTGCCGCATATGCCTCATTTCGGTCAAGATTTTACCTTGTCTAGAAGTGCCTTATATATTATACCTTTATGACTATCCTTAGACCAGAAGATGATCATCTTTTCTCCTTGTTGTGTCGGGGATGTTCAGCATCAACGTTGCGGCCCCACACGGCCCCACACGGCCCGGTCCTTACTTCCTCAGCACAAAACGGGAACAAAAAATTGTCACCCACGCCGGCACAGGGAACAACATGAGCAAGAAAGGCAAAAGAATGAAAAAGTGGGATGAATATGATGCTGCTTGGGAGTGTGCTGATGTCGTAAAGCTCCAAAAACCAAGATTTCGCCCGGAGCGGCGGCAAAACGGCAAGTGATGTCCAGATGAGCCACAAACACCACGCAGTCAGGAGAGCGAGTTCACCAGCAAAGAAATGATAGAAAAGAGCAAAAAGAACATCGACAACGGCAGGATTCGAACCTACGCGTGCGAACACAATGCCTAGATATGCAGGATAGCAGGGCATCGCCTTAACCACTCGGCCACGTTGTCTATTCCGAATTTGGTGATGGACGACCTCGATATCCACCACCATGTGCCCAGGGCAGGGGGCTATTACACGACGAAACAAGGGGGAAAAAGAAGGGGGAGTGATACAAACCTGGCTGCCAAATCGGCCAAAGCTCAAAGATCGCGAGGGGCTCTGCTCTTCAAGCAACACCCTCCTTTTTTACAGCCCAAAGAATCGAGCATCAGTAAGGCCTACTATTATACGTTCATAGCAATTGCCTACCGCATCCCCATTGCCTACATGCAGAAGGGCTCGACGTACTGTCGCCGCTGTGGCAAGTAGCCCTGTGTTGCTGCGACGAAAGAACAGTGAAAGCACCGGCTCAACAGGCCATGCCCATTGAGGCTTATGTTTTTGTTCGACAATGGAGCATTTACCTACGAGATGCATTACTACGCCATGGCTATCCAATGTTTTTGATCTATGCTGGCAGTATGATCTCCTTTGGTGGCGGTGTGCCGTCAAGCCGCTCCCTGGACCAAGTGACACTGCTGGCAGGCATGCGAACACTTGTGAGCATGAACAAGTTACAATTATGGGTAATTCTCATTCAAACGGGATTTCTGCGTAATAAAAAAATCAGCATGAGTCGCCTAATATTACCAGCCACCGACTAAAATTGGTCGGCGCCGTGCCGGTAGCGTTGACCACCATTGACCATGCGTCGACCAAGATAATCCTCCGACATCTTCGAGTTGCATCAGGTAGTCACTGAACTCTCTGCACTTACCAGGACGGAGCTCTAGTATAAGGATTTACCCATCATTTTCGCTCACGTCGAAGCAGCACCCTGGGAGCACATTTCGCTACCTGCAGGCCGGGGAGCACCAACAACGCTTCCATCACTTGGCGAAACTTGTTCCTGCGGTTGAATTGAAGCAGGTCACAGTCAAGGTTTCGCAATGGAAGCCTTAATTCACGGTGTGGCGAGCAAAAACGTGTTCCAAAAAGAAAAATTCTGGAAAATTCCCCAGAAGTCCGTTCAAAACGACAAGAGCAGGGTTCGAACCTACGCGGCCGAAGCCAATAGATATCAAGATCGTTTCAAGTCTATCTCCTTAACCACTCGGACATCTTGTCTTGAAGTTGGGATGGGTTTCGAGATTTCAGATTTGCTTGATATGGAGTCTTGTCCAATTCTGGACTAGCGTTGCGGGCTCAACGGCAGCCCGCGCGCCACCACACATGTCGCTCCACTTTTTTATCCTTTTCTTAGATCCAGTACGTATCTTTTGCCCGCCATCACTTGAATGAGATTGATCAAGATCAGATAACTTGAAAATCACACAGAGGTTTCCTCCCTCTGTCAAGCTTTCAGTCAATGAGGATATTGGAAAGCTACCAGTATATTAATACTGGAGGTCGGCTTTCCCTGGTTGCACAATGTATTCCTTCAATGCAACTCTCTTATCCTCCTCCGCGTAGCCTGGTTGTGCGACTAACAATGAGTCCTCAACACTTGACGATTCAACCCTCCCAGGTTTGTCTGGTCACTCAATCACATTACTCCTTTTCGCCCTCACATTCCGCCGGTGCTTTTTTTTTTTTTTCTTTTTTATCCTGCCATCTATTTAGATACCTAGCTTTCCCTTCCTTACCAACCTCGGTTGAGGGCATCCTTCGGATTATCCTTCAAGAAGGCGGAAAGCAAGTGACCAGAATCGGGAGAGCAGCCCACCGTCCCACGCTCACCCGGTATCAAGGGCCTCTGGCCCTCTACAACAGGACCTGTCGTCGACGACTTGAGCCGTCAGCTTCAGTTGATCTCACTGCCTCTCTCGATGTCAGTGGCTCACAGGCACTCGGCCCGTCCGTCATTGGGTCTTTTTGGGCGCTCAGGTACTCTCACGGCCCTTCGGGAGACAGGCCGACCATGAAACCATTACCTGGGACTTCAATGAGTTGAGATGATTGTTTTCATCCAGATAGGCATGGAGGCGAATCTGAAAGTAAGCCAGATTGAGGAATCAGTGTGATGCATGGCTTCCTCCACGCCAGAGGTCCCTGGTTCTTGGGGAGTTTTTCTCCTGTCTGCCTTGTCGTCGTCTTGTTTCATTGTCCCTTTGAAGCGCCCTGCTCTACTCTTTCCTGTACTTAACAGCTACCCGAGATTAGTCAGGTAGACTTCGAAATACGTTCCCATTCTGGCTATTGTCGCCAACCTGCTGCTTTACTGTGTATGCTGATATCTTTGACGGCCGTGGTTTTTCTTTCCGTATTCTTTTCTACGATCTTTTTTTAAATATAAAATAACATCTCATTCTCTCCTCTTGTTTCTTTAGACCTTGCTGCCTTTCTTTCCTCTTCAAAACCAACAGCTCAATCTCATGGACCGAACCGTGGCGGGATGATCATTCAGTTACCCTATAGCTAGCACTGACAATGAGAGCACTAGGAAACTGGTTTGGCATTCTGGCGTACATGGTAGAAAATCAACATAAAGACAATTGAACATTATCATAAAATAGGCGAGATATCATAAGAATCTCTTACTTATTATTTTGTAAACTTCACTAAACCTTTAGGATCACTCCTAGGAGAGGTTCATCTTTCTGGCGTCTGTCTCGGTTGGAGAAACGTGTTTCCGAGGACGCGCTCCGGATAGACCCTCAGAATTGGCAGTTTTTGCTGGGTCTTTGGTCGATGGTTTGCAAAGTATTTAAATCGAGGCGGATGAACAGCCACAGCGATACATGCGTCGACCACGTATTACCTACTGTAAGTGAGACGGGGTTGGCTCATGTCGAGTGACGTGGATGGATGCTATCGAGAGGCGGTCGAGTGGCACCTTGGCGGAGCCGGGCTGGGCCGGGGTCCAAGACCCACCATGGGAAGGGAAACAACTTGACGGACGGGAAGTTGGCTGTGTTTGATGTTTGACGGGGAATAAACGAGGGATGGACGGGCTCTAGCACAGACGTGGGAGCGGCCGAGGCGCGCCACTTGACAGCGTTTGGGCGATGTGACGGCCAGAGAAGACAAGAGAGTTTGGCACATTTGAAGACGAGCATGTCATTGTCGATACTGACTCAGTATCGATAGAACTCTGGAGCTGGGAGCTGGAGCTTCTGAAGCCAACTGCCTCACAACTCTGAGCTGAGAAAGGAGTTGCATACCCCAACGCAGACCGACTCTCTTCTGGTGGGCAAATTTCAAGCAGCGGGCATGTCTCGCTATGCTTCAGACCACTCGTTCACAGGCGCTTGGCTGAGCTCCTTGATGTCTTGCCTTGCTGTGCCGTGTTGCGTAAGGAATGGCGGTAGTTAAGACCATGATGGCTGAGATTGTTCGTGCCACCGCATCAGATTAAGAGTATGCATTATCCTGCGCAGAGATAGGAGAACTGCAACCTCCTTAAAGATGGTCGTCTCGAGATGCCGAATCCCTTGGCGCGTCGTCCCATGCGACGCGACCTGGACTGCCGTTCCCCTTTTGGAACCAAGCTTAAGCTCGGAGCCTAGGGAAGCTCCTAGTGACGGTGGGCTGTGAGCTCCATCAAGGGACTCCACGAACAGGAAACAAGATCAACAGCCAAACGACGCAAGACTCAGTGACTGCAGCCCAGAGCCTTATTACTACGTCTCACCAAGTACGGGTAATTTGCTTCACGCTTGAGGCTGGGAGATTGGGGGAGGGAGAGCTCCAGCACAATGCCATTTAACCCCTGTCAAGGCCGTTAATTGGACCCGTACCCCCAGCAACCAATCAGGAGCGTGGACTCTCAGTGGGCGTGCAGCGACCTTTCAGCAGCCCTGCCCGCTAATTCTCCAGAGCTTGCCCCTGGGCCTTGGGATTTGGGAGCCCGCCCCCTGAGACGCTAGTTCATTTGAGGCATAGCGTCACAAACCCCTTTTGTTGCAGGACCAGGCCAGCACCTCTGCCCAAGGACGCTTCTGCTGGGGGAGAACAGCGCATCAGAATTTCGTCTCCTTGTTCCGCCTGTCACTCGCACCCAAAATTTCCCTTCTTCTCCTTCGACTCTCTTTTACCCCCGTTCCGTTCCTCATCATTGCTAAGTTCTTTCTCTCGATCGCCTCCCATCGCGCGTGAGAGCAGGTTCCGTGTCGACACTTTGAGGCCTTCCTTCTAATCTTCGTCTTGCCTCGTTGCGACGCCCATTGACACGCGTCTCCTGGTAATTAATTCCGGGTGAGTTGCTGTCCTCGTTCCACCTCTCGACTCTCCCTGCCCACCCCGAATCTTCCACGACTCGAGAAAGCGCGCCCTCGATCGACTCAGACTCGCCTCGACAACTCCTCACCGGATGCGCCTGTAGCCTAGGTGGCTTCTGTGTCGACCGCGGCCCTTTCTCTCGTCGCCTCCCTACGAACCGACCGAGCTCGTATAGCTGGCCTTTCCCCTGACGTAGCTAACAACCTCTAGAACCCGTACTTTCCCACGAGTCCCTCTTCATCGATCGTTCTTGATACATCACTATGGGTAAGATGCCTCTTTCTTTTTCGCGTGCGCAGACCACGCCACATGGCAGCCGGCAGAGGCAGAGGAGGGGAGGAAGGAGCTGCCCCCTCCTGGCCACGAGGACAACTTGCTCTGGAGCTGGACCGCCTTCTCCCATCATCAACATCGCCTCTCGATAACGCGACGACATTCGTTCTTCCGCCATCTGCGCTTTCTTGGGTCCTGTTCTTAGCCCCTTTTTGGTCTCGAAGCATTCCTCGTTGAGAATCAGCTCTTCACTGCAACCCCTGGATCAGCCATGACCTTCGACCTGATCCAACACGTCAAGGCTCGCACTCGGAGTGTGCATTTCGACAAGGGAACCTTTTCTTTGACTTCTGCATCTCCTGTTGAGTCGAGTGCGAAAACATCCAATGATTCCAAGCGAGCGAGCAGCCTCCCGGTAGGACAGGAGAACCAAACCCTATCTCCTGATCCCAGCCGTGCAACCGTCCAACAGTATCGCAGCATGCTTGAGGTCGAAGCAGAGGAACCTCCTACATTGAGCCCGATGAATCCCATGAGCTTCGACGAGCTATACGTGGACCCTACTCAGTCGCCCGATTGGAATCAGCCCAGACCTTCGAGAATCGGCACCAAGAAAATCGCCAGATTAACCCTCGGAGGTGGCCAACCAAGTGCAGCAGATTCATCGAGTCAGGACTCTTGCCTCTACATCTGCCAGAATATTTATACATCAATTCTCCCTGTCATTTGCTAACTCTATTAATAGCTTCTCCCGGCAGCGAATCCCCGGCTCTGGCCCCTTCAGCCTCGCCCCCTAATGGTAAGTTACATCCCAACTTCTATCTAGCTTTCCACTAACCATGCACAGTTCCCTCCCAGCCGCCTCCCGCCGCTGACAACCGGAACATTGTCCGAAGAAAGCTCACTGGATATGTTGGTTTCGCCAACCTGCCCAACCAGTGGCACCGCAAGAGTGTCCGAAAGGGCTTCAACTTTAACGTGATGGTTGTTGGTAAGTTAAACGACAGCCATTTTACAGAGGTCTGCTAACGGTACTAGGCGAGTCTGGCCTGGGCAAGTCTACTCTGGTTAATACCCTCTTCAACACCTCGCTCTACCCTCCCAAGGAGCGCAAGGGCCCTAGCCTCGACATCATTCCCAAGACCGTCACCATTCAGTCCATCAGCGCCGACATTGAGGAGGCTGGTGTCCGTCTTCGCCTCACCGTTGTCGACACCCCTGGATTCGGTGACTTTGTGAACAACGATGAGTCGTGGCGCCCCATTGTCGACAACATTGAGCAGCGATTCGACTCGTACCTCGATGCCGAGAACAAGGTCAACCGTATGAACATTGTCGACAACCGAATTCACGCCTGTGTTTTCTTCATCCAGCCCACTGGCCACTCCCTCAAGCCTCTTGACATTGAGGTGATGCGACGCCTCCACACCAAGGTCAACCTGATCCCCGTCATTGCCAAGGCCGATACCCTCACCGACGAGGAGATTGCCAACTTCAAGGCCAGAGTAAGTTGTCTGCTATTATTCTAGACATCAAATGCTAACCACGCATAGATCTTGGCCGACATCAAGTACCACGGCATCCAGATCTTCGAGGGCCCCCGATACGAGCTCGATGACGAGGAGACGATCGCGGAGAACAACGAGATCATGTCCAAGGTTCCCTTTGCCGTTGTTGGTGCCAACAACGAGATCACCAGCGCCGATGGTCGCAAGATCCGTGGCCGTGCTTACCCCTGGGGTATCATCGAGGTGGATAACGAGGAGCACTGTGACTTTGTCAAGCTCCGACAGATGCTCATCCGAACCCACATGGAGGAGCTCAAGGAGCACACCAACAACCAGCTGTACGAGAACTACCGTACCGACAAGCTGCTCGCCATGGGCGTGTCGCAGGACCCCAGCGTGTTCAAGGAGGTCAACCCCGCCGTCAAGCAGGAGGAGGAGCGCGCCCTGCACGAGCAGAAGCTCGCCAAGATGGAGGCGGAGATGAAGATGGTGTTCCAGCAAAAGGTTGCCGAAAAGGAGAGCAAGCTCAAGCAGTCAGAGGAAGAGTTGTATGCCCGACACAAGGAGATGAAGGAGCAACTCGACCGCCAACGAATGGAGCTCGAAGACAAGAAGCAGCGCATCGAGAGCGGACGGCCACTGGAGAAGGAGGGCAAGCGAAAGGGCTTCTCCCTGCGCTAAGTTGCCTGCGCTCTAACGACCTGCGGACTGTTTTCTCCCTTCTTCGTTATCCATGTCTGAGTACCCATGATGCCCATACAATACCAGCTCGACGCCCCTCGTTGCATTCGATTCTCGTTTCTTTGTCGCCTCTTTCTCTCACCCTTTTTAATCAACAACAAAACCACGTCCCCTAATCGCATACGCCAAACGAAATGATTGTCGTACGGAGACGGAACAACAAAAAGTCTTTTATGAAGAATAGTCATGCAAGGCGGGATGTGCAGACTATACGGCCTAGCAGGTGTCTCGGCGTGGCAGGTTGTCTTGGCGAGCATTCTTCTTCGGACCATGCCCTACGGCACGCATGGGAACATGCTGTTCTAGCTCTCGGATCTGCTGCAAGAATACTTGGAGAAAAGGTAGCAGATTATGGCGAAAGGTGTTCGTGTCAGGAGCGCTGCTCGCTGGGAGAGACGTTGAGCGTCCATACGTGTCGGTCAGATGTGGGATGGTTAATACCTATCTATGGAGGAGATGCTGCCCAAGACGGCTTTGCCCTTTTACCTTTTCACCTGCTATGCCTTCGGATACCCCTCTTTCCCCGTTGCGGCCAGATGGAGCATCGGCCATGGATTGAACTAGACAGGAGCAGACGGATGGTTAGCACGGGGGAAGGTTGAGCAGCAACTTGTTGTATTTTAGCCGTGTGTTTGTTGAGACTGGGTGCTTTTTTATTATGTCTCAGCAGGCGACACGCCTCAGATGGTCATGCGTCGTCTCTTTCTTGTTTCTTAGCTGGCTTGATCTTTGATTTCTTTAACAGTGTTTCCGTTTGTTTAGGGTTTGAGTGTGTTTGCTGTGATTGTGTGTTGAGATGTACTACTTGCAAGAGTCTGAGCTAGATAATTGTGATTTGTGTTTGTACTTCCACTGCATCCTTCATTGTATCTAGGATAACAACTGTAGACTTGTATCGACTCACTGGCGGTCATGACTTGGTAGACGAGGCATAGAGTATGTGATGGATGTTAAGAGACGCTTGTTTCATATAGTAGTAGTACATTAACCCGCAAGGTCAAGACTCCGCCCGTTCCTCGTCATGCCGCGCTCCCCATGGTTAAAAATCGTCAAGAGTGAGTAGTATAGTGTAGTGTAGTCCTGGCAAGCCCACGCGCATTATGACTCCATTCCTTCTTCTTCGTCATGTTTCGTCAAACTCTACCTTTGACGGAACTCTACCTCTTTCGGGCATTCCTCAGCAGGAATGCCCCCACGACACCGGCGGCGACTCCAACACCACTGAGGATGGCGACGCCCATGAGGCCTTCGCGGGCAACCTTGTCGTCGATGAGCTGGCGCAGGTTGGTGGCCTGGAGGTTGGCGGGCTCCTTGTCGAGGAGGAGGTCGTTGTAGCGGCGTGCCTCGCCGTAGTTGCCGAGCTTGTAGTTGCCGAGGGCGAGGTAGTAGAGGCACTCGCGGCGGCGCTCGGGGGAGATGCGGAAGATGTCCGAGAGGAGGCGGACGCCGAGTTGCTGGTCGGTGCGGACGTTGGACTTGACGAGGCCCTGGAGGGGAATGTCAGTTGTAGGCAAGCGAGGGAGGGGAGGAGGGGTAGTACCCAGGCGTAGTTGAACTTGGTTTGAATGCCAACCATTTCTCCTTCTCGTTCATATTGGGCTCGTAGGACGCCGAGTTCCGAGGGGTTCAACGGCCTGTGGTAGGGAAAGTCAGGATATCGTTATGCATGGTCGGGGAGGAGGACTAACGTCTCGGCGTCGAGGGCATCTACAAGGTGTTAGCGAGGTTCATGATCTCGGGTGTAGAGAAGCGCAGACTCACATGGTAATTCGGTAACCATTTTGACTGTGGAGGGGAAGAGAAAGAGATGCGATGGAAGAAGATCAATTGTCCCAGAACGAAGACGTTGCAACGAAGCTCCCAGGAGGCAACAGTCAAAGAGTACGAGCACGTGCTATGCTATGGAAGCAAAAAGGCAATGAATGGGGGGACCCGTAAGCTCTTTTCGGGCATCCGATGCTTTTCTTCTTGGGCCTGGGGGGGTGGGTTGAACTTGTGGCGGGACAATGACGATGTGCGGCGTCGGCAAAAGACCGGTTATGGGGACGGGTGGGGGCACGTGCGCTGATAAGCTGATTGTCGTCGTGGCGACCGAGGCACGTCCCGATAGGGCTGCGCAAAACACCAGGGATATATCGCCGATTACGCAGACTCGCTTTTACTCCGACTTCAATTAACACATTCTTCGATCTGGCATTTGAATAAGTCTTGACTTGAACAAGAATACACGCAAAATACACACGGACAAAAGACCACATCAACACCGTCATCATGTTGCTCTCGGAAGAACCAGCAACCGTAAGTCCCTGACACTCTTTCCCCTTTCGCCCACTAACACCCTCCAGCTCATCCACCACACAATTAACAACTTCAACATCAACCCAGACAAGCTCGCCGTCTCGCGCATCACAGAGTCCCTCTCAACCCTCCAGCAAGCCCGCGACCTCCGCGCCCGCGAGGCCGAGACGGCACTCAAGAAGCTCAGCCGTCAGCTCGCGACCCATACGTCCCGCCACGATGACCTCGTAGCTTCGCACTCATCGGCGGACCACGCGTCAAACATTGCGCGCCTCGACACGCTCAAGTTTAGAACTGCAAAGGCTGCTGCGGATGCTGAGACGGAAGCTGAGCGGCTCGCTCTCGCCGCGGCGGACCTCAAGGCACGACTGCACGAGCTCGAACTACAGGGCGTTGAGGGTGATGCGGCTGCCGCGGCCAGACGAAGGGATCCCGTTGATGACGAGGTGCTTCTGAGGCTCAAGGTGTACCGTAGCCTGGGCATCGACCTCGAGAGGGACGAAAGGGACGGGGAGTGGTCCAAGGCGGTGATACGGAACGACCGCAAGGGGGACGTCCACGTGGTCAACATGGACAAGAAGTTTTCGCGCTTCTTTTACGCAAACTACTTCTGGCAGACTCTGTAAGGGGCGTGTCACGGATGTGTAATGTTTCATGAGGGAAGGACTGGCGTTAAGGGCGTTAGATATACCAGGATAACGACGAGTCGTACAATGTATTCATTCAACCCATGAGAAACGTCATGGTTGCTTCTACAGTCTTGTATCCCGCTGCTAACTACATTGTAGTATATGTGACATTTCCAAAGAACCCATCCAAGAGAGCATCATATCGCTCAAACGCCATTAAAAGATAGATAGCCTCGCTGGTATCGCGACACTTTTAATACCCTGCCTGTCCGTCCACCTATCCTCATCAAATCGTTAAAAATACACACGAGAACTCAGTCTCGAGAGATTAGGCGTCGACAAGACCCTGCGCTGGAAGTCTCTTGATACTCTTGGGCGAGGTCTTGAGGGTGGGAAAGTAGCTGTCGACAAATGACTTGTTCCCAAAGCCGATGCGAGGGCCTGATGGCGTCCTCGTGCGGGAACTGTTTGGAGAAGCCGAAGTGCGTTTTGTTGGACTTGGTGCGCGGCCCTTCATCATGAGGTACCCGCCTTCGCCTGGAGTTGTAGGACCAGAGGGCGAGCGATGGTGATTCCGGCCGTGGTGTTGCTTGTCTGGCAGCTCAAGCCGTGAGTTGATGGTTGTCCATGTCTCGTCATCACCCCCAAGACGCCATCCTCCAACACCTTCGAAATCTCTGTCCGGGCCAATGCTTGGAACCAGGCCGAATGCCTTTTCACTGACAGGCGTGACTGTGCCGGCAGTGGACAGGGCGCTGGAACTCCGACGGTGTCGACGACGCCGAAGACAGGACTCGAGAGCTGTCGATCCAGACGATGAGGGAGACGTATTATTAAAGAGCGAGCCTGGAGCAGGAGCGTCGAGGAATTGGTGATGAGGACGGTAGTTGTGAGGATGATAGGGACGAGTCTTGCGGCCGCCCAAGTAATGAGGAACGAAGGACAGAGCGACGTCGATGTAGACAGCGAGGACACGGAGGATGAGGACGGAAAAGGCGATTGTGGTGGTGACGCCGGCAAACAGAGCCAAAGGAACAGTAACAACGAAGAGAAATGGCACGACAAAGGCGTAGACGGGGTTGAGGAGCGCCATGGGAGGCTAGCAGGACATGGCCACGAGCAAAAGATAAGAGGATTGGGGCGAGTTATTGGTTACAGACGAGTTTATTTGCGAGACAAAGAACAAACAGAACTTGAAGATGGGAAGAAGAAAGATGGATGGATGGATATGAGGAGGACCGAGGGAGAGACACCCAGAGAACTACATGCCCGTTTCTAGAGGGATGTAAGCCGCAGGGACGTGATAGGACTGCCGAGAGAAAGACAGGCGCCGCGGAGGCTGGTGGTCGTTTCCGGTCTCGATGAGGCGCGTTAGCTTGAAGCGGGGGAAAACATCTGTGCGGTAGCACCAGAGTCTAGAAGAGGATAATAACTCGAGGGTATCAAGAGGGACGATCACATGTGAATGGCGCGGACTTGCACAAGCGCCGCGCTTCTTGGCCTGGGGCGCGCATATCGCCACAACCGTGCGGGGAAGGTCAATGCAGTCTGATACCAAGACGGAGAAGAATTGATTAAGAGAGGGATATCGTATGGTATGAGGTGTTTATCTGGCAAGCATGGTTGCGCCATCATGACGAGGGTATGGGTCGTAAGATATGAATACATATATCTCCAGGATATACAATAAACGGCAGATGAAAAAAAGATCCTGGATAGATATCTAGAGTTCGGTCAGAAGGTTGGAGCTTAGGCGTGATGTGGTAATTGGCACAGCCACGCACGTCACATGAGGAGGAAGCCGAGGTTCTGCGAGTACAGTACTGTACAGTATCACGGCAGGAGAAATGGAGGCTACGGTATCACGGCATTTATCAATATGTAGATGGCAGCATTAGGAAGGAACTAATTACTTTCTCCTGCTATTGCAGCTGCAGGCAGTTGGAATGCATGTCTCTCCTTCCCCCACTTGAAACCATGATCCACACACTCCACACCCCACTACGGATACCTTGCTGTGCATCACCACGAGAGCCTCACGCAACACCAACATCAACCCTCTGCATCACACACTCATACTGCCTCATTCGCACTCGATCTTCACAAACCTAATCGCGCCATCGAAGATAACGCAATCATGTCCGCTCAAGATCCCTTCCCTTGGCATCTCCCAATATGCGACGCCCACTGCCATCCAACAGACACCATGTCATCCCTCTCTGATATCCCCGCCATGCGGGCCTCGTCTCTCACCATCATGGCCACCCGTGCTCAGGACCAACAGCTCGTCGCAGATGCCGCTGCCGGCAGCACCACTCCCGGAAAGGCTGTTGTTCCCGCCTTTGGGTGGCACCCCTGGTTCTCCCACCTCCTCTACGACGACACCAGTAACTCCACTCCCGGTTCCAGCCCCGATAAGGAGGTCCACTACGCCGCCGTTTTACAGCCCGAGCCCGATGCCGCCTTTATCGCTTCCCTCCCGGATCCGACTCCCGTGTCTTCCTTTATCAAATCTACCCGCACCCTCTTGGACTCCCACCCAAAAGCCCTCGTTGGTGAAATCGGTCTCGACAAGGCCTTCCGTCTACCACAGCCATGGAACCCCTCCAACCAAGCCAGCCGTGACGAATCTCTCACCCCCGGAGGTCGTGAAGGCCGGCTTCTTAGCCCTCACCGCGTGAGAATGGAACATCAGCGTGCCATCCTCGCTGCCCAGCTCCATCTCGCAGCGGAGACCCGCAGAGCCGTCAGCGTGCACGGCGTCCAGGCTCATGGTGTACTGCACGAAACTTTCGCCGCGACGTGGAAAGGACATGAGCGAGAGGTCATCACACGCCGAAAACGTCGACTTGTTGCTCAAGGAGCAGAAGATTTCTCCTCAGATGAGGATGAAGATGAGGATAAGCCTTACCCCCCGCGGATATGTCTGCACTCATTCAGCGGTAGTGTAGAGGTTCTTAAGCAGTACCTCCACCCGGCCATACCCGCGCGCATATTTGTTTCATTGTCGTCAGCTGTGAATCTCAGCACCGAAGCTACGAGCGCACGCACTGACGAGGTGTTGCGCGCCCTTCCTGATGAGAGCGTGCTCATCGAGAGTGACTTGCACATTGCAGGCGAGGACATGGACGCAGCACTTGAGGAAATGTATCGGCATGTATGTGAGGTCAAGGGCTGGGAGCTCGAGGAGGGAGTGAGAAGGATAGCAAAGAACTATGAAGCCTTTATCCATGGGTGAGCAACATACATCACCAAGAGCAAGATAGACTAGACTTAAAAATATTGTATTTTCGGATTGCTATCTCGCTGTTGAGGGAGAAGCGAGAGCATCTCAGGACTGCTTTGTCCTTGACATATAGAGGTATACATCGCTACGTCTAAAAACAAACCATTACTAGGCCACCCACGTTGTTTGTTATTTGTTGAAAATCAAAGACCCAAGAAAATCGGTATAATGCAAGTAAAAGCGCCCCAAGGAAAAAGAAAATCATTTTAATCTTTGCTCAAGTTTAGTGTTTGGAATCGCCCAGCACATTATCGGCGTTGGAAGCCGTGTTGGATGGCGTATAGTCGGAGCTGCCGGGTGTGTATCGGCAGCCGTCAGTCACCACCGAGGCGTCGTGTTGAGGGTCGTCGTATGAGGGGAGGTTCTCGTCGGTGACGACGAAGCCGGGGTAGGCTGTGGCGGCAGTGTGGTGAGGAGGCATGGGAGGACGGGGAGGGACGGCGGGGGCGTAGGAGTGAGGTTGAGGGTGATAGTGAGTGCGGCCCTCCTCGGCGGTGACAAGTCCCTCGACCATGTAAGCGGCCTCGCGGAACTGGGCAATCTCCTGCTCCATAGTCACGCTGCCGGCTGAGGAAGTCCTCCGTCGTCGACCTTCACGGAGCATGGCCTCCTTCTCCTCGTCCTCATCGTTGTGTGTGAAGAATGCACGGATGGCGGCCTTGAAGGCCGAAGTGGGTCGCGAAGCTCGGCGAGCGCGGCGGTCCTTTCGGAGGGCTCGGCGGATGGCCCGGCGGGACTCGGGAGAGAGACGGTTGACTCGGCGGTGGATCCAGGCGATGCAGATTCCGCAGAAGATGGCCAGTGCGATGGCTCCCACACCAAAGATCATGACAATAGGGTTATGAGGGGGCTATCAAATGTCAGCATGAATCAGAAGTGATGCATTCCATGGGTAGACATACAGGTCCATCGTGGTGGTGGTTAGGACCGTGCTCGTGGTGTCCATGCTCCGAAGCCATTGAGTGCTCCTTTCCACCCTCATGAGGTCGGTGCTCAGGGGGGTGCTCGGGCTTTCGCGGGGGAGGGGGAGGTGGCGCAGGGGGTCCATGGTGAGGCGCACACTCGCAGGGCATGCACATGGGAGGAGGCGGCGGGTGACCTCCAGGGAAAGGAGGAGGATGATGAGGCGGGCCGTGATGCGTTCCGTTGCCATGGTGGTGAGGCCCGTGGGGGTGGTGAGGACCGTGGTGACCAAAGATGCTTCCGTACAGTCTATGAGCCGTGTGCTTCACCTTGTCGGTAAGGGTGTGCACGACACACTTGACTCCGTCGCACTGCTTGATAATCTTCATGGTCGAGGGCGGCGGGGGAGGGTACTTCTTGCCCAGCTTCTTGGACACGGAGGCCTCCCGCTCCTTGACGAGGCTCTCAAGCTCGAGGATCTGCTTGTGCAGGGCGTTGAGCTCCATCAGCTCGACCTGGAGCTCCTCCTCGGGGTCCTGAAACTCGTAGTGTGGGTGCTCCCAGATGGGAGGCGCGTTGGTGTCGTCATCGTTCTCGACCGGGACCTGAGCGTCGTCCTTGGAGGCGAAGGGCATAGACAGACTCCAGACGTAGGCCGCGTTGCCGACGTCCGAGATGCGGATGGGGGCCGTCTGCTTGAAGGTCATCCAGAAGGAGGCGTCGGTCGAGAGGGCCATGTCGTCGAGGGCGCGGACGTTGAAGCGCAGGGACTGGGCAAAGGGCATCTCGCGGGGTCCGATGCACTCAAAGTCCCATTCGGCCGAGATGATGGTGTCGTTGTTGAGGTAGAAGGATCCCACGCCGTGTCCGGTCGCGTCCTGGGTCAGCTTCTCGCCGTTGAGGCGGACGTTGGCGGGTCCGCAGACATCTTCCGACTCCTCCACGTCGAGTCTGAGAGTCTGTAATGGTTGATTAGTGGATGAATTATTGAGTCGAGATGAATTGTCGTACCAGAGGGTATGTCTCGCTCTCTCCCCACGGGACCTTGAGAGTGACAAACGCCGAGGGAGTTACTAGCACATGTTAGCTTCACTCTTCAAGGTCAAGACTCGATCCACATACCATCGAGCGCGTCAGGAAGAAATCCCATGGGAGGGGGAGGAGGCGGGGGAGGAGGAGGATGAGGGCCATGAGCCAGCGCCAGCGCTGGCGCCAACAAGACGGCGGCAGCCTTGGAGAGGCCGCGCATCATGAAGCTCGAGATCTCTTACACGTGATAGAGCGGGTAGGTGAGGTTAATAGGCAGTGACGAATTCAACAACTGAAGGACACACGATGGCAGGCAGAAGGAAAAAGAAAAGAAGGGATTGGGTGAATCGTATAGAATAGCCCACAGGCACAGGCTCAAGACTCGTGTCCAGAGATTAATGGAAAGAAGAGTGAGTGAAGAAATTGGGCTGCCTGACGATTCAAATGGCCGCCGGGATGTGGGAGTTTATCCCGGGGCTCTCAGACGCTATCTTCAGAGGCCACGAGGCCGAGGGGCTGACCAAGACAGATTCGGAAAGGCACCAAATGAAAGCGTCGTCTTCTCACTCTCTGCGAAACCGCCTGAGCCTGCTGTGGCCCTGCTGTGGCCCTGCTGTAGACAGTGGTAGCCCTGCTATGCCCTGCCTCGGAGCCCAGCTGGGCTGAGGGACATTATCCTCCAAAGGGTCGGGCTGCGCAATCATCAACCCACCAAGAGTCGTAGTCTCGTCCATCAACCAATCATGGCCCCCGAGCTGACGAGTCCTCCCTCACCCCCTGGTCACATCGTCGGTGGCGCCGGGTCTCTTCGGCAATTCCTCTTCCATCCTTCTTGGCGCCCATCTTAATACATTGCGCGTCGCCTCTGTTTTTCATCATCTTTCTCTCCCTTGCTCTTCCAGGCAATAATGTATTCATGTCGTGTGCCCCTCCTCTAGATAGTCATGTGCGTGCTTATGTCCAGCAAGAGCCCAAGATGACTCGCTCTGCTCCAACCATTGCATGGATCTTATACATATACAACAGGTATGCATCCATATCATACCAGGCCCATGTCTTGTGAGCCATTACAATCCGTCAATCTACACACCCATTCCTTCCATCGATTGCTGCTCGCATATCTCGCCCAAAACCACCTCTTTCTGAGCTCATGTCAGAAACTCGCTCAACACCTGCACTCGGGTCCGTGCAACTTCCGAGTCCTCGCCCATCAGTTGCATAATTTGAATCATCCGTGCTGTCAACTCGTTAGCCACTGCGCCAAGACGAAAACCATCTTCATGTCCGCTTACTAATATCCGCCTTGGCCCTCACAAGCAACGGATCCCTCGCCAGCATATCTGCACTTCCAGGCTCCCGACCCGCTTCTTTCAGCACGTTGCCGATGCATAACGCCTCCAGGAACGCCCGATGATTAAACACCCACCACACACGTGCTTCCGTCTCGAGCAGTGTGAATAGGAGGAAGAACGCTGTGATCGCGTCGTGCGCCGCTTCCAGGGTTCCACGGACATTCACCGGAACATCGGGACTTTCCGAGGCGTGAACCAGCATCAGGTTATGAAAGTAATTGCTCGTCAAGAACAGAGTCTGCCGAACCACTCTCTTATTTGTCTTGGCCAATGCCGTGATGCTGTCGGGATCCCACGAACGGAACACATCGGGGAATGATCGATATACGGCGCGGAAGTCGGCAATCAGCTTCGACTTATGTCTTGCCGTCGTGCAGATAGGTAGGTCCAGTGATCGGGGTGAGCAGATAGTCTCCTGAACCAAGTTGGCCAGAGTCCAAGATCCTCGGATATATGCTGTATCCGTAGGGTCGCTGTTGGCGATGGAGGAGCCATCATCAAGCAAGTCTTCAACTGAGACATCCGTATGTGTCGCCGAAGGGGGCAGTGAAAGCAGAACCGTTAGGAACGTGTCCTGGAGAAGAACTGCTTGCCACACCTTTCTCCGTTGCTGTTTTTCAAACAACGTGGCATTTGGGGTCACTATTCCATGTCAGTCATGGCTTACAGCAAGTAGCACTTTACCAACCAATATTTGGATCACGATGTAGTCCCATGGCATAGGCCTGCCGAATGAGGATACCCGCAAACGCCCACCCATCCGAAGCATGATTGTCGTTGATGAGGAAATAGGTCAACAAGACCATGGCCTGTATCGAGCGCAGCGAGGCGGTGCTGAGATATGAAGCGATCCGTAACGCCTGATTGCTTGCTGATGCATAAAATTCGGCCGTTTGCTTTCGTTCCCGAGAAGATGTTGTCGATGTCACGAATTGGGTGCCCAAACCCAGCATGACGAATATCAATGCAATAAAAGAAGGATCCGTATCGTTCTTTTCTTGCTGATTCAGTTGCCAAAAGTGCTCATAGTCGGCATAAAATGTCTGTCGATGTATCATGGGATATACGGGGTCGACACATTCGAAGTAACGGTTGAGCAGAATATCGGCCTGGATCTTTTCAGGCAGCACCGAGATCACTTCTGGCAACCCTCCCTCGCAGGTCCAGTAGTTTGCGAATGGATGTTCGGATCCAATACCAAAGACATTGCTCGCGGTGGGCAGCGAATATGGTACATTGGACAAGAGGCCAATTGAGAGAGCAATGGCACCTCGAGAAGACGCAGCTGGGTCGTTGGACATGCCTCGATCAGCAATATTTGGAATCGGGGACTTTCCACTGGAACCAGGCTTCTTCTTTGGAGGCTTCGTCATTCGGCGGCCATTGGCTGCGGACCGCGTTGTCTCCCTGCTCATGTTAGGTCAGAACAACAGAGGGCGGAAAGACCCATACTCGAGGAGATTTGCGACATGTGCATATCTGCATTCAGTCTGTCGTTTTATACCTGGCCAAGTTAGTGATGGAACGAGTTGGCAGGGTGAGAACTCACAAGCAAGGCAATGCGGCCGACCCCTATCACACTATAAAGGGTCAGCATTCATAAACATAGAGTCGCATGCATGACAATAAAGGTAATAACATTGAGACTCATGTAGTCCAGATTCAGATCTAACAAGCCTGGGGTAAAGTGGGCTCATATCATGCAAAATGGAGTGAGTGGGTAAATGTGAGATGAAAACAAGATGGATGAGGCTGCACATCACATGAAAGTCCCACCTTTGTCTTGCGTTCGACGCACTCATGACACGACAGAGTGGGCTTGTTGCGCTTCTGTTTCTTCTTTGGGGGTTCATCGCCGTTGACGGGGGTCGACGCGTCCTGGTCGTCGGCATCTGGAAGGTAGTCGCCAGTAGGATGCCTCGACGTGGTTGATGCAGAAGCTGAAGGCAGCCGATGTGAGACGGAGGCCGGTGACGTGGATGCTGAGCCAGGCGTCAGGGCCGAGGGCGGATGAGTGCCCGGGAGAGGAAGAGTCGGCAGAGCAGATGGAGGACCAGGACTGTAGGTAGAGTGATGCGCCGGGCGATGAGATGGTGATGGGTTAGAGAGCTGGGGTTGATGATGCGCGTGATGCGGATGCGCCCGCTGAGACAAATCCATCGATTGCGCAGTTCAGCTCACCAAGACGCTGACCAGTGAGCGAGCACCTTTTTGAGCGAAGCGAAGGATGCGACGGCGAGGGGATTGATGCGCGACAATTGGAGCGGGCCAGGTTGGAGCTGGAGCTGGAGCTGGATCTGACGAAACTGGGGCCGAGATCTGGCACTTGCGGATGGTCAAAAGGCACCAGCCAAACGAGACGTCTTTTGGGCTCTGGGGTTTGGGTTTGTTTGGCTGAAGGGAAGGGGTCGCCGGGAATAAAGATGCTGATGGACTCAGGGACCTTCTGACGAGGGCGAGTTGAGTCGTCGGTATTCGGCTGGCGCTGGAAATAACGGCCGGAGATGGGCGGCAGCGGCAGCGGCAGCTGGAACTGGAGCTGGAGCTGGAGCTGGCAGCAGCTGGGCTGGGGTAACAAGCGTAGGTCCTTCGGGGAGTTTTTGGCTCCTTATGACAATTAAAGGGGAACAGAGAAGCCCACGATAGCAGGCTCAGAGTGCAAAAGGGCAACACCTTTCACCTTTGGAACGCACGCGAAAAAGGTCGGGACGGGACGGATGGGATGGGAATAACAAGGCCTGAGGGTGGGAAAAAAAGAGAGATCCCGGAAAAGAAAAGGGAATTGCAGAGAGCGAGGAAAATCCAAGGGAAGGAATCGAAAAAAGAGAATTGAACCAGGGGGGGCAAAAAAAGGCGGGGGCGGAGCAAGCAGCAAAGTGGGAAAGCGCAGTGCAGCAGCGCAACGTACTCCGTAAACACAGACAGGGCAGTCAGTCAGGGAAGCCCGGGAATGGGATGGAAGGAAGGAAGGATTGGTAAGGCAGGTAGGTAGGTAGGTGCCCGGGCTGGCTGAGGTAGAAGCAGACGGGAAGCAGGAGCCCGTACAAGTATGTACCTTCCCTCCTCCTTCCCTGTCCTTTACCAGGCTTGCTTGCCTCTAAAAGGCAGCTACAAGCCGTTGGGTTGGGTAGGCATGGACCTAGTACGTGCGCAGAGCGCGCGCTTTCCACGCGGCTGTTCTTGTGGTACCCGAGGCAGGCATGGATACTGTAGAAGTACATGGGAAGGTACGGGATGGATGCTAATTAATTCCGTCTAGATGCCTACTAGCCTCAAGATACACCTGTTTGATAGACAAGACTCTCCTCGAGTGACAGACAGCTTTGACAGGTGTAAATGAGAGACGAGCTAAAACAAAAGGCGTAGTGACTGCCTGCCAGACAAGACAAGATGCCCACCCTCGGACGTTGGTAAGAGGACAGTTTACGGGGTTTGACGGCGCTTGGATGAGAACGGAACTTGGCCGTGGCATTGCCGTAACTGTAACCGTAGCCGCTTGCCGAGGAGACGGACAGACAGTCAGTCAAAGTACTGGATATCTACTATCCGTACCTAGATGTACAGTATCAGATTGCATCTGTGGATATTACAAGAATTCAAGTGGTAATATCGCTCATCTCATCTCTCTCTCCCGTCCATCTCCGACTCTCTTCTTGACCAAGTTACTTGTTCTAAGCGAGAAAGACGAGGCCTCTCACTTTCAGCCTCCTTTCCTGGCTCGGCCGGCCCCCGTTCCAGCGTCGCTAGACGGTGCACGCACGGATCGACATACGACTCTGTTCTTGTTGATGACCTCGACACAAAACAAGTGCCGGCTCCGGCGAACCGTAACCGATTGGAGCCCCCATGTCATCATCTGGACCTGGAGGGGGAGACGGCAACAATGGCTGGCCCAGGCCCTGATCTATTTACTGCCTGAGCCATCGTCATGGGTAAAAGGCGTTGCCAGCATCTCCACCGGGCTGGCGCCTCGTCCCCGAGCCAAACCAACAAAGACGAGGCAAGAGACTTGAGACAAGGGCTCATCAGCAATGTTGTTTCTGTCTCCTTGAGGAGATCCGAGCAGAGGCAGAGACACAAAAGACCAGACAGAACCCCGGTGAGTGTCACCGGCTTGGACCATGCTCATCTCCCCGTCCCGGCTCTGCAATATGGCCCCCCCCCCTTCCCTTCCCCTTCGCTCACCGGCACTTGGAAAAACGAGGTCGATTTCACCCCAGCCAGCCAAGCCATGGTAAAATTGGACATCCCTGTCTCATCACTCAGTTGTCCATTGGATCGCGCCGAGCCCCCAATGGATCGTCGCACACACGACGAGGGCGACACCCCAACAGGTGCCCCGGGACCCTGGTAGAGGAGTCGGGCGCCAGCGACATCGGTGACAGCCCGTCCAAAGCCAAGTCTTCTTGTCCACCACCTTGAGGCACAACAAATTCCTGCTGATCTCCGTGCCTGAGACATGCTTCTCCATCTTTCTCCGCCCGCTAGAGCCAGACTGGCCTACCAGGGCTCAACTTGTAGAAACTCAATATGAACTGCCTCCCTCCTGGGCGCATGTACATGTGAACCCTTTCCTTTCCGCGGGCACTCCACCCTTGCGGCCTTAGTTCCATCCCTCAGTCAGGGCGGGCGTTTTGGTCGTCGAGGCGTTTCGGTGAGCTCCATGGTGAGGAGAAATGCAGCGGCAGTTGGAGCCAAGCTTCGAGAAGAGGGCATAGAGCTTCACCAGTTCGCGAGGCGGAGGCGTGGCTGCTTATCAACACTGGCGCCTCCAGCCCCGGCACAGCCAGTCGGGGCGTGATAAAGGCCGAGACTACGAAGAGCGGGCATCCATACCTCTGACGCGCGGCATTTGCTGGGCGAATACACACTTCTCCCTACATACGCTGTCTGTACAGTGCCGTGAGTCCTCTCCTCCTTGGTCGACCTCCGTCAGTAGCAAGGCCGCTACATACCGCTCGGCTCCCCGGCTAAGCCCCTTCAGGGTGCCAACCCCGGACGGTCTGGACCCTCATAGAGAACTTGATGGACCAATCTCAAGCAAAGCCAATGACGTACACTGGAAATGAGGGACAGGCCTGGGTAAGGGCTTCTGGCCGAGTCCGCAAGGCATGAAGATGCTGTCGAGTCTTTGGGCTTCCATCGTCATTTCCGCTGTTGAAGATGGATGACCCGGCATTTGACTTGACGTCTGACCTCCTTGAGCGGCAGCATCATGTGGGCTCACAGACAATGTGCCTTGACCGTGGTAATAAGAATCTGTACTAGGCGTGAACTCTAGTTGGCTAATGTTACTCTGTTCCACAGACTCATGTTGTCGACAAGGTGGTGTCTACAGTACAGGCTTGGCGGAGGCTCAAGATCTGCACAGCCACGTGCCCAATTTCATAGCCAAGAGATGGATAGAAATGAAATCGTCAACTAGTAGATTGATGTCTGAAGTTATTCAAGTTGTCAATAGTTTCCTCAACTCATGACTCATAGATCAGACTCTCATTGAACTGTTGCGTAGTATGATTTGATGCTTGGCCATGAAGTGGGGTCTCACGGCTTCACCACTAATCAGCTTCACTCAGACAACTTGAGCCTGAAAGATCTCATGAGCGCACGAATTCATCACCCATGAAACCCATCACTTCCTCTGTCCAGCGTACGACTCAAATCCTTGGTCATCTCAAACACACGATGTCTAGTTCTCGTCCTACTCAGGCGGCGCCTTGGCGCTCTGCCTTCCTGACTCACGTCAACGAGTTGGATTCACCGACGTTCATGCTCAGCACCCTTCACCATGACTCGTCGGCCTCTGTTACCCCTCGATCTCGAACCGTTGTGTTCCGGGGCTTGTGGGCAGAACTCCCGGCCAACCCCAAGAACAAGGCGCCGCTAAACCCGTCCCTGTATGAGAGCGACCTCCTCACCATCACTACCGATGCCCGCATGGAAAAGATCCCCGAGCTATCCCCGGATGGATCCTCTCCCGCCCAGTCCGGCGGCGGCGGACCGGTAGAGGCCGTCTTCTGGGCCGTGCCGTCGAGGACCCAGTGGCGCCTCCGGGGCGAGCTTATCTGCTTGGCCCGGATATCAACGACCCTTCAGCCGCACAGGTCAGGGAGATCTTGGAGAAGCATATGCGTCGCAGAAACAGTGAGGATTCCGGCTCGTGGGATTGGGCGAAGGAGGTGACGGCTCACTTTGGCAACCTGAGTCCCATGATGCGAGGATCATTCCGAAACCCAGCGCCAGGGACACCAAAGACTGAAAATCCAGGGCCAGGACTCGGCTTGGGACAGAAAGTTGAAGACCTAGATGACGAGGTTGCGAGGAAGAACTTTCGTGTAGTTGTTATCGTGCCAGAGGAGGTGGACCGGGTCGACTTGTCAGACCCGGAGGAGGGCAAAAGATGGAACTATCGCTTGACTGGAGACTCCTGGGAGGAAACAGAGCTCTGGCCTTAAAAGCAGCTAAGGAATTTCAGAAGTTTACGGCGAGTGTAAGAACCAGGGTAGATGAGTTGCGAAACACCCAGCTGATGAATGCCTTGTAGGGACAAGCCAGCTGTATTTGGACGTTGAAAATCCTGTCAAGCTCTTTGCTAGAAATATGGATTACTTCTATTAATCGTGTACGTCCGCGGAAAATGTTTCCTCGTGTTCAGCAAGATAGGCGTATCAGTATCATATTTTGGTGGGATGAGAGAACATTTACCACCTTTAGAAGGACAGGCAAAAATAGAACAAAAAACATACAACATTGGGGATTCGCTAGTCGTCACCGACCTAGCTACTAATCCAACTCTTGCCAGGTTATCGATGGGAGATCAGACGGGATCCCGAGCTTTCTAGCAGATGTGGTCGTATGTACTCGGGTTGGGGACAAGAGACACTATCAAGGCGTCGGCTTGGAGGTTTGCTTCAGAAACTCAACTACTATAGCATCATTTTGAGTGGGAAACACAGAAACTTTGTAGCTATGTCGAAAGAGTTTCTTCCCTCTGTTGATATTCGCGACGATGTTGGTATAGCTGAATACTTGGGTATGTTCTTTCACTGGCGAGTTGATGCTGCTGTATCTAGTGCTTACAACTTTGTTCAATATTCGGATCCGTTGGCCAAGGTCCATCCCCATAAGTAAAGATACTGATTAACTTTGTCGGTGAAATTGTCTATGGTCATGTATTTCGCCCCTCACTTGTGGTCCCATAGTCCTAGAGAAGCTGCCACGGAGATCACACAACTTAGCGTCTGCGATGAAGCGAGGGACCTCAGATCTTCAAGTTATTCTCCCCATGGTTTTCTGCCCTTTGACACGAATATCATGACATTCCCTGTTATTCGAACGGTAGTTGCGTGGTGAGATGTGAACTAGCAAGCCTAGGAGATAGTCCTGCTCTACCGTGAAGGTCAGAGTGGCGGACTCCTGTTCATGCAATACAACGGTTGTATAATGCAGTCAGCTGGCCTCTACGTGGTATTGTTCTGCCTTACATATTACAGGCTGACATCTTGAGTCACATAGCCACTATGCCAAGCTATTATTGGGAAGCGAACGAGTGTTACCTTCGTGTGTTGACGAGTCAGCGTGGACTTTCTAGCTGAGGAAGATGGGGTCACATGAAGGCACCGAGGGCGCAAATCCTGTAATTGTCCATCGTAAGCCTCTTCAATTCAGACCCGCTATTCTGGATGCTCCCTCGGATGGAACAAGCTGACGAACGACGACCTTCGAGCTGACCTGGGTCGGCCCGAGGTGTCAGCCAACACACAACCTATAATACTCTAACCCATGCTATTAACTTGCGCTTATCCGACGTTGTATACTTAAGCTGGATGGCTTTGGTTACATGAAGACATCCTACCGGCGTGGCTTGAAGTTGCATTTATCCACCGGAATGGCTGGGCTGGGCACGTCTTACTTGACACTCATTACCATTGCAGGATCCGGCTATTTGGTCGAGTCAGGGACGTTACTCGGGTCTCTTAGGGGTGTTTTAGCATGCTATATGCCGCTTAATACTTTGTCAGAGTTGATGTTGGGTTGTCCATGTGGCAATTGGTGGTGTGAAGAGCTGACAGTGCAGGATCGCAACTCGCATGCAGGCTTAATATAAAAGAGGTTATCGTAGAACTACATTGCCCCTCATGGGTTCGCCCGCAGTATACAGTATAAACCCACAACATAGCAGAATGGTGCTCTCAAACACGGATTAGGTTGGAGCCATAGCTCAATAGTCGAGACAATGTCACCTATGCGTTGGAACAGTTGCAAGACAGTCGGTCTAGTTTAGAAACTATAGAACAGCCACTTTGCTCTAGGCAGCCATATTTACGGGAGGGTATATCGGAAGGAACGCCGGCATGCCAGCCAGACACAAGAGCGAACTTGGCTGTTCGGGTCATAACATATGAGACTGGTTCCGACTGCAACCCCAACACCCGACGCCCGATACCCGACGTCGTTTTGAATGACTGGTCAAGAAAAGAGCAAAGATCTCAGAATAAGTTGACCACTCGTTGGCGGTATCAAATCCCATGGTGACAACCTGTGCTGAAGATTACGAAGGCTCTCTCTCGACTGGTCTGGGTATTCTCAGCTATAGGTTAAGTAGACGACTCAGGATGATGCGTCGATAAAACAATAACGATTGTTCAGTTGCAATGTTCCAGAGCGTGGTAGCTTGAGATAGCCTCCATCTATTTGATTATTACGCTCGAGTTGGGAAGCTCGGAGAGCAACACAGTAACTCGAACTGGCGGAGTTGAAGACGAGTCTGATATCCGACAATCACCGCTTGCTAGTCATACTCACATCTTAGGAACAATCCATAAAAGCTGCGTCTTTTTGTCAATAGTCCTCATCTCCAACAGGTTAGTCGTCAATGCAGCTCTCCTGCTACCCTATCTTCTCGTATATCTATCCCGATACTATCTTATTCTCGGCGAGTGTCGGATGTATGTCAACAGATCAGCTACCCATCAGGAATAGAAACCCTCAACGGAAACACTAGTCTCACAAACCCACATAGAACGGCATCCTCAACTTCATTAGCTCCCGTCTGACATTTGCTTACCTACTGCACAAGCGACACACGCCATGCAAGTGAAAGACGCTTCGCAACCGAGGCCGTATCAAGCCTTACCTGCTCCACTGAAGTTCCCGTCACGAGGCCCGCAGATCTGCGATCTGATCCCGTTCGCGAACGGGGGACAAGGAAATATGGGCAGATGCGGAATTTTGTTGGACAATTTATTTGTCGGCGGCGATGCGGTGAGGGAAGCCCGCCTGCCCGCCCGCCCGCCCTGCAGTGCAGTCAGTGCCCTGTCAAGGCCGTGCATAAACGCAACGCGCAGCGCAGCGAGGTTCAGTTCAGGCGCGGTTGAGACATGCAGGACTAGTAGGAGCTGGGCTGGGCTGACGGAGAAGAGGCCTTGAGCTGCATGAAAGACCCAGATCGAGAGTGCGAGAGGAGAGGAGAAGAACAGGGGGGAGAGGGCGGGAAGGGGGAACGGGAAGGCTTGCTCAAGGGAATTTGTTCTAGGGATCGTTCTAGGGATTTGTTCTAGATGGATGGACAGTGAGACACGAGATTTGCTCGTTTCGTTCCTCCGGGGTTCTTGCCAGTTCGCACATGGGAATCTCTTGATCGACTCACCGATATGGATCCCAATACGGACATTGCCCTCAATGTGGAACTACAGACATGAAAATCGCGTCACAGGTTCGCGCATCAAGCATAGCACCCAACGACGCTTTTTACTCTGACAATCCTTCCTTCTGATGCACATTCCCCTTCTGTGGAGGTGCAGATGCATTACTTGGCCGTACCCCTGTATGTGCCCCCTCTTCATCCCTCCCCTCCCTCACTCCGTTGCATGGCGGGAGAGGCTGGGACTGGGGCCCTAGTAGATCCGCGTAAGTCTTGTTTTGTTCGATTTGATGAGGGACACCACTTCCCGGCTATATCCACCGATGATATGTGTTGTTGGTTGCTCACAACTGCCAATTGCAAGCAAGCCCATTCCTTTGTTTTTCCCTTTTTCCCTTCCTTCTCCAACACGGGACTTCGGCCATCCGGCCCGCCGATCGGCCCGGAGTCTTTCTACTCTGGTCGGTCCCGCCCCCGTGTCCGCGTCGGCACCGACCACGCACCAACCCTGTGAGGAATTTCTTCACTGCAACCTCGCAGCCGGGCATGGTTTAGCCAGAGGGTTACAACAGCACGCACTCTTTTTTCGCTCCGGAATTATTCCATTTCTTCGCTGCCTGCAAAGGAAGGGGCGTGGCCGCAGGGTACATACATACATATCTACATTTGACCTTGGAATGCTGGCCTGGCGTGTGCCGGACTGGACTGGGGAACTTTGCAGCGACACGTGCGCAACGTCAGCTAACCCAGGATCATGACGGATGTGGGATTTCCTCCTCCTCCTCGGCGGTTCCCGTCAAAGGTCTGGGGTGTCAGAAGGTTAACCTCCACAACTCGTCAGTCTTTTGAGATGACCAGTTTGTGAATTGAGTTGAACCTAAGCTAAGGCCCAAGGGAAGCTCGCTCCCAGGAGAGAAGCAGCAGGTACTTAGCCGAGGGTAATCTCCCGACGAGCCCATCTCCTTACTGACCAGGCCAGGACCGTGTCGGACCGGTGAATCTTTCTTCTCTTTTCCCCCCAAAGGTCCATCCACCACGACTCTGAGGGTTTCACCCCCTTGGAAGACGCAGTCAGTCCGTCAGCTGGGGAGCGCACAAACCACGCCACAGCCCATCGGCGGGTAAGAGACATGCCCGATCCGGAGTGGAGCAGCCCTTCCCCGGAGCGGTCTAGAAGGGCGCGGCATCTCACGCCAGGGCCGCCGCATTCACTGCTAGATCCTTGGCTGACCGAACCTTCCACGAGGCATTCTTGACCAGGGGGAAACGTAGCAAGCAGACGAGGGAAGAAAAAAGACATCTCGTTTATGGTTTGTGGTCCGTCAGGGATAGCATGAGTTGCTCACAACTGGGGTAGGCCAAGAAAAGACTATCGGCTTTCTTCTTTTGCTTTCCTTATCCCCCCTGGTCACCGAGTCTCCTGCGCCTTGACCAGTTCCAAACTCGATCCTGTCGTCATGTTAATCATGGCAAGTTATGGACATGGGTCCGAGTTGTATTCAGTCACCGAGCCTGACTTGAACGTCCGTCCAGTCATCTTGCCTAACCCAAGTACGTGCTGTCCAATTGCCTCACTCACAAGTAAATGACAGGACGAGATCTGCTGTCTTATTCTTTGTGGGGTTATCTATTCCATGCAAAGCCAACCTACAACTGTGTGTGTGCCGATAGGCGCTAGAAGCTCAGTAGCGTCTCTGTTGCTGACCAGCATCAGGGCGATAAGCATTGTTTCTTCGTCTAGTTATTCCTAAAACGTTCAATTTTCGCGAGATATACAGATTCAAGCTGATATGCTACTACCCTAATCAAGTTTGTGCCCCTGACACAAAGCTAATATACACGGCAGTTCGTCCGCCTAGATACTTACATGATACTGTACCTCTGATGATCTTAACGATTCGTATCCGCGTGCACGCTATACTCAAGTCTTGCTCGACACCCAATGCCTCAACCCATGCCTTCAGCCACCGTTGGCCCGTTGATGTACACCAACTGACAGCTGCCGACAAGACCACGCCTGTGCATTACTCGCGCAGATGTCATATCCCTCAACCACCGGAATTCGGGAAAGTGTCATGCCCCGGACTTTTTCAAGACCGCTGATTCAGTCATCCTCGTGTCCCGCTCACCGTATTCGAGTCTGCAAGTGTCAGTTGAAACGGGCCCCGGTTCGCAGATGAAGACTGGCAGCATCCTCTTTGGACAAGGACCCCGTCGGAACAAAAAGAAGGTCAAGGCGTGAATATGGTGGGCCGCTTATGTTCAACTGCCAATGCCATGTGTCGTAGATGATGACGTTGATGAATAACCGCCAGAGTATCAGCCATACTGGATATTGTCGGTCTTTTCTCCACCCGTCAAGATCAAATTGTTCGAGTCAATTGATGGAACACTGCATTTCTTGCCAATCCCTGGTCAAGAGTGGGTGACAGGGCTGAGTATCGGTCCAGGTAGCTCTTGTTTCAACCATTCCATTGACCTTGTCAACCTCGAAACTCGTATGACACGTAGAAAAGAACAGATCAAACAACTTGGAAGTTTCTCAAGCAAGCCGAGTCTGCCCAGAAGAAAGGTATGCCCAATACGTGTTGGTTCTTGATCCTCCGCCAAGGCCCTCTCAACCAACGTCAACCTGCCACAGAGCAAACAGGTGAAATCATCAACATCCAGAACCCGCTCCGGCCCAACAGAGTTCTGAAAGGATTGTGACAATCGAGACGCGGCTGGACACACGATAGGTCAAGAGCGCCATAGCCGTGTGCACCTCGGCGAGACACCAGCCAATTCCGCACGCTGGAGAGCAATCCGAGGATCCTGTGGAGTAGAACCTGGCCTGTCAAGCCACCTCGGTAGCCGCCGAGACTAGCAGAGAAGTAAGAGGGCGTTTAAAGTCACAATGCAGGTCGTGTCACGGGCAGATGGCCTCAAACGCTGGTTTAATTAGGTCGGCGAGGGAAGCGGCAGATGCCCCGGCTGCTGGTAACTCTTTTTGTAAACGTGCCTACAACTCGAAACAAGTCAGCAACATGACAACCCGCTGCGCCTCAAGAGACGTGATTCGAAATGTTGGGGTTGCCAGAGTCAGAAAGAGCGTAGCATCAAGAGTGACGAGACATGGCTAAGCGCCGTGAAGGAGCCGTAACCCTGTCCAGACGCGTCGAGTCGCGGCTCAGGCCTCATCACGTCGAGAGAAAAAGCCTCCAAAGTTGTAATCATGCTTAACCAAGTCGAGGAGAGAATCTGAGGGGTTAATGAGAGCTGTCGACAACTTAATCAAGCACTCCACCGGGGGTGTGGTGGATCTCTGCATGTATGTTGGGCTGTTTATCTGTGATTTCGATTTTCCTTTTTTCTCCCCCGCAGCTCGCTCTTCTGTACTTGAAATAGTTAAACAGCCGAGGCAATCGTTGGTAAATTGCGACAATATTGGTTGTTGGTGCTGGAGAATAACCCCCGAGATGCGATGCAAGGGACTCGCAGCCAACCTCGTCTTCAAGACTCGGCGGTTATAGGAGAATTCCCCACCATAAACAGCAAATAATAGGTTGACGTCTCCGGCAGTTGGCGGTAGGTACAGCACCAGACGAGCCAAGAGTCGAGATGGCTAGGTAGTTGACTCACATGAACCCACGGTCATAATGAACTAAGCAGATGATGTCGTGATGGATGCCCAACAAAGGGAGCTTGGCCATTCTTTCCCTTGGCAGCCACCGTCACCGGTTTAGATTGCGAAAGCAGTGGCCCAACCTTGGGAACCGACCAACATTAAACAGAACAACCAACAGTTTCGACAGCGGCGGTCCGGGACCACTCGGACCGGGGTTCGGGACGTGACATGCTCGAGCGTCCAGTCGGAATACAGGGTAGAGAAAGAGGGCATTCTTGTCACCGGTCAGCAAGGATTCTCTATTTCTTGACCTCGTCTGCCGGGTTACGATCAGGTGTTGCTGACATTTGTCGACAATCTCCGGGCTGCTGCCGCGGCTACCCAGGCATGGTTATTAGAAGCAGGTGCAATCAGTCGACGGCGGTGCCTGTAAGCCACATTCGCATTGTGAAGACGGAAATAGCGTGGCCCTGGCTGGGCTGGATCTCGGCGTCCAAGATGAGATGAGACGCATGTTTCTGGTGGCCCGTCTGCAAGCCTCAGGCTTACACGCGTTCAGCATTATTTGTGTGTCTCAGTAGGCAGACCAGCCTCAATGGCAAGCAAATTTCGAGGCTGTCGTGTGTGTCTACTCGTCATGGATCACCGTACAGAAGTCTCAGGTTGAAATGACTGCGTCGTCTATCATCCACACAAACAATCAAACAACAACAACATCGGCGGAGCGAGCCGAGGATCGACATAGACAACGCCGGGCGGACGCTAGGTATGTCTTCCTGCTTGGATCCACACGGTCGACTAAACCCTCTTGTCGCTAGAGGGATGCTTGTCCGTTTCAAAGGACAACTGGAATGGCCTTCTGCGTTCTGTGTCTGCGGGTTGACGGATTCGGGAGTTGTGACCTCGTCTCGAACCGGATGCTGCATTGTCGATGAGAGAGAAGTAATGGGATGGACACCAATTGCCTTTTGTCTCGTGGGCTTTTCTTTGCTACTACGTAGAGGTCCAGACCCGACATGTCAGGTATCCTTGCAGAGTGAAGCCACCAACCAACAAGGCCGAGATGTCCCCAGGACCAGCAGTAGAGAGCCTCACCTGAGAAACTGGGGTGTCCCTCTGGGTGGCGGGAGTCGAGCAAAGCACCACTGATCCATGCATCCACGCACGGCACTTTGAAGCGGAGCAGACCATGGCATGGCATGGCATGGCAGAAGCATCGCATCGTCGACGCCGCCAAGTGGATGCCCTTGGTACCGCAGGCAGGTCAGGTGATGCTTCGTCGACGCCTGCAATCCGCAGAAAGCGACAAGGGAATGCAACGCTGAGGCGACAGCTCACGTCGCCTGTTGGGCGGAAAGCAAAGGGGGACGAGTCGTGAAGCGAAGAGACGGGGGCTAGGGGATGCACCATGCGCGTCTTTGCCTCTTCAAGTGCCGAACAATGACACACCGTCTCGATGTATGGAGACGGGAGGCGTATGCGGGATGGAGAGTAGACGAGAAAAACGTTTTTTTCTTCGCGATTCCTTAGCTCCCGGCGCAGAAGTGAGTTGTCGGCCGTATGTGGGAGTACCCCCGGAGGACAACGGCGCGCTTACAAGCAAGCGATCAACCGGCCGATTCGGAGACACGGGGACCGAGCAGCCAGCAGAGACGAGACGGTGAAGAAGAGAGAGATGGCGTCTTGGTTCATGAATTGAAAAATGGATGGTCGAGGTTATCATGAAGGATGCAACAGTGACAGGCCTGCAATGGCCATGTCTCACTCCCCTTTCCCCTCTCTTCTTCAGGCCGTTGGACACGAGGGTAGACAAACGCCCAGCCTCTTCCTTTACGCCTCCCGCAACTTGACGTCTCTCACCTGCAGAGATGCTCTTCAAAGCATGTTGGCTGCATACGCACACACAAGCCTACCCTCCAAGAAAGTGACCGGGGGTTCGGAGGTCAGCATTTCCCAATTTGGGACACACTGGGTATGCTTTGTCTACGTTAAACTCGCAAGCCTGCTCTGCTTTTGGACTTTTGGGTTTAGAGCCAATATGAACTCTTCCATCTAGACGAGAGAGCGGAATTGACCAAGATGCGCTTGGACAGACCTCCTGTGATGAAAAAAACAACAACGCTGGAGCATTGAGGCAATTCAACTCGAGAGAGTGGGCCATCAAAGGGCGTCAACGCATGAAACAAACCCAAGACGCACGCATACCGTGTTTGCCATTCACCAGATACAGTGTCGTTTAACGGACGGGGCAATGGATGTCTTCTTTTCTGATGACATTTGCATGCAGATGCCATGCCACAGAGACCAAAGATCCAAGGCTAAAATAGGCGAAGGAAGCGGTCTCTCACGCTCATTGTTGACCAGTTCTCAAGGTACAATAAAAAACAAGGCTGAGTTCTTCCCGAAGACAACATGTTGCACAGCGTCGCATGCTGTGAGACTGCCATATGTGGGAATTGCAGCGAATTGGTAGCTCACGAGCTTTCCGTGATGGTACAGATGACGAGCCTGCTGTGGGAGGTTGCAGAGGATAAACTCTTGCCGTCCGTCCCTCTGTACCTTCCTACCTAGGTAGGTAGTTTCAGCGGAGAGATAAAAGAGATTGTGGCAGGGTGCGGCAGGGCGAGAGATGAGCGCTGGCTGTGTGTACATCCGCATGCAGTTGGGCACAGCGGTCAACCCAATAGCCAAGCTATTCTATTCCAGGCTGGATACGGAGAAAAGGACCTGGCAATATCGCATCCGCCATCATCGCATTGCATTGTTGGAGAGTGTGGAATGGATAATGAATGGTCAATAGCTGCCCCTGCATCAAACCGTCGGCTCCTCCGTCTCGCATCGGCCACTACAGTGCCAACGCCAATGGGACGTGGGGCCAGGGATGGGATGGATGATTACACAAGAGAGAGAAAAAAAGATCATCAGCAAGGGCTGTTCATTGTCGAGGCATCACAACACGTCAAAGCCAAGAAGTGCCTGGGGAACCTCGTCGCAGGGAGTCAGGTCAGGTGGTCCTTGTGCGAACCCAACCCAACTCAACTCATCTTACGCCATCTGGAGACCAAGGTGAGGGCATGGTCAGGCCAGGTTCAGGTCAGGTCAGTCCGGTGAACGAGTTCCAACAAGTGTGATCCTCAGAAGAGAGTTTGGGCAATGGCACGCTGCATTCTTTCTGGCCACCCTGGGGCTTTTTTCGCTGTGATGAGTTGGCAGACACAGACAGACATGATCGTTACAGTAGCCAGCTAAGGAAAAAAAAGTGACACATCCGACACGGCAAAAGATCTGGAATCTTGTGTCTCACTCAAATCATAAACAGCAGAAAACTCTGTTCAGGCGGGAAACTTTTTTTTTTTTTCAGCCGGTATGCAAACAACAAAGGGCATCAAAGTTTCAGCTCCTTTTGTTTTTGTAATGAGTCTCGCGTTTGACGAGCGCAAGAATCTCCTCATCTGGGGTTTGATGAGAAAAGAGGTCCCAGCGGTTCGGCACGAGGGAATGCCTTGCGGATATCGTGACAGGTGAGGGAGCATGAGGATGGGCAAAAGCCATGAGCAGCGGCGGCAGCGGCCCGATGTTGGACGAGGGAGATATGGCCCTTTGTGGTGCCCTATTCCTGTGTTGCGCGACGAGAGCGAGAGGATGATCGTCAAAGACTACGGC
This sequence comes from Fusarium solani, assembly GCF_023522795.1. NCBI lineage: Eukaryota > Fungi > Ascomycota > Sordariomycetes > Hypocreales > Nectriaceae > Fusarium > Fusarium solani. The sequence continues at coordinate 1,297,753 of NW_027072147.1, read as the reverse complement.
GGATGGATGTTGATGTCCGATGATGGGATGGGCAAAGGGACCCTGCCTTGTCCTGCCGCGAGAGCCCATCATCCATGTCACCCTGCCTGCCATGGCTCATGGATGACCTCTTGTTGGTTTGTGCACGCTCAGTCCCTCCCCCAGCAGCAGCAGACGGCCACAGCAAGCAGCGAATCCTTGCTTGACATGACCAGAGAGGGCATCATGGGCCGTCCGCCACCCCTTTCTCCCGTGCGGTGCAGTGCAGCAGCGTGCTCCACCATCCATCCTCCCCCGCTGGATGGATTGCTGTGCTGCTGCTCCTGCTGCGTTCTCTCTTTTTCCGAGTACGCTGGCGGTGGTTACGCACGCCCTGGGATGGGGGAACCCAAAATATACAGCACAGTACTAACAGCAGATGTTGAGGAGGGGCGGATGTCAATCCATCCATCCATCGATATCAACCCAAGACGCCCTGTTTCCACTCGGCGACTGCCCTGTTGGGGGGTTTCTACTCCCAGGGCTTCATGACCTGCGGCGTGCGTGTTTCGTGGGCGTTTCCTCTGAATGGGGAATGAGTTGGGTATTGTCTCATGGCAATCCGTGGATGGAAGGTGACTGGAAGGTGACCAACATGAATCAATAATGAGGTTTCCTCGGGCTGGTGGCCTCCATCACATCGACAAGTTGGATTGCCGTTATCTCGAAAGGCCTCGCCCGGCGGGCTTCCTTTTTATCTCGTTCTACAATGGATGTACTCCGTACACATTTGACAGGACGGAGAAAGCCCATTGTGCGTGCGCCATCCACGCGCCGTCCATCCCACACATCCCGCACACATCCCACATCGTGACCCCCCCGTGGCATATCTCATCGCATCGTCGTGCATCCGCATCACATCGCATGGGCCCTTGCTGTCGCCTTCTTTACGGAGTAGACTGGAGTTTCTGTTTGGTGATGGCATGGCATCTTCCGTGGTGTCTGTGTCTGTGTGTTGCTCGGCCGCTTGCCGAGGATGGATGAAGCCATCTTCAACAAAGTAGCACTCTCTCCGCCATGGGAATGTGTCTTTTTTTGGTGCTGTGCTCATCAACTGTGCCCTGCCCTGCCCTTTCATCCAGATGCCATGTCCATGCCGCCGCGGCCGCATTTCCTGCCGCCCTGCCGCCGTCCATCCATGCCTCTCTCTGCCTGTCTGCCCATGCCATGCCATGCAGTAGCAACCTAACCTTTCCCCCGCCGTCAAGTACCTATGGACGGGACTTGTTCCAAGGCGGCTGTTACTGTTACTGCTGCTGTTACTGTCGAGGGTACCCTCTCATCGTTTACTGTAGGTACTCTGAGCGAGAGCGAGCGATCCATTCCCTTGTGTTCTCCTCTGCTCACGCCCCCCCTTACCCCGGCCTGAGAAAGGTCCCCTTCCATCTCGCCGCACCCCCCAAGGATTCTGGATGGAGAACAGCACCCCTGGTTGTCTTCGACTCTGTTTTCCCCTTTGACCTGGTGTGCAGCAGTGAGTGCAGCGAGTGCAGTGTGCATTTAATAAAATCTCTCGCCATCCCGCCATCGCCCGCATGCTGCTGCTGTTGCTGCGCTTCTGCTGCTGCTTTGCTGATCCCATCTTCGTCTTTGGGTTAATACCACTTTCTCCTCTTTCCCTTTTCTTTTCTCTCTTCTCTTTTTTCCTTCCTCCCCCTCACTCTCAAGACCTCCATCTCCTCTCCCGCCCATCAGCAATTGCTAATAGCCACCAGCAGCCGATCTCTTGTTGGATCTCGGCTTCTTGGCTTTTTGGCTTGCATCTTTCTGGGGGTCAACTGACTTGACTGGACCGACTCTGGCTCATACTTTTCCTCCTCTCTGCCGCTTCGGGCCCAGTTCCAGCTCGCTCTCGCAAGGCAAGCAAAGCAAACTCTCAGCCCAGCCCGTCAACCTAGTCCAAAGCCCGCCATCCATCAGGCCCACCACTCGGTCGCTAGTGGACTGTGGCTTTTCCCTTCTCCCCTCCTTGGACCGAGATCCCCCCCTGGAGTAAGGGCCCTGGAGCATCGGACAATAGCTGCCAGCCGCGCCCTAGCCTGCCTGGGTCATCGTTAGCTGCCTCGTAAATAGCGAGTTCCAGCACAAATCCGCCTTCCGCGCCCTCTAGCTCCTCCCCGCCGCACCACCCCGGAGTACTCGCCTCGCCTCAACCTGACCTTCAAGAGTCTAGTAGTCTTTCGAGGTCAAGAAGATTCTTGGTTGCAGTGGAATTGGGTCGAATACACGACGACGACGAATACGAATAGAACGACTTGGGAGCCGCTGGATCGTGCTTTTACCGTTTGGCTGTTGGCTCATCTTACGTCCATCCATTCTTAGTGGACCCATCGACCTTCCATCGGCCAACCCAACCCAACTCGATCCTCGCCGAAAAAGGTCATCATTACCATTACCTTCAACCAACAACAACAACACCAGCCTCACGAGTCTTTCTCCTTCCCTGACCCGCGATCCTCGGCCTTTTTCGCTAGGTCCTCGTCAAACTCTGTCTCGTGCCGTGTTGCCCAACACAACGACATCCGCATCTTCCGCCCTACTCACCTATTTCATCCCTGAGCACCGCAAACCTGTACATCTAACGAAGACCACGACCGTTAACGACCATCACGAGACAAAGACCGTACGAGTCTCCGTCATAACCTGATTCATTCCTTCTTGGATGATTATGTTTATTGCTTCAACACATCTGCTCCATTGATACCTGCCGCTGTCATACACCGCACCACGCGATACGACGCCATCTCCAGACAAGTATTCGCCACTCACCACGCCAATTCCTCATCGCTCGTCCGACTGCTTCCGACGCGATACTGCATCAACGCAGTTTCTCCTATCAACTCTATCCGTCCCGTCGGTCCTTGCGCGACATTTGGGGCGTTGGGTGATAACCACCTAGCCCCCTTTCACTTAGCCAACACGGCTCCTCCGCGAGAATCAGACTTCCGCGACATGGCCATGGATGCGCTGAAAAATCTCTCGACAAACGTGCCCGACTGGCTCAAGCGCCTCGACAACCTCAGCGGCCAGATCGACCGTCGTCAGGCCGAGCTGGCCGCTGTCGCCGCTGCCGAGGGCAAGAATGCAGAGACCAAATCCCTTCGGAACAAGGGATCGACTGAGTCCCTAAAGCCCAAGGATGACCCTCTTGTAGTTCACGCCGAACCCCCCGCTGGGGATGCCATTCTCGAAGACCCTACCAACACGGAGCAGCCCTCAGAAACTCACGCAGAGCCTCCGAAGCACACACCGAGCCCCGAATCCATCCAACAGCAGCAAGAAGTTATCAAGGCAGCGCGTGCCCGAGCACGAGCCCAGGTCAAGAAGAAGCCCAAGTCACCATCCATGATGTCGAACGAGGATGCCCCCCAAGCATATAGAACACGCAGCTTGATCATTGTCTTTTATGACAGCTATGTACAAGGATTCTTTGACGAGCTTGTGAGGTTTGTCTCGTCAAGCCGCAACCTGATGCGCAAGGCCAAAATGGCCGCCCGAGTTGCCCAGATCAAGAAGCTCGCCGAGCAGGATGTGTCAGAGGATGGAAGCAATGGCGAGGACGAGCTCCCCTCATTGCGATATATGAGCAGCAGACGATTCGGTCCCATGTCAATATCCCGAAACGGTCCCAACAATGGACCACCCGATGTATACGACAACCTGGACAAGGGCCTCGAATTTGTGCAAAGCATGTGCGAGCATGGTGCCCACCAATTCCTCCGCGACGGAGATTGCAACGACGAGATCTCCAAGGTTCAGAAGCGACTCACCGAGGTCCTAGAGATGGCCAATAAGGAGATGGAGCGTGTGCAACGTGAGGAGCCTGAGCTAGCAAAGGAGACGGGTGAGATGGGCAAGGTTCGCACGAGAAGGCCTATCAGCATGCGCCGGGATATGAGCGTTGGCCTCAAGGAAGGCAGCCCGACACCTACCAAGGAGGAGAACAAGCTGGAGCCCGCCAAGGAGGAGCCAGGCAAGATAGAAGCTGCCGAGCCAGCCCAAATGGATCTTTCAGCGCCGCTAGCAGTGGATCCAGATATCATGGAGGCCGACGAGGGTATCGACATGGAGATCCCCAAGCTACAATATCGATCAACCCGGGCGATGCGGAACCGTGGACCATAGAATGGGCACGAACCGCGTGTCTGGGCGATAGCCATCGCAACGCCGTGACGGATATTCCTTGATACCTACCGCAACATCCATCACACATCCATCATATTGTTTGTTAGCCTCTGCTCTGCTCTGCTATTCATTCATCAATCACTGGCGGCGTCACGGACTGGGAGAAGAAGAAACTCGAGGGAAATGATTGGATATTATTTTGTCACCAAAACCAAACCCCCTTCTTTCACATCTCTTGTCTATCTACTATTTACGAAGCGCGAGCATTGCATCCACGCGGGATGTCCTTGTCTCATTGTCAACTTTTGTTTTTTGTCCCTTTCTCTCTCTTTTTGAACATCTGGAGCCTTAAAAAAGAAAGACCATTCATAGCGTGGGGTCGTTGCATGCTGCTCTCGGGGTCGGGGTCTTGTTGTTGATCTTTGGACATTATGTTCTATTTTTCCATATATCTTATCTTAGGTTCACGGTTACGAACAAATGGGAATACCTGAAAAAGAGGTTGCACGAGTTGCCATCTTGTGCCTCGACTGTCATCACTCTTGTCCCTGTGTCCCGTCTGTATATCTTGTGCTCTCATACGTGTGAATGCTACTAATATTATGATACAGGCCTGTTCTTTGGCAAAACCTTGGCGCAACTCGAGGGTCCCTGAACACCCCTTCATATCTCTCGGCGCCTCAATGCCTCCGTACAACAATGTCATAAGCTTTCATGACGCCTCGGCCTTTCCTCCGATGAAAGCTTGGTATAACTCGAGTCTATCCTAGAACAACCCTTCCTGTCCCTCAACGCCGTCACGACCGTGGAGAAAAATTGCGGCGGGCCCCGCCTCTTAGGATATCTGATTTGTTCGAGTTGTCGCATAGTCCCAGCGATCTCGAGGGTCCTGAAAAGCGGCTGGAATCCCGCTGTAGATGGGGTCCCGCATCGCATCCAAAGCAGCCCAATAAGTTGTGTCCGCCAGGGCATCACGACGCACTTCTGGCCACTGTGCCTTGAGCTCATCGGGCCCGAAGATCATGGGGTCGTCACCGTCCTCTGGCTCCAGCTTCCTCGCCGTCCACGTCACGGTGAAGGTGTACATCCTCGGCCCAAAGCCGTATTCCATGCGCTCGTAGGTTTCAGCACAGCACTCCGGCCTCTCGTCATCGTACCAGCCGTCTTCGTCAGAGTTATCTTCATCAAAGCTGTAGTCGTCGGAACCACGGAATTCCTTGGGGCAATCTTCATTGGGGCAGATGATCTTCCCTCCCATGTGTGGTGTTAACCCACGCCAGCTGATTCTCTTGATAGGGGTTCCCTCGGCGCTGAGGTAGTAGCCCTTCATCTTGCCGCCCAGTCGAAACGTCCAGACACGCTGCGCCCACTCGGCTAGCTCTTTGAGTGCTTCAAACTGATCCTCACTGTACTCAAAGTCCATGGTAAGCCGCTTCAGGTTCGGCATCATGCTGAGCGACTCGCCCCAGGTTAGCTCTCCGTACTCGCTTTCCCGTCTTGTGTATGGGATAGGTGGGATAGGAGCTCGGCCCTGACCATGCTCTTCTTCGAGCTGCATGTGCTCTTCCATCAATTGCCAGTCATCATCATCTCCCAAGTCGCGACCGTCGCCATAGGGGGTGAGCTGAGGTCCAAATATTTCTGACCCCTCACGCCAGTCCTCCTTGCGGAGGGTAATGCGAAGGTCTTCTACGCAGCGTAGGTTTTCGTATCGGTCGAAGCTGTCGAAGAAGTTGTCTTCTAGTTGCACTTGGGTGATATAGATCTCCAGCGATGTCAACCGGTTGGCGACATATCGTGTCATGCGCCCCATGCTGTGCACGGTCACTCTCGCATTTTTCATCTCGTGGGGAATGTCGGTGTCAATGAAGATGCGAAGCGTAGCGTTCTTCATCAGGAGATCTCGTGCTTCCAGAAAGATGCGTCGGCAGGTGCGCAAAATCGAGGTATGCTGAAACCTTACGGCCGATGTGCCGGGGCGGAGCCATACGGGGCACTTGCGATAGAACTCCTCAACGCGCTTCCTCTGCGGCGAATAATAGGAAATATCAACGTTTTCTAGGCTGCTATGTTCGAGCATGGGCTTGGAGGCGTTCTCGGGCAAGTCGCACACCAGCCAGTTTGGCTCAGGAATCGGGGACTGCATTCGGGGTCGGCCCTGGATGTCAAAGTGGCTATTATGCTCTGACAGAGCATGCGAGAAGATCTCCTGCCGAATCTCGAGGGGAAAGCGTGAGAAGAGAGGGCATGAAGCTTGGGGATTGATGATCCATCGAGCGGCTTGGGTGCTCATCGACTCGGTCGTCGGCAACATCTCTTGTAGTTGTTGGAGTACCACATTATAGCCCCCGGCCAGGTCGACGAGCTCTTGGTCGAGATCCATGGTTGCGGGTGTGCAGAAGGCAATGGCGCCAGGTGGTGATGAAGTTTAGATTTTTGAAAAGGCAAATGTGAATTTAAATGAGGATTTTGTTGACCTGCTCAGATATATGTTTGCCGCATCACAAACGCAGGCCGGTGGTGCGCAGCTGTCGGGCACTGCCGCTCCTCCACCTTTTCAGCGGCCTGCAGCAGCACCAGCTCCCGTTTTTACTGCATGAAATAGTTGTAAACAAATGCTTTGAACTCGAAATCGGCTGAGGTCGTGGCATATACAAGTGAGGCTCAAAAATATCTAGATTTAACTTACACACGAAGTCCTCGGGGTGGCACCGATTCACGAGCTAAAGCTTAGGCGGGTGTTGCACCAATAAAAGGTTGTTGCTTGCATGTGCCCCACAACTTGACCGCGTGAATGCAATCACTGGCCGCGATTCACAGGCACCACCACAATTACTAGATGACGTTCTGGGGGAGCTCCATCTTGAACCTACTGCAACTAAACATCTTCCCTCCTCCGCCAACCGTTGACACACTCGAGACTCTTGCGACACCGGATCACTTAAGACGATAGTGCACTCTTCCCACAGCCGCTCGTCCAAGATGACGACAGCTTCGCGCATTCTCCGATAGCTATCACGACAACTCTAGCTTTCCTCCCCCCGCCAAAACCATGGGTCAAGGCTTCTCCCTCGCGACGCCGTCCGTCGGCTCTGCGGGCATCGACACTTCGGAACTGAGCGATGTACACTACGAGAAGAGCATCGGCAATGCCCGGTTCATGAAGACTATCCGAGGACGCCATGAGAACGGTCTAGTTCTCGTCAAGGTCCTCGTTAAGCCCTACCCAGAGGTCAAGCTGGACGAGTACAAGAGACAGATAATTGGTAAGCTTCATGTCCACATGCACACCTCCCTGGATCCGCGCTGACGATGCGCAGAGCAGAGCAAGGCACTCGCGAATGTGCCCAACGCCCTTGGATTCCAGCGCATCATCGAGACCGACTCCAACGGCTACCTCGTCCGCCAGTTCCTCTACAGCTCGCTCTACGACCGTCTTAGCACTCGGCCGTTCCTCGAGGACATCGAGAAGAAGTGGCTGGCCTTCCAGCTCCTCTGCGCCCTGCGCGACTCCCATGCCCGCGATGTCTACCACGGCGATATCAAGGCGCAGAATGTCCTCGTGACCTCTTGGAACTGGTTGTACCTGTCCGACTTTTCGTCCGCCTACAAGCCCGTCATGCTCCCAGACGACAACCCAGCCGATTTTTCATACTTCTTTGATATATCGGGCCGCCGTACGTGCTATGTTGCCCCGGAACGGTTCTACGCCGCGGGAGAGGTGCCCCCGCAAAAGGCCAAGATGACTTGGGCCATGGACATTTTCAGCGCCGGCTGCGTTATCGCCCAAATGTTCCTCGAGTCTGAGATCTTTAGTCTGGCGCAGCTGTACAAGTACCGCCGTGGAGAGTACGACCCTGTCATCACACATTTGAGCGTCATCTCAGACAAGGACGTTGCCGACATGATAGCGCATATGATCCAGCTGGACCCCGAGAAGCGATATTCTGCGGAGCAGTATCTGGAGTTCTGGAAGGGCAAGGTCTTTCCGCATTACTTTTACAACTTCCTTCACCAATACATGGAGCTCATTACCGACCCTTCATCGGGTAACAGCCCCATGTCTGGTGCGCAGAAGAACCTAGGAGAAGCCGATGATCGGATCGACCGCGTATTTTACGACTTTGACAAAATCTCATATTTCCTTGGGTACCAGCCTGAGAAGCGCACCTCAAACGCCTTACAACCGACATCCAGGCTCAGTCTGTCTCATTTCCCCGTCAGACTCAACATACCTAATCACGACCATACCGTCTCTCCCGATCTGGAACCACCAGAAGATGACGGGACATTAATATTTTTAACACTCATTGTGTCACAATTGAGAAATACGGCTCGCGCCTCTTCGAGAATTAGGGCATGCGATGTTCTCCTAGCCTTTGCAGAGAGGCTCACCGATGAAGCTAAATTAGATCGGGTTCTGCCCTATCTGATGACTCTTCTCGTTCCAGATGAGACGGATCTGGTCCTAATTGCTGCTATCCGGACCATTACACAGCTCTTGCAGCTGGTCCAGATGGTTACGCCTATTAACTCCCATGTTTTGGTTGAGTACGTGCTGCCGAGGATGGAGATCGCCCTGGGAACCAGGTTAAGAGCATCCAGTCCCTTGGTCAGGGCGACCTACGCCTCCTGTCTTGGCAATCTTGCGATCACTGCCCAGAGGTTCCTCGATATGGCATCAAGTCTCCGGCCCGATGGCTCAATGCCCATTGCCGACCCTGAAGTTGAGCCTGGAGTGGATGCCAAGGCCAACTTTGAAAGCGTCTTTGACAATGCTGGCCGGCAGCTGTTTGAGCTTCTGGAAAGTCACACTAAGCAACTTGTTGAGGACTCAGATATCTCTGTTCGCCGAGCATTCCTGGCGTCAGTGCCTGAGCTATGCTTGTTCTTTGACGACCACTCCAACGATGTGCTCCTCACTCATCTAAACACCTACTTGAATGACCGTGACTGGACTTTGAAATGCGCCTTCTTTGACACGATAGTTGGCATCGCGATCTTTATCGGCAGCACGAGTCTAGAGGAGTTCATGCTGCCGTTGATGATCCAAGCCTTGACTGATCCAGAGGAATATGTAGTGCAAGCAGCTCTTCACTCGCTTGCTCAACTTGCCGGTCTTGGCCTTTTGTCGAGGCCCAAGATCACGGAGCTGGTAGACCTCATCAGCCGATTCACCATGCACCCAAACATCTGGATTCGGGAGTCAGCGACAGAGTTTCTGTCAATGGCAGCAAAGTTCCTGACGGATGCTGATGTCACATCAAACATTATGCCTCTCGTGCATCCATTCATGAAAGTCGAGGTTCTGACAGACTTTTCTGAACTCAGCCTTCTCGACACCCTCAAGAGACCTCTATCACGAAACGTTTTCGACCAGGCCATTACATGGGCCCTGAAGACGGAACGCGGCATCTACTGGAAGCCTTTACAGAAACTCAGACCGTTGCTGTTTGGATCTAGGGGATCAATATCAGGGCGATCGTCTCGAGATTTGTCGCAGAGCTCGCTTGGAAGGGTGGCTCGCAACGACGAAGACGAACAGTGGCTTGCCAAACTCAGGAACCTGGGGCTGAAGCACGAAGATGAACTGAAGCTTGATGCTCTGAGAGAGTTTATCTGGCGCCTGAGCAAGATGAAGGCTCGAGATGCCTCGCTTACAGACGGAGTCACACCTCAGGGGGTTATCTCTCTGAAGACATTGGGCATCACTCCTCAGACGGTGTTTTTTAATGATGCGCCTCTGCGAGATGCGACGGCGATTGTGGACGTCGACCTTCCGGCCGAACCTTACACTATCGCTGATGCCCTTTTGGATGCCTCGATGACGATTGATGATGCGATTGGAGGACGGAAGAGAGTCAGTCGACGGGTGCAAAGTGTTGGACCTCGTTCACCGCATCGGCTGTTATCGCCAACCAGTACTGGCCATGTGCATTCCAGAACATCGTCAACGACACGCGCAGGAGACGATGAGTCGTCTGTTGCAGGGGGATCTAACCCTTCTAGAAGGGCTGTTCGGTATCAACCGAGCGCACTAAGTCTGCTTGATCGCAAGGACAAGAACAAGTCCATTGCACAAACTGGCATGACAGATGCTAATGCATTTGGTCAAGTGGAAGGACCCTTTGCCCAAGCTTCACCGAGCAAGCCGCCGTCTGAAGGGAACGAGGGCGAGAGTACGCGTCCAAGAATATCGAAACACAGCTATGAAGGAACCGACCCGAATATCCAAAGGATGCTCGACAATATGTTTGTGGAGAACCTTCCCCGGGATGTCATCGAGTTCGGACCCATGGTTACGCCTATCAAGAGGACCAAGTCGGCAAATCGCATTAGCAATGCACATGGTGAAGACCCCTGGAGGCCTGAAGGGCAGCTTGTGGCAACATTTGGCGAGCATAAGGGCCCCGTGAACAGAGTGATGCCATCCCCTGATCATGTCTTCTTCATCACTGGCGGTGACGATGGTACAGTTAAGGTGTGGGATACGGCGAGACTCGAACGGAACATTAGCCAGCGCTCCCGGCAAACACACAGGCATGGCGATGGTGCGAGTGTTGTCGCACTCTGCTTTATCGAGAACTCACACTGTTTCGTGAGTTGTGCGGTTGACGGTAGTGTCCATGTTGTCAAGGTGGACACGCTCCCTGCCAGCGGAGTGATTAGGTATGGAAAGCTGCGTGTTCTGCGCGAGTATCAGCTCCCTGAGGACGAGTTTGCGGTATGGTGCGAGCATTTCCGGCAAGAGTCGAACTCTGTTCTCATTATCGCCACGAACCGGTCGAGGATCTTGGGGATTGATCTCCGAACGATGAACTTGTTGTATGTTCTCGAAAACCCGGTACATCATGGCACGCCTACTTGCTTCTGCGTTGATCGGAAGCGAAACTGGCTCTGTGTGGGAACCTCGCACGGAGTGATAGATCTCTGGGACCTGCGTTTCAAGATGAGACTTAAGGGATGGGGGCTACCAGGGAAGGGGTCCATCTACAGGATCTGCATTCACCCCACGAAGGGCCGTGGCAAATGGATATGCATCTCTGGCGGGACAGGTCAGGGTGAAGTCACCGTCTGGGACCTAGAGAAGACGGTATGCCGAGAGATCTACCGAGCTGGAGGCAGCAAGGACGGGTTCAAGGCCTACGAAGCGTGGGATGTCGATGAAGACAAGCGAGAAGGCATGCTGGGGAGATATGCCACCAATATCGAACACAATGAGCTCGCAAACGCGGACCGAGGAGTTCGGGCCATGATCGTTGGAACAGCGACGGCAGAGGACTCGAGAGACGTTAGACACGCTTTCATCATAACGGCTGGCTCAGACAAGATTTTGCGATTTTGGGATCTTTCGCGGATCGAGAGTTCGTTCATCTACAGCGGACTCTCGCCAGACTCACCGAAGCCGACTTACACAACGTCGAACCCAGTCACTGCGCTGACGCTAAACATTGAGCGTTTCCCTAGACAAGCCCCGACAGCTCCCAACGCGGGCTCGGGCTCCAAGACAAAGTCATCAAGCGGGCGGCAGCCACGGTCAACGGTTATTTCTGTCCAGCAGCAGCAGTTGCTGCAGTCGCACATGGATTCTATCCTAGACGTGGCGTTGTTAGAGTACCCCAATACCATGAGCGTCTCGGTGGATAGGATTGGTGTAGTGTATGTGTTTCAGTAGAATTGGGACGCGGTGAGGGTTGTTGAGCCGGAGTTTATAGGCAAACCGAGGTCGAGGACAGTGTGATTACGGCGTATTGCGTTACTGGATAGATATACATAGGTGGCTGATTAATCAAGTTGATATTTACTATCCTGGACTGACCTGCCTTGGTGAAATAAGTGAATGTTGAAAATAAATAAAGAGTAAAATTGTCTGGACAGTTGTGTGTCCTCATCTTCTATCATGAGTTTCCTTGAGTGGTTGAGGATGGAGTGGCTGGATGGAGCACATGGTGTTGTGGCGCCCCATGTCAAGCCACACATGCGACACCAAAATTTCCCCTCCGCCTCGTCAAGATCATCAGCCTCGCCATCCAACAAAACAACCCACCCGCCAAAACCCTCCAGCGTGCAACCACAACCCCTCTCCGAAAGACGACAGACCAGAAAATTGAATCCGAGGTAAACAAATAGACCCAAGATGCGGCTGACGGCCGACCTGATCCGGGATTCCCTATCCTATCTCAACCCTCTCAAGGAGCGGGAGCTTGATCTCCGAGGTGCGTTTTTGAAAAGGGCAGATGCTACACTTTTGATCCCAGGAGCGCAGAGTTGATACATTCGTCTTTGCGGCGTGAACAGGACACCGGATCCCCACGATTGAGAACCTGGGTGTCGCTGGCGTAGGTGTTTTCCACTCTCCAAACATTCGGTCTATAGCTGAGATGTGCTAGCCTCACGACGCCATCGACTTCACCGACAATGACATTCAAGTCTTGGGAAACTTTCCCCTATCGCCCCGCATAACGACTCTCCTCCTCGCAAGGAACCGCGTCTCGAGCATCCAGCCATCCCTCGCAAAGGCCATTCCCAACCTCAAGAACCTGGTGCTGTCGTCGAATAACCTGGCCGAGCTTGCGGACCTGGATGCGCTGGCTGGATTCCCGCGCCTGACGCACCTTGTGCTGGTGGACAACCCGGCCTCCAAGAAGGAGGTGAGCTTTGGATGCTGTTGGTACAGGTTGCGCGTACTGACGTGGAGTAGAACTACCGATACTGGGTGCTCTGGAGATGCCCCTCGGTGCGATTCCTGGATCACGAAAAGGTCAAGGAGGCGGAACGGGAGAAGGCGCGGGAGCTTTTTGGAACTGAGGAAGAGCCCACCGCTCTGGCTTCAAAGGTACGCAACCAACAACGCTGTCCTACGAATTGCATACTAACGCGACACAGATCATGGGAATCAAGACCACCAACTTCACCACCTCGGCCGACGGCTCAGAAGCCCCGTCCAAGCTGTCGCGGATAAAGCTCACCGACGCCGAGAAGAAGAGATTACAGGAGCGCATCAAGAAGGCCACGAGCCTGCAGGAGATTATCGCGCTGGAGAAGGAGCTTAACGAGGGGCGTCTGCCCTCTGGCATCCATGGGGATGCCATGGAGGAGTGATAATACCACGGCCGCATGGTTTCTGGGGTGGGAATCGGAAAAAAGGCAATGGAATTACATGAGCCAGGCTTTCAATAGCTGCTGCAATATCGGTGTTTGAGGCTGTATTATCAACTTCTTTTGCTCCTCTAGTGTACATGACGTGATATCAAAGCTACGGCTCGCGTGCTTCTCTCAAGTCCACGACCGTCTGGAACTATCCAGTCATGGTCACGTCGCCGTCACGGTTCGCCCCCGCCGCCTGTCTCATCTCCAGCTCGAGCTGCTCGTTTGGATCACCCTGCTTCGAGTCGGCGCGCGGACGGCCAGTGCCGTTGACGAGGGGCTTGCTGGCGCCGTTGGCGATAGGAGCCTGGGCGGCATTCTCACCGCGCAGGCGGGCCTGTGTCGCTTTGGAGGCGGCCTTGATGTTTTTGTAGGCGACTGTCTTGGGGACGATGTCTTCGAGGAACTCGAGGTTGTCCTGGTGTGAGACGGCGTTTGCTGGGGGTGTTAGCTGTGGGAATTATAGATTCGAGGTAGATTAGCTTACCAACGTCTTTGTATTGGATGTTTCGACGGGGCTTCCGGTCAAGCTTAGCCTGAGTATGTGATTCCTCGGCGAGATGTTGGACAAACATTTCCTATCAACAGTGAGACGAGCGCCAACTGGAGTAAGAAGCGAAACGCACAGCAGCGAGGGTTATCACAAAAGCAGCATTGTTGGAGCAAATGCCAATGTCGGGGTCTTGGGCAATTATCTTCTTTACCCTCGACACTGTGGCCATGTCAGTTGTGGCTAGTGAAGGATGGTGGGCGAAACTTACGTGGTAGTTGGGTTTGGCCCGTCGGCTCCTTTCGAGGAGGGATGGCTGTGGTGTTGTAGGGCATGTTTGGAGAGGAGGAATATGGATGGAGGAGAGAGTAATGAGGCTGTGAAAGTTAGTGATGCCCTGAGATGACTGGAGAAGAACTTGGTAGGGGGTTTGAGTGGGTGAGATCAAGGTCGCCAAAGGTGTAAACCAGTGATCGAGAAAGACAGGTACATAAGTGCACACAGCATGAATGACAAAAAGCGGAATGAGAAAAGTGGTCGAAAAGACCGAACCCTGAATTGCGAGACGTACCTTGTCTGCTCAAACTTGAGCGGACTATCAGGGCCTATCTTGCACTTGGGCACCTGTCAAGCCCAGATCGCAATGTTGTAATATCTCTGCAGAATTAAAACTGAGATGATTATGATCAAGCTTGTGGCCGTGAGAAAGCTGCTTGAAATACCGAACCCTGATCCTGGATAAAGTTGAAGTTACTCTCAGAAGCTCGGGGTCAAGACGCGGAAGTGGACGCGATGCTGCAAGCACTAAACGCGACCTACGCTGTGGCTGAAGCGTCCATCCCAGCCACATCTCAGCCTTCAGACCACATGCTGGCGCATTACGACACTCAACCTACAACGTAGACCCGAATCCATGAGAGAAGCCAGCCTCGCTCTCGTCTAACGTATTTCTACGATCTGATACCCTCGTTCACCCCGCGCGAGCTCGAAACCGCTTCTCCAGACACCATGATCCCTTCGCCGAAGCCATGAACGTGCGAGCATCATCCTTCAGCCTGGCGCCTCCTGCTGGGTTGGAGAGGCGCCCCTCGGTCGTCTCTCGTCTGTCCTCGGCCTTTTCTAATGCTGAGAATGGCGATTTTGGAGGCGCGGCCCCTACAGGTGCGGCATTGATAGAGGAGGAGATTGCCGAGATTAAGAGATACGAAGTAAGCTCCATGCGCGGTGGACTGGTGACCCTGTATTGACTTGTATAGGACTTTACCACGATAGGTATGCGAATCGCGAAACGAGCCCAAACCGAATACTGATATGTGGACCGATAGATTGGGTACAGGATGCGGCGCGAGAACAGGCAAAGCGCAAGTCGAGGAGGAAACAGGCTGTTGGCCTCTACGACAAAGGCCAGCCGGGCTGGCGATACCAGCTCTGGAAGAGCTACGATGCGGCGCAGGCCTGGATCGTGGTCACCATCATCGGCGTGGCAATTGGGTTGAATGCGGCACTGCTCAACATCATCACCGAGTGGCTCTCGGACGTCAAGATGGGATACTGCGAGACGGGTTTCTACCTGAACGAGAACTTTTGTTGTTGGGGAGAGGAGAATGGTGAGTTTGTGTTGGCCGGGGAGCTTGTCTGAAGCTAACAGTGCGACAGGTTGT
Organism: Fusarium solani; assembly: GCF_023522795.1. Lineage (NCBI taxonomy): Eukaryota > Fungi > Ascomycota > Sordariomycetes > Hypocreales > Nectriaceae > Fusarium > Fusarium solani. Next base: position 1,282,312 of record NW_027072147.1, on the reverse strand, counting down.
GAGCAATGGCACAGGTGGACTGGTTTTGAGCCGCTCAACTATTTCCTCTACTTTGTCTTTGGAGTAGGTTCGGTGTCCCCCCTTAAACTTCATATCTGACCTTGCTAGACCTTCTTCGCCTTTGTCGCAGGTACATTGGTCAAGTCCTTTGCGCCCTACGCCGCTGGCTCTGGAATTTCCGAGATCAAGTGCATCATCGCCGGATTCGTCATGAAGGGCTTCCTCGGCTGGTGGACTCTGATCATCAAGTCCATCTGTCTACCCCTAGCCATCGCATCCGGCTTGTCAGTCGGTAAGGAGGGTCCCAGCGTGCACTATGCTGTGTGCACTGGAAACGTCATCTCCAGGTTGTTTGACAAGTATAAGCGAAACGCCTCCAAGACGAGGGAGTTCTTGAGTGCCTCGGCTGCTGCTGGTGTTGCTGTCGCTTTTGGCAGTCCTATTGGAGGCGTGCTCTTCTCACTTGAGGAGATGTCGAATCACTTTCCCCTCAAGACGTTATGGCGCAGCTATTTCTGCGCTCTAGTTGCGACAGCCGTCCTCGCCGCCATGAACCCTTTCAGAACGGGACAGTTGGTCATGTTCCAAGTCGAGTACAAGAACGACTGGCACTTTTTCGAGCTGGTATTTTACGTCTTGATCGGCATCTTTGGAGGTCTCTACGGAGCCTTTGTGATCAAGTGGAATCTGAGGGTTCAGTCGTTCCGTAAGAAGTACTTGAAGGAGTATGCTGTTCTCGAAGCGACCCTCCTGGCAGCAGGTACTGCCATTATTGCGTATCCCAACGCTTTCCTGAGGATCGACATGACGGAGAGTATGGAGATTCTCTTTTCTGAGTGCGGGCAGACCGAGACGTATCATGGGCTTTGTGACCCTGATAGACGATACTGGAACATGGTATCTTTGATCCTCGCTACTATCCTGCGAGTCTTCCTTGTCATCCTGTCTTATGGATGCAAGGTCCCTGCTGGAATCTTTGTACCCTCGATGGCAATCGGTGCATCGTTTGGAAGAACTGTGGGCATTATCGTCCAGCTCTTCTACGAGGCGAATCCTACCAGCGTCTTTTTCTCCGCATGCAAGCCCGATGAGCCTTGCATTACCCCGGGTACATACGCCCTGCTTGGAGCTGCAGCCGCGCTCAGCGGCATCATGCACATTACCATATCGGTCGTGGTCATCATGTTTGAGCTGACGGGTGCTCTAAACTACATCCTGCCCACCATGATTGTTGTCGGCGTCACCAAGGCCGTCAGCGAGCTTTTTGGAAAGGGAGGAATCGCTGACCGTATGATCTGGTTCAGCGGGTTTCCTTTCCTAGATAACAAGGAGGAACACAATTTTGGCGTTCCTGTTTCTCAAGTCATGAGAACTTCTGTTGTTTCTATGCCAGTTCACGGACTTACTCTAGGAGAGGTCCAGCGGCGACTTGCCGACGATCGATATCAGGGCTTCCCGGTTGTGGAGGACAACAACACCAAAGTCCTCGTCGGGTATATCGGCAGTACTGAGTTGCGGTATGCTATCGACAGAATGAGTCGAGGGAGCCCATTGTCCGAGACTGCAAAGTGCGTTTTTGCGCCATCAGCTATAAACCACTCGATGTCGTCAGTATCAGTAGGAACCATGAATGGCGACTCGTCCACATCCTCGACTCTGGATTTCAGCCGCTACGTGGACTCGACACCAGTTACAGCTCATCCAAGACTTCCCCTCGAAACCGTCATGGAGCTCTTCCGCAAGATTGGCCCTCGAGTCATCCTCATTGAGTACCACGGCCAACTCACCGGTCTTGTAACCGTCAAGGACTGCCTCCGATACCAGTTCAAGGTGGAGGCGGCCGAGAACCCCAAGGACGACCACCGCATCAACGAGGGACAGGAGCAGCTCTGGAACTTGCTGCGGCGGGCGGGCAACTGGGTTTCCGGCAAGGTCTCCAGGTACTCTGGCGGGAGGATCCGCCTCAGCTCACTGGACGAAGATCGTCCGGTTGCAAGAGGTGGTGGACAGATCCTGGACGGGGACGAAGAGGTTGGGGATGAGGGTGTTGAGCTGGAGAGCCGCCGGTAGTACGAGTTATTGAATCTGGGTCATGTAGTATAGTAGACGGAAGCGCGGGTGATGCGCTGGCGTTGGAAGGATGTTTGATCTGTTACTTTGAATCTACTGAGCGTCATCTCGACGACTTATACATACATACTGCTACAGTTATCCAACTCGGTCCTTGAGTGAACAATGCACTATCTATCGCGACCTTTCATCAGATAGCCTACCCAGGTCGATGATATCCTCATCATCATTCTTCCTGGCATCCTCTTCCTCCTCTGAAACAGGAGCATATGCAGGTCCCTCGGCAGCATCCTTGGTCTCGTCCTTTCTACCCACGATAACGTTGCCAGCCACGAGCAGAGCAGCACCAGCCCACCACAGAGGCGGCAAGGCCTCTGAAAAGATGAGGGCACCGAGAAGGGCCGTGACCATGAAGTTGGTTGAAGTGTTCATGATGGAGACCTGCGTGGTGGATGTGCCACGGGCAAGTGCCTTTGTGAAGAGCGTCCACATCTATAGTGTGTGAGTTTAGTTTCATGAGGCTATAAGGGCAACTTACCACGCCGTTAAAGGTGAGGTTGAGGGCGAAGAAGAGCTACGAGTGTCAGCTTAAAGGTTGATTAAGATGGGGAGATAGCCTCTTACAGCTCGAACGACATATTCAACAATGTGCTCATGGGAAGAGAGACCAAGGAGTTGAGCGATCCAGTTGGACAAGGTCGTGGTAAGCTCCGTGGTTGTCCTAGAGTTTTCTCAGCATAGTCTTCTCAGTCCATAATGGCTAACTCAATGTCGAAACCAACATGGAATAAGCCAGTTTTACACATACAGCTTGGCAAAGACGCCATTGAAAGCAGCACAAGCACCGCTCGCAACAGCAAAGAACATCCACCCGCTCGCTGAAGTCATCTCGTCTCCTAGAGGACTCTCTGTAGAAGCCGTCTTTGAGGCTGCAGCAGCTGTCTTTTGGCGTTTGCGGAGCATGGTGAATAGCTGTCGGAGGCTTCGGATGCGTGAGGATGGATAGCCCCCCTGATGAGGCTCGACTTCTAATAGGCGCCCTTGAGTGAGAGGGATGGAGGGAGAGCCCCCTGTGGATTTAGTGGGGGAGACCGCTGTGCCTGTGCCCCGGTTGAGCGGTCGGGTTTGGCGCTTGATGGTGCCAGCCTCATTATGAACCAGAATCTGGGGAAAGTCAACAGTTGCGTCATGTCACAAGCAAAAAGGAGTTAAAAATCAAAGCATGGGTTTTCAATTTTTCAATACAAGCTGTGCAAAGTCTCCAGATTCCACCTTGGTCCCTTTGGCCAAATAAATAGAGGTTCATCGTCACTTTAAAAAGGGTTCCCTAGCTTGAACCACACCCTCATATCCTGTATCTGTGTGTAATAAAAAGAGTAATGATAACCGTCCTTCCGTACGCCGCCCAATGCAAACAAAACAATTCTCGGCAGGTGTGTCTTTTTCCCAATCTATAGCCGGTGTGTGTGTGTCTTTGTCGTTCCGTCGCGCCTTGTCTCTGATCATGTACCCTCAGGCTTCTTGGCGTTGCAACTAACAATCTTGACCTTGTTGGCGGTGACGGCTTGGCCTCCAGTGTCCATCTTGAATGTCACGTTCTTGATGAGGAATGTCCAGACTTCGTCGCAGAATCGGTACGTGTCGAGGCTCCCCTGCGCCGCTCGTTAGTCTTGATCCGCGAACACTGCTGTTGTCGCCAACCCACCTTGAACTGGAGTCGCGCCTTGACGTTCTTCTGGAGCGCTTCCGTGATGGCCTGGTCAAAGTTGCCCAGGATCTTCATGGCGAGCTGCGGGTTGATGCGCTCATCGCTGATGAGGTCGTCGAGCGTGTCGGTCAGAGCGAGGCCGATGCTACAAGGCAAGTTAGTCTGGCTGTCGCAAAGCAGCGCATAGCAACTTGGCGCCGTACCTGCTTCGACGGTACAGCTCGTAGAATGATTGCGCGCCCGTAGCCATCTTGTATAATCGTCTTTCGAAGCGTGAATTCGGTCGTGGGCGTAAAAGGTAATTTCGTCGGTTGTTTGTTCAAAGGGCGAGGTTCATGAGGCTTGGTTCTGTCTGCCTATATCTCGAGAGGGGAGGGAGAGGGCCGGGCGCAATGACTAAGCCGTCAGCCTCGCATCATGTGACGTCGGTCCCGTTTAATTCCAGCTGCCTGCTGCTACTGGGACACGCATCGCCATCGCGGACTGGATCCCCAAGCTTAAGGTACCTCTTACAGGAGCTCAAGCTCGAAAAAAGCCACCGACCGTCGACGCCCGCCATCGCCAACGAAATCATCGGATCCGTCGAAACAACAGCAAAGAGCCGCCGCGATGAGTCTCTACTATGGATTGGGCGGCATTGGGTCCTTTGTGACCGTCGTCGGAGCGTGTACGCGGACCCTCGAGGGATAGGATAACCCATACTATCAAGATGAAAGCTGACCCATTGATGCCCGTGTCTAGACATGCTCTTCACCGGTAGCGGCGAGTCCTTCGATGTCGGCGCGTTCCTCGAGTCCGTTTCGCCTTATGCCTGGGCCAGTCTGGGTATCTGTCTCTGCATCGGCCTGTCTGTCGTCGGCGCCGCATGGTGCGTACCTCATCATCATCAACACAGATCCAAGGAGCAGTCGCTCTAACAAGCTACAGGGGCATCTTCATTACCGGCTCATCGATTCTCGGCGGAGGTGTCAAGGCGCCGCGCATCCGAACCAAGAACTTGATCTCTATCATCTTTTGCGAAGTCGTCGCCATCTACGGCGTCATCATGGCCATCGTCTTCTCCGCCAAGGTCGAGGCCGTCTCGGGCGCCGAGCTTTACTCTGCCAACTCATACTACACCGGATATGCCCTGTTCTGGTCTGGCGTGACAGTCGGCATGTGCAACCTCGTGTGCGGTGTTGCCGTTGGTATCAACGGTAGTGGCGCTGCTCTCGCTGATGCTGCCGACCCCTCGCTGTATGTTTCCCAGTTTCAAAATACCGCCCCCTACTAACAAGTTTCAGCTTCGTCAAGATCCTGGTCATCGAGATTTTCAGCTCAGTGCTCGGCCTGTTCGGCCTCATCATCGGTCTCCTGGTTTCCGGAAAGGCGTACCCGTTCGGCAAGAGCAACTAAACACAAACACACACCCTCTCCCCTACCTAACTAGACATGGACAAAGTCCGGCGGCGCTCGCAGCCGGCAATCGATTTTGCGTGTTCCAGCGAGAGATGGAGCGCATGCATGCATTGCGCCAATAATATTTGGTCTGGCGTTTGGAAGATTGGCTCGGGTGGACGTATTTTGGCTGTACCAGTATCTGTACCCTTGGAGGCGGAAGTGTACATCACGAGGTGGGATTTCTCAAGTTATACAAAATTAGGGCCTTGTTCGGGCAATTATGCCTTAGATGCTTTGATCTGATCAATTACAAGTTCTCATGACATTGGACAGTTGATTTCACCGGCTTATTACCCTCCAGCGTTGCTCCCTATGCTCCGTGAAGGGAGTTGAGAAGTAGCACATCCACCTTGGACCCCTTTTCAAGCGTTCCCTTTCCGCTGGGCAGACAAACCAGAGCGTTGGCTGATCTCAGGCTGCCAACCTTGGAGCTGCGCTGGCCGCCGGTGCTGGTGGCTGAGAGGAGGCCATCTCTGCCCACCGTCACAACTGCTCGGTGATACTCTGGTCGAGGATCAAGCGGGAAGTCATGGGAGACGATAGCAGGGACCTTTGGAAGACCGACTAGTGAAACACCAGACAGCTTGTGAAGAGATGGGAGCACAAAAAGGTGGAAAGTGACGAGGGCAGAGGCCGGGTTACCAGGAAGGGAGAAGATGACCTTGGACACGCGCTGGCCTGCATTGTCCTTGACCGGAACCGTGGCAAATGTCGTTGGCTTGCCTGGCTTCATGGCCACGCGTCCAAAATGAATGGTACCGCCGAGAGCACGCTCAATCGTGGGCTTGAGAAGATCGAGCTCGCCCATGGACACGCCGCCAGTGGTGATGAGCATGTCTGCTCGTCGGAGACCATCACGGAGCGTCTCTTCCAGAGATCCAGGCTTGTCTCTAGCGATGCCAAGATCAATGACATCAAAGCCCCATTCCTTGACGGCGGACATGAGAGTTATGCGATTTGTATCGCGCACCTCGCCGAGCTTCAACTCCCCTGGACGGTTGTACTCAACAATCTCATCACCAGTGGACAAGACACCTACCACAGGTCGGCGATAGACCTTTGCCTCTGATACACCCACAGAAGCAAGGAGACCAATCTCACCGCCGACGCCGCTAATGGTTTCGCCCTTGTTGAGGATGACGGTGCCCTCTTTGACGTCACTGCCGACTTCGCGGACGTTTTCTCCCTCCTTGACGCCTTCAACTTGGATCTCGACTTCTTTCTCCTCCTTGCCGTCTTCTGACATTGTCTTGAGGATTGTGTCTTCTACCATGACGACGGTGGTAGCGCCAGGGGGTAAAGGTGCTCCAGTGGTGATTCTGGCCAGTTCGCCTTCCTTGAGAACACCGACTTCTCCGGGTGCGGCATGAGATACTGCTGTGACGGGGAAGACACCCTTGAGTTGACCATCTTTTGGTGCCACAACGGCGTAGCCATCCACAATGCTGGCGCGGAAACCGGGAACATTCTCCTTTGCTCTCACATCCTCGGCCAGGACTGAGTTGATGACCGACTGATCGACCTGGGCGGTGATTATCTCTGGCTCAGGGGTGTTCTTGGAGATGACCTCGAGAGCTTCATCCACTGGAAGCATGCGATAGGGAGATTCTCGATATCGACGCGAAGGTCCTAGGGCAGGATCATTGGACAGGGCAGACTCTGGCTTTGTGTGTCTGACGAGGTTTCCGTGACCATGACCGTGCCCATGGCCATGGCCGTGATGATGGCAGCCATGACTGTGGCTAGGAGCAGGTTGGGGTTTTCCACCTGCCAGACCAGCGTCAGACTCTAGTTTCTTCACTCCCCCAGCGTGGAGAGCTCTCGAGTTGGCTCCTGAAGCCTGGAGACAAGCATGGGGGAGAGTCTTGACAACGGCCTGGAGATTCTCCCTGGCGCCCTTGGGCGAGCCAGGCAAGGTGATAATGAGGGTTTGGTTACGGACTCCAGCCACCGGGCGTGACATCATTGCAACTAAAGCTTGGTCAGTTTCGAATTGGAATATGAGATTGTGCATTCAACTTACAAGGGGTGACGGCAAGAGATGCTGCCAACATTCCGTGGACTAGACCTGGAGCTTGTTTGTGCAGCAAGGGTGTAACTGCCTGTCCAAGGAATGAGCATGCCAAGTCTCTTCAAATCTGTAGAGTCTCACCTCTGGAGTGCCATCTCCCGTTGCAAAGCCCGTCCCACCCGTAGTGATGACGAGGTTAACGGCGTCTGGCCCATCCGTCCAGGCCATTATCCGGGACTGGATCGCCCGAATATCATCCGTGACGATTGCAGTCTCGTGAACCTCCCATTTCCCCTCGCCCTCCTCTTTCAAGACCTGGCTGAGGATCGGGCCTGAAGCATCTGTGGATGGATCCTGGGCCGCCGTGGTTGAGACGATGAGGAGGGCGGCCTTTAGGGGACCAGAAGCCATGGTGGTGACGGCAGTGAAAGTATCCAAGTATGGCTTCCTCTTAGTAATGCGTATATATCTTCAAATATCCAAAAATGCCTGGGTTGAAAGATTGCGAGTGATGACTTGATCGACCATGATCAAGGTGGATGGCGGGGGAAGCTCCCCCAATCTGGCTGAGCGGCCCCACTGGCCCGGGATAAGTGGGTCCACCACCGAAGTCAGTCTAGTACGAATTGGATCTCAAAGATTCTCAGTCTTCAACCTTCAACTCCTTCGCAGCTTGACGCGCCTCAGCAACAATGGTGCGCATAAAAGAACGATATCTTCTTGTCAACATAATCTACCCGCCTGACCCTGCGAAGCCCAATCTGCCGGATCTCGTGGTCCGACATCAACCTACCATTGAGAAACTAACGCCTCAGGCTTTGCTCAAGGGGATTAGGACTGAGATCGCGTCGTTATTTGGTGACTATGGATCTGGAGCATTGGGCAACATTTCAGGTGAGATATGATGCTTTAGATGCCCAAATTGACGTGTTGTGCTCATGCGTGCTACAGTGAAATATCTGTCTCTGGCCACATCTACCTTTATCCTCAGATGCTCGAGAGCCCACTACCAAATGCTCTGGTCCGCCTTGACCTTTATGGATCACGTACCCGTCAGGGACGGCAGACCATGCATCTTTCGCGTCGTACGCGTCAGTGGAACCATCCGCAAGGCTGAGGAAGAAGCCATTCGCCAAGCAAAGAAGCTCATCCTCGCGGCCAAGGAGGAACCTGGCACCAAGAGCTCCCTCACCAGCGCGCTTGAGAGCCAAGAAGAAATGGTCCTCGATATCACCGACGACTCTGGCGACGAATCCATGGACGACGCGGATGGTTGAACGGGTATCATTTCTTTATTTCTTCCTAACTACCTTGATCCCACTGTCTGCCGGCACCGACATGTCCCCAAAGTCAGGGTCAAAGGTGCCTGGTTGAGGAGGTGGCATGGATTGTTCAATCTCCATGGCCTGTTCCTCCTGGATGCGAGCCTGCTCTTCTTCGGCCTCTCGCTCCATCTGGTCATATTCCGCCTTTTGATCGATCCAGCGCTCCTGGATATCCTGCACCTCCAGCATGGACGTTTCGTTCCTCATCGCAACCGCCCAGACAGTATCGTTGGCACCTTCAGCACCGCCAAAGACATAGCCACCAGCACGATCAATGACTCGGAGAATATGCATCATGCTCTTCTTGTTCTCGACAGCCAACACTTCGTACCGCACGAGGCCATAGCTCTCAATCAGATTCCCGATCGCCTCGTTGAGCTTGCCAAACTTTTCGCTTCTTAGCGCTGGCGATTCGGCCTCCAGATGGGGTGTCAAATATGTCAAGTCGTCAACGTCGGTGTAGTAATCGAGGTTAAAGGGTAGATCTTCGTATTCGGAGACTTTGTCGATCTTGGAGAGGATGTTGACGTGTGGCATGTCCATCTGGATCATGGCTCGCAAGGAGAGGAGGACGTTGGAGACGTATAGTGAGGGTTGCGTCAGGCAGAAGGAATCGGAGAGGTGGACGGAGACGAGCTATAGGCTGTTAGCTGGATATGTTTAAGAGCAGCAGGGGAAACCAACTCTGAAGCCAATCTTCTGGAGCTTGTAAAAGATGTTGCGCAACGAGTTATGATGCGTATACAACTCCACCTGTCCCGGACAGTCGAATAGAATATAGTCCTCGCCCAACTCCTTCAGTCCTTCTTCTAGCCACTCAAAGTTGTGCTCCAGCTCCTCCAGAGCATACAAGATACCGCCGTTAGGTCCTAGTTTATCATCCTGCATAATCTCTTCGAGCTTGATCAGGTTGCGAATATCGAGCGCCGCAGGGTAGTTGGTATGGTCGTTGGCAGGGTCGAGGTTCACAACGGAGCACGCACGCCCGATGGCGCCAAGGAACTGGTGCACTTGTATCGATTAGCACGATATATAGAGACTTGACATGAGGTCCAACTCACTGCCATCGCAGTAGGTACTCTTTCCAGAGCCGGGGCTGCCGAGGACGAGTTGCGCAAAGGGCATCTGGAAAGTTGTCGCGGGGATGTCGGGATCAAGAGCACATCGTCAAGCGAGACGCCAGCACGAAAAAAAGATAAGCTGGAACAAGCAAACAGACTATCACCGCCTGTATCAGCTAGTCCAACTCAAACAGCTCGATCTTCAAGAAAACGTGGTGTAGTATCGCGACGCAGCTAAAAAAGAATCGAGAATGACGGCAGCGGCAGACAGCAGCCCCTCCAGGCGGCACATGGGCAAATTCAGTGGCTAGTGGGGTCCGGTGGCGGCCGGTCAAACCTCGGCCCTCGAGCTCCCCCTGGAGCTCCGCACTCCGCTCCACTGGAATCACAAGCTAAAAAAGCTGCGCTTTGAGACAGCAGCCACTGATTTTTCCCTTGTTCATAATAAAACCTCTTCGCCTCTCCAATCTCCCTCCCTCCCTTCCTCCTCTCCCGCCCCTCCCCTCCGCCTACGCGGCTCTCTCCAGGATGCTACGCTATGATGCGCAGCAGACTCATCTTCAGCCATGGCATCTGATCCGTCAAATGCCGCCCGCGTGGCCGGCCTCGTCTCGGAGAGCGTCTCCAACGCCCTCAGCAGCTCAGCACCTTCTGCCGTGAGCGCTATGCCCGCCGCAGCCGCCCATGAGTCCTACAGTTGGCTAGGCCTCTTTGGATGGCTGATCTGGTCCATCTTCCACATCGTCTCGACCATCCTCTACTGGGTGATCCGGATCGCAACGATTAATTTTCCTTCCTTCCTGTACCACTTGTTCTCTACAAGCTGGACAGTCACCATGAACGCGACTACGCTGTATGTTGCACTACGCGCTTCACGATGCATGTCGCTAATCCCAACAGCATGTTCATCATGGCGGGCCTCGTCTCGGCGGTGAGCTGGGTCGTCAGGTATCGCATCCTCAATATGTACTCGCGTCTGCCTCCCGAGCCGCAACGCAAGGAGCCGGAGATCGACCTATTTCCGGATACCCACGAAGGTGGCACCAAGTCGGGTCTGGCCAATTACTTGGACGAGTTCTTGAGTGCCATCAAGATCTTTGGTTACCTTGAGCGACCAGTCTTCCACGAGTTGACTAGGAGCATGCAAACGAGGAAACTCATTGCCGGCGAAACCATCAACCTGGAAGAGGAGAAGGGCTTCTGCATCGTCGTCGACGGTCTAGTTGAGATTTTTGTCAAGTCGGGTCGAAGTCCTCGTGCAGCTGCCGCGTCTAGAGGACGTCTTGACCTAGACTCTTCTGATGAAGATGATGTCCCTCCTGGTCAGCAGACCTACCAACTTCTGACAGAAGTTCGCAATGGCGCCCCAATGTCATCGCTCTTCTCTATCATGTCCCTGTTCACAGAGGATGTTAGACTGCGTCCAAACGACGACGACGACGACGTGCATCCTGCAAAGAGCAGTGGGCTGAGGCACCCAAGTTTCTCGAAAGAGAATGTGTCTCGTGTCCCATCAGATGCCCACATCTCCATGCCGAGCTCCCCTCAGGACGATGACATGGATCCCGAGGCAAAGAAGCATAGTGGGCGCGGAACTCCCAATCTGGACAACATTGTCAACGCCAGAATCCCGCCCATGTCTCTGGACGGATCTACTCCTCCTCCTGGAAGACCACCTATGCCCACAAGGGCGACCTCGAGCTCGGCCCATCCAGACATCATCGCTCGGGCGACCGTTGATACAACTATTGCGATCATCCCTGCAAGTGCTTTCCGGAGGCTCATCAAGATCTACCCGAAGGCCACTTCGCACATTGTCCATGTTATTCTCTCGAGATTCCAGAGAGTTACTCTCTCCCAAGCCTTCAACTACCTGGGTCTCACCAGTGAGGTGTTGCAGACGGAGAAGAGCATGATCAAGTACACAATGTGTCAGCTCCCCAACATCTTGCGGGGTGATGCTCTGGAACGGTTGAAGGAAAAGTTCAATCGCGAACGGGAACGCACAGGAGAGGGAGAGGAGACCAAGGGCATCGCTCTACACAATTCTGCTGCAACTCGCCGACGAAGGTCTAGCACGACTCTTCGAAAGGAGGCTGTACTGCAGTCGATGACGAAGCAAAGACCGGCATCGGTTATTGCGAGCAACATTGCACCGCTTCGTGAACGGGCTTCACCGCATACCCCGAGTCCTGGTGACCTCTTGGCGAATATTCAACTCGCGCGTGGTGGCGGTCGCTTCCCTCCTGATCAGCGATCAGTTTCGGGAGCGTCGATGAGACGACAAGGAACCAACCCCTTGGATGACCGATTCTTCAATGACCCGTTCGATTCGAGAAGACATGCTCGCATGGCTATTGATCCGCGAGAGTCGGTTGATGAGGATAATCTTTTCCGAGCTTCTATCCTAGAGTGCATGTTCAAGTCGCTTGGCTTGGACTCGAACGCAGGTGCATCTCGGGAACCGGAATCAATGGAGGGTTCTCCCAGGCTTGTCTCGCTGGACCAGCGTCGATCGAAGAACTTGTACTCTCACAACAATGCCTTTGGATTCATGGGCCCTTATGATGGTTCTGCGGACGGGGAAACCGAGTCGGTGACATCCAGTGGGATGGCTCTTCATGCGCCAGTCAATGCTCAAGTCCTGGCTCACGACATGAGAGACGAGGTTGAGATTGTCTTCTTCCCCAAAGGCTCCGTTCTTGTGGAGCAAGGGGAGAGAAATCCAGGCCTGTACTATGTTGTCGACGGCTTCTTGGACATTGGCACAACGAGCGACGATGACCCACACAATATCTTGCAATCCAACGGCATCGGTTCACTCCAGCCGGACCCCTCGTCGCCAGATCCATCAGAGATGGGATCATTCCCCAATCTGGCAAGGACGGAGGCCGCACGAGACCGAGTTGAAAGCCAGAGTCAAACTCCAGCAAAGCACCGTCGAAGCGTTGCTCTCGTCAAGCCTGGTGGTCTGGCTGGCTACATTGGAAGCGTGTCCTCATACAGGTCCTTCATTGATGTTGTTGCGAAGACGGATGTGTATGTTGGGTTCCTGCCCCGTGCTTCTCTGGAGCGAATCGTGGACCGATATCCAATCGTTCTTCTGACGATGGCCAAGAGACTGACAAACATTTTGCCACGTCTCATCCTGCATATCGACTTTGCTCTGGAATGGGTTCAAGTCAATGCGGGACAAGTCCTCTTTCACGAAGGAGACGAAAGTGAAGCCATTTATATTGTTCTCAATGGCCGCCTTCGTCTAGTGCAAGACCGAAAGGGCGGCGGAGTAACTGCCCTGGCTGAGTTCGGACAGGGAGATAGTGTTGGCGAGCTTGAGGTGCTCACGGAAACTGCTCGTCCTGGGACTCTGCACGCCATCCGAGACACGGAGCTGGTGAAATTCCCCCGAACCCTGTTCAACAGCCTGGCGCAGGAGCATCCAAACATCACCATCAAGATCTCAAAGATCATTGCGTCCCGGATGAGGGTAGTGATGAATGACACAGCCAAGTTCTCCAACAAGGATGCTGGTGCTGGGCCGAACACGTTGATGCGGAAATCGACGATGAACCTTCGCACAGTCGCTATTCTCCCGGTGACAGCAGGCGTGCCAGTTGTCGAGTTCGGGAACCGCTTGATGAATGCCCTCGCACAGGTTGGTCCTGCAAATGGAGCCACATCTCTAAACCATGCCGCTATTCTCAATCACCTGGGCAAGCATGCCTTCAACAAGATGGGCAAGCTGAAGCTCTCCCAGTATCTTGCAGACCTGGAAGAGAAGTACGGTCTGGTTGTCTATGTCGCAGGTAAGCTCTAACCGTTCTCTTTTCCTTTCACATGTTATGATGAGAAATTTCACATCCCAGAGGCAAAGCCGATGCTGGTCATTTATACTCTAATTTTTTCCTGAATATGTTATTCTACACAACATTTCTTACAATGCTTGTCGAGACTTTCACTAACATGTCGGTCTCTTAGATACCAATGTCAATTCGCCATGGACGCAAACCTGCATCACCCAAGCCGACAGCATCCTGCTTGTTGGGCTTGCTGAAGGCTCCCCAGCCATTGGCGAGTATGAGCGTTTCATGCTTGGAATGAAGTCTACGGCCCGAAAATTGTTAGTATTGCTGCACGCTGAGCGATACTCGCGTCCTGGCCTGACCAGGTCGTGGCTTCAAAACCGTATGTGGATCAATGGCGGTCATTACCACATTCAGATGGCCTTCAGGACAAATGAGATGCCTGTGCATCCTCCTTCCAAGAGGTTGGGCCAGGCACTCAAGGAACGTGTCCAGGTGCTGCAGGCGGAAATTCAAAAGTACACATCTAGAAAGGTGCATCATACGCCATACTATTCCCCTGACACAACATTCAAGGGAGACTTCCATCGACTGGCTCGGCGACTCTGTGGAAAGTCTATTGGACTTGTGCTTGGCGGAGGCGGAGCACGAGGAATCACGCAGATTGGCATCATCAGGGCCATGGAAGAAGCCGGCATTCCCATCGACTTGGTTGGCGGTACTTCAATCGGTGCCTTTGTCGGAGCATTGTACGCACGACATGCAGACGTGGTGCCCATGTTTGGTTTTGCGAAGAAGTTTGCTGGGCGGATGGCCAGTCTCTGGCGGTTTGCTCTGGATCTTACTTATCCATCAGCATCCTACACGACAGGGCACGAGTTCAACCGTGGCATCTTCAAGGCATTTGGCGACACGCAGATTGAAGATTTTTGGCTTGAATATTACTGCAACACGACCAACATCAGCAAGAGCAGGGCCGAGTTCCACACAAGCGGATACGCATGGAGGTATATCCGAGCGTCCATGTCTCTGGCGGGCTTGCTTCCCCCGTTGTGTGATGAAGGCAGCATGCTGCTCGATGGTGGTTATGTTGACAACCTGACTGTTTCACACATGAAGGGCTTGGGAGTGGACATTATCTTTGCCATCGATGTTGGAGCGCTGGATGATGACACGCCACAGACGTATGGAGACTCCCTCTCTGGAGCGTGGGCATTCGTCAACCGATGGAATCCATTCTCGTCGCACCCCAACCCTCCAACCTTGGCAGAGATCCAGGCGCGGCTGGCGTATGTCTCAAGCGTGGATGCCCTGGAGCGAGCCAAGGCGATGGCAGGATGCATCTACATGCGACCACCGATCGATGACTACGGGACCCTTGACTTTCACAAGTTTGACGAACTATCTTCACTGGGATACAAGTATGGACAAGAGTTTTTGCAGAAGATGAGGGATCAAGGAGTTTTGCCATTGGTAGAAGAAACGGAAGCCAAGAAGGCATTGAGACGGACTATGGCACCTAGACGAGCGAGTATTTGATTGCGTTTACTTGAGCTGTTAAAGATCAAAGTACAGGGGCAAGCATAGACACCCTCGGTTATAGATAAGCCATTAGATTGACGTTGAATAAACGAGCTGACGTCTTACAACATGTGTCTTATTAAAAAAAAAGGAAGAAAGTCTCGTAGATCTTGTGTCACGGGCAACTGAGACTCTTGGCATGCGGGATGACGATGTTCCAAGTCCTGATGGTGGCCAAGGTCAGGGGTGACATCATGAAGCATGGATGAGGCTTCGAGTTGGACCCTGGGGCGTCACACCAACTGGCGTCAGCCATGGCCTAATCGTCACTGGTGACAGGCACAGCCAAGGATTTAACTGGAGATGATGAGGTTCAAGCTAAGAAGCATAGCCTTGAGTGACATGAAGCAGCCCTGCTCGTTTGCGGGGGCGGCGAGAAGTTTATAATGACGACTTGGGACCCTTCTTGATATGCTAGAGGCAAGCATCAAAGTTGAACAGAAACGCGGCTGGTGACTAGGACCGATTTCGTGTCGCAGATGAGAGACAATACGACATGCATTGACGTTGTCTGATCGGGACATCTGCATACACATGCGGAATACATATATCGACTTGCTTCACTCGTCAACTACACAACTACTAGCAACCATATCTCTCATTCTCAATATCGCCTTATTAAACACCAAATCTACATCTACAAAGCCGCCACTCATGGCAAGAAGACGAGACACAGCCTCGGAACCTCCCCGAAGCCATCGCCATCACTCTTCAAGGCAACAACCACCTCCCCAACGCCAACGTCCCATCCAGCAAAAAGAATGCGGCTTCGACTGGACGCCGGGCATCGTACTCGCTCTGCTGGGTGCCCTGACTCTTTTCAACTACGATTTCGACAGATATAAAAAGAAGCATGACGGGCGTGAGAGGGAGGATTGGGATGATGAGCGGGGGAGGAGGAGATACAGATCAAGAAGTAGGCGTGGGAGTGAGGATGATTATTATGACTATGGGAGAGGGAGGAAGTTCTCTCGATGAATGATTATGCAGGCACGATGAATTACGCAGCAACAGAAAGAACTGGCAAGGAATGTATTGTCGAGTTACTATTGTGACAGCAATAAAGAAGAAAGCACAAGGACAGAAAGACAGTTTTACGTGCACCATCTTACCGACCTCATCCCAGGATATATATACCACCAAACTCCAACACCCATCTACGCCTTGGTCGCCTGAGCCTTGGCCCCATTGACAAGGGGAGTCTCGGTCATGTTGGCAATCTGGACATCCGCCGCCCCGTTGGTCGCGGGCTTCTTGAGCACCCGGCTTTCTGCCTGCTCGACCAGAACCTCAAACACCCGCTGGACGTGCTCCTCTTCAACCTTTGCCACACCTGTGCACACGCGGATGGCGAACTTGCGGTTGATGATTGTCGCTGTAAGGAAGAACTCGCCGTCTGCGTTGATTTTCTCGTATACGGCTTCGGTGCGCTCGTTGATCTCCTCTTCGGTTGAACCGTTGACACGTAGGGTGACCAGTCCAAAGCGTGCTTTGGTGAAGACAGTAAAGAGATCCGGTCGAGATTCAATCTTGGCCTGCAGAGACTCGCCCA
This sequence comes from Fusarium solani, assembly GCF_023522795.1. NCBI lineage: Eukaryota > Fungi > Ascomycota > Sordariomycetes > Hypocreales > Nectriaceae > Fusarium > Fusarium solani. The sequence goes on along the minus strand of NW_027072147.1, from coordinate 1,265,761 downwards.
GTTCGACACCATGACGAACATGAGCCTGAAGCCCCTTGACGCCAAAGCTCCGGAGCACAAACCACAACTTGAGGGAGCGGAATCGACGACCCAGGGGGATCTGCCAGTCACGGTAGTCAGTGACGAGCTCGTCATCGCTGAACTGGTTGCGCAGGTAGGGCGGCTTGATGCTCAGGGCCTGGATGAGCCAGGCGCGGCGGCGGACCCAGACGGCGGAGCAGTCGAAGGTGGTGAGCATCCACTTGTGCGGGTTGAAGCTGAAGGAGTGGAAGGATGAGAAGGTCTTGGCGAGGTGCTTGTTCTCGTCGAGGAGGAGGGCGGTTCCGGCGTAGGCGGCGTCGACGTGGACCCAGATCTCGTTGGGGGTGTCAAAGGTGGGCTTGAGAGCCTCGACGACAGCCTCAAAGTCGTCGACGGCACACACGTCGGTAGACCCAAGGGTCGTAGTAATGTAGAAGGGATGCAGGCCCAGAGCACGAAGGTCAGAAATAGTAGTCTCGAGAGCGACGCGGGTCATGGAGAAGCCATCCTCTTCAAAGACGGGAACAGTAGCGAAGCGGACGCCGAGAACCTGAGCAGCCTTCTTGGTGCTCGAGTGAGTACCCGAGCTGCCAACAGCAACAAGCTTGCTCCTGAACTCCCACAGGGCCTCCTCCTTCTCGTCCGTGTCGTCGGGGAGGTGAGCAGTAACGGCGGCGAGGTACTTTTCACGGGCAGCCACCATGTTTGTGAGGATAGCCTCGCTGGCGCTGCCGTGGATGACACCGCCGCCATGGGTAGATCCTCCACTCAGGAAACACTCAGGAAGACCAAGAGCCTGAGCAAGCCAATCCATGACAATGGTCTCAAGCTCAGTAACAGCCGGACTACAGATCCAGTTGAAGTGGGCGCCATTGAAGGCATTGGAGTAGAGCTCAGCGAGAGCGGCCGGGTAACTGCTAGAGCAAGGAAAAAAGGCCATGAAGCGAGGACTGGCCCAGTGGGTGATGCCCGGAAATATCTTGGTCTCGATGTCGTGATGGATATCGGACCACGGCTCAGGATCCTGAGGCGGCGCAGAGGGGAGAAGAGGCCGGAGGTATCCGGGCTTCACGTCGGAGACGACGCGATGAGAGGCGACATTTTCATCCCAGTCGATGACTTTTTCATGTCAGTGAATATGATCTTCTTTGTGAAGTTGTGATGTCCGTGGAAAGAGTTCCGAATTCCGAGTGCGGGGGAGGGGCAACTTTCGAAAAGCATCATGACATGGAGTTTTTACTCACTCTCGTCGATGGCCGCCTTGGCCACTTGTCGAAACTCTTGAGCATCCATGATTTATAGAGTTGATCTTGTTGTTACTGTCCCTGTAAAAGAGTGTTTGTTGTTGTTATGGAACTTCCGAGAGGAAGACAGCTGCCCTTTTATTCTTAGTCCAGCTGAAGAAAAAAGACTCCACCACCCTCTGCGCAAATCGACCGAGGTCGCAGAATGACGGAACTGCACCATTCTTCCGCGTGTGGCGTGGGGAGACAATATCGCGAGTAAAGAACAATATCATGTCCCATGAGAGGGGTTAGAGAACAATACAGAGAATCATGCAGCCCGGCTAACACCGCACTGTTGTCATGATGGTCAACGCACCGCCATGGAACACAGCCTGGCCATGATGAGAATGATGAGAGCCGGCAATCACCCTGGCTAGCCGCGCGTAACAAATGCACGCATGTCAAAAAACATGGAGACTTTCGACGCCCTTAAGTAGACATTCATCCAATGATGCCCTGTCCCGGATATTCGGACAATCGGGGTTGTCAACGTCCGCCCGCACCAAGTTTTGGAGCTAGCGGAAGTCCGAAGTGCCGTGGCTTGCACTCGAAGAACAATAGAAACCTCCTCGAGGCCCCTTGCAGGTTTGCTTCGAGTTTAATTTGTTCTATGGTTCATCTAGAATTTAAACAGTGTTTTCTTTTCGTAGAGGGCATTCACAGTGTAGATAGCTCTGTATGTGCTATCTCGGGGGTCTCGGTTGTCGTACTTGAAAGCTAAACCTCCAAGGATAGCAGATGTCTACCTCTACAGAACATACAATCTTCAGGTCATACTAAAATGAAAACGCCTGCAAAGGCAACCTACCGGGCCGAATCACGTAATGAGAACTAGTATGGTGAGATAGCCTTGGTAGGGTTACCTCCGAGGCATTAGTCCTGTCTACATCCTCATACAGTGCCTGGCCTCAAGCACAGTAGGATCCAGACAACTCGGAAGTCAAAGAGGCTGTACTCCCAATACGAGGCTATACGTAAAATCCCACCGCCTTTTCCTGCAAAAGACATGTTGGTGGTGGGCCAAGATGTAGCCCCTACATCGAGGCGTTGTTTGCCTTTAGGAACTACACGGCAAAGCCCGTCAGCTCTGGAAACCACAGACTTTGATTGAACAGATCTAACGACTCGAAACTTGTACAAGCTGTCAGACCCATGGTCTCGACGAGCGGCTGAAGAACAATGAGTATGCCGGGGCCAAGAGGAGATCTAACCGACAATCATCATCAGCCTCTCTCCTTGGGCCAGTATCTTTGTGAGCCAATGACGATGGCTCATTCACGGAATGAATTTCCGACTCGCTCCCCACCTAGAGGCAACTTTAGTGGACAGTGAGGTGACTAGTTGTTGCATTTCACGGGTAGTTAGTTACCTGTGTCGTGGGAAGGGCGCACACACAATGAACCTCGTCTACGTCTCCAAAAGATTAACTAAATGTATCACATCTCCTAACAAGATGCTCCAGTAACAAGATCTATCGGCACGGTATATGCTCGGCAAATACGCCATCAGCTACCCAGTGACAACCGCATCCCTGCAATGATTATCACGACATCATCAGCTTATCAGTATCAACACAGATAGATTCGGCATGACTATCTCTGAAAGGTTCGGTCCAGATTATATATTTCGATAAGCCAGCGTATTAATAGAACGAGCCTTGTCAGCTTCAACTACCGGCAGCCGCATCTGGCTGCAGAGATTGCGATGCCGTAGTCATGCCAAGCCAGAAAGCTGGTCAAGATAGTTTCATCGTTCAAGGGGTAAAGTAGCACATCAAAGCTGTGTTTCGCATGCTATTCAATATCGCGCAGCATTCAGAAATAGGATGTGGCAAGCAACGGATGCACTGGGAGTCAGGGGGAGTACCCCATACTCCCCCTCTGACTCTAACCACTCGCGCAATCGTGACAGGTCATCTGTGTGGAAGTGCCAGACTATGAAATAAGCCTCTTGCGAGATGCCCTGCCGCCTTAGCTCGTCTGCAATCTGCTTTGCAGTCTTTGAGCCCTGAGGACAGTGATGTGCAACGTTTGTTCTCGCATATCTGATCATGGCTACTTGCTTTGAGGTCATACTTCTCAAGCGCGTTACTCAGGTCGAATTCAGTTTGACACGAGATGCATCTGGTCCGCATGTACGGTCCGCCTTTACCGCGGCGAAGAGCAGCGGTCTCAAAGCTCAAGGTCGCGGACGATGGGCAAGGTCTACTGATCATGTTATCGACAACTAGGCAAGGCCCATGCAGTTGAGGCCCAGATGAGCAAGGGAACGAGTCGAGAAGTCTAGATATTCTAGTTGTAAGTCAGTCATCGATAGTCGTTATGGACTGTACCGCAGTCGCATCCGCATCCGCAAAGTCTGTGCGTATGATGAACTCCTTAGGTTTCGGGACGTCCGTCAGAGTGGTGAAATGACCTAATTCTCTACGCTTCTTTTCATGCTCGAGATATACATCTCGATATTTTCCTCGGCCCATGACATTATCTCTTGCCTTGGATGACGAACTTAGATGTCAGGAAGCCCGATGTAATCAGAAAAACATCTAAAAAGCTGGAATACATCAGTAAATATCTTGCAAATCGAAAACGTTGGAAAGGTAAAGTAGTGAAACGGACTTACATATGTGAGTCTGTTCACAGGAAACCACATGCCATCTCTACCAGGGACAATAGTGTCGCTGTTCTCTTGAACAGCAACTCCAGTGGGTGGCAGGTGGATCGGCAGGGTGATGCTTTTGCTAAGTCGGGAGGGGGGTCTTTCGGCCACCTATGTTTTAGAGTAGCCAGGTGACTGTCACTATGATGTAAGCGGCAGATCATTCTTACTCACGTCGACGCGACACGTTACCATCTTCGCTCGATGCCAAGTTTCTCACCCGCTGCCAGCCCTCTCGACACGCCTCAAGCCCGCTGGTAAGATGCCAGACCGCTAGCGAGACACTCAACGCACTCCGTAAGCTGTCCGTGACCTCCGAAAAGCTCCAACCGTCGATACAAGCCTCCACGACCGCTACGAGCCACCACTGCCACAAAAGCGCCGACGTACTGGAAGGACCTGCGACACGACAACACCGCCAGGAGGATGGTGCTGCAGGGGAGCAGGGCTGGCAGCTGGTAGGTAACCAGTAAAAGCCATTTATGTGGTTCACAGAGGTGATCCCTGGTGCTTAAGAGGGCGACTCTTGAAGCTTGCCTTTGGCTGTAATATTGGGTGTAATGTGAAGTGGTGAGGAGGAGTGTTGCATCGATGACATCTATGAACAAGTGTATCTCCGTATCCGTATCCAACAGGCCGATCGAGGAACGTTACGGCCATGTGTATACTGTATGTATGAGATCATACCTATCCATCCATATTGCCTTTATGTGGTCCTGCTCTGTGCATCACCTTCGTTCCTTTCTTGAATTGAAGCGAGTTGAAGCAGGCTGAAGCTTCCTCTCCGATCTCGGCAGGTGGGGGCGGGGGTGAGGGGGAGGTTCCCCGACTTCGCTCTGCTATATATCTTGTCGAATAGATTCTTCAATCCCCTCACTTCCTTTTCCAATCTCCCTTCCTACGACATCCCTCATTGCTTATTGGCTAGGACGAACTCCGTCGGACAAGTATTGCAACCATGGCAGAACACAACATTGTTGTTTTTGCGGGCGACCACTGTGGCCCAGAGGTAACTGACTACCCCCGAGGTTTCCCACCGTTAACTCTGGACGGAGAGAGACTGACTTTGGTTATTTGACAGGTTGTTGCTGAGGCAATCAAGGTACGAGTCTAGCATTTGCGAACTGCAGTTGAGCACGTCTGACGCAGGATTCAGGTTATCAAGACGATCGAGGAGCTGAGCCCGACTGCTGGCAAATTCAATCTGCAGGACCATCTGCTCGGAGGGGTAAGTCATCCCCCGACGACGGATCACACGGGCCCGAAGACATCCATGAGAGAAGTCTCTTGCTAACCTCGGCGTTTCTCCCCAGTGCTCCATCGATCAGACCGGCACCCCCCTCACAGACGAAGCCCTCGCCGCCGCCAAAGCCGCCGACGCCGTGCTCCTCGGCGCCATCGGCGGCCCTAAATGGGGCACCGGCGCCGTCCGCCCGGAGCAGGGCCTCCTAAAGCTACGCAGTGAGATGTCTGCCTATGGAAACCTCCGTCCCTGCTTCTTCGCGTCCGACGCCCTCGTCGAGTCCTCCCCCTGAAGGCGTCCGTCTGCCGCGGCATCGACATGATGTTAGTCCGGGAGTTAACCTCAGGCCTGTATTTCGGAGAGCGAAAAGAGTACGATGGGCATAATGCGTTCGACACTGCTGTTTACACGAAACCAGAAATCGAGCGTATCGCACGGATGGGCGGCTACCTGGCCAGAACTAGGGGAGACTCGCGGGTTATCTCGCTAGACAAGGCAAACGTGCTGGCGACAAGCAGACTCTGGCGTTCTGTCGTTGAGGAGGTCTATAAAAACGAGTTCCCTGAGCTGAAGGTTGAGCATCAGCTTATTGACAGCGCGGCCATGATTATGGTCAAGAACCCGACGCAGCTGAATGGCGTCATGATTGCGCCCAACTTGGCAGGTGAGCGAGGCCCCTCGTCCACCTCGAAGGCGGTTTAGCTAATGTGTTTTCAGGGGATATTCTCAGCGACGAGGCGAGCGCCATAGCTGGAAGCATAGGGCTCCTCCCGAGCGCGAGTCTCTGCGGGATTCCGAGCTCTCCAGTGCCTGGTATCTATGAACCAATTCATGGTGAGACTCCTATCCTGTTCGAGCCCTCATGTAGACATCAGTCGCTAACGCAGATGACAGGTAGCGCGCCGGACATATCAGGGAAAGGGATTGTCGTGCGTCAAGACCCCGTTTTGGGCGATTCCTATCCATTCGCTGCAAGTACAGAGCTGACATGATTTCCAGAATCCCATTGGCACCATCCTTTCCGTGGCCATGATGCTCCGGTACTCTCTGAATCTCGCCCACGAGGCTAAAATCGTCGAGGACGCGGTCCGCGCCGCCATCGACGCCGGGCTGAGAACCAAGGACATGGGCGGCAGCACGGGCACCGCAGAAGCAGGAGATGCCATCGTTGCTGAGCTGGTCAAGATTCTCAAGGCTTGAGACGTCTCACGCGAAAAGGAGAATAGACAGAGAGGTTGAAAAGGGAAAATAGGGGTGGAGGGGTGGAAGATTTGAAGAAGATAGTGTCGAGAACAGAAGTGGTGGAGAAAAGCAGTGGTTGAGAGTTTATTAGCACTGGCGAGGAAATAAAAGGGTCCAGTCAGGAACCGGGGCCGTCGACCCCAACACATGGATTACAGACGGAGACGCAGCGGTGTCGTTGACAGCAATCAAGGACAATAACAATATGGTACTGATGAGAGCAGGGTCTAGTAAGTCTGCCCATCCACCCAAGTGAGGGGTTCTTTACATTGACAAGGCGGACGACACATAGTGAACTCATGATGATCTGCTGACATGGGACAATCCCCAACTGCATCTCTTGATTATCAGATCAAGCTCACCTTGCGAGTTTTATGTCACCGCAAGGCAAAGAGCGCTTGTGACCTGACAACCGCCAATAACCCGGACATTGCATCGTCTCCCGGCAGGCCGACATCGGCGCGGCCAATCAACGCCGACACCCCATGACGGATGTGGCCCGTGCGACAGGGCTTCCATCGGGGGACTTGGTTCCATTCCTTCTAAACGACCCTGTCACCAGATCAGCTCTCTCTATAAACAGCAGAAACGACGGCAACGTTGATGAATTGTGCCAGTGCGGTAGACGGCTAAGGTGCGTATGGCCGGGTGACCTGCCTGCCCCGGATGCGGGCCTCCAATGCATGGTACCACGTGGCTCTCAGTCCCATCAGCCGACGGCATTCCCGACAGGTTTTTTGGTGAGGTAGTGAGCCGAGAGTGATGTTGTCCGCCCTTTTTTCTTTTTCGCTCCTCGCTCTTACACCCCTCGACGTGCACGATCCAGGAATGCAACGTTTGACATTCCTACCCTGATCATGCATATTCGCGTAGCGCCGGTCAGATCTAGACTAGGATCCATGCTGCAGATGCACAAGAGTCACAGTTGTAAGATCAAGTTATTGTTCAAGTTTCAATTTCTCTAGACAAATAAAGGCAACTATTTCGTGCCTGATGCTGTAGATGTATAATGCTTCCCTTTGACCCCCTTGCTTTTTTTTCTACTCCTAATGATGCATCCTGTATCCATGCTATAGCAAGAAAACCCGCCTCAAAACTCCAAATGTGAAACGGCTTGCTTTTTGAAAAAATCCTTAGAAACTCCTCGCTGAATGATGCATCCAATCTTGAATCCACAGAAACAGGGTCATAAAAGTTTCTGTTCCTCCTCTTTTTGAAAAACAACCATTATGTCATGAAATTGTGTAGATCCCCCCTCTCCATTATGATCCATTATATGTGGTATTAAGTTGTCGGCAACTCTTAGGCAACTGCAACTTGGCGTCGTCGTGCATCGTCGTAGCCAGGGAGGGTGCTGGTGCCCTGGAAACGCTCCGAGGGGACCTGCGTGAGTCGGGGCTGGAAGTAAGAGTCGGCCTCGGCCTCTGCGACGGCGTCGTCAAAGGTAGGGAGCTCGTCGTCGACGGGCTCAAAGTGTTCTCGACGGCAACCTGGACGGGCACAAAGAGGTTGATGTTGGTGTTCATGGGGCCGACGGAGAGGGTCAGGTAGACGATGTAGGTGCGGGCGCTGATGCACGAGTAAAAGGTGGGGAGGAAGATCTTGTTGCCGCCCGTGGGCAGGGTGAAGGGGATGTTGAGGGTGGCGTAGCGGTGAACGTTTTCCTTGCTGGCCTTCTTATTGCGGCCTTCGGCGCCTTCGTTCTCGGAAGTAACCTCGTGCCAAGCACCGCTGGAGTATCCAGAGTCTCGTCGAGAGACGGGAGCCTCGTTCTCCCAGGTAATGTTTGTGTCGGGGTGCATGGGGATGGGTGTGGTGGTCGAGTATGTGAGCGAGGGGCTGCTCTGGTGCTTGATGCGAGCGCCCAGGTTGGGGAGATGGTTCATAGGGGCGCTGCTGAAGAAGGTGGTAGAGTGCAGCTTGGCGCTGACAGAGTTGATCTTGGGGGAGTGATATCGGTAGAGGCCGTGCTGAACTTGAGGTCGACCTTCAAGTTGGTCTCGGTAGCATTGAGGAAGTTGGCAGAGAGCATGATGGCACTAGGCTGGGAAGCCGTGGTGGTGAGCTTGCCCTGCTTGGCCGAGAAGAGGTTCTTGCGGATAGTCTTGGTCTTGGAGAGGGTGTAGCGCTCATCGTTGGGACCAATGTCAAGGGGCGCATCCTCAGGAAGCGAGGGGAGCACCTTGATCATGTGGAAGCCCTCGAGGGTCTGTGTTCGGCCCTCCTCGGCAGTGTCCTTGTATGCGACGGCGCGAACGGCATACTCGATGTGGGCCATGTCGGGAGACTGGTCATTGTGTTCCCAGAAACCCATGGTCGGGGGCAGCTGGAGGTGGTGATCGCGGACGCCAGCATGCTCAACCGGGTGGCTGCAGGCGCTGAGGGTGAGCTGGTGGGGAACGACAAAGTTGAAGGGGATGGTATAAGTGCGGCCAGCCTCAAAGACACGAGGGCTGGGGAAATCTGAATCTCGGATGGGCATCCGAAGCTTCATGAATGGCCGGGCGGCGTAGGTAGCACTGGAGTACTGGTTGACAAAGTCAACACGGGTGTAGGCAGTACCCGTAAAGAGGATCTCAAAGTCGTCAAAAGCGACATCGCGCTGAGTGTTGACGACGACGTGGCCGGCAATGGTAGAACCAGAGGTGTAAGCCTTGGAGTTCCAGTGCTGGTCGATCTTGATGTCGACGCCGGCAGATTTGACGGGGCGGGCCCGGTTGGTCCGGGGTCCGTTGTCCGATGTGAGGGAGGACATTTCGTTGAGAGAGATGTATAATGTGCGAGTTGACGATGACAAAAGGCGTCTCCATGGTGAAGGACATATTATATTTATATATATAGAGATGCGGCGACGGGATGGCCGTTCGCGGGACAGGTCCAGGTACAGGTACCGCTACTTTGGTTCGTCGTCTGGCACTGAACCCTGTCCAAGCTGCTGAGGTGCTTGCAGGGGAGGGGGGGTTGACGGTGCCAGGGGTGTGCGGAGAAGGGCCCATTGGAAGTGTGTGCAACCGCCAAGCCAAGAAGGGAGCGCGTGCTCGCTGGGGCCCTTCGGGTCTGCAAGAGTTGCTAGATCGCGGTCGAGACTCGGGGCCTTGAGTCTTTTGATGATGGCTTGATGGGGGCCGCAAGATTGCCCAGGCGAAACAAGACCTGAAAAGGGTTCAGGAGAGAAGTTATACCCACCAACCTCTTGATAATCCGTGACGATGAGATTCTTGGGTGGATTACTCATAGGAGGGGGAAATTTACATTTTTCTAGCTGGTATTCTAGGTAGACAGCCGCCATCACGGTGGCTTGAGCAAGCGGCGGATAACCTTGAGCACATCATCAGACTAACTCTCAAGGTGCGGCTCACGGGAATGACTTGGAGAGGGAAGAATTTTTTTTAGATCCCACGAGGGAGTTGTCTCTTTTGAAAAGGGGGGAACAGTTGGAGAAGCCACAGGCAGATACAGTACAGTAACAGGGACTATGGAATTGGAGAAGCTCTAGACGAAAAGCATGGACGGACGATGATCACCAGGCACAAGCACAACCTTAGGTACAGCACAGCAACACAACAAACCTCACAGCGGTCAGAGTGTTAAGCTAGGCAATATCAGAGCAGACACGGGCACGTCGTGCATTGGGAGCAAAACACACGTGTCTACAGAGCTTAGCTTGTTGGCGGTCCGTTACTCTAACTTCACCCAGGAGCGTTGCCAGATGAGAAACAGACCCTCTCTTTTTTTCTTGCATCAAGATTACTCACGATGCTGCCAGAAAGGTCCCCATCTTTTGGAGAGGTACTGTACCGGTACCTGGCACACCTCACTTCACTTACAAGCACCAGAAAAAGAAGCAGAAAAAAGAGAGAGAGCTGGTGGAGAAGAAAAAACTGACAGGGCTTCTAAGTTGAGCCCACCGCCAGAGACCGGGATTAGACACATCGTGCATGACTAGCGCCGATGGTGGAACCATCTGTGTCCGGTGCCGAAAGGCCAAAGAAAGGGTCCCGCGACGCTAACATCGTTGGCTGTCCGTTGACTCGGAAGGTGTCTGTAGGGCTCCTTCCATCCCATAGTTCCTCCAACCTTGTTCCTTCCTCGACAATCTCCAGCCGAGAAGGGAAAAGACACAAACCAATAGACAAGAGGAGCCTCTCTTCTATTAGCTCACTCAGAACTATTATGTGATTCTCTTATTTCGCAATCCATCGGGTTCCCATCCGAGCACGTAATCCGTGCGATTGCCCATCTAGACAAAGCCGGGGTGTGATGAGTCGAAACGGAGATGCACAGTTTCGGGTGCCGCCGCTCGGTCTCTTGTCGCTACCACGAGGTCACGATGGTGGCCAGAGAGAGAGGTTGGATGGGGAATGGGTTCGGGAAGAGGATCCCCCCTGGTGACTCTCACACTGTCTCTCCCACGGACTCAACCGGCATCGCATGGCGCATTACAATCGACGACACCATCGAGCACGTCAGGCACGACAACTGCAAGGCACCTAGCCACCATCCACCATCCACCACCCATCATCAGCGATCCAATGCCTTCTATGCATGGTTCTCGAGGTTTCTGTCTGGGCTGACCCAGTCTGGCCAAGCGAAAGCCGGCCCGTTTCGGAGACTTGTGCGCCAGTGAGAGAGCCTCACTCGGAGCTGGTCTTCCTCCCTTACCCACCACACACACACGCACACCACCAGGAGAATGCTAAACTTGGATATGGTTATCGAGATCCTTCACGTCACTTACGAGGCCTGACACTTGATGCCTTGGATATTTCATCATGATGAAGCATCAGACTGGAGAACAAGCGGTCCTTATGACTTCACGAATCCCCACCTCAGTCCATCCGTGTTGCAACATCCATCACCATTGCGCAAACACTTTCGGAGCTGACCTCCGTGGGTTGGGGGTTGACGCAGAAACACCAGAAACCGTGCAGCTTGCCATGACTGAGAGAAATCCGACATAGGCCAACCGCATGCCCACACATCAGAAATACGGTACGACCGCCATGGGCACAGTGAGTGCGGACAGACGGCTCGCACGGCAGAGGGTGGGCATCAGTCGGGAATGCCTCATTCCGGCGGTCAGCCAGACCAAGACAAACGGAGAGACGGGAATTCTCTGCTTCAGCTCGCCCTGTCTCGTCTCAGCGCCTTTCTCTATCCCCTACCTACCTTAGGCGAACTATCGTGAAGACCACCCAGGGAGGTTAGGTCCAGGGAGGGGAGAGCGAGCGACCGCAGCTGCTAAGCAATTCTTATTACATGATGGGCAAACATTGCATATCCGCCCCCTCGTCCCGTTGTTCGTCTTTTCCCCATTTCGAACTGGCTCACCCAGAAACATGCAACTCGATCATGCGTACGCACCCCCCAAAGCCGGGGTCCCGTCGGCCGTTTGGAAGTCTGTGCTTCGTTCTCGAACCAAGGCTAGCACAGCAGCCCATCAAAAGACTCCATCTGCCCTCGCAAACTCGACTCCGCCCTTCTCTCCATCAGGCCCCAAACAACTTCACGGAGACTACGCTATCCCTGCAAGACGAGGCGGACAAGCTTTGCTCCTTATGGGCCGGCCGGCATTACCTGGGGATGGGAACATGGAGACGGGGCGCGGACGGACGACCTGCCAGAGGTGCACGATGCATGACACGACAGCGCCTCGTCGTCTCTGCATCGTGAGTTTCTTCAAGCCCTCATTCAGTTGTCGTCGTCTTCTGCTACCGCCCCCGGTCCCGGTCTTTCCCCTCCCCCCTTCGCTTCTTTCTCCAATTGCCCCTCCCACCATCAGCTCTCATCACGATGCTGCCCGCCAATGGTCGATGGTGAACGGGCTTGCCGCTGACATGACTGGTCTAGCCGCGACAACGTGTTCTTATTTGGGAACTGTGGCTGCGAGGGAAAAAGTCTGGTTTGCCCAGCTCCGGGCCGGGGACCGTCGCAGGCAGCATCGCAACATCCAAAGAGGAAACCTCGCGAGCGTGGGATTCAGAGCTGCATCACGGGTCACATTCCACACTGATCCACCGCGTCTTGTCTGAGACGAGGGTGAGACGCTGCAACTCACTCAAGGGTCCTTTGACAACCGTTGAAAGCTCACACTGCTGAGAGGCGAAGCCATCTAGATCTCAGCCTATGGTCTGATTGCGGGGAGTCAAAGAGGGCAGAGAGACACGGGGAAGCTCAGGCCGACATAGTGGACCGGCGCCATGTGATGCATCTGGGTATACCCGCTCTCATGCATGCTGAGGGTGACAGTCTGGTGTTTAGCAGAAGACTAAGAGATCGGGCTAGCCTCCGAGATGATCTCCTCACCTTGTCCGCTGCTGGGCTCACTTACATGGCCATGGCGCGAAATGGGATGGTGTCAGTTGGTTGGCTGACTGCCCATGCACGCCTTCTTATTTCGGCTGGGCGCGTCAGCCCAACACGAAAACACCACGATTTCACATCACGATACTTTTCGAGACGACACCGATGAAGCATAAGCATACCTGCACGCCAGTTGTCGACCCCAAGTTTGGGAACAGGATACTTGGCCATGTCCCCTTTCGAACACGGCACTTGACCTCATCTCAGATCTCGAAAGTCGGTGAGTCAAATCTCTCGACTTACCCCCCTTTTCCATCCCCCTCCAACCTCTTCATCTTGGTGGCCATTTCCCATCTCCACCATTTATGTCCCCAAATCCGATATCGTCGACTCTTCCATCCCGCCTAGCTCACCCGACCAGAAGGGTTTTTCTCTCACTAACCACGTTTGCTGTAGACCAAGGTACGGGGGCGACTAACCCCCACCCCAGCAACCGCGCTCCGGTATTGAGCTTGGATTAATTTGGAAGCCAAGCACCATCGGGAGAATGCACGGGCCAGCTTCGGTAGGTGAGAGTGGCTTCACCTGGAGAGCCGCTCCCACGTTGCCAATGGTGGTGGCCCATCACGACATGGCCCTGGTTGACTGACAGCTGCGCAAGCTCATGGAGCACATGGGCTGCTGGCCACTCGTCCACGCACACGCAGGCGCGTGTGCTTCTCTTCTGCTTCTGGAGCTGTCCCGAAACGAAAGGTCTGCCCGAGAAAGGTCCTCCAACTCCACCACCGCTGCTCCGTGAGGCAAGGCGTTTAACTCTGACCTCGTCCGGTTCAGATTTGTGTTCCTGTGACGAGGCCCTGCCCGTCCTGTTCGTGCCGAGTTGCCTCCCCCGTTGTTGTCTCCCGTCTCTTCCGTCCAGGTCCGAAAAAGCCCTCGATGCTCGCCTGTTCTCGCCGTCGGAGCCGACCGTGCAGTTGCAGTTGGTCAAGGATGCCGCTAAGAGCCTCCGAAATGCTTAGCAAGTGATCACTGCTATTCCCGTGTCGCTCACCCGCGATCCACCGCGCAGCCGCTGTGCATGAAGCCGCCCTGGACATGTACCGTTTTCAGGGTCCAAACCCATCTCCGAGCGCACCGGGGCCGCCGTCCTAGCCCATGATTGGCTCCCAGGCTAAGGGCCTGGTGGATGTCGGTTGTCAACGAAAAGGCTTGTTTGTTTGAGGACTGCGAACTGCTGATTAATGGTTCTTTAGTTATCAATCTCGCCGAAGATCCTGGTGTGTTTCGAGCCTGAGGCTGGTTAGACAGCAAACTCTATCCCCATGACGAATTCTGTGTCATCAGCGGCGTCGGCTCTGAACGCCAAGTTACCATCTCCAACAGTTGGAGAAGCAAGAGATGGTGTGCACCAGCTTCTTCCCCTCATTCTTGGTCACGCTCTTTCCATTTTGCGCCCTGACTTGAATGCCTGTGTTGGCCTCGTGATGCTATTTATTGATCATTACCAGGTGCACTGATATTACCCTACAGCAGTGGCATTGGCATCAAAACACGTCAACCAACATCCTCACATTGGCACACCTAGGCGTTGTTCAGAAACAAGGTTTGGCTTCTGAGAACTCTGCAGAGCCAATCTCGATGTCCCGGAATGCCTCGAGGGGCCAGCAGGTTCAAGCTAGCGAGACATGGCAGACATCATCTGGCATCTTGGACGTCGTCATTCACAGACTTGGCGATCATGGGAACAACGCCCAAACAGTCCATGCCGACGCAAGCCCCCATGTATCGATACATCTAGACTCGAACCCCTCATTGAGGTCGAGGGTAGGAGACACCGGTGTGAACGACGAATCGAGCTTTGGTAATGTCAGAAGGTGGTTTTGAGCCCCTCCTTGGACTACAGTATTCGGCTTCTTACAACCCATCTACAACTGCTCAACTATGCATACGCAAACATCTCTCACCTCGATGGTACCCATCGTCAGGACTCTACCAGTCGAGGCCATCATATCTTCATCTCACATCTACACCAACAGCAACGCTTCACACCAACACCCTTCGCCGAATGCCATCTACACCAAATCACACCGTTTTACAGACGCCTCTATCCTATCTAATCGTGCCAGGAAATGTACAGCATGATGCCGGCACCCACGGCAACAGCCGTGAACTGAATTAGTGTCTTCTTGAGCTCTTGGGCCTTGTTGGGGCCGGTCTCAAGGAGTTCAGGGATGACGGCCACAGTTCCGACGTAGAGGAAGGTGCCGGCCGTGAAAGGCAGAAGCATATCGCCCCAAGTCTACAGGAGCATTGTTAGCAAACTGACATGCAGTGCGGTAGAGCCTAGAAGGGCAGAGTAAACTTACCAAGCTGGTTCCCCAGAGACCCTCGTTGCGGCCCATGGGCACGTCGCTGCTGGGGCTGCCAAACTCCTGGATAGCAATGCCGATCAGAGTACCAAGAAGAGCACCCAGGGCAGTGATGAACTGCGAACCCATGGCGGCACGCTTGGAGAAGCCGGACTGGATGAGCAGGGCAAAGTCGCCGACCTCGTGGGGGATCTCGTGGAAGAAGACGGCAACGGTAGTGGTAGCGCCAATGGTGGGCGATGCGTAGAAGCTGGCAGACATGGCGAGACCGTCGGTGATGTTGTGGGTGAAGTCGGCGCTGTAAGTCATGTCAGTGATGTTCTCGCGGAATCCATGCCGGTATCGGGGGACTTACATGAGGTTGAGGTAACCGCCCAGCTTGACGCTGGGGTTGATCTCCTTCTCAGTGTTCTCAACGGCATTGGAAACAACAGCGCCCTTGTCCTCGCTGCCCTTCTTGCGCGACTTGACGACAGAATCCGTAGCATCCACACCAGTTGAGATGGCCTTGTCCTCGGAATGCGAGTGCGCATCACCATGTCCGTGCGAGTGGTCATGTCCCGCTCCACCAGTAGCGATTCGGAGACCCTTATCCATAGCAACAAAGGTCATGAAGCCCACCATGATTCCGAGTCCCAGGATGAGGTTGCGGTTGGGCTCGACAAGGACAAACTTGACGGACTCGTCGTGGTCCTCACCAACAAAGATCTCGGGAAGCAGATGGAAGAGGGTATCTCCGAGGAGACCGCCGACGGCGAAGGCGACCATGACGGACAAAGAGGCGGGGTCGATGTTGGTCGGGCATAGGGCGAGGAGGAAGTTGGGGGGACCCGAGATGTAGAGAGTAGCGAGCAGGGCGTTGACGGCGGGGGAACCGGGGAAGAGGACGGCGAAGAGGCGCGCGGTGAGGGAGGAGGGAGCTGCGGCGTGGTGGGCGTGCTTGGCAGCGTTGAGGTCTTTGACGATGGGGCAGGTCTGGACTGCGGTTAGACGGCCTCTCGATGTCTGGTTGTATCGATATACATACCTGGAGCTGGGCGTCGAGCTCGTCAAGGCTCAGCTTGCCGACGTCGACGCCAGTGAGGCTCTCGGCATGCTCATGCTCATGGGCGTGGTCATGGCCGGCGAGGACAAAGCCGACCAAGAGCGCGAGGCACAGAGCGGAAAAGAGGACGCTCTTGCGAGGGAGCGCCATGGTTCTGGATGTGAATTATACGGAGGGAAGGACAAGAAGAATATTACAATACAATGCAAGGGAAGGGAACGAAGGAGCGTGTGATAGAGACTCAAGAAGTTGCAAGCAAGTGGAGGACACCTTGTAGAAGGAGCCAGGGGGCCAGAGACAGGTCGCCACTTTTTCCCTCCCAGCTGTAGTGAGTGTCCAGTGGCAGTGGTTGTGCGCGTGGCGCGCCGCGGTTGAGGCGCCCCATGCAGGGGAAGCTGAGCTATTGATCTGGGGCTGAGCATCGCCGGCGCCGGACAAGGCAGCGGATCGTCGGGCCTGGGCTTTCACGGTATCAATTGATGTCGCATTTAGCCTTTGAAGAGAATTCCGTCTCTATTTTGCCGGGTTGACTGTTTGGCAATGTGTTATCTTGTGTTTAATGGACACTTGTCAGCTTGTTTAACGATGACCAGGAAGGGATAGCTATTGTATACCCTGGTCACGCGACATTCTACTTTAGAGTCTAGACTTGCCTCTATTCAAAGACTTTTGTTAGTGTATCAACTATTCTCAATAGTAATTTCTTAAGCATGTCTTCAGCTCCCATCAACTCGGTATCACCAAGAAAGGCAATGCACAATACATAGGTATCTACCCCGAGTACATAGTTACCTGAGCGTTTCAGTTCATAGGAGTTGACATGGTTTTATCTGTCTATAGTACTTTCACTTGGTAAGATAAGGATGGTTCTAAGGAGAACTATTAGGAAAGTACATAAACATAAACTATAAACTTATATACATGATAGCTTTTATATAGTTTTATGATAATTCAAGGCATAGTATTGTACTCATAACCTCTTTAGGTAAGTGCAGGGATACTATCGTGCTTCAGCACTTCATCTTGAAACACCACGCCGAGAACAATGCTTGCGCCGACCGCCCGGGGCCGGCATAGGAGTCTCGGCGGGATCTCGGAGCCGGAGCCGGGGTCATCCCGATCAGTCCGACCCGGAAGTCACAGTTATCCCTAGGCCCCGCGCTTCTTCCTGCAACTGAGGTCGTACAACGGCTTCTTTGTCAACTTGGATCCCACAACGCCGAAGCTAGGATTCGACGACTGAGTACCGGCGTCAAGGAGAGTGTACCACCAGACGTTGGTGCTGCCAAACATGGGACAACCAACATCCTTCCAGTATGTGCGAGCGTTGCTGATCGAAGCGACAGCCTCGCCGGATGTCTTGCCGCTGATGGGCCAGCCCGTCTCTGTGATCCAAATCTCCTTGCCCCCAGCCACGGCCGCGACTTTGTCTTTAGCAGCACGGAAGAGGCTCGGGCCCTCGGATACGGGGTTGTGATTGGTATCTTCGTAGTAAGGGTAAGCGTCCATGCCGAGCCAGTCGCAGGCGTCGATGACGGCTTTATTAGAGCCGTTAACGTAGGCCGTCCACGTATCGATGTGACCAATTGGGATGGTCTCAAGACAGGTGCCTTTAACGGCATTGCGTGCTTGCGAGATGTAGTTTACCAGAGTGTCTGGGTTGACACCGGGATTCTCCTTGTTCTTGATGCCGATGGGCGAGTTGCGATAGAGATCCTCGCTGCCTACTGAGATGCCGGCGACGAGGTGGTCCAACTGACTGCAGTATTGCTCGGCAGCCTTCTTCAGGGCTGCAACCTCGTTGCCAAAGACTGCGTCGCCGCCAGAAGCCCAGAGACCAAACAGAAGACTAGTCCTGGTCTTGATAGCGGCAGGGATGGCAGAGACGGGATCGTTGGGCGTGCCCCCCTGGATCATGGTGTAAAGACGGGCGCTCTTGAAAGCGCCGCCAGTGCCTTCGAGGGATGCAGCTGTCTTGAACTCGTTCTCGAAGTCGGCCTGGGTCTTGGCACTTCCGTCGGCTAATGTGGTACCGTAGTTGAAGCCCTGAAAGGCGGCGCTGGCCGCCCCGAAGGTGACGACTAGGGTGAGGAGACGACTGATAGACGGCATTGCGATGTCAGATAGGACTGCGATGGACGTGGATGTCTTCTGACAAGATTCGCGCAGCTATGAGCGAGTGTATCGATATAGCGAGGGGATAGTGACCAAGAGCGAACGAGAATGTTGAGGGAGTGAAAGGTTGAAGAGAAGCTGCCATGCAAGAAGGAAATAGACGACGAATACACTTCCGAATTTGTTTTAGCATGCTGTGCAGGAGGGCATGTCTACCCAAAAGATACTCGAACCAACCTCGGATCCAGCGGCAATCAAAGTCACCTCCAAGTCGCCCGTCAAAGAGAGTTTCCAGATAGCCAACTCTTGCTCCACCATGAATACGAGGAATTCTACACTGTGCTACAAGACTTGACAGCCAGTGCGAGTGTAGTAGAGGTGTGGGCAACACGCGTCGCAAAGCTCCGGTCCAATCATGCTCAAGTCTAACACTGCCGTGCTAACCAGCGAAGAGGGTATTCAACAGACAAAGACTCTCATTACAAGCCTATGCTTAGGGCTCACTAAACGATTGCTTTAGCAATCCCTTCTTAACTCCCTGGTTGTGACCATGTTCAGCCGTGGGCATCGCCTATAGACTGGTTATCTCGTCATATTGACTTGATCTGGACGCCTATGCTGGTTCGCTCTACTAGCTGCTAGAGGGAATAGCCACGAGACTCTGACTTGTTGAGAATGTCTGGACGTCGCAGTATCGGACCTCGATGATGGCAACTCAAATCCTCCGGCTCTTGACGGCTGTAGCTGGCGCTGGCCATCTCATAACTTGGAGTGCCATTGGTTTCTAGATCACTTCTAAACCAGTGTTGTTGTCTATCAACAAGACCCAAGCTCATATAATTGCTATGATCTTGGCCTTCAATGGACTGCATACATAACCCTCAGAGCGTTTACCTACTCACGTTGAAAGAAGAGTTCCCGAGTTCAACACTGCCATCAGTCATTGCCGTTCAATTCACCACCACGCAACCGCCGAATTGGCAACCCCAGAGAGAATGAAACCATGTCTATTTGAAACAGCCACGATTTTGGTCTCCAGGCATCATCCTCTTGATACCCGAAAGTGAGAAGGATCATACTCAAACATAATGTCCATGTTTAGATGTTGTGATGCTGATGTTTTAAGCCTTGGACGATTTCGAGCACCGAGCCCCAAACCCATCAACCATCTCTATCAACACAGAGTCAGATGAGATCGAGCACTGTTCAACACAGATAACCCAGCCGCCCTTCCTAAAAAGATCTCGGGCTCTGGTCTGATGGTCAACGACCCTGGCCCGCTGTTGGCGGCTCAAGATGCCCAATCCGCACACCGGCCTTCAACCAGATCTGGTTGGCTTCCGTAGCTCAGTTGGTTAGAGCGTCGTACTAATACTTCAGTTTACACTGTAATATCGGTGATGCGAAGGTCTCAGGTTCAAGCCCTGGCGGGAGCAATTCCCATACGCCTCCCAGATCATTCTTTTTGCTCTTTTTGATTCCTGGTTGTGTGGTGTTGTCATGCCATGGTCATGATCCGGTGGTGTTGAGCGAGATTTGGCTTGGAGGCGGCGAGGGAAGTAACTGGGATAGATGTGTGCTAAATTTTTGAGAAACACCACGCGTGGTATAGGTCTAAAAAGAAAGGAAGTAGGTAGGCAAATTCATACCAATGGCCCCTGCTTTTCGTCGGACACGGGAGGCGAGCGAGGTCCATGGTTCTCACTCAGGTTGATGGCCAGCCGTTGTTATTGTGGGAGGAGAACAGCCACGCCTTCAGGCCTACTCAGGGACTTTATGACTACTTAGCCACCGAGAATAGTCAAGATGCCATCATGGACCTGGTGTTGGCTGGCATTCCACCACTCTACAAACCCCCAAAGCCGAACGGACTCATTGGAAGTACATCGCGGGGCCCAGCCTGTCAAGCTTCTCTCGCAAGTCTGAAGGACAACACGGCCAACTTGCCCAGGATCTATCCAACGTTGTCGTGATATCAAGAGGTCCAATTGGAATGGACCCCTTGATCTTCAGAGTGACACCGTGCTCAATTGTCCGAATGTGGTGATTGAGGCTTAGGGCTTGAGGGCCAAAACCCTGGCGAGCATCATTAGAAGCTTTAAAACTATATAATCATCTTTAAGTTTAAGAATATGAGGAATGCTAGACATAGTATTATAGTAGTCGTGGGCATAATCGTAAACTTATCGTCAACTCCACGCCTCAAGACGTAACCCCGTCTCGCCGTACTTGCTGGTCGCCCTACATAGAAGCAGTCTTCGATTGCAGGTCACACATGGCAGTATCTATGTCCTATCCAAGGAGCGACAGCGGTACAATACTGAAAGGCCATACACACAACCCAAAGAGCTTCCATGGCAGCATCTCAGCGGTGCACGATTCTCGATATTGGGTCAGTGATATTTGCGGGAAGGTAATCGAGGTTACACACTCTCTTGTGGGATCTAGGTCTGAGTCTCCAACTATCAACATCAGACTCGACAAGAAAGCGCTGCTGAGCATCAGTCTATTCACCTCTAGAGTCGTTGAAATATGACAGACCACCAGCTAGGTTCTCTTCTCCAGTTTCTCAGCGGATCCTTCGAGTCCCAAAGCGGCTCTATTACAGATGTCATCCTTCACTGTGAGTGCTTGATGGGGACCAACATTGGAAATGTCTTGTCAACTTGGCATTGCTATGACCTCTTCCAGTTGACTGACGGTGAGGCAAAAAAGAGTTGTGTTGACGTGCAAGACTCCTTGTCCATGCCAATCTTGTGACGGCGTCGACTTGTCAGCAATAATGCAGCACTACAAGTTGTCACACAGCACGCTTTGTGGCGTTCAATTTGTGATTGTGCCATTTCCTAAACTATCTATGCATCACTCTATCTCTCTGCCAGTCCATCCTGGTCTTGGGCTTCTCGTCCATCGGCGGCACTTCCTCCGCCTTGGTCAGAGACCACAAGACACTCACGCAGACTCAAGTCCGGGACCTTCAATAGCTAAAAGAAAAGACGTAAGATGCCATAAGGAATGCAACGAAAGCAAATGTCAAATTTGCCAGACATATTGTCCCTGCCGGGACCGCCGGCCGTGACTCACATCAGGGGGCTGCCCGATCACCTCACAGAGGTTCTCGGGCTAGGCTTGTCCCCGGTGAAATTTCTCATCCTCATTGGTATAAAGATTCCTCGTCAGTCCCCCAAAATAACCCGTTTGTCCATCTAGGCTGAGACAAGATAATCCCCGGGCCCTCCCCTAATGTCGTGGCCAAGTGTAAAGCGTCTGAAAGAGAGACTGTGAAGCGAATTATAAACTTCTGTAGGTAATAAAAAAGGTTCGGGTAAAAGACAGGAAAAAAGACGTGTTTTAATCCACCCCATGCAGAATGGTAACAAGACTCCCCAGCGTAAGAAAAGGACCAAACGATAACATCAAAATGCAATCCGCCAGTCCGAGCAGTCGTGTGAAAAGAAAAAGTCCGGGCGCATAAGTCGTGACAGTGAGAGAGGGGTAGCCGTAGCGTCACCTCTAAGCAGCGGGAGTGCTCTTGGTGAGCACCAGTCTAGGTGCCTTGCGCTGGCCATCAGCTGACTCCTGGCCCTTGGCCGCTCGCAGAGCGCCGTTCTTGAACACATTGGCAAAGGAGCTTGTTTCGCCCTCGCTCGACGCAATACTTCCCACACTGTCAACGCTCTTGCGGGCCTTCTGGCGCGAGCTGGGTCGGTCCGAACCGATAGCTCCCCAACCGCCGCTAGCAGAAGTTCGTGAGCTGGGGCACTCCATGTCACCAGCCAGGCTGCCAGAGCCGCTTCTTCCAGAGTCGGACTCGTTGTCGGTGATGGGTGTCGAAGACTCCTCAGCAGTCTCGGAAACAGGGCTCATGCTGCCACAGGAGCTACCAGTACCCTTGCGGCGCTCGAGGCCGGCACGGACCAGGTTGTGGACTGCAGATCGACGAGTGCGAGCGGCAAAGTTCTTGCTGCCCTCGATCTTGGCAGTGGGCTTCGACTTGAGCTCGTCCAGAGAGGGGGGGCCTCGGGGCTGGCGAACGGGGTGCTCTCCGGCACGAGCCTGGCCAGGGCCATATCCTCCGGTCAGGGGGCTCATGGGGAATGTCGAGGTCTTGGGGCCGGCTGACTTAGGAGCGTCCGAAAGAGAGGCAGCAGCGAGAGCGCTGTTGAGGGGGGCGAGGGACGACGCCTTCTTGTGTCCGCGGCGGAAAGCATTGACTGATGGCGGAGGAAGAGGAGTCACCTCGGTGGGAGAGTCGTAGCGCTTAGGGGGCGAGTTGCTGCGGAACGAGAAAGGCTGCGATTCGGCAGGAGGGGAAACCTGGACCGAGGGAGTGTTCTGCTGCTGTTGCTGCTGCTGGAAACCACCGAAACCGGGTGTCGAGGGCTGCTCGTTGTAGGGCGAAGTCATCTGGGCAGCGGCCTGTGGGGTCTCGACGTAGTACTGGCCGGTCATGGGGTTGTAGTACAGCTGCTGCTGCTGCTGCTGGGGCTGCTGGGAGAGAACAGCCTGGGCACCAAGTTGCTGCTGAATGTTGTGAAGTCGTTGCTGCTGCTCGTACAACGCAATCTGCTGCTGAGTGAGCTGAGGGTTGCTGAGGTTGAGCTGCTGGAACTGCTGGGCAGCAGCCTGGACACTACGCAGCTGCTGCTGGAGCCGCTGCTGCTGCTGAGCGAGGTACATGTTAGTAGCAACCAGCTGAGCATACAGGTTGGGGTCCATGTGCTCCTGGGCCTGCTCATCAAGAGGGAGCTCAGGAGGAGCCAGGACCTGATCGACAGTGTACTGCTGACCCATCATGGAGTTGAAGTTGTTCTGGGCGCCATACTGGGGAAAGGCCGTCTTAGGCGCATTGTAGATGTTGTCCTGGTTCATACCATAGGCGTTTCCAGCCATGGAGTTTCGGTTGAACTGCTGCGGGGGAACGGCACCCGTGGGAGACTGAGGTCCGAAAGAAGTAGCAGTAGCGGACTTGGGAGCCGTCCTAAGACCAGCAAGAAGGTGAGAGCGGCTGGTGCGCGGGGTGGGGACACCGGCATCCTTATCATTGCCCTGGTTGATGTTTTCAAACGAGAGCGGCTTGAGGTTCTGGCCACCCCTGCGAGCAGCCAGGCCGCCAGTGGGCATGGAGAGCCCGTCGGGAGCGAAACCGTTGGAAGACATTTGAGCGAGACCGCCTGCGTCCATTGCTCAAAGCTGGATTCGCGCTTGTGTGGGTGAGATTTGAGGAAAGGAAAAAGAATGAATGTGAGGTGGCTGTCTCTCGCAAAGAAAGCAGTCACACAGATTAGAAGGTAATCCTGCTGAAATCCAGCAGAGTAATTATGCGTTGAGTACCGGTCGAATCGACAGGTGTTGTTGGACCTCGGCTAGTGGGCGCGAAACGTATGTGAGAGATATCGTGACGTGAGGCCAAAAAACCGCAAATCCAAGAAAGCACACAGGTACTTGAGACACGAGAAAAGGTCGAGAGAGAGTCGGATGACGAGCTGTGAACTCGTCGAGAATTAGAACCGAGAGTAATTGCAACAGGAAAGAAGCTGGTGAAGGAAAGGGCGACGCGGAAACGCGGTCGGCGGAAGGAGGAGATCGGTTCGACAGATGATGTCGAAGGAGCAAGAGGGTCCGAAGGCGGAACCTGTGAGACTGGAGAGGCGAGAGGCCGGTCCGGAGCAGGCAGCGATCGAAATGTCGAGTGGCGACCGGGACGAGGTTTGCGAGGACGGTCAAAAGGAAGCAGGATTCCAGAGGATGCTGCTCCCTAAAGAGGCGTGAACAGGGTCGAGGTCAGGTGATGAGGAGACTGCCACGAACCCAAAAGAGTCGATGGCGAATGGGTTGAGGTTTTTGGCGATGGACCAAGAGATTCACGCTCAAAGCGGGCGAGTCGGGTGATTGACACACGACTAGAACACGCGAGCACCAGCTGGTATTGTCTCTCCAAGACAAGACAGCGTCCTCCTAACGATGTCGTTCCAGTTGTGAAAAGTTTGGGCTTTGCCTTGTATGACACCTCCTCTTTGATTTTTTTGGTGTTTGTTGAGTTTAATTGCCTGGTGGTCAAAGTCTGTTTCGGGGATCGTGGTTCCTTTTTCGATGCGGGTTGAGATTAAGCTTGGGCGTACGGATTTGTGGGAATAGGCGATGAAGCAAAAGAATCGACGAAAGAATAATACAGAGATTAAAAACTTTGGCAGGTATCGCCAGCTGATTGCGCCTTCCAGGACCTCGAAGTAGATCTGATCTTCTTTGTTGTTTGATTT
The DNA here is from genome assembly GCF_023522795.1 of Fusarium solani. Taxonomy (NCBI): domain Eukaryota; kingdom Fungi; phylum Ascomycota; class Sordariomycetes; order Hypocreales; family Nectriaceae; genus Fusarium; species Fusarium solani. Next base: position 1,241,222 of record NW_027072147.1, on the reverse strand, counting down.
TCTTTTCCGTTGTCGTGGGATTTGTTGGTTTGCAAGTGCGAAAGTGGGCAGCGCAGCGTGGGTGGGACGAACCGACTCGCAGATGCGAACGCGACAAGGCCGAGGGACGTTGCAAACGAGGCGACGCGGGAAAGAGAGAGAGATCGAGAGAAAGGAGAGGAAGAGGAGAGGGGAGAATGAAGGAAGGGCGCAAAATAGTAGGCGAGGCGAAGGGGGGAGAGGGGAGGAAAAAGGAAGCGGAAGTGGTGGAGCAAGAAGGAAGTCGAGACGAGAGGAAGGAAGGAAGGGAAGAAAGAGGAAGTGGAAAGTGCGAAAGAGCGAGCGAGGGTCAAACGCAGGAGGTGCAGGCAGTGAGTGGGCGGCGAGTTTAGGAGCGGAAGCCCTTTGGGCTTGGCGGGCGGATGTGCTGGGGAAGGAACGAACGAACGGGTGGATGGGGTGGGAGGGGGGGGCAAGGGAAGTGAAGGGAAGGGAAGGCGCGATGCTGATGCTGGACCTCCATGCCTGCAACCACGCTGCCAGTGCCAGCACACACTGGAGGAATCCTAGCGACTGGACCAACCAGAAGCAGCTTGGAGGGCTGTGAATGGACAGAAGCAGCACGGTGCATCACACACTGTTCCTGGAGCCACTGAGCGCGTGTGCCAGCCCCTTGGGCTCGTCGTCCCAATCCCAGGCATTGGCCCCCTCCTCCTCCCAAAATAAAAAAAAATGTCGCCCAGCAGGACGGATGGAATGAAAGCGACGGGCTACGGCACGCTCACAATGTGGCCAACGCGCTACGAGATGCTAAAAACGGGCCAGGGGCACGCAGTGGGCTATTTACAGTGTCTGAACACAGTACGAGATCGACCACCCACAGCTTCGTGCCCTGCCCTGCCCACCTCAATTTATTCTGTGCTGACGAGAGTGACAGGGCCGGGGAATATCTTTCAACTGCTCGCTCGGTTGCGTGAACCCTTGTGCCGAGGGCCTGACTCACCTCTTTCATGATTAATTAATGACGTCTTGAACCCCCATCAAAATCGCTTGTGCTCGAGCGATGAGGAAACAAATTAACGAGGCGAATCAAAACAAGCACGTCCTTCCTTCCCGTCGCTTTCGTCAAGTGAGCTGCAGAAAACAAACGTTGGAGGCAAAAAGGAAAAATCTCACCCTCGTCCAACCAATCGTGTCTTCGTCAAGCACCCGTCGAGAAACCGCTACCTGGCCGCGCAGTAGCTTCGGGCTCCAAATAGCGCGTGACAGCCCAGTGAGAGCGCAGAGACGACCTCTCTGGGTGGAGATGGCCACCTGGCACTGAGAAGCTCTTCTCTGTCGATGCACTGCAACTCCCCACAGCCGCCCGCTAAACAAGACACCTCCTGGCGCTCAATCGCAGTTGGACGACTCGCAGCACGACAGGGGTCGTCGACATGCCCACGTCCCCAATCAGGGACGCTTGCGGCCGCTGCGGCGGACGTGAGGCAGCCCCCCAGGGCGTGCAGGGGCAGCCAGGGGGGGCTGGGACGGACGGTTAGGGGCTAGGGGTGATGCGTTTTGGCGTTAGATGCCGCCAATCAGACGAGGCCATCCAGGGGATGTGATGGATGGATGGATCCTTGCAGCACTCTGCAACGGCGTGATCGGCGCCCGTTTTTGTCTCGTCTTGGACAGTCGTTCAATGCAAGTCCCCTTTGCTTCGAGCTCTTTGTTGCTGCTGCTGCGAGGGATAGGAGATTCGGTGGTTCTGATAAGGTGTACGTTGACATGTGGATGGGTCAAAGGCCGCGGCCGCTGCTGTGCGTCGAGAGGCCGTGATGAGGAAACGAAACAAAGCAAGACATCGGCGAGAGAAGCCGATACCAGGGATTGACAGATATTACCAGCTCACTAAGGAATGAACCGAGTCCCGGGCAGCAGCACAGACTCGTCAGCACAGCAAAAGGCCAAGGATGACGCTCGCTTTCATTATCAACGATCCATCCTACCGTCCCAGGCGAGGAACAAAGAAACGTTGGGCCCCGGTATCTTGCCTATCGAAATCGGTCCTGGTCACTGTGGCGGCTCCGCCATGCAAAGCATGTTATGGTTGCTTTTTCTTCCCTTGCAAGAGAGCCGGGGCTCATCGGACGAAACAGAGCAGGAACTGACTGACGGACAGTGACGGCGATATGGCGACTTGGCCTCGATCAGGGACGGCTTTCTAATCTGGGTAGCATCGTCAGCTCGTCCCTCACCGTGGCCACCACAATCACCACCACTACAAACCCCAGGTTGGTTGCCATCCATCACGGCCCAAGGAACAGTCCACCTTTGTCAACCTGAATCTCGGGGAGCGGACCATCCCGTCTTGAGCAGACGGAGACTGACCTGGCCCCTTCTTTCGGCTCTCGACTTCCCAGCTCGGCATCATGTTGAGCAGCTTTCGATGTGACCCCCTGTGCCCTTGTCAGCAGCCTCGTCGTTGATTGCCCAGGGCCCCCTTCCTTTCGTATTTTCCCCACGCCGGCGACATGTTTCACGACCGCGGACCTCCTGGTCCATTTCCCTTTTGGATCCCCTGGAGGCCCGGTCTTGGTACCCGTCACACGTGCCGTAGAAGGGGACGCGCCCTTTAGACGAACCGTCCAGGGCTCACGAGGTTCTTGGAGCGTTTCGCAATAACTGCTTCTCCAGGTTTCGATCGATATATTGTCTGATGGGCAGTATATTAATTTAATTGCGCATGTTCAGCTGGGACCGCGTTTCTCAGCATTTCAATAGCTCTCCTTCCTTGGAGCTGTATCCGCAGCCGAGCGACACTATTTGGACGTGGCGCAACTTTGGAATGAGCCCTGTGATGGACCATGGACCCTGTCAGGCCTGTCTCTGGAGCGCGTGAAACGAAACGCTAGCCACGGAAGAAATCAGCAAGCGAGTGCTAGTCTGCATCAGACGCAGGTACGCAAGAGAAACTCTGAGTTTGTGTGCGCTGGGAGGGGACGTTGTAACCCTGAGAGTTGCCGTCGTTCGATTTGGGTTTCTCTAGCACAACGGTTCTAATCAGGATAACACGAGCTCGCCGAGATAGCCTCAGATGTCTTGACGTGTCTCCAGATGTCTGAGATTCAGAGACAATGATCGAGAAAAGAGGCCCGACAACTAGGCTAAGCCAGATACCCGCAACCATGTCTCTGGCCTAGTTCAAATCTCCAGCAAGAGACGCGTCTCAGTCCGTCCCCCTCATTTCCCCTGGCTAATACGATACGCAAGCGCTGAAGAGTGTAAATTTCGCTGACGCCGGCAAGGCATGGGCATGGGGAATGCGAGTTTAGCCTGCGTGTGGCTTGGGCCTTGGGGGTTCGTATACGTGCTCAGTTAAGCCAGCCGTCTTTTTTCAGCAATCCTCCGTTCTCCGAGTCTCGGGCCTGTCTTGCTGTGTTGTCTTGTGTTGACAAATGCAACGACTCGCTCGGTACGTGGTACTCGGCGTCTAAGTTTGGGGGGGCATCAGGCGGTAGAGGCTTGTTGTGCATGTGCACAACCAACTCACAACCTATCGCGATACATCAAGAGGCAATGAGCTCGACGTTGGGAAGTACAGCCTAGCATTGCATACTGTGAAACCCAAGCTCGTGCTCTCAGACCTCTTGATGTTGTCCTCTACCGCCTGCGCCGTTACACCGCAACGCGTCTATCGTGCGTTGCAGCATCAGCCGCCCTTCACGCGCGTGCCCAGCGGCGTAGCTGTGGGCATCTCCAAAGACGACTGGCCACGGTTAAGCAGACTGCAACTGCAACACAAGTTTATCCCCACGGATGCAACAGCATATCCCTTCCCATGGTAGCGGGAAGCCATCCCCGGGCGCGAAGGTCCGCTGCATGTCCCGGCGCTTATCATTCTGGAGCGGGGATCCAATCGCGGTCGCGGCTCCGTCGAGATTTCGCTGCTTTTGCTTTTTGAACTGCCTAGCCCAGTTTGCCTTGCCGGTCTGGTCTAGAGCGTCTCGTCCTCGTGACTGGCATGGGATCCACGAATGTCTCATCCTCTTGCAGCGAGTGCGAGCGGTTATGCCCGAGTCTGCAGCATCATAGCGTCTGAGCTATCGATTCGCCATCTGTGTAAGGACCAACATCGTAATCTAGTCGAGACTGGGGCTGCAGTTCGGTTGAGAGCCAACCCCAGCTTTGCTTCTGGTCGGCATTGCCCGAAGATGTTCTGCTGGCATCCAATTCTACTGGCATTCAGCTCGACTCAGCTTACCCTACACCACCTTGACGAATTGCCTCGTGGACATGAATAAGCACTCAACTTTGACTTTAATTATAGATAAACTAATAAGTTTGATGACCATATAACCTTCAAGGCGTTTGTGGTGTTGGCCACGCTGACTCCACGTGTACTCTTGTTGGATGTGGAAAGCTAATTTTATTACAGGAGAAACTCTGTTTTCATCTCACACTTCTCGAAGCCTGCCACTCGGCAGCCTCAGCTAAGCAATATCAACATAGACAGGACTGATTGAACAGTGGTGACTGCCGTCCCAAGTCCCATAAAAACGGGCAACTTCAAAACTGGACCGGGTTGTCGGGTCCTATATGGAATGAGCCGAGTCATGATCTAGACCATTGCCTCGGTTGAGGCTCAAGCAGCCGGTGATTCCAACAGCCGGGTTAGGCATGACTCCAAACGTGCAAGTGCCGTAAACCCCAGATCTATTGAAGAACTGAAACCGAGACCATGATTAACGCTCGTGCCGTTGTCGTGCGATGCCCATTCCTCGGCGTGTCCGAACTACTGCGCACGCACGACCGGGGACTGGACGGCATGAGCCGAGATTATACGACGGATTATTCTTCCCCGTGAGCTTAGCTGATTCGAAATCGGAGACTCCGACACTTCGTGTTGAACTTCGTGTCCATAAGGCTGGGAGATGATGTGAGTGAGTCACCATGTTTAGAGAGCCATCTGCAACTCAGCTTAGCTGATGTTCAAGACATGGAGGCAAAAAAGCGTATCCATAGAGTTCCCTCTCATGCTGCGAGGTTTCCGAGGCAGGCCTTACCGTCTAGAAACTTGCATGATAGACACACGATAATGTAGTTGCCTGATGAAGTCGTCAACCCTAACAAGGAAGACATGGCGCCTAGCGACACAGGACACGAAGTCAAGTGGACATGAGCTATTAGGAGACCCGACTTTCGTTCCTATAAAGAAAATAGAAGTAACTGTCGGATATAACTCAAGTGATTGCTGCCATGTGTATCGAAACTTGGGCATGAAGCTCTTGTGGTGTTGCTGTGCTATCACCGCTGGGCCGCTCTGGGTCCCCCATTGGGCTCCTTTCAACCCCCCACGGACTCACTACAGGCTAGTGAAAAAGATCCGTCTGGCCAGAACAATAGAAGTTCCTCTTAAACTAGTCCTCATGAGCTCAGGTGTGTAACTATCTCCAGCTGCCGAGAGTTTCGGACGTGGCCTGGGCTGCACAGCCCACCCTAGAGGACTAGTACAAACGCACTACTTAACAACTGACACCAACGAATTACGAACACTAGCACAAGCATGGGGGGATTGAAAAGAAATCCTTGAGACATGGATTCTTCAGCCCCGGGTGTTCTCAGGGGCTAGCTCAAGCTCGGCCGCATGTGATAGCGCAGAGATGCCCAGACGGAGGTAAGCAACTGCACTGCCACCGCCTTTGGGCCTGTTCAAGGAAAGTTGTATCTCCCTGGAAGAGACTTGTATCTCGACTTGACGGCTGGAGAACCAAGTTGCCCCGGGCTTACTCACCCTCCTGGGTTACCTTTCTGGAACTGCATTGCTTCTGGCTAGGAAGCCACTGGTGGGATGGTATGCTCAGCGAGGCACATCCAACATGTCAATTAAATAGTACTAGCGTAGTTTTAAATCGAAAGTGTCTAAAGTAAGACCCTCGTCCCTGCGAGCGCGCATGTTAAAGGGATGGTAGGGCTATTGGCAGGGGCCCGACTACTCTACTGGACGACCGCCGTGGTCTTTTTTAGACTTGTACTAAGATCAATAGAGAAATTTCAAAGTGTCATTCCATGATATATGTTGTGACATGAGCGGTTTTGTATGTGCTGAGTTAAGCACATCATGCTGCTCCGACCTTCCATCTGACACCACTCCCACTACCAAGAAGCATAACGGATACGTGAGCTTTGGTATACTCCAATGTCTCAAGGAGACATGACAAACCTTATAAAAAGTACATAGATAGCAGGGAGTCAAAACTGGGTGTCTCTTGTAGGCAGCAGGAGAGCATTCTCTGCTTCCCCTGAGCTGATGGCAATACCGGATGCTCGGGGTTGAGGTTGAGCAGGTCACCAACCTCCAACATTATACAACCAACTACAGCCCCTCATGGCTATGGTCAAATCAACAACGTTATAGTAGACGTATCTATGCATAAACCAACCTCCTCATGCAAGTTACAACCGATCTATGCAATACTAGCCTGGGATCTCAAAGCAACAACACCCTTCGCGACACATGTCCCTGTACGGACAGTTATACTCTACCGTAAACGTCATAGAGACTTCCGTTTCGGAAACAAACAATCTCCCCCTCATGCATCATAGACGTCTCAATGACAAAAGTCCCTAAAACCTCTAGATCAGATCACATCACATAGTCCACTAGGAGACATTCTGCATGTCTCACACCTTCTCGATTGAAAAAAAGACAGAACATCCCTGGACCTTGAACATCACGCGCATCTTGGATCTTTTTCTCCACAAACGTTTGGAGGAGGGGAGGGGGCTGACCGTTGAACATGCAGAAGCTCTCGCAAGCAAACATACACACCCCCCTCTCTCTCAACCACCCAACCAACCGTGTGATGATTACTCTTTAGGATAAATCAACATATGCTTCCCACTCAGCCCTACACTAGATCATGCTCATCATCAGTTGCCGTCGTCGTACTCGTGAATCCCACAGCCCTACATGTACACAGCCCAACGTGACGCTCCCCCCCAACCAATTCCAAACAGCAACCCGTGATCACCCGCCTCACCACACTTTCAAAATCCCTGCCCGTCTCACGTCATACCTCTAAATCCTTCCATGGCCCACGCCGAGAAGTCGTTGCGAGACACGATGTCACTGTACCCAGAGCAGACTAAAAGGGGGGCGGCCGACCTGCGGGGGAAACGAAATCGAGCATAGCAAGATGTCATATCGTCGTTTCGTCGATCATGCGGCATGTCAGACTCGCTCGGACGTGTGTATTGGGCTCAAAGTGGACAAATCTTGTCTTGCATAGGGAAGAAAGCATGACGCGCGCCGACTCGGCTAGGACCTCGTCGATACACATCGTCTGACAGATATTGCGGGTAATCTGACTGGTTCTCTTTGCTTAGCGAGAAGTCGACTCTTTTCTTGATCTGGCGTGTTCTCGACAAGAGTCCTACGGATAAGCACTTGCAAGGGGAGGCTGCTGTTTGCTTGTCTGTAAGGCTGACGAGAGCCTCATGGGAGCCTGGGGGGATAAAGGGGAAACTGACGAGGCTCTGTGACTTGAAAGGTATTGGTTCGGAGCATCTGGGCCGGCCCAATACCCAAGGTAAACACAAGGAGGCTGAGGATAGAATAAAGACTCGAGAGTGGTGAGTTGGACTGGCATATGTGGGTATTATGGTAGAGACCTCATGCTACATCTAGAAGACACAAAACCACATGGGTATACCTGGTATGAGCAAGAAACAAACATCATCATACATCATGAGTCAGAGTATGAACCCTGACATATGTAACACTGTGAAATACAACTTTAACCCTCCCGTGTGGCCTAAAAGCTCACAGAGTAACCTTGAAAAAGGGTATTATGTACTAGACGGTGCCCCAAGAAACCAAAACAAGGACAGAAAAGGAAAAAGAAATAAAAATAAAAAACAATGCCGCCTCAGTATGTCACACGCCGTTGTGGTAACCAAGACGAGTAAAACCCTTGCCGCAAGTTGCACCCGTTGTAATGCGTCCACTCTAACATGAAAAGTCGTAAATGGTCGTTACGCCTGGGATCCCCCAAAGCCAGCCATCCCAGCCATGATGAAATTACCTGGTAGAAGCAACTTCCTCTTTTACCCATCACCGCATCTCCTCAGGCCGCACCGTTGCTCCGTAGAATCCGCCGCCGTGGTTGCCGCCGGAGGCCGCACAGGCGAGACAAACACCGCCGCCATAGACACGCGTATGTCTCGTCCAACCAGCGCCCTCGGCATCCAGAACGCCGATAATCTCGCCCTGCACGTCGATCCCCTTGGCCCCTGCGTTTGGTGGGGCAGGGGGCAGCAACGGGCTCGTGGGTGGGTAGGAACTGGGTGAAAAAGTAAGATCGGCAGCATCCGAAGTGCCTTGAGACGCGGGAACGGGAACACCGATGGGGAGCGTCTTGTTGTACGAGCGCCGGCGGGCGATGGAAGGAGATGCTGAGCGAGGAGGCAGGATGGCGCTGGTGGTCGACGACATGTAATCCGGATTCGGCTGGTGGATGAAGCTATCCTCCCCCGGTCGCGGCCGGTCGTCAAACGTGAAGACGGCGGTGCTCAACTCGGGCGGCGTCAGAGGCGGCGCAGGAGGCGGACGCGACATGACCTGCATTGGCAACGCGCCGTTCTGCCAGTTGGGGTTGATGACTAGTTTCTTGCCCTTGGCCGACTTGTCTTCCCCTAGACCCTCGCCGGGGACAAGGTCCTCCTGAGTGGCGGGCGGTGTAATGTCCTTCTCGTCCATTGTCCAGATGGGCCGCGACGGCAGCAGTTGTGGATGCGGTGCTGATAGAATATGCGATCTGCTAGTTGGGAGGATACTGGTATGCCGCTCAGCACCGCGGACTTGTCGCAACCATAGGTACAGCCTGACGACACAGAACCGAGCAATAACAACAACTGCAAAGAGGGCGAGCCCGGTCTGAAGAGTCGCCAACGAGGGAGGCAGGTTGTTCAAGTAGTTGCGAGTTGACGTCGCCAAGGTGGTGTCGGGTGTAAGTTGCACCACGCCTCGACTTGTTACAGGCATGGTTATTAGTGGTTGATGTATTCGAGGAAACTCAATTTGGCGCCAGTCAGCGGGGCCACTCCCAGGACGAAAGTCACTCTACTTTCTGCGGTCAGACGGTACTTCTGGGGGGATGCCTGCCCGTTGCGACAAGATCCTCGTATGGTAGGGCGGAGCCAAGAAGGTCAAGAAGGCTGGCGCTGGCGCTGGGCTGAACAGGGTTGTCGGCCAGCTCGGATGGCGTCGATCCAGGGCTCTTCTCCAGACTTGCGCCGTGAAATAGAGGGTGACTTGACAGATGGGGGGCGACTGAGTAAGCTCGGCGCGTCTTCAGAGTGCTTGCTCGGTCGTGGCTTGTATCAGATAGATTGAATGGCGGATGACTTCTCTCTGGAGCCCAAGGACTTGGTAATCTGTTGGAGCCGGCAACGTCCGACTTACATCAGAGCCAGATTCAGATTCGTCAGACGGGGTTGCAGCGATACGGATACGCTGCCAAGCGGTGCGACAAGCCGTCTCTTGGATCGAGTTTAAGTGCGTGGTGCCTGAGTCGTGGCGAAATAAGATGAGGCTGATGAGTTTTGCGAGTCGGCATGCAGATGAATCGACGAATGCGAGTGCGCGTCAGAGTATTCGAGCCGGAAGCAAGATTCGATCGATACTTGACCAGTCGGCATGGGTTGGGGACACGGATCTTATATGGCTATTATACAACGAACTGGTAGAAGCGGACATTGCAACCAAAGCACGACATGTGCGTATCGAGCCAAGCCAGACGCATCGCTCGCTCGATGTCATCCGGGGCGAAAGTTCGCAGGCGCACGATAGCACGACACCCCATGGCTGCCCTGCACGCCCCGACGCTTGCTGAGTCCAGGCCAGGACAGTTGAGCAAGGACTGTTCGCGAGGGCGAAAAAGGGCATGCCTCAGACAGCCTCTTTCGACCCTGCCACCAATGGAGGCGAGCTGTGGCTTCGGCTCCGGACCTGGGTACGACACTCCAGGACGTTTGGCTTTTAGGGGTGGCTTTGGGCGAGTGGAGAGTTGTGGATTTCAAGACGGGATGCCAGGGTTCAATAGTGGCACAAGGTGTACGACTCTACCAGGATGAGAGAGTCAAAGTCGCTCACCCTCAGCGAGAGTTTCTGTAGGTCGTTGACAGTCGCCGCTGACCCCAGCAAACTCTGAGTGATTCCATGGACCATCCTCAAGACATGGCAAGGCAAAACTTGCCGAGATACATACAGTAATTAACTGGGATTGTCAGACGAGACGTGACGAGACAAGACACGGGGGGTCAGGTCGCAATCCAAGGGGTGAGATTGCAAGGACATTGCAAGCTGGACTGGACTGTCTCAAGCAACCAAGTTGGACAAGCCCAACTCGGTAAACCGCCAACATGCGCGCAAACGTCCCAACCACCATCTCCATCCATCTCCCCTCCAGTCCAGCTGGCAAGCAACGCAACCACGAAGTCGGGTCGTCGAATAGAAGTCAGTGCGCCTCGGTTGATGGTGTGGGATGGTGGAAGGAAAGGGCCCGAAACTGTTCGCTCCGGGCCAAGAAGCACCCGAGTCGATTGGAGGGTGCCGTCTCCAAAAGTCGTTTGCTGCAAAAGATCGGGATCCCTGTTTTCAGCCCGAGACGTCGACAGGAAGGCGTCAGAGACACAGAAAGTTGTCTGGCCAAGTCGGCAGGTCAGGCAAAACGCTCGAGGACTAGCCGGGCGTCCCTGGCAAAGATGCCCCACGATCGCACTGCAATCTGTTTCGAGCCCCGGTGACCCATCAGTTGTGCAGAACAGTTCCCTGACCAGGCCCGATTCTGGTCAGTTTGGCGAGGGAGTGACGCCAGAGGAGCAGCTAAAGTGAGGATTTCAGCTGAGGTGAGCCCTACTCTAGCGACGCCATGGTCCAGAGACAGACCCCTGTCGCGAGCTTGTTCGTCGACAGGGACCGTCCCGGGGCTGCCATTGGCCACAGTGCCACGGAGGGATGGGGCAGAAACGAGCCCTGTGGCCTTTTTGGGGGGGACAAGAGAGCAGGGGTCCGTGGCATGGGATTCGGGCGAGCCTCTGAGCCTCTGCAGAGTGCGAGTCTTGCTGCAAGTATCGAACCCTTTCTGGCGAGCTGCAACGGGACTTTGGCCTCACTCCCCGAACTCGTGCGTATCCGACTGCCGGGGACGGGATCGCCCGAAATGGTTGTTTGATTGTGTCAATGAACTTTGTATGGAAGCTTCGCAGGATCAAGTAGCTTGGCCTAGCAGAGCGGTGTGTTGCCAGTGCTGCCATGGCGGCCCTTGAACATGAAATGTCCCTGCATGAGGCGCCTGGATGCAACCATGCGAGCAGAAATAACCATGTATCACTAGAGCTCATCAATGCCGACGTCCCTGGCCTAGTCAGGCCAAAGTAAGTCGGTGATATGGAGAATGTCGGCCAGGAAGAGAAAGGTCTGGCGAACGGTCCTTGGCTGGATTGCCAACTGTATCGACATTTCAGCCAGCCCGGCCCAGGGCAAAGCATCACAAGAGCGTCAAGAGCGGGGCGGGGGGCGTCTTGTCAATCTATCTCTGCGCCTGGCGGATAGATTGGTCGTGCCTGTGTCTGTGTCTGTCTTTCGACTGAGTCTGGATGGGCCATGCGTCTGGAATCCTTCGAGTGCAAGTGGTTGCCTGGCATCACCTTACAAGGCTTGGTCTTTGGGCGGTAGGGCGGTCTATTCCTCCAAGTCTGTCGACTCTGATCTGGCCGTCGACTGACATTTCGGCCGATCCGGGCAAAGATTGGCGACTTGATAATTAGTAGTACCTACTGAAGGTGTGCAGCAACGGAGATGCCATCTGCCTGCCGCGACCAGTTCATGACAGCGCGATTGCCGAGCCGATTCTCGATTCTCGTCGAGATCCTTCTCCATCACGGCCATGGCCGGCCAGGTCCTGTTAGGTAGGCTTGCAGGAGAAAAACTAGAAAACGCACCGAAAGACAAGACTGAACTCAGATTAGCCCCAAGCCTGGCTGTGGCGCGTGGCACATAACGGGACAATGGTGCTGTTGCGCGTGGATGCTGGGATCGTCGAGTGTGGGATGATCAGGGAGGGCTCAGCTGAACTGGCTGTTTGGGGGCACGTGATTGGACACGGAGGAAGGAAAGAGAGGAGCCGCCATTCCTGTTTGGGGTCACGGCTTGCAAGGAAACTGAGACTGACATCGCACGGGATGTCATTGGGATCTTGCTTTGTTGAAGAACCAAAGACAAGACAACAAATCTTCCATCCTATCCACCCTCGACCTCGGGACCGAAGCGATGGTGTGTGTGCCATGCCCTGTCCTGCCCTGCACTCGCTACCGTCTCCTTCCAGAATCGGGGACCGTGATTGTGCCCTGCGTCATGAAGCGTCGGTGGTGGCATGATATCCCGCTCGGCGGCAGGACGATTCACATCCATCCAAGCTGATGTTGGACCTCCTTCACCAAAATCGCACCCGAATTTTCCGAACCAGATGCCAACTCATTTGAAAGCCAGCAAATGTGATGCAGAGGCGACATGCTGCGCCCATCTAACAGCCAGTCACGCGCCTCAGGGACATGCCAATGTCTCGCTTTTCCCCTGCTGGCGTCTCAGACCTTCTCCAGCGTCTCGGTAGCGAATCATATATGGGCGATCGGCGGCGGCGGCAACCTTGCCCAGCTGACGGAAAGGGAGGACACGGAGGGAGTGCACCGGCACTCTTCGCTCCTGGGCACAGCACACACAGCAAAGCCCAGACCCGGACCCGTTGGCCGCACACCGTACTCTGCTGTAGCACTCCGTATCCAGCCTCGGCGAGCGGATCCTCGCTAGGCCTTCTCCCTGCCCCAAAACAGACCTCCAGAGGGAGGCCCTAGCTCACCTTCTAGAAGGTGGACGGCTTGGCGTCCCTTGCAATGTCTCCACCAACCTTGGGCTTGGACGCGATGGCCCCTTCGCATCTTGCCATGTTGGTTGCCACACTGCGCCTCCATTGCAACGCAATCTCTTTCTCAGCCTGTTTCCACGAGGGGAAAAAGCCTCTATCAAGACGAGACCCAAATGCTATGTACGCACCACCCCCATCGTCAAATACTACCCACACAAAACAAAGACGACTCCCGAGGATGCAAGGTCATGTAGGATTCCCGGTTGGGAAGGCTGGGTTAGGTTCCTTTTGGCTTTTTTTCAGCTGGGATGGGATGCGTGTTTGAGACACCATTTTATTCTCGTCCTTGGCCATGCGCATGGCAAAGAGCAACGATTTTCAGATTTGCGTCGCACATGTCCCGATCGGGGACCTTGTGGATGACTAGCCGAATCCTCAACGTTTCGACGCACGCAAGGATCATCACCAACAGATGAAATGGATGGCACGAGGGGGAAAGCAAGGAACGACAAAAGGTTGCAATAGCACGCGAAGGAAGGACAAGGGCTGGTTCTGGCTCACTCTGCATATGCATGCGGCTGGTGCGCGCGCTCTGCTCTGCTCTGAGGCTCGCTCACAGGGACTCAGAAACACGCCGACACCACTTTCTATTTTGTCTGTCCCTGACATCAATGTCGCTATTCTTGACAATGGATGCAACCGGGCTGCAGTTTGTTGCAGCTGCAACCTCGATTTACCCGCGACACCCACGCATCCATCGCATCAGACCAGGTCATAACATACTGTCCGGACCTTGGCAACCAGCCAGTCTTTTGTTGATTCTCAAAATCTCTTCCCTGGAGATGACCTGGTCTCGGCTTATACCAGTACAGGCAATGGACCCCGTCTCTCCAGGTCAGGCGAACCCCATTCTCCATAGCGATAGGATGGGATAACCATGTCAGCCTTGGGCATGACCGCACTCTACTCTAATTCCGCTCTTCGGCAAGACTTTTTGTCGCACTAATCCTCCATTCTTGATTGCCCCTCACGTCTCCCCCTCCACGTCGCATCGAAAATAGGTCCTTGTTCAGCCTTACGAGTCGGCCCCCACCACCCCCAGTCGCATCCTTGTCGCTCACTCGCTCGTCAGCAACTTGTCTAGTTCTCCCGGTGCGTCACACGGAGCATAGGCTACGCAAATGGAAGCCTCCTCCATGTCCAACGGTCGTCGTTGGCCTGCTTTTCCTTGGTCCAACCGCCAACCTCCGAGCATCCCGGGATATAATAGCAGCTCTCATATTATCCTCATTCGTATTGTACGTCCATCTTTTCCGTCTTGGCCACGGAATTGCCCCTTTGAGCGTTTCGCGCCGTCCCCATCCACTTCGCGTTTTGAATGATGATGGGCTTGCTGACAAGACCCTGACTTGACTTGCCTTGGACTTACATGGGCCAAGAGGCTCCATCAAGAGGCTCTCAGCGAGGCGCATGTTTCTCGGAGCGGTAACTGCACGGCATGACATTGGCTCGGTCGCATTTGATACCCCGAGTTGACGCAAAGGTCCACGACGCCTCTTGCCACTTTACGCCGAATCAACTCGTCGTCCTGCCGGCATTCAATCTCACGGTAGAACGCGTCTCTCGGCGTAATGCTTGACTCGACCGTGCGCCTCTTTAATTGTGGACGATGACATTCTTGCCCTCGTGAAGGGGCCAACCAACGGTCCGCGATCGCATCTCACCGCTCGTGTCAAGCGCCGGCGCAAGCACCGACCATCCAGCCAGCCTCATGACAAGCCAAGACGACGGGGCTCCCCAGGGGTTCCGCAACGCCCGGTTGTGGTGTCGGCCTGGTTCGGATCGCAAACCCTGCTACGTCACTTGGTCCATGTCGATGTACAGTGACAAAGGCATTCGAGGCCGATGGAGGTCGGCCAGTGGCCTCCTGGGTTGGTCCCAGTTGTTCAACTCGTACGCGATGTGGTGGAAGAAGCGCGGCTTGGGACTTGTTTGGGGATGGATGTGGACGATGGTGTGTGTCTGCCACACCTCTGACTTGACTCACAGACATGAGGCTCAACAGCGAAGTCGGATGATATCAAATCAAGGCGTAATTGGTTTAGTGGTAAAATTCTCCGTTGCCATTCGAGCAGCGTCGGGGAGCCCTGGGTTCGATTCCCAGATTACGCATTCCTTTTGCTTATCGTCTGGATGAGCTGTCTTTTTGTTGTTTAGCAATATCTCGTTTCTTTTTGTTGGTGTTGTCACAATCCAGGGGCCATAGGGCTGAATCCTAAAGCTTAGGTATGTATATGCCTACCTTGGGAAGGTGCTTATACTCGGCTACTGCACCTTCCCTTTGTCTCGCGGAAAGACAAGACCAACACCAACAACACAACCTGCCGCTCTTGGCAAATGTCACCACCCGCTTCAAATTCCACTTCTCCTCCCGAGCCCTAACTACTCTTGTCTCACTCTGCCGATGGAAATCAGGGATCCCCAAGTATAGAAAATAGCGAGGGCGAGAGGCTGGCTGACAACAAATAGGTCGGTCACTATTAGCCGCCGGACCAGGGGTCAGAGCGCCTCGCAACGTACGAATAGCAGCTCTAGGATGGTTCCGACAACGCGGATATCCCCTCTTCCGGCGTCTGAGCCGTGTCGGCCATGGTCAGCGCCCGTCCGCTGACTGTTGAGTGGCTGGCTAATCTCGGAGTACGCCTCTTCTTTTTTCTTGTGCGACATTGGACAAAGAAGAATGTGTATTTGTGTGTGTGTGTGTGTGTGTGTGAAAAAAGGACCATTTGCCTCGCTTGCGCTCAGTGTCTGTCCTGCTTTGCGCTGTGCTGATACACCCACCCGTTTCCCAGTCGTATAAGTCAGAGATTTGAAATGTCTACCACCCACGAAATACTGGCCTACCGCACCCTACCCGGAGACCAATGCCTGCTTTCCCACGCCCCTCCCGCCAAGATCAAGGTATAATGATGAGTGAAACAAGACATGAAGCGAAAAAAGAGATATAGATCCGTGATCAACGACCCAATGATACCCTCTACATGCCAACAGTCAGCTCCATTGGCTCAGCCTCCATCCCGTCCATCCCGTGCACGTCCCGCTCTTCCTCCATCATCTCGATCAGGCTGTCGAGGTTGGTGTCTAGGCTCTCGCCGTCCTTGGGGTCGAGGCACCGCTTCAGCAGCCGCCTGTACTTTTCAATCTTGTCGCCGGTGCCCACCATGCTGAGCGCCTCGACGTAGTCCGTCTCGGCCTGCCGCTGCTCCGCGAGCATCTGGTTGAGCTGCCGTGCCAGGCTCAGCCTCTCCTCGTATGACTCCTCCTGCACCCCGCCGTCGCCGTTTATGCGGCTGAGCTCCTGATCAACAGATTGCTGTACGTGCAGACGGTTCTGGTGTGTGATGAGCGAGAGCACCTGATGCTTTGACAGGTTGGCCTCGTTCATGATCTTGGACGCTGCGTCATCGGGCTCCAGCTGCGCCTCAACCTCTGCTATTTGTTGCCGCACCGACGTCAGCTCTGCTTGCGTGTTTGAGAGGATGCGCTTTGCTTCCGTTTCCGCCACATCCTTCTCGTGCCACTCCTCCTCGTAGCTCTTAGCCAGGTCCTGGAACTTCTCCATGATCAGAGGTGATATGCGTGACTGCACCGTGTTGGCTGCTGCCGACTGGAACACTGTCGTCGGCTTCCGAGCTGGTTTCTCGACGAGGGCGTCTCGGAAAGAGGCATGCCGTTGTGAGTCGGGGGCGAAAGGTGACGACGAGCGTTGAGGCCCACGATCCTTTTTCGTGGCGTTCAGATCCATAATCATATCCTCCGCCCGTATGCCATTATTGTTCGCAATGTCCGATGACGCATTGCGCCCAAGGAGCGCTCGTATACATTTCCTGGCGTTTCGGTCTGCGGCAAGGTGCAATGCTGTGTTCCCATCGTTGTCCTGGATGTCTAGTAGCTGCTGGAACGCACTCGGCTCTAACGTCTCTTGCAGCTTGTTCAAGATGTTGTCTAGGTAGTACCGTGAACATGAAGAGTTAAAGACCCTGCCGTTCTTCATCACAGCAGCATGATGAATCACTGTGCAGCCCATGTTGTCACGAGCATCAAACGTCTCGAAAAGTTCCTTCATAACCACCGGGAAGGTTTGCTTTTCATAACAATTGGTAAAGTTGACTGAATGCATAAAGGGGGTTTCGCCACGGATGTTCTTGACAGTGGGAGATGCGTTGAACCGCTTCAGCTGCTTGACAACGTCCACATCTCCCATAGCTGACGCCCAGTGGAGGGCAGTGTGATCCTCGGCATCGATAGGCCAGTTTGGTTGAAAGTTGGGTGGTGGCTCGGGCTTTACTGCTGGTTGCTCTGTCTTACTTAGGAGAAAGTAGTCGAGGAGTTCGTCGCCGTATAGTGCATGTTGCTGTTCGGTTAGATCCTGCAAGACGTCTTCCCTTCTACGCTTCCTGCTGGTGCCCGGCACATTGGTTAGGTCGAATCGCTCATCTTCGGCCATGTATGAAGCCGATGCTACAGTGAGATTGTCTGGAGTATCCTCTTCTCCCATCAAGGTATCGGGCTCCTCAGGTACCACAGCGGGTGGTGGAGGGGGAGGAGGATCTGAGTCTTGTTAGATGAAAACACTCCATGGACCATCGGTGATGAACATACTGTTCCATTTCGGCAGCGGAGGTCGTGCCTTTGGCCCTTTGGGCTTGCTAGCATGCCTAGGAGCCGGAGGAGGGCTTTCTGCGCCCGGAACGAATTCGAATATGGGTCGTAACCGATCGATCACGCTATGTCGCTCGGCCAGAGCCTGTCCGCTTTCGAGAGGGATCCAAGTACCTGGTAGCGGTGTAAGAAAGAGTCGCAATTGTGCCAAGGGGAAACCAACCCTGGTATTTTCCATAACCACCTTGGATCTTCTCATGAACATCCTTTTGTACGTCTCGTTTGAGGATCCTAGTCCGAGCTGGCTTGTCAAAGCCAGCAGCCTTCAAGATGTGTGTCGCATTGATCCAATTGTCCTGCCGTCGTCGCATGACATGTTCCTTCATATCACCGCCAAACTGAAATTCGTATACCGGTATCTAGAGATGGCAGCAACAATTAGCAGATGTCCCGGAAATCGGGTTGAGTGGGGTTGGTCGGCCTCATAGCCGGCTGCATCAAGAACGTCCGATGCCCCTGATACGTCGTCAAGAAGATCCAGCAGCAAGCAGCCCGATCCAATAACAACCAAAGACTGGGATTCCAATAGAAAGACGTCGAGACTCACTCCACTATATACGGCGCTGTAGATGCCTGGCCCTGAGGCGACGGCGGCGGCGGCGGCGGCGGCTGCATTGCCCTTGACCATCTTGGCGGCTAAGATGAAGCAATTCTGGAACCATGCGCAGTCGCTCGTTCGGAGGATGAATCGAAGGTTAGCAGGTGATGTAATGGGTCCGATAAGGCATTGATGTGAAATGCGAGGCTGAGAAGGCGCTTGCAGCGGCTCTTCGAGATCTCCAAAAGCTCTTCGTCAAAGGTGCAGTTGGCCAGGAAATGATGGCACGTCGGTGACGCGGTTCACGGTCGAGGAGACGCGCCGTTACGCGAAGCACTTTAATTGTGCCTGCCTGAGGCTTGAAGGGGTCGCTGGGTCACGTGACGGAGCTCCACGACTCCTGAAGCTGGCAGATTGGCGGACGCGCTCTGAGTAACAGGGGTACTTTGGCAACGGTAAAGCGATATCGACGACCTTTGAGCTCCCTTTGCGACCGTTTATGGATACGGGCAGCTCGAGGCGACCTTCAACAATCCCGTTCTGCTAACACGATATCGAAAAGTGGCCCGGGCAAGGTTGCTGCATGCTGTGAGAGCTTGAGGAGGACGCTAGGGAAGCTCAGGGACGGACCCCATGGTGGTAGCATGCGAAGCGATTGAGACGATTCATGACCACATCGACGCAAAACAACACGAGACGATAAGGGACGAGACCATCACCGGACACCAACATGGCTGATTCTCTGCACAATGCGCCTATAGTGCTGGACAACGGGTCGGGCACCATCCGAGCCGGTTTCGCAGGCGACGACCTCCCCAAGTGCTTCTTCCCATCATGGGTTGGCCGACCGAAGCATCTGAGAGTTCTTGCTGGTGCCCTTGAGGGCGAGGTGTTTATAGGACAAAAGGCGGCCACGGAGCTGCGGGGTCTTCTCAAGATTCGGTATCCGCTGGAGCACGGCATCGTCACCGACTGGGACGACATGGAGAGGATCTGGGAGTATGTGTACGGAGAAGGACTCAAGACTCTTAGCGAAGAGGTTCGTCAGAGGTGTTTTATTGCCTAGCTGATACTAACTCTACACAAGCACCCCGTTCTACTGACGGAACCTCCTCTGAACCCCCCGGAGTAATCGCGACACCGCCGCCCAGATCCTGTTCGAGACATTCAACGTCCCCGCCCTCCACACCTCGATCCAAGCTGTGTTATCACTATACGCCAGTGGCCGTACGACGGGTATCGTTCTTGACTCGGGTGATGGTGTCTCGCACGCAGTACCGGTTTACGAGGGTTTCGCTATGCCCAGCAGCATCCGCCGTATCGACGTTGCTGGCCGAGACGTGACGGAATATTTGCAGACGCTCCTACGAAAGAGCGGATATATCTTCCATACGAGTGCTGAGAAGGAGGTTGTGAGATTGATCAAGGAGAGCGTTTCGTACGTTGCTCATGACCCGAAGAAGGAGGAGAGAGATTGGGCTGGAGTGAAGCCCAATGATAGCAAGTTTGCTGAATATGTGCTCCCCGATGGCCACAAGCTCAAGGTAGGCTTTCTGCACTTGTCTGTTTATGTGGCAACTAACAAATGATTCAGATTGGCGCAGAGAGGTTCAGAGCCCCTGAGATTTTGTTCGACCCCGAGATTATCGGTCTTGAATATCCCGGTGTCCACCAGATTGTCGTCGATGCTATCAACCGAACAGACCTGGATCTCCGAAAATCGCTCTACAGCAACATTGTGCTCTCAGGTGGTAGCACACTCACCAAGGGCTTCGGTGACCGTCTCTTGACGGAGCTGCAGAGACTGGCTGTCAAGGATATGAGGATAAAGATCTTTGCGCCGCCTGAGCGCAAGTACTCGACATGGATCGGAGGCAGTATTCTGGCCGGTCTGAGTACTTTCCGAAAGGTATGCCGCCCCCAAACTTATCTACACACCCTCGCATCTTGAGCATGTTACTGACTTTTCTAGATGTGGGTGAGCATCGATGACTGGCACGAGAATCCCGACATCATCCACACCAAGTTCACATAAACACGCCCTACACCTACTTTCACACTCCCCCATCTTCATGATGTGGCCCCAAAGACGAAATAGCCGACCGGGAGCACGCTAATCCTCAACCTCTCTCGGCCTCGGCCCCATTCACATTTTTACGATCGAGATGAACCTCGCTGTGATGGATGTCGACATGCTCGCGCCGGCAAACCCGCCATATCCACCCACCCCCTCTCATGGATGTCAATAATGTGGTACATTTGAGCAAACGCATAAACCCCCTTCAAGTGGCACGGAATGGAAAAGTCATGGAGGCGTGCAGCGACATCAGCGCAGTTGTAGACGACATTTGCCAGATAGAGGAAGCTTAATGATACCCTGATGTATTAAATGTTGTTGTTTTCCCACAATGATATATGACTGATGTTTCGGTGTGTATAAGAGAGGTCGGTATTGCCGATGATCGCTCTCTGAATTGGATTGGTCACTGACGGCAGTAAAGGTGGACAGTCGCTGAAGTGCTTCAGCTCGCCACAACGCGATAGTCTACTTGGCGGTCTATAGTGAGCCTCGCTAAGAATAATTGTGTGACGGGGTGAAACTGAAAAGGACTAGTAGATAAAGTATGGTAGACTCAGCTGTGAAGTGTGTATATATCTCTAACCGATGTGGTTTGCATTGTGTGTGGGAGAGGTGTCTGGATAAGGGCACACCTTCAATCGCGATAACGTCACAATACAAATTGAGCTTAATTGACTAAAAATGTGAAATAAATCAAGGATTCATTGATAACTTTTATAATATATAAAGAGCAAATGCTCGGGGTATAGTAATCTTGACCAAAAACAAGCGCCCTATAAGACGATGAAAAAAAGAAGGTAAAGATCCCAGTCGTGTCCATGCCTCCAATCCCAAGTTACCCATCCCCCATTGATTTCCTCCTCCCCCAAAACGCCAAACGCTAGAGTTGATTATCGTGTGTCTCGTACATGTTGAAATTATTTTCTCTCCTTCTTTCCTCCCCCCTTTTTTTTTATGTTGAAGAGGTTTCTTTCAGTCTCTGCTAAAGGTGCTGCTGACACGGGCCCACAACTTGGTCTTGGAGCTCAGAGACGAGTCGTCGCTGGCGGTGGTGTCATCAGAAGCAGCATCGCTATCCTTGCGATGATAGACGTTTCCTGCACCGCCGATGCCCACGTGGCCAGCAGAGAGGTGGTCACGGGCGGCGATGCGGTCGTACTCCTCGTCGAGGGAGATGGGAGGGTGCTCGCTCGCCTCGTGGGCGTTGCCAGCTCCGCCGATGCCGCTGAAGAAGCGCCGCGAGGGGGCCGTGGCAGAGGTGACGGTGTGGGAGGTGGTTGAGGGCTTGTGCGACGAGTCCTTGGCCCTTCTGATGTTGCCGTAGCCACCGCGACCGGAGCGGACGTAGGCGTTGGTGGAGGGGATGGCTCTGTGACGATGTAGTTTGGCATTGTGGCGGTGGTGGTGATGTGTTGTAGTGTGTAAGATGTAGTTGAGGGAGCAACTGAAGAGATTGATTCAATGCTTGTATATCAAGTGTAAAGTGTAGAGTGTATAACAGCAAGTGTCTGGGGAACGCGAATGTTGTCATGATGGATTGGGCCCTTTATAACACACAAGAAACAACAAACAAGGTCACACAACCTCAAGCTTTTCCCGCTCACCCCACAAATGGGTCCGCTTCCGCTTCTCATTCTTCTTAATTCTTCCTTCCCCCGCATTTCGATCGTGACTGTCGTCATCCGCCAGGAGGCATTTTCAGCGTCTCATGACAGCACGACCAACAGCGTAGAGGAGAAATGGCGCTGTCACGCGGACTGCACGTTCCTGGACCGACAGAGTTTCTCCTATGTAAAAGTTACCCCATAGAAACCCAGACTCGGGTCTAGCGGCGCTTGGCCAGAGTGTGATTGGTTGGAGGCAGCAGGGATGTGCTGGATCCGCGGCCGATTAGTCCGTGTCTTGGACGACATGCCACGAATGCTTCGTTTTTTTTCGAGGGCATGCGGCGCTTGACCCAAGTCCCATGTGAGGTGTTGTGTTTTTTTCCTTTCCTCGCTATTTGCTTGGCGGTCAAACCGCCGAGGTAGGTCATGAGCATCGGTCCTATGGATGGGAAGTGAGAGGGGGTTTGTGAACAGCACAACACAGTCAAGTTGCAAAAAGGGGGCGAGAAGCTTTTCTGTCTTGAAACTCAATGCTTCCACATCAACAAGACTACCTTAGCCAACGGCTCCTCCCGCCCCTTCCACAGAAGCATTGCAAGTTGTGAAGCTTGACTCCATACTGACATTGTCTCAAAACTCGTCTTCCCCGTTCAGAACAAGCTTCATATCAGATCTCACGCCTTTCAACGCCTAATGCTAGATCCCTCCCGGTTCCTGCGTCCGAATCGTCGAACTACCCCAGATCTTGGCGCGTTTTCGAGAGCATGGGCAAGATCAAGCCGTTAGGTAATTGATGCACTGGGGATCGAAAACACCTGGGGCCTGGACCATGAGGCTCTACGGCTCTGGTACGTACTGTAGACTACCATCAAAGAGGAGCTATCCATCAGGAGCTATGATGAAACGAGCTGCCGTTGTTAGACCCGCTTCTCATGATGCTGGGGAAGCTCGTGATGCTCTGGGTTAGTCCGCGTGACTCTATTATGTGTTTGGAGGCGAGTGCCTCTCTCGCTCTATCCGTAACTTCCTCTAAGGAGCAACTCTGCGCTATGCTAGCAACGTGATCTGGCCCAACGCCTCTAATGCCGCTGCCGACTTTGAAATGCCGTCTAGAGACCCGGGTGAAACTCTTACCCCTCGACTCTGATGTGTTCTCCCCATGTCTCCCATCCCCAGCTAGGTATAGTATGATAAACGGGTATACGAAACCGTCTACCGCTCTTTCACAAATTCCATTGTTCAAATGGGCAAACAGATCAAACTCACAGCATAAAGCTCCCCAATGGACCCTCATTTAATTGGGCCAGTCGAGCCTGTAACCATGGTGAGGTCACTCTGACAGAACCTAGTGCTTGCGCCATCATATGGGGCATCATGCCGAAGGCCGACTGTTTCAAGATTGTACTACAATTGGTGCATCATCAAGTCTTAATAATGCTCTGTTTCCCGCCAAATACAAGTCAAACTGAGTTACGCGTCATAGCAATTCCCGCAAGACAATGTGTAGTAGAAGAGATGCAGTGAAGCGGTTATTCCCACACTGCTATCCAGCAAACTGACTTCCAACAGCGGACCTTTCAGAACTAGAGCCATCGCTTCAATATACTCCCTAACAAACAAGATTGCACTTCTTCTTGATCCACTTGAAACAGGCCAGGGTCTATCGCCAAGAGGCCTCTCATCGAACGCCATGCCAAGATATCACCACGTGGAACCGAGCAAGGGCAGGTTATCAAGCCCCAGCCAAGACGCGTGTTGATCGATAAACGACAAAAGATCAATTACACGACTATATATAGCTCTACTCTCGGGTCTAGCAATCCGCCCAGCCGTGAGCCATGGCTCTAATCGTTGATCAAGCGAGTGCCCCCCTTGGCTTGCAAATGGGGGACGCAGCTGTGAAGTAATGAAACATGATAACATCCAGGGAAATAAAACACCAGCCATGCCAGGCTGGCTAAACAAGTACTTTCCATCCAACGCCAGGAACACATTCTTTGTTCCTCCCAATCCCCCCCAAAAGCAGGCTGTAAGAGATTCAAATCCGGTGGCAATCGTGGCCCTCCGGTGGTATTAAATTCGCATCGTGGCACATCTCTTATTTGCCCATGCTCATCCAGCCAAACAAGCCGCATGCAACAGACAGAACAAGGAATGTCAAAATACCAGCGCCGGCCTTGTCGGCTGTAGTAATTGGCTTGTAGTGCTTGCCAGGCGTAGTGCTTCCGCTGCCAGCGTTGGGGTTACCCTTGGAGATACCACCCTTCTTAGCCGTCACGGGAGGATCGGTGTGTTCCATGAGCAACGACGACACGGCGGCAAGGACGTTCATTTCCTGACCAGCACCCGTCTTGCCGTCATACTTGCCCGATGCCCACTTGAAACCACAGGCACGTCCGGTGGTACCTCCGGTGCACTGCTTGATGGCTGCTTCAGCCGACGTTTGAAGTACGGGAAGAATCTTGTCCGAGATGTAAGGGGCGAGGTGAGTGGCTTGAGACATCCAACGGTGGACATAGCCCTTGAACGAAAGCATATCGGTGGTGCAGGTGCCGTGGTTTTCGCAGGCGATTTCGACAGCAATGCCGTCGGGGAAGAAGTTATCAAGGGTGGCATCGACGAGCTTGGTCAAGCGTTGCTCCCACTTCTTCTCACCATCGGTCTAGGAGACAGTGAGTTAATGCTGGACAAAGGCGAATGCCCGTGACTTACATAGTTGTACATGAAAGCAGCACCCTGCAGGTAGACACCGGCGTTGTAAGAGAACTGGGCCTTGTTGATATCGGTGCAGTTGGTTCCGACGTGAGCTCCGTCATAAATCTTGTAGCTGGTGGGATCAAGGAAGCCCACGCCCTCTACCCACTCCCACGTCTTCTCGGCCCAGTCGGCATATGTGGTGTTGCCAGTGTAACGAGCGAGTCGAGCGCCAAGGTTGAAGAAGCAGCCGTTGGCAATGCCTTGCATCAGGTTAGCTGAGCATACCAAGAAGTCTGGTGATGCAAGTACTGACTGTTCTTGTAGTCATAACCGTTATTCGTGGGAGGAATCTGCCATCGGAGACCTCCATTGCAAGTCTTGTCGTGTCGGTCGGGAGCTGCCTGGGTGTTGAAGACAGCCTGGGCGAGGGCCAGCCAGCCAGGTCTGTCCTCTGGAGGGTTGGGGAACTTGAGCTCGGCAGCGAGCATAGCCGACATTCCCCAGAAACCTTGATCGTCGTTTCCGAGGGACAAGGTAACGTTACCGGGTTGGTAGTCGTTATCGTCACCAGTTTGGAACTGCATGGCTTGAATCACCTTTGCATTGTAGGTCGCATCGCCGGTGCACTTCCAGTAATCCATATACGTCCCCCACATGGCACCGCCTTCCCACCAGTAGTAGTCACCATTGGGAGGAGGACCAGGGAGAATACCAGGAATACCGCCTGGGTCAAGACCATGATAGTACTCGATCAAGTCGGCGGCGAGTTGCTTGGCCGACTTCTTGATGTTATCTGGAGCGGTACAAGTTAGTCCCGTGTTGCAGAGCCCGTCAGGTGGTGTGAATGCGTACCGGTGGAATCAATGCTGTATGGCGACTGAGCACTGACGAGGCCGGCGGAAGCGAGGAGCGCCGCGGCGGCGCCGGTTGACAGAAAGGACTTCATCTTGAGAAGGGTGCTGTTGTATGTTCAAGCGAGCGGCTGTGGTGAAAATGAAGATCTGAAATGATGTGAAAAGCGAGCGTTGGGCGCGCCCGGCGAGGGCGATGAGATGGTGGTGATGCAATCGAGGCGAGCTGGGACAAGATTAAGGCGATATGAACCGGTCGACAAGCCGAAACGAACGACGGAGTAAAATTGTATTATTAAATGTCAGAGGCCAGGCAAAAGTCGCACGCCAAGGGCCAAGATTGGTGATGTCGATGCGTGGTGTTGATGAAGAAATCAAGTCGAAAATGGATGGACAAAGCACGCCAAGTTGCCAAGGAAGGAACGGGCGATGGGGGTGGGTTTGCATGGGAATAAGGGAAGGGAGGGCGAGGGAAGGAAGGGGGGAACGCAATTGCAAGGAGAGACAAGACAAGGAACCTGAATTAATTGTGGAGCCGACACCAAAGAGCTCAAGAGGAGGGTGAGACGGCAAGTTGAGTGGCTGATGGCTCGATCCACGGGGTGGGCTCTAGCCCGGGAAGCGTCTCATCAGGGCGTCAGTCGCTATTTTTTTGCGGGCTGGACGGCCTGGATTGCGCATTGCATTGGACCGTAGCGATACGAGCTTTTCGCTTTTGGGTGCCGACTCAGGGGTAGCATAGCATTGTTGTTCTTGAGGCAGTGCTGATGAGGTGCATCTGTTCCTGACAGGACGGTGATCATCTGTGCCGTAGTGTGCCTCGTACACACGCACAGAGGACGGCAAACTGCTACTGCTGCGTATTGCTGCTGACCACCTGTTGAGACGTTTCTCGTGGAATGAAGGTTTCCACACTCGAGAATGTCCACGTCCCTGCGGCGGAAATCGGCTATGCCGGAACCTGATGGATAGAATTCTCCCATCAAGCCATCCATCCCAAACGGGCCAAACTCATCCGTTGCATCCCGTGCGTGGATAAATCTGGGCCCAAGTACCCGCCAAGCGTTCCCAGAGCACTCTCTGTCGCTGTTGACGTTGACTTTTGGTGTTTTGCTTTCTCTTCCATCTGTTGCCCTCTCACCGTCGCCTTTCGCGACTCTCAGAATCAGCAGATGTCGTTCGTCTCGCGAAAACCACTTCTGCCCTGCCAAGGCGCTTATCGGCACTTACATCCGATCCACGAGCCATGGATCACTTGGCATGCCAAGGAGGCCAAGGAGCCAGTCTCGCTTGTCCCGCCTTGCAGCCGTTTGCACCTGGCACAAGCGAGCTTCGGGCTGGGCTTATCGATAAGACAGGGATTGACACGTGATGTTAGAGAGCTTTAATTATCACGAATTCCTTTCGTATTGAACTTCAATCGGTCACGAGTCGATGAAAGAGAGGTCATCCTGCATGCTTGTATTACTGGTCTATAGAAATTCTAGCACTGTTCTGGGTGGCTTCGAGCACATTCGCAAGCAACACCTTAAAAGTCACTCACCCATGACATCACAAGTTGGTGGTGACAGGTAAGTAAACATAGTATGTTGTTGTTGTAAGTGAATATTTCTACTCAAGTCTTGGCACTTGCAGTATATCTAGTAGCCAAGCGACTTTCTAACCTTGTTGATTGGCTGCTCCCCTTTGCTTCTCCTTTCCAAGTTATACGTCAAGATCTTGAACACCCGCTCATAAACATGGTTCGAGTTTCCAGCGCAGTGCGGCGTGATAATGACATTCTTGTAACCCCAAAGCTTAGAGTCCGAGGGCAGCGGCTCAGGGTCTGTCACGTCGAGCGCGGCACCTCGGATCTGCTCCGTGTCCAGCGCCGTGATGAGATCTTCGGTGTTGATAATAGGCCCCCGTCCGGCGTTGCAGACGTATGTCTTCTTCTTGCTCAGCAGCGCAAATTGTTCCTTGGAGATCATGTTTCTCGTCTGCTCCGTAAGAGGAAGCAGGATGACCAGAAGGTCAAGATCCGAGGCCAGGAAGTCGTTGATCTGGTCTTTGCCGTGGAACCACCTGCTGGGGAGCAGACCATCGGGGTCGCCAAGGCCAGTCTCGACGAAGCCATCGTCCTTCCGTGACTCGGCAGTGGCTCGCTCGTGCAGGGTGTATGCATGAACGTCCATGCCGAGACTTGTGGCGATCTTGGCGACTTGGCGGCCAATGTTTCCGTAGCCAAGGATACCACTAACAAGATGGTCAGAAGAGGCGCAAAAGAGCCGGTTTCAGATAACTTACACCCTCAAGCCCACAGAATCTTCGGTATCTTCATCCGAGTCAGGATCCACCCATTTGCTCTGCTTTTGAAGGTCGAGGTAGTGAGGGACTGGCTGGGTTAGCAGCTGGATACCGAATTGCGGATGGAGGAACCTACAAAAGTGCTGGTGTGCTAGCCACGTGCCAATCACCCATTCAGACACTTGAGGCCTGTTATTGTTAGTTATAATGAAGTCTGCACGGAGTAGGGCAACGTACGCATGAGAGCCGTTTGATGTAGAAAAGGCAATCTCAGTCTCCTCGAAAAGAGGCAGGCCAAAGATCTGGGCACACCCGGCACTAAGAAGCTGGACAAACTGCAAGTTGGGCACCCACTCCTTGGGAGGGAAAGCCTTCCAAGTGAAGAGGGATGTAGTTCGCTTCCACACGTCGGCGGGCACTTCCTTGGGCACCTCTTGCGCGTATAGCTCTGTAGGGTATGATATGACTTCAACACTGGGACATTTCGCCTTGAGATTGGCAAGCCATTCTGGCTTGGGGGCAAAGGGTGTTATAACTAAGAGAACTTCGGGGGAGCTCATCTTGAAGAATGATGGGGTGACCGATTGACAGAGCTTGGCCTTGGAGTGATTGCTTGATGAACCGACATTGTTTCAGCAGAGGTATATAACCTCGAGACTATTCTTGACTCAGCCCAAAGAAGTCATACAGAGGCATATTTAACTGACTCTGCTCAACTGCCATGTCTCGAATCTGATAAGCCCAAGGAGGAGGCATCCCCGGATTTGACTCGGCATGACTCGGCCCATGGCTATCGCAACTTACACCTGTGCCCCCACGCCTTGAAATGTGGGGGATTAGCGGAGACGAAGATGCACTCTGCTGTAAGCTGGTGACGTGCATTTTGCAAAAGGTTTTGCACGTTCGCAGTAGCGTAGCCGATAACGTTACGTCGGCAACGGTTCCCGAGATGTTGGAGGTGTTGAGGAGTCAAAGATGTGAGGATGGACATGGTCAAGAAACACCGACATCGGCGATAAGAGCAAATCTACGCAATTGACTTTCCGTTTAGTGTTCCTGGATTTGTACGATGATACGAAGGAAACACGACATTCACATGTAACTTGGATAGGCTCTCAACGGAAACGCATCTCAACCGAAAGCTATCCAAGACACAACGGTTTCTTCGGTGCATATGTACAGTTGAAAAATAATAGTCTAATTCCTCAATATAGAGTTCTCAATGATCTATTGGCAATATTCTATAATGTTGCGTATCTCCTCCACCCAAAGACACTCCTACAGCTTGGACAGAATGCCTGTCTCCGTCTGCAGTATCGATAGATGACCCTTGTTGATGTCCTTGATCGTTTTGCATCTGGACCATGGTTAGTTCCAAGTCAGTCTCGTGAACATGGGGTATAACACTCACCCTGCCAGAGACATGGCAATCTTGAACTCGTCGTGAAGGAGGTTCACTGCAAGCTTGACGCCCTCAGCTCCGTCATACTGTTTATTGGTCAGCCTTTGCACTCTTTGTAGGCACCCGAATAACTCACTGCTAAGCCCCAGATGGGAATGCGTCCGGCAAAGCAGAAATCCGCACCCAGGGCAATCGCCTTGAAGATGTCTGTTCCACGTCGAATTCCACCATCCACGGCGATCTTGATTTTTCCCTTTGCGACAGGGGCACATTCTCGGAGGGCGTCGAGAGTAGCTGGCACGCCGTCAAGTTGTCGGCCGCCATGGTTCGAGATGAGGACTCCAGCTACGCCGTGCTGGATGGCTAGGGCAACATCCTCAGCGGTATACACTACTCGAACGTTAGCGATTGCTGGATCACAACGACACTGGGCATGGTTGCCTCCTTTGAGCCAGATGTCAAGCTTGGTGACGCTCTTAACCCAGCCAATCGCCTCTTCCCAACCCATGGAGTCCTCTGCAAGCCGGTGTTAGCTAACCGTGGCAATCTAGCTGCACGACAACCAGTCAGACTCCTCACCATAACTCAAGTCGGCGGCTTGGTCCACCAGATTGCTAAAATCGACATCTGGGAGAATATTGGGATACCCCATGCCTTTGGGGATGCCAAACGAGTTGCGATACTCGTTGAGTCGTCGACCCAGCATCGGAGCATCCACCGTCATCATGACTACCTTGTATCCGGCCTCTGCAGACAAGGTTAGTGCCTGTGAACAAGTGATCTTCTCATGGTAACTCACTCTCAGCTCGCTCGAGAATCTGTCGAGAGATGGCACGATTCTTGAGGATGCTAAACTGCATGATGTAGGGGTTGCCCTTCTCCTCGGCAATCACATCCTCCAGCGAACAAGTGGCATACGCCGACAAAGCCATGGGGATGCCAGTCTCGGCCGCAGCTCTTGACGTTGCCACCTCTCCCTCGGGATGGGCCAACTTGTGGGTGGCCGCTGGCGAGAAGCCAAAGGGAAAGGTCACCTTTGTGCCGAATATCTCGGTCGACGTATCAAGGTTGGACACATCCTTCAAGACTCGAGGACGGATCTTGTACCGGTCAAACGCCTTTTCATTGTCGGCGACGCTGTATTCACGGTGAGCAATGGTCAACTCAGAGGTTGGACAACTTACGTGATCAAGTCCATGGCACCCTCATTGTAAAACTCTAGGAACAAAATTGTTTGTTAGTTGGAGTTCTGGGGTGGCGGGGATCGTGTTACCCACCCCTGTACGCCCTGGGAAGCTTCTTGGATCCCTTCTCCTTCAAGTCATTGAGACAAAAGATCTCCGAGTTTAGCGTCCTACCACGGTTGGCCATCTTGACAAGACAAAAGAATCGTGCGACTTGAACGTGATTGATGGCTTCAGATCGTCTGATGATTGCTCCATTCTAGTTATATCTCCCTGCGCATGTTGCCCTTTATCCAAGCACGTCCCTGCTTGAGCCGAGTCAAGACTGGGTGACTCGGCCTCTCTGATAGCGTTCAGATGGGGGATATTAGCGTGGGAGAGATGCGGGGTATTAGCGCTGCATGAAGGATCCATCGTTTAGCTTTAGTTCCCTGTTCTTATCGCTGAACAAGGTTATGTCTTCCGGACGGTTTCCGTCTGGCTGGCGGTGCCTATCTTGGACACCTCGGTCAGGCGGTATCATGGGCATGGTAGTCAGTGTTGGAGGCGAATGATAGCAAGAGTCATGTTTACTTGACTCAGCTCAAATTCAGCGTCGTAAGGACCAAGGCTTGGCAATTGTATATATGTCGCGGTTGTTGAGGGCTAAGTGTAATCGACATCAGTTTCAACAGTCAACAAACCAAACCAAGCATCAAAGAACTCAGTCCAGCTGCAGCCATGGATTCTTCCGTGTCCCAAACTCGGGGCTTCTTCAAGAATTACCGAGTGTACATTCTCGCAACCGTGTCTTACATGGGATCTCTGCTATTTGGTGAGCTACCCTAATGAAATTCAATCATCCGCACCACTAACGTGCTTCTAGGCTATGATGTCGGTGTCATGGGAGGACTCCTCCCTTTCGAAAGCTTCAGGCGAGACTTTGGAATCCCAACTGGTTCGTCTGGCTTCGCAGACGGCAGAGTGGCCGAAATTTCCTCCAACGTCGTCTCCTTGTTGACTGCCGGATGCTTCTTTGGCGCCCTGTCAGCTGCGATTGCGAACGATCGATACGGAAGACGATATTCCCTCATGGCATACTCGGTCATCTTCTTGCTGGGTGCTGCTTTACAGACCGGTGCCCCGAACGACTTGAGCTACTTGTACGCTGGCAGAGTCATTGCAGGCCTGGGTGTTGGTGGTATGAGCTCCATCACTCCAGTCTTTGTTGCCGAGACTGCCCCGGCAGATGTCCGAGGCCGTGTGACTGGTCTCTTCCAGGAGTTCCTTGTCCTCGGTAGCACAATTGCTTACTGGCTCAACTATGGCATCGAGCGAGGGATGCCCGTGTCGAGTGCCCAATGGAGAATTCCTCTGGGAGTCCAGATGATTCCCGCCGTCTTCCTCTTCATCGGTCTCATCCCTCTCAAGGAATCCCCTCGTTGGTTGGTGGAGATGGGTCAAGAGGATCAGGCACTGGCATCTCTGGCGTACATCCGCAACATGCCCGTCGACTCGCACGAAGTATCTCGAGAGTTTGTCGAGATCAAGACGTCCCTTGACGAAGAAGGAGGAAAGATGCGAGAGGCTACCTGGAAGGAGTGCCTCAAGCCTGGTGTTAGGAACCGCTTTGCTCTGATCTTTGCCCTGATGCTCTGCCAGCAACTTACCGGAACCAACTCGATCGGCAAGTACTTTAGAAATCCTATGCAGAATATTAACTGACTGTGATCGTAGGATACTACGCTCCGCAGATTTTCCAAACTGTGGGTCTGTCTGGAGCTGATGCTTCTCTGTTCGCCACCGGAATCTATGGCATTGTCAAGCTGATTTTCACCGCCATCTCCCTGCTGTTTGTCATTGACAAGATTGGACGACGGTGGGCACATGTTGGTGGTGGAGCTTGGATGTAAGTCGATAATCGAAGTACCATTGACCTTGGGCTAACTGGGGATAGGTCCGTGATGATGTTTATTCTGGCTTCAGTTTTGGCAACTCATCCTCCCAAGGAGGGTGCAGGTGTTTCGTCTGCGTCCATCGCCATGTGTGTCCTCATTTACCTTTATGTCATTGCATACACTGGCTCATGGGGCCCTGGGTAAGATTCCTGTTCTTGAAATATCGAACTTCTGCTGACATTCAAAGTCCTTGGATATATGCCGGAGAAATCTTTCCGACCCACGTTCGCTCTTACGGTGTGGCCTTTGGAGGTATGAGACCAAAGTTGTCTTCGAGATTTTAAATGCTGACAAGAAAACAGCGGCAACTCAGTGGTTATTCAACTGCATGGTAACTCGGGTAACCCCCCAGATCATTCATGATATTGGCTGGAAGACATTCCTTGTTTTTGCCAGTCTGTGCTTTGGGATGAGCGTGCTTACCTTTTTCTTTATGAAGGAGACCAAGGGATTGACGCTTGAGGAGATTGACCAGCTCTTTGGACTGTCCGATATGGGCCAGTTCCACAACGATGTCGAGAGGAGAATGACCAAGCTGGAGGGACTCGATCCTGTTGTGAAGACGGCGACGGCTGAGGAGGAAAAGGAGGGCGCTAAGCAGGAGGAGACCAAGTAGAGGATATCCTGGAGCTCTTCGATGTAAACTTTTCATGAAAGAGTAGAAATACAAGCAAACTGAGCTCTCCAATTGTATCTCGAGATCAAGATATATACCACTCGAATCAGTTTAGGTTGAGGCGTATGGCGAAGTGGGCTACCTCGCGGTACCTTGCATGACCCTGAAACTCTCCGTGTACAGATCAAATATGAGTATCTCGCCGTCCGCAAACTTGATTAGATGCCACGGAAAAAGCAGTGACATGTAGAAAAGCTTCAAATACCCGAAAATAGACAATCCTATGATTCCACCTGTTCTTGAGAGGTGTGAATTGGCATCATCACGTCGCGTCTGCCATAAGCTCGGCTCGGCGCGACTTTATCCCACCACAGCCAAACTCCACCAATCAGCGCGTGGACCCTGCGGCGCCTCAGCTTCAGGGGACGCTTTTAGTTGACTTGTCCTTTCTGATTGCGGCCGTGGAGCGCATTCAAGGCGACCCAGAACCTACGACATTCTTTGGGAATTCTCCTCCACCAGACACACGTGGCCGATAACCGAACGGATATAGCTTCCAGGCCACTGAGACCCGTTCCGATTGCTTCTTCCAATCGTCACTCCTTTATAGAGGCATGCGGTGCTGAGAATCGACTGGCGCTCTTTGTCGATAAGCGACTCCTTGGACGCTTTGCGACCACTTTGGAACCACGACGACGATCACGACCCCACGACCTCTTTTTCGAATCCGTTGTATATACATGAAAGCTAGCAGGGCTAGGAATCTTGGTTAACATGATGAACGGCGTTGAGAAGCCTGTCCTCGACGAGGACGCCTTTGGCGCAAAGACTGGAAGCATCGTCAGCGCTTTTGACGCATTCCGTACGTCGTCTCTTGCTTCTGCACCTTGCTCGCGCTGACATTGAAACAGCCAAGTCGAAACCTCAGTATATCCAACGAACCTCGGGCGGCGGAAAATGGACAGTCGCCGTGTCCATCATCTCCTTGATCCTCATCTGGGGTGAGGTCGCCAGGTGGTGGCGCGGCGCCGAGTCTCACAACTTTGAGGTCGAGGCGGGTGTCGGCCGTGAGCTGCAGATCAACCTCGACATTGTGGTGCGAATGCAGTGCGATGACATTCACGTAAACGTGCAGGACGCATCGGGCGATCGAATCATGGCTGCGAAGCGTCTCCATCGCGACAAGACTCTCTGGTCGCAGTGGGTTGACAGCAAGGGCATGCACAAGCTTGGACGGGACAGTCAGGGCAGGGTCGTTACTCAATCTGGCTGGAACGACTTGGGTTACGAGGAGGAGGGTTTCGGTGAGGAGCACGTTCACGACATTGTTGCGCTCGGCAGGAAGAAGGCCAAGTGGGCAAAGACGCCCAAGGTCAAGGGTCGTGCTGACAGCTGTCGTGTCTATGGAAGCTTGCACTTGAACAAGGTGCAGGGTGATTTCCACATCACAGCTCGAGGTCACGGATATATGGGCAATGGCGAGCATCTCGACCACAAGAGTGAGTTATGCCCAGAGATAAGGCTGCTCGTAAGCTGACAATCATCACAGACTTCAACTTTTCGCACATCATCTCGGAGCTGTCCTACGGCCCCTTCTATCCCTCGCTCGTCAACCCCCTCGATGGCACTGTCAACGCTGCCTCGGACAACTTCCACAAGTTTCAGTACTACCTCTCCATTGTGCCTACTGTGTACAGCGTGGGATCCAGGTCCATTCTCACCAACCAGTATGCTGTGACGGAGCAGAGCAAGTCCGTCAACGAGCACTACATTCCTGGAATCTTCTTCAAGTACGACATTGAGCCTATCCTGCTGACGGTTCACGAGAGCCGTGATGGTGTCCTGACTTTCCTGGTCAAGATTATCAACATTGTGAGCGGCGTGCTTGTCGCCGGACATTGGGGCTTCACCATCAGCGACTGGGTGAAGGATGTTATCGGCCGAAGAAGGCGCAGCAGTGGTGGCGTTGGTGTCCTGGGAAACAAGGAGGGCTTTGACGAGTAGATTGCCATTCTGATAATGGCCTACGTGTATTAGAAACGCATGCAGTGGGAGAGCCAAGAAGAGGGAGTTTGGGCTTGGAGGTTGTGCATATCTACCGCTTCGGAGTTTGGGTTAAAACATGGGGTTTGGTTTCAGCATTATAAAGAGGATTGACAGCCACTACACGCGCCATGATCAATTGTTGACCTGTTGACAGCCAGATACGGGCCTGCTACAAGCATATGTGAGCTCGAGCTCAGCGTTCTTACAGATGTCCTTTGATGCGGGAAGTGCGGCTTTGAGCTTAGCACGTCCCCCGTCTCGCCGTCCATTGGTAAGCTCCCTGCAGCTTAGTTGAGGCTGAGTTCAAAGTGAATGGCCTCTTTTCTGCATCTCAGACTTTATCAACTAGCACCAATAAAATGAGGCGGTGCACTTTCGCCCCGTTATCGTTCAATCAAGCCACCGCCATGCTGGTGATGCAGCACGATGAAAGGAAACGGACAGGCATGGAATATTCCAGTCATGGGGACAGACACGGCATAGCGTCGTACTACGGAGAAAGGCCCATCGTGGCCAGACCCTTGAGGCACCAGGGCATCTCGTAAGGCTATCTACGCTCGTTTCCTGTCAGTCAGTAAGAAAATTCCCATCCGGACTGGCCGGGTAGTCACCATCATGTGGCACAAGACAAAGGGCGTCTGGTGACTCAAATCTAAGGGTCTGCGTAATCGTGCCGTGTCTTGTGGGATTTCTGGTAATATGCATGCCGGCAGCCGAAAGCGGAGCCGAGTCCAGACGATGTTCCCTTTTTGTTTTTCTTTTAGAATTTTTCGTTTTGGTTCCTTGGCTGTATGAGTTGTCCTCGAGGCGAACGAGGGACCTTGGACTCGGAAGAAAAATAAGAACCAAGGACGGAGGATGTTTCTGTTCTGTCGACTCGGCATGACGGGGCAGGGGTTTCAAGGGGTGGGGCATACCCATGGCAGACTATGACGACACCGGCATAAAAGAAGGAGAGAAAAAAGAATGGAAGTGGAGGGTGGGGTTTTCCATCCTGGGACCTTGGGGCATGTTAGTGACGAAATGTTTCCTTCATGGGCCAAGGACGAAGTGACGATGGAGGCCAAGGTCAAGGTTCGTTTCGGTCCGGAGCGTTGAAGGGAGAGAAGGGAAAGGGAAGCTTCTTTTCTTTTCCGCCTCATTCCGTTACCGAGGGTTCCTGAAGCTGAAAGAATGCGGGAACTGTCCCTGTCGATGAAGCGCACTTTGTTGGCTGGGTCACCAGGCTTTCTGAGTTTGACTCTCTAGATCCCGAGATGGAGGGCACCTACGAGACCAACTGAGCGACCCATGTGATGGGGTCCTAGGAGAGCTTGTTTCTTTTTCGTTACTGCGCTCAACTTTCAGGTTTGTTGGGCTTTGTGCTGAGACAGGAGCCACGCTGGCAAGGCTGGGCCTCTGACCTGGTCTTGTTGACCTCGAGCAGGCGTCAATAGCGAGGTGGAACAAGGGGTCAGCATTGGAGTTTTGGCTGACGAGTGAAGCCCAATGAACAAAGGAATCGAGGCCACGAATGCTTCTTCTGCTGCTGGCTGCTGTTGTTATTGTCTAGGTACAGTACTTCGTAGTCTTTGCACCGAGTGAGGCTCTATCCGAAATGACAACCAAGCAAACTCCAGGTTTCCCTGGCACGACGTGTAGATCCCCATCTCAGAAGATTCAAGCCCGAGATGTCTCCTTCGACGCCCTACTCCCGTCTGTGTCCCAATCACCGCGAGTACCGTCCAGCGACCAAGCCAAAGAGCCCAACGAGAAAGCTCCCTTGCTTTGTATCTGTGCTCTCGCCCCGGGTAAGGTTGCATGGCTTTGCTCAGCCAGAGCCTTGATTGGGTCCTTGGCTGCCTGGCCTCGATGCCCAGCTCATCAGCCGGGCAGAACCAAGAGACCTTCTGCCATCCATCTCAGGTCGACGGCCAATCCCATGGCCTCCCGCATTGCACGGTAGCATCATCTTCCATCATAGCCACTGCGGGCCTGGACTTCTTGCTTGCCAGGCCGCGAAACGCCCCCTGCAAGTCTCGTCGCCGCTCACTGGAGCTTGCTGTGCTTCTGGGATCCACTCCCGCTGGGCTTCAGGCCGGTCCTGCGCCGCCGGGTTAGGCCCCACGCCCCGCCTGGCCTGGTTTCTTGTTAGACCAGCCTTTCTTTTCCGGTTCCTGCTCGACATCCATGGCCCATCACTCACATCCACCACTACGACATCTCTCTTCCGTCATCGTTCCCAACTGTTCCTCCTTTTCCCCTCATACAAACTCTAGATTTCGCTGTTTCTGCACTTTGGGCGTTTTCCATCAAACCCTCGATTGCCTCGCCATCCCTATACCGAACCGCCTTCTTTTGCTTGACTTGTACTGCAACTACACCACACAGCCCTCATCTGACCCCCCTGTCATCCCCCGCGATGGGTGAAGTCTACAGAGACACTCGCGTCTACCGTGAGTGGGATCGGGATGACAGCTCCTCGGACGACGAGCGCGTTCGCAAGACCACAATCCGACGATACAAGGTCACACCTAGTAGGACTGATCGAACCGAACGAGTATCCGAGTTTGACGATGGACGCTCCCGCGCCTCCCATTATGGTCGCACCTCGGGTGACCTGCTCGAGGAAGACCGTCGTTCCTATGCCGCGGACCGCCCTCGCTCTGCTTTCGAGTCCTATGCCGGAGCCCCTTCTCACGCCAGTCACTATGAGGATCGTGGCCGGGACCAGGCCCCGAGATCCTACGTTTACGAGAAAGAGATCGAGAGAGAGACTTATCCACCACCGCCGATGCCCGTTCCTCCGCCTCCACCTGTTTCCGCAGCTCCTACGCCTGCGCCCGTAGCTGTAGCTGAGCGACCCCGTACGACCACTTTTGAGAAGGAAATGGATCGCGACTGGGAGCGACGTTCCCGGTTTGATGGCCCACCTTTTGAGGATGACGTCAGAGTTGAGAAGCGCATCGAGCGTCGCGACGACGGCGAGTACCGCATCGAGAAGCGGGTTGAAGAGCACGTTGACGATACTCATGGCTGCGAAGTCGAGCGATACCGCAAGGAGACAGAATATTACACTCCCTATGACCCTCCGCCGCCTCCCGCTCCCGTCGTCATTCGACAGCGCGCTCCTGAGCCGCAAAAGATCATCGTCCAGGAAGCCCCTCCCCCGGCCCCTGTCATCGTATCGCCGCCCCCCCGTCAAGATCCCGGTGTGGTAGTGATTCGTGAAAAAGAGCCTCAACGCCAGATTATCAGGAGAGAAGTGCATGTTCCGGCTCGCCCTCAGGAAGAGGAGTATTATTACCGTCACGAGCGTCGGGATTCCCGACACAAGGATTACGCCATTGAGCGATATGATCGCCGACGCCGTGAGCACGATCACTACAGCGACGACGACGACTACTATGTGCGACGCACAGTCGTGCGCCGTCGCGAGCGCAGCGAGAGCCCTCATCACAAGAGATACCTCGCTGAGGGTGCCCTCGCTGGCGCCGGTGTCACAGCATTCCTCAACAGCCGCCGTGATTCCTATGGTGACCTGCCAGAACATCGTGGGCGCAAGGTGATTGCTGGAGCTGCTCTTGGAGCTCTCGGCACCGAAGCCCTACGACGAGCTCGCAGCGCTTATGAGGACCGGTGGCATGACGATGATCAGTCTCCTGACCGTCACTCCCGCCTCAAGCAGGGTCTCGGGCTCGCTGCTGTAGCCCTTGCCGCTGCTGGAGCTGCCAAGTATTACCAGTCCAACAAGATTGAGAAGGAAGAGGCACACCGAGGCAGAAGCCGTCGTCGTAGCCGTGGCTACTACTCTGGCGACGACTATTCTCGCTCTCGTTCCCGATCAATTATCCGGAGAACCACAACCACAACAAAGAAGAGCACTAGCCGCGGTAGCCGACGCCGCAGTCTCTCAACTGCAGCCAAGGCGGCCTTGGGCACCGTTGCTGCTGCTGGAATGGCCAAGCATCTCCGCAATAGGTCCAAGTCCCGCGGCCGCAGCAGCAGCCGGTCAAGCAGCAGCTCGCGCAGTCGATCTGGGAGCCGCTCCCGCAGCAAGTCTAGGCTTCGTAGGGGCGCCGAGATCGCTGGTGCCGCTGTAGCGGCCAAAGCGGCACACTCCATGTGGAAGCACCACAAGGACAAGAAGGGTGATGACAGCTCTGACAGCAGCGACGATGAGTACTACCGACGGCGCCCCTCGAAGAGCCGTAGCCGGAGCCGGAGCAGGTCCATGGCCAGATCCATTCGTTCAGAGCGCGGGACTGATCCTGAGCTAGGCCCCGTAGTTGAATACGGCACCGATCCCCTCGCAACGCAGCCGCCCCGCCCTGCGTCGCGAGGTTACGAATCCGAGGCGGAGGCGAGACGTAGACGGCGCAGACGACGCAACCGGAGCCGCTCGGCATCATCATCTGCGTCGGACCGCAGCAAGAAAAGGAGTAGAAGCCGACTAGGAGAAATGGCAGCTGCTGGTGCTGCGGCGATTGGTATCAAGGAGTATAAGGAGAAGAAGGACAGGGAGAAGAGGGAGCAAAGGTCAAGGGAACGTCGGCTGGAGCTAGAACGGGAGCGCGAGAGGGAGCGTGAGAGAGAGGCATCTCGAGACCGTCGTGATCGAGTTGCCAGGTCTCCATCCCGATCACGAAGCCGCTCCAGGAAACGTGAGCAGTCCCCTTTGGGAGATGACAGTCTTGACTGACAATTGATGACTAGGTTCCGACGTCGACGCCTTTGATGATCGAACACGCTCACCACCCATGGCATCTGGTGGTGCAGGCTACCCTCCTTATCCCCCTGACCCTTCTCCACCTGGCGGAGCTCCTTTCACACGATTCCCGAACCCTTCTAGCGACTATCAGCCATATGTTCCACAAGACTATACTGGCTATCCACCACCACCTCCTCCAGGGCCTCCCAGGGGCTTGTCCACCGGACCCCCTGCCTCCTACAATCCGCCACCACCGCCGCCGGGACCCCCTGGGCCTCCTCCTCCTCCAGGGCCTCCTCGAACAGGTGGTCCTCTGCCGCCTGACAATGTGAGTGACCCTATCCACGACCTCGGCTTGCGAGGGTTAGACGAGGGTGCGTTAAGCCGTACTACGGAGGAAGTTGGTGTCCGAGAACGAACAAAGGCTGACTATTTAATAGATATAGACTCTGAGGCGGAGTCCCACGTAGCCAAGTCGGTAACCTTTATTCCGTTGTCACCCAAAAGCTCAATGACAATGAAGAGGCACCGTGCGGAGGCGGCGGCCAAGGAGGAAAAGGAGAAACAAGAGCAACTTGCTTTTGACCAGCTTCACGCCCTTGTGCCTTTCAAGCCACGCTCACGAACACGCTCACGTCATCGGCGTTCCTCTTCCTCATCATCGTCTTCGTCGGACAACTCCGACACTGGCCGCAAACATCAACCTCGAGGCGATGGATCTAGCTCGGACGATACCGTTGAGATATTGCCTGACCGATTTGATCGACGTGGTGAGCCATTGGATGGGCGTTCCAACCGCAACCGTGGGTGGAAGAGTCGCAGGGGAGATTTTGAATACCGACCTAGGAATCGTGGTGACATGAACGTCAAGGGCGCGTGGCAAGTTGCTGGAACTGACGGTGAATCTGTGGACCGGCTCGTTCGTGGTGTCACTGGGGTGCTAGAAGGCAAACGCAGTTGGCTTGGCTTGCTGGGAGAAGTTTTAGGTGGACTGCAGGGAGCTGATGAGAGCAAGGCGATTGAGGACGGGCGTCATCACGAAAGGAGGCACAGAAGGACGAGGAGGCATTCGGATTGACGACTTAATGACTGTGAATATGTTTCTTGACTCGGTAACGATTTCTTTGGCTGGATATGGCTGATGGTTTCTGAGTTGGGTCGAACTTGACGACACGATGTAACGACTACGTATATCTAACGGCCGATATATAGATCAACTGATGATGTGTGTTTATATGCATGATTGAAGTACCCTCATCACGTTGGATCAACTGTGACTTAAATGGCTTTGAATTTGAAACGAAATGCATGTGTTGGTATCCCTTGATATCTACAATGTATAGGACATGACCTCCTCTTGAAATGATTCAACTCCCCACCCTCTACGCCATCCCACTTCATCCCTCATCATAACTCATCCCGCTGAGGTTGTGCCGTCCTTCCACTATCGGCTTGTAGGTCGACGCCGTTCTTTGCCCTCCACTTCTCCCACAGACCCCAGAAGTCGCTCTCCATGCTTGTGTCCATCTGGTCCGGAAGCACTACCTTGTACTCGACGTATAGGTTGCCAAACTCGGTCTTGTGGTAGACGCTGTCGCCGTCCTCGTGCCAGATGGGCATGCCCTCGCCGACTACCGTCTCGATATGGCCGGGCTGGACGACCTGACCGCGGGGACGTTGTAGACGGACGACGTGTGCGTCGAGATGGGTCAGGTTGCGGGTCCAGCCGCCCATCCAGGCTTCGCGGAGGGAGAGGAGTTCGGTCCAGTATAGATCATTGCCCTTGCGGCGGAAGAAGACGCCGTCGACCTTGTCGGGGTTGTTCTCGTGTGAGGGTGCCTGCTCGGTGAGCGTCACGATCAAGTCGCCAGGGACCCAGTCGGGGCTTTCGTCTGCCTCATTCTCGTATACTACACGGGAGTCGCGACCGGCTCCACGCTGGATGTTCAGCTGTACGTTGGTAGCCTTTCTCTCGACGCGCTGGCCTTGACAGACGGGGCACTTGTGCTTGATAGTCTTGCCCCTGCCACCACAGGCGTCGCACTTCATGCGCATCTGCTGGAACATGCCTGGCGCGAGCTGTCTCTTGATGGTTCGGACGCCGTGACCGCCGCAGACGTTACAAGAATCAACCTGGCCGTCGGCGCTGCCTGTACCCTCACAGTGCTCGCAGATGTGCTGCTTGTTCCAGGCGAACTCGGTCGTGGCGCCGTTGTAGAAGTCGCGGAGGGAGATCTCGACTCGGACCTCGACGTTGTGGCCTCGAGGCTCGCTAGAGGCTCGTCCTGAGTGGCCGTGGCCGCCGAAGAAGCGGCTAAAGAGGTCGAAGGGGTCGTGGCCTCCTCCGCCGCCTCCGCCTTGACGGTGCTGCTGGACGCCATCGTGGCCCCATTTGTCGTATACTTTGCGTGTGTCTTCGTCGCTTAGGACATCGTAGGCTTCTGAGACCTCGACGAACTTGTCGTGTGCTGTGTTGTCACCGCTTGAGGGAGGTTAATATGGTATCGAGGAAGAGGGGGGTCATGGAGGGGCATACGGATTCTTGTCGGGGTGGAACTTCTTTGACAGTTGGCGATACGCCTGTTTCAATTGCTTGTTTGAAGCTGATCGATCAACACCGAGAATCTAGAGATATGTTAGTTCTGAATGTCTGGGAGCTCCTCGAGATGTCTTGCCTTGTAGTAGTCCTCGGCGCATACAGCGAGCTGGACAAGAGCTAATAGGACCAAGATGGCCGCTCCGTGGAGCAACATTGCGCCGTCGTGTGCGCAATAAATGAAGCGTTTAAAATTTTCAAAGAAAGCAGCTTCGAAGGCGACCTCGACGATGAAAGAGCGAAAACCACAGAAGCGACGTGGCGGGAGCGAGAGGCGAGAAGATGACCAAGGACCGGAGAACAAAGAAATCGACTTAGAAATACCAGCGTGTTATCAATGCTTCGTTTGCCTCCAGTTCCAGGCAAGGTACTACCTCTTTTGGGAACGCTATCGGGCTTATCGATCAGCCACCCCTGCATGTGGCGCTTTATCGGGTGTTTTTGATTGGAGGATCGGATTAATTATCGGATTATCCTGCAACTAAATTCTTGGGCTGGACGTCAGCCAACTGCGTCGCGATGGAGCTTGTTCTACCTGGGGCTGTATCTTCTGCCTTCAGCTTGGTCTACTTGGAATTTCACCAATTCCAGGTATAAAGTCGACGATTCGTTTGCACTTTTATTACGGCGAAGCTCATCACATAACCACCATGAGCTCAAAAAAGTACGCTCTCCTCCCTATGGACGAGGATGAGGTCGGCCCTCAAAAAGTTTCCAAAGAGAAGAAGCACAGGCATCGACATCGCGACCGAGACGAGAAATCCTCATCTCGACACTCTAGGTCACGTCGTGATCGCAGTCGCTCGAAATCTCCCGGTCGAGGATCTTCATCACACCACAGCCGTTCCAAGCAGTACCGACGACGCGATGACAAGGCCGACTTCGACGATCGATGGGGAGACGAGGAGCCACCTTCCTCCGAGCCTGAGGAGGAGGAGGAGGAATTTGAGGAGTCGGCTAGCAAGAGGGTGAAGCTGAGCCATGATGAGCCAAAAGAAGAGGACCTTTCGGACGGCGCAAAGGAGGAGTTGGCTCGGAGAAAGGACATTGAAGAGCGCGAAGCCTTCGCGAAGCGACTGAAGGAAAAGGACGACAAGAGATCGAAACACGGCGAAAGAGAGGGAGAATCATCGAGGAGGAAACTCGCCGAGGATGCTGAGGCACGAAACAAGGCGCTTCCCGATATCCGAGAACGATCGCGACAGGAATACCTCAAGAAGCGAGAGGCAGAACGTCTCGCTCTTCTACGGAAGCAGGTCGCCGAGGAGACGGCTGAGTTGAGGAGCGGCGTGCGACTGTCGGAGAAGGAAAAGGCGGAGTTTGCCAAGAACAGGGAGATCCTGCGCCTGGCGGAGGAACGCCTCAAGATTGACGACCACCGCGATGGATATATGATGCCGGAGGATTACATCACAGAAAAGGGAAAGCTAGATCGCAAAAAGAAGGAGGAGGCACTCTACAAGCGATACGTTGAAAAGGATGAATATGGTCAGGAGAAATTCGTCACCGAGCATGAGGAGTGGGAGCGAGAACAGGCCTCGAAGGCTAAGGCGCAGATTCAGCGCGCCGAGAGAGAAAATGAGGACTACGACTATGTGATGGACGAGGAACAGTACATCCAATGGAACCTGGACTCACGGATGGAGGGCGATGACCAAAAGTTGACGAAGGAGCAGCAGTTCTTGGCGGCACAAATCGACGCAGCGGAGAAGAAGGCTCTGACCATCCAGGAGACGAGAAAGAGTTTGCCCATCTACCAGTATCGCGACGAATTTCTGGCGGCATTGGAGCAGTACCAGGTTCTGGTCATTGTTGGAGAGACTGGTAGTGGAAAGACAACACAGTTACCACAATATCTCCACGAGGCGGGATACACCAAGAACGGCATGAAGGTGGGATGCACACAACCTCGACGAGTGGCAGCCATGAGTGTAGCAGCTCGTGTGGCAGACGAAGTCGGTGTCAAGGTCGGCAACGAAGTCGGATACACGATTCGTTTTGAGGATTGCACCAGCGACAAGACCATTCTGAAGTACATGACTGACGGTATGCTTCTTCGAGAGTTCATGACGGAGCCCGACCTGGGAGGATATTCTGCGCTGATGATCGACGAGGCGCACGAACGGACAGTACACACTGACATCCTGCTGGCGCTGGTCAAGGATCTGTCCCGAGAACGACCTGACCTTAAGCTTCTGATCTCTTCGGCTACCATGAATGCCGAGAAGTTTGCGCAGTACTTTGACGACGCGCCCATCTTTAACATTCCTGGTCGACGATACCCTGTGGATATTTACTATACACCTGCCCCTGAGGCCAACTATCTTGCTGCTGCGATTACGACAACGTTCCAGATCCATACAACACAAGGCAAGGGCGACATCTTGATCTTCCTGACGGGTCAAGATGAGATTGAGGCGGCCGAGCAAGAGATTGCAGAAACGGCTAAAAAGCTTGGAAGTCGCATCAAGGAGCTTGTCATCTGTCCCATTTACGCCAACCTACCGTCAGAACTGCAGTCAAAGATCTTTGAGCCGACACCAGAGGGAGCTCGCAAGGTTGTCTTGGCTACCAACATTGCCGAGACCAGTTTGACCATTGATGGCATTGTCTATGTCATTGACCCCGGCTACGTCAAGGAGAACGTCTACAATCCTGCCACTGGCATGTCCAACTTGGTCGTTGTTCCTTGCTCGCGAGCCTCTGCCAATCAGCGGAGTGGTCGAGCTGGACGTGTCGGACCTGGAAAGTGCTTCAGATTGTACACCAAGTTTGCCTACATGAACGAAATGGACGAG
This sequence comes from Fusarium solani, assembly GCF_023522795.1. Classification (NCBI taxonomy): domain Eukaryota; kingdom Fungi; phylum Ascomycota; class Sordariomycetes; order Hypocreales; family Nectriaceae; genus Fusarium; species Fusarium solani. The sequence continues at coordinate 1,196,285 of NW_027072147.1, read as the reverse complement.
TCGACGACCCCTGAGATCCAGCGGACCAACCTGAATGGCGTCGTGCTTCAGCTGAAGTCGCTGGGCATCAACGAGCTGCTCGAGTTTGAGTTCATGGATCCTCCGCCCACGGAAGCCCTAATCGGCGCGTTGAATCAGCTATTTGCGCTACAGGCGTTGAATCATCGTGGAGAGTTGACCAAGCTAGGTCGTCAGATGGCCGAATTCCCTACTGATCCCATGCTTGCCAAGGCTGTGCTGGCTGCAGACAAGGAGGGATGCGTAGAGGAGGTATTGTCCATCGTTTCGATGCTTGGCGAGGCTTCAGCGCTCTTCTTCCGACCCAAGGATAAGAAGATTCACGCAGACAGTGCCCGCAACCGGTTTACGGTCAAGGATGGAGGCGACCATATCACGCTTCTCAACGTGTGGAATCAATGGGTGGACAGTGATTTCTCCCCTGTCTGGTCAAAGGAGAACTTTTTGCAGCAACGGTCCTTGACTCGAGCACGCGATGTCCGTGATCAACTGGCCAAGCTCTGCGAACGTGTCGAAGTTGCCCCCTCTACTTGCGGAGCGTCCAACCTCCGTCCCATCAAGAGAGCCATCACAGCTGGCTTCTTCCCCAACGCGGCGCGACTACAGAAGAGCGGCGACAGCTACAGGACGGTCAAGAACAACACAACAGTGTGGATCCACCCGAGCAGTGTGTTGATGGCCATCGATCCGCCCGAGAAGATGGTGGTGTATTTTGAGCTTGTGCAGACTACAAAGGAGTATATGCGCAGCGTGATGCCGATCGAGCCTCGGTGGCTTTCGGAGCTGGCACCGCATTTCCATAAGAAGAAGGATATTGAAGCTATGGAGGAGAAGAAAATGCCCAAGCAGCGGTAGATATGAATACGGATATTGCGCCTGCATGCGTCTAATTACAATCTAACCTATTCCACGTCCCATCATCGTCTTAGTCATCTTTGTCTTCTGATGTTTCTTCATTGTCGGGAACCCATTTGTAGAGAATGTCGGTTCTCATGGTGTACTTTGTACCCTTGAGAACGGTTGCTCCCTCATGATAGAGACCCTTGTGCTGGAAGATGAGCACGCTGCCTTGCTTGGGGTTCACGTCAAACCTGTTGTCGCCTCTCATCTCAAGAAAAGAGGTTGCGCCGCCTTCAAGATCCGACTCGGGGTTGTGTTCCTTTGAGTCGTTGAGATAGAGGTGGACAGTGTAAAAGGTCTCATACTCGATGCCTGTACCTTCAGTGTAGTAGTAGGAGCCATCGCAGTGAGCTGGTCACGGTTAGAGATGCAGTAGTGATGAGTGAGAGGTTGGCTTACGCTTAAAGTACTGTCCGGGAGTGTATTTGAGATATCGCATTCGCTCGTTGAAACGACTGAATTTCCATTTTCCTCCGCGCATGTAGGGGTCAGGTGGGATCACGGCCAGAAGCTCACGCAGGCCCTCAGCTTGAGCGCACCGTTCCCACAGCCTGTCGACGATGGTTTGCTGGTCCCAGATGATGCGATCACTCTCACGATATCCCGGCGCTGGAGCCTCCCACCCAGGGCCGAGACTCACCAGCGCCGGTCTCCACGCTGAAGAGCCTTCTGGTCGAGGCACAGAGGCCTCAGCGAGAGAGAGGAGCTCACGGCATTCTTGGGGAGATAGCACATTGTCGAGGATGAGGGCGGTGTGGCCCTCATACTGAGGTAGAGGAGATGAGGCAAAGTCGATGTGGTGAGATGTTATGGGGGCGGCGGGAGGAGTGGTGAGGAATGAATCCGGAATGACTACATCGCTGCTGGTGTATTTTACTTGACGAGGTAGATCTTCCATCTTGGATGGGTTTCTGGGTTTTATGACAAAGGAAGATGATGAAGAGGAGGAGGTGAGGCCAAGCTTGGAGGCGAGGTTGGAGAGCATGGTTTTAATGCTGACAGTTGAAACAAGGACTTGATCTTGAAGGATTCGCAAGGATTTTCAACGCAGGAACCCGAATTGGCTCAATATATAGGTAAAATGACCAAAAAGGACACTTCTTTTTGCAGCCTAACACCCAGGCCTTCTTGTTTACATTGTTGCCTACGACTTGGAGCTATCATGAGCGTAAGCGTGGCTGTGTGGGGAACAGCCACCACCAGAAGATGCGACTAGGCTTTTCACAATTGCGAACCATGGGATTGGTGGACAAGGCGTTTTCTGGGGGTTATAATTGATGTTTTTGGAGGTGCTATTTCCGGGGTTTGTAAGTTGGTTTTATTTAAATAATATGGACGCATTATAAGGTAAGTAGCGGAACGCTCAACAACAAATTCCACACAGAGATGGATTGACCAGAATAAGAACATGCTAACCCACCATCTAGTCCTGTCGTGGCCTGTCACCGACCGAATATCCGGGAAGCTCAGCAGGCGCTGATTCGGCCGGCATCTCTGCCTTTGGTGCCGGCTGGTGATCATCTTTGTATCCATTCTCAACCTCGGGGACAACCCTAGAGCGGTCGAGAGCGTCCTTCTTGGCCTTTCGGAGAAAGAAGATAAGCCAGACACCTAAACCGCCGAGGAGAAACCCTCCAATCGAACCGCCGATGGCTCCGCCTAGGAGCGCGGGGCTTGGGCCCGAGTCCGTGTCTAAGTCCGTGTCTGAGTCCTTGTCTGCCGGTCCCGTCTCGTTTGGTGATGTGGATGCGGTGGTGCTGGTCCCATCATCTTTGGCGGTTGATGTTGTTTCTTGGCTTGATGATGCTGTAGTTGCTTCAGAGGTTTCTGTTGACTGTGTAGACTGAACCGACTTTGTTGCCGCGAGTATGGTTGTAAGGACAGAAGGTTCTTCTCATAGTTAGCAACGGAAATCGCAGGCCTGGACAACATGTACTTACCCGCGAAGGTGAGGGCCTTTGACTCATCCTTACAGACATTGGCATTTTGGCTCCTGGGACAAAAGAACCGATCCGTATACCCCTGACACCTCGTCACGTCGGTGCCTCCGGTCTCCTCCCCCTCGGCGTCGGTGCAAAAGTTGGGACATTCGCTGCTAGACCAGTCCTGGTTTGTACAGCTGCCGCGGGCGAACCTGCCTGTACCCGCGTACTCGACGAACTGGCACATACCCGTCGAGACGCAGATGTAGCCCTCGGCACAGCAGGCGGAAGCTTCAGCGTCTGGTTTACAGGGCACGTCGCGGGGAGCTTCTTGGCCATCTGGGTAGTAACATTGAGCGTGTACTAGGGTTATTGAGAGGGCAAGGGCGAGGACGAAGCGGGAAGAAGCCATTTTGCTTGCTGTCGTGAGGAGCATGGCTGAGGAGCGAATGTGTACAGTTGAAGAGAGAGTGTATGAGCGAGCGAGAGAACGAGAAGAAGATTAACGGGGCGGAGCGAGGAGATTGCATCCAGGGAAAAAGACCCTCCATCGAGACAATCTTATGACAAGAGCACAGGCACTCTTGTAAATAAAGGCATTGGCTCGAGATAGCTCATGGGTATCCGCTCTTGGTGCAGCTGAATGGAGGAGAGCGGCAAATGGAGCCCAATTCGGCAATCTTCAAGCTTATTTTTAAAGGGGGCACCTTGTCTCGACACAACGGCTGAGATGGGGCCTTCTTTATTTATCCAATCGTAGAGCTGTATAGGGGACTTTAGAACGATGTTAATTTTGCTTGTTGGATTGTTGTGGTTGCTCTGCGTGCTGGGTCTGCGAGATGTGAGACGTGCCATGACACTTGGCGGGGGATATGTCTGAATTGCCTCAAGATGTGTTTTGTTTGGCCTCGTATTTCCACTGGAAGGACTTTTGGCCGTCAAATATACATTGTCATTTTCTGCTCAAGACTAGGGCCATCATCAGACCAGAGCTGGTTCGTGAAGCTCAAATACCAGCCGCCCTCGCGCCCTGATGTTGCTCTTGAGGAGTTGTGAGTCTCTGATCAGCCCTTCTGGAGTCGGAATCGGTACTTGGACTTGAACGCGTAGTGGAGGGGGTATTCGAAGTATATGGAACGTCGTTAAAACTGTTAAAAGTGTCCAGTTATGGTTGATGATGTGTGGTGCCGGGGAGTAGCATGATGTCTGCCTTTATTTCGAGGCGAACACAAAATCTGGCTGAGGAGGAAGATGAAGCGATTAATTGTTTCTATATGGAAATCTGACCTTTATGGTATCTAAACTCTCCGCTTTATTAGTACTAAGATGTGGTTTGATGGGTGCCTATGTGGACGACGTGGCAGGGTCGTTTTCCGCAGGCGCTGGAGGACCAGAGATGCTCAGCTTTGGGAGAAGTTGCCAGTAGCTGCACCCGATAAGAACTCTGGGATCGAGTGTTGGCCTGCGGCTCATCGTGCAACTCCAACAATCGGAGAGCTGAAGCGCTGGTGTAACCATCGCCACCCTAGACCTGGCGGATATTGGCTTTGGACTGTTGGGAGGATGGTTGCGATCGGGTATTCGTATGTCTTGGAGGATCGAGGATCAATGGAATCAGCACTGGGTGGCGCAACAAGACTGGCGTTCGATGAAAAGAGAAAACGGTCAGTTCTCGTGAGTGAGTAGAGCATCAACTAGATGCGTCTGGACAGGTGATTCTGCAGCCGACCTGAACTGCGTGATAGACATGAACAGCGCGTCTTGCGCCATGATCAGCCACACTGTCGTCTTGAACAATGACACTTGAGAATTGATATTTCCGAAAACATGTGCTCATCGAATGCTCCTTCGGTGCTCGCTACGAACGGCGCGTGGGATGGACTCGACCTAAGCGAAGGCGACAATTCGGTTCCATTCCTTCTCAATCTCTCGATGGTTGAAGAACGAGGTTTGGGACGAGCTCGGCTTAAGAAGAGTTCTCGGAAAGCGACGGCGACGTGGATATGGATCCTCGGGAGACTGGCATGACCTTTATCCGCTGGAAATGCAGATGCCCAGAGTCGACGTAGGGCTTAGCTTGGATAAAACCGTTCGAGCCAAGACGGGAGCTTATGGTCTTGGGAGACAGGGGTTCATAAAGAGCCTCCTTGTTGAACATCTCGTGAGTATTTCAAGAAGAGAGTCAAGGGCAATGTTGTCAACTGGTGAAAGAATGGCGACATCGTTTGTGTTTAAATACAGGCTGCCATATGGTTCAAGGTCCCAGTTTTCAGAGCAATCTATTACCTACACTCTCCCGGTCGATTGGAAACGAAGCACGGGGCATACGAGCTTTTCCTCACAAGATCGGCCCGTATGCTACGTGTGTGGCTACGGCACGGCCGAGCCGAACATCGCTGTGACGTTACCAAAGGATCGGAGCCCTAGCAGTGCTAAGTTACTGCCTGGTGATCCTTGGTCTTTTACTGCACCTTCCGCCTTCTGTCTAGCGGATGGAGTGACGATCGCATCTGACACGGTCCGTTACATAACGAACCATGTCTTGGAGGTTACGTGCAGTGTAATCTGGGATATCTGTGTGGGTTTGCCTCTGAGCACGCAATTCCTCGTGCTCTGCCTTTTTGGGCGTTGGAAATGGGGATTTTCGAAGTCAAATACATGAGGTTTTCCAACAACAATATGGGGTTCAATATCACGGTCCAGACTTTGACATGTCTTTTATTGTTTAACTGATCAACAACAATGGCAATAATCAACCCAGACTCAAAAGACCTCGGCAAAGATGATGTCGAAAACTCGGCAGACCATGTCGGCCGGGGTCCGACCCAGTCCGACCTGCTGCGTCGCTCGCTCTCGGCGCGCCAGGTCCAGATGATTGCCATCGGAGGCACGATCGGTACTGGTTTGTTCCTGGGCACGGGAAAGTCCCTGGCCACTGGCGGACCGGCCTCGATTCTCATCGCGTATGCTATTGTGGGCTGCATCGTGTTTACTACCATGTTGAGTTTGGGAGAGATGGCTGCTTTTATCCCCGTCGCTGGTAGCTTCTGTACTTTTGCAGGGTTAGTGAAAGTTTGATTCTGGATGTGATTGGATACTGACGGATGAGTAGACGCTTTGTTGATGATGCTTTTGGCTTTGCTCTCACATGGAACTACTGGTTCAACGATGCCGTATCCACAGCCTCTGATCTGGTCGCTCTGCAACTCATTCTGCAGTATTGGACTGACAATTTTCCGGGCTGGGCTCTCAGCTTGATCTTTTGGGTTGTGTTGATTGGTGTCAATATTATTTCTGTGCGAGCATATGGCGAGGTATGTTTGAGGCATGGGCTTAGCATGAGCTCTCTTTACTTACAAGTTGCAGCTTGAGTATTGGCTTAGTTTACTTAAAGTCATCACCATTGTTGTAAGTGTCAGAAGGTCAATTGGCAAACAACGGTCTCTAATATTCCCTAGGTCTTCATTGTCATGGGAATCGTCGTCAACTGTGGTGGTAACGTAGACGGAAGATACATCGGAGGTGAAAACTGGCACCTCCCAGGTGCCCCTTTCGTGGGTGGAATCGGTGGCTTTGCCTCTGTCTTTGTCACTGCCTCATTTGCCTGTAAGTGCCCTGGCCAATATGTGTCAATAGAATTCGCTAACACTAACAGACGGTGGAACTGAGAGTATCGCCATCACGGCTGGTGAAACGAAGGATCCTACCAGGAACCTGCCCAAGGTGGTCAAGAATGTCTTCTGGCGTATTATTCTTTTCTAGTATGCTATCCACGGTATTATCCATTGTCTCGATGCTAACATTCGCAGCCTCCTCTCCATCCTCCTAATCGGCCTCAACGTCCCATATACCTACCCCGACCTCGACTCCAAGGAAACCCGTACCTCACCTTTCACTATCGTCTTTGAGATGACTGGCGCCCACGCAGCAGGAAGTGTTATCAACGCCGTCATTATGACCAGTGTTCTCTCTGCTGGAAATCACGCCCTCTTTGCTGGCGTGAGACTGATGTACACTCTGGCTTTGGAAGGCCATGCACCCAGGGTACTGGGAAGGTTGAACAGAAACCAAGTTCCCTGGATAGCTGTCCTTGTAACTGGAGCCGTTGCTGGTCTCTGCTTTGGGTCAAGCTTTATCGGCGCTGGTCAACTCTGGTCTTGGCTTCAAAAGTAAGCACTCCTTACATTTCAGAATTGAACCCTGTCTAACACCTCACAGCATCGTCGGCGTGTCTAACCAGCTGAGCTGGATCTCCATAGGCATCACATCCCTTCGCTTCCGCTCCGCCCTCAAAGTCCAAGGCAAAACGCACCTCCTCCCCTTCCGCAACTGGACCTACCCCTACGGCCCGTGGTTCTGCGTCATCCTCAACAGCTTCCTAGTCCTGGTGCAAGGCTGGAGCTGCTTCAGTCCCAAGTTTGACGGCGTCAGCTTTGTCAGCTTCTACATTGAACTTCCCATCATGCTGATCATGTATTTGGGGTGGAAATTTGTGAAAAAGACAAAGACTGTTAAGCTGGAGGAGATGGATCTTGTGACGGATACTTATACTATCGAGGAGAAGGTTGAGGAGGTGACAGGGTGGAAGGGCAAGGTTAAGAATGTGATTACTTGGTTGTTCTAGATGTTGACACATTAGAGGAAGATGTCTCTAGTTGGATGGGACCAAGGCGTCTAATTATCCCGTACAATTATAATATATACCAAGCCTATTTCTTTCAACACCATAATTTCGAACCCCCCGGCTCCCTGAGATACCATAACGAATGACCTGTGATTCTAATTGCTTTCCCAAACGCCGAGAAAAATTAAAACACGACCCGATAACTAGACCAGGAGGATGCGCGTTGACCACTTCCTCTTGATGGGATATCCAACAAAAGACCCCAGACGAACGTACTTTTTATACTCAGTCAAGGCCTGATAGGCTGATTGCAGCAGTCTGCGAGGCGGAGATCCCATATCATAGGCCTCTACGATGATGAGGCCTGAGCTTGGTCCAAGGTATAGAAACCAGACATCCACCAACTCAAGAGGACTATTGTCATCTCGTCGTAGTCGGTGATGAATAGGTACCGAGTCATCACTGTCGAGATAAGTCTTCATCGTCGTCGGTAAGTTCGTCCAAGGACTGAAATTATCGTAGCCTCCGTAGTAGCTCCCCGAGGTCGACAACCTGATCGTCTTGACACTGCGAAGATATCCATTGATCAGTAAACCTTCGCCCTTGGCCTTGGCCTGGATGTATGCCGGGTCCGCGCCTTTGAGAAACTTGATCTGTCCATCTGCAGATGCCCAAGACCATGACGGTGCACGACGCTTCATCTGGCAGGTGTAGACTCGTATCCTGTCAACAGTATGACCGCGGTGTTCCCACAAGAGTGACTCTGCGAGCTGGTCCATCCATACTCCGTAGAGGTAGTCTGTTGGTGAGCCGTTTTGCGCTATCTTTGCGAGTCCTGCTATGATTGGGAGCCTGTCGTTCGGACACGTGAGGCAGTCTTTACTGTATTCGGCCACGATGGACTTCCAGTTGGCTCGGATGTTGCTTGGTACATCGCGTTCTGAGACTTTGTGAGGAAGAGGTTCGCTTTCCATGAGGCCTTCTCGACATTGGCATGCTCGACATCTCCACGAAAGCTCCCCCTTTTCGTACGAAATGGATCTGACGCAGAGGAACGATTCCTGAAAGACCCATCCTCTCCGATGCAGCGGCTCATTCAAAGAATGAGGCTCTATAGCATTGGCACAGCGGCCGAGATAGACCGTGTCTCGGCCCTTCTTGTCTGCTGGAAACTCGTAGTATGAGCGGGAGAGGTTGTCTCGGTCACAGAGCAGTCCTTGGTGAGCATCCTCGCATGAAGACGCCGCTATCGTTAAGAAAGCGTAGCGGAATATGGTTCCCATTTGCTGTGCTTGCACTTCCCAGTCTTTGACAGCTTCTTCTTCTGAGCCTTGGATGATGCAGAGGGAGTCGATCCACACGTAACGTACATTGAGACGCCTGGTAATGATGATGGTGTCTTTAATAATCTCTGAAAGCTTGTCGAAGGGGATTCCCTGCTCAAGCTCGGATTTGTTTGCTGGGGTCAGGGCAAAGAATGGCTTCGGCCCCCAGCAAAAGCTAAGAGCGATGTATTTCCCACGCTGGTTGGGAGCTGTGGTTATCAACTTGGGAGATTCAGAGCCGTCAGAGGGTCCAACGTCGATCAATCTAAGAGGTAGAGGTGACCTGTAATTTGATGGACATGTTCCGTAGTGCTTGAATAGACAATCCGAGATCCATTGCTTGGCCAGGTCGAAACAAGCTGGGGACCCAGAATTGGTCTCGATCTTTCGGAACTTGACACGACATCTCCTGTCTTCAGGTTGTCCTAGAACAAATCAGCATCTATAAATTGCCATAGCGACGAAGAGCTTACCGCGTCTAGGGTCTGCGTATAAGACGATACGGCCTCGAGTCACCCACGGCTTGGCATCTGGTGGACCGAGATGCGAAAGACCCGAAAAGTCGAGGGCCCAACCCAAGTCTTCTCGCTTTTTTTTACTCACGACTATCACGTCGATCTGCTGGACTGGTGTACTGAATGGGGGGTTGCAGTACAGGGCGATGACGGGGTCGTCCATCGCCAGTATCTTGGCGGTGCGGTTCTTGAGGGACCACCATACTAGAAAGCATAGGTAGCATTCGTTTTCGCTTTGAACTTTTGCTTCTTCTAGAGTTTGTTTCACGTCAATGTCCAAGACGTAGCCGCGGCCTGTAATGTCGCATAGTGAAGCGTTCTTGCATCCAGGACAAGGCTTTGCGGAGGGGTTGCGTCGAAAGACTTGGCCGTTCATAGCCGACGGCTTCAGTATGGCTGATGGTCCTTCCATGGTTGAAGAGTCTGTGGTATCAATTCATAAGCGAAGGAGTTGATCTCGCAGCATCCTTATCACTGTCAGTCTTGTATAGGTTCAAGTATTGGTGGCCTCCGCTATGACACAGAGCACCATTACCTTTGCAGACATGAAACAAGATGGACGAATTCGTAAACGAGGCTGTGAAAAGAGGAGGTAGACTTCTCATGACCTGAATTCATGGTGGTCAGCACTGCCTCGCTTTCCACACTCGACTGGGTTTAGTGGGCAAGCCATCTGCAGCCTCGACAGCTGAGCACCCGTAGCTTCGCGGCAGAGTCACACTCTTATTTATGTGTCCAAAGTTAAAACAATATGTATTCAGTAATAATGATGTACTAGACATTTAGAATTTAAACATTTTGTACTTTAGTGGTGCCACTTCTTCCCACGTGTCCCCTGACGGCCAGGGGCGTACTCTTCAGGAACGGTTGGCCAGTGGTCGACGCCATCTTGGATCACCATCATCATACCTCCTACCATGTGGTTGTTGATATGGCAGTGCAGAAGCCAGGGGCCTGGGTTGCTGGCGTGGTATCGGACTACCACCCAGGTCACGTCCTTCTCTGCGGGAAGGGAGGTAAAGGCGTCTCTCCGAGGGGGGTTTACGATGTTGAATTGATCGGGGATTTCCTTCATGGCCTCTTCGACTGAGCTCCATCTGAAGACGCCAGTTCCAGAACCGATTTGGTACATCTTTGTGCCGTGCTTGTGGATGGGATGCGGCGGCTGGGGAACCATGGATGCGACGAAGACGAGGTCGACCCATTGGTTCAGCTTTGTTGAGATGGTCACATTGTTGTTGACGTAGGGCATCGGGTTGAACAGGGTAGGCTTTTGAACATCAAGCTCATCAGACATGAGTCGCGTATCGTTAAGCGCCCAGAGATACGTCGCGCCGTCGATCTTCATGCTCAGGTTGAAAGTGACATCGGCAGTGGGCGAAATGGGATCCGGTGGGAAGGGATAAGCCTTGTTCTGCTCGAAAAAGGCAACGTCCTTGGACACTGGCAGACCAACGAGGTTGATGTATGCCTCAGCTTCTTGAGCCTCCCCATACCCGTCGACCGAGAGGATGGCGTGTCCCGTGATGAGCTGCGGCGCGCTGTTGGCGTTGAAGCGCACCTTGAAGTCTCCCGACTTTTCAATCTTGACAAAGACCGAGTACCTGTCGCCATTTGTGACGGTGATGGCCTGGACCTTTTGGGGCTCGATGTAGGAGCCGTCCATGGCGTAGACCCAGAGCTCGTGGCCGTCGATGGAGAAGACGCCGGTGACAAAATTGATGGCGCCTACAATATCGAATGCCACCCACTTGGCTGATTTGTGGTGCTTGTTGGAGACCTTGATGACTTCGATTTGACCTTTGGTTTCCTTGCAGCCGGAAAATGTTCCTGGGAGGAGGGCGCTTTCGTTGCCGCCGCCTCCGCCGAGGGCCAAGAGGGCAGCAGCAGGGAGACAACTGAGAATTGTTAGTGATGGATCTTCAGTTTGCGACACCCATTACTCACGCCTTGTCAGTCATGGCACCGTTAGGTACGGCACCCAGATACGCCTTCTGCACCGGGTTGAGGTTTGCTTCCACTTCTTCCTTGGGAATACACTCTACCCTTCCCTTTCCATTAAACAGAATTGAATCATAGCACGAGTCTTCAACACCAGCAGCAAGCGTCATATCCCACTTCTCATTCGACGTGAGATGCACAAAGTCCGCGATGACAATCGGCTTGACACGCTTCTCAGCCTCCTCCAAGGCGCAGACAGTCTCGTAGTCATCCGAGATGAGGTGGAAGGGATTCGGGTCGTTCCGTCGAGGGTGGATAACGATGGGTCCGTATAGACCGTCTTCAATTTGGCCCTTGAAGTGAGAGTGGTACCAGTAGCTGCCGTGCTGCGTTGCCTGGAACTTGTAGGTGAAGCTACATCCCGGCTCAATGGGAAGCTGTGTAACGCCGGGGACGCCATCCGACCAAGGGGTTCCCTTCATCTCGATGCCTGAACTTGGTCAGTGATGTTAATTATAGGTAGACGTTTACGAGGTGCATACCGTGATAGTGAATGGTGATGTTCTCTGGGGAGTAGTTGTGCACTCGCACGACAACCCAGTCGTCTTGGTCAATCTCGAGGACAGGACCGGGAGATTGGCCGTTGACGAGCAGCATCTTTCGGGAGAAGCCATCTGGGGCATAGTCGTCCCATGTTATCTTGAGGTCAAACTCTTTGGTCTGTTTCCAGTGGCCACTGGCTGCTACAGAGGTGAATAAGGAGTGGAGAAGCAGAGGGAGAAAGACGAAGTAGGAGACAAGAAACGCCATCTTGGCGACAGCTACCAGGCTAGAGGAGTTGCGTGAGAGGAGTGGTCTCAACTGTCGATCTGCGGGATGCTCGCCATGATATTATACTCGCCGCACCCGTTGGACTCCCCGTCATTTCGTTCCATTCCATTGGGCCTGTCTCTGAGTGTTGCTAGGCGAACTTTTTTACGGCTTACATGGCGCCCAGTATTGTTGGGCTGCGCCGCCATGTAGCATCACCAAGGGATGGGAAAAAAGGTGCGCGAGTGAGACCTTGCCATTTCGTATCAGAGAAGCCAATAGAGACAATCTCTCCTTGTCGCACAGGTGGTGTCTTGTTCTCTGCCGCCGTGGGGTCAGCACTAGACCATGACCCCTTTGAGCAATTATGTGCGCGCATCTGGCGGGCGGCTATTGGGTGTTGATGTGCTCTTGGCTGAGGTGAGCTGAGATTGACGTGTCTAGAGGCCAACTTGGGTGTAGATCACAATGGAGCAAGCGAGGGACAAGTTGACAGCTGAAAGACATGTTAGCAGCTGAAGGCTTGCCGTGTTGGGAAGCCGGATAGCTCGCTTAAGAGACACCGAGGACGTGTTATCTTGGCGACTTTTTGGGTCCGGGGAATACGAAAATTGACGAGAGATATTGGCGGATAGGGCTGTGTTGGGTTGGGGAGGTCAGCAATTGGCTGTTGGATACGGTTCAGTTTGTCATACGTGATGGAGCTTATTTTATGCAGACTTGGCATAAAACTAGAGTATCACCTCAGCCAGGGGAAACGTTATTTAGAGGGTTGACTCGGCCGAGCGAACAAACGGCTGTCAGCAGTGAGATGGGATCGACGTCAGATTACCGCACACTCGGCTTGGCTTTGATGGAGACGAGATACGAGCTGTGTAGATATACAGCAAGATGTAGGATCAACTGTTCAAGAGTGTTTATGAACGGCACTGCTCAATGTCCGGCACCCGATGATCCGAAGGGTCGCGCTCCGAACGGCATGGGTAGGCTCGATAGTCCGGGCAATCTTACAAGGATACAGCCCCATCCTTGCCAAGTATCACCGTGAATCTGCATCCTCAGGGCTGAATCAGTCCAAAGCTTGGTCATTGCAGGGTATTCATAGTTCTTCTCATGTCAAGATGACAAACATTCTCTTCAACAGGATGAGGGAGAGGTCTCATCTCACCTCCTTGGCTTACAACATCAAACATGGTGCTTACTCCCCACGGCTTTCAACAAGCACCGCTTACCGCCCTAAACCCCACACTTCACTGTGTCCCATGTTATTTTACCTCTTCAAGGCGTGACTCATTCACGCGTCACCCAGTCGGAGCGAGTCTGTCGCGAACACACGTGCCCCGAACAGCGGTGGGCGGACTTCCCCTCATGTCCGGGTCGGGTAGATAGCTTGACGGCGCGGACATTGAGGGCATAAGATGAACGCCATGGCGGTGGTTCGAGGTCCGGATAGGCTGCGGCGTATTATACTGTGGATCAAAATGGACCAGACACAAGTGTTACTCTCGTGTTGGATCCTTAACACAATATGGAGGTTCAGCTTAACGTCTACAATAACGCCTAAACATAATGCTCGTCGTTGTATCTGGCCCTTTTTGGCACGCCACCCCATTTTCCTGAACGGCGGTCACTCACATGGTCTTATATTGGAGACAAGTATCGCCGTGAATGCGTTGCTGTGGTTGAAATACTTAAGACCAGCCATGTCCCATCTCCAACTCGAAAACACTCTTCATTCACATCAATCAAACATACCAATTTACTAAACACCATTACAAACCACAATCAATCACTTCCACCACCGCAATCATGGCCATTGGACACATTGGACTCCCCGTCGGCGACCACTACGTCGAGATGCGCGACTTCTACAAGGCCATCCTCGCCCCGCTTGGTTACACGATGAAGATGGAGGCTGACTATGGTCACCCGTTCTGCGGCTTCGGCGTCGAGGGCGCTGGAATGGAGTTTTGGCTCGGCGGCGGTTGTAAGGATGGTCTGCAAAAGTATGACGGCAAGCTTGAAGGCCGTGTCGCGCCTATTCATGTCGCTTTCAACGGAAAGAGTCGTGAGCATGTTGATGAGTGGTACGAGGCTGCCATGTAAGTCAAGATCCCTGTCATAAACTGAACGGTGCTGATGTTTGAGTAGCAAGGCTGGTGCTGTGGACAATGGCAAGCCGGGTCTTCGACCGGAGTACATGCCCGGCTACTACGGCGCCTTTGTCCTCGACCCTCTGGGCAACAACATTGAGGTTGTTCACTTGACATTCTAATTTTTGACACTGAAGCGTGAGTGTGTGGAGATGAGCGAGGAATATGGAGTCGAGTTGATGAAATGGAGGCGTTGCTAGTTGTCGTGTCGATAAGATGTAAATGAACAAATTGTTTCAGACCCTTCTTATGAATCAAATGTCTGGATCTGCGGGTTCTCGTGAACTGTGGGAATGCCATCTCTCAGTAGCCACCATCCAATCACCTCTGGAGGATAGTGATCAGTGTCATGTTCACGGTCCTGCCATCCATCACCAGGTTCTGCCTCCTCCCCAAAGCCCTTTTCAATGTCCTCCTTGACCTCTTTCCACGTCACCATCATCGAATTGAGTCCATTGTCGTGTCGAATGTCGTTGAGAAGCTGCACTCGATCGGCGCCCCGATTCCTTGTGTTTTCCCACGGGATCTGTGTGTTCTCCGGGAGCGTGATGAGAATGGCCTCATAGTTTTGTGCTTGATACGGTTCTCGTCCCCACATCATGCCGCCTTTATGCCGTAGCATAGGGAGGATGTAATTGACGGTCCGCATCCGCGGCATGTGCACATACAATGTCTCAATCGCCGCCCTCCAGTAGCGGGATGTTGTCGCGCCTTGCCGTGGGGTATCCCGAAAGAAGGCGCGCCATTCAACACCAACGTTGAGGACCCGGTCCAAACCACAGATGGTCATGCTCCCCAGGTTAGGTTTGAGCTGGAGCATATTGCGCTGGTTCCGGTCAAAGTAGAGCATGTCATGTTCCGTATTGAACCAGACACCAGGATCATTCCCATAGGGCGAGAGGAAGAAGCCCTTGCGCAACGCAACAGCGCGGGACTCCTTGCAGGTGGACAATGCCGCTGGGAGAGCGTGGCGGATGTGGAAGCGAAAGAACTTGGCCGGTCTCGATGCTGCTTCTTCCTGAGGGCGCCTTGAGACTCCTTTCACATGAAAGACTCGACGGGTGGGGAGACTAAACTCCCAGACGAGATCTCGTAGCTCAGGTGGGAGGTCATTGAACTCGAGGTTTCGTGGAGTGTCCATTTGACAAGACATGATTGTGCTTAAACAAGATTTATCAATTGAGTAAAAAATAACTTGCTGAACAAATTTAACTCTATAGTTGATTAAGAGATCACACGCGCGTTATAAACTCGTCGACTCTAAGGCACCGACATTTCGCGATACCTTCTGTTTGAGTCTGCCTGAAAAGCCTCGTCATCCTCGTAACCATGGAAACAGGCAACTGCATGGCTTGAAAAACTAACTCCAAATTTGGTGGGTATATTTAAAAAGTAAGCAAAACCGTTCAGCTCCCGCCGCCATACTGAAACGGGCTGTCGGGCTGCGCCTCGTATATGTACAATGTGCTGTTGTGCTGGTCCGGCATTAGGTACAGCCTCAGCTTTCCGTCTTTTACGCTAACGTCCATTGGATTTTGTGTCAGTCTAACTCCTAGGGCACTTTCTAGGTCGATGGGGACTTCGGCGAGTGGTGTCATTGTCGCGACATCTACGAGCGCGATGCCGCCTAGATTGTACCCGCCAATGGTGGCGACGCCAGAGCAGAGCATAATACTCTTTCCGTTGTAGAATCTGCTGTGGCCGAGCCACTTGCAGTCTTGGTAGTCGACAAAGTAACTCGGGTTTCGGACAACATGGTCTGGTTCGGGGCTCGCGTCGCAACCCGTCTCTGCACTCTTGAGGTCCCATGTTGAGGCATTGCGTCCTCCCCAGTTGAGAGCAGTGATGAGATGGTCGCGGGTGTCGTGGACCATGCCTCCCAGATGATCCCCATAGTTAAGTACCCTCTCAGGTACCAACGTGTTTGGGTCTGTCCGATAAACGTATGCCGTGCTGTTGGGGCGGTACTGGGCGATGGTTCCCCAAATATACTGGCCATCAAAGTCGATCCCTCCATTATGATATTCATCATCGCCTTCTTTCGTGATAGTGGCATCGGCAACAAGTTTGCCCTTTCCATTATAGACCATCAAATGGGCGAGTCCTTTTCCAGGTGTTCGGTCCGTCCCGTTGATAATCTTTCCATACTTCTCGGTAGGTTCGGTCCAATGACCTGAACTGACCACGTAACGGTCATCACCCAACCGCACCATGCCTTCAGGCTCAAACGTGTCTCCCTCAAAGGTGATGTTGGCAATGCTCATCCACACTGTGGATCGACCAAGCGTCTGAAAAATATGAATGATTTGCTCTCCATCTGATGCCGCATGAGCCGGAGGCAGGGGAGTGGGTGCTAATGGCTCCTCCATATGAAGGGAGATATTCCTAGCCATGGCCAGGGCGGGGCAGACTGTAATTGCATTTGAAAGCTTCATATCTGTGGAACCAAGATTGAATAGAAATTTTACAGGTGATGCAAGCATAAAGATGGTCAGGACAACGAGGAGCGGCGCCGTCACTTTAAGTGCCGTGCTGTCCCACCAGGACTCGCCCTTGGGAAGGGCATCCTCGTCCATCATCCGGCGGCGATCAGCAGTTGGCTCCGCATCTTCGGGCATGCTTGAAGCCTTGGCTCGATGCGATTCGATGTGATGATTGCGTGGTTGAAGCTGATTGTGGAAGGTCGAGGAGTGACCAAGGAGGCGAGTGGGCCAACCCCATGGTTCGGCGCTGTCACGTGGTGCGGGGCCCCGATCTCCGATGTTCCGGCAGTCTTCCGGGATTCGAATCCAAAGACCCACCTTCCGGGGCCGTGGATGCCGGGGTGTGTCCGGGGGTTGCTATAAGTTCTGTATTATTGCTAGGATGGCAGAATCTGGGCAAGTTACTTCTAAGGGAAGTGTTGAAGCATCGTAAAGGTAATTGTGGCCGTATGCTGCAAATACTTTCCAGTCATGCTTCGAGATGCGAGGAAGAAGTATCGTAGAAAGGTAACTGTGCTGCCTCAACGGTAGACATGTCTTCAATCCCAATATATAAACAAATCATTGTTTCGCTTAGTTTACATTGTTTTTCTTCGTCTACATCTTCTCTCATATATAAGCATCGCAACAATGACGTCCTAGACTATCAAGACACGATTTCTCACCCTCTCTGACACTCATAGCACACTGCAGCCTAAGAACAGAAAGCCTAAAGAGACTGTCAATGTGCTTATTCACTGCAGTGATCTTACCCAACAGTCCAAGCTAAAGAAATTTCAAACAGCCATCCGCCTCCTCAAGAGCATTGATGCTCCACTCAAACTAGTCATCGCCGGTAACCATGACTTTACCCTCGATACCCCCACGTTCAGGAGCAAGATTGAGAAATTTTGGCCTTCTATCGACAGGAAGCTCATAGAGCGAGAATATGGTGTTTTGGGGGAAGCAAGAAAACTTCCCGACGAAGCAGCAAAGGAAGGTATCACATTCCTCGATGAAGGCACTCACCACTTTACCCTAGCAAACGGAGCGCACTTGACAGTCTATGCAAGCCCATACACTCCGTCTACCAATGATTAGGGTTTTAAGTCAGACAAGGCCACGAATGGCCTATTAAACAGGACGTCGACATTGTCATGACTCACGGGCCCCCGTTGGGCATTTTCGACCGACAGGGCAGCCGACGGATCGGATGTCCTCGACTATTCAAAGGAGTCGCGAATTCAAAGCCCTTAATGCACTGCTTTGGACATGCCCACGACAACTGGGGCTCAAGGTTAGTGCGATGACACAAAACGATTCCCAATCCGCCATCACATTTCACAACCATGAAGAATAAAAAGTCGGTCACAATCGAGACTCTCAAGGCTCTAAAGCCTGCGAGATTTGACACAGTTGAGATGATCCTGGAAAAGTACGAAAGGGTGAAGCGATAGGAAGCGGATGGCTACTGCGAGACAAGACACTTTAGAGGTGCCAAACACCCTTTGGAACGCGGTGCCTAGGCACTCTTTGTGAATGCGCCTATTCAAGGCATAGAGGATGATCCTTTTCACTTTCCTTGGGTTGTTGAGCTTGACCTTCCCAAGTCCAAGGGCCCTTGCTATAGTTGCTTGCTTTAAGGGCTAGAGATGGATTGGCTACTGTTCTTCGATTAAATGCCCAGTAAGGCTCAGGACAACAACAGAATTAGACAAATGATCCGATCACAATTCTCTTCAATTTCAATCAGATGGCTCCTTCAGTGCTACTGGTCAATGTCCTGCTGCTTGACCCGATCCATCGCTTCCAAAGCCATCCGGGAAACCTCTCGAGTCCTTTGCGGAAGACTTTCCATCTCTGCCAGATGAGCCCATTTCTCCCTCCAAGCTTTCCACTTGTCTCCCGAAGGATCCTTCTCCCTAGCCAGAAGCTGACGTTCATGCTGGCCCCACACGCTGTGTATGTCTTTAGCGTTGGGGTCAGCTCTCACGAGGCAAAACAGCTCAGGTGCCGCGTATATAAAGAGTTAAACGGCTGCTTCGATGCATGTGGGGTCTGTCTCATGGTCGTCCTTTTCTAGATCCCTCATCGTGATGCATCCGGCTGTGTCGAGGGCTGCACCGCACAAGGCGATTATCCTGTCGCCGGTTGAAGCGAGCCGAGCTGCGAATCTGTTGGCGCCTATCCACTCTGCTTGACGTCTCTCACGCTCTTTGCCTTGAGACTTTTCGATCAGGTATTGTGCGCCGTAGTCTATCCAGCTGTGTCAGTTTATTACTTCTTGACGTATCAGTCTGTTCGTACGGTTATAGTCATCGGCCCAGCTACTGGCCCAGTCGGTAAGCTCCCGCCAAAAGAAGCCATCGTCAAAGTCCATAAATCCTTCTCCTTCACCAGTGGGCTCCTCCTCCCATGGAAGGGTACGGATTCTCTGCAAGATAAAAATGATAGTGGGCTGGGCATCGACTAACCCGACAGCGGTCGTGATAAGAAGGGTCCAGAGCCCTCCCAGCCGCTGCTGCAGCTCGAGGGGTGTCGATGAGGCTGACGGATATGCTGTCAACACCTTTGTCGCTTCCTCAACAGTTGTTTGTCCCTCGATGCATGTTTTCAGGACATCGATTTGGCCGCCCGAGATGCAATAGCCCTTTAGTTTTGGCGTAGCTCTGGTGAAGAACTCTTCGGTCATCTTCGATAATGCTTGTGCCTTTCAACACTATGATGATGATAAAGGATAGATTGATGACTCGAACCAACAGCCAGTGACGTAACTTGGTGATACTCGTTGGAGAGATGGCTGTCTTGCAGATACCCCACGTGAAGGATCTTGGGGTATGAGGAAAGGATTAGCGCCTACTCGGACCTTGTTCAGTCACTCTATACTTTGGGTAGAGATATCACATTCTTTTCCATTGTGTACTGCTTTTTCGCAATCCAATTCCCACTGTCACTATCAATGTCCCTTCGCCACAAACAGGGGACGATCCTGAAGCACGCACAACACCCATAGAGAGGCGCTCCATTCCTCTCAGTCAAAGTCCCCAGCTCTATCACTCAAGTCCATGTGCCCAATCATGGAAGTCAAGTCCTCAAGATCAACAACTGAGCCCGCAACAGTCGACCTCTCTGGCATCGCAGCAGAGTACGTGAACGAGTCATCGCCCTTGTAACTTGACGTCCCCTTCCTGGATACGATATCGAATGCTTCCTTTCGAACCTTTTCCAGCACCCTGTCAACCATGATCTGTCTCTTTTGGACGCCCATCTCGCCTTGAGACTTGAGCACGTCTGGGAAGCGCCAGTGCAGGTACAGGTTTCCGTGTGAGGGTCGATGTCCCACATTTGGGACGTGGTGCAGTGTAAAATAGTGGTGGCACAGCTTGCAGGTCGGCTTGCTGCTCCCAATGTACATCCACTCGTTGAAGAAGAAGCGTGGCTCCAGGAGACCCTTCTTGTCAAGATGGTCGAGAAGCAGCACCTCGGCGTGTACAATGGGCCGGAAATTGGGGTCCTTCCAAACCCCCATAATGAGGTCGTCCAGTTTAAACTTCTGAAGCTCGCGGGCAAACTCCCTGAAAGTCTCGATCATCTTGGCCTTCCTAGTCATCCTTCCGACGATGCTGTCGGCAGTCTGGCTCTTGTTTCTGAAGGGTCTCTCCATTCGTTGGCTCGACTCGATGAACGACACCTTAAATTTGTCAAACAGCTTAGGCCACCTGATCTTTGCAGCCAGGATGAACCGCACCGATTCCGAGTACGCAGTCGTGCGGTTGATCATGTGCTGCAGGTCAGACCAACATTCTTGGCTTGGGACTCCAAACTTGCGGCCTTCTCGGGCTCGCTCTGCCATGATCTTGCCTTCCGGTGAACGGCAGAGCTGTTCGAGTAGCCTAATGGCCCTCGCGCCTAGATGCACAACTATCCGACAGGTTAACTTTGTTGGCATGACAGAATACTTGGGCAAGGCTTACAGTGGTGCCTGGAGGTCGTTCTGGAGGTATCAAAGTCGATAAATTTGAGGAGCTCCGACAGCTTAGTCGTAAGTTTCGTATCTTCAGATAAAGATTAGAGGCATCACGTAAGGCAGTTCATTAAGCACTCACCTTCATCGTCTGCCGTGTCTAGGCAAGAGCCTCGACACTTGATTGCCCTGTCGGACATTTGACGAAAGTAGTACTCGAGCCTTGGCCGATTGAACCATAGGACATCGGAAAGAAGTTCCCTCTTGAGACCGACTAGATCTTCATCGGGATCCCCAGCTTTCCCAAGAAGCTCCCTCACGTACTCAGCCGTAGTCTCCAGCTCCTCGCGTGTTCTCTGGTTGGAGGCGAACCAGTAGTGAGCAGCATCGACATCCTCTTCATCTTTCAAGACGAAGAACGACGTGATGGTTGCCCCATAGTTACCCTTCACGCTGTCACAAACGTGTCCCAGCTTGTAGACAAAGGCTTGGAAAAGCTGCTGCGGATCCGTTGTGTCAATTGTTGCGTCAAAGTCTCCAGGCGGAGCTGCCTCCCTCTGGGTAAAGTTGAGGGCGTTGAGAAGAACAGCAGGTTCGTAGAACTTGTGAATGCCCCTGACAGTCATAGGGACGGTCTCTGGAGTAATTGTTAGCGGAGCTAAGCCCTTAATGCTTGGTAGGGTCTCTTGCCTGGTTCAAGAACAGCGGGAGACATTGTGAAAGTAGTAGTTGATAGTACGAGAGGCTACGGTGCAATTCGATTGGTGGAGTTGATAGGAGGCTTGTAGATGGACAATTGAGATTGTTTATTCACTCCCAGTGCACAGAACATCTCTTCCTATTTATCTTGCACAGCCCTCAACCCCAATGCCTCAATTGGACTTACACAGCAAAGATTCAAGCTACATCGCAAACCCGTAACGAACAATTTGGAAGCCATTGGAACGGGGGGCCGGCCGTCCACGTCACTCACCTACAGCAGCTGAGCCCATTTCCTCTGGGGGCCTTCCCACCAACTCGTCAACTCAGCCCAATCATGCCCGCAGCCCCTCCCCCAGCAAGGCGACCAGGCTCTTGGGCATCGACCAACAATGGTCACTATTTCTTACACTTACAGATTTGCGCAGTTGGAGATCCGCAATTGAGGCTTTTGCGATGTCCGAGCTAAGACAATCGCAAAGCCGGGCGAGGGAGGCCGGCAAGTTCAAGACTTGAGAGGCAGACTTGAGTTGATGGACGATTGGGGGCCAAGCAATGGGCATAAAAGCCTGAGGCATTCCTGTTCTAGGTGTTCTCTTTTATTCTCATAGTCAAGAAGCAATTGATCTATTCAGACACCGAGTCTCGATACAATTGCTCATCCTCTGCTGTTCGTTTGGTGTTGGTCAACATTAATTTCCCAACGCTGTGAACCACCAGCTCAAAGCGCCTCATTTGACAAAGCCATTCTTCATCTGAATGACACTCTAGTGACTTAATTGGTTTGTTTCATCCGGTCTCTTTCATTTCCATTCATCCTCTCTGTAGAACTAATCCCGAATACCAGGTCACCAGCATTCGCCTGACCAAAATGGCCTCGCTTTTTGGTCATATTGACATACACAACCTCTCTGCAGAGGGTATAGAGATTCTTTAGAATCATTTGTACTCACGCTGACGTTTGGAAAGAACTTAGCTCTATGGTCCCTGATGCATCCCTTGCCTCGCACTACGCTCACGCTTTGAGTGGCCCTCTTCCTACTCATGAGCAGGAGAACGTCGCTCTGCAATTCCAAGATTCTTATCCCAACTCAGCAGGAAGCTCCTCCTTTCGGCAGCCCCCAATACACCTTCGATTCTATTCCCCAGTCCATACGCCAACAACGCCATCGCGGTATCCTTCGAAACCACTCCCAGTTCTATGACTTAGTTTACGGACCAAGCAAGTACTATCGGCCTCGATACCCATGTACATGGTTTGGCTGATTCTCACGCGGGGAGTGTTCACGGGATGCAAAGCAACGGTTGGGAAAGTGGTCAGTCTGGCAACAACAGTTCGGAAGACGATGGGGCAGGTGTGTATATGACATTGAAAGCACTTACTGTGTTGGATTTGATTGACAGAGTATTAGAGTCGGAATATCAGTGGTGTTGCGGTAAACGGCACAAGAAGGGTCGCAATCTAAAGCAAGTCTCCTCCTAGAGCTTCACTTATCCAAGCAATTGCTAACACGCAGCAGCAAGCACAACCGGTCAATCCACAATCACAGATTCCCATGCAAGTTCTACAAGACTTGCGGAGAAGTGTCAGCTGACAATAAGGCCCTTTACCGGCACTACTGGGTTCATCATAAGCAGTACGCACAGGATAACGGGATACCGAGCTTGGAAGGGGAGTGCGAAGCCTGTGGGAAGAAATACAGTCGGAGGGATCGGGTCCTTCGCCATCTTAGGGGGTCTTCAGTGTGCCGTGAGAAGC
This sequence comes from Fusarium solani, assembly GCF_023522795.1. Classification (NCBI taxonomy): domain Eukaryota; kingdom Fungi; phylum Ascomycota; class Sordariomycetes; order Hypocreales; family Nectriaceae; genus Fusarium; species Fusarium solani. The sequence continues at coordinate 1,173,193 of NW_027072147.1, read as the reverse complement.
TAGGCCTCTGAGAAGATGTCCTGCCTTCCCACGGTGCGAGAAGCGTCTTGACTTGGCTCTGATATTGGTTAGTTTCTTTGTGTGTGTTTAGCAACGAGTGTGTTTTGGTATTCAGCTCTGGCAGTTTGGCCATGGTTGGTGTGTTCAGTGATTTCATTTCATCAGACTACACCAGGATGTATCTAGCAATTTTCCTTTCATTTTACCCAGGCCTCATCGTATCTGTCCGAGTTGGCAGCCACTGCTCTCTGTTCCTTAGGTCATCCTTTATCTCGCTCATACTCAATCATCCTTGATCCTCCACCCTTCGCCTCCATGTTCACTCTCATATTCACCAGTACACTCATATCGGCGCAGTCAAATCTGGCTCTTGTTGATGTACTCGGCAAGAATAGCCGGACTGAGCGCGATGCTCTCCAGCTTAGCCCGAAGTTCCTCCTTGGGCGCAGTCGCAACGATCTGGCGAATCTTTGTCGAGCTAGGGGGGTCACTTGGGCGCAAGCTGATGTCGCAGGGCAGGAATCGGATAGTGCCCTTGGGCTTGCGCTGTCGACGGCAGACAGAAATGCTGCTGAGCTTGGCAACAGCAGCCGAGATAGCTTCTTCGATAGCTGTTGGGTCATGCCAGCTTTGTTTCTTTGTTCTCATCTGAGAGACTACTCACCTGCATCTGGCTTGCCTCGAAGTCTGGCTCGGACCTGACCTTCCAGCCTGATACGGTCGAAAGCAAGTCTCTCCCACATGGAGCAGCCAGGAATCTGGCGAAGCGTGTTGGGGTATCTAAAGTCGACAGCGCGGGAGATGTCGCTAGTGATACAATCGGCGCACTTCCAATACTCAGGGTTGCACATCCCTCCAGCTCCGATCACGTCAGGACCACCGAGAAGGATAAACTTGAGGTCGATGCCATCCTTTCTGACCTTTCCGGCAAGCTGAGTGCGGAAGGTCTCCCACTCTGACTCGGACTTGTCGTAGATCCAAACCCAGTTGACTGGGATGCCAGTGCCGCGCCAGAGGTTGACGCGCTGCTCGCGAGAGAGGATCAAGGGCTTCTCCTCAGTGCAGAGCTTGTCCTTGAGACGATCTTCATCAGTCATGATGACGGTGGCCGCGACGATGTTAAGGTCATCGCCCGCGTTGTTGAAGACGTGCTGGAGCAGCTTCAGATGGCCCTGGTGAGGTGGGTTAAAGGAGCCAGGGAAGAGAAGAATGCGGTTAACGCCTCGAGGGCGAAGGATAGGGGCTGCGGCGGCGCTTCCATTGTTGAAAGGCCTGTTGGTCAAGGCAGAGGCGTCTTTGCCTTGGAAGTGAATCGCTTCAGCGTAGTTGGCGAGGGGTCGGAAAGCCATCGTCACTGTCGTTGTTGTGAAAGCGATCGTGATGGAAAGGAAGAAAGTAGCGAAGAGAAGAAATGGCAGACTCGATGTTTTTATTTTGGTGCCTAGCAGCTTGCAGTGAATGCGCGACAGTGAATGAGCTGCCAACCCAGGGGAGCAAACGGAAGTGAATAATTGATGCAATGCATGGAGCCGCGCATTCACTTGCGCCTGCCCTAGCCGGTCATTTTCACCCTATTCCAGCAAAAAATCCTATTATGATATGGTACGTTTGTTTCCAAGATGAAAATGGTGTTGAGCATGTTTGACAAGGAAAGGTCTGAAAGGGGCACAACCAAGAGTATGAGAAGAAGCAGCAGGTCTTTCAATGAGCGTACTGTCAAAGGATGGGTGGCTAGGGTGATTTCCCAGCGCTTGTTGGCTGTGAATTCAGTGGGCGCCCAATGGTCCGAAGGCTTCGAGAATGTGAAGATGACATTCTCACGTTGTTGTAGAACGCTTCCCAGGAACAACCAGACTTGGAAAGAAAACCGGATCCCGTCATTCTGCGGTCTTCGCCTGAAGAAGCAAATGTGCTTCCATGCCGACATGTTGAGTAGTGTGCGTATATATATCCCTGCGTCGTTGTTGTGGATGGACTCAAGGGTTGATCCAGCATCCATTCCCACTCCTCTTTCTCGTTGGGGCAGTATCAAAGCCCAAATATATAGATTTCGCCTCTGAGTTCCTGAGCGTTGAAGGGCTGTTGGATTGCGAGACGATGTATCCGCGTTGATCTTGACAGGCCAATCATGTCCGAGTCCCCACGGGGGTGGATAGTCGTGAATCGATATAATATAGGGTTCTCCAAGGTCCAGAAACGACCAGTCTTCGATGCTGAAAAGGACTTGTTGTTCCCACTATTGCCATCGAAGCATCGCGTATATAATGTCGTCCTCGCATGTTGATCACACGCTATAAAGCCATGGTTTGGATCAAGTCAGTTCCATGGTCGCGGACTGTGGTGTAATGTCGCCCTCATCCTTTCGTCGGGAATTACCTCCCAGGATTGTTAATTCTCAGTTCCACATCTCTTCCCACCTTGTACCAACGTATTAAGCCCCCAAGATCTGGTCGGCTTCTTTCACATCTCCTTCCAAGTTGTTCGAGGTAATGAATAGGTCGCGCCAGAGATCGACCTATTCGGTCGCTACCTAAGACCTATCGGAGCGGAGCTTATATGGCTCAATGGCCTTCCAGCGTCGGGACTCACGTTCACCAGCCGCTTGCGACCGGCGACCTGGGTGAACTGTTTCGATCCGTCCTTTTCTCGGTCAATCTTAGCGGGTCTCTGTTTGTCCACTGCTGTGTACTCACTCTGTTTATATAGTACCCAGAATCAACTGGGATGCCGTCGATTCGCCGATGTCAGCATACTGTTGAGCCCTTGCCTCCCCGGCTGGAAGAGGACCAGTTTGTGCTCTGGTTCAAATGCGACATCTTGGGGGACGTCCAGTCGACCCGAAGGGAGGTCGTTCCCAACGACACTCCCCGACCTCGCGCCACAACTTGACGACCGGACTCGAGTTGTGCTCACTTTGCACCCCGGTGAGGGGGCGGTAATCTGCCAATCCGTCCGCCTCTTCCTGAGTAAGGAGAGTCCGGGTTGCTCGAATCTGGAGAAGGCTCCCTCGTGGTCTCCCGGTTCACTTGGGCTTGAAGGTTGTAAACCTTGGTGTCTCCGCTGGCTATAAGCAATAAGATTTCAATAGCCGCCCAAGTACCAATAAATTGTTCAGATAGTACTCGAGAATGTGACATACCTGTGTTTTCATCCGAGGTCTCTGTTGACCACGAGACCAAGCCGACCCAGCTCGTTTGGAATGGGGTCAGGCTAGATGCTAGATGGAACGCTATATAGAGGTGACCAAACAGTCTCACTGATTACTGAAGTTGGTGAGCAATCGCTGTGATCATTCTGGCTGAATCTTGAGACTCTGCTCACCTCTGATTTGGGCCGTGACCCATGAGACCTCCCTGCTGGAAGCTCAACTTCTAACGGTCTGTCCATGAAGTAACCGCTCAGGGGACACCGACATACATTTGTATATAATTGGTGAAAAGAATGCTCAAGAGACCAGTTCAGAATGCGCGAGTTCACCGGGTTCTTATACTTTGCGCGGAGGGCCTTGTTTGCTTTAGGGTAGGCTGATGCTGCTTGCACTCGCAATCAAATACACAACCCGGACAAGAAAGGCAATTGCTTGTATGATCACGGATACGAATACAGTTGCCGAGCAAAAGACCAAATGAAATCATGCTCCCTTGAACAAATAAAAGGCAAAGCGAAACATGGTCCCCGATGCTAGTTGCCATGAAACGTCCAGAACTCCACGCGCATAAACACCGTGATTTGTCCTTGCTGCAGCATAAATCAGATAATGAAAAACAAATCTTGCAATACCCAACTTCATGCATCAATCGATGGACTTATACGAAAGGATTCACAAACCCCTGCCGGTACTTGGTGAGACGGCGCCCTACGATCCATGGATGTGTTCGGTTCATCGATTGGCAAGGCAAGGCCCCGTCTTTTGTTAGCCACCACCACCATCCAACAACGGATGGAAGCCACAGGCACCCGCTGATCGAGCTGCAGTGATTGGCGCACGCCATGAATCCACTGCATGGCAAAGATACTGTACCTACAATGAAGCGGATAGACGCAGAGTGAGGGTTTAAGGGATGTTGCAGTTGTCGCAAACAATCAATCAATGTGCATGGATAGCCGAGATGGCTGGGACGGCCACAGACCTGATCCTGATCTAGGCGGTGAAAAAGAAAACAAGACGAATGGTTTCTGGGCTCGGCTCATTTCGCTGTTCCCATTTATGGAAACAGGCCAGGGGCGGGATACCGACATGCCAGCACTCAGCCAAAAAGGATATGGGGTAACGTCACTCCAAGTCATGGCAGAGATAACATGACAGGGTTAGCTAGCGAGCGATCCGCGAACGGGACTTTTTCCCCGACCGGGAGGGAGGACGTAGCGTTGGATCTATCATTATCATTAGATTAGCCCATTGAGATGGGATCGTAAATATCGATGGCTATGGTCTGGCATCATCGTGAAGAAGCCGGGAATACCAACGGCCATGACGAGGCCGCACAAAGTCTCGTCTCGGGAATGCGAGGGGAAACAGAAGTTTGGTTTGGCGGTGGGACACATGACCCTTGCGCTGGAGGGCATTTCGCTTGCCTCTTATTCGTCGGCATGACGAGGTCGACGGCAGACAAGGCGTTGAGCTGGGCCCATTTTAGCTCCGAAGCCTTTTGGAGTTTTTCTGGTCTCATGGGGTCACCGTCACCCACCTCACCATGATGAGGTTTTGCAGCCATCAAAGAGTGAAAGAGAGTCGTATCCTCGACGGACGGCCCTTCTTGTCTCACCGCGGGATCGGCGACGGGGCTGCTGCGCTTGCATGGCCCTGGCCTTTGAGTGACGCGATGACCCGAGAGCTGGAAAGACGAGAGCTCTGGACCTTGTCGCACTCGGGCAGCTCAAGCTTGAGCTCCAGCGCGTCAGCAGCGAGCGTGTCCATCTATCGGCTGCAGCCGTCCTCGGCTCGGGCGAGTATCGTCGAGGCCTGTGATGCGATGCTGCTTCTCCTGCCGGTGCTATTGCTCCGTCAATAAGTGCCGCTGAATCAAGGCCCCCAGTTCAGGCGGGCAGACCGTGTTTCTCTCCAGCCATCCCTCCATCCATCGACAACCTCCAACCAGCCATGCAACAAACGCATCGGCAGGGTCTTTGCTCATCGTGTGTGTGTCACTCGCCCATCCATGTCTCACTGCCCACTTAGCGCCCACCGCTCCCCTCCCCTGGTCCTGCCCCATGCCCACCGATCCCTGTCTATCCCTGTCCATCCCGGCGACGGGTCCTGGCTCTGCGCGCCCATGCCATCACGAGTTAGACTGGCCTGGCACACACACACGCACACACACGGTATTCGTACAGTACAGGCATCGTCCGTCTGTCTGTACAGACCCGGCACAGGCGCAACGACGAGACGATCCATTGGGCGGGTGAGCTGCTTGGTTGGGGTCACGCTCCGGCCAACGCACATCTTGTTCTTGGAGGTGGTGTTTTCCGATCGCGTGTGCGGTTTGTCGCAGGCAGTTGAAGACCTGGGGATTCTGCCTCCTGCAAAGAACAGGCAGGCACAAATCGGTTTCGAGATTTCCCCCAATCGTCGTCAGTATCACGTTGTTTACTGGACTGCTCTGCTCGACCTGGCACGTGTCGCCGTGGTTCCCCTGCGTTGTTTCAGCGCGCTCTGAATCCATCCTTTGCTCTCTCCAAGTTCTTGATCTTGGCCAGCCCAGCTGTTTGCGCTCCCCGCGCTGCTGCACCTGCTACCATCCATCTCCTGCATTTTGCTCTATCCCGCCCGCTCGAGGTGGATGTGCTCGATCAAGACTGACAGACGGCTTGGGGAATAGCTTCCCCAGCAGGCCACTCAAGTCAGTAGGCGCCAGCCATCTCGTTGGTGCGGCCTACAGCTTCAAACCTCACAGAGTGGGCACCTTTTTTTTTGTGTATTTTTTTTCTTTCCTTCTCTGGGGCGTGGGAGATTTTCCGGGGTGGGCATTGGGTGGGAACCTGAAGGGAATTTTGGAGCTAAAAAATTGGCGCCATGGATCCACGGCATCCGCCCAAGCTTCCCTTTTCGCCGTCGCCATACGCTCGTTCTCCTTTCCCTTCCGCTCCTCCAACAACACCATCATCAGCATCCTCCGTCACCGGCGTCATCGCGACTTCCTCTGCTGCAAGCGCCTCGGCCAGCGCATCAGCCGCAGCTGCCCTCTCCGCACCCGCTTCGACATCGGCTTCCTCGTCGGACCCTTCGTTTGTCCTCGCGCACGCGTCGTCGCATCCTTCTCATGCCCATGCCCAGAGTCTGAGCCCCGGCCAGAGCCCTGCGTATGCCGCCCATAACCAGTTTCAGCGACGACCCTCGGACACGCCCTTCCATTCATCATCGGCCCGCCACTTTCAAGATCCTGCTGCCGCCCCTCGCGTCCAGGGCTCATCGTCGCTTCCATCTCTTAGAAACCTAAATCGCGCCATGCCGCCTCCAAACTCGCCTCCTCAACCCGGTGTGAAGCAGCAGCAGCAGCCGCCCCCGGCGCACACCATGATGGGTTACGGTCCCCCTCCGCCGAGGGCACCTCCCGTCAGCGTTGGACCTCCTACGTCTTTCCCCCATAGTCGAGAGCTTCCTGCCTTGAATCCAATTGCGAGAACTGGCAGCAGCAACAGCTCCATGTCGATATCGGCCATGCTGGGCGGGCCGCCCATGCGCGACTCGCAACCTCCACCACCATCACATTATCCTCCACACTCAACAGCCCCCGGGTCCGCTCCAGGTTTTGCGCCTGCTGTGCATGCATCACCGCGGATGCACTCTGCCGCATCTGATTATCCTCCCTTTCGTCGACCTCAAACCCCCGACCATCAGCGGCCGTACGATCACCGAAACTCACCGCCCGGTCATTATTCTACACCCGAACTTCAGCGCTACGGCACCCCGTCTGCCTACAACTCAAGACACCCTACTGGCTCGGCCGACCACGCGAGAGAAGCTAATAGACTACCTCCTGCACCTCCTCCAAGACCGAGCAGCCAGCCCAAGGCTTATCCAGGGATGCCACCCCGGCCCATGGAAATGGGTAGGGCTCCAGGACCAGAGGAAGCTTATGGGAGGCGAGAAGAGATGGCAAGGCCCCCGCCGGGCATGGAATACAACCCTGAGAGGGCTGGCTTGCGTCCTTATCCCTTTGACGATCGATATAGAGCAGAGCGCGAACGGCAAGGTGAAGCAGAACAGCGCGAAAGGGAGAGGAGAGAGCGCGCGTATTCTGGAAGCGACTCGGGTCGACACCCAATGCACCCTGGTGACTACGCACATAGGGAGCCTCCCAGGAATCCGCTACCGTATGGCCGACCACCTGAGCGCGACCCTAGGGATGGACGCGACCCACGAGAGAGAGATCCTCGCGATCCTCAAGCTAGGGACCCGAGAGACATGCGAGAACGTGATCCACGAGAAGCCCACTGGCCCCGTCCAGGCCCCGATCCGAGCTATCGCGCCCCTATGGAGCATCAACGCCCGCACCCCGATTATCCTCCTTCCACGGCGCCGTACCCGGGTCACGGCCCCGCCTACCAGGCTGCGCCCCCGGACCGATACCCCCCGGCCTCGCACCCGCCTCCTGCTCCGAATGCGCCCACAGGCCCCCCGCAGCCTTATGACTCCCCCGATCGAGCCCGAATGAACCTGTTGCATCAACAGCAACAACCACCCCCTCCACACCGACGACCTGGCGAAGAGGGACCGCCGCCTCCAACGATCGCTTATAACGGAACTCACGGCCCGGGCCCATTCGAGTCACCTCGGCACCGGAATAGCGACGACGTGTCTGCTCCGAACGGTCAACGTAATTTGCTGGCTATTCAAGAAATGAATCGCAAAGGCAGGATATCGCCGCTCCCGCAAGCTGTACAGGGCGCACAATTGCAGCAGCCAGGCCCAACAGGCGAACCAGGAATTAAGAGCGAATTTGGTCGAATGTTTGCTGGTATTGGCAATGGAGTCATGGGCGTGTCAAGCCCCATTATATCTGCTGCCATGCCGTTTACAAATGCCAGCCTGGCCAAGCGGGAGGACTCCGAGAACCTGACACCAGAATCGGGTCCAGATGCAGGAGGCAAAGGCACCAAAGGCCGCAGGAGAAAACTCAAGGAGGAGGATGGTAAAGGCGATGATGACAGCTCTGGGCGACTCACCCCGGCAAACCGGGCCAAGCGACCCAAGACGCACCAACATCATCACCATCATCAGTAAGTTTTCAGGTCACTTGCCCATGATGTTTGCTAACTTTATAGTCATCCGCATCACCATCACCACCACGTCGATCCTGCGCAACCCGGTGGCGCTACTCCGTTTAAGAACATGAAAGGGGTCGTTGGCGCAACGGATAAGGGCCTCCCCATTCCGCACCATCATCATGCTCCTCGACCGATGCATACCCACCAGCCAGTGAAGCAGCCCCTGCAGAACGCCGCTCCGGTCATACCCCCGAAGCCGAAGACCATTGTATCGTCGAAAGCGGTATTGGAATCTGTCTCGAGTCGACCGCGAAACCACCTAGGAGACTTTATATACGAACCGGGCTTGAAGGCAGGAAAGCTCATTTCCCATGGCCCCTCCCAGCGGGCCTTTGCTTCAAACCCGAAACCTCTGCCCTGGGATTTGATCAAGGACAAGGAGAACTGTATCTTGACGGTAAAGGTAGCGCGCATCCATCTGTCGTCCATCTCGAGGGAAGAAATAACCTCCCGAGGGTACCTTTGGGGCACGGACGTGTACACTGATGACTCGGATGTGGTTGCAGCGTGCATTCACAGCGGATGGATCAAGGGTGAATGGAACGAGGACGTCGACAGTTCATTTTTGGAATTGGATCAGGGAACTGGCGATAAGCGACGTAAGAAGACCGCCAATTCGTCGATTGACCTGGAATCGGAAGGCCTCATCACAGCACCACCACCTGGCGGCCCGATGGCGGTACCAGCACGACGCGACCTTCATGTCAACGTCTTAATCCTGCCTCGCCTAGTCAAGTATGCTGCCTCTACACGGTATGGGATTTCAAGCCGAGAATTTGGTGGAGACTACGCTCATCGCCATGCGGTTCACGACGGCATTAGCTACATGATCAAGAGCATCCGATGGGTAGAGAATGGGGCGCAGCCACAGTCACGACTTCGAGGAAAGGCTCGTCGGGAGCGCATGCGAAAGGCCATGTGGGAGGTCAAGGGGGGCCATAATAATGCCAACGGGATCGATCGCGAGCAAGAGAAGGAGCAAATGGGGCGACTACGAGGCGAGATCTCGGCCACTTGGAGGAAGAAGGAAACAGAACAAAAGGAGCAAAAGGATAAGGACCAAAATCCCAACGCGGACGACAATGGGAACCAGGCCAACGACAGAGAAGCCAGCAAACCAGAGTCAAAGGAGCAGGACAAGGACGTCGAAATGCAGGATACTGAGCCGGCGAAGGAGGCGCAGACGGAACAATGATCTTGTTGCGATGCTATCACTTGGGCTGTCACTTGGGCATGAGAGGCGTTGGCGTCATTGCATTGCCGGGCGAGGTGACCGAGGTGTTGTAGTATTAGAGAATACCCCATTGGATCATGATATAGGAGTTTAATCATACGGCGTCTCTCCGTCTATGTCTATGGTACACTTTTGTACATTTCGCACCATTCTTGGTTTTGTTTTGAGTTCCTTCAGAAATCCGTTACTCGTCCATTGTAGCTCCAATCGCCTTCACCACCCCATCGGAGGGGTTCGTTCTTGGGCCCGCCGACCTCTCCCGTCTTCGGATTCGTATCACCCTCGAACTCGGGTGGCGCACCACGGAACAAGCCTTGGTTGACATCTTCAGACTTTTCGGGGGTCGTTACGTGACGGGCCTGCGATGTAGCGGGTGTTGTTGCGCCGGCTTGCTCCTCCACAGGCTGAAAGGCGGAAGATACGGCGGCTGCGCGCTGGAGACGCTCGAACTCGGCCTGCTGCTCAGCGGGCAGCTTGGGAGGACCGGGACGGGATTGGAAGGTCGAAGAGAGACGGGATGGAGTTGAGAGACGGAGGAGGGGAGTTATGCGGCGGGTGAGTAGTCGAGACATTTTGAATTGTGATTGCGATTTCGTCGTTGACGTGAGGATTGAGGCGATTGCGATGGCGAAAGTTGATGACGGAGAGTTCGGAGTAGAAACGGGCCGAGGTTAGATTGATTTGCTAACTCTGTGTGGGGGTCGGGGGAAGTGGGGGCGCGAGGTGCTTCCGCCGGTACGTACCGACGACGTTGGCGTCCCATCTTTCCCACTCATCGATGGCTGCAGATGGAAGTGCAGCGGTTCATCCAGGCACCGATCAACATGATCCAACGGGAATGCCCTCAACTGGACGGAACTGTGGCGACCCCCGTCATTCCGCGATTATCGACCCATTTTGTCTTTCTGCCCCAACGGTGGACATCGACAACGGTCTGCAGCCGCCTCATCTCGGTCGCCAGATCGGGCGGGCCCAAACGCACGTGGGATGCAAGCCCTTCCCTGAGGAGCCAAGGAGTTCTTGATGGATTCGAGGGACCGGGGGTCATGTCACTGATGCCTATGGCGTTGACCAAGAGGCGTGGCGCTCCTTTGGGGGGATTGTGCAGGAGATGGCTTGCGTCTCGGTGACGACGTCTTGAGTGGATGATGTGATATCACCGGATTCCGCGACATGGCCGTTACTTTGGGACAACGAGTGTTTTGCCAAAGATGTTGGACATGAGAGGTTCTACGGGGGGTTATCGCTTCGTGAACTCGGCAAGAAGTCTTGTCGATATGCGAGTCTAAGCGCAGATGATGGACCCATTATCATCTCCAACAACGAAAAAGATTCAATAGCTCACATCCAAGCATTGGAGATTTGCTCCAAAAATCAAGCTCTCGGAGCCGCTGTGTCACGCTGTTGGGCGTGGGTTGTCTTGGCCAAGCGGCTCTCGCTGACAGCCTCAACCTCGTGGCCGATCCGGTCCGTGTCATTGGCCGCTACATTGACAAGCCCCCGGTTCGGCGCGACATTGGATCGCTTCTTGGCCGGGCTTGGAAAGGTCTGAATCGGTCTTCTTCGCATGGTTCCGGATTTGCTTCTTCTTCCTGCCCTTTGTCATGGCGCGCAGCCTTGACCCCTGATGTCGTCTGTTTCTCCAACAACTAGTAAAGGTCGAGATCCTAATGTCCTGGATATCACCTCCGCAGACTCTTCCTCTCCTCGAATCACATACCCTCAACGCTGCACACACAGCCCGCCTTGACAGCCAAGAGATATCCGTTCGACGCACGTTGCGCGGTCCGGTGCGGTAGCGGATGCTACGGAACCCCATCGCATCAACCTTGACACACTTTAACCAGTCCCCTGGGTTCCTCAGCCAGCCCATTCTAGACTTTGGCCCTCCTCGCGAGTTTTGACAGCCCGTCAAGCTTGGGCCAGCGTTTCCTATAAGGCCCGTGGACATCCCCCAGAGCCTCATCCTAGTTTCTCACAGGCCACCATCACCATGGATTGAGCTGCAGTTGTCGTGGGGACACGACGACACAGGCTTCTTAACACTCTGATCTTATTGTCTTATCTACCTCTCAGAGTTTCGCCAGGAGATGGCGATACTCCATCAGTATGACTACATCTTTGCCCTGACCGTCATCTTTGCCTGCCTCGATGCGTGGAACATTGGTATGTGTGCTGATATGCTCTCGAATGATGACTGACTGTTTAGGTGCCAACGATGTCGCCAACTCCTTTGGCACGTCGGTCTCGTCGAGGTCCCTGACCATGAAGCAGGCGATGCTTGTGGCAGCGGTCTGTGAATTTGGCGGCAGTGTCTCTGTCGGATCTCGAGTGGCGGATACAATCCGGACAAAGATTGTTGACCCTCACCACTACGATACCTCTCCAGCAGTTCTTCTCCTCGCCATGATGTGCACCATCATGGGATCGTCACTCTTTCTCACCTTTGCTACTCGACAGGGCTTGCCTGTCTCTACTACTCACTCTCTCATCGGTGGCCTTGTAGGAGCCGCCACAGCTTCGATAGGCATCGACAAGGTCAACTGGGGATGGCATGGCGTCTCTCAGATCTTTGCCGCGTGGGTCATTGCCCCAGCCATTGCTGGGTGCATCGGCGGCTTGCTCTTTTTCTTTACCAAAAACTTTGTCCTGACACGGCACACTGCTGTCAAGCGAGCATTTTACTCGATCCCTTTCTACACCTATCTCACTGTAGCAGCACTAACCAGTAAGTTGTCATTGGCGTTGAAGTGTGCTATGCTGACAAGATAGTGCTCCTCGTTTGGAAAGGAATCCCTACCATCGACCTCTCTGCCCGTGATACCGTCATCTCCGTCTTTGCCACTGCAACTGGAGTCGTTCTCCTCCAAGCCCTTTTCTTACTGCCTTATCTTTGGACACGAATCATGCACGACGACTGGACTCTCAAATGGTATCACGCCTTTCATGGTCCAATGCTTTTATGGCGAGCACCACCTCCTCCAACACCTGCTGGCTTCGCCAAGCCCCGTATCAAGGACTACTATCGTGGACATCTCACACGTGAAGAGCTCGACTATGTTCGTGCATCCGAGACACTCCTCGAGTCTATACAGACACCGGACGGCCGTATGCCTGACTTTGATCGAGACGACCAATGGATTCTCCCCCCGCCAGCGATGACACCACCCAAGACCCCGCCGAACCGTTTCGAGCCTCGAGCTTCTTCAGAGTTTATCCCCCCTCGACCCGACGGCTCGTGGAATAGCCCACACGTGATGGCCTGGAAGGTCAACCGAGTACTCCTGCGTGGTCTGGAGAAGGATGTGGTGGCGATGCAGAAACGGAACAACATCCTCAACTGGGATCTCGAAGATATGCATGCCAGGTCGGCGCACTACGACAACCGAGCAGAGTATATGTATTCGGCCCTTCAGATTCTTACAGCCGCTACGGCGTCTTTCGTCCACGGAGCCAACGATGTCAGCAACGCCGTCGCGCCCATCACCACGGCATACGAAGTATGGCTCACCGGCGAGATTCCCGACTTCATCGACATACCCGTTTGGATCCTGGTGGTAGGGGGCTCATGCATCGTCGTTGGCCTTCTCACATACGGCTACCACGTCATGCGCACGCTGGGGAACCGCCTTACGCTCATCTCGCCCAGCCGCGGGTTCTGCATGGAACTCGCGAGCGCCATCACGGTGCTGATAGCGACGAAGCTGTCGCTTCCCGTCTCGACGACGCAATGTATCACCGGGGCCACGGTGGGCGTCGGACTGGCCAATGGGGATTGGAGGTGCATCAACCCCAAGCTCGTGGCGTGGATCTACATGGGCTGGGTGATAACGCTGCCTGTGACGGGGGTGATATCGGGGTGCTTGATGGGTCTTATTCTTAATGCGCCAAACTGGTGAATATCTGTCTTTACAGCGATGATACCTGTTGTTTATTTGTAACTCTGATATAGCATGGCGTTGGATGATAGCGTGGGCGTGCTTTGAGGCACTGGTTTTGGATACTTGGTAGATAATGGACTTCTATCGACTGCCTCGAATTTGTTTGGTCTACGTTGTAACAGGTTATTGAATCGACGGAATGATACATGACAAGTCTTGATTGTAGTGATGACGGGTTGGATCACCCACAAGACCGTTATTCCTCATCAGGCCACTTCCACACGGTGCCTCTCCTCCTCTCAGAGCTTGATCAAGGTTCCACTGCGATGGATTTGTCTCCAGGGCTTGAAAGGGGGTAGTCTCCTATCCGACAATGTGGAAGCCATATGAACCGAGCCAATTGAATATCCCAGTATCAGATGCCGTCACAACGCTGTCTCATCAAAGGCGGCCCAAGCTTCTCGCCAAATGTATTCATCACCCGTCATGTCCAGTTCATCAAACTCAACTCCCTGTAGGAGTTCGGCTTCAGACGTCATAACATCCGACGCGGGAGCGGCTTGAGTCTCAGCTTCAGACGTGGCGCCATCCGGCGCGGGAGCAGCTTGAGTCTCGGCAGGTGTTGTGTCCGTGTCCGTGTTCATTGGCCACGAGGGTTTCTTGTTCGCAGCTATACCCTCGTACTAGGCTAGAAAATCGTCAGGAATAAAATATCATAGAGGTGGAGCAAGATGCGGTAGTACCTTGGGCTTGTGCGTTCAACTCAATGGTTATTCTCCCCACCTCTGGAGGGGCGACGACCTCGCACTTGTGCATGTTGATGTAGTGTTGTCTCAGAGCTTGCGTCGAAACGAGTGGGCGCCTCTAAAAAAAACACATGATGAGCCTAACTCCATATAAAGTCTTGACTCATGACCTACACGAAAGCACATCAAGCCATTCTCGGAATCCTGCCAGCGGCAAAAGACCTCGCCTGGAGCGAGGTGAACTGGGCCTTCCTAACAGATATTTAGCAAAAGGGACGAGGTGAGAGATTCGGGAGATGCGAACCTTGATTGGTTTGAGGAGCTCGGTAGGGCGAAGCTCGTTGTCCAAATATTTCTGATAGGCTTCTGAGTCCAGGTAGTAAGATTGTTGTGGGACTGACATGGTGTTTTTGCCTTGAGATGGATGATGGTGATGATGCCAATGATTTCAAGTTGAAACAAGAAGAAGAATGGAAATGATAAAAAGAACAAAGAATCTATCCATGTAAATGAAAGGACAAGACGTCGTCGGGATCAAGACTTGGGAAGGCAGCATCAGGGCTCCTTTGGTGGCACTTGCTGATGATCATTGGAAACTTCAGCGACACGAGCGAGCAAAGACACAGAAGCAGATCGATCGAACGGGGGGCTATTGGCATCAAAAGCTGCGACACTGCAAGATCTTGGCCCCTGCCCCTTGTTACTGAATCACTTACCTCGTGAGCGGGCAAGCAGGCTCGAGCATGACATCCCTTGCCTTTCGATAGGAGATATTGGCGACCTGCTAACATCCCGATGGAGTGAACAGCTAGGAGGCAGGTACAACATGAGACTGGGCCTGGAGGGTGCGTTTTGACCAACTTCGGCTTTCTTGATGCTCTTCACATTCAGTCATGACCAACACCAGTGAAGCAGCAACATCCAAAAGCATCATCATGGCTACATTCCGGAAGAGCTCGGAATATAAAGATTACTTTGGGAAAACGGTTATCAGTCGCCCCCAAGATCAACTGCTCCCCCGACTCGATAGCCAGGATGGCCAGATCTACATGGCGCCAGGAGAGGTGTACTGCAGATTTCGTCACCCTGACGGCCAGCTCTGCTCGAATGTTTGTACAACGAAATGTTAGAACAGCGGCTAGACTGACATGGATCTTAGGATGCACGGTTTTCTGGAAGGTATAATTTGGCGAGGCACTATCAGATTGAGCATAACCTCACGGTTGCACACAATGCGACGATGTCCCACTCGACAAGAGGGAGAATCCTGATAGTTGGTAAGGCCCTTTATCCCTTTCGACACATCGTCGTGGCAACTTGGCTGACGAGCCTAGGATGGTATCGAGAGCTTATGGACGGACAGCAACCTTCCTGGCGCGCCAAAGACCAACAGTTCCTTCAGTCTGGCCAAGCTCAACCTACTCAAGATGATCATCCTCAGGCCGCCAATGAAGATCTCCCTAAAGACTGATCAAAAGCTTTAGGTAAACAGATTGATAGTTTCAAGGAAATGGTCTAAGAGCTGTCTATTCCTCCTTCAGTTGAAAGTCTAAAACTATGATGATACCTAGATCATTCTCTTCACCTCACGGCATACCCTTCCGTCTGAAGGCACTCACAATGGGCGGCTAAAATTGAGCTGGCGGATCAGCCTTCAAAATCGCCATCTTGGCTACCTCCAAAGCTTCTTCATCCACTGCAGGAATCCATTTGATTGGGATATTCTCCGTGATGGTGCGCGCCAGATGATCGTTGACAGGCTGCAGTGCCTTGAGGACGTCAGCGTGGAACTCGCGGACAGCGGAATTCCACACGAGATATTCATCATCGGACGCATTGAGTCTACGGGGCTGGTTCAAGTTCTTGTTGGCCGCAGGTGCAAGCGTACCATGATAGTGCTGCTCGGAGTGGTAAGCATATGAACCATCGCCATGATAACAAGTTGCAACATACAGCCAGTTGGACGATCATTCCCCTCTGTGACGCCTGCGTCTCATTAGAACTCTGAATACTTGCATCTTGATGGTTGACGGTCTGAGTACCCACCTTCTTTCTTTCAATTTCTTTCTCGATGTGGCATTCAACAATTTTGCTGACACGGGTGCCCAGCGTGATTGTGGCAACAACGAGGTCCTTTCGAGTCATAAAAGGGAGAACTCTGTATTCGTTTTGGGTACCTTCAGTTGGGCGTTCTTCGGCTCCAAGACATTCGTTCAGGATTCTCTCTTGCCGTCTCGAGGGACTGTCGAGTTTGATGACCATGCCGACATAGGCCATTGTGTCGATGATCTCCTTCGCATTTCCCTGCAGAAAGGTAGGGGCGCTTCAAGTGGTCAGTCATAAAGATTTAGCGATGGGATCGTAACGTTTACCTGCCGCAATTCCCACCAACCCTGCAGCACGGAGTGCATTTTCCATCACCATCGTCTGTGTCCTGCCAATGGCACTTAACAATCAGCAGCTTGTCCAGGTTCTTTCCACCAGCGCCTCGGATCAGGCAGCTCGCATCTTGAATGGTCCGCCTGACACATGGCCAGCAGGGGAAAAGGGGTGGGTAGCTCGCTCATTTCCACGATGGTTTCGTGCTGGCGCCAGATCGTTGGCAGGTCGGGGGCGGATGATGAGTGAGAAGTCCCAAGATGAGCAAAGGAGAAGATGGAATGGGAGAATTGGAGAAGTGAAGAAAGGGCTTTTAGTGTCTGCCTGTTCACTAAATGCACAATAGCAAACGGCACTGTCAAACGGCACTGCCAAACAGGTGCACTCGCTTCCAGGCTCATTCACATAACAGTCAGTGAATCACTGGAGAAACAAGTCTGAAATGAACAATTTATTTGCCACCCCAGGCATTCAAGCCATCTGAAGGACTCGTGCGCAGCTTTTCCCTTTCCCTCTCCTTCTCCCTTTCTCATCTTCCTACCTACCTGCTCCTCCCCCTCCTCAGTTGCGAGGTATCCAAGATGACCTCGCATGATCACAGATTTCCCAGATTAGACCTTCCCATGCCTTGCTTGAGATGTCTCCGGCACGAGATAAGACAGGCAAACAGGGCGATCGCGCGAGCGGAAGCGGCGCCAACTAAAGGAACTGGCTTACAGCTGCCAACAGCTTTGCCTATCACATGGCCCTCCATCGAATGCGACTGGACTGATATTTGCCGTTGTCAATGCGATTTGTGCTACGCAGAAAACAACATCTGTTCGCGGTAAGTGTAAAAACACTGACGCATCCAGCTCAACTCTCTTTGCTAAGCCCTTCAAGCGCCGGCCCTGGCATGATTATTGGCGACAAACAAGACATGATTGCTACTATATGCTACATCTTCGATATTCTATCTTTTCAGCATCCATCTAGCTCCGCTGTGATCGAGGAGGGCGACGGGTTCGCTCACCTCTTCTATCGCGCAACCCGGGCAGTCGTCGTCAAGGCTCTTGCCAAGCTTGGTGCAGCCTTTGATGTCATGGTCACCCGTCATGAGGGAGAGCACAAGTTGCTGGGCTCTCATAGACCAGAGATCATGAGGGTAGGTTGTTTCTTGTACTGGGCAGTGTTTGATTGTCCAATCACTAACTTTCCTCACAGCCGCGTGAACGTACCTACTAGGATAAGGTGCGTGCAAGGTACGAAGAGATAGATCAGGTTCGTTGTCCCTTATCCAAGACAAAGAAATGGCAGCTAATATTTTCCCTATTCCAAGTCCGGAGCTCGAAACGGGTCATCGTGGGATGGTTTGCGTCTCCAGTCAGGTGACGTTGGTTTCCTGGACTGGAACACCGCTGTGCAAGACTTCCGTGGCGCGGTTACCCGCGCAATGGAGGATGCGCACATGGCCCAAGGAGCCATCGACCTTGTCGTCTCGAAGTTGCCCATCTAATGGGCCGTCATTACACCACCCGGGTCACAGTTTGCCAAGAAGATGACGATGGACCATCTTATCAGCCCGTGTAACTTGATTGGTTTCAGGCCTGGGGCTACCAAGGAGCAAATAGTGGCCAGGCTTTGATGGTTAGGGATTCTAAGCCTGGAGAGTCCCTTTTGAGGGGGATAAACGTGCTGTATGAGCCTTTGTGTTCCTTGTGGTGACTGTGATATCTTTGACCGTTCTCCTCTTCCAAACTACCCTCGTCGGCATCGCCTTGATGGAGCCATGGTTTTATCCATGTCAAATGAGATGACACCTTGGTTGGCCGAAAATCCTCCTTTCGTCAATCACCCATCTCAAGTCAATACTACCCGCAATAGTGAAAGGTTCTCCCCATATCATAGGTAGCACACAATTCCTTGCACCAGAGAAGCATCACCTGGCAGCTTCAAACTTGAAGCCGGCTCGTAAGCTCTGTATTTCTTTGACAATCCGGATTGCTTCACGTGGTCCTTCATCAAAGTTGCTCCTGGCCCTGCTTACCCTGTACACAAATGTTGAATCTTGTCACATTCCGCACTTCCACATATATCACTCAATACAGGCAGGCTTTGATATAGAAACTCGCCTTGCTCTAGGACAGCACCGGGGCGCAGACAACTGCATCTTTCTTCCAGAGGTTCAAGTTGAATCAAGGGTCTTCACGTGATGGGTGCAACGGTCCGAGGTCTGGACCCTTCGGCTGATGAGGCAAGTCAGGCCGAGGGCGCGCTAGCCAAAAATAGTGGCCTACCCCATGCCTTCCTATCGCGGTCTAGCTTCACGTGGCATTTTCTTATCGAATGTCTCAAGTCTTCCTCTCCAGCGGGGACTAAAGTCAGCCTTCGACAGGGCTTGCATGACAATATGAGTGAAGTATTTAGTTAATTTCGCATTCCATTGAGATTCGCCTTGATATGCATATGCCTGAAAATGAAGCAGTTGCACTGTTGCCCGCTTGACATGGACAAACCGCAGATGTAGCCTCACCCCGTAGCGGAGCGTGATCCGCACCACCCCAAAACTGCACCCGCCCGCCTCAAGGCTGTGCCAAAAAAGGGTCCCCGTGTTTGGTGCCCCCACCCAAAAAAGCTTGGACTGACGCACTGTCCACGTGATCGCAAAGTGGTTCGGCCTCTCAACCGCATTTACGTACATATCGCCTTACGGCGAGACCGGAGTCGGCTCTACAATATCTATCCTCTAGATCCCTCCTTGTCCCTCTTGTCCCTACGACTGCAACCACTTCAGCTCGAGTCGCCGACCTCGAGACTCTCCGTCCCTCCCTCTATTGCCCCGCCTCCGAAGCGACAGCCGCCAATTTCGAGCCATCATGACACAAGCCCCGCCACCCCGCTCCTTGCGCGACAAGTGCATCGAGATCAAGGACAAGGTCGACGCGTTCCTGGCCGAGGACCCGGATACGCAGATTCTTCGAGATGTACAGGCGCAACTTCGCGTGTCGATAGAGGTTGTGGAGGAGGCGTTGGAGAGATACCGGTGCGTTCAAGTCTGAAACGTCTTAACACAGTCCCCAGGTCGCTGACCCATTTCGCGCCGACAGACCTGAACAGATCTCCTTATCATACAATGGAGGAAAAGATTGTACGTTTGCCTTGAGAGATCATTCTGGGAGCTCTAGGGGATCGGGCGCTTTCGGGATTGCTGTCATGAGCCCACTCCCGCCCCCATGAGCCCCTGCTTACCCCATTCACTCTAACCAATGCTGACCCATGATGTTGACAGGTCTTGTGCTTCTTATCGTGATTCTCGCATGTATGGGAAAGCGCTATTCCCAGACAACAGCCACCAATGGAACCTCCAACTCTGCGACCCCGGAGAAGCTCCAAGCCGTGTATATCGTTGCCGCGCATCCCTTCCCCGAGATTGACGAGTTTGTGGAGTCGTCTAGCGCCGAGTATAACCTCGAAGTGGCTCGTTATGTGTTGTCGATGAAGAAGGGACTGGAGATATATCTCGAGGAGCGACCGAGCATAAAGGCAATCTTTGTGGGGACGCGGAGGACTGATCCCCATGGAGAGAACTTGACACATTTTGATCCGACGGATTCTGGGTGGCCAGCTTTTATGCGAGTGCATCCGGTGATTGATTGGCATTATGGTATGTGGATATCGAAGCTGTTGCTGGGCCTCCCCTGGCTCTTGGAAATGATTACCCCTCTAAGCGATAATTGCTAACTGGAGTTTGATAGCGCAAATTTGGGCAGTAAGTTGGAATTTGACTCTGTTCGCCTGGGAGTCATTTTCAGGCATGGCGTTGAAAGAAGGCTAACATGTGCAGTTTATCCGACATTTGGGAATCTCATATTGTCCCCTCTACGACCAGGTTAGTCCATCTTTCAACGAGGGATTCGCTCTCCAACTAACATGCATCAGGGCTACACCAGTCTTGGCGGAAAAAGGATACCCACCCGAACCCTCACTTAAAGAAAGAAGGTCAGAACGGAGAGGGGTTCCGACCGGCATACGAGTTAACTGCAGATGACGAGGAGCGCTTGGGTCGTGAATCGTGATTGGGAAAAGAGGAGGAAGCTGTACTTGTAAGGACTTTACTGGCTTGCATGGAGAAGCGTTGAATAGAGTATAGACTCACGGCGTTAACTATCTTATGACTGAGGCAGCTTGTCTCTGTCACTTTGTGCTGATTACTAGGGTCATTGGCGCCTCTCATCCAACCCCGCTATCATAATTTACCCTTCTCAGAGATGTTGTCGCCTATGAGACCTTCCCACCACCAAACCCCTATACCTCATGTACGGGGACATCATCAACGTATTCCTCTAACCTCTTGTACGAGTCTTGTCGAATCTGGGCGGCCTCTTCCTTATGCCCCTCCCGCCGAAGTAAATCCTCCAACCGCCACAGTTCGTGTATCGTCTGAGGTCCTATCCGACTCTGCCCATACTCGCGCATAGCAACAATACTGCGCATCCTGTCCGTCGCAATCGTTGGATCAAACCCCATCTCGAGGTCGATATCGACAAGTACCTTCATGACGTATGCGATAATCCGGGCGTGGAACCGTGGTAGTTGGGGAGGGTATTGTTGAGGCATAGACGGCTCCGGTTCTGCTTCGATGTCGCTCAATGGAGTGAGGGTATTCTTTTTCTCGAGGACTCGGCATTTTAACATTCCAGAGAGGAGTCGGATCTTCATTTTCGTTTCTGGAAAGGCCATTGTGCTTCGGTGTTGTATAGCTGATACGCTGGTGTGCTTGAGCATCTCATACTCCTTGGGCGGTTCTCTCCCATACCCGTCGCTGGCCAAGAGGTCAGGGTGAATGCGAGCTATCATGTCCTCTGCAAAGGCATAATCCAACGGGACCTTGTTTTCCAGGAGGGCGAACCATCTGTCGGCATCCTCCAACTTATTCTGGGGGAGACGGACCATCTCCGAGTCCCATACCAGGCGGTAGTAGAGGATTAAGAGGCGAGTGTCAAAATTGTTGAAGATCGTGTTTGCGTTTAGTGACCAAGCTTGATGTAGCACCGCTGCTTGAGGGGGAGTGAGTCTTTGTGCCAGCCTTGGAGGAGCATGCGTAGACCGTGCAACATCTGCATGAGGGGGTGTCCTGGCTCGAAGCGATCCCTTGCTAGGTTGTTGAGGTGAAGTAGCAGTATTCCGAAAAGTTGTGTCTGCCCGTAGAGTGCCATGTAGTATAGGATCTCCAAGATGTTCCAGATGAACAGGGGTCCTTCAACTTGCAGCATGGCCTCAATCTGGAGGAACGCCTTGCGCGTTAGACGTCCCGCCAGTTCACCCTTGCCCCTCTTCAGCAGTTCAACAATGATCCTAAAGGCAAAGCTCAGACTTTCCGGATCGTATCGCCTCGCCGACACCATGTCGGTAGGAGAAGCTGGGGGGCTGGGCGGGGGTGGGTAGCCATGACCTTCTGGCGAGTCAAAGAATGATGAGCCCCAGTTCTGTATGCTTGCCAAGAACTCCAGGTTTGCGAGATCTGAAGCGCCTAGCTTGAGACATGCGGGTAGAGTGACTTGCACTGTACCCTTGGGTACAGCCTTGATGACTTGGCTATGAGTGACGACTGGGTCGCGACTCTGCGACTTCTTGGCGCTAGCACGTGGCTTATTCTTTGAGAAGCCCCATTTCGTGAACCTCTTCTTGTACATTTGAAGCCTAGATGCAAGTTAGGTCATATTCACGCCAGGGTCGACTCTAGGCTGGGAAGTCGCACGTTGCCTTGAAGTTGTACTCCGTCTCCATCGTTTCCATCACATGGCGTAGTTTCCTGCGCTCATGCACATATAACCGCTCGATATGCACATAAACAGCATCCCACTCCTTGTCGCTGTGATGTATCGGCAGGTCAATCTTCCCGACCGCGGGTTTCTCTACCCCTGGGCGCGGAGCCAACGAGGCGAGCTGTGAAGACATGGTGAGAGGTGCAAAGGGAACTTTTCCCACGACGGTGAATGGACGAGGAGGGGAGTTTATGAAGCCCGACTCTGCGGCATTGAAGGAGCCGACTGATGTTCAAGGGACGTCAGCACGGCGTGGAGTATGTACAGTACAAATCCTTGGCTGGTAATATTTACCATCTGGAACGATTTGACAATACGCGATTGGCCTGAGCTAGCAGGGGTCCTCAGAAGGATGAACACTATGCTATCTTAGCCAATGATTGAGCTTGAAAAAGTTCGGAATGATCGACAGAGGCGCTAAGCGACCATGTACTCTACTTGATCGGGATCGTGTAGAGTGGCGTTTTGGACAGATGCTGGTTATCAAGCAGCCTGAATTACAAGTTCCGAGTGAAAAAGTTCCTAGAAGCGGGTTCGGATGGTCTGAAAGGTATTTCCGTCGCATTGAAAGCGATGACTTGAATAGATAACGCCGTGTCCGTGGCAATTGGATATATATATCATACAGCAGTTGCCAGGCTGTTACTGGTGATCAAGCCAGAGTCTCAACACCTTCCACCAGCTCATCTTATATCAATCGTATTCTTTCATCTTTATATCTTTTACTTCCTATATAGCCCCATTAACACTCACAAATCATGTCGGCCAACTTGAAAGACAGGGCAGCCTGGGAGGCCGGCTTCCCCGGTCTGTTCTGGAAGCAAGTCTTCCACCGCGTCCCAAAAATCCCCTCTCATATCGACCTCCAAGGCGAAACCGCCATAGTCACCGGCTCAAGCCAAGGCCTGGGTCTCGAGTGTGCGCGGCAGCTCCTGCAACTCGGCCTAAACGAGCTGATTCTCGCTGTGCGGTCACAGTCGAGAGGCGACGAGGCCGCGAAGCAGTTGCAGGCCAAGTTCCCAGACGCGACTATCAGGGTTTGGATTCTTGATATGGAGTCTTATGATTCTGTGAAGCAGTTTGCTTCTAGGTGCGAGACCTTGAAGAGACTTGATGTTGTTATCCTGAATGCTGGGTGCGGCAAGGCATCACACCAGCGCTGTGGTGGGGACAAGGGTCGTGAGGTGACGCTTCAGGTCAACTTCCTGGCGACGATGCTTCTAACTATCCTTCTGGTTCCCATATTGAGAGAGAAGAACAGCGTCACCTCTGGAGGGAAAAAGTTTGCCTCCACGCCTGGCCGCCTGACCATTGTAGGTTCAGACATGGCTCTGTGGGTGAAGATGGAGGAACCATCTGGAAGTCTCCTGGATGTGCTAGACGCCGAAGAGGGCTTTGACGGATTTGATCAATACGGCAAGACGAAACTCTT
Source organism: Fusarium solani (assembly GCF_023522795.1). NCBI lineage: Eukaryota > Fungi > Ascomycota > Sordariomycetes > Hypocreales > Nectriaceae > Fusarium > Fusarium solani. Next base: position 1,149,449 of record NW_027072147.1, on the reverse strand, counting down.
GCTACCCATGTTCATATCGAAGCTCGCAGAGATCGTTTCCGCAGACGACGTCATCATCAACGTCGTCAATCCCAGCTCAACCAGAGGTACAGCACTCATGCGCGAGTCCAAGGGCCAGTACGCAGCACAGGCTTTTGTATTTATCACCGGGATTATATTCGGAAGGAATATTGTCGACGGGACGAGGCAGTATCTGCATTCTGCACTGGTGCTGGGCAAGGAGAGCCATGGGTCTTTTGGCGACTGGGTGATTCGACCGTGAGTTGAGAGTCTTCAGATCTGCGATGACTGCTAACATAAAGATGATAGGTATCCGCCGATCATGTATACCGAGCCCGGTCAGAGGATGACGGAGAAGCTGTGGAAGGAGACGCTCGAGGAGCTGGAGATTGGCGACATTGAGAGGGCAGTCGCAGGAAAGAAATGAGGCGTAAACTTTCGATTAAGGTGCATGATCTGATACTTGAACGGAATTCGATCGACGGGACGTGTGGAGTGAACACGAGTTCAAGGTTGAGCAGGTCGTTATTAGGACATTCTCTCAGTACACCACGACGGGAGGTTGGGCATTCGCAAGGTGCAGAACAAGGTTTCTTATTATATCCACTATCTATCATCTAATATCTCTCTTTCATTTCAACAGTTGGTCCTCATTAAAAGCAAGCCTTGCAGTTTTCGGCATTGGTCCCTCCGGCCTTCCATATCAGTCAATCAAACCGAGAGCCCCATCAACACCTTTCATCTCTTCTCGGATATCATCTAGAAAATACCGAACCTACTAAGACCGCTCTAGCGCCTCGCATCTGAAACGCGGAAGGGGAGACGATCGACGCTTGCTGGACTCCCGATTCGCGATGCGACCCAAGAGTTGCGTTTCACGGTTGCAGAGAGGCTCGTATATGAGCTTCTCATTGTGACCTGCTATATACGACAGAAGTTGAATAAGCGCGGCAATAGAGACTTGAATTGTTAACCGCCCGACGCAATCAGAGCATGTTCCCCATCTGGGGTGATAAGAGAACCCCTCAAATTCGCATTCAACTCCTCATCATTCGTCAAGCAGTCCGTTAATTCTCACAAGTTAGTCGACAATCAGGGGTTGACGGTAGCGAACTGCAGGGGCAAACGAACTGACGTTGCCGACAACCCGGTTCTCCAAAGAACCAAGGAATTTGGCCCGACTAACAGAAAAGCTGGGACGATCGTCAAAAGCTTCTCTTGTATTTTTCTTCTCATATCGCCTCATCTCCCTCGTCTGTCTTTCTTTAAGAGGAATAGCCCCCGAGGCGACACCCCTGTCGCGACCTGAGACAGGGCGGAGATGCCAGGACTGTGCGCCCATCGGAGGAATCTTGGACGGTTGACGGATTCGAGTTTTGCCGTCTGGGAGAATAGGGATCTGGTGCCGTACTTGCGTATACCGTGGGACGATCAACAAAGACTATCTCTCGATTGATCGGGTATCCCCTTGCTGTAGTGGATGTATTTGAAGGACAAGAGCCCGGACTTTCAAGATGGGATGAACTTGCCATTGACCTGTACGTGTGTGTCGTTCTTTGTTTTTGCCATTCTTTCTTTATTTTTTCTTGTTTAATTCACTCGCTCATTAAACAAATACAACCATGTACAAGACCGCCCTCCTTGGTCTCCTGGCCTCGAGCCCTGTCTCGGCCCAGCTCAACAGCCTGGCGCAGGCCGCCGGACTCCAGTACTTTGGCACCACCGTCGACAACGGATACCTCAGCGACGAGGCTTACAAGGCCCTCGCCGACGACACGGAAGAGTTTGGTCAGCTCGTCCCCGAGAACGGTCAGAAGTGGGACTCGACGGAGCCGACCAACGGCAAGTTTTCTTACCAAAAGGCCGACGTCGTTCCGGACCTTGCCAAGAAGAACGGACAGATTCTGCGTTGCCATGCTCTGACTTGGCACAGCCAGCTTCCCAGCTGGGGTAAGGATATTGTATCTTGGAAGATGAGTGGTGCTGACTGTTGTAGTGTCGGGTGGCAGCTTCTCGAAGGAGGAACTTACAACCATCATTGAAGCTCACATCTCCAACGTTGTTGGTCACTACAAGGGCGACTGCTATGCTTGGGACGTGGTTAATGAGGCCATTAGTGACGATGGTAACTGGCGGGATAGCGTCTTCTACCAGACTCTCGGCACTGACTACCTTGCCATCTCGTTCAACGCCGCCCGCAAGGCGGATCCCGATGCCAAGTTGTAAGTTATTCCCCCGTTGGTCCTGTTCAACGTCTAACTCTTCAGGTACTACAACGACTACAACCTCGAGGGCAACGGTGCCAAGACAGAGCGCGCCCTTGAGCTCGTTAAGATCATCCAAGACGCCGGTGCCCCCATCGACGGTGTCGGCTTCCAGGGTCACCTTATCGTCGGCCAGACCCCCTCGCGCGCTAACCTCGCCACTGTCCTGAAGCGCTTCACTGCTCTCAACGTCGAGGTCGCCTACACTGAGCTCGACATCCGCCACGCCTCTATCCCCGCCTCCGAGTCCGCTCTCAAGACCCAGGGTGACGACTTTGCCAACGTGGTCGGATCCTGCCTTGACGTCGAGGGCTGCGTGGGTGTGACCATCTGGGGAGTCTCTGACAAGTACAGCTGGGTGCCCAACACCTTCAGCGGTGCCGGTGAGGCTCTCATCTACAACGACCAGTACGAGAAGAAGCCCGCCTGGACTAGCATTTCCAGCCTGCTCGCCGCCGCTGCGACTGGCTCCAGCGGCAAGGCCTCCAGCGTCGAGGCTAGCAGCGTTGTTGCCACTGCTGAGGCTACCAGTGTCGAGGTTAGCAGCGTGGTTGCCACTGCTGATGCCACCAGCGTCGCTCCCGTTGTCGAGACAACTGCCCCAGCCACGACTCTCGAGACTCGAACCAAGCCCGTTGTCTCTATCTCTGAGGCCGCCCCTGCTCCTGAGCCCACCAGCCTCATTGTGACCCCCTTCCTGAACAACACTGCCACTCAAACCACTCTCGAAATCCGAACCTCTGCTGCTGCCCCCATCGCCTCTGAAATCGGTGACGACGAAGACTACGAGGGTGACGAAGACTGTGAGGAAGAGGGCGAGGGAGAGGACGAGGACGAAGACTCCCAAGATGACGAGGATTGCGAGGATGAGGAGGAGCAGCCTGAGCCCTTCCCCACCTACGCCGTCCCCGGCAACAGCACCACACCCATCAACGGCACCGTGCCCTACAACAGCCAAGCCCCAGTCTCCGAGGCCGCTGCCGCCTCCGTGACTGAGTCCCCCGCCGAGCCCACCGTCCGCGTCCCCATTATCCGCCACAGCAGCTCCGCCTACAACTACCCCTGGAACACCCAGCCCGCGGCCTCCGGCCCCGCGGTCCCAGCCCCGACCGGCACGGCTCCCTCAGCCCCCATCGGCACCGGCACCACCGAGCTAGTCAAGCACTACTACCAGTGCGGCGGCCGCAACTGGGACGGACCTACCCAGTGCGAGGCTCCTTATGTCTGCGAGGAGCACAACGAGTGGTACCACCAGTGCGTGTAATGTTAGGATCGGATTTGGGGTGATGGAACAAACTTACATTATGACTTGTAAATATTTGGCACGTTTATAGTTCTAGACTTTCTTCCCGGCTTGATGCGGGAACATGTAGATACGCGTAATTGAGGACAGGTCCTGAGTGTTGTATGCCGCGTGGTTGATTTGTGACCTTGGGCTCAAGCATCATTCATTTCTTCCTTTCGTCATTGATCCTCATCCAGAACAGCAAAAGATGCAGATATCAATACGACGACACTGAAACCTAACTATCAAAGTAATATTCATGGCTCTTGCTGTCCTAGTAACGGTAGGCAGCCATGTGCTGCCTATTGTCGCCGTGTATCTTGCTCTGTTATGGATATCCGCAATTGTGAGTGCTGGGTCCTGAAGAGCTTGAGCTGTCTCAAGAAAATTACTATTTGGGGTGACCGTTGAGATTAGTCAGCACCCGCCCCCACGTGCTGCCTCCAAAAAAAGACGCGATACCAAAAAAAGAACACCAAAAAGACAGGACAGCCACCACCACAATCAGTTTGAACAAGATACCGCCAGCTCTGATGAAGGAAATGCAAAAAACAAATCGACACAGGCCTGATTCGAACAGACGCTCCCGAAGGAAGTAGATTTCGAGTCTACCGCGTTAACCACTCCGCCACTGTGCCTTGAGTTGTTGTTGAAATGGCTGCTCAAAATTTGCATGATGTGGGCGATTCTAGAGACCCCCACGCCTAAGCTTGGTGTAGCGGGTCCAGTGCGACCCTATGATTCGTCGAGCTGCCGAAGTAACTGACAAGGAGCCCTAGGGCTCCTTGTCCTTCGTTGTTCTACCCTGGCTGTGTAATAAATCTCCTCCCCGGGTCCAAGTATAATCTTCCCAGTTCCACCCATTTCTCCTCTTCACTTATCCAAGTTTATGCTTCCATAAGTAGCTTGTCTCGTCATCGAACTGGTTCGAGATGGCCTGGGACTCTCTCCTCTAGCAGGCGGGTTGTTACGGTTGCCCCGTCTTAGGGCGCAATCAGCGCCCTGCAGGGTAGCTACCGTGATATACCGCGTTAGGCAGTTATGACCTCGATGGATCGAGGTCATAGGCGATCTTTTGGTCAAGTGGCCAACTGGCCTTGCTACCCTGCAGCCACTGCCTAGCTGCATGCGTAACACGGGTTCTCCAGCAGGGATGAACACTCTCAAACACATATGAGCACGTTCCGACAACGGTCCTAGTTGCAACAGCTTCGGCTTCAACTTCTATGGCTACTAATAAGTCTGGATCTACTTCTACTGTGCCCGAGTGGCTTCCCAGTTCGCAGGTGAGGTTCACCACATATCAGTGTGGCCATGTTGCTAGATTACTCTTCCAACATTTAGATAGAGTATATGGTAACATTGTCTAAGAAAGGCAACCTCTTTAGATGAATATCTCCTCAAATTTTGATTATCATACTCAAGGCCAGTGATGAGGCCGCAGCCGGGAGGCCGGGACGGCCCCAGTGGATGGTCGGCGTGGGACCGGCTCCGGGTATCCAGAGTTCAAGATGAACCGGAGTGGGGATGTGATGGTTGTGTGAGCGGGTGTGAATGGCATTGTTTGCGGCGTTGGGTTGGGCTTCTCGTACACCTACAACTACCAGCGCGGCACTTCCTCTGATTGGGTTACCACCTCAACAAACCAAGGCACAGTGGCGGAGTGGTGGTTTGAGCACCTCTCTATGACGGCCTATAGCTTCACAAGAAAGTATCCGAGGATTATGGCTGGGTTGTGTCCGACCATAACATACGGAAAGCTCGGTTGACTTTACAACTTGAAGAACGAGTTCACTTAAGCAGGGTCGTGCGCACTCTCTAGCTTCATTCGCCCCACCGAGATCTGACGATATGTCCGGCACTTCCACAGCTTGAAAACGCCTTGGACTTCATGTTGCATGTGTTCATGAATGATAGGGACTGCTCTATCCCCGTGGACCCATTGACCAAGTACGGCGTCGCTGGTATGATCAATTGGTCGTTGTGAACCTGACGCTAGCGCTATGGACGCGCTCTCAGTGCGGTTCTTACCACAGATTTTCGCGCACTATTCGCCTAAAATTACAGTCTCCTTGATAGGAGTAATAGATAACAGCTTTTTGCGTACCTTGTATTGAGGTCGGGGCAGGGCTGGTCTTACATGTACTATGGGCCATCTCGATTCGTCCTTAGACAAGAACAAGGGATAGCTCTTGTTCAACATCAACATAATATTACTATTGAATTATATGTTATTATCATAAAACTACTCTAAAAGCAAGATATTCTTATCATAAAACATCTACATTCTAACCAATTCTTTAGACAAAGTCCTCAGAAGCACTTCCCTACTGAGTGGACTCTGACGCGGGATTTTATCCGCATTCTTCGTCTCACTCTATAGAAGACTCGATGGATTCGCATCGCCAAGAAGCCAATTGACTCGGGCTTATCATGGAATTAAACTCGTTCATGGCAATTCCAGCTCTTTGGTCGACCTGCAGTAGCACCTACCCTTTTGGACATCGATTTCAGCATCTCCCGAGTCCCACGTGCCTCGATGTAAGATCACCAACTGGGCCCATCCAAAAGTGATCGGCATAACCCCCTGGCACGTGCTCCTCTTTTGCCTCGCCGTTGGAGCCCTACGCTTTATTGCCCCGGCCGGGGTGACGATCCGTCGCTCTCGGCGGGCACCCACTACGCCGGGTCCCGGGCTACCGGTCCCCACTTCTCCCGTTCTCGTCACCGAGGGCTCGGTTGGGTTCTTGTGCTACGGAGGCGTCATTGGTGTTGCTCCTCACGCGAGCTATGCACCCGATGCGATCTTCCCGACAAGCTTAAAAACACCCCGAGCGCCGGTGAAACTCTGAAGTTTGTTCAGATCAGCCGCAGAGTTTCTTCACAGCTGTCCACCTTCTCTCAAGTCATCATGGTTGCTACCTCTGTGCTCCTCCGTCTGGCCTTGCTACCCGCTGTGGCTCTTGGTTCTACCATTGAGCCCCGGGCCAAGTCTTTTGACTACGACTCTCTTACTCTGCGAGAGGTCGGAGCGCGCAACACCCTCGTCAGTACTTGTCTCTGTGAGATCGGGATATGATGTTGACTATCAACAGGAATGGCGCGTGTGGTTGGAAAAGGATGGCCAGCCCATCTCCTTCTGGCACGATGTTCCCCTGTACCCCGAGAAGGACAGCAACCGCATCGTGAGCTACGTCGTCGAGATCCCTCGATGGACTGACGGCAAGATCGAGACCAAGCGTAGCGAGCCTCTCAGTCAGTCTCCTCGTCTAGCTCACGAAAGACCCAAGCACTGACTCCGGCTAGACCCCATCTTCCACGATGACAAGAAGGACAAGCCTCGCTTTGTTGAGAGTGTCTGGCCTCACAAGTCTTACCCTTTCCATTATGGATCCATCCCCCAGACTTGGGAGAGCCCCAACTACGACCATGACTTTACTGGCTACCCCGGGGACAATGACCCTATCGACCTGTTCGATATCACTGAAGCGTATGTTCGTATTGAACGCCCCCGAGGTCTATGGCTAATGCATATCGCAGCCCTGCCCATGTCGGCCAAGTCAAGTCGGTCAAGGTTCTGGGTGGTCTCGCTCTGAATGATGTGAGTCTTCTGATAATTGATAGAAGCAACAATCTGATCTTCTCCTAGGGCGGCGAGACTGACTGGAAGGTCATTGCTATTGACACCAAGGACCCCCTTGCGGCCCTAGTTGACAGTAAGCCATGATGCCACACAAGCGGGATTCAGCTAACCCCTGTAGCTGTCGAGGATCTCGAAAAGTACCGACCTGGTTTGGCTCAGACCTTTTACAACTGGTTCACTGTAAGTTCCAGCCGTAAACACCATAGACTTTTGCTGACAAGTCCCCAGTACTACAAGGTCGCTCGCGGCGATGATGTACTCGAGATCGTGGGCGGCGACTACCAAAACGCCAAGTTCATGGCCAAGACCATCAAGAACAGTCATGGCGACTGGCAGGATCTCGTTCGCGGCAAGGTTGACTCCAACGAGATCAACTACAACCAGACCAGCACCAAGAAGTACAAGAAGAGCTTCATCCGCAGCAAGGATGCCACCAAGAAGTTCAACCTCCCCGCCAAGTCCAATGTCCTGCCTGCCGCTGAGAGGCCTGCCAAGTACGATCAGTGGTTTTACCTGGATGGCGACTACAAGTTGATTCAGCTGCCTGGTAACTGACTAGGTCAGCTTCAGCGGTCTTATCGCCAACGACCATTCTAGACGCGTGTGTAGAGGCATAGAGATTAATATTAATGGACCCCCACCGTTGGTGCATTCACGCTGAATGTCTGTCTTGGTAGTGTGAAGTCTACCCCTCATCATCGAAGAGTCTGAGGTCATCCTCCTCAGTGTTTGATCAAACCTCGGCAAAAGTCCATGACCAATTCAAACATCGGGTCGAGTTTGCCGTGTAAGACTTTCGCTATTTAATAATCTCAAAGGCGAGCTTGGCAATGTCCCTGGTGGTGTCTCAACAAGACGATGATCCAATGATGGGTGCGATTTCTAAGCGACAGAACAAGCCGAGGGACCGTTGATGCTTTGTATTACATGGCAAGCCAGGAAACCGTTTTCCTTTCATTGCAGTAGGTTACTAATCTGTTGCCAAGGGGAGGTCAACTTAAGGGCGCGACAGATGATGGATGCTAGGCCAAGGACGACACCCAACAAAAACGCAACCAAAACTCGGAGAAGTGACATAATTTCCTCCTAGGTTGAGCTCTGGCATAGTCATCATTTATTCCCTAGGCCAATGCCCGCGCTAGTGATGGGCTTGGCCGTGGGCAATACCGCATCAAAGGGATCAGTAATCATATTAACCGCCATAAACCCCGTCGGAATTATTTCCATTTATGCGCCGGATGACCACAATGTCGTAATTCCAGAGCATTTCCATTATTGAGCACTTGTTTGATCAGCGGGCGAGATCTTAGATCTTTTATATCCAGATGGAGGTGCTGTTCTGGAGATGAGAAACAAGCGCTTTGTGTGATATATCGCATAGACAATGGCGACAACTCTGATTGAAGATGCCGCGACGGTGAATGGGGATGTCGCGTTGGCCCCTTCAATTCGGAACGACTCTACGACTGAAAATGATGTCGAGGTTGCGCAGTCAAAGGAGAGTCCTGATGTTGTGGACGAGTTGGACTGGGACAACAGCCCGCACAACCCCTTCAACTGGCCAGCTAGGAAGAAGGCATTGCAAGTCGTGATGCTATCCTCCGCGGCATTTCTAGCGTAAGTGCGAATACCTTCTTCGAGACCATTCCTAACCTTGACATTCAGATCAGTTGGTACCTCCATCATGAGCGCCGCCCGCGGCCAACTTATGGCCGAATTCAACGTTAGCAGCACAGTCGCCCTTCTCCCTCTGACAATGTATGTCCTCGCCCTCGGCTTTGGCCCCGTCATCGGCGGTCCTCTGTCAGAGACCATCGGTCGGTACCCCATCTACGCTGCGAGCGTGCCCCTTGGGGCCTTCTTCACCATCGGCGCGGGCTTCGTGCACAACATGGGCGGGCTGTGTTTCCTTCGCTTCATGGCTGGGCTATGCTGGGGACCTGTGCTAGCAGTTGCGCCGGGGACGTTGTCGGAGACGTTTACGCCCAAGAATAGGGGGCCTGTGTCTGCCGTGTTTATCCTGATGCCATTTCTGGGACCTGGATGTGGGTGAGTATTCGACTTTCCATCACTCCTCTGTTAACGTTTCTAACTCCTTTCAAGACCAGTCATCGGCTCATTCGTTGTCAACCGCAAAGGCTGGCGCTGGACGCAATGGACCCTAATCTTCTTTGCCATCTTCGCCATGATCGTCGCAGCCTTCTCCGAAGAAACCTTTCATCCAGCAATCAAGCGCAAACTGGCCAAGAAGATGGGCCTCAAAGTCGAACCTTCGCCGCCTCTATCCGCTCGCCTCAAGGCCTTTGCCGTCGTGGCTGTTGTGCGACCGATTCGAATGCTTTTCTTCGAGCCCATCACTGGGTTCATCTGTTTGTACGTTTCGGCCGAGTTTGGAACGCTCTTTAGCTTCTTCGCGGCTGTGCCGTATACGTTCGGGAGGGTGTATCAGTTTTCGATCGAGGAATCGGGCTTGGTATTTCTCTCCATCGTCATCGGATGCCTCCTCGGTCTCGTTACGGTCATCCTCTGCGACGTCTTCCTCTACCGCACAAAAGCCCACAAGTATCCTCCCCATCAGATCCCACCTGAGCATCGTCTATATCCTGCGATGATTGGAAGTATCGGGTTGCCGATTGGCCTGTTCTGGTTTGCCTGGACAGCGCGACCGGGAGTATCGTGGGCCAGTCCAGCAGCATCCATGATCGCATTTGCCTGGGGAAATCTATGCGTGTTCGTCAGCACTATGCAGTATATCACCGACACATATCACGGAAGCGTGGTAGCGAGTGCAGCGAGTGCAAACGGTCTCGCGCGGTATGGCTTCGCTGGAGTGTTCCCTCTATTTACGATTCAGAGTAAGTGCAACCCACCCTGAGGTACAGGCGATAGCTGACTCAGTCTTTGAAGTGTACCGGAAGCTGGGAATCGACTGGGCGAGCAGTCTTTTGGGATTTATCGCACTGGCATTGCTCCCTGTTCCTTGGGTGCTGTTCAAATTCGGCTCTCGCATCAGAGCCAAGAGCAAGTACGAGACGGTTCAATTCAGTTAGGCATCGACACGGAAACATACGACGACCGTTTGTCTGATTCTGATTGATTTTTCTCATTCCTTTCATTATTACCTCTTATAGAAGAAAAGGTCACAACATCCATGTAATTCCAAGACTAAACCGCAAGCGACGACAAGAAGACTCCATGCGAGACAATCAAGAGATCAAGGCTTTCGACAGCGAAAGCAAACGACAACAATAAACTTTTCCATCATCCAAATAATCAGCGTGTTGACAATGTATCCTTCCAAAACGTAAAAATTGATGACCGAAGCCTAAGCTTCAGAGATTGAGTTTGTTGGGGGTGGACTTGAATGCGTCCTTCCCTGCGAGCCACCGCCTAGGTTGCTGGACAAGTTAGCTTCTCATCAACGTTATTTTCTTTGAGCTGCTTACGCTTGCGGCACGATGTGCCTAGCCACGATTCATCATTTGCGCGTACACGGCAGACGTCACCCACTCCTCAAGGCGCTTGATAGCCACGCCCTGGCCACACGCAGGCTTCCACTCTCCATCGTGCCGTTGGCTCCAGGAGACTCGAAGCGCCCTCTTGAGGGCGTCCCGGAATGCAGCTGTCCGAGAAAGATGCTGAAAGTCGGTAATGTCAAGCTTGGACAGCTTGAGCATCAAGTCGAGTTGAAATCTGCCGTTGAGCAGGCTGATAGCCTGCTCGGCAGTGAGGGTTTCGGAGTAGGAAGACATGGTGGCGTGCTGGCGTGTCGAGATGAGTTTGACGGGGTTTTATTTAGGTACGGGGGCGAGTAGTGGTCGTGGTCGAGTCAGAAGCCGAGAGTGCGTGATGTAAAAGGGAAGAATTCGTGTGAGATTCTGAGGGAGGAAGGCGGTTTACTTATAGGATGGGGGAGAAGCAAAGCCTGCTCTTGAAGTTTATTCTGCAAATTTTATGCTCTGGTCTTGCATGATGAGCCTCAAGCTTATCGTGAACCTTGGTGTTGATGTGTTGGGTTGTTGTCGGGGCGATGTGTGTCGGTCCATGGACTTGACCGGGTGTGGGCAGGATACTGATGTCCAGATGACTCTTGATGGTCAAAGATGGAACAACGCGTTAATCGAGCGTGCTCATAAGGGTTTAAAAGTAGTCGTCTCTACCTCCAATGTGGCTCAAAGAGCCGGCGTGTCATGTTCTTGACATGTTTGGTACTTGACCACACAGAAAGGGAGTGGCAGATGAAAAAGTCGAGGACTTTCTTTGTCTTTTTAAACAAAGCCTCACACAACTTAACAGTAGTTTATTCTTGGAAGAACGGGCAGAGGCCAGTGTGGGCTCAGATATCCCAAGAAAGGGGCGTATCATCGAATCGACATCAGGTTGCGCAGGCGACGCCCGCCCTTGGCAAGCTCGCTTTCCATCTGGGAGGCCATGGTTGTGATTCCATGCTCGATGTGTGGGTCATTCTGCAAAAGGACAACAGATTCTCTCTTTGATGGCATCGCTCTGGTCGTGAGAGCATGTGTATATAAAGGGAAGGAAAGGGAAGGTAAACCGGAGATCTCCAAGATGCTCGGGATGGAAAGAAGTCTCCTGCGCTCTGTCGGTGAATGAAGAAGCCCGACAATATCGTTGACTACAGCGGTCAATTAGCCGACATGAACAGCTCCAACCTAGGTTACAAAGCAAATAGGTACTTACCTGCTCTCTCGTCGCAACGTTGCTATGATCTTCTTTTCAGCCTCGCGAAATATCTCCATGCTCTTTATCCATGGAGCATGCACCATTGGATGGCGCAGACACAGTGACCTTTCCGATGCTTGCGCTATATATAAACAACGTGGCGATGGTAGAAGAAAGGTGTGACTTTCCCGAGCCGTCAGGCACGACAACGACTCCAAGGATAGGCTTGGAGAAGTATTTGCGGAAGGTATGTGGATTATACTCATCAAGCTTCATTTCGAATAGGTGGATGAAGAACGAAGCCTTCTTCCGCGAGAGGTGTGTCCTGGTGAGAGGACGAGGATGTCGACGATGTTCGAAGAGATACAACAACCCGAAAGTCGCTTACGGTGTATGAAGAGCTTCAACGAACAAAGATGTCAAGGGAATTCTTGATGTGTAGTGCCGTTGGCCGAGTCATCATGACCGTTGAACTGGGCTATAGACACGTTCATCCCGTGAGCCGATTTGCTCTGAAAGAGTCTCAACTCGACGACTGGAAGCTCTGGATCCATCCACTTCAAGACGATCCCAATAATGACTCCTGGGCAGCATGCAGAAAGAAGCGCAGCCTTCGCTTGCGTTTGGTATATAATGTCGCCGCACTCCGTTGATGGATCCTAGACCGTGACGATGGGCGCCCGTCCTAGGACGGCGACTGTTCCTCTCCTTCTAGTTGAGGGCTGAGCCATTTCACCATGTTGCCGGAAGCAATGCGATTCTGTACGAAGGGTGATTGATACCAGGAAATCTGGAGAAATGTTGCGTCTGGTTGGAGCAAACAACCATTCGTTTGAGGAAGAGCCTGACCCGATCTCAGAGCTGCTTCACCGGGAAAAAGTTCCCGTCGATTCCTGCCGATGTTTAGATTCGAGGCCATTGGCGAGAACGTGGGCGCATCCTCCAGTTCATCGAAGAGTGCGGCTAGGCCTTCGTCTTCAACCAGGACATCATCGGCGATGATAAGCCCGGGGATCGTCTCGAGACCTTCGAACAGTTCTTGGAGCTCCTCGTCCCCGACCGCTTCGCCTTCCGGGAGCTGGAAGTTCATCTTGAACGCTCATGAAGGCAAGGTGAAATTAGGGTGGATGGTGACAGTGTGTGAAAAGGAGAGGCGGCTGACGTATGTCGCACGTCGATGCGCAGAAACGTCGAACTGCTCGGGTTCTTCAGTTGTTTCTCTCGCCGCTTTATCCTGTTCTTCATGCTTGCACGCCATCTTTCGTTGTCGGGGTAGGCGGGCAGTTACTTGCACAATTGGTCGTTCCACAAGTACATCTCTCCTGGCACTTCCTCGTAGGGGTAGGCTGGGCTGCTTCTCTCCCCTGCCACTCCCTCCGTACGGGTAGGCTGGGTTGCTTCTCTCTCGGGACTTTCGCTATGAGAATATTCCCGTTATCTTTGGTAGCAGCGATAACGCGGCGAATAAGTTGTTGTAGGTGAGGCTAGGTCGGTTGGGGGGAACTGTCCCCGGCCCCTGAGACTCTCGATCTACCATACATATAGCCCCTCGAGAATGAACATGGCCGATAGGTTCTCCGTTAGTGAGAAGCTTGACGCAGTGAATGCAGGGGAGGCATACTTATTCTTCATCGAAAACGGTCCTCCATGACCAGGACGATCCTTTTTGTCCCGCCGGCGGGGATTGCTTTGAGTTAGGGTAGCTTGTTGAGGATCTTCCTAATAAATGAGAATGCCGGGTAGCCGAAAGATGAAATATCGAACAGAAGCGTGAAGATATGCGTTCCTGCAATGACGCCATGACTCGCCATCTTCCTGATGCTGCCGCTGACTCGAACAAGGGTGGCATCAGGCTCGCAACAGTGGTCGTCTTTACTCGATTGCGAACCCATAGAGGATACCCTTGGTAAGGCATAAAGAAGGCCCAAGGCGAAGAAGATAGAGTCGTTCTGGCTTTCAAGGTTCGAAACTGTTCATGTCTCGAGGGTGACGCGTGATTGAGGTGGTTGGTTGCAAGGGCGGGCTCGTTGGACTAACGATTCCTAGCTCATGATTGACACAGGAGGTTGAAAGAGTCGTTTTCGACTTGACTTCTCCCCTGAGCGCCTTGATCATAGTAGTCGAGATATCTTGGATTGCTCAGTTGGCATCTTCCTCCACGATTATCAGGTCGATTACCCACAGAACCCGATGTCGCGCACGTGATCAGACCAGGTCACGTGTCACCCCTGAGATGCTCCTTGCAAAAACACCACTTCCAGATGTGATCCGTACAGCTTCCATCGCCAAGGCATCGCATGTTCTCTGCGCTAGTGGCCTTTTGTGAAGAACGCATCACTTGGAACCCTTTTGCCAATCCTCATCGCCACAGTCCAAGTCATTTCGCTCCAAATCAGCTGCCCGGTCGTCTGTACAAGTATTCTGCGTAGCACTCCTGTGAGCTCACCCATAAGATCATTAGGCTGGTGGTCCATTGTCGCAACCACGCCATCGCCCATTTCTGCCGTGGGCACAATCTTGGGAGTAGCCTTGACCACCTTTCGTACAATGCAATCGCAGAGACGTTCCGTGCAAAGTTGACACTGTGCACTGGAAGCCTGGATTGAGGTTAGATTCTTTGTTACACCCCAGCCAGGACTACTTCTAGGTGTCCATATGCTACTTCCGATATCTAAAAGTCGGGACAGTCGGCGGCTTATCCCTCCACTTCTGGCTCTTGAGGGACTTAGATATATGTATGGTGGGCTTCCGCTGTGGAAGCGCACCATCTGTGCCCTTTCTTCCGTCTCGGTTGACAGACATATCGACTCTGTGATTAAGCTAGCCGCGGCCACTCTTCGCGATGATGGAAGGTGGGATAGCTGGGCGAGAGATACCAAAGAGGCACGCGGTCAGGCATAAAACCACATGCCAAGTTGAACAACAACCATCTCCAGGATTTGCGGAGGTGTCAATGGTTCGGGCCTTGAACTTATTCTTGGACTAGAACAGCCATGTCTTCTCCTAGGCAGAAGTGATAATCTTCTCTCTCCTGGGGCCAAAAGTCGGGTTCAAGGCCCTCTGTGTGGCTTGCGAGTGAGTATATTTGATGTTACTCCGGCATGAACATCGTGGGCGCTCTCATTATATATTCGAGCGTATATGCGATGATGGTGAGGATCCAGAGCCAGCCCTCAACCAACTAATCGCAGTGTTATGGTCGCCTTGGTTCATTGTGTACCCGTTCCGGTGCACGATAGCGTAATGGCATCTGAGGCCTGGAATGTCTTTGTCGTCATTCTGGGTGGCAGCGATAGCTTTTTTCTTCTTCTATAGTTATTATTTCTGCTGGTGGTGTTATTGCTGCCGCGTTTGGCGCCTCCGTCGTCTTTCTTTGCGACTTTCTAGGCTGTCGCCGTCGTCCTCTTCATCGTCTCGTTATTGCCTTCACTTGGGCTTCAGATGCCCGGCCGTTCAGGCCCCCCAAGGGCCCAAAGGAAGTCTGCGCGCTTCGAAGATGGATTATTCAAAGCGAGGGCTTCGTATGTATAGAAGTAACGAAGAAGACTGGTAAAGCGCACGCCTGAAGCAGATGTCAAAAGTTTCTCTGAGGCATCGTATATGGTCCTTAGTTGGCCACATCCTCCGAGGCTAAATGAAGAAAAGCTCAGGGTCCATTTGAGGAATACTGGTAGTAGTTGCTTAAGATGTTCTGACTGTAGAAGTCACCAAGTCGAAGGCAGGTCCAAAGAGAACCTCCATCTTGGACTGCAGTCTGACCAAATCGCATACCAGTATTGGCTCTTCGCAGGGCTTTTCGATGTCATGTGAGAGCCGACTAAGAAAGACAAGTCCACGGCCGGGTTCCAACCCAGCATCCCTTCGACAGACCATGGTTGCCTCGTGGCTGAGAGCTCACAATCCTTTAAAAGCTCAACAACCAGTGTGCTCTAGTGACCAATGCTTAGGTTTTCGAGAGAGACGAGCACACCCCAGCCAAGTTGAACCAGTTTTGGTATATGATTTCAGCCTGATCAGGGGTATTTCTAATAGTAGAATAGAGGCGCTGGTATATATATCTGGTGTTGTCGGGTGTGGACAACATGCCACGAGGAGGTTCTGGATTAAATGATGCCCAAACATAGAAGGGCAAGAAACAAGAGAGGCAATAATATATAGTATAGTGAAAGTGAAAGAGCTTTCGATTCGTTTGGTCAATAAGGTACAGGTATTGTGGTGACCGAACTCCGCTTCCCACGGCCTCAACTAGGCTCCCGGTCGTATAGTGTTTGCAATGCGTCCCTAAGGACAATCCGATCGGTGGAGCTGAAGCCCCAGGGGCCTCATTCGCATTCCATGCCTCTGTCTGGTTTGCGTGTATATATCATGGTGAAATGTCAGATCTCTGGTGAGATCCCATCCATAGGTGGACTCGAAGGGTTGACGGAATTTCTTGAATCGGCCAGTATATACCCTCGCTCTGCTGCATCAATGCCTTCAACTAACCTCGGCATAGTTATATAGCCTCGAGAACCCTGAAAACTTGGGCATCTGAAGTCCAGAAAACAACGACAAACAACGAGGGGGACTGCTTGAGTTCTTCTCGGCGGCTCTTAGGCGCTCGATTTCGTTGACAGCAATGGCTCTCGGGCCTTGCGTCTCCATCCCATGGGTAATAGAACAACTCTTCAGCATGTTCGACCGGCATTCAGGCGCTGGTATATATATCTAGTCGCATGAGCTGAAAAGCAAAATCCGTTTTGACATTTGTTACGCTCAATATCGGGTCTTGGTAGAAAGGAGACCGGAAAGGGTGTATTATAGGGAGGCGTTCCAGGTTGAAAGAAAAGCGAAGAACCGAGAGAGATAACAATATTCCCAACAGTGCGATGAGAAGAGTTTTCATTTCCCCTGTTTCTCAGTACGGTGGAGGATTTGGGCATGAATGGCGTTTTGGAACCCCATTTCGTTGGTAAGATACCATCCGTATTTCATCTCCAGGGGTTGGCGGAACTTTTTGAGGCCGACAAGTGCCAGTCCATAAATCAAATGCAGAGATAACTAATATATATAGAAGCGAAACCGACCCAGGTGAAAATGCCATCGACCGTGTCGTGGAGGTGCCAATCGGTAGTCGAAAAAGGCCAAGCAACAGCAACAACACCAAGATGACGGCCCGAATGCTAAAGACCCAGCAACCAATGAGCTCCAGATGGGTCTGGAGATGGCAGGCAGCGGCAGTGGTAGTCTTTGTTGCAGTATTGTCAGAACTGATCCGGTTCGAAGACTGATGCGAGTAATGGGATCGCTGTGCTCAGGCAATGCAAAGAGGATTCGGGTGACGTCTTTGAAAGGGACAAGATGTTGTAACATGAGAGGTTTTCAACAAATAATCATGCGTGGGATCAAATCAGATGAGTTTTGTGTTTTATAGGAGGCGGAAATTAAGGGCCCAAGGCCAAGGAGGTGTGTATTGGGGTGATCAGAAAAAATGAAGCTACCCAGATGTGCCCCTTAACGCCTCACCCTCTCACCAGTCCAGTTCGCCATAGTTGTCGCGGGTCGCTCTCCCGCGCGCTTGTCGCATTCTAACCAAAGCAGCGTATCTGAATTGGTTGACAGCGTCGACGTCGGCCTGGTAAGCCAGGTCGGCCGTGAGGTCCCACCCGAACTTGAACAGCAGCCGCCTCTGGAACTTGTGAAGGCGGCCATGGTTCGGGCCATAGATCGCCGCCAGGAACACCCAGTTGACATAAGTCAACTCCGTCATGGAAACGCTGTTAACGTTCTCGTCATATAGTCGGATATATATATGGTGGTGGTGGGGATCTAGGACCGATCCTCCGGTGTGGCATTGGTAGCCGGCCCTCAGCCGACTAATGATGGTGTCGTAGTCGTTCTGGTGCATTGTTTGTCCATGCCGGTGCAGGATAGCACACAGACGTTGGGCTGTGGCCAGATCTGCGGCCCCCAAGGGCCCAAAGGAAGGGATTCGGGCTCGGGTATTGGCTGCCGTGTCCCAGCGGCCGCGCGAGCCAGGGCATCTCTTCTGAACTGTTCTAAGTAATATGTTAGGGCCGGTTGATCCAGGAGGCTGAAAGAGACCATGATCTACCATCTTGCCGGGGGTTGGCAACCTGCGGTTCTATAGTCACGAGACAAGGGTCGGAGTGACGCTTGGATGTAAAGGAACGCAAGTCAGGGCGGAACCCAGGACGGCGGAAACTTGAAGATCGGCGTTCTAATCCAAGATACGAAACGGTCAGTATCAATATAGACTGAGCGCGCATATTATAGGGGAAAATCGCGATCCAGGCTCTTGGGTATTTTGGAAGAAGGTGAAGGCCGTGATGAAAAACGTTGAGGGTTCTTGGATCGGGACGAAGATGGAAGAGGGTAAGGGAGTCAGGGAGGTAGAGCGCAATAAATACTCACCAGCCTGGGAATGTTTGTTGATGTCGACGTAATCTCAATCAAACGATCGGTGCCGCTGGAGAGCAGAAAACAACACGCAAATGGGAGGAGAAGGTCTTTGCCTCTAGCAAAGATGTTGTCGTGATCAAACTGGTGGTCGAAGCGGACACGGGCCAGGAGGAAAGTAGCGATGAGGAAAACGGATGTGGCTGCTGAGGTGGGTGTTGTCGCCTTCGAGTGTGGCGAAGAATGGTGAAGAAGAAAGAAAGAGAAGAACAAAATGAGGAGAGAAGAAGAATAAATGTGCGGCTAGGCTGCAAGTGCGTTCGTTCGGATGAGGTCGTGCTTAATTTTCCACATCTGGTGGTCACTGGCAATGAATGGCGAGGCAGTCTAACGCCTGGTTGGAAATAACCCGAATAGTAATAATACAAATAAGCGCGTATTGAACAGGTAATATTCTTTTGTGAACAATAGATTACCTTTGGTATTGTCCCTTTTCGGACTGACCATGAACCTCCATTGTCTACATCCCCTAACGTGCTTGCCCAACGGACGACACCACGCGTGACGCATTCAGATTTCCCAAGTTCATCGTGATGGCAAAGAGCGGTAGTGTCGGGCAATCCGAAAACAATCACCATGATTTGATGTCTACCTAAACAAGACATGTGCCAACGTAATTTCTCCTAAGCCTTCACTCTCTGCCGCCAACGCGGGAGCTCGTTCCCAAACCAGCCATTACCAGCAGCTAGTATCATACAAGTCGATCAAAAACACCTCGTCTCTGTGTAAGCCATTCCAACTTTCATGGCTCTCGGATGTTGAGTCTCCGTCTTCAATCTCTGCCGGGTAGAAAACCCGTGTCATTAGAGCCTCGTGCTCAAAAACGGGGCCGAAGTCAGCAAAAAACTCCATGACTAGGCTGCTGTGTGGGCTGATGCTTTCGGCTTCGGGGGCAATGAGCTCCTTTTGGGGCTCGTCGGAGCTGTCGTGAGACGCTGTCTGTTCGACCAGGTCTTCACTGATGGAAAATTGGTATTCGTCATTGTGTTCCATCCAAAATTCTGTGTTTGAGGTGGTGGAAGGAGCTCTATGGCTTCCAAACGCGATCATGTCGTCATCCTCAGTGCTCAAACAAGAGTTGTTGGCACGATGCTCCTAATACCAAAGATTAGTACCGGCGTTCCCTTTCTGTGGTTTTGGCACAACTCACGACGAATTTCTCGTCGCCCATTACCCATGAGAAAACACGGCTCGCCCGGCTGGCCTCGTCAAGCTGTCTTATGTGGTCCTCATAGGGTCGCATTCTCTTCGGCCAAATGAAAAACAGTTCTGGAGACAAATCCATGCTGAGAGTTCCGACGTAGTGATAGTTCAGGTTCTGTATGTAGACGAACAGAGATAATAAATAGCCGAGTTTGGGTATTGGTGTTCAGTAAGGGTTGGTTGATGAAGGGAGGAGGGAGAGGAAGAAGAAATGTAGAATAAACAAAACGCGTCAAGATACCCTAAGATTTAGGGTGCACTGTGAATGGCAGAGCCTACAGGTCGTTGAAGGTCGTTGACAGTGCCAGCAGGTCAGGGCGGCCGCACAGCCTATGGAGGGGAGCTGGGTCGAGGATGCGGACGAGGGACTCTAGTTCAGTGGCTCGCGGGTCGCGGGGAGCTTTGGCAGAGAAGACTTAGCTGCGTGCACTAAGAATTGCTGAATCCTGCCGACGAAGCCAACAGTGATGGTGTTGAATAGGGGAGTGGGCGGTCAGTAGAGGGATATTGCCCTGGACACCATCACTCCCAAGCAGCATGCTCACTACTTGCGCTGCACCAAAAGCTGAGACGTAGAGAGGCCAAGTAGATATCAGTGCGACGTCTAGTTATTCTTTGTAATTTGGAACGACCGTGTCGAGCCACCAAGAATCCCAGGTAGATGTCACGATGTAGCTATACGCACCAACGAATCCCCCCGTCTTGTTCATTCGGATCCACCAGAGGTTCATTCTCTGCTCTTTATTACTCAGGTAATCCCAATACAGGCATTCTAAAGCACTACACAATCCCTGGATGGCTTCTTTATGGCGCCCGCTTTTCCAACCTCGCGCTTTGGTGTCGGGATTGTGGTCTCCTCTCGAACCAACTCAGGAATCCCGAACCACCTCGTTGAGCTTGTTGAGATCAACTACAACTCGCGCCTGCCCGTTCTTCCTCACAATTTTTATTGCAGAAAGTGACTTGTCGTCAGTGGCCTGGATCCTGTTCTCTTCTGCGGTTTGCAGCCGCTCGATCTCGTTCACTACCATGGCTCTCGGGCCTGGCGTATCGCCTCTACCATCGCCAGGGCCGGCAGCCGTAGGCTCTTCTGCCGTTGCTGCCGTTTTGTCTGCTGCCGCTGTCGTTTCTGGCATCTTGAGCGCCTTCGTCGTCTTCTTTCGCGACTGGCGCTGGCGTCGTCCTTGTCGTTTCGTCATTCTTTTTCGCCTAGACTTCAGGTGCCAGCTTCCAGGGCTCCCTAGACTACATAGCCATGTCAATATTAGTTGAAGCCATCGCTGCGGTAGAGCGAGAGTACATACAAAACACTCCCGTGTGGGTTGCTAGCGGTGATAGGGTGGTCGGGATCGGTGTCGGTGTCGGTGGCGGATCAAATGAATCAGAAGAGTCGATTTAGAGCTGACTGGTTTCGAATAGAACTTTTCTGGTTGAAAGAATACACGGGCTTAATCTGGTCGAGTTGGGTTGGTCATGAGGGTGAGGGTGAGGGTGAGGGTGTTCAGGGGCTGCGCGCATCAAAGAGAGGGCATGAACATTCTGGATCCTAAGCCTTAGCCAACATCACAAAAGCGCGGCATCGACCAATTTTCCCTAATCCATCCAACGCATTCGCCCATTATTTGGCACGGGAGCTCCTCTCGCCTCAGGCCAACTTTTCCCGCTTTCTCCTCCTTTTCCACCTCTCCTCCTCATGCCCCTCCTCCATCACCACCACTCCTCTTTGTCTTTTCTTTTCTATATTCTTCCTTCACGCAATGCTTGATGGGTCGCACGCAAAGATCGGGTATCTCTAGAGTCAGGCCTACCAACAGTACCCGAACGACGTTGTATGTAGGTCCCGGCAATATTGTGGCTGATGGCTTCTTGTCGTCATTGCAAACAATAATAAAGTCGGTTCCGACAGAGGTGTAAGGATGCGAACAAGGTGCCTTTCCCACGAGTTCATCGCCAGAACCCTTACTGACGTTTCCCAGGAGAATATCCACGTTCTGGGCTGTGGTGACGATGCACTTCGTTGTGAGCGCCGGCGCTCAACGCCGGTGGAGGCTTCTTGCCATTTCCAGGCTGTTGGCGCAGGTTTGTATGCTGCGCCCAACTGCAAGAAACAGCTATTGACATCGCGCAGATACGAAAGTTCCTGAACACTTCGAGCTATGGCATCGGTATCGGAAATCTCCCACGCCATATCGACCCGGAGTTGAGCTTCCCCTGAGGCATAGAACACGGGGCAGGATCAGTTGGAGGTAAGGATAGGCAACTCACGCCCAGGACACCTGAATACCGATCTAACGTCTCTTTCAATCAGGCACGCCAACGAGCGCATTGTACGTAATGCCGGTGGGCTACAGATTCATTCTGTGCAGGACTGACATGCCAAACAAGGTCAAGGCCACTGGCATTGCTTGCCTTTCTGGCTGATGGCCACGATGTTTCTTAGTACATTGCGCCCGCCAGTAACACCCCTATAAGAACATTCTTGGGGGGGCAGACGCTTGAGTCCCTCAAACACCACGACCCAACGGCCGATACAATGCAGATTAGGAACTCCCTTCGGGAAGGGACAGCTGCCGTCGCACCCCAACCTGTACCATCCGACACTCGATCCAGTGGACCCTTTCCTGGGGACCTTCTCCCGCTGTGTCTTAGGCCCTCTTGGGGTCTTGCTATGAAGACTGAGTTTTTAAAGCTTGCTTGTGGTGTAGCGATAGCTTTGAAGCACGGATTCTGCCTTGGATGCCTTCTACAAGGATATTTCGGAGGACCAGATATGGTTCAACTCGCCAGGTATGTCAGAGAAGTGAACGTTATGTGCAGAATTCGGAGCTAACATCTAAAAACAGACCGAGAAGGCTACGGCCGATGACATTGGAGCGTCTGAACGAACGGCTCTCCCCAGATGGCCAACTCCCAGGCAGGAACCAGCTGAAGCCCTCCGTCAAAGGGCGAGGGACGACGCTGTCACATTTACGGTCTTCTGGCTCAGTTATCCCATCGACGGCCGGGCTTCAACTATAATAAAGAACACATTACTGTCACCTTCATAGCGGTGGACAAATGATCTCGATGAGATGACATTGCTCCTTGGTCAAATGGCACGAACACGAAAAGACTCGTTGATATGAAGGCGAGATCTGATCTCCATCGTGGCGCCGGAATAGGGGTTGGCGAGGGACCTCGGGCTATGTTGCTGGAGGAGGGTGATTGCGATGACCAGAGCCCCATTGTTATTTTCAATGACCTCTTCGTCGTGCACAATTCAAAGAACACAATAATAAAGACATGCGAGCATCAAAACCCAATGCTGTAGACCAGAGCCCATCACCGTCTCTTCGCTGCAATGTTTTCCACATCCACCTTGCGTCTCCCCGAATCGTCTGGTCTGGTTTGCCAAGTTCTCCATGGGCTAGCGGATTCTTTTCTTCATGTGAGCGTTCTCTTCCGTCAGTTTACAACGGAGTGGTTTCTGGGCCCTTGCGGTCGTCAGTGCCGTGTGGAGGGAGCTGTGTCCTGGCTGGAAGCCTTGCTAGCAACACAGGGTACAAAGAAAACACAAGACGTCAGTACAAGGGCATTAACCTAGGTTCCTCTAAGGGTAGCCTGTAAGTTTTAATAAATAACAGAGTATCATCCCTGTTTAGGATATCTTCTTCATTATTCTGAATAAAGTTTATGCATATTTGCGTAAATTATTTGAGAGAAGTCAAGATACTCTTTGTCGTTCTGGTGTCTGTTTTCGTTGACCTGCGTGCCTAAGGGCTATTCGGTCTTGAGTAACCATTGTGTGATGCTGAAAGAGTGAGGCTTGCCCCCATGTCGAGGAACCCGAGATGATCGATCTCGGTGAAACCTACATGGATCTCGGTCAGCAAGCTCCCGTCGGCCCCACTCGGCTCCCGGACCCCCGAGTCAGCATGATCAACGTCATGAGGACGGACCTCTTATCTCGTGACCACCCCAAGCTAAACCTACAACCCTTATCACCAACACCCGTCACGAAACCCCCTAACGACGAGTTGAAGCCCCTCTCGCCCTCAATCGCCAAGCGCAATGTCGGTTGCACTCTCATAGCCATCGCGAGAGTGCTGATTGCCAACTATCTGTCGTCATGTCGGGCGTGTCACCTTCGTCGTCGGGGCTGCTCCCCATGCCAGGCTCGCCTTCGTCTTCATGGGCCGTCTACAAGGCAAAAATTGCGGCTATGCTGGGACATAGGGACATGAAGGTGATTGTGGCCTTTTGGCTGTTTGGTAGGGCGAAAATACCCCCTATTGCGACAACTTGCTGATCAGGAATGTGCCAGGCCTCATCAATAACGTCCTGTATGTCATCATCTTATCGGCCGCCCAAGATCTCGTCGGGTCGCTTCCGAAAGGCGTCGTCCTCCTCGCCGATGTACTTCCCTCGTTCCTCACGAAGCTCGTCGCTCCATACTTCATCCACCGCATCTCGTACCGCATCCGTATCCTCATATTCATCGCTCTGTCCGCAGTCGGTATGCTCATGGTTGCCTTGACGCCCCGAACACAATCCGTCGCCATCAAGCTTGTTGGGGTCGTCCTTGCAAGTATAAGTGCTGGAGGCGGCGAGCTGAGCTTCTTGGGGCTTACACACTTTTACGGACCGATCAGCCTCGCCGGCTGGGGGTCTGGTACTGGTGCTGCGGGCTTGGTTGGCGCGGGGCTCTATGTGGTGTTCACTGACTGGTGGGGTTTAAGCGTCAGAGACAGTCTGCTCATCTCGGCCTGCTTCCCCGCGATCATGTTCATCAGCTTCTTCGTCATCCTGCCGCTAGGGCCGTTGAAAGAGGGGACCAGGCGGAAAGGTTACGATGCCCTTCCCGAGCGGGACTTGGAGGATGAAGACGTGGACAACATGGACCAAGGAACTGCCTCATCTGCTCTCCTCGCTCCAGGGCCATCTGTTGCATCGACGGCGTTCTCTGCCAACAACACGCCGGAGACACTCACTCTCAAGGACAGGTTGAAGAAGGCGAAGGGACTGTTCATCCCATACATGTTCCCGCTCTTGCTTGTGTACGTGGCAGAGTATACCATCAATCAAGGAGTGGCACCGACCCTACTGTTCCCTTTAGACGAATCTCCCTTCGACGAGTTCCGCGGCTTCTACCCGTTCTACGGATTCCTGTACCAGCTCGGTGTTTTCATTTCGCGGTCCTCAACACCCTTCATCCGCATCCATCACCTCTACCTCCCGTCATTGTTGCAAATTGCCAACCTCATCCTTCTCACCCTGCATGCGATGTACTTCTTTATTCCCTCGGTGTACATCGTGTTTATCGTCATCTTCTGGGAAGGCCTGCTAGGTGGAGGCGTGTACGTCAACTGCTTTGCCGAGATCATGGAAAATGTCCCACCAGAGGAACGCGAGTTCAGCTTGGGAGCGACAACCGTCAGCGATAGCGGGGGTATCTCCATTGCAGGCATTATCAGCATCATCATGGAGACCCGATTATGTGATTACCAGGTGGCGCATGGTAGGGATTGGTGTCGGCGGATACATGCTCAGGGGAGTTAGGTCGTCGGACTTGGATACCCAATACATCTGGCGTTATGTCCGGGTAAGTTTGATACATATATCTGTATCTCGGTTACATACAGCGTATATACTGGATCATGCATTGCATGCAGGGGAGTTCTTCAGGTTATCTAGCTTTGTTCGTTGGTCGAATACAATCCCGGGACGTGTACCCCGGCCTTGCAAAGGAACCTCGGGGAAAGCAAAACTAGGGAACGTGCCTCTCTGTCCGCGCCAAAACGTTTATCCTTGCTGTATTATTTCGATCACCTCTTAATGGTCGATAAGCGGGATTACATCTATCTCATATGGGGCAGTTCATTGTGACAGTTGACTCAAAACCCTGCGACGGGAACAACCCCCAGGACAAGTTCATTACACCGCTTTCCGACCATTGTCAGGGAGCCTGGAGGAACAAAGGCCTTGCTCGCTTGTCTCAGTCCTTGAGACGATCCGGGGACCCGTCTACTGGTATGATGCCGCTCATGAAGGAAGAGAACTGGATCTTGATGCGAAACATGGGATGACAGAGAGCAGCCAATGAATCGGAAACACAGGCGACCAGAGACAGGTCTCCACGTTCCCGTCTCCAGTTAAGATACGTCCGGATACTGTACCATGAGGGGGCAAGGAGCTCCCTGCGGCAAAAAAGGGACGACGAGTTTAATTACCTGCAGGCGGCATAGCCGGGCTTTATCACGAGTTGGCGGGATCCGGCTTGGCGTTTTTGTGGTTCGAGATGAAGTCATTCCAGAAAAGTATCTATTCTGCGCTCCCCGAGACTTTTGACCTTGGAATAGGTAAGATCTGACTGAATTGGGTTTTCGAGTCCAAAAATACGGAGTGAACGGGTTGCTTGGTGGAAAGTTTCATTGCCGGGACAAGCGACGTGATGGCTTGTGGCTTTGATGGCCACGCCATCTCCGTTGACAGCTGCAGAACCAGTTCGAACAAAGACGCCAAGAGGCTCAACACGCGGGAGAGCAAGTGTCACTCTATATACGAGTTCAAGGCAGGAGACTTGTGATGGTATATCACGATGCCCAGACCAGATACGAGGCCGGTGCATCCAAGCGAATTACGTTACCTGATGGCCAAGGTGACAGGATGATTTGAATGGCGATAACATCGCATCGTGACTCTTGACCGTAATGGGCCTAGCGCTGACCGGGCCACTTCCTACCCAGTTTCACTCCCCTGCCAGATGAAAAGAGAGTTGGTGATCAGCAAATTCTCTATCCCACGCTAGGCTCACATTGCATTGATCCAGTGAGACGCGGCCCAGGCGCTACGGAAGCGCTGACGCGAAGGGAAGGGGGGAGGAGCAGAAGGAGTCCCGCTCAGCTGCTGACATCAGAATCGCGGTGTTGGTTTGCGAGGACCCCCTGGAAGGGCTGAGATGGATGGATGAAGACCGTGGGTCTGGAGAAGGATGCTTGTCAGCCGCAGGGCCAAAGTCATTGCGGTTAACGATGAGGCTTGAGACTCTGAAACGATCAGGCCTTTTTCTTGTTGATCTCGATTTTTATAACCGAGTCAAGGCTCGAGTTTTGCGAGGCAGGGGAGCGCGTTTGTCGGGAAGCAATGCGGCTTACGGCATTGCAGGGAGACCAAGACTTGAGAATGGCGTGCCCGAGATCTCAACCTTTCAAGGGATGCTAAATGCCTCAGAACAATGATCATCATTCTTCTTGAAGGTTGGGGCTATAATAATTATCGCCTCCTGAATTTCCTGGGGGAGAAACTGCACCTCTTACCGGAATGGCATCAGATCCTCTTGTCTGCCTCCTCTGAAGAAAAGGCCAAGCCTCATCTCCGCCATGGCCGACGTTGCAGCCAAAGTGCACCCATCAGCCGCGCCCTCATTGGTCAGACGAGAATGCAATCAAGGCCGGGGCTATGCAAGCGCGTGCTGGGCTGCCATCCAATGTTTGGCACAGATTTGAAGAAATGAGTTCTGCCCGCCCCCCTATCCTATCAGAGATGCAAGTCTGCGGGGAAAGGCCTTGGAAATTGCGAGCTTGATGAACCCGCATCGAAATTGTTCGGTGGGATCTTCTCGGGCAGATGATACAAGGCGATAAACCATAATTCAAGCTTCTCCTTTTTGTCTCACGATGGAGCCAGCAGTGCAGTGGCTGGGTCTACAGGGCTGAGTCAGCCACCAAGAGCCAAGTGTATTGGATGAGTTCCAGCAGCACTTGAGCCTGAATGCTCAGGGGGCTTGTCCAGCGCTGAGTGAGGACGGGATGGAGCATAGTGTCCACCTCGCCGAGGCCAGCGAAAAAGGAGACGTGCTCCCCCTGATTCACTAGGGACAAGTCAAATCGCCACCTCCAAACATTCGCCAAGTTGACTCCATGCCCATCCCATCCATGCCCAGGCTTTGACCCGCCTTCCGCTTCCTTCCTTCCCGAGTGAGAGGTCTGCTGCTGTTTCGTGCCACGCCATTCGCCAGGTCGCCACCCGCCCCCCTTCCAAAAAGCGTTTGGGGCGTTCCTGCCTTGCCTTGCACTTGCCTTGCTGTCGCTGGGCTGTGGGTGGTTCCGTTGCGCATGGTCCACGGTCCTTGCTTGAGTTGAGGTCAAGTCCGCCGGGCGCTCCTTCCCTCTCCCCACAAGCCAAAATCAACTCGCTTCTTCCTCTCATCATCATCCCCCCGGGCCCCTCGTCCTTTGCCCCCCCTTCCCCTGTTCAGATTTAATTAATCCCAGCAAGAGGAGCCTTATCTGAACCTTGTCCCTCTATTTTGTTCATTTTTCACTTCCTCCTTCCCTCACCGTCCCCGTCTGTCTCCTCTTCTCTTCTTCGAGCCCCTGGTAATTTGCTTGGCCCGCCAAACGTCGCGCCGCGCTTCGGGTTGATTTTTATTGCGTGTCCTCGTCGGCGCCATCCACTCGCTCTTCTTCCCACCCGGTCCGCTTCGTTCGTATTTCTTCGTCCCTCTTTTTTACTGCACGGCTCGTATCGCAACACGCATCGCAATCCCCATTCTCTCTCTCCAGTCAGTCAAGTCTGCGACAGAGGCGGCTATTGCGACCATGTTCGGACAAGTGCGTACAAATCGGTCGACGGCTTTAATGGCCGCCACCATCATCTTCCTCGTGGCTTTTGTTGGCCTTGCCTACAACCACCTGGATAAGTGGGAGCCTCCTGCTGATGTGTGAGTTCTCGTCCTCTTGCGACTGATCTGTGTTGATTTGGCGACTGACGATATGGAATCTACAGCACCGATACCGACACCGTCGTTGAGGAGCCTCATGGCGCTTTCTCCAAGCCCGATCGCCCTTCCAACGCTTCGACCGAGCTGGGCGATTACTACCTGAAGTACATCATGAGGCCCTCGGTCGGTCCTACTACCCCCGTGTACTCGTCCTTTGGCGCGTTCCCCTTCGAGCTGCCCGCCGACCCCAAGTGGACCGAGCTCGTTGGCGAGGACCTGTGCATCATTGATCTCGACAACCGACCTTTCAACGAGCCCGGCCAGATCTTCTCCCCGATTTGATGAGCTGGGACCGCGGCTCCGAGGTTCACGGTCTGTCCGCCGGTGTCTTGAACCACTGGGTTTACTGTGCGTTTTGCCGTTGTCCCGAAACTCTGCTCTTGTTGCTAACTCTTACCAGCCAAGATCCACGGTTACAAGTACTACTACGTCGACATCACCGATCCCTTTGAGGACCGCCGCAACTCGTGGAAGAAGCCCCCGATCCTGACCAAGATCCTCAAGAAGCACAAGGCCTGCATTTTCCTCGACTCCGATGCCATCTTCAACCGCCTCGACCTCCCCTTCGAGTGGCTCATGAACTACTGGCAGCTTCACCCCGATACCAACTCTATGGCCCTCGCTGCCGATCCCAACGCCAAGAACAACCAGGATAAGTTTGGAAAGGTTTATCTCAACACTGGTTTCATCATTCTCCAGAACAACGAGAAGACGTTTGAGATCTTGAAGGAGTGGGAGGACTGCCCCAACGAGGGCGGCAAGCACCCCGAGTGTGTCGATTTCCGAAAGAACCGCCCCGGCAAGCCTACCGACCAGGGTGGCTTCGGTACCTACATCCGCTACGATTACCCCAAGGACATCAAGGAGCTCAAGTGCACTGAGGCCAACGGCTTCCCAGAGAGCCGCTCGGGATGCGACGGCAAGTTCATCAAGCATCTCTGGACCGGAAAGAAGGACCATATCAAGGTGGCCATCGGCCAGCAGCTCCCCGGCGTGCTGCTCGAGACTTTCCACCGACAGTTTATGGACGAGAAGAAGGATTTCTTCGTGTCCGAGAGGGACCTGATGGGTGCACCTGACGCCGAATGAAATGCTTAACGAAGTAATAAAAGGCGGGCATGACATGGGGATGGCTTTGAATCTTTTTAATAACTGTACTATACCATCCAGGAGAGGGTTCCTCTCCAAGGGGTTTCACGGTGTTCTTGGGAGTGTTATGGTTGCTTATGGCCTTGACCGTTGAATTAGGGAAACTTGGATTTCCCATGATGCAAGATCAGATCATGCGTTTCTAGGAGACGAACGGAATCTACGCAATGACTCGGGTATATATGAAACGAGGCAATAGGGAATATCAGAGTTACGGATCTCTACGATGGCTTGACTGTGGATGTGTATGTCTTGATCGCGTGTTGATCATTTGGGTTGAGCTGGGGGACAAAGATGGTGCTCACCTAGCCACCTAACTCTTATGATAATAATAATATTAAGATATGAATATGCTTTCCAATCAAGGGCCGTGAATATTGAGCGAAGGAAGAAGGAATGTCTCATTGCAGTTTCATGCTTCGCAAGAATCGCCTTGTCAGATCAGACCCAGTCGGTTATCGACTCCACGTGGTGGTGCTACCCTATTCCTCCAGCACATGCAACGAAGGGTTTCCATTGTCGAAGACTGGACTGGTATGAAATAAAGAACTATTGAGTACACAATCCGTCTGGCTTGTATACACACAATTGCAAGATCTATTGTTTTTAGGCGCCCTTGACCGAGCCAAGTATCTGTGGTCTCAAACTGTTATTGGGAATGACATGCCATGTGGCCTGCATCCAACGCATTGAGACCCTTCCTAATGGATGACAACCGAGACTCCCTTCACTGTAGCACATCTTCTAACGTCGCCATCTGATCATTACACAGACTTGACACGAGACGTTACCGCCCAAGCAGCGGTGACACCACTTCCAACCGCGGGCCGGACGCCCCAGTCCAAGATCTTGGCGTCGGGAATCGGCAAGCCTTTTGCGTGTCAGTGCAGATCGTCAGTTGGTCCACTGAGGATATCGTAAATACTCTTGGCATATCTCCTCCGTACAGGAGGCCTCTAAATGTCGTGGAGGAGTTGAGTTCAGTGTTGGATCTGTAATCGCGTAGTTCCCGCTGATCTTTTCAACACACTGCTGAGCCTCGTGTCCTGAAATAGCGCTGACGGTAGACGTCGGGAGGATCCGGTTACGTGCTCAAACGGGCTGTGACACGGCCTTGATGTGCTGTGCTCTCGCTTTTCAGAGCTCATTGACGTGACGCCTTTTCCCTCGTTGGGCCGATGGCCGTTGTTAATGGGGAACGGGGCATGTTGCTGTCGAATAGCAACAGCTTCGAGGGGGAGAATTGAGGACCAGAATGGAAGACAGTATGAACCTGAATGAACAGTTGTAGAGGTACGGGATCGAGAGACACCCAAAGAGACTCTCGACTGTCAATGTGTTGATAGCTCTGTCTGAGGCATACGTTCTGTCGGCCGAAGCACGCATATCCTATCTACAGATGGTCAAAGATTATGATGATCATCTCCTTATTTTATGGCTATCTACTCTATTCATATGATGATTTGGTCTTTATTTTACGATTAATTACTCCTAAGTTTATACACATCTCCCTTCGTTCATGGCAATACGTCATCCATTCGAGGAGTTCTGTATCTTATCACATGACTGAGGTTTATCGGAAGCCATTCAAATGTGAAGGCATGGATCAAAAGAACTTATCCGAAAGCTCGAAAGCCTCAGAATGGTTATCTCTCAAGATCACGAAGTCTTTCAAGCCAAGTTGTGGTGTTGTGAGGGTGGTGGTCGCTCCTCCCTCACCTGTTGCAGCCACTGCAGACCCACTGAGCTTAGCCACATCGTGCCTTCCATCACTTCAACGACGCGGGGCACAGTGAACTTGGAGGAAACAAGCATCAAATTTCATCAACGGACATCCATTACTTTTACACCTACTGATCAACCCAGCTTTCCAGTAAATGTACCGACTCTGCTGCACATGCTTAACCGGCGCGACGGGAAAGTTTCCCGACCACAACATGCGGAAAATGTTGCAACGATGAGAGAGTGATGGAGTCCCGGCGCACCTCACCCATCCGGCCGAGTGCACCGCTCGGAAATCAAGCGAGTTTCCAGCGGACAAGTCGACATACAAGCAATGGCAGCACCATCGGGTCCAATGCGAACGAATTTCGAAAATCTTGAAACCCCTGAGTGGCAGTTTGAGATCGCAGAGGAAAAGGACACCCTTCTTGACGACCAGCCAGTTCCTCACTATGTACAACTCACGGCAAAGACACTGGGAATCACCACTTCAGAAACGACCTACGCCGGGCTCCTCTCCCGTGTGGCAGCTTGCTCCCTGAAGCAAAAACTCTTGGACTTCCACTCGCAACCAACCCCTCCCACCGACACGTCACTCATCCCCCTTGATGCGTTCCATGGCGTACAAGACCGCAAGGATTGGGATGTGCAATGCCCGATCGTAAAAGAGCGACTAGACGAATTCTGCCGAGAGATCCAGCAAGTTTCCGACGAGGTAGATATCCCAGCATTGGCGGCACCATCGGGCCCAATGCGGGCGTTACTTACATGTGTGGCACTACCCAACAACAACGTTCCGCAACACGCAAGCCCGGCCCTCGATGGGATAACTGAGCCAGAAGACCGTCCCGCAACACGCAATACTCCCATGTCATGGACCCAGAAAACCCATATCTTCGAACCCAGCAGGTATGTTTGCGTTGTTGTCATTGTCGGTGTTATCTCATCTAACATATTTGTCGCCAAGGTCAAGATTGGGCTGAACCCTTCCGTTCTCACTTTCAATATGATTCCAATCCGAATGAAGTACGATCCAAAGTCTAATCCGGACTGGAAGAACGAGTTCACAATTTGGCCGAGGATCGAACAAGCATGCGTCAAGTTCGCGAGCGACATCCTGAAAGAAAGCCGGATCATCATCGTGATAGGAGACGCGCAATTTTCCGACACTCACTCAATCCTTCAATCCCAGGGTTTTTCGCCGAAGCAGTTACCAGTCCATTGCAAGCTTGTATGAAGGGAGACGCAGTGCAGGTCTGCAAGATCGGGTACAGTGGGCGCAGCGCCCTCGAAGAAGAAATGTTCGGGAACGCACCTCACACCTTCGTGGCCATGGACGCCTCTGGTCAGGTGCGCCGAGTCATTTTCCGATCTTTCCATGGACAATACGCCTTCCGAAACGACAGCCTTCGACGAGGTGCCCTGTGGGACATGATTTACAACGCGGCCTGTGAAATGGCCGGTGTTGAAATCCAAAAACATACCTTTTTCGAATACCGTGCGATGGTGACCCAGGATCGAGCAGACAGCAGCCTTAAGGCAATGGTGGGCAATGTTACCGACCACAATATGTGGAAAGCCCTGCAGCGACGAGAGAGCGATGGTGTTCTCCTCATGACAATCCCCCTGCTCAAGGAAATGTTCCCTCGACTCCTGGCAAAGGTTCCGACTCTGGTGGCAAACATGGAAGATGCAGTCTTGAAGGGGTACAGCCCCCTTTACGCCATCACTTCCCACTTCTGTGGCCTAACGGAGGCTACGAAGACCAAGCGCTGGGCCGCAGAGGCGCCTCCAACAAAGGCGCCTCCGGCAAAGAAGAAGTTGTCGACCTGCCAGAGCACCTACCTGGCGTCCGACAAACACCGCGCTGCGATCGACAAAGGGAACGCGACCAAGAAGGGAATGCTTGAGAGCAAGTACCAAGCCTTTATGGGCTCGTATACCGTTCGGCGCCTACTTGCCAACCGAGGAAAGGGTCCTGTCACCCCGGAAGCAGCCAAAGTATTACCTCGAATCGATCGGATTGTTGGCTGGCACGATGCCGGTGAGGGTAAACGGCTGAGCACCGACCTCTGCCAGTTTGTCGTCTTTCGGTCCAAGGCTGCGCCCTTTGGTCAATCGGAGCCATATATCTGTGGAAGGGTCACGAATGGTAATTGTACATAGATGGAAATTAGACATGACTAGAAATAGCCGTCTATTGCCAAACCCCGACCTCGAAAGGGCCATCCACCAGGTCAAAGAACTATTCTCCTCTAAGATTAGTTGAAAAGATATGATAACTTTAGAAGATAGCAATCATAAATTTTATGTACTTTTTATCACGAATCATCACACAGTTTGGGTGAAGTTAGAAGAGCTGGCTCTGTCCAGCCTGACGCTATTCGCAACATGGCACCGACCACACCAGCCACCAAGGAACCATCCACGCCAGATCCTGATGATAAGATACTGCCCGATAAGGATTCTTTCAAGATCCATAATCTTCTGAGGATCGATGTTGGATGCAGGTTGCCAGGGATGGTTCCTAGCCAGTTCCACATTTCTATCGGGGTGATGAAATCATCGACGAAAGAATGAAATCATATAGATGACATCACTTCGACCGCAATCACTACAAATAGCCGACAATAGACTGCTTCCAGAGCTGAATAGATCAGATTCATCATCCTAAACACTTTATTCACTACACAAAGAAAAAGTCGCCCTTTACCACACTCAGAATGTCCAACTACGAACAGATCGCAAAGCAGGCCGAACAGGACCTGAACACCTACCAGGCCAAGACTGGCAACGCCCGACGTCAAGATGCGGACAATGCTGGCGTAAACCCCCTCGTTGAGAATCAGTTTGAGGGAGCTCAGGTCGAGTTTGGCGATGAGCTTAGCACGAACCGAGGCTACAACAAGCGCATCCCTCCTAGTGAGGGCGGTATCCTCGACGATCGAGGCCGGTAAGTACACTCGCTCTTTTTTCAATGGTAGTAACTTACACTTGGTAGACAAGCTCGTGGAGAGCAGTATGAGGGCGAGGGAGGCCCTATCGATAAGCTTAACCAGTCGTACCAGCAGCAGGGTGGCCAGAACGACAACGATGTTGTCAGCGGTCGCGTGCCCCAGACCTCGGGCTTGGGTAGCGCCAAAGATATCGCATCTCAGGGTCAGGAGGCGACGCGCGCAAATGTCGGTCGGAATCCTCCCGGCCCTGGCGGTTCTCAGTTTAAGGGCGAGGACTATTACCAGCCCGAGAGCGTGCCTGACAGCATCTCGGCTGAGGGTTGGGTTGCGCCCGACAGCGTGACCCAGGCGAGCAAGGAGAGTGAGCGACCGTAGAGGTGATGGATAGTGTGGCTGGAATTATATCCTGTACGAGTATCTTGAGTAGTTTGTAAGACTTGAATAATGAATAGCTGAATCTTACCACGCTCGAGAAGGCTAGCCAATGCTCGTTTGGTTGAGTAACCATAGCGCGATACTTAAAGGAGGTGTGCCTTGAGGAGATCTCAATACCGGCCCTCACACGCTGCATGGCACATGACGTCTAACGCTGCGCCTGAACATCGATCGGGAAGACAAGAATGAGGATTCAATGTCTTCGTGGTCTTTGAAGTAACGAGCGAGCCAGAGGGTTTGTCGTGCGTAGCAGGGTGCCGCCGGATCGGATCTGGTAGAAGGAATCGGTATTGCATGTCATGCAGAGCATAGTAGTAAGCAAAACCCTGTCTATGGGTACTGGAAGTCTCTTTCATCGTGAGATGTGTGTGTTATTGTGCTGCTCCTTTGTCGGGGAAGAATGTGAACACATCGTGAACGTTAACGGGGCTTTGAGAGATGCTGAACATGATGCCATGCGATCACAGCCTTGGACTGACAACTTTTTAGTACCAACTGAATACATACATACCAACTTCCCTCCATTATCTGCTAGTATTGGGTTATATAGCCGTCTTTTGCACGGCTGAGAGAAGTGCCCAAGAGATCCCCCGAAAACGCCCCCTGAAGCGATCGCAGACCGACCGATACACTCCTATTGAGCAAAACACCGATGTTGAACGTAAACAAGCATTCTTTTCAGACTTGAATTATGCAAGTGTTTGTTTACTACACGCTATTGTGAACGCGGGCCTGAGAATTGTGCAGTCGCGTAGCGCCAAACGCCCGCAGCCTGTTGACACTGCTCAAACCAACCTCACATTCAACCTCAGAAAAATGTCCCCGTCCGCCTATTGTCGACACAGTTTCTAGCTTCATACAAACACTGTGGCTCAAACACTGTGCAGCAGCTACTTTATCTTTCCTCCCACTTCACAACATCGCGACACGACTCTTCCTTCACATCTTCCTTGATCATCGACACACTTCGCATCTTGATATTGAAGAGCTGTGGTCATCGCACCTCGATTTACCTCATCGCAGAGAACTTCCACTGGACCCTTCATTCTTTGAAGCTCGCTATTCCCGTTTCTTTCTATCTCCCCAAGCACCGTTGGCGTATTCTCTTCTTCTGTCACGGCAATCCGGATCACACAGAAGAGCGACTCGTCTTCATCCTAAAGCGTCTTCGCCATTCACTACGGTGTCCTTCGCTTTGGATCATCGTTCCACTCTTGCCTATCCTCACCATTCGTTGGCTCTAGCGCACTTGCCCTTGACAGCAAGGACGCTTTTCTCACGAAAGTAGTCTGTGGCTTGCTTTTCCGCCTTCTTCATTCATCGAAGCAGGCTTCACATCTAGAGCAACTCGGCGACTCTTCCTTTGCCTTCACCTTTCTCTTGCAAACACATACGCTTCCGAGGATAGCCCCTTTGAGAGCTTTTTACTCCCAAGCCGCTTTTCTGCGTCGACAAAGCACCCAACCCGATCCGCTACCTCGAGGTTATTCGACACTGCCTCCGATCCGACATCCCGCCTTAGCCCTTGATCGTTGTAAGCAGCCAACTGTGATTCTGAAACCCCCTCAACCAACGTCCGGCATTAACAGCGACGCCAGAAGAAGCTTGTTATCTCTTCCAGATAGCACCATTGTATTCGTTTCTTACGAAGCTCTACGATTAAGTGCAATCACGATTTCTTCAGTCAACAACCAGTGTCCGACCCTCGCCGACAGAGATGTCATAGACGACGACATTCGCAATTCTCTTCAATATTTCACTTTCACATACCTGGAACGATGGCTCCCTCTGTTGAAACGACCCCGAGGAGCAGGTCCGGTAGCCCCGAGATCAGAACGAATCCTAATAGTCCCACCCGATACGCCCCCCAGCGAACCAGATCAACAGCTTCTATTCAGAAGCACACAAAGAGATTCCAGATATTCCAAAAGCTTCCCTTGGAGGTCCAAGACCTCGTGTGGCGGGAAGCGTTGGGCCTTGACTCACCTACCGTCCATGGAGTTACAGTTCGACGCTCGACAATCGGCGACACGGGAGTGCACATGGTTGCAGATCTGCTGTGGAATTCCAATACGGGTGCTAGAAGGACACCTATCTACCCAGCGAGGGACGCTCTAAGCCTAGTGTGTCGCCGTTCGAAAGTGGCCGGGGAACGCGAGCCCCGAACGTGGGAGGCAACAGAACCATACCTGCTACACTCTGACAGGTTTTGGGTTCCTACCCAGCAGGTCGATCTCTGGCGAGACCTGTTTGTTTTGTCGAACCACCTCCAGGGCGACATAAAACAAGCAGACAAAATACCAAAGGCCCAATACATTGGTGTTACATGGGAAGGAATGTGGGACCTCCACGTTGTTGAAAAGCTGGAAAAGGTGGTCGACCTATTCCCAGATGTGAATACGATATATGTCGTGGTCCCAGCCGCGTCTACGATTCATCCCCATCTGGAGGAATGGTCAGGTGAGGCGCTACCAGTTCTCAATGCATACGAGAGGGGGTGCAGGGCAAGAGTCATCGACGAGACGAACAGAGAATTTTCTTGCGACGACATGGTTTACAAGGAGATTCCGATCGAGGCTCTATCTTCCATGGCCGGGCTCCAGCAACCACTCTCATATATTAACGACTTCAACGCCAATCTTGACGTTAGATGCCAGGAGACTGAGGAAGATGGAGGAGTATTCAGAAGACCGGCCATTAGGGCAATGTCGTGGGAGATGGCTCATAGAGTGAGAGCACGTTTTCCCTGATGGCCGGCCTGACTGGAACTTGTCGGGAGGAATTCTGATGACGGTGATGCGCAGAAAGGGATTTAGTGTGTTATTGTACGATTCATGTAAGAGAGGAGACTGGGCGGAAAACAGGGATTCTTTGTTTTTCCTTGTAGGGAATGCTCATAAATGAGATGAGCTTGCTTTGTTCTGTTCTGTTCTACTTGTACTTCTAAACTTATGCCTACTGTATCCCTGCCAACAACATGATGTGCTTGGAAAGCTGTGAACAAGTTTCTTGGGGAGCGTGTCTCTGATCTGTAGTTCGGGTTAGCTCATTAAACTCTTGTGCTGACAGACCGGATAACCGCTTCGTCCCGGCATACTTCAGGTGGGCAGCGGTGGCAGAGTACTCACTCCTGTTTTCCAGCTCAACACACCATTGTTACCACCCTCGACAGTAGTAGTCAAGATGCAGCCTATCAAGACGCCCCTAAGCTTTCAAGAACCCGCCAGATTCGACTGTTTCAACTGAGTGCTGTGAAAGCTCACGAAGGCCCGCCGCGTCTGTCGCTGACTCCCAGCACTCCGACCCAGACCATGCGTCTTGTAGATCTTGGACTGCCACCGACCAGCCCTTAGTACAAACACGATCGTCATTGTGTCCTGGCTGGAGGACCTCAGCTGTAACTAATGTCAGATGATTCCCGTGAAGATGACTTGGTAATGACATACGGCTGTGTGCTGTAGAACAGAACTCCTCTTCTCGCGCGTCCTCTTTGACAAGTTCGGCCGCAGGGTCCGGAAGTGATAGGAGGGAGACCGGAGGCGGAGGGCGGAGCAATCGAGGTGAACGGGGTCGAGGCCTCTCCTTCATGAAGTCGATCTCCCTGAGGGAGACGATTGAATATGTGTATCTTGGATCACCGCGTCCCCGCAAACCATCTTTTTGGGCGGTGGGTGGCCATCCTGGCCGTTGACAGTTGCTTGAAGATCGAGAGCCAGGGTGTGAGGTAGTGGTCCCCAGTCAGTTGGGACTGGTCTGTCACTATCACCACTCATTAGCTATGTATTTCCACTGAGATCAGCTGTTGATGGCTAACTTGCCCTCATCTTGTGCGAGGCCCGTTCTCCAAAGGTGGTGAACGAGGCCAAGGCCAAGGGTCGTGCCTTGGTAGCTGGGCTCGCGGGGAGACAATCAAAGATGATTGTGTGTGTGGTAGCGGGTGCCCCGACGAGGAAGCAACTGGGCAAAATGCCAAGATGGAATATTGACTGTGTTTTTTGCTGTTGTGGCTGATGGCTTCTTGTCATCATTGCGGACGATAATAAAGGGGAAGGGAGGTCTTTCCATGACAAGATTGACGAGGTGAGAACTTGGGGGAAATTTGGCGATGTTTGGAGGAGGAGAAGGTGGAAGAGAAGGAAACCTGAGGCACGATGCAAGGTGGTAGCCCACGTGGTTCGGGCTCACCAGATCAGAACGGACTCATCGACCCCTTTGAGCATGGCATCTTGTATTTGAAGCCAAGACTGTCTTAATTTGCGTGCGAATCTCTATCAAGATTAGACGGAGAGGGACCAAAGGTACAAGACATCCGCATGATGGGTCCCAGGAGTTAGGCGGGCAGTGCCAGTCGACCTGGAGCTTTGGCACTACTGGCGGGGGGCCGTTTGCTGAAAATTACAGGGGAATCATTCACTAAACAATAGATGGCACTGCATTCAGGGCTGGATAGTCCATTCATCCGTGGGGGGCCTGAATCTATTGGAACTTGCCTAGCCGTAAGTGAGTGGACCATCACGATGAAGGCCGATGTGGTCACGGAAACTTGCCAGCACCCTGGCCGATGCCGTGCGACCTGGGCGCCCTTGGACGCTCCCAGAAAACAGCAAAAGCACCTCGAGCTGATGTGAAGACGACAGGACCGCGATGAGGGGGTTAGCCACATGGCTCTCGCTGCGCTTTTCCCTGGCGAAGAGATAAGCCGGTGGTAGGAACACCACAAGGAAGGCCGAGCCCCATATCTAACCGACGGAATCTAGCTTCACTGCCGCCAGGAGAGTTCGAGAATCTGCAAGACGAGAACAAGAGGCTCATAACAACAGCTACCTACTACGAGAATGATCCCTCCCTGAGTATTCCGACCTAAGTCCCTGAGAATCATGACACATCTACGGCCGAGTGGCATGGCAAGCCTGCGCCTTGCTTCCAGAGTCTCGATTCCCGCACAGGAACCAGAGATACTCTTGCAGTCGACTCCCTGGCCAGAAAGAGAGCTTGCTCGTCCCTTCGCACCCACCGGTTCTGGATCCTGGCTAGTAGATGGAGGTAGCCGCTACGCAATCCGAGGCCATGGCCGACCAAGCCTGCTCACTCACCTATGATCAGCCGGAAGAAGGCATGGCATTCGGATTCTTGTAGTGCTCAGCTGGCCAGTCTCCGTGTCTGGGGCCAGTTGTGCAGCGTGGCCCAAGATTCTGCCCCTGAGCGATCCAGACGGCAGGGCCGCGAGTGGCAGTGACGTATGGTTTATTCTCTCGAAGGCGGTTTACGGAAACGCTCAAGGATCTTGCATGAGAGCTAACTGTGACTCCATCTACAGGATCCCCGATTCACTGGCTCGATTCGACGACGCGAAGTACGCCCCGAGCACTTGGGTGACCTTTAGGGATGACAACTCCCAGCAGCTTGGATTTTAAGGAACCAGAAGGATGAGTGTGTTTTTCGAAGGGAGCTATCACGAATTTACGGCCTCGAGGGCTCTGTCGATCTATGATGCGTTTGAGGTATTCGTCTCGTTCGTTGCCCCGGCGGCTGGGTGCTTGGGTCGGAGACTACGACGATTTGGGCAATAGGTATCCCCTTCGCGACTGAAGGACATTTGGGAGGTTCTAATGTCTGTGTAGGAAGGCATGAAGTAAGTGATCTGACCTGAACCGGACTATTCCTCCGCTGACGATGCGCCAGGCACTGACAATGGCACCCCTATCACCCTGAGACCACGACCGCAAAGAAGCAGATAGCGGCACGAGTGTACAGAGAGTGCGAACCAATTATCCCGAGCTGTGGGATAGCAGTATCTCGGACCTCAAGCCGCGCTTTCCGATCGTTTATTGACGAGTTCCCGGGGCACCTGGGCCACCCCCTTATTCACTCTTCCTGTGCGGCCTCGATGATAGATGTACTGAATACCGAAGAAACCTTGCAATTCACGCGAGAGATCGACTGCATTTCTACGAAGGTGTGCGCACACGGGGGACAGAGTCTTGCTTCGGCCACGATGCCCCCTACCTGGATTGAGGAGCAGGTCCTTCTGGCTTTCGATCTTTCGTAAGATTCTTGGCACGCGTGATTTCGCAATGGATGCGTATTGTAATTTCAGATGCTAAATACAGCCAAAGATGCTCTGTGCCGGGAATTGTCGTGGGTAGTCATTCGTTGTCTCCTTTGTCACCGCGCAAGGCGAACAATGCATCACCACCACAGGGAAGAAAGAAGCATCAGGATCTCGGCCATCTGTGCGCACATCATTTTAAGCAGTCTTTGTTTCCGAGATATCATGGTAATGGGATTCTATACGGCCTTGACAAGGAGATCTCAGGACATCGTAGGCCAGCCAGCATGCTCCCAGGACCCGCCTCGGTACGGCCTACATCCCATCGCCAGGAACATTGCGTATAACATGCACTTAGACAGAGGCAAATTAGGGCTCGGGGTGACATGAATTTCTAGGAGGGGGCCTCAGGGCCTTCTCAGTTGGCCTTAGAGCCCAGGCAGCCCATATCCAATACCGCCGTGCGCTGCAGCATCTCAACCCCTGTGGCGGCCGTCGCCAGTGCTGGAGCTTAGCCTCAACCTCAGATGCGTTTGTGACAGTGAATCACTGCCACTGTCTATGTAAACAAACAAATTCCATCCTCAGGCTCATTCTTCCACGCTTCTGTCTTTTCTTCTGTTCCTCACATCTCTCTTCTTCCTCTCCTCTCTCCCGCAGATTTCTCTTCACCCACATCACCTTCATCTCCCCCTCTTCCTCATCTTCCCAAGCTATCATCTCAGCCTTCGGCTGGTCGATGATTGAGTGGCTCTTGTTCCCTTCAATCAAGCAAAAGGTGCACACGTCCAGCGTCCTTTGTCGATAACACGCTTTGTTTTGATTACTCCCTGTCCCCAGTACCGTGTCTCCGGACGCAGGACGCATCTGTACTCGCCTGGTCCATCGCCCAAACCAACGGCTGTTGCCCCCTGGCCAACATGGCACACCCTACGAGCCCGGGTCTTACAACCTTTCACATATTTCCCAGACTCCCGCAGGAAATCCAAGACAGGATTTGGGCCTTTGCCATTGACGTGGACAGTCCACGAGGCTATAATGTTGGATTCACAGCAACCCCAATCGCGCCAGGCTCCACGACTATCCGATGGGGTCTCAGAAAGATCCGGCAACAGAACACTCCGCATATCGGACCCAATGAAACCACCCGAAATATCATGGCAACAGGACTCGCTGGAGTTGGCGTTGCCAAGCTGCAATGGAGACTTTGGCGACCCCGAAGTTCCATTCCACTTGGAGGACCGTTCGAATGTGGGCGATCCCATGTCGCTCATAAAGGCAGAGTCGCCCACTGCCAGACGTATCAAGGTAGATGCTGCAAAGGATCTGATGGTCATACCCAACATTGGAAGATCCAAGAAGAATGACACCATTCCGGAGATTCATCTCCCTCACCAGATCGTGGCACATCATTC
The DNA here is from genome assembly GCF_023522795.1 of Fusarium solani. Taxonomy (NCBI): domain Eukaryota; kingdom Fungi; phylum Ascomycota; class Sordariomycetes; order Hypocreales; family Nectriaceae; genus Fusarium; species Fusarium solani. The sequence goes on along the minus strand of NW_027072147.1, from coordinate 1,107,424 downwards.
AGACTGTCCACTCCCGGGCGCGCCTGGTGAACTTTCGTACAGGCTGAAGAACATGCTTCCACTGTGCCCGGATATTCGAATTCTATACATCGTCATTCACAACTTCCAAGACTCGCAGTCACAGCCGCTGTCAGAAAATTTCGATGCAACAGCCGGTCACATACTTGAGTGGTATAAGAGGGAACTGAAAGTTCTCGAACCACAGACTTCCTCGGCCACCTATCCTCTAGGTGATCGGATTTACTATGAGATCAAGCCGGAGCATTTCCCCCGCACTGAAGAGTTCAGTCGGCTTCTTCAGGGCATTTCTGAGGTGAAAGGATGGCACAGGGGCGAGTACCCAAACCGCCAGCAACGACTGGTTTTCCGCGTCATGACGTGGCGCTATGCCTGAGAGCGAAGCCTTTCCTAGCATCGCAAAATTCTCTCACTCGGAGGAGTATGATGGAAACTCAGGAAGGTATGAGACAAAAGCATTCAGTTTGGTCATGTAAGGTTGATTGGAATTCGGAACTATGCACAGGCGTTGGGGGACTACGGAGAACAGGGGGTTGGCTGGACTGTATGATAATGATTGACAGACTTGTATGGTATCAAAATGTATTTGACTTGTATTTGAGCTGAACAGACATCAACCACAGACATTTGAGGTTGTCGCAAGTGAAGCCATCACCAAGTGAAGTTGAAGATGCCGAAGCCCGGCCGGCCCGGACCCGGTAAAAAACCGGCCCAATTTTTTTTTTATCCCTCCATGACAAAGACAAGCCAATCCATCCCGGCGCATTACCATTCATCCTCATCACGACGAATTACGCCATCACGACTTGCCATTGAACTCTCCCACGACACGATTCCGGAGAACAAACCGTCGATTGATAACACCCGTTCGAGAGTTGAGACGCAATGGCCGACGACAACTCTGCCTGTCCCGTCGATCACAAGGCCCGCGAGGCCTGGCTCGAACAAGCTCGTCAAGTTGAAGCCGCGAAGGCGCAAGCACAACCTGCAAAGTGCCCCGTCGATCATACAGCGCAAGCGAAGCCCAAGTCGTGGTCTCAAACCCTCACATCATACCTCCCGTGGTCCTCCTCTTCGCCTGCGCCACCGCCCGCCCAGCATCCTCCTACGCCCCAGAATGGTCTAGATACCGATCGCGTTGTTTCTACGATCCCGCGAACGTCTGGGGGTCCTGCTGTGTGTCCCGTGGATCATGGAAAGGAGGAGCCTGCGAAACCTGCGAATCATGAGATGGAGACGGGGTTGGACCCCTCGGGCAACTGGGTATATCCTTCAGAGAAGATGTTTTTCGATGCCATGAAGCGCAAGGGCTACGATGCGCGAGTGGCGGATATGAAGACTGTGGTTCCGATTCACAATGCTGTGAATGAGAGAGCATGGAAGGAGATCAAGGAGTGGGAAGCTCCCTATCTAAAGGGCACCAAGTAAGCCCCCAATCCTCTTATTCTATCCGAAATACTGACCGTTCAAGATGCGACGGACCCAAGCTTGAGTCCTTTGCCAACAAGATGGACCGCATGACGCCTACTGCCCGCATCAACACTATCCTCGGCTACACGGCGCCCTTTGACCGACACGACTGGGTCATTGACCGCTGTGGTACCCGGGTTGACTACGTAATTGACTTTTACGCCGGGCGGCCAGACGGCAAGGGCGGTCCCAGCTTTTACTTGGATGTGCGACCAAAGTTGAATACGTGGGAGGGCGTCAAGATGCGAGCCATGAGGTGGGCATATTTGGCGTAGGGTGTGTATGCGTATGTGTTGTATGAAAAGCTGTATGATGAATGAACTCGAATTAAATGGGCGTTGGGAAAATGTACAACATGGAAAGGCATATAGAAAAAGGGCGTAACGAGTCTGGGGGACTCTAGCAAAATCTCCAATTATCATTTTGAAAGCTCTCTTGAGCTGCATCTCTGGGTATTTTTTACTCTACACATGTCAAATCCATCGCGCGCTCATGAGGCAATGCCCTTGTTCCTCGACGCCAAAACTCCGTGTAATCCATACCAGACTGTACATCTTCACTGGTCCTTCTTGTCTTCGTGCAGGATGGCCATGCGAACAGGCGCTTCAGTCTCGAAGGCCTGGGACTCCAGGTTCCATCCCTTGGCGAGCATCTCCTCCCAAAGCTCACGGTCGTCGTACTTCTGCTGGTAATCTTCATCGATCTGATCGCCGTCCTTCTTGGGTTCAGTATTCCAGTTGCTAGGGCGAGAACTTTTGCCACAGAAGATGCGGTCGAGTCTCTCGGTGTAGCCCTTGCCCTTGTCCATCTGCCAGGCAATCTCCATGGCCATGAACCAAGCGCTGATGGCATGGACGGCCTCGGAATCCTTCCAGAGCATGATCTTGATAGGCATGTGCTTGTGGCTTGCGTGGGACCAGATGAAGAGGGTGCTCATCAGACCGTCGAGGATGGCGATGTTAACGCGGGCTTCCTGACCTCCCATGGCGTTTCCGAAGCTATCGGCCATCTCGATGCGTGCGATACGCTGTCCGTGTCGGTTTCGGACAACGGGGCTCCAGAATAGGATGCTCTCGCGGCGGGCGACTTCACCAGGAGTCAGGACGTTTCCTGACTTGAGATACTCCTCGAATAGGATCGTGGCGCGCTGTCGGTTGAGAACGTTCATGCAGACGCTGCGGACGCCCAGATAATTCATCCACAGGTGAGCGAGGACAAGGACCGTCATCAAATAAACGACGCTCGTGTGGTCTTCAACATGCTTGACGACGAATGTGCCAACGAGCAAGCCAATCAAGCCGACTGCCGTTTCCTGGCTGGCCTCCTTCGCGTTGAGCTCAGCCAGGTTGTCGTGCTTTGCAAAGTGAACGCTCAGAGCAGCCTTGCTCGCTCCACCGGCAACACCGCAAAGGGCGCGAAGAGCTTCACCAGAAGTGAGGGCCAAGATCTTGCCGTAGGGACCAAAGTAAGGACTGTAGAGCTCCAGGAAGAAGGCCGTATCGTTGAAAAGATCAGCCAGGAAACGGTACCGCTTAGCATCAGGCTCGATCCGAAGACCAAACTGCTGGGCGAAAATGATGGTGGCGACGCGAGACATGGCATCCTTGAGGACCGTGAGAAGCATGGCAAAGGTGGCTGACGAGTTGGCATCTCCGACGCCGAGACCTTGGAGGAGGGCTCTGTTTGCGAGGAGAGCGGTGATGGTGGAGAAGAAGGCCTGCAGAGAGTCGAAGAACTGATAGGCGAGGTAATCACTCGAGACAGAATGCGGATATCCAACGGGGAGAAAAGCGTCCATGAGGATCTTGCGCATCGAGCGCTTGAAAAGGCTGGGCTTGGCCTTGCGAATGATCTATCGCAGGTGGTTAGCTGGAAGGCTTTACTTGCGATGGAGGGCGACGTACGCGGTTGCTGGGCATGTGCACCCAGCGGCGGGCGACATTTCCTGACTTGTCGAGGTCGATGACTTCGACCTCGCGGCCGCGGCCGAGATGCTTTGTGAGGCCTTCCATCGCGATGGTGTTGATGCGAGGAGGAGATGAGATGAGCTGGGGTTGCGAGGGAGAAGCGTCACTTGTGGCACAGTGCTCAAACAGCTACCCGCGACCCATCACTGCTGTTCGTTTGAAAGGGTCAGAAGATGGTTACCTAACCTTAGGGACTAAAAACGAAAATAAAAAAAGTACAACATGTTTTTCTACTTCTAGTAGAACCATCTATCCTCACCTGAACTCAACAACCTGTATTTTGGGCCAGCTTCGCATGTCGTTGAGGTGCAGCTTGCTGATGTCGATGCTAGTGATGTTGTCTCAAGTCTTGTAAGACGACAGGGTATGGGCCTCCGTACGCTATGATGCACAGCATTCTCCTCGTATTTACAAGAGGCCATCTAATGGAATTGAACACATCAACAACCAAAAAGAGTGGTCTTTAGGTGGATGGTAGTTTTTTAGGTAGCGCCTGGTCAGAGGTGGATTTAGGTGAGCGGAGAGAAGAAGGTTTATAGGAGCAGATTTAGGAGAGGTATACCACTTGACCAGGACACACGCTGAGCACTGGTATGTACTTTTAGGGTGGGAGAGAAAGGGTTTAACCTCCTTATAACACTTTGGCAGGTCTGGTCTTGACGGCGAAGGCCTCTCTGCCTGCTTGTGTAAATGTGCATGTGACGATGGAGCTGTCAACCCCGTATCGACTGGATGTATGACCCATGATTCATCTTGGAAACCCTAACATTCTGGCAAGAGGATTAAAGGCCGCCTCTTTACTACCAACTGCATGCTGTGATATCCCCTTACCTTGTTGAGAAGTTGATCTGTCGGTATCGTACAATCACACTGACTTTGGGTCCTAATCGTATATGCGGTACTATTCCGATATGTATCATTTCTGTCGAATTATTTGCTTTTCATTCCCAATCTACCGTCGGACAGCCTCGCCATCCTCTCCAACCAGATACTCGTCCGTCTTGATAGGACCCTCACCAACGCCAGTCGAGATGACTCTGCTCACACCCTCCTTCAGCGTAGCGGCAAGACCACTGTCAAGCTCGAAAGCAGACTTGGCGCTGGCAGCATTCTCCTTGAAGCCATCCACACCGGAAAGAGCCTGGTAGAAAGTGCCGAGAACGGCGTTGGCGTTCTCCTCCAGGTAGTACACGACACAGTTGGGGCCAGCGTCGAAAGTGTAGGCAGCAACAGTCTTGCCGGCCTTGGTGTTGATGTCCTCGACGGCGCGGATGGCGGCTCGGGACACGTCGTTCATGTAAAAGATGGGGGGGTAGGTGTCAGCGCAGGTGGCGTGGAAAGAGTTGGACTCGCGCATCGTCACCTCGGCGAACTTGGCAAAGTCCTTGTTCTTGACGGCTTCCTCCATGGAGGCCATGTTGGCAGGGACAATGTTTGTTATCCTCTCCTTGAAGAGACCAGAGGTGGCGACGGTCTGCTGCATGCCAGAGGTCGATGAGACACCCTTTTTGGCGGCGCTGGCGACGAGGATAAGAGCTCGCATCTCGGGCCAGTGAGACGCGGGGGCGACAAGCTCAGCCTTGGAGTCGCTTCCATCGTCCTTCTCTCCCATTCTCCACGCGACATAGCCACCGAACAGACTGCGGCAGGCAGATCCAGAACCTTGTCGAGCAACGAGCGAGAGGTCCGAGGGTGAGTCAGGGAGCTCGTAAAGGAGAGCAATGGCTTGAACGAGCGCAGCGAAGCCAGCGGCAGAAGAAGCAAGTCCAGCAGCGGTGGGGAAGTTGTTCTCGGACACAAGCTTCAAGTTCATGGTGGAGAGCTTAGGCAGCGAAGAGTCGGCAGCCTCAAGAGCGGCGCGACGAGCCCGCAGCTCACGGAAGCAAGCCTGAGTTCTGGCGCCAGAGACATCAGCGGATTCTCCATTGAGAGTGAGGCTGTCGCCGCTGGTGTACGAGTTGGAGCAAGAAGCGGTCGTGAGGGTTCGGAGGTCGGCTTGCGAGAGCGTGACGGAGAGAGAGCTGTTGGTGGGAAGGTTGAGCTTGGGATCGCGCTTTCCCCAGTACCTGTTTAAAGTTAGACATGTTGAGAGTATTCAGACTCGGGAGATGTACTTGACAACGGCAATGTTGACGGGGGCCGTGGTGCTGGCGCGATAGACTTTGTTGTCGGCCATTTTGTCGCGGAGGGGGTATCTGTGGGTGTGAGGGTAAAGAAGATGACGAGAAGCAAAGTCTAAAGAAAGAGAATGTCTCAGAACTCAAGTACTCGCTCAATTGAACAACAGAAGACCAGACTCGTGCCCGAGGAAAAAGCAATCTCGACTACACCGACTTGTTTGATTGTCGGGAAGAGTTGGAGATGAGCACTCTCGGCGCCATACAGAGGTGGTAGCCTGAAGGGGCTTAGTGCGGGGTTCAACCCCTCTATTGGACCCCTGGGCTTGTGATCCGCGAATCCCCTCAACGTTGGATCCCTGTCGTTTTCGGGCAGATGCGACCGAGGCTGCCTGCGGGTGATCCTGAGTTTTCGATATCGACTCGGGACTTATCGTCGTCATACATGTTGGACGTTGAGGTTATCCCGAGTCACGCGGATATGCCCGCTTGTATCACCAAGCTTCAACTTGTTGAAAACGGGCGACATGCTCCTCAATTCGTGGTATTACTGCCGCTGTTGCTGGGTTACAGGACGATTTACCGTTGGAACATCTAATGATGCTGCAGAAGATTCTTAAATATGTAGGTTTGTTGTCGAGTTAACCTTGCCTTAGCATGTCCGTCTTTTGCAGAGTCCACACCCCGGTAAACCCCTCTCAATCACTCATGTAGCCATGCCGCAAAGTCAACTCTAATACTACCTACTATAGGATCAATGCCATTCTAAACTCGTTCATGTGAGTGTGGGTGGCTTTTACAGTTAGACCTTGCTCGAGGACTGGCTTCTGGCCGAGCCCCTGTCAACTCATGGAGGTATGATGGTCTACAGAGCTCAAAAGAACGCCCAATAACAGCATACGACGATCAAGGAAGTAAAACTATCACTGAATTTTGAATAAGAAAGTATTTGCCCCCTTAGAGGGAAGAGTCTATCACGATTGGGTCAATATGGGGACACGACTGTGGCTATAGTCAGGCTGGACAAGCGCGGAGGTCAACATCAAGACAGCACAGAGAGAAGGAGGTTTCATACAGCCTCCGAAACCAATGAGAGCAAGCAATCGACGTAGGAGACAAACTGTAATGGACACATTGGGTAAGGATGGCTTCTCAACGCTTGAGCTGGGGTGTATGAACGTCTATCCTACAAGGCCGAGATCGAGAGAACCTTTCGGCGCAGCATCGCATGCTTTCACAATTAAGTTCCACGGTGAATCAATTGGCATTCTGTTGCTTTTTTACTAGAGTCGTTGAGAAGACTGCAATTGGGAATGGGAAGTCGCCCCGGAGTGTCCATATAATCCCTTCGTCGCTCTCTCTCAGCCATCTTTCTCTTCTTACTCTTACATCAACTCAACGCTGGAGAATTGCCATCGACTTATGATTATTATCATAAACAAGCTTACTATCAACTTACGCTCTATTCTCTTCACACTTACCTACTGCTCATCTCAAGCTACACTGAGTCTTTGGTTCTCTACCAACACTTTCAACATCATACCAACTCGCTCTCGACTTCCCCGACTGCCACTATGGGTTTCGGATATTCATCAATCGGCAGCCAGCCAGGCTCAGCCCACCAGCCCGGATTCGTGGTGCCATACCAAGCCATGTCTCCATCCCCGTCGGTGAGTGAAGTGTCCCAGGAGGAGGCTCAAAATCCTACCATGTTGAGTCAATACTCCATCGGCTCGCAACACGCTCAAGCTCCCCTCATGATGATCACGATTGGTGGAGATAGACTTCCCATCAAAGTCGTCGATCCCTGTACCCCGACTGAGACCGAGGACAAGGACTTGGAGTACGAGCATGACCAGTTCCTGGTTCTCGACACGTATATCTGGGTCGGGGAGAAGAAGCGCAACCGGGATGTTTTGGCATGGACAAACACCCTGGGATGCAACAGATTCTGGACCCGAGAGCAGAAGAAGGGCTTCAAACAGACGGTCAAAGACCTGAAAAAGTTCAAGCCCAACCAACTCAGCGGTCACGTCAGCAACAACGTGAACCGGAGGCTCGCCAAGTTCGAGATCATGCAGATCCGAGTCATGGCAGGGCATGACAACTCGTGGCTGTTCCACTCGCTGTCGGAAGAAAAACCCCGGATACAAAAGACGAGACAAGCCCGGGAGGAAGAGGAGAGGGACAGACGGGACCAGATCAGAAAGGAGACGATAGAGTCGCTCATTCGCTGCGGCGTGGTGAGAGACAGAGATGTACGTGCCCTCAGCTGTGCCTAGACTGGCTCAGAGGGACTGGCCTATCTGGTGTTTTTAAGACGGAAAGGCAGACTGCTTCTTAGGAGTCGGTGAATAATTACTGCATGGGTTTCTTTGGCGATCTCGTTCGTGGCTATAGACAGAAAAGCGAATTGCTTCATGGGAGTTAGTGAATGATCATTACCTGTTGCTTTGACCACTTGAGCCTTTGTCATGGTTCCTAGGTGTCTAACCGTTGGGTAGTCCTGATGGATTGGGGAACTACATCAAGATAAGTTACCGAAGCTGGCTGTTGAGTGCTCGACATATCGGCGTTACATCAAACACCTATAGGGGAACCTAGGTAAAGGACTGATCCATCATACACTCACATTCACCTCTTCCGATAAAAGTCAACTATCCGGGACCCCCTGGATAAAGATCAATTTAGACGGTTATTAGATAAATCACAGAGGTATTGGATACTAGATGGGGTACTACGAAGGAGAAGCATCGTGATCATAGGCGTGGTGTCTCTCGTATTCTCGGGTTGCTGACCTCCATCTCGCACCCGCAGAGGTGGGATATTTCGGCCCTGTCGCGAGGCACAGAAGCTGAATCGGTCCGTAAGGGGCGTGAAAGAGACATTGAATAAGGCAAGGAATGAGTATACCTAAGTAAAGACGACGGATAGTGAAGCTAGTGCTATGCCGTTCTTGTGTCTCGTTCATTTCTTGACCCGTGTGTGGAGGAATGGCTGGCTCGAGACAGAAACCAGTGCTGGATGAACAAAATCCTTGCAACACATCAATTGACGAGAAGGACACCAGGAATCCCAGGAAAAAGGAAGATCACATTCAAGACACGGCCAATCAAAAGCTGGGTGCATGATTGTTCCAGGGACAGAGCTCTTAGCTACCGCGGATGCTGACGTCATGACCATCGACGGATGCCTCTGCCAAGTTGAGCTGAGCAGCTTGCGACGGCCGTTAATAGAAAGGCCAAGTGATACCAAGACCTGCAAATATTCTTATGTCCACTTCATACGTCCATTTGTCTGCTATCTTTGTCAGACAGCCTACCTCCTATCTCTCTTTCCTCATCGCTCCCTCGAGAACCACCTCCAAGATGAACCATGCACTAAGACGCGCGACGCTGCGCCTTTCTCCAGCTCTGCGAACCACGCGACTGCCAACCCAAACATTCTCCCCAACCTTTTGCGGATGCGAAACAGTTCAGACACCCTTCACACGAACATTCACAACATCAAAATACTTCCAGCAGGAGCAAACTGCGACTAGAGATGAAGACTTGAGCGACAGAGCGCACAAGAGACAAGTGCGAAAAGTCACCTCTGGCACAAGTGCCCAAACACTGGAAAACGACCGACCATGGCATCGAATGGACAGCCAAGCCGAGACGGGGGCAGGCGAAGAAGATCTTCCCAAGAAGGAGGATATGACCAAGGGTACATACCCAAGATGCCTAGATTGAACAGCTGCTAACGAACCCAGGCCGTCTCCTAACGACGCCGACTCGACTCCTCAAATTGATCCTACCGATGCCTTTCCATCCCGAGCAAGAACACGTCAATAGACCAGTGGGTGAAGATGTGAAGGATGTAGACGACACGGTTGAGCCATTAGCGCTGCTTGTCCACCCTCAACAACCCCTGTCCTACCTGGAGCGACTTATCCAGGCCGAGATCCCTCCCGTTCACTACAAGGGCCGTGAGAAGCTCCCCGATATTGTCTTTCGCGCCGAGGCAGATCAAGAAGAGCAACATGGAAAAAAGGATGACAAAAAGAATGGGGCCAATGTTGCCTCGTACTCTGGACTCGGCCACGAAGGTCCTTCTCGCAAGGAGGCCAACTGGGTGCGCTGGAGCGGCAGCACCGAGGTGGGCGACTTTATTCGAGACGCAGCCAGAGGACGTGAGTTTGCCATTGATATCGAGGGCTACAGCAAAGAGCTCCGAGTCGCCGTTCCCAGCTTCAGAGACCGCACATACTACATGCGCATGCGATTAAGACGCATGTCTCGCGACATTGATACCATGGCCAAGGTCAAGAATGAATGCGACGCGCTTGCTCACCAAGGAGCCCACAGGCTTGCGCAGGGAGGGTTTGCGGCTCTGGCTGGATGGTGGGGGGTTGTTTACTATGTTACATTCCACACGCAATGGGGGTGGGATCTGGTGGAGCCCGTGACATACCTCGCTGGCCTGTCGACCATCATGGGCGGTTACCTGTGGTTCCTCTACATCAGCAAGGATCTCAGCTACAAGGCCGCTATGAAGGTGACAGTCTCGAAGCGCCAGACGGCTCTGTACCAGGAGCGTGGCTTCAACCAGCAAAAGTGGGAACAGCTGGTGCACGAGGCCAATACTCTGCGGAATGAGATCAAGGTGGTGGCGAGCGAGTACGACGTTGATTGGGACGAGAACAAGGACCTTGGTGGTGAGGAAGTGAAGAAGGTGCTTGAGGAGGAGGAGAAGGGGAGAGATGGCACCAAGGCGGCCAAGAGCAAGAGCGACGATGAAGGGCCAAGAGAGGCCAAGAAGAAACAGTAAGAGGGTGTCGAGCGCTTAGACACAAAATAAAGCTTGTACAGTAAAGCATCAGATCATGGCGAGACTGGGAAGTTTAGAACAGACAATGGCTTATGGTGGTGGAGGGTGAAGATAGCTTGTTAGTGGTGAGGCACTCAAGCTGGGCTGTACATCAGATTGAACGAGGCATTGCGAGGGAGCATTTAGCGATAGCAAACGTGGGAAAGGACCAGAGTGACGCATAAGTCGGCTGCAAATTAGGGAATAATGATGACTCTCATGATTTTACGTTTCTTTTCTTGCTTTGCCGGACCGATCAAGGTCGGCAATTTGTCTTGTGATTGATTCATGAGGGAGAGCATTCTAGGTCCGTGGGCTGATGTTTTGGATGACGTATCACAAATAGTGAGATGTCATGTTCACACTGTATCGCACTAGTAAAATGGTGGTCACACAGTGCGCGCCTCAACTCCATCCCGCGCCTGAGATCCCACCACCCACCACCATCCCACCAACAACCACATAAAAGCGTCTCTCCCAACTCCACTGCAGCGTCCAACCATCTCTCTGGCGTTTGTCACGATCGCCTCGTCCAAGGTCAGCATGTGACCGGAAGAGGCAGTCTTCTGGAACTGTTCTCGACGTCTTCCAGAAGCCATGTCCCAGCGAGCTTCGGAGCTTCCCCTCTTTGAGTCCTCATCCGCACAGCATTAGCTGCTTAAAAGCCCGGAGGAGAACCCCCCGCAGAACCGAATAAATCGGAACGGAGATCGGAACTACCTAGAACGATGGCGCCCCAAGTCATTCGCCTGCCAGACGGCCAGACCTTTACCGTCACGCCTGTCTTTGCCGGCCTGGGCTTCAAGAGCCACGAGCTCAACACCCACCACAACGCCTTCCCCATCGGATGGACCGTCGTCCTCAACACCGAGACCGAGACCGACGCCGACTCGGGGGCGGATCCTACTTCGGAGGATAAGAATGATAACGATGTCGAGAAGCAAGGACCCGAGAATGAGGGCAACGGCGTCGCCCTCGACGGGGAGTCATCGTCGGCCACGCGCAGCGTGAAGCGCCATATTCACTCGTTCGCCAAGCCCACGCTGCAGGGCGACAACCTCTTCATCTCTTCCATCGCGAACCCCTCGAGCTCCGAGTTCAAGCCCCCGGCGAGCCCCACACGCCAGATCGCCATGATGCTGTGGATCACGCTCTACTGGTACTTCCACCAGCCCGAGCCTGCACCCCAGGTCCCTGCCGACGCCGCAAAGCTCACACCGCACGCGGCCAAGCCACGGGGCGAGTGGAGGATCAATATCAAGCGGGATGGCGTGCTCCGGGGCCGCAACCTCATCCCCAAGCTCGAGCGCATGGGCCTGATTGCGTCTGCCGACAGCGCCGTGGGCACGAGCCTGGACGACAACAGCGATGGCTGGTCCAACATGTTTGTGTCTCGGCGCATGTTCTGGCAGCTCCCGGGGAGGTTGTTTCTCTTCTCCCTGCAGCCCAACAAGGTTGGAACCTTTGACTCGATCCCTGGATCACCCATTGGTAGCCGTCCAGGTTCTCCCATTCGGGGTGAATCCCAGGCGCCTTTCCACAAGGCATATCCTCGTCATTCTCCCCATTCGTCCTATGGGCGATTAGACACGGATCTTCCTGGGGGTCCTATGCCGACCTCGATGACGTCGGTGCCGAGTTTCCCTATCGGTCCATTCTTTTCAAGTTCGCATCTGCCAACTTACTATCCTCCTCCGCCGCTGCAGTATGTATTTACAAACAATATTCGGCACCCCATGCGGCCCAAGCCGCCGAGGATGGGAGAAGTCTTCTATACCCGATTCGTTCCAAGTGTTTGCCAATACTTGTCCTTCAGAGTTGCTTCAATCTCGCCCAACCCAGTGCCATACCTGGGCCCTGTTGGACCCAAGCCTCCAGAGCAGACTCACTTGTCAGCGCTCAGCGACACGGCTCTGCTGAAGACTTGGATGAGTAAGCCGCGTGTGAGTGCGTTCTGGAATGATTACAATCCCCAGTTTCTCACCAACTCGTTGAACTCGACCAATTCTTTCCCTGTGATTGGAATGTGGGATGGTGTGCCTTTTGGATATTTTGAGATTTACTGGGTGAAGGAGGATATTCTGGGTCAGCACTTGGGAAGTGATGCTGGAGACTGGGATCGGGGTCTCCATGTCTTGATTGGAGAGGAATGGGCCAGAGGACGTGTTCCAATCTGGTTGACAGGACTGGTTCATTGGTGCTTGACTTCGGACTATCGAACAATGAACATTTGTCTCGAGCCGAGAGTGGACAATGCGAGGTAAGTCTCCTTTGATAGGAGTGAGTGCTGTTCTAACAATGCCTAGGTTCTTGCAGCGCCTCGAGTTCACTGGCTTTTCGCGGGAGAAGCAGATTTCCTTCCCGCACAAGCAGTCTTGGTACGTGCGCCTGCGCCGCGAGCAGTGGGATGGGCCGGCGCTTTAGGAGTTGATGCGTTTGATGGGATGCTTGTTTTGGTGACGATTGGGAGGGGATACCTAGAACCTATGGCGACGATAGAACGAGATACGACTTACGATGATGGAGTAGGCCATTGGCTGCTCGGAGCAGTGAACATGAATCGACAATATTTCTTTTTTCGAGTCTTTGATGAATATGGCATGTGGTGAAAGGTGGCTTGCTGTGTTCAGTGAGTTGGTGGGTGCTGAACAAGTCCGAGGGGACAAAGGCATGCCTTGTCGCAACCACATTGCGCTCTTTGATCTCTCGGGTATTCTCATCTATGTAATGGACACTTGAGAAGAGTCTTTCAACGAGCTGTGTTTATATATGACCGTTACCAGAACTACTTGGTTCTCAGAACACAACATCAGCTCCAAGCCATCCAATCACACTTGAACAAGCTAATCAGACACAGCACATCCAGATTACCCATCACATCAGGTAAGATGTCGCGACCAAACAAACCCAAACCGGATGACGAGAACGGCACCTACATCACCCGATTACACCAACGCGGCCTCCTCATCCCACCCCCGACAAAGACATGCTTCAACTGCAAAAACAACTTCACCGGTGCCTCCAACGTCTGCCGCCCATGCGCCAAAATCCTCTACCCTAACAAGAAACCCAAACCAGACGCCTACCTCGACGTGTGCAAGGTATGTCTCCCTGAGCTGGAGCCTAGAGAGGATAAGCGTACTCCCAAGACTCTGCACCTTGGTCCTGGCTGGTGCGTCAGGTGCAATGCGGTGCCTGGTAACGAGTTTCCGCTCATGTGTGATGAGTGCGATATTGTTGAGCCGCTGCCCGTGTTCGTTAATGATGATAGGGGAGGGAAGGTAGACATGCTCCAGGATGTTGAGACGCTGTGGTGCGTCAAGTGCGAGAAGCAGGCTGACTCGCACTGTCGTCTTTGAATCATTTGGGTTGGTATCAGCAAGTTCACACATAGAATAGCACTTTTTATGTACAAGAAAACAACATAGAGGAATAGTTTTTGTAAAGTTCTGTTTATTTGTTTATTTTTACACTCAGGTTGTTAACTCTCGCTTCAAACAAGACAATGAACACATCTCTGGAGGTTCCGTACATGTACAAGCGATGCTTCTGTCCTCCCACTGTAATAGTATAGTATACTCAAGTGCCTTACATGGCTTCATTTGGTTACATGACTTTCATTCAAATCCTTTTAACGCCCCCGTCGCCTTTTTGTACCTTTTTTGTCTATCCCTTCCTCCCCTAGTGAAGTGGTAGAAGAGAAGAAGTTCATCGCTGCGTCTCATGCGTGCTCTGTTGAAGATGGCACTGTCATTATGGTACCCGCCGCCACGGGTTTTGAACCGTCTCAGGGTAGTCATCTGCGTCGGAGGGTTGTTCGGGGTCTTGTGATAAGGAGTTGAAGGCCTCGATCCCACGACCGACGCTTAATGCAAAGGCCGCGTGGTCGAATCCATTTGTGTTATTATTTCTTCGAATGGCATTCCTGTTGGGATATTGGATGTTGATGGGATTCGAAGGGGGATGGGCCGAGGGTCCAGGGTTGGCCGGTCCAGAGTTGGTCAAGAGGCTAGGATTTATCGTACCCGTCGAGTTTCCAGGATTAGTCGGGGTTCCATAGTCCATTAGTCCAAAGCCGGCCTGTCCAGTGATCCTCAGGTACCCAGGGTCTGCTGTGTTCATCATTCCAGCGTTCATCGTGAGTGCGGGGTTTTCCAGGAGCCTCGTGTCCATCAACCTGGGATCTACTGGAAGCCTGGCGTTCGTAAGTCCGGGATGCCTCGCGAATGCAGGGTTTCCCAAAAGTGTAGGGTTCATCGGCATATAGTTTGCCGGAGGTCCACCGTGATTCATCCTGAGCCCCGGGTTTGTAGGGAATCTGGCCGATCCGGGATGCCGATCCGAGGTGTTTGGCGTTGGCCGGTGAGGTGGGGCCCAGTGACCGGCCGGCGTCCGGGTGCCAATAACGGGCCCCGCTGGAAGGGGTCTCGGTGCGGGTGTGGATGCCGGGGTTGTGACCGGGGCCCTGTGTCGGCCTATGGTCTGTGGGGTATGCTCCGGGGCGCGAGGCGTAGAGGGACCGGCATTCGCGGAACCCTGCCTGGCGTGTGCCGGAAACGCGCGCTCAATCAGGCGGCGGGTAAATGCTTCAATCCGATCCCGCTCCGGCCCTGGCGGCATTTGAGACAGGTCCTCCTCCAAAATGCCATCCAATCTGCGGACGTTGCTGGCCTCTATCTCTTCAGCCTCGTTGCTGAGATATGGCGAGTCGGGCCTCTTGTGTCCGGGGAACAGCTGCTCCCATACCTTGTACCACCGTTCGAATTCGCTGCCGGCCGGTTTCTCCTTCAATTTCCTTTTCAGTCGGCGGTGTTCCTCAGGTAGAAGTTTGCCCAGCTCCTCTAGAGTGACCCTTTCACAGGTCCTAACCCGTGTGTGCTCTTCCCACTGCGTGTCCGAGTTCCTGCCATCCATGGGCCACCCGAAACGGCAGTTATCGCAGTGGTAGTGTTTATAGTCTAGTAAGTGTTGGCGGATTATGTGTTGTAAGAAGTAGGCGACCGATTTGATCTCGAGATGCCCGCATTTCCGGTATTTGACTGGGTCGACCTTGTAGAAGGCGCAGCAATAGAGGGGTTCGTCCTTCTCTTTGCCTTTCCCGGCACCTTTCCCCTCGGGCGTCTCGCCGTCATTGTTATCGTTGTGCCCATTGTCGCGGTAGTCGTCTGGGTCATAGGGGTCATCGTCGTCTTCGTTATCATCCTGACGAGGTTTTTTGTTGCTACCTTGGTCGTTGCCGAAAGAGAGAGTATGCTTCGCATTAAAGGGGGTTGATGATGAAGGGTGAGACTCGTTTCCAAGGCATTGGATAATAAATAGCTTCAGCAGAAGGAAGGCCCAGAACCAAGGTGGAAATGGTAGGTTTCCTTTCTGCGACGCACATGGAGGGAGGGTGTTTGAACTGCTCAACAGCTTGATGTCGTTGACTAGGAAAGTCGATAAATTGGCCAAGGTTTGGTTCAAGTCCCAGTCAACTAAGATGCGATAGCGGTTAAGCAACGTTCAACGGGCCAAATGGTCAAATGAAACATACCATGACCGTCTACAGTTAACTGGCACTGGGTATAGAGGAAAAATGGGTCAGGGTAAAGGACGGCGAGGCACTGTCCCGTATCCTGCCCTCCTCCGCCATTGGCGTTGCAGGTAGACGGCGTTAGTGACTTGGATCCAGGTTTCTTGAAGGTGTTGGCAATATGACGAGTGCGATATGAGGGCTGGATAATGAGGGAGGAACATGGGCCCGAGTCCTCGCCAGGGGCCCTTAACAGATGCGGAAATGCGGAGAGGTACATTGTGGCTGTTTGCCAAACAAACCGGCCCTTGTACCACAACGAACAATGTTATCGAGTGGAAATGGATGAAGATACTTATTTTTGAGGCCAGCCGTATTGTTATGTTAATAGATAAAGAAGTGGGAGTCTAAGCGATGCTGGCCTCGAAGAGACAGACAATGCTGTGAATTTAATACAAGGCGGGTTGATTATCCAACCATCTGGTGGTACATCTGGAGGCTGAGTCCTCCTTTTTCAAGCACCTTGCAAGAAGCCAACCCACGCCTGTGGGCGAACCACCTGGCGAACAACTCGCCGCCGCTGCAAATCACTTGCGGCGACGCTCCCTTTAAGAACTGGCAGACTCGAGATCAAGGCTGACTGCCGCGGAAGTGACGGCCTCGGGGTTCGGTTTCGCCCAACTCCCTTATCTAGCGGGGCGTAACCATCACGAATGTGTTGATTGAGAGCGTGTGACTTTTTCGCAATGGGCTTAAAAGGCGGGTTGCGAGACGTTATTGGCCATCACAGCTGTGATGCTCACAGTTGAAAACGCGCGTACGCTACTGGGTACACCAGGTGAGCACCCCTGTCAACCACAGCTGTGGGAGAAACGATGTCGAGTGAACCCCGCCAAGAAGGCGTCGTTTCAGACATGGTATGTGTTAACACAGATGGGATAAACACCGCGACTAGACCTTGGATGGAGAGACAAGAGAATGCCTTGACACAGATGTTTGTGTCGAGTCTGTCTGTTAGCTACGGTGCTGGGCTTAAAGTCGGATCGCCCACGATTGAGTGAGAGCCCATCACAGCTGAGTAGTCAATCACTCAACTGTGGGAGGAAAATCATAGTGATAGTAGACGACTTTAATATATAAAATCTCTGTATATCTTGTAGTAAGACTGTTGATATCTGCATCTTTAAAGATTGACTCTGTCACCGTCATTCAGCTTCAATCCAGGGTATCTTAAAACAGCACCCAACGAAACACCAAGATCTCGGTGCACTTTGACGAACAATGTCCACGGCAACACAAAAAAGGTTAGCCCCCTCCTCACCGAGCATTCGCGCCCCAAACTCACACAAGGTCGCCCAGCGGCACAAGCCCTTGGGAGAACAAGCAGCCCTCGGAGCAAGAGTACAAGCAGCGGATCCAAGACTGGCTGTCAGACCCCGGTCTCGACATCCAAGGCAGACTTCTTAGCGGCCGCAGCAGGCCCACACCACCCCGAGGCGTCCGCCAAGAGGGCGAAGCAGTAGGCAGAAAAGTGAGGCAAGCCGTCTTGTGATGGGTGTTTAATAGGAGGCCGCAGGACGGACTCTGGGTGACGGTGTGGCGCCGTGTTTCTGATGAGCGTGCTCTGTAGCGATTTAACCATTTTAATTGATGATCTCGAGCGTAATCAAGTATGCTTTCCATACCTGTAAGACGGGGAGGTGAAGCCGCAATCCTGTAATCGTAACCATGACGGCGCAAGATACAACTCGGCCCTCCGGTCTCCGTGTCAGAATTAGGATACTACCAGTAATTGAAGGGAGCACAAATCCGTTAATGCATGTTTTATCCTTGCATAAAGGAGTGTCATGACCTAACGGCTCGGGTACTTGTCTCCCTCCAAGCCCTGTAGGCCCCAGCCTGATCTACTGCCCATGCCCAGCACCTCGCAAAAGGCGTCCCATCTTCTCCTGTTCTTTTTCCATTTTCAACCTGCTTCTTTTACCGAGGGCCGAAAACCTGCTTCATTTTTTGCCACTGAAGGAGATTAATTCTTCATTTCAACCTGTCTTACGAAATCGGCCTGGCCAAACTCGAGTCCATCCTCCCACACTGTTACTGCTGCTGCTCTGCACAGACATGGCATCTACACGTACTACGAGTCGATACCCTGCTCTCTCTGCAAAGGCTAGAAGGTCGAGGATATTCATCAAGGACAAGCTTAACATGCGGGACGAGATAATTGTAGCCGGAGATGAAAGCGACGCAAAGCATCAACCATCACGAGAGCCGCAGTCGTCGCCGTCGGTGGTCTGTCTCGATGGGACTACAATACCACCGACCGAGCCCACAGAGGCCAGTGACCAACACCCAATACAGCCCGATGGGGAAGATGCGTGTAAGATGGAACCATTTGTTGCAATTGTCGCGGATGCTGATCGTTGGGCCTGAGTGCTCCAGTATCTGAGTATGATCTCCTCTGCCCTGGCGACATAGATCGGACTGCACCGATGCCTCCTCCAGGATGGCCTTCGGATGACCAGAGGCGGTGGAATCCTCTTCAGAGGCAAATACCTTTGTACACATCCGTGTTCGGTCGCAACCAGCTAGAGCGTCCGAGTTCCTTCACGCGCCTCTTTGTCCGCACAACCGGCGACGGTTCACCTCATGACGATGCGTCCAGCGTAGACTCTCGTCAAGACGATATCAAACCCACCCTCGCGCAACAAGCTCCTCCTGTTCCTGTTAAGAGCAAATCTTCCAGAGTATCAGCCACCTCGAGACGAAGCACCAAACAGGCATCGGTCAGCAAGTCGTCCCATAAGCGAAGCCGGAAGGGCGCATCTCGCGATGACCATGACCAAGAAGGGGACTGCCTCATGGGCGAAGCTGATGTCCCCAAGAAGCAAGAGGATAATGGCCCTTGGGTGTGTCCGTTTTTTAGAAAGGACCCAACCCGTCATATGGACTGCATAACCCTCACGCTGAACCGCATCCAAGATGTCAAGCAACATCTCACTCGACGACATACGGCCGAGCTGTACTGCTCGACATGCTTTCAAGAGTTTCAGCTCCATCAAGAGTTGGAACAACATACTCAACGCAGGGACTGTACAAGGCGGCCTTGTCCGCCTCACCGAGTCACGCCACAAGCCCAAGACCGTCTTAAGGTCCGTGTCGATAGGACAATGACTGCTGCAGAGCAGTGGTATGAGATCTGGAAGATTCTGTTTGAAGATGAGAAACCGCCACATAGCCCTCAGCAGGGCAGTGTGATTGGGGAGGTGATTAGCATCATCCGTGATTGCTGGAATGAAGAGAGGGGCCAGATTCTGTCTGAGCTTGCCAGAGGTAAAGGAATATCGGAGGATGAGGCTGCTCTCCTTGGGATGCTTCTGCCTGGACTTCTCGATCGAGTCCAAGATCGGGTTGACCCTCCCCAGCGCGACTCTGGGTGTCTGAAACCCCTTCTAACACAGACAGCAGCATCCCAAGGAGACCAGCCTCATCCTCCGATATTCCTTTACCTCTGGCAGGCTCAGCATTTCTCGCGCCGACCAGCGACTATAGTGCTACTCCCAAGCTATCCAAAAGCCCTTCACCAACGACTCCGATCTTGCCCGACATCTCGGGCTCGAATTTCCAATCTTTGAAACTAGAACCATTCACATATGATCCATCTCCGCAGGAGGATTCTTTCGACCAGATGATGGAACCCCAGTACGCCACCTCGGCGGAAGATGACGGACTCGCCCCCATGGCATTTAGAGGCCAGCTCGAGGGGAACTGTCTGGAAACCCGTGGACTTCTCGGCTATATGGATCCTGTGATAGATTACCATGGTCTGGGCACATCGGGCTTTTCGCCTAGCAACCCTATTTGGGCCCAATATCCTGGGCACATCGATATGTTTGACGGGAATGATGTGACTGGTGAGTCGGTGCTGCCGCAACCATTCGATTATCCTAATGCCAGACGAGCAGATCTACCACCCATGGTGAATCAACCCTTGAAGCGAAGATGTCAGGGTGATCCCAACATACGTTAATTCAAACGCCCCTCGAAGGGTTTACCTGCCCAGGAAACAGGCCTGGATGTGAAGTGTGTGGAATAGACGAGGGTATATATCACAGGATTTCCGTAAGATTGAGATTGGGCTTTAATAATATACATATACCCGTGTTTACTCGCAAACAGATCAAAGGTAAAGAATCTCGATCAGTCTAGTTTGGAATCTCAGAGCCTAGACTTCAAACGGGCTCCAAAAGAGTCCCTCGGCATCCCACAGCTTCTTGACCTCTCTCAGCTCCGCCAGCCTCTCCTCATCAAACATCTCTTCCAGGTTTATCCCAAACCGCAAGTTATTTGGGAAGCTCCTTGGCACACTCTCTGGATCTCCTTTCCTGAGTTCAGCGACGGTATCATCCATAAACCCAGTGAGGGCAGCCATTGTCTCCTCCTTCTCGCAGATGGTCACAATCTGGGCGGAAATGTCCCTGTTCCGGCCCTCGACGAACTTGACAGAACCTGGATGTCCTTGACCAAGCTCTGTTGGCTTCGTGCTGTTAAGTGAAGAGAGGGCCAATGGGCTCTTTTGAGAATCAGGATACTTGGTCGTGACTGAAAGCCACAACTGGAAAGCGTTCTTGATGGCTTCGATGTTTGTCTTTTCCAGACGGCAAGATGCAATCGCCTTGTGCCCACCGTGTGTGTTGAGCGGATCAAGTTTATCGTTGATGTTTTCCATAGGAACAAAAAGCGTGTTCGCCATGACAGCCTTGCTGACCACGTCTTCCTGGAATAGCCGGGTGGCGTGCTTCTCAGCCTCTTCGGCAGGACCAAAGTATGAATATCCCAAGACGATGATGGGGGCTCCGGCTGCTGGTGTACCAGGTGGGCTGCGCATACCCAAAAGGGTGATGCTCGCAGCCGGGGGAGGACGCAGAAGATCCATGAATAACTGTGCAGCTGTGTCGATGGCTGAGACCGGAAAAATAAGCGAACGAGTCCAAACCTTGCCTTCCGCCATGTTGAGATCGGCGATAGGATAGGCAGATGTCTCGATGGACATGATGATCGAGAGGCCGTGTCCCGCTCCGCAGAGAGCATTGAAGAGGGTAAGCTCCTTTCCGGTTGATGAAGAGCTGACTTCGAGAATGTCACCTCCAGCAGTAACGACGCGGAATGAGACGACAATATCAGCCATCCATCCGTGGAGACCGTTCAAAGGAGTGTTGCCTCCCCCAATCACACATCCCACGACTCCCACAGCATTGGAGTTGGGAAGGGGAGTGTAATAGCCTTCCTTAGCCAAAGCCTTGGATAGCTCTCCAGTGACGACGCCACCACCGACTCGGACCGTTCCTTTCTCCTTGTTCAACTCGATGGTTTTGAACTCCTTCATGTCCAGGTACAGTGTCTGGGGGCTCACGGTAACAAAAGTGCCGTGGCCTCCACCGCTGGCGACGACAGTAAGGTTGTTGGCTTTGGCAACACGAAGAGCAGCCTGGACATCTTGCTCGGTCTTGGGCGTGAGGATCAAAGCAGGCCGCCCAATGTTCGTGTCAGACCAGCGCGATGGCCTTTCCACAGACGCGTCCGAGTTGATGAGGTGTTTGACAGAGTCAAGTCCCGTAAGTGAGGTTGCCATATTTGCAAAGGATAGCGTCATACAAGGAGTTGGGATGAAAGAATGGTAGGAAGCGCTCAAATTTCTTGGCAGAGAAGAGAAAATTGGTAATTATATGGACTCTGACGGGCCGTGGTTCAGCGCCTAAAATCTGACGTCAGGTTGTTGAGGTTGCAACGCAGACAAGATCGCTTACTAGGTCTTTGTCAACCATCATCATCTTTCTATTTATATGCCTCAAGATCGACAACTTGTCAAGAGTCTCTTCAGTTCTGCACCGTTTCTCATCTCGTCGCCATCCCGATATTCAGGAAATCGATCAGCATCGATCGTCCTCCTCCGCATGTTAGGGGACCATGAACAACCCCTACGCCATCGGTTGCTTTTGGGCCAATAATCAAGAAACAGCTGCTACAAATCGAACGGCAGGACGGGTATTGCTTCTGCTTGATGAACTCACTTGATGGGAGGTCGTTGGATGGTGTTCGTATGGCGTTTCGAATCTGATTTTGTGATACACATTGTTCAAGCCAAGGCTTAGTGGTATAGAATAAATCGCAGGAAACAGAGAAAACGCTCAATTTACATTTGTGAGCTTGAAACTGAAGGCTGTAGCTTGGAGTAGTGTTGAGTTGGTGGGTACGTTTAAGCATCTCAATGAAATGGTCGAAGGCTCTGGGACCGCTTTAGGGTTTGAATCATTCGAAGGTCTTTGGAAAGAAGACGGCAAAATCTTTTCCTTCGGCGGCTTTATTAGTTGATTGCAAGGCTATTTCGCGGAGGACGGGTAGTGTCGTCGTAGAGAGTACCCATTCACATATCTAGAGAACAGAGATAATAGAGATAGTTCTAGATATAGTAGTAACGAACATGGCAGTAAGACCAACACGAAAGACAATAAAGTAACTCCAATCGGTCATGATACCGGAAGGTGTGGGGATATGTGCCATCTCGGCGGCCGGCCGAAGCGTCTGGGTATCCGTGGACGAGACAGTGAGGGTTATAGATCGAGTGAGGAGATACTCAATACTGGGCATACTCTTGTTGGCCTCTTACTGAACTTAAGTCGCCAGCCGCTCTGGGACAGAGTCGCAGGCATTGTCTCTATTCCCGTTCATTCTGTTGGCTTATTGACTCGACTTCCCATCATCTCAAGCGGTTGTTTGTTGAAGCTGTCAGAAGATCCCAGAGACGAATTGCGCCACAGAGGAGAGAAACGTGAGAGAGTATACTCGGCTTCTAATTACCTGTATTCTTTTGAAAGATTCGGACCCAACTCTAGAGTACCGCTCTAGTGGCTCACCCCCCTTCTTGCAGACCTAGAGGGTGGTCTAATTATTTGATTCCCATTGAACATTCATTGTCCCTACTGTTCCGAGAAAATAGTATTGGTGATATATATCGGCATAGCGAGCGGAACACGTGAAGAGTTCCCCAGATTTGCAAACCGACGCATGTGGTTTTGATATGCTGGGCGAAGGTCTCAATGACAACAGCATGTGCTGATAATCCTAGCATAGTAGGAAGGCTACCGTTGGGCTAGATATTTGTTAGTTCCTTTTGAATCCTCATATTAAATGAAAGCCCTGTTCTTAATACCGCTTTGTACGTTATCTCTGGTTGTCTGATTTTCGAAGCGACTGAACTTGACTACCTTTGACTGTGGCTCTCCACATTCCCAGGTACTACTGAGCCGCATTAATAATTAAGAGACATATAGCTGCCGCATCTGGATATGTCCTCTCGAGATCTAGTGTTAATAATGGCAGTTGAAAGGGGATGACTCCTTAAAGTTACCGCTAGGATCTGTGGTTGTAGACCAGGTTTGTTAATAAATAAACCCCATATATATATGCAAAACGGCTTTCCAGTTAACCCCTGTTTCAATGTTTGATGATTCTTGGAAAGCTCTCATGGTCGTTGGGCTTCCCGGAGACTTCCCTTTAAACTCAACCAAGAGACTTCGTGGCATACCTATCCCATTGTGTTAACATTGAGATATGATGCTATGAAGTGATGCTATGAAGTTTTGATATTGTGATCTTTGTTATAGTCGAAGCCCGGCCCTTGGTGGGATGACTGAGCGGATAGATACTGGCATACCTATCGTATATCACTAGATCTCATGGCTAGAGGTCTAGCGCTGTAGAAACCTTCTGGGTGGTACTATCAACCCGTTGGCTGCTCTGAGGACTCTAAAGTCCAAAGGATCTAGATATTACACAACCTGACGTTGATCAGCAATGAAGGAGTTCGACATACCTGACATAATTCCAGGGCACGATTAAACATCCACTGGATATGGCACATGTGTGTCGTGCCTAACAAGAGAAAAGAGATGTTCCAATTACGTTCCTCCTTACAAAAGATACTATATAAGTATACTTCAATGAAATCATTCTATCATAACTCATCATAATCCATATCCGTGTATTCCCAATCCTTTCGTTCACAACGATCTCACTAACGCCCATACCGTCTAACTATTTCCTGGAGCACATCCTCCAATACCAGCTTGCACAATGCCTCTTGCGCATTCTCCTCATCCTCATCATCCCCGAGCAACTTGCGGCTCTCCAGGAACCTGGAGACGCTACGCCGGCCCTTTTCCGCCCAGTAATCTCGAGCCATGGAAACAGCTTTTCCACATCCTTTATCTAGGTACGGAGAAGGAGAACGGTCCGAGGTGGGAAACACGGTGGCATAGATGCGTCTCCAGCGCTTTGCCTCACCGAGATAGACCCTGTCTCGTCGCTTTAATTTGGACTTTTGGTAAAAGTTGATGCCGTCGATAGGCTGTAGGTCGCGAAGCTCACACTTCCTCTCCAAGATGTGAGAGTCCCTGCTGGACAGACTATCAAAGGTCCGGGAGCAGATAGGACAGTATGGTGGCTTCATGTGGTTGTGCCAAATATGGCGGATAACGTCTTCGTTGGACTGCAGGTCGTGGTGAAGCAAGCAGTCCTGATATTTGGCCGGGTTGGCAACGTAAAGCGGGCAGGCCAGGTGAAAGTACCCAGTCGGGGGGTCGACAACTACGAACCCGTCGTCGCTGTCTTCACCCTCCTGCCAGTGTGATGTCCGGAGTCGTTTCCGGGGAGGCAACCTGTCGTCAGGTGGCGAAACGTATCGAGTGGTTTTCATCCAGCGTTCCAGAGAATCTAGGATGGACTGTACCAGTTCCAGTCTGATATCATGGAACCGATGGTTTTGGGGCAAAACGTATGCAGTGACAGCGCCTCGCCAGCCATGCTTGCCCTCGCATGAGCTGTCATCTGAGTCGCTGTCACTGAATGAGGAACTGCTGTCCAGTTCGTCGTCGGAACTGGACCAGTCCGAGCTTTGGAAACGTTGATTCCGGGCAGGGGTCCTGGGTTGTCCGGACCGCTCCCGTTTGATGCCAGCTGAGTTGGCAGGTGGCGAGGTTTGAGATGATTCGCGTGGAGGACCCGATACAGGTCTGTATGGAATCTGGTAGATGGCAGACGTTGGTTGGTCGTCAGGTTCGTTCTTTGGAGTTCGCGGTTGGCCAGGGGAGCCGTTCCCCGGCAGGACAGAATCCGCCGGGCCATGATGTTTAGATGAAGCTACTGCAGGGGCTTCCTGGGAGGAAAAGTACAAGTAGAGAGCCATGCAATTTTCTGAGCGGTTCGGGCCGAGTTAACGTCCAGTAGTCTGTATTTGAAGTTTTCGAGTGCGCAATTGCGCACAGGAGAATTCGCACACCACAGCTGTGCGTTCAGAGGTTGGCCAACCACGGCGCCTGTGAAGTCAATACTAGCCAATCATGTCGCGCTATCCCGCGCTACCCCTGTCAGCCGATCCTTATTGTTGCAGGTGTGAGGTTCAGTCATCTCGCGATTCAACGCCTCCTTAGGCTTGAAATGAGGCTCAGTGGTCTGTTTGAAGGTGCACTGCACTATAAAGAAGGGTAGAGCCGTGAACTTTCTGCACGGCATCCGCGCGGTTCTACCAGCCACAGCTGTGTGGGTGTGTGACAATATCGTCAGTTTCCCCACGGCTGTGACTCTCCCCAGATATGGAGATTGTCATTCCCGGTTCATGACCAGATGACTTGCATCGGCAGTGCCCGACACTTTACGGCATTGGGGGCCAGGCTTCCATCATGTGACCCTTTACGAGTGCACGACTCACGCCGAGTGACCAAGGCCAAAGGAGACTAGGCATGTAGGACTTTCGGCGTACGTGAGAAACGACTTTGGTCTGTACAGTTTATTTAAAGTCAGCCTGGGCCTGCCAACCAATTTGCAAGTTGAAGGATAGGCCCCCAAATGGAAAAGACGGCTAGTTGCCCGGGCAGATAATAATGGTTGTTCAGCTCTCGGTCAGGGGGGTCAGGCAGAAATGCAACACCACAGCTGCGCGCATACACGGCTTATCTGAGACTAGTTTCAAAATAACAAAGCCACAACTGATGATGAGTCGCCCTCCTGAACTGGGTCACAATAGGGTGACCTTTCCATCACTGGCTCTCAGTGCTCAGACTTGCGGCCGCCAAGGGGAAAGGAAAAATCAGGCGCGTCGAGTTGCTCAATCTCCAACACCTCCTTGATGCCCTGCAGCTTCCCGAGTGCTTTGCCGTGCTTGTACAGAGCAGGGTACACAGTTTCAACGTCGACCTCGAGCTCAAGTATCCATCGGTAAAAGATGTACAAGGTAAAGTCAACCACCGTCAAAGCATTACCGACTGCAAACTCTTCGCCTTGAAGTTGGTTGTCGATTCTGGCATACGCTTCGTCAAGGACTTCCCTGCCCTTAGCACGGATACCATCGAAAGTAGCAGGATCATTGCTGAAACGTCCAGGTCTTCTCATCATGCCGTAGGCGCGACCGTGCACAGTTCCTGAAAGCCAAGCGAGCCACTCGGTGACTCTAGCCTTGTCAAGAGCTGTGACACCTAAAAGGTTCTCGTCGGGAACGAGAGAGGAGATGTAGCCCACCACGGCGGGCAGTTCGGTGATGACCTCGTCGTCGACGACAAGTGCAGGCACATAGCCCATGTGGTGAACTTTCCGGTACTCAGCATTTGTGAAGCTTCCATCTGCTGCCTCGAATCCATCAGGACCACTTCGCATTCGAATGGCTGTGAAGGGAATCTTGTAATGGAGGAGAAGAGCGTGAGGGATGAGGGCACAAGACCCGTTGAATCGATAAAGGGTGAGTTTGGGGATGTTGGCGGTCATGTTTATGAATCAACTGTATAGTGGATTGGGTGTACTCAGCTGTGCATGGCTTGGTTCTGCATGAGACACAGCTTCTTATACGTGTCCTCTCAGCCCTTGGTGATGTCGTGTTCTCAACGTCATTCGCGCCCTTGGTCGGATAGATTCATGTATCGCTGACAAATGACTTGGATTGTGTCACGAAATACCAAGGCCTTAGGCAGCGGTACATTGAACCGAATGCGGCACAATGGAATTCACGACCATAGCGCGAGAAATGGGTCTTGGCATCTGACGTTGATATACTACACCTTGGACCACTTATCATAACCGAAATAGAAGGTGAGATATTCTGAGGTATTGTCACCGGGAACCTCTTGATATAAAAAACCCTGACTTTTCTCAGACAATTGGTGCTGGGTGCAATGGCAAAGAGCCTGGCTTTCATTGCAACATTGGCATCAAACACAATACCACAAAACACCACAAAAACATCAGCAAACTTGCTTAAAGGGGTATCAATTCATATTTAATCAACTAGCCGCAGCTACGGGTTGCAAAATCGGAGCCACATCATCACTCAACTCCCACCTCCTACTCCCTTGAGGAAGCAGAGCATTGAACCTAGCCATCCACCCTTCAGCAACGCATCTACAGAGCGGTATACTGTGCAGTGCCGCCGTACCACCGGACTGTATCCAGTTCTCCAGCTGAGCCGTGCTCTGCAGATTCGTCGGGTCCACGCCGACGTTTATGTGGCTCAGGCTCGGGACGCAGTTGCAGGCATGCTCTGAGAAGATGAGCCACGCCCAGACTACGAGCGCGCTCATCGAGATTGTGAGGTATGCGACGGGGTCTATCGATTGTGTTTGAGGCTCGTTTGTTTGAATGTCAGCTTCGCATCCGCGTAGGACGCTGAGGGCGTGGAGGAGGGCGCGTCTGCTCTCGGAAGTCGTTGCCCACGCGTTGAGTTGAGCTTGATGTTTTTGAATTCGTAATGACTTGGAAGAATCTTCGCTAGATGCTTGAGCAGAGAACCTCGCAACTGTGTTCATGATCCGGATGTCGGAATAGAGCTGCATCCCTTGAAGGTGATACGTCATCATGCAGTCCGAGACGAGGCATTTGATATGGTTCATCGCCGCCACTTTGGCTCGTTGTGGTTCCTCTTCGTATTTCCCGACGTAGGCAAAGAAGGGAAACTCTTCGATCTGGTCAGTGTGGAAGCATTGTGTGCACTGATGAGAGATGCGCTCCAGGTCTGCTTTCCATGTCTCAAGTTGCCAAGCGAGCGAGGTGAGTGAATTCGGTATAGGCCTTCCAGCTTCGGTGGTTCGTCGCGCGATCTGAGTATGGTTCCATATTCCAGGAAGCAGCCCACATAAAGCGAGGTGAACGTCTTCGAGAAGCACGAGGGACTTTGCGGGCGAGTTTGGATTGCTGATGACTTCGGAGAGCTTGAATCCCACTCGATCAGTGGGTTCCTGTGAGAGCCGTCTAAAAAAGACGTTCAAGCCGTATGCGTTCCATAGAGAAAAGGTCGAAGGCATTGTGGCGTCAATTTCTTCCCGGTTGAGGGCTGCGGGCTGGCCGCGGGCTATTGAAAGATATACGTCGATTTTGTATAAAGCAACGATGAGTCTAAAGAGTCAATAAATGGTCCTTAGAGTTGAAGAAGGGATACTCACCTCTTCCATCGTTCACGGATTGTTTGTAACCATGGGATGAAAGTGCCTGGGAAGTGAACTCGCTGCTCATATGCTGCACTTTCACAGACAAAGAACTCCATCTCTCTCATGTAAACGACGAGCATTCCTCGTAATAATGTTGCCCTTGCAACCAACTTTTCGCTCTGTAGCACTCGTTTAGTTTCTGACATCTCCGGGGACCAGGTACTGCACTAACCCCGTAGTAGAAGGCAAAAATTATGTTGAGAATAATTCCCTGGAATACGTCCATCGGCCAAGGTTCTTGCAAGTTATGTCGAGGTCTAGGATTTGCCTGGGGTTGTTAGACACTGATGCTTCCTCCAGGGATAGCACAACTTACGATCCACTCAAAGAAGCGCTCCATCAAGACCTCGTGCAGTCTCAGCACAGACTCGGCCATTCCATCAGGGTTCTTTAACCATGAACTTATCATGACAACAGAGACCGACACAACAAGTGCATGGTCCATGGGAAAGAATGAGGGCGCGTGGAGTATCGGCCAAGAATCGTGGAATCGTTCAAAGAACTCTTTCGAACTCGCCTCCATCCAATCCTTGTCGGCGCTAGACATGCGGGTACTACCGTCGATAGAGATTTCCCGAGAGGCCAGCTCACCAGCAATTCTCTTTAGTCCGGCTGTCACTTCATCTTCTTTTGGACTTGATTGCAGTGTTGTTCTCATGTTGGCAGCAGCCGATGCAAAAGCCTCTCGGAATCCGATAGCTGCTGCCGGAGAAGGAGAAGTCGGCGAATTCGAAGGCGAGGCATTGCTTTTGGATGTCTTGCCGTCGCTGCTGCTTTTTGATACAAGCTTGTATGTGCAGCTGATGCCTCTCTTGGCACAGAGTGTGCACTGAATACCTCCATCGCACTTTGTCTTGTTCGCATGGCAGGCATCGCAAGCTCGACCCCGGCGAGGATCTGGAGCCGCCGGCATGTCATGGCGTGTCAGGTGACGACGGAGCAGGTCACTTAGAGTAAGTCAGCACAAGAAAGGAACCCGGGGCGGGCAAAGAGTTAACTGACTTGCGTGTAAACGACCGTTGACATACGGAGCAGACAAAGTTCCGTTCTCCGTGGGTGGCTTGATGCCGTCGAAGATGCTCCTTCCTGATAAAGCCTTTTCCACAGTGGCAGACATGGCGAGTGGGAGGTTGCTCGGCTGATGATCTGGTGAAAATGTGTCAGATCGGACGTGTGTAGGATTGTTGACATCGGAGATCCCACATCCAGAGATGTCATGATGGGAAGATGGACTCACCTATTTTCAGAGTATAACTCCTGGGTGCTCCCCTGAGAAACATCCACAGCGGATGCCATACTGAGCGAGGTGAATGCCAGTTGACTGACCCGAGTGGGATTGATCAATCAAATCACGCAAGAATGGGATACGTAGAGGTCCGCAGGCGAGGAGACCCAAAAGCTATGTAATACAAAAAAGAGGATCGAATGTAAAGGGCCTCTGGCGAGTTTATCCCACACCGAGACGCGCAAACTTGGTGGTATCCCGACTTGGTAATCCTGTCGGTGGGAGAGCGGGATGACCGGGATTCGAGTGGGATGAGTGGGATCGGCGACCTCGGGCGTCATTCTGTGGGATGGGATAATATGGGGAACGGAAGCCACACGACGCTATTGGATGTGATTCGTTGTCGGGCTCTCCGTTGCCCCAGTCACTGAATTGTCATCCCGCTCGGCGATCCCACTCGGTATCCCACTTCGACTGGGATCGGTCTCAGTCTCGGGGCCGGAACCAAAACACGGAGTCACGACGGGATGATCTGGATCGCGGACTTGAAGCAGGTGCGGTTCATGCCTCGAACCTGTTCTAGCCGATTCAGGCTCGCGTGAGGCGTTGATCTGATCGGTCAATCTTGCCCAGTCCGTCCATCTGGAGTAATTCTCCTGCTATTCGTAATGGATGTCTAAAGTTCAACCCATACCCTAGACGGTTTGTCAAACCTTGGGTAATGTGCCAATGGACGAAAATGGTGTCAACTCACACTATCACCTCATGACAAAGCATGTCCATGACGCCGTCGAAGTGCAGATTGAGCATATCAACGATAGATATATAACAAGAGACGAGATGCCTTCATTGAAAGATTCTTTTGATCATCATCAACCAGCTCAATACCCAATCCGACATCCATTCACCCCACAACCTTAAACACACCCACACATACAAACCATGTCTGCCATCAAGACTGTCGCCATCGCCGGAGCCTCTGGCGATCTCGGCTCCCACGTTTTCAAGAAGTTTGTCGCTAGCGACTTCACCATCCGAGTCCTTAAGCGCGCCGGCTCCGAGTCCACCTTTCCCGAGGGTACCGATGTCGTCGAGGTGGACTACTCGTCCCTTGAGTCCCTCACTGCCGCCCTGAAGGGCCAGGATGCCGTCGTCTCGACCCTCACAACCCTTGCCGCCGGTGCACAGGAGACCCTTGTCGATGCTGCCGTAGCTGCTGGCGTCAAGCGCTTCATCCCCTCCGAGTTTGGTTCCAACCTCGATATTCCCAGCGTTCGGGCGCTTCCTCTCTTTGGCGCCAAGGTTGCTATTCAGGAGAAGCTCAAGGCCCTTGCCAAGGAGGGCAAGATCTCATATACTTTCGTGTACAACTCGGTCTTCCTCGACTGGGGTCTGGCCCACAACTTCTTTGTCGACTTTTCCAAGGCTGAGGCCACTCTTATCGACGGTGGCAACGCCGAGTTCAGCACCACCACCCTCTCCAGCGTCGCAGATGCCGTCGTCGGCGTCGTGAGCCACCCCGAAGAGACCAAGAACCGCGTCGTCTACATCCAAGACGCCGTCCTCACCCAGAAGAAGGTCCTCGAGCTCGCCCAGAAGGCCAACCCCGACAAGACTTGGACCGTCAAGGAGGCTGTCCTCGAGGATCTCATTAACACTGCCAACGAGCGACTCGCCAAGGGTCTTCTCGACTGGGAGACCTTTGGCGCTTACCTTTACCGCGCCATCTACGACCCCGCCAGTGTGCCCAAGTTCCCCAAGCTGGACAACGAGCTGCTCGGTCTCAAGGGAAAGACTGATGAGGAGGTTTATGAGCTTATCAAGGCTGCGGCTCAGTAAAAGTGTTTACTTAATTAGCGCTATAGGGTATTAGCATGATGATTATGAATAGTTAAATTTCTCACCATTTGTGCTCCTTCTTCCGACGTGATGAGTTCTGAACGGTCTCTGGTCTTTTAGCATTCGTGAAACCCCGTAAAGACTCAGACCTTGTAGGTGTCTTTGCCCAGACAATGTAAATGATAGAAATGAAGGTTCCTCTGAGGGTTCGGGCAAGACATGTGGACGGACTTTACGGATAAAAGAACCAACACCTGGTTCGACGAGAATTTGCACAGGCCTACAAAGACAACCCCGAACGCTCAATTTTCCGGACACTAACAGCCGGATTTAACGGAGTCAATGCACGATCATGCACGGCCAGTTGCCTGGTAATGCTAGTCGCGTCGAGGCTTTTCGTCGAGACTATAGTGGACCTCTGGATCTGCGCTTGGTTGTTAACTATCCACTCACTCGTATTGAATAGTCGTATTCGAAATAACGGCCTAGATATTGCAAGAAGACGGCAATGACAAGCTTAGGAAATGATCTAGAGCTATTTCTCTGGTGAGTGTAGAACCGCCGTGTAGATCATTGAAACAAAACTCAAGAGTTTCAGGACATACACGAAGTGCTGCTGACAGCGTGTGACACTTGTTTAGATGCCTTGCAATATGCAGTCAGGTTAGAGATTTGGGCTAAGATCTGGGGCAAATCTCTACCCCTGCCCAGCGGAATCATCAGATCGGATCTGGTCTTTACTTTACACTGCAAGGATGAGATGTGCTGCTGGTTATTTTCGGCCTCGGACCCGATCACGAATGACTAGCGAGATTCACTCATTTTCTTTTTCGTGACTGATTGCGCGATTGCGTCTCTAAACGCTGTAACCGGCTGTATACAGACAATTGCGTGGGTCTTCAAGCCTCCTGGTCGGCACCAAGAGGGCTCGATGCATCACAAGATGGCGAAGAAATCCTGGATAACCGATAGTCTAGACAGGGCTTACAAATAGGACGAGATAATTACCCACAACTCCTCTGGCAAGCGAACTTCAGAGGCTGCTGTTCCTCTGAATCCTGAATGGCGTCATCTACATAGGGGTGTTGCACCATCGACATCCCACAAACACCTCAGTCCTTATACCCGAACCTTTCCGCCTAGGCAGGATATGCGAATGGAGAACCCCGCAAAAGCATGGTTGAGTTGTCGATGTGCGATCCTTGCCGGGATTGTCATGCTCTCGCGGGGTGAAATGCCGGCGTACATGTCCCGGCATCGCAGGGTGAACTCGAGGTTCTTGGCTCAGTCCGTGTTAACTCCGGTGCAGATAGGAGTCATGCTGAAGCTGACGAGATGCTTCCTGATGAATCAGATGCGTGCTTTAGTGTTGGTCGCTCCTAGATTGATACCCCGTCTGATGGAACCGGCAATGACCGGCCAAGCCTCAAACGGCAACTAAGAAGCATTAAGAAAAGATTCTCCCCAATCAACATCTTCAAGACCTCCATTGACAATTCCTAAGCGAGTTGATGAAGGGAAGGCTAAACCCAAAGTGAGCGGACATCCTGGGGGTTGAGTGATTGATAGGCGAAATAACACCATCGCCTCGTGTGGAGACGCCTCGATCTCAGCCCGACACCGGCAGACGACAACCCAAGTCACGTCATCTAGAAAATGCGGGCATGGGATAAGCATCTCAGGCTTGATTCGACAAGAGTCGCCATGACGCCATCCGCCGCGTGGGAGCGCTAACCGATGCTCGTCGCCGAATTCGACGGTTGGAACAAAATGCGCCCTCTTCCCACCCTCGGTTGTTGGAGGGTGAGGGATTGTACTTCTTACGTGTTTGCTCCGAGTCAGAGGCGGGCTTGCTTTTTGTTGTAGATCATTGAAAAGGGCGTTACCCCTGGTTTTAGACGTTGTCTTTTTTCAAGAGTCGATTCGATAATTTCGGCTTATACAACAACTACTCGATCGCCCTGACTTGGACCAAGCAAACGATTCGCCCACAATGAGCACGAGTACCTTTGTCACCCTCACACCCGAGCCTGTTCTCGAGGCCAAGTTCCCTCACTTGCAAATACAAGAGACCACACAGAAGGAGGAGCAACAGCCCGCCTCTCAGACTGCCCAGCCATCACCTGCAGCCCAACCTCAGCCAACACAACCTTCCGACCAATCGACGGACTCATCAGCGCCATCCCAAATACCCGAGACAACAAACGAACACACCATACCCCCCGCCCAGACAGTCCTATTACTACACGGTGTGAGACAACAATACGAAGTGACTCATGGCTACGCTATTCCCGATACCAAGCACGATCATGAGCTATTGGTGCGCACCAACACTATTGGCCTGAACCCTATTGACTGGAAGTCGCCGTGAGTAAATGAACTGAATGAGATTTTAAGGCAAGTCTAACCGGTCTCTCAGGGACTATGGCTTTGGTATCCCCGAGCTCCCCTATATCTCTGGCCGCGAAGCATCAGGCACAGTCGTCCGCGCTCCACTAGGCCCCTCCAGAGTCAAGGCCAACGACAAGGTCATTGTCATCTCCACCGACTACCGAGACCTTCGAAAAGCCACCTACCAGCAGTACGTCGTGGCATCCGACTTTAACGTTGTGAGGATTCCAAAGGAAATCACCGTCAACCAGGGAGCAACCCTAGGAGTCGCCTATGTCGCCGCGGCACTATCGTTGGGCGTGTGTCTCGGCGTTGATTTTACCAGTGTTCATGACGGACCTAATATCCTCAACCTTGTTCGGGAGGTTCCTGAGGAGTCACTTCCACAGGATATCAGAGGAGAGTGCCTGAATGGCATCCTTCCCGGTGAGGGGGCTAAGCCTGGAGATTGGATCGCCATCTGGGGCGGTTCATCAACCTCAGCCGTAATCGCCGCCCAGCTTGCCCGTCTTGTCGGTCTTCGAGTGGCTCTGGTCGTCGACAACGCCAAGCACGGTGTGCGTATCTCCGAGAACCCCGTCCTCCGCCCAGATCTCCTTGTCGACAGCCACGACCCCGAGCGAGCTGTCGCCATTCTACGTGCCAACACCAAGGGCAAGCTGCGTTTCGGTATCGACACCCGAGGAAAGGATACAGCCGAGATTCTTCTGCGTGCATTGGGACCGAGGAGCTCCACCGCAAGACTCCTCCGGTCAACTCGCCCCCGAGCACGCCACCCTCTGAGCCGACAGTCCCCGCTCATATCGTGGGTATGAGCGGACTGCCCAAGCAAGCGTCTGCGGGTGTGATATTCCACACCATGCCGGTAAAGCTGTACCATGAGGTGCCCGAGGTTGGAGAGGCCCTGTCGAGCTGGCTGGAGAGGCTGCTCGCTACCCGCGCTCTTGTACCTCCTAGAATCATTGACGTTGAAGATGGATTGCATAACGTCAACAAGGGCTTGGATAGGATGAGGAAAGGAGAGATCAGCGGAGGCAAGTTGCTGGTTGATATTGGCGTATAAGAAAGCCGTGATAGATAAAAGTACAATAAACTCAAATCAAATACTTCAAGTTGCGACCCAAGCTTTGACATTGACTTGAAATTTAATGATATTGAGAAGAGAATGGGACTCTATATTCGTCTCTCATCTCAACAAGATATTAGATGCTTCTATTTCAAACCCAACCCTTGGGCTCTGTTCCTTAATCTGCGCTCTCTTCATACCTGGTGAAGGAGATTTTTTTCTAAAAACTCTTCATCACCTTTAGAGAATCTCGGCTAGGTGTGCTTGCCATTATTCACGATGGCGTTAGTGTTTAACTCTTCAATTGCGGCTTTTTTCATCACAACGCCATTGGGTCGGGTGGCAAATGCATGGGTCTAGAGAACCCCGAGACACCAATCAAGATACTATCATTAATCTAAATATAACTATACTATTGATGTTTGTAAAGAATGAGGATAGAACCTTCTAGCTTGGGGGTGGTACTTGTTACAGGTGAGGATTGTTCGGTACGTCCTTAGAAAAAAGCTCCCAAAACCACCGAGGATCTAGTTTCAGTTTTGGTGTTTGTAAGGACGGGCGTTATGATTTTTGTACACAGCGGTTATCCAAGAAC
Source organism: Fusarium solani (assembly GCF_023522795.1). Lineage (NCBI taxonomy): Eukaryota > Fungi > Ascomycota > Sordariomycetes > Hypocreales > Nectriaceae > Fusarium > Fusarium solani. The sequence continues at coordinate 1,071,849 of NW_027072147.1, read as the reverse complement.
AGGAAAACTCAGAAGATACAATCATTCAGACTTTCTTGAGACTTTGCTCGGCTATGGCAGGCTCGGATGCTACTGATGTGCTTTCTATCCCAAGGCTCCCAGTTAAGATGTTCCCATGTCTTCACCCCAGTAACACGCTCGAAATGACAAGAGTCAAACCCTGGGCACATCCTGTACAACTGGGACCAGCTACTGGGACTTAATCAGCCTTAAAGAGGCTAGCCTGCTCTGCACAAAGTGGAAAACTGTCTACTGCTCCCGACCTTGACGTGCTCCGATGATTATGATGCTTCACGTTAAAAGAGGGCGTCAGCAAAAGTAACAAGACAAATAGGCGAATGTGCTCCAATGAGTTCCCTTGAGCGGAATACCCATTCTGTAGACGCACGTGCTTGTCAAACCTTTCGTCTCATTTCATTAGCCCAAGGAATCCAACCAGGCTTGAAGCCGCAGCTAGGGGGCCTCAATTGGCGTGATGTACCCTTCCCAGGCCAATGATTATTAATATCCTTGATGAGTAAAATATTACATCTACGTGGGGTATTAGAAGTTTATTGGACGTAAACTCTTTCTGGCCCATGATGTTGGCTTGGCTGGCTTGGCCTCCTCGATCATACCATCTCTGCAGACGCGGCAAGGCGAAGAGATAGATGAAAGCAGCAAACGGAGATAGAAGCCAAGGTCACGAGGGTCAGGAGCGGGGAAGTTTAAGGCAGGCTCTGGCATTTTGACAGAGGGTTACATGACTGCAAGCCTCGTCATAATGATAGGTGCTAGAGAATGATTACTGTGTCATGTGGCCTTGGTCTACCATGATGCCACTATTCTTGTGAGATCTGGTTTTGTGGTCCTTTTGCTGGCTCTCCGAGGGGAAAAGCGGAAAGATGAGTGATCGGATCGAGGAGTGTTGTAGTCGTATCCAGCGAGATTATTGTACATGAACAAACTCGCCGCATTGTATAATGCTTCCCTATCAATTAATTGTAGCCACTAGTGGTGCGCGCCTTGACTACCTATCGAATAATCGCTATTCAAACCTTCCGTCTCTAGAACGATTCCATTTGCGAAAGAATCTGGCAGCTGCTTTCGGTCTCTTGTTCCCACGAACTATGGCTACGTATACGGGAACCTCTCCGGTTCCCCGTCGTCTCCTAAAGCCTTCTGCACAAATTCTTCAGCTCTTCCTATCCGATTGGAGAGCTAGGTTCCCTGCAGTGTGTAAGTACCTTGCCAGAATTTCAGGCCGCCCGCCATATATGGTTGGGGGGCAAAAATGCAGAAGCAGTGTTTCTGGAGGGTAACCACGCAGGCAGTCAGCCAACAGCACACGGCAGCAATGCAGGTAGTCAGCTATGTAAGGTAGTAATATTGATATGTAAATGTCGCCTAATAGGGATGTCATGAACTTGTCTGACCATATGATGTGCGGTAGCCCAAGGGTCTCTCCCCTTCTCCTCTCCATTCTTATCTTTCGATATAAGCCCGCAATTGAGAACACAAAGAACTCGTCTAGGAAGACCACCGAGAATCTTCAGCTACTCAGCCACTTCCCATACAAGTGAGGAAATGAATACCCGGCGTAAACATGCACCCTCGCCAACTCGTCCGCCCACGCGCAGAATGGAAGCTACCACCAAGGGGGTAAGCAAAGAGTATGAGTTGGAGGAAGAAACCAAAGGTAACAGAGCAGAGTTCTTTACTTTTACAAGTCCTTCTGATGCTAATGTGGAACCACGAAACCAGATTTCAGAAATGGCCTCAGCACTTGGAGAATACACACGGCCTGGACCGGCCTGCCTGTGCACTTCAGAGCGTACCGGCTGCTTTTGGAGTATTTCAGACTTAATTCACCAAACGAGACACTTGAGGGTGACCTGTCAACCTTGGTATTTATCATTGAAGAGATGCTAGACAAGCTAGCAGTCAAAATGAAAGGAACGGCGAGGGATGGTGTAAGCCACTGGGGATGGTGATCGAGAGATTGAATTATTCTAATTCACTCGTGACAGCCAGGCGAGAGAAAAGTCCCTGTCAAGTGGACGAATCGAGACCATCGCTTCAATGGGTTGTCATATACACCACAGCCAATCTTGGTGAGTCGGGGCGGTATGCTAGAAATGAGACCGCGCATCGACAAAGACCAGCAAAAAGCCGTCATTTCCCGGTTCTCTCTGTATCTGGAGGAACTTGAGCGTCTCCTCGCGGTCAAATATGGGCCCCGGGCCGAGGACCTAGGGATTGCCAACCCATACATTGGCTCGGTAGACATGGTCGGCTGGTCTTTGGGGAAGCTAACAGATGAAGATGTGAAACCACAAGATCTCCATCAAGACCCAAACGCTGTTTCATCTGAAGCCCAGCTCGAGACCAGCGAATGCCGGCTCGAGTTCGTTCAAGAAGAAGATCTTGGAAGGTTTCGAGGTAAGCCACGACGACGTTGCCTGGACGGTTTTTTGATGGTTAATAGGTATTGCTCGTCTTTCAATGCGGTTTCAGGGACAAAGAACAGGCAAAGGGACGGGTTGGCTTGTTGACAGCAGGACCATCGCAACGGCTGGCCACTGCGTCTATGACCCAAACCTCGGCTTCCTCGAGTGGGTAAAAGTCACCTTCGGAAGCGAGACTGAAAATCCTATAGAGCTCCACGGAACACATGCTGTTGTTCACTGGTGCTACTACGTGGCGTTTTCAGGCAAAAGTGATCTTGGCTTCATCCGCTTGGAGTCAAGTGTAGTGGGTGTCTCTCCTCTGTCTTTTACCAGCACCCCATGGAAGTCGTCAACAGGAGGCGAGCTTACCGCTCGAGGCTACCCAAACGTGTCGGACCAACCGGAGAGGATGCGAGAGAGCAAATGTGAAGCCAAATACAATCTTCTCGACACCGACTGGTCTCTTGAGTATGAACTTGCCACAGATCGAGGTATGTGGCGTCTTCATAGACAGGCTTTATTTGATGTTAACGTTGAAATTGCAGGCAGTTCCGGCTGTCCCATCTTTGATCAAGATAGAAACGTGATTGGCACTCACTCGCGTGTCGATATCGCGAAAGGCAGTCACCGAAGGGGCAAACTCATTAACAAGGGTGTCATTATCGATGCACGGGACAACAACCCCGCCGCCTTTTGTGCCGTCCTGGACCATCTGGTCTCAAAGGACAAATTGGACGACCGAGATCCAAAGGGAAGATCGGACCCGAGATTTGTGGCCCGACCAATGAGTAATGGAGTCACGGGTTACACAGTTCATAGGTAGTTTTGACGGGGCACTGTACCTTGCTGATTACTTTCAAGTTTCTCCTATTCATGATTTCCTCGGGCGGCACACAGGGACTGACGTTTTAGATCAGATCTTTTGTGTATTTTGTCGGAAGCATTTACGGCTTTTCCCAAACAATTCATAATAGGAATATCTGGCAGATTTTCGGGCTACTTGCTGGGGGTGACTTTTTCTTCTCTCTTCTTTTTCTTTTTTGTTCTTTTTTGGAGAAACAGAATGACACTCGCGAAGGAATTTGGTTACGGTCGCTACCTCATGAGCCAAGCTGTTTTTACCCATTTTCTTCCGGTTTAGTTTATTAAACGCTGCGTGTTCGCCAACTTGACCTTTTTGACTGTGTGTGTGAACTTGGCGACCCTTCCAACAGAGTCACAATAACAAAGAACACCAACGTGACCTTGCTCTACACTTTGTACTAGTACTTATACTCTTTCACAGTCAGTTAAGGACTCGCATCTGCCCTTGAATTTATCTCAAAATCTCGTGCCCAAAGCTCAGGCTTCCCTTCAGCCTCCGATACATCTCTTCATGGTCTCCGCCCAACAGCATCACTTAGCTAGGAAAAACTGCAGCGGCTGGATCGTTGAAGGCATTGCATATAAGACATGGAAGAAAATCTATGATATATACCAACTCCCGTCTAACCCCACCTTTAACTCTAGGAGAATATTCTATGTCAAGTACGTAAAGGACCCGTCCAGTGACGCCTTCGCCGCCTTCTAATCTCCGACAACGCCGTAGAGTTGTTTATGTACAAGTTCATCCTCGATCCCGCTCCGCAGAAAGTGAGGCTGTTTCCGGGACACTTGAAATTGCAGTCGTCCATAGTGACATTCTTTCCGGGGTCGCGCCCGTGTTACCCTCCCAGTTAAGGGTGTCGCCGCACCAGCACTCTCGGCCATATTCGACACCGGCGTACTTAAACATCCAGCACTTCTCGAGGCAAACATCGATGGTCATGGCGTCGCCATCGTTAAGCATCTGTCGAGGAAGGATGCGGCCGTTGGATGGTTCGGAGATGCAGTTGTACATGGTAAAGTTCTTGTTGCCGGCCACGACGGTGGGAGTAGCTGCCTTTGTTGTTGTAGTGCTGCTTCTGGTGGTAAGAGTGGTGCTTGAAGTCGTAGTTGGTAGAGCAGCGTTTCGATAAAGCTGAAGCCTGTTACCAGCACCGCAGTACTGGGTCTTGTCTCCGGGACATGTGAACGAACAGTCCTTCTGGTTGTCGGCCTTGATACTACCCGAATTAAGGAAGTTTCCACAGTAGCACTCGCGTCCATATTCTGCTCCAAAGTAGCCGAAGCCATCACAGAAGGAGGCACAGTTGTCGAGCGTCATGTCGTCCTTGGCATACGCCTTCTGGCTGAGGGCTCGCATACTGGAGGCTTCGGTCCAACAACCCTGGAAGTCCCAGTTTCCGATCTTGTCAGAGATTTGCGGCCCCGTGGGGGTGGCCTTGGCACTGGAACTTGTGGTTGAGGAGGTTATTGTCGTGCTGCTGGTGGTCGATGCGGAGCTACTGGTCGTTGAGCTGGAGGAAGTTGGGCGCGATGTGGACGATGAGGTTGTCGAGGACGATGTGGAAGACGCTGCAGAGGATGCCGTGGATGAGGATGTTGAAGTCACACTCGATGAAGATGTACTCGAGGCCGTGGTTGAAGCGGATCGAGATGTTGTCGCAGAGGTTGAGCTAGATGAAGTTATGGATGATGAAAGGGAGGACGATGTAGTGGAGGATGTCGTAGAAGATGTAGTGGTGGAGCTATCCCTAGCACCAGCTGGATTCACTGTGACTTGTGATGTGGAGGAAGTTGCAGATGAGGATGTGGTGCTCGAAGACGAAGTGCTAGACGTTGTTGAAGACGTCGTAGTAGAGCCAGAACGAGAAGTGGTTGAGCTTGTGGTCGAAGAAGTAGTTGAGGATGAGGAAGTAGCTGAAGAGGTGGTAGATAATGAGCTAGAAGCTGTGGTGGACGTCGTCGATCGTGATGTCGTTGTGGAAGAGGATGTAGTCGAAGCAGAAGTAGTGGCCGTGCTTGATGTTGTGGAGGCACTTGACGTCGAGGAGCTTGAGGTCGTCAGAGAGCTTGATGCAGTCGTAGAGACACTTGAACTTGATGCGGTTGTGGTAGTGGATTGCGAAGTAGAAGTAGTGGTGCTGCTCAAACTGCTTGAACTACTCTGAGTGCTACTCGAGCTGCTCTGGATGCTGGCAGTACTACTTGAGGTACTTTGAATGCCTGATGTGCTGCTTGTGGTACTGCGAGAGGTCGATGTATTCGAAGAGCTGGTGCCGCTAGCAGTGCTGCTGCTACTAACGGTGTTGCTGGTAGCGATGCTGCTTGATGAAGTACTGCCTGATGAGGTGGTCGACATGCTGCTTAATACGCTGCTGCTTCCACCTCCTCCAGCAACATTGACGCTCACCGTACTTGAACTGCTGCTGGTTCCAGCGCTCGAGGTCGTCGAAGAGCTAGTAGTGCCGCTGGTCGTGGTACTGCTCGTCACAGCACTACTACTGGTGGCACTGCTCGATGTGGTAGTCGTCGCTCTTGTGATGCTGCTTGTAGATCCACTCGACGTGCTGCTCAATACTGTACTCGAGGTGGTGCTGCTACTGCTTAACACAGTAGAGCTACTGCTGCTAGTAGTACCACTTATCACAGTGCTACTACTGGCGGTGCTGCTCGTCGAGGCACTTGCCGTTGTAGAACTCGTGGTTGAAGTCGAGCTACTAGTTGTCAAGCTGCTGGTAGTTGAGCTTAAGACAACGCTCGAGATAGACGAGGTCGTTGAGAGCGAGGAGGAAGTTGAGGTTGAAGCGAGGCCGCTACTCATGGTGGAACTAGATGTAGACGATGAACTGCTCACGGGTGCATTAAACTGGTACACGTTCAGACGGTTGGGACCACCGCAAAACTCGGTTGTGTTACCTGATGCATGTCAGTATCTCTAATCAGTCAACGGGAACACGGGAACCAACCGTTGCAGAGCATGGCACACTCTCCGATGGGCGCAGGGACAGATCCAGCAGAGAAGTCGTTACCGCAGTAGCACTGGATATTGTTAGTACCTCTGTCAGCAATTCACTTTGAAGGTATACTTGCCTCTCCGCCGTACTCGACTCCAGCATATGTGAAGCTTCCAGCCTTGCAAGCTTGCACACAGTTGGCAACTGTGGGCGAATCTACACCCTTGCCAGTTCTGAGTGCTCGACCAGTAGTAGCCTCAGTATAGCAGCCGATACTGTTGTATCCGTAGACTCCAGGGTTCACATACGGACCCTTGGGACCATCGCCACCGCCAATAGTCCCAAAGCTTCCATCCCATGACAAGGTGTCCGCAAACAGACTGATGTAAGCACCAGCTCCGTCAATACCGTTGCCGCCGCAAATCTGGTTCAAGTCCCCAGCACAGTCAAAGTTGCAGTTCTTGTCGTCGACCTTGAGGTTGGGAATCTTGTTCCCGCTCCAGCACTCCCGACGGTACTGTGTTCCGCAGAATGTCGAGCCCTTCTGCCCACAGGCGTTGATGCACATCTTGTTGGTGTTTGTCCATCGCCGTACAAAAGGTTGGACAGCTGCCGACCGGGGTTGTTCTCTTTGAAGCAGCCCACGTAACGGTACTGGCCTAGGCCGTTGGGAAGAAGAGGCGCGGCTTGTTCTGTCACGGCGTTGCAGAAGAATTGGACAAAACTGCTTGTCCCAGGTAGGATCGTTGGTGTTCATGGTCCACTGCGCCGTTCCGTTGTAGGGCTCCAAGTTCCACTGACTCTTGGGAACAGTGCAGGTGAGCACTGCTGTCTGACTCTGGCCTGGTGCGAGCAGAGTTCCCTCGGCCAGATCGATCTGGTTGGCAGCCCGGATGAGACCGGCAACTCCAAAGGGAGGCTTGGATACGGTGAGAGAGAGTTTGACACCGCCTGGTGCAACGTTGTTGGTGACCCTGAACCGCAAAGACCTTGAAGTGTTCTCTGTGACGTTGCCAAAAGTAAAGGGTTTGCCAGATTCGTATGTCACCCATCCAGAACCATCTGGGGTCTGAAACTCAAGCAGAGCCGATGCTGGATCACCTGCTGAGGCTGCCATGTAGACAGTCCCGTTGCCTCCAGTTGTAACAAACTTGACCCATCCTTGGAAATTACCAGCAGAAGACGTATCAGGTCTGATGGAAACGGCAGTCGAGATGCCTCCGTCGATCGTAGCGGGGATGTCTGTCAATGAGAATTTGCCAACCTTGAGACTTCCAGTACCAGTCCAGGTGTCAAAAGGTCCATCGGCAGATGTGTTTGAGAACAACACGGCCGACACTTGGAGCTGATTGGTTCCATCGTTGGATAGAAGAACTGTCTCTCGGTCGGGATCCGTCCCTGTAACTAGTCCAGCAAACGTGACAGACTTTGGATTCACCGACAGCAAAGCATTGGTGCTCTTGCCAACTCCAGTCAGCCGAACTCTGGTCGTCTTGCTGTACGAGCCATCCGTGACACCGGTGGTTTGAATGTTGACCGTTCCACCAAGTCGGCCAATGCTCTTGGGGAAGAACTGGGCCTTGAAAGAAAATGACTTCCCCTTGGTAAGAGTCAATGGCAGAGCAGGAACCGTCGAGATGTTATAATTGGTGGCATCGGCAAGATCGATGCCAGTGACGGTCATGTCGAACAAAGCAGTGCAGTTCACCGTCTGCGGATTCGTAACGTCCTGAAAGTCGGCAGTTCCAAAGTCAACAGGCGAGGTACAGTTGAGAGGGACCTTGTTCGTAGCACCAAGGCCATAAAAGTAACCGACCGTCGTTCCGATGTAAGCCATTCCATCGCCAAATACTGGCCTGCTGAACTTGGTGATGCCAACAATGGTAAAGTTCCTGATTACATTCAGGTAACCGTTTTTGGGAATAGCGTCGTAGATCTTGAAGTTGGTGTTTTGAACGTCAGACACCCAGAGTAGACCTGTGCCTGGCTGCCCGTTCAAAGATGTAGTTGTCCCGTGGCTCACACCCAAGATGTACGCATTGTTTGTCGGACTATCAGCAACCTTGGTGAAGTAAGGAACGCCGTTGGTGCATGAGAACTTGAAGACATGCGTGGGATATTGAATGACTGCAAAAGTTAGTACCATAGACTCCCAAATATCCCGTGAACATACCGTTGATGTAGATATAGCCGCCCTCAAGGGGATAAACACCAGCGCCAGCGTAGACAGAGTTCTCGTTTTGAAACGTCTGAATCACCCTATCCTTGCTATTCGGTCCATTTCGATATCCGCCAAGATTGTCGAGGTTGAGCCAATATGTCTTGCCTGACTTTCCCGTCACGACGCCCATTCGTTTGACATCGCCGCAGGAGAATTGACTTGGCAGAAGTTCCAGAGGGCTTGTTCCCAAATCCTTGTCTGCACCATCCAGCTCCTGCTTCTCGAATGGCATAAAAAAGTCGATCACGCTGAGTGAACCATCGTCGTTGATCGACATATGAACTGCTGCTTGTTCCATGGCTGTGGGCGGCGTGAAGCCATTGACAGGGATCGTCGAGAGTTGGGAAGCGTAGCCGTTTCCACTGGCAAAGAACATGGATCCAGCATTGTCAGATGCAAGACCACCTCCAGACATCCAGACACCCGCGCCTTGAATGGTGTTGGGGACACCCTTGCCTTCCGCAGCCCACTTCTCAACAATCTTTCCAGTAGTCTTGTCCCAGCCAATGATCCAGCCTGTGAAGTTGTACTGGACGCAGTGGGAGGCGAAACCGGCATAGACGTACTGTCCCGTGTGAAGCAATCCAGGGCGCTGGTGGTGGATTCCACCCGTAAACATTCGCTCGGGGTTGTTGTTAGCAATCAACCCTTCGAGATTGATCGGGAAGTTCGGCCTCTCTGTGAGATCGTTGACGTTGATAGCATGAACGTAGTATCGACCTGCCGGCCTCCCCTGTGGGACCTGTCCAGCCGTCTGATCAAAGTACGTCTTGGCAGTGAGATACCAAGTATCAGTCGAAGGATCGATGACGCCCGTCGCAGTTACACCAACTGTCGGGTTCACGTCCACACAGCCGTCGAGATCAGCCGTCAGGAAAGGAATGTGGAGTTTTCGCGAGGCCAGAATCTCGCCTGTCTTGGCGTCCAGCTTGTAGATGTTATTCTGTGTCGTCGCGAGAAAGACGTACTGCGTGGTGCCGCCAGAAGGAGTGTAGACGAGAGGTTGTGAGAATATTTGCTCGGCTGCTCCGACGTATCGACCGGGGAGGGAAGTCTTGAAGACAATATCGAATTGAGGACTACCAACAACAGCAGGGTCCATGTTGTGGTTCCTGTCACCCTCCTGATTAGCATCACCAACTCACTCATCCTCAAGCATCACTCACGTCTGGTAACCTGTTCTGGAATTGTCACCACCCCAGGTTATCGTGTCTGTAGAACCAAGACCACCAACTCGGCCAGCTAGGGCCGAGAGGAGCAGTGCAACCAGGACCTTCATGATGGCTATGCAGCTGATACCTCGAACCTTCAAGAGTCGGAATTGCGTTTTGGCGAGAAGCTTCAACTTCTTCCCCTCGGGAGGCGTTTCGCGGTGCAAAGGTTCTTCATATATACCCTCAAAACGGTCGGTGGGGATCGGCGCCAGGGGCAACTCAGGAGTTCAAAGGTCCAGATCCTTCTTCTTCGTCACCGCAAGTTCGCCAAGGAGACCCCATCGCCCTCGGTTCAAACAGGGTGACCTGACATCTCAGTTCCGGCAGGTCATTCATGCTCCATTCAACACGCGTTTGGCCGTTAACCTTTTGGTCGGGCTCACCAAGCAGGGCCGCGAACTGGCGCCACGAGGCGGCAGCATTCCCGTGTCGTTCGACGGGCCCTTGCAGCTTGCATAATCTGGGTTATAGTGCCGGAGCATACGGAGCCAAGATTGGCGCCACGAGGGGCAGTCGATTGTTTGCGATATGGTTTCTATGCCACATGCGGGTAAGACATGGGGCGTGGTGGCGATGCCCATGAGACAATGATTCGTGCCTGTCAGCTGTATCGGGCATGGCGCTCTTCCCAATCCGATTGAGTTGGGGACCCTGAGCTGGCGACTCCTGTATTTGCATTCCATTGGAATCCTGGCGTCAACCACTTCTTTGTTTTTCTCCTGATGGCTGGCTAGCTGAGTCTGCCCCTGTTGCCACTCTCCTTTGTCTGCAAGGGGGAGGCTGTCTCACGCGGCCCGGCGGACGCAAGGGGGCTATTGAAGGTTCCTCGCGTGGGAGTGAACCGTCCCCCCGGCTGTTTGATCTCGAGAAGGTGGATATCGGCTCTTATATGTAAAGCTGCTATGGAATGGACAGCTCAAGGTTCAATGGCGGCCGAGGCGGCGCAAAGGATGCTGGGTGTGGCAAAGCTACTTGATGCCGATCCTCCGATTGAAGTTCAGATTGAATCAAATCTTGATCAAGAAGCCGTGCCTGACATGAAGTCATAAACCCTGTGCCTGGATCCCGACGCCTCGGTTAGGTGCTATCTGAGATCCCGGAGATAGCCGGGGTCTAATGAGACATTCCACTTGCCCAACCCTCATTCGGACTTCGACGTTGATGAGTTTTTTTTCTCCATCGCCTACCGCATGTCCGGGTACACTTCTGCACCTGAGACATGCCCAGAACCGGCTGTCTCAGTCCTGGCTTTGCCCAGCAAGGGACTCACATCAAACAAGCCCAAAGAAACGAGGGACTCCCCAAAAAATCGAATTGTGACACAAACTCGCTGGGTGTGCTCTAAAAAGCTTTCAGCATTTGGTCTACAAAAGGCCTTCTCCTTGTGTCTCTAGCGGGTTGCTCCAGCGGGTTGGAAAGATTATTGGCTAGGTACCGAGATCAATATGAATAACAATAAACCAGCTGTGATTATGCTTATATTTATATTACACGTGTGTAACATTTGTAGTCCTTTCGATCTATGTCTTCACGTACTCATCACTTACCGTTGTTTCATTTTACACTGGTTTTCTACCCCCTTGTACACTTTCGAGCATTACGTTACCTTTTCACTATTGACCCTGTGGCCCGTTGCTTCACGGGCCATTAAGTAGCAGAAACTTGTAGATTCTTCTTTGCTATTGAGACAAAGCGTGATGCCAAGCAGTCGTTATTTAGCAACTATGGATTCTCTAGCTGGGGGTCATACAGCCACCCCTTGGCAGCTATGCCTAAAGTCCATCCCATCTACCAGAACTGTTGAATGCTCTGCATTTCCCTGGACCTGAACTTTCATAGAACAAGGTTTATTACTCAGGACAAGTAGATATGCGGGCTGTGAAAGAAGGATAACCGGTAGCTCACTCAGACACGGGTAGGTCAAGGCGGTTGGCTGGGCTGATTGCTAATAGTCAACATTATCTAGTAAATCTTTATGTCTTTGGCATCAGTTAATATCTCTTTGTGTTCCACTATGCTTCCATCCTTATGGTCATTTTTTACCCCGTTCGTGGCTGATTCCTGCGTCAGTTCCTTCACTCGTCGTATCTCGTTGGACATGGATGTTGTTAGGGCGACAATATCGGCACCGCAATTGACAAAGTGAAAGCCTTGCTTATACTTTTGAGCGGCTAAGTTGAGGGTTAGTAAGATATCCGATTTTGATAAGTGTATGCGACCTGCCTGTCCCTGCTTCGAGAGCGAAATGTCCCGCGTACTTTCCGGCTGCCAATGCTGCATCAAGAATCTTTTGGGAGGCTTGCTGGACCTCGGGGATTGAAGCGTGGTCAAAAGCCACGTACCCTAAAGAGGATGCAAGGTCATTCGGTCCAATGAAGAGCATGTCTGGGCGGAGAGAGGTTAGTCAATAGATAGTAAAATGGGCAAGCAATCGATTGGAAGCATACCGATTCCGTCCACTTTGGCAATCTCTTCGACATTTTCGACACCCCTGCGAGACTCAATCTGCACAAAAACCATGACCTTGTCGTTTGCATTGAGAAGATAGTCTCGCCCGGTGAGGTTGAATGCTGCTGGGGCAAACATGGCACCGGTGCCCCGTGTCCCCTCGGGATGGGCTTTAGATGGGTACTTGGCCGCTCGAACCAGCTGCTCGGCCTGCTCCTTGGTCTCGCACATTGGCACCATGATAGCGTGGGCTCCGGCATCGAGGGCACGTTTGACCATCCAAGGCGCGTCGGCGGGGATTCTAACAACTGGAGACACTCCACTTGATGAGATGGCACCGATCTGGAGGTACATGTTGTGATCATCAATATTGCCATGTTCACAGTCAATGAGCACCCACTATGGAAGCAACATCAGTCTCAACGCCAGGGAGAAAAGGGCTGCTGGGAGGTCACCGACGTCTTGCCCTAGAGGTGCAATAGTTCTTGCAAGTGTATAACCTGGCAAGGCGAGCCACTGCCCAAGACTGGGGCCGTGGCCATCTCTGGCTCGCTCAAGGGACTGTTGGAGACGGGTCTTGCCGTCGATTATGGGGGATGCAATTTGATTCGACATGATCGCAGGCTGTCTACTGTTGATATGTATTGGACAGGTTGGCTTGGCCTTAAAAACAACTGCCTACCTACTTATCCTACCCGTCTGCTCCGGGGGTACACGTGACTGCATGGCCGACCGGCCGGAGCTCGGGCCGTGGCCTTCGCCCCGTGATGGATCCATCAACGATAACATCCATGTTCCTTTCAACTCCGAGTGATGGGTCGCTAGCCGCTCCCCTCTTGTTTTATCAGGGAATAACTAGCGAAAGGGATTGATGGTCAAACGAGGATAGGATAGGCGACCGTCCCCGCACTCGGCCCACAGATATAACCCCGAGCTCCAGCGTTATCAAATTGAGGATAACGAACACCGAGCCCGCGCCTGGGGCCCATTGTTCTGAGTCGAGATGGGCGGACGGCACCAGCAAGCGGCTATGTACCAATGGGTTAGACGGGCAAGGGACGTCTAGTGGAACCCGACCGCGCGACAATGGCATCCTCACCCGCCACTCACTCGGCGATCCATCTTGGACATCCAATTCATTGCCATTCGCGTTTTCCTGCTGCTGTTGCATTGCGCACCCTCGACCCATCGGCTTGACTGACGGATGCCATGAGTAAAGAGCCTGGTGACGGTGTTGCGCCTCGTGTCTGGCAAGCATGCCTCACTTGTCGGCGCAAAAAGGTGAGGAGCCGAGCAACCATTTATCGAGTCTTGTCTTACGGGCAATCCGACTGATACGAATAATTCATCTTTTCCAGATAAAATGCGACGGGAATAACCCTTGTCATAACTGCGGCTCCCGTCATCTCACGTGTGAGTACCCTGGAAGCAACGACAATGCTTCTAGCAGTCGCAGGTAAGCATTGTCCCCCCACTGGCTCACCGTGCAGTGCCGTTCATCTAACCGCCGTAGCTATGCTACCTTGTTTGAGGCTCGCTTCCAGCAGCTCGATACCCTGTGTCAGAGGCTGGAAGCTGTCACGGCTCAACTCACCCGCGCCATTGAGAAGCTGCCCAGTGAGGTCCAACCTTCACCCCATGGAGAATCTGCCGCCACGGAGCTGGAGCAGGTCTCTCAACATCTGCAGTCGCTCCTCGATCCGCTCGACTCGGGAGCAGCATCGGGCGCGTCTCATACTGAGTTTGCGCCATCTGAACCGGAACGTGACCCCGATTACCACAATGCATCCCATCATCCGAGTCCCGACCCGGAGATCGAGGTTGACCTGTCTGATGAGTCTGTCGACCTGGCTCTCCAGCATGACCCGGCCCTTGAGAGCTTTGGGTCGCTAGTTCCTGACTCGTACGGGAAGCTAAGGTATGTCTTCAGCCCCCAAACTGTGCCATTTCATAGCTGCTGACCTGTGTGCCTAGGTTCATTGGTGGTGCCAGCAACGAGCTCCTCGTCAAGTCTATCCAGAGCCTGGCTACTGATAACCCTCAAAAAGACCCAGGCCCCGGGGCCTTTGTCGCGAGCATGCGACATGGACCAGATCAGAGGGATGGTAACCCTTCAGTCGAGGTTCCTCTGTTCATCCAAGGCCTCAAATGGCGCGAGTTGCCCTACCTACCAAAGCCCGATGATCTAAACCTGCCCCCACGATACATTGCCGACATGCTCATTGGGCTCTACTTTGACCAACTACACTATACATTCCCAGTCTTGTTTAAACCTCACTTCATGGATCGATACACCCGCTTATACGTTACCCAAAAGCAGACACCCCGGGACCGAGAATTTCTCTCCGTCTTCTTCGCAGTCTGTGCATGTGCTTCAGGCCTCATCGCTTCCGGTGGAAACCAGTCGGCCTTCCCCGGCTTAGAGTTTTACGAGAAGGCTTTGCTGCTGCATTTCTCAACGACCGGCCAAGCAAGCGTAGAACGGACGCAGTGCCTGGCACTCGTATCTATGTGCTGCTCTGGGTGGAATACTCTGTCTTCGAGTTGGCACTTTGCTGGGCAAACCGTCAGAGCTGCCCAGGATCTCGGAATGCATCTCAGCAATCTCGTAAGTCTCCTCCACGTAGCAAAGCCGTCTCGCTGATGTAAAACAGACGGCGCCATCTCAAGACTCGACGAGGGATCCAGGGGCATCTCTCCTGGAAGCCGAGGTGTCTCGGCGAATATGGTGGAGCATATACTGCCTTGACAGGTAAGCCATCTCGTTATATACTTGTTGATAACTGTACCGGGCACCTGTTGATGACTCTGGCAGAGTTACGTCTGTCTGCCTTGGGAGACCAATGGCTGCCAACGATGGCGATTGCTGCTGCGCCTTACCTCGATCTATCTCAGACGAGGAACTTGAGGCCGCATGCGCCAGTCCAGAGGGTCTCGATGAGCAGCCCGTGTCGTCGAAATCGCCGTTGTCGGGCTTCCTGGCATTTACCCAGCTGTGTCAGATATCCAGTAGGATCCAGAATCTTCAGGCGCCGGCCAGAGTGGCAAGCCTCAGCTCGCCACAAGGTGGAAGACGGGTGGTGAAGTTGGCTAAGGACATTGAGAAATCTCTGGACGAATGGCTCGATGGCTCGCCAGATGAGATTCGTTTCTCTGCCAAGTATATACCCTGCTGAATGTAGCCATCAGTAGAGGATTCGCTGACCATTGTTACAGCACTCTAAATAGGGGACCAACCTTGACCATGTCTATTCTTGTCTTTGTCATCCATGCGGGGTCTCTCCTAAATCTATACAGGTAAGGTGCCCTGTATCGCTCGCAGATATGTCCCCGGCATGCTGAACAACGGCCTAGAACTTTCTCCAACGATAAGCTGACCTTTAGTCAACTCGACCCCGTGAAGAATTGTATTAGTGCCGCTCGTAGCTGTATCAACGCGGCCGAGCTGGTACGGGATTTTGTTCCGCCGTCACACTACTTGGCATTGTCCGTACACTGCCTAACGATATCTGGTTTGGCCCTGTAAGACATCATGCCACCATCTTTCAAGTAAAGTCTCAGAAATTCGGAACTGACTATGACGATTGTAGGCTATGGATGCAAGATCCATCACCCGAAAAAGCTGATCCAGACGTGGAGAAGTGTGTTCGATTTCTACATGACTTGGAAGGGGCATGCTCAGGAGCATCCAAGGGGAGGGCAATCATTGAGCAAACGCTGGGGAATATGACAAGAAACCGGCAAGGTTCTTCACTCGATCTAGATCTTCAGTTCTCAGCAATGCTTCACAGCCAGATGCCCGACTTGTTCAGCCTGGAGTCATCTGTGACGGGGTGCGCAAACTTCTGGGGCACATTGTGATGGATGGACTTTTGGGATTGAATCTGACACCGACGCTGAGCCTGAAGCTAGATGGTTCAGTCTCTGGTACATTGAGCGGAAGATAGGCAGGCTATTTAGGTAGTACCTTATGTTGTCTCCTCCCAGAACTGGCCCACGACTTTTCTGAGACGCTTTACGCCCTCGTGAATCTGCTCTTTCTAAATCACATCAGTATTAGCATCGTCCTCTTACAGGTCGCTGGGGTTTTCTACGTACCGTTGGAGTTGCAAAGGAAAATCGGAAGTAGGCGGACCGCGGATCTGCTTCTCGAGCCTTGGTCGAGACCTTGTCGGCGCCCTGCCAGGCATGGTAGTATGATCCCGGAGTCAGCAGCACGAGTCCCGCGGCCAAGGCTTCCCAAAGCTCCTGGGCAAAGGCCTGCTCCGGGTCCTCGAGCGACTGACTCTCGAGCTCGGCGAAGCGGGGGACCCCGTAGAAGTAGAACTTGGACCAGACGAACATGCCGGCCCCGGGGTCTACGTAGCTGAAGACCGGCCGCAGCTCGCCGTTTTTGCCCTGAAGACAGGCCACATAGCCCTGGGCGGTAGGTACCGGCGACTCGGTGGCCGGGACGACGGTGAACTGGTCGTAAAACGCCGAGAGGAGCCAGTTCCGCCTTGTCTCGTACTGATACTGCAGGTTCTGCAGCCACGATAGATACCCGTCAATTCCCCAGTGCTTGAAAAGAGCGATCGTAAAGGCCTGACTGAGGCCTGCGGGGTCCTGAGTCTCGACCTCCGTCACGCGGAGGAGTCGCTCTGTGAAGACGGAGTTGGCGACAAAGTAGCCTAGTCGCAGGCCAGGGAACAGCGTCTTAGAGAAAGACTCGAGGCGGACGACGCGGCCCTGGGTGTCCATAGAGAGGAAGGACGGGGTTAGTGACTTGAGGAAGTCTTGTGTGGGTACTGGCTGGAATGGCTTGTCTTCTTTTTGAGGCGAGTATCCCGGGAACTGTAGAAAGTAGTACGGATCATCTTCGACGATGATCAAATCTAGATGGTGTTAGCAGACGAACTACGAGAGAGATGAGCCGTGTACATACCAAACTCAACAGAAACGGCGTAGATTTCCTTGCGCCTCTGTGTTGAAATCGTGATGCCAGTTGGATTTGAGCCAACCGAGACGAGGTACAGTCTGCAAAGGCACATGGTCAGTTTATATAACCCGTCACCTGGATCGAAAAAGTGCGTACAGCTTGGGTCGCCCCCGCCCTCTGGCCTTTTCGTCCCAGTTCTCGAGAAGATCCCGCAGACTAGTTGCCAGGATCCCTTCTGCGTCGGCAGCCACGGGAGCCGCCTTGATCCCAAGGGGGATCCAGAGCGCCTGTGCCGAAGGGTATGTGTACTCCTCGACAATGACATAGTCGTTGTCCTCGCAGAGCAGACCAACCACCTTTGCCCATGCGTTTGTGTTTCCCGGGTGCAAGAGACACTCATACTCGCACGGCGGAGCGTGCACTCTCTCAGTGAGCTCTGTGGCAAGTTGAATCATCTGTCGGTTACCAGCACCGGATCCTAGGATTAGAATGTTAGTTAATGATGGCTACTCAAGACCAGGGCGAGCTTCTCATACCGTACTGTAGAAACTGCGTGAGGTCCAGATCCCCTGGTGATGACCCGCGGCCAAGGTTGAGGCTCACGAGCCCATCCTCAGTCGTCTTTTGAGACGAGGCGGCGGGAGGAGCGAGGCACTCAAACTTGGCTTGCTCAAGAGGGAACAGGGAGGGGTGAGGAAGACCTTGGGCGCATGGTTAGCGAATAATCTTGGTGGCTATCCTGTAAAAGGTACCTCCAGCTAAGCTGATCATGCCATCATAGCCCATAAACTTAATAATGTCCTTGAGTGGCGATGGATGGCGAGACTTGCTCTTGACGTTGATGTGGTGGGAGAGATCCACTGGCGTCAGTTTGTCCTTGATGCTGCCCATGGTTGCTTCTCTGTACTGTTGCGAGCAATTTGTTCATGCGTAGGGGCTGGTGTTAGTCAAGATCTGAGATGCGACCTGTTGAGCATCGCTCCCCCTTCTATGGTGTCTGACAAGGGTCTACTTAGCTATTCAGAAGACTCGCCAGGTTGCGTAGCCCGGAGTGAGAACAAGGTCCGCCCCGCTGGTATCTACCCGAATCCTCGGCCGGAGATCCGTGCGGGGGCCGGCCCGCCGCCGATAAGGAACGGATCTCGGCAGCCGACAAACGGATTGACGACGACCAGTGTAGATGATTCAATCATCAATTCCTCGGAATATTCCTTGGCTGCGTTTCCCATCGTTGTCCGGCAATTTGTACTCAAATCACACTATCAAGATGGGAAACACAATCTCGTACAACGAAAAGCCCTTTGATCTGGATCTGGGCGGCAAGGGAGTCATCCGTGGTCTCCAACTTGACGAGAAGTCGCGCCGATATGCCGGTATACCCTATGCTCTTCCTCCGACCGGGGAGCATCGCTGGCGCAAGCCGAGACCGCTCCCGTCAGGTTACACCTACGGAAGTGACGCAGGCGGCCCATTTGATGCCACCAAGTTTAGAGCCGTATGCCCCCAGAAGGCATTCCACGTCGGGAAGGCCGAGGGAGGCGATGGAGCGTACAGCGAGGACTGCCTTTTTGTCAACATATGGACTCCTGTGGGAGACGAAAGGCAGAGCAAGTGGCCCGTCATGCTTTGGTTGCACGGTGGATGGTTCCAGATGGGTGACCCTTCACAAGAACCTGGCATGGATCCTACAGAGCTCATTTCCACCGGTGGTCTGAACGCCATTGTCGTGGCCATAGGCTACCGTCTTAACATATTTGGCTTCCTCGCAGGTCAGGATCTAGTCAAGGAGAGCGGGGGCGTCTCTGGAGGAAATTTTGGGCTCTGGGACCAGCGATTGGCGGCAGAATGGGTCAAGGAAAACATCTCTCTGTTTGGAGGCGATCCGGAAAACATCACACTCGCAGGTCGCAGCGCCGGGGCCTACAGCGTCGAGGCTCAAATGCTACACGAATTCCGCCGGCCGAGTCAAGGGGCTCCCTTATTCCGACGCATCTTTATGGATTCGAATGCGATACCCGCGCAGCCTAAGTCCCTGAAGGATACACAGGCTCAGTTTGATGAGTTGTGCAGGCACTTTAGGATTCAAGAATCGTGGCCTGCCGATAAGAAGCTTGCATCCCTGAGGAAACTCGGCGTCCAGGAACTGATCGAAGCCATCCCCAAGTTGACGCACCACACCTTCCGTCCAGTCACTGATGACTTCTTTATTCACTCTGGAATGATGGAATATCTCCAGAGCAAAGAATTTGCCGACGAGTTCAAGGCCAGGGGATACAAGATTCTTATCGGCGAAGTTGCCAACGAGGAGACTCTATACTCTACATATAATAGCCCAGAAGAACCAACTCTGGAGTCTCTCAAGATCCAGGTGATGAACTACTATGCGCCGGAAGTCACAGACAGAGCAATTGACTGCTATCCACTGCCGACATCCAACGACTTGGCTCTTTGGAAGAAGCTCTTTGGTAAGACACTCCCTTCAACAAAAAGCGTCATCGGTAGGCTGATCCACCCATTTCTAGGTAACATCGTGTCTGATGGTCAGGTTAGAGCGCCGTCAAGAGCACTGGTGAAGCACCTGGAAGAAAATGGTGTGAGCCTCCGCGCCGTATGGCGCTATCAGATCGCCTACCGATTATCGTTTATCGATGAGACAGTAGCGCCGCTGTCATTTGGAGTTGCACACGCAATGGATAAGCCCTTTTGGAAGTACGTCGAGTCGCCTCAATTTTTTCGCGGGCATGGTTTAACGGTAAAGCAGCTTTTCGATATCATACGGTCCAACACCTAAGGAAAGGCAACTCATGACTGACTGGATTCGGATCCTGGTTGCTTTTGTCAACAACGACGAGACTTACGAGTTCGGGGCCAAGGCGGTTCAAGAGATAAAGGTTATCACGCCGGAAGGTACTATCGAGGTTCAGAAGGATCAGCGTTGGGATGAGCTTGTCAGAATCGGCAATATCTTTAGCGGTGGCAAGGCGTAGGCGAAAATTAATTATGATCAGCTTCACTGATAAAATTGAATGTTGAATAATGAGCGCGACTCTCAAAATGAATAAGTTATAGTAACTGAGAGAGGTTGAAAGAAGATGTTTAGCCCCAGCGTGGTGTCATCCCTGAAGAGCTGACATCGTGGGAAGCGCTGTGATGAACCAGTATACCGACACAACGATGACATACATGGCAAGGATAAGGGTAAATCTTTGAACCAGCTAGATCCGGGACATTAAAGGTGCCGAATAGGAGATTACATTGCTCATCAGCCATGGCAATTTCGGTAGTAATATTTGATGTGTTTCGGAGCTTTCCCCCTTCCTCAGCCTCCCCTAGAGACACGGGACAATTTATGCACAAAATTTTACCACTAGCAGCCTGTCTCTATCACAATCCTCAACATCGATCAATACTTGTACTTGAAGTGAATGTTCTCCCGATCAGTCATGTCAGCCTCCGCATTCTCCTTTCCGAGGCGCAGGCTCTCCTCCTCAGAAATGCCCTGGTCCCGAATCAACTTGGCTCGTCGACGGTTCTCCCACATGTCTGAGGAACAGAGTTAGTCTAGGCTAGACAGGAAGCGTCTCGGGGTACTCACAGTAGGCTCGCCACGTTCCCATGCTGCAGAACTCGACACAGTAGAGGACGGCGCAAGCGGTAAGGCCTCGAATGTATCTGGGCGCATCCGAGGCAACAAACATCTGGGCTCCGACGGCGTTACCGACACAGTAAGCGATGAAGAGAATAGTGGCCGTGACTGTTTTCTTGGTTCGGCCTGCGACGTTGGATGGTAGGAAGGTCCAGATCACTGGTGATGAAGCGGTGAGCAAGATGTGATATCATCAATGCTAGCAGGATGGAATAAGACTCACTGAGTCCAGGGAGTGATCCAAAGACTTGCAGGATATACATGCCCCATCTCGTCCACTTCATGCCATCCTTAGGCAAGAATGCAAGAGCCATCATTCCCGAGAAGGCCGGCACGAGGGAAAACATCATCATGACGACTGGTCTTTGTTAGCTAGGAGTCAATAGAAGGCGTCGGTAACCTACATCGAAGGTTTGGCTTCTTGAGAGTAACATAGCCGACCACTAGGAACCAGCAGATGCTCACACAGTAGTAGGGTGTGGACCCTTTGAGCAGAGTCTCCAGAGGCGTGAAGCCAAACGACTTCCAGATGAGCTTGGAGAAGGTCGTGTTGGCACCATTGGGGAGAGCGTTGATGATGGTGACGAAGAAGAAGAAGTAGGTCTGGGGGTCTAGACACGATGTGAGTAGTGTTTATTCGGTTTGGTCTGGATAGCTTACCCTTGAACGTGGCCCAGACCTGCTCCCACCTGAACTCGGATCGCTTCTCGCGATCAGATCCCGTCTGGTTGGCGACGACGCGGGCGATTGCGGCGCGCTTCTCATCCTCGCTCAGCCAGCGGACCTCACGAGGAGTTCCGAGCACAAACCAGACGAGGATGCCGCAGGTAATCGTCAAAGCTCCGAGCAAGAATGAGATGCCCTTCCACTGTTTCAGGGTCAAGTGGGTTAGCTATACGCTCGATTTACAGGGGGGCAGGGGTTGCTTACAGCAGCCAGACCGCCAGGGTGCTTCTCGGCATGGAGACCAATACCGTACATGCTAAGACCAGCCAGGATGTTCATGCCGGCATTCGAGGTTCCCCAGATCAGAGAGCGCAGAGTGTGCTCCTGGGAGGTATACCACGCGCCGGTGATGAGCATAAAGGTGGGAGAGATGGTGCACTCAAGGGCGCCCTGAAAAGTCCGAAGAATCATGAGATGGGCAAAGTTCTTTGCAAAAGCGATGCACAGTACAATGACACCCCAGAGAACCATGACGATGGACAGAAACTTGCCCGTATGGCACTTTTGCATGAGCCAGTTGCCGGGACCCTCGCAGACCATGTACGAGAGGTAGAAGATGGTGCTCAGCCAGTTGAACTGCTCGCCCACGAGGCCCGTGTCCTCGCGGATGCCAAAGACGGCCTGCACACTGAGGGACGTCTTGTCCGTCTGCTGCGTGCCGTAGCAGATCCACATGAGGGGCAGAAGCCAGAGGTCGATCTTCCAGAGGAGCTTGCGGTAGTAGGCGTCCGAGTACTCGACCGCTATGTCGTCGACGATGCCCTCTTGGACGTCTGCGTCGGAGGGCTTGCGCTTCATCTCGATGTCGTCGAGGGCTTTGGGGATGTCGCTTGTCATTGTTGCTACTCAGGGTTGTGTGCGAGGCTGCCGTGAAGATGGAGATGATGGATCAAACAGCCCGAACGGCCGATATATGAGTCAATCACCATCACCACAGCATCAAGGCGATATCACCATGTCCCCGCCGATGCTCGCTTGCTAACTAGCCTGCGATTCATATCGTCGGCCGGATCTCCTCCGGGCTCCTCCCTACGCAACTGATAGTGTACCCGGGATATTCCCACAGATAAGCTTGTCTGGAGCTAGAAAAAGCTCCGTTATCTGGGTCGCCTACTCCTTCGTATCTCCCCCGCAAACAAGCGAAGCTAGAAACGCGGGGAAACGAGACTACAGCTGCATGTCTGCGTGCAAGCGATGAGAGTCAATTGGGTTACGGCCTTTACGGTGTTGGGTTTTATGCGACCGCCATGGATTGAGTATGATGGTGGCTGATGGCCTCTTCCAGAGACGTCATTGATAATGAGAATGCCTCCAGCTGTCGGGTAGGGGTTGTCGGATGAGGGATGTCAGACTTGGCATTGGACCCGAGAGTCTGGCACTGGATGATCGCTGCGACTATTCCTCTGGTGTTGAGGGTCCATTGTTGGTGTTTGAGATACCGACGCGCCTTAATTGACATTGAATAAGATCGTTTTAGCAGGATAACATTGGTATCAGTGTCGCTGGAGTGGACAGTCAGGATCAATAGCTAGTTATCCTCTCGCCGTGGTACCTCCACTGGGCTTCCCTGGCCCCCTAAGACCGAGTTTCACGACTGGCTATTGTTGTTACTCTTTGCAGGGCCAAGTACGGACTAGATGAGTTCAGACACCTTGTTCGACATTGCCTATCCCCTGAGAGACCGGGAGGTGGGTCTCCTTTGCACTAATTCCGCCTTGAGGCTCATCTGACATCTGGTAGTTATCATGGCCCGAGGTGTAACTCACGGGCCGAGATCCGAGGAGGTTTACCCCAGATAAGTGGACTTGTCAAGCCTATATCAACATCAGGTCATTTCCGCCAATCTTTCGGGTAATGTACTAGGAACATATCCGCCAGCTCAGTCAGCTACGAGTCAGGTTCGTTGATATGCGGACATACTCAAGGAGATGATGTCGGCTGGGTTAACTGCGAGCTTCCATCGATTGATAAAGCCCCAGTGAGATTGAGCGTCCGATACATACACTGTCAATAACTACACACACATGATGCAGCACCCAGCAGCAAGTACCGCTCCCTTCCCTCTGGCCTTTGGGTTGGGGACGCTATGGTTCGAGGGGAGTCGACAGGACATTAGCCGCAAGATCGTCAATGGGATAAAGACGGCATTGGAAGTAGGGTACCGACACATAGATTCGGCCCAAAGTAAGCCTTTGACGAGCCATGAATTGTTTCTTGTACTGACGTGACTTAAAAAAAAGTGTACAACAATGAACGGGAGCTGGGGGTCGCCCTTGAGGAGTCAGGGGTGCCAAGATCCGAGCTGTTTATCACCAACAAGACTCTAAATCTCGACGATCCAGAGTCATCTCTTGCAGATACCCTCGCCAATCTCAAGGCATCGTACGTGGACATGCAAGTTATCTCCTTTCCCCTTCAATCCCTCTCACCCACGCATTGCAGAGCTGACCGTCTCCCTCCAGGTATCTCATACATGCCCCATTCCCAGCCACATCTCCATCTCATCTTCAGGAAGCATGGCGCAAGATGGAGGTCTGCGTAGACAAAGGCCTTGCCAGAAACATCGGGGTCTCGAGTTTCAGCGAGCAGCACATCGACACCCTTCTCGAGACAGCGAGGATACGGCCGGCGGTTAACCAGGTCGAGATGCACCCTTACCTACCACAGTCCCATCTCAAGACATACCTTACAGGGAAAGGGATCCCGATGGAAGCCTTTGGGTGTCTTGTTCCTCTCACGAATCCCCAACCTGGCCCAGTCAACGGCATCATCAAGTCGTTGTCAGAAAAGTATGGCGTGAGCGAGTCAACCATCTTACTCAAGTGGGTGATTCAACAGGAGATTCGGGTGGTGACTACGAGCGGCCGAAAAGAACGGTTACAGAGTTATATGGATGAGCTTGCTGCTTTTGACCTTGATGAAAAGGAAATAGAAGTTATTGCGCATGCGTCCGAGGACACACATGTCAGAATGTTTTTTGCAGAAGAGTTTAAAGCTATAGAGTTAGCTTCATCTAGTTAGTTCATGCCTTCAAGTCTCAGCCATCAACTCTCAGCTGGCTATGCTAACTCACAAACAATTGCTTCCAAGACAAGGCCAGATTGCGGATGCCACTTGCAGAGGTAACTGATTTTAAAGTAATAAACCGTGCAAATCTCGTCGGATCAGTGATAAGCATCTATATCCACGCTTGCTTGACAAGTTCAAGAGGCTCCAGCACCACCACGACTGACCTTATCCTTGCACATGACAACTTACTGAAATCATAGACATTCGCACTGATATGCAAGGCACAGTTTACTAGCTAATAATACTCAAACTCTTCTGCCATGATCGGTTACTTGTCCTCCATTTTTCTTCCCTCAAATTTGAACATTTCGTTGGATGGCACGCCGTTCCTGTCCCTCATCTTCACCGCAGCCTCTGGCCCGGCGACGGGGACTCGATACTCAAATGAGCCTGCCTTCGCGTCGGGCAGATCGTAAGGAAAAGGTAGATACTCGGGCATCAAGCCGAGCTGTTTCAGGACAGTGCCCTGATCCCAAGAGATGTGTTCATGGTACAGTCTATCCCCGCGGATGTTGACAACAGCTGTGAAGGGCACTTCTGCCTTTCGTCCTGTGGGAGGTACTCCAGGAATACTGTAGATACGTATCAGCAAAACCGTCGGCCTGTGATTTATCTCAATGTGTGTGCGAGTGACTCACAGCCAGTCAATCTCTCGATCGTGGGTGAATTTAAAGATGAACTCATCGACAACGGTGTTTATGCCTAGGGTGCGGCTAATGAGCTCCAACTCAGTATCGGCAGAGTTATTGAATATGAAATTGTGTCGGTAGAAGTTTGTCAGTTTCTGGCGGCCAATTCCGCCAGTCAACTGCAGCAGTGTCAGTCCGGTCCAGTATGAGCGTCACAGCTATCAACATACCGTGGGAACATGGTTTACATAGGGCTCTTGCACCATGGTGCTCATTGTATGCTCAACAGAGCGGTCAGCGAATTCGTAGTAGGTATGTTCTTCCCAAATTGCTTCTAGGTCGAAGTTCGGACCGCTCATCAGTGGTTTGAGGAACTGGAGGCTCCTCGTATGCGAAATGGATTCTGTGATGTAGTGGAAATGCTCACTGGCGGGTGTTGCAAATCCGTAGCTCTTCACCGTGGGATATTGGTACTGGGTGACGCCCTGTTGCTTGGTGGACGCAGCGGACGGACCAGCCTTTCCAGCTACATGGTTCAATGTGGGGATCTTGACTGCCACGAGGTTGTCGAGGGTGGATGCGTCAACATAAGTGATGCCAGCAATGACCTGGGGGATTTGGGCCAGGGCCGGGGCTGCTTGGTTCCAGAGATCGGGCTCGTAGGCTGTGGATGGTCAGCGTTGGGACGAGGGCGAGGCAGAGACTTCTACTTACACACCAGGCCAACATTGCCCTTTGGATCGCATTGGGAACACTGGTTGAGGGCCTCTACAGCCTCACGCAGTACATCCTCGGCCGGCCTGCCGTCGAAAGAGGTGGGATCCAGTTGCACAACAGCGTATCCCTCTTCGGCCCATTTGAGCAAGGGTAACGGCGCTCCATCATAAAAAGCCAATGGATCCTCTAAGTGTCGGTGCAGGATGATCAGGCCGGGCCCATGACCACGCCGCGAGAGGGGAGGCAGCAAGAACATGCCCTTGCTCAGCGTCGTGAGCTGCGAGGTGGGAAGCGGGGCTGGCGGCTTTGTGATGTCTGCAAACATGATGATCGTGTGCACAGTCCCTATGACAGTAGATTGGTAATGCAAGGATTGGTCGATACTAGTTCGGGGGGCTAGGTTGGGTTGGGTATGTAGGTGTTGGAGGATCAAGGAGCGGTTCAATATTTCACGACTCACCTATCCACCCATGTTCTACCTGTGGCATCCATCTTGTGTTACCTGATGAATGGCAAGAAGTCACTCGTCGATCCTGCCGGCTTCCATTTGTGGTGCCGATCGGCAACCGCTGCGCCTACCAACTGCACGGTGCCCTAGCCGACGATACACGTCGGGCCGTGATCCGTACCGACAATCCGTCCTGGCCTTGTCGTGGTCTCAATGCGGCTCCCAACTGGGAGTTGTGGGAAGGATTAAATTAAGCTGCTGCTGTGCTACCCCATCTTCTGTCATCCAAGTCACCATATCTTGTCTAGCAAGTCAAGTTCTAAGCAAGCACGGCACGCCAAGCATGTCCTCGTTTCCTCCCAGCCGGTGTTGTTCCCTTGGGAGCCTCCATGAGTAAGTCCACAGTCGCAGATAATGCCGAAACCAAATGCTCATCCAAGGACAGAGGCGAACCCACCGGAGACCTCATTGCTCTCGACGGTCAGGTCGACGCCTACCTAGCCACGCCGCCCAAGCAGGTAGAGTCGCTCAAAGTGGGCATCCTCTATGTACCAGATATCCTCGGGATATGGCAAAACAGTAAACTCATGGCCGACTTATTCGCCGCCCAAGGCTATACTACTCTGGTCTTGGATATCTTCAATGGTGATCCTGCGCACTTTCACAT
Source organism: Fusarium solani (assembly GCF_023522795.1). Taxonomy (NCBI): domain Eukaryota; kingdom Fungi; phylum Ascomycota; class Sordariomycetes; order Hypocreales; family Nectriaceae; genus Fusarium; species Fusarium solani. The sequence goes on along the minus strand of NW_027072147.1, from coordinate 1,044,899 downwards.
GCCTGACGATTTTGACATTATGGGTTGGCTATCTCACGGGTCCAACGGAAGCAACCCTCATACGCCAGAGGCCATCGATCCAATTATCCTAAATGGCATTGCTCACCTTAAGTCTCTCGGCTTGACTCGTATTGGTGCCGTCGGCTACTGCCTGGGAGCCAAGGTGAGATTCAGTTCCTTGTTATTCCTTGCATTATCGTCTCCGCATACCATTTAACAATACTAATCGCGTTTTCAGTACGTCGTTCGTCATTACGAGCATGATATCGAGTGTGGCTTCATCGCTCACCCTTCCTTTGTCGAAGCCGACGAGCTGGCTGCTATTTCTGGGCCGTTGTCGGTTGCTGCAGCCGAGAATGATGACATCTTCACTGTCGAAAAGCGTCACGAGTCGGAGAGGATTCTTGCCAAAACAGGTCAGCGATACCAAATTACTCTCTTTTCCGGCGTGGAGCATGGCTTTGCGGTGCGAGGTGATCCCTCTATAGCCGTACAGCGTTTTGCTAAGGAACAAGCATTTCTACAAGCAATCTCCTGGTTTAAGGATATATTTACATAGCAAGACTATATCCACTTGGAATACTAAAATATAAACAAGGTTCTTCCTTTCTCAACTAACCTTGCCTTGATACACAACTAATGATGTTAAGTGGCCAAAAGAAGACTTTTGCCCTCTCCTTGCCCTCAATCCCTTTTTTCCTAATTGAGCCGTGGTATCAAGAAACACTCCATATTCTAATTCCCAACACAAAAAGGCATAACCACCTTTGAGTCTGTCTTGGTGAGCCCGTCGTTTTAATGTTGTGTCAGGCTCGCTCTAGGGTAGTGGGCATGTCCAAAATCGCCTAATTATTTCTGTCAGTGATTATGCCAGTATATCGAAACTGTGGTTGTGCGTAATGCATGATGTTGTGTATGCGGCCACTCGAGTCTCTGCATCATGAGGTGTTGGCGCGTGGCTCGAATGGACACGTCGTGAAATGGGCCTCAGCTCCATCGGAACATGACAACAGTCCGAGCACGACAGTCAACAGCCTTTTAAAGAGTATTGATACGTTATTACGTCCTTTTAAATAGTAATGCTCGCCTCCACAATGGTCAATAGCCTCTAAGATGAGGAGATTCGCAAACAAGGTCATACAAGAAACATCCGATCGTCGGCCGTTGGAGATGGTTCCTTGGGGTTCTAGCCAGTCACAGAATGAGGCCATCCAAGCACCTCAAGACGCCCTTGTACACATCCACCAATGACATCACTCACATTTGCCTAAAATCGGAGCTGCTCTCACTTCACCCTCCTATTACAGTCTAGCCCCTCGCCTCCAACATCTGCTTCCAAGCTAGCTTCTAGAATAGCGCGAACCAATCTGCGGAGCTGTTCACTCGCACTGCGGGGAAGTTTGGGGGACATCCATGTGATGTGCCTGGATTTTAAAAAGACGAGGCCCGTCCTTCTTGTGTAAAACCCCGGCCCGTTCATGCGATCCACGGCCATAAACTCACGCCGTTCAGCGTCGATCGATCCGATTTGCTCACCAGCAAACGTGGGGGGTTGAAGAGTTGTGAATGCCATGCCGCCAAAGAAACGGCCCTATGTACCAAAGACGAAGGGTCAATACAGCTTCATTCTTGGTCGAAACAATCACTGACTCTCATAGGTTGCCACGAGTGCTCGAAACGACGCATTCACTGCGACCGCACCGAGCCTAGCTGCAACAAATGCGCCTCTCGTGGTCTAAAGTGCAGTGGACTTGGGATTCGTCATCGATTCAACAAGGGTGTTGCTGCGAGGGGCAAGTGGGCTGGAAAGACCATCGAGAGGGTATATGAAGAGTGCGCATACGCAGAGAGGCCGTCTATGCTGTCCTTGCTAACAGCAGTGGTAGGAATTCATGGAGTCTTTCCGGAAACGACAAACATGACACGATACCCTCAAAGTCGACTTCCACGGTGAATCTTGTCTTATCGGATAAGACAGGCACGCAGCTTGATGGCGAGACTGAGGAGCAAGACGATGACGACATCGAATTCATCGTATCAGACGTCCAGGACCTCGTCCCTGGAGGAATTGGTTGGTTAGAGGATCACACCAACTTTTGCAGTGTCTTTCTTCAGGAGATCCCCCAGAGCACACCGGGATGGAAGAGAAACTTGTTTCTACACTGTATGTGATTTCCACTGAACCGTCATATTCAACTTCTAACGAAATTCAGTCTCGCAGTACATCTCGACCGAGATGGTCGCCATTGACGGCGTACTCAACGACTGGCGTCACATACTACTCCCTCTAGCCCAGACCGACGAACTTGTCATGGACGCCGTTCTCACCGTCTCGGCCTTTCACTTTCACCTGAATAAGCTGTCCCATAACCTACACGCCAACAACCAGCAGCACACCATCTTTGGCGGAAGCTTTGGTATTCATGACTTTTACGTCCCGGATCCGTACCAGCTCTGTGGACGCACCCTCCGAGGCCTGCGACAGCGACAGGAGCTCGTCAATGCTGACCAAACTGAGAAGCACTCGGTTCTGATAAGTCTCTTGTTGCTTATCACAGCTGTGTTGGTGACTGGTGGCTCTGACTTTCCGGTCCTGTTCCGGATGATGGAGTCAGCGTTTGATGCTATTGGAGGCAAAGAAGGGCTTGGAACTGGGACCTTGGCCGAGTTTATCATGCGAGAGTTGCACAAGTAAGTTGACAAACACTTTATGGAGTAATTCTCGCGTCTAACAATGCTGTCTAGACTTCGAGTCTACGCTGCTCCACACCTCGGCGAAGAAACAGGCCTCGAGATGATTTCATCACAAGCCCGGACTGCCCAGCTATTCGGATGTCTAAACCACTGCATAGACCAATATCCCCAGCACTCATCTCTATCTTCACAATTCGCAGATCTCGTGTACCAGGCGCGAGACATTTATCTCCAGCAAGTCATGTCAGACCAAACCTCGGCGTTTTTCAACTTTGAGCCCGTCCCAGGTAACCCAGGCTCCGTGGCCCGCCTCGAAAAATTCATCGAGTCGCTCAAGAAAATTCCACACACGTCTCCTGTGGAGCACATGCTCATCTGGACTACTTTTGTGGCGGCTTCAGACGCGCAGCTTGATGAGCACAAGGCGTTTTTCGAAAAGGTGCTTCGACGACATCATGCGAGAAGTGGGTTTGGGAACTTGCTCAAGGGTATAGAGTCTCTCAAGAAGTTATGGAGTCGGAAACCGGGGGAGAGGTGGACTTCTTTGTTACCACAGGAAAAGGTCCTTGTTGCGTGATTTAAAGCTGGACTTGGGACGAAGACACGACCACCAAAATTGGATGTGAAGATAGAGTTTTTTGTATAATACCCTAATAATCTTGACTCTTTTCCCACCCCGGTATATCTTGTGCATGTAAGGATGGTCCAGGCCAAGACATGCATTCACTTTTCGGCAGTAGAATGGCAACACCATGACTTTCAAGACACGGCAATGCTGTACAGGGAAGAACCCAGCTGTCAGAACCCAAGAAATGCAGACGAATTCACGTGGACCGTGCTTGAGATTATGTCCTGACGCTTATGCCAGATCGCCGGCTAGCTAGGCCCCTGTGCAGGCAGGGTTAGCGTGACTGCAGTCAGCGCGGGGAGAATGGAATTGCTCAAGAAGTTTATTAAAAAGGTCACAGTATGCGGGTCTGAAATGTGAGTGATTGCTTCAAATACTATCGCCGCGTCAAGGTAACGAATGTGTAGCATGTCGCCGGCGTCATGGAAAACACCCTCCACCTCAATAGCTGCCCAAACAATAGCTTACAACATGTTGACTAAAAGTCCTCAATTCGATAAACCTGGTAAGCAACCTCTTCATAAGGATGCGCCCTGCACTTTGTCAGCAATCAGTCCCCCAACACCAACAAGACACACTCACTCCTTCAGCGCCGAGACAACCTTCTTAACAGTCTCCTCCCCCGCGCACACCGTCTCGACTCGGACCTCGGGGATCTCCTCGAGCTTGCCCACCTCCCCAATAGCCGGGTTGGCCGCGTCGCCCGGGCGAAACTGCCCCGTGCCCGTCGCCTGCCAGCAGCATTCCGTGTAGCCTCCGGGCCCCGGGTAGCGGCCCGCGCCGGCCTTGAAGATGGCGGCTTTGCAGGCGGCGACGGACGCGGGGGGCGCGTAGAAGACGAGGCTGAAACGTCGTAGAGGTGGGGTTAGTGATGCCATTTTTGATAAAAGGCGATTGCCGATGAGATGCTCGGGGAGATGCGATGGATGAACTGAGCTGAGGGTGGCGATGATACTGTTCCGGCCCGGAGGTGCGAGATAAGCGCCGAGATGTCCGAACGATTTTGCTTCTGTTTTTTTGATGGTTCGAGAAATTCAGCTAAAGCGTTTGAGGCACAGTCAAACAAAGATGCAAATCTCCACCAGATGCAAGCCTGCAATCATGTGACGTCGTCGGGCGAATCTGCGCAACCCATTTGGTAAGCCGCGAGGTCATCCATGGCACCATGTCTGCAGCTGAGGAGCGGACACGCCCGATGCGGGCGAATCATAGGCACGCTCTAACCGGCGCGAACTTGCCGGGCCTATGTTTTACGAATTCGAAGAGCATAATGGTTGTTGAGGAGGTGTGCGTCAAGTTGAGGTGCGGGTAGAGGTGGTATTCAGCAAGGACATACCCAAGAACCAATCATCCTTGCACTGGCACACTGATTCTATTCTAGCCTTTGAGGGTTGGTGCAAAGCATCTCGAGTCGTATCCTTCCAGAACAGTTGACCAAGCGTCCTCCACTTCATCGGGAATATCAACACGAGATGAACCAGGCCCTCGTCTATATCCGTGGTCATTATCCCGAATTCCCGGCATCTCTCCAAGAATACGGTCCAGGAAGCGATCCATTGACCACAGTCCCTTTCCGTCGTCCAGCTTGATACCATATGCCGTCGGTTCCGGTGCCAAGACAGGCCAGCTGGCTATCTTTGGTCTTTGCGCACACCTGCTATAAACGTTCTCGAAGCATGCGACTGTTCGCCTGCTCATGGCTGGATCTTGGACCACAGTGATGGAGCTGGGGCTGTGTATCCCATGGCTCTCCAGGACTTTTTGTGTCTCTTCCGGGCTGGCTCCACAGTTGACAGAACGGTCGGCCATCAAAATTGTAAACCCATCTTGATTCTCCAAGTCACTTCGTGATGGCGTCAAATTAGAGCCCCCAATCTCCAACCCATAAAACCGCTCCGCAATAACCTTCAAGACATGCGCCTCAGGTTTACCCTGAACACTGTCAAAGATGCACGAGTACCGCGCATTGGCCTTGACTGCATCATAGACGAACGGAGTAGAGGGCCCAATGCCGCCGCACAGGACAAGCACCATCCTCCTGGGATGTTCCTGGTTGCCGTCCGGGGTGGACTTTTGGATATGCCGGACGGCCCACTCGAATACCGCCTCGGCAATGACGAGGATTGCCGAAGCGCACAGGACGACTACATCTGTTGGTTGTGGTTCAGAGTCGGGAGTGGTGTTTCGGTCTTTTGACAGGGAGTGGAGGTATGTTTGGAGTTCGTTGGCGCTGTAGATTTGTTCGAGGGCGAGGAAGCGGGAGACGAGATTGGCCGAGCTGGAGAGCTCGTCTTTTTCATTGAAATTTTTTGAATGCATTTCGAATGCCTTGACAGGTAAGATATCAAAAAGTATGGGGACTAGAATGAACAATGTGAGAGATGTGGAGAGGAGCGTTGAGTGGGATATTTGATGCTTGAAGCCCCAACCACAATCTGTGCGTTGAAATCCCTAGAGGATTCCTCCCCCTCCTAGTATAGCCAGAGGGAAAGGCACTGGAATAAAAGACCGATATGTCTCAATCCCATCATCAAGATATCGACTTAGTAAGATTTGCAGTACTAACTAGCTGCGCCGGACATCGTTAAAGTTTGTGACTAACTCTAGCCTCACGTAATATGGACTACCCGCCGGAATCCCTTACCTCTTTGGGTAATCAAGACAACTCCACCGGATGTCTCTCGAGTTGCTATTATCCTATAGTTATTCAATCAATGGTCATTCTCTGGTAGAGAACGTCTGTGCGTGTCAGGTGAACCATTTGTGTTTGTAAAAAAGACGCTCTTGGTGTCGCTCATCATCTCGCAATTGGATGTAGTTGCTGAATCACCACGGGCGGGCGACGAGAGTGCCTTCATGGGCGCAAGTGCAAGTCTTGGGCTTGATGACAATTCGGCATTTCCATGCATCATACCGCGGCTTAAAAATAAACAAAAAATGATTCACACCAATACATATGCAAAAGATGCCGTGCAATGCTTGGCCGAGGATTTGCTTTGTCAAAATGTCTCTGTCGTGCACGCCAAGGTCAGCCAAGACGGCTATCTATACATCACCAAAGCTTCGCCAAAAAGAACAGACGATTCTTCAACGGTCAAAAATCACGGAACATAACGGAAGGCTTATGCACAAGACAAGTTAGAATTTCACGACGGCTTGGCTACTACCTCATGCAAGATTTCGTCGTAGATAACCGAGACCGAGTGGGGACGAGTCGTCGACGGGAATTTTTGCCTCCCAAAATTCATGCAGGTCCAAGAGATGGCTTTAGATTCGAATCTTGGTAAGAAATGCTTAATATTTATCCGTTTGTATATCCCAGTAAAACTTGTAATGCCCGCTCGCTATGTAATGAAACCGCCAATCCATACTCAAACATCCTTCCCATACCTAACCTAGATGTAATCCCTCAACGCCTGTTGTATGTACACTGTCCACACCCAGTTAAGGGCTGGAAGGCTCGGACTCGGACTCAACTGGGTCCTCGACCTGCTCAATCATGCCCGTCTTGACGTCGTACACGTACCCCGTGATGGGCACGTCCAGGACCAGGGGGCTCTTCCTGAGGAACGAGACATCGTCCAGCACGCTCTGCCGCAAATCAGAGAATGGCAGGAATGCCATGTGGTCGACGTCCTCCTTGAGCTCCTTCCGGATCTTGGACCGGAACTCGTGGTCGGAGAAGCTCTGCATGCCACAGCCGGTCTGTGTGTTGGAGCGTGGGGTTAGCCTACAGAAAACACCGGGCCGGTCGTTTTTTCTTCTGCCGGAAGAGGGGGGAACAACAAAAATCATGGGGTCATCTTACGTGGTGCATGACGATAATCTCCCGGGTTCCCAGCATCTGCTGAGAGATCAAGATGGAACGAAGAGCTTCAACAGCTCGGCCGCCAGCTAGAAGAAAAAAGTGTCAGACTCGGTGATAACAAGACAGGCGCAAGAACGGACCATTTCGAATGACATGGGCGTCGCCAAGATCTAGCCCTAGCATTTTGGCCGGGTCGAGTCGCGAATCCATGCAAGCCACAATTACCACCTTGCTGCACAGTCGCGTTGTCAGCCCTTGATCCATGTCATAATTCACTCTTCGTAGATCTCATACCGACGGGGCGGCGAGGGCAGGTGGGCCTCGTTGAACGTAGCCGCATACTTCTTGTTGGCAGCCTCAAAGTCGGACTTGACAGAGGAAGAAAAGAATTTTGTCGAAGGAATGATGGAAGGCATGCTGGGTAGAGGTGGGTGAGGCTCTGGTCTCTTGAAGAGGGAGGAGAGGACTCGGTCAACCAGGGAGAGGAAGTGTGGCATCTCAGCTGCTTCTTGGGGTGCGTCCCGTCCAAGGCCTTTTATTGTTTGATGTCTTGGAAGGCTGGGCCTCGTACGAAATATCAATATATACACGTTTTCTGGCATGTCCACCCGCAGTGGCGTTTTCCCTTGATCCGAGTGTGTGTGCCGTCATCCTTGTCCACCCTTCTCAACACAAAACGGGGACGGAGGGCCCCGACGAGGAAGCTGGAGATACCCCTCACACCTATGCCGGGGCAATCTTTCACATTCTGGGGGCAATTGGCTAGCTTCGGATAATACAGTACAGCGGTGGCCCATATCGTGCCATGCCAGGGACATCCAGGTCTGGAACCGGATGCATGGTGGCCCGCCCACTATCCAACTATTTGGCATCTGCATATCCATATCCCCCCCATGGCACCATCCATCTCGGCGATAGCCTCACTCCGACCTCGTTCTACGACCGACTAGGCGACCAACTCCGCCTCCCAAGAATTGTGTTGAAACGTCAGCTCTGCCCAGACAAAGCCACAACTGGGTCATCCGGCGCCTGGTTGGGCGAGGTCGAGGCCAAGATGCTGGGCCACAGACTGGGGGGGTCTATATCAGCGCCAGATTCAGCCAGTGACTGGTGCGCTATTGCCAAGGAGAAATCCGGGGTAAAATGGCATGCATCTTGACGTTTTTGTTATCAATGCGCAAACCGAAAGTCCAGACGCTTGTTCCCCTCATCAGTCGTCGTGTCGAGGTAATGCTGCCTTTGTTCTTCCGACATGGCGTTCCACCTCTCCTCACGCGTCTTGTTGCGCCAGACGTAATAACCCTTGACAAGTAGATACAGGCAGATGTTGACGCAGGCCAGGACGATCAGGGTCCTGTTGCCTCGGCGGTAGCGGGGCTTGTCGTCGGCCCGGTAGATGTTGGACGCCATTATCCCGGCGGTCTGGACGCACATGTTGTACATGGCCGCCGAGACGGTGCGCAGCCGGACGGCGTTGGAGTTGCGAGAGTTCCATCCCACCTGTATGGCATGTGCTGCACCCCACGAATTAGCGTCGTCATATTGTCTGATGTAGATGGAGCCTTACGGGATGGGTAGGCGAGTAACAATGTCAGAATCATCCATGCTGCCCACTTGTTAATCTGCGTGACATCTACTACATACAGAAAAATCAGAAACGGAAGCGCCCAGATCTGAGATATCATGGCTACGAGAGCCCTCTCGTCGAGAAGGTCAGACAGGTACGTGATACCCATGATGGAGCACATGGTCAGAAACGTGGTGGGAACAGTTAGCAGATTCGTGACAAGGGTGCTGAACCCCAGCTCGCGGAGTATAAGCGTAAGGTACTGGTGCGGCGGCGTCACGGGCTGGCCCCAGACCAGCCCGAGCGCGTACAGTGGCCAGAGGTCGTAGTCCAGAAGGCTCTGGGCCAGGAGGCTGAGGGTGATGGGCTGGCGGTTGTGCATGTCGCCCTTACTAGGGTCGTCCCTGATCACCCGATTAACCATGATCACCTCCTCTCTTTGGTAAAGGTCAGCAAGAGGGCTTCGAGAAGCTAGATATAGCAGGGGGGCAGCTAAATACCGCTCATCGAACCACCCCTGCTCCCCGCGGAACCAGTTCGCCGTCTGAGTCGGCGAGGGTGGCATCAGTCCGACGGCTAATAAGCCCACAACGAAAGTTAGAGCGCCCTGAGTAAAATGATGAGTCTCTTTTAATGCTCGACACGTTTTATTCCGCCCACTCACCTCGATCAGAAAAAGGTACCGCCACCCTTCAAATCCATGCAAGCCTCGGAGCTGCAACAGGCCAGCTGCGAGGAACCCAGCCATGATGTCAGAGAGTGACATGGCAGCCCAGAAAAAGGCAAGACGTAGCGAAAGCTCGTGAGATTTGTAAAAGTAGCTAAGATATAGAATGACCTATAATCTGCGTTGGCGTTTCGAAACCTGGTAAATGGTGTGGTGTCACACTCACGTCGGGGATGAAGCCGCCCTCGCATATCGCCAGCAAAGCACGGCTTACGAGAAAGGATGTCTTGCCTGTAAGCCAGAATTGGCTGGCTGATACCACGCTCCAGACACATATCTGCATGGGAACCCATCTGTCTGGGCCGACCCATTTGCTGAGGACCTGCGAGGGGAGCTCGGCGCAGAGGAACGACAGTTTGAAAACCGTGTTCCCGAGGTTATAATCTGGGGGACATCAGCTGTTGATCAAAGTAAGGGGTGAAACAAGGATGCGGACCATCAGTGGTGAGTCCGAGATCTGGTAGGAAATTATCCGAAAGGGCCTGGCTGAGGTTCGCCCTGTCCAGCTGCAGAGCCATAAACATGACACAAGAAAAGACCATGATGCGAATATCAATCTTTCTCACGAGCTTTCTCTCCTCGTTCCAGGTCCATCTAGCAGAAGGGTCAAAGCGATGAATGTTTTCCCAGTCTGGTCGAGGTTGATATCTCTTTGCGAGCTCAGGGTCGTCAAACACTGATTTCTGAGTCGCGATGGCATCACCATCTGGTTCATCACCTCGCTGCCACCAGTAGCGTTTCTCAGTGACTGTTGAAAGGGGCTCTAAGAGGTCGAGGTCTTTCGTGGAGACTGGTGGCGTTTTGCTGTCGCCGCTGAGGAGGGGAATCTCATCTTCTCTGCCAGATGTCCATATGACGGCCCCTGTGTCTGGGTCTTGGTGCTCGAGGTGCTGATACGTGGCTCTAGATGAACTCCGCGGCAAGCGAAAAGAAGAAGACATGTTGGCCTGAAGGACGAGGTCTACCTCGATAGATACACTCAGCTTTCCAGTAGTTTGGAACTCAAACTTGAGATCTAAAATGAGAAATCCAGCACCCAAATACCCCTACCCACGAAGCACGACATCGCGACGCCGTTTTGGGGTTTATGACGCCACATTCCTGCTCGACAATCTCACCCACGAGTGAGACCTGTCCTCGCAAGCCATTGGATAGAACACCCCACGGCGAGCGTGGGATTCAGCAAGAAGCGCTGGAGATTGTCGGAGGATGCCTCGCGACTCGGTCTGACAGTTGTCTTATTGGTCGGCTTGGGTCATGTCTGGCGCAATCGCCCTTGTGATACTTTCGTGATTGGAGCTTGTGATGACGAGTTGGTGCCCCGCTTGATAACCTCTCAGGAATGACAACGTTGGAATTACATATCACCACATTGCGCATTTTGTAATTAATCTCATCATCTAGAAATAATTGCTGTTTTGTGTTGGTGAAGTCGACAGAAGACGAAAAATCCGCTATCTTGTCGAGGCTGTGGAGTGGCAGGCATATCGAGACCCTGGCAGGTCACAATGAACTCGAACAATGGCAGTTTTGGATTTTAAGGTTTTAAATAGTAAAAGTCGGCCAAATACTCCATCATGTCAAGATCGGCTACCGGATTAGATTAGCGAAGGAGTCATGGAGCTTCTGATGTCAAAAGGGTTACGGGGCCGCAGGGTGACATTGCGGGATAACATCCTACATCGTTCGTCTCACTTCAGATCTCCGTTAATATCAATGCCTTGATCGAATGCTACCGTGAAAATGACACCTCGGTTCATCCGTAGTTCTTCTTAGCCGTTGAGAATGAAAATTTCCTAATCAACAGTATGCTTTGAGGGGTGTCGAGTGAGATTGGGCAAAAAGCGTAGAATCTTCATCATGAATAAATATCACGGCTTTCAACTCGAATTCCCACGTCACTTAAACCATTCTTCAGACCTATTTTATTCATTAAAAAGATCTATCTGTATCTAGGCGGACCAGTCTGCATGCCGGCCTGCGGCATCTGATTCCAACCCTGCGTGCGGTGTGACGACTCGTTGTGCCAGTAGTCGTGCACCTTTTGATTCTTGTCCCCCATTCGCGGCCATATCGCCTCTGGTAACCGAGCTGCCGTCGGTGGAGCGTGCCCTGCTACCTCTTGCAGCTTTTCGTCCATCATCTTGGGCATTTGTCGCTGTGCTGCGCGGTTCTTTTTCGCTTTTCTGTGTCTTGTGCAGAGGATGATGCTTGCAACCAGGATGGTCAAGGCGACTACGCACTTTGTTAGACAGATATTTCCAGAGATCAACAAGATAACTTACCCAAAATGCCAAATGCAATGGCAATCTCTACAGCCCCAATAAACTTCATGCCACCCCCATTGTGATTCTCGGCGTCCTCAGCAGTGCTCTCCGATGTGACCGTGACCGTCGGTCTTGGTAGAACCCCACTTGCAGCCTCAGTTTGCGGCACCAGACGAGGTGTAATGGATGTAAAGAGTGTTGTTGATTCGACTGCCGAAATGATTTGGGAGACTTGGTCGTAAAGTGCTATGCTCTCCATTTGGTAGTGTGTCGTGTGAGGTATTCGAGATAGGGAATCGATAAAGGAAACGATCGATGGATCAACTGAGGACGGAGAATGTCGTTGAATTCGTTTTGATGGCCAGCCAATGAAGGAAAAGGTGAATCAATCACGCAGTTGAAGAAAATTAATAGGCCGTTAAAGATAGTCGTCAAAGAGTCCGCTCATCCATCAAGGATTACAAGAAAAGAAGGACATCCGTCAAGGATTGCGATCCAAAAAGAAAAGAAGAAAAAAGAGTGCAGAACGACGGCATGATATGTGGAGTCTAAAAATGCGGTCAGTTGCAGCTGTTTGAGATTTCCTAGATCCGCTTGTAAGGCGAAACCGGGAGTCGCTCGAGGCGGCGCTGGTGAGACGGCAGATCAGACACTTTGACCCCTGGACGGCCTCAAGCCAAGCCCACGTCTCAGCATCATCTGCTGCTAAACCTGGAACTTGGCAGCCCAAACTGAGTCAATGCATTGATCTTGCAGGCTTAGCCGGTTACCGAGAGGTAACATCGAGTCGGCTGGTGCAGATTCCGCGCCCGTTGCGTGGCTGAGGCCCCCTTTGCAGGCGCGTTTAGAGGCCATCAGGGACTGGAGCGCCACGGTTTCAATTTTTCTCCCTTTTGCCCAGCCAACGATGCATTTCAGAATCAGGCTCTTCAAACGTCGACAGAAATAGCATCAGTCAGTTTTAAAATATGAATAGTCCATTATTAGGCGCAGCGGTCTCACGTGCTCACCTTCTCGGCACCCTCACCGACCGGCACACCCGGCATTCCACTCATCCTTTGCCGATTTCAAATCCCGAGTCTGCGCTCCCCGCAAACTCCCTCCACAGGCGCAGCAACCTCTCCAAACTCTGGGGAAGCTAATCGCAGGATATGATTCGTCCAATGCCAGCGACCTTCATTGTTTCTTTCCATTTTCAGCATGTGAAAGGATCTCAAAAAGCTTGAAAAATGGCTGACGACTGCTCTCGACGGACCATCTTCATTCACCGAACTACCGAACTGCGGGGCAAGCGGAGGCTTCGGGTATATCCATCTAGCGCGCCTGACGGAAAATTCTCCTCTGTGATCTTTTTCTTCATGATCAATTAGAAGCTTGTTAATGAAAGAGAGCATTTAATGACCATTGAGTCGCCTTCAATTGGCCTTCCAACAGCCGTTCCATCGAGTAGAACCTCCTCGGGTCCCCTCCACCAAGAATCGACTTGCAGAGGAAGAGGAACAGCTCTCCCACATCCCGTGAAGCTTATATATCTCACCTCCCCTCCGCAGCGAGATCCCCTCACTTGCCAAAAACAACCCTTACCATGGCCATAGTCGACCTCCTACTGTCCTGGTGGGCGCTGCCCATCGGGGTAGCAGTGCTCGTCGGCACGTACCTCTGCACGTACTTTGTCACGTACGGCTACCTGAGAGGCATCCCAGCGCCCTTCCCCGCTCAATTTTCAAATCTATGGCTGCTGTACGTGTGCCGACGGGGTGAGAGGTATGACGTTATGGATAAAATCCATAAGAAGATGGGCCCTGTTGTTCGAATTCAGCCAAATCATGTGTCGATAGCTGATGATGAGGCCATTCCCATCATCTATGGCCATGGAAATGGCTTTCTGAAGTCGTAAGTCGACAAGATCAAATGTTGGTCTCTTGTCACGGCTGACAGATGACAGCGAGTTTTATGACGCCTTTGTGTCTATCCGCCGAGGACTCTTTAACACTCGAGATCGCGCCGAGCATACTCGCAAGCGCAAGCTCATCTCTCACACCTTTTCAACCAAATCCATCAGCCAATTTGAGCCATACATCCACTCCAACCTCGAGCTTTTCGTCAAGCAGCTCGACAAGCTCATTATATCAGGCACGACCAAGGACAAGCAAGGTCGTCAACAGGCACTGATCGACTGTCTTCCTTGGTTCAACTATCTAGCTTTTGACGTTATTGGCGACCTCGCGTTCGGTGCCCCGTTCGGTATGCTCGCAAACGGCGCCGACGTAGCAGAAGTCAGAGCCACGCCAGAGTCTCCCCCAATTTACGCCTCAGCGATTGAAATCCTCAACCGGAGAGGCGAAGTGAGCGCTACGCTCGGCTGCTTCCCCCAGCTCAAGCCGTACGCCAAATGGCTTCCGGACCCGTTCTTCAGCAACGGCTTGAACGCCGTTCAGAACCTGGCGGGCATCGCCATCGCTCGTGTCAAGGCAAGACTCGACAACCCCCCGCCCGTTGAACGAAAGGATCTCCTCGCGCGTCTCATGGAAGGGAGGGATGAAAAGGGCGAACCGTTGGGTCGTGAGGAACTTACTGCTGAGGCTCTGACGCAGCTCATCGCCGGTAGTGACACGACCTCCAACTCTTCGTGTGCGTTGCTGTACCATGTTACCCGAACTCCAGGGGTTCTCGAGAAGCTTCAGGCCGAACTTGATGCTTCTATTCCTTCTCACATCTCAGTCCCAACGTTCGACATGGTCCGTGACCTTCCCTACCTCAACTGCGTCATCAACGAAACTCTCCGGTACCATTCCACATCAGGCATTGGTCTCCCACGACAAGTGCCCGAAGGTTCTCCCGGCGTCACCATCCGCGGACACTTTTTCCCAGCGGGCAGCGTGCTCAGCGTTCCGACATATTCAATCCATCACTCCAAGGAGATCTGGGGTCCTGATGCCGATGATTTCAAGCCAGAGAGGTGGGAGGATGTGACTCCCCGCCAGAAGAATGCATTTATTCCCTTTAGCCATGGACCGAGGGCGTGTGTCGGGCGGAATGTGGCCGAGATGGAGATGAAGTTGATAGCGGCGACATGGGCGAGGAGATATAATGTTGAACTGAAGCAGGAGATTATGGAAACCAGGGAGGGTTTCCTGAGGAAGCCCTTGGGTCTGGACATTGCTCTGAAGATGAGGTAACGGCTCAACAACCGCACACTCCTTGAATAAGCTATTAGAAAGTAGGGTTAGGCTAAACGTGATATTAATTATTTTTTTTTCCTTGAGTTACCTCAGGGGCCTTAGATTAAGGAGGCTTTAGATCTAAGGCTTTACTAAGGTCTTAAAACCTTTTGCCAGCTATAATTAATCCTATATATATAGCCTTAACTCATAATTTCATCCTTTTCTTAGTTTCCTATTTTATCTCTAAGGAAGGCTCGCTAGGTATCCTATGTATCGCAAACAAATGGCCATAGCGCTATAGCCAAAGGTTTAAGAACCCTATACTCGTACTATGTATAAGCAAGTCATTCATACTTTGAAGCATGAAGTGTACCGGAGATAAGTCAGATAACGGTAGCTGCTGGGCGCCAAGGATATCACGTGAGGCCCCATTCCCTTATGCCCAATCTCTAAGTCCTATTGCGTTGGGTTGAGCCACCAGCCCCCAAGCACACTCCATAACACTTCAGCACTATCAAGAGCCATCATGGCTGCCCTTCAGTCTCCATCACCGTTTGCCAGACTCTGCCAGAAGTGCAAAGTTCTTGAGCTAGACGAAAAATCACTCCCCGGCCCCGCTCTGGACGCATCGGTGCCTCAGTATGAACTCGCCCTTAACTGGGGGTTGGTGCCAAAGACGGGGAGCTGCGATTTTTGTTGTTTTGTATCCTTCATCATATTTTCTTGGCAGGCACACCGTGATCTGGAACATCTCCCGGAACACGATAGGCGTGTGTCACTATGCTATCTTATCCGTCAAAAGAGACTGAAAGCTCTCCGTGTCAATATTCACCACGGTACGAGACCCAGGCACAGTTAAACTCTTGATTAACACACTAATATCCAAGTATTAAGATGGGATGGAGGATATCCATTATGATTGCCCTATCGCCTCCACCACTGCCCATCCCCAAGGACCGTCGATAGGCCTTGAGAGTCCTCCAACACACCTCGATCCCAAGCCACTTGCTTGGATGGAATCGAAGATTGATTCATGCGTGGCTCATAACCACACGCGGGCACAGCGGAACTTTGTGCCTGACCGACTCATCAGAGTTGGCCAAGACAAACTCTCTCTTATCCTCACAAAGGACTCATTCAACTCGCAGTTCCATCAAAGCCCAGCTACTGAGCTGCCATACTACGCTGCTCTCACTTACTGCTGGGGCCCGCCTCCACATTCGGATAGGCAGCTCAAGACAAAGCAAGCCAACCTCTCAGATCACTTGAAGGAAATCCCAGAGGATAAGTTACCTCAAGCCATTAAAGATGCCGTTTTGGTCACCAGAGCGCTATCTATTCCATATCTTTGGATCGATGCTCTCTGCATCCTCCAGGATGTAGACTCAGACTGGGCCTATCAATGCACCCAGATAGACAACATTTATGGCAATTCACACGTCACCATCAGCGCTGCAGTGTCTAAGAACTGTGAAGAGGGCTTCATTACGAGGAAGGATATGATGACGGTTCCCTTTCATCTTCGAGACGTCACTGTTCCTCCGATGCCTATTGCTATTTATTTCCCCTCGTACCACAACACGACCGCCGAAGACATTGGAGCCGTGGCTTGGGTGAATAGAGGCTGGACGTTCCAAGAGAGGATGGCGTCAACGCGCATGCTCATGTTCGGAAAAAGCAATGTACATTTCCAGTGTCGGAATGACGGTTTCTCTATGAGCAAGTACCAACTTGAATATCACTTCAAGATGGTCAACCGGGACCTCCTAAACGAAGGTGATGTTGCGCTGATCTACGAGGAGTGGGCTACCGAAATTTCCGAGGGGTTCAGCTTCTACAGGCTTGAATTCACGCGCGGAACAGATATCTTGCCGTCAATCGCCGGGCTTGCCACTTTGTTTTCTCACCGCTTGCGCGATGACTATGTGGCTGGTCTGTGGAAGAAGGACCTATATCGGTGCCTCAAGTGGGATCTGGACCGTTCAGACAGCCTCATGGGATACAAAGACCTCCTAGACGGGCTCCAGCATCCTGCTCCGTACATAGCGCCCTCCTGGAGCTGGGCAAGTCGATCGGGCCTGGTCATGTTTTCTGTGTACCGGAATGGGTACATCACCAACACCCGGAGCGAATGCGCCGTCCTAGAAGCTGTAGTTCAGCTAAAGAGCACGAGCACGTTCGGAGAGTTGACGGGAGGGTATTTGGACATTTCAGCCAAACTTTACACCGGATCACGACAGTTGGTGTACCAGGAGATGGATGGTGAGGGGATTCCAAGACAGACGTTGCACTTGGGAGATCAGTACCTGGTGGACATTGAAACTGATTGCATTCTGGGTGAACTCTTTGAGGAAAGAGACGGGAAAAGCGAGCTAAGCGTACCGATTAGCTTCCTGCTCATCGGAAGTACCATAGAGGAGGAGAGGAATCAGGGGAAAGAGGTCAAGACGAGTTTGAAGGTCTGAGGAAAAGGTCTGTCACGGATGGCCGAGGCTCAGAAGATGGCGCCGAGCCGGACAGAATGGCGTATGGACTTTTGATACATCCGGCAGAGAGGCCTGGCGAGTTTGTTCGAGTCGGGACTTTTAAGTTCCAGTGTTCTCAACTTGGAGGTCTTGGGTTCTTTGAGGGATGCGAGACCAAGACTGTACGGCTTATCTGAGTTACCTCTGGAGCTAGGGCTGGGTATTAGACCAGAGAGCTTAGAGTACTTCCAACTAGCCGACCTAATAGACTTGGTGTGGAACACAATAGACCACTATGCCATACGGCAAAAGTAGAAGATGCCTTCTGCTAATGCAGAGGCATTTTAGGCCTTGTAATGCTGCTCAATACTTAGCTATCTTGTAATTTTATAGATTACCTAGCTTCTTGGGTCAGCTCGCCTAGCCCTTGGCCCATATGAGCCAAAGGGTAATCAGATTAACGATAGCTTAACATTAAATATTCCTCTACACGCTACCCAAGGTATACATAACCCTCTGCGCCCGCAAATGAAGTTAAACCCACACCTCCCGACTTCCCCCACTAGCTCCTCACCGTGTGAGACGGCGTGTGTGAGCCCTCTAGCTCAGGAGTAGCCGCCTCCAGCTCCGCCGGAGGGTACCGTGGTGTTGAGCCGTCCACTTCCGAGATGTAGTTGCCTGGTGACTCCGACTTGGGCTCCTCTTCTGTGGGAACAGGTGTCCGCGTGTTGCGCTTCCTTCGCCAGAAGTACAGACCCGCTCCGATGAGGAGGAGGCCGGCGACACCCACGCCCACGCCAATGCCTGCCTGGGCTCCCGTTGATAGACCTGATGATGGCTCGGTATCAGCGTCGGATGTATTTGATGCCATCGTTTCGCGGGTGCTGCCTGTGGTCTCTCTTGATGTACCGGTCGAGGAGGGAAGGTCTGAGGATTGGTAGTTGAGCTGGAACATAGGGGCCCTAATTGTGACGCCGTCCATCGTTGACACGCTCTCTCCGTCGCTGCTCGTCTTTGTAAAGGTCGCGGGAAATGTGAGCCAGTTGAGGATCGAGTCGCCCTCGGAGCACGATACGAATTGCATTGAGCCCCTCGACGCGACACTCTCGCACGTCTGTGGTCCTTCAGGCTGTTGGCAAGTGTAGCCACTGCATCGCATCAGCTTCCATTCAGCACGATGGGCTTCCGTAGAACTCACCTCGGACAACACCCAATGACGGTCTCGTGATCCAGGACGGAGAATTGGAAGTTGAAATCGCCCGTCATTGATCCGGTCGCACTACAGGCGGGCTCGTAACCATCGGGGCACTCGAGGCCGGGGGAGTAGTAGCCCCATCCGTTGAGGGCATATGGAGCCGTCCTCGACGTCGCTCTCGGCGGCCAGCAGTCTGTGTCATCCTGAAGACGTTGCGTGTTTGCCTTGTTGAGCGTTCCGCACGATTGGGCCTGCCATCCCTTAGTGCAGTCGGTACAGTCGAGGGCTGTCGCACTGCACTTGGCTGGGTATGTGAACTTGGTCGTTAGAGGACCGAGGTTCGTTCGTGGGGACACCATGGCTCAAGAAAAGAATGACGCTATCTTGAGGAATCGGGGTCGAGAGGAGTGCGTTTGTTAGGAGTGGGAGTTGCTGATCTTGTCATGGTTTTGCGCAAGAAGAAGGGTCAGACCATAACGACAGGCGGTCGGCGATTCCCAAATTAGGCACCATCGAGCGGTGCAATCTGCAGATTAAACTAGTTCCAACCGAGGCAGGGCTCGAGTGGACGCGATGGGGGCCAAAGGTGGCAGTGATGCGAACATTTGGTGTCGATAGGTCTGTGGAGATGCGCTTACTCCAGGGACCATCCATGTTGTGCTCAGGGGTCCTGCGCGAAAAAGGAGTGCAGTCAGGCTAGGGCTTCTAAAGAAGAGCTGAAATATCAGGCTCCTGTGCGACTCGAGATTCTGAATCAATGACGACCACGTAGATGAGGATTGTCGTCAAGCAAGAACCAGCAAAACAAGCGTGGGAGAGGCTGCGCCCCAGATTCGAGGCTGGGGTTACATCGTCCGAGGAAATTAGCCCAGCCCAGTGGACACGTTGGAGCTCGATCCTTGCTCATTCGCCCTCTTGGCGGGGCTAAAACGGTATTCTGCGCGACCCAATCTCAGCCTCAGGAAGCCAACCGAGGAGTCCGTGGGCAAATCTTGGGCTAATACGAGATCCATGTCAAGGACTCCCAGCCCTGTAGGGATGAAAGGAAGGTGGAGATGCCCCGAGTCCTTCGGACTTCGGGTTTGACCTCTGAACCGCACTTATCGTTTATCTTATCTCTATCTTATCTCTATCTTATCTTATCGAACCAATGAGGATCAAAGAACAGCAACGCCTGGAGGGAGACCTCATCTCCACCATTCAATCTAGACATCAATTCACGCATCACCTACCTACCTAACTACCTATTTCAAGGTCCGGTTTCTATTTCGAATTTAGGTTCATTGGCTATTTCATAGCAGTCGTTTTTAGAAACCTTTTTACTACCTACTCTATTATAAAATGTCCTTCATTCCTTGTTTTCTAATACTCATTCACCTTCTCTCTCAGCGCTGTGAATACCCTACAGTGGCCGGCAATGCATCCTCAAAGCCTTATTTTCTCTGCTTGTGGCTACTGGGGTAATCACGGATCATTCTATGTTTACAAACCATTTCAAGCCAAAGATAGCTAATCATTATGATGTATTACAATTAAGAACACTTTTCTTCCATTCATCCCTACAACCAACCTTCATTGTCTTCTCCCTTCCGTCTCCCACTCATCAGCCTCCGGCATTGGAATGTACTCATCAGTTTGTACCGACCCTTTACTAAACTTGACTTTCACATCCTTAATGTATTCAGGGAGTGGATCTCGCCCGTCTAGATCAACCTTTTCAATCTCGCTGCTTAGACTTGCCCCACGCGACAGTCGAAGCAAGGTCGAAAAGGTGTTACTAAACGAAGCTCCGTTCATGTAGATTGCAACCATTCCGATGCCTACGATGAGTGTAGAGCATGCGATTCCAAGGCCGTAGGCGAGCCAGAGGCGACTTCGGGCGTAGATGTAGACAGGATGCATGGTTGAGAAGGTGACAGTTGTGTTTTGGGGCTTAAATGCGGAGTGTTTGTTTGGCCTGGGAAGACGGTTAGTCCTATGTGCATGTATGGAATATGAGCAGAGACTTACTGTAGGAGTGGCGAGCTCATGAGACTTATTGTGGCATTCTGGAAGAGTTCTTCAAGTGCCTCCTTCAGCGGTGTAGTTCTCTGCTCCCCAGGTCCGTTCCATAGTCCTTTATAGACCCACTCACGCTCATCCGGCTCTACCTTCTGGAGTATAGGTAAATCTTTGGATAAGAGTGTCAGGTTGCTAAGAATCTGAAGCTCAGGCGTGGCGGTAAGAACTGTGCTCTGGACACTCGTGTTCCCGTGAAAGACGAGGGAATCATCCTCCTGGCGGCGGCGAAGAGTCAAACTGCCGATGAGCATATCGGTAAAGGCATCCATTAGAGCCTGGTAAGATAGGTGGCGAAGGATAGAGGGATCAAAGGTGCATTCAGAGTCCATGTTGAGAGGCGTGCAGCTCGTGTTGTTGCTGTCTGGGTTACTGCCCCAGACGCCAGTGATGACATCGAGCGTTTTCTCTTCAATCTCTTTTACCTTTAGTTTGACCTGCTGGTTTCCATTGGTGACGTTGAAATGTGCCTCGTACGTTGAGTTGCGGAGGTCGCAGCGTAACACCGAGGCTGTCGAGTCAAACAATGCCTTGCTCAGCACCTCCTGGCCTTCACTCCTGCTCTTTGAGGCCATTTCGCATGCGAATCTATCGTCAGGCCTCGAGCCCAACTTGAGTGCCGCCGGGACTATGGCCATGAAAAGAACCAAATCATTTCTTTCATTCTGTCCCTTATCAACGGCCTCCCATGCCTTTCTGCCTTGACGATCAAATATGGTGAACCCGTTATAGACGAACTCGGTCATTTTGCCACTTTTGCTATTTTCAACGAGGGCATAAGGCAGAAGAGAATCGGGCTCATTATTGAGCGGTGTCCAGGCCACGTAGCCCGGCGCCTGTTCGCAATAGCGGTCCGTGAAGTCGGTGATGCTTTCTTCAATTCGGCGTCTGGTATTTCCAGTGACCTCGTCGCATCGCAACGCCGGAGCTAGAAACTCAAGACTCCAGCTCGAATTTGGAGCAGGCGCATCTACCGCAATGATGTTTCCCTCAGCAGCAGTAGCGACAACTACTTTGCTGACAGCATCACTCGGCCCGTTATACAAGTAGTTGGTTAGATCATTGTCGCACTCGGTTGGACGGTTAGGGTTGTTCCGGTCACGACATGGCGCAGGTGACATATCCCGCCCGGGGTTTCTCGGCATCATACGAAGGAGGCTGAGTCCAGTAAATGCGACATGTGGGACCTGTAGAGACGCATCTGGGGGAGACGCGAAGCCGACTGAGAGAGTTGCAGGGGTGATGATGGACACGATGGGAACAAGCCTAAACAAGTCAGATGCTGTGATTTTAGGCTTTATGCGCGCACATACCACGCTATCACGGCGATAAGAAGAAGTAGAGGCCCTTTTAACCACGTCGAGAAGCTGACCAAGGAGATGGCATTGCCCAAGGCCGACAGCAGAACATCCATGTTGGAGATGTCGATGTCGCGTTTGCTGCCCTTGACGACATGCCAGACAGCCTGGAAATAGGCAATTGACACAGCAGAAACCACGGAGCTCTTGAAAAGAAATGCAAGTGTTGTGCCAGCCGCCAGGTTCAGCTGCTGTCTTGATACCTCGGCGCCAGCCAAATCGAAAGAATCTGCCGCAACTGCCGTTCCCGCCAGGTTTGCATAGAACAGATCATGACCGAGTGCGAAGAGACCACCAAGCAATAGGGCGCCGACCATGCTCACCGGCGTAAGCCAGTGAATCTGGCGGTTGATGTGTCGGGCCATTGCTGCAATTTTCTTGGTTAGACCTGAGACTATTGATCACCTCTGATAAGGACTCACCGAGACAAAAAATGACCACAAATGGGGACAGCCGATGTCTTTACTCTATAGAGAAGTTCTTGTTCTTTAGTTTATCTTTCTCTCCACAAACGAAGCCAGTATGACGGGGGTTGATTGCCCGTTCTTATGGACAGCTCACAGCCTGATTGTAATTTTTGCAGTATTTCAGCCCCCTTCACGCAATATGCCTCGGTACCTATTTTTATCGAGCCTAGGCGAATTTCGACTTCACTGCGGCCGAAGGGTACTTGACAGCCGACTCTCCTTCTGCAGCCAAGAAGTAGTCCTTCCTGATTGATACAAGGCGCTGGCACCAACCATGCAGTTGCTTCGCCTCTGTGCGTTGTTATCAGTTGTGACAATGATTACGCCCATGTGATTGGTTGGAAAACGAGCAGCCGCTCGCTTAATTGAGTCCCATGTGTTCAGCCGGGCTGGGGAATCTTGATCTTACACCTCACACCTCTCGGCCGAGGAGACTCTTCAGGGTTGGGAACATTGTGTGTTCTAACCCACATATAATCGAAATAAACTTTGAGACGGTAACTTTCCCGCTTGCTTGCATATTTATGCCGCTCGCTAGATCCGGGTTTCATGTGTGAATTGGTCAATCCTGTCAAAGACTGCAAGCTTTACAAGGCCGTCAGTCACCATGGCATCGACCTAACAACTTTTACACGAGTTTGGCTTTAACCCCGATATTCTTGGCTTCTCCTTCCATAAATTAAAGACTTGGAAACTTTTTCCGGTTGGCTGGAGGAGCGCTTAGACGGAGCGCAGACCAGACCAGTCAACCAGCAGATTTTCTCCGTCGCTTGACAGCAATCAAGTGAAGGATTGCGATTACACAAACACTGCCGATGTGTTTGATCCAGCAAGAATGCCTCAAGATAGGTAGGCAGTGAAGAACAATGCCCGTTTTCATGATGCGAGGGTCCCACTACAGTGTGAGAGAGGTCAACTGGCGCTTAGTTGCTGAGGACGCGCCTTTGTTGGCAGAGCAAACTTTGGGCACCGTCTCAAAGAAAGATTGGTATTGTAGAAGAGGACCCACGGGGTCATTCACCTGGAATACTCCCGCGCCTTCCTGGAATTTCCATCGGGCTCTGTCTTTTTGTCCTGACGCACTCTGACATCTACAACCCACATTTCGATACACTCGCCACAATGGAGTCTCCATTGGAAGAAGCATTCATGGGTTTTGAGGAGGTAGGATCATGAACTGAACCGTTCATGAATACCGCTCACATATACAGAGGACTCAAAGATGCCGGAAGCCGATGGTCATCGGACTCTACGGCATATCGGGCTCGGGAAAGTCATTTTTGATGAACCATCTAAAGAACCACACCCTAACCGATCATTTCGCTTTCTATGAAGGCTCCGATATGATTGCCAGCCTCGTGCCGGGCGGCCTTGAAACATTTCAGGCTCTGGGCGAGCAACGAAAAGCTGGCTGGCGTGGAAGAGCCATCGAAGAAATCAAGAAGGACGCACTTGCGAACAAAAAGATTGCTGTCGTCACCGCGCACTTCATGTTCTGGTCTGAGGAACAGGTTATCGGCCAACCGGTGTATACACTCAATGATTTTAGTGTCTTTACCCACATCATTTACCTGAACACACCACCAGAACTCGTCTCTCATCGCCGCTTGGACGACAAGCCGAGGGATCGACATTCGGCTTCTATTGAACATTTGAAGAAGTGGCAGGAGGCCGAGATCGTTGGTCTGCGCCATCTTTGCCCCCAGCATGGTATCTTGTTCCATGTTCTCACGCATCCGGCATCCCTGTGCAGCAAGGCCTTGGCTGCAGTCGCGCATTTCTGCCAAACCAACATCGCTTACTCCAACCACAACAACATAGTTGATCGAGTCGAAAATCTCATTGCCGGAGTCGAAAATGATCAACTGGAAACTGCTTTGGTTCTGGATGCCGACAAAACCCTGACGCCGATGGACACGGGCGTATTGTTCTGGCAAACCATAGATCGATTCTGGTCACGGGGTACGAGCACCCGTCCGCTACAGGAACTTTTTGGTGGCCCCCTGGGCTACGCAGACAAAGCATTTCATCAAGCAACCTTGCTTTGGTCAAGGCCCTGGGGGAGAGGTATCCTTTCAAAGCACGACAAGCTTTACTCCCTTTTCATGTATCTCCCCGTCTCGACGAGGACAAGCTGCCGCGAGTGCGGCTTGATGACCCAGACTTTGTTGAATCTGTCTTATGTCACAGGTTCAAGATGCTCCATGCCACGGACAAGGATGCAACAAGGTTGCTGATGTTCCCAATGAAAGATGCGGCTACTGCCTGCCCCGCAGTGATGGACATGAAGCAAAGAGTGGGACTGTATCTGGCTACCGAGTTCGTCACCCAGCTGATTGGTCTCGAGGAGTATTTTATCCTAGAAGAGCCTCCAGATGAGATCAGGAATGAGTTGAGGGCTCGCCGGCTATTTGGTGAAGAAGACACCTTGATCATGGGCGTAATGGGTGATGGGAGGTCCATGGCACGCGGTGTCCGCGAAGCATTCCCATCCACCATGCTCATCTTCGCCGCATCTACATCTGACATTGCGGATCATGATGTGCATTACAAATACACGGTGATCTTGGTCGACTCCTCCATCAACAGTGGTCAGACGATGATCAGATTCATTAGACACATCCGCAACTGCAATCCTAGAACGCGAATCGTGGTCATGACTGGGGCTGTCCAGGCCAAGGCAATCGAGAGAACGGGTGCTCTGCGTTCAGCCATGCAGCATTCGCACTCCAGCCTCGTTGCGCTCACGGTATTAGAGGACAAGCCGACTGGTACCGATAACTGACTCTTTAACACGAGACTTGAGACGGAGCTTTCTTTAGCATGTAGGAGAGCAAAGGTAGCATTAGCTAGTTAGTGTACTAGTGGATAAGAATCGTGAGAATTGGTCATTGGCTTGGGCTTGATTTCACTGGCATTGTACAACATTATCGCAATAGGCTCGGTAAAGCACTCTGCGAGGCGTTTTAAGTGAGCAATCTCCAGATCGATTAGATAAGCTAGTAAACCTCAACTTCTTCTGCATCTGATGCTATGTTGTGCACAAACAGCCAGGCTACACGGACTCGAACATAAACCTCCCTCCCCTCTAACTGATGCCCAGGCAATGTGATAAGGAGAACGTAGTGCATCGGCTTCTGCAGTTCTCGGCACTTATCCTTACCAATTCCAACCCTTCACAAATCCGAGGCCTTAATATCAACCTGTTGATTGAGTTTGACTTTCCGCGCAAGGTCAAGACGTGTCAGGGGGGATCCCTCGCCAATGCCTTTAAAGCAGGTATCTAATGTCCGAGACAATCTCAGCGTCGGATGAAAGAAGGCACTCATTTCTCAGGTCGACCTCGTCAAAGGGAACTTCCATGTGCGTGATTGGGCTCCGATAGGCCAGGCAAAACGCTTATGATGTCACCAAGAAGAGCTCTAGCGAGGCAATCGTCCTACCAATGAACGCATTGGATTCAGATTATCAGTCATTAGTAGCTACCGCATCAATGGAGTGTGCATTCCCATTTGCTCCAACTGGTAATACGGCAGAACGGTCCCTTTCTATACAACATTAGGAATCGTCCCCGTTTGAGCAACTGCTGACTCTGCACCGGAAAGGACGACTACTTCACCTTTTACAAGCTAAATACTTACTTAGCTCGCTGCATAAGTAGCAAAACATGAATATGATAACTAATAGTAAATCTCACCCCAGTCCTCACAACTGTACCCACCATCGGCTGCGCTGGGCCTCAAATATTGGGCACCATGTTTCTGGAGTAGCTGAATGATAGAGTCGTATCCTTTGTTTCGTGCAATATCCATCGGACGGTCTTCGTCTTCGTACCATCCATCCACTTCGGCTCCGGCCTTGAGGAGCATTTCCACAATCTGCGTGTGTCCTTGTTCAACCGCCTGTAATACTGCGTCAAATAGCTCGGGTGAACGGTTGATGAACATCTGGAGCTTGTAAGTTTTCCATTTTTCGTTGATCAGGGCCTTGACCCAGGGAACAATGCCCATGGCACAGGCTATAGGGAGAGGATGATTGCAGTAGCGTTGGAGGCGTGTGTAGAACACCTGACTCTCCGAGCAATAGTTCTTATACCGCCAGATGGAAACACGAGAGGATGAGAAGAAAGGACGCGAAAAGTTGAATATCCCCTGCATATCGTCTTCGCAAAGCCTTCCATGCTCCAACCACCCCGTTATCGCGTAACGCCGGAACAAAGGGTCCAGTGAGCAAGGTATTGGCTGCCAGTCTTTGCTGTGAGGCTGCTCCCATTGGCTCTCGATTGCTTCTAGGCATCTGTGGGCCGCGTGTCGGTGACACGGATGTCTGTCGATTCTGAAGATTAAGTGACATAGGTGTGAACACAAGGGTGATTTGTTGAATGAGACATCCTCAACTTGGTTGTTTTGCCCTCAACCATACGCAGCAATTCTGACATTACCAAGCCACAGCCTATCAGAGGGTTGAAAATATGCGTACCACGCCAATGAAGTTGATGCATGCCGGGATTGTTTCGCCCACTTCAGTTGAGCCACTCACCGGCCTGGCACAACACACATGACCCTTGCAGAAGCCTGAATCTGTCCCAGAGCAAATTCACAACCCATGAGACGGTAACGGCTTCGTCTGCGACGATTTCAGGAGACCTTGACTCTGTCAGCTTCGACTCCGACGAAATATACCACAACCGCGTTACATGTTCCTTTTGCCGGCTATTATACAATGCCTCCCACTCAGACACTGGATCTGGCATGTAAGATAAAAGGTATTCTAAGTGAGTTAATACTTGAATTCTAGATATAATTCCGCTTTTTAATATTATTTCTAAGACCTAATTTAGTATAATAATTTTCTAGAACTTATATTTAACATTTTGTTTTGCTTTACCGACTCACGTCCTCTGCCTCTTTACTAATAGTATGCTACAACTACGCAACCTCTAGTAGCCGGCAGTGTCACACCAACGCCTCAAACATATCCCTTATGGCCTGTGTTTTCAGGCTGCCGCCAAGGTAATCACGACTCCATTTGGTATTCAAGACAAGCGATTCTGCAACCAGCCTCCTGATATGATCCATCAAGCTTGCAGCATCAGAGTCGCCCCTAGTATGTGCCACGCGTGGAGGATTTTTGATTTTGCCAACATGGATGTGAAGGCAACATGAACTCTCTAGCCCAAAGAGTTCTGCTCCGGTGGCATCACTTCCTGCGCCTTTAGAAGCAGCAATCTTCCTGGTATAAAGATCGACTACGAGAGGAGCTCTACGAAAGGAGGCAAGCAATGACCCCGTGTCAGAAGCTCAGCGAGATCGCCGACGTCTTCTACATCATCAGCCGCTCGCATCACGATGGATACCCCCTGCGACACCTACACAACTTCGCCTTCTCGCATCTCTCGGTGTACGTCGAGTTTGCCGCCGAATACGATATTTCTGGCCCCTTCTGGACAAAGTCGACTTAAACTAGCAACCGGCTCTTTAACACCACGCATCTGGCTTGAGTTGAGATTCTTTCAAGCATGTAGGAGAGGAGGGTGTGTGGACTGGTTAGTGTAGCAACGGATAAGAACCGTGGAATTGGTTATGGGTTCAGGTTTTGATTCCACTAGCATTACACTATGGTCCTAAGCTGCGTCCCGCTTCGCCCTCTATCGTCAAATAGACAAGCAGCCCCTCCACAATAACTGAGGGACGAAGTTCTCAGGTATCTGGCAACAGCCTAAGCCTGCTACGACCGGCTGCGCGTAGCCCGTCAGATTTGCGCGAGGCCGCCGTCGACGGCAACCTCGCTGGCGGTCATGAAGCTGCTGTCCTGCGACGCGAGAAAGGCAGCCACCGCTCCAATCTCCGCTGGATCGGCCATACGCTGGAGCGGATTGAGCGAGGCGAAGACCTTCATGCCCTCCTCCCCCAGCGCTTCCTTCGCGAGCTCAGTCGCCGTCGGCCCGGGCGACAGCACGTTAACCCGGATGCCGGTGCCCTTCAGGTCCTCCGCCCAGGTCCGCGCGAGGTTGCGCACGGCCGCCTTGCTTGCGGCGTAAAGGCTGAATGCTGGGGAGCCCGTGGTGCCAGCGCTCGATCCGGTCAGGATGATTGAACCGCCCTGGCCCATCAGCGGCAGCGCCTTCTGGACCGTGAAGATCGAACCCTTCACATTGGTGTCGAGGATTTCGTCACAGTGCTCGACCGTGATCTCGCCGAGCGGAAGCTGGTTTCCCGTCCCGGCATTGGCAAAGACGATATCGATGGTTCCGCGCTCAGCCTTCACCGCCGCGTAGAGTCGGTCGAGGTCGGCCAGATCGGAGACTGAGCCCTTTACCGCGCGGGCATTGGGCCCAAGGTCGGCCAGAGCCGCGTCGAGCGCTTCCTGTCGGCGGCCGAAGATGAAGACGAAGGCACCCTCCTCGATGAAGCGCTTTGCCGCTGCGAGGCCGATGCCGGTAGCGCCTCCGGTGATGACAGCCGTCTTTCCATTCAGTCTAGTCATATTGTGCATCCTTTGTGAGAGTTGCACGGATCGAGGTGACGGGCTGGCTGGCAGGAAACTATTATGTTGAGACAGGACCAATCGCTGATATCGTGAGGTCTGCTAGGCTGTTTTTTTACCATGAAGCGGTAAATGACTTGATAGAGCTGGTTGAGGGCAATAAAGGGGTGAGAGGTACCATTTATATAGAGATGCTACTAGAATTCTAGCAGATCTTATCTATCTTATCAATCAGGTTAAGTGGTTTATAATCCTTCATTATGCAGGCGCGCGCTCCGGAATATAACAAGCGCCTTGTATCTCCCCTGCGCGCGCTCCGGATGTAACAAGCGCCTTGTATCTCTAGATCAGTCATAAATTGCTCTGAACTACCAGATGCGACTTCTTCCCTCACGTCTGGTTGACTAATCCTCAAGTACAATCTGTTGTTTGCCGAGCGGGGCCACGTCTGCTGGATCTGCAGAAGTGCCAGAATTGTCAAGGGAGGATGCTCTGTCTGCAGCTGATACCACGCTGGTGAAGCTTAGATCTAGGCTATTGACTTCGTCCCTGGCCGCCTTGGCTCTTTGCCGTTTCGCCCAATCCCTGCCATTACGATACGCAGCAGGGCCTTGTTGAAAGGTATTGAAGTCGTTGGTCATGGCAAATGCTTTGGGTCATGACATACCTAGGCTCTACTCTCGGCCCGGGTGGTTCTATCGGGTGAGTGGTATACATCTTCAGCTGTCCATCTGAATATGAGCAGCTAATAGTGTAAGCCTTGTTGTCAAAGATTGGCTGTGGAGCCTTGTAAGAGTGAAGAGTATGTTGGCCTCTCGCTCCGAGTGCCATATCATAGGCAAGTTGACGTTTAGCAATACTACGTAGCTGCTACCCTATCTGACCCTTTGACCTCGAGCAACATATTTAGTGCTGCGGGCAGGTCATGCTGGGTAGATGGAATGATTTGGCTATAGGAGCAACGACTAGCATCATTGCTTGATTAAACACCACACTTCCATGTTGCCCCCCACGTTTAACAGAGCTAGGGCTTATGATCAGTGGTTCAGCCACCGGAGGAGACGTTCTTTACTCTCCGACTGACAAATTGCTTGGGCTGACAAATTGCTTGGCTGACAATATCACATCAAAGACGGCCATGACGTGCTATGGCTTGATAAGGATTAACATACGAGTCATATACCACTAGAAGTCAGAGTATAGAGTGCTATAAGTACGACTGTATCCAAGTACTCGACTATTTATAACGGCTAGAAGGCTTTATGCTGAATAGAACTTGCGCCTAACTACTCCCCTTTTGAGGCACAACAAAGTACGAAATACTCCCAAGTAACTTATCCTTGGTCGATCCAGCATTAAACCATGGCCGCCAAATCCCCCGTTGTCCTCATCCTCGGCGCAGGTCCTAATATCGGCCAGGCCGTCACCCGCACCTTTGCCTCCAAGGGCTACAAGGTCGCCCTCGCCGCCCGCTCACTGAAGGAGGCCGACAGCACCGAGAACCAGCTGAACATCCCGAGCGACTTCTCCAAGACCGACGATGTGGTCAATGCCTTTACCAAAGTGAAGAAGGTGTTTGGCATCCCCAGTGTCGTCATCTACAATGGTAAGCCCTCGTCCCCCACGGTGCCGTTGCTGGCCGACTGACGCATCGCAGTCAGCGCCGTGCACTTCACCCCCGCCGACGACCCCTTCGCCATCTCCTTTGCCGACTTCAGTGTCGACACGACCATCAACATCCACAGTGCCTTTATCGCCGCGCAACAGGCCGTCTCGGGCTTTGCACAGCTTCCGGCATCGGCCGCACGCGCCTTTATCTACACCGGTAATGTCCTCAACGTCGCCATCCTCCCTAGATTTCTCGCAGCGGGTGTCGGCAAGTCGGGCGCCGCTCACATGATCTGGGCGGCCTCGGCGGCGTACAAAGACCGTGGATACAAGTAAGCCCTCGATCCGCTTCCGGAATTCGCGCCTGGGAGACTAATGACGTGAAGATTTTACTATGCCGACGAACGGAAGGCAGACGGATCACCCAAATACCGCGTCGACGGCGACGCACATGCAAATCTCTACTGGGAACTGGCCCACGCCAAAACACAAGGCCCGTGGCTGCAGACATTCGTCCAAGGTGTGGGATATAAGAGTTTCGACACCATATATACGCCTCTCTCGTGAGGCATTACTGACGTGGATGTTTCGGCCTCACCGACAAGTTGGGATCTGGAAGGAGGACACCAATGGAGAAACTAGAGCCGAGAGGGTTAGATTAGCCAAGATCTATCAGTCTTCGTTTTTTTAGCAGGCCTTCCAAGCCGTGTCCTTGGAAGTGCATTGTATTAGGCTGAGCGTTGGAGGTTCTCCTATGACCAAGTCATGCCTAAGGTTGTTATTATAGTAGCCAAGCGATGATCAAACCCATCCAACACTTCCGCAAATGCTCTCCTGGAGCCCGAATCGGTGTGTGAACTTGGTGACGCTTCTCAATGAAGCCATCAGCCATAATAACAAAAAACATATTTATTACACATGCCAGCATTAACACCCAATGCGGAAAAAGGCCATAACCTAATTAAAATCCGAATCGTGGTTATGGTCGAGTTATCCAGGTCGAGTATCGCTGACATCAATGCAGAAACGCCACAGCTGTGAGCGGACTCGACTTCTTTCAGAGCACAATCCTCGGGATGACGAGTGTAGGCTTTGGCCGTCCTGACCAGACTAGGCCCCCAGGTAGTGGTGATAGAGAATCGTAAGTTCTTACAACGTGCTTGCAGAAATGAAGAATGCCTGCTGATTTACAATGTATACGAACAAAAAGAGACAAGAATGGCCCACCCGTGATGACATGACATAGCGCCCCAACTACTTAATACAAACTGACTCGCCTTGAAAAGCGACGCCGCCAGATTATCACACACATGAACCCCAGAGCCAGAGCCGACGACCCAATAGTTAACCACTTGGTCACCAGCTCCACATGATCTGCCGTCCAGTTCAATAACTGCCCATCCAGCCTCTGCCACGACCGTCCCGCGGCGTGGTGAACCACGGAGTCCCCATAAAGGTCTTCAAAGATGCCCAAATTGCAATCTTTCTCGTCATTGAGCCATAGATACTGCTGGAGGGCTGACGTCATCATCATCGGACCTGTCGACCAAAAGACCTGAAGGTATGGCAGAAGTATCCATCGTGATGCTGCACCTCCGCGACGCTTGGCTTCTTGCAGCGCCCATAGAAGAAATTTCGATCCTTGTTCCGCCATGAAGAAGTGGTTGCTTATCCCAGCGCCGTCTCCGGTGGGAGGAAAGAGTTCTTGGAAGCCGAGATGCTGTAGACAGATGAGTCCATCGGCCGACATTAAAAATGCGTCCAAATCCGCGTACACGCCTCCCTCTGCATGCACCACCACAAGTCTGGCCATATCTGCCCGCTGAATGTTCTCCGGATAGCTCTCATAGGTCGACCAGAGCCAAGTGTAGTTCGTCCTGATAAGCGAAACGACATCGTCCTCGGTCCATAGCTTGACAGTGTAATCCAATGGTTCAAGTGCTGCCTTCCAAGATTCGTGTGATGCTTCAGCTGGGTAGGTGCTGACGTCGGCTGTCTTCCAGATCTGATGGATCACGTTGGGAATGAAAAGTGCAGATTGATAATGCGTCTCGTTTGCTGAGTCGGGAGGAGGGACTTGGCATTTCTTGACCGTCTTGGCCGTCGCTGATCTTGGCTCGGCTTCGACATTGCTGTTGGCGTAGCTCAGAAGATGGAGAAAGACAAGCGCGGCAAGAAGTATAGGTGTGAGTAAAAGGGTCTTGTGCAAGCCCCTACGAAGATGCTTCTGCATTATCCACAACAAGACCACGCGAAGCGAAGAGAATGGAGGTGCAAATCTGCAGAAACGACGAGAAAAATCAAGGGTCCAGCGCTAGATTCAGAGAAAGGGCTGAAGTGGGCACAAGATCGCCCTGCTTCAGGTGGAATGCACTTTGTCTCAAACATATTGAGAAGGCGGCGCCCAGTCAGTCATTTGTATCACACGCATTCGCTTCCTGCAGTCACACGAACGAAGCTGCCAAGACCATCATCAACAGGAAAGATCAAACGAGAAGCCTGTGATACGCCTGTTGGTTAGAGAGCCAAGACGGTAGTTTGGGCATCACGTTGGCGGGCATCACAGTGTGACACCGCCTCTGCAACCACTCTGCTTCCTTTTTCGCTTTTTTCTGTCACGGGGCAACGGGCTCAGCCTGCCACGTATTGACGCCTCGATACCAATCAGGCAATTTGGTCGCGATGGCTGCTAGGGCTGAGGATTCTAGACCTCGAGCTGAGGTGGGCGGAGCAAGCCCCCGAGGCAGAGTGGAAGACTGTGGCTGTCAGTACCCGCTTCGCTTAATTAAACCTCAAAATGACAGGGCACGTGATACCACCCCTCCACCTGTGAAGTGGATCCTCCCCCACCGGCATTCAACTACCGGATGTAGACACGTTCAAATATCACCATGCAGCCCAGACGAGATTTTCGATTTGATCCCTTCAATTCCGACCAAGATCTCGGCATCCCTGATGACTTTGGCGATGGAATCCCTGACGGAATCGATTGGTCCAACCCCCAGAGCTTCCTCCAAGCCATGGGAGGTCCCATGCCCAAGATGCCCTCCCCCGCAGAGGTCAGGCGCGAGGCCAAGGGAAGATCTCGCGATATCTTCGCCGCTTACGACACTCTGAGCAAGATACTCCAGCGACACGAGGCCACGATCCAGAAGAGATGGTCCAAGAAGACAAGGCAGCAGAGACTGCAGATCCTCCTCAATGCCTGGCCAGGGATGCCACTCTCTCACCGCCCAGACTTTGAAGCCTTCCGAAAAGAATCCAAGGAGCAGCGGGAGAGGGGGACCAGATACAAGGATCACTTCATGTGGCCCTATATCAACCAGGAGGATCTCTCTCAGCCGAAAGTGATGCCATTGCTGCTCAATTCCAGAGGCCGTCATCCTCCCCCGGCGTTCGCTGCGGCCGACAACGACGCCGTGCATCTTGGTCTCGTATCCAGAGCATTGGTCCCCATATTTCTCAACCAGTATGTGTTGATTCTTCATGGGGCCACCACAGCAGATGAATACGGGAAACTGATTTCATGGGACGATCATCCTGATGCCTTTGACTGGATGCACACGCGAAAGCAGTTCCTCCCAGGAGAGGGGCTTATTGTCCTCGAGGTGCAAGACCGTCTGATGAAATTTCTTGTCGACTGCTGCCATGAGATCCTTCACGAAATCCCGGCAATCGACTTGATCAGTGATGCATATGGCGTTCAGTTGGAACCCCCTCTCAAGACGGATAACGACTCCTCTGGGTTCGCATCGCTGGCAGTAATGGCCGCAGAAGCTCCGTATAGACTCCCGGAGCGTCTTGATCTGGCAAGGCTCGAGTTTTTGCTCGAAGCCAAGAAGTCGGCAGCAGAGGATCACGTTTGGGCTCTTCGTGAAGATCCTGCCTACTTCGCCCATCAGTTCCTGGAGATCCAGGATCACCGACAGGAGATGCTCAAAGACACCCAAGGACGTTCACACCCTGTAACTAGCAAACTGCGGGAACATCTTCTCTGGGCTCGCATCACTGGGACCATCCTCACTGATGCTTACATCAGTCTCGAGTCCTTTACCGAGCTTCATCGACAAGCCCAGCATCTGCGTATTCTTCAGAACAAGTACAAGGCGGATATATCACCCACAAAAGACTTGCCAGAGGAGTACTTGGTCGGTCTGCTCCGATTTAGGTACTTTCTTGAGCAGATGGCAAAAGGTCCCATGGGGCAGCTCAAGATGGTGATCGCCTCATCACCCCCTATGCACAAGTTCTTTGTCCGCGAGCCCCCAGTTGACGCTGATTCGACAAAGATACTGATCAGGCTAAAGGCTGGGGTCAAGAGGAGCAAGATCGAGGAACATCTGATCTGGATCCTGCAGACTCTGTGGGAAGACGACTATAACTTGTTCTTGGTCGGCCTACCTCGCCTCATGGATGAGCTTGAACGTCTACTACAGTCAAGTCCCGAAGCGGACGCATTGATATCAGCACACGTGATTAAGATCCTTGGTGATTTGTCCATCATTGCTCAGTGTTCAAGGCAACTTGACCTCTACCAACCATGGGCTCAGACGTTCGAAAACGCATCAGTGGAACATCTGGATAGCTTCAAAGCGGAACACACTCGGTGGGGGGAGCCCTGGGCACAGCTTCTTCCTGCTATCAGGGAGCAGAACCTGGCCAGCGCTGGGAGACTCGCTGAGCCTTCTGGGGGCAAGTTTACTTACCCCTTTGACAAACGCCGGACGAGGGAGACGGTGAATGCGTTGAGGAGAGCAGAGGCCAACCTGGATGCCGTTTGGACCAAGATTGATGAGCTTTTGCGGTCCAAGGTGCCGGAGCTGCAAGGAACAGCTGTTCATCGCTTCCTTTCGAAACCGCGCATGCTCCGGAGAACTGCTGAGTGGATTGAACCGACGGCGCCGACCAAAGACAAGAAGGTCGCGGATCCTGACCTTGACACCTTGAACCGACCGCTTTCAAATGTGTTTTTAGATCATTCAGAGGATAAAGTGGAGGGGCCAAGGGCTCAACAAAAGGTCAAGACCAAGACTAAGGGCGTCTCATCCGCAAAACCTGCTACGGCACCTGAGGTTCCTGAACCTGAGAACCCGGATCCCCAACCAACATTCCACGTGGATGCTAGAACGCTCAAAGTATTCCGCACCCTGTTCTTCAACCCCGAGGTAAACTCGACTCCCGGCTCGGTTCTTTGGAACGACTTCCTTCACGCAATGGTGGCCACGGGATTCCAAGCAGAGAAGCTGTACGGCTCCGTCTGGCAGTTTTCGCCCACCACGTTGGACGTGGAGAGGAGCATCCATTTCCATGAGCCTCACCCCAAGGGTAAGATTCCTTTTGAGGTGGCTAGACGGCATGGGAGACGGTTGGCGAGGGCGTATGGCTGGTTTGGGGGAATGTTTGTCTTGAAGAAGAAGTAGAGCCGTGCTCTCTTGAAATATTGGGAAGCTGCTAGAGTCTTCTACTGCAGGCAGCAGAAAGGTTTTGAAAAAAAGGCCAATGTGTTAGCATTGGGATATGATGCTATGATGTGTTGACAATGTGTTCTTTATTATAGTTGAAGCCCGGCCCTTGATGGGTTAACTGAGCCAGAAGATCGGAAAACTGCTAGAGAGATGCATTTGAATCTCTATAATATGTGCCTCCGGGATGTCCTTCAGAGCTTGAGGGGGAAGTAGTATTCAAGGCTAACGGAAAGGAGAAGGGCCGTGAGTAAGACGATGACCATTCATGTATCACCAGACCCCCCGGGTATTGATCAAGAATAGTCATTGACACACCAAGGCATTGAAACCCAATCATCAAAAACCATACTCGAGAATAATAACTCTCTATGGCTGTTGCTAGGTGAATAAACGGCGCAAGCTTTACTATTGCGTTTGGGCCAAGATGCCACCCTTGCTGTTTAAGAGGAGGATGAACACCCTACCCGTTGCCTGCTTCCTCTTCTTTCTGGCGTTTAGAACTATCTTGATCCCCTTCCTCAAAATAGCGGCGCATGGCAATGGGGCTATGCAAAGTCGATCAATTGTCAAGATCCGCTCAGTGACCAGTCGGGGTTGGCAGGAAGATTGATCGATAGGTCGTACAATGCACGTCATGGGGCATCAACGACTACGAGACACTATGGGGCCTGTCTTTAGAGATGGCAGTTCATAGGAAAAAGGCTTCGGGCCTTGAAGAGCCACTGCGTCAACTCAGAGCTTCAGGCTTCCTGAGTGGGTGGCTCCTTTCAAAATCGATTGATGAAAACAGGTCGCTATGGCGGCTGGTTCACGAGAGAACTCGGTTCCCAGTTTGAGCGAGTCCTACACGCCTGTTTGCTCTCCAGCAGGGCGGGTCGCCCAGAGTGGACATAGGCCAGCACGAGATGGCAGAATTGCATCCGGATCGTACCCTGGCCTAATGACTGATGGGCACCCGATCGTTATCTTCAATGGCGAGTCCAAAAGAAGCTACCAGCCATAACAGCCAAAGATATAGTTATCAACATACGACGGCATCAAAAACTAAGACCGTAAAACACCGTAACCTAGTTACTTTGACCTTTTATGGCGGTAGCGATCGAATGGCCTCCGTCTGATGCTTCCATGGCTGCCGCCACAAAAAGTCAAAATAATTAGGTTACGGTGTTTTACGGTATTGGGTCTTGGTGCCGTCATGTATGGATGCCCGATCAGAGTCATGGAATCGGCAGTCGTTTCTTTGCTTGTGGTGGACTGAAGACAGTCATTTAACTAGTTGTTCAGTAATTCGGTAGTATGCGGATGTCATGTTTTCAGTTCTCTTGTTGCGGATCGGGCGGATATTCGGTCACTCCTTCTTTGAGGCGATACGGTGTTCTCTCCAATGCTTGGTTCTGGTGTATAATGTTTCGTTGATGGTCGAGTCGAACTAGGATTCTGGCTGCTCGATTTCCTCCTCTTGGTGTTAGAGCGCGACGGGGATTGCGGGGACAGTCTTCGAGAGGCTTCTTTAGCTGCGGATTTTGGATGAACGGGTGATAAATATGGCTGGGGATCGAGAGTTGGCGGTATGTCCGTGTTTTGGTCGACAAAATTGTCTGCGCTATGCTTGTTGCGTTGGGAAGAGAATTCGGAGACATCGTCTTCACGATTCGTCTCTTCCGAAACGCCAGATGTATCTGCCTCATCGCGTTCTATGCCGTCGATAGATTGCGGGCGCGGACGTTTCACTTGCGGCGAGTCGTCGGTATCAGAGTCCACAGAGTGTTTCCTCTTTCGTCTTATGGGCGTCTCGGGCGCACATGATTCGGGTGGCAGCGTTGTCGAGTCTCTTCCAAATGTTGTCGAAGGCGGGCACTCTCCATCACCTTCTGGTGGTGATGGAGGCAATTCGGCATGTTCTAAATCGCGGGAATCGGGGGTCGAAGGCTTCAAGCTGGCAGCTAGACCTTTGAGCAGCGAGCTTCGGGCGTTGCGCTCTTCGGATCGCAGGAACATATCTGTGATCAAGTTAGCCTCCCTTGCTGCACTGCGGTAGCAGCAGACTGACCCAGAGATGGCATCATGCCCTTTTCATTGGGCGCCAGAAGCGATGCGCAAAATGCGACGAGACAGTCTAGACTGGCATAGCGCTGGAGACGTAGACGATGGAACCGTTGGTTCTCGGCGAGTCGAGTGTAGCCCGAGAGGTGAAAGACGCCGATCTTGTCTTGCATATCCTTGAGTTCATCCAACCTCTGATCTCTCCTCTTCTGGAGGCGGGCGTAGAAGTCCTCTTTGTCGAGAGCCTGGCGTGCGATCTCGTTGACGTCGTGGTGAAAGGCGTCGGGGTCTTGGATGAACATGGGAACAGTGTTGAAGCGCTCATGGAGGTCCCCAAAGAGGTCGTCTTCGTCGAGGTCGACTTTCCAGAACGGCCACCGGTACTCGGCCTGCTCTTCGAAATTGACGCGTGGGGGGTTTCGCCAAGGCATGTTGACGATATCTCTCGGGATGATGGTGATGGTGACGGCGATAGCATTAAGTTGTGGAGCCGCGTGATGGAGCCTGGAGAGTTGGCGGTTTAATATTAGCCCGGTCCGATCGCCCTCCAGACGCCACTTGGGTGAAGAAATAAACGAGACACCAGAACCGTGAGGCACTCTAACTCGTTTTAAATATTGTGATGATGAGTAACTAAATTTTCATGAGATAATTTTAGAATAACAAAAGAATGTTATGAGATGAGTCAATCCTTACGTTAAGTTCTAGAGATTCTTAATAAGTTTAAGTGTATTTCTACACATGTGAGACTTTAGACATGCCGAGCCTAGCGCCATTGTGTCAGTATCCCTCTTTTTTGTCACCTGTTAGCCTTGCGTGCAAGTCGAGCATGGAGATCCAATCAACGCCGGCCTTTTGTGACCTGCTGAGACGGCGCACGGCATCAATCGAGGGTTCGTACATATCATAAGTTGTCCCCCCATGTATCGCCCCTCAAAGGATACCCAGCGCTGGCACAATGTCCAGAACGGCGCCGTCTGAAGATAATGGCTCCGCAACGAACCCATTTTCGTCTGGTTTCTTCGAAGCTCATCTCACCTCGGACCATATTAACGATGCCGCCCGGGCTGAGCCAGCCGCCCGTGAACCCCTCGGCGCGCCCATTGCGATACAAGACCTATCCCTCAGTGAGATACCAGCTGGAGCCGAAAATGCTCGTCTCGTCATATCTCCGCGTGGGCCCCCGCCACTAGATGACAGTGAAGCACTCGTGCCGTTCGGTCACGGAGAGCTGCTCGCTGTTCTGCAGTCTTCCAAGTCGGCCTGGTTTTCTCTCACCTTAGCCCCTGACCTTCAGTGCACCTTCTACTACGATCCAGCAAGTGACGATCTCGTCTTACGTAGCTCAAGTCGACAGCCGATACAAATTGGCCCCATCCAGGACGACGATGGCACCTCTGACCCGAGCCTGTGCACCCTGGAGTATCGCGATGTTCACCTTGTTTCGCCTGGCCCGTGGAGGATTTATTCAGCGGATCATGAAGTGCTTGTTGACTTTCTCGTTCTCCGACGGCGGTATCTTCTTGAGACACAGACGGGAGGAACGCAGGCTGGGTCGAAAAGGAAAGAAATCCTGTTGAGCGAAGCTCCGGCTAAGCGACATCGCATCGAGGCCGACATCATCGATCAGAGCATAGTGCTAATTAGCAAACCACCCAACGTAAGTGACGTAAACTCCAGCGTATTCAGGTGTATTTGATCAACTCAACCCTCTCAGAACCCGAGAACAGAGACCCCCCAACTGGAACTTGTCCGTACCGGCAACCCCCTGATCAG
The DNA here is from genome assembly GCF_023522795.1 of Fusarium solani. NCBI lineage: Eukaryota > Fungi > Ascomycota > Sordariomycetes > Hypocreales > Nectriaceae > Fusarium > Fusarium solani. The sequence continues at coordinate 1,005,123 of NW_027072147.1, read as the reverse complement.
CCTCCAACCTGGGCAAGCGGTTTTTGTCACAGCCCCGGGAGAAGTCCCTCCAGCTGGAAATCATTCCCCCAAGGAGGCTGGCGCTTCATATGCTCAAGCTATGCTCGAGAGCTATTCACTCCTCCATATGCGGGACATTGCTAGCACCAAGGGGTTTGCGTCCGTCTTCAGCGCTCGCCACGGCGTATTTGGCGATACAGCAGTCAAGGTTATCCGGACCAAGCAAGCTTCACAGTATTCTTATATCCCGACCATGGCTCAGAACTGGAAGCACGAAGAACAGATCCTGCGGAAAGTCAAACATGTCAGTGAATCATATTATCCATATCCCGGCCGCATATGTATTCATTACTAACACTGCGAAGCCGTCCATCATTAGGTTTTTCGGGTCGGATGCTCGCCTCTACTCTATATATATGGAGCACTTGCCCTTCCCGGATCTTAACGCGTGGAGGAACCGACCCCATGATCACTATTTTGTCGGCACTGCTGATGATGCTGAGCGCATCCTTCGTGATATGGCCTCGGCTCTCGAATACCTCCATGGGCAAAACATCCAACACAACGATATCAAGCCGGGGAACATTCTCTACGACCGTGAGCGTGGTCCTGTCCTCATAGACTTTGGTCTAGCATCTTCACAAGGTGGGCAGCTATGTAGCGGCGGCACACCGTGGTACGTGCCACGCGAGTTCATCGACAATCTAGAGCGGGGGCCGAAAAGCGACGTTTTTGCCCTCGGTGTGACTATGTTATATCTGCTGAGACGGACCCCGCTGCCTGATACCACCCAGCGTGGCTGGATAATCTACAAGGCCCCTCGAGAGAGTTCGGAGACGACGCATATGGAGGCATGGCTATCGAAAGTGGTGGCGATGCGGTCTGAGCTCGACGGGGCTGGTCATATTGAGTCTCTAGTAAGTGACATGCTGAGTCCGTCACCTCGTGATAGAAAATCGGCAAAAGAGATTGTAAAGGCGATGTTACAAGAATAGTGAGAGGCTGCAGGGTGGGAGTTAGACTCACAAATCCACTCTGCCGTCTGTTTAGGTGCCCCTCAACTTGATCCAACTGCTAAATTCTACTTTCTCTTCCCTCGCAATCATGTTCAGACCCCAAGCTCCGCTGCATTTTCGCGTCTGTAGATGGCATGACCCTGGCCCAGCTCCTCAGGTGGCTTTGGTGATGGCATCGCCTGGGACATGTCTGGCGCCTCAGATTTCCCGCAACGACCTCTCCTCAGCAGCCTGCTTCTGTTGTAGTCTTAAGCGCAGCAGCAGGCCAGTCGCCATTGGCGCACACTCTTTCCCGGCGCGTAGTGATGTGGCCAAGGCCCCTATAAGCAGGTCACACAGGTTTTGCACTGGCCGGCTTCAATTCCGCTTCAATAGATTCGGCGCGGTAGATCCGTTCCTTATGGTGGCTGTGGGTTTGTATATGCAGAAAGCGGAGTTTCGAGGAGCAGGCTGGCGTCTACCAGTCTTTGTATAACGAAGCACAAATAGTTAATCAAGTCCTATTCTATTCCCGTTTTCGTTCCAAACTGGTCAACTTCTCCAAGCATAGGGCATGCAAGTCGTGGCACAAGTCGGGCTTAGTCTCAAATGACTTAGGCATGAAGGATATGTCAGGCCATAGATGTGCCTCGGCGAGCGGAACGACGTCAAGTGGCGGTTTTCAAGAAGATCCTTCAAGTCATGCCGCCCCGGGGATGCGGCAAGGCTCAGGCGTCGCCCCGAGGCCATTGATGATGGTTAAACGATGAGGCTCAATGCACTTGCTCAACCAACACTACGGTAACCTTAAGCGCGAAGGGGGTACATCGGCCAGTTCGGCCGAGCCAGAGCTTGGGGAGCTGCGGCATAGCCAAAGTGTGTGCCGGAATGTCGTGCTTCTGACACCAGGGGAAGCCGCCTTGGGCAAAGAAACAAACTTCTTCCATGTCTTCTGATGGGCTTGCTCCTATCGGACGTTTTGTAAGAACAGCTACAACTCAAGGATGCTTTGGGCTTTCAATAACAGAGACATCTTGGTTGAAGCGCGACTGGGCGAGGACGCAGAGAATGCTTGGGTCGTGAGGCGACTTGCGGTTGTCATTACGATTGGAGTGGCGAGTAGTCAAAAGAAACAAATAAAAGAGAGAGATAATAAGTCCTTCATGGACTTGCCTGCACGATGGTATGGGTTTTTCTAAGTTACTTTACGTAAGGTATTGCAACATGGCATACTCTCACGACCCTAATCATCTGCCGCGTAGGTATGGGATATCTGGTTCAAATAAGCTCGACCAATAGGCTAACACTTTGCCGAGATGCAACTGCTGCCCTATCTCTAACTCCATAGCCCAGAGAGCTAGATATATATAAAGTGGGTATCTTGTTGATTCTTGACATGATGACTTCTCCTCTCATTGAAGTTGAGTCCCGAGCAAGAACGGAATGCTCAACTGTGGCACAATCAAGTTGTCTTGGTTCACATAACATCGCATTGTTTATATATGAATTCTAACCTTCAACTCAGGGTTTCGTTCCATGGCCGCCAGGTTTGATGCTGGAAATCTGGCATGCACCTCACCTCACGTGGAGGCTCCAAGACCCAGTCTATTCTGCTACTCTCCTCATCCTGCTCCTGAACCATCTGCGACACGTACCCCTTGAGGTTTTTGATGTCTTCCCCGCGCTCGTCCGAGTATTCTAGGTTTACCGTTGGCACGACGGCAATCTTGCGATATCCCCTGAACCAGAGATCCTTGCAGAACAGCTCTGGTTCACCCTGGAAACACTCGCCCTTGTCGCCGTGAGGAGAGCGGAAGCGAAGTCCATGGAGCAGAGGAGCTGCAGTGAACGCGGTAGCTCCATTCCAGCAGGCAAATACCTGGAAGGGCAGGTGACTGTTGTATCGGTCCTTGGTTTCTGGGGCATTCCAGAAAAGATTCCACGCCGAGTTCCAATTGCCATCATCGCCAACTCGGAAGAACGAGTCGCCCGACAGAGCTCGAGCGACCCAGATATCATAAAAGGTGGGATCATTTCCCACATAAGTCCAGTCCATCGCGCAGGTCATGTCAGCGCCAATGTTGCGTCGCTGGAGGACGAGCTCAAGGAGGTCTTCGGGGCAGGCAGCCACATCGTTGATAAACAAGACAATGGTCTCTTCCGTGACTGCGACTTTTTGCTGATATAATGGCCTGAGTGCCAGGTTTCGTAATTCAGCTAGCTTCTGAATGCGGTCGCCCTTGGACGGGTTGACTTTTGACCTATTGTAAATATAGGTCACGCCGAGGTCCTTAAGAATGGGACGCAAAGCGAGAAGAACATCGCCTGTTCCATCTGGCGAGTTGCCCTCCACTATTGAAAGGGCGCAGCGATGCGGACCCAGGAAGCGGATGGCTTCGACAACACTGCCTAAAAGGCGTGGGAGAAGGTGTACGCATTCGCGCAAGTTAAGGGCGAAGAAGTAGTCAATTCGGTCGCCCAAAGCATTTTCTTGGTCGTCTCGCTCTTGCCGCACTTCTTGGAGAACCTTGTATCTCTCTTTATCTAGCGCAGGGCACTCAAGTCGTGGGAGGTCTGTCGCAGTGGGATCGAGGATGGCTGATACATAGCGAGAGATCTGCTCGGCTGAAAGGATGGTTCCTACAATCCGTGAGAACTTTGCTCCTTCTGGTCCGAGTACAAATGCTCACCATTTTTTATTGAAGGGGCAGATGAAGCCGTCGCAGGCGGAGTGGAGGTGCTTGCTGGAGGGACGAGGGTTGGTGTGATCGACGCGCTTGGCGTAAAGGCACTCGTTTGTTCGGGGTCTGAGACTGGCGTCGTAATCGAGATCTTGGTGGGGCCCAGTGACGATTGTACCGGTTCGTTCTGGAGCGGAAGATAAGTGTGGGAGATGCGACTCAGATGATCACGACCCAAGTAGAGACTCGTGGCGACGAAGAGGAAGCAAAGAGCCGGCACCACCAGCACCAGCACAAGCTTGTGACGCATGGCTGTCTCGGGATGTTTTTTAACAAGTTCATTGTTGAGCAGAAGAGGAGCGGGGAAATGAAGAGGGACTTGTACGCGCAATGACCACAGGCAGTGAATAGCTGCATGAATGCTACCCAGCAATTAACTTTGCTGAGACATCTCGTTTCAGGTACAGTACCCTCTGTCCACGGTATCGAGCCTATGAGAAGCCGGCGGGCCCCTGTTGCCTGTTCAAGTTTCACAGAGACTAGCCATTGGAGGTCATCAATCCTTGTCAGTTCTTCGAGTTCGCGCTTGCGTGACTTGCATCATCACATCGGATGGGCGCATGGCATCACGCCTTTTCCAAGATGGAGGTAGTCTGATTGGTTGTACCCTGGATGTAACTCGGCAAGACACGCTTTTATCATGCTTGCGCGGAAGATTTTCACGGGAGTCCCCGTCGTGCATCGCGGGAAGAGATCCATTTTCGACGCGTTCGCCATCGATAAGCGCTCCACATCCCTGCTTCATCACAAATTTCTCAGTCGAAGGTCACAACTTTAGCCGCGAAGAGGTCGCAAATCCGCTTCTACCGGCTGTGACAGTCCCTCAGTTGGTGGGTTTTGCCGGTGACCTGACAAGGACTTGACCTCCAGCCGAGCCATCGGCTCATAGGCAACAGAAGTTGGATTGATACCAAGCGTTAGGAACGGAAGTTCAGATCAGCTTTCCATGTTCATTGTCAGAGTAGCTAAAGTGATCGTTCTGAAGTCTAATTGTGTCGAGGTCTCCAACTTGTCCCTCAGGGCAATACCCTCCTGTTCGCGCTTGTGAAATGGATTCCGCGCTTAACGCCTACAAATCTGCAAGCCATTGGATATGCTCTGCCCCCATGGTTAACCGCTGAGTCTAATTATGACGCCATTATCCCGGTATGGAGAATGTCGATTGTGGACAGCTGAATGTGGATGTTACCTCAACTGAGACATCCCGGTTGATGATCAACTTGGCCAAGACGTGGGTTGAGAGGGATGAGAAGCCCCCGAACATAGGCACTTTTTATAATTCAGAAGACATGGGAAACCCAAAAATAAGCTCAAGTGCGTTATTAACAGATAAACTCTCCTCCGGCCATTCCTAGCAGGAAAAATCATCATCTTCTTGACGTTTCGACCTGGTGTAGGGTACACTCTCGACTGACCATCGGTCCGATGATGTTCCCCACCCACACGAGCCAGGTGTTGAGTCGGCGCTTAACGCGAAACTCAAAATATTCTCCGTCTTTGACCCCTGGAAACAATGGAACGAGCCTCCCAGAGCCAGCCGGATGCCATCGCCGAGGGCAGGCGCATCTACATAGGCACGACAATCCTGAGCCTAGACTCGGGCCTTAAAGGCTGACCATTTGAGCTCAGGTAACCTCCCTTACGAGGCCAAGCCCTACGACGTCGAGGAAGTCCTCTCCAACAATGGCTTCGGCAATCTGGACAAGATTCACATCTCCATCGACCCTGTTAGTGCCCGGAACCCGGGTTACTGCTTTGTCGACTTTCCCGACCGTGAGACTGCTCAGAATGCTCTTGAGTCGCTGAGCGCAACTATTCGTGGACGGTCCATCAAGGTTGGTCCTTGTGAGCCCAAGAAGCCTCGACGTAACTTTGGCGATGAGCCTGCTACTTCTCGTCGATGGGGCGACTGGCGCACCAAGTCGGAGGAAGGCGGGGTTCCTATCGGTCAACTCAACAACAAGGGAGAGGAGAAGGGTCCTTACTGGGCAATGGATCACTTTGACGATGCCATACGCAGCGAGGAGGTTCGGAGGCTGTATGTCGGTGGTCTGGGCAAGATGATTGACCAAGCTCAACATCAACGTGAAATCACCGAGATTTTCACTGGCTTCAACCCGTATGCGACACCTCTACCTGGAGGGTATGTCCTTTGGCTGACATGTGTTAGAACTGCAATTGGCAAGCGAATCACACCCCATGAGAGCACCAGGGCACAGCCTGGTAGACACCACTACTGCTTCGTCGACTTTGAAACCAAGGAGGAAGCTCTCGCCGCAGCCGACGCTCTGAACGGCACCACCACCACCACAGGGGGCCCGCTCAAGGTGTCTCTGGCGGAAAAGACCCCCGCAAAGCTGGTGGCTCGGCATCCAGATAGGAGGAATGGTCGTCGGGTGTATGACAGGGCTAACGCGCGTCCGGGGAACACTGGATCTGAAAATGCGGCGGAAGCGAGTAATGCTATGGCATCCAATAACTGGCGTAGAAGAGATTAGAAGTGCGCAGCAACACCTTCAGTGTTTGAACTCTCCATTGAGACACGAGGAGAGTTCGCTGAAAGGTGATATATACGTTAGAGAGTTAGTGAGTAAACGCTACAAGCACTATAGTTACGAAGGGCTGCCAAATCACGGGTCTGATTGGTGATTCCCTATGATACAAATGGCTGGGAAAGTGGTTACTTGTAGGGACACAATCGTTTTTCTCGTTTTTAATGTGAGGGCCTCATGATGTGCCCCGGTCTTGTCCGCCTCTAGCCTGGCTGGTGGAGGCGTCTGACTGGACCATGGGCAAACACAAACAGGACCCTTATGGATTCTCATGAAATTATGATTTTCGCTATTCTTTCCGACTTCTTCCAATTAGGAGCAACTCGTTCAACGACTTCTCTGGAGGTGGCAAGCCATCCAGTCCCAAATTGCAGCCTCGAGTTTCAACGAATCACAAGCGTCCAAGGCGTGGTGGCAGAGTGGTCTAATGCGATAGACTAGAAATCTATTCTCTTCGGAGGCGTCTGTTCGAATCAGGCCCACGTCGAGCTTGTTTTTTTGCCAAATATCACCAGAGTTGTTGGTATTTTTCTCTTTTTGCTGTCATCAACAAGCTTTTCTTGTCTTTGGTAGTCTCACCTCAGCTGCGTAGAACTCCAGGAAGCTTGTTTCTTTCCCTTATGTGAAGGTATACCACATAGGCAACTATTGGCGAAAGTCAACCCAAAACTACTGCCCTCAGTCAACTCTCAGTCAACTCTCTAGTCCAGACAGGGCAGGAGATGTACCTACTTCTAATTGCTTACTTCTGTACCTGGATGGCGCGCTTGCCACTTCCCAAACCTTGTGCAGGAGAATTTGATATCGATGTTGGTGTTTCGTAACGTTACCAGTGACAGCTGAAAGTGAGCACCAATTTAGTAGGCCCACAATGATGTCAGCATGACCATCGCTTGTTCTACCCGATGCTGTCTCAGAATCGGCCAAATTAACCGAAGTCTGTGATCCAAGGATTCGAAAGAAGAGTATTTGCCCTCAAGAAAGGCGGGGATGAGACCTCTAATCTTATTCCCGGTCGCTGCACTCTGTAAGCGAGCGTGTTGGATGATGTTCCATGTCTCCGATCCTACTCAGCTCTCAGTGTCGTATGTGTGTATAACGGTGTTCCGTGACACTCCTCGCTACTGAATAGCAACCTGGGGTAATAACTGACTCGAGTCCCTCCAGAATGAGGATCATTATGAGTCGTTCGCATACGGGGTTGTGGAGAAGGTTAAATGGCTGCCTGAGCCTTCAGCAAGGATTCAACCATCAACCAACACCGAATCACGAACACCGAAGCTTAAACCTACCTCTCTCGTTCCTGACCTGGTGATCTGGATGCTTCACATTCCCTGATTCGGCAGGTGATGTAACACCCGTCCAACATCTTGCCCAGGGTAGAAGTTGCAAGCACCACTCATGCTGTGATGACCTTGGTCGGTTCCCCACATGGAGCAGGGAACGGGTTCCCTTCCCCAGCCTTTCCATGTCGATCTCTGGGGCCTCCATGTTCCCCAAGCCCGGCATGTTTCCGAAATCATGTACTGGTATACATGAAGAATGTTTGACATTGGGGCAACATTATATAAATCAGCTCAATCTGCTGTAGGATCGTCACTCTGCTTTTTAGACATAATCAACACCAAGTTCACCAGTCAAGATGCGGACTTGGTTCGGCCGCGGCAAAAAGCTGCAACTCGCAGTAACATCATGCTGTCTCTGCGCCTTCGTTCTTTACGGGTACGACCAAGGGGTTTTTGGTGGTATTCTTGAAAACGAGGACTGGCTGAGACAGTTCAACCATCCCGGCGATACCCTGACCGGCTTCATCACGTCGAGCTACAATCTCGGTTGTCTGGTGGGCTGCTTTGCCAACTTTTTTGTTGGCGAGAAGCTCGGTAGACGACGGACGATTTGGCTCGCTATGGGGTGGATTATTGTTGGTGCTGCTTTGCAGACTACTGCGTTTACTCGTGGGCATTTGATCGTGGGGAGAATTGTTACTGGTGTTGGAACTGGCCTCAAGACGTCTACCGTCCCAATGTGAGCATACTTTCAAAGAAACAAGTTCAGATTTGCTAACCCTGATAGGTATCAATCTGAGCTTTGCGAAGGCACAAAGAGAGGCCGACTCGTCTCTGCCGAAGTCATGTTTGTCGGTATTGGCATTGCCTTCGCCTACTGGTGGGACTTTGCCTTTAGCTACGTCGGAGGCGCCTTCGCATGGCGATGGCCCCTTGCCTTCCAAGCCGTCTTTGCCTTGTGGGTTATCGTGGTTGTCTTTGGTATCCCAGAGTCACCACGTTGGCTTCTCAACCACGGCAACAGGGAAGAGGCAATCGATGTGCTATCGGCAGTCTACGACAAACCTGTTGACCACCCGGATATTCTCCGAGAGGTAAATGCCATCGAAGCGGCTCTTTCCATGGAGGCCGAGGCTGAAGGAAGTGCTTCGTGGGCGTCCACCTTTCGCAACGACAAAGTCAGCACCCGATATCGAGTCTTTCTCGCTTGGTTCGTGCAGTTTATGAATCAAATGGGAGGTATAAATTTGGTCGTATATTTCATATTGAGTAAGTGCGACCCGTTGTCTTGTGTCTGAAGCTGTTTCTAATTTCGTGAAGCTGTCCTGACCGACAATGTTGGTCTTGAACACCGGCTCGCCCAAATCATCGCCGGATGCATCCAGCTCATGTTCCCGATCGGCTCGCTCCTTCCCTCTTTGGCTCTTGACCGTATGGGTCGTCGGTCAACAATGATGTGGGGATCTGCAGGACTCTGTGTCTCGATGCTCATGGTTTCTGCTCTGCTGTCTCAGGCCGACGACACTGCGAGAGGAAAAGCATTTGCCTCTGGATCTATTGCCTTCTTCTTCACTTACATGCTTGTCTTTGGAGCTAGTATGAACTGTGTTCCTTGGGTCTATGTGCCTGAGATTCTTCCTCTTCATGCTCGAACTAGGGGAACGGCTATTGGCGTGAGCTCAAACTGGCTCTGGAACTTTACAGTTGTAAGTATTTGATACATGGATCTTCTAAAACTAATAGAAACTAATGATAGAAATTAGGTCATGATTACTCCCATCATCATCAACCGTCTCAAGTGGAAGGCCTACTTGATCTTCATGGCAACCAACCTGGTCTTTATCCCCATCATCTACTTCTTCTACCCCGAGACCTCGAACCTTGCCTTAGAAGAGGTTGACTACATCTTTGCTCGTGGAGAGAACGCGGTGGAAGTTGCTCGAGAAATGCAAAAGGAACTCGCCAGAGAGGGACGTTTGGATGTTGAGAGGTCCCTTGGTGGGAAGACTGAGCCGAGCGCCTTTGTTGACGGGACGGAGAAGCAGGCTGAGACAGTGGAACATGTCAGCCCTTAGTGTACTTGGCAAGTAAAGCTTGATCTTTTTTGGAACTCGGGTATATGGCTCCCGAGGGTCATTGATGATCACGGAGGCGGAAATAGCTCTAGGTGCTGTGGGGAGCCAAGAGCGAAGGCTTGGTAGTCACTTTTCTTGTTAAATATAACTATCTTGCAGAAAGGGAATATTATGTATCCCATTAAAGTCGTTGAATAAGTAGCTTCTTCATTCTTGGAGACACGGTCGGGCATTATAGTTTACAGACGTGGCGATGTGTGCAAAACTTTCAGCAGATAAATTCCCTACGGCCTTCTAATGAAGCTATTGCTGTCCTATGACTGTACTTTGTAGAAGTTCTCCTTAGGTCATAGCAGCCCTGAGCTAAGAAGTTGATGCGCCACGTCTCGTGGACGTGGGGTGTACCTGCGACGCTTGATGAATGCTGTTGTTGCGTTGAAAGGCATTTGGCTATGATGACTTTGTTGTGCTGATGTCCGTGTTTCCATTGATGAGCTGGCTTGACCTATTCCTAGGGTATGGAAAAAGGTGAAAAAGCTGGTCGAGTGAATCAAGGATGGATCATCACCGATCATTGTTAAACACCAGGGACAGACGTATACTTCAACATTGTCATATCGATAAACACTAAACTACGCAATAGCTAACAACTCAAAATGTCGCGTACGTGATGCAAACTCTTCTCTGATGCATATTCTTTTCTCCCTCGCGTGTCGCTTAAACAGGCAGAACAACCTTGACACCCATGTACTCTCGCTGGTGCATAAGCTTGCCATCAATCAGAACCTGATCAGCACCGACCCGGTTGCGCACGGTATCCGTGGGATCCGTACACGTCGAGATCTGGATCTCGCGCCATTGACGGTTTGTGGGGACGAGCTGGCCCTGCGATGTGCGCTTCTTGAACTCGGAGTAGACGCCCTGGTCTTCGACGCAGCCCTCGCGCTGGATGAGGGGAGAATCTGGAGGTTGTGTTAGTATGTGGGATAGCTGGAGTTATGTTGTTGGGTGGTTTACCTTTGGCGGGTGTCATGCGGAGGTCGCCGACGGAGCTGTTGAATAGAACGAGAGAGAGACGCTCTTGCTGGCGCTGGTCGATGGGAGGCTTGAAGACACGGTGACGAGTAGCCTTGAAGTGGCCACCAGAAACGATCTCGAGAGTATCACCAATGTTGATGACAAGAGCACCAGGCTTGTAAGGAACATAGTACCACTTCTCATCCCGACCCCAAATCTGAAGACACGAGATAGGCACAGAGAACAGCAGCGTCGTCAAGCCAAAGTCTGTGTGTCCATGCATGCGCAGACCCTTGGAAGCCTCCTCGGTAGTCTTTTGCACGGGGCGGAACAGAGCGTGGCGGAAGTATCCCTCGCCGGTCGGGCTGCCGTGGGACTGGACATTCTCCCAGAGGTAGTCGTCGGGGAGCTCGAGGACGCGGGAGAAGAGGGTGAGGAGACGGCGGTTGACAGACTTTGTGAGGTAGTTGGCAAAGGCCTCGATCTCGTCCATGAAGGGGTGGAGGCACGTAGGGACGCGACCGTTGACGTCCTCCCAGTCGGGCTTGTACCAATTGAACTGCTCGATGCCATCAGGGGGGCCACGCTCGCGCTGGACACAAAGGAGTTAGTCATAATGCATGGGTGAAGATGGGAAGGCGTATGTGTACCTTGAAGCCGTAGGGATGCTTGTAGCCGGACCAGACACCGGTCTCGGGGTGGAAGAGCAGGCGTTCCTTGTCTTCCTCGGTGATGTTGTGGTACATGTACTGCGCAATAGAGAATTGACGGTGGAGCTATACCTTGTCAGTCGTCATGAACTCTTGCCCAATGCTCTGTCACATACCTGTTCTAGCGAGATACCATAGTTCTCAAGAAACAAGAAGCCATCATCGCGGATAGCCCGCTTGACCTGCTTGATCAGGTCCTCAACAACAGCAGGATCCTCCGAGTCAAGCAGCGAGAGGTCAATGCTTGTGAGCTCTGCAAAGTTCTCCTTCTCCTGCGTTACCGGAGGGGGAACCCATTGAGGGACAGAGGGCTTGCCAGGGAGGTCGGCGGCGGGGGGGTTGAAGGGTGCGGCGGGAGCCATTGCTGCTTAGACTTGTGTGATTGATAGAAGAGGTGTGGATGGATGGTTGGTTTGGTTTGCCTGATGCTAGAGATAAGATGGTTGAATCGCGTTCTTCTTATACATCTATGAGCTAGAGACGGAATTAGACAAGCCGTCAAAGGCTTCAAGTCTAGCCGGCTCCTCGGATTCGAGCTCCGCCACCAAACGAAGCAAAGAAAGGGTGTAAGCCAAAGATCCGGTGTTTCCAGCTTGCCGGTCGCGTGCAACTCCTCTACCACATCGATCGGCACCCAATACCATCTCCGACGCATTGCTTTTGCTCCTCCTCCAATGCCGACCAACCTCCTCCCCCAATGTCTGTCATGCATCTCCTCCGCCGCTATCTATCGCCCCCTCCGCAATCTCTCCTCCTCCCTCCGCCGATGATCTTGCCCATACCTGCCGAAAGCGGCTAGTGCCCCCGGGCCACGGAGGATGGGAGGAGCTCCTCCCGGACCCTTGACCACGGGCCCGCTGAGCTCCTCCGAGATAAGCCACAAGATCCAATCGGTAGTCGACCGATTGAGACTTAAAAAAGCGACAGAAGAGACAAGGGATACTCTTCTTGTTCAGCATCAAGCATTCTAGACCATCTCACGATTATCACGCCTTCATCGTACCACCTTTCACACCTTCACACCCTTACACCTCAGCAACCATGTCGCGCCAACTCATTTCCAGCGAGAAGTTCCCTCCTAAGCCCCACAACTGTAAGTCGAGTGTGTCTTGGCTCTCTTGACGGTTTGCTAACATTGACAGGCCCCGCTACCAAGGTCCCGGGTCTTGTGTTCTGTGCTGGTCAGACTGCCACTGGAGAGATTAAGCAGGCCACGGTACGTCTTACCCTTGATCAGCTACCGAACAAATCACTGACTTGATTCCAGAGAACTGTGCTTCAGAACCTCAAGGAAGTCCTCGAGCTTTCAGGATCTTCCCTTGAGCAGGTTGTCAAGTACAACGTCTACCTCGCCGACATGAAGGATTTCGCCGCCATGAACGAGGTCTACATCGAGTTCCTTCCCAAGCCCATGCCCTCGCGATCTTGCCTCCAGGCTCTTCCCCCTGGTGATGGCACTGTTATCGAGATTGAGTGCATTGCTCAGGCTTAGAGTGTGGGAAATGGATATAGTAAAAGATAGATAGAAAGGAATGCATTAATGTTTTTCGTCACAATCGTCATGAGCCGCCTTGCACAACTATTTATGTTACCATCGTGCCTCTTTAGCGAAAAAATTAGCCTTGCAAACTCTTTCGTGACTAAAAAGTTCCCTGTCTTGTGTGGTTTGAGGATATCGTTGTTTATCAATGTATCATGGCTCCCCTGTCCTGTTCGATTTGTAGTTATTGAAAGAGGAAGCAGTCTTTTACATGCTCTCAACCCATTGATAGAAAAAGGAGAGATGGCAAGGTCTCTACTATCTAATACTAGAAGAAATACTGCCCTATCCTGAAGTTACTGGAAAAAAAGACATAGGCAGCTCTCTCTAAGGGGCATGTGCTAACCTGTACCATACTAACTGCGCACAAGCCTTGATAGGACTAAAATTGTGCTTTTGCATATCACAAGCTTAGTAAGGGTCCTATTGTTTAGTGGTTATGACGTCGGATTTTGATTACTATCAAAAAGCCTTCCGAAGACCCCGGTTCGAACCCGGGTAGGACCTCATATTTTTGCGTTTTGACCACTGATTGATTTGCTTCACAGCCCATGTCAATGATCGAAAATCGAGTCTTTTTGTCCTCCCTTTTCTTTTTTACGTTTTTCGGCTCTGTTGGTTCCATAGATGCTCGAGACATCATTACTACGCGACCGTGGTATGGCGCAAGTCCTTAGGAATTCCACGTTCTGCGCCATCTCAATGTCTACCGGCACGAACCCACCCATGCTACCGATCAGGCCATTCTTTAGGTTCCATCGGAGGATAAACCCCCTCGGAGACACCGGAGAACCCCGTCCCCCATGTCTTTTTTCACGAGGAGCTCGCCGGTGACATGAATCGACCCAAATTTCTTGTCTTTTGTTCTTTGTGTTATACATTTAAGCTGTGGTGACCTACTTATTTCTGTAATGAATCTAAGCATCCCATGATGATCTTGCCCAACTGCCACCGCTGCCTTCGCCCGAATACCTTTCTCGCCCACGCCAGCGCGCCTTCAGCGTCTCCATCCTCGACCCCCACAGCCTGCATTGAACCCAACATGCTCCCCGAACCAGCTGCCAGGCAATCATGAACGCCTTGTACGCATACAGCGTTATCCACGGTGCCTCGGCGTCTGGCTCAATTGTTGCATCGAGATAGCGCAAGAACCAGTCGACATGGGGCTGTATTGTCTTGGCAGTGTTGGATTCGCACAGAAACTCGCAAGACGGCGCCAGGTAGCTCAGCTGATGCAGCACCGCATCCATGCTTCCTCCCACGATACCCCCGGTATGCGACGGAGACCATATCTGCACCTCAATCATGGCCGACTCCCATGTCGCTTCACACAATGCCGCATGCACTACGTCTGTCGATTCGGGTTTCGAACGGATAAAAGGACCGAGCGCCAGGAGTGATGACCGTAAGGGTTCAAGTCGTTCTGTGCTGAGCATTCCCGTCATTGTACACCAGCCAGAGATCTCTTGTGCGCTCGAGACGAGAAAGTGAGTAATGTTGATGGCGCCGTACGGGTCGAATGCTGGGAGAGAGCTGAGATCTGCACCTGACAAGAACCGTCGAACAGCATCCGGATATTGGACCGACGTGCCAGAATTCCCCGCGACCAGCTTCCGATGCGCCCATTCGACCGAAGAAGACGCTGTCCAGTGGTCTTCTGGACATGGTAGCTCGTGCTTGATCTCCAAGTGTGAGAATTGGCGAGGGATTGACAAGAGCTGGTACCACAAGGTATCAATCTGATGGGCAGCAAACAACGTCCGCTTATGCGATTCGGTTCTGATGAATTCCCGCCATAATGAATCGAGGTCCTTGGTCGTCGTTGGCTCCGTCGGTATCGGTTGCGACAATCCGCTTGCTCGGGCAAGCGAGATCATCTTGGAGTGCGTCTTGAGGGCATACGCCGAGTTGTTTCCGCAGAGATACATCATGGCGTAGATCTGGAGTAGCAAGTATGCCTGGACCATGGAGACATTATGTGCTGGATCATCGGTTTTGTCCTCATCGGCGAGGACGACAGTACGCGCTCGATGGAAGCACCGCTCGGATAAGCTCACTCCTGATCCCGGCTGACCAACACAGTCCGGGTCTTCGCCGTATTGGTAGGCGATACAGAGCATGCTAAGTAGTAAGTGGTTGGAGATGTGGGCGGCGTCAAAGGTAGGTTGGTGGAGGAAGGGTACGAAGTGGGAGATGTGCGTAAAAAAGAGTTGGCAGCCATGTGCAATTTGTGAGGTGGAGGGCGACCAGTCCTCCTGGGCTTGTGTGATGTCAATTGATCCGTATAATAACCTCTCGGGGCTGCCTTGGTCGAAGCTGAAGCCGAGAATGTTGGTGCCAAACGGAGCAGAGTGTGGTATGGTGACGGCATCCATCTGGGCATTGCTGGCGTGCTCGAGAAAGTCGGCACCCAGTAATTGCAGGTCGGCCGAGCCTTGGACGATGGAGGTGATGCATGATGAATCGCTGATGGATGTTGGTAATGTCAATGGAGCCGTAACAGTCTGGGTATGATCGCCGTCGGTGGTGGAGGGCGCGACGGCAAGGGTGATTGCCTCTGGGTTCTGGTCATTCTGATCGAGCCATATCCCGCTATCCATCTCCAAGTCATCTTGGTGGCTCTGCGCGGGCGAAGCAGATGAGGCCTTGTCGCCCTGAGATCTCCCATCACCCCCCTGCGAAGGCGGCGTCGGTGCCTGCAGGTCTCGTTGTCGCTTCCCCTTGGAGCGCTTCTCCAGATGACCCATGTGCTTTCGCTTCATGTGGCGATGACGTAGATCGGGGCGCGAAAAGGTGGCAGAGCAAAGTTCGCAAGGGAGAGAGGCCTCGCTGGGGGAGCGCGTGTGAAGCGCAGCATGACGCTTCAGGTTCTCATGGCGGGTGAAGCGACTGGAGCAGACAAGACATTGGAATGGCTGATAGGAGGATCTCCTCTCGACGGCGGGAGAAGCAGGTATGGCGGAAGCGAGGGCGATATTCCCGGCGTGCGGCGATGCCATTTTTATCGTTGTCTGTTCCAGGTGAAGATGCGGGCGGAGAGAGACTCGACCGGGTCGGGTTGGACAGGCGCAGGTGACGCTTTCCCTTTCCCCCAGACAATTCGCTTGCCTTCCCCGCAATCTAATAGTGGAGCCTTGACTTATCTGCTGATCCACTCCGGTGGTTCTCCTATCTTTTTCGCGCCTTTTGTCATTCGTTGTTTGGAGAGTCTTATCACGAGGGACGCTGAGTAATTTCACTATCGATGGGTCTGTTGATAGCGTATCTATGCGTGCTATGCAAGAATCTTTATCCTCTATTCAATTCTCCTTTTCTTTAACTTTCGGTCCGATATATATCCCTCAAAGTCTCTTCCTGAGTGGTGCTTCTCAGCGGTGTGCCGACCCCGTTGCAACCCCAAACCGGCATCGTTTCTAGTCCCTATCTCCGCACCCGGACCGCTAATCTGTATTCCGTCGGTTCCTCGGCCCATGACTTTGAGATCATGAATTTTGACAATTTGCATTCACAACTTTGAGAGTGGCATATTACGGGGTTTTGATCCAACACTATTGGCTCTAACTAGAACCTATGTAACGGGAGACCGTCCGAATTTACAAGCTGACATGGTCTAACGAAGAGAAGAGAATTCCTACTACACCCAGCACTCCGGGACCTGTTCCGATACGTTTCATCAGTACATCTCGTAGCGCCAGCCGAGCTGAACCATCTCCTCGGTGACGCCGCCCTTGACAACCTTGGCAATCTGATCGGGATCACCCGAATCCAGGCGCTTGTTCTCTCGGAGCACCAGCCAGCGGTAAAACGTGATGGTGCCAGCAAACAAAAAGGCGCAGCCCATCAGAGTGCCGAATGCAGCGTAGAACTGAGGGGGGCGTAGTAGAGGTATGAAGCCCAGATGTTGGATGTGCCACCGATGGCATTGACCAGGGCAGAAGCGGCCGCTCGCTTGGTGACGGGTCGTGCAAGATGGAGGTTGATTGTCTTGAACAGGACGAGCTGAGGACCGACCGAGGCGAATGGCAGAATCATCATTGAAAAGTACCGGGCGGGAATGTTGAGAGTCGACATGGGGATGATGTACATGCCGATCGCAATGGCGATGCATCCAAGAATGATGGGATACGCCGTGTTCTTGCGGTCAGAGTACCACATGAGAACCCAGTAGACACCGCCAGCAAGGACGTAGGGAGGTGCGGTGAGAAGCAGACTGACGGTTCGGTTGAAGTTGAGAGACGCGACAAGCGTGGGGAAGTAGTTGGCGATGGAACCCTGAGCCTGAGAAAGCATGTTGCAGAGGATGAGAAGCAGAAGCTTGGGATCCTTAAGAGCACTGGTGAAACCCTTGAGGGTGCTCTCCTTTTCGGTACCCTCAGCTGCACCCGCGTCGGACTCGACACGCCAGACGGCGAGATCACGCTCGAGCTGGGACAGGATTCGGCTGTTGTAGGGGAACTCGGGCATGAAGAAGGCGCAGACGAAACCAATTCCAACTGTAGCAGAACCTTCGATGATGAAAAGCCACTGCCAGCCGCGAATACCATGAGCACCATCGAGCTGGAAGATTCCGGCAGCAAAGAGACCACCGAACGCGTTGCCGACTTGCTGGGCAATGTACAGACTGGCAATACGCTTTCCGAGCTCAGTCTTGGTGTACCAAGCAGAAAGGTAATATATGGCTCCAGGGAAGAAGACAGCTTCAGAGACACCTAGGATGGCACGAACAGCCAACAGTTGTCCGTAGCTCTTGACAGCAGCTGTGCAGGCCGAAATGGAGCCCCAGATAACAACAGCGCAGCAGATATACAAGCCCGGTCGAGCAATCCTCGAAATAATGAGGTTGCTAGGGATTTGGAAGGGAAGGTAACCGACGAAGAGGATCGAGATGGAGGTGGCGAATTGCTCGGTTGTCATGTTCAGGTCCTCGGTGATGCCTTGAAGTTTGGCAGCGGCCAAGTTCTGGCGATCGATATAGTTGAGAATGTAGAGGATACCGATGATGGGAAGGATGATGAGATCGATTTTTCGAACGAGCTTCTTGTTCATGGCGGACACTTCAGCTTCGCTGAGGTGAAGGAGGGACTCTGGCATCCGCTGGTAGGCGGTGCTGGTGCCCTCGGCATGGGACGAAGCAGGCCGTTTGGCATCCTCCAAGGTGGCGGTCGTCATGATGACAAGTGCAGTTGGATAAAAGAGATGTTGAAAAGGTGAAGGATGTTGTGAGAATGAGTTGTGAGTTGTCGTCGGGCAAGCGTGGTATATATCGACGAACGAGTCAAGAGATAACGCTTATCTCGCCCACTAGTTCGGCGTTATCTTGCCAACTCTAGGGAAGACGACGAATGATTGAGACTCTTTTACAAAAGGATCTTGATTTGTCGATATCATCCCCGATTAACGGGTCCCTTTTAACGCAGGTTGGAATGATAGGAAGCGGTGGGGGAGAAGAGAAAAGATTCGGAGGAGCCCCAAAAACGACGATCTCTAGCCCCATTCGGCCGTTACCAAAATCCGGGGTCCGGGGTTGGCGGCGCGATAGCGCATTGGCTGGGCTTATCGGAGGAGGAGCTCATGGCTTGCAGGGAGGCGTTGTTCCATGGCCTGCAGGGAAGCAACCCTGATCGGCGCTCATCGTGCAGCCATCTCGGGGGGAGCTCCTCCCAGTGGGGCTGAGATAACCAACATCGCGAAGAGATGCTGTGAGTGCAACCTATGGATGCCATCTTTATCTAGATGACGACTTTATCTCGGCGAGTAGAAAAGAGAGGCTTGGAAATCATAAAGACCCTTGCTTTCTGAACAGACCATCTCATCATCCCCTCCTTATCATCATCAGCCCATTTCAAACCACCAAGAAAAAACCAACCAATCATTTCTCTCTATTCATCCATCATGACTCAAAAGACCTATCCCACTGCCCTCACTACCGAGATCGAGAACCCTCGGTTGAGGTTCCTCAACAAGATCAAGGCGGGTGAATACCCCCTGATGACCTTTGTGGCCATCCCTTCTGTCCGCCAAGCCCAGATCGTTGCCCTGACTGGTCTCGACGGTGTCATTCTCGACTGTGAGCATGGTCACATTGGAGATGACTCCATGCACAACTCTGTAGCTGCCATCTCGGCTCTCGGAGTCTCCCCCATCATCCGCATTCGCGGTCCCGCCCACGACATCATCAAGCGCGCTCTTGACACTGGCGCCCACGGCATCATGGTTCCCCAGATCAACAACGCCGAGGAGGCCCGACAGATTGTCCAATCCTCCAAGTTCCCTCCCCAGGGTGTTCGCGGCCAGGGCTCAGCCTTCCCCGCCATCGGCCACGGTCTCACGACCCCTGAGTACATGAAGTCAGCCAACGAGACGATCCTGACCATGATCCAAATAGAGACTCGCGCAGGAGTCGAGAACGTCGATGAGATCTGCGCGGTCCCTGGTGTGGACATGGTCTTTATCGGTCCCAACGACCTGGCCCAGTCCCTGCTGGGATACGTTCCCGCCCGGGGAGACGAGCCCGAGTTCCTGGCTGCCATTGACAAGATCATTGCTGCGGGACGGAGACACGGCAAGTGGGTTGGTCGCATGGTCAACAACGGTACTGCGGCCAAGGAGGCTAGGTCGCGGTATGACACTGTCGCTATTACTGGAGACACCAAGGCTATTCAAAATTGGTACATGGCTGAGTTTGAGATTGCGCGGTCATAGAAGTAGTATTAGATGTCTTGAGGGAAAGGTTTAGATGCATATAGATTGGTGTCAATTCAATGTTGGTCAATTGTTCTAAACATTATCCGCCATGATTAAACAAAGGCTGCCTTGCCTGCTTTGAAACCCTGCCAGCATCTTGTAACAAGATCTTGTTCAAACCCATGCCCGAGAGGACACATCCACAATCACTGACCCTGCTGATCTCATATTTCAGTCTCCGTACAATCTGCCATGTCCTCATGATCGGCGCTGTCATTACCGCTCTTATTAGGCCCCTCCGACGTCGGGTTATGCAGCCACGGCCTTCCCCCGATGCGAACCCACCCACATGGTGTGCTCCTCCAACACCTTCTCCGCACCTCCTCCTCCAAGACAGCCCGCTAATTATTTATTCGCCCGACTTTTCTAACCAGGGTCTGCATCATCCTTGTTATCTCAATCCCGCGTTGCAAAAGTCATTATCACACCAACGCCATGTCTACTTATCACATCCGAGAGGTCGATAACCGCCTACAAGGGCGTCTTGCCCTTGTGACTGGGGCCAGGTGAGTTATCTCAGCTCCATTGTTTCGGATCAGAAACTGATATCATTACTTGAAGTGGAGGCATTGGTTCCGCGATTGCTCGAGCTCTAGCCGCAGAGGGCTGCGATGTCGTTCTTCACTGTAACTCAAGTTTGGTATCTCACACTCACCCTTGCATCACGGCAGTGATCTTGTAAGAGGGCCATACTGACAATTGTTGTGGGCAGCACAAAGTTGAAGCGCTTTCCAAAACCCTCCAGTCCACCCACTCCGACCAACTCTTCCCCTGCGTCTCGGCCGATCTCAGCTCTCGCGAGCAAACACGCGGTCTCGTCGATGCCATATTCCAGAACCCGACAGTCTCCTCAAAACACAAGGCTATATCCATCCTTGTGGCCAATGCCGGCCTCGGCAAGCGAATCCGGGATGTGCAAGAAATTGAGGAGGAGAATTGGGATGAGATGATGGAGGTGAACGCCCGAAGCCAGTTTGTGGTGACAAAGAGCTGTTTGCCTGGAATGAGGGCGCAGTCTTGGGGACGAGTTATTCTCGTAGGGAGTATCGCAAGTAAAGGCGGTGGCATCAATGGGTGTCACTATGCTGCTACAAAGGGGGCGCTCACGTATGTTGACCTCCCCCCTTGAGATGTGATCTTGCTGACTGTCACAAGCTCCATGGGTTTGAACTTGGCTACGCTGCTCGCCGGTGAGGGAGTAACAGTCAATACTGCAAGTCAATGCCTTGGCTCTGTTGGTCATCATGTTAACGAGAGTCTAGATCCTCCCTGCAATGATTGGCGCAACAGATATGATTCCAACACCAAAGTCTACGTGCGTACACACACTGCCTTGGGGAGACTGAGCTACTGACGGATACCCCCGACTAGAACATGGACAAGCGATACCAACCTAGACGCGCTCAAAGCCTCAGACCCGGGTCTCGCAATTGCTGCAAGCATCCCAGTCCATCGACTCGGACAGCCCGATGAGGTCGCCAACGTCGCCGTCATGTAAGTGGCAGACCTGTATCGTGACAGTGAAGCATACTGATGATGCGAAAAGGATGGCGAAGACGGGTTATCTTACCGGACAAGAAATCGTGCTCTCGGGTGGGTTGAAGTAGGACAGTGATTGAACAACGGACTGACGGCTACACACCTTTGAGTTAATTGTCAATCAAACAAAGCTTTTAAACACTGTAGATGCGCTGTTCCAGGGACAATAAGACTAGTACCTGAATTACCGTATGCGTCATGCCCATTTGTCGCCCATGATCTCGTCTTTTAGATTTGCCTCCAATTGTGCCAGCTCGACTGAACTTGGGAATCGGAAGGACCTTTCCATATGCTACCTTCCGATTCTGCCCTCTCGCGTTCGGGCATAAGAAGACGGAATCGTAGAGGAAAGGGCCATCTTAGGTGATTCCTGTCTGTCCCTGTCTCCCCATGTGTTCGCGGCAAGACGGGAGATAATCGCTCCCGCCGTCTGCCTTTGATTTCTCCCTTACCACCATCAGCATCCATCGAACTGCACATCTTGAACATCCTTCGCGCATAGAGTCTTCAGGCCCCATCGATATTCGAGTCGGAAACATCCCCTACGCATCGACTATCCCGGAAACGGCGACGCTACATCGAGATGTCACAATCACAACAACTCAACTCCACCTTACAATACCAATCCCCCTTTCCTTGCGCCAATGTGAACGGAGGGATCGCCTGTAGGGGTACTGGTGGGCTGGTATGCGCATCTTGCATGTTGGTTGCAGTAAGTCCCATCATCTGCTTCTGCCCAGGGGAGTTCCTAAACAGACATCCAAGTATTGCGACCCTTTCTGTCGGTTTCAAGATCGGACCCATCATGCACCATATTGCACGCTCCCGTTCTTAGATTCGACATGGGTCCCATCCTGGTCAGTCGAAGGCCGACAGCCCACGTTCGGTCGGGAAGGCTACGTGGCACCCTTCGCGACACACAAAAACATCTGGGGCGATGTTCCGGCGTTGGATATCCTGAAACTGGACCAGAACGAGGGTGTGCAATACCATAAAGACTTGGCACTCTTGTTTGCTGGTAGGAGTGGCCCTAATCCTCTATGGTACTGTTAACACTGATGATCTCTAGCATCTGGAGACCTTCGCAATGTCATCAAAACCGTTACCTCCCTCCCCCGGACGTTCCGAAATGATCTCACCATCACAATCAACGACAATGACCTTGATGTCGTGGCAAGAAACATCATCCTGCTTCTCACTGCCCTCCTCAGTGCCAAACCTGAAGATGCAGCCACCCGTATGATTCACATCTGGTATTCTGCCTTTATCCGACAGAGTGATCTCGAGTTTTTACACGGCGTGGTCCGCCCCAACATCGAGAGAGTTTGCAGCAACCTTGAAGGTGAGGATTTGGATCGCCTACACTCGGGAACCTTTTCAAGAGGGTCCTACTCCGGGGTCAATGTCGTGCTGCCAAAGAAGTCGTGGCTTGCACTTCTAAAGTACCTTGAGGTGCCAGATGGCCTGCCTCTTGACCAAGCTCGACAAGTCCGAACTGCTGTTACCCTACCAGCCGGCCACCTTGACTACATAGAACACAATTATTTTCCCTTGTTGCCAGCACAACGCATCTGCTGGCATCGGTTCCGTTTAGATGGTGTCTTGTTGCCCTTTGGGGCATCCAGGAAGCCATTTGACACACCAAATCCGTTGGTGAACCCCCCTCTCTTGCCCAAAGTGATACTGATACGAGCAATGTTACTAGAACATTGTTCCATAGTGCCAACTGGCCGTACAGAGGTGATTCACAGCCTATCCAGGGATGGGGCTTTGGTGAAGTCATCAAGGTGTCGACTGGAGAAGCTTCCATGGACCACTATGGGAAGCTCTTCTACTATCTTCAGGAGGTCTTTGTTAAGTTTTGCAGAGATCTGAGATCGAGAAACCTATCTTTTTGCCTCTACAACCAGGACATTCAGCACTTGGCCAGAAACCTAGGGGCCCAGTCCTTTGCAAGGATCGAGGTATGTCATCGGCTGGGCCATGGAGGGTCACAATGTTTTGCCCTCGACTGACACTGGATAGTTATCCAACCTCTCAGAGGAACCCTACATAGACCCTGACCTTGTCTCGAGATGTCTTGTCCCTCTGTTACAAGTTCAAACCATGAATCCTTACGCCACACTCATCATGCTGTTCACAAAAGCTGTCTGGGCCCAGATAAATACTTCCTACGAAATTCCAGCCATGGCCAAATGCGCACCCACAATGGCGACCTTGATACCTCAAGTGGTGATGCCACCGGGTGAGCAGGACCCGATAGTGTCAAAGTTTCTTTTGGGGATGGGACTCATCATCGACGTCGACGATTTATTCGACAAGTGAGTTTTCATTGCCAGAAGCAGGAGAGGATGATGGTCCTAACGCGTTTCTTAGGTATTTGGATTCAAACCAAGCCCATCGCATGAATTGCGATAGCACGGCTGTCAAGGAGAATCACACGATTGTAGAGAAGTGGCCCTTTCGGCCCAAGCTCACGCCAGGGCAGTATGGTACCCCTGGGGAGTTGGCGGTTATGCTGAGCTCTGCAGCTCTAGGACTGGCAAGATACGTGGAGTACAAGTCTCTCTTATCCTGACACCTTTAGCCAGCGCACAAGTATTTTTTCTTTACCTTCCTAGAATGCTTCCTTAGGTCGAAGGTGGCTTTGAGGAGGACTGAAATAGGTAGTCTCGAGACAAATAGATAAGAATCATATGGCTTGCCTTGAATTCTTTCAGCGATGATGCCCTAATTACCCAGAATAAAGATGCCTCACAGCCAATTTTTCTTTGATGACTTGAATCTGGATCAATAACAGCTGGTAATGTGAAAAAAACCGAGTTACCACTATGGCCGGTCCTCGTTGTTCCCACCAGGACATTCCGTCTCATCCGGACAGAGTGTCAATCACAGGATGTCCGAACTTGGAGATTTTGACCAAGTCCGTGACGATATATGCCTTGTGAGAATCCTTTGCTTACAGCTTCCACTTCCACCTCCGCTTGCCGTCGGTTCCAACCATGGCCTCCAGTCTCACCCAAAGGACGGCAACAGTGGCGGCACACATGAGTGTTCCAACCAGTATCGACATTCGCTCATATGCCTTAGGTCCAATGTTCGTGCTTGAGGTCCGGATGAGAACACCGCCT
Source organism: Fusarium solani (assembly GCF_023522795.1). Classification (NCBI taxonomy): domain Eukaryota; kingdom Fungi; phylum Ascomycota; class Sordariomycetes; order Hypocreales; family Nectriaceae; genus Fusarium; species Fusarium solani. Next base: position 980,793 of record NW_027072147.1, on the reverse strand, counting down.
ACTGGGGTACCGATCATGGTGGCCATGCCACGAACCATGTATAGCACGCCGTTGACAGAAGCAAAGTTTTGCGGTCCGAAGAGCTCTACTAGGCTGGCGGGGAAGAGGGAGATGTAGGCACTAGCAAAAATACCGTAGAAGATGGTGAAGGTGATGAAGAGGTTTTGGGAACTGGAGGCTTGGCCATGTAATGTTGAGGGAAACCAAAAGCTCAAGGTGACTACGGCACTTAGAAGGGTGGTCATGAAGAGTGAGTTGAGCCGTCCGATACGATCCGCTGCATGACCAATGACGATCTTTCCAACGGCGTTGCATGCGTTGCTGATTGCGATAAAGTTTGCGCCCGCTGTAGTGCTGTATCCAAGAGTGGCAGCGTAGGATGCAAAGAAGAAGACCGGGGTGTAATATGCGGCTGCTTGGAAGATGGCACTGAGAGCCTGCGCCAGGAATCTCTGTGACTTTGCGACTCGGAGATCGACGAGAGGGACGTTGAAGATGCCATCGGCGCGGCTGACGCGCGCTGCATTGACGACTTTCAGTTGAGCCCTGGTTCTTGGCTCCCAGGCCATGGCAAAGCTTGCAGCTGTGATAAGGAAGAATGAGATACCGCCTGTGAGTCGCAGGGTGTTTCGGAAGCCGATTTGATCGTTGCATGCCTTGAGAGCTGGTGCCCACACGAGACCTCCAACGCCGGTGCCGGAGAGAATGATTCCCATTGCCAGGCCTCGATGCGTAGTGAACCAAGTCGGAGCAACTGTTACAGCCGTCATGTATGATGAGCAGGTACCAAAGCCAAGAAGCAAACCTTGACTGAGCGTAAAGTGCCAGAGGCTGGTGCCAAAACTGGCGAGGATGAGGGATAGCCCGAACACGATACCGCCGACAAACGAGACCCTGTGGGGAGAGAACCGCTTCGCCCAGGCAACAATAAAAGGAGCCCCCATTGTCATCAGCGATATTGACAGCGTGCCTATCAAGTCGATTTGCGCGGGAGAAGCGCCCGTGAAAGGCGTGTTGGGCTTCAGAGCCATGGCTTCGTACAAAGCTTGGTAGACGCCAAAGGCAAAGTTGAGACCGCAGCAGGTGAATACTATCGTGAAGGAGGAGACGACCATGACAACTGACTTCCTGCTGAGATGTTAGCCTTGGACAAGTTGGCTGTATGGATTGAGTCACATACCACTTGGGAATGTCAAATTCGTTGGTCGAGGCGGCATGGCCAGAGGTGGAGGGTGGTTGCTGCAAGTTGTCATCAAGTCGTATGGGGGTTGAATTGAGGGATTCGCCATCGCTTGGCGCTACAACTCTAGAGGAAGCCATCGTTAAGATATGCGATGAGGGTTCATTGAGATGATGGAGGATGGAAGTGCTTTGTCGGAGTTTGCAATTAAATCCCCGAGTGGGGGAGACCGGATCGGACAGGCATGATTCACACCTTCTGCCGAGAAAGGGCGTAAAAGACAATATGAATGGGCCTGGGGACTGACATTAACCTCATTTGCTCATTATGTGGTGAGCTGCTTGAGGTAGTGCTTCTCTCTTCGTCTTATCTGAAGGGATTGCTATAGCCCATTGGACACCGCTCAGCCGGGACCCGAGAACAATGCGTTTGGGTCCTGTGTGATGTGCTCATCACCAGCTGACAAATGCCATTTCTCGTCATCACGGTGCCCACATCTCTACGCAACAGATGCCAACTCAAGCCAGCAAACAACACATCTCATTTTCAACTAATTTCCCCATCAAGATGGTTTCCGGACAGGATAATGGTGGTAGCGATGCTTCTGCCAATCATGTCGCAAGGAAGTAGACGTCGACGGAAAGACGAATACAAAACTGCAAGGCGCAAAAGGCATACCGTGAGTTCCACAAATGGAGTTGAGTCGAGGTACTGACCGAAGTCAGGCGATAGAAAAAGACAAAGACTGCAGGAGTTGGAAAGCAAGGTACATGCTCTAGAAAGTGCATCGTTTATACAGCTTTCAACGCCGCAGTCTATTGGCAACCTCAACACCACACCAAGTCAGAACATCGATGCCTCTCTCGGCCTTCTTGGAGATGCTCTAAACGGTGATGCCGTACAAGTCTTCTCCAGTCCGACAACTGGTTTCACCGAAGCTTCAAGTTGGAATGATGCCGACATGTGGGTAAATCCAGTACAGCTAGATAGCAATCCCGAAATCAACAACGCTTCTAACACGGAGGAGCTATCTTTATTGAGACAGAATCATACTCCTGAATACCCAAGCTCTACCACCCAACACACGACCTCTTTGATGACAGATAGAAAAGCCATACAGGTATCTCGTCCTAGCGGGAACATGATGGCTCTTAGTCCTCGGGTTCTCCGAGAAGCCTACACATCACTACCAAAAACTACAAGGGACGAACTCCGAGAATTGGCAAAGGCGGGCGACTTTTCGTTTGTAGATGTCATCAAGTCACAGCTTGGGCCTGGCAACAACTTATCCAGTCGAAGCCCAAGGCAGAAAAGTTTCGAAGATTCAACGTACTGTCCCTACCGGAATGTCATGCACATTGCACGATTCTCCTCCTTTGCAGCACTATTCGCAAACTTTTGTTCGCTCGGTTTCGACTTTTCGTTATTCCTTGACGAGGCAAGCGTGTCTCCTTTTGTAGGCCGCTCTGATCTCGATGATACCGACGTTCCCTCCAGCCTCCGGCCGTTGGCATCACAGCGTTCTATTTCTCATCACCCTTATATCGACTCGCTTCCGTTCCCCGAGTTTCGACGTCGGGCACTGGCAGCTCTATCGACGGACCCGCCGCTATTGGATGAGGACGATCTCTGCATCGACTTGATGTTGAACGACGGACTTGTATGCTGGGGGTCGACAAGTGAGAATGGTATGGACCGTGGAACGCCCTGGGACAGTCGAAGCTGGGAAGGCAAGGGCTGGTTTCTGCGGAAATGGTGGTGGCTCGTGGGTGGCCAGGATGGAGAGCTCTGGCAATCGTCCACGTGGTGGGCGTCGCAAAGGGGAGAGAAGATATCGACGCGGGAGAGGAACACCGAAGGTAAGGATATCGCCGTGGGGGTCTACGTGGGTGGTACACCTTGATGTCGGTGAAGCTCCCGGGCTTGCATACCCAATTGGAGACTGACCACGGTGTGTTGTCGTCCCAGAACCGTGCTATCGGAAACAAGTAATCTGGCCAACTAATACCTTTACTTATCAAACGTTTTTCACGTGTCACCGCTCGAATACAACGGACAACGCCAACGTCGCGGTTATCCCGGCTAAGGAGCCGCACCAAGATGAGCCCACTCTCGAGCCATGTGGTGTAGACCCACGGGCAGAATCCGGGGTCGCGCGAAAGCATCGACTTAGGGTCAATTGGCAAACGCGGGGAAGATTAGTCTAAAGATGCATTGTAGTATTGAGAGGCTCGAAGGATTGTTCTGGTGGTTGCTTCTTCCGCGCTGGGGTTGGGCGAGGCGAGAATATCCCGGAAGCCGCGGCGTGGTTCCATGGTCACGGTATTGCGACACGAGGGCGAGCATGTTGGGCATTGATTCAAGGGATTGACGTCTGTGAGGTGAGGCTGGAAGACGGGCCATGTCATAATCAGATGAGTCTGCTTCCTCGCAGTCATCCGATTCGTCGAGAGGATGCGGCAATGCACGATGACTTCCTCTTCAATCACTTCCAGGCCTCGCCACTGGCACGTCCCGGAGTCGCCCGACCAGGGTCTGACATGCGCCGTCACGGTACTCGACGGTGATCATCATGCCACCGGCAGTCGTAAGAAACGTTCGATATCAGACAGCCGAGGGTCGAATCATGAAATTGAAGCATTTGGAACGTAATTATATAATACCACCGTTTCCCTCTCGGTTTTGCATCATCATCAAGCACAATTGCAATCATCCAAAGCATACAAGGCCACCATTGCCTGCAATCACCATCAAAACAATCACAACACCCACAATCTTCCCAATGCTTCCTGTTGCCAACACCGCTGCTCCGGTCGGTTCCAAGTAAGATCACCAATTCATTCAATCCTAGCACAGCGAATACTGACCACTCCCAGGGTACTGCCCGTCGTTCTGGCCGTCGGAGGCGCCACAGTAGCTGGCGGCCTCGCCCGATCGCAGCAGCGATTAAACCAATTCAACGCGGCGCAAAACAAGACACTCGCCGCGCCCGATGCCAAGTTTGTCAACGTGGTTCTCGAATCGATTTTTGCATAGGGAAAAGAAAGCGGCGCTCGAAAGAGAGTGCGGGTACGATATGGATAGTGTACGACATAGGATAGAGCGAAAGTCTGGACGCATGCAGTTTGACATGCCTTTACGAATGATATTTTATGAACTTGTCTTGATTCATCATCGTCTGTGATAATCTCACCCGGCGTAGTATCTCATCTTCAGTCTTGACGTCACAGGCTGAAGCCCAGTAAAAAGACAATCTTGTTCCCAAGATCGCCTTCTATGTAACTCGATAGCATTGTCTGTCAATGCATGTGATGTATTTCGCCCGTGGTAATTGCATGCATCCAATGGTGTGCTAGGCCGCTGTAACACCAAGATCTTGTCACAATCTCACTGTTTCTCTCATCAAAACATTGAATCTGCAACAAATGTGGCGTCTGATGCTTTGCGTGCTAGACACGACTCCAAGCGCGCTAGAACAGGGCCGATGTCTAAGATTACGTAGCTCAAGATTGTTGGGGTAAGGGAGATGATAAACCGGCCATTTCTTGCTGTGTCCTGATCATCGAGTCCGCTGCATCCGGACAAGGCACATTCTCTCGTTAGCAAAACCTCTCCACGATGAGACTGAGTATCTCATTGGTCTTGACTTGCGGCGCCTTTTTGGCGTCTGCATATCCTCGTCCACATCGCCTCTTCTCGCGATTGATCGTGTTTGGCGACAGCTTCAGCGACAATGGGAATGGGGCGTGGGTCGCAAGCAACGGAACGTGGCCGGTAGATCCGGCCTATTTCAACCACTCCTTCTCGTAGGTCAGCAACCTCATCCTCATTGATTCCAATCTGACTGTCTAGAAACGGTCCAAAGTGGAATGATATTGCCGCCGAAGTTCTGGATCTCGAGCTCATCAACCTTGCCACTGGAGGCGCTACCACAGACAACGACTTTGTGGCTGGCGGCACCGGAGCCAGCTCAACAATCCCAGTTCCTTCTGCCGATGACCAGATCACCGCTTTCTTGTCGCGGGATAAACCAACGGCAACTGACGTCTTTGTCCATTGGATCGGAGCCAACGACATCCTCTTCAATACGAATATCACGGGGATAGAGGTCACCAGTCTGATCTCAAAACATGTGAACCGATTGTATCGTGCGGGAATACAGAATCTTATCCTGGCCAATTACAACAATGCCACGACCTTTCCGGCCACGTACAACTCGTCCGAGTACACCGTTCCCAGTGTGCAGGCCTTTGTCGACGATTTGACCATCGGACTAATAGACATCGCCGCTGGTTACTCAGGGTTCTTCCGAACCGCCTTCGTTGACATAGGGGCTCTATTCCTGGATATTATGGAACGACCAACCAGGTACAACATTGACCAGAAATACGTCGATCCGCCAACTGCATGCTTGACGGGTGTGTACACGAGTGAGGACGTGCCGCGGCATTTATGCAGCGATCCCGAGCGTCATCTGTTTTTCGACTCGTATCATCCTGTGAAGGAGGTGCATGCAATGATGGCGAAAATGTTTATCAAGGCAATTCAGGGCTTAAGTCGTGGACGTTGAGACCCTGGCATGTTCGCGTCAGCATGCAGCCAGCGGCAGATGGGATAAGCAGCTGGCGCGAGGACTTTGAGATTATTGTTATAAAATAAGAGACTTGCCTATAGACATGAATTCAAGCTGCCAACATTTTATCCTTTTCAATTACTCAATTTGCATTACCGAAACCACAGTTTCTGCACCATGGCATCTTTCGGCTTCCACACCACCTCTGACCAGGCCTGTGAGGCTCTCAAAGAAAACATCACCGGCAAGACGAGTAAGATAAAACCAATCTGTTCATCACTTTTGTATGTACTAAGGAGGTATAGTCGTCATTACGGGCGTCAGTCCAGGATCCCTTGGTGCAGACACAGCCCGGGCTATCCTGGCCCAGTCCCCTGCTAAGCTCATCCTGGCCAGCCAAACAGAGTCGAAGCTGCACGAGGTCATCAAGTCTCTTGATACTCCTGCAGGGACTTCTGTCTATCCCCTGGTACTAGATCTTGCCTCACACGATGCAGTTCGCAAAGCTGCTGCCGAGTTGTCGAGCTTCGTCGATGTTGTTGACGCCATGATCTGCACCGCAGGCGTCATGGCTATACCTTCTTACCAAAAGTCCAAGGATGGCATTGAGATGCAGTTTGCGGTCAATTATCTTGGTCACTTTTTGTTCATCAATCTCTCGGCCGACAAGCTCCTTGCTGTGGTCACTTATACCAGCGAAGCCCACACGCGCGCCGACCTGGACTTTCTAGATGACCTGACCTACAGCGAGGGGAACAATTACGAGAAGTGGACTGCATACAGCAATTCCAAGGCTTGCGACATTCTGCTTTCAGTTGGGTTGGCCGAGAAGTTTGGCAAACGCGGCCTTCGCTCGTTCAGTGTCGATCTGGGAATCATCGTCAGCACGGTACTGACTCGAAGCGTGCCCCAGGAAGACTTTCGAGCTATGGGTATGCTATCCTTCTGTTTCTTAGTGTGATCTGTGCTCATTAATATTAGGATGGATTGACGAGAATGGCAACTTGAACTCAGCCATCAAGGTCAAGACGCTGGCTGAGGGTGCCGCCACTGGCATCATTGCTGCATTTGACCACAGAATTTCCAGTAAGTTTAAACTGCTTGCCTCCAAGATATACCAAGACTGACAATCTTTTAGATGAACAGGGATGCTTTCTCGCTGACGGAGCTCTCACCGAACAAGGCCTCTTGCCAGCTGCAGTTGATCCTACCATAGCGGCAAAGCTGTGGAGTATTAGTGAGAAGTTGATCAAGTAACTGTAGTTCGAAAGATGGACCTGATTTGGGCTGGGCAAGAGTGTTGTTTCGAGTTGACGATGGGAACGAGACACAATTGGCTCATCATGATGGACTATCAGTTATCCCGATGCCGGCTGCTGCCTGCTTGCTGCTTACACCGCATCTCGGCACGAAACATCCATATCTGAGAGTTCTTCTTTTGAATTATTTCTTACTCTGAATATGACAATGGCGCAGTGCCTTCTTTCCATCCAAAATGGTTCTTTTCGACTCGAGGCACTTGAGCGGGACCGCCAAACTCAAGACCCCTCGGCCAGAGACTGGATGAAGTCACACCTTGACGACATATGCCTTGAAACGTTTCAGACATCATCCCCTCAGCTACAGCCACATCACCGCAGCCATGGGAACTCTGGTAGACTGCCTAGGAAGCTTAGGTCACAGTCTCGCCTAGTGAGCCCAGCTGGCGTCGTCGCCATTACAAGCCCTCGAAGCTGGTATTCTCAGTTGACAGGCAAACGTGCCGCTGTCAATGTGGAGCCCGAGCATCGGGATTTCCGGAGTCCCTTCTTCGCGCTGCCTGTCGAAATACGACTCTGCATCTATCGCTATCTGCTCATTACCAAAGGCCTCGCTGTTCTTTGCCCAGACCCGGATGGGTTCCGTGTTCTACCCCGCGAGTATTACGATGGACACTTTCGACTATACCCTGAGATCCTCGCGACTTGTCGTCAGATCAACCGAGAAGGCACTTCGGTGTTATACTCGGAGAATGTGTTTCGACGGGAATTTCTCTGGAGACGCACTTGGACCAAAACTGGACGCAAGCCTTTCCCACGCTACGAGAGCTCCCCGCTCAAAGAGGCCAATCTGCAGTGCATCTCGCGGATTCGCATCTTCCGAACCTACCACCAATGGTTCCGTGATGCAAACCTCAAAGTCTTGCGCGACTTTCCAAACTTGAAGGAGTTGCAGGTGCACATTGACGACAACGACATCTGGGGTGACCTAAACCCGGATCGTCACTGGAAGGATAGCATGAGGGCTATCAACCGTGACCGCCCCGACTTGGCCTGCGTCAAGACCCAGATCCGACTCGCCTTTGATCGACGCTATCGCGATTGGTGTGATCGCTGCACGAATAGACGCCTGGACTTCAGTGTGCACAGGATCAAGAAGGATGAGCTTGAGCAGTGGATACGGAGCGAGGGCTTGTTTGCTGGTCGGGAGCTGGTTTGGTCTTTTAGCACGCAGACTTCTGAATATTGTGGACCGTCTTGCATAGTTGCACTCACTGTTGATAGCAGCCGCAGGGGGACAGATACCATCGAGTGTCGCATTGAAGGAGACGAGGACATCGAGTATACTACAGAGCCAGCCTACCTTGACAAGGAGGTCTAGGCCAGGGGGCAAACAAGCATCATTTTGAATTGTTAAATATGCAATAACCACACCGCGATCAGACAAGTACAACACAGCGACTTTTCACGATCCTAGTGTTAGCGGTACCTCCCGAGATGCTTCAGGGGGAAAACGGAAACCATAATTTAAGCTTTCGAGGCACAAATTAGTGGCGCCTCGTGCCACGTTCTGGCGTCTAGCCCCCGTACATGTACGCGAATAACATCAAGCCCAGAGTCGGCGAAATGGTATATTGACTTTTCTGAAAATACGGTGTGGAAACTATTGCTGTCCAGACTCGAGCCGGGCCTCGACGATGCCTGAATCGGCGGTGAAGCATGACTCGGGCTGGAACTGACGTCGTTCTGACGCAGTCAAAGCACTCTTCTCGACGAATTGGGGAGTGCCATCGGCCTTGCGCCAAATCAGATTGCTGCGAATGCAGGCCTCAAAAAAGGATATTGTACTTATAATACCCCTTCACGGTGTCTCTTGATGAGCTGTCAATTAACTCCAGCTTCGTGGATCATACTTTACTGTTAACCCCTTGGAATGAGATCATGGCGATGAACTACAGACCCATCAAGCCTGCTCCCCCGATGGATGGGAGCCATCGAGTCGATAAATCAACTCGATCAGCACCAAAGAGACCACCAACAACCAAGACGGCTTGCTGGGGATGTCGCAAGCGAAAAGCCAAGGTATGTCATCCACTGGACTATCCCGCACAGACGAGCGTACTCACGTCGTGGTTCAGTGTGACGGGCAGCGACCAGCATGTGCAAACTGCATAAAGTCAACCAGAGAATGCGTCTACGACACCAATATCAGGGATTCCAATACACGAGCTCTTCAACTCGCCAACCAAGAGCTTCGTGAACAGCTAGACGCCTCAAATCTGCTTCTGAGACAGCTAGCGTCAGGCGCTCCAGAAGTCCGAGGCCCTATTCTCGAGTTTTTGGCGGGCAACAAGCAGCCTCAGGAGATCATTCGAGCTTTGAGGATCGATCATAGCCTTGGGCTTCGGCCCAAGTCATCAGAGCGGCGGCAAGGTATGTGACACTTTCAGAACCTTACTCCTTGCCTTTTCGTTGTTGAGCAGAATTCTTACACGAACTTGCAAGACAAGATCGTCTATCGATTGCTGGGCTCACAGACTCCGGACTCGGCGAGTCATTACACGATGGGAAGTGACAAGGATTATGTTCCATTGTCGCTTCCAACCCCGGCCAACTCGGTTACTGATTCCACCGCTTTGCCCGCATTTGGTCAGTCTTCATGGCGTCCTACTCGGACAGATTCTTCAGGAACCCCGGTTTCCAATACTCTGGATAACTCTCCTGTAAGAAGCTTGTCTTCATTGGGTTCTGGCTGCCTGTTAACATGAGCAGATGCTACTGCAAGGGCCTTCCTCTCTCGAAGCCGTGGCATCTAGCTTTACTTCTCGGAACGCAATCACAGTTAAGCCGTACTTACAAAGTCCAGTTCTCATACCCGAAGCATCTCGGATCAAACGAGAGAGTCTCTTGTTTGTGTTTCCCTTGTTCAACCGTTTGGATTATCTCTTGGGTGCTCCCACAGACGATCATGATACAAGTCCGGACCTCCTCAGAGACACAGATCAAACGGTTCGCTGCTTTTCATCCACGCGGGCTTATCGAGGAGCGCCATCTTTGAACCTTCCCAACTCTCACAGTTCCTACTCATCTCCCATCTTTGATCAGTTGGCTAGTCTCGGCGAATCGAGAGTACCCGTGCAAACCGGTCAAAGCCTAGCTGCCTTTCTCAGAATCCATTCCAACTACGGGAATTCTTTTGGCAATCTTCCACTCTCCAGCAGCATCCGAGCCAATAACTACCCTCCGGACGTTCAAGATGCACAACTCAGAAACTTCACAGTGCCTATATGGGCTGTGACGACACTGAACACCCTGCCTGACCCAGGCGGCCTGCGAGAAGCGTTTACCAGCGTGTACAACGAGGCGACGAGGTTACTCCAGGAAGGCGCCGCTCTTGACAAGGTAGTTGGGACACATCCTGAGATAGCGGCATTATTCGATCAAGATGTATTTGACAAGTCAACTATTCTTTCGAAATGGGCTGCACAGATGGTGCATAGCGTTAAGCTCAAAGGTATTTCCGCCATGCAGACGTAGCTCGAGATCTACAAGCTCACCAAGTGACAGGATACGATTTTACCTGTTTTGCATCGATGTACGTCTTCTGGTATCTGATGCGGTGGATGATCAGTCCAACTCCCGAGACATATGCGGCCATGCCAGAATGGATCAGGCCAACGTGAGGACTGCGGCTCCTGTGGGCAGTACACCATACTGACCTGTACAGACCAAACCAGCTTTTCACACCTCATATCAACATGGTCGACTTTGCCATCTGGCCCGCCTTCCGCGAGCTTGTGGTTCAGCTACCCTCTATGCAAGAGCACATGGAGTGGCTTATTGATTTGTCCAACTCGATTCAGTGCGAGTGGCCATATGAGCTCGATCAAGCACTGTACAAGGACGAAACCACTGGAAGCATTGATCTTGTTGACTTGGCCAAGGTATGCTGCTCTTCATGGATTTAGACAACGATGCTAACTAGCAGTAGCAACATGTGTGGACTCTGGGGTGTTGGTCCGTCGGCCCGACGTTTCGGAGCTACTTATTGAACGCCGACAACTATGTAAATATTAGAGTTGAAGACCTGGAAGTTGGCTCATCCACATATACTGAGCTGGGGCGAGAGATGTGACAGGGCGTGCCGCATGATGAGACCAACTCTACAGAAGAGGCTGTAAACTTGAACCAATTTTGCGTTTTAAGAAGCTTAAACGCCTTTTAATTGTACACAATGATGCTTTTCTTCTATCCTCTCCCATATTCGTCCAACTGTTTCTACACAACCAGCTCATCATGCTGCAACAGCCAGACTTGGAGGCCGGGCAAGTTTTTGACAGAACGGACTCCGTTTCCGGAGAACCTCTCCGTACCGAATAAAAACAAACGGGATCAATGCCAGCGCCAAAGTGATAAAGGCAAGCAGTGAGCATGCCCACTGGATCCCAAGTTTCTGGTACATTTGGGGTGCCGCCAGGGGTAGGCAGACAGCGGTTATGGACCGCAGCGTGCTGGCAGATGCTTGTGCGGAGGCAGAGAATTGCCTGTAGGCGTCGGTGATGTAGTTTAGCAGCGCCATGAAGATTACGAGGTAGCCAGTTCCAAAGAATAGGCCTGAAACTGCGGGAACCGCTGGATGAATATTTGGGTAGGCTGTCCATCCTAGCCAGAACAGAGATATGACGATCCTAGATTCTGTTAGCACACCTCTGGTACTAGAATTTGAATTGAGTCATTCACATTGGACCGCCTGCACAGGCAAGGGGAAGTCGGCGGTACTCAATCTTGGCCGCCCAAGGCGCACCCGCTTTCATGGCCGAAGAGTGGTAAGCACTATACCAGAGGAAGATAACAAGAGCAAGAACAGAGCCAGCAGTCACTATCGTGTTGTTAATACTTGGCGGGGTACCTTGATCTAAGGTTTGATCAACATACCTGGGAGAAAAGTCAAGCCGACTTCACCATACGACAGCCCATACACCCCTGCCAATAGTGAGAAAGAATTCGTGATGCAACAGCAAAGGAAAAGACTAACCTTGAAAGATGATCGGGTATGCTTGAAAGAATAGGTACAGCGTCGAATAGATCAGCGCCAGGTAAAGGGCCGAAAAGAGGACGACTGGTTCCCTCGTGATCATGACAAAGGGTCTTGAAAAGATGGTTCCGAGTTCCTGCAGAAGCTGATACTTTTTCTTTTCTGGGCATGGTAACTCCAACGATATGTCGTCGCCTTTTTTTCTGGCATACTTTTTCTTGAGGACGGGGACATATGTCTCCGGGAGAAATACCACAAGGGGGAGGCAGACGCCGGCAATGGCGAGGCCGATCCAGAAGGTTAATCTCCAAGAGACTCCAGTTGAATATCCCGAGATTATAGGTCCAAAAGGCGGCGTCATCGAAGTGGCGCACATAAAGTAGGCCATCGACCTGCCTCTGGGCTCAGGGCGATCATATATATCGGCAAACAGTGGTCCGACAACGGCGTTTGGGGCTGCAGCCGCTATGCCGCACAGGAGGCGAAACAGTAGCAACGTGCCATAGGTAGGGCTTACGGCGCAGCAGAGCGTAAAGATCATGTAGGCGAGGTACGTGCCAATAAGCACGAGACGGCGGCCGACATGCTCGCTTAGAGGTCCAAAGATGAGCGGCCCAATCGCAAACCCAAGCATGTAGATCGAGTTAAGGAGGACAAGCTGCAATGGAACAGTGACGGAAAACTCTTTGGCTATGTCGCTTGCGGCCCCAGAGGGTAACGACGAGCCGAGGGCGCTGTTGACGATAATGGCGACACCTGCTGCAACGACCCGGGCCTTTTTCACCTATAGTCTCTGGTTAGACAAAACACAAGAGAGTCATGGGTTAGTTGCTCACATTAGAAAAATCGACAGGGTTCTTGTCGTCTGGGAGGTTGACGGTCTCGTAAGGGTCTCGCCAGAGACTCGCTTCCGGCGCCGACGCCATCTCAACAGCCATTCTCCAAGATGGGCAAGGACAGCGACGATTGCAGGGCCGTAAAGAAATCTTAGAGTAACAAATAAAAAAGGATTCAATGTTAATAAAATCTCTTTCCGCTGATAGGCCTCGCCTCTTTTCGCCTGTAGCTCACGCCCTACGCCCCACGGATGACATTCGGCGGCCTGCCCCCGATTTCACACCTGAATGACATGCCCGATCCCGGCCTTGGCAACGCCGTCTTGGTTGATGTTCTTCGGATTTTAGGGAGATAGCTGTCAGCATCGAAAACAGCCTATCGGCTGGTCATCTCACGCATCTGCCTTCGAGCTGCAAGAATAAGTGGTTGGCCTACACCTGTTTCTTGTGAAGATGGTCCCTTGGATATTAGAGCTTCAGATAGAGCTTGATTGTTGCACACAACGCAGTCGCCAAAACACTGACATCAAATCTCATGCTTCATGATCACGATGCAGACCTTTATTAACAGATAAATATCCTTCATTGATGCTTTTCCATGGCCGGTTCTGTCTCAAGGCTCTTCTACAATATCAGCCCAGCTGTTCTCTTCCCGGCCATACATGATATCCGACATCCGCTCCCTGAGCAGCGAAACATGCCGTGCCGAACCCATGCCGACCTCGATTGTCTGCCCATTATACATGATTTCACTGACCTCCTGTATCCAGAAAGCGGTGCCAACCACAAAAGCACCGATCAGTCGGCCCTCACGAGCGGCACTTTCCACCTCAGCCATGGTGATGACTCTTTCAAAGACCTCACACACCATACCCTCCTCCGTTTTTCCAGGAGCAAACATCTCGTGGCTCAGCTCAATGATGCTGCGTCTCGTGTTGCCCGCCAGAATGAGATTGTTCTCATCCAGCGGGGAAGTGACCATCTCGACTGTGCCAGAAGCCGTCTTCCACATGACGAAGATGTTAGTGGAACCAGCCTCAGTGATTTGACGGTCAGACCCGTAGAGCCAGAGAACTTGATCATAGCCCTGCTTCTTTGCAAGAGCATGCTCGACGAGAGCTGATCCATAGTTGCCTCCAACCTTGGCAGCTCCAGTGCCTCCAGGCCACGCCCTTACTGCCGACTCACTGCTAGCGAGCAGCCTAGTTCCGGGCGTAGCGCCTCCATTAAGAGCAGTAGGCTTCGGAGATGGCCAGTATACCATGAAGATGTACAGCGCGGCCTCATCTGGGACCTTGAAGCCCAAACTCGAATCCGTTCCGATCATGGTCGGTCTGAGGTAAAGTGCAGACCCAGGCTTATCCTTAGGGAGCCATTTGGGTGCCTCAAGGATGCACAGCTTTCGGATGAGCTTGAGAAGTTCTCCAGGATCGAAACCAGGTAGGGAGATGCGAGTCGCCGACTTGAGCATGCGCTCGCAGTTGTACAGGGGACGGAAGAGGCGCAGACGGCCGTCGTACCCACGAAACAATTTCATACCCTCGAAGCACTGGGTTGCATATTGCAGGGCGCTGGCGGAGGGCATTAGAGGGACCGGACCGTAGGGGACCACTTGGGGGTTGGCCCAGCCTTGGTGAGCGGTCCAGGTGGCCACGACCATGCGATCCGCTGAGACCTTCAGGCTGGCCAGTTCGGGGCTTTCGACATCTGGAACAGGCTTTGGAGTGTCATGTGCCTTTATCTCGAGCTTGGAAGCATCCAAAGGCGCAAGAGAGGGTTCGGCTACCATGATTGCTTTGGGCTTGATTGACAAGAGTTGGTGATGAAACTTACTCGGCAACTGAATAAAGAACCGCCAGCTACATAACGGAATGAGGCTCAATAAAAATACTCGGAGAGCCTCTTTAATCCTTCATACCGGTTGCACAAAATGTGTAGATTGTCAGGGCGTAGGGCGTAGGGCGGCCGTCTAGTTGACAACCGCTCTGTTATCGCCAGACATTTAACACTATTTCCGCATCTTCCCCTCACATTGGGTAATTCTTGTGGAACTTGACAACACTTTCATGATTACAGTCAAGTTAAGAAGGGCGTGCATCATCTGTAGCCGCCGTGGCATCCCCACAGCGTGTAGATATAAAGGCGTGGGGCGTAGGGCGTGCCACAGAGCGAACATCGGCTTTGGGCTCGATTGCTCCAACCGACCTTGGGTTTAGCTTAAACGGGTCAAAATTCGTCTTTCGGAGATCAAATGTACAAGAAAATTTGGACGTTTGAAGTTTTTACAGTATCCCAGCTTTCACAAACATGGTCATTTGCTAATCTCTGACCTGACCATGTCTCCCCCTTACACGGACATGTCCGTCTTGATTTACGGAACCGGTAGTATCGGAGCCATCCTCGCCTACCTATTATCCAAGAGTATCCCAGACAAGAACATTTATGCCGTCTGCCGCTCCAACTATGATGCCGCCAAGGAACAGGGCTTCACCATCGACTCGGATCTGTGGGGTACTGGCCTATCTGTGCGCCCATGCATCGTGCGCTCTGTCGAAGAGGCCGTTGAGTCATCACCTCAGCCATTCAGATGGCTTCTAGTTGCTACAAAGGCTACTATCGATTGTCCCGAGGCCGAGGCCATCAAACCTGCTGTCTCACCCAACACAACAATCGTCATCCTGCAAAATGGCATAGCCATTGAAGAGCCATTCCGAGCTGCATTCCCTCAGGCACCCATCCTTAGCGGTGTTCTGTATACACCCGTCAGCCAGACAGGGCCTATCACCTTCACGCACGGCACTCTAGACGAAGTGTTCCTGGGAACATTTCCGGCCGAAGCTCCTGTCCTCCACATGAACGCTTGTGCCAAGTTCACTTGTCTGGTGAGAACAGGAGGCGCAAAGGCCCACCACGTCACCGACATTCAGATTGAACGATGGAAGAAGCTTCTCATCAATGGATCTGAGAATCCAATCTGTGCTCTCTGTCGTCTCCGAGACGCCGAGTTCTTCCGGAGCTCTTGTGGGGCGACGGCCTTTATGAGGGATGTCATGTCGGAAATTGCTGCGACTGCGCGAGCTGCTGGCTACACTGCCATTGACGAGGGAGTGGTTCAAGAACAGCTGGAACTGTTGACCATAAGACGGCTGCCCGGAGTTATGCCCAGTATGATGGCTGACCTGCTTGCAGGGCGGCAGATGGAAGTTGATGTTATCTTGGGGAATACGGTCAAAATTGCTCGAGAGCACCGGGTGGCTACGCCTCTTCTCAAAGCACTGCTTGCTCTGACTACTGCTCTCAATAAAAGCATTGTAGCTGAAACTAGATAGATAAAGCATTGTAAGGAGGGGATCACGGCACTTACAGGCTGGGTTAGGCCATTAGAGAATCGATTTTTCATCTATTTATCCAGCTTTGTTTCTGGGGCTTGTGAAACAATAACCCTCCTACTTATCTATTTGTTCCCCTAATCCCATAGTTCTGGAGGATTCAGCCTGTTCCGCTGCTTCCTTAGCAACAGCCACTCAGCATTCGTCTCCGCTACAGTGTCTCTACCACCTCGTAACTCCCGGTTTGTGCACTGAATCACCACCCGCTTGTAAGTCGTCAGACTAGGAGTCCCGCTATCCTTGACCTCCAAGACGATGTGGTACTCCTGTCCCTTCTCCAAGGGCTTTCCGCTCCGCTGCTCGAGACACGAGACCTCGGGTGGTGGAATCGGAACCTCCACCTTGCGTCTCAAGCCTTCTGAGTCAATATCCTTGATCTCAAGGTCAGGGACCATCTCTCCTAGGAGACCAGAGACCCCAGTTGGCTCCCTGTACTGGAACCAGTGAAACTTGATCTCTTCGCCATCTGGGTCGTAGCTCTTGGAAGCATCCAGTACAATCTTCTCACCTGCCTCCACCTCGATGAGCAGCGGTTCAGGGCCTCCAGTGCTGTTGTTGACAAACACAACAGGGGCATGATTGGCATCTTCAAACTTGTTGGTCAAGGTCCACTGCATGCGAGCGGCAAAGTCATTCTGAAAGGCCGGACGCCATCGCCAAATGGTAGCCCAGTTGCTCACATAAGTCTTGCCGTCTATTCCCACAGCAGCTTCGACGGCATCTGCAAAGTGTTTGCCACTCATGCTTGGGTCAAAGTAGGTGTACCGGCCACCCCAGCTGCCCCAGTGAGGATGTTCGGATGAGCCGAGGCCGTTCTGGATGAGGTAGAGAAAAGTGGGTGTATCGCCTTCGACTAGGAACTTGAAGTCGGGGTATTTCTTGCCCAGAGGCCCGATCTGAATATTCTTCTTGATCCATTCTCTCGTGAACTGGCTTGGATCTGAGCCTCCCACATCAGTAGGACCCGAGATGCCTGTCCATGTTGCGCAGTAATATTGGCACCAGCCGTGGATGGAGCAGATGTAAAAAATGTCTGGGTACTTGATCCTCATCCACGCGCCCGTGTCGTCTTGGTCAGAGATGGCGTAGACTCTGAGCTTTGAGCGGAAGTGGGCACTCTCGGCGGGAGATCTTGTCTTGTCGACGTGAGCAACAGCCTGCGCAAGGGGATTGGCACCACCCCAGCAGAGGACCCAAAGCGGCTCCTCGGACTCGTCGACACGGTCGATGAGCAGCTCTGAGCCACCAGAAAGTGGCTCATCAGGTTCCAGGGCGAGTTTTCCATAAACAGGTGGTCCGCTCCTAATCATGTCGCGAAGAGTCTGAGGGTCGGGGTACTGGTTCTCTGGATGGGTGTGGGCATTCAAATTGGCCACAACCTCGGCGTATCCGTTGACAATGTCTTCAATCTCCTGAGGAGCCACGCGGGACATCATGTGTGTGGATGTGCATGCCACGAGACCCCTCGTGTCGAATTCATTGCTGTAAAGAAGGTAACGGACCAGCGACTCCGAGTCGTCAGGTTCGTTAGTGATGTCGGTGAGGATAAAGACTCTGGTCTTGTTCTTGCAGACACGGAGCTTGGCTTGTTGAGACATGACGAAATATTGTGAATAGCGTGTTTGTCTTGGAGTAAATGGCTACGGCAGACATTGCCATGATCATATATATAGTCTCTTTGCATCGTGAATACGAATAGATGCGAATAATCTAACGCGGAATAGCCATGGACAAGATCCCTCCCCCGCATAAAAGAAGTCCACCTGGACCTCCCCACGGCGCTTAACCTTGCCTTTCATAGCGCACAGTTGAACCGGCGGCCCATTAAGGAACCGTTAACCCCGCCATTCTGCCTGAATGAGCCGCTGGCAATATCTGGTCACGAGCTTCGGTGGGAGATAGGCCGAGGGCTGACGATAGACAATGTCAAACCTAGATCAAAGTTTTAACCCCGTAGCCATGTTAGGTAGAGGCTCGTGTGTGACCAGTTTACGTAGCGCTGTGCTTGCGACCTTGAGCTATGGTCTGCCAATCGGCGAAATACATCGCCGATAGTGACTGATGCTTACTGTTGAGCCAATTGAAACATCAAGGCGTTTGTATTGTCTATCTTTGCGATCAAGAATTATTCCTCTACTCAGGCATTCAATCTAATTCACATAAAGCTTACACATCGTTTAAATCGTCTCACTAACCTTTGTAAACGTACAGCGACTTCTGGGCATGAATGGCTTCATCCCGCACGAGCCAGCTCCAGGCATCGCCGATCTGGCGAACTCTAGGCAGTCATGCATACAACGCAAGGGTTATACTAATCCCGCTCCGCTTCCGGTTGGTTCTCAACCCAGATTTTTATCAAGTCAATCTTGACTCACCTCAAAACTTGATCACATATACAACATGGAGCAACTCGCCCCCGAGATCTTGTCCAGCATCGCCTTGTGTCTGTGGGAGGACTCGGAAGGCTCGCTAGCCCCATTCGCAACTCTATCGCGGCAATGGCAACCTTACATTGAGGCTCAGACGTTCCGGCGCCTATTCCTAAACCCAACCAGACTTTCAGAGGCAATAAGTCAAAACCTTCTTACTTCAACACGCCTTTCATACCTCCGCTACTTGCGGTGCGAATTCATTTTTCCCGCTCATGAAACTGATTCCACAAATCCGGACGACCCAGATGATGAGACAGTCTTTGTCAAGACAGTTACCCAGCTCTTCAACCTATTAAGCAAAACGCCATCTTGCAAGGATCCCCTGGTCTACCTTTGCCTCGAGATTCCAGTACCCGGTGTTTTTGGGTCTTCAGAGCAGTATGCTAGTGACTACGGGGAACCTGTAGACTACCCATTTGTCGCTCAAGGACAAGTGCGAACTTCATATCTAGACTTTCCCCGGACTATGAAGCAGAGCTTCCAGAACTACCTATGGTGTACAAAATGTCGACAAGCCTCATCTCTAGAAGTGTCGTCTTTTCCCCACGTTCCATCTGCTTGATGGCGAGCAAGATGCCCGGGTTGAGAAAGGTGAACTGGGAGCTCAGCGATGCAGAGAAACTGGATACAACTGTCAGAATACAGCAAAGAAACGGCAAGTCTCTAAGTTTACCCCGACAGTTTGCCCACAACTAATTGTGCTTTTCATAGGTCTTGCCAGCACACTCCAGAGACTTCCAATGTCCCTAGAGATGTTTCATCTCATATATGTTCGAGAACTACCAAACAACCACTCTTTTCAACCTCCTAGTATCATCTCGCCCGACTGCCAACAAGATCCATTGAGCGAAGCACTTTGCAAGTTTACGCAAAGGATAGGGCTTAAAGACTTTACCTTTTCCGGCAGCGTCGACCATACCATATTCTGGCCTTCGTCGGAGAGTTCGGATGGACAACCCCACTGGCCGAGTCTCAAGTCAATAGATCTCTATCCCCACGAGGTTCTCCCCTCGGGGGAGTGGCTCACAATGCAAAGACCCGGCAGCCGCCTTCCCCCCAGCGTAATGATACATCTCGCAGCCGACATCCCAGGCGAGGGACTCGAACGTCGGTTCCGGGACTATCCCGTCTACTCACTCATGGATCCCTTCTTCCGCAGTATGGGAAAATGCGTAGCACAGATGCCAAAGGTGGAATATTGCTCTATCAGCTTCAGCGACGCATGGCTCTCAAATCTCCATTTCTGTACAGAGTTTCCCGAGATCCCCTGCTTGGTACTAGCTGGTAAGCCAGAACCTGAAGTGAGCAAGGAGACGTTGGATATCTGGCGCGAGGCTGTCAAAGTGCACAACAAGGACTTTCGGCTACAGTTTAATGCAGACGATCCATTTTCCTTGAATCATTTCCCGGGGGAATAACAAGAGGTAGACTCTAGGGAGAACATCATGTAATGAGGAATTGAGAAGAAGCGATGCCCAATTCAAAGTTCACAGCCCTGTTGTCTGTGCCAAGTTCTCTCGCCGTTACCTCACTTCTCCAAGACTATTGACTTACAAGTTCCATGTCAAAATGTTCAACAGCTTTGTTGCCTTCCAATACGACAGCACTATACAGGTGGTGAAGGCAGCTCTAACCAGCTCAAAGATTGTCAGCTAGGTGCCTTGTGATGCCCAAGAAAATAAGGCTCCCCAACTCAAGGTTCATAACGGTCATTCCGATGGTCCAACAATGTTTCTGTATGCAGGCTGCTCAGCCAAGTGCGACTCTAAATGAACAAGCACTGGCCCAAGAAGGCTCGGTGTCTGGCCTCAAGAGAAGTGTCTTGGCGGTTAAAGCAATTGCACACACCGAGTTGACATTCTCAAGTGAGGCTGACCTCAGGCCCAATAGTGTCTAGTCGCCCACCTCCAGATAATCAACTATTGCATGTGTCACAGCCGAGATGGCCCGATATTAAGGCAGGCTCTGAGAAACGATGAAGAATGAGGCTCTTTGGGCCTCAGCTGATCTCGGCAGTGTCAGCATGGCACAGCCTGCTCCCGCAGTGTCTACTTCCCTCCTCTATTTAAGTCTCTGCCTTTCAGCTACTTCTCAAGTTCTAACTCACACCCCATTGTACACGCAGAAGCTAGCACAACCCCAGTCAGTGTCACAATGCCGAGGTTCCCCACAAAGCATCACTGTCCAATTTGTAAGAGTATCACCAAGACCATGTCCAAAGCAGGCCATTGCACCAAGCATCAGTGGACGTGCACCAACGAGCATAGCGAGTGGGTTCAGGGAAAGAATCAGGCGTGCGAGAAGTGTGGAAGAGAATACGACGACAACTGCGCCAGATGCGACTGATAACTCGTAAGTATTCCGGCGTGACTCAATCGTTTCAATATCATCAAGGTATAATCATGCCTTCCTGTTGGAATCCACGTGGCACGTTTGGAAGCGTTAGGTGATGTGTTGTCTGTTTCAGATCCATAGGAGCTGGTAACATTCGACATTTCGTCCTCAAGAAGGCACGACACAACACAGTGGGGTGATAAAGTGGAGATTGGATCTTTAGTATGCAGTAAATACTATCACTTAAACCAAAAATGCACCCACTAATCTCGCAGTATTGGAACTGAAGATGTCCAAGGTTGTTAACCCAGAGCCGCTCTTCCAACAGCGCCGTGAATCTGTATGATACCTGAACGCATTTCTCTGTCTTGATCCAGCTTCATAGATTGCTAACTAATGCTTCGACTGATTAAAGATATCAGGCTACGAGGCTTTGTCCTCCTCACGTGTTTGTTTCCCCTCCCAAGTCAGGTTTCACTCGTACACCGACATTCCCTCTCTCCTTTCAACGAAAGATGTCTTCCTACTCAAGCGCCGACGAAGAGTATGACTCTGACGAGCCACCTAAACTCGAGCTCAATATTGATAGCCTGAAAGATGTCTCCTCAAAAGTCTTGCAGGCCCCCTGCATCAGTGCTCGGCCAATGACACGAGGCTCCTCACATGAAATCTTTGCCCTCGAGTTCCAAGAATCAAGAACTACTTCATATCAGTCTCTGGTGCGCTCCGGGTACTCCTGTATAGCCCGCTTTGCTCGTGTCAGGGGGACTTCGGCCAAGGAGGAGAGCGAAATTGCCACCATCCGGTATGTCAAGCAACACACCAGTATTCCTGTGCCAGAGATATACTACCAGGATCTGAACCCCGACAACGAGATCGGCGCGGCCTTTGTTCTGATGGAGAAAATTCCTGGTCGGCATCTCTACAAGATCTGGGATGGTTTATCACTCGACCACAAGAAGGTTGCACTTTCACAGATTGCATCCGTCATCGTCCAATTTTCCTCCCTTCGCTTCGACAAGATTGGATGTCTCACTAAAAACGGAATCGGCCGTGTCACCAGCCCTTGCTATACCTCCCCTCAAGGACCTTTTTCCTCAACACTTCAGTATCTCGAGTCGTTTATCTCGTCCGATTCTGTCAACTCATCCGAGGCAAAGGATCTATTCGGACAGATTAGAACGAAACTGGCCGAATACGCCAAAACAGAGGCCGCTTCCTATCTCGAACCACCATTTTCAATGATTCATGCCGACTTTGACGCCCAAAACATGCTGTTTCTAGATGCCCCAGACGGTTCAGGACCCAAGCTCACGGGGCTAATCGACTTTGAGTACGCCCACACTGGCCCAGTATACTTCCTTTATGAGTACCCAATATTCATTCAGGATGTCTCCTGGTCCAGTCACCTGTGTACCAAGAATAAGGCCCTGAGGGCGCATTTCGTGTCACAAATCTTCAACGGCCTGACAAGCCCAAAGGAAAAGGCTACCTTTATCTCGTGCATCAATTCCAAAAGCTTCCTACTCAACGGCTTCCGGGATGCCTTCATGACCATACAATGTTCTGAGAGAACGCGAAAGAACTCGGCGTTTTACTATCTCGAGTCATTAAAGGACGGGACGGGCTCGCATACTCTGGCCGGGTCGACTATAAGCCAGAGTACTACTCCAAAGAGGGACGGCCTATGCGACCGATGGATAAAGGCCTTTGAAGGGCTGATGGGGCAGCCGTTGGATGCATGAACAACCCAAAATAGCGAGCCAAGAGAGGTATTCGGTGTCTACATGTGCGTAGGGCGCGGGGGTTGCGATTGCTATGAGTGTTCTTGTTTCTTAAAGGATGTTGGAGCATTAAAGGATTAGAATCACGAGTATTTCTTTTTATTTCTTCCTCAATAACAAGTCCGAGGGGGGCTATCAGCAACAACAGCAAAAGGCACTGTTATCAGTACCTAAATAGATGTTGACATTAAAGCCCAATGTTGTAAAACACCGTGGTACCTGTCATCGGTGGTAGTACTTTCAGGCTACTCGCGTGGTAAAAACAGGTCAGGACCTCTCGATTCTCGAGCCTGGGCTTTTCAGGAAAATATGCTGTCGGCACGTACTCTGGATTATGAGGATGACCACACTACTTGGCGATGCTCGACTATGAACAACCTAACTGATGGATGGCTGAGCACCTTGGAGTTCTTGCATATGCTTGGTTTTGCATCGGTCCCTGAAGTTCTACGTCCTCGCTCGGCTGTGAAAGCCACCGATGAGACCGAGCATCGCCATGAGTGACAAGAGCTTTTCCAACAATGGCGTAGGCTTGTTAGTTATTACGGCCGGCTGGAGCTCTCCTTTCCCAGTGATAAACTACCAGCAATAAGCGCCATAGCTGGACGCATGGGCTCAGCTCCGGGAGAGGAGTATCTCGCCGGAATTTGGAAATCACGTCTACCCCAGGACCTACTCTGGGACGTACGTCATAGGCATCCCAGGCCGAAAAGGTTCAGGGCCCCTTCATGGTCATGGGCAGCTATCGATGGTGATCCGTCCCGGATTACTACTATCAACGAGTCATTCAGCCTAGAGGTGCTCGAGCGTCGGACGGAACTTGAATCCTCAGCTGCACCATATGGCGCTGTAAAAGGTGGGCATTTGGTTGTGAGAGGGCGACTGCGGCGAGTTGTCCTATCAGGTATCAAGGGACGTGTATACGCCCCTGTCGGAAAGTCGGAGCCCAAACTTGCAAACCTTTTCCACATCGTGGAACCTGGCTGGGAAGGAGCTGAAGCCTGGATTCTAATGAGCTTCGATGCAGTGGAGCAAGAGTTCCAAGACAATACTGATATGGATATCGCCATGTTGGAAGAGTGTAGGCATGAGTCTGGGCCTTGCTATGGGCTTATTCTACGACCGGTTGGGCCCCAGAGGTTTTCAAGGCTGGGTGTCTTTAGCTATTTGTATGGCCCAGAGTACCTTGATCTAGGTAGAAATCAAGAATCTGATACTGATGGATGCCTAGAGAGGGTTGAACAATTGGAGCCATTATACGAGAATTGGCTGGAGGGATTTGGAGGGTGCAACCTGACGACTCTTACACCTGTCTAGACTATTGCTGTTATTGCAATGTCGGCTCCAATTTGATAGGGCGCCATGATCAACTTTTGGGGCTGGCCATGCAGTTACCTACAACCACGTATCGATCATCTGGCCAGATTTGCTGGGGTTGTGTGGGTGGCGACGTGTACTTGTTTTGCATCAACCACTTCTCAACCCAACGAGCATCACGTCAGCGCCAGATGGCGAGGTACCTACTTGCCGTTGCTTCGCCAACCGCTTGAGCCAACAGGTATGTTTCAGCTTCGACAGCCGTGCTGCTGTTACCCGATTGCCATGCACTCTTATGTTTAACATTCCCAGAGTTAGGCCTTCCGCGCTCCCTACAGGTTCATCGTCCACCTTGTCTTGGGTGACGGGCCGCTTTTGGCTGAACTATGCGGCTAGGAAGAGTTGGGCGTTTGACACTATCTTCTGGAAGTATCTAGACGAGAGATTTTTCGGTGAGAGGGAGAAAGACATACCCAAGGAGGCGCTGTGGAAGGATAGTGTGCATCTTCTAAGTGAAGAGGAACGAGCTGCAATGGGAACCCCTAGTTCAGGCTAAGATGGAGGAGTCAAAGGAATGTATCTTGGTCGATTGGTATGATGAAGAGGCAAGAAACCATCTATCAACTTTTTTATTTAATTAATCACCATGGGCTTAAAACAACGCGAGGAATTTCACACCACTTAATATATGAGGCTATATAAGAACTTAATAACCCTCCCTTTGATAATTCGAAAGAAAAAAAGAAGAAATAAAGAATTAACTCGAACGCTAAGCTAATGCTAAGATAAGTAATATATACCAGGTAGCTACCTAAAACTCAAAGGGCCCTTTGTACTTGAATGGATGGTTGCCCGATCCGTTGAAATTAACGCTGAAGTAAAGTCCCATACCCTCCTCTGTTATGTTAAACCCAACGCAGGGATACATTTTCCCATACCTAAACCTCTCATCGCGTTCCTCGAAAGCATTTCCTATTGTGGAGTTAGCACGGTGGATTAAGATTTCGCATCTCTGTGCTGGTAACTTGCCCATATTCAACTTCTTGCCATTGCGCGTACAGAACCCTTGTCCTGTATCTACGTTCAAGCAAACACCCACAACATCACCAGACTTGAATTTGCCAGAATCTCCAAAGTCTGAGCTCGGAATGGTTTGTTCAGTGCCCGATTCGATGAACAGCGCCCCATCGCCACCATGGTATCCCCATGATCCCTTGAACCAACCTGGTAATTGATCATTGATCTTGCTCAAGCCACAAAATCCGATCCCAAGCCATCTGTATTTCATCGTGAGCTCTGGCATTTGCGGGAGGTGGCACAATGTCGATTACAACTTACCGACACGCTGAATCTTGAAGGACCTCCACCTCAAAATAAAAATATTTTTTAGATGGGGGAATGCTATGATCGCTGCGCATGCACGCGCGGCTGGCACCCCTCCACGCCCCAATAACCTCGACATCTGCCCAAGGTTGGCTGTTAG
This sequence comes from Fusarium solani, assembly GCF_023522795.1. Lineage (NCBI taxonomy): Eukaryota > Fungi > Ascomycota > Sordariomycetes > Hypocreales > Nectriaceae > Fusarium > Fusarium solani. The sequence continues at coordinate 955,171 of NW_027072147.1, read as the reverse complement.
ACTGTTGGGTTTCTAAGTAAAGAAACGAGGACAACGTACCGTGTACTTTCGAGCAATGGTCATGACCCTCGGTGGTGCAGGAAGTGCCTTTGACAATCGACTCAGAATGGGTCCCGATCAGGGCTGTCGGCTCCCTATGTTTGTGTTGCATCTTGGTGTCTGAAGGCTGTAAGTTTTCGACTAGGCTTATCAAAGTTCCATCACGATCGAAACGTGTGGCGTAGTCCACCAAAGACCAGTTGTCTTCGTCCAGCCCCCCTTGAGGGGCATCTTGCTCCTTCAGTATCTGCACGAACTCGGCATCACCAAGCAAGATCGCTAGATGATAAGGGGTCCTAAACTTCTTCCATCCACCTCGCTTTAGATCCGCCACGAATTTTTTGATTGGCTCTTGAGCGTCTGGATCAGCTGTGTAATTGACAAGCCATGGAAAGGATTCGAGACTCAAAGACGTGTCCGCAAACATCCCAAGTATACCCCCAATGAGGCAGTGGAAGACACTGAATGATGAAGGGGTGAGTTCTTCAAGGAAGCGGAGTCGATGTTCAGGGGTAGTTCGGTGATCCTGGAGTAGCATTCGGGCGGCATCTTTGCGGCCATACCATACAGCTTGTCTTAGTGGCGTTTCGCCTGTTCTGCTTTTTTGGTGAGGTTTGGTAGATGGCTGCTCGAGCAGGAGAGCCAAGCTTTTGGAATCTTCCGCTTTGACAGCATAGTGTAATGGGGTATACTCCCACCACCCCGTATCAATCTTGTTCACATCAACTCGTTCACTGCCTTCGTATTGTAGCAGCTTTTCCACAACGTCGCTATTCCCATTCACACACGCCCATGAGACAGGTGGCTGCCCATACCCCCCGCCCCTAGTGTTGATGATGTTGGGCCATCGCTTCAGGATTTCTGGAACGATTTCGGACAAACCGTGTTTGCATGCGGTGACGAGTAGCGACTCTTTTTCATTATCAAAAGGGCATGTTTGCACCTGGTGTGGATCTTCGAGTCCTAAAAGATATAGTGCAACATCGCCTTTTCGTCCAATGGCCGTGTGTAGTGCAGTCCTGCCATCCGAATCTGTTGCCAGCAAGTTGCATTCATTCGTGATCAAGAAGTCGACCATTTCTCGGCCACGAACGTAATGAATCGCAGCCTTCTTGTCATCGTCAACCTCATCAACAGAACTGGGACCGGACGCATCTAATAATGCTCGGGCGACATCGATGTAGTTTTCCTGGACAGCGAACATGAGCGCTGTAGTGTTGCGAGAGTCCTTCGCTGATGGCTTCGCTTGCAAGTCTTTGATGAGAGTGTTGGCCACGCTGGGACGGCGGCTGAGAATTGCGTAGTGCAGAGGCGTTCGACCGTCATTATCCCGGGCCTCGACGTCAAACCCTTTCTCGCGCACCAATGTGCGAATGTTGTCGTCGTTTGCGACCTCGACTGCAAAGTGAAGGAAGGATTTTCCGTTGCTGTATCGACAGTGAGGCTCCATCACAAATTTCAGAAAAAGGTCGAGGCTTTCCTTGCTTGGATTCTTGGGGAACTCGTTGCTGGGAGAATCATTGGCCTCTGAATCGTTGCTGTGCTGCTCTTGGACGGCGCTTTCCGGACCCTTCGCTTTCCACCTTTGCACGAAGTAGTCGACAGGGCATCTCCCGGCATCGTCGAGCTCATCAGAACGCGATCCCATTTCCAGGAGTTTAGCGGCAATCTCTTCATGCCCGAGCTTGGAAGCGATGTGAAGTGCTTGGCGACCCCAAATGTCTTTCTTGGCGAGAAGTGCCTTTGCTTCAGCTGTGGACATGGATTCAACAATTTCCAGACAATCGAGGTTCCCGCTTCTTGCAGCCAAGTGAAGAAGCGTCATGCCATCGATACCACTTGCTTGGATGGCCCTCTTGCGACTCTATTCGCTCAGCTCGTAGAACATGTCCAAAAGGGTGTCGCCCTTTCCTGCCATGGCAGCGATATGGATTGGACTCCGCCCTAAATTATCAAGCATGTTGGGCAACCGCTCAATTACTCCCTGAGAATACCGAGCGACGATTGAAAGATCAAACCGGTCATTAAAAGCACAGTAATAGTGGTACGGAGTCCATCCAAAGAGGTCGCGAGCTTTCGCACCCTTTTCTGGTTCCATAATAGATTCTGTTAGCAGAATTGACTGTTCATGGACGGATACAAGCGGAAAGCCATAACTAACCAGCTCTCATGATTCTCTGTAAGATGTAACGTTGAGACTGTTGTGCTATAAGCCGAGGCTACTCATCAGGGTAGTTGCTTCGTGTCACTCACGTCCTCCGAGTCAGAGATTTGAAACATCGCAAGGTGGCACCACGTAAACCCCAGAATGTTCTTGGCAAAATCTTTATCTAGGTCAAGAACCGGGCCTGTTGGATATTGAAGAACGCTGTAGAGTAAGCTGTGGCGGTACTGGCGGCGGTAAACAGGCGCAAGCTTTTCCATGATGGTGGTGAACTTGGGCGAGAGAAGTTCTTGCGCAATGGCTTCGAGCTCATCGTCCAGATCCCGTGGAGACTTCATCTGTTCATCGTACGGCTCATAAGCGAAGGAAAGGAAGTCCATTGAAGCCACAACAATGCCAACGCTCAATCTGTCTTCCTCGCTTACCTTGTCTGTTTTGATCGTTTCAAGGAGCTGCTCATGGCAGATGGCTGTTTCTACCCATCCCCGGCCGGAGCTAACACGGGGCATGAGCTTGAGGATTGCCTGATTCGGCAAAAGGTTCCTAGAACTCAGCGCTGGTATCATGCAGAGAAGTATGTCGGTAGTGCTTCCTAGGCCGTAGGATTCCATCTTTCGGACGACTTTGGTGAGTTGACGGTGGCGAAGCTTGATTCGGAGCCAGTCCTGGGCAAAACTGGAATCGTATGCGTTGAACTCCTTGGGGCTTTCTATCTCTACCTCTTGTTGGATTTCATCAATGCCAGGGTTGAGGCAGTTCTTCGGTAGGAACTCAACAACAGTCCACATGAAACTGGTGAAAAGGTGCTGCGCCAAAATGGTGTGGAGGCAATCATTCGAGGCAATACCAAGCTCCCGCGCGGGGCCTGTGCATGTTTAGATCGATCTAGTTTTGACATGTGTAGGCGGGTTCAAGGGATGGGCCATGGGGTGCTTACCATTGTGCGGCTTGTTGCCGTTGAAACCAATCACAAGATCAACATCACTGCTCCTTGCTCTGCTCCAAAGTCGTCCATGGCCCTCGGCGTTGTTGGAGTCGTCACCGCTGTTGTTGTTGTCTTCCACCGCAGGATCACTCTGCTCAGCGATAATGCTGTCGACCCACCAAGAGATATCCCGCTTGAGTACCTCATCGTTCAAGTTGTCTCCGATGATACGGCCAAAGGTGCGTCTTGAGTCATCACCAACCTTGATGCGCCTCCAATCAGGCGATGGGTCACCAGAATCCTGTACCAGACCTGTGGCTGATCTGCCTTTTCCCAAACCCCGTCGAGCGCCCCTACGCTGTTGCGCATCCTTTGCGTCTTTAGCCGTCTTGGCCTCGTTGCTAGCCATCCAGAGAGAGAGTACCGCATCGATCTTGGCAACATCCACTTCCCACTTACCATCTGAGCTCCTTCGTACCACTGGAATCTTTACCTTATCTGGTCTTTCAGACACGCCAGTGGATGTGAGTTCCGTGGCTTCAATCCGCCAGTTCACATACGAGAGTGGCCCTTCGCTTTTATCCCCTCCCTTAGAGCGTGGCGAAAAGTTGTTCATGAAAAGCTCAATGGGCTGCGATAAGGATAGAGCGCTCTCTGTGGACTTGGATGTGAAGTGGCATAAGTCGCCTAGTCTCTCCCGCACACGGATGAGTTGTTGGCTCGATGATGTTTCGAAATCTGGACCGGTTCGACTGTTTTGGGATGTAGTACTGGAACTTTGTCGTGCTGACTCGGAAGTGGCACTGGAGTGTTGTTCTGACTCGGATGTGGTCGCTTGACTGGTAGGCGTTGATTGAACAAAAAAGGCATTCTGCTGCTTTGGATCCGCAGTCCTGACTCTCCATCGGCAGAAATCGCTTGGTAACTTGTCTCCCCCATAGTTCTCCTCTCCTCTCCTTTTCTATGCTGATGGGAGGTTCGAATCTTTGGATAGAAAACGAGTTGTGTCGCCAGAAAGTCGAGCTCGTACCCTTCAAGCGCAGGACAATGTGCCGGGACCTTGCCTAGGCGTCTTCGGATGCTAGCTCGAATGAGTGCCATGATGAAGATAGCGCCGAGCTGAGCAATGGAGCAAGGGAATGCAAGGCCACGGAGGCCCATGAACTGGGCTACAAACCCAAGGCCTGCCGAAAGAGCAGCGCCAACAGTAAGCCACTGCCAAAGCCCCTGAGAGTGTTAGACACAACATTCTATCACTTTCAAAGTGATAAGGTGAGAGGAGATATACTTCATTTTTCCCGCCGCTACTTGAGTATGAGCCTCCAGATGCCGAATCGTCGGTGAGATGATGCTTCTTGATGTCATCATCTCGCCTGGAGGTAATGACCCGACGCTTCGGGCCAGCCAGTATGATGTAACCTTTGAAGGATTGGTCATTTACCGTCTGGTATCTTTGGATCCATACCAGTCGAGGAGCATTCTGCTGGGGCTTCGCTTTCTTTCCGTCCGTCTTCGCTCCGGCAAGGTTCACTGCCTCCCAGGAATGTTCAATAGTGCTGTGTTCGACGATAAATGAACAAAGTCCCGTGCCAATCGACAGCAAAAGAGAACCAGCAGCATAGCAAGGAAACCCGTAAACTTTGATCTCGAAGAGGCTGGAGGATCCAGGGTCCAGGCGATAGGCTATCGTAGCCGCGATGACAATCAGGCCGGTTTGGAGAAGGACAGCGGCGACGGCTGCCAGAATGAGCTCGTGCCGCTTTTTCAGCGTATTTTGATCGAAGTGATCGGATGAAAGGTTCAGCTGAAGATTCGGTGGACCACTAAGAGCCGGCTCTGTTTGGGGAGGGAGAGGGGGGTGGCCGGAGTCAGTGGAGGCAGTCCCTGCACCCTTTTCATCTCCTGGAGGTGTCAGAGACGCAGATCTGAACAGATCCTTTATCGTGCTAAGGGGGTATCGCCATAGGCGGCGGGAAAATGCCAAAGCCGACTCGGAGCATTCTTGAATCATGGTCACACTATCACTAGAGTAGGCTTCACGGGCATAGTTGTTAGCGAACATGGCCAACAAAGTGCGGTTTTGACATACGTTTGCACACCATCAGTTTAGACTCTCCTGGCTCTCTTGAAGTAGCGGTCCGAAGAGAATGGATGCCACACGACTTGTCCTCGAGCTCTTCACCGGCGTCATCGGAACGTTTGTACTTCTCCTCGAGTGCGTCATACTCATTTGGGAAAATGAGATATTGCTCAACTTTGGGCTTACCCATGGCCCGGACGATTGAATTGCCATTGAATAGTTCGCAGACCTCGCCGGACGTGGAGGACATCAGCTCGATTTCCGCAAGGGCTCGGTTCTCCCTCGCGCGTCCAACGAAGGCCTTGGCAACCTGCATGCCCTGGACCCGGATGGCGGCCGGAATGGCAGTAATGATGCCCAAGGGCACCATTGCAAAGATGAGGTGATCAACCCATGTCAGGCTCTCGCTCATAAACTGCTTTGCAAAGGCATCTCCAAAAAGCGCAAGGATTCTGGTGATTGTGTTGGTCAGCTAAGTGCGTCGTCGAATCGATGGTAGGCAGCCCTACGGTGCAACGTCTGTGAGGAGATTGAAGGCGAATTCGGCATCATCTGCTGCGGCAGCAGGAGTCGCCAGGACTGCCAACAGCAGGAGGCGAACGCCCCTGGTCGTCGCAATATGGTGTAACATCGGCACTTGAAGCGAAGACGAGTAAAGAATTGGTCATGATGGGTGAAGATAAGGCGGGAAGGGGAGGTAAGGATCGTCACAAGTTTTTGTTATCGAGGCCTGTCTTCCAGCGATCAGGCTGCCACGTCTCATCTGCAACTCTTTGCATTTTCAACCCGGGCCCGTGATGTACTGAGACCCGAGTCATCATTTAGAGAAGCTGATAGGCTCAAGGTGTAGAGCGATGCCAATAGGAATCCTGGTTTGAGGCAGGAAATGGAGTGGCCGAGATAATGGCGTCCAGTATTAAGCAACCCCCAGCCCCCCAAGACAAAACTCCTACCAGTAAGAATAATTGACGGGCAAAGGTAAGCGCGAGCCTGCTTTTCAGCTGGCCAGGGTCCTTCTGATTTGAGGGCATGATCAATGTCGGCACCTTTCGCAGGTCGTGATTGGCCCAGCCGCGAGGGAAAACCAACATTCAATGTTGTTGTCCTACACAACCTACAGGAGACCAGTTGGGCATCAAGCTGATCAGTCCTGAGTAACATTATCTCCAGGGACGAAACTGGAGACTTTTAAATAATATATGCTCACCGTATGTAAGCCTAACTAGATATTATATACCCGAGTTCGGTCGGGGACTGTCGTGTGCGAGTCGCTCATTGTGGAGGATGCGGCTAGCTAGAAGTACCGAGGCTCCGGACCGGTTGGATAAGGGAACAGAGGGAGTAAAGGTACATAAGGGGGTGGGATCTATAGGAAGAATCAGGAATATTACATCACGTTACCTACCTTCTAGAAGCTCTATAGCCGAAGGCATCAAGCATCCGGTTCAAGGAACTCTAGTCCATGTAAACTATTTAACAGAGGCCACAGCCAAAGGAATATAAGCAAGGCGACGCCGACGAACCCAGGACAGCCGGCGTCGATCACTCAAGACCCCGAGGCAGCACGTCTTATCACGGGTGTGACCAATCTTGTGGCAAATCTTGCAGCTCCTTCCGACAAGATCAAGTAAGACGCCCAGAGATATCCCTACCAAACCATGCTCTACCAAATGAATTCAAAAGAACATAATGGGCTTGCAGGCGCAAACGTGCCACCAGTCAGCAACGATCTAAGCAGGTTGGAGGCACTCCTGTCCGAACTGGCTGACGGTGTCGATGATGATCTCAAAATATGGTTGAACGCATACGCAGAAGCTTACCTTGCAAACAATCCATCTGCACAGAGCAAGTCGCTGTAGGAACGATCTTCTGGCTTAGTTAACCCATCAAGGGCCGGGCTTCAACTATAATAAAGAACACGTTGAGCTGTAGGAACAGTTCAAGGCCGTCTTCACAGAAAACGACATCCCCCCCCCCCCCAAAGTACTTTTATGGAGGCAAGGGCCGAAACTATCTCGCCCATAATCCCCTGTGCAAGCGGTTCAACAAAATGGCTGCAGTGAATGTAGTCCGATGGCGAGTCTCGAAGGTGGTCGACTACATCAGGCATATCCAAGGTCAATGTGCCTACTGAGAAGGATGGCGAGCTACTCAAAGGCGCGAAGGGTGGTGTAAAGTGGGTGTGTCTCTACCACCATGAGATTATCACCAATCATATTTCTCAATCCTGTTCCCATTCTGTTGCCAGCGGTTGTATACGAGGGCTGAACATGCCGACATGTCAATCCCCTTTGAGACCGAGGCACTGAACATGTTGCTCTGGAAGAGTCGAGAGATCTTTTAGGGCCAGGAACTGAGAAACAGAGGACAGAACCTCTGATTGACAAAAGGCAACTCTTGTCCTATGCCAGGCATTGTCGTATTGGCTGCAAGAGTCCGGGCACGGGCCGAAGGTGCGCGGGGAAAGACAAGACGAGCAGGTCAAGCAGCTACTTGCGGGGTCTCCACGCCCAGAACTGATCTCCAAGGGCCAGTCAGGGACCGAGCTGGAGTCTGGGGAATCAAGGAGGAAGATAAGGTGACGTTGAACAGGGATGATCCCCTTGTCAGAGAGATCATCTGCAAATACCAAAAAATGATCTACCCCCACATCTTCTTCCCGCTCGGCTATGACCCAGATTCTCGGTCCGGCCGCGGTCCGGCTGCTGGTCCGCCACAACTGAGGGGAGGCGGAGCTTGACCAAGCCAAGAAACAACATGGAACATGGCGGGCGAGGAAGGCTAATGTAGTCTAAATAAGTTTAATTTGACCCTAGTGCATAATTCTCCCCGTAGGGAGTTCGTGGTGATCAAGATTCTGATCTTGGGATCAAGTGTGCTTGCTCAGTATAGCATAGGTAGATACCAGTGCAATAAAGTCTCTCCAGAGCATGTATACATCGTGCTCAGACTTGTCGCCTCCATAGACTCGCCGCCAAGTGACTTGTACATAGCCCCTCAGAGCCAAGCAATTATGTCGCAATGGATTGATGCCTTGGCACCGACTCGTGTAGGCCCAGGCTAGCTCCCCCTCCCCGCCTGTGTTTACCCCAGAAACCATCGCCCCATGTCGAGTCGATCAGTCGATCCGAGGATAGATGTCGATCCGAGGCTATGGGGCGGCCCTTGGATGTACTTTGACCGTCTCATGGTATCATGTCATGGACCAAGACATCTTGGCCGGGCCTGGCTATAAATATGTATGCCCTGACGGGAATCCTCGCATATCCATCACTCCTCAAGGCCATTGTCTCGACATCTTCTACAACCCCTTTTATTTTAACCCTTTGACTCGCACTTCGCCATGAAGGACAAATCGCCAGGCAGCGCCGCAGCAAGCGTCCAGATTGCTGAACGCCCCGACAATGTGAACCTTTCCGACAAGACCGGCTCAGTTGAGAATGCGGGCTGGAGCGAGGCAGACACAAAGAAGTTGATCCGCAAGATTGACTGGGTCATCATACCTTTTGTGGCTCTGCTCTATCTCCTGTCCTTCCTCGACCGCACCAACATTGGCAACGCTCGGCTCGATACGCTTGAGGCTGACCTTGGCATGTCGGGCCTCATGTATAACAATGCCCTGGCCGTCTTCTTCCCTTTCTACGTTGTGGCCGAGATCCCATCCAACATGGCCATGAAGAGGTTCAGGCCATGGATCTGGATCCCCTCGATGATGGTTGCGTGGGGCATTTGCTGCACCCTGATGGGAATTGTTCAGAGCTACCCGGGTCTGCTCGTTGCACGAAGCTTCCTCGGTCTGACTGAAGGTGGCTTGTTTCCTGGAATTGCCTACTAGTTGGTGCCTCGAACACTCATGATTGTCACGTTTTTGGCTTACTTTGTATAGTATCACAATGTGGTATCGACGCCACGAATGCGGCTTCCGCATGGCAATTTTCTTCTCTGCAGCCACAGCTGCAGGTGCGTTCGGCGGTCTACTAGCTCGCGGCATCATGGAGATGCGTGGTGTCGCAGGGCTCTCTGGCTGGCAGTGGATCTTCATCCTTGAGGGACTTCTCACAGTTCTGGTTGGTACGTTGACATACCCTCCAAGCATGACCATGTCATCTCTAACCATATTTCTCTTACCAGCCCTGGCGTCTTTTAAGTTCATGGCCGACTACCCCGAGCGAGCAAAGTTCATAACCGAGGAAGAGCGAAAGCACATCCAGGAACGCCTGAGGCTTGACCGATCGTCACTAGCGGATGAGTTTGACACAAAGTACGTCTGGGACGCTCTTCGTGACTGGAAGATCTGGATCCACATGTTCATGGCCACTGGAACCTTTACTGGAGTCTACTCTTACTCTTTGTTCCTGCCGACAATCGTTCGCGATCTTGGATACTCCAACACGACAGCTCAGCTTATGAGCACTCCTCCATACATCGTGGCATGCGCAGTCTGTGTTGGAGCTGGTTGGTGGGCCGACAAAGTGCAGCAACGAGGCATCTTTATGATTGTCTTTATTGCTATGGCGTAGGTTCCCGAAGCCATGTTGTCTACTATGGTGATGTGCTAATAATCTTTCAGCGCAGTTGGGCTCATTCTACTCATGGCGGTCCAACATGCCGGAGTCCGATACTTTGGCTGCTTTCTTCTCGCCTCGGGTCTTTTCCCCAGCGTGCCTCAGGGAATTGCCTGGAACAGCAACAACATCGGTGGTGCCCTCAAGCGAGGTGTGGGAATCGCCATGAACGTGAGCTGTGGTAACCTCGGAGGTGTTGTCGCAGCATACCTGTTCCTGAAGAAGGATGCTCCAAGATACTTCCCCGGCTTCGGCACGCTCCTGGGCTGCCAGACCATGGCGTTCATACTGGCTGTGGGCATGACCATCCACTTGCGCCGCGAGAATGCTCGGCGAGATGCATCGTACAAGCCACCGAGCGAGTACACTGAGGAGGAGAAGATTGCTGAGCGGGAGAGGGGCGATGATGCAAGCTTTTTCCGATATACGATTTGATCGTTGGGCGCTTTGGATTGAGAGCCTAGGATAGGATACCACATCATGAATGAACACGCATGCTCCGGTCATTTCATCACATCCGCGGCTCCGATTGATGTATCGTGGGACTTGGATGTATTGGTGCAACTTCTCTTTAAAGGCCTCGTCAATTTTAGTACTCAAAGTCGGCGAGGCTCTCTCAGAGCATAGAAGTGTCTAATGTCTTTCACCGGCCATCAGCCAATTGGAGACTCGGGTCCGCGCAGTTCAACCAGCCGAGGGAGGTCATGCTGCCCCTAAATCGGCTTCTATCGAGTCTTTCACACAGATATCTTCGAGAAAGAGACAAATGAAGGAGACCCCAATGAGCCGCAGGCCTAGGAAATCAGCCAAGTCTGCGACGCAAGATGGCAGTTCATATAGTCAGAGTTTCTCTAATAAACCCAAACGTAATTACCTTCCTTATCCGTCCAACACGTCTCCATTACAGCTTCCAAGCATACCGGGTTACTATGCTTAACTTGCAGGGTTGTTCAGGCTAATCGAGCTGACCAATCTTGACTGTTCATCACCAAATTTCACAACGGAAAAATAAACATCGGAAAACGTGAAACCGGAAATGCTGTTAAACTTTTCTTATAGGTGGCCTTTGCTCAGGGCTTGACTTGATGGGGCAATCATCTCCCGGTGCTAGTTGGGGTGTATTCGCAATGGGCCGGGGTAGCCATGTAAAGCCTATTTTGAAACGTTGACACATTTAAGAACCGTTCCCCACAAGATGCTGATTGATATCGTCTCCCATCACTCATACCTTCTTATATTCTTCAGTTGGGTGATTGAAAATGCGTTGTGGAATTCTTGAGTTGTTCCTCACCTCGGCCCTTTGGGCTGCTTCTTCTGGTGCCGTGACACTCTTTGTGGCAGACTCGGGTGGTAACCTGACCACATTGGCTCTCACTGGCTCTGATGAAAACTATGATCTGGCTGTCACTTCGAGGACGACCGACTGTCAGGCCAATCCTTCGTGGCTGACGCTCGATCACCCAAACCGAGTGCTCTACTGCCTCGACCGCGGTGCGAGCACTTCCGTTTCGGGATCCCTCAACTCTTTCTCCATCGGAGAGGGTGGAGTCTTGAGCCGTATTGGTCGGGTTACTGCTCCTTTGAGCGGCGTTGCTGGCGAGATCGTCACCACTGGTAGCGGAGCGAGAGGTTACGTGAGTGCTTCATAGTAAGTAAACAGACCTACTACGTTGATTAGTTGTCCCAATGAGAGCTAATATGGCTGTAGTAACCGAAGTGCGGCGGCTGTATATGCCCTTGGTGAGAACGGTGCCCTCCCAGGGACCGAACCTCTCCAGCAAATCTTCCCAAACATCAGCAAGACGGGCCCAATTCCTTCCCGCCAGGACAGGAGTTATCTTCACCACGTCATCATCGACCCTAAGCAAAAGTACATTGTCATCCCCGACCTCGGCGGTGACTTGTGCCGTGTCTACACCTACGACAATGACAACGTCGCGCCTATCAAGCAGGTGGGCGTTCTCAAAGCTGATGCCGGTACCGGCCCTCGCCATGGTGTCTTCAGGGTCATGAAGAATGGGGAAACCTTCTTCTTCTTCAATGGCGAGCTTAGCCAGAAGGTGTACTCTTACCGTGTCAAGTACAAGAGGAATGGTCTGCAGTTCACCAAGGTCTTTGAGATCCCTGCGATTGATGCCAGCCTCCCTTCTAACACGGCTCCTACCAGCGAGATCGCAATGAGTGTAAGTGCCACGACTTCCCGTTTCGAGAAATGAAACTCACCTCTATTTCAGCCAGATCAACGATTCCTAGTTGTTTCAAACCGTGAAAAGTCATTCGCCAGCTCCCCTATCAAAGGATCTGGTCCTGATGACACCCTGTCGACTTTCCGCATCAAAGAAAGCGGCAAGCTAGAGCGCGTGCAGCTAGCCCCGGCCGGCGGTTGGCAGCCCCGTCAGTTCTCATTCAACAAGGCCGGAGACAAGATTGCGGTTGGTCTCCAGACTAACAGAACTGTGGTCATCTGGAAGCGGGATCTCAAGTCCGGTAAAATCATCTCGGAGGAGGAGGGTGGTAAGCTGGGACAGGTGCAACTTACCGGATCTGTGGTTGCTACGATCTGGGATGAGTAGATAGTTTACCTAGGAACATATTAGGTAACCTCTCATTAGCTTATCTATACTTAGTTGCTTAAATTACCATATAATTTGGAGACGAAACTCACCTAGGGGCATTTACTGTCAATGACAGTCAGGAGAAATGAACGGCATGTCGAAAAGAAAACGCCTGGCACTCAGCCCAGCCAACCATCTGCGCTGTCGTTCCAATTCAAGCACCCACTGGAAGCCTAGCAGTCTGCCTACGTCAAGGCTGGTAGACAACTGAGCTCCCAACCGCTTGAAATTTTGAAGCTACAAGCTACAATGTGCCAACTGCGCCCGGCACTGCCACACGGGTCGGCATTCAAGAACAGTGATTGCCTCGTTTCAATATGCACCTCTTGGGTTGTTTCGCGGGCAACAAACGCCATATCTGCAACGGCAAATCAGCTCGACCAAGCCCCGCTAGGCATTTTCTTCTTATTATCTCCAATTCCGGCGTGCTTCCTCAGTGGATAGCCACCTTGGCGAGGCACTCTAGGTTGACCAGCCCATCTTGGCAGCGTGATGATAAAATGGTGTGCCATATGCTCACTAAAATAATCGATGCGCGACAGATTACCCTTTTTCTATCATACAATCCAAGTCCTGTCCCAGGACCTCTGAGTCCCATCCAGCAGCCGCTATGGCCGAAATCCTTGGTGCAACTTCTAGCATAATCACCATTTGGGATGTGGTGAACAGAGCCAAGAAATTGTACGGCAAAGCTAAGAATGCGCCAGCTGCGTGGAAGCGATACTCGGAAGAGTTGGAAAGCCTAGCCCATGTGAGACACAAGCTCGCCGCATCCAACAAGACGCGATTCTGATGCAGTACAGGTCCAGACAGTTCTTGCGAGCATGATCCAAAACTCACCTTGCATCAGCAGCCAGATGATTCAGATTGAAGGCAAGAGCCAGAGTCTGGTGGCGTTCGTCAATGAAAGACTTGAAACCGTCAGAAAGGAGGCAGCGAACATCCTGGACCAGTATAGAGGACTGGAGAAGAAGTCTTCCACATCTGAAAAGTTCATGCTGATATTTCAGAAGTGCAAATTCGTCTTAGCTGAACAAGACATTCGGGACTTGATACAGGCGGCTGAGCATGCCAAGTCCTCCCTACAATCGGCACTGTGTTTAGTGCACTTGGAGACCCTGGGTTCTTGGTATGGTGGCCTTTGCAAATGCCGAATACTCGTCCGGGCTGACACAATGACTTTAAGGCAACAGCAAACACAACAAGACTTCCAAATTATTCATGATAATATGAGAAAGCAGGCGGAGGCATTGCAGACACTTGAGAACGGCAAAAAGCTCAGCCAGATACCTCTACCAGTTTCTCCTCCTTCCAACTGCCAAAGCCCTAAGAGACCCGTCATAGGCGTTCGCTCACTCACAGAGAAGCTCAGGTTTGGCTCAAAGTCAAGCACAAAGACGTTTGCCAGACACCAGAGACCGGGGTCAAAGACGCCATTGCCAACTCGTACCCAGCCAGTGCTCTCCGCCAGGCGGACTGGGGCTGGGCTGGAGAAGAAAGGAGGAGAAACTCAATCCTTAGGCGGTCTAGAAGCGCCTATTGATGTCTACGACGCGGAAGATGAGGACGCGGAAGAGGAGACAGATGATGAACCCAGTGACGGTGGTGGTTCATCACCGAGAGAATCTGAGATGGCGGGCCTCGACGACGGGACCCAGGAACGGGAATACGATATTATCTGCCGCAATGGCCAGATACTAAGCATCGGCACTGACACTGAAGAGTACCGATCTGCTTTCAGTGATGATGAGACACGGGATGCGACGACCACTCGACTTGTTGATGTCGTGGAGGCCATGACTGACGAAGAGTGGACAAGATGCGTCGAATCTGGTCCCGAAGAGCTTTACGCCTTTCTTACTTCAGCTCCATGCACGGCCGCTTGTTCCGACGTGGAATCCATGGATGAGGAATCTCCTATCTATATGGACCTCCAACAGCCGACCTCTGCGTTTATTGGAGAGACGGTTCACTTGCAGGCATGTCTTTCTCACATATCGAAATCCCTTTTATTTTGTGTTTGGTATATTTCCCTCACAGAGACATGCCAGACCCTCGCCATCCAGGAGCCGTGCCAGCGTTCATGCCAGCATGTAACTCTGGAAATAATGGACACCTTGTCCACCTCGAAAACGCTCCCCTACACCATTCCCCTCGAGTCCATGAGTTGCGATGCGCTTCCAACTGCAGCAGCCGGGACCGATTCAGAATCAAGCTTCATCCTGAAATCCTTTGAGAGATGCCAGGGCGGGAAACGCTGTGTTCATACCGTAGTGGAGGCTAATTCCTTGCCTCAACCACATGCAAGTTGCGTACTCCCGGTCAGCATCCAGGCTTGGTTGGATGATAATGCATGGGAATCGGACACGCCGACAGAGAGAGCCGTCTCGGATGCAGAAGACCGCGCTTTCCCTTCCGAGCCTGGGCAAGGGGATGACGAGCTTGCTTTCGCCTTGTTGGAAGCTATCAAGCGTGCGAGTTGCTCCGAAAGCTCCGAAATCCCGGATCAGGTCCAGTTCGATGTCTTGGTCGGCTTCTTGAAACTGACAAAGAAGTACAGCCTTGGAAAGCCGTACTTGACACAAGGCAAAAAATGGACTGCAGCCCTGCTACCAAGCATCCCAAAGTCGCTGGATAGGGACGCGGTAGCCTGGCTTTGGGTTCTCTGGAAATTTCAGATGGGCCCCGAGTTCAAGAAGTTGTCTGGTATAATACAGCAGCAGGCGACGCATCGCATCGATCAAGAGCCGAATGAGTATGGGGTTGAGATGCCTAGACACATCGTCGGTATGTGGGAAGCATATGCTCACACCTATATGACCTAGCTAATGACCTTTCAGATACAATCGAACAGAGAAGGATTTCAGTCCTCTCCCAAATCAGGGGTTGTCTCACTTCGTTGATCAAAGCTTCCCGGGACCAGTACGCAGATTCTTTCCAGGAGGAGGAGGAGTTTTGGATTCATCACCGAAATGTGATGAGTTCTGCCTTGACGGTGGGGTTCTTGACACTTGAGAGCGGGAGATTCTTGCCAGATGATCAACAGGCCGGGAATCCCGACTTCCACGGCGTGAGCTTTGTGGATGCCTCCAGGTGGGTTAGATCGATGATAGATCTAGGAGACTGGATGGTGAGAATCGTGCCGCCGGCTAGCAGGATGGCCGCTATTTTGGCGACCCTATTGTCCCCTGTCCCGCTTTTCGGTGTTGCCCTGTACACAAGTGGCATTTCTGCTTGTTTATCTTCGACGGTCTCTGAGGAGCTACGGGGTCTGATTGCGAGGTTAGAGGCTGAAGATTGGGGAGTTGATTTGGTTTGATATGGTCCCAACCATTCTTTCATAGTCGTTTCTCATGCCCTCCACACTTTTTCTTTGACAGGTTGTTTCTGTTCTTCCCTTTTTTGGTCAAGAACTCATATCCTTGAGCGTGCAAAGGCCCCAGCTGGTCAATGGTCTGGCTGTCAATCAAGGAAGGCTTTGCATCAAGACTACTATATTTAATTCGTTTTTATTGCGGCGTTGATGCAGAATGACAGTCAGAACTCTGATCCCACGGTTAGGGAGTGATACTTGTCCATTGATTTCCACTCCTATCTAAGCTGATTTCTTGAATCTCCATCACCTGCATACCCATGACACAGTCACTTTCACAAGATAGGTACTTGGGAGGCGACATTTGCTTGGAATTAGGAGTTTCATCCCTGGCTTACACGGACGAAGCAGAGTTCGCGTTGACAGGAATTCTCTCTACTGTACCTAACAGTAGTCACTGAACTGACTCGAGGCCACTGTGTTGAATTGGGGTGTGCTACCTTGATTCCGATGCTCGTGACACAGTAAGCTGCCCAATGTAAAGCGGGTATCTTCTCACCGTAGCATCTGATCAGGCTTTGACTGATTGGCTTGTGAAGTGGGCGCAGACGCAGCTTGGCTAAAGAACACGCAATCACAGTGTTGCTAAGCCACCCAGATGTCTGCACATATCTTGGAATTGTAAATCTGCGACGGAACAAGTCCACGGCCACATGACAGCTTCCCTGTGCGAATTCGCCGTCATTCACACCTTTGCGCGTGAAGGTATAGGGTGAGGATGAGGTGAAGACAAGAAAATCAGCCGAGGATCAGCCACGGCGAAGAACCCCACAATTCCCACCCGCCAGCAAACCTTTAAATTTTGCGCGGGTCGCGTTCCTTCTCTTCTTCTTTTTCTTTTCTCCTCATGACCCTTCCATTCAAATAAACGTGAGTCCCCCCAATCGCGCAAAAAGCGCACGACACCACCGAAAGCTTCTCTTGCTAACAATCTATCAGATGATGAGAACCGCGTGCCTAATATGATGCAGATGCCGCCTCTCCGGACCTCGAAACCCTCCTTCCTTCGGGTCGGCTTAAGCGGTTCCGGGGCGAGGAGAGGTCGGTATCATGAAATGGGCGTTCGACACACCGACCTTGTTAAGCATCGGACGCGATGAAAAACAGCTCTGACTTATGACGAATGGAAAGGGATTCTTGATCTTGTTGGCTTTGTGCGGCTTGGGGAGACCCGGCAGCAGAATTTGAAGCTTCGAGTACCAGGTAAGTATGGCGGGAATGGTTGTTTGCAGATAGCTTGGGAGAATTGAACTGTTTCACATTGTTTTCCATCCATGTCAAGTTTGCCGTGTCAGTTTGCCGTTTGCGTGATTGCCATGAATGCTCCAAGCCGAAATGAAGAGAGACATGCTGTGCCACTTGCAGACAATCAGCACCGACATGTCGCACAGTCGAGTAAACAAACAGCGGGACTCCTATTCTCTGCATCCGAGATGCAAGAGCTAAAGAGAATTATCACCCCTGGCTCTTGTCATTGTCAATCTCTGGGCGGCGTCAATCCCCATTATCCTTCGGGCACCATCATCTCCATCTCCATCTTCAGTGGAGCTCACTTGATGGTCCCTGAGAGAAAGCTCTGTGAGGTGGTGACGACATCTTGCCCGAGACCCCGTAGCGTCCCCTGGACTCATTACAGTGGCAGCACCGGATTCAACCACCAGTCCGGCGAAGGGGAGTTATAGAGGTACTTTCATAATCTCATAAACCACGCGAAAGTGGAGGTATCATCCTATCTACCTTCCTCTTCCAAATCTCCACCTCCCAGACAACCACCACCGCCCAACCTCCAACCTGACAACGCACACCCCCTCCCCTGGTCCTGCCACGCCCCAAATTCGTCCACGTCCCCCGGCGCGGATGCGGATCCTTGGGCACTCTCTCTCTTTCCTTTCGTGTTCCTCTATCTCTGCGCTGGCGATTTGAAAGCCCTCAACTCCAACTCGACGTGACGGCTACCGCCTGCGACGATCACTTTCCACCAAGACACCATCTCGAGTCGATCCTCCATCTCTTCCTCCTCCGCCTCAACCTCCGACCGCCGGCCCGTCTGCTTCCTCATCCCGCCCCGGTCTGCCAGTCCAACCTCAGTGCTCCGATCCATCCCCTCTATCATTCGGCGCCCACGAATCCCGAAGCTATCTTCTCTCGTCACACAGCTCGACCGAGGTCCCAGTAGCTAGCACAATGTCTAGCTCTTTCGAAAAGTCCGTCAAGGGCGCAACCAAGATCAAGGTGCGTTGTCTGAATGACTGCTTGCATGCAGCGGCCAGCACGGGATTCGGCATATCTAGCTCTCAACCCTCGCGCCTCTCGTCTTGTTCTGCGACCTGTACTTGGTATGCTGACGCAAGCTCCTCTCCTTAGAATGCCCCTCCAAAGACAAAGTATATCGAGCACATCCTCGTCGCTACCCATTCCGGCGAAGCTGGCGTCGGCGAAGTCTTTCGCGCCCTCACATACCGCCTCCGCGATTCCACATGGACCGTCGTCTTCAAGAGTCTGATTACTGTGCATCTCATGATTCGGGAGGGTTCACCAGACGTCACACTCGCCTTTCTCTCAACGCACCGCAACGTGTTGGCAACAAGCAGCTTCACAGATGGTATGTGGTACTATCTATGACAAGGGTGGAGCGGACATCTCCGAACGTGATGATTGACGAATTTATAGCCCAAACTCAAGGACGCAACATTCGACATTATGCCTATTACTTGTCCGAGCGAGCGCGCGCATACCGAGATACCAAGACCGATTGGGTCCGCGCCCCCGAGTCAAGACTGGAGAAGCTTTCAGTCGAAAAGGGTCTATTACGAGAGACGGAAGTGGTGCAACACCAGCTCGAGGCCTTGTTGAAGTGCGATGTACGTGCATACAGAGAACATAGCAGCTCGCCTGTTTGCGCTGCTTCCAACGTCTTCAGACATTGAAGCGCTAATACTCCCCCTAGGTCATGGAAAACGAGCCCGAAAACGAAATCACTATAACCGTCTTCCGATTGCTTGTCTTGGACTTGTTGGCGTTGTTCCAGGTTCTCAATCAAGGGTTGATTAGCATTCTCGGTTGGTTCCCCTCCCCCTCCCCCTCATGTCTCAGTCCGCGTCCTTTACTGACCAAGACCCGTCTCTAGGCCACTTTTTCGAAATGTCAAAGGTCGATGCCGAGCGTGCCATGGCGATTTACCGCAAGTTCACCAAGCAGACAGACTACGTGGTCCAGTACCTCAGTGTTGCCCGGCAGTACGAGCACCACACACGAGTCGAAGTTCCAAAGCTCAAGCACGCCCCTGTTAACCTGGGACGCCAGCTTGAGGAATACCTGAATGATCCAGACTTCGAGGTCCACCGAAGGCAGTATCTCGCTGAGCAGGATGTCAAGAAGCACGGGGGTGGGAGCTCGAGCTCTAAGGGGGCGGGTCTCAGTAAGAAGAAGAGCCTTGATTTCCCTGAGCCATCCTCCAACAACCCCTTCCCGAAGGTTATCAAGGCTTCTTCAACTGGTGGCAAGCCTTCCGAGTCGAAACCTCAAGCCAACAAGGGCCCTGATCCTGATTTGATCGACTTCTTCGACTCAATCGAGCAGAACCAGACACCGCTGGGTGTGACCACCAACCAAGCACAGCCCTTCCAACAGCAACCGACAGGCCTGCAGTTCCAGCAGAATGGCTTCGGTACTCAACCTACAGGCTTTGCAGCCAACAACAGCCCCTACCAGCAACCACAGCCTACAGGCGCGCTTGTGCAGCAACCTCAAATCCTGCAGCCCAGCTTTACCGGCGCCGGCTTCGGAGGGTTCACTTCACAACCTGGATTCCAGCCGAGTTCTCTTGCGCCAATTCCCCAGGACTCTGTGGCCAACTTCCCTACTGCTGCTTCTCCAGCCGTTCAGCAGCCAGTGCAAAACGGAGGACTTCAACCCGTGCAGAATGGAGGTCTTCAGCCAATGGTAACAGGGCAACAGAGCACCAATCCCTTCAGGCAGTCCATGCTCCTGGCCCAGCAAACGGGTGTTCAGGCGAACCAGATGCCCTCTTCCGTTTCAACACCTGCACTGAACCGGCAATCAACAAACCCGTTCGCTCGATCACCAGGGCAGAACACGTCGCCATTTGCTCAAGCTTCCAATTCACCTTTCCAACAACCTACTCAACAACAGCCTCAACAACAAGCTGCTGCTTTACAGCCAACTCCAACTGGTACAAACCCCTTTGCTCGGCACTCGATGCTGCCAGCGCAAACTCAGGAGCAGCAAAGGCCACAGACGGCGGGAGCTGCGCTGGTCGCTCAGCCCACTGGAAGCACAAATCCGTTCCGTCACGGCGCCTTTGTAAACCACGCCACAGGCACCGGATGGCAGCACAATCAAGCACCGATCGGAGGTGGTCTCGATCAACTCGAAACAGTGCCCGTATTCCCCCGACCTGCGCAGCAGACCCCCTGGCAGCAATAAAGGGGCATAATTCTCCACCACCTCACATCTACACGACACTATACTCAACACTCTGAGCCTTTTTCTCTCACATCCACAACCCGCGTTTCTCAGCGCTCTCTTTGTCTTTTTTTGGCTGTACAATCCTCCCTTTCCATATAGTAAGCGAGGCGTTTTTCGGGAGGGGATGAAGAAAGATAGGAAAAGGGGATCCCCGCAAGGTGAAAGGATGGTTTTTGATACGCAAGGGGGTGTTTTTGACTCTCCAGTAGCAAATTATATTTAACCTGCCCTGGCGAGAATCTACTCCCTTTGCGGACCTTTGCGATCCTCTGGTCCCTTTTTTGTCGGTGTTTTTATTCTCCTTGGTTTAGTATAGTAGCAGTCATAAAAAATATCATTGGTGTTATTATATTAACTCCCTTGTCTCCTCCTTTTATATATCCTGGTCTCGATCGAAATTCTGGTTTATACCCATTGTGTCCATGGTATCGTGCCGTGTTTTTGTACCCCTCGTGAAACTCCTAGTCTCTATAGCGAGTGTCGTCTCGTACCTTGTTCCATTTGTTTCCCCTATACGCCTTTGAACCGTAAACGCCGTAGCTATGCTTCCAAGTGCAATGTTCCCACCCAAAAAAGACACAAAGTTGCAGTCCTCTAGAAAGGATCGTCGACGTCCATCTTGCCTCCAGTATCCCCTGTAGCGGCCGCCTCTCTTGCTCCAGCTGTAGCAACACTCCTGTCTGGCTTCTCCTCGCCAACAAACACGCCCAAGCCAGAGAATGCCTCGAAGAGTGCTCGGGAGAGGTACTCGTCGGGACTGTATCCTCCAGCCTTGAACTCGGTCTTTGTCCTTGTAATCTCGACCCATTCGTTCGAGTACGCCGCCAACTTCTCGGGCGCGAGGTCGACGCGCTGCGTCGTGAGTCGCACTCCTCCGTAGGGATCGTATGGCTTGTCGTCGGCGACGTGATGTGCTGGACCCTTCTTGTCGCGTAGTCCGCGGATCGAGAGTCCTCCTGCACCGCCAGCTGCACCCAAAGCACCATCGCGCTTGGTTTGGCCTCGCTTCTTGAGCAGGATCTTGTTCATTGCCTCGCTTGCGCGACCGTCTTCGGCGCTCTGGAGGGAGTCGAGCATCTCTTCGCGGAAGCGCTTCGCGTTGGCTTTCTCTTCCATCTCGGCCTTGTGCTCCTCCATACGACGCTGTCGCGCTTCCTCTGCTTCAGCTGCCAGACGACGTTGACGCGCTTCGTCTGATTCTCGGGCGAGACGTCGGTTGCGCTCAATGTCGGCCTTGTGCTTCGCCTCCCACTCTGACAGCTGAGCCTCTGCCTTGCGCTTCGCCTCCTCATTACCGCTGACAATATCGCTCGTCAAGCATTCGACCATCTCAAGATACTCATTATAATCCTCCAGCGTCTCAAAGTCCTCCTCAACCTTGTTGAAAACAGCCGCGACACGTCTCCGAATGTCGACCTCGCGCTCAACACCCAGGTCCGCAAAGAAAGCCGTCTTGAAGCCCCTAAGACGCAGCGTCTTGTGGCAGCCGGCGTAGGGGCACTGGTTAGGTCCGTCCTTGAAGATGCGCTCGACGCACGTCTTGCACATGCGGTGGTAACACTCGGGGTTGATGCGGAACTCCATGTCGCGGTTGAAGTACCGCGTCGTCTTGCACACGGGGCACGTCTCGTCTTGGTCAGGCGGAGGGGGAGCATTGCTGCTAAAGTCGGAGTGGCGCACCGAGATGGCGCCTGTTCGAGACATGGTTGCGGGTGTTGAGGGATCGAGATGCAAGGTTGAGGGCGAGGACAAGGCAGAGGCAGAAGCACGCTTTGTTTAGCAAGATGAGAGTGATTCACTGTTAGTTCTGCGCGGCTGAGGCTACAGGGATTAGAAGTTTGATGGATTACTTCCTATTGGCTAAAGCTTGTTACCCGCTAGCCCCACGCCGAGCCTGCCCCTCCATCGAATTGTCAGCCTTCTCTCATACGAATCGCTTCCATCATCTTCTTCTATCACGACAACTCAAAATGGCCGACAAAGGTGTGTTCCTGACTCTACCCTTCCGTCTCTCTACTGTTAAACTAAACTCCAATGGCAGAACCCACTCCCGTTGAAGACGCTGCCGCTCGTGCCAAGGAGGCCGAGGAGCAGGCTGCTCTGCCCTACAAGTGGACGCAGGTCATCTCTGAGCTCGACATCACCTTTACTGTCCCTGGGAATTTCAAGTCTAGAGATCTCGTGATCGAGATCAAGAAGAACAGCCTTCAGGCGGGTATCAAGGGCCAGGAACCTCTCATCAAGGTACATACACCCTCACTCACGACTTGACTTCCGCCTCCATCGCCGCCAGTCTCAGCTCCAAGCTAACACCTCCCAGGGCGACCTCCCCCACCCCATCCACGTCGACGACTCAACCTGGACGCTGAGCACCAACACCGACGGCACCAAGACAGTCGAGATCCACCTCGACAAGGTCAACAAGATGGAGTGGTGGGCGCACGTCGTGACCAACGCGCCCAAGATCGACGTGACCAAGATCCAGCCCGACTCGTCCAAGCTGTCGGACCTCGACGGCGAGACGCGCGGCATGGTCGAGAAGATGATGTTTGACCAGCAGCAAAAGGAGCGCGGCCTGCCCACCTCGGACGAGCAAAAGAGGCTCGACATTCTGAAGCAGTTCCAGGAGCAGCATCCCGAGATGGACTTTAGCAAGGCCAAGATTAACTGAGCGAGAGCAACCAAAAGTGTAAATCCTGTCATAGCCAAGACAATGGTTATTTGAGTTACTTTGACTGTCTCTCATCTTGTTTCCAGTGCCACTGCTGCCCGTTCCAAGAAAGCGTTAAACTCCTTGACCTGCTGGAGCATTCCGCCTGCTGAGCTTGCAGAGCTAGCTTCGTTTGCGATGCGTGCCACAAGTAGCTCGAGGTTTGCCAGCTCGGCCTTTTTCTCTTGGGCGCGTGATAGTTCAGGAGCATCTCGTCCCTGTTCAACCGCAAGGTCTACATCATGCATGATAGCAGACGTGTCGAGACGGTACTAGGTAAAATGTTAGTCAAGTACAGCGATGAGAAGTCTTTGCTACTTACTTTTGACTCTTTGGTGTCTTCCTCGTGCTTGATGCGCACTGCGTCCATCCGAAGAGCAACCTGCTCCCTCTCCGCTTTGAGCTGGAGAATATCTTCCCTTAGCTTCAGCTTCTCCCGTTGAATTAGGCGAACTCGTTTTCTTAGTGAATGCCAGTCATTGAGATGAGTGGCCTAATCATGTCAGCTTCTGGACTCTGTAATCTGGTAACGCAACTTACTAGCTGAAGTAGTTGCAACGTCAACTGCTCTTTATACGCATTCACAGCTCGTATCTTGATGCGGCACTCCTTCTTCTTCTCCTTGTCTTCTGTGCTGGTCATTGTCTCATAAAGCTTGGCCAGCGTAGTCTCAACAACCTCCAGGCACACCTGCGAAAACACATCCACAACGGTTTCTTCCTGATTTTGGAATGGGACTTCGCTCGCAATAGGATCCTCCTTGCCATCACCTTGTCGAAACTGCTTGGCGTTGACCCATCTCTGTACGGTAAGCTCAATGGCCGTGCCGTCACTGATGCGCCTGTCCTTGGCGGCTTTCTTTGCCTTGCGGGCCTGTTTTTCCATCGTCTTGGCTTCTGAATCGCGAGCCTTTGCCCTTGTACCAGCTTTCGGTTTCGTTGTCGGCTGTTTCTGTGTGGCGGGGCTTCTTGATGGTCGTCCACGACGTCGCTTTGGCGCTGGCTCTTCCTCTTCGGCCTCCTCCTCAACCACCTCGGAGGGTTCTACTTCAGGGGAGCGAGAGGATAGACTTCTTCGAGGACGCTTCCTTCCAATGGTTTTGGCGGCTTCCACCTCGTCAATCTCCTCTGCCACAGGGTCTTCAGGCGCTTCCTCTTCTTCTCGAACTTCGGTCTCTTCGGGTATTTCATCCTCTACTACGGGTTCTTCTTCGGTTTCCTCAGCATCGGCCGCTTCGACTTCAGCTTCAGCTTCGATTTCCGGCTCCTCCTCCACTGGGTTGGTATCTGAGAGTTCATCATCCGCAGGGTTGTAGTCGGTCGGTCGATCGGGTGAAAGCTCGTCTGCATCCTCCTTCTCAGCAGCTCTAGAGCTCTGGCGTCGACTCATTCTCGCTCGGATAGAAGCAGCTCCTTCGCTGCGCCGAACCTTGCGCACTAATGGCGAGGACGAGGGCGGTACCTCCTCTTCCGTGTAAAGCCCATCGTGTAGTCGAGTGGTCGAGGATAGAGCATCGCTCATGCGCACGTTTCGTCTTCGATCTGGAGGGCTGTGAGCACCGCCTTGAGCGCCATCTCTCGATCGTGGTATAGCTGGCGAGCCAGAGGCATTCTCGTTCGGTAGGACTGGTAGCGCAGCGTCTGGTTCGTCTTGAGGCTCCTCGGTCGGACTTGGTATCTGAGGCTCTGGAGCCTCTATATTATCAACACTGGGTTCCTCCTCTTCCACCTCCGTCGCCTCTGCCGTGGTGACCTGCGCGGCCGATTCCTTAGAAGAGTCGGGCAGATCGTAGGGGTCTCTCGGTGCGGATCGCGGTGATCGTCTGCGCGCGCTCCCTGGCGGCTGTGCAGAGGGCGGTACGTCATTCTCTAACCTCCTTCTCTTGGCTGATGTGTTTGGTGTACGACGCGCCGAGGGTGCTGGAGGCGCGGGCGCTGACGGAGCGGCAGGAGTCGATCCGGCAATGTTAAGGCCGGCGATGTCGAGATTGAAGGAATCGTCTTCGATAACGGCGCGTCTGGATGATATTAGTGTCTAAATCGGCGATTTTCGAGAACTGGCGTGTCGTACTGGGCGCCTCGAAGACGTTCGTTTAGCCGATCAGCACGGCGCTGTTGGCCTGGGCGACTATTAGCAACAATCCAAGTCGATGCTTGGCAGCTCGGTGTGGGCTTACCTGTGGCCATTGTGGGATAAAAAGCGGCCGGCGCTTCGACTTGCGCATGCGTATTTCCTATGAGAAATTTCGTAGAGACGATGCGCGAATGTGGTGTTGCGACGGAATTCTTGGGTGATGGTGTAGGAGCAATGTTTGAGCTCTTGTGACGCGTGGGGCCAGACGCGTTTGGAGTCGCGGGGCATCAATTAACTGATCATGACCACTTTAACCACGGCCATGATGAAACATGTGTAAATACATATACCGCAGCTGAAACGGCATTATTACTATAATTTACCAGTTTTCTTGCTAGAAGAAATGCTCGTGGCTTTGGGGTGACCAGATTACCATGAATTTGGTCTCTGTTCATCTTGAGCGCCAAAGTAAACAACCCATGATGCAGTGTATACAGTAACCCTCTATTGCTTGGCCGGGTATCAATTAATGTACAGAGGCCTTTCTATAACCTCGTCCAAGGGATCTACCCATAAATTTTGAACACTTTCCCATCTAAGTTTGACCTGAACGCCCCTAAACACTTGCTGTTTGCTTGACCTCGCCCACCTAGTTGATAGCAACCCATTCCATCTTCTTTGGATCAAACCTGTGACTATTTGGTTGTCAGTAAATGGACCCAAGCCAATGCTTTGAGATAGAAACATACTCATGAAACTCTGTCTTTGACAAGGATGCTTTGCCATACTCGGAAGCGAGTATCTCCTTGTACTGATAGGGGATCTTGGCAGGGAGGCCTTCGAATGTCGTATCGAGCAGAGGAAACACGTACTTGTCCTGTTACACAAGAGTTAGAGAACGTACAATACAAGAAATAGAACTACAAACCTTGAACTCGTGATCGTGCTTGTCGTAGAGGACTCCTTCGCCCCTTATGTGGCCAGGATCATACCTCGCCGCTGTGATGTCGATAAACAGCCCAGTCTGCATGTCAATCCACCGAGCATCAATGACATTCAGAGTGTCATCCCGGCCGCGGTGCTCAAAGTAGGGGTTGATCTCAAGCTGAAAGAAGCGACCTTCGGGTGCGTTCTCATATTGGTAGTAATAAACCGTCATGTTGTGATATGCGGCCAAGAAGTACATGTCCGCCTCGGTCACCTGGACATCGGCATCCAGGTCCCACGGCATGACCTGGCAATCGAGTCAGAATGGAGAGTAGACGACAGCTGTGAGGCTTCTTACCTTTTCCCCCACCACCAGCCAAGCAGGGAGCCGTGCATCAACCATGTCTGGACGCCGAGATCTCGAAAGGTGGCCAGATATGTTTGCATTAGAACTTTGATGCCTGCGTTTTGTGCGGCGAGCTCGAGGGGCTCTTGCATATATCTCCCGTCATAGTGCGGATGGTATCTTGGCGCATCATGGGTTAGCATGGGGTTGTCGAATAACAGCAATAAACTCACGCAGCCTCTTCTGTAAGGTTGTTAGTCTTGGTTTTATCATCAAAGGCTTCAGGTAAGCCCGTGAGTTCGTGTTTGAGACTTACTAAAGTATTTTGGTGGTGGAGGTGAAATACTTGGAATTTTCTGCTCCAGCTGCTCAATCTTCTCAAGAACGTCCGGAATGACCGAGGCGCTGGCAGAGGAAAGCCATGCGGCAAAGGTGCAGACGGCCGACAACTTCATGCCCGGCGCAGACGAGATCTCTCAGATACAGGCGCGGTACAAGAGGTGTGAGCTGTTGAGGATGAAGCAATGGAGCTGATGTCGACGTGGAAGGGGATGATAAGAGTCCGAAAGATCCGCAGGGGCACGTCACACACTCGGTAGTATTGATCGCCAGCATCAACAAACGGCCAACAGCGTTGAAAGAGATGAGATGAGACGCAAGTGAGTATATGATGAACAATTCCATGAGTCTAAAGAGCAAACAAGACTTATCCAATGGTATGGCGCGTCAAAGGGCAGCGTGAGGGCGCTTGACTTGCCTCCTGTGGAATTGTCCAGTCCCGCTCCAATATGTTCAACCCCTGATTCCCTACAGTGCGGCCACATCCCGTCCCTGATAGCCGCGTCACCTGTAAACGCATTCACAGTGGGTTCAAACGTTTTCAACATCAATGAAGCTATTCAGACACTGGTATGTACAATTCACTTAGACGCAATTAATATACTATGCACTCCTCGTATAGAATGATCCTACTCAAATAACCTTAACCACAGACTTGGCTTGAAGAGAGCCATTGTTACGAGCGAACCAACCGCACCGCTTCTCCCGCCAAGCCCCCACTTCCCCGTGGCGCAGCAGAATCCCGCTCGTGCATACTGTGGCTAGTGAGGCTAACCCCCAAATGGGCAGCTGACTGACGCAAGCTCAGCCCCAGCTCCTCCTCCATCATCGCATCGTGGAGAGCTGCCTAGGCAAGCAACTTGTCTTCTTCTTCTTCAACTTTGGATCTTTGTCACGTTGTCAATCCCTCTTCGCAAGCGATCCTAGCTGCTTGCGCTAGATCGCTTCTTCGAGTTCTGTATACTTGCCACTGGCAGGTCCTCCTGGTCCAGCAAGGCCCAGGCCTCAGCGACTCCTATTCGTCACTCCCTTGCTCCCCTCAACATCGCCATCAGCTTGAGTCTACTTGATTGAGCAACCCGCCATTCACAATGGGCGCGTGGAACGTACGTCGCCAGCCTCTGAAACATGTGCTCCCCATCCTCTCGATTGCAGACTGACACCTGTTGTAGCTCTTCCGTATCTTGGGCGACTTGTCCCACGCCCTCTCGAAATGCATCCTCATCTTCGCCATCCACCGCAACCGCAGCGCCGAGGGTGTCTCTCTCATCACCCAGATCCTTTACGCGCTCGTGTTCTGCACCCGCTACCTCGACATCTTTTCTGAAAAGTTCCCATGGAACTTGGTCTTCAAGATCTTCTACATCACATCGTCATTCTACATCCTCGGTATAATGCAATGGATCTATCCTCGATCGCGCGAGAGGGAGATTGCCTGGAAGATTGGTGCCATCATTCTCGGCGGCTCTTTTGTTCTGTCGCCTTTTGTGATGCTGATCTTTGAGAGATCCAAGGGCTTCCTGACTGTAAGTCTACTAACTTCGTGATCTTGAAGTCGTCGCTGACTCTTGTCTCTTTCAGTGGATGTGGGTCTTTTCCCAGATTCTCGAGTCCGTCTGCGTCCTCCCCCAGCTTCTACTCCTCCGGCAGACGACTGTGCCTACCGTCATCGACTCGTTCTACCTCCTCGCCCTCGGCTCCTACCGCGCCCTCTACTGCATCAACTGGTTCCTCCGCGAATTCGAGGTCACTGGAAAGAAGCCCAACACGGTCTCCGTCATCTTTGGCATCATTCAGACCGCCCTGTACGTCGACTTTGCCTGGGTATACTACACCCGTCAGCGCGTCAAGCTCCGTGGCGGCGGCATCGTTGACGCCGATGATATGCGCCGTGGCTGGCTCCTTCGTCGCATCTTTGGTAAGCGTTTCGAGACCTCGGAAGATGACGAGGAGAGCGGCCCCGGCTTCGACGACGACGACACCGGCGCCCGCCGTAGCGCCCGGCCCAAGTGGGGAGCTCGGGGCATCTCTGTCAGCGCCGATGACGGCGTTCTCGAGCAGGAGCGACACAACCGTGAACAGGACGAGCTTGGCGGGCCTGTCGACCCGGATGCCAAGATGCAGGACCCTGACGAGCTTGCGCGGGCTCTGGATGATGACGACGATGAGCAGACCCCGCTGCGCCCCGGTCAAACAGAGGGCCAGCCCAGTGGGCTTCGAGGTGGCGAGGAGTGGCGCGACTAGACTCGCAAGCTGATCCTCTGCCCTTTTTCATTTTGGGAGATTTCACGGTTCAGAGTATAAGGCTGAGACGGAGTATGACGGGTTATTTGTTTGGGACTGTTTGGAAGGTATACAATTTCTACTTGGGCTGCCATTTTGGGAACACGACACCATGTCAGGACTGCTGTAGAAGACGGAAGAGGAGGGACCTTGCTGTGGCATACATTGTCAGCAGGGCGGGCTGTGGAACGCAAGGGGGAGGGATATCAGGGGATTTCATTATTCTAGGCTCAACGTGTATCGATAGCGCAATGCTTTTAACGAGAATCTCAAAGCGAGATGAACTGGAAATCAATCACTCAGAATCACGTTACCAAAAGTCAGACACACATGAACACAGAGGGCGGTTGATCATATCATTGACGCAGGGTGCGAGGGCCAGCTTTTTTAAATTTTGCCCTCGAGATCCGTTTCGTTCGCTAAACCAACCCGCACTTTTGTCAAAGGGGAATCGTTCGTTATATACAACCAACCACACAAACAGGCTCTTGTCGAGCACTTTGTCCCATCAATACGCGCCATGTGCCAGTGCTGTCTATCCGACAGACTGGTCTTGTTGCAACTCCACCAGCAGCATCCAGAAAGCTGCAGTAAACTCCAGAACAAGAAAAAAAAGAGCTATAGAATAAACAGATACATGCAAAAACGTGCAGTAGAAATAAAAATGGGGCGTCTTGAAGGCGCTGGGTATCCTTTCAACAGACGAAGCCACTTTCTTAGTCGACAAAGCGCTTCTCAAACTCGTGGAACAGCTTGGGGCTGATCTCATCGCTGCTCATGCCCTCAATCTCGACGAGAACGCCCTTCTGGGCGTAGTGGTTGAGAACAGGCTCGCTCGTCTCCTGGAACTTCTTGAAGCGAGCGCGATAGACTTGCTCCGAGTCATCAGCGCGCTGGATGAGAGGCTCTCCGGTAACATCGTCGATTCCAGGGACGCGAGGCGCATTGAAGGAAGTGTTGTAGACTCGGCCCGAAGGCTCGTGAACCCAGCGACCAGCGATTCGCTCCAGGATAACAGATACAGGTGTCTTGAGAGAAACGACAAGGTTGATGGGAATCAGCTTGTCGAGAGGAGCAGCCTGAGCGGCTGTTCGGGGGAAACCGTCGAGGATAAAGGAGGCGTTAGGGTCTTCGGAGACTCGTGGCGGGACATGTTGGTCAAAGAGGGAGGGATTGCTGATGAATGAGTCCACAGGAGGGGCCCCATCGTACGAATGTTGGCCGATTGCGGTCGCCTCGGAGGCGAGGGTCATGACGGGTCCTCGACTAGCCAGCCATCCGCGAGTATAGAGTTCGTTGGAAATGAGTCGCAAGATGAGATCGTCGGCGACGAGACCGCCAGACTTCATCGTAGTCTCGACCTTGATGCCTGCGATTGAGAAAGTTAGCATTGACATGGGGAGGTAGGGCTGGATGCTGACAACTTACCGAGAGGTGTCCTTTCCTTGACATTTCGACGGAGGAGATCGCCAGTGCTGACAGAGTTGAGTTGCGGGAAGCGCGCGAGCAACCGCTCGCTCTGGGTTCCTTTACCAACGCCAGGTGCACCAAAGAGGATAACTCGAGCCGCCTTGTTCAGTCTCATTCTAGGCGTTCTGGAACGTTTTCGACCGGTCGCGAGATATGCAAAAAATTGGTTGACTATTCAATTGCGAAGGAGAAAATCGATTCGTCTAGGTACAGTTTCGAAGATGGGAGGCGGATGGAGTCTGGTGGATTCCAAGGATACTGTCGGCTTTTCGTTGAGGGGAGTGCGCGCTTCGGTGCAAAGATAGCGCGGGGAGTTGTTGAGACGGTGTCAGGGATGGTTTAAATTGCGTCGACAACAGGATGACGGGATTCGAACAGGCCAAACTAAGGAATAAAGAGATGCCCAAAACAATCGTACACACGATGATGACAAAAGATCAAGAGGAACTAGGAGCTTAGGTTGGAACAGGACGGAGAGCAAGTTATCGAGGAAAAGGTGGGAGGTGGGGGGGGCGGAAAGCACGGGCTGGCGTGGTGTTGAGTTGTGTCGATTTGTTTTGAGTGCTAAGGCGGTACCTGCCGACGCGCGTGGTCTTTCCCTGCGACACATGTACCGGCCGATGACGGATGAGAACATGCACCGTGGCGTGGAACGTGCGCAGCAGGAACGGTCAGGGTGGGCAAGGACCAACACATCATCCTTCCCTGCCGGTCCGGGGCAAGGACTCGTTCCGTCTCTTGCCGTTGCAGCGTCTAGAGCCCTCTCGTTTCTAAGCAGCCAAGAAAGTCAGCCCAAGAACGGGGCTTAGATCTATGACATCTATTTCTAGACACAGATATTGGATCTAAGACGTCTTCCAGAAAAAAGGTTCAACCATCGCAAATCCCCCTTCCCCCTCCCCTCGTGCTCAAAATCCGGGGGTTTCCGGGGAAGATGTGAGACGGTGCTAAGGATCGGCGCCTTCGCGTTAAGTCCGGGGTCGTCCCCAAAGTCCAAGTCCAACGAGAGGAGGGGAAACGTGCGCCCCGGGACAAAGGGCATCGGAAACAATCCGATACTCGAGGCACGAGCTTGGCTGTCGGCAAGCAGGTCCCGTTTGACAGGCGGCATGTGAATCCATGCGGTGCCACTGGGTCCGTTCCGTAACTGGCGCCGTTCATCCGTGGGCAAACGCTTGGTACTTCTCCCGCTGTCCGATCTTCCCAAGGCATTGCGGCTCTCGCGCCCTCGGGCAGAGGTATCATCGGCACATCCTGAGAGCGTCGTTTAGTAACTTTTCAATGGCTTTTTGCTTTGTAAACGGCATTCCAGCATGAAACGTGAAGGATTTCTATGGGCCAATCACCTAGCGTGAATTTGATTTCCAAGCACTGGCGCATCGGACAAGCCCCCCGAACCTTGTGAGGTGAAGGCTCGGCGGCATCGGCAGTGTGGGGAGTTCAGATCGGTTGTGAGCGCCAAGTGATAATGTAGCAGCTTGGAAATATCACAAAAAAGCTCCGACTAAGTAGTAAAGCTCGAAACTTATAAATAATGGTCCTATGATGTCATTGCCTATTTCTATACCGCGAAATGGGGCATCGCATTGTTGCTGGGTATTCTCTTCACATCGCCAAGCGCTATGCCGTGGACACCAGCTGACTCAATGCCAGCATCTGATGAGAATATCCCGATCTCTCATTTCATCGAAGAATATTCCGAGTGAGTATGGCAATTTTGTTGATGTTTGTCGCTTTTCTTCTGGGATTTTATTTGTTAAAGTGGTTCAAGAAGCGCTGCCGTTCCCTGAATCATCCACTGCTCAGCCAAAGCCAAGCCAATCATTCAAGTGTTGTTGAGCCACGACGGATTTTCTCATACAAACTTTCGCCGCATAAAACTGGCTATCTCGTATGATAGGCGCGAAGATATATAAAACAGATACCCAAATATCATTCACGTCTCTAAACATATTAACGAACTAGGTACATACACACTCAGCTTTTGTCACATGTCGCTCACCTCCATTGCCTACCCTAGTCCTCCAAGCCAAGTTTCCAAGACAATTACAGCGTAACCTATGTCGATCATGCCAAGACAACAAATATTTCTCACTACGATAAGCTGGTCTTCGGCTTGGATTTATCAAGCCCACGTCGTCAGTCAATGTAGACGTCCATTGACGAGTTGTGGTTGTGATGCTGGTGTGCTAGGATCGGGGGTCCTCAAGTCACCATGGGCTGAAGTGCAATGAACCCTCATAAATTCTACCGTATTCATACGTATCAAAGAATATTGTTTCCATAAATTTCCCATACTTTTTCCTACGACGGCTACACCAAACAGTCTCGCCCATGCGCATGGTGGAGAACCAGTACGCGAGCTTCGCTGTCAATCCCCAGAACCCAAATAAGCTTACTTTTGAGCTTAACCTTTGACCTCTATCACAGCTCCCACACCGTTTGCAATCGGCGATATATCTAAATGTGATACGGATAAAAAGCTTATCGCTAGTTGTACAAGTGCTTGCGATAACCTGATTGGCACTGATTACTCGTCATCCGATAGTTCACGCCGATATGCATGTGAGAAAACCCAGTAGAGAGGTTCATCCATGCCAGCGGGCTCCTTTAAGCCTGTCTTCGTAATAAATGAAACACACTCAGACCTGAGAACAGCACAAGAGACCTCTGCTCTCACGGGCTTGAGCGTGCCAACATCTCCCCCTTTACCTCGGCAACTCAGCAGCTCAGCAGCTCAGCAGCACTCGAGTAAGTACTTACTCAATATCAGCAGGTACATCGTTCTGAAAATCTGTTCCAACCCCGTGCACTTGGAAACCCAGGGAATAAAAAACCCTTGTCAACTGCCGAGACACAGTCCCGAGGTGTCCGACCACCTAGGGTAGTAGTGCGGGATCGGCGGAGCTGTATCCATTTTGACCCAAGTCAACCCATACATCATGCTATGGAACCAACCTCGTTCGCCGACAGGAAAAACTGCGCTTAAGAGTACCCATTGCGGAATTAAAACTTCATAATGGACCAGTTATGACTGCCAAAGCTCATGTCAACTGGCCGTAGATACGCCGGCTTGGCTCTTGATACTAATCCACAATCCCACCAACACCGCTTGTCTGCTCGTATTGTTCTTATGGGTGAGTCTCTTGAACCGCATGGCGTCCAGAGTCATGGGATTTGCGAAACGGGCCGAAACATAACGGCCTCCCCGCACGTTTATCCCAGGATTCTTCATGATCCACGCGGGTCCCCAGATTTACACCCCGCGTTGCACTTACCTGTCATGAGTGGTCCGGGGGAACGTCGTGTATTTGGGTTCTTTCCCAGTACAGTGGGTTTGGTCATCCGCTCCTCTTCAACTCAGACTCTCTGATGTTGGAAAAATGCCACCACTAATGCAGCTTGGGGTCGAATGGTCGGTCCGAATGCTTCGTGGGAACCGCGGGAACGGTTTCCCGAAGCGTTGACGATAGGATGATCACGCTTCAACTTCGGAAGAGAAGATGCAGTGTATTAGATGAAGTTGAAGTTTATGGTTGCTCTATAAAAGCGAGTCAAAGTCTTGCCCTTGTGTCGGTCATCATGGTTGTTCCAAAGTGACTTGGGCGCTATCTACTAAATCAAAAGAGTCTATCATCACCATGTGGTCTCATCTAGTTCTCCTGGGAGGCATCTCACTGGCTCTTAGTAGTCCTGTTGTTCGTCAAGATGCAAACCCTCCCCCATATCGAAACACATCTCTCTGTCTAGACAAGCGTGTGGATGACCTCCTTTCCCGCATGTCCCTTGAGGAAAAGGCAGGACAGATGTTCCATGCCCGTACTCAGGTTGTCAACAACACATTCGACGAAACCATTGAGGGATACGTCAAGGACAAGCGCATAACTCACTACGTTTTGAGTGGAGGTGTCAATGACGCTCGCGCTGTGGCAAACTGGTACAACAAGCTCCAGAAACTGGCCCAAGATACATCTCTGGGCATTCCCATTACTATCTCTTCCGACCCTCAACACGGCTGGACGGATGATGCTGCAGTGTCAGTTGTTGCCAACGGCTTCTCTCGATGGACCGAGCCCCTTGGCATTGCTGCCCTGCGGTCCCCTCAGCTGGCTCGCACTTTTGCTGAGATTGCCCGCGAGGAGTACGTTTCCGTGGGAATCCGCCAGGCTCTTCATCCGCAGGTGGATCTCTCGACTGAGCCTCGATGGGGTCGAATTGGTGGTACCCTGGGTGAGGACGCCAACCTGACAAGTGCCCTGCTTGTCGAATACATTAAGGGCTTTCAGGGTGAGAAGATTGGACCTCACTCGGTCATTGCAACAACAAAGCATTTCCCCGGTGGTGGCCCTATGGAGGACGGAGAGGACTCTCACTTCCCTTGGGTATGTAACACTTATCAACCAACTATGGACAATCTTCTAATGTTGATATCATGTAGGGCAAGAATCAAACGTACCCTGGTAATAACCAGGCCTATCACTTGATCCCCTTCAAGGCAGCAATCGCTGCAGGCACAAGGCAGATGATGCCCTACTACTCACGGCCCATTGGAACCTCATGGGAAGAGGTTGCCTTTGGATTCAACAAGGGCGTTGTCACCGACCTCCTCAAGAACCAGCTGGGCTTTGAGGGTATCGTCGTTACGGACTGGGGCATCGTCACTGACCGAGCTTGGGGCCTGGAGGACAAGACCGAGCTCGAGCGTGCCCGCCGTGTTATTGAGGCCGGCTGCGATATCTTTGGTGGCGAAACAAAGCCTGAGCTGGTTATTGAGCTCGTCAAGAAGGGCTTGGTGTCTGAGGCTCGCATCGACGAGTCTGTCCGCAAGCTGATGAAGGAAAAGTTTGAGCTGGGACTCTTCGACAACCCCTTCGTGGATGCCGACAATGCTGCGCGCGTGGCTGGCAATCCTTACTTTAGCCGTCTGGGCAACGAGACGCAGCGCCGGGCTTTCACTCTGCTCACGAACCAGAACGACATCCTGCCTCTGCCTCTGTCGGCGCTTGAGGCCAAGTTCTACATCGAAGGCATTGAACCTGAGGCTTTGGAGTCGCGAAACCTCAAGGTGGTGGACAAGCCAGAGGATGCAGACTACGCGTTCCTCCGTCTCGCGTCTCCTTACAAGCCTACCACTGGCACTGGCCTGGCTGCGATGATCAACAATGGCACTCTCGAGTTCAACTCGACCGAAAAGGCGCGTCAGGCCAAGATCTACGAGACTGTTCCGACTGTCGTGGACATTAGACTCAACCGACCTGCTGCGGTGCCTGAGATTGCAGAGAAGGCGGCGGCGCTGTTTGGCAACTACGGCAGCAGCCACGATGCGTTCCTGGATGTCGTGTTTGGCGTTGACGGCTGGGCTCCTGAAGGACAATTGCCATTTGACCTTCCGCGATCCGACGCTGCGGCCGAAGCGGCTTTTGAGGATGTGCCGTTTGATACACTGAACCCGGTGTTTAGATTCGGACACGGATTGCGGTATAAGGAGGAGTGCAAAGCAGCTGAAGCGTGATGTGGTGAGATTTAGATCAGAATTGAGATGAGACTCGATAGTCGAGATGAGACCAATTAGCGGGAGATAAGAGACAGGAGGCGGGCTTATGACGGTGGCATTATTCCTAGCGTACACATTAGACGAAGAAATGTAGTTCCAATTTTACTGAACTCGTTGCCAAGTCAACTAGTAATGATCATTATAGTGTCGAATTGCTAGGTATCTTGGTGATCAAGATCATCTTTGCTTTGCGACAGCGGGAACAGACTAGGCAACGGGGAAGCTGGCAAGGTACCGCGGACACGTGTTGGAGCATAGGTACTGATACCTACTCTGCAGTTGGAGTGGGATGAACAAGTCAATGGGTGTTGCGACACGGGGCGACGTTCTTGGCTATAAACGCAAAAGATGGTGTAGACGGCGTCGCAAAGTATCTGCATGCACGTTTTGGCGTGTGTGAATGCGGTTGGTGAAGATGCAACAAGACGAGCATCAGCCTCAAAGATTATACGTGGATGGCTTCAATCAAGTACACGACGCAAACAATCCCGACCAATGCCCAAATGTCTCATGACTCTGGGCTTCCATGCCAGCTCAGACACACCAGAAGCAGCCCATGACATGGTCAAGGTGAGACAGCGATGAAGCCACCAGGCAACCAATTGACTAGGGAGTGATAGCTCAGAGCAGCAGTAGCGGCTGACAAAGGAAAGGGAAATCTGCATAAAAAACTTAACTCGGCAAATGTCTTCGGAGATATGGCGGAGTTCTTGTCTCTTCTCGTCTGTTGAGAGCTGGCCTCGACCCGTAAATTTCACATGCAGGGGATTTGTCTTCTTTTGTTGAGGGGAGACGGGACTCCCGGCAAGGCACGTGACTGTTGCTCCCTCATCTCTGCTGACGCAAGCCCAAGTCAAGGGCAGGGATTGGACGTTTCCAACGGGAGGCGACATAGATTGAGGGGGTTGCGTCGGGCCCGCGACCGGAAAAACAGATTCTACGGATGCGGCGAACCCCGGCTCGCCTGTCGGATAACGGAACGCCAGCTCTTCCGCCCGGCTGGGCTTAGCACGGGATGGGGGAGATCCAATATCTCGTAACCACCACTACCACCACCTTGAGAACTTAGACTGCGCATCCACTCTGTCCCTCATTCATCTTCATCGTCTTTAACTTAGACTGTGTCATCGTTTTAACCCCACGCGAGATCGATCGAATTCAGCCCTTCACTTCGTTTCACAATCTAGATTCTTCTCGACACTTCGGCTCGCTATGAGCGCTTCCTCCAACGTCGCTCGCAGGGCCGTTGCCCGGAACCCCTTGTTGGGTAATGGTGAGCAACTGCCTTATCGGCTTCGCCGCCGGTCATCATCGCCATTGAGGCTGTTTTACTGACTTTTATCGCAGCCAGGGCTCTCTCTCGCGGTGTTTCTCCCGCCGTTCTCGGTCGCCATGTCAGCCGCCATGCAAAGGTTCCGGCCATTGCCATCTTGATCCCGCTCCGATCAATGGGCACCGAGCACCATCGCCCCGACGGTCCCCTTTCCGGCCCACCCCCTGGATTCAACGCCGAGATGGCTAAGAAGCCTCTCCCGAAGGATCCCAGCACTACAGTCGCTAAGAAGGAGGAGAAGAAGCTTGATGCCCAGCCCAAGGAGTCCGCGGTTGCGAAGCCCGCTGAAGCTTCAGCCGAGGCGACCAAGGCAGAGGTTGTTGCAACCAAGGAGGGTGTCATGGAGAAGTCAGATGTCGCCAAGAAGGACCAGGAGGAGAAGAAGTTGACCATGTGGCAAAAGGTCAAGAAGGAGGCCCAACACTACTGGGACGGATCCAAGCTGCTCGGCACCGAGATCAAGATCAGCTGGCGATTGGCCCTCAAGATGGCCGCTGGATACGAGCTCACCCGTCGCGAGAACAAGCAGCTGCAGCGAACAGTCCAGGACCTGGGTCGGTTAGTGCCCTTTTCCGTCTTCATTATCGTCCCTCTCGGTGAGGCGCTTCTGCCCCTCGCCCTCAAGCTCTTCCCCAACATGCTCCCCAGCACGTTCGAGGGTGCCAAGTCCAAGGAGGCCAAGGCCACTCTTTTGCGAGCGACACGAAAGGAAGTCAGTACTTTCCTTCGACAGACACTCGGGGAGACGGGTCTGCCTCTGAGCCAGGCTACAACACAAAGAGAAGAGTTTTCCAACTTTTTCCGCAAGGTGCGGGCCACCGGCGAGGCTCCCACTGCCGAGGATGTCATCAAGGTCTGCAAGGTGTTCCGGGATGATTTGACCCTCGACAACTTGTCACGACCCCAGCTCGTTTCCATGTGCCGATACATGAACCTCAACACATTCGGAACCGACATGATGCTCCGATACCAGATCCGTCACCGTATGCGACAGATCAAGCGAGACGACAAGGCCATCAGCTTTGAGGGCGTTGACAGTCTGACCGTGGCCGAGCTCCAAGGTGCTTGCGCTGCCCGAGGTATCCGAACACACAGCGTTTCCCCCGCCCGGATGCGAAGCGA
This sequence comes from Fusarium solani, assembly GCF_023522795.1. Taxonomy (NCBI): domain Eukaryota; kingdom Fungi; phylum Ascomycota; class Sordariomycetes; order Hypocreales; family Nectriaceae; genus Fusarium; species Fusarium solani. Next base: position 916,765 of record NW_027072147.1, on the reverse strand, counting down.
TCTCCAGACCTGGCTCGACCTCCGACTTCGGGAGGGCGTTCCCTCAACACTGCTCGTGCTGAGCAACGCCTACATGTACGGTCAGGGTTCGGGTGAGGGCTCCAGCCAGATTGAGGCCCTCGTCGGTGTCCTGTCGGCCATCCCCGAGGAGCTTTACCACGAGATTGAGCTCGAGGTGCACACCGCCGAGGGTGCGGCTACCAACAAGCAGCGACTCGAGGTTATCAAGGAGCAGCAGGATCTTATCGAGGATGAGGCCGAGCAAGACCACGCCAGCACAAGCTCTGGCTTTGCCACACCCCGAGATGTTGACGACATTGATGAGAAGGAGGAGAGACAAGCTCTTGCTGAGGCCGAGGGTCTGGGCAAGAAGCAAGTTGGTGAGATGGTGGATGCAGAGAAGGAGCTGAACAAGGCTGCTGAGACGGCCGAGATAGTGGAGGCTGAGATCAAAGCGAGCGCTGGCGCGGCGAAGCAAGAGCAGAAGTGAGAGGCCGGCCACGGAGCTGGCTCATGTACCACGAACACTTGAACTTGGGATTGGGAGTTGTTTCATATGTATGACTGTATGGTATGGCATCAAGGGTGGGATGGATGGGAACAATGGCGCTGTATCAAAACGGACTCCCCGAGAGGTCCGCAAGAGATTACTACTACTACTGGGATAGACAACTCTCGACACAGGAAAGCAATAGATTCCACTGATATTTTTTTTTGTACATACGTGGCTATAGCCCAGATTGGATGAATACCACCGAGAGTCTTATGATTGAATGCGTCTTAGTGCATGTGAAGCTGAATGTCAAGGCGCGGGAGCAAAGTGGAAGCCTGAGATGGAGCCGGCTGCGTCATCGTGGCCCAGCCTCAGTTGCGTAGATCATTGGTAGGGGATACTTGGCGAGGGAGAGTAAGGCATCAAGTAGGCTGCGCATCACTGTTTTCAAATGAATCTGAAATTATCAACAAAATTGAGACGCTGTATTAAGTACATAGATGATTTCATTTGGCGTCAATACCCCCATATTGACGCACTTAATCACTGTCTCCCCGACCCTCCCAAGTCATCTCCATCTCGACTTGGTCCCTGCGCCACATACCAGCTCCCCACACTCACTTACGACCTCTCGAGCTTCAACCTCCCGCCAACTCCGCCCGCGTCAAACCCTCAGCCTCTCTCAACCTGCAGCCTCGCGATCGTTTTATCTTTACCTTTTCCTCTATCTCTCCCCGCGCGAGTATCAGCAACGTCCCGCGACCTCGCCCGTATCCCGAAATCCTTGATAGCCGACGGCCCCGCGCTGCCCGCACCCCCGGTCCACCTCAATGACGGCCATGGATCAAGACGACTTCTCTAATGTCTCGTGGAGCGACCACGTACATGATCAGACTTCGAGGACTATCCCACCTGCTGAGCAGCCTGGACATGATATGAATGGACCTGGTACTGGCCTCGAAGCCGATGCTCCTTCGTTGGGTAACGAGAGGCTCGAGTGCACTGTCGGCACTCCCATCAAGGAGAATGACGGCACCAAAGACGCATTCGTATCGTATCTGATCACCACCAACGTATATATCCTCATTACCTCGAGTATCCCTCCAGATGCTAACAGCGACAGTCCACCTTCTCCTCCTTCCAGCGCTCTACCACCACCGTCCGCCGACGCTTCACCGACTTCGTCTTCCTCTACAAGCAGCTCACCCGCGACTTTCCCGCCGCCGCCGTCCCCCTCTGCCCGACAAACAGCGCATGGAGTACGTCCGCGGCGACCGCTTCGGCTCCGACTTTACCGCCCGCCGCGCAAACTCTCTCCAGCGCTTCCTCGTCCGCCTGTCTCTCCACCCCACGCTGCGCCGCGCCCCGATCCTGCACGTCTTCCTCGAGAGCCCCGACTGGAACGCCACCATGCGCAGCCGGGGCGCGAGGACTAGCTCTACGAGCGATGCTGGGTCTACCGGCGTGTTTGATAACTTTGCCGATACCTTTATTAATGCCTTTACCAAGGTCCATCGCCCGGATCGCCGGTTTATTGAGGTCAAGGACAAGAGCGACAAGTTGGATGATGACCTCGGTCATATCGAAAAGGTCATTGCGCGTGTGGCTCGTCGCGAGACAGATCTAGAGGTTGATCTGCGCGACCTTGCTGAGCAGTTCCAGAAGCTCATTCCTCTCGAGCCTCATGTTGAGCCTGCTGTCCATGCTTTTGCTGCTTCCATTGAGGATACGGCGACCCACCTCCGGGAGCTGAAAGACGTCACAGATCAAGATTACCTCGGTTCTCTCCGGGATATGCAGGCTTACTCAATGGCACTCAAGGGTCTTCTCAAGGCTCGCGAGCAGAAGCAACTCGACTATGAGCAACTGACAGAGTATCTCAACAAGTCTACTACAGAGCGCGACACGCTACAGTCTGGCCATGGCTCCGGTGGCGGAGCAGGTGGATTCCTGCGTGCCAAGATCGAAGACGTTCGCGGCGTGGACCACGAGCAGGCCCGACGAGAGCGCGCTCGCAAGCTGGAACTGCGGGTAGAGGAGCTCACCCACGAGGTAGAGAGCGCCCGCAAGACGAGCGACATGTTTGACGACGAGGTGGTCAAGGAGGTGGCCGACTTTGAGCGCATCAAGCGCATCGAGATGAAGACGCAGCTGGGCGGTCTAGCCGATGCCCACGTCGAGTTCTACGGCCACGTCGTCGACATTTGGGAAAAGTACGTTCAGGAGATGGAGAAGGATGGCGGTGCCGTGCGGCCGTGAAGAGTAAGGGATTGTTTATCTTGTGCGGGCTTGAGGCGTTTAATGGGACTTGGGCGTTTCGGGATGAAGACGAGGATAGTTGGTGAGGTAGCTAGCCGTGATATCAAGACACTTTGAACGAGGTCTGGGGTTTCGTCTTTTGCTCTTGATAATTCGTTGCCTGTACTGCTACCGTGCGGTCATACAGCCCCGGCTCTCAACACCAGATTGCCCTCATCCTCGCGACGGACATTTTTGCGGTGATTGAGGCCGGAGTTAGTAAAGTCTATATGCAAGATTTATACATTTAGGATGATAACCATCACGGGTTTACTATGTATTAGACAAAGATGCTCTCAGTCTTAGGCCAAGGTCACCAGCGGTTTTCACAGTCAATGACACAGGCACAATGCAAGCTGGGTTGACGCTGTTATATTGATGTTGTTGTTGACGCTATTGTAGCGATGTTGTAATGATGTTGTAACGATGTTGGTATCATGTTGATAAAAATATCAACCATGGCGGAACACCCACGCCGCGGCCAAAAACAGCAGGAAACAAACCAACAGCAGCAGCAAGACAGCCACCACCACCGCCACGGACCACCACAACCACGCTGGACCAGACCCAGCCCGCAGAGACACCTCCCAACCCCCCTCGGGTATAGCCGCAACCTCGACTTGGAAGAGGAACGGCCCAGCCGTGGGGTCCGACGTGTCGGTGCCCCTGGTCACCCCTTCCACTTGGCTTCTGCAGGACGGGGGTCATCGTCAGTGAGTTCACAAAGGGTTGGATGGGATGGGCTGACTTACTGAGTGGCCTGGGGTTCCCGGGGGCCCGACTCGACGTCGGGACTGGGCCGCCTTCCAAGCCCGAGGTGCGCTGTGGGAAGGGGGAGAGGCGTGCGGGCTCGGGTCTGGTGATTGTTGTCGGTGGTGGTGATGGCTGTTGTTGCTGCTGCTGTTGGCGGCCAAAGGCCACGCGGGAAGAAAAAAGTTTGCTGGTGATACAAGTTAGCATGGCCACGATGAATCACGGACTGGACTGTCGTGTGTTGGACGGAAGGATACTTACACGGCCATGGTGATATTGGACTTGAGGAGAAAAGAAAGAAGAGAAGAGAAGAAGAGGACGAGCAAGATCATAAGTACAACGATGAGGACGAACTAGAATGGGAGGAAAGTGCAATAGGGGTCAGTTTGAGGATGAAGAAAGCGCTATGCGGCCAGTTGTATGAACATGAGGAAAGCTATCTGCCTCCAGTGAGAGTTGGACTTGCTAAGGCAGGTAAGAATTGTTTGGTTCAGTCACTTCTCTTCTTGAAGAGATGGAGAGAATGCTGAGTAAAGTAATGTCCCAGGTTACTACCATATGGATCGTAGACTGCCTGGGTCTTTCAGGGCCTAGATCCCTAGGGTCATAAATCTATCCATGCCACTATATTGGCATCTGTCAATCCCGCCACGAGTCAATCAATGGGTCTTCAGACCCCCAAGTTGAAAAGGAGTCCATCTCTTCCTCCTCCCACGCAGTATCCCCCTCGTCACTCTCTACCTCGCCTTTCGCCACTTCCTCATCTTCCTTCACTTCCTCGCCTTTCATCTCCCCTTCCTTCTTTGGCCACGGCCAGAGCCCATCGAGGGGCATGTCGTCATACATGAAATTTGCCTTGTAATCTGGGTAGCGTTCGTCGTAGCTGTATACCGAATTTGACTCATGGTTTGCGGCTGTAGCGACAAAGACATTATCTGGTGAAAGATGATGAAGCCGGAAGTTGGCAATTGGTTTGACCGTCCTTGCGCAAACATTCAGGTTCCCTGACCACGTCGAACTGGTTACTGTGTAGCAGCGGTTGTACCAGAGCCCAACTCCTTCCATGTGGCTGTGCTTGACGTAGTTCTCCTGCTCCTTAACATTTTCGCAAGTCAAGAAGAGGCCGTTGCGCAACAGGGAAGGAAGATCGCAGGTAAAGAGATCCAGTTGGGCAGTCCATCCCGACATCTGGTCGAGCGGAGTTTCATTCCGTAGCTCGTCGATATCCTGGGCAAAGATGAAGACGACTCGCCCCAATACCGGTGATGACCCAGCTTGATCCCAGCTAGGGGGTACTATCGGGGGCCAACGCCGGGAGAGGCGGTCGTAGTATGACAGCAATAACTCTGTCTGAGGTTTTTGACTGGGGAGGCGCGAGTTGCCATCAGGGGTGGAGTTGTCATTGGGAGTTGAGTTGAATCGGGCAATCAAGACCCGATAAATGCTCTTGAGAAACTCCAGTATAGTCATGGCGGCGAGTAATGAATTTCTGATTCGGGTGAGAAGCGATGTGATTATGGTGGTAGATGTTTGACAACGGGAGCTTGAAGGGCATGGCGGGTGTTATATATCTGGAGGCGTGGGGTTCTACACAAACTTTTGTGCCTCAACAAACCTTTTTTTTTTTTTTGCCATGGATTGTTTATAAATTGTGAAGCAAAAGAAAACTTTTTTTCTATCTCGATAGGAAACATTGAGCAAGGTTGTGGAAAAGACGCATGTTGAAAGTCTGAATCAGTCGACTGACTCAACACATTAGGTTTCCCATGCCAGGGTTACAGCCGAGGAGCAGTGAAGTACACTTTTTTCAAAGGTTTAGGTCTGCCTAGTCAAGAGAAAAGCTAAGATTGGCAGAAATTTTGAGTATGAACGCTATGAGTTTGTATATGTTACATCAAATATCATGGTAATTGTAGTCAGAGTCAAGAAATTTCCACCGAGATGTCTTGACTTAAAGTTATCGATTACATTCCGTCTTACCTTTCTTGCCGAAAAGAACATGCTTGCTAACGCCGTGCCGCTTATGATGGGCCAGAAAGTCCAAAGCTCATGTCGTAGTTGAAAAAGAAATCGCCCGCCAAATCAGAAAAAGGTTATCCACGCCGGGCATCTGACCTGTCGTGTCCATGCTCGGATCCATTTCGAGACCTGTTCCTATCCCCGCCTCCCCTGGGGCAACAGGCTTGAGCGTTTGCGCCATCCTCTCTAGTCCACTGATCATTAGGTTGGCTAGATGCCACTTTCCAGCTGGTTGTGACCGGAATTGTTGTACAAGGCCTGTGATTAGATCGTACACCTTTTCTTTCTCAATCAGATCATCGTATTTGGTTGCGACTTTGGTGAGAAACATGGAAGCGAATGCCGTCATTGAGTGGACGTATGAGGGCATGCCGACGATGCCCAGGGCGACATCGGGATCGTTTATGAACTTGTCGATGATTGTTGTCGCAGTCGAAATAGCGTTGAGGGCACAATCGAGAAAGTAGTGTGGAACAGGGTCGTTCTTTGACAAGCCGCGGAAGACGTGCGAGTAGAGGTAGAGTTGGGCAAAGTTGTAGTGGAGGATGATGCCTTTTCGAGGGAAGCCTCCGATGCCTGGCCATTGTTCTAAAAGTTCCATTAATGGTAATTCCAGAGGGTCATCTTGAAAGCAAAGCTTACCTTGCACCTGTTTTGTCCAAAAGTCGAACCACTGGTCAAGCTGCTTCCGAAAGTGTGTGATGTGATTCAGATGCATCCTAGGTATTGGCTTGCCCTTGTTGATGCTGAACAACTCCCTGATACTCCTGAGAATACTAACTGACGCAACTTGACTGAGAAGTCGCCGGTCCTCTTCATTCGCGACTGGACAGTGGAGAAAGTTTATCACGCTCTGTGTTGCAGCATCTTCTTGTACGATTGATGGCCGGCCATACAGGGTTGCTAGTTGTTGGTCGCAGACATAGAGAATGTACCATATCCTTGCACAGTCGGCGTCCTCAGCGCTTGAATCCTCGATGGCCCTGTCGTAGCTATTGTGAAGATCAAATTCAGCGGCTCGGCGGATCGCATGCCCAGAAAGCATCCACGAGACATCACTCAGCCAGTACGAGCCAATACAGAGAGCCCGCAGGTAATCACGGTCCAGTCGTCTCTCAAAGATTGTCATCTCGACGAGCCTTCTAAACTCGGAGCTGCAGATTGGATACAGGGAGTCGGCTGTTGAATCGTGCAGAGAAGCAACTGTGAGAATAGCTACAAGCAAGAACTGGCTTTTTTGTCTTAGCTCTTGTAATGACTCGTAGGGGCAGCCGATGAGGTAGATGTATGGATTTAGGCGTTTCCGGTAGAAGCTGAATAGTCTCTCTGCATCAGCCAAAGAGATGGAGCGTCTTGTGATGAAGTCATCGATGCCTTGGCTGTGTTGTGAGTCGACGTCGTCGGGAGATCGAAGAGCCCGTAGTTTGGTAAGGGCATATAGAGAGTGGATGGGCACATAAGGGAGGCCCTCATCTTCTGGCATCAGCTTGGGTGAGTTATCGCGGGATGGAACATGATGGCCCTTGTTGGAGGGAATTGAGTGGCCGGGTGAGTCTTCTTTAGGGAGTTCCGCACCAGCGGATGAGCGTAATGCTGGTAATTCGAGGTCAAGCTTTCCGGCGACTTGCTTCAGAAAGCCATGCATCTGCTCGAGGTCTTGTAGCACATCCTGAGAGAACCTAACTTTTTGTTAAAGAATGTCAAGACTCAATTGGAGATGAATAACCCACTGTGACTTCTCATCCAGGATGGTCTGAAGACTCTTGCCCAGGACACAACTCAAATTCTTTTCCGCGCAACGTCGACATGGCGGGCCACTCTCGTCAATCAAGCATTTTATCTAGCACCCATTAATCAACTTTACCCGTCACTATAGCCCAATGAGCTCTCACCTTGTGTCTCCGGCAAGCCGTGCAGGCCTTGACCTTTCTCGAGATCTGCGGAGGAAACTGCTGCTCAGCTCCGGCGGTGCCGTTCTCAGTCTCAGACCAAGTTCGTTTCGACATGACGGCTTCAATTGCAAGACCCGCCTTCTTCACTAGCTTTTGTGGAAAGGGATGTTTAGATATCACGACAGCCTGGTTGGCGGAGAAGTTGAAAGTCGGGGGGCAAATTAACAAGCGGGGTTTTTCCGCGGCGACCTCCGAATTGAGTGAGGTCAGGTTGCCACGGAACTCCCGGCAAACTCACGATGCCTCCACCCTCGGTTCACTCACACCGCAAAAAGATGCAAGCGGTATCGGGAGCTTCGGATGACTTGTCCCGGCCGTTACATATCATACTGCCGGATGCGGGGCTTCGACTGCGCCGCCGGGATGGTCTTCGGGCTTCCGGGCCGAATCCACTTTGACCGAAAAGCGGAACGGAACGGAACGGCAATCACGGGATAGCATCAACTCGTTAAATTGGTCTTATTTCTGGGGCTTGCGCCTTTCAAGCTCTATTTGGGGTTTGGCTGTAAATCCTTGGGCTTATCCGGGTCATATCCTACCAGGCAATTGACCGTCTCGTTGCCCTCTCCGCGATCATTAATCTCCTTGCCTACGGGGCCACGCCAGTGTCCAGTCAGCTTAATGTAGCCATCGAGAGCATTGTTCAGGGTATGCCCAATCTCAAGCGCCTCAGCTGCACGCGTGTGCGAATAAAAGGTCAGCAGACTCTGCGCTGCTTCCCGTTCACCCTGCTTGATCATGGTCAAGGCTGTCTTCTCCACCCAGCCGTGGACTTGAACCCTAGACGCGGTCTCAAAGTCCTTAAGAACGTCTGTCACGATCGGGTGGTATCGGTTCGGGTCTGAGCACATGTAGTATAGCACCCGCTTGAACACTCGGCCAGCAAACTCGGAGGCTTCCTGAAGTTGATAGTCGGGGTTCAGGAAGCTGCTCGAAGCGCCGGTAGTCAAGTATCGGTGCTCGCCATACTCTGGAGGAATTGACTGAACACCAAGCCACCAGGGAACGAATGGCGCCGACACAGAGCCAGTCGGGGCATTCCAAATCCGCAGCATGTCGCAATCGATGCCAGCACGAAGACTGACAACCTGTCCGTAACCAGCCTCGTCGTCGGCAATCCGAGGATCTCGCACTCTCTCCATCATCTTCTCCTCCGTCACGGGGACCATCTCGAGGGTAGCATTCTCCAGCGCAGCCTGCGACATGAACTTGTATCCTCCGTCGCGGGCCTTGTATCGAGGATCTTGCGGCCCGTAGACGTTGAAGATGTTGAATGGCTTGCCTGAGCTCTCATCCCACCACCCTTGCTCAACAGCGAACGACACGATATTGTCGGAGCCCATAAAGTCGGGATCTCGGGCAAAGTTGACGGGAAAGTCCTCGATGTATCCCGGGTAGAGGACTTTGACATCATTAGGTCCCAGTCGTTGCGCCGCCCAGAGCTTCTTGCCGCCAGCCATCTCCCAAACGACCCAGCCCTCGTCCTTGTCGGCGATGAGATGAGAGTTACCGCCGTAAGTCGATTCGCCATACTTTTTGATCAAATCCCCAATAATCTCGACGCCTTCGCGGGCAGTCTTAGCCCTCTCCATGACAATGCGGGCCAAGTCGCTGTACTGCAAGCCATGTTGAGGATTCGGCGTCATTTCGAGAAGCTCCTCACGGTTATCCGCCCAAACATCACGAACAGTAACGCCCTTTTCGTTTAGACCGCCATTGGTCAACGGTGCTGGGAAACCCTCATAGTCCGAGTACTCCATGCTCATGTATCGGAGGGTATGGTTCACTTGGGGGATCTGAATGAGTTCTCCGGGAAAGGTAGCGTCCTTGGTGACACCGACGCTGATGGTCGCATTTGGTGGATGATCGCGGGCAGGGAAGAGCTGAAGCCAATGGCTAGAGACCTCTTCTCCAGTGCCTCCGACAATAACGCTGCCATCCTTGGTGAGGTTCTTGCCGACGTAGAAAGCATAGCTGGCTGAGGCTGGACAGGCCAGCGAAAGGGTCGCCGCCAGAACAATGTAATTGAACATGACCCTTAAGCTTCAACCTTCATAAGTATGAAGGAAAAGCTGCAAAAAGTCGGGGAGCCAAGCCTGACGAAAACACCGCAAAGAAGCAGGCCTCACCATGTTATAGCCTCAGTTTCCGCACGTGACTGTCGCTCAATTACTCAGTAAGGTAGCATGAGGCCGAAATTGCAGAGTCAAAAGTCTCCCCACAAGCGGGGAAGAGACGGGAGGCTGCTTCCAAGCGTAGCCTAGTGATGGCTAGGAACGGGAACTATACGATGATAAGAACTTGAAAGGTCGGTCTGGGAGTGGGCTCCAGTTTGGCAGTTCGTCTTGGCGGAGGCCTAGGGTAGTATGGATGGATGAGCTACGGAGGAGTTGTCGGGGAACCTTGAGAGATACGAGTCAGTTAAACGCAGTTAATAAAGAGTCAGCTAGCTCGAGGGATTTATAGCTATAGGAGTGACTGTTTCCATAAGAACAAATGCAGGGTTGTTGTGCTAGGTCAATTTGACCATGGGCTTGGGACTTGTACCAGTCTGTTACTCCAATACTACGGAGAAGCACTCAGCTTTCGGGCACTGTGAAGCCAATCTCCATACCCCGCTTCATCCACCATCTGAAGCCTCTACTGGACACTTGTAAAGAGACTGATGTACGAAGGAGTCAAGTTAGGTCAAGCCAATCGCTCGTGCCTCTTGGAAACGCTTGCAGTATAGTGTTCAATAAATCGCTTGCCTTCAACAACTCAAGGTGAGATGGCCGAGCGGTCTAAGGCGCTGTGTTCAGGTTCCACAAGAACTAGCAACGATTCGCAGTCTAGAAATAGGCGTGGGTTCGAATCCCACTCTCATCATCAATTTTTGACGTTTGCTCAAGCATTCTTCTTTTTGCTTTTTGCTGTGATGAAATTGTTGCTTCGCTCCTTTGAACGGTGGCTGGGTGGCACACGTGACCGAGTTCTTGGGCGTTGTGCGTGAATGGATGGACATCGAGTAAGAGCCGATAACAAAGCCGAACAAGCGAATTGCCCATTGATATCACATTTCATTATCGAAAAGGAACCGCCGGACACCTTGTGATGTCATGTTATGCCGTGTTCCGGAGACGGAGCGGCTCGCCGTAGTCGGTGCCGATAACAACGAGATTCGCCATCCCGCATTGGGGCGCCGATCTGTTCGACGGTCTTGGGCGCCAGGTTGCGACAGAGGACCTCAGCGCATTGCTCTTGAGATCAACGACGGCCTACCTTGAGAGAAGGCATAAGCTCAACTTGCGCGAGAGATGGACTTGACCCTTTGCTTAATTTCTATACAAAAAACATCTCTTATCAGTAAAGAAAACCCCCAAATGTCAAAGCGGCCCGATGACGGCAAAAGCGCCGTGTCGACGGCCGTGAACCAAGGTTTCCGATCGGCTGCCACGGAACGACGTCATCAAGTCTCGCAACATAAAAGCAGCCAAACGCGACTTTTTCAACACCGCAGCATGAGCCTCAAAATAAACGACATTCAAAATGGCATCCAAGCAATCTGAAGTGCCCAATTTCACACCTAGTGACTATGTCAAGTTCTTTGGTGCCGGCGCCCTCGCGGCAACGTCTACGCATGGTGTAAGTGCGTCCTTCACATGCCGCATCGCTTTGAGCTAACAGTTAAAGGCCGCGACGCCAATTGATGTCGTCAAGACGAGGATTCAGGTCGATGATGCCTTGAAGGGATACAACATGCTCAAGGCTGGTCGTACCATTGTCGCCAAGGAGGGCGCATCAGCGCTTCTCACGGGTTTTGGTCCTACGGCTGTTGGTTACCTGGTCCAGGGCGGCGCCAAGTTTGCCGGCTACGAGTTCTTCAAGAAGAAGTACATCACCCTCGTCGGAGGACCCGAGAAGGCCATCGACCGTCGAACAGGCATCTACCTCGCTGCGAGTGCATCCGCTGAGTTCTTTGCCGATATCCTCCTCTGTCCACTCGAGGCTACGCGTATCCGTCTAGTCTCTCAGAAAGGTTACGCCAATGGGTTGGTGTCGGGCTTTGGGAGAATGGCACGTGAGGAAGGTTTCAAGGGGTTCTACTCTGGCTTTGTTCCCCTCCTGTTCAAGCAGGTTCCCTTTGCCGTTGGTCAATTCTCGGTCCACGAAGCAGTTAACGAGGTTATCTATCGTGCCATGGGCCCCGAGCGCAAAGAAAAGCTCACACAGCTCGAGTCAACAGCAGTAGAGCTCACCTCGGGCGTCACGGCGGGTGCTGCAGCGGCCGTGCTCTCCCACCCTGCCGACACGCTCCTGTCGGCCATCAACAAGGGCGCCGGCGATCCGAAGCAGGGCGCGACGAGCCGCATGTTCCAACTGGCGAAGGAATTTGGACCCAAACGGCTCCTGCTGTCGGGCCTGGGACCTCGTGTAGTGATGACATGTGGTCTCGTGGGAGGGCAGTTTGTGATTTACGCACAGTGCAAGGCGTTGACGGGGGCTCCTCCAAGCATTGAGATTCACAAGGAGGCATCGCTGTGAGAGGTGAGAGGGGGAATTGATGATTGACGCACGTGTTTGAGAAAGGCGTTGGGGCGCTAGGACAAGATCATAGAGGTAATAGGCATTTGTATTGTAGAAAAGATCCGTTAGAATTAAGAGGTTTGATGCTATTGATGCAAGAAATGCCCGACGTAAGCTGTCACTCCGATGGTCTATCAATTACAGGGGTAATCTCGTTGCAACCTACCCAAAACGATGCTCATTCCCCGACATGCCCTTGTTCGGGGCCGTGCCGCCTATTGAGCCGCCTATTGATTTACCGTCTCGACCGTAGCGCGCCATGCAATCTTGAGCACAGGTCGAGACCTGGCCGCTGGGCCTATCCCCAAGCCGGGTTGGACGAGATCCATCAGGAGTGGCGTCTCAGATGGCGGAGTTGTGGCGTCGTTGAATAAGAGATGCTGTTGGTGGGAGCCATCATGAAGTTTTGAGCCAGCCGGTAGATGGTTACGCGTAACCGAGGGGGACACATTGCGATGTGTCAAGGAAATAAACAGAGGTAAAAGAAAAGGAGAATGGAATATGCCATTCCAGGCAGAAGAATTATTGTCAGCATTCACTGGCTGACGATCCTGTTCATCTTTGTCTGAGAAGAACTTGTCTACTTCGGCGATACTTTGTAGTCAGCATTTCATGCAACCAAAAGGCGCCAGCTGGCCTCGCTCCCAGATTTAGATTGTGGCGCAGTCGGGGGGGGGGGGGTTATTGTGGCATTGCCTGCCCAAACAGTGGAAGGTGGCCGCGTGCCTCGTGCTCTTCCCTGTAGGCACCCAGTAACTAACGCCCCGGCCGTGGTCCCCTATTCCAGGTTCCAGCCGCAATTTGGTACCTGTCTTGTACATGGTAGCCTTCCGCTCTCAGCTGGAGGCCACGACATCACCAGCGACGCAAAACAGCTCCCGATTTTGGGCTTCTCTTTCTCTCCATCCCCGCCCCTGGAGCCCGCGCTCATCACCGCGTCGTTTTTGGCCGATTACTAGGTACGATTCCCTGTTTGCTCAGAATCCGCAGTGCGACCTTTGTCGAGAATCCACTGGTTGTACCGGCCTGTTCTGTCGGCCTGCGCGGCGTGGCAATATCCGACCCGTCGGCGTTCTGTTGAATGCAAATCGCGACGTTTTGATCCCTTCAGCGCTGACACTGTCGCCCTCTATAGTTCTCGATTCTTTGTTTATCGTCCGTTTCAAGATTCTCTGGATGTGTTAGACTCGCTCGATTCCGTTTTCTCGCGTCGTCTTTGCGCTGCAAAGACTCCCTCCCTTCCTTCAACATGAAGATTGCTTCGTTCCTTAGCATCGCCGGCTTGACCGCGCTGGCCCACGGTTCCAAGGTCGCCCGAGACTACGCCAATAATGACTACTACGTCCTGCATCTCGACAGCTCGACAGCCCCCGACCAGATCGCCAACCGCCTCGGACTCACCCACGAGGGTCAGCTTGGTGCACTCGATGACCACCACGTATTCCGCGCCCCCAAAGTCGAACACGATATAGTAAAGCGAGAAATTACTGAGCGCAGGAGGAGGAAACGAGACATTGGCGGCTCAGACCCCCTCGATGGTATTCTCTTGTCCAAGAAGCAACTTGCGCGCAAGCATCTTGAGAAGCGAATCATCCCTCCGCGCCCGAGAGATTTGCCTGTTGCGAGCCGAGGCAATGGCCATAAGACAATCGATGTTGCGGCTCGAGACCAGGCTGCTGAATACCAGGCTACGCTCATGAAGAAGCTGGAGATTGCCGACCCCATCTTTACAGAACAATGGCATCTTTTCAACCCCATCCAGCTGGGACACGATGTCAATGTGACTGGTCTTTGGTTGGATGGAATTACAGGACAAAACGTTACTGTGGCGGTTGTCGACGATGGTCTGGATATGAACAGCGATGATCTTAAGCCCAACTACTTCGCCGCCGGTTCCTGGGACTTTAACGATAACGATCCTGTCCCCGCTCCCGAACTGGACGACGATCGACACGGAACTCGCTGCGCTGGCGAGGTTGCGGCTGCTCGTAACGATGTCTGCGGTGTTGGTGTTGCCTACGACTCCAAGGTTGCTGGCCTCCGAATCCTCAGCAAGCTTATTAGCGATGCTGATGAGGCCGAGGCGCTCATGTACAAGTACGACGACAACCACATTTACTCGTGCTCCTGGGGCCCCTCCGACGATGGCCAGACTATGGAGGCCCCTGATGTGGTCATCCGGAGGGCGATGCTCAAGGCGATTCAGGAGGGCCGTGGTGGCCTGGGCTCCATCTACGTCTTTGCCAGCGGTAACGGTGCCGGTGCTGGAGACAACTGCAACTTTGACGGATACACCAACTCTATTTACAGTATCACCGTGGGAGCCGTTGACCGTACTGGACAGCACCCCTACTACTCGGAAGAGTGCTCAGCTCAGCTGGTTGTTACCTACAGCAGTGGTAGCGGCGACGCCATCGTAAGTATTTCGGATGACTTGGACGGACCTCGCTAATAGGAGCAGCACACAACCGATGTCGGAAAGAACAACTGCTACAAGGCCCATGGTGGCACATCCGCTGCCGCTCCTCTTGCAGCTGGCATCTTTGCTCTAGTGCTGCAGGTTCGTCCCGACCTGACTTGGAGAGACTTGCAGTACCTCGCCATGGACACCGCTTTGCCCATTGAGGGCGACGAAGCCAACCAGCAGGATACGGCGATTGGAAAGAAGTTCAGCCACACGTTTGGATACGGCAAGATTGACTCATGGGCTCTGGTCGAGAAGGCAAAGGACTGGGAGTTGGTCAAGCCTCAGACATGGTACTTTTCTCCTTGGATCCACGTCAAGAAGCCCATCCCCGAGGGCCGAGACGGTTTGAGTGTCACCTTTGAGGTCACCAAGGACATGCTCAAGGACGCCAATGTCGCTCGCCTGGAGCATGTCACCGTCACCATGAACGTCGAGCACCAACGACGCGGTGATCTCAGTGTGGATCTCATCAGCCCTGAGAACGTGGTGAGCCACCTTGCAGTGTCGCGAGAGCGGGACGCCAAGGCCGAGGGCTATGTCGACTGGACCTTTATGAGTGTGGTGCACTGGTAAGTCTCTTGCGCGTCGCGCTGTGGATCTACGCTAACATGAAACAGGGGTGAGTCTGGTGTCGGAAAGTGGACCATTATTGTTCGCGATACCGAGAAGAACCAGTTCAAGGGCAAGTTTATCGACTGGCGCTTGAAGCTGTGGGGTGAGGCCATCGACGCCGACAAGGCGACCAAGCTGCCCATGCCCGATGTTCACGATGACGATGATCACGACAAGATTGTCGAGACCACAACTCTGCCTGCTTCTACAACTTCGGTGGCTGAGGCCACTAAGGGGACCTTGGTGGAAAAGCCTACCGGCCACCCTGAGCGACCTACAAACCCAGCTAACCCTAGCACCACGGAAGAAGCAAGCCCCTCTGGCACCGAAGAGGCGGCCCAAGAATCTACATCGGCCTCGTCATCCTGGGTCTCCTGGCTCCCCAGCTTTGGTGCCTCCAAGAAGGCCCAGATCTGGATCTACGGAGCCATCGGCCTGATCTCAGCCTTCTGCATTGGTCTCGGTGTCTACTTCTGGATTGCCCGTCGCCGTCGTCTACGCAACAGTTCCCGTAACAACTATGAATTCGAGCTCCTTGACGATGAAGAAGCCGAGGGCCTGAACTCTGGTGAGAAGGCTGCTGGTGCCAAGGCGCGCAGGACCCGGGGCGGAGAGCTTTATGATGCTTTCGCCGAGGGTAGCGACGACGAGCAGTTTGAAGATTATCGAGACAACCGAGACCAGTCATCCGACCGATTGGCGGCTGACGACACGGAGCATTACGCTGTTGGGGATGACAGTGACGACAGCGAGGACGAAAAGGCCGAGACAAGACCTCTGGGAGGCGGAAGATGAGGTGCATCAAAATCAGTACAGGCAGGCATTGGATCATGATTCCTGATACAATAGTGCGTGCTGGGCATCTTGCATGGGACGAACGGAGTTGATGACTCTTTTGTTTATGTTGGTACAAGTCGTATAATCAAATAGATGTTGGATTGGCGTTTTTGGTCTTGGTCCATTCTTGTTACTTAGCTACCCACTCAAATACGATACATCTATACTATGAATGTGAGAATTCACCTCTACCTTGGTACGCACGGCCATGGCAAGCCCTGCTTGCGTTGGCATCTTAATTCAACCCGTGCAGACTGTTTGGCCTGCGGTATTGAGTGATATGAATCATAAACAGTAATCTAGGGTCTTCTTCGTATTAGGATATCTCTTCTCCGCTTTTGTGTAAACTATTTATTACATTTTACTATTATCTTCTAAGAGTTTTATATCTTTTTATTCCCTGAAAAACTTGGGATACTTAACCATCCTCTGTGTCTCTATGTAACGAACATATGATCGCTCCCGGCCCGCCATACACGACCCTAAAGCTCGCGATGTTCACCTTGTACATCTCACCCACGACCAAGCATCTTTCCCTTCAAGTTGTGCGCAGGCAACACCATCATCATATACTCCACGCCAGTGCCACCAGCGAGCACTGTGGTCCGCTGAGCATGACATCGCAGATATGCCACCGTGTAGCAGGCCACGGCGACAGTAAGACAAGTCCCAGACATCATATACGGTAGATCACAGGCGAACGCGATCCAATGTACGACATCCCAGGCAGCCCAGAAAATGACGTTGAATAGGGTGTCCCCTATGGATCGATCTATGCGGGTTTCAGTGACATCAACAAGCCAGAGTTGCAGAGAGATGATGGCGAAGATGGATGCGCTTGCAATTCGAGGTTAGTGCAAATAGTGGGAGGAAGAATAAGACTGGCGACATACGTGCTAATAACCCCAATGAATACATCGCCTTCTGGACGGATGTAGGTTTTCTCAATCACGCCTGTTAATAGCAGAATGACCGTCACAATCTCGGCCATCAATGTTGCAAGAAGCCACCTAACCGATATTGCAGTTAGTGTGTGTCCCGGGAATTATGACTTATAGGGGCTGACCATTGTGCGTAAACATCTGGAGCTTGCAATTAGTGAACATGACTAGTGCGCGGGTACGTTTAACTTGCAGAAGTTCAATGACCTAACCTCGTCACCAAATAAACGTACAGATTCCTTGAAAGAAAGCCCCATGGCTCTGGCGAGAATATCCGCAGCGTGCTTAGCAGGTTGCAAAAAAGAGGCGGGCAGGCCCTGTATTATACCTGTCCATGCCTGGTGGCTTGGCGGACTTTCAGCTTGGGTCGCCTCACATGGCCGGTTGCGTATTTTTAGAAATCAGGCTGGCGGCAAGAGAATAGCAAAAAAGGAAGAATTTCCGCCTTTGATTCTGCTTTCTTTCTTATCAATGTGAACGCCGTTGAGTCCAAAACAACGACGCAGCAGTCCAGCCAGGTATGAGCTCTCAAATTTACCAGAACCTGCCGAATCCGGCAACCTCGATACGTCTTCTCCGAATAGAGCCCGGCTGGCCAACGGATCCCCTCTCGGTTCAACTCACAGTGGTTCCGGACCGAAACACGGCGCCTAGCTACGACGCTCTCTCGTATGTCTGGGGAAAGGATTTGAGCCCTGACCCTATCTCGTGTAATGGTTCGTCCATCACTATCACTGCGAATCTCGAATCAGCCCTTCGCGCTCTTCGACCGTTCCCTGCTGTAGGAAATCCTGCCCAGCACGGCGTGGATGTCATCAATACGGACCATCTGCTTCATTCCAGTAAACATCCATGGAAGACCTTCGCCCACAATCGCAATGAAACGGAAGTTATCGAGTCTCGGAGAGTCAAGGTAGACGCAGATCAAACAGCTGAGTTTGTATGGATTGATGCGCTTTGTATCAACCAGGCAGACCTGAAAGAGTGCGCGGAGCAGGTTAAGGGTATGCGCGGTATCTACACGACAGCCAAGGTTGTGCGTGTATGGCTCGGTACAACACTTGTTACCGCGGAGGGCGTACCGCGAGTCTTTCCCGATGTGAAGACTCGCAAGCTCGATGCTGCCTTCGGTCATATCCGTTTGACTGAGCTTGGCCACATGCCTGTGGTATTGAGCTTTTTAGCTCAAGCCCTGCGGAACGAAAGACGAAGCCTCGAGGAAAACGGTCCTACCTCTGTCCCGGGAGCTACAGTTGAGACTGAGCAGGGTGAGCTTCGCTCGGTCGGCTTCCCACAGGCTTATGCTCCCGAATGGGCCATACTGATCGGGTTCCTTGAACAGCCATGGTTTCACCGTGTTTGGATTGTGCAAGAGGTTGTCATGGCTCAAGAGGCCAAAGTCATGATGGGTGACTGGGAGATGCGGTGGGAACCCTTTGCACGAGCCATTGATATATTGGAAGAAGCAAGGCTGTCAATTTCGCGTTCTCTGAAAGTGCATGGTGAAGAGGATCTCTGGAAAGGACTACCCCTTCTCGCTATCCGATACCTCGGTCACATACGTCAACTACCGGGCCGTACTAATCACCTCCTCCCTCTCCTCAACGATTCACGTCAGCGCAAAGCCACGAAACCCGCGGACCATGTCTTTGCCATCTTGGGCATGGCTAGCGAGGTTGTCAACCCAGATCCTAAACGCGTTGATCTATCGAGGCTAGTCACTATTGACTACCGTAAACCAACGGCTCAAGTCTTTCGAGATGCGACCTGGTTTATTATCCTAAGCCATGCCACACTTTATCCGCTCCATATGGTGGAACTAAACGACGGCCAGTCAATGCAGGATTGTCCCTCGTGGGTTCCTCTCTGGACGGAACCCCTAAAGGCCATGGGTCTGCATCGGGATCTTTTCAATGCGGACCTGAGTAGGAAGATGGATATTGGTTATCATGACGACAATACACTTCAGGTCTCGGGGTACGCCTTCGAGCGTGTACAAGCCCTGAACACGGGGCTACAAATCGCGGCACAGATAACTGCGAACATGAACAGCAACCCTGCTACGCATTACCCACCTCGCAGCGAGGACATCGAGTTTGTCACATCAGCCTGGAACCTCGCAGAATCCTTCCAAACCACGACGCCAGGAGAGGCTGGGTTGTTGCAACGGCCCTATCACTCACCTGATGCCGTGCTGGAGGCACTTGTTTACACCCTCTGCGGTAACTGGATCGACGGCGACGAGAGGGCCGACTCATCCAGCGAAGTCATAAACTCGGCAAAGGCCTGGCTCGAAAAGTTTGTAGATCAATTTTCCCAGTCCACCTCTTGTCTTAGCAAAGCGTGGCATGCTTTTCGAGAAGCCGTTCTTCTGGATGATCTGCTGATTTTCCAGGCTTGCCTGTTGAGAGCTTGCATGTCGAGGCGTTTTTTCATGACATCGGGTGGCTTTATGGGCATTGGCCCTGAGTCCATGAAGAAAGGCGACGTAGTCGTCGTGATTTTTGGCTTGTCCTTACCTTTCCTGCTGAGACAGAGCCAAGCAGATGCAAACAAGTTTCTCGTTGTTGGGCCTTGCTATGTACATGGTATCATGGATGGGGAACTAGTCACAGTGTTAGAAGGTCAGCCTCCCCAGGTATTTGACTTGGCTTAGTCAAATGATACGCCCATATTTATGTTATTGTTAGTGATGATACCCGCAGAGCAGCTCACTTTGTTTCAGAGGTGTTCTGAGTCTGGACGGAATGGGGGCATTGGTTAATACCAACCGGTGTGTCGTCGGCTCGAAAACACCCAAATCAGATTGGCGGAGGAAACTTCGAGGGTATTTTGGGCCATGTTAAACTACAAGATACGGCGTGAGCTTGAATTTTTTTAGCTTGTGTTCAAGATTGATCGTAGAAACAGTTTAGCCAGGACGTCTTGTAATTCCTTGAAGGAAGCTTTAACAATGCTGAGCCACGTGTTAGCAAACCCAAATGTCGAGAGGCCAGCCACGTTGCTGCCATGCTTACGATTAACAGATGAGACACAAAGGAACAAGTCTCATACACTCTCGTTACAGTCGGGGCGCCATAGTTGCTCCTTGCTGCATCACGGGATGTCACAAGTTTTTCGAGCCATAGAAAGATACCAACCTCTTAGAAGATAATAATAGAACAGTGTGACCTAATATACAATAATTAGTCCAAACTCAGATTGCCTTGGTTAGTTGGCCGGCTGCCTACGCTTCACCCAGTAAACTCTGAGCCTGCTTGACCTGCCACATCGAGACTCCAGGCTAATGCGCCACGGCTGACCCAGGCAGACTGACAGCAGACACCAGAGCTCCCACCGAGCTCGCAACTCCCAGTTGAGGCCGGGGCCACCCTCGGATATCTATGAATTAGGTCGTGTGAGGAATGTATTCTCTTGGCTCGAGTCCTTAACAATTATGATGGAGTGTATCAAACTGTGGTGTAGGAGAAGAGGCGGTTATGGCGATCTATTTCCCCTTTTAAGGATTGTAGGTCTTGAAAAGCGTTGGAATATAGCTTTTGATGAAAGGTAGCCAAAGCCTGTTTCATAGAAGCGAGATTCGTGGACGGGTTGGGGTGTATGGTTCTCAAGTCTATACCTCGACACTCCCCAGCCTTCACTCCTCAGCTTTACGTTGAGTTAATTGATCCCTGTCTTATTACCCATGTCTACTACTGAATAATATTAAAGAATTTTAGCTCTACCAATTCTTCTTTCTAGTGCTCACAGAGCCTAGGTTGACGTCTGGGGTGCGTATGAGGTCTGAAGACGGCAGAAGCTGCCTTGCCGTCAGTGGAAAATGCTATCTCGGTGGTGAATTGTCAAAGCTGAACAAGGCCATGCGCCTCAGCCCCGCAACACAACGAAGTAATTTCTCCGAGGAGTTCCAAGGGCGGCGCATCTGAGGATTCACCTCCGCTCTCATACGGATGGCGGTGGGGGAGGCTGATAAGCTAGGTAGGGCTTGAATATGCGGTGTACCACTCATTGAGGCGTCTGGTCTGGGATTCGGGCTCTGAGCCTCAAATGACATGCAATATTTGTCGTTGAGCGTTTGCTGCGGGAAGTGGTTGGTTTGTATAGCGGTGGCCACAAGGTTCGTAGAGTGCGGTGCAGTAAGACGGATGCTCTGGCGTCGTGCTGTTCAGAGGGGCACCGTGGCCTAAGACAGCTTCATAAACTAAGCCACCAACGCAACATCTATCACATACCGGTTGACGCGAAGAGGAGCTAGTAGATTCGACCTATCCCTTGACCCTTAGGTGGCGCCGCGCCAACAACAAGGCTCCAACCTGCGCCATAGCGCCATCGCGTAATTTCGACCATGAGCTCCCAAAGTGGACGTTCAAGGCGTTCAAGGCGTTCTGTAGGGCTTGAAGCAGGAGGAGAGGAGTCTGAGGTATAAAGATGTGAGTCATGACAACATACACCAAAGATAGCGACCAAAAAGCAGACGCAAAATGAGATTCTCAGACACGCTCTACTTCAACAAACTCGAATATTCGAACAAGCTCGAAGGACTCGTTGCATGCCATCGCATCAATGAGGTCCGAGAGCGCGAGGTGCTCAAGAACCGTCAGATATACGGCTACTCCACAAAGATCGGGATGGGCGCCATCCTCTGGATTCCTACCGCGGGATTGTCGACCATCACATCCGTTGTTGGCTTCCGCCAGCTCTGGGTCGCCTGCGCAAAGCTCGAGGTGATCAATAGCATCATCAAAAAGTACGGCATTACACCACATCAATGTGGCTTCCGCGATCGTGTTGTTCCCATTGTTACCAACGTGCTGACGGCTGGTATTGGTTGCGGTATGTCATTCCTGCTCAGCGATGTTGCAGCAATGGGTGTCGAGGGAGCATCGGCGCAAGGTGTAACGTTCGATCCGCCCACCGGTTTCGGGGAGGTGGTGAGCTCTGCTGCAGCGAGTCCCGGTTCATTCGTTGATGGCTTCTTCCACGGCGTTGAAGCTCAAGTCGATTCAGTTTCCGCGGCCCTCGACCCCGGTAATACTGCTGCCAATGTGACCCAGGCGACTATGGAGAATGCTGTCCCTCTGTCAGTGGGCGCCGAGTTCATGGATGGCGGGAATGTGGGATTCTCAGCAGCCGCCGTCGTGGAGCGGTTCCTCGTGCAGCAAGCCGTGGCAAGCTCCCTTGAGCACCTGGCTGACCAGAGTGCGCGCAATAAGCTCTACAGGAGAATCGCCGAGGAGGATCAGGTTGCTCAAATACATCCCTCCGAGGAGATGTATGAGTGGCAGCAAGACCTAGAAGAGGTTCACGATGCCCTTCATGTGCAATATGCCGAGTTGATCACGGCACACTCAGAGTTGCTGAATAGGAATAGGGGCAAGAACGAAAAACAGCATCTTGTTATTCAGTCCAAACAGATGCGAGATGAGGTAGTGTCTTTGGGCGCAAGGGCACGAGACAACCGTTCGAGCGCTGAAGAGTGCCAGAGAGCTCGGTTTGTGAGCGCGTGGGTTTCTTGCCTGAAGACGTGGGAAGAGACGATGAAGGAACAGGCTGGTGTGCAGGCGGAGTGGGAGATAGTTATTAAAAAATGGAAACGGGGTACTTATTGACTTCCTATTAAACATATAAGAAAGTAATATAAATAAAACACATGGTCCTTTAGTTCAAGCATCTCTCAAAGGGTCACAAGCTCTGACTGGGGCATTTATTCTCTACTCAAATGAGTCTGCACGAGCCAAGAATGGACACTCACGCATTATCTTCTAATTTGACATGGCCCAGGATGCCCTCAAAGTCTCCTCCGCCAATCACGTTCAACGGAGCTTCAACTGCAATCTTGTCCCACACATATCGCCTACCACGGATGCCAATCTTGGTGAGAAACTCCATTGGCTCTTGGTCGTTAACAGCGAGGAAGGTCCCGGGTCCTTTGCCTATCAACTTGGCATTCGTCCACTTGTTCAGGGGAAAGGTGTAGTTTAGGGTGTAAGCCGAGTCGTCTGCCACGAGGGTTACGTTGGTGGTGCTTCCGTGTCCGGCCCAGAGTGAGCTGTCGGGCCCGGTGAAGATTGGTCCAGGGTTTCCCGATGTTGGGTTGATGGAGAATGAGAAGGCGTAGTCTCGTCCCTTGGACGATAGAGGAGTTGTCACTTTGCAAGAGCGTGAAAGAAGGACACCGCTCTTGGAAAGTTTGCAGGACGATTTGGCATCATAGTCGTTGCCTGACTTGTCCTTGACCAAGCCGTGAGGACCAGAGTGGGAGAAGTCGTATTCTAGAATCGTGGGGCCATTAGAAGGAACCCGGCGATCCAGATTCTGGTCAGGAACGAAAGGTTGAAGGGCTTCAAAGAGTGACGGATATTCTTCCTCAGTCAACTTGCCGCCCCATTGCTTGTCAGCAAGAGCCGGAAGACCATCTCGCCAACTGTAATATGTCTCCAAGATAGTAGTCGAGTTGGGGCCCCAGTCAGTCCACAAAGGAGCGATGTGACCTTCGATCCTCGGATCATCGCGCGCTGTATTCTCGGTCTCGTTGGCAGGATCAAAAATGTTTGGCGCAAAAGCGCTCCCATCAGGAGACCCGTGGAAGATGAAGGTCTGATTCAGGTTCTGGGGGTAGCCAGATGACCATTTCGACACAACGTACAGGTCATCTCCCGAGTTCAGGACGTTGTAGTCGTTGGCGAGCCAGTCTGTGACGGCGTGCGCTTCAAAGTTGGCCCAGTGCTGGATCAAGACTGACCTGTCCACGTGGCTGCCTGAAGATGGAGGAAAGGTTCCCCAGATGCGGACTTTTTTTCCGGATTCCTGAGTGATGAAATGGTTCAGCTCGTTCACGAACCTCTCATACTCAGCTGTTAGAGCACTGAAGTAGAGTAATTAGCGGATGTATATCAGACCAAAGCCTTTTTGCTCACTTTTCGTCGAGGCTGCTGTCTCTGTATTCGTCTGCACCGATGGAGACAGTTTTGCTATGAAACCAAGGCAAAAATACCTTCCACACCGTCTTGACGGCTGGGATTGTTTCCGGGTGAGTGATGTTGAGCAGCGTGTAGTCAGAAGACATGCCGATCTGAGGTTTCCACTGAGAAAAGACCAGAGCATGACCTGGAGCCTCAATCTCGGGCAGAATAGTGACTCCACGGGCAGCACACTTGGACTGAATGTCGTCGAAAACCTGACGGGTATAAGACTCCTCTGGCCTCTTGTTTAGCCCTTTGACTCGCGGGTCGTCAGAGTACAGCCGGAAGGTGGCGTATAGCTTCATCTGTTCTTCAAAGTCGAAGAGTTCTGGATTGTTCCAGAGGTTATCGCTAAGATGAAGGTGGAGAGTATTTTGTTTGAAGAAGGACATGTATGAGCAGAGCTCCACGAGAAAGTCGGGAGGATAGTACTGTCGAGCTGCATCGAGCTAACAGTATGTCAGTGAGAGGGTTCTAGTTCGTGGGATGTTTATATCACGAGGCTTACCATCATGCCACGAGATCCCCATCCGGGACTATCGTGAATACTTCCAGACAGCAATTTTGCATCTGTAAGTAAAATCTGTTGAAGAATGGTTCGAGTCCCCCACCAGACACCAAGCGGACTGGCGCCTCTCACCGTGATGGACTTGTCGATATCAATCGAGTAACCCTCAGAGACATCTCGGCCAGCGACATCCAGATAATCGCTTGTTCGGCCGAGGGTCAAGAAGATCGTCCCTGAACGAGGCTTGGCACCCACCCGTGTCGACAGCTTGAAGCCCAAAGAAGATAAGTCATCGGCAAAGGTTTCAGCAAACTCGGCTAACGAGGGGGAATCAACGTCTGCCCATTGTTGTCACGGACATTGGCGTATTTAGCATCGACAATAATGGAAGTGAATGAGGAGAATTCAACCGCTTTGGCATGTTTCCGGGGAACAAAATTGGCCGTGGGGATACCAGGGAGGATCGAAGCAGCTGACAAGACGACAAAAGTCGAGAGGGTTAAGAGGGAGAGACGCATTTTGAGTTCATCTCAATGCGACTTGAGACTTCTACTGCGAGCTAATGACCAGGTATCGTTGTGGAAAATGCCTTGATTTATATCATGTTTGCATGTTGCATCCCCTCATTCCCATCCCGACATGCTTCCGATGGTCATGATGGTCCCCCGCCATTTCCCACTTCCCCATGGGACGCCAAGGGGCTTATCTCTAGGTTCCCGGTGACATCGGATTCTCGTGATTGATTGAACTTTCCTCCAAAGGGGGTAGGAGGGGGTTGACAGGGAGCCTGGCGGATAAACCGACAGACGCCAACTAAGTTGCGTCGGATAACCCGAACGTGACTCAACAATGGCAACGTTGCATGGTATGGGTTTGAATATCAGAATCGGACGATGGAAAACTGTAACGAAACATCACTCGGTATGTAGACATCCTTAGAGACTACGACCCAGTGCTCACCTCTGGTCCCCTGCTCTGTCAACCTTTCTGTAGGTGGTCAAGTTTTCTTGCGGGTATTAATTAAAAGGAAAAAAACTAGCGCTAGCTAGTAGAAGCTATTAATAAGATATCTCTATCCTAGCTACTGATGGATTAAAATAACTATTGATCTGTTAAACTATGGATCCTAATACGGAGGACGATTGTGGGCACTGGATCGACTGCGGCTTCTCTTTGACCATCACTGCACCAAGCCGCCGTCGATTAAAGCAGACGGCTGAATCGTTTGCATAAACGCGGTTGCGATCTCCTGTCCAACCTCGCAATCGCTTCGTTTTTTCTAGCACTGTCTACCGGCTTTTGCTGCCCGGTTAGCAAACTCACATTGGCAACATGGCACTTCGCTGGTTGAGGGATGCACCCACTACTATGCACCACCCCCTTTTGGTTATACCCCCCCTTCGGTAACCAAAAAGTCGCCTTCCCATACAAAACTCGCCAAGTCCAGTGATAGCCTCAATAAATGAAGTCCTGTTACGGGACTGGGGACCCTTGAGTACAGCGCGTCGTTTTGATCTAAACTCCCAACCACCAGGCTATCCAGACCTAGCAAACAAGCTTGATTAGCTATGTTTATGAATAGAAAGTTAGATACTCATTAAAACCGGTCATAATACCGCCCTCATCAACGTTCACGGTGTTTTCTGCCTTGATCCACCCATACTCCTCTTCCCTGATATCAAAGTACCAAGCACCGCTTTCGGAGTGAATGAGTTGAATCTTTTAGCCTCCTGGCATCTTCCAGGTTTAGACTTGAGCTCCGGATGAAGTTTGATGAAATTGGCTACCCAGTTGCGTCCCAATTCCTGCTTCTTGTTTTGTTGTTTCAAGAGGCCACGCAACAGGCATAATAAAACTACCTACCTACCTAAATTGATCAATAGTAATCAATATCAATCTGCTCTTCCGCAGAGCCGCATCAATCAACTGCAATTTGGCCAGAACTGAGTTAGATTGATCGATTAGCAAGCCTATGTGGTTTAGTATACAGTCTGGCGAGGTGCACCCTTAGTCTTTCATTCCCCGACCTTAGTTTTTGCAACTGTTGTCTGTATCTTATTAACGATCTTGATCTACTCGCCTTATTGATATCATGACGACACTCTCATTACAAATCATACTTGCCGGGCTGTTTTGCCGGTCTCTGTACTTAACTGCCGGTCATCCGCGGGGCCCCGTGGGGTTGTTGAGTCGGCAAGATTTAGGTGTCCCTGCCACCATGTCCCTAGTCTGCTGCAAGACGACATCACTTGCGCATTGGCATGCCCTTGTCGGAAACTTGCTGCGATAAAGAGTGGAGATATTGGGGAGGGCAATGGAGGAGACAAGCCACCCGGGAAGCAACGCATCCCGCGGGAACCGGTTACCTATATTTCTCAATCCAAAAGTCTCGTTCTCACGGGACCACCACTGGTCTCCCCTTAGTGTAACTAGGGTACAAAATACGCTTGCGGGAGGAAACAACTGTGTCTCCATTCTTAAATTCAAGGCAGCCTTGTTCGAGTGAATGATTTAGGAACGTTCAAGTCACCGATTCTCTCAAGCCCGGTTTATAAACGCCAAAATGCGCCCATTCTTGTCGCCAATGTTGCTCGCAAATTCCAACCATGGTCCAGGATTTCATGCGGGCGAGCGTGAATCGGGCCACAATTCACACGTTATCGTTAGTCAGGAGGCAGAGGAGGCCATTGCCGAATTGCACAACACAATCACGAATGAGTCTGACCCTAGGATTTCTGAGCTAGGAAAGTACTTGCGCAATGACCAGCAGTCCAGAATCAGGGCTTTCCCACTCAGCGTCTGCTTCAAGTCGGTGTCAGCCTATGGCCAATCGGGAGGGATAGCGCGGGTGAAAACTCTCAGGCATGCGATCTGGAGAACATTGACTTTCCAGGATGCCTATGAGTGGACCTTCAAGAGAGTGATATCTCCCGACAGGGGAGAAAAAGGTCAGGCTCTGATTCGCGACTTTTCAGGAGTCGTTCGGAGTGGGGAGATGATGCTGTAAGTTCACAGAATTGTCATACTCGTTCGGGCCATCATAAGACTTGATCATTAATCATCAAGCGTAGTGTTCTCGGAAACCCTGGCGCTGGATGTAGCACTTTCTTGCGCATAATTGGAAACGACCACTCCTCATTCCTCGGCGTCAAGGGATACATTGCCTACTCTGGCCTCTCCCCTGACGAGGTCCAGAAGCGATTCCGCGGTGCAGTCTCATATGTGCCAGAGGATGACATCCACCTGCCAACTCTCACTGGTCGCCAGACATTAGAATTCGCCCTCCAGAATAAGACCCCTAAGAAATGCTCTGACCAGATCCCCCGGTTTCTGGACGAATTTGGGAGAGCTTTTGGGATGACTCAATCGATGGATACGCTCGTCGGCAATGAGTACATCAGAGGTATCTCGGGCGGCGAGAGGAAGCGCATTTCAATCTTGGAATCGTTGGCATCCGGTGCCTCGGTCCAAGCCTGGGATGGCTCAACCCGCGGTCTTGACGCCTCTTCCGCTCTTGATTACATCAAGTCTCTCCGTCTCATGACCGACGCTTGCCAGCGAGCAACAATCGTTTCCTTGTATCAAGCATCTGATACCATCTTCGGCCTCATGGACAAGGTCATGCTCATCGACCAAGGGAGGATGCTCTATCAAGGCCCTGCGAAGACGGCTGAGGCCTACTTTAATGCCCTCGGCTACAACCGTCTTCCCCGACAAACCATGAGCGACTTTCTCACAAGTATTGCATCCGGACAAGTGAGTAGCCTTCGCGTTAGAAATAACTCGAGCGTACCCAAGTCTGCTCTGGACCTTGAGCAGGCGTTCAGGGCCAGCCAGGCGTTCAAGGATGTTCAAGATGACATCCATCGGTATGAAAGTGAGTTTGAGGAGCACCAGTCTAGCTCCCAGACCGGTGCCGAAGGGCCTTCACGAACGTCTAAAGCCTTGAAACACCACACTAGCCTGCAGAAGTCGAAGTATGTTGTGACCACGTCCTCTTACAACACATCTTTCTTTCGGCAAGTTCTCTGGTGTGCTCGGAGGGAATTCTGGCAACTAAACGGACACCGAGCACCCCTCATTTCCAAGCTTGTGTGCGTTTTTGTCTGCGCATTTCTGCTCTCCTCAATGTTCTACAACATGCCAGACGATACAGATGGCATCTTCTCCAGAGGTGGATTCTGCTTCTACGCTGCTGGATTGGTTGCCTGGTTCCAGTTGGGGGAGCTGGACAACGCTTTCTCTGGCAGAGATGTCGTCAGTCGACAAAAACGATATGCTATGGTTCGGCCCAGTGCCGTGGTCGCTGGGAAAACGTTGATGGATATCCTCATCGTTTTCATCCAAACAGCAGTCTTTTCGCTAATATCTTATTTTCTCAGCGGATTGAGGTCAGATGTACGTTTCGAGCCTCGTATTTTGCCTTGGTGGCTTATTATTACTCATGAACGAAGCTAACAATGAAGGTAGGCGGGGTCATTTTTTGCATTCCTGAGCTCCATCTTCCTCTGTACCATGGCATTCACGGCATGCTTTCGCGTCTTTGGGGCGGCGTCTGCTCATCTTGAAGTTGCCCTCAGATACTGTGGCCTCTTTTCACTTATTACCATGGCATGTGGAGGCTATCTGAGACCGATTGACCGCTTGGTGTCAGATGTGCCATGGGTTGGATGGCTTGGAGTGAGTTACAGACCTTGGTGGCAATTTTGCGGCTAATAATAGTGGCTCTTGACAGTACCTGACGCCAGCGTTCTACACCTTCGAGATCTTGATGGTGGTCGAGTTCCGTGGCCGCGAATTCCCTTGTGGCAAGGCCTCTATCATCCCTGCTGGCCCAGCTTACAACGATGCGTCCTACCAGGTTTGCGCTTACAGAGGCATTTCCCCCGGACAATTGAGCTTGAATGGAGATGATTACGTCAAGGACGAATTCGGCTTCAGCTTTGACAACGTTGGTCGTAACTATGGCATCCTGATACTATTCCTTGTTGCTCCTTGCCTCCTCAACATGTGGCTGGTTGAGAACGTGGATTGGGTCAGTGGACAAACCCAAGCCCTCGAGTCCGCTCACGATGTCAAAGCACCTCTCTCGTCCCAAAAATGCGACGAAGAAAGTACAGATGAGCGCAGAGTACAAGAGAGAGAGAAGCCGGACATGACTACGCGACAAGCGAACGGCTCTTTTCGGGGGTCTGGCATGACATTTTCTTGGCGCAATATCAACTACAGTGTCCGACAGCATAACAAAGACAAGCAGCTTTTGAGGAATGTGTCCGGGTTTTGCAGGCCAGGAACTCTCACTGCTCTTGTTGGAAGTTCCGGAGCCGGCAAAAGCACCCGTAAGATGAACTTGGGGATACACGTGTGCAGGTTGGATTGCTGACGGTGATTGAAGTGATGACTGTCCTGTCTCAGCAGGCCGCGGGAGATGTGTCAGGCGAAATAAAGGTTGATAATGACGAAATTGACCCCTCGTTTGGACGCCGGATCGGGTTCTGCCAGCAAATGGACATTCACCTCGAGACAAGTACAGTGCGCGAGGCCTTTGAGTTCTCCGCACTCTTGAGGCAGAATTCGAAGATCAGCAGAGAGGACAAGATCACATATGTTTCCAAGATTCTAGACATTCTTGAAATGTCCGAATTACAAAACATACTGATCAGGTCGCTCTCGCTCGAACAGAAGAAGCGGACAACAATTGGTGTAGAGCTCTGCGCCAACCCAGATCTCCTACTGTTTCTGGATGAGCCAACAAGCGTGAGTTGGGCATATTTTGACGACCTGAATTGTTCAAACTAATTTTCGATTAGGGTCTAGATGGCCAAGGAGCAATGAGCATCGTCAGATTGCTTCGGCGTCTGGCAGATAGCGGTCAAACGATTCTATGTACAATTCACCAGGCCAGTCAAGAGCAATTCGAGCTCGTAAGTTCACAACTATTTCGGGTAACGGACATTCACTTACTTGTAACACAAGTTTGACCGTGTGCTTGCCCTCGACCGAGGCGGTCAAGTTTATTATTTCGGAGACATTGGCGTTAACGGCAGGGCAGTCATAGATTATTTTACCAGACACGGCGTGACAGTCGAGCCAGACAAGAACGTGGCTGACCTCTTAATAGAGGTCGCTGCCCGAAAGTCAAGGGATACAGAGCACGACTGGTGCCAGATTTGGCAGGATTCGGATGAGGTTGCTGTGGTCCTGAGAGCGATTGACACTATCACTACCGCCGTGCGACAAGCTCCTAGAGAACAGGGCCCATCAATGCCGCACGATCAGTACGCCTCACCGACATACCAGCAAATACTCCTCTTGACGAAAAGAACGTTGTTGCAATACTGGCGCACCCCGGATTACATTTACTCGCGACTCTACTGCTCCTTCGCCCACTCGCTCCTGAATGGGTTGATTTTCCTGAGACTGGGCAACACGCGGGCCGATATGCAGTACCGGATCTTCTCATGCTTCCTGATCTTGATGATCATACCCGAGTTCATCAATGCATGCGCAATGATGTTTGATGACAACAGGAGTGTGTGGCTCGGGCGGGAATACCCGGGCCGAATTTACGGCTGGGTCGCCTTCACAACAGCGAATGTCATCGCCGAGATTCCTTATGCCCTTGCCGGAGGAGTGCTCTTTTACGTCTTGTTCTACTTCATCGTGGGCCTCCCGCTTGGGGAGCCGGCAGGATACACATTCCTTATGATGATGATGTTTCATCTCTTCTCGACTTCATGGGGCCAGTGGATCGTAGCGCTAAGGTAACATCCCATGGGTGTCCGTCGATACCCGGCCGGAATGATGCTGAGACTGACAATGTGCAGCACTGATAAACGCATGGCTGCCAATATAATGCCGTTCTTTGTCGTTATGTGCGAGTTTTTCAACGGTGTCCTACAGCCGAAGGAGCTCATGCCTGCTGTGTGGCGCTACACGATGTACTACATTGGGCCGTTCACCTACTGGATCTCAGGGATTGTGGCAATGATTCTCGGCAGAGTCTCTGTCAGATGCCTCGACTCAGAGTTGATCCGCTTTGAAGCGCCTCCCAACACAACATGCGGCGAGTATGCCAATGACTGGCTTTCGGGCAGTAAAGGGTACTTGGAACACCCTTCAGCTTTTGGCGATTGTGGCTACTGCCAGTATGCCGCCGGTGAGGACGTAAGTAGCTGCTTCAATCTACCCTTAACTTGCACCAGGACTGACGGCTTGTTAGTATTTAGATTCTATCAGTCTTGACAAGGCTGTTGGTTGGCCTTATCTGGGTATCTTTGCTCTCTTTACGGCTACCAACTATGCCTTGGTATATTTGTTCGTGTATGTTAGATCGGCTAGAGGTTGGCTACCTTGGTAGTAAGGAGGGGCAGTATTGTGCCATCATCTTGGCATTGATTATGAGGCGAGACATAGCTTGAGTGCTGCAAGGAGACGCCTGCGCTATTGCACAATTTTCCGCCGAAGTTCTCGAGAACAACAGCTATCATACTTGGTGCCTGTACAAAGTTTCGACTCCTAACCAGGTATTTTTCGCCCTTGCCAGACTTGAGTCAGGGTTCTCACAAGTGGAGTTCAAGTAATTACCTCTCAGCCCCTGCCGCTCTATGTGTTTGCTTGCCACCTGGTAGGTCAGAGTCCCGCGACCTCCGTATATGATGCTAAGTGGGCTCGCCACGACAATAATGCATGCCGAAACTGACCGCATACTTTCAGTAATAGAATATTTATTTAGCAGGGGATCGAAGCTAGTTCTAACAAAGAGTATGAGCATCATTTAGGGCAACTGTGCTATGGATGTGTTTCTTTCTCCACAGCATCTCGACGGCATGCTTGCCATCGATAAACTGGCCGAGCCCACTCGCCAAGATTTCCGCGGGCTCCGTCTACCCCTCAGTCCTCTTCTTCTTGCCGCTAGACGTTCATCATGAAACAATTCTGCGTCTTGGCCTTGCCCCCAATGTGACGGGATCCGCAGGTTGCGCTCGGGATCCGCGGACTACGCCCTGGCCTTGCGAGCTCTGGGTTTATGCGAGCTTTGGCTAACGCTACTTGCGCTCGAAAAAGGAGATGTAACGGCTAAGAAGGGCTACGTCACTGAAACTTCCTGGCTGCGGAATCCGACAAGCCCGGATGGCTGACAAACGTCGCAACGGACGTTGGCTCATCGTACTTGCGGAATGGATAAAGGAAAGACTTGATATAAGTGTAGTTGACAGACAACAGCCAAATGCAGCAGCAATTTCATCAA
Organism: Fusarium solani; assembly: GCF_023522795.1. Taxonomy (NCBI): domain Eukaryota; kingdom Fungi; phylum Ascomycota; class Sordariomycetes; order Hypocreales; family Nectriaceae; genus Fusarium; species Fusarium solani. The sequence continues at coordinate 884,106 of NW_027072147.1, read as the reverse complement.
TCTAGTTTGGACACAACTGGTTCAGCATTGTCACCTTGCACTTCAAATCACAGCGCCACACAATGGAGAAGACACACATCCTCGATCAAGCGGAGATTGGGCTCTCAGTTAATCGTCCAACTGCCGTCTACACCATCTTCGGGGGTCTCTTCTTGATCGTTTTGCACGCAATCTACCGGTCACTTCTTCCAAGGCCGTTTCCAGGAATTCCTTACAACAAATCTGCCGTCAAGAGTGTTTTCGGCGATGGACCGGAATTGACAAAGTTCTTCCTCGAAACAGGAGAGGTCGGTCACTGGCTTTCGCGCCAGATCAAGAAGCACAACAGCCCTATTTTCCAGGCCTTCGTCCGACCTTTTAGCAAACCATGGGTTGTCATTGCAGATTTCCAGGAGTCACAAGACATATGCCTCCGCCGAGCCAGGGAATTTGACCGTTCCCCGTACTGGGCTGACCTCTTCGCTGGACCGGCGCCTCTCGGACACATCCACTTCCCTTCTAACAGCGTATGGAAGGGACATCGGCGCCTGCTTCAGGATCTCATGCTTCCTGCGTTTCTGCAAAATGTGGCTGCCCCAGCAATCTACTCGAACGCTCTGGATTTGCTCCATCTCTGGCAAAACAAATGTGACATTGCCAACGGGCGGCCGTTTGACGCGGAAAAGGACATCTTCTACACTGCGCTTGACGCGGTCACCAGCTTCTCTTTCGGCGCATCATTTAACCACAAAGCTACTGTTCCACAGCTAAAGGAGCTAGAGGCCCGGCGGAAGAGCATCACCATGCTTCAAGGGTCGATTCCCAGCAGGGATGCGGAGATAAAATTCCCAAAAGCCCACATCGGCGACGAGCTCCAGGCCGTTCTTACCATCACAGATGCGGTTGAGGGACAGAACTCCACATTATTCCCCAGGATCAAATGGTGGCGAAGAGAGACGTTCGAACCGGGCCTCCGGAACGCATGTAACATCAGGAGAGAGCTCTGCCGAAAAGAGATCTTCAAAGCCGTCACTCAACTTGAGAAACATGGTGACGATGAGAATTGGGCCCGCTCTGCCATAGATCTCATGGTCCGCCGGGAAAAGTTGACCGCTGCCAAGGAAGGCCGCGAACCCCAGTACTACACCGACCACATGATTGACGAGGTAAGCCTTTGCGAACATTACCCATGCCATCTCTATTCTCACGCTCCTGTTCAGGTTTTTGTACTCATAGTTGCCGGGCACGATACCACGAGCACGACTATCGTCTGGGGCATCAAATTCCTGGCTGACCACCAAGACGCCCAAAGGAAGCTACGCACTGCCCTCCAAGTCGCCCATCCCGATGCCTTTGCTGAGAAAAGAAACCCAACTACTGCCGAGATCATGAGGCCCAACGTGGCCCCTTACCTTGACGCAACTATTGAGGAAATAGTTCGCCTCAGCGGCACATCGGACGGCGTCCAGAGGGTTGCCACGGTGGACACGGAGATCCTCGGCCACCCCATCCCAAAAGGCACCGAGCTTTGGCTGCTGGGCATGGGACCCAGCATGCTCGAGCCGGCTTTCAAGATAGATGATAAACTTCGCAGTGAAAGCTCCCAAAAGGTCGGCGTTGAGGGCCGGGTTCGCGCCTGGGATGAGACTTCCGACATGGCTGCTTTCACGCCCGAACGCTGGATGCAGGATGAGAACGGGAACCCCACATTCGATGCTCTCTCTGGGCCATCGCTGACCTTTGGCTTGGGTACGCGTGGCTGCTACGGGAGAAAGCTGGCGTATGTGGAGATGCGACTCATCTTCACGCTCATCATTTGGAACTTTGAGCTTTTGCCTTGTCCGCCGGAGCTCTCAGGATATGAGGCGATTACTGGTGTTACCCGAAAGCCGCAGAAAGCCTATGCTCGTCTTCAGAAGGTCATTCTTTAGGATTAGATTCAACCATGAGGATCATGGCCTCCAGTATGTCAGAGATTGTTACGCGGGAAGCTGGACAAGAATGAATACAAATTTGATCCCTTCAGCATTTGAGGACAATATGTTCTACGGTTGATGTACCGAGTTAACTATCTACCATGTAAGCGCTTTCTTAGTCCTAAAGTCTGTGGCGGCGAAGAGGATCCCGCCGTGAAATAAAGAGAAGGGGACGGCCGAGAGGAACAGTGATTCCTTGCGGCGAGATCTGATAGCCTTGTAGCACCGTATAGCTAGGTATTTCTCTCATGGGCAGAAAACCCATTCTCCCACCGAAAGAATGAATTAGTCGATGTGTTGACAATGTGTTCTTATTATAGTTGAAGCCCGGCCCTTGATGGGTTAACTGAACCAGAAGATCGAATGAATTAGTCAAGGTGTCTAAGATACGCATCGTCCCCTTCTAACCAGTAATACGCCCAAGAAACTCGCCGGCTAATTTGGCGCCCAGCACCGCCTCCTTTTCAAACTGCAACAAGGGGCCCGAGTTGAGGATATCGTGGGGGGCAAGATCCTCGACAGCTAATTCAACGCTCGTCCCAGCGCCGCGTAAACCCTCCAGTAACCTCATGATTTCGCCAAATAGCAATTCCTTCCCACCGACGTGTACCCATATTGGTGATTCACTTCGAAAGGGGCTATATACAGGAGAAATGTATGGATCCATCGCTGATACGGCCCCGTCACCTGTGAGCGCCTCGACGCCCCAGACACCGAAACTGCTGTGAATGTAATCCGAGGAATAGTTTGGGAGCGCCTCGGCATTTTTTGGGCCCTTGGCCAAGGCGAGGTCAACCCACGGAGACCACAGCATCACGGCGCGTGGCCACGGCAAGTCGGCCTCGGAACCAAAGCTAGATACGTAGCGTAGCAGAGCTAGTGCGAGGTTACCACCAGCAGAGTCGCCGCTCAAGACGATCCTGGATGGCGCGATTCCAAGCTCGTGAACCAAGTAAGAGTATGAGGAGATGGCGTCTTGGAGAGCAGCGGGGAACCGGCCCCCTGGGTTGTTAGATAACCTGTACTGTGGGGTAAAGATGTGCGTGCATGGCGTATTCTGAAGCAGTGTTCGAGAAAGGAATCCCATGTCGTTGTCCCGGCCGTCGCCCGCTACATACGCACCGCCGTGAAAGTGAAGGGCCACGACTTGATCCTGCTGTGCCCTCGGCAGTGCGGGTATGGGAGCCGGAGACCAGGTCCCGCCGACCTTTCCTGGTTGGATGGCAACTCCGTCAGTTGGGCCTTTGAACCGCGCCGGGGCTGCTGGGGACACAACGACGAATCTGTCACCCTCTGATCCAGGCTCGAGAGAAAGCGGTGCTGGCATGCGGAGTGCAGATTGGTGCTTGACAAGGGCTTTGACGAGCCGCAGAGCAAACGCCTGCCGGAACGACCAGGAAGGGTGTGGACGACTGAATCGCATCAGGTTCGCGAACACGGCATGGGCGACAGCTAGTAACATGGCCGGCGGTATAATAAACAGAATATACATAGCCTTGAAAGGCTGCCTCGACCACAAAGAGTGCATCTTTAAGATATATCAGTGTTCGAGTCTAGCATACGGTGAGGAACAAGCAGTGATGGCTCCCACCGCACCAGGGACTGGCCCGGGTGTTTTATTGACATCTTTCTCTTGAGACTTTGTGCCATCACCCCTTGCAAGGGCCAGCACACAATTTGATAGCTACTCCATGCGGCAGAAGTCTTTTGGCTTCGTCACGCCATTTGACCAGAGTCCGCGGGCTCCGGGGGGCATGCTTCCCCGCAATGATGTCTCTTTGTAGCGAACTACGGACGCAGCGAGCGGGACACGTCGATGTTGTCTCTTTGTAGCTCAGAAGCGGGATCGATGTTGTCTCCTCAGTACATCAAGAATGCCGCCTGGAGTCCGCGGGCTCCAGGCAGCAACGCAGCATGATGCAGTGCATGAAACTGGATCGTCGACGGTCAGTGCTTTGGATAAGGAAATCAAACAATCAACCAAGCATCGGACACTGTACAATCGAACCGTCGCCGCTGATCGCTGGGCCCGGGTCTAACCGCGAACCCAGAGACTGCTGGCATCTTTTCGACACGGCAAGCCCTCGCACCCGCCCATTCTCCAGGCTCCCATCCTAGACAGCGGACTCTTCCCAATCCTTAACCTTTGCTAGGACCCTAGTTCGATTTACAACACGGCTGCCTCTACACAACGTCCGTGCTGGAAGTTTGAACCTCCAATACGGTCTTTGAAGAAAACATACCTGCCTGTCGTACATCCGCTGGAATGATGTACCCGGCCGAGAACCACCAGTTTGACGTCTTTTGTCACTGGCATGCCCTTGCTAGAGACTCGGAGAGTGCGTCTGGTAACGACTGGCGACGAAATTTTTGACGAACCCTTTGTGGTGATACTGCCAGAGTCCCCGGGCCTTTCCATGGATGCAACGATATTGAGGCCCCACTGCGACGAGTTCCCCGGAAAGAGGGTGGCAGATCAGAAGAAGAAGGGCGGCAGCATGGGGCTAGCCCCTGTTCCCTGGGGCTCACGTAGCCGGCCAACGACGAGATCCTCGTCTTCGCTGGCGGTAAGGTTATACGACATGTTCCCGGCCGGGGCATGCACCCCTGCCACCAGCTGGTTTGCGATCGTTATCTTGATGCAAGCGCCTATATGGATGGCAGGCGATGGACGATCTACGGCAAAGAAGCAGGTTGTTCATCTTGTTTAAGCTGTATCCTGTCGTGAAATTGGCCACTTGTTACGCAGGCACGTACCACAGCTTCCGGAGATCTCTTCTTCGATTCCCTGTCTCTTCATTCTCACCATAATACGGCAATTACGATCATCAGTTCTCAAAGCACCTCCATGGGCACTGTATCAGTGGCATTTCTATTGGCTTCTCTGTTTCTGACGAAAATCAATTCCAAGCACATCTGACGGCCCATAGCATGGAGCAATGTTTGCGTACACATTGAATATTGCGGGAGTCTTCTCTGGACAACGAGTGAATCAAGAATACTCCAATCCAGTCTTGATGTCTCCCCAGACCGACTTCCAGTAATCAGGCAGATAATTCCACCTGTGCGCCCACGGGCCCGTGCCTCCCTGGGGAAACTTGGAGTCTGCGTCTCGCACATACGTAGCCGAGATTTGGAACAAAGGCCGCGGCTGCATTCGCTCTGGGTGTTCCAGACGGGGTGTGGCGCTCAAAGCGCACTCTCGCTTTATTTGGTGGAGAATGCGCACGACGGCCTTTCCAGTTACCTCGGCCCCCAAGGTCCAGGACGCGTTTACATAACCAAGAACAAGCGCTAGGTTCGGGAGGTCCTGAAGCATGAAGCCCTTCCAGAGGAACTTTTTCGAAAAATCCACAGCCTGACCATCCACGGACACACGGATGCCGCCAGCCAATCGCAGCTTGAGACCGGTGGCGGTAATGATCATGTCTGGCCGTAAGGTCTCTCCAGAGTCCAGTTGAATCGCATTCTCCGTCACCTCCTTGATAGTATCAGTTACCACGCTTGCTTTCCCGGACCTCAAGGCAGCGAAGAAGTCGCCGTCGGGGCAAGCACAGAAGCGTTGCCTCCAAGGCTGGTAGCGCGGCTCGAAGTGCGGATCGACAGGAACAGACGGTGGAAGAAGATTCGCCGTCTCGCCGCGGATGAGTGATCGGGCAAATTCGGGAAAGAAAATGCAGAAGTAATAGAACAGATAGTCAACGATCATGTGGCGAAATCGTGTGACACCCCAAGCAAGCCTTGATGGCAGAACAAAACTCTCCAGCTTGGCCAAGCTGTCGTGTTGGGAAACCGAGCCGACGTAGGTCGGGCTGCGTTGAAGCATAGTGATGTGCTTGGCCTTCTCGGCCATGGCGGGAACAATGGTGATGGCGGTGGCGCCGCTGCCGATGACGACGATGTTTTCGTTGGTGTAGTCAAGGTTCCCCGGCCAGAACTGTGGGTGGATCACAGGGCCCTGGAAGTTTTTGATTCCCGGTATGTGAGCTTGGAGAGGCTCATCGTAGTCGTAGTATCCCGTACCTAGGACCAGGAACCGAGCGTGTATGGTCGAGTGGCCTTCCCTCGTTTGGACATCCAACACCCAGAGACTCTGCTTGGAGGACCAGTTCGCAGAGACAACTTTGTGATTGAAGCAGATCTTTTTATCGATGCCGAATTTCGCAGCAGATTCGGTCATGTAATTGGCGATTTCAGATCCGGGCGCCAGAACTCCATCTCTATCCCAGGGACTCCATGGGAAGCCGAAAGTGAAAATGTCCGAGTCGGATCTGATGCCAGGATACTTGAATAGATCCCAGGTGCCTCCGATGTTGTCTCTTGCCTCGAGTATAGTATAGGACGTGGGCTGGGGCGCCCCCTTCTGGATATGGTATGCTGTGTTGATGCCAGAGATTCCTGCTCCGACTATGACAACATCGAAGACGACGGTAGGAGACTTGGGGTTGCCGGTTGTCATGATGGAAGTGTTGGCTGCTGTTGTGGTCTTGACTGTGAAAGGGCCTTGAACTAGAACTAAATGATGTTTCTGTTGTACATGTACTCATTATTCCGTGTAGAATCTACTTAAATATCCCAATGCCACTGGGTTGCCTTTCCGTCTCGGTGTCCGCGGATGTCTCGTCTCAGAACCCCTCTCTTCCGCCACTAGAGCAGCCCCGTCAACTCCAGGATCGACAACCTGTTAGCTTTACAAGATGGCCCCGGCGCAGACCGAAGCGATGAAATTTAATTAGTAACATAGATGCATCTGAATACCCCACGGGGTCCGGGGCCCCCGGCTCCAAGACTCTGCATCACATCTGTGGGGCTGAGATCTGGGTTGCCCCCGAGGTAGGCCTTCTTAGCGGCTTCTGGGAAGCACTGGTGGATAAGGACCAGGCGTCTGAATCTCAGCTGATCGCCGTCGCGGTGCTGGCCCATGTACAAAATACACATCCCCTCCTTCGGCAGCAAGTAGTTGAAAGGTCTTGCCAACCTCGGGTCGGTAAGGAACGGCGCCTCGGCGCAATTTTCAAACTCAAGTCCGGTTCCTGTGCCCGAGCCTGGCCCCTGCGCCGAACTGTGCTTGACTCAAGCGTACGTCAGTCATGATATTTGTTGCTGATAACGACCCGTCCAAAATTGTTGAATATGTGGCAAAAGGAAGCTATTGGAAGCTGCGGGAAGAGGACGAATTAGCCATGGGAATATCGCCACTCAAGATGATTCCACATCTCGTAGAAAAGGCATGTATAACCTCGCTTGAGCCCTGAAAGGAGAAGGGACGCACAGAAAGAAATACACACACAATTCATCTCAATATCTGACAACACCCCTCAATCATTCTTGTACGCCAGAGGCAGCCGTCCTCCAAACCATCAGCAGTATCGTCCTAGTTTATCGTAAGGTATTGCAGGAGTACAATGCCCAGTTATTGGGGTATATATGATAGGTTTGGCACGCAGTAGAGCCGGGCGAGGCCGAATTCTCCAGAACTCAGCAACACAAGACATGTCAATGGAACTCTAGCATGGTTGTTGGGTGTATCTTACTCAGTGCCTCGGCACCTAAAGCGTCAGATGATCCCCCAAGGCATTCGTCTTGTGCCAACATAGTAACTATGGGCACAGTAACAGTGTCGACGTAGGTGAATGACTGCCTCAATAGGCGTCGGCCTCTACCTGGGCCAAGCTGCAAACCCCCATCCATTTCGACAACCCTCGACATGCCCCACTGGCGGCTCGAGAATCTGTGACTCTCTTGTCTCAATCATAGAGAGTGTTCTGAAAAATTGATCTCGGACGCTTGGAGCGGAACGAGGCTTCGGCGAGTGAGAAGATGCAAACGACACATATCGCCCCGCCCACAGAGCGTGGTATCGACGATCATGATCCAGTAGATATCTAGGAAACCGTGGCATCACTAAGAGAGGGCTGGAGCATGTTGGGAGCACAGCCGGTGACGACTTCGCCCACAGGGATGAGGGTGGTGACGAGGCCGATAACAACAGAGATCGTCGGTATGAGACCGGACCGTCCGGCATTTTTGACTTGGATTGCTAGCCGGACATAGCAAACGCAGAGAGGCTATGATATCTCTTCGAGCCCTTGGGTAGCTGGAGCAGGCAAAGAGCGGCTACCAAGAATTTGCTTCTCTTCAAATCGGATAAACGATGGCCTCTCCTGGTCCATATATCTACATGACAAGTTGCCTAGTGGCTCAACTTTGCTTACGGGCCATCCCGCCCTTTGGGATGACGAGACTTGCCAAGGCTCCACAAACGTGCACGGAAGGCCAGACGGAGGCTTTCTGTCGGAGCCAACAGAGGTTACAGCAGAGCCGACGAGGAATTGAGTTTGGTCGGGTTGGGCTGGCGGGCTGAAACTCACTGGTTTTGCACCCTTTCGTTTTCCCTCCCTCTCCAACGTACTTCATCCACACAGCTCTTCGAGGTTCTACATTGAGCTAATACCAGTCACGGTCCTGATGGAGTCAATTCCTTCTTGGTGACTTAATCACACGCCGTAGGTCATTATGCCAAGCTCTTGTGGCTGCACCTGGACAAATTATGCCAATTTTTAGGCATCTAGGCGGCAGAACATCGGTCGTGGAGAAAGAATCGATTAGTTCTTGCAAGCGAGACATGGCTTAGATTTCTATCTATAACTTCACTACTCTAGCCCTTATGGCTAAACCCCCACTGAGTTTCAAAGCTAACAAAGCAATCCTCCATCAATGACAACCGAAGTCCCGCTAATATAGCGAGACTCGTCTCCCAGCAGGAACCCAATCAATTGCGCGACTTCCTGGGGAGCTCCCCATCTAGCGATAGGGGGCTGAATGTATTCGGGCAAGGGATTCTGTTGACCGTCATACGAACCCATCATGGGGGTGGCAATCGCACCTCTTTCCATGAGTAGTCAGCTTTGCTCTCATCCTCAGGCCAGACTTGATTTAACTCACGGGTTGACGCAGTTGACACGGATGTTCTTGTGGCCATACTCTCTCGCGACGGTCCTGGTCAATCCGAGTACGCCGTGCTTGCTGGTAACATACGGGCTGCCTCCTGGAGTAGGCGAGCTGCGCAAGCCCAGCACGCTCGAGGTGTTCACGATTGATCCGCCTTCAGAAAGCACCCGAAGCTCCTCGCGAAGGCAGTACATTGTGCCCGCGAGGTTGATATTAAGGACAAAGTTCCAGCCGTCATCAGTCTGGGCGTCCAGGGGAACAGGCTCTTCACTGCCACCCGTGCCAGCAATATTGGCAGCGCCGTCCAATTTACCGAACTCGGCAGCGGTTTTCTCAATCCACGACTTAACCTGATCGGCCTTGCTCACGTCCACAGCCGAGGCGATGACCTTGGCGCCAGGGACTTCAGCGTGGATTGCGGCAGCGACGGCATCCACGGAGGCCTTGTTAACATCTGAGATAGCGAGGGAGGCACCCCGCTGGCCTAGGTAGAGAGCGGTGGCGCGGCCGATTCCACTGCCGGCGCCGGTGATGGCGATAACCTTGTTGGCAAAGGGTTGCGGGGACGCCATCTTGAATTGTTCTCGTAATTGGGCTAAAAGGAGTTGGGCCGGTAAAGGGAGGGTGTAGAAGAAATGCTGTGATGCGGGTTGAAAAGGGAATGCACTGTTCTTGAAGTTTGCACAGGTGCTTTATACTTGACTTCACTGCTGTGCTGTCTTTGGGTAACCGGAATCGGGGTCCGCGGATGGTCCCACGACACACCTGGCACGCCGCTAAGGCTCATTGATGCTAAATCAGTAGACCTGAGACCCCCGCTTTAAGAGCGACAGAGACGGAGAAACTGTGCTATGGTTTGCGTCCGCCTACAAGGAATATGACCCGATGTTACGGACCGCTTGCCTGGCGGTGTTCCGCGGGTTCTGATGTGATGATTGATTTCTATGTCCGCGGCATTTATTAGAACCCGAGATTGGTCAACCTGGACCGCAGTTGTCTTGGGCAGATACTCAAAGTGATCTGCGCCGCTCGTGGGGACAAATACTACAGGGTAGCAAATGGGTAGGGTGGGGCACCAGAGCTCTGCTATAGCCCTTATTAGTTAATAATTTAACTTAGATATAAAAAGACTAAGACGAAGAAATAACTCTTATATATAAGAAAATTATTTTTAATAATATATAATTATATATTAAAATTATAAAAATAATTAAATCTTAATTTTAATAAGAGCCTTAGCACTTACTTTGTAATAGCTTAGCTTAAAGTCATAAAAACTTAGCTTTAAAAATAAAAATAAATTGTAATATACTTAAGTTTTATCTCTAAGTATAATAATGTAGCGCGAATTTAGTACCTATCATAGAAATCTAATACAAAGAAGATCGGTTCCAGACAGAGAGCATCCAGACTTCACGGCCAATAAACATCCAAAACATCAACAGGAGAACCACCCAGTCTCGTGCCTCCTCCAGGAAGGTAGATTCCTTCATTGACCGCCACAGCCGACCCTCCGTGCCTGGGAAGCCTCATGGCATCGAGCTTCCTCCAAGTCTCGGACTTAGTGTCAAATACCTCAACGTCGCTAAAGACACCTTCTGCTCCGGCGGCCGTGTTGCCCTCGCCTCCCATGATGTAAACCTTACACCCGATTGTGCCTGAAACGACACCTCCACGGGGAGTGGGCATTCTCGCCTTGCTGGTGGTCCATCCTTTGTGCAAGTTCCTGAGATCGAGAATGAAGACGGTGTCTTTTACGTTGTGCTGGCCTCGGAGTCTTCCTCCGAGAACGTAGAACTTGTTTCCTACGACAGAGACACCGGCATGATCTCGTCCTTCGGGAATCTTCTTTGCGGGCTTGGGAAGACTGATCCACTTCGACGAGACTGTGTCAAAGGCAGACACAAAGCCGACAGTATCTTGCTCCCCGCCTGCCCCCGGAACCAAGGTGCGCATACCTCCCGCCATGTAAATGGTGCTTCCGTAAACACCCATGGCGGCACTACCCCTCTTTTCGCCGTCCGGAATAGGATCCAGCGGCGACCACTCGTCTCGGTCAGGATCGTAGACCCAAGAGTCCGGGAAGGCTCTCCAAGCGCTGTCAGATGCGACAGAAAGACCACCCAAGAGATAGATCTTGCCATCAACCGCCGCAACGTTAGGGTGATTGACTTGGATAGGCGCCGGAGCAACTTGTCGCCACGTGTCGGAGGGGATGTCGTAAAGCTGTACCATAGAGGTTGTGTTGATACCCTCCCCGTCTGGATTTGGGATGATCCCACCGACAATGGCAAGAGTGATATCCGAGAGGGCAGCGACTGAATGCTCCTGTCGCGGTGCGATGGGTATAGGGGATAGGATTTCCCAGGTGCCTTGGGCGTGGGGAGTTGGACTGGCCAATGTGGCCGCCCAGAGGGTAGAAATGACAGTAAGAGCAAGATGCATGCTTGTTGTTAGTGCAGCTGATGGACAAAGATGCAATGAGCCTAGATGGATGTGGTTTTCGATAATGGGACACACGTTCACTCGTTGTTTATTATACTCGAGACTACAACTTAATGCAAGTTTCCCTTGCAGATGAACTCAGAAAATGCCTCGTAATTGTCGTGGCTGGTAACTAAGACACATCATCTGCAGCTGCATGCCAAGAGAACATGATCAGCATTGGAGCTTCCCTTGCGTCAAGTTGAAGTTGCTCATGCACCAAAGTCATCAATTCACAAGTGCATAAGCCTGTCGCGCTGACGCGTCAGATCAAAGTCTTGTCGGCTTTATCTCAACTTGCTCAATAAACCCGATGCCAAGGTCAGATGTGAGGGGAGTAAATCCCGATGTTCTGCTGTCATTGGTCTTTATCCTCGCCTCAGCTGTAGCTACCAGAGTCACGTTTGGCTGGCGACTGAACTGTAGCAGCAATTTGAAAGAATAGCATACTTTCCAATGATAGCCGACGTAATGCGAAAGCTGTGAGAGACTTGAAGACTTCTGAGAAGAATCACCCGTTGATCTACTTGGCTCTCTATTTGGCTCTCTATTTGGCACGTAACTGAGGATAGCTACTCATATTTAGCAGATTTCCACCAGTATCTTATGATCCTATCATGTAATATCAGTCCTATAATGTTAGAAAACTGCCTTGAGAATTTAAAGAATTATCGGAAAATAAAAAAGATACAGCCTCTAACTTATTCTTTGACCCCTACATTATGCTCCATAAAGAGCCTTAACTATTGACTATCTCTAATCCAACAAGAATAATGGCATATTAGTAGCTAAATGAGTGTGTTAAACATTCACTACAACTACCAATAGCCGCACTGGGCTGATACTGCACGCCGATGAATGCCGGGAGCGCTCCGGCAAGATAGTCCCAGCAAGTCCGCTGCCCGAAAGACACGGCCGAGTGGGGTTTCTTGTGACCGAGAAGACGAATTTCCTCTTGGAGTCAGTCAAGATTAGGTGCGGCATTGGCTCATGGGCTCTCCCAGTGTCAGCCTGGGCTGAGCCGAGCTAATGGCATGGCTGGTTAGGCCTGCATCACTGAGCCATCCCTGTCTCTTCCGACCAGCGAGCGATTTTCGTAATGCGCAGCTTACCTTAGCAGATCATTTTGTACAAGGGATCTTCAATGATTAAATGAAAGACAGGGAACCAGGTAATGATCTGCTTCTCCGCTTCTGCGCCTCGGTTCTGCCTGACTTGGTTGGGGGGCAGTGCTGCGACACAAGGTGCCACACAAGCTAAACAAGCTTTGAGCTAACCTTAATCGATGTAGGCTAAATGTGCCTTTATTGACAAAACGCCTTACTGTGACGTTGGGTGACATGCAAGGCTCACCACTCAGTCTAGTCCCTGCAAGGCAACCCACCAGGGGAGGCCTCCTCCGCAGTTGACGCCTGATCGTTCGACTTAATAGCGCTGCGTTCGAGCATCATTGCACATCTTGCTTCGCTATTCACATTTGATCAATATCGACACTCGTACCAAGAACCATGTCTGGACAACCTCCGTATTGGCAGGCGCCTCAGGGCCAGCAGCAACAGGGCTATCCTGCTCAGCAGCCCTACGGTTATGCGCCCCAGGGACAGCAACCGAATCAGCCCTCTCCTTACGCGACCCCGCAGCAGTCGTATCCTCCACAGGGCCAGCAACCGAACCAGCCTTACTACTCGGATCCATCTCAACAACAGTATCCTCCTCAAGGTCAGCCAGGTCAATATCAGCAACCCCCTCAGGGTCAGCCACAACAGCCCTATTACGGTCAGCAGCCTCAAGGAGCACCGGCCCCCTACGGCCAACAGCCTTCTCCGGCTCCATATGGACAGTGGCAGCCGCCTTCCAACTATCCCCCTCAACAACAGTATGGTGCACCTCAAGGTCAGGCACCATATCCCGGCCAGCAACCCTACCCAGGACAGCAAGGACAGCAATGGCAGCAGCCACCATCACAGTATGCCTCAGCGCCAGCGCAGCCTCCCGCACAACCCAAGCCAGTCAGCATCCCGGAAAAAGCATCACCGGGATATGATCCTCAGCAGAAGCTCGAAACAATGGCTGTAGACAAAGCCGCCGATGTTGAAGCTGTTCGGAAAGCTATGAAGGGCATGGGCTGTGATGAGCGTGCCTTGATTCGCGTTCTCACAAACAGCAAATATCGCAACCCCTGGGCCATGGCGCAGTTTGTCGAGGCTTACAACAGCCGCTTTCTCCGCGATCTGGCAAAAGATATTGAGAGCGAAACTCGCGGTAACTTGGAGACTGGCCTCCTTGCACTGATCCGCGGACCTCTGGCAAACGACGTGTATGTCCTGTCAAAAGCCTTGAATCGGCTGGGTACGGACGAGGAGGCTCTTAACGATGTTCTTCTCTGCCGCTCGAACGCAGACATTCGTGCTATTGCTGCCGAATACAAGCGTGTCAGGGGCAAGGAGCTGCTGTCTGATATCAAGGACGATGTCGACGATACTCTTTTCAGACTCTACAGCATGGCCCTCTCTGGCACCCGCTCTGAGGGCATCACGGCCATCGACCCTGTGGAAATCGACCAAAAGGTGACGGAGCTTCAGAATGCAACCGAAGGCCAGATTGGCGCAAACGCCATTGTGGTGGCCCAGATCTTCACGAGCAGTAGCGACCTACAGCTTCGCGCCATCAGCGATGCGTACCAGCAAAAGTACCACCGCAGACTGAAGGACGTGATCGAGAAGGAATTCCGCGGCGACTTGGAGGACGCTCTGCTTATGATGCTCGACCACGCGACGGACCCGGCACTCTTTGTGGCATCCAAGCTAAACAGGCCCCTGAGGAGTTCACGCAAGGAGAAGCACTTTATCAACAGGCTCCTCGCGCTTTATTGGCGCCCCAACGGAATTCAACTAGCACGGACAGGGTATGAGACATATTTCAGGGTTTCGTTGAGGTCAGATATCAAGGCTGGTTTGGATGGAGACTTTGAACAATTGGCTCTGGCATTGATTGGTGAGAAGTAGTTCATTTGTAAGATATTTTGATGGATATGGAGGATGATAAGCGATGAATCAGTTAGCCAAGTAACTTTTCTTCTTATTTTCATGTTATTCACGATTATGAACGAAGCTCATTTGAACCCTCATCTATAGAAAGTGTTCCTAGTATGTATTTCGAGCCAATGGAGGCACATTTCATAGCTAATAGTCACTGAACGACATGACTGTTTTCGAGGTCAGAGGACAAACATATACAACCATCCATGGATTCATCAGTCAAGGAGAGTAAATGGAGAGCGAAGAGGCATCTATATTCTGCGAGTTGAAACACTTCATTATCCGTAACACATCGATAAACACTTTTGCATCAGTCCATTTTCCTGCACCCGATCCCTTCTCAGATAGCTCCCCCAAAGAAGGCACCAAGTGCCGACAGAACAATTCGGATTCCGGCTTGCAGTTCAAGCTCAGGTACGCAGTATCTGTGAAGGTTAGTCAAGCTTGAGTGCCATGTATGGATTGCAACTTACGTATCACCGGCGAGCTCAAGGAAGCCAGCCCAGAAAATCCAATCAGCACAGAAAGTGAACATTCCCAATACAACACATATACAGATCACATATTTCATCCGAAGGTGCTTGGATAGCTCGATGGAAGGAAAAAGGCCCGTGCAAAACACGATCAAGAAAAGTAGGGCGACGCAACTGCTCCCGAGGTGATAAAGAGCAGCGCCGTGCATCATCTTTGCCGCCTTAGGAACTTGACTGTAGTTTGAGTCCGTGGGCAGGTATTTTTGGCTGAAGGCAAAGTAGCCTATCTTGCCAAGGTAGTACAGGAGAGGGATCTGAATGAGAAGCTCGGCGATCAAGGCGCTTGCTGCTGCTGATCCGTGGGCGAGTTCAGCGACCAAGCCTGTGTCAGCCGCGTTTACCTGTGTGGTGATAAAGATGTTAGCTTAATCTCGAAAAGACAATGTAGTATCGGCAAGAAGGCATCAGGAGATGGCACCCAGATAACTATTGCGGGCTGCCCTCCACAGCCTTGCCTAATCACGAACGTACCCTAGGAGACACGGCAAGCAGCTGTATCCAGAAGACAATGAGCAGGCAGAAGAAGGACATCCTCGGAAGGGTCAATTGCAGCAGAAAGAGCGAATGTCTTGGATAATCGCTGGAACGGCCCTCGTGCTGTGCAATGATGACGACGTTGATGGCTGCAGCGGCGAGCGAGAATCCGAGCGGAAAGACCCATGTCAATCGCCAGGCCCAAGCTTTTTCGCTATCAAGCTTTCCAAAGGTCAACCATCCGGCGATGTCACGGTGGCCGACGAGAAGGCACAAGGCGCTGATGATGGCGGCGGTGACGGCGTATGTGGCGAGGACTCGAGCCTTGGAGGGGCATGACCCGGAGGTTGAGGTCAGTGTGTAGTCCCATGGAATGTATGCCTGATACTGCGTTGAGTATTGAACCATGTTGGATTGATTGACATAGAAGGTGGTGTTTATGGAGAGTGGAAAAGAAACTAGGTTCAAAGCAAGGGGGTGAAAGGTAAGCAGCCTCCTTATACCTACTGTAAATATGCCAAGTGACGAGCACAACTCGAGCTGAGGCTGAGTACACAGGTAGATCGCAGGCCGTACGGAGCAGAAGCCGGTCTGATCTTACTTGCATCAGAGGCAAATGTCTCCTGTAGTGGCTGGGCTGAGGCTCTCTGCACATTAAAGCACCTTGTCGTTCGCATTGGATGGCGTAGTGGTCTTGGAGGCAAGCACAGCCTCTTTCAACTCATTTGGGCATGGTTCTGCCACCGCCATGTCTTGGAGCGCCAATATTTGGCAAAGTGCCATGGCTTTCAAAATCAGGCTCTGAGGGCCAATACAGGCCAAGTCAGAGAGCCATGGACCCTCGAATCAGCTAAAGTTGCTAAAGTGTCGGCTTGCGCTGGGTGCGCATCCGTTCATCAGATTGGCGGCTGATTTGAGCGGTACTGGCCATATTAATTGTGTTCTTCAGCCGGTATAGCTGTGGCTGCATATACGGCTGTTGGAGAACCGGTTCGACGGCCTGCCTTGTCGGCCGGTTCACCCAAGTTTGGGGTTGACCACACAGCTCGGTGGAGCTGTCCAAGACCTCAAGTTTCTACGGACTGGCCGACCAAACCAAAGTTCCCTTTGCAAAGTGCAGATAAGCCTGGGGGCTGAAATTCTGGAAATTGCGCAACTGCAACTAGCTCAGCCTGCTCGCGCACACCACACCGGCCGCGTCACTCGGAGAGCCTGATTTATCAGCCCCCAAAGAAGAACCAATAAGGACACTTGCATGAGCCACATTTATTAGCTGGTTAGTGAAAGTGATGTGTGGGTTTTCGGTAGTTGTCTCTGGTGCCTGACAGGCGTTTGTTGAAACTCTGCCTTAGCCAGGTACTATGAGTTCAGGGGCAAGGAGAAATCTCGGCCCGCATACGAAAGCTAACGGTCCGCAATTTTTTTTGACAAGATGCCCGAGAAGTAGCCTTATCTGTGGATTTATTCTTGTCCTTCAAAAACATAAGGCTTTTGAAAGCCGGCGATTGCTGAGGTAGCTTGAGTCTATGAAGTGCAAATGAATGTGTGTCTATATACTTGTTCCATCATGATGGACCGAAGTGTGATTTGGTTTGGTTCATGGTAGGACCGCGAGAGAACGAAGTGCGGTCCTCTCGGTCCATCCACCCTCTTGCCTTTACTAAAGTGTCTGTTTCCCACTCTGCTGGTCGTCACCGCCCGGTCTCCTGGGTTGCGGCCTAGGCTGTGACATGTAGATCAACCGAGGTATCGTTGTTTGAGAGAGCTATTAACTTGTCTTCCACCTGAATGATTCTTCCTGGATGATATACGTTGAACATAGCCGCTGCCAGAAGCATCAAGGTCGCGTCGAAGACATAAAGATATACTTCGGTGGCTAGCAGTGGTCCATCGCTACCCATGACATACTCGGCGACTCTAAAGACAGATCGAACCATAATTAAGACGCTGGTGCCATAGAGAACCCGGATAAACCGTCTCCAAGGAACCTTGGTATAGTAACAGACATTCGTGGGAGAAGCATTGATCCGGTAGTGTAAGACGCAGATGACAACAGTGAAGACCCCAAAGAATGCGATCTGAATGCAGAGACCTGCAATGATGATGTTCTCGCCGAGCTTGAGGTCACTCAATGACTTGGCCCGGGCAAGGATGGCACCACCTTGAACTTTGTTAGCCTAGTCCCCTCAATCCAAGTTTTAGGGAACACTAACCGGCGCCTTGGGTTAAAAAGGACAGAACGTCGCCCAAGACGAAGATTTTAGTTAGCCAGTTCGCTCTAATCGGAGAGAGACGTTCGGCCTCGAGAAGTCTAACCAAACGACCTAGGATCATGTAAATGGAGGCGGCGAGGAGGGCGGGCCCAAGAAGAAGGGTCAGACTTTGGATCGTAAACGACCTAGTGGTCCAGTCCGGAGTCTCAGTCGCAGATAAAGCTCGGCCTATATATCCGACGATTTCAACTAACAAGACGGTCAAATTTTAACAATCCAAGGCTTAAGTGTGGAAACTTGCAGACGCAGCCAACAAGGAAGGGTATGAAATACCAGGCCCGCCATTTGATGAGCTGATAGAAATGAAGAAGAGACGTTATGCCGAAAAGACTGATGAAAACAACGGCGGCCGGGAGGGAAGGATCGTAATGATAAAATACAAACTCTCCTGGTTCCCCGTTGGAACTCATGATGTCGTAAGATTTCAAGCTTGGTTTTCAGAGTCTGTGTCTTTGTACGTGTGTGATTGGTAAAATGAGGCTATGAAGCTCAGCGGTCGACTTCTTTTATATGTACAATGTGCGTCCTCTTAATAGGGACATTGATGTTTATCGCATTAGTTTATCCCTATTCGGCCCTCGGGATCTTGGTGTCTCCGGGGCACTAGCAAAGACTTGGCACGAAATTAGGTTTCAAGTAGGATTTATCTCGGATTCCTCGCCCCACGTCCATGGCTTTCCCCCTTCAAAATCCATCTGACCAGCCAAACTGTCAACACCCAGATCCACCACGCCCTCTGACACAGCGTTCTCCAGACAACCAAATACTGCACAGTGGTTCCAATGGCGAGAATTGGGCACAAGAAGTCGCGTAATGGCTGCTCCCGCTGCAAGCAGAGGAAGGTCAAGGTTCGTATGCCTGGCTTGGTGCCCGAACCCGAACGGCTGACACCCCAGCAGTGTGACGAAAAACGTCCATGTGGCGCCTGCACTAAGCGGCACCTCTCATGCAGCTTGATTTCGTCACCTCCTTCTGACTCTGCTTCACTAGATGACCAGGTCAATCCGAACCCGAAATCAGAAGTCAAGGTGCCTGATAAGGGCATGCCCATCGCCCCTAAACCCGAGCAGCCGTCTTGTTGGACGCAGGACCTGGGCCTGATGAGCCACTACTCCTCCATCACTTCAGCTACTCTCCCTGGAGCTAATCGCCACGTATGGCAGATCGAGATTCCCAGTGTGGCGGTCGCCTATCCTTTCCTCATGCATCAGATTCTTGCCGTCTCGGCGTTTCACCTCGCAAGTTTGAACCCATCTCAAGGCCAAGCACATTTATCCAGAGCGTTTCAACATCAGCATCATGCAATATGCGGCATCAGAGCAGAGGTCTCGGCTATTACTGCAAGGAACTGCCATGCTCTTTTCGCCGCCTCGTCTCTACTGTTTATTGGAGCTTTCGCTGCGTGTTCTCCGGCGAGGGGCAGAAGCCTGCGGCAAGAAGTGGACGACATGCTAGGTGTTTTTATTCATGTTCGGGGCGTCAGAAGCATTCTCAATTCCTTCAATGCGGCCATTCGGGATGGAATATTGGGGGACTTTATGGAATGCAATTCACATACGGGAGGGACAGGTCTACTCACATCACTTCTACAAAGGCTTCCTCGCATCACAGAAGACTTTGGCACGAACAAGATGGACCCTGTGGCCAAAGCCCTGGCAGAGGAAGCAATATTCGCGTTGGGAGAGAGTGTCGCGA
Source organism: Fusarium solani (assembly GCF_023522795.1). Classification (NCBI taxonomy): domain Eukaryota; kingdom Fungi; phylum Ascomycota; class Sordariomycetes; order Hypocreales; family Nectriaceae; genus Fusarium; species Fusarium solani. The sequence goes on along the minus strand of NW_027072147.1, from coordinate 864,703 downwards.
GGGCTTCGGCCGCGTCTCCCGAGCTAAACGTCGCCATCATCTGGCCCATGGCCCTCAAGGACGGGTTCCTAGATCTGATCCGTGCCCGTCACCCAGCCGCTCTAGTGGTGGTTGCGCATTACTGTACGGTACTCGATGCTGTGGGCTCCAAGTTTTGGTTTCTGGAAAATTGGGGGCATCGCCTGCTCACCGCCATCGTAGAGGCTCTTGGGCCTTGTTGGCACGAGTCAGTCAGATGGCCGATGGACTGCGTCAAATATGGTGTAGCTTCAATCTCTTGACTGGGAACAAGATATCATCAACCGGTCCCATGGTATGATTCCGCAATCTAGGGACGCAGAATTGCGTTTGAAGCAAGGATGACGACGATTGATGATACTGGATATATTGAAAACGACCAATTAGACACGCGCTTGAATCCGAACCCGAAGTTTAGTCTCGGACTTGGCATCCACCCCTGTAATCCGACGCAGCCTCCTTCAATCCGAGAAGTTGCTGGTCAACGTGGCTACGTTCAGTAGGTTCAATAAAGCCTGTTTCTCCCTTTACATTTGTGCCATGCAGCTTCGTCAGTTCATCTTTTCTTTCATAGCCTAACCTTGTTTCGGCAAACATGCAAGCTTGGCAGTACACGACCATTAAGGATACTCTTGAGAGCTCTCTCACTCTCAATGAGAAAACCACCCCGCCAGATGCGCAATCACTACCCCCGGGCCATGTCCTGGTTGAAGTCGTTACCGCCGCCGTCAATCCTGTCGAATATAAGCTGCCAGAGGCTCCTTTATACGGAAAGTTCATGGTGCAACCACCTGCCAGCCCGGGCCTCGACTTCTGCGGTCGTATCAAGGCCATAAATGACACGGATGGCTCACTCAAGGAAGGCCAACTTGTGTTTGGCGCCTTGAGCATTACATCGAAATTCCCCAAGTTTGGTACTCTCGGCCAAGTCATCGTCGCGCCCGTTTCCCAGCTCACGGTTCTCCCTGCCGGTGTCACACCTGATGATGCGGCAGCGGTGGGCACGGCTGGCATGACGGCATATCAGTCTCTGACACAGGATCTGATCGGGCCTGGAACCAACATCTTGATCAACGGCGGCAGTGGAGGAGTGGGCTCCTTCACAGTCCAGTTCGCCAAGGCTCTCGGTGCCACTGTCACGACGACCTGCTCCACGGCAAATGTACAGCTCTGTCGCGACCTCGGGGCCGACGAGGTCATTGACTATCGTAAGCTCGATGTCATTAGCGAGTTGAAGAAGAAGGGGCAGATTTTCGACCTCGCTATCGATAACGTGGGCACACCAGCTGGTATGTACGAGCAAAGCCAGCACTTTCTGAAGCCCGACGGTACATTTGTCCAGGTTGCCATGCAGCAATCCCTGTCTGGAATGGTTCGCAGGAGCCTGTTGCCATCGTTCCTGGGCGGCGGCAAGAGACAGTATCGTCTTGTAAGGGTGAGCATCAACCGCAAAGATTTGCAGCAAGTCGGTCAGTGGATGGCTGAAGGCAAGGTCCGCGCGGTGATCGATCACAAGTTCGAGTGGAAAGAGGCTCCAAAAGCGTACGAAAAGCTCAGGCTCGGACGAACAGTGGGCAAGATTGTTGTTCATGTTGGTCATGCCTAGAATACGCGCGAATGGGATCACTGAGGAATGTTGTATAAATGACTGTGCCTTGAAATTGAATCTGGCTAACTCTTGCTGCGTGTGCTATAGAGATAATTTACTGTATTGTAGCCACAAGTCCGATCACATAGTGGTCCTACTACATGAGCACACAACACGAGTTCTGTTTCTTTGCTTGTTCTGCCTCCCGGTCGATTAGCATCCAGAACCGAGTTCGAGAAATGCATCGTTCTGTCTATTGCGCAGGGGAGGCTACGGTGATCAGAGAGGGAAAGGGGAGACCCACGGTAGAACATCTTGCTCTGGGCACTCAAGCCGTCACTTTTGGCGACAAGATCGTCAATCTTTTCCCCGCGTTGCAGCACGCTTTCAATTGTCTTGTGAAGAACGATCTTCGTCTCGTCCAACTCCTTTTGGATCTTCAAGATGCTGTCAGCTTGCTGCGGATCCTGATACTTGGACAGGTAATCCTTCAATTCTGGAAAGGCCAAGGTAGGCTCGCCAGTAGCCCAGGTAGACCGGGGATGCTTAGAGAGGAATTCGTCCACTCTGGGTGCACGAGTTAGTTTAAAGGTTGGTACCGTGTGAAAGTTGGCCATGGTTCTCAACATACACTCTGGAAAGCAGCTGGTGCGCGACCAAGGTGGGATATCGGTGGTCGGAGATTATGCTTGTCGAAGGAAGGCCGTCAGTCAGTACTACAAAGCCAGACAAGAGGTAATCAAGGTCCAGTAGCGACAAGTGATCCGAGTTGGGATTTGAGAAATAGGAGACACTCACATGCCGCAGATGCCCTCGCTGCTTCCAAAGGCATGCGAGACGAGATCATGCTCCTCCACATCCAGACGTTGTCCCGGTCGGGTCCGCTCTGCCACTGTCTTGGAAAAGAGAGTCATGAGTTCGCCATAGCTATTGAAAGCGACGGATACCAGCGAGTCAGTGAAATATCTGCCTGAATCTCGGGAGGCTTGCCTGTTTTTCGTGAAACGCGAGTACGCCGATAGCTCCTTTTCGCTGACCAGTTCAACGGCTGGCTTGTCCTGGTTGCGGACGATCTAGAGGAACGAATGGTTAGGAGCGTATTTCAATAGTGAAAGTTTGTACGTGTGATTTGTCTTACACCGATATAAAATAGTTTCATGGTTTTAGCAAACTGGGAAATATCTACTGGCGGTTTGCTTCTCAGTGGCAGTAGATCTGGTCCGGGCAGCGCAAGAGTAGACAGGAAGTAGAAGAGAAAATAAGAGGGAGTAACGGCTTAAATATGTCCAGGGGAATAGGAGACTCACGTGCTAATAAATAAAACATACTAAGAAAATAAGAGAGTTATATATAGGCCCTAGTTAAGTAGTATAATTATATTAAATTTGAATTATAAGTACTACTAGGTAGGGGTAAATAATAAAGTAATTTCAGCTAAATGCTTTTTTAATATAATTTTTAAGTAATTAACTATAATTATTCTATTAATTTAATAAATAATATCCTAAGCTTTTTATAATAAATTATAATACCTTTAGTTTCTTAAGAGAGATACTTAGTATTTCTAAGTCAATATTAATAATAGGAGTTAACGTATATTATTAAGGTGAGAGAAATTTTATATTTAGTGATACTATTATTATCTCCTTTTCGATACTCTCTCAATCAAGCGCTTCCACCACTTTTGCTTCTTGGGATAGTCCTTTTCTGAGTTGTCTCCCAGTCGCTTAAACATGCCCTCCTCTCGTGGCGGGTAGAGCAGGGCGAGGATTCTTTGTCTCCCTCTGACAGGACGACGTTGCCGGGAACCATTGCCTTGCTGTGGAGCTCATCGCCCTCTTGGATGAGGTAGTGCATGATAGACTTTGGATCATAGGGCTCCTAAGTCTTGCCTTCGGGTGAGTGAGGGGCATAGGAATGGTAAACCATTTTCTGAGACCACCCAGTTCTGTATTGAAGAAAAGTCATGTCCCACTTCTTCCCGCAATTCGGATGCTGATGCTCGTGGAAAAGGCCAAGGGCATGTCCGAACTCGTGCAGGACGAAGTTTTGAAACAGAGTCGTCGATCTTGGCCGTTGAAGCGCTTCGGAGTCTCAAGGCCCAGCTTCATGGTCGGTTTGCTGCTCCGGCGAACTGACTTGGCAGCTGTTCCTGCATAACAGCGAGACTTGTTTGAGAATTTGATCCGGATGTCGGCCTCACCGGTCTCGCCCCTCTGGTAGAAGTAGAACTTGATGCCCATAGGCAGGGAGTTGAAGTGCTCTTCCACAATCGACCGCACAAGCTCCCTGTTGTCCCGGCTCCGTTGAGGAACCGGACATTCAGCCAGTGCTTCTCGATAGGCCACAGCAGTCTGTTCTCGGCCATACCGCACATTGGGGTGTCTGGCATCTTGTCTCCGCTCTATATTGGTTGTTGTTGGTTGAGTAATGTGATAGTGGTGTGTCCGTATTGACTCGGGCTCAGGTCAAGCTAGCAATCGTTCTGTCGTTGATGTTGTAGGTCCAAGAAAAGAAGTTTCAGAAGGGTTTCGTAGTTTATATATTTCATGATTTTAGAATTAAAAAGTTTTCGTTCTTCTTTATGCTTCGTTCGTACATTGACATCTTGCTTGGGCGCTGAGAACCTTACTTGCTTGAGAACTTTACGTGAATGATAACCTTATGTGACTGAGACCATTACTTGGCTACCGAGAAGAGTGTCAACTCAAGCCATCATTGCGGAATCTGATAAGTTCGTGAAGAAGCCTTGACTCATTCTTTCTTCTATTTGGTGCTCTTTCCAACAGTTGTGAAATTGGCGACCCTTCCAAAAGAAGCCATCAGTCACAATAACAAAGAATGCAGTTATTGACACATGTCAGCATTAAAATCCAACGCCGAAAAACCCCATAACCTAGAATAACCTTCTATGGCTGCACCTCAACGGTTAAATAGCAGGAAACTTACTCTCACACTCAGATACCATGTCAAAGTTACCAGGACAAAGCGATATGACTGTTCGTTATCCTCGGTATTAACATTGCACTCACCCAAGTTGATTTTTGTTAGGAATAAGGTGCCAAATTTAACTGTTTAGCTTACTTGCCCAGCGAATCGTTCTTTGCAAAGCTACCAAGAAGCCACCACAAACAGCGCACCCTCCAGCACATACCAACGAGAGCCATGACACCAGGGGTCCCAGGTGACTTGACGCGAGCGAGTGCGACTCGGATAGTAAAAAGGAAGGCGTAAACCGCAAAAATAGAGCTGACAAGAGTGGGATTCGAACCCACGCCTCTTGCGAGACTGCGAATCGTTGCTAGTTCTTGTGGAACCTGAACACAGCGCCTTAGACCGCTCGGCCATCTTGCCTTGTGATTGGATGAGAGCTGGAGAAGCACAATGGGAATAAGAGTGGGAAGACTGGAAAGAGGGGCCGGTGTTGTTTTGTTGTGGACTTGGATGGTCTCTGTGCAGGTGGAGAGGATCGGAGAGTGGAAGGGCAAGTCGGTGTGGAGATCACAGTGTTAATGGACTGTCACGAGCAAGAGGAGGGAACGACGGGAGAGATGGCTTGTTTTTGAAGAAAGAAACAAATTCCAGGCGTCTAGCAGTCTCTCGAAGGAATCCGACGCTTAGACCTCAGAACTACTTGGGTTGCTCTAGGGTGGGTTAACCATGAATGTGGACAAACAAACCTTCGACAGCATTATGCTTTAGCAGTAGAGACTATGGGTCTTGTTCTTTTTCCGTTTGCAAATTTTCAAGTAAGTTTCCAGGCTAGAGAAGAATTCATTCCCTTTCATCCCCGTTCTCATCATTCTTTCAGCATCTTATAATCCCATTACTCTCTCAAGACCGTTGCACATACTTGAGCAGTCTCGTCTAAACATGAGTCTTGTTTAAGCTCCACGTTCCCGCTCTTCGGGCCGTCCCTCATTGGCCACTCTATTTCGAAGCGTTACCCAAAAAGGAAAGTCTATGGAACCTCACAATGGGGCACAATGTCAACCGTGAAATCTCTGCTCCCAACCACCCAATTGACAATGGCAAGCACTCACACCATGTCATTAGGGCTCCGTCCCCTCCACTCAATCCCCAGTCAACATAGCACCCAAATTCTTCGCTGGAATCCAACAACCAGTAAGGTGAGATGGCCGAGCGGTCTAAGGCGCTGTGTTCAGGTTCCACAAGAACTAGCAACGATTCGCAGTCTAGAAATAGGCGTGGGTTCGAATCCCACTCTCATCATCACTTTTTGCCTCTGTCCCCGTTGAATGGGTGCAGTGAGGTTCATTTTTTGCCGGAGGGTTGGATGCTTGGGATAGGGACAGTCTGTTGGAAACTCTTACTGTTGAGCTCCGGAGGGTTCTCGGAATGTAAATTCCGCAAAAGTGGGCCCCCGCGCCGGAGCATCCTCGTCCTTGACGAGATTCGACTCGCTCTCTTCCTCTCGCCTGATCCCGATCATTAGTTGCTGGTTCCTCATTATATCAAGATGGCTGATACGGTGCATGTTGGCCGAGGATCAGCCCCCCTGTCCTCCAATCCCCAGCAGAATGCGGCCATTCCCGGCAAATCCGGAGCTCGGGGCCGATACGCAGCAAAGGCTTGCCAAGAGTGCCGCCGTCGCCGTGCAAAGGTGGACCCATGCGTTTATGCCATGATCTAGCATGTTATGCTAACTGGTGGATAGTGTGATGGCCAGAAGCCGGCATGCTCACGGTGTTCAGGCCGCCAACTGCAATGCGTCTACACCACAGAGGATGACGGCCGTGGAATGGCCCCCAAGGCATACGTTCGACAGCTACAAGCTAGAATTCAAATTCTAGAGGAGATTCTACGCATGCATTCTATTGATATTGATGCTTCTGCGGCCCAGCTGATGCAGCGGAACGTTGTTCCACAGAACTCCGCCATCGATATCTCAGCGACTGCACTTGATCAATTGTGTGACGCTGTTGAGGGGGCATTGGCTCTTGATGAATCAATGAACTTTGACCAAGACGGTGAGGCACGGTATTTTGGTACTACAAGTGGTCGTCTTGAATTTCCGGCTTCTGATGGTGTGTTTTCTGTTCATCCCTTTCATCTTCGCCTGCTAGTCCACAGACTTGCCCCTTGTTTGTTCAGAGCTAAGGAAACTCGCAGTTGCACAAGATCTTTCACCCCGGGGGGGCCCTTCAACACTCACAAAATTGCATGAACCGGCATTTGGTGACCAAGTGATTGTTGACCAAGAAGTTGAGGCTCACCTCCTGGACCTTTACTTTATCTGGGACAACCCCTGGTTCCAGGCTGTCGATGAGGCACTATTTCGTGATAGCAAGAGCAACAAGGGCCGGTATTATAGCCCGTTGTTGCTACAATGCATACTTGCTTGTGGCTCTCGATACTCAGATCGTGCTGAAGCACGCTCGGATCCCGACGATGCAAACACAGCTGGTCGCCCTTTTCTCGACACGATCGAGGCCCTTCTTCATGATGAACTCAAGCGACCGAATATCACGACGATTCAATCACTCGCTATCCTAAGTATTGTTTACTTTGTGAGCGCCCAAACTCCGTTGTGTGTGGCTCATTCTGACACCGACAGGGTTCCGGACAAGATGCTGCTGGATGGCTGTACTCGGGCATGCCGAATAGGCTCGTCTTTGACATGGGTCTTCATCTTGACCCAGACTCTCTGGCTAGCTCAGTTCGTATGACCGTGGAAGAAGCAGGGCTTCGGAGGCAATTATACTGGGCATTGTATGCTGTGGACAAGACGTCTGCCGGCTACACAGGACGGGTATGCTCCATGTTGGTGAGATCCCCTCAATAAAAGGATACGAGTCCCTGCTCTGACAATGACGGCGGACTGAAGGATTTTCAAGGGGCTGTTAAACTACCAGAGATACCAAAACATGCCCAGCAGAGCGACTCTCGCCACGCACTTTACTCAGTCAGCCCGAACATATCGGTCGGCCTGCATACCTCCTGGATCAAACTGAGCCAGATCATGGAAAGGATCCTCTCGAGCCTGTAAGTCACGAACTTAAGGGAAATGGCTAGCGACTGAAAACTTTAGATATGCCCCGAAGAAGCTGTCACTCGGTGATCAACGCCGAAACTTTTTTGACTCTACTCTTCTCGGACTAAAGAGCTGGTTGTATGGCCTATGCACAGAGCTCAAGCCAATCCAGGGCGGAATCCCCAACAAGTTCCCGCAGGCCTACACCCTCTGCATGGTATACCACACGGTTGTTATTCTTCTCGCAAGGCCGTTCATCCATCGCCCCAGACCTTCCAGCTCGCCCCATCCACCTTTGCAACAGATTGACTCTCTAGGACCAAGGGCGGTCACTATTTACATCGAGGCTGCGAGGAGCATATCTTCCCTTGGGGATCAATATCGCCAAGTATTCGGCAGTTTTCGGAAAAGTCCATTGGTGGCAACATATGCAAACCTTTCAGCGGCGCTGGCTCTACTTGACCCCGTGTGTCAAAGCAGAGAGAGCCGTGGACTCAGTGAAGCGGATGACGATAGGATCAAGTCCTGCCTACAAACACTGAACGAGCTATCGGTTGCATGGAGGCCCCCTGCCAAATATCATTGCAGTGTTATGAGAATTATGCACAGCCGGATGGGGAGCAAGCGAAGGGAGGGTACAGCATCGGAATCTGTTGCGAAACAAACCGGCCTTGATCGTGAACCCAACGGCCAGATAGAAGAGCATGATGCTGGGCCTGGACAAGCATCCCGGAATCTGGACTTGCCTTTCTGGATATCAACGGCGGAGGGCGGCTCGAGCAGGCTCCAAGCATCGCCAGATACTCTGTCATTTTCAGATGTCGATGTTAGCACTGAACTGTGGAGTGATATGCCATGGGAGCATTTTGTATGGAACTGGCCCGATCTATCATTCTTAGATGATAATATAGAGAGCTGAAGCGGAGATCTGCGAATCCTTGGAGAGAAAAGGGGTTCTCACAACCGTGCAACCGAAAATGCAGTGGTTCTCATGTAACTTGATGAACTTGTCACAGGCAGATAGAGTTCAGGATCCATGTATGATGCGTCATGAGTGATACAACCAACCCTGCGGGGTCACGGAATATAGATTCCGCACAGCTTATCACGTCATGTATAAGAAGCATAATAAACCGTCAAGCAGGATTCCAACGACTCTTCCTCATGCAATTATTGTAGCTCTGCAAGATGTCGGACCTCCAGTATTACAGCTACCCCGGTGTTGGCACCAGCAACAGAGAACAATTCTCGTACAGCCAAGCTGTTAGAGTTGGAGATAGCATCCACTGTTCTGGACAAGGTGAGTTCAAAGTGACACCGGCCCCTAATATTGACAAAAGCTGACCTCAACCAGGCGGGTGGCGTCCTGAGGGCAAGGTGGCCGAGATCCCCACCGAAATCAACGAGCAAATCGATCAAGCCTTCAAGACTGTTGACCACAACCTCAAGCACGCCGGCGGCAAGGGATGGAGCCAGGTGTTTCGAGTCAACTCGTATCATGTTCCGCTCAACAACGAAGCCCTCGCTGCCATGACTAGGAATTTTAAGAAGTGGATGCCGGATCATCAACCGATCTGGACCTGCGTGGGGGTTACGAGACTTGGTGAAGATGATATGAGGGTGGAGATTGAAGTGGTGGCACATGATCCGGAGGGTGCAAAGGCTGCCAAAGCTTAGATACGAGAGAATTTGGGGGTTTCATGAGTTTTATAACTGTCAAATTAAGAATATGAAGATTTTTAAGAACATTGCTGAGTTATTTACTGGCACATATTCTGTATTATCCTGCCCGCCCTCCTATGCGCAGAGAATCAATCCCCGAGGTCTTATAGACTTTGCGATAGGACAGGAAAATCACATAATCGTAACGGGAAGACATCGGAAATCTAGCCTCTGAAGGTGGGTTGACGGAGACTGAAACCTCATGTTTCACGTAGGACGTACTTGGGTCCTCGACGACAACCAAATCGGGCATCGTTGTCTGGCTGATATGCCCAGAGTCGTCTAGGTACCGCTCAAAGACGTAATCCCGAAAGAATTCAGTTCTCTCTTGCGAACTAACCCCTCCGCCTGTTGGTTCTGGGACAAAAAGGTCCTTGTAGGAAGCGGCTCGCGGGACAGATTCGAGCAACTGTTTCTCCGAGCACAACAGAGCCCAAGGGCTATCTTGAACCCCTCACCCCTCGTATGAACTTGCAATCCACAGACTAGGGCCATGCGAAAGACCTTGGATGGCCTCCCCACATTGAACGCAAAGAATCGTAGATGCATACAGCTGCGCAGACCCCCAGATCCAAAGCCGTCCACACCGAGCGGTTCATCTCTGAATGAAGGGTCCGACATGTACCCAGTATTCATGATAGGAGATCTTGGAATGCTGTTGTAGTATATGCCGACCATGATATTCTTGGTGATTATTTCGGCGTCTGAATCGGATAGGGATGCTGCAATATAGACAACTTGCCTGACCTGAGAGACTTTGTGTGTAACCATGGAAGAGCAATATTGAAGAACGTCGGGAAACAACCTCAGGTAGGTCGTTCCAATCCTGCGCAGTGCAATGCCGACCCATCTCGCCTCATGACGGGTGCGTTCGCTCCTCTCGAGACAGTCCAGCCTCATGAATAAATCACCCTCTGGTAGATGATTTTCATTAGAGTCGAATCCGGGGTAGCTCACGTCAAAGTTCCTATCGAACCGTAGTCCTCTGTTTGTCAGGGTGAACTCGGTTTCTGCCTCGAGCTTTCCCCGGGGAACAAGTAGTTTGTCGCAATGACGAAACTCGTTGGGCGAGGTGGCAAAGATACCGCTGAGCTGCCAGTTTGACCCGGCCGACTTTCTGGATTGCTGCCAGGCAAACAAGGTGAGGTCGTTTGTTGAGCGGGCGATCTCCTCCTGCAGCCTGATGAAAGCCCTGGGACCCTCTCCGTAAAGTAGAGGCATGTTAATGCCAAAGATGCCCAAGAGACAGTAGGCAATATCCTCAACTCTCTTGGTCTCCCGCTTGGCTGCCCATGAGAATCTCTTGCCAATATTGATATTCTGCAGTGTCTCAACACTCTTGAGAACCACAGTGTCGATTCCAGTGATCCTTGCCAAGTGGTCCCTCAGTGATTCTTTGGTTCCTAGGATTTCCCAGTTCTCGTTAAAAAAGCTCATGTGGGATGGTGCAATCAGCTCCTGGAGGGTCCAGCCTCTCTGAAACCACCTGTAGCTGGCCAACTCGTCGTCCAAGAGGTTGCCACTGGTATGTAACTGCGGCTCATGTATGCGAGTATACAAGTAGACGAAACATATCTTGGAATCCCGATACCATGAAAACATGGAGTTTATAGCCTCACTCAACTCGGCGCTGCTGGTTTTATCGATACAGCATGTGTCGACCCAGGCGTAGTCCAAGCCCATGTCCTTTGCGAGCTGGCACGTCTTTTTTATCTTTGCCCAGCCGACTTTTGTCTCGCGGTGAGCGATATCCGCCATGTCCTGGAACGTGACTTCATCATCGTCACCTCCCCAGGTGTGCGAGAGGATGGCATATTCGACGCCTTCAGAACGAGCGAACAGTTGAAGTGATAGAGTTGTAGTATCAATCAGCCACATGGCGTCGGCTGAATTATTGCGGCTTCTTGTTCTGGGAGAAAATGGTGCTATCTCCAGCGGCCTTTTCGCTGACCATAGCGTTGCAGTTGCAACGTGTAGGTGAGTGCTGCCTGAGGCATAAAGTTGAGCAATTCGCCGGATTGGTCAGCTTTTGAGGTCAGACCTGACGCACGACTTTTACTTCAGCGATGAGTCCTCTGCTATCATCGGGGCGGTCCTAGGCGGCGATAGAGTTGGCTTTAGTGTATCAATGAGCTAGAGGCCCGGGGCGCGGAGTTCATAGCAAGAAAGTCTCACGGAGAAAGCACCCATAAACAACAAGAGTACGAATTCAATCTGCTCGTCTCAACTCAAGAATACCTCCGAGTAACCCAATAATGAATCGCCTGTGTATGTCCTGTGTCCCTTGCGTCGCGTAAATTCAGTCCCGAGCCCCTTTCGAGATGGTGTGCCTAATACCATAAGCCATCGTTCGGCTTCAATCCCTTCTCCTTGCAATGATCGTAGTACATCTTCGAAAAGGTAAAAATATCCATCGTATCTTTTAGACTATCATCGTCGTTGAAGAACTCGAGGCTGCCAGTAATCGTAAACACAATCTCAGCACCACCGCTGACGAAGAGTGTGTGGATCGTGCCGGGGTTTTCGACTACGTAGTCTCCTGGTCTGGCAACCCAATCATACCTGGGCATCTTAGCATACTCAAATAGTAAATTAAGGTGGCTGTGACATACTCTTTATACCTCCAGCTTCCCGAGACGGTGACTGCAGTCACACTTCCGCGGTGTCGGTGTTTGCCTAACCAAGCATCGACGGGGGATCGCAGGACAACCACAAATGTTCCAGTTCTGGTTTCCATGCGCAGTGGCTTCAGCTCGATTGGGCCTACCCACGGAAACCACAAGGTATCAGTTTCGCCGTTGATGTAGACGTCGGGTGAGCTGTATTTGTCCGTGAAGGCGATCTCAGCATGATCCTTTTCTGTCAAGACTGATTCGTTTTTGGGAGGTTGAGGAGCATCAGCACTCTTTTGGGACACTTCCGGAGTGTCGTCGCTCTTTGAGGGAGCCATGGTCTGCGTTGGGCTAGGGAGGTATACACAAGAGTGATAGCAAGGAGCACCGTCAGTTTTAAGGTGGCTAGATGCTAAGGAAAGAAGGCGAACCTCGGGCCGTCCCTGGTGGATGGGGCTTTTATAGACCAAGGATTCTGGGGAAAATGGTATGGGGAGTAGATGACTATTCATCTTATAGTGATTGGCTGTTCTCCAAGGATTGAAACGCGATCGCCATACTGTCCCGGCACCACAGTGGGAACTTCTGTACTAACAGCATGCAACCTTGAACCCTTAGGCTCTTTGCGGGCAAGAGGCGTTATGCTAGGAGGGTTGCATCTCGGCCGAACTGCCCTTTTGGGTGTTGAGGGAGGCCAGTGCAGTGAAGATCTTCAGCAACCGTGCTTTAAACCGCCCACCGGCTGATGCTGTAGCTTGGACGGCCATGGAGGCGTTCAAATCACCACGCTGCTGCCGCATGCCATTACATAGAAATTGCGAAATGCATTATCATGTGCCGTCTTGCGCCAAATACAAATATGCTTTCTCTACGCTGCGGCTGACTGACAGCTGGGCTGCTTGGTCAAATATAGAGTTCGCAAGCTCTGACAAGGGCACACACCGCTTATATCCTGATATGATGATGACGAAGGACACGCTTGCCAAACCCTATGGTCCACCTGCACCCACGTCGGCTGCGTGCCCAAAAGGATATAGCATGGTTTATTCGCGCCAAGTCGTGCATCAATGGCTCAGATTTGAGGAGGAGGACAAGGTTATTTAGTCAAAAACTGTCAGTCTGCCATTAAAGCTTGGGCGTATCGTCGAGTTGTGCCTCGGCTGTGTTATTTCTGTTGAGTTGCTCTGAAGCCCCTGCTCCCAGGCCCAATGGAGCTTTTTTGACCAAGTTCGGACGAAAACGGCTTCTTAACCGTTGTTATTACTGCTGTTAACTGCTGGTGGAGATCAATAGTAAGATCGACATATACACCGGGCCCGGTTCTCCTGGAGGCTAGAATAGGCCCTGACTATGATAGATCTAATCTGATGCTACAACTCCTTCCACTCCGCGACCGTCAACGAGAATGAGAAGTATACAGCTCTTTTCGAAGAGTAGACAATGGTGCAATCCCCACGCTGTTGGTCAAGCTCCAGCTGGGAATCTCGCCCTGCACCGCCACGCATTCATACTGGTTCTTGCGCCCCAGTGGCAGGAGGAAACTTGTCTTCTTCTGCCAAGCTCAGACAAGAGGATTATCTGGCTTCTGGTTGGTTATGCAGTTTCCATGGCTGACTGGTTTTCAGCTGGTCATCTTTCAGCTGATTATCTCTCCTGCATAAACCCCGCACCTTCTAAATCTCTCAAGAGCCTGACGGGTGCCCAAGTCGCTGACTCAATACAGCTACCTCTTATGGCTTAGGTTTTGCGCAGGTTCCAAAGCGAACATACCAAGATGAGCTTCGGCTTCAGTGTTGGCGACTTTATTGCGGTTCTTCAGCTCGTTAATAAGGTCCGCAAAGATTTTCAGAGTGCTCCGAGCCAGTTCGAAGACATCTCCAATGAGTTGGTTGCTTGGTTGCGTTGAGTCTGCTAAAGCGTCTGTTGACTTATTGGAATAGGGTTAGAAGCCTCTCGATCGTTCTATCCGATGTCGATGTCACCGTTTCCGAGACCGAACTCGATGCTTACCAGCGGTCAGACCTGCAGCATCTAGTTAGTAGCTGCCGAGATGTGCTCGAGACCCTGGAAGACACGTTGGATAAGTATAGGGACCTGCATCCAGGCAGCGGAAGATTGGGAAGTCGGGTAAAGAGGGCTTGGAAGCGAATCAACTGGGAACCAGATGATATTCGAGAGCTACGGGAGCGGATCACGTTGAACACAACGCTGCTCAATACATTTCTTGGCGGGATCTCCAGGTAACGATTACACTGCCTTTTCTGGAGTATCTGCCCGATAAATGCTAACGCGGACAGTCAAACAATTTACGCTATCAAACACGGCGTAGATCGGCTAAATCTTCAGCAAGACAACGAACAGCGTCTCAGGACCCTTGACTGGCTAACGCCGCTTGACTATGACGATCAACAGCAAGAGTTCATTAGTCGACGACAACCGGGCACTGGAAAGTGGCTCTTGGACTCGAAAGAGTACCAAAGCTGGCTGACGACTGTGGGCTATACCTTGTTCTGTCCGGGTATGCCAGGAGCCGGAAAGACAATCCTTACCTCGACCGTGGTCGAAGATCTTACAACGAGATTTCGTGGCGATAAGAACACTGCCATTGCGTGCATATACTTCAATTTTCAAAGGCAGGATGCTCAAAAGCTTACCAATTTGCTGGCATGCATCTTGAAGCAGTGTATTCAGCACTTGGCCCAAGTACCGGACAGCGTGAGCGCTCTCGAGACTCGGTGCGGAAACACCAAGCGGCCGTCACTTGATGAACTTTTGAGAACACTCGATTCTGTAGTTGCTGCCTACTCACGTGTCTTCATCGTCGTTGACGCACTTGACGAATGCCAAGCTTCGGATGGCTGCCGAGCTCGTCTCCTCTCAGAGCTGTTCAAACTCCAGGCCAGGTGTGGCGTGAATATCTTTGCGACATCAAGATTTATACCCGATATTGTTGACACGTTCGAAAACGGCACAACACTGGAGATACGAGCAAGCAGTGAAGACATCGAGAGATACGTACAAGGGCGCATGGAGTATCTCCGACCCTTTGTCCGCCAGAACAAGCAGTTACAAGAGGAGATCAAGGTCGGGATATCAGCAGCAGTGGATGGAATGTATGCGTGAAAGAAATCTCGCTGTCGACATTTTGCTAACCATCGGTATAGGTTTCTTCTAGCGCAAATCGTTCTCGACTCGCTTAATGACGAGCTGGCGGCCAAGACCATCAGAAGCCGCCTGAAGGCCCTCCGCAACCAAACTCAAGGACCAGGGGAAGCTAGCAAAGCCCAAGCGCTGGACTGTGAATACGAGAAGGCCATGGAAAGAATCAGCAGTCAAAAGCCAGGCTTGAGGGATATTGCACTCCAGGTTCTGGCATGGATTACCTGCGCGAAACGACGACTTACTCAACTAGAGCTCCAGCACGCGCTCGCAGTGGAGCCCGGCACCATTCAATTCGACGAAGAGAATCTCCCCGACATTCAAGGAATGGTTTCTGCCTGCTGTGGATTGGTGACGATCGAAAACGAGAGCAGCATCGTCCGGCTGGTCCACCACACCACACAGGAATACTTTGAACGGACACAGGGAAAGTGGTTCCCAGACGCTGATGCAGAGATTACAACAACTTGCCTCACATACCTTTCGTTCGACGTTTTTGAGGCTGGGGTTCTCTATGGGGACAAGGAGCTCATCGAACGCCTGCGTTCAAATCCACTCTATGACTACGCCACGCAGCACTGGGGCCACCATGCTCGCAAGGCTCCTCCCACTCTGGCCGAGGAAATCATGGAGTTTCTCGAAAGCGGCCCGAAAGTCGAGGCCGCCGGCCAGGCGCTACTGTGCTCGACTCGCGATCAACCAGGCTTGACTACCGGCGGCGGCACGGACCCATATGGCGTGACAGGATTACACCTGGCAGCGTGCTTTGACCTTGACACTATCATGAAGTCGCTGCTTGAATCAGGTAGCATAGATCCAAACTCGGCGGCTAGGTTCAAGTGGCATGCAGACATGACGCCGTTATCTTACGCCGCCCAAATGGGCCACGAAGCCATCGTCAAGCTGCTTCTCGAGAAGGACAATGTCGACCCCGACTCCAAGAATGCTGCTCACAGGAATTGGGGCAGAACTCCGCTGTCGTATGCTGCTGAGAATGGACATGAGTCGATCGTTGAGCTACTCATCAACACGGGTAAAGTCGACATCGACGCTGTAGATGGGATAGGGTCTTTCGACTTGTTCACGTGGCCTGGTGACGGATTGACGCCTTTATGCGCGGCTGTGGAAAATGGCCACCTTGGCGTTGTCAAGATATTGCTTGCTAAAGGAGCGGATCCTGCCTACAAGCATAGCTATTCGGAAATCAGTGGAGACACCGAAACACCACTGGCCCGGGCTACCAAGAGTGGACATGAAGCTATCACCAAGCTGCTGGAGGAGAAAATCAAGTCTAACGCTGAGTCGGAGAAGCAATGCGATTGAACATTTGCCTGTCTTGTATGTTATAGGAGCCAGCTTTTATAGCGAACCCAGTTAGCTTCTCATTACATGTCGGGCCGCTGTCAGCTTGATGACCTTGTGTGCCGTTAATAAAGGGTGCAATAGTGACTCGCCTAAAATTGCCTTTCAAGGATGCGCCCCATGAAGCTGCACATGATCTGTTCTTTGCCAGTGTGGCTGATGCTCGCTGGGTGAGGGGAGAGAGAAGTCCCATGATGAACAAAAACAATGTTTGGAGAGTGTTATGGAGGAGGCTGAGTGAATTGATGAGAAAAAAGACGGTGTTGATTTCGCAGCGTGCTCGGAGACAGTGATTGGTGGGATTTGATTGAAGAACTCCCTCTTAGCCTGACCAATTGTGACACTTGAAGAAACGATCGTCGCTTTAAAGCCTCATGACATCTTTTCTTCGCGGATGGTAACATGGCAGGGTCTCGAGGCTATTCTATATTGAGTAGAATATCCGCGAATCACGACTGCAGGCCGTTGAGGTAATAATCTCGGCCATTGGCCCGGAAGTAGCAGGCGAGAGTCTAATAAATGACGAGACAGAAAGAGAGCTGTCTATATAATTCGACAACACGGCGAATTATTCTCTTGGAAGGGCTCATCTGCGTTTCTTTCTTTGCACCTGGACAAAATGCGATCTCTCCTTCTTTATCCCCTCATGCTGGCTTCCTCAGCTATGGCGGAGAAGCTTCTCTACCGAAATACCTTTGACAGCAGCGATGCTGTTGCAGATTGGGTCGCAGAAGGTCCTGTCAATGCCACTATCAACAACCACACCCTGGAATTGAGCGGCGCCGGCGGTATTGACGACCACTTTGTCTTTTGGGCTCCCGAAGTCTTCCCTGACCGCATTCGCATCACCTGGGAGTTTACACCTATCAATGAGCCTGGTCTGGCCATGTTCTTCTTTGGTGCTGCCTCTGTAGCAGGTGGTAGCATCTTTGACAAGAACTTGGCTCCTCGCAACGGTGCCTATCCTCAGTACCACTCTGGCGATATTCGAACTTTGCACGCCTCATACTTTCGTCGGCGATGGCCTGAAGAGAGAGCGTTCCACCTCGCCAATCTCCGAAAGTCGCCCGGTTTCCACCTCGTCTCCCAAGGCGCCGACCCTATCCCTTCTGTTGAGGATACCCAGGGAGCCTATTACAAGGTTGAAGTCATCAAGGACAAACGGGATGTTCGATTTTCGGTCAACGACTTGCTGTTGTTTGAGTGGGAGGATGTTGATCGCTCTACGGGTCCTGTTGTTCGGGATGGGCGTATTGGGTTCCGCCAGATGAATCCGCTTGTTGGACGGTATCGCAACCTGGAAGTGTGGAAGCTGTGAGGACAAGGCTGTATCTGTGTCCAAAACTGGGATGCATACTACGAGACGCATTTATCTAGCTTAGAGGTGGGAAGCAGGATTGCACATTCTTTCGGCTACAAACTTGGTATTCTGAATGGTCTCAGGTCCACAGTGCCAAATGGTATATATCAGCCTCTAAGTGGTCACTACATAAAAAACCTTCTTCGTTTATGTGGAATACCCACCAGAGTTTGGCTGCCGGGGCTCTCCAGCTGCGTCAAACGATCCATCCGGTAATCGCCTTAAAGCCTGAGCGGTGCTCTGTCCCGGCGCCACCCATGTGATGTTGCATCCTATCTCCTTCATGTATGCCACGGTCGAATTGTCAAATGCGTACTCGAATCTGACTTCTTGTGGCACAAGCTGGTCATGCATTCGTGGTGCGGCCAATGCCTCGTGGGCTGTCATGTTCTTTTCCAGAACATTCAACATGACTTGGAGAGTCGCTGTGATGATACGGCTGCCACCGGCGGAACCAGTGACCAGGGATACAGTACCGTCGGGACGTTCAACGATGGAGGTGCTGATACTGGAAAGAGGTCGCTTGCCGGGGCGGATAAAGTTGGCCTCGCTCGGGATATATCCAAAAGCGTTAGACTCTCCAGGGATACTGAAGTCGTCCATCTCGTTGTTCATGACCACGCCTGTCTCCGGGACCATGACCTGAGAGCCAAAGATGAGATTGACGGTAGTAGTGAGAGAGATGGCGAGGCCAGACTTGTCCATGGCGACCAGGTGCGAAGTTCCAGGTGTATCCAAAGACTCCAGGCCCTGGGGGTCGTACGCCTCGAGGCCCAAAGGTTTGCCCGTGATTTTCGATCGGACCTCCTCTGCTGTGGCGTTTGAGAGCATCTCAGCCTGGTACTCAGACAAGCCCTTGACGAAGCTTGGGTCACCCAGCTCGCTGCGCATGCCATAACCAAACTTCATGGCTTCGTCAATCAGATGAGTGCTCTCATTTACTCGGGCTGGGTCGCCGATGAAGTCATAGCCACTGAGGATGTTCATGATGGTCGCGGCAACTGCACCGCTGGAAGGAGCGGAGCCACTCGTGATCTTACCGCCTCGGTAGTTGATCTGAGAGGGTTCTCGGATGACGACAGAGTAGTTCTTGACGTCCTCTGTTGTCATGATGCCGCCCTTTTGCTTAAGTGCCCGAACCATGGCATCCGCAAAAGCACCCTCGTAGAAAACATCCGCGCCATTGACAGCAATTGCTTCTAGGAAATCAGCATACCTCTTGCGAGTGATCTTCTCGCCGAGTTTGAGCAGACTGCCTGAGGGGGCAAAGTCAATTGACCAGGCCGGGTCTGTGACTAGGAAACTCTCGTTCTCGAACTTTTTGTAGGTGGTTTTCATGAACTTGACGAGGTCGTCATGAACGGGAAAGCCGTAGCGAGCAACGTTGATGGAGGGCTGCACCAGCTTTGCCCAGGGCAAGCGACCGTACTTCTTATGCAGATGCTCCAAGCCTCGCAGCTCTCCAGGGACGCCACTGTACCAAGTCAGGAAGCGTTTAAGGCATGGGTATTTTAGAAACAACATACCTTGCCTGGCCCCCATAGATGCTGGCGTTGACATTGTCCTTGAACATGTCTTCGGTGGCCGCAGCCGGCGCCGTTTCACGAAAGTCGACAAACTCGTATCGTGAAGCATCCTGCTTGCGAGTGGGCTTGTGAACGAGCATAAAGCCGCCTCCACCAATTCCAGAGTGATACATGCCTGCCGAGAGTTGGTTACTTGCCAGCGTAGCTGGATATTAGTCACTTACTGGTTGTCCCGACACAGAGAACCGATGCTACCATAGCATCGGCTGCATTACCACCAGCACGCAGAATGTCGACACCGATCGTGCTACAAATTTCATTTTCACAAGCAACACCACCGAGCTTGTTGGTGTAGCGGTTCGAGTGCGATGGTGACGTAGCTGGGGGGTAGTAATTCGGGTAAGGGTGAGCATGGACTTGCTGTGCCAAGAAGCTCAAGAGAGCACCAAGGACTTGAGACTTCATCGTTCAGACTGTCCTCTGGATGCGCCGAGAAGAACAGTAGACCGATGATGAGGTAGAAGGGGAGGGGAAGCTTCGCCTTGTATAAATATTGCGCAACGTGACACCAAAAATTGGAGACTCTTGATAACAGGGCAACACCATGGTTGATCCTAGCAGAGAGGAAATGCGGGGGTGGGCAATTACGCACGCGAGCAAGGGGTCATAGATACGGACGAGCCTTGGTAATATGGCCATATTGTAATGAAATCTCGGGCCTTGAGCTCTTTGAGGAGGGATCGGCGTGTTAGGGTGAGCCGATATCACCTCACCTGGCACCTCCCCCAGTCCCCTCTACTGGCCGATAGAAAGGCATGGCGAATTCCGTTGTCGGTCTTCTCAACTTTCTTATGCTCGGGAAAGTTTAGTCACCGTTCTGAGCACAGCAAAGTTGCAAGGACTCTTCGAGTATAGCAAACCTTGGAAGACCAAAGACGGGACTCGCTTGGCCGGTCTACATGCCCCCTCAAGTTTTCACTACTCATGGCTTCTCCACCAAGCTTCCCAAAGAAGAAGGTCATAACTGATTTGTCAATTGCGCCCAACCAGGGCGAAATCTAGGTTTGGAGAGTCAGATAGAATAATCCCTTATTAACTATTAGGAACGAATGATTACTAGTGCTCAGACCATGGGTATCGGCAGTGAGCTCTACTGAGAGATCCAGGTCTTCCACATGTCAACAAAGATGGAAGCCCTGGCCAAACTAGTGGCAGAGGAAGCCGAAGAGTCGGCCAGGAAGATGGCCGAGGCGGCCAAGCTGTTCTTGGGGCGAAGCCGGAGTCGGAGTCTCAAAAGACGAGCTGTGCAACGGAGGGTGTGATCAGAAGAGATTTCATTGCGCTGCTTAATTCTATCTAAGGGAGCGACGAGGGTCGGCCTCTTATACCTATATTCAGTCTTCCAATATCATAGGCAGCAGCCTGCTGCCTCATGCTAGTTATGGTCGTTCACGAGCATCGTGATTTTGCCTTATTTCTATCCTCATTCCAACACGGAGTCGCGGTAGAGGGCTAGCGGTACCTCAATGAGGCCCTGAGATGGGAGGAACGACCTGCGAGAAAACGGCATGATTTGCTGTGATTGTAATGGCGGACCAAGGCGGAGATTTGATTTTCTCGGCCTCGCACCAGATAACAACGGCTTGGATGGGGCCTGAATAGCTGTACGTTGCCGTCGAAGTGGACGCAGACGAGTGTGAGGAGGCTGGAGTAGGTAGCACCGTAGCGGGGTTGCTTTAGGCGCAAGCGCCTGCTGAGATAACATCTCTGGCTCGGAATCCGTATCTATATTGTGCCATTTCGAGTAATCTAGGTGCCATAGAATCATCCTCATAGAAAAGACCCTAGTTGTGGGACAGCCCGGCTTGCACGCAGGACCTCAAAACGCAAGGTCATCCCAACACTCGGATCACCTAACGACCAATGCGGTCCAAGCCAAGCCGTAAGCTTCGTTCCGAAAGGTGTTGGCGGGCCTGTAGGGACCCGTCTCCACTGTCAGTATCTAATTTCCAGGTCTCGGTGTTCTATTGTGCCGATTCCAGTGGGGAGCTGACAGCCAATGTCGAACCAGAGGTGATCTGAAAGCTCATAACCTCCTCTCTTCTCCCCTTAACATCGTTCTCAGACGCTCAAGTTTGACCGCAAGCCTGAGATGAGCTACAATCCCCTTCCGATATGACAATGCCCAACATGGATCCAGCCCAGCGTCAAGGCGAAATTGGGGCACAGCGCCAGGTATATCAACCACTGAGCCCTCGGCAGACAAGAGCGCTTCGAGTTCATTCTGCGACCGACTCCGAAGTCGAGATTGAATGCGACCTGTTCACGGTAGACCTCAAGAAGAAATCAGGCGCAACAGTTGCGGGAAGCTCCAAGAAGGCTGGGTACGAGGCATTGTCGTACACTTGGGGGGATCCCGAGCCAACCAAGAGAATCTTGGTAAATGGGCTACCGTTCTGGATCTCTGCAAATCTCTTCGCGGCGCTGAGACAGCTTCGGCTCCCGGAACGACCTCGAGTGTTGTGGACAGATGCTATCTGCATCAATCAAAACGACCTAGTTGAGAAAGCAGGCCAGGTGGGGATGATGTTCAGCATCTATCTCAAGGCGTACAGGGTCGTTGTCTGGCTGGGTCAAGCGACTAATGATGACGAATATCTCTTCAGCCTGATCAAGACCTACGGCACGGAGGGTATGGGTGGCATTCGTGGAGGGGTCGAGGACCCAAGAGCACGCAGAGCAGCGACCGAGCTCATCGAGACCAAGCCATGGTTCCAGCGGACTTGGACCCGACAAGAGGTACATGCGGCTCACAAAGTCCACGTGGCCTGTGGAAGCCAGGAATGTTCTTTCGAAGACTTTCAGTTTGTCATGGATCGCCTGCTTCCAGACATGGATGAGATTCGGGATACGTTCAGACCCCATCGCGACCCTCGGGAACGAGCCTTGAGCGCGAGGAGAGCATACGTCTTCTTCAAACAGCATTGCGAGAGCGACATGTACACTGAGGATGGCGGATTTCATCAAGCTTGGTTCAGGATGATTATGCGAAGCAGTCTATATGAAGCGACTTTACCACAAGACAAGGTCTTTGCTGTCCTCGGAATCATTGCAGAGATGACTAAGGAGTCCTACGACGTTACAGAAGGGTTCCCGGAGATTGATTACTCAAAATCGGTTTCGGCAGTATTCGAAAGCTTCCAGAAGCACACAATCAACATCAGCCAGACTCTTGCCAGTCTCCAGATCTTCTACGACAGAGATGCCATCGAACAGGACTTGCCATCCTGGGCTATCGATCTGCGCCAAAACGTTACCCGCTTGATGCTTCGATTCGGCGTATTCCACTTTGACATGCCCTATACGGCGCCTCCAGTGCAGGCATATGACGAGGATGGGCTTTTGCGTCTCGAGGGAGCACGGATTGGAGTTATCACCTCAACAGAGAGTCCATGGAAAGGCGGAATGCACCGGGAGTTCAACTCCGAGATTTTGGGATCTTACTCTTCAGGGGTTGGACTGGAGAGCTGCTATTCGAGCCATGACTGGTGGATGCCCGATAATCAAGGCAACAAAGGCATCGAAGAGGTATACAAGATTCTTGAGAAGCGCTGCTCGTACAATTGGGCAGCCTTGGAACCCAGGAACAGCAATGTCATCGAAGAGTACAATATATCTCAACATCGCTGCCTAGTATTTGTGTCGCATCTGGTGCGAGAGGGAGATATCATGATTCATGCGTCTGGTGCCGAGATGCCTTTCATCTTGCGGCCGGATACAGAAGCAGGACGCTTCAGCTTTCTAGGTCCAGCTATCATCGCGATGGGAGTGGTGAGGAAACTAAAGGATAGGGATATGTTCACATATGCTTTTCCTCGCCGTGGAAGTGGCTGCGATGTCGACTCGCCCGAGAGCTTTGTACTCATCTAAGGCGAACTTTGGTCTACGTTAACAAGTAGCAACAGAGCATCGCTTGACCGTTATAAGTAGGAGGGTCTAACCTTGGTCTCATATTTATGTAAGAGTCGGTTGAAGAAGTTTCGATACATGTGGCTAGTTTAAGAAGCGAGAGATTATACTGATTCTCGCAAGTTTTTTTCTCGACGGGCGAATTAAGGTCCGGCTTGTGGTTCTAGTACCCCTCCATGAGCTGATCTCTTTACTACTTTCAATCACCGCCGAGGCTTCCTTTCATTATTTAAGCCCAACCCTAGATGGCGAAATATGCATCGTTCAGTGGATCATGCCTACCGAGAATGATACCGTGAGAAAGTATGCCCAATACTTCGGCCTTTTCAACGCCATTACCAGCCTCAAAGAGGCGGTGGACGGAACATCCATCAGTGGTCTGACGAGGAAATACAGGATTGCTGCGGAAAGACTTCACTCCTCCGCGCGGCTTTGTCTGGGAGCTTTCCCCAAACGGTATGTGCTGGCCGGGGCCGCAAAGCCTCATAAGATTGATGGCTGACTGAAACTTCGAGACCGTACCCTTCGAACAAGTGCCCGGGACCTACGAGTGTTGTGTAGCCGGCAAGAATGGTCCAAGTACAACGGCGCAGCTAGACTTGTAGGATACGGCCGGAGTCTCTGAATATAGCCACCTAGAGCCACTAAAATGGGCGAAAGTAGACGTATTTGTCGTCTGTTTTGCGATCGACTCAATGGATTCACTAGACAGAGTTCAAGAGAGGGTAAGTTTGGCTGTGAGTTTCTTCAAATCCGATCAATCTCACCCGACTAGATACTGGTCACTTTGTGTGTAGTGGTTGCCAGAGATCGACCACTTCCACCCACTTGTCCCCATCATCCTGGTTAAAATAAGAAAGGACTGTCACGACAGGGGATATGAAGATGGGAAAGTCGAATTGTGACTCCGGATATAGGCGAGCAAATGAAGCGGATGAATAGTGCCTACAAGTATATCGAGTGTTCTAGCTTGAAGGGCGAGGGTGTCAGGGAGGTGTTTGGGATGGGAAGATCGTGGGGGTATTTGAGCTCTTGTGTCTCGCCGTAGTAGAACTGAGCAGCTGGCCATAGTGCAATAACAATAAGGATTCTGAGAACGCAATGTGTCTTCTGTTGAAGGAGGGCCTCGGATAATTCCTAGCTATTTTATAATAAAATCCTTTTAAAGTTACATCATGCTTGTCTCACGATCCCCCCATTTTCTCACCCTTTCAAACTGCCATTAGACTTTTGCATAGCGTGCCATGCGCCACCAGGATACCCTGGACACATGTAAGCGACCAAAAACAATTCCGGACGGGAAATATAAGACGACCCACGCAACCTTGGGAATGGCACTTGTGAAAATCTCCGTAGCGGACTCTTGGCCGTTCATGCTATATAAAGGCACATTGAAAACCGCCCTAGCCATCTTCATTCCTCAAGAGATAATGTATCAACTCACAACGAGACCAAAGATTCCTCCGTGCGATCCAGACAAGGAATAGAAAGACGGCTCACACAGCCGAGCATATAAATCTGAGCCTCCAACCTCCTGACAGCGGTCTTAGGGCCAACGTGGCTAGAGTGAAAGAAAAAAAGACAATAATAGCCCACCCAGGCCAGGTTGACAGGTGCTGAGTAGTGGGGACTCAGGCAATTTGGATGGGAATTATTGGAAGCGTCAGGCGTGGCGTCAATAGTTCTTCTTCACCTTGCCTTTTCAAGTTGGGTCAGCCCGGTGCCAAGCAAATAGTCTTTAATGAAGACCTAGCTCGACTAACCAACAACAAACAGTAATTATCATTTCGGTATCTACGCAGGGGTACCTATCAACTATAAGAACTCCATCTTGCGTCGTGCCAACGCGTCGCCACAATTTGCACCGACACCAATAATTACCGCTTCATTTTCTACCCAACCTTGAAGCCTTTTTTGCAAGAATGCCTTCGCTCAAACTTATCGCCGTTCCCCTCCTAGCATTGGCTTCTTCGCTGGCCAATGCTAGCGTCTGCAAACCATCAAGCACGTCGTCGTCTCCGGAACCTACTTCAACCCTCCCATGCCCAGCCTACACGCCCGCTGCTACGGCTCCGGATGGCACAGTCTGCGAGAAGGGAGTCCAGCGCTCAGGATACCTACGAAACCTCCCCATCCTGTATCGTCCGGCAAGCCTGGAGGCATGCGTTAAGTTGTGCGCAGAGACACAAGGCTGCGTGTCACTTTACGTGGAGCTTTATGATCCCCGCGAGAGCCCCCCGTACCCGTATTGCTACATCTTTCCTCAGAAAATGGATGACAGCGAGTTCTTCCTTCCAGCCACGCCACGCGTAGGTGCCGGAACCTATTATGAACTTGGCTGCTATGAATGTGATCGGAGCGGGGAGTGAATGGATATGCACTACGTATCGGTGTAAATACAGGGGACGCATAGGGGGGTCCGGCGGCCGTTGCAGTGGATGATGTCAAGACCAAGGTGTTGTGGTTTTCAGGATCAGGCTAAGATTCAGTTCTGACCTATGTACGGAGTAAATCAGCAGGCAATCCCTGCACCAAACACTCACCGTCCTCACTGCGTCGACAAATTCTTCGCCACACTAAAGTAATAGCCAACTATCCAATACCAAGTTGGGTGTTTTCACGGATGCATTACTTGAAGAAAAGCCATGGGCCTTTCAACACATCACCAGATTGAGAGGTGTAAGAGAGACCATGACAGCACGTGACCTATGGCCACTGGCGAAATTCTCAAAGTCAGCAGCAAGCGACATTTCTTTTCCCGTCAGCACTTCGCACAACTTGGCTCAACCGAAAACAGTCTCATTGTTGAAATACGGCATGCTATATCATACCTGCAACCCCCGAGCACGCGTCTCGTCGGAATCCGCACTGCAGCAACATGTTTCATGTACCACTTGAGCCAGCGCCCACTGTCAGGGAGAAAGAGATTCATGCCAAAATGCTCGACGCCGCAAGAGATAGAGACATGCCACGCCTGCGGCAGGAGCTTGAGCGATGGCACAGGTTGAAGGATGAGGAGCTGAGACCACCTGGAAGGATAGTCCTTCGATGGCCGAAAATCATTCACCGCGAGTTCGTCTCTGTGGCTAGAGAGATGGCCAACGAAGGCAACTCTGAGGTAATTGGATACCTGCTCAACATGGGCCTGATGTTCCAAACCGACATCCTCGTGAGAGCTGCTCGCCGCTGTCATTGGGGGGTTATCAAGGCCCATATGGACAGCGGATGGTGGATTGACGGCTACCTCGGCAGTGATTCTGAACCTCCGCTCTTGGGGTACGCTTCCTCGGATAACAGGTCTATCGTTGTGCTGACAGTGAAATACAGGCGACTCATACACAAGGAAGAATGCGTTCGTGGGCTACTAGAACTTGGTGCCAATCCCAAAGCTATGTATGTCGATGATAGCTATGACATCCCACACTTGGCTGGAAAAGCAGCTTCACCTGCTGTCATGCAACTGCTTCGAGAGTACGGAGTCGACTTTAAGGAGACGAATGCGCTTCACGAGGCTGCTCACAGGGAAGGGGATCTTCAAATCGACACCATGACCTATCTCCTCGACGAGATCGGTGTTCCCATCAACAAGCTCACGTTCCCATACATGATGGAATTTTCATGTACGTGGATTGGTTGCTGTTGCGGCACGGCACTCCACTGCGCAGTTGAGACTGGAAACATGGACAAGGTTGAGTTTTTGGTTGGTAGGGGAGCGGATCCCAACGTGAAGAACGAGGATGGTAAATCTCCCCTTGACTTGGCCAGGGAGAAGGGATTTGCGGATGCCGTTCGGGTGTTTGAAGAGATTAATAACCGGACGTAAGCATTAAAGTGTAGATATTGACAGAATCTAAAAGAGCTCGCGCTTGAATCGGAGCGATGGCTATCGGAATGGATGCTTTGAACGAAACACATTCAAACGGGACTCACATGTCTCTCTTCTGAGAAGTGGAGGTTCGAGGCTGAGTGCCAACTCATAAGCTTGGAGGCCAATAGAAACATGACATCCCAAGCCACGGCGTGTGGCTGCCTGCTGTGGATGACAGGTGGCGGGAATTTTGACCAGACGCTGATAATTTCACCATTTTCAACCAGATGAGCACTTTCAACCATTCTCTTCACCATGTCAAATCCATGTGTTTACTGCTCCAAGTTGACCATCGAGTCACTTGTTGCACTCGCACGTCAAAAAGCCAAACGAGGGCGGGCGTATTACAAGCATCACAATTCCTTCGGCGACCTCGAAGTTGCGGCGCTTGCCGGTTGCGATATGTGCCGGCTGGCTCTTGAATGCTTTCAGCGGTGGAGTCTCTACGAGAAAGCCAGGAATCTTAAACGGTCAGATGTGAAGGTATGGATAGAGCTGCAACATGGGAATGCCGACTCCCTTAAGCCGCCTGAAGTGCTTGACACCATCGGCTTCTGCGTGGGGGAGACAAGCGTCGAGGACCCAGATGGCTTTGCGGAGTTGAGAGTTAGATTGATAGCAAAAGAAGGTATCAGTGCTGTCCATAACCGTCAATCATGCCTCGAGGCTAACAGGGAATCTCCATCTAGATTGTATTCCTCAGCTAAGTCCGTTTTCGGTCAACTATACTGTAGAAGATCAAACCCTCGGCTCAGCATCCAATTTTGCCACAGTCAATCAGTGGCTTCATCGTTGTGAGAAGAACGGTTGCTGGCCAACCCAAACGCCAATTCTTCCTACCCGAGTTATCGACGTTGGAACCATGCCAGTGGACGCCCAGAATGACCAAGTTCGCCTCTTTTGCTCTCAAGGAACAAGGGCCAAGTATGTTGCATTGAGCCATTGCTGGGGAGGCAAAATCGAGCTTGTGCTGGAAACGGGCAACTTGAATACGTTCCAGAACTCAATTCCTTGCTCGTCACTGGCAGCTACCTTTCGAGACGCCATTACCATCACGCGAAACCTGGGCATCCGGTATCTATGGATTGACTCATTATGTATTATTCAAAACTCTCGAGACGATTGGGAGCAAGAGTTGAACAACATGGGTCCCATATTTCGCGATTCCACCCTAGCCCTCTTCGCTGCAGCGTCTAAGAACAGCAACGAAGGAATTCTCAACAAAGAGCCTTCTCTTTTATACCCAAAAGAGGCTCAGCTCAAGGTCTTTTCCGATCCTGAGGATTATACCACTGTCATGGCATCTATGAGATGCTATTCCCCAGGGGAGTCATTCGAACAGATGTGGTCGCAAAGTCCCCTGGCCACTCGTGGCTGGACGTTTCAAGAGCAGGCTCTGGCACCGAGGTGCCTGGTTTACGGCGAGAAAGGGATATGCTGGAAATGCCCTCGAGGTCTTAGCACGTCCAAATTATCTTATGTCCGCGATGTGCTGCGCAGGGCTAAGACGATAGACCCCATCCTTCACTCTCCTACTCCTCCTTGCGACCCTAGCATCTCCATGGGTTTACTCAGATTGATGGACGAATATTATGAGCTTGTTTCTGCTTACTCTCGACGAGCTTTGACGCTCCCCTCGGACAAGCTACCCGCCATGTCAGCGATAGCAAAAGCTTTGAGTCACAAGCTTGCCCAAGAAACACATCGCCCACGTATCTCGCAGGGCTATGGGAGATAGACCTTCCCCGGAACTTAATGTGGGAAGC
The DNA here is from genome assembly GCF_023522795.1 of Fusarium solani. Lineage (NCBI taxonomy): Eukaryota > Fungi > Ascomycota > Sordariomycetes > Hypocreales > Nectriaceae > Fusarium > Fusarium solani. The sequence continues at coordinate 835,758 of NW_027072147.1, read as the reverse complement.
TATATCATTATCATACGCACCACACGTGTCTACTTACCGGGCGCCCTCATGGTCATGGGCAACTACAGACAGCCCCATCACCTTTGCTGGGATCTGTGATACGGATTGGGACAGGAGATGGCGCACGGATCTAAGAGTTGTGAGCTGCGAGGTATTTCCTTTAACCCCTGGCTGCCCTTTTGGAGAGGTCAAGAGCGGTCGACTTGTGGTGGAGGGCCGCATGATACCGCTGGTACGCAGCAGACAAGTGGTTCAGACGGCTGGTTTTGAGTCCATATCCATGGGGCGGTGCAAATACGACGAGTGTCTAGATGGGGAGAACCCATATCACTCTGAGTCACGCATATTTCCAATTATGAAGGGCGAACAAAGACTTCTCTTGACCTTCGTTGAGAAGTCTAGAGCATTCGGCGGATCCAACCTCCGTAAGTGTGGCGAGCTGGAGATTGATCAGGAATCATGCCGTGAGGAGGAGTACAAGGCCGTGATCATCTCTATCGCGGACATTGATCCCCAAGAACCCCAAGAAGAGATGGTGGCAAGAGGTATTTTGGTGCAAAGGCGGCCAGGGTCTGAGGAGTATGAGAGGATTGGCTCTCTGTACAACCTTTATATTTCATGCACGTGGCTTGATTCAATCCAGCGAGAGAAGTTGGCCATTATTTAAGTGTTTAATGGCAAAGGAAGATGCATTTTCAGATGAAGTCACTAATTTACTTTTCTGGAGTGGAACATCGGTAACAAGAGACCGAATAATTGGCCAAGAATAGCTGGAAATTGGCAGGAGGCCAAAGGCTGTTTCACTCTTTCTTTCTTCTCGTTGTAGCTAGTTTAGTAGTCTCTACAATTGCCTGACTATCATTGTCCTCATAAATCTCCATTGACGCCGTTCCCAACAGCCTTATTGGTTTTGGCCTCCGTCTCAGCTCTCGAGATAATGTCCTCCCAAATGGGAGGCTTGCAGCGTCGATCCTGACCCGCGGCCTCAGCATCGAAACCGAACCGCAACAGCGCATCTTCACTGCACCACTCGCCCGTTGCCATGAGCCCGACGGGCACCATTCCTTCAGTATCCTTGGTGGCGATTTCTCCAGCCCCCTTGCTGCCATTGGGAATCACATAGCCAGCAGGCACGTTCAATGCCGGAAGGCCGCAGAAGTTGGCTAACCAAACGTATTCCATGCTTTCCAAGGTGCGGCTTCCGTCGTTGAGACCATATGATAACTCTGATTGGCCAGATTTGACAGGCCAGCCTGCGCAAGATGTCGTTGGTGTAATTATAATCATCCCGGGATGTTGCTTCCAGAGGTACGCAAGATGCTGCATAATCAAGTTCCGTAGCTTCTGCGCCAAAAGGTAGTCTGTCGACGGGGTAGTGCGACCTAGGGAAAGCAGAATCTTGTTGGCAGGAGTAATGGTCCGAGTGTCAACAAGTAACGTTGAGGCGTCAGTTAGAACAGTGAGAGCGTGAGCCATTTGGCCTTCAGCGGCAAAAGGGATTTCGATAGGGATAACAGTGTAACCATGCTGAGCAACCAAGGAGTCGACAAGGCCACGGACCAATTTCTGTACACTGGGCTTTGCGCGGGAGAACCATGCTTCGTAAATACCGAGGACCTTTGTCACAGGTGGTGATGGCTGCAAGGCCAATGGTGGGTATTGAGTTGATGAGTGCGGCTCTGCAATCGTCTCGTAGGCGGCCACTAGAGATTCCATATCGATGGCGAGAGGGCCCTGTACTGCACAAGTTGGGGAGTGGTTCGGACCAGGCCAGCATGTAATACGGTTGTGAGTTGGCTTGAGTCCAAATAATGAGCAGAACGACGCTGGAATACGGATGCTGCCACCACCATCGCTGCCAAGAGCAAGAGGGATGATTCCGCTGCTAACGGCATAGGCTGGGCCAGAAGAGCTTCCACCAGTGTAATAGCCGGGATTAAATGGGTTAGGAGGCGTGCCATGGTGTGGGTTATTTCCAGTGGTGTCTGTCCTCGTCAATGATAGTTATAAAGTAAGGAATATTTCGACTTACCCAGACCATACTCATGCATATGCAGTTTACCAATGATAATGGCACCCGATTCCTCAAGTTTACGGACAGCCCAGCTTGTCGATGATGTTCCATCGGCGGCCTCTTCAGAATAATCATTGACGGACCCAAGACTCGTCGCATATCCATCATAGTCATAGTCATCCTTAATACTTGATGGAATGCCGTCCAGGGGTCCAATAGGCTGCTTATTCTTATACCGCTGAGTGGACTCTTCGGCTGCCTTGAGAATTCTCTCAACCTGTATTTCCCTCCAAGCGATGGAGTGCTTGCCCGGTTGGCCGCCATCGCGACGGATAAGAGGTAGGATGGCTCTGACCACATCGGTAGGGGTCAGCTCTCCAGAGAGGTACTTGGCACGATAATCGGCCACCGAGTACAGCTTGAGAGACTTCTGCGACTGCGAGAGGCCTTCGGTGGCTGATAGCGGAACCCTTTCACCGCCAGCCTCAACTTCCGACTGTGAAATAGGCAGCGGAACAATGGTGGGATCATAACGTGGCTCAATATTCATGAGGTCGGGCAAGATCTTCCGGAGATCGGAAAAGCCAGCATTGTGCCAAGCCATCTCACGGATGAACCGGATCCATTCCATCCTTCGAAATGTGAGTCAATGTTGGTGGAGCAAGGTCAAAGGACTCACAAGAAGGCGGCGACAACAAGAAAAGGCCCCGTGAGGACGGGATTGGGCCTCCTCTCGACGGCATATTGAACATTTGGCCTAGCAGCACTGTCAGCTGCAAGACCACCAATGCGGGGAACAGTGTGCACTGCACCCTTTCTTTGGCTCGGGATAGTTGAAAAACCTCCTCTCCTCTGGTTCTTTGCTCATGATGGCGATACAATACCTGGTGTTGAAGTCGTCAGTTACGTGTCAATTGTCGAGTGGTGAGTGTGTTGGTTTTATTCTCGGAGACGGAGAATACGGCAGCCGCGGAATGCCGATTGACGTCTTAAACGCGTGATCTGCATGTGCATGGATCAATTGAGCCTCGGCCGTTGGAAAAGTGACAAAAATATGCAGTCATTTGTCTTACAAAGACGAACGTTATGTGACGTCGCATCTTGATAGCTGGCGATGATGTGATGATGCAGAAGGCTCCTACCTAAATTTCTAATAGACTTTTTTCACTGAAATTTCATTGATCTCCCCTATTAGGCTCATTGGCATGTTTATCGAGGCGTCTGTCCAAAGCTGGTGGCAGCTCGCTGACTATCTGATTCATATAACCCTGCTTAATTGTCCTTCAAGGTCTCCCCATCCAGCCTCACGATATCATCACCAGATATCTGTTCGTAGTGGGGAGAGCTAAAATTAACGGGATCCTTTCAAGCTCCGACTTCCTTTTTTTTTCGATTTCTGGAGCTACCAACATGTGTGAGGCCTCATATCTGACTTAGAGGCCGTGCTAAATCGGACTTTTACTGTTTATCCGAAACTCCAAGTTATCTCGACCAGCACCCCGGCCAAGAAATAAACGAGACAACAGAACGGTATAGGGTATTACCTCACTCATATCAGGTATAGTAAATAAGTTTATACAAAACATTAAAAAGAAATACTATTATCATAGTAATACTTTCGAGCTCTTTTTATCTATTTTCTTATATTTTATTAATGATCTTTAGAGGAGCATAAGCCGATGTGCTTGTCCTGGTGTCTCTTTTTTTCTTGACTTGGGCTACCAGGAGCTCCGCAATCCATCACACACGCTGCCAGCCATGCCAAGACTAGCGCCCCAATGCCAGTGCCGCTCGTGTGAAATCCGACAAGAGAGGGTTCGATACCCGAGTAGATGATTATTGAGGTGGGCAGCGCGTGCATTGCTGTGGCTTTTATTCATTCTCTAGACCTCTTTACACTATTGAAGCATTGGATGCGCTAAACTTGCAGGATGGCCAATTGTATAATGCTTGAACAATGAGTTTTGATATGGTGTAAAGCATCTAAACCCGTATTCGGAAGCAGATGGGACCGAGGGTCCATCTTGGCGCGTCTATTGCCGTACTCTTCTATATTCTGTTTTGATGCGCCATGATCAGATTTTCTCTTAAGTGTAGGCCCTCCTTGCAGCTAATTTTGGGCGCCTGATTCTTCCATGGCCGTTAGTAGGGCTGATACGCTGTGTGTCATATTGGCGTTTCGCCAAAGCGCAAGCCGTGAACCCAAACCGTGTACGTCAGATCTGAAGCCTTTGCTGCGCCTTTTCCCTAGGCATAGGCGAAGGTCTCACCCCCGTTCACTTACTAGTATTGTAATTAAGCCTATGTAATGCGAAAATGCCTCGCCCTGAAGGACCCTAAAATCGGCTGAATTGTTAGACGATGCATCCGTAAGCGAGGTGTGATCGTCTCACTACACTGCCCCTCAGATTATCCAGTTTCCTAGTGCAGTACACGTGTATCTGCATTGTTGGCCCACTAAGATATCCCCATGGAATAGATCGTCGCTGAATAGCAACAGCCTCAATGTTAGGCTGACTCTTACTTGTAATGACAGCCATTAAATTTTCTTATTATGTGATCTTTCTTAGTTTCCTACAGCCGACTCCCTTCTTCCTGTCATTCATCTGCTAGCGTGGAGAGTTGTAGAAAGAAAGAAGACACGCCCAAACGCCGAATTCTGGGGTCCTAGAAGCGAGCTATACTACCAAGACGAGCCAGACGACATTGGTACCAGTGGTACTCTACCGATAAAACCAGACGGGATTTGGCAGAGTTTGCCACCTTACTCGACCCGGGAATACTCCTTCCCCCGCGAGCTGCCTGATGCGTCGATTGTCGTGGCTGAACACGAGGAATCAGTGGAGGAGGCATTGTGTGAACAGTGTGCCAAGATTCCTGTTGGAAAGCTGCTTCTGTCGGAGCAAAGCTACAAGCTGTACGATAAGGCTTCGTATCTGGATGTAAACCCGTTCCGCCTCTGCTGCATGATATTTCGACATATTAAGAACAGTATCCCCTCCCAAGGCGACGAAATCTCTCTGTCTGTGAAACCAGCAGATGGCATCTTATCACCAAGACTGGTCATTCGAACAGGTACACCAAATAACACCGTTTCGAGCGCCATGGAAACTGGCACGATAGTACAGGTTCGCAGCAGAGCGAGAAAGTTCCCTCGCCATCCTCCATCGGACGGGAAGTAAAGAGTATTTTCGCCTGATCCAAAAATGGCTGGATGAATCAAGCGCCAGCGGCCGCGACATCCGTCCATATTATTTACCATCTCGGTTGATTCACATCACTCGTTCCGAAGATAGATTCAAATTGCGGCTTATTAAGACGGAAGAGTTCCAGTATAGCTCGCCGCGATAAATCGCCTTGTCTCATCGCTGGGGCGGCATCGATACGTTCTGTACAACCGTAGATAACTTCCACGAGAGTCTTAACGACATTCCATACTCTGAGTTGCCGAAAACTTTTCAGCATGCTGTCATTACTACTTGGAATCTTGGAGTCAAGTACCTCTGGATAGACTCGCTCTGCATCATCCAGCGCAACGACAGCGACTGGCGCCGCGAGTCGGCAAAGATGGAGAATGTCTTTGCCTACGCTCATTGTACCCTTGCTGCTGCTTCAGCGAAGGACTGTAACCAGGGTTTCCTTGATAGGTCAGCCGAAAGCTCTGTCAAACTTATGGATCGCGATTCAAACCCTGTACTGTCTGTGTACATCAAGGAAACGGAAAATGATTTCGACAAGGATGTAGCTCAAGGCCCGTTGAATAAACGGGCATGGGTGTTTCAGGAAAGAGTTCTATCACGCCGAACTATTCATTTTGTGGCCCAACAAACATACTTTGAGTGTAGGTCGAATATCTGGTGTGAAGCCATGGGCCCAAGGATTCGTAAGTACCCCAGGCCACGCTTGGGCTCCTGAGTCGTGGGACATCACTAAATCGGTCTCTCATAGGTCAGAGAGTTCGTTACAAGAACTTCAACTGCGATTGTTTGAAACAGGGGAGTCTTCTCCAAGGGAAGATTCTTTATTCGAGACCTGTTTTTCCCAATGCGCGACCCTGGATATCACAGACTGCAGGGATCGCCCTGCGGGCATTCTTGGTCTTGAGTCCAGATTGGCAGAGTCGTACGAGACGGCAAGTTTGTATGGGATTCTCATCATGTCATTCTACAATAGCCTTTTCTGGCATCGTTCAGGAGAGAAGAGAATGAAAGCGATTGATTTTCCAGAAGAAAATGTGCCGTCTTGGTCTTGGATGGCTTACGAAGGAGCCATAAACTATGGTTTCTTGCCAGGTTCCTTTTCAGGTTCGATCCAATTCGACTGCGCGGGAAAGGGAGATGAGGACATCAAACTCACTAACGCCGGACAACTCGCCCCTATCAGAGAGTCAGGCTTCTTGCTTATAGCTCCACTGTACCAAGTTTCTGGCAGCTGCATCATCGAGCCTGACGGCAACTCTAACTGCAAGATAATAGCTGGGGACAACTTCCTTGGGTGGCTCAGATACGATGGTGAATACAAGAAGGCTGGCATCGACTTGCTTTGTATCCGTGTTGGTCGGATCGACACTGAAAAGGAAGATGATCTGAAGAGTGGCGAGCTGGCTCAGAGAGACTTTGCTACGACTATGCTTGTCACGCCCACATATAAAGACGGGAGGCATGTTTACAAGACATATCAAAGGCTCGGGGTGGGCATCATTAGAGAAGAATCTTTAGTGCGCGATGAGCAAGGACTGGTTTGGGTGGCGTGATTCTGTACACACGTCATCAAACTCATCTCAGGGTCACTAGTTTCCAAATGGGATTATCCGATTGAGCATGAACACATTCGGCGATAGTTTTAATCCCTGTACCATACAAAACATCCTCATTCCACTCTATAATAACAATATGCAGCATCTATTGACTTGGTTAATCTCCGTACCCCATAAAACAGTTCCCAATCACAATCACTTTTGCCTCTATCGTCGACTGCAGGTGCCACTTATATTCAGCCTCTGGTCTTTCTCGCGCAGGTTCAATGTGCGTTCGGCATCAATTATGCCAAGTAATGGTAGAAACTGCCTTCCGATAGACTCCAGATAGCGGGTTCTCCTATCAATGCCAAGAGAAGATTGGGTCTACTGGTGAAGGCCTTTAGCCTGTCGGGCTCCAGGGGTAGGAAATTGTCTCTTTCCCTTCATCCATAGCAGATGGTCGAATTTCATGAGAACAGATTTGATAGTTAAGATGCGGTTTCAAACAAACTGGATAGCAGTGATAAGCTTACATGCAAAAAGTGCAGTGTTGACCGTTTTGACAGAATGATTGTCGTCAAGAATATCACTCATGCATCCTTCTTTAATAATCGTCCTCGTCGTCTCTCCGCTTCTTCTTCCCGCCTCCAAATCCATAAACGGCGGGTTGGGTTTGTAGGTGAACAACCAGCCGCGCCCAGGACTCCTCCTTTATCCCACTCGAAGCCAGCCAAGTAAGGCTTGTCGAGCTCATCATCTGACTACTCCGTGTGTCAGTAACCCGGCGAATATTTTGGTGGAGAGAGCATTATACACTTTTCTTGTCAGCCTTGTGAATGGCGTCGAGTGCGTCCTTGATAGTCACTCCCCTCAAGTTTCTGGCCGTAACCTCCTCGCCCAGGGGGAAATGCAAGTCGATCTTTTTGACCGGGGGTTTTGTCAGATGAAGCTTAAGAATGGACGGGTCTTCGACTGTCACCGAAGACTTGTTGATTTTCCTGGAAGGATATGAGCATCAAATGTAGATGAATGAGATGACAAAGTGAGACACACCATCCTGTTTTTTTGGTCTCGGGAGAAATGTCAAGCTCGGTACCCTCACTCTCTACCGACGAGCATCATCAGTCAGATCTTCACACCAATTTGATCGGAGTTCTTACCCAAGTCATTGATGTCGTAGACCCCAGGGTAACTTCGAGCGCCGTCATGATGGCCTCTTCTTTCAGAAGGCAAAGCCCGAAGCCCTTCGTCAAGGCTGTCGACTAGTTCCTACATAGTGAGTGGTTCGGCTGTAAGGACACAGATGTTAGCATTATCTAGAATAGAATCAGGGTCTCACCAAACTGACGTGATTTGATCAAGGCGGTGAGGCTATTTGAGATGTTGGTGGATGGAGAGGGAAGAAAAAGGCCACTCCTGCAGGGAGGAAAGAAGGTAATAAATATCTCGAAGTCTGAGACATTGACATCATCACCAAGGCCATACGAGTGTTGCTTGGGCTAGGTGGCTTCGCTGATCAGGATCAAAAGCCTCCAATTGCGATATGGGAACATCCGCCCAAATGGTCACCCTGCATTAGAGCTTCCCGCTCATCATCAGAGGCTTTTAGTCCAAGGCCCCTCCAAGTAGATCTGACAAGAAAACAGAGTCGAGGATACGATGGGGGTGGGGGACTGAGTTCAAGATCCGCGGTCATCATTAGCGTCGATCTGAGAGTTAATCTTGAACCAGTAAGCCACTAGCAGAGGTAAAATACGTCAACCTAGCCTGGGTAGTTATTCAATTATACCCTATATCTACACTACTGCACTGGCTTGGCTAGTAGCCCCCCCTCAAGTTTATCTAGAATCTCCACCTCCTTCGCAAACCTGGTATCCATGAGGCGAGGTAAACGTTAGAAAGCCATTGAGATAAAGGCTCCATGGGCGTGGGTAAGCCTTGAGATCTGGGTTCTCCCCCTCGATGTCGTAAACTCGCAGAACAATATATGCGTTGTTGGGGTCGTCGTCAAACCTCTGCATCTGTAGAAATCATCAGCTCAATTACCAAGCAAAGAATTTTTCTTAGAAGCCGTACCATGTTGACTTGATTTTGGCTAACATAGAATATTTCCCCATCGCCACCAGTGGTAGTCTTGACCTCCAGGTGATACGTAGTGTTGCTGGCATAAGCTGGGGTTAGATCCAGGCCGGCTCGTAAGAGGAACTCCTTCATGTGGCCGTGGGTGTCGAGGTACGTAAAGTCGCTAAAATCTCTCTCGAGCCCAGTGAAAGGCGGATGTCCGTTCTCGACTCGTAGCCTACTGGTCCAGTGTTGAAAGGACCAGTCACTGACATTGCGTTCAAACAGCGCATAAATCTGCAACAAAGATGAGCATAGTTGGAACAAAGAAACAAGCGAAAGGTATCTTACGAAAGCCTCTCCGAGGAAACCGATCTTCCTCGTTCTAACTTGATGAGCAGTTGATGTAGATGTCAATTCTGGAACGCGATCCTGATCTTCATCAGCCTCTGTTGAGGAGACTGGGAAGCCTTCTGCTATGGGGATATTTCCTTGAGCATGAGATTGTTGAAGGGGGTGTAGATGTCTTTCGTTTCGGATCCGTGCTTCAATGAAACCCCGCGTTATGGGACGTTTCGATATCCGATAGTTTCTTGCACTTCTAGCCACGCTCTGAAGCCGTGACTGGAAGGAAGGGATCAACTCGCGTAGGGGGTACTGGGCTTGGATCTGTTCCGAAAACGTGGAAAGATTCTGTTCGGAAAGTCGAGCCGGCTGGCCGAGGGCAACGAATTGTCCATTTGGTTCATCTAAAACCATCGCGTCGGAGTCTGTTCCAGCCGAGAGATTCAGGCTGTTGATGGTTCCCGCATCTGGTGGATAGCGATTGTGTTTAGCCATGATGGTGTTCAACTCATCAAGGGGAGCAGTCAACAGGAGATTGAAGAGGTTGATGTCTTGAGGGTTGACATTGTGCTGTTTGGAAAAGAACTCGGCCAGCTTGTAGTTGACCTCGGCCTGTTTTGACCGAGGCGTGACTGCGCGAAAGTGGATCTCTGTGTAATCAGTTGTTTCCTGAAACGTGACGAACTCGTTGTCCTCTTCGACTGTGATGGAACCGAGACTTCTGGTGATGACGATAGATGGTATAGACCATACTCGCAAGGGCCTGGTGTCCTGTCTCGGACCAAGATCGGGCGGTTGATTGAGACTGTAGATGTGAGCAAAGTGTACATGGACTAAAAGTCAGAGTTGCTCACAGAGAAAAGTATTGCACTCGGATCTTGAGATCTCGTTCGGTTGACATGTCGTGGATTGGCGTTCCTCGTGGCTCGACCGTCTCTTCGATGGCAGACGAAAGGTACTTGTTCCGGGAGTTCATCCTTGAGAAGAAGGAGTCAAGAAGGTTTACCACTCTGACGGGAAAGTTGAGGATGTTGACCTTGCCTCGGAAGGCTGCCTCCAATGTTAACCTGTCAGGGATGTACCAATCCGCATCGTGTAGGGATCTCAGGAGCATCTCGGACTCTGTATTAGGATGCTGGGTTCGCACAACGGGAAAGACTTTGGCATGCAGAATGCGCAAGTAATGTGTCACTGGCAATTCAGATCCTGCGGTCAGACGTTCGCTCAGCATCGTCAACAGTTCCTCGCAGCGTTCGGCCATGCCGTCTGAGGTTTCCTCCTGCAATAAGCACAGCTCATCCGCAAAAGTTTCTATGCTGGCGGGGCCAACACCAAGAATGTTACAGAATAACTTCCTACAGTCGCCGTAACGGCTCGAGAGCCTGGTAACCTGCTTGAGGGCTGAAGGTGCATTCCACACACAGGACCCATGCGTGACCCATTCTGGGTGAGGTCTAGCTATAAATACTAGAGGCCTGGAGTTGAATGTCTCCCTGAAGTTATGTGTTAGTCTCAATACAGAAATAACAGTGGACAGCCGAAATTCTTACAAGATCTCTGGACTTTCTCGATCCAGGCTTAGGCAGAGCCCATGGTAGGTTTCGTGAACGAGGTGTCTGTCAACCGACTCGATGGGGATACTCGCGAGTGCCTGAAGCTCCTTTAACCTGGCAGTGGTATTGGGTGCCGTGAGAATCCCGAACTGATCGAGAAATGCCCACCTCTCGGGGGTTGGGACGTTAGCGAAGTCAAGATGTGGACACGCCCGTACGAGATCTAGTGTTGGAATGGCCAACTCGCCAAGTAGTTGACGGGTACCATCACGGCAGTCTACCTGAAGCTCAGGGATGGCAGGCAATAGCCGAGGGTTGACGTCGTTGTTTTTGCAAAGTTGTTCAATCACCAGCAATAGATCTGTCACCTTTGTGTCTCTCAGGAACAACCACTCAGCACTCAACATGTGGTCCCGGACGAGGACTGGAACTGCCGAAATGTTCTCAGACTTCAAGAGCCAGTTGTAAAATTCGTCCTTCAAGGCACTATCCTCGGCGCAGATGGTCTTGACGTATCCTTCATCCAGCATGTTGAATGGATTTTTCGGTGTGTCCTTGTATTTGTTGATGAGACGGGGTTTGGCAGTGCGGACGTCAATGTAGACTTGAGTCTTGCGTCGAGTAGAATAATCAGGCTTATTGACATAGAAGTATATCTCGGGAGGCCCTTGCCCCGGTCGTAGATGTCGATGCTTGAAGAAGTAGCCGGCATCACTTATCAGATCTTCCGGTTGGCGGTCTGACAGGTCAGAACCATTGCCGGAATGCAGCTCCATGATTAGACTGCAGACCTGAAATGGAGTGTAGGCTAGGATACCCAGGAACTGGTAGAAGTTTCGTCTATCCGAGTCTTGACACGCGGTCTGGTCGATGATCGATATGCTGATACCGCTAGGAACGTATTCGTCGCCAGTCTCGGAGGCCATGTAGAGGCGTTCTGTCCTCGCACTCACCCAAGAGCCATCTCGAAGAGGGATGATTGGGAGGTCCATCAGTTTCTCCTTGAGCTCCTCTTTGCCATAGAATAGACGGGCAACGTGCTGATGCCACTCTGCAGGTTTGGCGCCAAGCCCAGAAGGGCCGACCTCTGTGACCCACATCGAGAACTCCTCACACAGCTCATATGTTCCGGTTCTCTGGACTCCAAGAAGGGCTAGCTCATCGTAAACGCCATCGTAGTTGAACGACAGATGCTTGGTCCGCAGAGAGGGGCAGTCAAAGAGGGCCTCGCCTTGAAACCTGAACTTGCGGGGCATGAACTTGAGCTCTCGGGGTCGACGAGGACCAGCGGCATGATCCCGTGATTCGAGGATCGCTTCTTTTTTGAGATCGGTCAAGATAACCTCGTGCAACGTGTTCCAGAAGTCATGTGCGTGTCGATGGTGCTTGATGTACTTGGGCCACGAGTATCGTAGTCCTCCTTCTGAGTGACTCGCTGGAACAGCGGCAAACCGTTTCACAGCCCTTAAGAAGGCATTTTTAATGGCTTGCACCAGGGATGAGTTCCACTCACAGCTATAATCGAGACCTTCACGACTAGCGACGAGTAGAAAATCGGCATGGATGAGAAACTGTGATTAAGAATGTCAGCGAACCGTGCTCTCCCTTTCTCGCTGGACTATTGCAACTAACCTTGAAGCCGAAGTCGTCAATCGGCAGAAAAGCAAACACTTTTTGCGGACTAATCTTTGGTTTTGAATTTTCAATAGGAAAGGCCAGAAGAATCTCAGACGTCATGATTCCCTCTCTCCGCTCATCCTTGGGTATATCGCTGGTCCTGTATCGTGCGATGGCATACTTCATCTTATCAGATGCACCTTCGCCTTGGTGGCTGGAATGAATAGTCGCAATCTCTCCCAGCACAGCCGAAATATCACCTTCAATGTGATATGACTTTCTGGTGTCGCCAATCTGAACGTTTAACCCTCGGAGGTTCTTCAGGAAAATGAGAAGCTGAGGCTCAATATTGCGCAAGTCACTCTCAATCTTGGTGTAGTCCTTCTTATCTCTCAGCTGCAGCAAGAATTGGGTATGGTCCCGAAGGCGTTGTCCGCTGGGGAAGGCAGAGTGGATGGGAAGAACCATGCCGAGGTGCTGGTTCCGGTCGAGTTTGAACTCGTAGTAGCCGCTGGAAATATGGACAATGTCGGCAGCCTTGAAGACTGATTTGAACCCAATCCCTTTCTCACCTATGTAACCCCTCCGTCCGTTGGTGGCGCCCTTCTTGGTACTCTGACCAACGTGAGTGATGGCGTTAATGTCTGCAAATGTGAAGCCAGCTTCGTTGCAATCAGTTCGTAGATATCCGTTTCCAGATGCCGAGAACAAGTTCAAGCCAAGGCTAGGTAACACCCCAGGCAAGAACCTAGTATCGTCGGCATTTTGAATGAGTTCGAGAAGGAAGTGTGAAGGGTTTTGGTAGAGCGTATCCGAGACACTAATTCGTTGTTAGTTCTTGGGTTATGGGTTGAAAGAGAATCTCATACAGGTTAAGAGCTGCAATGAAGCCCAGTTCTATGCGGTCTGGCTCTGTATCTCGGTCTCTTCCGGCACGTAATTGTATCCGGATGTGTTCAATCTGAGCGTCCGCAGATGCTTTGGATGTTGCCGTGTCGCTCATCGGAAATGTGGTGACGCAGAGAGAAGGATAATACGGGAAATTATTATGCAAGGTCTAGAGAGGAAAGACAGGATACGACTCTGTTTGAGAGCTTCAGAGATAATAAATTACCAGAAAGCTGCTATTTTTGGCAAGGCATTCTCCGGGAGACCATTCAAGAGGCCCAAGATCGATAACATGTTTCTGAAGTAGGTAGGCCTTGGTATGGCCGCATGATTCAGGCCCATTAACCAGGCCGAGTTGGCTCTACGCGACCCTCCATTCTGCTATTATATGAGTTAATTGGACCATAAAATGGAAAAATGTTAAATTTAGTTATATGCTAAGCCTCCTAGTAAGACTTCTTGAAACATGTTCAACCAACAACACTTTTTTCGCTTGCATCTTTCTTGATCATCGCTCCCTATCATTCCATCTCAAGATTTCTCCTCTTATGACTGCCTCAACGTAGGACTTGCCGAAGAAAAACTGTAAAAAAAAAAAAAAAAGAAGAAGAAAAAAAACAAGGGTTCAAGTCTAGTAGTTCGTTTGTTTTCTTGGAGAAAACGAAAAAAGATTTCTACGCTACCAGCCTCAGCATCGAGGCGATCACTACAATTCACGTGGTCCACATTCTCCATCAAGTAGGTATTGAATAGTAGTTAAATCTTCGGCCCTCTATATCCATTGAATTATGTTTCCTTTGTCGTGTCTTTTGCAAGTTTCTTGACCTCCTCTGGACTGAATAAACTGGGCCCATCTTCGCTCTTGGACGAAGGCCACACAAGAGGAGCATTCGGCCTGTTAACGCGGTGTTTCACATCTCCCATGTGCGTAATGTTCATTACCGCTGGTGCCAAAGCTCCCTCGAGGCCTGCCCTGGCCTTGAGAGAAGACGTGCTGTACGCATACAACCGCAAGAGAAGACAGCCTCCGGTTATTGGAGGATCAAAGACGTATGCTCCACCGAAACTGGATGTCGCATCTGGATCAGTGCAAAAGAAGGGAATATTCCAGGCTCTGAGACAGGACTTAAAATTTGATTCGTCATCGGCAAAGTGGAAAGCCTCCTTCGTTCCGCATCCGGTCTGGTCAGTTGCCCACTTGGCCGAGACCACGACGTTGTAGCCGTCCGCTTCAAGGGCATCGGCTTGACCGACGGTGTTTCCTGGTTCAAGGACGTAGCTGGAAGAGCAGAAAGATCCAATCACTTGCTGGGCTTGACTCTGGGTGAACTTGAGGAAGCCAGACTTCCCCGAGTAGCAGTACCCATCGCCTGTAAAGGTCGTGTGTGTCGGGTATGCTGTATCAGTTGATGTCTTGGAAGGTTCTATCGTTGTTGTGGCCTTGGGCTCATCCGAGGTGGAAAGCTTGATGTTTGAAACTGTGATCGAGATAGTGGTTCCAACAAAGGAAGGGATAATGGTAGCCGAGGTCCCATCAATCTTGGTCTTGATAACTGACGTGGCAGATGGAACCGGATAGGCGGTCTTGTCAACCGTCACGTATCCACTCTTGACACGGTACTGAGTTGACTTGATAATGGCAGTAGGAGAGAAAGTGGTCTTGTAGGCTGTCCCTATCCTGCTGCCGTTATCATCGCCATTCTCATCCCTCTCTGCATCGACGGCGGCCAAGGGGCAGTATGAGCCGGTGGTTGTGGCAGTTGCAGTAAGGAAGCAGCCAGTGATGACCTCGGTGGAGGTAGTAGTGCATGATTGGGACTTGCAAGACACCCAATAGTCTGTGACTTTGGACGTTGTGCAGTCACATCCGATAAAGGTGTTGCAAACGGTCTTGCAGGGACTTGTCGTGCAAACCTGATGACACTCAGTGTTCGTCTCGGTGGCACAGTCATCATCATCATCATCATCGTCATCGTCATCGTTGCCATCGTCACCACCACCTCCTCCGCCGCATCCAACACCGACGCAGTTCTTGGACCCAGGAGGACATCCCAAGCCGATACATCCACCACCACCGCCTCCACCTCCGCCTCCACTTGAGCCACAGCCAATGAGGCAAATATGACCACAACCAGACTTGCAGACAGGTCCAGGGCCACTACCACCACCAATGACATGAATGTCACCTGGGTTGTCACCAGGCGGAGGTCCAACTTCGGTGGTAGTTGGATAAGGCCCCGGACTGTATGTGTAAGTGATGCCGTGGGTGGGCTCTGTTAGAGTGACTGGAGGCGGAATGATGCTGGTCCGTACGGGCACAATTGTTGTGGTAGATTTGCTCACAATGATGTTGGACACCTCGATTTGAGTAGTGGTGATTGGTGGCAGTGTGATCCGGACCGTGATCGTGGTTGTGCGATATGTAGTGACACCGTCGGTGGTCTCAGGCCAGGTTTCCTTGATAGTTTCGGTAATTACCGGGAAGCTGATGGTAGTTTTGGAAGAGAGCGGCCAAGGTGGAAGAACAAGTGTGCAAGGAGGACGGCAACTTGCGGTGGGCTCGCTGGACTTCCAGATAGTTGGATCAATGTAGACGATGCCGTCACCATCCCCGCTGCCGCCTCCACTGCCGTCATCGCCACCTCCAGAACCACCGTCGTCTCCGCCACCGCCTGAGCCGTTGGGCCAGCAGCGGTTGTGCCAGAGATTGAGTCTACCGTTGTCAGGGTTGATGGAGACATAATCCGCACGTTTGTCACCAGTCATCTGAGTAACGTTCAGTTAGCTTAGAGGGAAGGTTATTAATCCGGGAAGAGTGACTTGCCTCTGTGATTCTGATAGCGGATCCAATAGACCCAACACCGTCAGCGAAACTGAGAGGTGTGTTCCATCGGATAGACCCATCGTCTCGGAATCCAAGGTGATGCCACGTTCTTGTCATGCCTGTCGTAGTGCCAACAACGACATAGTCAAGTTTGCCGTCGCCATTGGTGTCGGCAAACTGAACATTTTGTGCGCTGACGCCAACTGGTCCATCGGCTACCAAGTGCGGGATGCCCCATGATGGAGGATTAGTGCCCAGATGCCGCCACATAATGACAGCTCCTGTGTCACTGATGTAGAGGTAATCATCAAGACCATCACCATCCAGGCTTTTTTCACTTCTGTCAGTCGATCTGATATGAAAAGGGAGGTGTCAAGACTTACTCTGCAAAACGAACGTTCTTCGCCTTAAAGTTGAACCCGAACTTGGTCTCAACAGTGTTCTTAGGTCCCGCAGCAAACTCGCCACGAGCCTTCCAACCCCAACCTCCGTCAGGCCCAAGGTTCTCAAACCAATCGGATCTTCCGATCTCTGGGTCGACAACGACGTAGTCGGCGCGACCACTTGTAGTTAGAACTGCCATGTGCATCTGCTCTCTGGGATGATCTCCTTTGGCGATCATGCCGAGGTCGTTCCACTTGTTCTCGCCTTTTCCTACGTTGAGGTACCCATAGCCCTTGCCCGTGTGGTCAATCCAGAAGTAGTCGCTGGTACCATCACCGTCCACTAGCGCTCAGAGTTAGCATGGGCTTTGAGAGGAGATCAGGGCCACTTACAATCGCAGAGAAACACGCCATCGCCTGGCTGCCACTTTCCACCAGTTCCAAGGTTCTCCCACAGCGTGACTTCGCCGGTCTTCTCATCGACAAGCAGGTAATCAACCTTGCCGTCACCCGTCATGTCAACCAAACGAACTTGGTTTGACTTTGCACCATCCGGTCCCGCAGCAACATTGAACATCTGCGACCACCGGGGCACCATGCTCGTTTCTTGTCTTCGGTTGATGAGGCCGTTGACTTTACCGCCAACTCCAACCATCATGTAGTCAGCTCTGCCTTCACCTGTCAAGTCTCCTAGGATGACGGTGTCTCCGTCTGACTGAGAGGCTCCGGTGGCAATGATGCCGATCTTGTGGTAGTCAGGCATGGCCTCGCCGCCAGTGTTTAGCCAGGCCGTCACTTCTCCGGTCTTTTTGCTAACGATAAGAAAGTCATCTCTTCCATCACCTATAGCACCATTAGCACCATTTCATTTTGTGAAAGCAATAGGCTGCTTACCATCAATGTCAACCATCTGAAGTGTCTCATTGGTTGCGCCAACACCCCCGGCAATACGACCAAGACTCTGCCACTGCCATACGCCATCCTTCTCAAGGCGGTTGATCCAGCCGTGAACATCCCCCGTGTCAGGATCAACCCAGATGTAGTCGTCTCGGCCGTCGCCATTGAGACTAGGCAGGTTAGTCAAGAGCAAGGCAAGATAGAAAAGAGATTTACTCACTCGGCAAACATGACACCCCATCCATCTCGGGGCTCGGTTGGGTTAACCACAGTCCTGGGTACCTTCCAGTTTCCAGAAGTTTTCCCGTCCGCGTCAGGAATGTTGATGTTCACCTTGACCGCTCCTGTCTTGGGATCAACGCAGGCGTAATCCTTCAGACCATCGCCGTCGAGGTCCATGAAGTGAAGTCGAGCGCGAGGGCAATTGCCCTCAGCAACGACACCTCGCTTGTTCCAAGCGGGCACGAAAGGACCGTCAGAATCAGCCCTAAGAGAGTAAGTTGGCATCCTTCTTTTCATCGTGGATAAGTATTGTACTGGGGGTCATAGGGCAACATACACTTTTGCGCCAGTTGCGATCATACCAACGTTGTACCAAGACGGCGTCGACTTGCAGTTCTCAGGACTGGTAGAATCCGGAACTGGTGTCTTCTTGCCCGGCGGGGAGATCCAACCTCGCTCATCCACGGACTCAATGGCGGAATAGAACAGGTCAGCCATTTTCCCGTAGCCAACATCGTTGGGATGAAGACTATCAGCCAAGTCGTTGAGAGTAATCCCATGGTTCATTCCAACCACGAGCATCTTCTTTTTGCGGATAGTGATGTACTCGGTTGCTATGACGGGGATGGCTTCGTTGAACTCGTTAATGCGTGGGACTGTGGCAGGGTACCTATCAGGGCCTGCCGGGATGAGGTTACACAAGAGAATGACAGCATCAGGAGAAAACTCGTAAATCTCATCAATCAGCTTCTTGAGACGTTCCGGTGCACCGGCGGGATTGATGTCGTTCTTCATGTCGTTGGTTCCGGCATGGAGCAGAACGATGTTGGCGCCCGCGTGAATGCCGACACCACTGACTTGACGGATCTCATCGATCACATAACCTCGATGACCTTCGTGGTTCTTGTCGGCCATTGTGCCCGTGCTCATGCCGCCGACAAAGTCAACATTGTTGCCTCGTGCAGCGAGCTTGTCAAAGAGCTTCTTGCGATAGCCATTTTCGTCTGAACTCTGAGCACCCCAAGTGATGGAACTGAAAGACGTCAGAAACACATTCAAAAGTTCCAAAGGGTATATGAGAAGGTAAGGTGTAAGTGTAACACCCGCTGCATAGGTAGCGGATAAAAGGCAAGACATACTCTCCTATGGGAAGAACTCTCAGATCAATGCCATCAGCAATAGGAGCCCGAGGCTTCAAATTCGTCGTTCGGGTAGCAGCATTTGCAACCGGTACCCAAAAACTAGACACAAGTATAATTGCCGTCAAAGTGTTCCAGACATCCCACCATCGGGTGGTCAGCGCACTCGGCACCATGTTGACTGTCTGTACTCTGTGCAATCTGACTTTGTCTTGGAAGCCAGGTCAATTTCTTACGCCACAGTACAGAACCGGATGCCATGAGAAGATATCCTTCTTACCAACCCCTGCCACAAAGCTCCAGGAACACGAGTGACATACCCACCAGGGTCCCGCCCTCACGGCCCGGCCAGCGTGGGATCATGGACTCTTGGCATTGACAGCATTATCTCGCACCAAACCTAATCCAATGTTAGAGCGGAAAGGAAAGCCGCGTCTAGAGCGGCAGGGGGCGGCTGCAGCTTCTCGGGCGTCTAAATCAACCGACATGTGCATATTAGCTCGGCTGTGCTGGCAGGTCGCTAGTTCCAGTTTGTCTAAACGCCGATTAGCACCGGTCCGATGACCTTCGGGGGCCATTCCCGCTGTCTTTTCCCCTGCTGTCTTCAGTGTGTGATTGAAGCTAACAGGGGGGTTCGGCGGCAGCTGAAAGAGGATACCTGTGCGAAAATGCTCCCCTGCGAGGTGATGGGACTAAGAAGGTTTAAGGGTTGGATGAGTCTGCGTTTACTAACATTTGAGCGACCAACGCTAGGTAGGAATAAGGGAATATGTTGCCTACTTTGTCCAATCAAGACTTCTGCACTGCCCTTGCGGCCAACCCACGATCGCCAGTACTTGCACCTTTGTCAGGCCAGGTTAGTATTCCGTAACCGGAGAAGCGCCTGGCAGGTGAAAGTACTTTGCAGCGTTGATAATAACCGCGGCAAAATGCTTGAAATAGTCTAGCCCTCCAGTCCTGATACACTAAAGGTCTATCCCCGATACCCTTGACAGATAGCAATTGGGGGCGACAGGGTTGCATTCAGGACATTCCAGACGGAGAACTCCGGTTGATCCGGGACCATTCATCCTAACATATTTCCCTGTCTGAGAGTCACGTATGAAGTAGATAGTTATGATGGTTTTGTATAGCCAAGTTTGCCAAAACACCGGCTGTCGAGATCAGTGGTTCCATAAAAGTAGACATTCCCAAGACGTAAGAAATAAGTGTTCATAGCCGCGGCATCAGTGTCAGATGTTTCTTTCATAGCCGCACGCGCTTAGGCAAGGGCGGGGAAAATGCCGCACTGCAGATCGGAATTGTGAGAAAAGAGCGGAATTCGAAAACTGCCGAAACTCCATATCTTACCCCCAGCATGATGCCCGATGAACTTTCGGCCCCGAAAGGATCCAATGGGCTAAATCAGCCTCGACAACAGATCATGCGATAGGATCACTCGGCCCGTCCGGACTCGGATCCCCAGTCTCATATGCACTGAGCTTGGCATTGGTTGGTTCTTTCAACTGTTGTTGGTTCTAGCATTTTGAAGGATGATACCGCCCCACTGGTTCCATCCATTAAGCATACTACGTAGTAGCATGCGCTCAGATGATTCCCAACGGCCGGCTACATCCGTCTCTTGTGATCCCACAAAGCGGCCTTTTCAGGGGACTTTTTCTCTAGCCTAGACCATGGCCAATCGGGGCAACATGCATGGCGCGTGGTCAAGGCCCCTGGTCATCACATCATGGCTGTCTAGGCCCTCTTTTTTCCCACTGGGGGACGCAACCCTGGCAATGGGTGAGAAACAGCATTGCAACTCGTCCGCCCACATGGTTCACCCATTAATATCGGACAACTTGGGGGTTTTGCCCACGTCAAAAGGTATACCAGCTGCTCTGCTACCTTTCCTCTCCATCCTACACAAACAGGACCTTGGATAACTATCTTAAGACAGGATGGGTACAGGACCTCAGTCCTCGTGGAGGCCACTCCTCTCCTTCTTTCCGTTGCCCTCTTTTCCCTTCTTCTACTTCTCTATGTTGGCCCGTCTCGAAACTTTGGTCAGGACCTTTCCGTCCCATTCACAGAGAGAGACGTCCATGACGATGCAGTCACAAATCTCACCAAGCGGGCAAGCGATAACTATGAGAAGGCTCGTGAAAAGGGAGCCAGACTGCATTGTCTGATGGCCATGTCTTTAGAAGACGCTGTGCAAGTCCCCGATGGCGCACAGGCTGAAGAATACTTGGAATTCGACGGGGTGCAAGAGAATGAGGGCTGGACGGAGGGAACAGACTCAGATGCTCCATACTATCGAAACTACTTGGACGCAATGTTTAACAGTCTTGACATCTCCACGGATAATACCCATCATTTCCATTGGGTGAACGATAAGGGAGTTGAAATATTTGACGATCCTTTGGACTGGGACGGGCCATCAAAGCCAGGCTTTGTAAGTTGCTGAAGCGTTCCGACTGATTGATGGGCCAGCCACGGCAACACAGATGAGCACTACTGACTTTCGGCGACGCCGCCCCCAGCCCTCCCAAGCATACTTCACCAACTCGTACCTTTTGAAGTCGGGCGTCATCATTGCGGACAACAACTTTGCAGTCAAACCGGCTATGGACAAGTCCGTGCCGGGTTGGGAGACAAATAGCATGATTACAGTCACCCACCTTCGCCGTGTAAGTCGTGCCCCCAGTCCCTTCCGGTTATTCCATTTCCTTCAACAGCTAACTCTTGGTCTTAGTGGAGTGACGCGGCATGGATTCAATGGGTGAGTTGATGGTTTTCTGCTCTTTGCTCATTGATGAAATCCGTCTTCGGGCATCACCCCCAACGTTCCTTCTTATCAACCCGCTAACCTCCCTATTCACAAACTCATAGTACAAAGCTTGCAGGCAAAACGGCGGCGAATCAAAGAATGTCAAGTACATTGTTCGCTCTCGTATTACGAACGAGAGGACTCTATCCCTCATCTTTGAGGCCCTGATCAGCAAATTTGGTGGATTCCCGACAATCGGCAGATGGGGCCAGCGCCTTACTCTTGATGTGGAAGAGAGCCGAGATGAGTTTCATGCTGTTCTCGGCAGCCCCAACGGAGCAGGAGCGGCGTTTCTCCTGCTAACTCACAAGGAGGCCCTAGGGATCAAGACCATCAACAAGGTTGATATATTCGTCCCCAACATTGGCTACCCAGTCGTTGGGACCAACGTTGACGACATTGCCAAGAATGCCAAGATTATGTTGTTGTTTACCGTTTCTTCTGTGGGTTGAATTGGCTGGCTAGTGGCAACATTCAGTGTCAGTTGTCATGAAACAACGGTTTGGGGGGATGAGTATAGGTCTGAGATTGTGTAGATAGTGACAAACCGTTCTGTATGCAAGTAATCATCCAGATAAAACAATACACGTGGTTCCAAGAGCTCGAGTACGTTTTAACATATCCGTACGTTACACCCTAAGCAAAAGCACTATCGACGGACGATCAGATCTTTCTTCTCGTGCAGGTAGCGAAAACTCCACCGAAACCAAGACCCAACGCCAGAAGACACTGTAAATTAACGTGCAACTTGAAATTCAAACAAAGCGTCAAAATATTGAGGAATTTGCTTTGTAAACGCAGATCCAACCGTGACTGGCGCCAGTATAACAGGTCTACCTCTCCCGGGCACGCGACGCGGCAAGCCTAGCGTTATAGCTAGCCATTAATTTCCACCACTTCTCTCGAAGGGAATTCTTGATACTCCTAACTTCTTCTGGCGGCAAGACACTTTCCCACGCAAAATAGTAAAAGTCGTCGTTGCGGATGTGAATAGGAGGTGCCAGACCCAAGAGGTGCATCCTCCACCGATCCCAAAAGGCAAAGCCAAGCGGACGAAAAGAGTCAAACTTGACACCAGTAATCGGTGACTCTCTAGGACCGGCTCCGTTACTTGTAAGGTCTCTGAAAAAGTCGACGCCAAAGGTGTCGTACTTCAGAGCGGTTTCCGTCTTGCCCCAACTATGATCTTCGCTGTACATTGGAGCTTTCATTGGTCTGGCACCCGCTGGCACAGGAGAGCCCGGGCGCAAACGATGGAACTCTCTGTCCTTAACATAGCCACTCACAACCCAGGTAGTGTCCTCTGGAATTGGCAAGGCCGTTGCCCATCTCGTAACAGGCGAGGCTGGAGGCGGCCGGGGCAAACGGTAGTATACATCGTTTGTCACCTCCTCAAGTGTCGTCAGATATTCCATGGCTGACCTGATCTCTTCTCCTTGATAGTTTGCGCGGTAAGCACGAAAGAGATCTATCAGATCCATTTTGTTTAAGCTGTCGATATCTTCATCTGGCCAGTCGATCATAGTTGCCTTGTTTGCAGAGAGGCGCCGCATTTCGCCCACAATCTGTATGATCCAGATAGCGCGAACGACCCGCATCTCTTCCACCCAGGTGGGCTGCCCTGCATCAGCCATCTTGGCGGGTGCACCGGGATATTTACGATCAAAGGCTCGAATGATCTCGTCCGGACGATCATAATCATCTGTGTAGCAAATCTTGGGATCGACAGGATGCAAAACCCTGAGAGCTCTGGACCGTTCCAAACATGATGCCAAATATGCTTGCGAGAGAGCAGAGACTTGGTATGCTGTCGCGATAACAGACCGAACCACGGCTACCGGTAGGTTTGAGACTGATAAAGTTCCAGGTCCGAGAGGTATGAGCTCTATATCCCTCGCTACGAAAAGATCAAAGAGCCCACACATGAAGCGGACTCGAAAGTCGTACAGATTCTTGAAAGGAAGGGCTTTGGATCGCGAAAGAATAACTCCGCGAACGAGTTCTTGGACTTTTGGTGGCAGTATAGAATTCGGGCCTGAAAGTATTCCTTCAGTGACGGCGATAGCATGGCAGTTGAAAAGGTGGAACGTGTTTGGTGATGCCCTCATTAAATTCCAGAGTGTGTCGAGGCCAG
Organism: Fusarium solani; assembly: GCF_023522795.1. NCBI lineage: Eukaryota > Fungi > Ascomycota > Sordariomycetes > Hypocreales > Nectriaceae > Fusarium > Fusarium solani. The sequence continues at coordinate 812,131 of NW_027072147.1, read as the reverse complement.
GTAGACTGGTGACGATGGGGAGGAGAAGCTCAGGTGGTAGTCGCTCGATTGACGCCGATTCGTCAGGCCGACCCTCAGGCGTGGCTGGTTGACTCATCATGTGCACATATAGGACCGACTGGATTTAAAGACGTTGTTTATGGGAGAATTGAGGAGTTGAGCGATTTCATGTGTTGAAGATGTGATGCGACGTCGTCTGTCTGTTGGCTCTGGGCTGATTCCACGTGATGCGTGAATGACATAAGCCTTCTTCAATATTGGCCAATCACAGGCCTAAGACCGACATTTCAACCAGTTGGCAGATACCCTAGAGCAAGGAGCAACGCTCATGTTTGCTCAGGATGATTAAGGATGCAAAAACAGAAAAAGAATAGCGTTCTAAATTTCTGCTTAGTACAAGTTGGAGAATTTTGGGACGCATCGAATTTCTCAACAAGGTTAACATCTGAACATAGCCTATTACCGGCGCCGTGATTTATCGGTTGACTTTCATGCAAGGCAAAATTATTACCCTATTTCATCCGCTAGCAAAAACAGAATGATGCTTGATAAAACCATGTAATAGAATAACAAAACAGAGCAAAGCAATCAAGCCAAGCCAGAAAATTAACGACCCGATCTGTAAAACTCAAAATGCCTCGCAGGAACGTAAACCACAATGGAAACAACGGCGGCGAGGATCCAACTGATGTCCGTGCCGGTTGGGGACCCCCCAATAGCAGCCGCAATAGGACCAACCCACCATGCCTGGCTCATACACAGGAGTGCTACCAAGGTGCCTAAAACAAAGCTCACCGAGGCGGCGACGCCGAGGGGGAGCCGGGACCCATCATTCCAAGCCTCCAGGTCATACTTGAAGCCACGTCTCCAGATGTAGCAGTCGGCGAGGACGATTGTCGTGAAGGGGGTAACGTAGTAGGCACAGATATTGAGGAAATTGGTCATGACAGCCTCAAGGTGGTCTCGGCCAGCAACAGAACACACCAGAAAGACGGCACCGCCGATCAGAGTGTAGACGAAACGGGGAATCAGCAGGGCCTTTTTAGAGACCACCTGCGCGCTGAGACCGATTGAGTACATGCCCACAACCAGGACGGCAGCGGTAGAGAAGGCCAGCACAGCCTCGACAAACTTCCCCAGCCCGCGAACACCAACACCATGACCAGCAAAGGTCTCGCCAATCAAGCCACCCATGCCAGCTGCCTCGTACGCGCGCCCGAAGCGCTCGTCACTGCTCATGATGAGTGTGCCAAAGGCTGCACCGAGAATCTCGATGAGGAACTGGCTAATGAAGAAGCCGCCATAAGCACAGCCGACGACGGATGTGTTGTTGGTCGTCTCCTTCATGTAGACACTGTAGTCAGCTGCGATGAGGACCTATGCAAGCTCGTAACCCATGATGACTGTGCCGAATGAGAGAACCGAGGCAATCTCGAGCGATCCTCTTCCCATGGGTACATTGGCAAAGTGCGGCGCCCCGAACCCGGCGAGGATGGTGAGACACACCACGACGGCCATCCACGAGTATCGCTCAAAGGCGTGGATGTAGTTGTACCCGAACAAGGCGATGATTATGGCCACAACGCGGATCAGGATGACGCACACAGCAGAGGGCAAGTCTCCTCCGCCCACGTCGTAGAGAATGTCGGCGCCGGAGAGGTCATTGACGATGGTCCATCCAATTTGCGTGATGACATTGATGATGCCAATGGCTTTGGCAGGCCACCAGCCGAAAGAGTATCGAGGGACCGTCATAGTCCGAAGCCCCATCCTGTGACCGAATTGCACCAATAGAGCCGGCGGCACGGCGCCCAGGAGGTTCAAAAAGAGGATACAGAGGAACGAGTCCCACCAGCCCAGATTGAAAACAGCTGGGCCCAAGTATCCGAGGGCGAGTGTCGCCGTGGTGCAATTTGCGCTGAAGAAGATGACGAACAAGGTCCAGGGCCTCTGATTTGTCCGGGAACCCTCGGGGATGCGCTCGATGCCAGACTCCTCGGCGCCAATTGCCTTGATCCAGCGACGGACCCGAGTCATGGTGTTCGAGTAGTTGATGACTTCAACGGGGGCCGAGTCGGCCTCAGGGGTCTGCGGCTCGCCGTTGTACTGTTCCCCGGACTTGTGGTCCATGGTTTGTTGATCGGGATGTTTGGCTTTCTCTGAGCTTTCGACGGACATTGACATAGGGGTGGACATGGTGGCAATGTTGGAAAGATGAGGAGGAGTTGGAAATGGTGGTAGAGGTCGATACTGCAGAATAGATGGCCACTGCTTATCCAACCTCTCAAGCTCAGACTCAAACTCCCACCCCTTACCACCCTCAACGTAGACGGCGAGGCCGGTTTGGTCGCTCCCGTCTGCCTGGCTCCTCGAGGCTGTGAGAGTGACGGCATAGTCACTCACCTCGTCGGCTGTATTGATCGGTAGGCCCTTCCCCTCCCAGACGTGCTGGATCCTCGAGGACATGCCGGTGCTGATAAGGGATGGACAGAGGATATTGACACGGATACCGTGCAGGGAGTATAGGTTCTTGCGTGTTGACCTAAAAAGGCCCATGACACCATGTTTGCTTGGCTGGTACACGAACAGGCCGGCCTGCTCTTTGAACGCAGCCAGCGACCCGGTCAGCAGCAGCGACTTATCGCCCCCATCTTGACCCTGACGGAGATACACGGCGGCGATGCGGGCAAAGTAGAGAGCGCCGAGCAAGTTGATGTCTACCACGGCGGTGGACGGGGGCTGGGCGACGGACTCTAGGTCGAGTTCGGGGGCAAACCAGTTCTGGCCCTCAGTCACGCCGGCGATGGAAAGCGCGTGATCTACGCGACCGTGGGTGGTCAAGGCATCCTAAAACAGAGCGAGGTTATCGCCGTAGTCTCGCACGTCAACACGTCTAAAGCGCAGCGATCCTGTGCTCGTGGGCTTCTCCTTTGCGAGATGCTCTGCCAACTGACGGCAGGACGGTTCGTCAATGTCGCCAAATACGACATGGGCTCCGACCGAGTACAGGGTTTTGACAATTGATTCTCCAACACCATGCGCACCACCTACACAAGATAGTTAGCCCAGGTCAGGGATGTGCCAGGGGTGCCATACCAGTAAGCACAACCACCTTGTCCTTAAGGTTGGCAAAGAGTTCCGGCGTCGATTTGTATTCAGGCATTGTCTAGGTATTGGTTGCTTTAGTGCGGAGGGTGTATGGCTCGTCTCCTCTCGTGACAGGGAGGAACATGATGACCATTGGACTGCCCCCGAACCTGTTTAATTATGCGCTTGGAATCCCTCTGAGCGATCGGCGGTTATCGGGCATTGCTTTGTCCACCCAGCAAAAATGGATACTAAGGGGAGTTTTCGGCGGTTTCGGCCAACTCCCCCAGATGGCCGATCCTGGCCGACTTGGCGGCCACCAAGGGGGTGGGTGTAATGGTTGACTTTGGCTTAGGCTGCTTACAACTCTCGGTAGCAAGGCGGTGGTCCCGCTAATACTTCTCATCTTTTACCTTTTATTTTCGTCGATCGGTTTGACTGTGGATTTCCCCTTACGGCCCTTTCCACCAGCACTCGTCGTCTTGCCCGGCGCGGTGCTTCACTTACAGCTTGAACATAGGCTATTATATGCCATCACGCTTTAAGCCTTTTTAAAAACAACAAGAATGGGACGAACCACCCTGGAAGCTTTTGCATCACATCGTTTATTGCTTCTAAATGCCATGGCTACCAAACTCTCCATCCACAAAGTCGACAGCCTGAACCTGCTGCACTACAGTGTCGCTCCAGTTAACAAATTCCAAGTGTACAGGATCCTCCAGTGCGTAGTAGTCCCGATCCTCAACCGTGTCAAACGTGACAACAAAGACGTGGGTAAGCCCGTTCTAACCCGTCAGTACCGGCTACTGGCAGCACGTGAATAGTTTTGGGGCCTGGCTTACTTGTAGTCCCTGGACCGAATTGTCCCGGCCTCCAGCACAAGTTGTCAAGTATGGCTTCCCCGTGGAGGTATGGAGGCACGTTTCTTTCAGCGCCAACATTCTGGAGATGAGTTCCTGTGGAAATGAACGATAAGCCAAAATTTGATTAGGAGGTACGCATAGAGATCCATGAAACATACAGCGACCGAGTCTGGCTTGATGCCTTGTTTGAATTGGAATGATACGATGTGAGTAACCGTCATCGTTGCTGCGTTTGTATCGTGGGATGTGCGGTCCTCGGAAGCTTTGTCCACTACTTAGTATGGGGAGCCAGGCTGGGTTCTTGTCTTATCTACTCTCTTTATCCATTTCTGTTTCCCTCTCGCCGCTGCCGCTTTGCAGGCCGATGATGGCCGGTGGGCCTGACGGCCGAAGTAAAGAGATACACACACGACCCAGCCGACTAGCCCCTTCTGAGACTATGCGACATTCAGCTAGTTGGCCGGCTGGGAGGCAGCGTTTTCGGGTATGGAGAGCACCGTATCTTCATTCTCAAAACACTTTGCGTATCGGCCGACGGGCACCTTGAGAAGGCCGGTTGCGATGAAGAGGGCCTCCGTCATCTTTATCACTCTGAATCGCACCTCCCTGCACATATCCCTGATAGGAACATTTTAGACACGTACCCCAATATGCCCCCTCCCCGAGGAAGTTGGAATCCTCTCGAGGGACCAGGTGCGCCCACCAAATTCTCAGAGTTCAGGAATGCACCACTAATCCAAAGACAGGTGATTATGACGTTACTCCAACCGTCTATAACGATACCTATCGAGCTATCGATCCAGTGCAATTTAATCTTGGCGGGAGGGCCGTCTTGATTGTAGGGGCATCCAGGGGCATAGGACGGGCCATGAGCGTGTCCTTTGCCAAGTCAGATGCAAGCAAGATTGCCATATCAGCAACGTCGATGCCCTCCGAAACATGTCTAGAGATGTTGGCTGCCACTTCTGATCTTCCCATTCCTAACCCCTCCATCCTGCCTATTCAGATGGAGGTGACTGACCAAGCGAGCATCGCCAGCGCCGTCGATGTGGTGCGGGCTGAGTTTGGCCATCTGGATATCATAATCATCAACGCTGGTGTGTTGACCAAGGGTAGGATAATTGACAGTAGCCCTGAAGATTGGGCGAGGAACTGGACCGTCAGTGTCATGGGGCCCTACCTGCTAGCGAAGGCCTTCTTGCCACTGATGCTCGCGGGAGGTGAGAAGATTATTGTAACTGTCAGCAGCGTTGAAGCCCACATAGTGCTACCCGGCTTTAGCGGGTACGAGATGTCCAAGTTGGGCGTCCTCCGCCTCACAGAGTTCCTCGCTGCCGAGCATGGCGATGACGGACTCGTAGCCTACTCGATCCACCCCGGCAACGTCCCGACCGACATGGTTGGAGGACCAGGAGGAGTTGATCCCGAAATAAAACATGGTGAGTTAAGTATGCATTCCGGTTCTGTCTAGACATGCGCGTTGACGCGGAGAACGTTGTCTTAGTTTTCGTCGAGACCCCTCAACTGAGTGCTGACTCGGTTGTCTTTCTGACATCTGAGGGACGTCCCTGGCTCAATGGGCGATATATCAACGTGGCTTGGGATCTTCCAGAGCTACTAGAGGAAAGACGACATTGTAGGGGGCGATAAGCTGAAAATGCGCCTTGTTCTTTAGTATGGTGCCAGGACTCAGCAGTTACACGAATTTGGTGGACATTTACTGTCATTCTCCAACTGATGAATTCCTTACTATGCTTAAAACACAGCCAGGAAGTTAGATGCAGATATCTCCTATTCTTGCAACGCAGTAGCATCACAAGTGATCTCTCGTCTTTCCTTGACGTACGCAGCCTGAGTTCAGCGCGAGCCTGCGCATTCTGGAACTAGATCTCAACGGCAAACTTCCTCAAGCACGTATCTGCTACATTTAGCTTGCTTTCCCTCATCTTGATGGGCTGATATACATCCTACCGTCCATCTCTGAGCAAACATGCGTAGTGTTGGGGCAAGTTGAGCAATCTCGTCGGAGGCAGGGGCGCTTCCAGTATCGTTTACCAGTGCGGATACACAATGAAACACGCAAGAAATACTAATCAAGGACAGCTGATTTACATCAGCGCCCTTGTTGCTTTCGAGGGATTCTCTGCATGTGTCCCAGGCCATGCGACGGCAGGCTTGCAGAGCTAGGTCCGCTTTGGAACCCGGTTGAGTCTTTCGTTTTCTCACGCGCTCTTGGCGGATGATGAAAAGGCAGCTAGATAAGGATCAGTGTTAATAGGCTCATGTCTAAATTGAGATCAGTGCATCTTACCAGAGTGCCATGGTTGTAGGGTCGCAGTATGATCCGGAATAACTGTCGTTATGGGAGAGCAGGTGATCCAGCATACTTTCAAGGTCACTGTCAATTGAATCATAGTCGTCTTTGGTCCCGATTGCCAACTTAGAGCCTTGCAAATACTCTAGGGCTCGTCCAGCGAGCAACACCACCTGGCCCATTGAGCGGACTCTCTGGGAGATTGGGTCAAGTGGCAAAGACTCCATGATGGGAGAGTTGAGATACGCACGGGCTCGAGTACTCAAGGTGCTGGATGCCGGGCAAAGCGGGGGCAAGGTGTCGTGGATAGTTGAAAGCACGATTAATCTACTCGGTTAACCAAAGTACGTGAATCATATTCAAGGGTGCAATTCGCCTACCGATCAAGTATCATCAAACACACCTCCAAGTGTATATGTCCCTCCGAGCCCTCCGCATCAGCACCAAGTAGACTTATCATGGCCACTGTCGAGCTCAGAGTCAAATATGCTTGGCTTGTCATCCCATGACCGCACTCGTACAGTGTCATGAGAGATTTTGCTTCAACGAGAGGAACTCCGATGTCGTTTCGGGATTGCAAGGCCGCGCAAAGGCACTGAAGGGTCATGTACAATCTTTTCTGACTCAAGTGCTCGATATGGCCATACTGCGGAGTGATGACGAGTAGCATAGCTAGACATAGCAAGGTTGTTGATGTCTCTGTGCCAGGCGTTGATGGGTTGTTGATATGGGGTCGAAAGTGATCAAGGTTGACGATAGGGAACCAGTTATGAATTGAACGTGTGTAGTCTTCGACAAGACTAGGAAGCGTGAGATTGACTTCAGAGAGGATATTGCTCAACTTTTCAAGAGGCTTATTTCCAATGCTCCAGTGTCGATCAACAGGATCGTTCATGGCGAGCTTCATGAGTTCGCTCTGCCCCAAAAGCGACAGGTCCCAGCCACAAGCCCCAAACTCAATAAGGGATCCGGCTAACTCCGTACAGGAATGACCGTTTGGAGTCGCGGAGTAGTCACATCGTACCAGCTTCCTATCTTTTTGTCAATAAGCGGAGTACATGGGGATGGCGGGGCTTACAGGGTGCATCGAGAGCATCCTGGTAACAACCGGTCGCACCGCTGTTTGCGGACGCGACATCGGGTGCAAGTGCGAGATGCTTTCTCGACGAGTTGAACAGAGGCTATCATTGCAGAATTTCGAATATTGAAAGAGGATGTTTCATGCATCGGCCGATGCAGATGGGAGCATACGCTGATGAGAGATGGTGCATGGCGTTGATGCTGACAAACTCGTGGCGCCTGAGTTCATCCTGTAGCCAATAAGGTGAACGTCTGGGGAGACAGGGGGACGGCCGATGCATGAAATAGCGCCGATTTGACAGTCGTGACGATCCACTAATAAGGAAACCCATCTCGACTGGAAGACAGAGGAACCGGCAAGGAGGTTTCAAAATCGGGTTGTGCTCCTCTGTATAAATATGACATCCTTCGTAGATCAAGTCTCAAAATGGCCTACATTTCACCCTCATCTCAGAACCAACTACCAACCTACCCTATAGATCACCACATATCGACCAGCGTTGTCATGTCACCCCTCAAGAACGTCGCTATCCTTGGTGTAAGTTTTCTGACCTGACATCTAAGATATTTTGTTGACATGAAAATCAGGGAACGGGATCTCTGGGGGAGGTTCTCATACCCGCCCTGCTCAACGCCGACTTCAACGTCGCCTGCATTACTCGTCCTGACAGCTCAGCTGTTCTCCCAGCTGGTGTCATCAAGAAGACAGCCGACTACACGGACTCCGAGGCCCTTACCGATGCTCTCAGAAACCAGGATGTTCTCGTTGAGGCCTTCAATCCTGCAGCCGCCATTCATCAGGGGCTGATTGTCCGCTCCGCTCTCAAAGCCGGCATCAAACACATCATCACTCCCGACTTTAGCGGCGACACTTTCCACCCTCATATTGGAGAGCTCCTCATCTTTGAGCCCAAGCTACGCGCCAAGCGCGAGTTTGAAAAGATCATTGCTGAGTCTGAGGGTCGACTGTCTTGGACGTCTATCATCGTTGGGCCATGGTTTGACTGGACCATTGAAACTGGCATCTTCTGGATCAACAAGGAGCAGAAGAAGATTTTCCGCTATGGATCTGGCGATCAAAAGTGCAGTATGAGCAGACGAGCACTGAATGGCGAGGCTCTAGTTGCAATCTTGCAAAACCCGGACAAGTACCAGAACCGACCTGCGTACTTTGCAAGCCACACCGTCTCAACCAACGAACTCATTAACATCATCAAGGGCTTGGGTCTTGAAGGTTGGTCGGTCACAGATTTGCCGATTGGGGGACTCTACCAAGAGGCGCTCAAGCTCTGGGAGGAGGACACGGCGAACGGGGTTGAGAATAGGCTCGGCTCCAAGGCATATCCGATGCTTTCGACTGTGGCTCTTCTGGATGAAAACAACCGCTATGGGTCCAACTTTAGTGACAAGGTTGAGCCTGGATGGGATGAGGGCGAAGATGCTCTGAAGGAGTCACTGAAGAAGTTGCTTGCATAGGGTTGGTCTCTAGGATTGTGGGTATTCTAGATGGGTGAAATCGGGTGGTGAGACGTTGATACCTACTGAGTTTACCCATGAAGACCCTCAATGTCATTTACCTCTTGTTTGGGAATCCAACTTAAGCTAAATCCCGAGATAACACGACCTCGGGGAATGATTTTGATACGGAACCGCCGATTTGTCGATGAACGAGGATATGTGAATATTGGCGATATTAGCCGACGAATCGCAAGCCCTGGGCACAGGTTGTGCCAGAAATAGGGAATTGGCAGTCAAGCAGTTCAGGGATCACTGCATCTCTGGACATAGCCCCCTTCTAGGTAGTTCAAGGGAACTCTTGGATAGAGACCAATGTTACGGATAAGTTTGCTTTGGCAGATGCTTGACACCTTGGCTGATGCCGACGTCCTTTCCCCTTTTGGATAAACTTCGTGATCCTTGTTCCTTGTCAATTGACCCGCTGTTTCCTTGAAGGGTTTCGATTTGCTGAGAGATTTCTCCTCCACAATGGCTGAAGATTGCCAAGGTGCAAGGATCTCGGATGACGCCGAGGGAACCCACATGTCATCCTGCCAACAGCGAATTTGATGCTTCGAGGTTGCAGAGCTGAGATTGCCAGGTTGCAATTCAGCTTCATCAGTGTTAGATTGGTCATGAATTGAATGGTAATGTTGTTACAGCACCCAATGGACTCGATAAGTTATAGATCGCTAATAGAGTACAACTTGAAGACGATCTTGGTTCGGCCATAAAGTTGGTCAGCCAATGCAAGATCACAGCAAATAGTGCAGAGCTGGACCAAACAGACTAATCTTATCCAACGCAGTCATTGATGCGGGCCACCCAGCAGTACCCAAGACCTTTGGCATATGGCGCGGTGAGGTGATTTTAAGAGGCGCAATTATCATTATGTTGAAACAAGAACCACCGATGGTCAGTCTTGAATAGAGACGTAAAGGGGCCAATGTGATTGAATCCACGGACATCAGCCCTACGACAGGGGTCGCAGATTCCTTCCAAGGAGAGCATCAATTCTCACATCAAGCTCTGTCAGATGCCAAGACTTGTAGGCTGAGCAGATGCGATCCAGGGTATAGGTCTTCAAGAGACGAGACGTGATTGCGGTGCCCCGTAAGATAGTGAGCAACGTCGAATTTACGTATGTAATCTGCAACAGATCCATTCAACTCTCGGGCTTCATTACCTTCAACCTTATCGACATAACCGACAAGCACCATGACACGCCTCTCCCACTGGCTTCTTGCACCCATCTGCCTTCTCGGGCTATCCCAGGCAAAGCCTGTTGACAACCATCTCAACGCCCGAGCAGACACGATAAAATGAAAGAATTGTGTCCTCAGCAAGAATCAGACTCTTCCCAGAGAATGTGCCAAGCTCAAGGTACCCCTCGACTACACCGACCCAGACAACAAGAAGGAAGTCGCCCTCGACCTCACAAAGATAGAGGCGCTCAACAAACCTTCGAAGGGCTCCATCCTCATCACCTTTGGAGGTCCAGGAGAACCTGCACGCGCCAGTCTCACGTCGAACTCGGCGGCCTTGAAATTGCTGGGCCTGACGGGAGGTGAATACGGCCTTATCGGCTTTGATCCACGGTAAGATTATATGCTGAGATATGGAAAGCTAGAGCGACTGACTGAAAACCGGTACACAGTGGAACTGGAGATACGCTCACCTTCTCATGCTTTGACACAGACTTGGAGAGGACACAGTTCACGAACGGCGAGTTCAAATTCGTCGCTGGCGCATTTCCTCTCGCAAGAGGCCAAAACTGGGCCTCGAGTGAGATCTTTGCCGAGACATGCGCCCTCAAACAGAACAAGACTGGTCAATTCCTCGGTACATCCTTCGTCGCTCGGGATATGATGCAGATCGTTGATGCCTTGGATGAGGACGGCATGTTGCGCTACTGGGGTATGTGTACGGCCTCAAACTCTTGACAGGGTGCTAAATGTCTATAGGAATGTCCTATGGTACCTATCTTGGCGCCGTGGCAGCCAACATGTTTCCCGACAAGATTGACAAGATGATGCTTGACGCTGTCGTCAATCCCTTCGACTGGCGCATCAACCAGTAAGAACATTCTTTCTTACACGAGGACCATAACTGACTATGTGATGCAGTGACTTTGAGTCTCTTGTAGATACAGATGCGACATTTAGCAGATTCTGTCAAGAATGCGTCGAAGCACGGGACATCTGTCCTCTCGCCGGCAAATTCAACGCCAAAGACCTTGAGAAGAAGCTATACAAGTTCTTTGACGATCTTCGGCTCGAGCCCATCGTGTTTCAGGGCACAATAATCGACTACAGGTGGATCAAGGTGTTGCTGTATGCTAACCTCAAAATGCCCGAGACATGGCAGAAAATGTCGAGGCTCCTTAATGCCATGATGAAGCGAGACCCGAAGCTGCTTGAGGCGGCGCTAACTCAAATGTCGGAAGGGGGCGGCGGTGGCGGTAGCGGCATTACCAAGGAGTCTCTTTGGGGAATTCGCTGCAGCGATATGACCGGGCAGACTGATGATATTCACGACATCATCCCTATACTGAACAAGCGGTGGGATACAAGCAGATTCGCCGCCGACACTATTGAAGACGTCGTCATGCGATGCTCGAGGTGGAAACTCACCCAGTACTCGTTATCGAACAGACTGCTGACCCCATTACTCCCCTGGCGTCAGCCCGCAACCTCACCGGGACCCTTGAGGGCAGCGTGCTGCTCGAGTTTGACATCCCCGGCGTAGGTGACCCCTTTGGCCGTCTATTGGTGAAAAGCTAACAACGTCGGCAGCACTCGATTCTCCGCCGAAGCTCTGAGTGTGTTATCAAGGCTACCGCGGCTTACTGGAGTGAGGGCAAGCTTCCCAAGAATAACACGGTCTGCAAGTCCGAGGTTGAGCCTTTTTCGACCGACTCAGGCTGGCCTGAGATGATCAAGGAGCTTGGCATGGGCCCCAAGGAATAGAGAGACGGCTGTGTAGAAGAGAAACGTTGAGGCAGATCTGAGCTGTGGGAGGATTGGTGAATTTTGTTTTGTTGATTTAAGATGGTTTAACTGTCTTTACCACATACGTCCAAGGCAATAGATATACGCAAGCCTTCATACCCACTACCTACTTTGACTCGACCATAATAGTTCCGTGTGTGAAGCATACCGAAGACGCCGTAAAAAGGCTGAAAATTGAGTCCTTTCACCCGAAATGTCTGATAAAAGCCCTCATTACTCACCCTTGTCACCGCTGCCAAGCCCGATCCGAGGTGAGTCACCTGAGGCCGCAAATGGCTATACGGGCAATACGCATCCAACAGAATTGATGCTATACCCATTTAAGATGAAATGCGCCCTCTGACAGATGCAGTGGATTTGAATGCGGTAAGCTAGTCAATAAGTTGCTGCGCCCTTCGGCGACTGTCACCGACACCGAGTCAACGTGACTCAGGTCCGGTGAACGCAGCTTCAACATCGGCGTTTGTACATTATAAATCAACCTAGTAAAGAGTCATGGGATATCATGTTAAAAATAAGCTCTTGGCTCAATTCGGATGTCTCGGCATCAATCGTATATCCTCAGTTCTACCCTCATCACAATGTCTCCCTGGAGTCCTCGGCGGCTGCTCTCAACCCGGCAGCCGAACCAAACCCCGAGTCGGCGAACCAATTTAAGGATCGAACTCGAAACTCCTACCGCCATTCTCCACGGATATTTCAACAGTAGCAGCGATGCTTACGTCTCAGGGCGACTATTGTTCAACGCGGAAGAGGCCATACAAGTTGAAAGCCTCGATGTTACACTACAACTTCATGTGCGGTACAAGCGTCCTCGGAAAAAGAACTGCGCCAGCTGTGCGCAGGACTTGATCCAGATATCCCAACAGAGCGTTATTTCCACCCTGACACCACTACCTAAAGGGCAACATGACTACGACATGTCCTTTATCATCCCAAACCACCTTCCTATCTCCATGGATACGCCCCTTGCAACAGTAGAATACGAAGTTTGCGCCAAGGCTGTTTGCACAGAGCGAGAACCCATCATCTCAAAAAAGCTCTTTCAAGTTGAGCGGATACTCGAGGCCGAATCTAACAAACAATTTCACGCCTACAACTTCAACTCCACCAACATGACGGCCACATTGTGCCTCAGCAGTGTCATTCGCCCCACTGGAACGAACTCAGTCTCACTTCGTATTGATAACATCACCTCGAGCCTAGCCATTGGACTTGAGGTATGGAAACTTCACAAGGTCACTTGGAAACTTGAAGAGTCTGTTTCTGTCACCCTCCCCACCTGTCCTCGTCATCCGACAACCCCAGCGGCTAGTCAGGGAACCAGTAACGACCCAAGCCAACAGTCAGAGACTCGGCTTCTTGGAAAAAGGAGTCTTCGTCATGGATGGGAAGAACACTCAAACGAATCCCAACCCCACATTACCTTCAGCTTCGACTACAGTCTCAACCGAGTTGGTTCCGAGACTATCTATGCATGTGAGGAGAGTGCCGGTCCACAGGTCACGCACGCTCTTCTCGTCGAACTTCACCTGGAAAAGCATTTTGTGCTACCAGAGGCCCCCTGGATGACGTCGCCGCCAAGGGCTGAAACTACACTGCGCATGACACGGCCAGTCGTTTTGACGGAGCTGGTTGAGCCGAGTGTCCCACCAGCTTACGGTAACTCGGCCGATAGTCCACCCGAGTATGTCGATGTGAGTTATTGAGAAACAAGCTTCCCTGCCGACAGAGTTGTGGCGGGATTAAAAGAGAAGGGGGAAAAGAACTTGGAGCGAGGATTTTCGATGTGGGAAGCTTTTTAGTCGTAAAAACAATCAGCATGTGCGCAGCCTCAGCCTGATGGCCAAGCCGCAATAATTACCTGAGCTACTACTTAATTTGAATTGATTCCCACTTGAGATTTGCTTCGGTGCTTACTTGAGTGTCTTCGTTGGAGACATGGAGACGGATAACGACGGCACCGACTGCCTTGCTCCAAATGTGTCGTGAGAACCCCCACGTAACGATGAAAGTTGGATCATAGGTGGATTAATACTTGTGTAGAAATGCCCTTTTGCTTGTTGAAAGGCGTAATCAATTCTTGAGTAATGGGTGGGAATTGAGTACCTAGGAGAGGAAGTTGGTCACAACTGTGATGAACTTTGCATCTAACCTTAGCCTCACGCTATTCTCGCACAGGTCATGGCAAGATTGACCTCAATTAAATAATACATATATTACATAGAGCTTCAACAAAGCTCTTTCATCAGAAGGCCGCGCGTATGAAACATTCTTGTTACATAACGCGCAACGCCCTTCTCTTGACACTGGTCGACTAAAAAGTGCCCTGCTCGACATAGGGCGCTCCCGATCAGGGACGACCCCAGCTCTTGACATGTGCCCCTCACCAATGATTCCCCGCATCATGATAATTTCTGAATCGCGTATAATTCGGTGAGGGGCTTATATAGAAGGGATTTGGTCCATTGTCCCGGCCATCTCGCGTCCCAATTGCTATAACAACCATTGAACGAGAAAATGGCGTCTAACGAAGGTTCCAAAAAGTCCGGCAACTTTGTGTTGACGGCAGAGGCCTTGAGCGAGGCCCTGCCCAAGTTTCACTTCAGCACTCAGGCTGTGCATGCCGATGACTTTGTTAGTTCCCATCGGGCCATCGCACCGGCGATGCACCCGGCCGTGAACTATCGATACGCCCGAGATCCGGATGACTTGGTTGAGATGGAGAATGACGATGTACGTGTCTCAATAATTGCCAGTCATTAACTATGCTGATTCTCGATAGCCCAATGCTCCGTTCGACTCTCACGTTTACTCCCGTTACACGGCACCCAATTCCAGCCGCTTCGAGATCGTCCTCAAGACCCTCTTTGGCACCAGCGTCGTCTCGTACTCTTCTGGCCTCTCAGCTTTCCACGCCATGCTGGTCTTGGTGAACCCGAAAAAGATCTTTCTCACGGAAGGATACCACGGGGTCCATGGAGTTATCGACGTCATCTCCAAGCTCAACGGCCTCAAGAAGTTGACTCTTGACGACATCGATCAGATGGGCCCGGGTGACATGCTCCACGTCGAGACTCCGCTTAACCCGACCGGCGAGGCTCGCAACCTTGCTTATTATAAGGACAAGGCTTGTGCTGTGGGAGCTATTCTCACTGTCGACTCGACCTTTGGACCCCCTCCTCTGCAGGATCCTCTGCAGTTTGGTGCCGATATGGTGATGCACAGTGGAACCAAGTATATCGGAGGCCACTCGGATATGCTCTGCGGTATCGTTGTCATCCACCCCGATCGTGTCAAGGAAGGATGGGAGGAGACATTGCGGGAGGAGCGTCTGGTCTTGGGAAGTGTCATGGGCAGCTTGGAGGGATGGCTGGGCATCCGATCCCTGCGTACCCTCCATCTGCGCGTAACGCGGCAGGCCAGGACGACTGAGGACCTCGTCGCATGGCTCCATAATGGTATCCAGGACCCAAACTCGGTCATTGGAAGAGCAGTTCTAAAGGTGTCACACGCCTCGATCCAAAAGGACGCCCTGGAGGATGGCTGGCTGCAGAAGCAGATGCCTGGTGGTTACGGACCCGTGTTCAGCATGTGGCTCAAGAAGGCTGAGTATGCTAAGCGGTTGGCGAGCAAGCTGTACATCTTCCAGCACGCTGCAAGCTTGGGAGGAGTCGAGAGTTTGGTCGAGTGGCGTGCCATGAGCAGCAAGGGAGAGGATCCTCTTGTCATTCGTGTTAGTGTTGGTGTTGAGGACCTTGAGGATATGAAAGCGGACTTCACACAAGCGTTTGAAGCTCTTCTGAAGGAGGACTCATAGATAGACCATGAGTATTGTATCCGTTCTTTAAAACTCAAGATACTGTTCCCCTAACTAATTGCCTCTGTTAATGCGGTGAGTCACCAAGATGACCTCGTCTGAAGTCCTGCTAAACAGGGAGGTTCACGAAAGCCTGAGTACTTGATCATCCACAGACCTTGAAGCAAAATGATGCCAGACACGGTCGACAGCCATCTCTATCCTGGAAGATAAATGCAGCCATTGATTATTTCAATATCAAACCGGAAAGTCCAAACTCAAAGAGCAAAATGCTTATTCTATTCGTCTTCTACTCTACGCTATCCTTGTAAGCACCTTGAGGAGATCACCCAACACGCCCATAGCCGTAACAGGACCACCGGCTCCAGCACCTTGAACAATTAAGGGCAAATCACCATATCGCTTAGTATAGAAGCTGATGATGTTGTCACTTCCCTTGAGTGAAGCAATGGGGTGCGACTTGTCAAAAGCCTCAAGGCCAACCTTGAGCTGCTTCGTCGTGACGTCCACGGAACCAATGAACCGCACCACCTTGCCGGACTTTTCAGCAGCTTCCTTGTGCTGGTTCATCTGAGAGTCAAACTCGGGGAGTCTTTGAAGGAATTCTTCGCCGCTCTTGACACTCTCTAGCTCCTTGGGGATGAGGCTCTGGACAGAGAAAGCTGTTGCGGACTTGATGGGAAGACCGGCTAACCGGGCGAGGATGGTGATCTTACGGGCGACATCGAGGCCGTTGAGGTCATCACGAGGATCAGGCTCAGTGTATCCCAACTGCTTCGCCTTTTTGACCTCATCTGACCATTTCCCGCCGGTTCCCTGAGTAGGGGCAAAGTTATTGAAGAGATACGACATTGTGCCGCTAAACACACCCTCAATTCGAGTGATCTCATCCCCGGTCGCGATGAGCTCCTTCAATGTCGAGATGATCGGCAAAGCGGCGCCAACCGAGCACTCGTGGTACACCATAGAACCAGCAGTGCCCTCAGCAGCAAAGATGGCTTCCCATAGCTTCCAGCTTCCAGAGAATGCCTTCTTGTTGGGAGTAACGACGCTGAATCCCTTGGAAAGAAACGAAGGATACGCCTCTGCAACTGCCTGGCTGCTGGTGTTGTCGACGACGATGACCTTACCAGGTGCACCTGTCAGATACTCGATGGTTTGGGGGATTGTAGGTAGTGGCCCGCCCTTTTCTTCGAGCGTCGGCACAGCGGACTCAATGTCGATAGATGCATAATCGGCGTGATAGAGAGCTTTGTCGATGATGGCGACGTAAACGAGTCTCAGGCTGTGCGAGGTCTTGTTCTTGGCCACCCAGGCGAGTTGCTGGAGGAAGACGGATCCGACGCCACCAGCGCCTATTTCAAGTGTTAGTGGCTGATTCTAGGCAATAGCAGCCCTTAACGGTATCTACTCACCGATCACGGCAATGGAAACCTCCGGAATAGAGCGCGTCATATTTGGATGAGAGTAGTCTTCTTGTGATGGATTGGGAGTCTGAAACCAGGATCCATATCTAGAAGGACAGGATGAGCCATGTCTTTTAAGAATGGTTACGCCATATGCTTGATATCTCTGGGTCCTAAATCGAGTGCCCATAGTCTCGGAAGGGATTCGGCTTGTCAGTGCGACGCGCCGTCCTCGTGAGCGGCGTAACATAAGCACATCATGATTAGCTTGAAGCTTGGCATTTCAAAAAAGATAACAACGATGATATTACTACAGTTTCCTTTTGTAAGCTCTCCGGCTACGGACGGAGTGGAGGCTGAAACGGTTCACGAGTTCGTTGACATAATCAGTTGCTGATGAGACACTATCCGCGGCAACAACAATTACGTTGTGCTCAACGGGTCAAACATCCGCGGAACGATTTGTAAAGCTTCGACATGTAACACACAAAGTTCGGTTTTAGATGTTTGGAGGCCGGGAAACATCAATAGCCGAGCCCGAACGAGTGCCATATAAGTCCCTTTGTCTCAACCTCACCATGCCAGTTGACGGACAGGAATCACAGACTCTTCAGTCAATCAATCTACCTACACAGGAAGCCACAATGTCTCTCCCCTTCACAGTAGTTACTCCGACCCCTCATCCATGGGGTGTGCCCCTCACTGACCAATCTCCAAGTTAAACGACCCCTCACTCCTCCATGAGGCTTCCCTGCTAAACGGTAAATGGGTACAAGCCCAGGCTGGCAAGCGTTTCGACGTCGAGGGTGAGTTCTCAAACATTCAACTTTACCAAGTGAGATTGTGTAACATGTGTAGATCCCGGTTCTGGCAAAATCTGGGCCACCTCGCCCACCAACCAAGTCGAAGATGTCGACCAGTACATCGAATCCTCGCAAACCGCATTCAATAGCTTCCGCTATACCAACCCCCGCGAACGAGCCAAGATCCTACTGAAATGGCACGAGCTTATCATCAACGCCCGTGAGGACATTGCCAAGATCGTCGTCTACGAGACGGGAAAGCCCATGGCCGAGGCCGTGGGCGAAGTCGATTATGCGCTTGGATTCGCTTGGTGGTTCGCTGGCGAAGCTGAGCGTGTTCGCGGCACAATTGCTCTACCGTCTGTGTCTAACCGGCGGACGTTTGTTATTAAGCAACCCATTGGTGTGAGCGTCGCTCTTGTGCCTTGGAACTTTCCTGTTGCTATGATTATACGCAAGGTCGCTGCGGCTTTGGCCGCCGGCTGCACCATGGTTGTTAAGCCTTCTCCCGAGAGTCCCTTCAGCGTCATGGCCCTCGCTGATCTGGCCCTCCGAGCTGGACTGCCCGCCGGTGTGCTCAACGTCATCTCGACAGACAACACCAACACACCATCGGTCAGCGAAAGGCTCTGCAAGCATCCCTTGGTGCGAAAGGTCACCTTCACAGGAAGCACCAACGTGGGCAGCATTGTCGCCAAGCATTGCGCCGAGGGCCTGAAGAAGGTCACGATGGAACTTGGCGGCAACTGCCCGTTCCTCATCTTTGACGACGGTGACCTAGACCAAGCTGTTGCCGCACTTATGATCCTCAAGTGGCGCACAGCTGGCCAGGCTTGCACACATGCCAACCGAGTTTACGTGCAAAGCGGCGTGTACGACAAGTTTACCCAAAAGATGTTGGAGGCCACGCAAAAGCTCAAAGTGGGCCATGGCGCCGAGACAGGGACGACCATGGGTCCCCTGACAACAGACCGACAAGTTGAAAAGGTCGAGAAGCATGTGTCCGATGCCGTTAGCAGGGGAGGCAAGATCCTATGTGGCGGAAAGAGACCGTCTGGGTTAAAGAATGGCTACTTCTTTGAGCCTACCATCATCGCGGGGATGACGCCTGACATGTTGACTACACAAGAGGAGATATTTGGTCCTCTACTGGGTATCTACAAGTTCGAGACGGAGGAGGAAGCTGTGGAGTTGGCCAACAACACATCTATGGGCCTAGCTTCGTACTTTTACACCAAGGATGTCAGTCGTACATGGAGGCTTCTCGAGAGCCTTGAGGCTGGTATGATTGGAATGAATACCGGTAAGCATCTCCTCATGCGACTACAAGAGATATTAGGACTGACAGATTTCAAGGAAACGCATCATGCGCCGAGTCTCCTTTCGGCGGTATCAAGTCTTCGGGCTATGGCAAGGAGGCCGGGAAGGATGTTGCCATTGAAGAGTATCTCATCTCCAAGACGGGGACGCTCACAGTCGATGGTGTTCCCACACCTTGACCAAGCATGAGGAAGCGTGGGGGTCGATAAAAGAGTAGATCAAAGAGTAGAATTCAATCACTTTCAAGTCGCGTTCCCAGGTATTATATCAGCCGTTCATCCATCCTTGAAATCCCTCATTAGGCCAGAAAAAGCCCGGAAAGTCCTGATCATTATTAGATGACTCAAGAAACTGAAGATCCAAATCAGACTGGGACAGCAAGTCTTGGAATGAAGGCTCCGTCAGTGCCATTCTCGCTGTGTCCGTGGGTGCATCGAATATTCTCGGGTCGTGGAAAGAGAATGGGCCCCCACGCATGGCCATTGAATCAGGCTCTCGGTTATCCTGACCTGCTTGATTTCTTTCCGCAGCGATGCTGTCAAGGGCGGCTCTGGTGGCTTCCATGCTTTTCAAGAACTCTCTCGCGGCGAAATTGCCGCTCTCGTCAAGCTGCTTGAGTATTTGCATCGCAGCATCAAAGTCATCGCTATCGCTTTGAGACTCGTTTGTGTGAGATAGACTAGATATGGCGAGGACGATGGATGATGAGAAGAGGTGGTGAACGTAGGAAACATCGAACGTGGGAAAGGATCCGTTAATCCATGACTCTACCAGAAGTCGGCAAGACCGTCGAGCACATTGGATGCAGGCATCTGATAGAGTCAGAGCAACCTCGCCGATGAGAGGGCGGTCTTCCTCGATAGACTTGCGAGCCTCTCGACGCATACGAAAGACATACAGCACAATTGGTCTCGCCGCCCGGATTAGACACTGCATGGATTAGGGGAGTGTTTAACAATGGATATATGTAACTCAACTGACCTGGTTAAAAAAGAGATGCAAAGCGGTGATGGGTGCCGTCGCGTTAGGGGGAAGTTCCTCCATGGCAGCCCGCAAAGAGTCTGGTAGGCCTTGAAGCCAGCTTGTCAGGTCTCTCAGCGCTTGCTGAACCCTACTAGAGAAGGAGGTGCGCTGATTCTTCCGGCTGTAGATCAACGACGCAATCTGAGCAGCGAGATTAGTCAACCGGTGGTTGGCTGTGAGATACTCTGCGTCGGCAAAATCCTCAGCCGCACTTTCGGGGGACAAGCCCTCGATGGAAGGCGGATCGACGTCGATGTCCTCGTCTCTGATGGAAACTGGCTGGCCGATTTGAGCTCCCCAGAAGCGGTCAAGAGTATACACCGACCACCATATTCTCTTCCGGTGTTCTTGCTTCTCGCGGTCGGGCATCAGAGACAAGGGCACATTTTGGTGTAGGCCAATCATGGTGCTGAATTTGACAGCAGATCCGACCATGCAATATGCATTGTATCGCCGATTCATGGCCAGAGAGTATAGCGACTTTCTGATATTAGCTTTGCAGCACTAGCAAGAGTAAAAGACTCACCAGCATCAAGATAACCTCAACGCAGTCAATGCGAGGTTGCTCGGTGAGGACCCGAAGGAACCGACTGGCGCGTACATAGTATGAAATACCAGGAAGTTGGTTCTTATCCTTGGTAGGCGATGTCCTCGTCGAGTAGACCTCACCCAATGCAAACAGAACGAAGAGCTTGCACTCAGATACAAGATCACACATGTCGGGGTTGTGGATAGCTTGCTCCAGTAAACGCTGTGTAGCGCTCCTTCGGACGAGGTAGTAGCGCTTACATACTGTGTTCAGTGCCACCT
Organism: Fusarium solani; assembly: GCF_023522795.1. Lineage (NCBI taxonomy): Eukaryota > Fungi > Ascomycota > Sordariomycetes > Hypocreales > Nectriaceae > Fusarium > Fusarium solani. The sequence goes on along the minus strand of NW_027072147.1, from coordinate 791,097 downwards.
TGAGCAAGAAGCGAGCTCTTGATGCAGGCGGCCAGGGACAAGGGGTGTTCCATGACGATGTCAATGCTTCATCGGTCACATTTTCAGTTCGTGGAATATGTCGTTGTGATTTTCCAGACAATTCTTGACGGAATCTAGTGGCGAATGGTGCATCTGCGGCTTCTTCGATAAGCATAGGCATCTCGGGGGTCAACGAGAAGAACCAAGGACGGTCCTCGAGGATCGGGTTCCGGATAGAGTCGTCGGTCTCTGGAGCAGGTCTTGTCTGGTCAACAACGACGGTGGCTTCAGGATTGGCTTGTAATGCGCCCGTGTCAACGTTTACGACAGAGGCGGCAGGCGATTCCTGGTTGACGGCATCACCATCTGAGACGAAAGACTGAGCTCTGGTCTCGTGATGCCGAGACGGTGTTGAGTTGGCAACTTCAGGGGTATGAACCGCTTTTTTAAGAGTATGAATCTCTTCTAGTAGTTCGTCGATATAACTAGCCCATAATTAGTAGTTATCCCAAAGGACTGTTGACTTGCTTCCATACCTCTGATCGACCTTCACTCGCCTGATGCGCCTTGGATAGGAGCATTCAGCGCCGATATTGGCCTGTAGACAGTTGGCACAAGGGGTGCCGCCTGAGCATTTCACTTTGCGAGCATGACATTTCCGGCAACTGAAAACGTTAGTAAAGATCCGCCCCATTGGTAAGTAGCAACTCGTCGCAGACATACGCAATGCGTGCGTTCTTCGGCGTTGCCCTTGAGGCTCCGAGAGAACGCCGAAGTCGCTGGCCCTCAGGCTCTGGTGTTTCAGGCATGGGTATTACAACAGTGATGGATCACAATAAGGGTTGGTTGATCGGATATGACCAGAAGGATCCGAGAGCTGAGATGATGGATCAAGTTTGAAGAGGTGATGAGGTTCTAAGCCGTACTCGGCAAGGATGAAGGGAAGCCCGAATTGTGGAGGATGACTAAGATAAGATGGATCGGCTCCAATGTGGCACAACCGAGACGCAAGGCGGCGGCGGGGTGGGAGAACCGAGTGTGGTTAGAGCGGGAATGTCTTTTGTGGGGAACCTTTGATTGGTCAAAGTCAGTCAAAGAGCAAAGAGGTAACAGTGGAAAACCGACATCTCTGGCAACAAAAAGGCACTGTTGTGGTGGCTTGGTCACAGCCGTTACTGGGACATGAAATTTCAGCACAAAATGCAAAAAGAAATGATGAGACTGGGACTCGAACCCAGGAGGATTGCTCCATCAGGAATCTTAGGTTGTTAAGGTGACCTTAACCTGACGCCATAACCAACTCGGCCATCTCACCAACCTTATTGGATGTCAAGATGCGATCAAGGAGAGTCTATATAGCAGAGAACACAGACAAGCCCCAGCTAAGCTGCCAGGTGAAGCTCAAGCATAGACTGCTTCTTGTATTGGCTTCCTACCTTCCTTCAGCTCTAGGAAGATGATCCTCGATTGAAGTTGAATGGCATTTTTGAAAATATCCATGGTTATCTTAAATTACGAATTACTTTCACGTTTTGTGTTGCTCCAACGGCCCGTTTCTCGTCGCAACATCATCCACCCTATTAAACAACTGATGAGATCATGGTATTATCAAGTACCTCGAGAGAGATAACGTTTCAAAAACACCTACTCACAAGCACCACTGTTTAGAGCGTAATGCAACATCGATAAAGGCCCCATTTCCTGTGCAACTTCCAACATATCCCGTCCAAACCTGCCAGTTCTGCCATTGTAGACATTCTGTCTTTCGTCCCTGTTCTCCCAAAAGGAATCGGATCAGGACAAGTGCTCTTCGTAATTTGCCTTCACAGCGCCAAGACGCTCGCCCCTGTACTCTACCACAAAATCAAGTGTTGCATTTCCCAAGAACACCTGGAGGTCCAAATCCATCGAGCGCCACTTTCCCGGCTTAGCATCACTCTTAAAGCTCTTTTCACGCCAGATTATAGACTCGTTGACGGAAAATCCGATGCTACAAAGCTTCTTGACGTCTGAACACAAGATATCAGCCGGGCTCAGGTAGCATAAGTGCGTCAAGGACACTTACTGTCTTCTTTGCGCGGTGGCGGTTCCTTGTCCTGGCAGTAGTAGAGTGACTGCGCAAAGTGTCGCTCGCCTGAAGAGGTCCAGCCAACCCCGTGCACGTCCTTGGAGACTCGAGTTCTCAGTATAGTCCCTTCGGTAATTCTCTCACCCTAGGCATCTATGTTTTAGAACTGAGCCGTCTCCAAGTTTAAGGGCGAACGCTTACCTTGCGTAGCAGCCATTTCATCTGATTGGTTGCAAAATAAGTGTTGGTTGCGAGGTTGAGATGCCGATCGTCCCAGAGATGCCGTGAAGAGTCAAAGGGTCTTTTGACGCACACACCATAGCTGTACATTGAGATCCGTCCAACAACGGTTGGTACTGGGGCCATCATTGAAGCGTCAGGCCGCCTTTTTGCATGCTCGAGCCCCCAGCGGCAAGCACCCCTACAGATGGAACTCCAACTATCGAGATATGTAAGCATTGAACGTGAAGACTTCCTTTTTAGGGTGTACTAACGCTCCGTCAACTTGAAGAACGGAAATGCCCCGTGACGAGTATGACTTCTCAAGTCGATGATGGAGATACTTGCTGGACCCAAAACCGCCCACGAGGAGGATAGATTTGACGTTTAGCCCATTTGAAGCTACTTCGTCGGTCTGATTCTGAACCAGGGTTTCGATTTGACCGCAGACGTGATCAAACAAAGTTCGCAGCATGGAGCTGCATGGTCAGTTAGCCATGGCATCGCGGTCGGTGTCGATTTTGACTCACTGATCCAAGGTGATTGTATCGTCCTCGATACCGTGCCTTTCGTTGTCCTCGACCCCCTTGAGATCCACCGAGTACTCTTTGGTCGACTCGAGGGTGAAGCACCGTTTGACGCCGTACTCGAACACTCGCATCATCTTCTTCTTGTTGATCTCCTTTAGTTTTCCGTACTGATTCTTGCCCACTAGCGTTTCGATGTATTTTTCAAAACATTTATCCAATCGCGTGGAGCCGCAGAGGTCACCTAGGAAGTGTCAGAATTTGTGTAGAGGCGTCCGAAGATCCACGTACCATCGCCAATGGCACACTCCTCAATCTCAAGGGGGGAGGTGTTGTTGACTTTGTAACTAATGAGGTCCTATTACACACTATTAGCAATACATCCAAACCAAGGACAAGGCATCTGACGTACCACGGTCCCACCTCCCGCATCGCAGACAACGAATGCATCTCCCTTCTAAACAAGGTCAGTTTGATACAAACTCAAAGAATAGTACATACCTCGAGCGAATTTTCCTCAGCTTTGTCATGTAACGTGGCTAAGGCGGCAGCTTCTGGCTCAGTCACCAAGCGGATGTCCTGTGGAAGACCAGCCCTCCGGGCCGCCTTGAGGGTCTTGTCTTTGGCCGCATGAGACCACATGGCTGGTACCGTCAGCACCACTTGGAGAGTAAAGCTGTTCTCCCAGTCACTGTCACCGACGCGCTTGCGGATGTTCTCCTTGGTATACGTCCAGATTAGCCTGAGGTAGTCACTAACAACCTCCTCAACCGTCTTGTTGACCTTGCCCAGGAGGTTGCTACTCCCCTGAGCATGCAGCTCCTCGTTGGCGTACTTGGACTTTGGCTCAAGAAGGATTTTGATCCATCGAAAGGCATCTTCCTTGAGACCGACCTCGTAGCCCCAGTTTGCGACACCGCCATTCTGGTATGAGATGATGGTTGGGACTTTGTCGGCATTAGCAATAGTGGCTGCTGGGTTAGGCCAGTCAGTGATGAGTCTGATCTTTTTCTGCCCTTCGTTGATAGCCCATGACACGCCAGAGTATCTACGGAGGCCTGCATTAGTCTTGTGCAGCTCAGGTCATGGAGGGTACTTGCGTCGTGCCAAAGTCTATCCCGACAACAATCTCGGAGCTCAGAGACGAGGGCATCTTGGTAAATGGGATGTGTTGGAGGAACCCAGTTATCTCTGAAAGGCAACTAAAGCAGCTGGAGAAAAAAAGACAGTCAAGGGTTTGTCGTCTGTGCCAAAAGTGCTCCGGGTGGTGATGATTGACCTCGCCTCTGAGTTTAAGGAATGTTACCTCTATGCCCACGAGCCGCAAACGGGTCGTTTCCGCGGAACCTTGCGCCGAAAGGCTATCAGTCTGCCGGCTGAGGCTGTGCGCCTAAAAGAGGCGTTATGGAAAGAGGTGAAATGGCGAGACACATGCTTCAGCTGCTGAAAGCCACCAAGGGCCCATGAATCAGCCATTCCTCGTACCATTGGACATGGTCGAAGGTTATTTGTCTCATGTCTCACTCGTCAACGCAGCAGAGCCTCGTTTCCTCCCGACCCTGATGTAGTTCGTCCAATAACCGAAGCTGTTGCCACAAACTATTGATTCTCCCTCACATGAAGGCGTGATGTGTGGAGGCGGTCTGGACTTGAAAATATGACAGAGTTGAGCGCCGTGGCGAGAATGTGTCAAATTGACAAGGTATTGGCTTACTCTGCAGCTTGTACATGGCTTGTATCACCATCTGGAGAGGCATTCTCACCCAGCCTGATTTCCTTGAACATGTGAACTGTGCTGTTGGTACGCTTCATTCCCCCCGGAAGGCCTTGGATCACTCAAAGCTAGACCTACATCTTGCATAGTTCAAGATAAATCGCCAGGATCAGCAGTGTCCTTTACACCCCATCAACGGCATTTCTTGGTTGCCCAAACCCCAAAATCCGATCATAATATCTACTCTGCTTCGTCACCATGGGCTCTCGCGAAGGAAACACCCTCAACAATGACGGTCAAAACAAAGCAGATGGCATGAGCATGATTGTCGTCATGGGCGTAACCGGCTCTGGCAAGAGTTACCTCATCAACCGCCTTGCTGGAAGACAAGTTGTCGCCGAGGGATGTACTCTTGACTCATGTAAGTACGTATCCTAGGTTTCCAGGCAGCTAGGTCTGACCAAAGTATCCCCAGGCACCCAAGACTGCCAGATGGTTCCAGCCAACATCGGCAATTCCAAGGTCATGTTGATTGACACCCCTGGATTCGACGACCCGGATAGGCCTGATGCAGACATCTTGAGTGATATTGCCCGCGTACTAGCTGCTCAGTATAATCTGGGGTTTGAACTCAAGGGTATCATCTACATACACCGGATAACAGACGTCCGCTACGCTGGATCCAGTATCAAGACGTTCGAGATCTTCAAGAGGATCTGTGGCGAGGAGGCGCTGAAAAATGTCTTGCTCGTCACGAGCCGCTGGAACGAAGTGGATGAGGCGACCGGAGCTGATCGTGAACGCGAGCTTCGAGAGAGGATCTGGGCGTACATGCTCGGACGCGGATCCTGCATGAGCCGATTCCACGGAGACCGGTCGTCAGCCGTCACGCTTGCAAGCCAGCTCCTAATCAAGGACCCGGTTGTGCTACGCCTCCAGCATGAGATGATCGACGAGGGCAAAAATCTCAATGACACAACGGCAGGCTCTTTTGTCGACGACGGCCTTACAAAACTCCGTGAAGAGTACCTCGGCAAGATTGAAGCCCTCGAGAACCTCAAGAGGGAGCTAAAGGAGTCTGACAGAGTCATGAAGCGCCAGATGCAGGCTGAGTGGGAGCGGGAGCGGGCCCGGCTCCGCAAGACAGAGGAGCAACAGGTCAGTCTCCGGCGGGACGTCTACGAGGAGGTCAAGACCGAGATACAGGACAAGACTAAGACCAAGCCCAGGGGGCTTAGACGACTGATATCATGGATCCCGGCATCGTTAAGCCTGCTTGGTATGTTTGTGGGCATTCCGCCAGGCTCTATTGAGCTGCTTTCGGAGTGGTTCTAGGACACCACCTCGTTTGGGGGCTGAATGCATGTGGGTTGGGAGCTGATGGACCTGTTTGATTGGGCGATCTTCACACATGGTTCGCGGTCGTGGGGATTTCATCAGAATAGCTTTCAGTAGGCGATTCAATAGTCGCTGTGAATGTATTCTCTACACGAAGTCACTTTCGTACCAAGCTGTCTAGGTCAAACACTGGGAAGTAGGAGAGGAGGATGTCTCAGTTACGATGTTTCAATACCTTGGGCTTCATACTGGCGTTGTACTGGCGATTCACTGTTTTCCCCTATCCATGAAATCCGCTTTGGCCTCTTAGGTAGATGCGGAGAGGGCTGGAAGCATCATTAGGAATGATGTCTCAGTTGGAGCTCACTCCGCCTGGGCGTGTTAATTGTCGGGCAAAATCATAGCTTGCGCATCCCCACGAGATACCTGAGCATCCTGGGCTGAAACAGAACGATGGGTTCATTGGTTAAGGCAAGATTCCCAGGCCAAGGGGCTGTGATCGAGACCATCAAGTTAACTGCGAGGCGTAACGAAACTGGCAATGGGCGTCACAGCCTGCCTTAGCGTGATGAACTGAATTCAACGCTTTTCTCACCTGACTTCAGCCACTTTCATGACTATTGGGCTGCGCTTAGGGCTGAATTTGTTGTCTCTCCAAGACCGCCACGGTTGCGTGGTCCCCGGTACCTGTCAAGTACTCCTGCCAAAGCCTCACCACTCAACAAGGCAGACTTGTAGAAGCCCAATGGCCCGCAGTTCGGAAAGTGTAAGAGGAACGAAAAGAAAAGGCCTAGCAAGGGGAGAGAGCTTGGTGCATCATCTCTCAAACTCACCTTCCGACACACCTTTTCTTGGTCCTTAGCACGAGTATCTTCTTGTATCATCCCATCAAGAGCTACCATGGTTTGGAAAAACACGCATTACCACCAGGAACAGTCTCACTACCCTCCTCAGGGGGCTGAGAGGCGACAGTACGAGCACTACGGAGATGAAGAAATGCAGTACGAAGAAAGGAGCCGCGGCCGCCCAGGGGCCCGTCCTAGCTCGAACAGCGGCGGATATCGCTCCGCCAGGCCTCCGAATCTGCCACCGCACTCAGGGCAGATTGGCGAGTCACCTGGGCGTCCCGGTCCCTTGATGGGAGGAAGTCGTGATCCCCGATGCAACAACGGAATATGGACATCCTTTTCTCAGGGCGCAAAGAGCGTAAGATGACCCAGAAATTTTCAGACTCTTAAAGACTAACACTTTGTAGGTGGGCAGCTTGTTTTCATCAATCAGTGATAACCGCCGTGATGGCCATCGTGATAACCGGCGAGAGCAGTATAGAGCTCAGTCGGCGCCTCGAAGTGACGCGCCCCGGGACCTGTCCATCAAAGAGCTAATGCACGACAATCAAATCCTTCAAGAAAGCAAGATGAAGCTCGAGGGACATATGCAGAAGCTCGATAGCGAGTGTAGCCGGCTAAAGAACCGCGTCGAGGCTATGCAGTCGGCACGAGACGCTCAGGAGAGCCGTCTGGGGCGTCAGGAGCAAGATGATTCTATCAAAGAGCAAGTCGCCAACGTGTTCCAACCCATCAAGAAATGGACCACGAATTTCTGCAGAGATGCCTTACAGCCTGTCGACGTAACCGGCATTTCGTCCTCGTTTACACCCCTGATCCAGAGGGTCATTCCGAGCATCCACAGTCTCGAAGGCTTGCCAACCTTTCTGTCAGGCAGTAACATGAAGCGCCGCAAGATGTTTGTCCGAGGTTGGATCGCATTTAACGTGACTCGAGTCCTGTCCGATCCCAGGCAGTTGGACTCTGAGTCCGACCTATGGTTGCCAAAGATGCAGAGGGACGCTGTCAAGAGCCTAGAGACGGTATTCATTTCCTCTGGTGAGCATCCATTGCCCTTTAGACAACAAGATTGCAGTTAACCAAAAGCCGCAGACGAAGAAATCGACCAGTCCTCCTACCACGAGTGGAGGACACTAACGCTTGCTCTGTTGGACAAGAGATTCCACTCATGCCCCTGGACCCAAGATACCATGGAGACGTTGGACGGCATTATGCAAACGACATTGGAAGTGATTAGACCTTTGGGTTCCCCGACTGCTGATATGGCCGAGCTGAAGCGCACCCTTTTGCAGAATGTCTTCGTACCCGCCGTTGAGTTGTCTCAAGTACTGCGTCGTCAGCGCGCGTACTGGTCTGTGCAGTTCCCGCACGTAATGGCGACCAAGGATCTTCTGAGCGATGAGCACACGCAGCCTTACATCTTCAAGCCTGATCAGATGGCAGACATTGATAGTTCCGACGAGGAAGCGGACACGCGGGGTCAATGCCTCAAGAGTGTCGACATTATCATTTTGCCGGGTCTTTACAAGTGCGGTGATAATGACGGCGAGCGGTATGAAATAGAGTCTGTGGTTGAGAAGGCTCAGGTCTCATGTGAGGACATTGAGGTAGAGACGTTGTGCGAAAGACATGACGGCAGTGTGGATTTGAAAGATGGGTCGGGTTTCTGACGGTTCTCTCTTGGGAAGTGTATCTATTTTAACAAATTTGACACTGATTACAATGTTTCCAATCTATGCCACTGTGTTAGCATTGGGATATAATGCTATGATGTGTTGATATTGTGTTTTTTTATATAGTAAGCCCGGCCTTGATGGGATAACTGCGCCAGAAGATAGATTGTTTCCAAGCTATATTGAAGTTTGTGCACCGAAAAACAGTGTATACCTTCCTGAAGCTTATTCAATCAGAGGTGAGCTCACTGCTCTTGACGGAGATTGATGCCGCACAGTCCGATAGACCACTCGCACGAAAAGTCTACCAGCAGTCTTCCTAGACAAAAACCTCTTCACCAGTGACATGACTTGTCCCTGTTTGACTGATCCCCAAGATTCCGGCCTCGTACAAGTCCTGAATAAGTGAAAATAACATGCCATCACAACCTTTAGCGGCCATCATGTCGACGGTGATAGGCAAGTATTCTATGTGAGAAGCAACCAAAGAATGATAAGCCATCTGACCAATCGGCACAACCATGTCAGGCGTCTCACTCATTACTGATATTCGGCTTGTCGAAAAAGCTTTTGGGACTTGGGGGCCTGCCCGGTAGGTGTCTCTGTAAGCTGGCTCAGGCGTTCTCGGAACATAGATGAGCAGGTTGTCAGAACAAGACTCCGTGTCATGGGCTAGTACTCTGGTGTTGAACCATTCCATGAACCGAGTCTTGTTTGCGATGCCCTGCTCAACGGTTGCCGTTGAGTTATCGCCAAATGCCCAACGGTTCAGGGGTGCAGGGTTAACATGGGGCCGCCTCCCAGCATGGGCAGCTCCATAGTCTCTGAAGAAGGGGTCTCGCACAAGCCTTGCTTGCTCCTTGGCTGATACAATCTCGTATGTGTGGTTGAGCAAGGCCGAGACAGAGGGGGCGCCAGGGTTCGTGCGATTCCAGTGCTCATCAAGGTCAAAGGGGGTAGCTTTGGCCGAGAGAAAGTTGGTTAGGTTCGCCAGAAACTGGGAGAGGATGATATCCAGCTCAGATTCGGCCTGCTTGGGAAAGCCAATCGTAAGGATATTTGAAGGGTACGAATCATTGAAGCTGATGTTTGTGCCATACAACGCCTGGGCGGCTGTTTTCCAAAGAGCAGGATCACGGGAGAACAGGCCAGCCGTGTCAAACTGAGGTGAGAGAGGCATGGTGTCGTCCAGGGAAACCATTCCATGGCCTATATCAGTTAGCTTCATCATTCGAAGTGTCAGGACCTGGCGTACTCGGCCTGTTCCCATAGATCCCTTGAACTTGACTTGGTGATCTTATGCTACCTCCAGTATCGGAGCCAAGCGCAATGTCCAGCCATGGATAAGCAGCTGTTTACTTTTTCAGCATCGGCCATTTACGGCTTTCCTGCCACACTTACCTACGCCAGCAGCCGGACCAGCTGAGGAGGAGGATGGGTCCTGGTACCCGTCTCCTCGGGGGTTGAACGGTGCGTGATAATCCACCCAATCAGCAGTAGCCGACTCTCCGTTTGCGAACTGACTCGTCTTCATCTTTCCGACAATTGCAGCACCGGCATCCAACAAGTTTTGGACAGCAGGTGCCGCCCGGTTGGCTGCAGGATAAAGATGATACCAAGCCCTATTGCCATTCGAGGTCTTGAGCCCCTGGATATCGAAAACGTCCTTAACCCCAAGTCTAACACCAGCCAGTGGCTTGTCAGTAGTTTTTCTAAAGTAGAGTCGTGAAGGAACGGCAACTGCAAGAGATTGACCAGGTAGGTTGGCTGGAAGAACTGAATACGAGCCATCTTGGTTCAAGATTGAGGATTCACTGAATGCCCCTTGACGGTCGGTATACAGCCTATAGGCCTGGTAGACGCGTCCAGTAGTAGAGACGAAGTATGGGCCATCCGGGAGAGGATTGCTATCTTGAGCTTTGGAAACCCAAAAAGCGGTAGAGTTACCCAACACCGTAATATCAGCTCTCTCATTGTTAGCACTCCTTCTCTGCACGTAGAAGCCTGCATAGAATTAACATTTTGCTGAAATACAATATCTCAAGTAAGGAGACTTGCCTTGGGCGAAACCAAGTTGATAAACATCATCCGTCTTCGAAAACGTTGCCGTGATGTTATTGACAACATCAAGACTCAATGACTGTTCGTGCGTGTTGAGAACAGTAATTGGAAGCAGCCCAATGTTTTCATTAACCTCAAACACGGCCCTCGAAACTTTTCCGACTGCATGAGGCGGTACGTAGTAAGGGATGCCATTGAGCTGCAGGGTCGTTCCGGTGGTTGAAAACGAATATGCAGTGACCACAAAAGGCCTCAAGAGGGCCGCCGCCACCATATACCGCCAGTAATTCATTGGCTGTAGCTCTGAAACAGCATGAACAATTCGTGTGATGATACTTAAAGTGCTCTTCAAGAATAGGGGCAGAAGGAGAGTTTCCAAAGAAAACAAGGAGCCAGGTCACTAACTCGCAACGGGTGCTTAAGTGAGAAAATATCCCAAGTTGTCTTTTCTATGCCATTATTCAGGTTATTTCAACATCCACTTCACCATACCGCTACATCGATAGGAAATGCCGATATCGTCTTGTAAGAACCCTGATGGAAAGCCCCATAATCACACAGGACAACAGGGATCTAGAGAACGAGAGTATGCAGATCTCCGAAGTGCGGGAACCAAAATCATTTCTCTTATTCGACGATCCAAAAAACCGAGGGAATCGACAGGAGGATATGAATAATCCTTGAAAGGGAACGCCCCGCAGATGCTGAATTAGCGGCTTCGATGCCAAGCCATCCGGGTTACCGGCATCATATACAGTTACATTTAACCATATTCAAGTTTCTTTACGTTTGACTAAAACGTCCGGCGACATGATTTCAACGCTGATCTTCATGGGTTATGAATATCCCTCATGGAAGCACGGGAAACGCCAAGCCATCAAGGTCAAGTTGAGGCTCCGCAAGAGTAATCAACACTTCCATGGCTAAGACAGCGTGGGACGTCGTAACATTGACTCGGATCAAACTTCAGATAGAGATATGTATATATAGGCTGCTGTATTCTCTCTAGGACATTGCTCTCCAGCTCAAAGGCACAGCTCAGCATTCTCAGCCCCTTTCTTCAATCCTTTACTGCCTCACACCCAAATCATGGTCGGGCTATCAAACCGTTTATGGAAGAGTTCCTTGATTCTCCTAGCAACACTGTCCTTCCCTGAGTGTGGCCAAGCGGTACCGCACGCGTCCCAACATGGAACCGAAACATGTTCAAGGAAGCCATTGATGGAGGACTTTGACTCCATCGGGGCTTGGTTTGATGGCGTCGCAGCAGTCAACTGCACTTCAGTCACCAGAAACTCGAACGTTTCTATCGCCATCGTGGGCGGAGGTATCTCTGGTCTTACCACAGCCTTGATGCTCGACAGTATCGGTTTCCATAACTGGGAGATCATCGAGGCAAGTGAGAGAATCGGCGGACGGTTCAGGACCAAGTTTGTCGGGGGGACTCAGGAGTTCGCCGAGATGGGACCCATGAGACTTCCTCATACTGTCACGTACAAAAGCGACAACTCGACAGAAGTCTATACTGAGCACGGTTTAACCTACCAACTGGCAAACACCCTCAACGAAATGAACAAGAACGATTCAAAGTGGAGGGTTGACTTCATTCCATGGATTCAGCATCACCCAAACGAACTCATTGCTTGGGGAACTGGGAGACATCCAGACGGCAGCGTCCCAACTCGAGCAGACATCCTCGCCAATCCTAGCCTTGGAAGGCCTCCAGCGTTGACCTCTGCGGAGTACAACGAGACCAAAGCCCGCATGAACAAGATCCTCAAGAACGAAACCATGCTGAGGGAGATTCAGCGAGATGTCTGGCGCTCACACAAACGCGTCATGGACATGGGTCTCGATGACTGGAGTCAGCAGTGCATGATGAGGGAAGCCCTCCACGCCACTGAGAATGTGACCGATGCCATCTGGACTGCTTCTGACTATGACGTCTTCTGGGATGAAATGGTTCACAACTCGAATCTTGGACTGGACGGGACCAGAGATTCGCTGGGAGAGACCGAGTGGAAGTGTGTCGATGGTGGCTTCAACAGACTGTCGGATGCCTTTCTCCCCCATGTCTCTGACAGACTCGTTCTGAACCGGAAGATCAGAAAACTCGAAACTGTGGAGGACAAGGATGGTCACACTCACACTCGACTATCTTGGTATCCCGGTGTCGGCAACCGAACCTTTGAGTCCAAGGACTACGACTACACCATCATGGCAGTTCCTTTCACCATGACACGATTCATGGAGCTGCCAACTTTTTCCTCGGTTCTCGGCCGTGCCATCAGCGAAGCAGGCCTCAGGTTCAAGTCTGCCTGCAAAGTGTCCCTGCTCTTCTCTGAACGCTTCTGGGAGAAGGCCGAGAGGCCAATATTTGGTGGCTATTCGATGCCAACCAGCAGGCCAATCGGGGCTCTCTACTACCCCGTCTATGGACTGAACGAGTCGCGGCCGGGTCTCATTACACACTATCGCGGAGGCGACTGGAGCGATCGCTACGTCAGCTTTTCTGATGAACAGCATTTGCAGATGGTGTTGGATTCCATCGTGAGCTTGCACGGAGAACAGGCGAGAGAGCTCTACACGGGAGACTACGAGCGTCTCTGCTGGCTGCAGGATGAACACACCGCCACATCATGGTGCCGTCCAGATGTTGAACAGCACAAGCTCTACATCCCAGCTTATCATCGCACCGAGCACAACACCATCTTCATTGGCGAACACACAGCGCCGACGCAGGCCTGGATTAGCTCGGCCATTCACTCGTCCGCTAGAGGAACTATCCAGCTTCTTTTAGAGCTTGGCATGATTGATGAGGCAAAGAAGGTGAACGAGGAATGGATGGGGAGGTGGATTGAGCATCAGTAAATCGACGATGTTGATAGTCTAACGCACCTCGAACATAACTCTTGTCTCTTCTCCAGATACAGGCAACTTCCTGAGTGACGAAACGTTAAGCTAGAGGAGAAAGTTAAAGGTACCTTATAGATCAACATCATCATCACTCATCGTGTAAGAACAGTCTCATCCACGCAACGGCTGCATTCTTGCCCCTTTCCATAGCCGCTCTCTCGCCCTCTCTCTCCTTATCTCCTCTCACCAAACAGCCATGGGCATGACCAGGAAAATGCTGGTAGTCAAATGGCAGCCCTGCAGCTTGCAGCCTCTGAAACGTATGAAACTTCAGTTCCGCCGTGTACACAGGATCAAACTCGGGGGCAAGCATCTGCACTGGGACATTAACTCCATCAATGTCTTCCACCTTCAGCAAAGACGGGTGCGCAGATGTTACGCAGTCCACAAGCGGTGGTGCATGTTCCCCAGCTCCGAGTCGAAACACAGCCCAGCCGCCATAGCAAAAGCCAATTGCGCCCAGCTTGTCGTACTTCTCGCGAAGAGCCCTGGCAAAGGCGAAAATCTGTGGCTCACGGATTTCGCGGGAGTTTCGTCCCAGAAACCCCGGCATATCCATCTCACCCCATTTCTCTGCCGTCAGAAGATCAAGAGGAAGAGAATCACCCTGGAAAAAGTCGGGGACGTAGGCTGTCACGTCGGCTTCTTTGGCGTAGTGATCGGCTAAGAGGCGGATATTTGGCAACGTCCACCCAAAAAGATCGTAGATGATGAGGACTGCTGCCTTGGTGTTTTCGCCCGTCACATAACAATCCAGATCCACGAGCCGTTCAGTTCGCCCTGTGGGTTCTCCATCCCATTTGAAACCTTTGGTGCAACAGGAGCTGATTGACATCTTGGAGTGATGGCGAAGATGGTGGATTAGTCCCAAGTTTGAGGCGAGCTTAACAGCTATGTACTATCGACGTCACAGGGTATCTGAGGGGTAGCGACAGATGCATGAGTCACGTCGGATAATGGCTCGATAATTAAACGACCCAGTTAGACACAATGTTCGATCTTGGATACCGATCCTTCGGGGAACCATGTCACTTGCTCGGGACCGAAACTGTCGTTGCCTGGCTCCTTGCCAAAAACAGAGGGTTTCAATTCACGTACCCGAGGTAGTCCCAGACAATCTTATACGCTGAACACCTGAATTGCTGACAAGGTTCCAGGCGAAATTGTCTTGACGAGACGTTGAATGGACGCCGCGCCCTCTGGGCATCTCCCCAGAGCGCGTACCACTTCTCTCTGAGTGGTGTGAATGCCTTCATCTCCGGAGGTATAGACCGACCTACCCTACGGCTAAAGGTATCTTGTTTCCGCTCGGGCAATGACTGAAAAGCTAGGACCGAGCTACTATAGAAATGGTACAGCTTTCTTCTTGTCGCGAACCTTAAAAAGAAGGTTACTTCCAGTCGACGACTCTGAATCATATACTTTGCATCACGATAAAAACCGATTTCGTCGCGAGTTGCAAAATGGGGGCCAACGGAGATAGCCTTAATGCCGGCTTCCATGTCCGATCCCTGTTCAAGCTGTGGCCGCCAAATGTGAAGCCCGCCAAGGAACCCTTGCGTTGACTCATTTTACCATCATGTTATAGGAACGGTATTGTTTGCTTCTTTGCACGGGACGATTCGTTGTTGTCCGCGCGTTCCTGAATCCAAGCCGCTGTCCCTGCGCTAAGCGTCCAGTCCTGGGCGGGAAACGCTACCACTGCAATCCTCAACACCAATTCCAATGGCCAAGAAAATAATCTAAGGTATTGTCAGAAAGAAATATGTAATAAATAATATGTATGAGGTATCAAAAGTATCGCTTTGTCAAATCAGCGCTGTCGTGTAATCTCGCCATCCACCTCTTCAATCCACCCTCTCTGCGTACGCATACCAGTCGTCCTTGAATCCCCATTCACTTCCCTTCGTTTTGGTGCCATTCTTGAGCCAGCAGTTGACACCCCAATGTCCCAGCTCCTCCGACATCCTCTTGCCAAAGACCACACTCCTGCACTTGACTCCGGATCCCTCATTCTCGTCCTTGTCGATCATGGCACTGCAGGCGTTCAGGCAGTCCTGTAGAGTGTACGCGATGAGCGGGGAGACGTCGGAGATGACGCCGCCCTCCTCTGCTTGTGCGCCAGCGGGTGCGTTAACACCGCACCACCACTTGAAGTCGTATCCCTTGCTTGACTTGAATGACGTTGCTTCGCTCTTGTCCTTGGGACAGTCCAGTTCTAGAAGCTGGACCTCGTCGGCTGGTCTGGGAACGTAGGGGGCGGTATCATTATCGGCGGAAGTCGTGGTTGTTTCGGGGGCTACTGTGCATTCTGTTGGTGTACTTGTCTCTACAGGGGCAGCAGAGGCAGCGGTAGCAGCAGGGCAATTGTCGTCGCTGAGGTCAATGTCAGTATACACTCATGTAATGAATATTGGAATGAAGAAATAATACTCACGATTTAGCATTAGCCAGAGCTGCACCAAGCCCACCTCCTACACCAGCTCCCACGACGATGGCGGTAAGGAGAGCTACGAGAGCAGCAAATGTCCACACACCGAGGCCAAAGGGAATATTTTGAGGCTTTTGGCCTGAAGACGGTTGATATCCAGGAGGGAGATAGTAGGGATTGCCATCTGGACCATATTGAGCGACCTCTGGGGCCTTGGCCGCCTGTTGGGAGTGTGTGTCGACCTGAAGGCCCTCACTGTCTTGAGGCTGATGCATCTTTGTCTCGTCTGGTCCCGTACAGTGGAAGATCATCAACAACAGGACGAAGAAAATCTCAAGGTGCCCACCGCCGAGCCATAGGGCGACTTTTGAGAAACCAGGGAAGTGGGCGAGCACAGGGTCGGACTGTGCTTGGGGGCGAAGCCATCGTAGCTTTCGGATCCACAAACAAGGCTAGTATTGCCCTGTCCTTGTTTCATACAAGCATTAAGGTCATTGATCGGTAAGCTGACTGCATATTTCCGCAAATCATGGACCAGTTGAACTCGCGTGGTTGTAGCCGATGTGAACCCCCTGCTGGGTAGAGGGCGGCTCGTCGCGCTTGTGGTTGGCCATGGTTGGCCAGCCTTAACAGGCGTTGGGAACCACGGCTTGGGTATCCACTAGCTCAAGTCAGGGAGCCACTACGCGCCCTCGGTGAGATTGCCCGAAACAGTCGGCTACGAAGATGCTTCCAATTTGCCCCGTATTCTCTGGACAGGGCCTCATCAACGTGCATTTAAGGCTTCATTATCCATTCAAACAGCACGGACTTCGAACCGACAAGTTGCTACTCTCGTTGAGATTCTGTTCGAGGGAAAGAAGAGGAACAGAATCACCGGTCTTATAACCAAGAAGAATGCGGCATTTGAGGCCTCGCCTGCGAGTCTCCTACACAGACAGTTTCGGCGTCTTCAAAGGTTTGAGAGGCCAAGCTAACGCGCTTCGGTCTTCGCGTAGGAGCCATGCTGCCAAAGGCTGCCTTGTGTTGCGACGTTGGAGCAACACGAACTCAGAGTTTAATGATACAGCGGGCGCCCAATCGCCATTGTCAAGCCCAATCTTTAGTCTCGCCTACAGGACAGGTATCTAACCCACACTGACGGGTGTCTCTGGGGCAAACGATCGCGCGATGAAGAGGCAGTGCAGAGGGAAGTTCACCAATCACCAGCGACTGCAATAGAACCGTGTCTTGCTGGCATTTTGTAGTGTGATACGCGATGGATTCGAGTACCGGTAGGAGCCGCGATCATCTCAGACCTCTCGATGCCACTAGACGAGCTGTGCGGCTTGTTTGCAGATTTCAACGGATATCTACAGACCTTGAGAGGCTGAAGGATCCAAGCCTCGTCCAGAATTGGACAAACGAGACGCTTCGTGAACGGATTGGGTCGTCGTCAAAGTAAAGCCTTACCAAGTCTCTCGTCCAAGGCTGAAATTAAGGGACTTGCCAAGGCGGGTAGACCCACACGCCACAAGAGGACTCCGGTCGAGTCCAACACTGAGTCCGAGACTGCCGTAAGCTTGTGTAAGCAGGATGAAAGAGTTCACGTCAGATCAAGGAACACAGCTTGATGACTGGCTGAAGACGATCGCGATTACCTGCCTTGATGGTTGCGGAGGGTTGTTTCAGCCTGGATTGGACCATTAAGGAAGGTCGCTTGTGGAGGACAACGCAGCTGCCGAGGGCTGATGTGTCTACATGATCTTGGTATAAAATGAGCCTCTCTCCGAGTATGACATGCCGATAGAAATCGGCGATGTTTAACTGCCTAAAAACCCAGCGGTACGAACCCTCATGGTGTAAGGAAGCCAACATGTCTCGGTCATGAGGGCGCCTGTCTGCTGCCAGAACAGATTCGTCTAGGCTGAGCACCAATGATCAGGACCACGTACTGACTTAGTTATATCTGATAGACAGACAGCCTCTTGGTCATCTGTCAACAGTATTGAGGCCGCCAGAATCGGAGGAGTG
Organism: Fusarium solani; assembly: GCF_023522795.1. NCBI lineage: Eukaryota > Fungi > Ascomycota > Sordariomycetes > Hypocreales > Nectriaceae > Fusarium > Fusarium solani. The sequence continues at coordinate 773,289 of NW_027072147.1, read as the reverse complement.
AACCGGTGTCAACAATCCGGGGCATCACGTGAGCGCGCACTAACAATTTCCCCTCTGTCTTAGAGCCCCACAGAAGCTCCCTCGGCCTCTCCAGGGCCACACACCTCAACCACCACTCGACAGTATCGCGATACCCGCCCCGCGACGCCTCGAACATGCCGAAGCTGGCCCATTGAACTGACTCCGATGGCGTCGCAAGCGGCCCGACGATACCGCAATCATGTATAACCGCGAGTCCAAGATTATGCGCAAGCTGCTCGGCAAAGCCGCTCCCGAGACTCCAGCCGGCGACCCGAGCAACCTCTCCATCACCAGCGCGCCCGCGTCCACCATCGGGGCAGCGTTCCGCCCATCCAAGTCGCAAGATGCCGAGTATAAAGCAGGCGTGCCGATTCTGAGCTTCGATGTGTCCCCCGACCGACGAGCAGCCGTCCTCGCTGGCGCGCACATTCTCAAGACGGTGGTGCTGGACGATCCTCACAACTTCAACTTCAACTTTCGCGAGGGCGTGGATCTGAGGGCTGTTATAACTGCACAACCTACCACTTCGAAGGGTAGCCAGGTGGCAGACCAGCTCAGTATACGGGATGTGAAATGGCACGGTGGCTCGACTATCTTTACGGCTTGCGCCAACGGCAAGATCTTTGCATATGATGTGGCAAGAGTAGGATCTGGCGCGGCTGAGCCCTTGGAATATATACAGATGCAGGAGGATTCCCGACAAGTCACTACTCTGGATGTTAACCCACACCTCAAAAGCTGGCTTCTATCAGGAAGCCAGGACGGAATAGCGCGCGTTTTCGACACATCAACTGCCGTCCCAGGCCGCTCGGGCGGTGTCACCTTTCGCCAGCGCTTTGCGCCTCTAAAGTGTATCGATCCGGTCCGACAAGTCAAATGGTCGCCTAAGGTTGGACATGAGATGGCGTGTTGTACAGAAGGCGGAGTGGTTTTGAAGTGGGATGTGCGACAACCAGGGAGGCCGCTACTGAGGATTAATGCCCACGAGAAGGCATGCGCCTCTATTGCGTGGCATCCTGACGGAAATCATCTCGTCAGCGGAGGCGCAGACACGAAACTTCATGCGTGGGATCTGGGGAATACGGCCGACAAACGGCAGAAGCCAAAGTGGTCGGTTACAACACCTGCACCCATCTTCTCGATTGCCTGGCGGCCTGGCCTATGGTCAGCCACAGCTCAGAGCAAGCGTGTTGCACAAGTCGCAGTTTCCTATGATGACACTAGTTCTCGACGCTATGGAACATCGGCAGTGCACATCTGGGATCTAGCTCGGCCAACGATGCCGTACAAAGAGATTGAGAGGTTTGATACCTCCCCGGCGGCCTTGCTCTGGCAAGACCAAGACATGTTATGGACTGTGGGCTCAGATGGACTCTTTACCCAATGCGATGTCGCCTTTGCTCCCAAGGTGATCGACCGACAGTCAACGTCCTCCATGGCATTCTCACCTAGAGGCGACGTGATGATGTTTCTCGATGAGCGACCTCATTCGCAACGACCGCGACCTCCTGTCACGCATCATGCCGAGATCGTACCTCGAGGGACTTATGGCTCTAGCCCCAACGCCCCCATGTTGAGTATCAGCAGAAGCGACTCAGAAGAGGATGTCGTCGGCAGCTTTCTTGGCCCTCGACGAAAGTTGAGTCGAAAGAGAACGGCGGGGAGATCTGCTCCTATGAGCACAACTCCGCCATCTGGTCCGAGTCTTGGTGATGAGCACAAACCCCTGGGACTGGATCAGGCAATCAAGGTGACGGGTATCTTCAAGACCCAACAAACAATGGCATTTGGGCGTCTACCTGCCTCACGAACGGCACAGATATACCAGCATCTCTCGGGGATTTATCTCGAAACGCTCCAGCGTGAGCTTCCATACGTTAAGGACGGCAAACCACTCATCAAGCGGGTGGCGTCCATTCTAGAGCAGTACGCGAGGGCAGCAGAACACGTCTCACTCTTCAGACTCGCCCAGACATGGCGGATCCTGTCGTATGCAGTAGACCTGCTCCTTGCACGACGTGCTCAATACCATCTCGACATCCGTCTCGGTCGGTTCCAGAAGGTGAAGATAGAAGACAGGAAAGGAAGTGGAAGACTGAGACCCGTTGACTATACTGCCAGTCGAAGCTACGGCGATGAAACACCTAGGCGTCCTTCTGGACAGAACAGTCTCGGCGGCCGCTCCCTAAGCACTCGATCTCTTCTGGCCCTCGGATTTGAGAGCACCTCGAACGTCCCAACTCCAGTTGCGCGACCGGTAGACGGAGCAGACAGTCAAAACGGGAACTCGCAGCAGGCTGGCAAGAGATTGGCGTCGGTCGCGTCCGATGGTTTCACGCTGGGGCCCGGTATAAACGACAGGTTCGAAGATACCCCCCGGCAGCGCCTCGACTCGGTCCCCGTGTCGGATATGAGCCATGAAGTTGAACGCTCACAAATATCTAGCACCGAGGGTTATGACTTTTATGATACGGAATCGTTGGCCAAAGCAGTGGATGTCCCTGCACCCAAGAAGAAGGAGCCCTTGTCCTTGGGTTATGCTGGTCCTGTGAGCCCCAACATTCGGAGAGTGACGAGACACGACTCGGACGAGAGCTTTGCTCAGATGTTTTCCACGTCTGATGCGACGAAAGAGCGCTCGACATCGACCCCGAGTGCTAGCGGCCCATGGCGATCCAGCCTCGCAAGGCACGCCTCGGACATGGACAAGGAGGGTCAAGAGTATCCTAGCCGGATACGCGGCGAGGAGGTTGATGCCTCGACCGAGACCCCCAACGATTCGCCTAAGCCACGCAGCAAGAAGGCCGTAATTGACTCTCCGGAAGAAGTGTTTATGATTTCACAGACAACAATGGGAACAGACGATACCATTCCCTCTCAGACCTCTGAGTTGGAGCTCGACATTCCAGCGCCGAAATCTGCTGAGCAGTCCCCACCGACCGCTGAACAAGTCCCAGTGCCGGAACAGCCCCAACAGCCCGTTATTCTGGCTCCGGCTAGCCACCCTAGCAGATCACCGAGTCCCCTCAAGGGACCGTTTCCCGCCCAGCAAGACGTTCGACCCCATGTCATCGAGACAGACTACCTCCCATGGGACGATGATCCGCCCTATCCTCACCCGACCGCTGCCTCTGGGACAGATGCCGTTATCTCGCCCTTGGATCCTTACTCTCTTATAACCAAGGCCCTAGATTACGAATCGCGGACCTCTGCTTTGAACGCCTCGGCCATTATTCTTCTCCTCAAGCCGCTGGTGCCGGAGTTTGTCATCGATCACTACCAAGCCAGCGCGATTCTCCAGCAGCACCACTCACGCCTCATGCGAATGAGCCTCTTCATTGAGGCATCTCTTCTACGTAACCTCTGTATCCAAGGATGGCCAGAGGGCTTGCCTGAATGGGGCGAGAACTACACGGCCATCTTTAGCCCAGCCCAACAGGGAGGAAAAGTCAGCTTCTTTTGCTCCTCGTGCCGCAAGCCCAGAGAGCGCGACCCCAAGCATGGGCCCGATGCCATCTGGACATGCGAGCGTTGTCGCACAGCCATGGCACCCTGTGCCGTGTGTCATCATCGGGATCCCGAACAGTCAAACTATATCCCGGCTGAAATTGTCTCCGCCATGGATTCTGCTGGTTCCTGGCTATCGGAGTGGTGGTACTGCCCTGGGTGCGCGCATGGTGGCCATGCCTCCTGTCTCCAAGCCTGGCATGCCCCCACAGAGCCGTTTGAGCCGAGCAGCGGCCCATCTACATACAGCGATGGATGCTGTCCCTTGGACGGCTGCGGACATGCCTGCCTCCCTGGCAAGTACCGAAACGAGACTACAACGGCCCGAGCTGATGAACTCGGCCGCGCTGCTGTGGAGAAGACACGGGTCCGGGACGAGCGGGGCACCAGCAGTAGCCGACGATCTAGCCCGCGGCCAGGATTGGACCGGGCAGTGAAGAGCGATGGGAACGACATCCCGCAGAGCCGAGCTGTGGGCATGGCACGGGAGGCCCTGAACAAGGGAACAGGCGGGATCCTCAGCTCAAGTCCGGGGAGGGTGGTGGCTACCGGGGAGAGGGAGAGGAGGAAGAGCGTCAAGTTTGCAGGAACGGACCGTTAGAATTGGCTGCGATGCATCATGGGTGGGCTCGTTGGGTGGTGTGCTCTTTACAGCATGGCGTACGGGAGACAAGGGATGATGGACCTGATGATGGGACCGTTGGTGGATGATGGATCTTTGGTGACAGCGGATTATTACGAAAGGGGGATACTAACTTACTACTACTAATACTATTTGATACCCAAGTACCACCACGTGTAATGCAACCCTGGGCTGCGCTGCGGGTCGATCCTTGCCTGAGGCTTGTGCTTCTCTGGAGTGAGATCCCTGGAGGATGAGAGGCTTGCTCTGCCAAGCTTCGTCTACATGACCCCGGCAAACCCGCCTCCGCCTCACCGGATCCGACCCACCGACAGGTAATGGGCTAGTGGGTGTTTTCTGGTCTAATTTGAACGTCATCTTTCAGGCTGGATCTTTATTCCTTAGTCTTTGGTGTTGTGCATGTGACTAACTATGATGGATTATGACGGCAATCTCAGCAGAGCATTCTGCCTGCCGAGTGTGTTACACACGATCTCTTACCCACCGTGGGTATCATTTATCTGTCAGGTTAACGTTGCATAAGGGGTGAGATTATCAAGGGTGTAAAGGTGGTAATTTCAAGATATATCCGGAGGTGCGCAGGATATACCAGATAGAGAAGTAGACCTCTATGTCCAAGCAATCCCATAATCTATCAGTATCAAATGCAGCAAAGTTCCTTTCGGCACTTGTGAAAACTTCCAAGATAGGTGAAGTTGTTGATATCATCTCAGGACTTTCGTTTCTTCTAAAATTAGGAAACCAATAAAGACGTATCGTCCAAGTCTCGTCTTCAGAGATGTTTTCTCATATGACGAAAGTGAGGCTGTTTGTACTCGCCGAGAGTTGATCATTCTATTTTCAAAGGACTTTTGAATCATGTCTTGACCGCCTTGTCAACGTAGAGGAGGTACTGATCATCATGTTTGGTTGTCTCTTGGAAGATGATAGATTGGGGCTCCTTAGGCAGACACCAGCATCTGAGTCATGGGTATCAGTTTCAAGTCCTAGCTGAGCAAAACAACGTCCATTGTCTTGTGGAAAGTTTGTGTGGCAAACTGTCGGCCCAGGCAGCATCCGGCTAGATATCGGGTGACCTTGTTTTGCCTGGCTTGTTTCTTTCAAGCTCGATTGGTTTCCAATCATTATGATTCATGATGAGCTTCATTTCAACCTCCGTACAGGCTCTTACGAGTTACAGTAGTATCGAAGAAGCATCCAATACCATTGAGATGTAGGCTGTAGCAGTGGATGGTGTCTGTGACACCCCCCACGTTGTAGCCATATTGCCATGGCTATCCGGCAGGCATATTCCTAGAGAGACAATGGACTTCCACAGGGCTTCCAAGGATAAGACCAATTCAGCTGACCAACTTGATCCAGTGAAGTTGAGAGACATGAGGCTAGAAGTCGGCACCGATGTACGCTTTTGGACATGAGATGTATTGTCGATCCGAAAAAGCGCCTCAGCTGAACGTCTGCAGTACTTCTGATCTACGACAGCCTCAGGGACCATGGATCCAGATCCCGGAGAACATCAGGGCAGTACTTCGGCCGGGTAGACAGTCCCGTATGAGATTTCGCATACATGGAGGAGCAGAGCTTGGACGATATGCGCATTGCGCAAATGCCGCACTCGAGTACCAACCAAAGGTCCTTGGCGATCTTCCAACAAGGGCACATTGATTATCTCGTACATATTCCTTCTTGGGACAAAATGACGTTGTAAATTGGCACTTTGGTTCGAGTTGGGTTGGTTCTGTTCGGAAGATCCTCGTGAGATCTAGATGGTTCGACCATTGGTAACCCCTGATGACCTGAGAGCCATCAAGACAGAACAGAGGATCATGCAACGTACCGATGATCGAATCCTGCAATGTCAAATGTTCCTCCTGTAACCCTAGATCCGCTGTTGGTTGTGCCAGAAGGGGTCACATGGTCCAGCTTACTGGGGTGGGAAGCTGTTGGACAAACTCTATACCTGGTCGAAGCCTGCTTGGGCTGAAGAGGTTGTGTCTGTCTAAGAGGTCTCATTGGTAGCCCTGATTCTGGGATCATCTGCGGGCTTGGGGCCTTTCCGTGGGATGGGTACACACGATCGGGACCCGGATCAAGACATGTGTCATGTGGTGAGTCAAAACAGGGGCTTCCAATAAAGACACTGATTCTGCCTTGTCCGCGACAACAAATGAAGCCAAGCCCGCATGAAAGGCGAGGATGAGTAGAAGGTTTTGAGCGGCAACATGGTACGAAAGAGGAAGGGGTGTGTTTGCTTAGACCCTGATACCAAAGTTCGATGCAGAAACAACGAAACACGGATTCTTCTAAGCACTTTATACACGAACCCAAAGACCATTCCTCGCAGAGGGTAGCCAACCAAGTCACAGCAAGCCACAGCAAGCCACGTACCTGAAGGAGCAGACTGCATCTGAGCCTCCCAAAAGGACTGCGCCCTGGACTTCGGAATGGCGCAAGATGCATATGGGTGCTATACCAGGCCCTTGGGAGTGCGTGTGAGGACCCGCCGCCATCAATCTGGGCTCCACAATTTGGGCTGAAAAGTGTGCACAGCCCGTTTTCCCGCCTGTCAATCGATGAGGCGTTGTGATCTGGGGTGGTGGCTTTCCAAGTATAGGAGGTGGGATTATGTGTTGTGGTTGGTTCACGGCGGGCATCTTTGTAGGCTTCTGCAGGGGAAAACGACGGATGTAGTGTAAGGAGGGGCGTGGAAACGAACGAGTGTACGGTAGGTGAGTGGACTGTATGAGGTGTGTAGGGGATTATGTGTATATGAGTGTGTAGAGCAACGCCGTTGGATAGCATCACCAAACGCCAAGACCCAATATTGCAAGGGACCGCGAAATTCAACTCGATTGGTAACCACCCCTGTACGCCATGTGGTGCCAGCTACACGCCTCCCCCTCCAATGAGTCTCCTACAGAGGTTGATCATGACGTGTTGCTGCATGCACCGGACCCATGCCAGCGCAAGATGGACCCGATTAGGGAAGGTCCACCAGTTGAAGCTGTAAACCACACGACAAGGATAAACCACAGCGGGAAGACTGTGGCTTTTTAGTTACCAACGATGAGGGATCTTCGGTAGAGCCAATCACTGCCGATGTGCTCGATGGTGTCGGTAGATGCTCCATTTTAGGGCTGAGAGGAAGAATCGCCTGGTGTGTTTTACAGACGCGAAATGGGCCCGGCCCTTCGGTTGTCTTCTTCCTGGGGTGTGTCACCTCGTCCCCTTGTACTGGAGCCAACCAACCAACCCGTTCACCGGCTTGAGCCCGCTAGTTAGTTGGGTAACTCGCGCCGCTAGCTACCTGGATTCTGGGCAAATTAGGTCATACCAAACGGTCCATGGCCAGGTACCTGAAAACGCCTGCTTGTGCCAGATCTGGGTCGAGTCTTTGTTTCTTCAAGATGGACGATTCTTTTGTATATAACACGGCCGCCGGTATCCCGTTGTTCGAGGATATTCAACAGCAATCAGACAAAGTCTTAATACAAAGCTTCAAGAGCAAAGCAACAAACACTCGAGATCGAAAAAGCAACAGCAAACTACACCAGGTTTTCCTTCAACACGACCAAGATGCTCTTCCCACTGTTTGTGCCAACTCTTCAGGATCCCTACTCCCTTGGAGAAGGATCTTGGAGACCGGATAGTCCTATAGAGATTCCTCACGAGGTGGCTCTCATGGGTCTCCCTCAAAACATACAATTCACCTGGATGAACTCTTCCTCCAGGATGGTTCTACACATCGCCGCCCCTGGATCTTCAGCTTTATACTCTGCCGACATGCCTCAGGGTTGGAACGGTCCAACGATTCTCTATGCTGGCTCAAGAGTCCAGGGCAGCCCAATGCTCTATGTCGAGAGGTCTGGTCATGAATCAACCTTTCACCTGCCCGGTGTCCCGAGCTGCGGTATCATGCCTTGCCAGATCGTTCTGCAGTGCGAGTACGCCGACCCTGTTACCTGGTTTAGGTTCACCATGGTTGTCGGAGACGGCACAAACAACCACTTTGAAACTTTCGAGTGGCGCCGTTCTTCAAAGTCTGCCGGAAAGTGGAAGCTCACACGTCTCGGCCCCGGTGGAGAGGAAGCCATGTCGCAACAGTGGTATCCCTCTCCATACGGCCAAGAATACTATGGTTCCCCTGCAGCAACAGAGAGCGGTTCAAGCAGCAGAAAAGAAACGGTGGCGATTCTCTCCGAGGAAAAACCATCGTCACGATCAAATCACAGGTCTAAAGTCGGCGGGTTCCAGTTCAAGGGTTCAGGCGCAACGTCTGAGCTTGGCTACCACTGGGCCCTGATGGCCGCCATGAGCGGCATCTTGATACTCCAGCTAATTGGTGCTGGGGAAAGCAGGGCGAGTGGATGAAACAGGCGCTTGGGAACCAACTAGTGTGTGTGTGGCGCACGCAGGGTTCGAGTGGAAGTTTGGGAGGGATATAGGGGGGGTTCATGCAGGAGTGCCTAGTAATTGGGAGTGGCGTGCAGAGACATTGGGGGCCGCGAGGTAAGTGTCTATGATTGTATGGTTTTAATGATTAGCTACATTCCTTTATGATTCTGTAGATAGTTGTTTGAGGCTACTCAAGAAGCTAGATTTCATTTTGTCAATTCATTACCATAACTAGCACACGAAGCACCTGAAACATCGTGTTTTGTGAATCACTGACTGTTCGTGCCTGGAGCCTGGAGCTGGAGCCTTGGTGTCGAGGCCTCCCTGACTTTCGAGCCCAGATGAATCACGACATGCAGATCCGAAACTGATCCATTGGCCAATAAGATAAGATTATCGACCCTGCAAGTGTTAGCAGTTCTTTCAAGTTCCCACACGAGCTCTCGTGCATATACGTTGCGTCACGTTGACCATGCGTCATTCAGAGCATCTTGCAACTACGCAATCTGTTTGGTTATTCGATCTACCGAAACGTTCTAGTCTATTCTTTTGCGAGGTACAGAAAATATGTACGATTCGTGCATTTTCTAGGCTGCGGTGTTGCTGCCTCCCAAGCCGCGCGATGGATGCAAAAATCCCCGGCAGGGCATCGGGCATACCGGTGGCTGATTACTGTGGCTGGGGTCCTCACGATAGGGGTCAGATATGAGGCCTCGCACGCGCTTGTGGGCTTGAAACGGTGAAAAAAGAAGCCGAAAATGGGGAAGTGGACGTGTTCTGCCTTCTCGGCCGAATGATGGTGTAATGGATGACTGTGCAGTTGTGATGAAGAGGATTCTTGTCGTGTCAAGGTGAGGCCTCTGACTAGGTAGGGAGTGGGTGTTGGCCTGTGGTCTCTGATGGGTTCGTTGCCTTAGCAGGTGACGCCCGCAGATCATTCAGTTGACGCACTAAACAGTCTCCAATAGTCGAGAAGACACTAGAAGACTCGGAAGACTTAGAACAAGTCTTGTGTTGGGCATGGAGAGTATATACATCCTCCTCATGGATGTTACCCTAGAGGTGCGCGCCACACATGACCGACTATGACTCTCTCGCTGTGGGTGACAGTCTCCCAAATGCCGACCTGTCAACCCGAAGGAAGACCTTTGGTGCACACTCTTCCCGTGCAACACAGCACCACCACCCAGGCCATCCTTGTCCCTCATCCGCGTCTCGTCCAACGCACGGTTCCACTGAAACGCAAGTCACTGGCATCCCCTGTCCGGCCCCGTCCGGTGATACACAGTTAGCTCGGACACCAAGTGGGGAAACGTCCAGCCGCAACGGGCTATCAATCGTCGCTTGGCGACGAGATTGGTCCGTAGCCGCACTTAAGGGTCTGACCACCTTGTCACCGTCGACAGTTGGCGCTGGCTGTTCCGTCTGGAGCCATGCTCGTCTGCAAATTGATCTGTCGTCGTGGGCAAATTACCGCTGTAGACTCCAGGGATTGCGTGACTTTTTCTCGTACCTATCCTCTCTTGTCCCGCTTACTCAGGTCAAAGATCTTTTCTACCATATCTAATTGGCCGTCTCCAGCGGAAGGGTTACCATCCGGAAAGTTTGTCTCTCCGCAGATGTCCGTATCTTGACCCCAAACCATCTCAGACGATAAACGCGCCCTTGTCCTGTCATTTCGAGGTTCCTTTTTTTAGCCGTCGGCTATAAGGCTGAGACCCCTGGGCCACGCACGCACACAGCCCCCCAGGGCGGAGTTGGGTTAATTCAACCTCAGCCCGCATGCTCGCTACGACCGAAACCCATGTGCTGCAACTCTGCAGCGACAGATCACGTCACGTGCTGTGGAACCTTTGTTGGCATGCTGATGCTGATGCGCGCGTTATATACCGACCATTGTCACCTCTTCCAAATTCTGTAATCAGGTCAGCACATGTCATCACGGCCGTCGCGTGTCTTTACTTCGTTCCACTACCCCAAATACCACCGCCTGAGCCCCTGAAACATGCCCGGAACTCCCTCTAGCACGGGCTGCGAGGCCTGTAGGAGGCAGAAGAAACGGGTAAGCCCAGCCACCCGCGGGAGGATGCGCGCCTAATAGCGACCCGTCCCACGCTAACCATGGAATGGTGGGTAGTGCGACAAAGTCCAACCAAAGTGCGGCCGATGCAAACGACTATCGATTAATTGCGTTGGGAATGGCGTCAAGCGATGGAAGTTTCAGTCTTTTGGAGTTGAGGATCAACGCCTGACTCCAACACCGAGACGGAGTCCCAGCAATGGCAAGACAAGAGTCGCATCGTCGCTCGTCCACATCCTCGGCATCGAAGACATTCGATACGATCTACGCGCCTTTGGAGGCAAGCTCATCCCCGATCTTCCCCAACAACTGGGTTCCAGTCCAGCCCTCGACGCCTGCGTGTCCGCCATGGTCGCACTATACAGATCTCGTCAATACCAACAATCCAAGGTGGATGCTCTCTCCAAGTACGGCGAAGCTCTGGCCGCGACTCGAAAGTCGATACAAGACCCTTCAGAACCTGTCGTCACAAAGATGCGCACAGTTTCGGTGATGTACATTTGCCATGTGAGTATCTGCAAGCCACAATATGCACCCATCCATCCACTAACGCCCTCAGTCTTGGCTGGACCGCAAACACGCTGAGCAGCATCGGGAAATGATATCACATCTATTCCGTGAAGCCGTTGAAGCTGGAAAAGCAGAGGATATTGAGCCAGAATACTTCCAGGGACTGACTCAATTAGCAGTAAGTGTTCTTGGTGAATGTATTCTTGCACCCCATACTGACATCAAGTCTCTAGGTTCTAGCAAACATTCTCAACCCAAGCTTTGAGTTGGGCCCATGGTTTTGGAATGCCTGCAAAAACACTGGCACTCCTCGCCCTGTCCGGTACCACCAAGGCGCATTTTTGAGCCTGGAGCCCACAACAATGGCAGAAGCGGCCATCTACATTCGTTCGCCGAGGCGTTACCAGTATCAGCTTCGGTGCATGTACAATCTTGTACAGTCCGAAAAGGCAAGAATCCGCCAGCTCGTCACATTTGCAACAATGGCCACCATGACACCTAAAGCGCCACCCATGGCTATGAGAGTCTTGTCCTCATACCGATTTGCGTGGGGGTTGCTCTTGGGTCTGGGATCCATTTTGAACCACGTCCTACGGATATTCGACCACGATCTAGACCTTCTTACCGAGTCACACCAATATGTCGACGAGGCTATCGTGTTGACAGAGCAGACTGCTCCCAGCCGACCCAACGGTGCTGCATTTACACCAGACTACCTTAAGATGGTCTGGGCATCCATCACAGACTCTTACCGATCTGCTGAGATAGAGGCAATTCTACTCGACTATGAAAATGACGTAGAGGGGGCCGAGTACCTTGAAGAGGCTCTCGCCATGAAGAGGAGGCTCTACCGAATGGCAAGACGCGAGACACAATTTCAGGTGCAAACACCACCAGAAGCACCGATGCTGGGATGCATGCAAGATCCATTGGATGATATGCGGGTGCATGATATTGGAGCGCCGAGTGAGTGCGTGATACTTTAGCGAGAGCTTACGTGAGAGGGAATGCAGCGTGGTGGATTTTCAGCTTGACAGGGGACAGAAAGAAGAGACTAAGCTTGAAGAGGAACAAAAAAGCTTCAATGACAATTTTGTCACTATCAAACACAAACGCTGTCCACATAATCCCAAATGGATTTGGACTACGAGGTTATGATCTAGGTAGCGAGATAAATCTTGATAATTTGAGTTACTCAGGTATTTACTACCCAGGGTTGGCAAACAAGTCAATGTTTACCAAGTAGAGGGGTGTTGGTCAGCCCAAGCAGAGTATTGCAGCAGTCAGCCAGCCACATCCCGTACTTGAAACGATAAAGCTTACCGCCCATTCACATGCGGCTGACTTAAGGTTACTTGTCTGATTTACCCAAGGTAACGTTACCAAGGCTTACTTGCAACTCATTTGGGCCTCGGATGCCTTCTCAAGATAGGCATTTACGAGTTATCGGGTTGCAACTCTGCTCTCGCCTCTTGAAGTTTTCAAGTCTTGACTTAGCATACCATAGCTAATACGCATGCCCCAATTACAGGCTCTTGGTCTTGCCTTCAGTTGCCTACTTTTCAATTTGAAAATGCCTAGTGATTGGAAACTCGTTACTTTCGGTGATATGATATCCTGTGTCTGTAGCCAGAACTTCTATATGAGCTACGATTTTATCCTCTTTTAACTCTCTAGAAAAGCGAATGCGAAACCTTTGTTACCAAGACTTGAGGCCCAGGCAACTAGTTATGATTGTTTGATCGCGGGAGCCACAACTCAAAGAAAGTTGCAGACAAATCTGTAAACTCAAAGAAGCATCGTTTATCCCGGAAAAGCCAGGAAACTCGCCAATTCCTTCATCCAGAGATTTGTTTCATGCAAAGCTTCCAGAGATAGGGGTGCGAAGAAAACAGTGTTTGAAGCAAGATCGACATCAATCCCAATGCAGCAACACACTGCGACGCCGCAAACCGCCGTAGATAACGCATGGCCGCCGTGCCTCATTGCGCCACAAAGGAAGGCACCCCTTGCAAATGGATCTTCGGTTCCATGCTTGAAGTAAAGTTTTTCTAGCTAGAAATGCGTGGTCAAGCTGTAGGTGGGATGACAGAGTCTGCGAAGCTTTCGGATGTTGGGCTTCCGGCTTGGAGATGCTCCGGCACTTCCTGAACCCGATGCAAGCCAAGCCTTCCTATGGCCAATTACAGGAGTTATGTTGTGAATATGAGTTGTCAAGTTCTATTTTGAGAGTGTAATCGCACTAGTTTCGATGGGCAGCTTCTTGAGGATGATCTGCACTATGGGATGGGACAGACAAGGCATGGAATCGTGATAAGGAGGTGCGGCAGATGGTACTTGGACACTTCATGTATGAAGCTACAAGCTAATAAAACTTGCGAGACTGAATTCATGGCCCAAAAGCCGGGTCACTGCTTGGTCTTCCAACCATGGGATGATGCCCTGATGCTCAAGAAGCAAACAATGCATTTATTGAAAGAACGGCAATTGGTACTAACTGGCCGAACAAAGGAGCCTTGCCTTGAGCATATCGTTGTAGTAATCGGCCATCGTCACGGGCCAGTTCCCCTTCACTTTTACAAGAAGCCTTGTACTGTCCGATGCCGGCTCAAGTTGCAGATTAGACTTTTCGCTAGATAGAACAAGACTTGCTTCTCGTCTAGGGAGTAAGTAGTGGCACGAGGAATTTGGCCGGTACCTGGGTAAAAAATACCCTAGCCATTGCTTGGCTTGATGTACTTACCTATCACCTTTGCGGCTAAAGATGGGCACTAGTTGAACAACGTTCCCGTCTCTCGGCAATTGTTCAAAGCATCATTTGACAGCTACATAGCTGACTTCAGTGCACTCTTCTTCATCACGCTTCCACCGTTGGTGAATTTGTGGCGCACGCAAGAATCTTGTTGGTAAGCTACAGTGCCCTTCCAGTTCAAGCACGATACCCAGCCACCCGGGCGTTTATTCTCCCGAGTGAGTAGGTTGTAACTACTTCCAAGGCCAACGGTCATGGCTCATCCGCTAGGTTGACCAGAGTATCGATCGGGAGATGAATTACTAGACTAAATTTCTTTAAAAGTAATGAGGCATTAACCTAGTTCTTGTTCTTATCGAGCCATCCAAGCCCTGAGTCTGTTCGGAATCTTAGGAACCTCCTTGAACAACCCCTCCTGCCCTCTCTGCACACATACTATGCTGGATGGGGCATCGAGAGCCGGCTGCGAAGAATCGGAAGACACAGCCGTGCTTACCTGAACGGATCATTGATCCCGAGATGTTTCCAGCTTGTCAACTCGATGTCGCCTTCATGTGAAAGAGGGGTAACCAGGGCGAGAGTGCCAGGACGGATCATCGGATCCTGATAGAGTCTATTCATGTGACAACATGAAAATTCGATGGCCTGAGCGTGAGCTAGCTGGAGCAGCCACAACGCATAGATTTGGAACCGAATCCTTTCTCGACGCTCGCCAACCCTCATCCACATATCTCCTGTTCTTCGCATTCCTTCTTGGTTTTGGCTCACTTGCCTGATGCCTCCTAGGTCCGGGCAAGGTTTGATCAAACCTTGGACTCGTCAGCTGCTCGGGAGAAAGGAAGGCGGAAGAGAGGAGGGTGTAAGATGATGGCACTCGTGAAAGAAGATTGAAGCCACCACTTTTGGTAGCATGGCTGACGACAGTTTACGTGGTTACATGAGTATGACCTCCTTCTAATATCGCCTTTCGGGATCTGCAAAGTTCATAGTAACGACCAATAGTAGTGCTGAGTTGACGAATTCACACTCTTGGAGTCAAAGAGCCAGATCTTAGGACATATCTCGGCCTTGTTGGTGCGGGGGACGGGAAGTTATGATGTGCAATATGTAGTAGGTTCCTGACTAGAGAAGTTCCATTCATCCGAACGCGAGTTGACACAGCATATGTGACGAGTTTCTTGACTCGTTTCATATGACGGCTCAGGCTGCATCACTCATATGCCTAACCTGTTCCAAATTAGACGAATGCGGGGTATCAACATGCCGAACTGCATGTTGTGCATCATGGTAGAGAGAGTTGTCGAGGTATTGGATGCCACAATATTCAGCTTGGACACCGAGGATGCCGAGCTATGCCCGCACGTGCTGAGTGTGACAACTCTGGAAATCATACCCCAATTGAACGATAGCTTCTTCTTCAATCAATCGTCTGGCCGGTGAGGTGAGCATCAGTCTTTTTCGTCAACCACTCACCGTCGCCTTGATGACCCTGCCTTTGCGGAGGAAATCGGGTGGATCCGGGCTGGACCCCGATTTGGCCGGGGAAGTGCCCCTCTAGCGGGCTCAGAGGCCGAATTCTAGTGGCTCGGGGTTCGAGTCCGCTACTGTTCAGTGGGCCGTTCACCTAGAAATATGGCCCGATGCTCCCCGCAGGAATGGCAAGACACCCGACCTGACGGCAGGAGAGACGCTCACCGAAATAACCGGCGACCGATGCCGCTCACCTGCCATCCACATCCGATTCGATCCATGCCCCAAGCCCAAGCCCAGACCCAGGGCTTGACTAACATTTCGCTCAAGCCAACGCCTCAACACCACGAGATTCCCTCCAGCCTCATCACCATCACCACTACCGTCGCCTGCCGTGCTGACCTCTCCCCGCCCCCGACGAAGCCCGCGCCTGCGGCACACAAGAGGCGATCGCAAATGACGGGCCCAAACAAGATTGTGAAACGCACCGGACGAGACTCTAGGGGAGTTTCGCGCCCTTCGTCCGGTGGCGCTCTCTGCAAGACTTGCACACCATGTCGCCAGAAGAAGGTTCGCTGCGACGGCGCGCGACCCCAGTGCATCGAGTGCAGCACAAACAACCTTGCCTGCGTGTACCCTCACGATGCCCGACGTGAGCCCCGTCCCTCTCGTGCCCGTGTGCAGAGTCTGGAGGCGACCATCGCAACCATGCTCGACCACATGAAGGCTGCCGGAATCCTCACCCCCCGAGATGCAGGCTGCGTGGACTGCCGAACTCATGGATGCCGATCATCCTTCCCGCGCATCTCAGGACTACACCACACATGGCCTGAGCCGTCTGGCATCGACCGCCGCCATCGCGAGCCCTCTTCCGACCCCGACGGCCTCGACAGCGGCGCAAGAAATGGGCGCCAGCTTCCTCTCCTCGCCGCCCCGAAGCAGCGTTGGTCCGACCGACGGTGAGACCAAGCCGCGACTCGACAGCTTCAACACTATCCTCTCGCGAACAAATGCACCTGTCGACTCGACCGAACTTGCTCCTGCGAAGCTGGTACCTCGCCCCATCAGCAACGACGGCAACGGCGATGGCACTGGCTTGTCACCCAGCGAAGCCCGAGTCGCTGGTGTCTTCCATGAAAACGGCTACGTTTCTGCAGTCCACGGTCTCGCCAGTATCATGAACCCCACGTCCCGCGCCCAGCACCGAGAAAACATTAATACCATGACCCGCAAGGGCGACGATGCCATTTCCGCTTCGAAAGCCCGCCTCATTAGCAATGCCGCGCTTCAACGACAACGAGAGGCGCGCATGTTCCGCAACCCACGAGACTTGATGGACCTGGACGGCGTGGATCCTGAACTGGCCAAGCATCTTCTCGACCTGCACTTCAACCGACAGCACTACGCCTACCTCATCTCGTACCGACCTGCCATTATGGACAGTCTCGCCAGCGGCGGTGGACCTTTCGCAAACAAACTCCTCCTCAATGCCATCTTCTACTCGACTTCTCTCTACAGCGATCGCCTATGTCTTCGCGCGGACCGGGATGACCCCCAAACCGTCGGCAGACGCTTCTACGATCGATTCCGCGAACTCCTCGTTGACGAGCTGGACAAACCTAGCATCCCTTCGGCCCTCGCTCTGCTCTTGACCAGCGTGTCGCTCGTGTCACAGGGTAGACCGAGCGCCGGCTGGAGTTTGTCAGGAACTGCGCATCGCATGATTATCGACCTGGGCTGCCACCTGATGCTGGGTCCTGACTATGAGAGCACGGGCGGTGTCACCACTGAGCGAGTACTACGGCGGGACCTGGAGCAGGAGATGCGCAAGCGCCTATACTGGGCCGCCTTCACCACCGATGCTACCCAGGCCCTGTACCTCGGACGCCCCTGCATGTTCGCCTCGGCGCAGGCCAGGGTGCCACTCCAGCTGCTCGACACCTTTGAGGAGCTCGAGGAGTGGGAGCCCTACGTCGATCCCAAGTCTCCGGCTTCGGCTCCACCTCCGTATGGACGTCAACCTGCCCACGCCGTGTCAACGTTTAGCAGTCTCGTCCGTATACTGCAGATCTCTACAAGGATCAATGACCTGTACGGCATCCAGTGTGTCAAGTACACGACCGAGTACCTCCTCAACAAGAAGGAATCGATCGAGAGGGAGTTTGAAAAGTGGCAGAACAGCTTACCCAGCCACCTGCGATTCGACCCCGATGATACTACCACCATCACGCCTCCACCGCATCAAATCACCCCACAGTGAGCTTACCCCAGTGCCCCCACGTAGGGGTCCTATTTGCTAACAGTCGGTACAGTACCACGTTCCATGCGCTCACCATCTTGCTACACCGCGCGTTCCTTGAGGAGGGTCACCTTAGGAGGCACACCGACGAGAGCTCGAAGCGACGCGGTGAGGAGGCATGCATCCAGAGTGCTCTGATGATCCAGAAGCTGGTCCGGCGATATCGGGAGTCGTTTACTCTTCGCCGCGCGCCATTCCTGCTTTCGTATGCTGTCTACTCGGCTGTCATTGTGATCCTTCGCCAAGAGCGTCACGAGAGAGGCCAATTCACCGAGCCCATCTCCTTCTTCTGGACATGCCTCAGCGAGCTGCAGCTTGGATGCAACTTTGGCCTCAAGAAGCCGCTCAGTGTCCTCCAAGATATGGTCCGTGAGTTCCAGACCACTCTGAAGGAGAGCAGTTCCGCAGGCCCGGAGCAGGGACCCCAGCCGGCAGGCCTTGACGAGAGCTTCTTCTTCCCTCTGGCCATGACCCCTTCGGCTCCCGGTCTCGCGCCGACTACGACAGCATCGACGGGTACGTATGTTCCATCTGATTACATCCCTCACATGGACCATTTCGATCCCGCTTTTGGCACATCGCCAGGACTGCTCGACTTTTTGAACGACCAAGAAAAGGACATTTCCCAGGACGCGCTGTATGGACTGTTTGCGCCCTCGCAGCCGTTCCCGTGACTGGCGGGCGAGCCTGGCGAAACCTTTGGTGCAGGACCAGCCCCAGCGGCTTGACATTACTGTCTGGCCTAACGTTGTCCCTCTGAGACTGTCCTCCCCCGTCAGACATCGGCACGTGTCGATGCCTCGGTTCGCCGGCTTGCTGAGACAGGTTCGGTGCAAGAATCCGAACGTTGAAAAACTATATTCGCAGGCCTCGTGCAGCCGAGGCATAACACAGCCTTGTAGCGGGTTGTCGCCCGTGATGTCGAGGAATAGATAGCTGCCCTTTCAAAGGTTGGTTGATGAGCCGTCATTAAATGAGGCTCTGTCGACTGTTCTCTGAAAGTGTTCCAAGTCGAGTTGTTGCTGTGAGACAGCGAGGCTCGGCTAGCCACCCTCTTTCCTACGAACCTCCATCGTCGTGGCTGTGGGCATGGACGCCCCATCGCAGGCAGAGCGCCAAGGCACATGGAGTATCTCAGAGGCTTCACATTTAGATGCTGTGAAGCTTCTTGTTTGACGGATTATTTACGACTTGATGAGAGCCGTTTTTTGTTGGCAAGGCCTTTTTTCTTGTTTCTTTTGCGCATAGACCATCAGAGTTGTTAGAGCGTTATTTGGCCATGTTCAATATTAGATGTGTTTACGAGTAAATAAATGACGAAAAGTTGCTAGAGTGTTGTGGAGATGGTGGTGATGAGCAGCAGTTGCACAATGATCATTAACCTTTGAATAACAGCCCAAACAACACAAAAGAACATCATGAGGCCTCTGTCCGTAATTGGAACTGTAAATAAACATCATCAGCACTAAACAGAAGCTATGATGAGCGTTGCTAGTTGATACAAATGATTCGAATGGTGACGCCTTAGTGCACACCCTCAATTACCCTGAACCACCATATAGGAAAATCTCGACAAATATCAACCCTGTAGCCTTAGAAGCTCCCGATAGCTAGTATAGAACCTGGAGAATCTGTACAAGGCATATCGGCACTTCCATCTACGCCCACTAATCTTCTAGTTCAGTCAGTCCTATTGATCCACGATCGCCGTGTAACAAAATGGAGGCCGCAGAAGGCAGATTTTCGGCGATGACTCAGCGCGCTGCGCCGCCTTAGGCGCCCTCACGAAGGATCGATAAAGGTGATTCTTACCAGCTCAGAATCTGTCACATTCATATCCAAATTATCGCATTCACCTCATTTTGAACAAACCTAATCCATTGGTTCAACAATTTCGCTCAAGCGTTGATCCAAGTCACAATGTCCTCAACTGCACCAAACCCCCGCGTTGGCGTTTCTGCCATTATTTATGGGCCTGACGGCAAGATGGTCACTGGGAAGCGCAAGGGAAGCCATGGAGCGGGTGAGTCACGTTGATACTATACAAATAAACACAAGCTAATAGGGACATAGGCACCTGGCAACTCCCTGGCGGCCATCTCGACTATGGTGAGAGCATCCTCGTGTGCGCTGAGCGCGAAACCCTCGAGGAGACAGGCCTCAAGGTCAAAGGCGTCAAGGTCGTCGCTGTGACAAACGACATATTCGAAAAGGAGGGAAAGCACTACATCACCCTCTTCGTCCTCTGCGAGATGGAGGACAAGACGGCACAACCCCAGGTACGTCAAATACGAGCTACTCCCCCCGCGCGCTCACCTGACTAACCCACAACGCAGGTACTAGAGCCACAGAAGTGCGACGGATGGTATTGGAAGACATGGGACGACCTGAAGCAGCTTCTACCAGCCGTGTCGCAGGGCGAGCAGGGAGAGAGCCTGTTCCTGCCGCTGGTGAACCTGCTTGAGCAGACGGACAACTTGGATACCCTAAGACCATAAGTTGGAGGGGGCCGAGGGCCTGGTCGACGGGATAGAACGAGAGGGGGATACTAAGCTGAAGCGATTCACACAAAGCAAAGCAAACAAGGGCGCCACTAGATTTTCCGTGACGCCGAGATGAACAATAGACTTGTTTCTGTCTCAGCTGCAGGGGGGACCCGTCACAACGGGGTTCGCCCCTCTGTATTGTCTTGGAGCTAGCATCGTGCCGTCTCACTATTTTTGACCTGTCAGGCACCCTTTTCAGCAGGGTTCAGTTGAATCAATGCGTTTTTTGGTGTTTTGCATTGTCGATCATCGGTTCGGGGGGCTGGCAAACTTTGCTTTTGCGGGTGAGGGCGATTTTCAGGGACGGGGGGACTCCTTGCGTTGGAATACGTCATGGAGGGAGTTGTGGAGGGGAAGAGGTGAGTGCAATTGAGTGCGATTGAAGTTGACGAGAGGAATTGAAGCGATGGCATTGAGACTATCATGGCCTTGCGATTGTCTATGCAATTGAACAATGCCTCTATCGAGACTGACCACACTCTGAAGCAGCGAGATCCGTCGCGGCCCAGCGCCAATGAGACACTCATTGTCGGCTGGAGCTGTTGTCTCGGAGGCACAGCTAGGCCGACCTCCTGGATGTCCATCCCGCAGACTTCGCTTCTCTACGATCGGCGGGATTGTTTCTTTTCCTCGAGGAGGCTTTGGTGAAGGATCAATCTCTTGGTTAGTCGTGACCCGAGATTGACTAGGGAGTCTATGATCAATCGACCGAGATTAGCTTCGGACGCGGAATAGAGAGGTCTCAGAATGAAGGATCTTGCTGCGAGGATGGGGTTCTTGTGAGAGCTTCAAGGGGCTTTGGGTTGCGAGATCCGGGGTATATAATGGGATGGTAGTTCCTCCCAAACCAACTCTCATCATCACACTCTCAATCATCTCATCTCATCCACTCTACTCTCCTCTTCATTCATTCTTTAATACACACTTCAGTCACTCCTTCGACTACAAACCAACTACAACTTTTTAATCTCAAGATGCCTTCCAACATCATTTCCCAGCTCGAGGTCATCAGCCGTGAGACCGGTTGCCTCCTCGACGTCTCGACCCTCATCGACCTGAGCATCTGCCCTACTCTCGACATCATCACCAAGAAGCCCAACAAGGTCGAGGCCAAGGACAAGTACATCACTGTCACTCCCACCACTCCTCAGAAGTCGGTCCACTACCGCCGAGGATGCAGCACCGACAACTGCTACCAGGTTCCTGAGAAGGTGTGCAAGAAGAACACTGTCATCCACGACATTCAGATGCTTGTTCTTCTCGGTCTTCTCAGCAAGGAGGATCTTGAGAAGTACCTCCACATCACTGGCGAGCTCCCTGAGAGCGAACACATCGACGAGGACAAGGATGGCATGACTGTCGACCCTCTCCTTGGTCTCGATGTCGGCGAGGACGGCTCCCTGGCTGATCTCAAGGTCGGCGGCAAGGATGGCCTCGTTAACCTCAACCTTGGCAAGAACAAGGATGGCAAGCCTCCTCTGGCCAACCTCAACCTCCTCGGCCCCGATGGTCTTCTCCGACTTGACCTCAACGGCAAGCCTCTCATCGACCTCAAGCGCCGATCCGACCGCCTTGTTGACGTCGACGTCGGCGGCAAGAAGGACACCGACCAGGCCACCATCGATGTCGATGTCGCGACCCACAAGCGCCGCGGTCTCCTGGATGGCCTTCTGGGCGAGGATGGCGTTGTGCCTGAACTTTTGGACGGTCTCCTGGGCAAAGATGGCCTGAACCTTGAAGATCTCCTGGACCTTGACGTTGGTGGCGAGGCTGATGATGATGAGGCTGCTATCGATCTCGATATCCTGACCACTCCCAAGGACAAGGATGGTGAGAACGGCAATGGCAACGGCAGCAACAACGGCGGCAACGGCAACGGCTCCAACAATGGAGGCAATGGCAATGGTTCCAACAACGGTGGTAACGGCAACGGATCTGGTAACGGATCGGGCAACGGATCTAACAACGGTGGCAATGGTAACGGCTCCGGCTCTGGCAACGGCTCTGGCAATGGCAACGGATCTGGAAATGGCAACGGATCTGGCAACGGAAGCGGTAACGGCTCTGGTAACGGATCTGGCAATGGAAGCGGCAATGGCAACGGATCCGGCAACGGCTCTGGCAGCAACAACGGCCACGGAACTCCCAGCTACGGCCCCGGATCTCAGTACAGCAAGAAGGACCTCAGCAGCCACTACCAGCCCATCTGCAACAAGGGCTTCAAGAAGGAGTACATCACCCGCACCAAGCAGGAGCACGCCAACGACGTCAACCACTGCCTCGCCATCTGCCAGGCTCAGGGTGCTCTCCAGACCATCCACTCCGGCACCAAGCGCGGCGACATCGCCCACATCCTCGTCTGCGCTGCCATCCAGTTTGACCAGACTGCCGAGAGCGGCAACTGCCACTACATGGTCGCCCCCGAGACTGAGCCCTGCGAAGAGGAGTACCTCGAGGAGAAGAAGGACTGCTACTCCTTCATCCGCAACTAAGCGGCACAAGATTGCAAAAACATGGTGACGACTGACGGCTTTACTGGCTGGGATATGAACGGTGTACAGGCAATTGGGAGGTACAAACACCACATTTGGACAAACATCCAGCCGGATGATATTTCATTTCTTTCACAAACTTTAGGCATTTACAGTTTAGACTTAATACATGTTTCCTTTTGTCGATGATCAATCGAGTTCTCTTTGAGATATGACAATCATCCAGTGACAGTAGGGGCTCCAGTGTAGTGGATTGACGTTTCTTGGCTCCATTTGACCAACAATAGTGATGATTATAAATCGGAACAATCCATAGACATTAATTGCTACTTAATTTAAGACAATTAACCTGTTTGTGTTGTTTCGCAAGACAATCGTTGCCCTCGTGTCGCAATCGCTATAGCCGAGTTGCAACTATCGCGGCTCGTGACCTCGAGTTTAAGCTCCGAGCTTCCCATACCTCCATGACGCCTCCTCTTCACGTCAACAACCAAGATATAGCCCCCGTTTCTCGCCTTCACCATCGATCCGTATTCCTTACTCGTCCAATGTCATAGTCAGCTACACTTATCAGCTGCGCGCACTAGCAGCATGCTATCGTCACCATGTCTTCTCTAGCTGAACCCCGTCGCCCCCGTCTCCTCGCCCGAAATCGCAAGCTCCGCCACTTGCGCGGTGTCTGGCTGCGCAACCTGTCGTTTGCGCCGACGAACCTTAGGACTGCCGACGATGCCGATCTGAATACGAGTCCCAAGAAGCTGCCTGTGGTGAGGGAGACGAGCCAATTGCATCCGTCGCGATCGTCGGAGAGCTTGAGGAAGGATGGTACGCGGCCTGATGCTTTGCGACCCCAGCAAAAGAGGAGGACGAGTCTGAGCTTGGCGCATGCGAACCCCGTTGCGAGGCAGAAGAAGCTTGAGACGTTGATAGAGGAGTCGGTTGGAGATGTCTTTTACTCGCTGCACGTCGAAGGGGAGACTGAGCCCGTCTACGTCAGCGAAGTTCGCGAGAAGGCGGCGGTAAGACGTGTGGACGCCCTCAAGCTGAGCAGATATCTGACCATGCAGTAGAACTTTAACTTTAGGTTCTTCAGCCTCGAAAACTCCGATTCGACCATCTCGAGAAGTTGCGCCTTGACTGTCCGCGTCTGGGTCCGGCGACCGAAGCACACATCGTGGATCTTCCTGCTCGAGGAATCGATAGACCTTCGTCGACTCAACTTTATAGGGACGCTCCTAGACCGAAACTTTCCCCCGAACGCACTCGTATTTCACCTTGAGGATGGTGTTTACTCGCTCGATTTCCCGAATAAGATCTCGGAACCCAAACAAGCTCCGCAAATGGCCACGTCGTCATACAGTACACTTATGAAGCTGGCCAATCTAGAAAGCTCGATCGAGGACGCGATAGAGACTCAACAACGACTCATGGAGGAGATAAATCAGATATTAGCTTCGAGGCCAAAGGACAGATCGGGGACAGCGCGCGAGTCGGCTTCGCTAGTGGAAAAGTACGTCGCTATGCAACGGCGCGCGAATCAGCAAGCGCAAAAGAGACGGGATGAACTACAAGAGTCGCTCCAAGGTCGAAGAGAGGCTATAGCCAGGGGAAGAGAGCTTCAAGCCAAGGCCGAGGAGGATATTGCCAACAACAAGGAGCAGTTGGAAGCTTCTAAACAGCTTCTTGAGACGACACAGCAGCAGATCCGCGGCCAGCGAAGACGCATATGCTCCGACCTTGCCGACATATTTCCCATAACTCCCATACCGAACTCGCCAGCGCTTTCTTTCAAGATCTGCAATCTTCCTCTCCCAAACTCGACGTACGATGCAGCCACGGCGAAACAGATCCCCGAGGATGTCTTGTCTGCTGGACTTGGGTATGCGACAATGCTTACCCATCATTTGCAGTTTTACCTATCTCACCCGCTGCCATACCCTCTCGACTGGTTCGGCTCTCGCTCATACGCCCGCGACCATATTTCTCAGCTGTCAGACAAGCAGGTCTCGCGGAGAGAGTTTCCTCTGTATCTCCCACGGGGCGGTTCTACGGCAGGTCAGTGGCGCTTCGAGTACGGCTGGTTCCTCCTCAACAAAGACATTGAGGCTCTTTGTGCATCCCAAGGGCTTCGGGTTGTTGACATCCGTCATTCGCTCCCCAATCTGGAGTACCTGCTCTATGTGTGCAGCGCTGGCACTGACCAAGTTCCTGAGCGCAAAAAGGGTGGTGTCCGTGGCCTATGGGCTGGTAGAATGAAGGGACGGATGTCGACAATGTCGGGTCAAACGGATGGTGATGGAGGCAGCATAACAGAGAGTCGAAGGGGAAGCATGGACAGTGAGGTTATGAACCAGCATGGCGACGCCTTGAGGACGGCCCTGTTGAGGACGAACGGACATACCAGGGATAATTCCATCACTGACAGCCCAGATGACAACCTCTCGCTGCCGTTTGGGGAGGGCGATGCCAAGTTCACGCTCAGGACCAAGGGCTTGAGGGAGAACGTGTCCCGTTGAGCAAGGGAGAGTGCTTCAATTAGCTTTTAGAGCTGGACATGGCAACATAACATCTTCATGATCAATCATGCGTTTCAAGAGCTTCAATAGCGATAGGTATAGCTGTAGGCTATAACCTCACAGCGTATTAATTACCAAGTTTTGCTACACTGTTGCGACTGACCCTGCCATTACTCTACTACCTCAAGTGCTTGTCGAATGATCAGTAACAATGATGCATGAGGTGTATTGCTCAATGACAACCTCTGGCTAATTACTCTCGTATTTCTGGTTTACTCTGCTGTCCGGCATTTTGGAAAAGCCCGACGGGACGGATCTATAGTTCTGCTATATTGGCATCTCCATAGACAGCAAGGAGCAAACCTCGGCTGGAACAAAAAGTCACTTTCACCGCCGGAGCTTATGGTGTCCGTAGATGCTCTGCAAGCTAGAGACGGGGTCATCTCGGCGAGTGTTGCTGGGTTGCCCTTGGCTGGCTCGTTGTGTTGTCCTGAATGAATATCTCCACAATACAGTGTCAAAGTCAAGGATCAATATCATACGCTCCTGTTTTTACTTTCACTGGACTCTTTGGATGAGCTGATGCGAGCCTGACACATGGCGGAACGGCCGAGATGGCAAGAGTAACTCCATCACGACGGGCTACGAAATACGAAGACACCCTTGCTTGCCACTTTGCTCGGAGAACAGCGCTGGGACTTGGGGCCGCCGGGTCTTTCATGATCAGTATTTCGACCGAAGGAAATACCGAAGTGCTGTTCATGGTCCGGTATCCACACGTTTCACAACAAGAAATCAAGATATAAAACCTCAGCTCAGTAGGGGCAGTGAGTTAGAGCTCCCATCCAACATACCGAATTATCTATCATTTTCCTTACTACACTTTTCTTGCCTTTACCAATCAAACCGCAACTCGACACCACCAAAAAACATGGCGGGATCGAAATGAACATTATCATTGTTGGCTCGGGACTTGCCAGCCTTGGTGCAGCAAGTGTTCTCCGGGAACACCACAACGTCACCGTCTATGAACGCGGCGGTCCTGAAGCTGCCACTGGTGGCCAATGCATTTGTCTATTCTCCAGCGGCGTCAAGACTCTTCAGTCCATGGGATTCGACGCTGATCGCAGCGGTGGCGTCCCCTGCCACGGATATCGTCTATTCGACAAAGCCGGCAAGCGGCTCAATGATTTCCCCATTGACTTTAAAGGCCGCTATGGAGCCGATCCCTTGACTATGAAGCGGTCTGATCTCAGGAAGGAGTTGCTCCGGCTGGCAACTGCGCCACCTGCTGATGGTATCAAGGGAGAGCTTGCACGCATAGTCTTCAACACTGCTGTTGCTGACGTTGGCCCTGAGGCTGCTTCTGTCACCCTGCACGACGGGTCTATTGTTCAAGGTGATGTCGTTATCAGTAAGAAGATTTACCTGGGCACCTGATATCTTGGGGAAAAAGTTCCATGACTAACACAGGGCCAGTCGCTGATGGTGTTCACTCACGTCTCCGTAAACGCATCACCGGAGACGAGACCCATCGAGCTAAGAAGAATGGGAACACTTGTTACCGCATCGCCATCTCATCCGCCGAGGTCAACGACGCCCTTGGCTACCTTCCCGAGTGGTGGGACCCCGAGACGGCTGATAATCGTATCAACGTCCTACAGGCTTCGATGGCACGAATCGTCTGGTTGCCCCATACCCCCTGCGACATTACGAGTACATGAACATCTCATGTCTCTTCCCTACGCGAAAGGACCAGGGAGATATTGAAGAGTCTTGGTATGCAGACGGCGATCGCAAGGAGCTGATTAGCACCTTTGACGACTTTTACGAGCCCATCCGAAAGATACTTAGGTAAGCCTGTTTCATTAACCTTCAACTAAAATCAGGAGCGCTGACAGCCATAGCATTGCCAAAGAGGTCAAGGTTTGGGACCTTCAGGACATGGATCCTCTCCCAAACTGGCACAGGGGACGCGCCATTGTGATTGGCGACGCAGCACACGCCATGACGCCCATGCAAGGCCAGGGAGCCAACATGGCAATGGAGGATGCAGACAGTCTTAGGCTGTTGCTTCCAGGCATGGGCGAGGATGAGATCAAATCCGTGCTCGCGAAGGTCGACGCAGTTCGGCGACCACGTGCAGCCAAAGTGCTGCAGGACACAATATCCAGTACGGTTGAGCAAACACGCTCGGCTGCTGATGAGATTACCATGGAAGAAAGACTGGGTAATATGGATTACAACTATGGTTACAATGGAGTGTACGAAGCGCTGAAAGCCCTGGAGTAGAGTGTTAATAAGAGCAGTGTGGACAGATTCGGGGAGACCTGGGTGTCTTTTTGCCTCACATTTGAGATATTTCACCCAGCACACCTGCTATCATCTTCGTGTCTTGAACAATCTCTTCTCAAATTTCCAGGTATCGATCTGCTTGATATCAAGCGAATTACCCTTCTCGGCTATCTGATTATGAGACTCCGCCTAACCATCGGCAGATGTCTAAAAAACCGCTGGTCTCTACCACATGTGGCTTGACAAGTGATGAAATCATCACCCCAGTCGTACGAGTCTGTCGAGGCCGAGTCGCAGTCGGAGTCTGTGTCGTCTCCGCCGTCAAAGTCAATACCGAGGGAGCTCCTTTCGGGCGAATTTGCGTCGGCCTTGGAGACGACCTCGAAAGTGCTCTTGTCAAGTCGCTCAGAGTTCTTGTCCTTCCCCTCGCCAAGTGCTTCTTGTTTATCAAGCATCGTCTGCTCGGTCTCATCGAGAATAGCTGTATGTGCCTTGCTAAGGAAATCAAGGAAATCTTCGTCTTCATCAAAGATGTCTTCATTCTCGTCGAGGCCCTCTTTATTACCCTTACCAAGGGACTCCTCTTTCTCATCAAGAGGATCTTCAACCCCCTTACCTTGCGTGGTAGGTTCCGGAGGAACCCGTGCATTGGTGCTCATACCATGTGGCCGCAAAGGATAGGTCCAGAAGCCATCCCAGGTCCGTGATGCTTCCTCCTGAAGCCTCTCCGCCTCCTCTCGAAGTCTTTTTGCCTTCACGGTTCGACATCTCTCCTCTGCTTCAGCCCGTTGTCGTTCTCGCTCTAGCTCAAGTTGCCTGACTTCTTCAATCGCCCACCTCATTGAAGGCTTCGGAATGGTCTGTACTTGACGGGTAGCCTCTCTGTCTGCTCTCGGGATCCTTTCCACGTATAAATCGTGGATGTATCCCACTCTCTCGTATACATCGTTGCTGGGACGCTCTGGATCGTCTACCTTGACCAAGATGACTACAAAAGGTGTTTTGTAGAAGCTTTTCGGTATGTAAACTATGAGAGCTTGCCAGCGCTTCTTGCTGTTTTGCGTCTCAGATAGTATTGTGCAAACCTCTTTGTGGTGTTCTCTCGAAAGGGGGTCGAGCACGAACCGGCCTTTGAGCCTGTACTTTTCTTCGCCGAGCTCGACCAATGCCTCTCCACGTGTTGGGTCGATAATCATCGCGTCTCGAAGAGACCAACCGTCCACATGCAGGTACCGCGAGGGCTCGCAGGGATAACCCTTTCTGAGATATTGAGAGATGGGTGCAACTCGTCCATCCACGTCTTCGATAGAGACGGCAAGTTCTGAGCTGATCCATTCCTTTTCGGTCTTGCTTGGCCATTTCGTAAGCAGAAACTCGACTGAGCCATCTGCGCTGGCCCACGACCATGTTGGGAAGTATGTGCGTCGCTGTGATGTCTTGGGTGTGGCTTCGGGATTACGTCTGGAAGCCTTCCAAGCTAGGCCGTAACAAAAGACTTGAGAAGCAGACTCAATAGGATCCTCGCTGAGTCTGGATGCGTGGGTACGAATTTCGGAGCTGTCCAGAGGACGCGGAGATTCTGCAAATGGAACTCCCCACAAGAACGCTGCCTGCCCGCCTGAACCGCGGGTGTATGTGCTCATTGTGGCCTTGATGGCGTCGAGGACGTCAGAGTCGTCGGTCAAGTTACGCTTGGAGAAGGCTTCAATGTGGTTCCAGACTGACAAGTCACGGACGCACAGTGGCTTATTGACTTGCCACGAGACTGGCTCAGTGAACATCTCGGATTGCTGACCTTCGGTGTAGTGAAACAGCACTTGATGAGGAGTAAAGATGAGCTGGCGTGGTGAGAACAGTCCCTCTTGGTACCTGTGAGTAGTTAGCATTTATTCTCGTTGTCAGAGTGATTCACTTACGTCCATCCGCGAGTGTTCCACTTGCACTGCGATGTAGGTAGGAACGGCTCAACTGCAGAGACGAGGAGATGACTGTTGATCTCCGCACGCGTCTGCTCTCGTCGATCTCTCATCGAGACGCCAGGCAAGCCATGCCACGCACGTGTGCCGGCTGCCGCCACGATGGTGAACAATGCCTTCTGATAAATGAGGTGCATCTGACAGAGATGCTCATGGAGGACTTTTTCGTCACCTTGCGGGATGCAATATCTGCGTATAACGTTAGCCAAGAGAGCGGATTGTTGAAAGGGAAACGCATACTTGTCTACCCATAAGTAACGATACCCCATCTGGTTCACCACTCGCATGGCATCCTCGATGACCCAGGGGGTGTGTGGAAGTTTCCCCTTTTTAAGCTGGCTATCATCAAAGAGCTCTTCATCGCACTCTCCCCAGACATAGCTCAGTGCAACGAAGGAATCTTTTGGAGCAGCTCTCTTGAGCCTTCTCGTCTTGCAGTCAATAAAGCGAAGGTTTTTAATCGGAACTCGGTCGACAGTCAAATTGCATGCTGAATGATTCTTCTGGCACTCTTCCAGGAAAAGGCGCAATAGACTGTAGTTCGGGAGCCGGCTGCGCACTCGACGGGCCGGTGATGGGATATTTGGGGTTGAAAAAGCCGGGTAGATGCTGCCAAAGTATGAAAGCACTTGTGCGTCTCGGGTTTTCTTTCGCGCAACCTTGAGGGCGATGAAAGTCCCTTTCTCGAGTTTTCCAGCTGGGAGTGCAGCAGAGGCCTTTGCCTGGGATTTGGAGCGCGAGGGGTTGGCCTTGAACATATCCGTTGTGTCCATGTATTCGGACGACTCTGAATGACCAATTGAGTCCCTATTCTTCTCGAGAGGGATCTCAATGGCAACGAGGAGGTATGGCTGGGGTTCGTCATCTTGCTCAGAACCCACTTGCTCACAAAGATCGCATCTGTCGTGATACGAGGCAAGATCCTCGTTACAGAAAGGTCTGTAAATAGCTTCGGCGATCAAGCGGCAGAGGCCACACGATGACTTGCGCTGCTCCTGGGGAACATCACCAAGCTCGATGACCAGATGAGGCGTTTCGTATCCGCCTGAAAAGACCTTGTTGAGGTCAATGTCTGAGCACCTCTGGCAGGGTTGATCCTTCTTTGATGCCATGGTGGACACTGTGTTGGGCACTTGTGAGGTATAAGAGTAGTTGGCACGTTGAGAGACACAGCTGGGCGAACTGTGAGGTTGTGCTTGGTGGTGTAGGATCTGATCCTTGCAACCCTTACCCTTTTTATGCTTGTAAACAATTGGCCTTGCGAGCACGACAGAGCTATCATATGCATTTTAATTAACTGGACATTTAAGCATTAAAGTTCATCTTGTTCGGCCTGACTCACGCCGAGAAAAGGGAAACGTAGCTGGCTTAAGACAAGGTTCAGGCAAGATCCGGCCGCATACCCCGAAAGGGTCATAGAAACCTAAAGTTGACTACCAAGACAAGATTCCCGCAATGAGGCAGGCAAAGAGTTGACTAAAAACAAGACACTGTGGCCAGAAAAGCTCCAACAAACTGAAAACTAGTCCTGACCCTTCCTTACTCCTGTCTCTGCGGGTTGGAAGGCTGGCCTAACCTGGCCAAAGCTACCGCATCAGATATCTCATACTGATGGCCGACCTTGAGGGTCCCACTGACATCGACGTCTGAGACGTCGGCACCAGGTGCCAGCGTGTCAAAAACGTTCTTGAACGAATCTCCAACGGTTGTCAGACCGTCTTTCTGAATCTTGATGCCCTGCAGCCGGTGCCCCTTGGCTTTGACCTCCTCGGCCAGAGCATGGTTGAGAAGCTTGTCTTTGTCACCGAGAACTGCAACGAGAGTAGGAATGACCTCTGGGTCGATTTGCTCAGCCTCCTTTTGGCATAGGGCTTCTTGCGCTGGCTGCAGGGCTGGGAAGAGCACCACCAGCTTCTCGACAAGCTCCGAGATGTCCTTGACTAGCTTGTCAAAGTCGTCCCTTGCATACAGTGCCCACTTTGTTTTGTTCGCGGTACTAGTCTCTTTCTGTCGGCGTTGGGTAAGTTTGCGTATAGAATAGACGAGCTTCTTTGCGCCGTGCTTGGACTTGTCGAGCGCTGTGGCCTGATTGGGCACCTCCAAGAGCTCTGGTTCGTCGTCCTCATGCTTGGATTTGAACCTATTGGTGGCTTTCTCGGCATCTTCGAACAGGTCGCTGATGAGGCAGGATCCATCTTGAATGTTGGGTGCTCGATATGCGTGACTCGTGGGTTCCGGGGGATTGGGGTTACTTGCTTTCAGACGAAACCAAGTAGAGTTGACTAGAGGCAGGCAACACTCTGTACCTTTTATTTACCAGTCGTCACCTTGCAGAGCCTGGCTTCGTGACTCTGACTTCTGCCTATACGGCCGCACTTCCGACCACCCCCTCTCATCGGCTCTTGGTAAAGAACGCAAGGTCTCTTGATGAGCGAGTAACAGAGCGGGGAGAGGTATTGATTATCTTGGCGGCACTCTAGCCGGGCGCCGGGCGCAACACGGCGTTCTCAAAGGTGGTCTCAAATGGCCAGCGGAGTGGCTTATCGTATAAGCATGGCGTCGTCTGACTGACTCGAGCCATAGAAAGCCGCGTATGTTCGGAGCTGAACGGAAGCAGCACGATAATTCTAAGATCGAGCGATTGGACGACAGCATCGAACAACGATACACCGATGTGCCATTTATGCGCGCTGGGCTGCAGGTATTTCACTTCTTCGCCTCGTGACCTGGCCGTGTTTGGGGGCTGAGGAAGCAGGCTGTGAGATTCATCCAATGAAGGTTGCCCGGATCTCAGCTCTGCTCTGTCGCAAATCCCCAAAGCGAGATTGCGTTGAAACTTCGAAGGCTTGATCCTCGCTGGATTCAACTTCTTTTTCCTCAGTCGTTGCCAGTACCCACTTGAGTCTGG
Organism: Fusarium solani; assembly: GCF_023522795.1. NCBI lineage: Eukaryota > Fungi > Ascomycota > Sordariomycetes > Hypocreales > Nectriaceae > Fusarium > Fusarium solani. The sequence continues at coordinate 740,879 of NW_027072147.1, read as the reverse complement.
CGTCGACCGTATCATCCAATACGCCAGATCCTTCTGACAGTCACAGTTACACCTTACTCAACTTCTGGCGAGCTACAGGACGTCACCTTGAGGACAAAAATGGCGCAAGACCGGCGGCAGTCGGAGCGAATGCTCCATGACGCCCGTCTACAGGTCAGGGAGGCTCTCGCTAGACATGAGAAGGCCTTTATTCCGGAAGGCCATGGACGGGTAATATTGATAACTCGACGAAAAGAGTTCTGAGACTAATGAGCTGGGCACGTAGGGACATGCCGTTCACAACTTCACCGCCAGGGACGACGCCAAGGTCGAAGTTGGTGATCATTATCACTACACAATCAACAACCGCGCCGACGAGCAATCAGACAAGGCTTCAAAAGAAGGTTGGTAGGCACCAACATAATATCAGTCTACTGGTTGCTTAAGAGGAGTGTAGAAATCATGGAATGGATGAAATGCACCGACTTCACTAAAATATACAAAGAACGACATTTGCCGAACCTCTTCCCAAACGTGGGGGAAGCGTCGCTGAAGAGGGATGAATTCAAGTACTGGTATGACGGAACCAAAAAATGGCTCTGGTGCCATGGGATGCGTAAGTGTATTTTCAAGCTCTGAGAAAGGGGAAACGCTAAGTGACGGGGGAAAGCTGGTGTTGGAAAATCTGCATTTGCGTAAGTGTTGTCATTACACAATGCCTGACATCCATTGAAAGGAACTGACAAACAACTAGAACCATCGTCATTCGACACATTGTGAAACTTCAGAACGAATTGGCTGCCGAGAAAAGAATCGGTTTGGCGTATGTTTACTGTGACTACGCAACCAAAGACCAGTCAGCTCTGGATTATGTCGGAGCCCTCCTCCGCCAGCTTGTCAACCTGTCTGATGAAGTGTCACCTGGGGTTAGGACCCTGCACAATGAACACAAGCCGGGTTCCTCGCCACCGCGTCCTCTCCTAGAAAGCTACGAACTGGCGTTCCAGGCAGAAGTACGTCGATTTGACCCAGTCTATATCGTCGTCGATGCGCTTGACGAATGCAGAGACGACGAGAACGAAGAAGAGTCTTATTCTTGCACAAGAACTAGACTATTAGAGTCTCTCGGAAATCTTGGAGAAAAAGTTCATCTACTGTTTACCTCGAGAGACGAAGATCCTGCAGCAACCCTTGCAGGCTTAGTTGCCACATTGAAGGTTTCAACTACAGACGACGACATTCGGACCTATGTTCAGGCACGGATCAACAAAAGCAGATCGCTTCAATCCTGCACGGATAGTGAATTGAGAAAAAAGATTGAGAAAATCGTCACGGAAAAGGCCGCTGGCATGTAGGCATCCTCCAAAAAATCCTGGTTGAACCAATGCTTACGATAACAATAGGTTTCTTCCAGCAAAACTGTACTTTGAAATTCTGGCCAGTACTGTCGATGTGTGCCAACCGAAGAAAACCAATGTTGATGCATTGAGAAGTGCATTGAAAATTCTTCCACAGTTCGGCCATACCCAAGCCTGGGAGACCTATCAGGAAGCGTACAAGAAGATCCTCAAGAACATCTGGAGTCAAAGTACATCAAGAGTCAAACTGGCCCGTCAAGTGATGTCTTGGGTAATTTTCACGCAAGAACCTTCCAATCTCACTCTTCCCGTTCTTCAGCGAGCACTATCGCTGCAGAATGCAGGCGACACTGTACGACAGGATCTGGAACCTACGAATCCCTGGGACTACGCCGTTGATTCCGGAAGTGAAGATGGCTCGGAGGCATATTCCATATCGGCTTCGGATGACGATTTGAGCAATGTTTCAACATCAAGTCAGGGCGATGTCATCCCGAAGGGAACACTGCTCTCTGTTTGTCGAGGACTCATCACGATGGACAAAGACAGTACACTTGTGCGGTTGGTCCATTACACGGCCAAAGACTACTTTGACAACGAAAGCGTTCGTGCGGATTCATTTCCTGATGCTCAAAGCCAACTCACGAGGTCGTGCATGGCCTCTCTCATGTCGGCAGAAGCCGATTACCAGTTTGACCAGTACTCACATAGGCATTGGGGACATCATGCCCAAGTGGTCGAAAATCAGTTCCAAAACGAAATCATGGATCTTGTGCAGGACCAGAAGAGAATTGCAAGTTCGTTTCAACTCGTGGTTGACTCTCTGTCTCCTGCCTGGGCAGAATCGCGCGAGCCGTCCAAGCACTGCCTTACACCACTTCATGTGGCGGCATATTTTGGATTGGAGTTGACTGCCACACATTTGATGAAAGGCCTCGAGCCTGAGGACATCAAAGCAGAGGACAGCGGAGGCTGGACTGCAATGAACTGGGCAGTCGTTGGTGGTTCGAACACACTAGTACGGCTGCTGTTCCAAAGTGAGAAAGATCTCCTTTCTAACGACATCGCTTTCTTGGCTGTCGGATCCCGGAGGCATGGGGTCAACATCGACAGTATACACATCGAGAGTGGAAAGGTTTCTCTCGGTGCTGCCCTGACCTTGAAGACTGGACTGTCCTTCACCAAGGCACTGCCAAGAGCAATTAGACCCAACGCCAGGGACGAGGTGGTCAGATTTCTCATGGAAAACATTCCGAATAAAAACATTGATGTGAAGAGACCAGGCGATGAGCGTACGCTTCTGTCCGTTGTGGCCGAAAATTGGCAGTGGGGTTACGTTGGAATTCTGCTTGAAAGAGGTGCGAGCATCAACGTGAAGGACCGCCGAGGGAATACGCCATTGCTATGGGCATTGAATTGCCCTCGACGTAAGCTTCAAATCCGGTCGATCACTGTGTCTGGTGAGAGCTGCCTGAGCATTGGCGAGATATTGAGTCTGGATTCTTCCGCTAGAGCCAGTATCTCAGACCACGGAATCTCGGAGAGAGTCCTTGAGCCCTTCATTTGCAAGTTGATTGGGAGCGACCTGGAGGCCACGAACGAAGACGGAAGAACTGCGCTTTCGCTTGCGTGTGAGTCCCGGCTCCATGACGTTGTAAAGGAACTCGTGGAGAAAGGAGCGCACTTGAACACAACAGATGTCCTTGGGATGACACCGTTGCATTATGCATGCTGTTTGCCTTGCTTTGAGACCGTTAAGATTGAGGCCTTGTCGTGCTCAAAGCGGTCAAAGACTCGCCTAGGAACAGCCAGATTACCACAAGTGCCTCTAGGCAAGCACAATAGCATTGCCAGACCGATCGGAAGGTCTGTGGCGTTGTTATTACAATCAGGAGCGGAGGCTGATGCTCAAAACTGCCTTGGCGAGACGCCGTTTTCGCTTGCAGAAGCAGATGGACTAGAGAGTTGTGTGCGACTTCTCAACCCTCTCGGGCCAAGGTCTTGTGAGCAGGCTGAAGCAGCATCGGCCTGTGGTGAGGAAGGGGATTATGCCAAGCTCTTGTTGGCAATGTTGGATCATCGAAGCCGATTTCAAGTGCATTTCTCGATGATACGAGACGACTCGACACTTATAATCTACTCGTCGTCGGCCATCGAAACCCTTTCTATCTTTGACGAGGCATCCGTTGTTCTCTCTGGTAAACCAAGTATCCGATGCCTCTGGACTTTAAACAAGTCATGTATCGAAATCCGTGAAGCTGCGGTCATTGAGAGCCTGCAGACATATGATGAATCTCAAGCAATCATCCATGGCTCGTCAAGGATTCAGAATCTAGCGGGCGTAGACATGTCTACGCTGACCATCAACGCCCGGGCGAAGATCCAAAATCTCGGGATCTTTGATCACTGCGTCGTGTATTTTGGGGGCGATTCACAGGTTGAAAAAATCACAGGGCTTCAAGAGTCAACTCTTATCATTACAGCAGAAGCCCGGGTTGAGAAGATGCATATTGATGAGGGTTGCACCGTATTCTCCAAAGGGAACTCTTGGGTCAGCGCGGCTTCGGGAACTGGAGCATCAAAACTTACCCTGATGGGGCAGTCGTTCATTGGAGACATCTCAGTGTTTGACACTTGCGCGATCATTTCCGAAGGCCAAGCCGAGGTGGAGCGTATCACCTGTAGCAACCAGTGTTTCGTCTTGATGAGAGGAGGGGTTGAAATCCACCAAATCTACACGGAAGATGAAGCTATCGTCCTGGCCGAGGGCCAGACCACCTTAACGACAGCTTTAGGGATCAGCAACTCTATGTTGTTCTTCGATGCTGATACCAAGATCGAGACCATTGATGTGTCAGACGAATGTGTGGTGGCCTTACGGGGTCGCTCCGAGCTTACCACAATGAGCAGTAGCGATCGCTCGGTCTTCTGCTTTGTTGGCGAGGCCACTATTGCAAACTGGGTACATTCTGACAGACACCAAATATCCCTAGATGGCAGTTCTTATGGTTTCACTAATCTTCATGGCTCTTTAACAGTGGATTGGTGTTGGATTGATGATCAATTTAACGGGGTAGTTGAGCTTGGTAGAGTGGCGTGGACCTCAGCACAGACAAAGCTGTCTGAAGGTGAAGAGCGACGAAAGAAGGCTGAGGACTTCCAAAGCAGAGGCGAGGAGTGGAGTTGGGAGCCTACTGGTGAAGAGCCTGACGTGGAATACATGACATGGCCGCCTGGCAGGTCTTGATATTCGTGGTTCTTGTTGCTTCGGGACTGAGAAGGATTTAATGTTGTACTCTGCACTCTCCTTACTACTAGGAGAATAACTGAGTTTTATTAATATTTATCTACACGTAAAACAAGAAGAAAAAATACCCACCGTCTATATGTAGTTCATCAAATCACTAGGAATTCCATCTTACTCCAATCCATTACATCACTTCAAGACTTTACAGGGTCCTCGAGCCCAGGCTTCAAAGTCAAAGCCGGTATGTCGTAGGCTACAGGTGCGAACATGGCCACGGAAAGCTCAACTAGCCAGTGTGTGGTACAAGGATCTAGGGTCGATTGCGTTGAACGTTTGTGAAATGGAGCGACTTGATTTGCGTACTGAATGTCGGCACAGAGGCGCCTGAGACTTGGGGAATTAATCCTAGCAACACTGCCATATCGCAAATAGATGAGCCGCTCCCCCCACTAGTTTATATTGACTCTCATGCTGTCTGTCTATTAGACGCCAACGTCTGTTAACTGTTCTCTTGCTACCTCACTACCTATGCATTGATGACTTGCTCAATAGTATTAACGTAAAGCTTTATCTACCGGTATAGTCAAGTTACTTCGGTTAAACCCCCAGCCATGCCAACTAGCATGAAAATAATTCCACCTAACTAGTTTGCTGGGACATCTTAAGATCCTGTTGCGTCGTTGTGGCTATGTAATGAGAAACCTGAAGTATTAGGATCCTCAAGCCCAGGCTTCAGAGTCAAAGTCGGTATCTCGTAGTCCCCGCCATTCTGTCGCCGATAAGCAATAGGCTTTGCGGTGAACAAGGTTTTCATCCTCTCACGGAGCTCGCCGGCCGCCTCTTTGAACTGCTCATCGCCTGCTCGATCCGATTGATACATGGCAAACGACGGCAGAACCTCGAGGCCAGTGTAGTAGAGGGCCCCGTGGGTTATAGGGAATAGAACATGCTCGAGCGGTCCGCTGATTCCTCGGGTAGAGTAGTGTTCTTTCCAGCCTCCAATCGTCACGACTACCATGCCGCGTTTCCCAAGCAAGATTCCCTCTCCGTATCGATCGCCCCAGTGGGTGTCGCTGTGCTCCCCGATACCATACCCGAATCCAAGGGAAAGGACCCTCTCAACCCAACCTTTCAGGATGGCAGGCATGCTGTACCACCACAAAGGAAATTGGAGAATGACAAAGTCAGCCCACTTCAACTTTTCTTGTTCTTGCTTCACGTCGTCGGTGAGGGTGTTTGAGTAGGTTGCAACGGCGGATGCTTTTGTCACCCTGAGACGCTCATCGGCGGGATGTTGGGGAAAGTCTTCGCGGTCAACCTGGGACTTCCATTTCATGGCGTATAGGTCAGAGACCTTGACTTCGTGGCCTTGGTCCTCTAGTTCTTCGACTGCGACTTTGAGGAGGGAGCCGGTAAGGGACTGTGGCTCAGGATGAGCAAAGACGATAAAGACCTTCATTTTGGCAATTTTGGGAGTCTGGGTCTGAATAATAAGATTGGCGCTTGAGAAAAAATAGGCAGTCCCTGAGCATACTAACCCCTTCCTTTTATATTGATTAGTTTGTCATGAGGTGACGACAACGCGCTCAGATCTCTTGGCTGCATACCAAAACTGGAACAGTACCCAGCTGACAAAAGTATCAAGCACAACATTTGTGAAAATTCTTATAAATCATCAGATCATGACGGAAACCGCGCAACGGTGGCGTGATCTGATAAGAGCCTATTGCGTCTGACATCGCAAGATAAGCTCGCTTACGGAAAAGGGATGGGTCAGGCTTGCGTGAAAAAAACAGGCCGACTTTTTGCTCGCAAGTTTATTTCCTAATGGCGTACGCGTCGACGAGGGAGTTGGTCCACATGACAGATGGATCGGAACGTTGCGTTGCCAGCAGGCAGCGAGATCGTACGGTATTCGCGTATCTCAGATACTCCTTTTGGAGTTTCCAGACCATACGGTCATGCAGTGGTACTGTAGTTTTGCAAGATGGATATTATAATTCTTGGTAAAGAAGATCTGACTCCTCTTAAGAAGTGCACGTAAATTCATATATATATGTTGAGGTAATATCCTAAAATTATAGTGTGTTATGACAGGTAACTTGTAACACCCTCGTGTGTTTACGACTGTGTCTTTTGCTGCTGTGACCAGTATATTCCCTTTAAGCAGCATTATACAAGGTGCTCCTAAGCCAGAAGCTGCAAGATCGATCGCCCGACGAAAGCGTCGCCCGTGAGCCGTCTGAGAACGGAGGGCGCCATATCCAAGTGGATGGTTATTGAAGTACCTATTCTACACAGGCGCTACAGGGGCTGTTTTTATTAGATGGAGTTAAGCTATCAAAGTATCTAGGGGAAACACTTACAGGAACGAATCAGAACTTGGCTCAGACCAGTGATACTCAAAAGGGATGGAGGACACAATAACTCAGCTGGCGCCGGACAAGACTTCTTAAGGTTGGTATCATCAAGAGGAAACAAATCTATTCGCCCTTGAAATAAACAAATCCCTTCGCCAATTCAAGCTGTCTAGTTCTCTTCTTTAACGACACCCAGTTTTCCTTCAAACACTTGAGTTAGCCAAGGATCAAGTTGGCAGAGAGGTAACCCGAGATATCATTGGCCTTGGAGAGCAAAGGCGCGAAAAGGTCGACAGGATTTCTTTCAGGACAAAGCTGTCTCTCCAAGAACCCAAAGACAACCCATCTTGTTCTGCCAAGATTCTCTCGCCTGCCAAGATGTGGCGCCGTGCACTGTCGCTGCGGTTCTGAAGCTCGTCGCAGACGGTGAGCAAGACACAGGCGATGAGTATGATGATGACATCGACGTTCTGAGAGCGACCCAAAATCTGCAGCGCCCTGCTGTAGTGGGCAAGGAATGGAACATTGTTGCTCGAGCTCAAGTTTGATGCCGCAATGACCAGGTGCTTGATGCTTTCATCGACATGGCTGGCCTGGAGCACAACCATGCCCCAGAAGTCCTCTGTGCCATAGCCGGAAAGCATCGGAGCATACAGCTGGCTGAACAGCTGGAACGACTGCCTCGACCTGGCGGGACATGCACCAGGGGTTGAGCAGGACCCTGAGCCCATGACAACTATCGAGACTGTATCTAGCCTGGGCTTTGGTTGGGGATAGCCGTCACATTTCCGACCAGTGGAGGTACAGCGCTTGCATGATGGTTTCTTCTCATCGCACTTGACACGTCGGATCCTAGGAAGGTTAGATGCTTCGGAGATAACCTAGGTGTATCTCTTGATTGGCCACTTACCTACAGGTGATGCACCCGCCGTTGCTCCGCCTGTGCCTCATCGGCCCGCTGCATTCTTTACCAGGTGAAGCCATATCATCGGTTCCTAGTCAGGGAGAAGTTGACTGAAGGTTTTCACGTCAACGTGGTATGAGACCCATTAAAGCTGGGTCCTCAACTCGGAGATAATGTCGTCGAGGTTGGGCGCCCACAAGTCAACTTTGATTGGTCTGCTCGCTAACTAGCATCTAGCGTCAACCGGGGTGGCATGAAATGGATACAGCGTCATCGTTGATTGGCCAAGACGGTAACCAACTTGTTCATCGTGGATTGTGTCCAAGGCATGAGACGTATCTGCAGCGATGATTCTGTAGATGAGAGCCCGGATTTTACTATTCGACTCTCCTAAAGCCGTTATGAGCTTACAAATGCGTCGTGCTTGGTGGGTGAAGTTCAATGAACTGCCTGGTGAAGTGGGATTATAATGAGTTTAGATGCTCATGATCAAATGTTAACTCAACATTATCACAACCTCAAGAAGTCACTCAGACGGCTCAAATCTAACCATTGCCTAAGCCTATTTCCCTTTTAAACATCATGGCCTCCCAGAATCTCCCAATCTCCCTCAAGAACAGCCTGGATACTACGAAGGTGGACTACGCCCAACTGGGAGCATCTGGACTACGCGTCTCAGTTCCGATTCTCGGATGCATGTCCTTTGGTTCCAAGAAGTGGCATCCCTGGTTGATCGAAGAGGAGGAAGCTCTCGAGATCCTCAAGGCTGCCTATGATCGGGGTATCAACACATGGGACACAGCCAACATGTATTCTAATGGCATCTCTGAGGAGATTCTCGGAAAAGCTATCAAGAAGTTCAACATCCCTCGCCACAAGCTCATCCTCATGACAAAGTGCTCCGTCTTCGTCGGCGAGGATCAAGAGGTCGTGGGTCCCACTCATGGGCAGTACATGGCCCAAAGCAAAGATTATGTCAATCAGGGAGGTGAGTAGGCTTTTTCCTGGCAACTAGATCTCTGTACTGAGACATCAGGTCTCTCTCGCGCGGCCATTTTCAACGCCGTCGAAGCATCGCTCGCTCGCTTGGGAACTACCCATATCGATGTCCTTCAGATTCACCGTTATGATCAATCCACTCCCCCTGAAGAGACAATGAAGGCACTCCACGACCTTGTACAGAGTGGCAAGGTCCGCTACCTTGGCGCAAGCTCGATGTGGACTACGCAGTTTGCAGGCCTGCAACATGTAGCAGAGCGCAACGGTTGGACCAAGTTCGTGTCGATGCAGAACTACTATAACCTGTGCTACCGTGAGGAAGAGCGAGAAATGAACCGGTTCTGCAAGGGAACTGGCGTTGGCATTATCCCGTGGTCGCCTCTATTCGGCGGTTTGCTGGCTCGTCCGTTCGGTGTCCAGGACACGGAGCGCTCAAAGATTCCGTCTCCATTTGGCTCGGCAATCACTCAAGCCGACGAACAGATCGTTAAGAGGGTGGAAGAGGTAGCCGGCAAGCATGGCTGGAAGATGGCCCAGGTGGCTCTGCTTTGGCTGAGGAGCAAAGATGCGATTCCAGTTGTCGGTCTGAACTCCATTTCCAAAGTTGAGGAGGCTGTTGAGCTGCGTGGCAAGGTGCTTAGTGCCGAGGAAGTGGAATATCTAGAGGAGCTGTACATTTCCAAGCCCATTGCAGGACACTTTTAGATTTTTTCATCTCACTAGGTAATTAGCTACTACCCCGGGCGATCGCTTGCGTTTCTCCGGTATCAATCACAGCCGCTCCTAGCTTAACGCCTCAGGCCACACGTCAAAGTATCCTGCTCAGTCTGACGTGAGATGTGAGAATCGAATGGGCTCCGGCGCGACTTGTTGCGTCTGGGCAGAGACTGGCGAAGAAAACCCCATAACCATGGTTGCAAGATATTCTTACATCTCTATTGGCTGCCAGTCCCGTTGCTGCCTGCAATGCCCCTCCCTTTCCTCACCTCACGGCTCAACTTCTTCAATCTCTTTTCTTTGTCAACTTCTCTTATTGTCGTGTTTTTCAATCATGAGCATCCATTATCTTGAACGCATTCAGTTTGGCAACCGAGATGGCTTGTCTCTGTGGATTCGCTGGAACAAGGCACGAATGATTGTGCACATTGATCCATCCCCAGCTGGGGACTTGATGCAGGATTCTCTAATCAAGGAGTACGAAGACGCGGCTTGTAATAGCCAGCGAGAGGAAGAAGCTATGATGGACAAAATCTTGGACACCGTCGTTGAAGTTGGGAGGTCAACCTTTGACCAGACTGTCCCACCGAAGGACAAGCCTGCTCCCCCGCCGTCCCTGCATTCTCTCCTTTTCCCAGAAGAATTTACCTTTCTCTTTTACACGCGACACAAAGATGGAGAGTGGATCCTCGACACCAGCGCCCAGAGCCCCGACGTCTCGTTGAGGGGAGCACTGCCACTCAATCTTGAGCTTATCCAGGGTGCGGATCTGCCCACAGTCTCGACCAAAGACATATTTGTGGTGGATGAAATCATCAGTGACGGACGCGTCTCTCGTGTTCTTGTGGAAGATCAAGAAATGTGCGCCAAAGTCGGGATTTATCTGCCCACCGAGTCTATCCAAAGGGAGCTGCATACTCTTTTGAAGATTCGGGCCTCCCAATATGCCGACACTCTTCGGGTACCAAAAATTCTCGGTTTGGTCAAGAGTCCAGTCCATGACAAGATAATCGGGTTCGTAAGTGAATACATTCCGCCACCGGATGTTCTCTCCCTTGTCAGTCTCGGAGATGTCAGGGCTTCCTCGTTTGCCGCGAGCAGGAGGAAGAAGTGGGCGACACAAGTGCGAGAAACGGTCGAAAGGTTGCATGAAATTGGAGTCCCATGGGGAGATGGGAAGCCTTCTAATGTCTTGATCCATAATGATACCGATGATGCGTGGGTCATTGACTTTGATGGTGGATGGGTGGATGACTGGGTGAAAAGGACTGTTGAAAGGGACGAAGAAGAAGTTAGGAAGATATTTGAGTTTCTGGAAGTTTAATGCCACTTTTGTATCATAGTCATCCAAAAAATGCTATCTCCGAGAGATAGAGAGTCCTGTATTGCCGAGTTGTCTCGGAGGAATGGCTAATACGCTACTCAGGCTGCGTAAGGGAGAGCAGGGTTTGTATGAACTAATCATTGCATCTTGGATCGCTACGTTGGTGCTTCAGTCTTGAGCCACATATTAAATCGAGAGGTAAAAATTCAATCATTAAACGAACTCGGTCCGCTAGAGTAACTACGATGCACACACAACCTGACAGCATGTAGTCGAGTGGGTCATAAAACGAGCATACCGTTTTTCTTTATATACAGGCTTTAAGTATACGTTACTGGAAATACCATAGCAGCCGGGCGTGTGGCTTTCTCCAGTTTTAACCAAAGCGGGGAAAACTTCACAAGATACACGCCGCCTATGCCGGCTAGACGAGTCGATTGGTCACTTGGGCGCAAAGAGACACCTCCCTGAGGTTGGCCCAAAGCCTCTTTAGCATCCTCAGCCTGATATTGAGTCTTGGGCCGTTGTCGTATTTGGCGATGGCGTCCTGAGACAGCCATCAAGTGGAATGGCCAAGAGTTAAGCCCACGGCCACAAGTGCACAAGAACCAATCAGTGAAAGCTTAATTGATATCTTTGATATTTAATTGCCTCTTATTCGGCATCCAATTGGCCTTGAGCTGCTAATGTGTATCATCATGCCTTGGCCATGGCTGAAGCATCTATCTCGCTTACCTGCGGAGGCCGATGGACTTCTTTCAGCTCATGCAAGCCACTCCATAATTGACGGTGGCGCCTGGTCACGCATGATTGATGTGTTGATGTTAATTATCTGATAGGCTGGCCTGCTCCGTTCTTGTCTGTTCATCTTCTTCTCCAGTTTGTATGTATCTCACTCAAGCACGTCCCCGCGGCCTTTGAGAGCCCGTACAATGCTCCTGTCAAGAAACACAAGGCTAATAGCCATGGTAAAGATGCTTGCCTAGGGGGCACAGTACTTGTACTGTAGACACACGCATTATCCACCAATTTCGACAAGCAGGAAAAATCAACCCTGTGTTTTGTGGCCTGGAAGATATCACCACTACCCGCCTTGACCGCTCCAAGGCGACGGACACAGATATTTGCGACTCGGACTGTACCTCTAACACTATATACAACAAATTCTGGTGAGCTATAGTCCCTATGACGTTCTTCCAAAGGCTGCCGCTGATACTTTTACCGATAGCACATACTCCGACGAGCCGTACTGTCAACTCATGCAGCTCGGTGTGGGCATGTCTACTTGGGAGTGTGGATCCTCTTTACTCAAGCGATACTATTCTAGCAGCAGATCCAAAGTGACTCGTTACTTCAGCACTGTCGTTCTAGTCGACGGAAGCCCTAATGAGACATGGATCAACATATTCAAAGTGCCTTCATCGGGCATTTTGCCTGAGATAGCGCCAATAATACCTCAATTGGTCACTGCTCAACCAAGTGGCAACCCGCCTCCCCCAAAAGTCAACGTTGGTGCAATCGTGGGAGGTGTCGTCGGAGGTGTCGCCGTCATCTGCCTAACGATCTTGGGAGCTCTGATGATCGTGCGCCGGAATCGCAGCCAGCCAGCAGCGCATGACCCTCTCACTGTTTCCACTGTCCAACCTAAGGCACCAGATACAGCGACCGTGGCGGGCGCTCCAGCGGTGATGCAGCCATATTCCCCCAGCAGCACAACCTCGCCTGTACAACCCCACGAGGCGGGAATGCCTCCCCCAGGGGCTTACACAGCGCCCAATGCTCCTGCTATAGCTACTTCAGGCCATGTAAATACGAGCGCTCACGAGCTTGGAGCATAAGCGGAAGACTAACGGCATGTGCGGAGGCAGGGGGCCCGATAAGTCATGAGTATACACGTATGTATTGATCTTGCACTTGCACATTTCCGGCCTCCCATGAGGATTTTGACAGCACACGGTGCATCGAGCGCTGCCCTGCTACCCACAACGGAGACCCGGAGTGTCCTCAGTAGAAACCAGGCTGCGTTCAGTGGGAAGACAGTTGGGCGTCCCTTGAGGACTCTTCAGCCAGCCAGTTTGTAGTTACGCAGCCACTGGGCTGTTTTTAACGTAAAATACATACTCAAAGAGAGAGCTAACGCGTCCATTCTGGTCGTTTTGTAGTTGGTATAAAGATAGTGTCCTGAGCCATGATATGCCCTTTGACATACCTCTACCGTGAACTACCGTCCATCCATTGTATTACATCCGAAAACCATCATCATTTTTCCCTTGAGTATGGTCTTGGATAGGTTAGGCTTTACTGGGAGATCTCTCGATAACGAGGCGCGTGGCTTCGTCCGACCCAGCCAAGATAGGGAAGTCTTGTACGGTCGGTACAGTTAGGGATTCGGGCGCACATTAGCGATGTCACCTGATTATTTAAAAGTCTTTAGGCCATTCAGGCTGAGTCTGGAATTGAGGCTTCGCCAGTTGGCGTTTTTGGCTAACCTTGAAGGACCAACGAACAGGACGGCCAAGAGTTGAACCGCTAGCCACATCTGCTTCATAACCAACAAGCAAAGCTTGTTGAACGATTTTCACCCAAAATAAACAATTAGACGGCATCCACATGGCCTTGAGTCGCCAATGTGCACCATAACATGTCGCCGGTAGCTAAAAGCATCTGTCTCGCTAATAGACAGAGGACGAAGGCCATCTCTCAGCTCATGCAAGCCTCCTCATGGCCGGTCACAGCATGTGAAAACTGAAGAGCTGATACATGGCTTTATTTAGTCAAAGCAATACCGGCCTTGTTTTGCACCGGTCACTCCTGTCTGCAGCGCTTTTGCATACCTTCAGATCCACCGTCAGCCATCTCAACGCAATGCTCTTATCAAGATTTGCAAAGGTGGTGGCCGTGTCGGAGGGGCTCATTGGAAAAGCTATTTCCATCGCCCCTCGTACACGTACCTTTCCCGACAGTGTCGGGGGCCCCGACTCTGGATATCTGAGGCTTGACCATGGACTTCATCGGCGAGAGAATAGCCGCCTGACCGCGGGTACCCTCACCATTACTGTAGCCCCCGATCCTACCTGCGGCTTCGACGCAATGGAGGATGTCGTAACGTGCCCCAGCTCAAAGCGTTGTTCTTGGGAATCCGGTCGGATCGATAATGTCTTTTGTGACTTGAGATACATCCGAACCACCTGCCTCGACCGCACCGATGCGTTAGACCCGGATCTATGCGACTTGGATTGCGTTGAGGATGCAAATACGTTGCGTTGGTGAGCTGAATCTTGCCTGATAATTTTTCGAGACAGCGGCTAACGTTTCGATCTACAGCATCGAGTCCAGCTTCCCCTACTGCCTCCCGGTTGAGTTCAGCGGCAGCATCAGCCAGTGGATTTGCCACTCAACTTCAAGTTTCCTGGTTCTTTTTAGCACGCTCGATATGCAACCTCGAGACTTCACTACCGTTGTCCTGGTTGATGGCAACCCTGTCACGTCGTGGACGAATGCCGTGACTATGGACCCATCAACTACATCGACAACGAGTCGAACGGTCACAGTTACGGGGGAATCCACCGAGACAACTCAGACAAAACCTCCGCCCCCTGGGGTCAACGTCGGTGCAGTCGTTGGGGGTGTAATCGGAGGTGTGGCCTTCGTCAGTCTGGTGGTCATTGGAGTCACGTTATTCTTGCGACGAAAACGCGAGAAAGCTGAACCAAATGACTCTCTCCCTGACTACGCCATCCAGTCGAACATGCCAGATGCGAAAGCCATGGCAGTCTCTCCAACTATAACCCAGCCATACTCCCCCACTTTGATCTCGTCGATCGAACCTCAGAACGGCGGGATACCCCCTCCGGCTTTCTATCAGCATCCAGAACCGTATGGGACAGCTAGCCCAGGCCACCAGAGCATGGAAGCCCACGAGCTTTCGGGGTGGGTGGGAGATCACCAATCTGGGTCTTCTCCAGGAGCGAAATGAGCGCCCAGTATGAGCAACACTTACACGTGTCTAAAAGTTCACGAGTGCACTCTACGCATCCAATGTATCGGGGGCTGGCGATGGCGGAGGGAGGAGGGAAAGACAGGCCCTGGACAATGATGAAGAGAAACGAGGCTGCGGATAAACTGCAGACAGAGGATTCCCAATTAGGTGTTTTCAGCCAGCCAATTTTTATGGTTATACAGCCACTGGCTTGCTTTTACGTAAAGGCCTTACTCGAAGAGAAACCCACTGCGTCCACACTGGGAAGTCTAGGTTCAGCCATGGCAACACCACCCAACATTGCAGTCACCAGTGGGAGGAGTATGCCAGGCTTATTTCAACCTCACCCCGAATTACATGTGAATTCTCTCCAACAGCCGAGTCCAGACTCCCTCCTCCAGATAACCTGACTCAAGTGCACAGCCATGTGACAGAGCCTCAACTGTCAGCACTGCAATACCTGACCTGTGGAAGGGAGTGCATGGTTCGTACAGACTAATCGCTGTATATCTACTGAATAATTCATGGGCACCGACGATTTTACTTCATTTGGGCGCAAATAAAGCGTCTAACGGGTCCTCAATACTTGTTCTGCACCTCCACAAGGCGCTGGGTGGCTGTCTCGGTCTTGTGGAACCTCCAAGCCTTGATCTTCCTCTCAAAGAGCTCATCCAGCTCGGCAGCAGAACGACTGGAGAGTGACTTGTTAGCATCGGTTATTTTTGTGATTGCAGGTTCACTCACCCTTTGGTCTCAGGGATCAGAAGCCACATTCCGATCACGAAAGGAAGACCGACGCCGGCGTAAAACCAACCCGTCTTGAAACCCCAGTTCCACTCATGCTCGTTGACCATGTAAGGAACAAGGACGTTCATGACAATTCCGACTACACAGGTGATGGCAGCACCAAAGCCAGCGGTATAAGGTCGCAGTCGCTGGGAGGAGATTTCGCCGATGTAGCCCCAACCTGCCGCTCCGTTGGCGGTCATACCAATGTCTGTGACTGGAGTTAGCTATGAAGAGACTGAGGGATAGAGCACACTCACTCCAGAAGCAGGCAAAGAGAACGAAGATGTAGTCCATTGCCTTTGTCTTCTTAATGAGACCAAGGACTCCGATGACTGCGCAAGCGAGCATTTCCACCGTGGTAGATGTGCAGGCGATCCATCTTCGGCCAACTCGATCAGCAACGAGAATAATAATGATGATGGTGGCGATGTTGATGCCAGAGGTGATACACTTGACTGTGAATGGCTTGGCAACACCTGCCTGCTGGAAAAAGTAAGTGCCAAAGCTAGAGAAGAGGGTAAGACCGAGGAACTGCTGGGAGAGATTGGCCCAGAGAGCTGTCACGGTGCGTCTGCCGTCGGTGCCTCGGAAGATGGACATCCAACTCTGGCGTTTCTGCTCAACTGCGACAGCTTCTTCGTGTTCCGCGGCGAGAATCAGGACCTGGAGTTGCTGATCGATGTTGTAATCGGGTACTCTGCCGTGCAGTTGCTGCATCGCTTTGCGGGCTCGCTCGTAGTTCTTCCTCCCGACACACCAGGCTGGTGACTCGGGTAGGAAGACATAGATGAGAAGCATGAGTCCGATCTGAGCCCACTGAGTATAGATCGGGACCAGCCAGTCCATCTCATGTGTTTTGTTGAGAACGTTGAGTGCCACATGGGCAAAGAAGGTGCCGACAGTCCACCAGAAGCTATAGCACATGAGAAGACCACCGCGGATTCGCACTGGGGCAACCTCAGAGATATAGATAGGCAAAGTCGACTGAAGGCAACCGACACCGATGCCGGCGAGCAGCTTGCCAACCAGCCAGACCGGCCAAGTTCGTGCGAGGGATTCAGTCATTACGCTCATAGCCAAGATGAACCAGTACGTATACATGGCAACCTTCCTACCGAATCGGCTCGAGACGAAGGCGAGGGACGTCATTCCGATGACTTGACCGACGGACATGATGGAGCTCCAGGCGCTGAGGATGGGAGATTCGAGGAAAGGGTTTCCTTCAGCGTCGTGCTTGGTGGCAAACTCGTGGACGAAGCCCTTGTTGGCAACAATGCTGGCGTTCATACTAGAGGCTATCAGTTATTGCTTGTTAGAGGTGAGTGATGTCTTACCCAACTTGGAAGCCATCAGTTGCGGCACTAAACGCGGCAAAGAAGCACACAGCAGTGGCCACCTTGAAGGTCTTGACAGTCTGCCATGGCGTGAGATGTTCATAACCAGATGCTGCCTGACCCTTGCTGGCGGCGTCAACAGCGGCTTCGGACTCTTTAAGGCCCATCTCCATGGGAGCTTCTGCGTGCTCGACATTCTCTGTTTCCTTTGGCTGTGCCATGGTTGTAGATGCGGGGAAAGTTCCTGCAGGATCTGGGGCATTTGGAGAAACTAGCCGTGCTCCCACGAGGCTTTAATATTAGGTGACTCGGGTGACAATAAAGCGAAGAACGAAGTGTCTAGCTGAATGCGGAGGTGACTTGGGTATATCTGCCAAGCCCAAAGTGGAGGATCACGTTGGTTCCGGGATGGTCATCGAATGAGGTGGTGATCCGGTCGGAAGTCGAGTCATTCCGGCTTGAGCTAACGTCCTGACCCCGGAGAGTCTATCCCCAGGTTAACCCACTCCCCGCATCATCTGGCTGGCGGGAAAAGGCGGAGAACCAGGGGGAGGTTAGTTGGACAATGTGGGGCAAGTTCTGTAGGGTATCAGGAGAGAGCAACTTGTCTTTTGTCATGAACTGATTGGATAAAGATGAATAGCTTCGCTATTGTTTGTCCCGAAGGTTGAATTGTCTGGCGTAACGGGTACAAGGTTGGCTGAACCGTTGGTCCGGCAGTTGACAGCGGGATCGTCATAACGGGATACCATCACGGAATGTCATGGCGGAAAAATATCACAGATTTATGCGACGGGTCGATGAGGTTGTAAATAGCACCGCTGGAAGTGTACTGGAAGAATTGAATATAACGCAGGATGGCTCCCTTAAACGGTTCTCCCACTGTCTGGCATATTCCTTCATACCCCATCTCCACCGGCGATGGAGTGTGGACAGCCTCGGTTAGGATTTGGCCTCAATGAGACCCCAACAGTTGACCAATGGGATGATGGTTGCACCACAGGTTGTACCTGGGTTCAAGGGCAGAGAGAGCGACAGTATGGGGCGTGCTTGCGAATCGTATTAGGTAATCGTACGGGAAGCTCAAGGCCGGAGACCAGCATCGGGCTTGTCTGGCCGGCCTGGGAAGATTTAGCTGAACCCGCGTACTCGGACGGATCGCGAGACTTGGCGTTCAGTGAGTGTCACGGACTGTTGCCCCACAAAACCAGCGAGTTTAGGGCTCGGGCAGGTCTACCAAGGCCCGTTACTGCAGGAATCGGGCAGATAACTGGAATTGTACTGGAGAGCGACCTCTTGTGTTGTCCTTATATCTAATCCCAAGGGTTCTTCTACCAGGCCGGAGTAATTCCACCGGAGCCAAATCCCTGAGTTGTGACTTGTTTCTATATGCAAACACTAAACGAATCCCAAAAATTCCTGTCCATCAGCTTCAAATCTTTCCGCTGGTCTTTTGAGATCGACGTTTACGAAACGTTTCCCGGAGGTAACGCGACGAGTCTTTGGGCGTGCGCTTCAACGTCGAAAAGTCGACGTGGGTTATTCCGAACCGTGGCCCAAAGCCAGCAGACCACTCTTGTGAGAAGTTAGTGTTGGCGATGTTTTAGAGATGGGAGGGGGAAAACGCACCAAAGTTATCCATCAAAGTCCAGACGTAATACCCCTGCACAGGCACACCATCCTCGTAGATGGCTCGAGAGATGGCATCGAGATACAGACCAAAATATCTGATGCGGAACTTGTCGTCCGCAGCCACCTGAACGTCATCTTCGCCAGGGCAAGGGCAGCCATTCTCGGTGACGATGACTGGAAGATGGTACCGGTTCCACACCCAGTTTAGCAGTTTGCGGAATCCTTCTGGCGCAACACGAAGCCACATTGTGCCGGAGACGGGACCAATCTCAACGCCGGCATGGTTGACTGAGCCTTCTTCGATGTTGCCCGTCCAGTCGTCGTCAGCTGGGGGATCTGGAAGAGCGCGGGCGTACTTTGTTGAGTAGTGATTCATGCCGTAGAATGCGTTCATGCGACTCGTGTCGCGCAGGAGCTGGCGCTCCTCGGGTGTGAACTCCGGCAGTCTCGCGCCGAGATATTCTCTCATGGAGGCGGGATAGTCTTGGCCAAGAAAAATAGGATCGCCGAACCAGCCGATATAGAACTCCAGCCGCCTTTGCGCAGCATCAATGTCTGCCTTGCTATCCGAGTATGGCTCGTAGAAGTGTCCATTCAGCACAATAGAGATGTCGCCTTTTTGAGACGCGAACTCTTTGCTGTAGATATGCACCACTTCAGCGTGAGACAAGATGAGAGTGTGTCCTACGCGCCATGGCTCCGTCTTTGTGTCGTTGCCGGCAGCAGCACATCGCCCTGGAGCGAGAACACCATTGTGATGAGCAAAGATGGATGTGATGTAAGGTTCATTGAAGGTGACCCATTTCTTGACTCGATCACCAAACCGCGAGAAGCATAATCTCGCGTATCGAATGTAATCAGCCTTGAACTCTTCCGTGTTTAAAAAGGCGCCGTATCGATCGTAGATGCCCTGAGGAGTATCCCAATGATAGAGAGTTGCGACAGGCTCAATGCCTTTGGCTAGGAGCTTATCGATGAGGTCGTTGTAAAAGGCGATTCCCTTTTCATTGATGGGATCGTCACGGCCACCGCGGGGGATCAAGCGCGACCAAGAGATGGAGAAGCGATACACGTCGACGTCAAACGACTTCATTAAATCGACATCCTCCTGGACGCGATTGTAGTGATCACACGCTACATCACCGTTCTGGTTGTTTGTCCGCGACGGGGTAAGATGCGTGTACGTATCCCAAATGGAGGGACCCTTGCCGTCTTGAGTAACAGCCCCCTCGACCTGGTATGCGGCCGTGGCGGTGCCCCATTTGAAGTCTGGAGGGAGGGGAAGATCCTGGACGGGGAGGTCATGGCCGGTTGATTTGCTGTACGATGTGACGACATCGTCAGCCAGGAACATGGACGCCTCGTTGGCCATGGTGAAGAGAGGAATAACGTGGTGTGAGTTGACCTACCATCGGGTAACCCAAAAGCTACTTGATCTTTTATAGAGCACAAAAAGCACCCCATCAAGGATCTTTACACCCAAACAGCCTATCTGGCCAGTCTCACACCATGCTGAGGCTTTCATGGCTTCTCCACAGGGTTAACGCCCCTGGTCAAGTTTCCCGACGGGTTTCCCGACAGGTTTTCCGCCGCTAATGCACATCGTCTACCCTCCCTGTCATGCGGAGTTGAGAGGACCGCCTTGGGAAATTCGGTAGCACGGGGTTTTTAGCGTGGCCAAGGGTTGTTTCCGTGTAGGTGATTACTCCGATAGGACAGTCCTTCCGATTAATCAGCTAACGGATTGGCTAATTTGCATCGTTGGTTCGGTATTTCTCCGTATCCGAGTCAGAATCCACGGTTGAGTCCCTACTTGAGGGGTTATTCTCCCCCGGGATTGCCAACATGGGCTTGCCAAAGACTCAGCTCGCGTCAATTGCTCCCGAATCTAGTCATATGATGGATTCCATGGCGGGCACTTGCGAGGGGTTAAATGATTGAGGTTTGATCAAGGGTGGCTCGCGACGACTCTGCAGCCAGGGTCGACACTCTTATCTCGTTTCCCAGGCCACAGCGCAAAAATGGCCTCCGTCCTCGAAGTTCAGTTTGAGCACTACCATGCCCCAAACACGCTGGGCGTCCAGCATTCTACGCCAAGAATCTCGTGGAAGATCAAAGATGCGACCGGCTTGTTCAAGCAAGCTAGCTACGAGATCGAGGTGAGCGATGGCAACGCCAATCAGCAACAACGCCTTGCTTTGACTGCGAAACGAACGTCAAGTCTCTCAACGCTCGTTCCATGGCCCTTCGACCACACTCTCCGCTCGCGGCAGAAGATATCCATCAGAGTAAGACTCTATGACAACAAGGATATCGTTACTCCTTGGAGCGAACCTGCACATCTCGAAGTTGGCCTCCTCGAGCGCAGTGATTGGCAATGTCAGCGTATTGCTGCACCTTGGGGCCCTGACACTTCTGAACCAGACCCAGAACAGCTCTACCGAAAAGAGTTCCAGCTTTCCGGCGAAATTGAGCAGGCGAGACTCTACATCACATCTCAGGGCGTCTACGAGGCCGAGGTCAACGGGCAACGCGTCGGCGACTATTTTCTCGCTCCTGGATGGACTGCCTACGACAACAGACTACAGTACCAGACACATGATCTCACCTCAGCACTCGTTGAGGGCGCCAACTGCATTGGTGTTCGCCTTGCTGAGGGTTGGTTCTCTGGCCGAATCGGCTTTGAGGGAGGCCATCGAAATATCTGGGGTCCGCACACTGCTCTTCTGGCACAGCTTGAGGTGCATTACGCCAACGGCCATTCTGAGACTATCGTCTCTGATGGTTCTTGGACCGTAATTAAGGGCCCGATCAAGCTTGCTGAGATTTACGACGGGGAAAAGTACGATGCACGAGATGAAATCGCATCGTGGTCAACCCCCGCGATGGACAAGGCAGCCTCCAACTGGAACCCTGTTCTGGTGATGGAGAGTCTACCTCCGGAGATAGAGCTTACAGCCGGCTACGGAGAACCTGTCCGCCGGGTTGAAGTGATCAAGCCCCTGGAGAAGATCACCACACCATCTGGAAAGACCATCCTCGACTTTGGCCAAAACCTGGTCGGATATCTTCGCCTTCGAAACATCAAAGGCCCTCGGGGACACAAGATCACGCTCCGCCATGCCGAAGTCCTAGAGAATGGGGAACTTGGCACGCGTCCGCTCCGCATTTGCAAGGCGACCGACGAGTACACTCTAAAAGGCGATGAGAAAGGCGAAAGTTACGAACCTCGATTCACATTCCATGGTTTCCGATACGCCGAGGTTAACGGATGGGTTGGTGATCTGGACTTGGAATCAGTCGAGGCTGTTGTTTGCCATACTGATATGAAGCCCGTTGGAGGGTTTGAGTGTTCGGAGCCCTTGCTCAATCAACTTTACAAGAACGTTGTCTGGGGAATGCGTGGAAACTTTCTCTCCGTTCCCACTGATTGCCCTCAACGTGATGAAAGACTCGGTTGGTCTGGAGACCTAGCCCTCTTTGCGCCGACTGCGACTCTTATCTACGACTGCTTCGGCATGTTGAAGAATTGGCTCATTGACCTGGAACACGATCAAAATGTGCTCGGAGGAGTGCCACCCATGGTCAGCCCCAACTCTACAATCCCAGATCCAATTTGGTGCCGGAGAGTGCCTTGTGCTATTTGGCACGATGTCACGATTCTTGCGCCTTGGGCTCTTTATCAGGAGACGGGGGATGAGAGTATTCTTGCCCAGCAGTACAATAGCATGACGACTTGGATGAAGGTTCTTCCACGAAAGGACCATTTGTGGGATCCGAAGCCGTTTCAACTAGGAGTGAGTACAGTCCTTGACTTATTCGACCTTGGTTACTGACCTGTTCAAGGACTGGCTAGACCCAGCAGCACCTCCTGATGCCCCATGGAAGGGAGCGACAGACGCCAAAATGGTGGCCAACATGTTTCTCATCCAAAGTTTAGACCTGATGGTCAAGATATCCGCTATCCTCGGACACAAGGACGACAGTGTCACGTTCCAAGCTGACTCTGAAGCTGCTCGGAGCGCATTCCAAGATGAATACGTCACACGCAACGGCCGTCTAGTCTCTGACTCTCAAGCGGCATACGCTTTGGCAATTTGTCTCAACGTTCTTTCCCCTGCACAGAAGAAACACGCGGCGGATAGACTTGCGTGGCTGGTGCGAAAGAACAACTTCAGGATCGGAACAGGCTTTGCTGGAACGCCGTATCTTTGCGAAGCTCTCGCCTCCACAGGCCATTACCAAGTTGCTTATGCCACGCTGCTTGAGAAAGGCTGCCCCTCATGGCTTTACCCCGTTACCATGGGTGCGACTACCATGTGGGAGAGGTGGGATAGCATGCTTCCCGATGGTTCCATCAATCCAGGCGAGATGACGTCGTTTAACCACTATGCGTTCGGTGCCATCGCCAAGTTTCTATACGAGAGACTTGCTGGACTACAGCGGCTCGAGCCAGGGTGGAAGCGATGCCGGATTGCTCCCACTATTGGGGCAGAGTTTACAAGTGCCGCGGCATCTCACATTACTCCTTACGGCAAGATTTCCTGTTTTTGGGAGACATCGCCAGTTAAGGAGTCGCCTCAAAGCGAGAACATCAGGCTTCGGGTCACAGTGCCCCCCAATACCACTGCTGAAGTGGTTGTTCCTGGGAAGGATGGAGAGAGAACGGAGGTTGTAGGGCCCGGTGAGTGGGATTTTGAGTCTGTTTTTCAAAGAGACGGCTCATGGCCAGTCTTGGCCTTGCCACCAAAGTCTTAGTGATCACAGGCAGAGTAAGGCAAGAATCAAGACCGTCACTCCTCATTACCTACCTACGTGAAGCTCTCAACCAGTTCGATTGGACCACGATACTCGACACTTTTCGCGCCCGGAAATAGAGTCTCTCAAGAGACAACCCTAGTGACTCACCACGAGCTCCATGTAGACATGCCCATAGAAATGTGGTGAGAACATAATGCCTTAGCTGCTTGATATCAAGCTTTTCCAGGCGTATTAGAAGTCCGTATCCCTGGAAACAATGATATGCCACATATCTTAATTCTTCGTGAATGGTCCTTTGGCGGAATTGCCAAACACGGTTGGAGTCGATCTCTGAATTTGGCATCGTAGCCTTTCCGTCAGGGGACTCGCCATTGCATACAATTACAGCTCGCAAGTGCCAATCAACTCGTTGGACAAGCCGATGGTACTTGGTGGACATAAATCTGAATATTGATTTCAAGCGGATAGTGCCCCAGAGAACTCCTTCACAATATATGATTGTTGATAAAAACGACCGATCGTAGAATAGAGCATGACGACAGTGTTCAAACTCCATGAAAGTCGCCCTGAGATCGGACTTAACCTCTTCTAGGAGCCTCGAAGAGGTTAGACCTATCTCCAATATAAAATGTTCGATATAATCATTGGTCTCTGATACTAAGCAGAAGAGGTCACAAAGGATAGGGAGATTCCCCTGCCACTCTTCTGGCTTTAGCTCTGGAAGGTCATCGATTTGCTCAACCTTGGCCTTAGCCTCAGCAGGCTCTAGGTAGGGAAGAAGATGCTGAATGGATCGAAGCCGAGTAATTCGGGGTGCTATGAGAATCGAAAATTCATGTTCAAGCCCCTCTAGCACCAAGTCCAGGTATGGTTGGAGTATATGACAGCGATGAAAGTCGAAGTACTGAAAGGCCCCTAGGCAGGCTATGAGGAATGATCGGAGATCAAGAGGGGAGTCTAGCGTCCGAAGAAGCTGAACCATAAGCTCGGCTGGTAGCTTGTCGAAAAGGGACATGTTGGTGATATCGTCTAGAGAAACTGACCTGAACTGATTTGGCTGAAGAGGACGGCGAGTGTTGAGGTTGATGCTGTGTTTCTGTTGCAGGAATGGAGAAGACTGGGTTGATATAAGTCTTCAATCTCATGAGTCATAGCACGACGACGTAAAAGCTGTTGAGCAGCTTAAGTTTATGATCTGTGCAGGTGACCCTTTGCCTCACGGGGAAATATCGAGACAAGGTTCAAATCATACAGCGTTTTTCGGCATTAGGTCTATATGCCGATATCTGTCATACCCTTATTGTTTCTTATTACCGATAATTACCTCCTTGCAGGCGTCATTAATAATAACAATGGCGGGGACGAAAACAATGAACACCTATGGCTAGCAGAAATCAGAGCCAGTAATAACATTTGATGATAAGAAGAAGAGGGTCTGATTATGCTGTTAGTATGAGCACGTTTATTATCACTTAATACTTTGAGTATTTTGTTATCTAAGCAGGGCTAAGGCGTAGGCTAACGCATCTCTAATATACTTAAATACCAGACGTGATTAACTTGAGCCCCCGTTTCTGCTAGCTCATGGGATAGCTAACTCGTCTTTGGAAGGTCCATAGTGTATAGGCTAAGTCTCGACTGAATCCATCGCTCAATGAAAGCCTGAATCTCATCACTGTTCTTCTCCATGAACATCATGTGCCCGTTGCCATGAATTCCGACATCTCCAAGCTCTACATGCTCAGTCTTGGAGCAACCAGCCTGCTTGAGGTAACTAGCCGTACAATAGTCGTAAGGCATGTGATAGGACGCTTCTCCCGTGACCATAAGAATGGGCTTGTCAAATAGATTTACCAACTGACGGGGCTGGGGGTCAGCAGCTTGCAGAGTACAGTCACTATAACCCTCTCCCTTCGAAGCAACGCGCGTCTTGACGATATCGACAGTGGGATCAGTTACGGCAGGTTCGTATATGAGGGGAATGTCCGTCAAACCCCATTGACGGGGATTCTCGCCACCGAAGACAAAGATTTCGTCGACGAAAGGCGGTCCACCTGCCTCGAGCAGGATAAGGGCTTTGGATAGCGCAGGTCGGGCGTCGGCAATGAGAATAGGCATGAAACTGCCTTGGCTATGACCTAAGAGGATGACAGGCCGGCCGATCTTGTCCAACAGAGCCGCCCCGGCCGCCTGAACAGCAGCCTGCTGATACGTAGTGTTGCCGATAAACTGTACGTTTGCGCTATAAAAGGCATCAAAGATTGGATCACCTCGGAGTCCTGTGCCGGGCCATTGAGTGTGGTTCACAGCCTGGGGCCAAATATTGAACTTGTGCGTGGCAGTAAATGCTTTCTCGATCGTCTCAGCTGAGAGGGTTGAAGGTTGCTTAGCCCCGTATGAAGGCATCCACGCCGAACGACCACGGAAGGTTTGGTCGACGATGTATACTTCATAGCCTTGACTGATGAACTGAGAAGCCCAGCCGCGGCCGCCGTCTGGCTTGTTCAAGAAATTCTCGGACCAACGTTAGCACCATGACATTTTTAAAGGGGCTGTAATCTAATTATACTCACACTGCCAGTTTGAGCTTGACCATGAATGAGGACAATTGGTGTGTCTTGGGTTGCACCACTAACTGGCAACAGTTTCTCAACGTACATCTGATCGCGAAAGATGTGACCACCATTTCCATCTTCAACATATTCGCCGCCGACATAAAAATAGGAACGAATGGAAGGGACCTCGGCATCGGATCTGACATGTTGCGAAGAGGCTGCCACTAGAGACGAGGTGAGGGTCCAAGCAGCCACAGCCGCGGCCGCCGCAGTAGCGAAATGCATCAGGGACGACTTGATTTGATAGTCTTTATCCGGATACGCGGTTTTTCGTAGCGTGAGGGTGGAAAGATGACCTTTCACGTGGGTGCAGTGAAGTCAAGAGGGGTTACGATGTCGATCACAGGATATCACATGACATTGAAGTTTCGGCCCCCGAGTTCTTGAGGTGTTTGTCTCACTTTGGCTGCCGTGCAACCGCCTTTCTCCGCTGTGCGATGTCGCCGATTTTCAAACTGACTTCTTACATGAACAATTGAGCTTCTTCTTTCGGCAGGAAACACAAGAGTTTGTACGATACCGTGAGCTATGAGATGAGAATTCATCCAAAAGAAGCAATTCCTCGAGGAACTTGGGTGCCGCTGATGTCAACATTGACTTTTGCACTACAGTACTTGGCCGAGGCCCTGGACAATCTCCTTGACTCGAACGAGGTTGGGATAGTTACATGGCTTCGCCGTTAAGCCACCAAGAAATTGCATCTTCAGCCGTTATTCTTAGTGTCGACGAACTTATGTTTCTCTGAGGCGCAAGAGATTACTTCAAATACCAGGCCTGATAACCCGTGGCGTCGAGACGCTCGAGTAAAAAAAGAAGCAAGACCAAGACATACACGGAGTAGATCTACAGGACAGGCCCCTACGATTCGCCCTATTGTGTCGATCCCTCATATCAACTACGTGGCGCTTTTGTCACCGAAGTAACACTCCCCAAACAACGCCGCACGACGACATGTCACCCTGACACCGGGGCCGTAATCATGCAGATACAATGTGACTGCGTCTTGGCACTGGATTGGCCTTCTGTACGATGGGAACGGGGAGGAGTTACATATATTACTCGCCCCGTATCCACCTAGAGTGCTCGCTCAGTGCTTACTCACGAGTCAGCATCCACAGCTCCGCGCTGGCTCGGCCGCCGTGCTGACGCTTGCTGGAGCCTCATCTATCGCCAAGGCGCAGCGGCGCAATCCTTGGCGGGGCCTCTAGTCTTTCCTTGTCGCCGGATGCTACCCTGGGTAGTGCGTTTATACCAGGGGGAGTGCTGAGAGGAAGGGGTTTCTAACGTAATAAGGGATAAAACTAGTAGAAGGAATGTCGATTACACGTGTAACTCTTCCAGGAGGATGTCTTGCAGCAAGGCTCAACCCTGCCGCTAGCGCTTCAAGTGCCGGCACCAGCGGGATGACGCGGGCCAAGGCGTCAGCCCGCGGGAGTCAACGTTGCTGCTATCAACCTCCCCAGGCTTGCCCCAATGGGACACTCGTATCTGTCGCCTTTGCAATGGCGAAAAAGACCCCAATTAACCCCACGCTCACTCATCCCGAACAGCAGCAGATATGATATACGACAAAGTTCTTTTAATACCTTCCATTTGCAGCCTGCATGCATGCGGGTTTATCCGTATCAGACGGGGACGGAGATATGTAAGCGCCAATCTCCCCGCCATCGCATCCGATTCGCCTCTCGCAGGGTTGGCAGATCGCCTAGATGCCGAGGTCCGTCGTAGCCCTATGGACTTTCAACATCTCCCCATGTCAACCCATGTCAAGGATACCTGCGAGTGAATAACCGAATTCCCTGCTCGCCAAGCCGGTTTTTTCGATCTTTGCCGGGGATCCAGCTTCTAATCCAGGTAAGGTGTCTCGGCGCCAGGTAAACAAGCTTTTCTGCTGTGCTCAGCCCTGGACCAAAACTCAAACCAGGAGGCTGTCTAGCGTGAATAACATCCCTTGCATATACCCCCCCAGGCAGATTCGAGTCTGAAGAATCAATCAGTAAGCCTGAGACAGCTGTAAGCAGTTGGCCTCCGTGGAGCTGCGAAACGGCCTCTCCACTGTGGCTCATTCCAGGAATGGTTGAGGGCATAAGCCCATGTTCCTCTTTCGGTCTGCAACGGGGCCGGGGGTACTTGCATCGTTAGGCGGCGAGCCGCTGCTACATTGACTGGCAGACGTCAGCCTCCGGCTTACCGGTCCTCCACGGCGGGAAGAGAACGAGGCTTGGGGGTTCGAGGTTTGTATGCGACCCTTTATTTGCGGATGATTTGCAGTCCCGAGGCCTTGCCCCCGGGTGCTTGGCCGTTAAACTTGCGGATTACTCCGGCGTATACTAAACTATCGGGTTCCCTAGCCTTTGTTGGGTCAGAGAATCATCGAAACTACCCACACCATGACCATGCTATCAGATCCGTTCCGAGTTATCGACGACCATGCGTCCACCATCACACCACCTGTACCGCGCCCGCAGAAACCTGTCCGACTGAGACTCGCTTGCGATGCCTGCACCGCAGCCAAGGTTAGGTGTAGCAAGACTCACCCTTGTGAGCGGTGCATAGACAATGGGCAGGAGTGCTTTTACAGTGCTTCTCGACGACATGGCAAGAGATCTCGACATAGAAAAGCCGAGTCTGATGCTCAACGTTCTTCTTCGAGCGAGGTGCCGACGCCCGGGGCTATTCCAGTGCCAAACGGCATCAAAGGCATGTCTTATGGCTCCGAATTCTCTTGGGAAGAAAGGGAAACTAGCCCGCAGTTGTCGAGTTACCAAGCACCCACTCTGGGCAATGGTATCGGAAAACTTGACAACTGGGCATTCCACGACATTGACATGATGTTCGACTTTGACGACACGTCCTATATATCCCTGACCGAACCGTGGAAAACAACACCCGGATCCCTCACGAGCCAACAAACCCTCAGCGAAACAATCACCCCTCCCGAGCAACAGACGACACCTGCAGAGCAACCAACCAATGCTACCTCGACGCCGCCGATCGAGCCCCACGATCCCAAACAAGCACACGACTGCGAGGCTCTAGCTCTTGGCGTTCTCCGCTCGCTGCATCACCACAATGCCGATGGCATCTGCAAGGGACCTGCAGCCAACGGCATGAACCTCGCCAAGCCGATGCCAAGCATCGACACGGTCCTGTTCGCCAACAAGGCTGCCCTGACCAATCTGATCCCCCTGCTCAAGTGTCCCTGTGCGAGGAACCCGCATATTGCTCTTTTGCACAGCACTATTCTTTCCAAGACCATCTTTTGGTACCGCGTTGCCGTCACTGCGCGGTATCATGCCGAGGGTGCGGAATTGCGGCCGATGAAGATACAGCTGGGGATGCTGGATCTTGACGATGACGATCAGGCTACGCTGCAGCGAGCTGTGCTTCTTAGGGAGCTCCGCAAGGCGGAGAAAGTCATGGAGACTTTTGATGAGTGTTCTGCGAGTGAAGATGAGTTGCCAAAGTGGCATGCTACGGCCATTCAGAACATGAAAGAAGAGCTTCAGGCGATTATTCAGAAGATCAAGAAGGGTCAGGGAGAATGGGCATAATTTGGTTATCGCTTCTTACACAGTTGGATAGCGACGTAGAATGGCACTGTTTGAAGCATTTCGGTCAGGGCAGCATACAGAGGAATGCATTCATGTCTATCAGATAAAGATTCGGCACTTGAGCCGTAGATGTCCTAACACCCTCAATTGATGTCAATTTCTACATTCTGTTCCTATATCTTCTTTGCCAACTTCACACCACCAAGCAAGATCCGCGTAACGGCATACATACACGCACCCGCCATCAAAATAACTCCCGTCCAAATCTTGATATTAGTGTACCCTCCATCATCGCTAGCGATAAAAGCGCCACCAATGGGGTTGCTGACAAGAGCTGGAATGGCGAGAACTCCAAACTGCATGCCGTTTCGTAGCCCAATTTCACGAATGGGCGAAATTTGGGCCATGAGCGTTGGACAGAGAGTCACAAATGCTCCGGAGCCAAAACCGTAAAGGGCGGCGAAAACGATTACGGCGGCGTTGCTTGATGCGGGGAGCCACAATGCCAGAACCAAAATGGCAGAGAAAAATGCCATGACTGTCTGGGTGTTGTATGCGCCAAACTTGTCAGCAGCGATTCCAGGCAGAATTCGTCCGAAAAGGCTTGTGACTGTCAGCATTGTCTTACTTTCTGCATACTATCGTGCAGATCTTACCTCGCTGCGTTCAGAATTGGAATGAGATACTGCGCCAGGTTCTCGGACATGCCGAGTTGGGCTGCCTGCGCCGCAATGTAGTTGATGGGCACAAAAAGGCCCAGAAAGTAAATAAATGCGGATGTCACCGTGAAGAGATACGCACGCTCCGTGAAAGGCTTAAAGAAGCCTTTGAGAGGTAGAGGAGCAGGTGATGGCGGCAGGCGTGAAACGATGGTCAAGTTGGCGATGATGAGCAAGCCCAAGATCAGAAACGCACAGGCTCGCCTGTGCAAGTCAGTTCAGCTCTTTCTGGCAGCCCATGTAGGTTTGTATGGGTTACTCACATGGCCCATGGAAAACCAATCTGCTTGATTAAGCGGTTAAACATGATAGGCAGGAAGACACCACCGAGACTAGAGCCACCACTGACAAGGCCCATTGCAAGACCTCTTCGCTTTTGAAACCAGGTGCTCACGCATGCAACAGCTATCATTAGTTAGCGAAAGTGCTATGAGTATGATAGCCAAAGAATAGGTACCTGGTGTAAAAAGGCAGCATATTCCAATGGGACTGCATATGCCCTGTGATAGAATGATCTGATAGTACTTGGTGGAAAGCGAGGCCATCATCAGTCCAAAGACATGCATGAATGTGCCGAAAGCCATTAGCCACCGTGGGCCATACTTGTCGTAGATTCGACCAACAACAAAGCCCTGGGATCTTGGGTTAGGCAGTTCTCGATGATCCTGATATGCGAAACTCACGCCGCCAAAGAGAATCGACAGTTCCAAAGAGGCAATCCATGAGATCGCACTAGGAGAGTAGCCTTTCAGATACTTCTCCTGGTAATAAGCCTGGAAGACTCCTATGCCTGTTCGCACACAGAATGTCAGCACTTAAAACTTGTGATTCCGCTAAGATGCACTCACAGTTAATCCATCCAAAACTGCAAATATTGGCTGCCCAAGCCCCGAACACGACTAACCACGCTCGCAAGCCGTCATCTGGAAAATCGTTCAGAGATGCCCCGCGGCGATGGTCCTCGGTTTTCTGAGACTCGATGGACGGGAGGGTATCGTTTGATGACCCTAATAGGTTGTTCACTGAAATCTGTGTAGGCTGCATGATTGTTTTGCAAAGAAAGTTGTAAATTTTTGAACAAGGAGCTTCTGGCTTCTTTGAAAGAAACAAAAGACGATGCCAAGCTATCTGGGTGATGGATATGCTTATCCTCGGACACTCATATTGTTTCGGTGACCTCTCGGGAATACAGAAACTTGCTCTGCCTCGCCTTTAGGTGTTGTGAGCGAGGCCGAGCGAAGATCCTTTTCTTAATCTCACACAGCTGACTACCCGGGACCCAGGCGAGTCGTAAAAATGTGTTACTATGCATGATGCGGTTACAGATCTACTGTCTTGGTTGTGTGTACTATGCATAGGCAGGCCCGGAAATTTTAGATCGCCAAGCTTGCCAAGACATGGTTGATCATTGATTACCGCATATGTGTGTAAAACTGTCTGGACATCATCTTCGCAGTAGGCATCTGCATCGCGGCATGTGATTACGAATTGTGAAACGTCTTATCGCTGCAGTAAGATATGAGATTTCCTATTAAGCGACAATACGAATTGCTGCAAAGCGCGTCGCTGCAAAGGGCCCTACAAAGGACCCAATCCCCAAGTCTAGAACCAACAACCTGCGGGTAATATGCCACGTTCAACCCCTCTCCTGCCTCAAACAGACAACCAACATACTATTCAGGCTGTGAAACTCGCGTCTCAAAGCCAGAGGCGAAAGGGCCGAACCCAGGATTCGGCCTCGGCTTTGAGCCAGATTATCGCGATTGGCGTGCGTGGCGGGCACTCATGCGGGGAATCAGCCGGGCATCGTCGGGTGTTGCAGCAGCGAACCGTCGAGCTGCAAATGGAACCCTGGAGCCCCTTGCAGCGGGCGGTCAGAGGCGTGGCCCCCACTGTAAATGGGCTGAGTTAGTGAGATGTAGGCTGAGGAGTTGGGGAGTCTGCGTCGCACACCGCAATCAAGAGGTCGGAATTGATACACAAGGTAGCAGATATGTTGTTGTAACCAACACTTGCAGTATTGGAATGTTGATCCCTTGCATCTCGAATACCTACTTAAGTTGAGCTGCACCCAGCTGAAAGTGTGTCTCTCAATTCAGCATCAACAACTCATCACTCAATCACCCCTCCATTCCCCACCCCCAAAACCACCACAAAAATCACAAAATGGCTGCTGCAGTTGGCAAATACGTCTCCAAGCTCGCCGGCAAGCGCGTCCTTGTCATTGGCGGCTCCTCTGGTGTCGGCTTCGGCGTCGCAGAGGCTGCCCTCCAAAACGGCGCCTCTTCCGTCTTCATCTCCTCCTCCTCTCAATCCAAGATCAGCAGCGCCATTGAGCGCCTCAAGAGCAACAACACATCCACCAAGACTGAGGTCCAGGGCTTCCCCTGCAACCTGGCTTCTTTTGACACCCTCAACTCGGAGGTTGAGAAGCTCTTTTCTGAAGTCGCCAAGACTGGCAAGCTCGACCATGTTGTTTTCACAGCTGGTGACCAGATTGCTGTTGGCAAGCTCGAGGACTTTACTCTCGACGCCCTCAAGCAGGCCGGAGCTGTGCGCTTCTTTGCACCTCTGGTGATCGCCCAGCAGCTCCGCAAGAATCTCAATGAGAGCACCACATCCTCCTACACCATCGCCACAGGTGGTGCTCAGGAGCACGTCGGCAAGGACTGGACGGTGATGCAGTCGTACCTTGGCGGCATCCGCGGCATGACCCGAGGCTTGGCGGTCGATCTGGCGCCCATCCGGGTCAACGCCGTGGCCATGGGTCCCACCGACACCGAGATCTGGGGCAAGGTCAAGGAGATGGGATACTGGGACCACGTGACGGGCAAGATGAAGGCCAGGATGACTACTGGTGCTATCGGCGCCGTTGAGGACGTGGCTGAGGCGTATGTGTATCTGATGAAGGACAAGAACGCGTCTGGTAGCATAGTTGAGACTACTGGTGGTACTCTGATGTCGATGTCTTAGATTTGAGGGTGGTGATACAGGGTAGATAGATAATCATGGCGTTTTGGGCAATACACCAGTTTTGGCGCAAGTTACTTCCTCCCTTCTAGTGATATGATCTCGTAAAGCTCTGATGAAGCATTAGCAACAATTAATCAGATCAAATAAAATATTAGCAAGATCAATTGTTATTATTCCTACCCTCTCGAAGCTGTGATAACCCCCGCCAGATCTGCGTAATCTTCTCACAGCGGGTCTCTGCGCGTAAGCAGCCACCC
Organism: Fusarium solani; assembly: GCF_023522795.1. Lineage (NCBI taxonomy): Eukaryota > Fungi > Ascomycota > Sordariomycetes > Hypocreales > Nectriaceae > Fusarium > Fusarium solani. Next base: position 707,378 of record NW_027072147.1, on the reverse strand, counting down.
ATGCTCACCACCTGTCAACAGTTTCATGAGAATGCTGTTGGTTCACGCATCTCGCGTCTCGGCATCATCACTCAATGCCCGAGATATTCCCCGACATACATGGATCCTTCTTTCGGCACTTCGCCTTTTTTCGCTTCTCGGATTTTAGCCACCCGAATCGTTAAGCTCCGTGCGTGAGATGTGATGCATTCCAACCCCGATGGAACATGGAGATCATTGCTGTACAGCCTTTGCTTACCTTTCCATTGTAAAGCCCTGTGCAGGTCAAAATGTTGTCTCGTTTCCCCATGTCGGCGTCGAGGCGGCTTTCAGCTTTGTCAGGGCAAGTAAGAGCAGCGAGCACCATGAAGGAAGCAATCGTGTCGAGAGGACCCAAGGTTGAGATTATCGACAGCCCCATCCCCAAAGCTGGGCCTGGGCAAGTTGTCACTAAGGTCGTCTTCTCGGGTAGCAATCCCAAAGATTGGTGAGAGATCTTTTGACGCATTAACGCGAAATACTAAATAATTCTAGGAAGCGACCAGAGTATTGGGGCGCCAGAGGCACTGGCAACCAAGGCGATGACATTTCAGGCATTGTCCACGAAGTTGGTGAGGGCGTCTCCGAATTCAGGCCTGGCGACCGCGTCGCAGCCATGCATGAAATGAAGCAGCCGGGAGGTAGTTATGCCGAGTATGGTGTCAGCTGGGCGTACACGACATTTCGTCTGCCTGACAAGACATCTTTTGAGGGTGAGTTTTTGGGCGCATGTGAATCATCGTGACATTCATCACAAGCTGACAGGGCCAATTTAGAGGGCGCTGCACTGCCTCTGACTGCCTTGACCGCTGCGTGCGGTCTCTATGCGCGTCTCGGCCTCCCCGAGCCATGGCTTCCTGCGTCTGATTCTCAGAAGATTCCACTGGTCATTTGGGGCGCCTCATCAGCCGTTGGCTCATACGCCGTTCAGCTCGCCAAACGTTCCAACATTCACCCCCTCATCTGCGTCGCCGGTCGCGCCCAAGAGCATGTGGAGGGGCTGATTGACAGAAGCAAGAGCGACACAGTCATTGACTACCGCAAGGGCTACGAAGCCGTGGCTGAAGAGATGAGAGCCAGTTTGAACGGGGCTAAGCTCGAGTACGCATTCGACGCTATTTCCGAGGATGGTTCGTACCAGACCATCTGCAAGGTTCTCGACCACCACACGGGAAAGATCACCAATATTGTGCCTGCGCAGTCGTACTCGGATATTCCCAAGACGATTCAGAAATCGGTCACGACGGTTGCTAGCATTCACGAGGATCTGAAGGATTTTGGTTATGTTTATACGCGGTATTTTAGCAGGGGTTTGGAGGAGGGCTGGCTGAAGGCGCAGCCGCAGGAGATCATCCCAGGTGGATTGGCGGGCGTTGAGAAGGGCCTTACGAACCTCAAGAATGGCACCGTGAGTGCGGTCAAGTATATTTTCAGGATCGCTGACACTCCAGGTGTACAGTCATGAGATTTCTCTTGAGTCTTTGCGTTATGATGGCCGTGGGATACGCGCACGTCGGTCGGGGACTCGGGGCGAACGTGCAATTGAGGCTGGGTGCGCTTGAACGGAACAAAATGCAATACGCAACGATGGCAGTAAAATACACGATTATTTATGCCCTAGTAGTTTGAAGGGGTTCAAGACATGATGGAGAATTTAATAAGAAGTGAGAACTCCATGACCACTGCATCGCTGAGAGCTTTGGACTGCCCGACTATCTAAGGTAGTCTTGTGCTATGCTTTCGCATAAACGAAGCTATTTCGGATACAACCTCATTTCTTGAAGTCGTTCAGGATCTTTTGCGCTCCAGCAAATTCGAACTCTGCCATCGTTTCTTGCCACAACGTCTCGCGGGCCGCCTCCCCCTCGGGCGTGTAGACAAACGCGGCAAAGCTGGACAGCATGTTAGCCATTCAGTTATGCACGTGAATCTAGATATTTGAAAACAAGGAGATATTTGTATGAACGGGGAATGTGATGATCACTTGGGGTACTTACGGCGCAATCTTCCAGTTTGACACGAAGCATCTATGGGACTCTTTTCCCTTGACAGCAACTGCATCGACATACGTCGACGCACCAACAGGAAGAGACCGTCCGAAAATTGCTTTGAAGATGTAAAAGAAGGCCACAACAAGCCAGGGTGCAAAGTTCTGCAAGGCAGTATCCTTGACCAGGCCTGGGTCGGCAAGATTGACGACGACATCTTCACAGTCAACATAGCTGGCCAGGTTGATGACAAACAGGTGACCCAAGAGCTTGCTCACGGCATATCGCTCAACAGGCTTCCATGGCCTAGTTTTGTCATCAAGAGCAGCCAGCATTGGACCGCCTTTTGGTTCCGAGAGAGTGGCTCCCCGAGCTGTGCCAGAGCTGACGATGGTTAAACGACCTGGCTCGCCGACTAGAGACTTGGATTTGAGGGTTGGCAAGAGCAGAATGGCGAGGAGAGCAGTGGAGAGATAGTTGACTTGGATCAACTTCTCGTGGCCAGTGCTAGGTACCGTAACGAAGTCGGCTCCTTGCACTCCGGCATTCAAGATGGCGATATCCAGGCGAACAAGTTCGGCTTCAGCGCGGCGAGCAAATGCCTGGATAGAGTCATACGACTCCATCTCAAGAGGCCAGACCTGGATATTGGCATCGGGAAACTCGGCCTTGAAGTTGGAAGAGACCTTCTCGCCCCTTTCTTTGGATCTCACGGCCAAGATAAGGCCTGATAGACCGTATGATAGGAGCTGGCGAGATGCTTCAAGCCCAAGACCGCTGGTGGAGCCCGTCACGACGGCAACCTTGCCTTTGAGGTTGGTGTCTTTGGGAGGCCATCGGACTGGGCTGCGGAATTGGGACTTGAAAAAAGAGAGCCGGGGCTCTCCTTTGGAGGACCGAGATCAAGAGATGCGGACATGAGGGCTGGTGGGAGTGTGTATGAACCAAGTGAGGGAGGGAGTTGGAAGGTGGGTTATGAAAGAGAAGGGTTAGGAGTCTCAGTATTGAAGAAAGCATAGAAATAAGAGACAATGCGGGTTACTTTGAGGGAAACTGGTGACTCTAAATACTTCTCCCTGATACTTCTCAACTCTCTTCGAGTCTTCATCCCAGCATCACAGCTCTGCGAATATTCCAAATTCGGCAACGCTCAAGATCGTTCAACATCCGCTAAACCAAGATCGGACTTCACTCTTGTCTTGGCATTCTGGCTCGAGCGTCTTCCGAAGGCGGTCCCATATTATCTCTCGCTACCCATGCCCCCATTTCTCTCCTGACACTCTGTCTTGTCCCATTCAAGGCACTACTCTTCTCTTTAGACGACCCTATTCATAGTTGGATAATCTTATTGTATTGTGTTACTACGCTTATGCCTTGCGCCGGCCCTTGCAGTTACCCCGTTTTGTTGTCCCGAAGATGCCGACATTCCCGTCCTCCAGTGACAAGCTCCCCTTCATCGTCACCACACCAAATATGCAATCCGTCGAAGCAAATCGCAGGACTATACGAAGCCATGCGATGCGTGGAAGGAACCGAAAGAAGCGTCCGATTAGACCGCCATCTTGGATCAATGGAGGGAAAGCAGAGACTTCTGGTAATCCGAACTTGGGCCAAGCTTTCTCTATCATGCCCAAGGTTGGTGGTGAATTCTCATTTACGGCTGTTCCTGAAGATCTTGGGCCGGCAATGCTGGAAATAGTCTGCAAACGTAAGAAAGGCCCCAAGTTTGGGTGTGATGGATGTCCCAAACTAACATCTGGATACCTAGTCAGGCACATAACACCTTCTTTGGAGTTTGGCCCGGCATCTGGCCAAGAACAGTCCCTTTGGCTCGAGCCGATCCTGAGTGATGTCGCTTGTTTCCACTTTACCATGTTCATATCGAAAATGTACATCGATTACCTTGAGGGCCACACCGGGAACACCCAGAATGCTCTAGCTCACCACACCAAGGCTTTGAATGCACTTCAGAGGCGCCTTTCGGCAGGAAACATGGACATTTCGACTTCAGACTCAACCGTGTTAACTGTTGTTGGTCTCACCACTGCGGCGTTGGCATTCGGCGATGTGGACATCGCTCAAAAGCACATGAGAGGCCTACACAAGATGGTCACTTTGAGAGGGGGCATCTCGACATTTTCGAACGATAAGCGACTACAAACAAAACTATGCCGGCAAGTCTTAAATCTCATTTATTGTGGAAAATTCCTCCTAATGAAAAGCAGTGTTGATCTTGGCGTGTCTCTCAGTACAGGAAGCGAGCCTCTCTTTTTCTCGGAAGAGCTTTCGTGGAGTTCCTACCTCCCCCCGCAAGCACCAAAGAAGACACAGACTACATATGAAGCATCTTCAGATCTTCTCAATTTCCTTGCAAGTTTAGATGCACGGCTACGCCTGGTTTGGGATGACCTAAAGACGTATTCACAATCAGCCAACATGGCAGCACACGGCGGCCTTGACATGGACACTTTGCTCTACCAAGAAGTCATGGTGTCTGCCCACTATCGCCTTATTCGTCTCAGATTTGAGCTGGGTACCATAAACAAGACAATATGCCTTGCACTACTAGCTTTTGCCAGCTCTGTTTTCCTCCAAGGAGGTGGTGTCTGGATCCGTCACGAACATCTCTATCGGCAACTGAAGAAGTCTTTTGCTGTGACCAAGGATAGAAAGGATGATTTGCCGCCCCAGGTGAAGCTGTGGCTGTCCGTGTTTTGCGTGGCTTTTGATGCCCACAAGCCCGGCCGCAGCTGGCTTCGGTCTGGGCTGGCCGAGCTTCTCCAGACCCAAGGATTGAGATCGTGGGACGAGGTAAGAGCCTTGTTGAAATCTGTTCTCTGGGTGAATAAGATACATGACGCTATAGCGAGGGACTTTGTGGAGGAAATGCTAGGTGCAGCGGAAAATGGGAGTCAAGCGGTGTCTGAACTGACAGCTGAGGCTCTATCACATGGTTGTGATACTTGAGTCAGGACATCGGGTAATGGGAGTCTAGACTCGGCAGTTGAGAAATTCACATGTCATTCGGGACGAGATTAATTTAAGCTTGGCAGCGCCTCAGAACAGATGGCTGCAAATGTTGGCTGTCTATGCCATGACTGAACTTGGATATTTCAGAATGGACACGTCGGATATCCCTTTGGGCATGGAATTTACGTAAATTAAGACACGTGGCTGCATAAATGCAAAATTGTCTGCCTGAAAATTCCCAGACAGGATTCAACTGCTTTGCCGTTTGTGCACAGCCTTGTTTCTCGTCGTGACGGCCCAAAGTCCGCTTCCGCCCCCGTAAAAGTCAATAGCTGAGTCCCCATGTATTCCTGGGGCTATAGTAGTGTAACCATGTACTGTCGTATACTGAGGACTTACTACCTCCCCGGCGTGGACGCATATTGGCCATCTCCGACCAATCCTCCAAGCTCGTGGGTGCTCGCACTCAGATGGTCGCTAGTGGCTGCTTCAAGAGCATCGTGATTAAAGTAGACTGTCTGAGGAAGCGTTGCATCGTTCTGGGGTTGAATAGGCGAGATTGTGCGGGGGGAATATGGTTGGGTGATGGTTGGAGAGCCCACGACTTTCGTATCGGGTACGCTTGAATGAGCGGTGGACTCAGGCAAAGAGCTATGCGACTGATCTCTTCTGCGATTGCGACGCAAGATGTATAGGATTCCCAGGATTGTCAGGCTGATAACAGCCAAACCTCCCACAACACCTCCCACAACCGCGCCAACGTTGAGTCCAGGGGGTGGGGGCGGAGGCGGAGCTGTTTTTGTCTCACTGAGCTCCTCTGTCGTTGTCGTCGTTGTTGTTTCGAACGTCTCACTCGGGTCGGTTGCTGTGCTCTCGGTGGTTGGTGTGAACATGGCGTCAACCCACGTCATGCTCGGCGTTCCATCAACGAAAACAACGGTCTTGAACTCTCGAGGTTGCCCATCGTTGGTGCTGTAAATAGTTTCCGAGGTTCGGAAGTCACTACAGACCCAGGCGGTAATGCCCCCAAAGTGCCACTCTGCACAGTAGGGGGAACTGGACTCGGTGCTACATGATGAGGGATTCTAGTCACTGCCTTGAGAAAGGTGTTGCGGAGTTGAGATGACTTACCATTTTAAGATGTAATCGTCCCAGGAACAATCATCATCGCATATGTCTGTGTCAGTTGCATCTATGCGGTCGAGGCAGGTAGTTAGGATTTCCTCAAAGTCGCAAAACACATCGGCGATCGAATCCAATTCCCATGAGCAAGAGGTTGAAGGTAAGCAAGTATACCTGTACGCCTGATCATCAAAACCGCAGGTCTCATCAGGAGCCACGGTGACAGTGATAGTTCCCGTAGTCAGGTTATCGTCATACTGCCGCCGACGAAGCCCCCGCTCTGGCTCTTCAGAGCGAAGTCGCGCATACTCAAGATTGTTGAATGATGTGAGGGTCTGGCGGGCAAGGGAATTCACTTTTGCAGCCAAAATGTCCACTATGGCGATTGCCTTTGCGAATCTGCGCAGGAGCATTGCGTAGGTCAATGGGAGTCGGTAAAGGCGTGTATAGCAGCTGACAGTAACCAGCTGAGAGATTGGCGGGCAGTGGCCCCTAAGTAGTCCCACGAACCGGAAATTACGTGTTTGGGTGCTCGTCCCTTCATCAAGTGGCTTGCAGGAGCTGAAGGAAGGCCTTCGCCCTCTATCTATTAGCAAGACAGATGCTTTAGCCACCGTTAACGTGGTCTGGTGGCAGCCCTAAATTATGTGGAGGTCGGCTGTTTGTGATAACTGTGATTTGAGTCAAAAGCCTGGATTAAGCTTTGTTTGTGGCTGCAGTCCTGCGGTGGCTATTGGCTGAACTCGTAGCCATCCCTCTCCTTGGCCCTTGAAGTGAAGCCGAATGCGCCAGCCAGTGAAGCCTCCATACCAGACTGAGACTACCGAAGGGGCTTTGGGCTGCTTACAGGGCGATTTTCCATTACTTTCGAGCCTGCGCCGGATTTTCCCGTACAGAATCTTCTCATTTTGGTTCACGTGGATTGAGCCACACGCCCAGTTCATATGGGATTCTAGAGTGGTCTTCCTCCTTCAAGACTAGGCTTGGGGATAGATATTACGTGGACTTCCTGACCTGTCACATTGTACGGTCTCAGGAGTCATGACGCTTGCAGAACGGATGAGGCAGTTCGTGGGAAAGGGCCGGAGTGGTTGAGGCTTCGAAATTGCTTTCTTTCTGGCTCCTGTCTTAGTGATAACTACAAATTTCCCCTTCAGACCAAATGCCCTGTCTTGATTAATAAGTATATCGAAAGTTCCTGTTCTCCTTATCAGTGAGGTCATCACGAATGGCGTCGAGACCAGCCGTGATTCGGGTGCCTTCAGAGTCTACGGCGCCGCTCTTTCGGTCGCGTCGCTTGTTTTCAATGGCACAAATGATGAAGTACAGAGTACCAGTGCCCATCATGACTGCGAAACCGCACAGCATTGCACCGATACCGAGGCTGTAGTGGGGGCGCTGGCTCTCGAGGAAGAATTGAGGTCCGACAATGTTACCAATGGCTAGGCTATCGTTAGCGATGAGTTCTTGGAAACGGAAGATGATAAACATACCGTAAAAGCAAGCTGCTGAAATCGAGACAAAACTCTTCTTTGTCATGCCGGTCACGTTTGAGGACTGAAGACTGAGAGCCATGACCCACGAGACGTTGTAAAATCCCATCAGGTATACTCCAGCGAGAGAAGCGTCTCTGTTAGCCACTGGATCCAATGTTTTGACCATGATAGCACCGGCCACGGCGATTCCACTAGAGATGACCCAGAAAATGCAACGCATGTTGGGTACAAAGAGTGTAACGGCAGTCATCGATGCTTGGGCAACCATAGCAACAGCGGCCTGGGGAGTGGCCATCAGGACGGTCTTGGCTTGTGAAAAGCCGTAACCGGAGATGATGAGGGGGTTGAAGTTTGTTATTCCAGCGTTCGTGATGGACTGGGCGATGAAGAAGATGGCCAGGCACCAGTACTTGGTGTCCTTGAGAGCTTCGCCGATTTGCCCCCATCGGAGTTTCTTGAACTGAGTTAGCTGGGATTACCCGGGCCAGATAGCGTCAACTTACCGTGCTTGCTTCTGTTGCAGTTTGGTTGGATGCTAGTCGAAGCACCGCTACAGACTTGAGCTCATCGTTGAGAAACCAAGCCTGAGCAGGCGAGTTGGGCAGCAGGAAGAACACCGCGATTCCCACAACCAGAGTGAATGCTCCGTAGATAATGAAGATGTACTACCATCGTCAGTCTTTGAACCGAAGACACGGGGAAAAGTATACATACCTTCCAAGTGGACAGGCTTCCGTTGATCCGGCCAATGGCATAGCTCAGGATGCCTCCAAAGACACCCGCAAACGTATTCGCCCAGAACGCAGTTCGTAGCGGCTGCTCTTCACGACGGTACCAAGTCGAATTAACCAGAATGAGACAAGGAAGGATGCTAGCCTCAAAAGCACCAAGAAGAAATCGGATAACTGCCAGTCCAGCAAAATTATGACAGACGGACATCAAACCAAGGCTAATTCCCCACGCCATAAGGCAGGCACCCACGTACTTGCCAGCCGGGAACTTGTAGATAATCCAAAGGTTGGGAAATTCCATAAAGAGGTAGCCAAAGTAGAAGATACTGCCAAGCCAGCTGTATTCTTGCTTCTTTAGGTTCGTGTCCTCTTTGAGACCGTAGATGGCCGCATAGGCCAAGGCATTCTGGCCGATTTGGTTAACATGGGTCGTTCACAGGAGACGGCTGGTGCTCACCTTGTCGAGAAACGCCAGTGTCATGGATATGGTGATCAGGGGCATGACGACCAAGTCTGTCTTGATCCGGACTTGTCTGCATTTGGCAGGACTCGGGACATCGACCTGACCTTCGGCCCCGTCTGAGCTGACAGCCATGTCAAGATTCTTCTTCAGTTCGGTGTCCATGTTGATGCAAGTGATTCGTCTTGAAAAGTTGATGCAGAGAGATGCCTGGAGCATGGACCGTGGGGTAGACCGCCTTATAACCCCATGAGCCCCGAAAATAATGTCATTTCGAAAGATCAAGATTAACGATGGTGGTTGATAGCGCCTGGGAAGACCCCAGCAAAGGCCGGGCCGACATGGAGCTAAGAGCGGACAAGCTGGCGAAGGGCGGCCCGACACGGGAACATGATTGGATAGTGAGCCGACTTTTGTCGGTCCAGGTCTTGAAAATCGGATCTGTATCATCGGCACGCAATCTTTTGGCTTCGATAAGCGCCATGAACTTGTCATGGACCAGATAAAGCGTCAAACTGAGGCGTGATTTCGGAATGAACTAACTCGATAGATTGTATCTCTGGTGAAGTAGAGCGTAAATAATGTGATAGGCTTCTCATTGTCGTTTCATCCGACACCTTTGCCTATCCTGCTGAAATGATCACCATGTTAATTGTCGGGCCGTATCATAAACCAGGGGGGAACATCGGTCCGTAATGGGTCGGATTCCATCCCCTCAAACCTGAGTCCATAAATCTCGCCTTTTTATCTACAATTGCGTGCTTGGCCTGTATGCTTGGCTTCCCTAAACTGCAATCATCTAGGTCTGGCACTCCTACGCCATTTCCACTACCCTGAGACTCCAACATGACGGTGGACACTAGTATTGAGTGCCATTCCCATGGCGCCATCTCCTGCATCGAGACTCACACTGTCGGTATGCCCTGTCGAATCGTCACCAAGGGCTTCCCGCGCCAAACAGGAACCCTGCTAGAGCAAAGATGCGAGGCAGAAGCCAGTTACGACTATATCCGAAAGCGTCTTCTGCTTGAGCCTCGAGGACATGCAGACATGTTTGGTGCTGTTTTGAGACCGCACACTGAGTCTACAGTATCTGGGGAAGCTCACATGGGTGTGTTCTATATTCATAGGGCAGGATACAGCAAGATGTGTGGCCATGCCACACTCGCTGTTAGCAGGGTCCTCATCGACATACATGACCCTGAGATCTTTCCTCGGAGGCACCTTGTCAGGAATGATCCCGTCACACAGACCTCTACAATTATTCTGCACACACTTGGAGGGCTTGTCAAGGCCATGGTCCCTACTACTGCCGACGGCCAACGGTCAGACCCATCACGTCCTGTCACCTTTGTCGCAGTCCCATCTTTCGCCATCGCGACGGACCTCAACGTGGCCATCCCTCCGGAGTGTCGGTGGCCAGAACTTGGCAGCCGAAGCAGCATCAACGTGTCTCTTGCATATTGCAGCGCTTTTAGCTGTCAGACGCAGCTGCACGAAATAGGCTTTCCACCAGGGACGTTCCAAGGCGGACCTGTACCGTTTCAAGACCTGAAATATGCTGTGTCGCAGCTCAAAAAAGCTTTGGGGGAGCCAAAGTACCAAGATTATTTCAAGAACCCTTCTACTGGCGAATCTGGATCCTGCTTTGGCGTCTTGATCGCGGATAAAGGGCTAGGCCAACTCAGCAAGGGGTCGGAAGGCGTAGAGACGGGACTTTACATCTTCGGTGACGGTGTACTGGATCGGTCTCCTACCGGGAGTGTCTCAGCAGCAAGAAACGCCGTTGCATTTGCCAAGGGTGAGCTTTGTCCCGGACAGTCGTGGACTTATCATAGTCTCCTGTCCAATACGCTTAAGAGGAAAGAAGGATTCACTGCTACGGTTGTACGTGGGGAGAGAAGAAGGGAGCTTGAGGAAGGGGGGTATGCAGCGGGTCCGGTTGTAGTGGAAGTGCAGGGCTCTGCATATTATACTGGTTTTCATACTTTCGTGGTCGAAGATGAGGATCCGCTGGGTAGCGGAGGGTTCACATACGGACAGCTAGCCAACTGAAGCGATGCCAGGGTTTCGTAGCTGACTTTTGTTGTAATTTGAGCTTGGGAAGTTAAAGTTCCTCTGTTCAAGGAGCCGCAATATGGAAACCATAATGAGATGGCTTCACTCAATCAAGTTCACTATTAAAGCCTCGTGTTGTCTAATAAAGAGCAAGAATAGTCAACTCTGATTTAGACAAAATTCTGCAAGTCCAGTCCCTCAGCCAGGGTCAATAGCCCAGAAGGCGACACCGTAAAGGAGTCCTGCAGGTCCAGCAAGTTCCATGCCTCCATATCGCCAGCAGGGGAATAGTCCTGCATCATAGCCGAGTCGTCATCCTGATGCGTGACTCTCGATGCATCAAAGAGTCTCGGTGCCTCTTCAGGTTGTGACGCTTGGTTGTTTGCCTCGCCAGCCTTGACCTGTAGATACGAGAAGAATATCCTCTCTAGTCGCTGCAGCTCCCTCTTGCGGATCCGAGCCCCGTGACTGCTCCCTGCTATCATATTGTTGAGTGTCAGGTACGCCACAGGCAGACAGGGTCGATCTTGCAGCCAGGAGGGGACGACTGAGGCGATGACGTGGAGGATGAACGCGGATGAGAAGGCCTCCTCAAGCTGAAATGGGATGAAGCAATCTGATATTGTTAACATGCATGGCTTGCTTCTGATGGATGACCTACCAAGCTGATCCGCATCACTCAAGTTCTTTAGCGTGGCGAGAATGGTTGATGCAGAGTCCACACAGGTCTGTAGTAGAGAACTAACTGGGCCCTCTGGTATGGGTTCATCTGCAATACCCTGAGCGAGGTGCTTCTGCAAGACACACATGACGAGAGGACGCGTTGCCAGCACGATACACTAGTTGCGTCAGTGACCTTCATCCGCGAGTGATTGCCAAAACATACGTGGTGATAAGACAGAAGCAGACGCGTCGCAATTCTTGATGACGACTTGATGGTGGTGCCGTGGACGTTTGTCTGCAGGTATCGGTTGAGATCGCTCGACAAGTTTGCAGTGCTATGCAACATCGACTGAGTCTTTTTCACCAGAGTATCGCTGACTTGTGCATCTATCCCATATACGCCTGGTTTATCGACGTTAATCCGTCATCTTCTCGAACATGGGGCAAACTCACCCGCTAGAATCTCAGCTGTCAGGCGTGAAAGGCGAATGTTGAGTGTCATTGCAAGAGCCCAGGAAGAGTTCACAGTTTCTGATGGAAGTTTTGCTGTGATATCCTCATCACGTATGGAGCTCGGTGCTCCTACCAGCGTAGAAAAGTGTCGGTCAAGGATGTAGGTGGCCCAGAACATGGTATTGCAGCGACGGGAATGTGTTGGCCCGACTTCAGCTGGAGATGCGTGTCTGTGAAACCCTTCCAAAGTGCAGATGCGAAGAGCTTGACCGATCTTTGCAATGATTGTGGTGAGTAACAAGATCAAGCTGGGAAGGGTCAACCTACTGTCTGAAATGCCTCGAGCCTTAGGTCCAATGACTGGAGATACAGCGCTGCTAGACATAACGTTTCGACTGCTAGTATGGAGTTCTTGTTGACGCGGAAGAAGTTGGGGATCAACGACATAGCTCGTGATGCATATTGGGTTCCCGGGGTAGCCGAAGCCCCCTTGGAGTTTACAATGGCTTCTCCAAAAGCTAAAACGAGCAGAAACTGTGCATACCAAAGCCTTGACCGTTGGACCTCGGCAGCAGGATCATTGTACAGGTCATTGATCCGCGCAAAGAACACCTCATCGTCGAGAATAGGTGACAGAGTGCCTAGGTGGTATTTCACTGTGTGAGCTAAGAACGTGGCATAATCTTGTGCTGGCAGGTCGTTGATAGCCGGCGACTCGTCTGCACCTAGAGGGCTCCAGTTGAGTTGGAATTGGGCGAGTGTCCAGGGATCTGGGGGCACATGGTGTTCGGGGAGGCGACTGGCGATCAGGGAGAGGACGCGTCGACAGAATGACCAAGACGAGGTTGGTCCCAAGAACCCTGATCAATGAGAATCAACGACAAAATAAGATAGTCGGAACAACTTACAAAACTTTCCGTCTGAGCCAACTGCAAATGTTTCATCACCACCAATGAGAGGATTCGTGTTAAACTCTGCATTGGATGAGTCGGTGGCGGGTGTAGGAATCCCGCTCCTTTCGGGCTGCAGCGACGGTAATGTCGCCGATGGCAAGGTGCCAGCTCGTGCACCAGTGGTCCCACATGTTGCTAGCCCGGTCTGACTGCTGCAGTCGTCATCCTGCCCCGGATTTGCTTCATCCGGTGTTGCTCCCTGATTGCGTGAGGCCAGTTCGGCATCGGCCCGAGGTCTGGGGGATTGGTCGTCTCGTGCTCTGCTCTCCAGCGACCGCAGATAACTAGACCCTAGGGTCAGTCATTCTACCTGTGATACAGAATTGAGTTACCTACCTCCTTGAGATGGAAACGCGACTTTCAGTAGACTGAAAGTCGCACGTCTTGCGCTTCCGTTGACAACGGGTGCACGGGAACGTGCCGGAGCAGCGAACCTTCATGTCCCGACACCGGGAACATCTAAAATAACATTAAGTTCGTCTTTCTCTTATGAATGGGATAGAGATTTCTCACGCTTTTTGACATCTTTGACTCCTGCGGTCGGTATTCTCCTGCACCGGCGACATGGTGGATATCACTTGCAGTGCGGATTAGAAGTTCGGGCCGACGGTTTGGAGAACGGCGCCATGGGGTTTTATTCAGCGAACCGCGTATTATGTTTTGCGGGGAATAAATGCTTATCTCAACCCTTGCAAGCTAAGCTTATCAAAGGTTAGTCTCTTATCAGTCCGCCACTCGCTAAGGTTTAGACGAGAATAGGGTAACTCGATGTTCACACCTGGGTCTTGATGCTCAGCTACCTGAGTACCCATTCGTCAGACAAAGCAAAAGTAACGAAAATTTCCTGAGTTCATAGTATATACTATTATCCAATTTCAAAGTAATGCAAACCTCAATGAGATGAAATAGTCAGGTGACTATCAAGGTAGCATCTGACACCCTTAGTGGCTTGGCCCGATTTATGGCAGCCTAATTCTCCCTGTTCTTCCACGTCAGCCTCTCTCCACGTACATCATCCCATTGTCAAACAATCATGGCTCAAAGCCGTGGCATTATCAATACAGTGCTAGATAGCTCTATTGGTTGGCTCCTTGGGTTGCCTTCGGAACGATGCGGCTACACCACCGAGACTGCTTCGATCCCAATGAAGGATGGCGCCATCCTAGCAGCCGACCTGTATAAGCCTGCCGGCATGGAACCCCTCGGGACTATTCTCGCCCAGTGTTCGTACGGTCGAGGCATTTTTATGGCCGCCGGAAACGCTCGCATATTTGCTCCGAGAGGTTACCAGATTCTTCTCGTCAGCTGTCGCGGAACCTTCGGATCGACTGGGGACTTCAATGGAGGTTTCTCGCAGCTTGAGGACGGACAGGAAATTGTCTCGTGGATGCGTGAACAGCCATGGTATACGGGGACCTTCGCCACACTCGGGGCTTCGTTTATGGGATACGCGCAATGGGCACTTCTTCGTGATCCGCCGAAAGACATGGTCGCCGCCATCATCACCATTGGTCCACACGATTTCGCCGAAAGCAACTGGGGAACGGGAGCACTTCGACTGCAGCAGCGTCTCTCCTGGGCGGATCTCATAGTGCACCAGGAAACCGCAACTATGAGTGATCGGTTAAAGATGATGGGCAATACCAGGATCGCTCCAATGATGAACGCAACGCCGTTGCAGGAACATGTGGATGCCTACTTTGGTGATAAAGCACCTTGGCTCACTCACTCACTCACGCACCCAGATATTACGGATCCAAGTTGGGAACCACAAAGACATGCCGAGGCCCTTGAAAAGGCGGATATCCCAATCTTGCTCATCTCGGGCTGGCACGACGTCTTCCTAGATCAGACCATGTATCAGTATCAACGCTTGCACGAGCGAGGGTGCAACGTCGCGCTCAGCATCGGCCCTGGAGCTCACATGGATGTCCAAAACGGCGACAGCAATCGTGACACCTTGGTCTGGCTCGAGAAATATCTTGCAGGCAAGGAGGGTGTCGAAAGGAAGTCACCGGTTAGAGTTTGTGTTGGAAGTCCTGGTCAGGAGTGGTTAGAGCTCCCAAGCTGGCCTCCACATACTACGCCTTCAGAGTTTTACTTGCGCCCTGATGGCGCTCTCGAAAAATCCGCGCCGTCAGAGGACGCATCCTCCTCCTTCACTTTCAATCCCGAAGATCATACACCAACTGTTGGAGGACCTCTCCTGACTGGTGGCGGAAGCGCCGACGACACAGCACTAGCGGCCCGGGACGACACCCTTGTATTTACGACAGAAGCTTTGAAGGGGGAGTACTAATCCTGGGTCAACCAGTTGTCAAGCTAGAGCATTCCACGGATCGACCCTACGCCGACTTGTTTGTTCGTCTTAGCGAAGTAAACGCAAAGGGCAAGAGCCATAACGTGACAGAAGCATTCACGCGGCTTCCAGTGGAGAGGGATAGTCGTTCAGTGACTATTCCAATGCGGCATATTGCTCACAATTTCCCCGTGGGCTCAAGGATTCGTCTCCTTATTGCTGGAGGATCTCATCCACAGTTTGCTCGTAATTATGGATCCGGGGAGCCACTTGCTACAGGGACAACCTTGATTACTGTGAAGCACACGGTCTATCATGGCACTCAAGGTATCTCATCCATTGTTCTTCCAGTTGGCTGAGTGTCTTTGGATGAAAAGACGTGGTAGCAACGACGGGCAAAGTTGGGCTTTCGGTTACGGATGGTAAATATTGATGACGATTTCAGTGCATGGAACGTGTAGGTGAGCACTTGGCGGGAGAACTCAACTCTGCGAGCTTAACACTTTATTACATGGCCATATATGCTAGCTTTCTTACTCACTGTTCGATTAATTCTTGGTGTGGCTGAGTATTATGGAAACCGGGTGGGTTCCCGGCGTGGGTTAAAAATGCAGTGAAGGTGTAGTAGTACGCCCCCCCAGCTGTCTGAATAAATGACAAGCATGAGAATACTAAGACCCTAAGTTATAGTAGAGCAGTATTTATTCAAAGCAACTCCAGGCTGTGATAATTGCGTGCCTCTGTGGAGTCGCCTCAGACAAGTTGTAGCGTTTCACGGCTCTTTTAACGTGACAGCGAGTCGGGATTAACTAGGAGATATATTGGTCTAGCTAGACAAGACTAACGTTGCTTGAGTGCTCTTGTTTTTCATGGTAGAGATCGGCAGTTCAGTACAGAGAACGGAATGATGAGAGTTGGGTTGTAGAAACCCGCTGAGGGACTTTTCAAGCCATCGAGGATCGCGCGCGCAACAATCCTTCGTAGGCTCCAGGAAAGTCGCTTACTTCTTGACGGCGCAGTTCCACCGGTTATCGGAAAGACCGGGGGTAAGGGTGTGGGCCACCTTGCGCTCGTAGAGCTGGCAGTTAGTCTGGTAGATGCCGTGGAGGGCGTAGGTGCACCAGCTCTTGGAGCTGCAGAGCTTGATGCAAGCGGCCATGGTGTCGACGTTGTTGTAGGTCTCCTTGGGGGCGGAGGTGTCGTGGTCTGTTTTTGGTTAGTCCTGAAAACGCGGTGATATGGCGAGGTGGTACTCACAGCGGGAGCACCAGATGCGGTACTCCCTGCCGCCGACGGTGGTGTACTTGGTGTGCTGGACGGGGCCTAGGAGAGCAGTCAGTACAGGGCCTCATAAATATCATCTTGGTGACTTACAGCTGGAAGCAAAGAGGTCCTTAGAGTCCTCAGCCTCATTGTTGGCCTTGGCCAGCTCAGCCTGGAGGTTGCTCTCACGGAGGAGGCAGGCAGCCTTCTCGTCCTCGCAGTCCGTGCCAAAGGGGTCCTTCTCCTCGGCGAAAGGATCGTAGACATCCTCCTCAACCTTTTGCATGTAGATGGCGCCAGCACGGGGGATATCTCTGCCACCCTCCTGACCAACGACGCATCGTCGGGTGGGAGGATGGTAGGTGCAGACAGAGCGGCCGGCGTTCTTGCAGAGCTCGGCACACTGCTGCTGGGTGGCGATGTTGTTGTGGACATCTCCCTGGCGGACGATGTCGCACTTGTACTCAACCATGTAGTCGGCGCCTATCATCTCACGATGGCCGTCGACGCACTGGACGGAGGCCTGAGCCTGGACAGCGCCCAGGGCAAAAGTGAGAAGATAAGCCGCCGAAGCCTTCATGGTGAGTGTAGTGCGATGTAAAGTGTTTATGGGTTTGTAGAGAAGAGTGTGTTGTGATGATGAGAAGAAGGTCTGGATGAGAGGGGACATCTGGGGGTTTATATACCATTTTTTATCTATCCTTTGCCGTCTTCCTTCCTTCAAGTCCTGCTGATGATATCATATGTCTTGCATCTCCTTCCTATCTTAAGATTGACAGTCATGTTCACCGCTTCATCCGCGTTATGGCTATGATTGGCAATGCCGTGAACGTCCGTAGTGCCTGTTTTGGTTCATCCTGCAGCTTGTAGGCCTGCTCATACAGGTCACCAAGAGTTACTCCGCTTTCATGCTCTACTTTTGGATCAGGATCTAAGTCATTTCAGGGATATCCTGGACGCTGATCAGTCAGTTGACGTTTGCATTCCTCAAGTGCGACGTATATCTCAGTACCTATCCTCGTTGTTGTCAGTTTGGTAGTATATGTTGCCATCCGTTGGAATACCTCAAACTACGCGATGATGCATACTAGGGCATGGAGATGGATCAGACTCATCTCATCAAACTTGAGGATTGCGGCTATGGATAAAGCACACTCTGGCCTCCAGGAATTTCCATCGTGGTTGCTGAGTGGCATATGGTATTGACAGTTTGAGACATGAAAAAGTCCTCACAGCGCGAACTTAGATTGCCATGGAATCACGTAGGTAGATCAAGAAGTGGCAGGGTCCTATCACTGGATATGGTTGAACCAAGGAAAATATGCTATCACAAACGGGAACAGCATTACGCGCCATGTCTGAACTTTAGCCTGCATGACCCGTGTGACTGTCCACAATCATCCATGGCCTTATTCCTAAGAAGGACTACTATTGAGGTGTTATTCACCGATTGGCCAATGGAAGTCATGACATCTGCGGAGTTGTCTCGGGGGATCCCTCTGTTGATCTGCATGATAGCTTCCCCGAGGGCTTGTTCGAGGCGGAACTGTATCTCTTCAGCTGCGCCTCTTCCAGCCATTTTACCTCAAGAAAAGCCATTTAATTGGTCAGATTAACCTGCAAACGAGCTATCACAACGCCACATCGTCGTGCCGAAGGATTTAGAGAAAATGTCTTGGAACGGCTCTGGCCCGCTCATGTCGGCACTGGGGGACGCAGCGAGCCGTTCCGCAGGCAGATGAAAAAAGCCCGCAACATTCCGGTACCTCTAGAAGAAGATCCTTCATAGGTCACTCGGCACGTCGGGGCATGCATGGCTTGTCTGGCCCGCAAAGTCTCTGCGGCTGGGAATCCAAGTCCCTAAAACAAGGGAGAACAAGACTTAGCGACATCCGGGTCATCCCATCGCCAAGAAAGGGTGCTAGGGAGGACTTTGCGGGGAAAGCCACAATACCACCTTTTGATTGAGTGTCTGGAGTTTGTCGTGATGACATGTGCTCGGATCGGATACCTTAGAACTACAAGAATGCGGAATGCCCAAGGGCGTGACTGTCTCTTGGCAGATCTTGGAATTCGAGATCCGTGGACGCGGGGTAAGGAAAGCTTTTTCGAGTGACGGGAGGAGAGATGTGAGGATTGGGCCATGGAGATGGTTGTGGGTTGTTGAATCATGCATCCACCCGTGGACCGGAAGTGAGACCGGAACAACGAAAAGCTGCTCAAGATTTGCACAGGGTTTCATGAAGCGTATACGTCTCTTATCATTATGCTAGATGGAGAGTTGGCATTATCGGCATTAAATTTGCATAGAGGAGTGCGTAGACTAGTGCATAGACGAATGTATAGACGAATGCATGAGTAGACGAGGTGAAATATGTTCCTATTAAGTACTTCTTTATGCTGCACCCCAAGCCAACTTGGATTGTCCTGACCAGGAGCCTCATGATGGCGAAGGTGCATCGATATAAGACCCGGCCTCTACGCTTTCCACTTCTATATCAAATCTCCCCTGACTGGTGCGCATCACAAAGTCGCTATTTCGCATATCGTTGTTGAGCGTTCGCCCAAGTGCCTTCTCCATTGTATTCTCAATCCCTGCTTTTAAATGGCGATTGGCGATTCTCCTGATGGCGACGTCTTGGTCTACTGTGACCAGCCATTTCTCGTCCACAAGTCCAGCAATGGCATCCCATGGTGCTTCGTTGCTAAGAAGGTAATTCCCCTCCACGAGGCAGACCTGAATCTCAGGTCCTATCGTCAAGCCGTCTGGGACTGGATCCTTTTTCGCATGGTCAAAAGTTGGTGCTGTGATGATTTTGTCGGGCGAGTTTCGAAGCCTCCGTATGAGCTCGACGACTGCATCCCCGTCGAATGTCCAGGGGGCCCCTCTCCGCGCGATGAGTTCCTTGCTGTTTGGCAATGCGCGAAGAGTGTCAAGGGAAAGATGGAACCCATCGGCGGAAATCGATGTGATCAAAGGGCCGTCAGGAAGACCTGCCACGATACGGGCAACTTCCTGCGCAACGGTTGACTTTCCAGATCCCGGAGGACCTGCAATGGCAATAATGACACGGCTATGGCCTTTTGCGCGTTTCTTGTCCCAGATTTGCTGAACGCGATTTATTAACGAGTGGTAGGTTGACTCCATTGTAGGGATGGCCTGGTCGAATCTCGGCTGGAGTAATGTCAGCTCCGGAGAGAACAACAGGGGTTTTTTCCCTCTAACCGAAGCCTCTTCAACTCACTACTCCTGGTTCTAAGGGGTTTCTATTGAGAGGGGGAGAGGGTACTAATGGGAAATATATCCCCATACGGGCGAGTCTTACCACAGGCGGAGAACCTAAACTCGGAGCACTGTGCTCCGATTGAGTCGGGCAATAGATTGGATCGGTCCGAGAGCTACGACTGGTCCACATGGTAATAATATTCAGAGTCGCAATCTAATTCTGCTCGTTATCCAACCCCAACAGTACAGCAAGCGTCGACTTTGCCTTTCGGGATAGCCTTCATATTACCCATTACTGAATGACCTTATTTCTTCTGGCCAATGCAGCTCTCCAATGTCCACGGTCTTTGCCCATTCTTCAACGCCTCAAGCTCATCCTTAAAGTCTTGCTTCCAAGCCTCTTCCAGCCTGGTCGGATTCCAGCCCAACAGCCTCTTTGCTTCTCTCCCTTTCATCAACTTGGTACCTGCCCAGCCTCGCTCAGCCATATCCGTAAGTCCGGCAGTAATCTCGTCAGCGAGTTCCTGCAGGGTCACCTGTTGAATCTCCTTTGAAGAAGGCGTGCCTTCACGAGGCAATATTCCCTCTGCGAATGCCACATCCAAACAGTTCTGCATGATCTCCAACTGCAAGGCTCGTCCGGTAGCCGGAAAGATGATTCCATTATTTCCGCTAGGAATATAACCAATACCGCGGTCCTCCCTTTCCAAGATAGTGCGCGTCAAGAGAACAAAGACATCGGCAAGATCCTCAACATGAACCCAGTCCCAGACTGAGGTCTCATTGAGTTTGAAGCCGTGCCCGTGCTGGATGACGTAGCGCATTATGATTGGAATAATAATGCCTTGTTGATTGAATAGTCCCGTTCCAGTCCCAAAAATGATTGGTGTGTTCAAACTGACTGCCTGGACGCCAGTTTCTTGGGCTGTTGACAGCACACGGACCTCGGTGGTTCTTTGAGGATATGGCTCGCGTGCGTCTTCAGCCTTCAAGAATTCATAGACTGCGTTGCCATCCGTGTCATCCCATTCCCTATCCGGATACGCTTCCTGAGTGAGAGGTCGATCGGACAGATTGCTACAGCCAGATATATGCAGCATCCAAGGCGGTGAAGCACCTGGCTTGACCCGACGAGCAAGGCCCTTGACGAAGGCTTCAGCTCCATCGGTGATGAACCCTGAGCCCGTGCTGATGATAATGTCATAGTTGGAAGCAATGTCACTGATGAATTCGACATCGTGAAGACCTGCCCACTGAATAGGATTGACGCGATCACCATAAGCTGAGCGAAGTTTATCGGCAGCGTCCTCGCTTCGGACAAGTAGGTCAAAAGTGAGGGTTTTCAGAACCTCATCCTGGGCTTTGATGAAATGATCGAGAACAGTGCCGCCGACATAGCCGGTTGCGCCTATGAGAAGAATGGCCTGAGTGGACATGGCTGCCGTGATGAATGCAGAAACAAGATGTGATTGAAATGACTGAGCGAATTTGGGAAACTGGAGGGGTAAAGTGTACAGGGATGAATATCAACCGAGGTCGCTATCATACGTTCACCACTCGTTCATTGGACCACGTATCGCCGCCTCTTTTAGCGATTGGACAGCCTTGACAGGCCTTGTACAGTAACCGGGGTAACACGTGATGAACGGCGGAAGATAAGTATTGATGGGATCCCGACGCCCCACAAACTCGCACCTCTTTTTATATTGCGCCTTTTTAGCATGGCCAATAATACCAGCCCAGATCCGGGCTCAAGCCCGGAGCCGACGGTTCCAGCTCAGCCTTTGCCATCAGAAGGTCCCCTAGAAGTTGACGTGGGTCTTGAAATAAACATTATCTCCTCTTCTCTAATGACTTTACAGGATGATGATGCGCTTGATCGTGACTCCACTTACAATCCCTCGTGAGTTATTCTTAGGCCTGCCCTCTCCTTAAACTGACCACCATCCTTTATGAAGAGAAGGTTCTATCAGCGAAACTTCTTCGATCCATTCGAGCATTCTGGACTACAGGTGAGTACTCAGAGTATTATCACAGTTCCTAGCTCAATGAACATCTGACACGGTTTTCTCCATCAGATACAAGGTAACATCTTCTCGACGCATTAACTATCCATTTCACTTACTGATAAACTGCTAAGAACGGGCGACGGTACCACGCATTCCGCGAGGGTGCGTACTTTGTTGTAGGTGGCCTTTACACCACCTGATTGCCCGACACTGACCTGAACTGCCCCAAGCCTAATGACGAAGAAGAGCAAACGCGGATGGACCTGGTTCATCACATCTACTCCCTGATTCTCGATGGTAGTCTTTACCTGGCACCCATCGGCGATAACCCTCAACGTGTCTTGGATTTAGGAACTGGTACTGGTATCTGGGCGATAGACTTTGCCGAGTGAGTTTATGCTGCTGTCTTTCCACAGTCTTGCCGATAGTACCGGCTCTGACATGATAATATTCTTTAGTGACTTTCCATCAGCCGAAGTTCTTGGCACTGACCTGAGTCCTATTCAACCCGAGTGGTATAAATACCCACCCCCTTGGTGCGAAGAGATGCCAACCATGAACTCATTGCAGGACACCACCCAACTGTGCTTTCGAGGTGGATGATTTTGAAGCCGAATGGCTATACCACACTCCCTTTGACTTTATCCACGCACGCGAACTGGAAGGATGCATCGGCGATGACGACCGATTTTTCCAACAGGCACTGCATCACTTGGTCCCTGGTGGTTACATAGAGATGCAAGCTGTCGCTGCTCCTTTCTTATCTGATGACGGCACCGCGGAAAAGGCCGTCAACGCACAGCTGTGGCTAAAGACTCTTTGCGAAGGATCTGCCAAGTTTGGAAAACCGATTGATTGTGCCCCCATGTGGAAGGACAAAATGATAGCTGCAGGGTTTGAAGACGTGCAAGAGGAAATACGCAAGGTACGTGATTCCAAGCCACACGCTTCAGGCGCAATACTCAACTGTTATATCAGATGCCCCTCGGCGCGTGGCCTAAAGATCCAAAGCTCAAGGAGATTGGCAAGTTTCAGGCTATCCAGGAAGCCCAGGCAATCGAGTCGTATACACCTCAGATATTTTCCAGCGTTCTTGGGTGGACTCAGGAGGAGATACAGGTCTTTATGGCAAAGGTCAAAAACGAGATCAAAGATCCTAGTATCCATTTGTATCTTCCTGTTCACTTTCTTTGGGGAAGAAAACCTAGACTGTAGGGCTAGGCTAATAAGCATTATTTGAGCGACATTCTCACCTGAAGTTTACGTTATCTACTCTGTTATAGGCTCGGTACGGCCGGGAGGCTCAACATAACTTAAGGGATAAACTGCAGCATAAAGATCATCCCAGCTTATCGTGCTACCATCGGAGCTCATGAAGTACATATTCTCCCTAGCCTAGCCAGACATGACCGCTTTATCCTTGTGGCCGTTCTCCTCAGTGAGAGTCTTGGTGTTCTTAAACCTCCAGGCGGGGATCTTTCGCTCGTAAAGCTCGTCGAGCTCCCAGTAGGTTCGGCCATAAGTCTAAAATCTGTTAGCCAAAGCCTGATTTGCATCTACGTGACGTACCTCGGGATAGAAGAACCACAACAGGATCGTTGTAGGAACCAACATGCCAGCCCATACATAGACGGCCTTGATACCCATATTCCCTGCATCAGGGCTAATCATGTACGAAACGGACCACTGAAAGGCAACACTGGTACTTCGTTAGCTTGAACGGGAGCGTCGATGTAAGGGCAACCCACAAGCCGATGCCATAACAGCCCAGGTTGAAGGACGTTGTCTGAGCTCGGAGACGAGGAGTCGAGGTTTCTCCGGCTGCGACGAAGCCAATGGGCCCAGCTGAGCAGCCGTAGCAAATTACCCAAAGCAACAAGAAGGCAAGAGCAGCCTTATCTGATGCGTCTGATTTGAAGAAGCCGGTCGTTCCAAGTCCGACATTGAAGACCATCATGAAGAAGCATCCACTGAGTGAAGACATTAGCACTTGGAAACAAAAGTAGGCACAGATAACGGTTACCCGATAAGAAGGGGCCTGCGTCCGATATACTCGCATGCAATCAGTGACGAGGAAATAGTGACGATGAGGAGAACAAAACTAGCAAGATTTAGCGGGACTGTTCGGGCAGGTGTTGAGCCCGTACTCACGTAATAATGGTAACAACAAACGGGTCTTTAAGGCCCGCAACTTTGAAGAAATACTGTGAACTGGGTCAGCCTCCGCAGCGCCAGTCACTAGCCGAGTAAATACTCACTGTCGAATACCCGAATACGATCGGGGCACCCGCAGCCCACTGGCTGCAAATACCCAAGCAGCCTGCGAATGTCCTGCGCCAGTGAGCACGCTGGAAGATTTCCAAGAAGGACGACTCGTTGGCTGTCTCGTTAAACTGCTTTCCTGCCTCGTTAAACTGCTTTTCTGCCTCGAGACCATGCTGGATAACACGATACTCGTGGTCCTGAACGAACGTCATCAGCGAGCTTCCGCAACTCTCTTCTTTCGAACACATACCACATCATAGCCGGGCGCAGTCCCATACAGCTTGATCATGCAGCTCTTCGCTTTCTCATGGTCGCCCTTTCGAGCGTGGTAGAGGTGGGATTCGGGGACGAAAAAGATCAGAATGATGAGGACCTGTCAGAACGGGAAAATACGTTAGCCGGAGGGAGAGAACTAGGGGGTGTCAATCTCAGGTAGAGCATACTCCTGTGAAGATGAACTCGGTAGCGATCAAAGGCCTCCACTTGGTTGGCTGGTAAACATCAACGAGCTGAGTAGCGACGGCACTAATGAGCTGGCCCAAGGCGATGAAGAGCTGGTAGGCACCAATCATCAAACCTCGAATCTGGAACGGCGATAGCTCAGAGACGTAAGTGACGAGGATGGACTGAGCCAGACCAACGCCTAAACGGACGAGCACGGCAGCTCCGAGCCAGCTCTTCCAGTCGAATGCTGCGATCTGGGCAACCGAGCCACCGAGTAGAATCACGATAGCACCCATCATGGCTGGCCTGGAAATACCGGTTAGTGGAAAGGGCGGATTACTTTTTGAAGTGGACAATATACTTTCGGCCGAAGCGGTCAGCGAAGTAGCCCGCTGTAAACATGCCCAGAGTCTTGGACATTTCCGCAAATCCCTGCCAATACGAGATGACTTTGGCGCTGATAGCCGGTTCGCCGTCGAGGGTCGTGTCGGCCATCTGGTTGATGAAAGCCTGCATGGGAATAACGTTGCCGGGAACCTGCTGCTGGAACTGTAGAACACGTACATCAGCCCTGGCCTTGCTCGTCTGAACCGAAGTGTACTTACCCCGTCGTTGAGGGCTGCCCAATTCAGGATCAAGCAGAAGATGGTAGTCCTCCAGAAGACTTTGGCCACCTCCCATTTCCCGAGAGCTGAGAGGCATGTTAGACTCGCGAACCGTAGATGGCCCGGATGTGTCAGTTCAACTCACAAGCATACTTGGTCTCCAGGACCTCGCCTCCTTCTACATTTCCCACCACATGTTCAACGTGACTGCTATCTTCAGAAGGCTTGACGGCAGGTTGGGCTGAATCCTTGGGACCCATGTTGGCGATTTGGATAGATGTGTGAACTGAGAATCGTGATAAGGGATGGATAAGTTGGAAGGTTGATCCAAATGGAGCGGTTAGAATTACAAACGTTCAAACGTCTACTTATACTGTAGAAAGCCACATGGTGAGTAGCGCCACCGAGCTGAAGTTGCCCCGGATTTGACCCCATGGGTCTGGGGAAGAGGAACTTTTCATCCTGTGGGGGATAGACCTTCCCGGTTACCGTTAGACCGGAAGCCGGTAAGCTCTGGGGATAGACCAAGGAGACAGCCATCGGAGCACTGTACTCCGAACACTAGGCCAGTGCTTAACCCATTTCCGAGGGCTTTCTAGCTTGAGCTACGCACTAACTTGGAGTTTCACTCCATAATACTCTCCATGCTGACTCGTGGCTCGAGGGAACCCCTGCTTTGCGCAAGGGCCATAGGCCTCGGGCGACAGTTGTCCGACCTTCAGTGTGGTGTACAGTAGTTAGCGGGCAAACCGCACCTGAAACTAGTTCCCCTCATCCAGAAGCCAATAACAGCTTCATTACCTTTGCCACCATCGTGTTGCCTCCTTGTGTCTTTCGATCTGGGGTACCAACGAACTGGGCCTGTCTCATGGCGTGACATGTTGAGGCTAACCGCGGAAAAGCTGCTGGTGTAGTTCATGCTCAGACTATCCGATAATCTTCATCAAGTAGACAAGCCGACAGTCGCCTATGAGTCGAAGCATATTCGTCTGAGATCCAAAGACGGACCAGTTCTCCCGACAGCCGTACGGATACTCACTCTTGGCCATGCTCTACATACGATGTTGATATTGTTCCAAGCGACCTTTTCAAGGGAACTGTTGGATGATCTGCTATGATGGCTAGCACCTCTGAAAATGGATGTGCCGTGCCGTGACGGATGTCATGTTATCCTGTCGTCTCTTGACATGCAACCCGGACCGGAACTTGCGATCTCGGTCGGTGGGGCCCCGAATTGAGCCCCATGCTGCCCCGGCCGGCTGTGCTCCGAGCCGGAACAAGAGAGGAAAGAGAACAGCGTCACTGGAAGATCCAGTCTTGACAACAGGCCATAAAGCATACCTCATTCAGACCTAAGGTGGTGCTGTCATCTACATGCGAATTTCCCCTCTCCCTTTCAATCATAGTCAGCATCGTCTTCGTTCCATCCCGGTCACACTCAGGATGTCTCCAAGCGCAGAACTGGATGCCCGCGAGGCCCTCACCCTTCGCAGCGTCCCAATGATGATTTTCAGCAACGGCAGTGCTTCCTCCATGACTCCGCCACCAAAGTCAGCACTCGAGTCCGATCCCGCCGTCGGTGCACAGAAGAGGTTCTCCGTCACCGGAAACGCCGTTGTTACTGGGGGCGCCGGCGTCCTCGGTCTCCATGCTTGTGACGCCCTCCTAGAGCATGGCCTAGAGGGTCTCATGATCTTGGACGTCAACCCTGCTCAGTCGCAGGAGCAAATCGCCAACTTGCAAAACAAGTTTCCTAGAGCCAAGATCATGGCGCTCAAAGTCGATGTCACGGACGAGAATGCTGTCAACGCGGCCATGGAAGAAACGGCCCGGGTTCTAGGATCCATCGACACTGTGATCTGCTTCGTTGGTGTTGTAGGGTGCGTCGAGACATTGGAGATGCCAGTTCCTCAGTGGCGAAAAATCCTTGATATCAACACCACCGGCTCTTTCATCTGCGCCCAGGCCGCGGCTCGACAGATGGTGAAGCGAGGGAGAGGAGGGTCCATCGTGTTTGTGGCGTCCATCTCTGCCCATCGTGTCAACTATCCTCAGCCCCAGGCAGCATACAACGTGAGCAAATCAGCTCTTCTCATGCTCAAGAGTTGTCTCGCTGCCGAGTGGGCTCGATATGGGATTCGGACGAATAGCATTAGCCCGGGATACATGGACACTATCCTGAATGAGGGAGATGGGATCGCCGAGCACCGTAAGATCTGGGCTGAGCATAACCCTAGCGGGAGAATGGGCGCTCCTTCCGAGCTGACGGGGACTGTCGTGCTTCTTGCCAGCTCGGCAGGAAGTTACATCAATGGTGCTGACATTGTTGTTGATGGAGGTGGGATTGTTCTGTAATTAGAGCGAGTAACTACGTGAAACACATTGCCAAATCCTTGGTTGTTCAAACAAACCATACATTTTGCATCTACCATGCTTGTAGAGAACTTGACCAACCTCGGACATATTATCCTAGATCGGCCTTCCGCATAAGAACTGTGCAGGACCCAGAATATGATGTCGTTACCCCGTCAGGTGAGGGGAAGAAGGGCTTCGATCCTCGTTCGGGCGACAGTGCTCCGATGCGGGGTTGGGTCCTCACCAAGTACCTGCTAGAGCCAACTTCTTAGTTGAGGATCTCAATATTTCAAGGGCTGTCAATGTGTAGTCCATCAGCTCCAGACTCGCTAGCCTTTGCTACCATCTTGACTTTCGAATCAAGATGAGCCAAACAGTGAGTAAACTATGAGCCCAACCGCCATTGAAATTCCCGAGTCTCATGTCCTGTCAGAATCTCTCTTGTGTCCTCTATGGTCCCGGCAAAGCCCGTTTTGAGGATCGACCGGTCCCATCCCTCAAAGATCCCCACGATGTCATCATTCGCATTTCCTACGTCGGCGTCTGTGGCAGTGATGTGAGTTTCACCCAAAAACATGACACCGTTTAGATGCTCACCTCTTCAGGTTCACTTTTGGACGGATGGCGGCTTTGCGAGAAAGGTTTCCGAGGACCAACCTCTCGTCATGGGCCACGAAGCATCCGGCATTGTTCACTCGATTGGGCCTGATGTTACGCTTCTCAAACCCGGTGACCGCGTAGCTATCGAGCCTGGGTTCTCCTGCAGAAGATGCAAGCAATGCAAAGATGGAAGATATAACCTCTGTCCTAAGATGAAGTTCGCCGCAGATCCTCCCCTTACGCAGGGTACACTGTCTCGCTTTTTCAGCATCCCCGAGGACTTTGCATACAAAATTCCCGGTTCTCTCAGTCTTGAAGAAGCCGTTCTCGTCGAGCCTCTGGCAGTTGCTGTCCATGGTATTCGCCTTGCAGACCTTGAGGTTGGGCAGCGTGTCCTGGTACAAGGCGCTGGGACCATTGGTCTCCTCACTGCTGCGGTCGCAAAGGCGTACTGTGCGAGGCAGGTATACATCACGGATGTTAACCTGGACAAGATCACATTCGCAAAGAAATATCTGGAATGCTCTGCGTTTGTCCCGGATCTCGGGTCAACGCCAGAGGAAAACGCAGCCAGGTTCAAGACTGAGACGGGACTCGACGATGGCGTTGAAGCAGTCCTAGAATGCACCGGCGTTGAAGCATCGACTCAGACTGGGCTTCTTGCCCTCTCCACCGGTGGTGTTTTTGTTCAGGTCGGGCTGGGGAAGCCGGTGCAAGCGATTCCTATTCACGCCATGTCTGAGAAGGAAATCGTTCTCAAGACGTCATTCCGTTATGGGGCTGGTGACTACGAAATCGCACTCGAGCTGCTTGAGTCTGGTAAAGTCTCTGTGGGGCCTTTGATCAGCAGTATTATGCCGTTTGAAAAGGCAACCGAAGCCTGGGAGAAGACCAGGAAGGGTGAGGGGATTAAGAACTTGATCCGGGGGGTACAGGATTGAGTCCGTGGCATAACATCAGCACTTCATAGTCTTATTATTATCTCCTGCTGCCAAATTTAAACCAGCCATATGCCCTGTTACTATCTGTCTATCGGCTCAGTTACCCCATCAAGGGCCGGGCTTCTACTATAACAAAGAACACAATAATGCCCTGTTAGATTCAATCCTTTTCCAACAGACGCCAGACGTCTAGTGGTGCGGTGATGTTGTCCATATAAGCCTGACCCTCAATAGTCGAACTTGGGGCAACAGCAATTCCTGCCCTGGGGATTTGAAGGAGTGCGATGAAGAACCTCAAGTAGGAAGCTCAAAATCAAGCTTACCTCTATACAATAAGAATTCTAGAATATTCCCCTCGCACCTCAGGTTGCAGAATCATAATTTGTGCCTGGCGCGCGTGCTCGTGGTCACGTCTTCCCTGCGATGGGACTTTTTAGGCATCATGATTTCTTTGCAGTTTGAGATAGGTACCCTAAGGCAAGACATATCCGCCATCGATCAGGATATCGCTTCCCGTCATGTAGGTAGATGCATCGCTAGCGAGGTACAAATAGAGACCCTTAATCTCCTTAACGTGCCCCTGTCTCCCAAATGCCGACATGCGATAAGCCTCATTGATCGCCAGAGGGCTCGCACCCATCTTCGTATCAAAGAACCCAGGGGAAACAATATTGACGCGCGCAAACTCCCGCCACTCTCGAGCGAGTGACTTGCCAAAGTGCGTAATGAAAGCCTTGGTGGCATTGTAAACCGGTTGATCCGTGGGGACGTTTACGATGTGAGCGCTCATGCTAGAGGTGATGATGAAGTTGCCGAAACCTTGACGCTTAAAGATCTCGCCGGCGTACTTGGCTGTGAATACGACGCCGTCCACTAGGCGGGAGTTAGTTGAGCTCAAGAGCTGGCAGAGACTCGCTTACTATTTACAGATAGCTGCTTCTTGTATTCGTCGATCGTCTGCTCTAGAATCGGCTTCGAGATTGCCATTCCTGTGTAGTATTCACCATTAGCCTCAGGGTGCCACGAATAACCTGTCATGGGTACTCACCCGCGTTGGCGACGAAAACATCAATCTTTCCAAAGTCCTTCAGCACAGTTTGGAGAGTCTCCTGAACTTGGCTCACATCCGAAACTAACAATGTTGTTAGGATTGACCTGAATTATCAGCATCTCATGGTGCGTACCGTCGACCTTATAAGCAGATGCTTTAACTCCATGCTGATTTACCAAGTCCTGGGCCCTGTCGACAGCGGCGGTGTTTCTGCAGATGTTATAGTTGATGCGTTGCAACGAGGCCCCAAGGGTACATACGAGTTATACCACAGGGCAACATTTCCGCCAGCTTCAGCCATGGCTGTAGCCACAGCCAGACCAATTCCGTCAGCAGCACCCGTGATAACGACGACCTTGCCGTTGAGGCGGAGTTGCTCAACAGCGTTGGACGGGGTGTCTGGGAAGGGCTTGGGGAATCCCTCCCGGACCTTGGCGCAATCCTCGAATGTCATGGACATAGTGGCGGTTAAAGTTAATTTGGTGAAGAATTTCCTGGTTTCGCTAGATGATTTCAATTAAGAAGGAGAGAGTTGATGAATTCTCTGGTTATATGTTGGGCGACGTCGTGTCATCTGACCCACGTCGGAGCTCTCTGCTCCGATACCTCTGTTGATCCAACCACAGAGCTCCGATGTTTCTCCCCCTCCGTTTCCATCAACATCTGAAGAGGCAACCTAGTCCATCGGGCGACAGTCAGCCGCCCCCCGTTACCTCGCCCTTGCATCAGCAAACAACGGCCCCGGCCCAATACCAGGACCTCCGCAACGCCCCACTCGGTGCTCAACCCCCGAGCCGATCGAACATGAGTCGTCCCATGGGGAGGGATGGGCCACGGCTCCAAGTCAGCCGAGCCTGTATCCACTGCCAAAGGCGCAAAACACGCTGTGCGGGGAGCAACAATGGCCAAAGAGCTTGCAGTTACTGCTTGAGCACTGGGAAAACGTGTAGTTTTGACCAGCGCCCGGATCGAACCCCGCTCACTCGCAAAAACCTTGATGACGCTGAGACGCGTTGCATGCAGTTGAGGTCGCTTCTAGAGAAGTTCAATCCTGGCTTGGATATTGACGCCGAGATCGCAGCATTCGGTAGTAGTTCTGATGTTGTACAAGATTCGCCCGATGGCGTTGAAGATGGCGTGGCTCGAGAAGATTATGAGTGGAATGAGGCCTCATCGCACGTCTCGCCCGGTTCCTCAGCTATGCACAAGGATGGCATGGCAATTCTACCTAGCCTCAATGCTGGATATCTCGGTAAGCTCCTTCCGTCGCGCATCCGACTTGAGCTGATCCTGTTCGCATCAAGGCCGAAGCTCAGGGTCCGAGATCCTTCAAGAGGTTACGGCCTTACTCCCGCCATCCACGATTCTATCACCCAGTGGCAGTGATGAATCCCACCCGCTTCCCGCCCAGCCTGCTGCGAGAGGCATTGGCCCTGACCCTCCACAGCTTGCATCTTTGGCTATCATCAACACGTTGATTGATGGTTATTTTCGCCT
This sequence comes from Fusarium solani, assembly GCF_023522795.1. NCBI lineage: Eukaryota > Fungi > Ascomycota > Sordariomycetes > Hypocreales > Nectriaceae > Fusarium > Fusarium solani. Next base: position 675,911 of record NW_027072147.1, on the reverse strand, counting down.
GTACAACACCTCTTACCCAATTCTCCACGAGCCAACATTCCGAAGCGAAGTCGCCAACCGAGACAGGGTGTGTGCCAACCCGACCTGGCGTATAATATATTATATGACTCTGGCCATTGGGAGCTGGCTGCTGGACAATAACACAACTCCCGAACAATGCCCGTTTTACTCTGCTGCTAGATCACGTATCTCGATGCAGGTATTTGAGGCCGGTACTATCAGAACTGTTCAGGGTTTGCTTCTGATGGGCAACTATCTGCAAAAGCGAGACAGGCCGAATACTGGATACAGTCTCATCGGCCTTGCCCAAAGGATCGCATTCGGGATTGGTTTGCATCGGGAAAGGCCGTCGGCTGAGGACAAGGTCGTGTTCGAGCGGCATCGACAACTGTTCTGGGTCGTCTACTGTTTTGATAGTGGTTTCAGCATCACCACTGGTCGCCCAATGGCAGTTCTTGAGGGTTTTATAGATCAAGCTCTACCCCGGAACATTGACGACCAAGTGAGTCATCATCTTGCGAATATGTTCCTAGAATACTAACACGGCTGGCCTAGGACTGTGATAATTCATCCGTTGTGCCGGCTCCTGTCAACTACCCTACCACTTACTCCGCCCTCATTGCTCAAGCTCAGCTAGTCAGGATTGCAAACGGGATTCACCACGAGTTCCTCTCCGCAAAGACGGCCAACCAAAAGATGGAATACCAACTGGCTGAGATCATGGCCCAGAAGCTGGACGTGTGGAGAGACAACCTCCCGACATACTTTACTAGCCCAGATGTCCCGGCCTGGTTTCTGGGCCCGCGGTCAATCGTTTTGTGGAAAGAGCAAAACTTGCGCATTCTACTATGGAGGGGAACCAAGAAGGTTCACCCATATTTGCCAAGTCGCATGGATGCCAGGAGTCGCTGCCTTGACGCCGCGATGGAGACTATACAGTCCATCTCCTCCTTTGTCGCGTCCTATGAAAGTAGCCTGCACCCTGGAATCGTTTGGTATGGGACCTACTTCATCTTCCAGGCAATCCTCGTACTCGAAGCCAGCTGTCTTGGCCGAGATGGCCAACCTGACCAAGATTTCCCGTGCGACTCTGGGGGCTGGGAGGCCTCAATATCTGCCGCCACCCAATGTCTTGAGTCACTTGCCCGAAGGAATAGCTCCGCTGCCCTCTGCCTCGAGTTCATTGAGAGAATTCATCGTTCAGCCGGATCGAAGGCTAGAGAAATGCCTGGTACCCAGATGGACTCTGCGCAGCAAGCCACGGATGGTGTCCTCACCTATGACTATCTTTTTGATCCGACGGCTTGGACGTCGGAAATGGACAACATCGCCACTGACCCAGTTTTACGGGAGCTCATCGGCGAGGCCTTTTTGGACTTTGAGGCTGTACCAACTGTGGCTTGTGACCTCGACTTGTCTGTTTGACTCAGCCACGTCTCCGCAGCGCTCAGGACGTGTTCGTGGAAACCCGGGCGCCACCTCCCCCTCATGATACAACTCCTCCTCAACGAATTTTCTTCAGGCGGCGGCTTGATCATGTTTATACGATTAATAAGAAAATAATCCTCAGGCTATTCAAGGGCCTATTATCAACACAAATAAGGTACTATATTTACGTACTTTAGGTCTAAGCGTACAGGGTAAGTAGATATAAGTAACTTAGGGATCTAACCCGCTATTCTTTCAAGCTGCATCTCTTTACCTATATTCCTAGAAATATTATCCTTACGAAATAGGTGAATTCTTACTCAGTAGCAGGAGTTTGACTCCCACTATTGACCAGCATCTTGTGTTAGGCTGCAGCTGGCTAAGTCGAGGCGTAATCCGGCACATTCCGGTGTTGTGCTTTGACAGCTAATGTCACTAAATCAGCCTCACACATGCGCACGATACTATCGGGATCTTGGATTTATTTGCCGATCAGACTAAACTTGTTCCATTATTTTCGTGTCGTTCGAGCACTGTCTTTGGCTTCAAGACATTCGCACTGGCGTGGTTTGGTTCAAGCATGTCGACCCCTCTCTATCAACCCCTCAACACTACGAACGCCGAGATCAGGCTCATTGGGATTCTTCCGGAAGGATTCAGCATGATTACTATCCCTCTTCACAGCGCACCGAAATATGCAGCACTCTCATACGTTTGGGGTGACCCTCATAACCAAGAAACGATCGTCCTTCAAGGCCGCAACGTCCAGGTTGGGGCGAACCTTGCCTCATTCCTCGCCCGGATTCGGCGTGGCCAGCCAGGCCAGGATCACCGCTTGCGCAATTCGCTCCATCGCCTTCATCAGCTAGCCAATTCGTTAATTCTCACCATTGTCCTCCAACGCTATAGCACCTGCGCTTGGACAAACCGCCTGGGTCTCCCATTGCGCAATCGACTGCGTCTCGACTACCAGCTGGCCCAGTGGTTAGTCGTGGCCGTCATTCGCTTCTTGTTTCGTCAAAAAAGTCATTCTGAGCCCCAGGTAGAGGAATTCGATGTGGGAGTCAGCTACTTTTGGGCGGATGCGATATGCATCAACCAACAAGATATCAAGGAACGTACCCAGCAGGTGCAACTGATGGGTCAGATTTACGGTTCCGTAGAGACTGTCTACTCTTGGCTTGGCCCGAGGGATCAGTCGCTGGCCTTTGAATCCATCAAACGACTTGCTCGTCTTTGCCGGCTACGGGATCCCGAGGCTGGCGAGAGAAACAGAGAGACCCACAAAGCGCGCCGCATGCCCCCTAGGGAGGCCTAGAGGGCTTCGCTCTCCCCGTCGCTAGATACACCACCCCCTAAGGAAGGATAACGAACAACTAGAGAAGTACGGACCCTATGTAACGTTAATGGCATAGTTTGAAAAAAAAAATTAGCTACTGAAGTGAAAACAGAGCAAACTGGATAAAGCCGAGGCATACTAAACTTCGTCGACTCAATCTGTGATGATCCTACTTTACCTGGCGTTCTTTCTAACCATATATAGATGGCTATGACGAATCGGCCACATTATGAATGACCGTCAACTCCAAAACTATGAACCTTACTAGTGTAGGCCACCAAGCAAATAATCATGACAGCAACACGACTTTTACCTACGGTCGCCGACCCTCATTCGCCTGCAGGTAAAGGATCTAATTCATTGCGATATCTAAGACTCAAGAGGCCAAGGTAGACTAGCGCTATTTGTTCAGCCAGTCAGTGGCGGGTGGTATAGTTGAGACTGTCAAGGCCGTTCCTATGACACTATTCCCGCTGGGTGTGAGGCACCTTTGGCTAGCTAACAGTCTCGATTCTATTTATCACCGAGACACCATTTCCAACACCCCACTGGAGCTTCTTTACAATTGCAACATCAACACTAACCCGGCCCCTGCAGCAGCCATGATGGAAACAGCCATCTTCCCAGCGCCACTGCCAGCCGATTCGGCGGAGGACGACGCACCAGCCGTGGAAGTTGATCCAGAAGTCCAAGTCGTGGCTGGCTTTGTTGCCTGAACCTGAATGGCTGAGACCATGGCCGTGGCTGAGGGCACGTACGAAGTGGACGTGAAGGAGCATTGCGACATGATCTTATCGACATCTATTACTCGATTATCAGCAATCTACATCTAGCCATCCTCAAACGTGCCATCTCAAGCGTTTATACCTTCCGTCTTCTGGCTATTCTGAGCCATGCAGCTCGCGCAGAGCGCCATCACGGCAGCAACGTCGAAGCTCTTATTCGTGCAAATACAGTTCGCCTCGATAGTCTCATCAGCCTCGTCGCTTTCGCGGAGGCGCAATTTCCTTCTTTTGTCGTTATCTTTGTCCGCTTCGTTTGGGTCGACGTCGCATGTATTGGTGAGATCGACAATGGGCTGGCAGATCGTCTTGCATGCTGATGGTACATCACCTGCACCGAGCTCTTCTGCCAGGGTAGCAGGGATGACTGCAGCCAGGCCAGCGAGAAAAATGGTGGGATGCATTGGGAGAAGAATGTGCTGAAGTAGTAGTAAGACCCGGAGAGTTGATTGATCTGAGTTGGATCTGATATTAGGGGTATCAACTCGAGAGAAGCTACGTCCTTTTATACTCAACACAACATATATACAAGTTAACAGCCCTGAGGAATGTCACCGTTCGGGAGTCCCGGTTAGCCAATAGTAACCGGCCTAAGTCAGACTGGTTGATAGGCGTCCCCAGCGTTGTCAGTGATGTTTGAGCTATTTCAGGGCTTGAAACAGATCCAATGTCTAAAAATACCTACAGCCATCTGTAGCTCTATATAGAATAGATACCAGGAGCTACCAGTTTCGTCGAGACGTGAGACAGCCGCCACGCCATTCTGTTCCGTAGTCCCCTGGTGTTTGAGATAATATATTATGAGTCTCCTCGTTGAAACGAGTGTTTGAGAGTCCGGGCGCCTGAGCTTTTTGTATTTTATTTTAAGCCTCACTAGCACAAGTCTTCGCTACGTTGATTAATTCTAAAACGTATCCCTTGAGCTAGCCAAGTGCTAAGACGATGGCGCTCAGACTCCCCAACGGCTTAGTAGGGTAACAAAGGGCAGTCCTCGTCGCACCGTCGTTTAACCCCGCGAAACATCCGGAGTATCAAACAACTAGCCCTAGCCGAGGGCAGCAATATCGCCAAGAGAGCAGAATGGCCAAACACTCAGGCCATCCCCGCAATAAGCTACCCTACAACTTAGTCGTCGCGCAGGAGATATTGGAACTCCTAAATGAGGCAACAATCAGAGAGGTGTTGAATCCCGGAAGTGGTCAGGAGAGAAAAAAAGGAAGAAAAAAAGGTTCGTGGTAGAGCCCTCAGGCAGCTACGGCATGAGGGTATTACGGGATCAACCAGCATAGGATTACCCTTAGCCCGAGGAGGAAGACGAGCTTGATGAGAAAGAACTGGAGATGAGAAGCACCCGCGTCATCCCGGACCCCTCCAGGCGGTTCACCTACACTGAGACGACAGTGGATGCTGTCACTTTACCATGCCCGGCGGTGACCCCTTGCGCAGCTGGAGCAGAAATGGTTTGGGGCACCTTCGATGCGTGATGCTGAAGTGAATGAAGGAGAGCGGACGGAATCATCCTTGGTGAGGCAAGGCATCCGGCGGGAGGCCAATAGAGCATATGGTCACCCCAACGTGGTCGAAGGGACGACTCTTGGCCAACTGGCCGATGCACTCTTGGAAGACCTCGACACATTGAGAAGACAGGAGGATCAGGAGCGGCCTGTGTTGTTCGTTGCGCACAGCGTGGGAGGCATCGTGGTCAAGATGGCGCTGGTCAAGGCGAGTCGGAATCCTACGTATGAAGGGATTTGGAGGATCTGCTACGGTATCGCGTTCTTTGGTAGGCGACTCTGATACTCTTGAGTTTTGCACACGTGCTGACGACAAAACACAGGCACTCCGCTCTAAGGCTCTAGCTATGTTGCAATGCCGAGTCTGACACTCAGTATCCAGCGTCTTCTTCAGCGCTCGAGCCCTTTGCCGATTTCGCTCGCTGACGATCTGCGTGTGGGAAACAGCTTTCTCCTCCATATCTGTGAAGACTTCAAGGCCATCTCTAATGACTTCCGTATATGGACCTTCTAGGAGATAATGGACTTCTGACTATGCGGTAGCGGGTTCGGGCGCTGTCTACTTCACTGCGCCCCTCACGCCCATTAAGTCAGCCATCTTGGGCTTGCGGCAAGATCACTTATCCGTCCAGATCTACCGGGCCCGCGGCCGCGGCGCCAGCCCCCGGATCTCTCATACAATAGTCGAAATTCCCATCCGCATTGTTACCCCAGTACTTGGGAAACTTGATCTCCGGACCAACACCGCCCAAAACGTGTACGTGAAGAGAAACACGAGAATCTGCGTGCCACCATCGAGCGCGGCCGCCAGGACGTAGTTGTACTTGACGAACCAGTCTGGCTTCCATCGACGGAGCCAAAATTGGCTCGCGAGGCCGATGGCAAAGTATGAGATCATGGAGGAAGAGATCCCAACGCTAAGAATCCCCGCGTATGCGAGGATGATAGGCGTGTTGATCTTGGAGAAGCCGATGATGGGATATGCCCGATGAAGGGTGTGAAAGATGAGCGACGGGAAGAAGCCGAGGAGCAGGCCGATGGGCACGAGACCGTAGCGGGAGCCCGGGGAGAACATTTCCTTGGCTAGAGCTCCCCATGCGATGGCCTAGGTGGTTAGTTCCAGTCGAGGATAAGCAGCGTGAGTGGGCGACGTACTTGGGAGTTGAACTGCTGGATGTTTTGGCCGGACCAGATATTTGTACCCTGGATGGACAAAAGAATGTCCCTCTGGTTGGTGGTAATTTCGACCATCATGATGTAATTAACAACAGCACCAACCAGGGTCCCGACGACCTGCGCGCAAAAGGTCGCTTTCGGCGGGAGCTTCGCATACTGCCCAAACTTTAAATCCTGCACCATGCTGATGCCATGAATGACCGAGTTGTACCCAAAGAGCGTAAAATGCATATTTGCCAGCGGCTGGCCGGGATGGAGGTAGCCCCCAATCATCTGCACGATCTGCTGCACGTTCCCCCTGGTATCCCGTGAGTGCGACCTGCGCGCCGAAGAAGAGGATAAAGGTGCCCGCCACGGCGAGGCTGGCGAAGAACCCGTACCAGGGAAGAGTCGACTTCGCTGTGTATACGGCGATGAGACCCATGATGACGGACAGAATGAGAATGCAGGTGTACCACCAGCTGGGGCACTCGGGATATCTCAGCATTAGTTGGTAATGGGGATCCTTTTCCCCGTCGATGTCTCGGCTGCTATTATCCCGAGATTGCCAGAAATTCAGGTTCCAGGATCGCGGCGAGAGCAGCTACCGAACGCTGCTGGGTGAGAGGAAGGAGTACCCAGTCTTGAGATCATCCCAGTTCCAGAGCAGGAGATGGCTGATGGTTGCAGTGACGGCAAGGTTGGTCGTAAAGAGGAACATGGCATAAGTCCCCGCGAAGAAAGGAAGCCCCTCAGTTTCCAGTGCGGACGGCAGCAAAACATTCTCATCGTTGAGGATTTCCGTCTGGTTGTACAAGACATAGTTGGAACTCGTCGAATCTTGAGAGAACAGCAGCTGGGAGAGGAATGGAAAGTCTTGAGCTCGCCATACATTCCCATAGTAGACGCCGAGGAAGAGGAAGATGCAGATGATATACCCGACCAGGCTGTTTGTCAGGGTCGCGAGCGGCGTCCACCACGGCTTACTGGAGATGAACTGCCAATCCAGCCCTAGCGATAGCACGCCGAGGCCTTCGTTACCGTTGGATCCGCCAAAGATGTTGGTGAAGATCAGACTGTCTTGCTTTGCTAAGCAAAAGACGCTGACGCTAGTCAGGATTGGCATGACGCACTCGGGCAGGACCTCCCAGAAGAAGGCAGCAATAAGGATCCACAAAAAGAAGCGGAGGCGGTGCCTCGTCTCCCTGCGGTCGCGATGGAGTGTCTCGAGCAAGGTGTTCATCGGCAGGAGGCTGGGCCAGACCATCTTGGTCGGATACAACAAGACCCGGCGCAGCAGCCCGGCAAAACCATACCCCACACACTGCGAGGAGACGACGACGAGGATGGAGACGAGAAAATTTGGAGCACTGTCGTAGAACAGCCTCTGGACGGCAATGACCTCGACGGCAAGGGCGGTCTGGGCCCCCGACGATGCGATTACGACCATGGCTGCGTGCTCCTTCATATTGACCGGGTGAGGGTTGAACCACCGCCCGACGAAACATGTTTTCGGAAGAGCCCACTCCAGGAAGGTGCCGAAAATGTAGCTCAGGAGGGCGAGGAAGATGTTGGATACGTCTAGTGTGACGGGTCGAAAGAAGTAGATTGTCTCCATGATGGCACCGAAGATGTCCAGGCCAGTCCCTACGAAACAAATCAGGAGACGCCGTCGAGGATTTGAGAGTGGACTCGCCGATGAACCACATCCGGAAAGTCCATGGATTGAGCAAAGGGTCATCGTCGGCATGGATCACCTTTGTCACCAAGTCTTTCTCGCTTTCGATCACGTCTGGCTTGGCGGACCACCTGGCCCCATCGTCCGGGAGGCTTTCGTCCTCGAGAGGAGCCAGGGTTTTCTCAGCGGAATCGTGCGAAATGCATAGTCGAGTCAAGGTAGTGCGAAAGATGCCGGGTTTGGCTGAAGGCATCTGGAGAGACGCCATCTACTCGACTTGGACTGCGTTTTGGGGGGGGGGAACTTGTAACATAAACAGCGCCAGCGCTGCAGTGAAGAGATGGAAGAAGAAAAGGACAATGGAATGACTGCTTGCAGCGAGTCCGGATAGTGGTTCAACAGCCGCATAACTAAAATATATACCTGGGGATTGCACCTCAGAGGCGATCCAAGTAGATTGCTCCAAGTCATCGTTCTCTGCCGTGAAAAGGCCGATGTTGAAAGTTCATAGTGATAACTATTAATAGGCGCTATACGTATTGAGCCTGAATTTGTTGCACATACACAAAACAAGGCGTCACCAAAGCGTACCAGGTCTGTTTTCATGCAAATAGTCCGCAACATATATAATTGATAGCAACTTGACTAATGAAACGGCCCGGCGTTTTATCAAACGAAACCAGCCCCCAGTTCCCCGACCCCAACCGCCACTAGCCATCCCACGCCGTCCTCTCCCATCCAATACGTCAGCCACGACGCTTCAGCCGCACGAGCTGCTTGAAGAAACATTTAAAAGCGGTTCACAGTTCGACATTCAACAAACCTCAAGCCGGCTTCTCTACCGTCTCATTAATGCCCATCCTGATAACCATCCCCATCCTCCACCATGGCGCAAGCTGACGTGGTTGCCTTCAACATTGCCACATTCCTGGCGGCCCTGTTCCTCCTCGAGTTCGGCGCCGATAAATTCATCGACCATACGGCCATAGTTGCACGTCGTACGGGACTTTCTGAGACCGTTGTTGGGCTCCTCACAGCCGGCGGGGAGTGGGAAGAGGTAAGCGTTCAGCGCACTTTATCATGGACTGCCGCTGATGAATGGCAGCTGGCGGTTGTTGTAGCGTCCCTGGCGCGGGGTCGCTCATCACTGGCCATGGGCAACGTGATCGGTGCCGCCATCTCGAACATCCTGGGCGCCTTCTCGCTCGGCCTATTGTCCTTTGAGGGGGGCAGGGCGGTTCAATTTGATAGGAGCGCGCGGATATACTCACTCGTGCTACTCATTCTGACGACCTTGGTCACGCCAATTATCTGTTTTCCGACCCATGTCACCTGGGAGGTGTGCGGTCCTGTTCTCATCGGCACGTTTGGAATCTATCTCCTGCTCGTGGGCCTGGCGATTGGGCGAGGGGTCCTCACGGCACCAGAAGATTCCGACTCGGACAACGACAGCGACGGCGACGGCGACGCGGACAGGGACACTGACAACGACCGCGGCGACAGTTCTGATGCAACAAGCGTCGTGGGCCGAGTCGAGGCTACAGAGACGGATCCACTCATCATCAACCCCTGCGTGCCAAAGGTGGGAGCCTCTAGCCCAGGTAACCACCCAGAAACCACACCTCATCCTGTTCCGTCGTGGCGACGCAGACCCCACACGCTCAGGTACCACGGCCTCTACCTACTCCTCGGATTCCTCGCCATTTGTCTCGCCGGCTACATCCTCTCCCAAGCAGCGACAAACATCACAGACCAGTTTGGCACCTCAGACGTCCTCTTCGGTGTCGTCATCCTCGCCATCGCCACCACGCTGCCCGAGAAATTCGTCGCTGTCATAAGCGGCTACCGCGGACACCCCGGGATTCTCGTCGCGAATTGCGTTGGCAGCAACATCTTCCTCCTGGCGCTGTGTGTTGGCATTGTCATGGTTGACACTAGGGGTGCTCTGGATGGAGGTAACGTGACGATGCCCGAACTGGTGACTCTGTGGGGGTCGACGCTGGGTTTGACCCTGACAGTCTGGTTTGGGGCCAAGTTTTGCCGCTGGATTGGCGTGGGCATGCTGGGTGGCTATGTTGCTTTCATTGTGCTCGAGGTCATAGTTATCCATGGTGTCGCGGATTAGATGAGGTGTTGCTTCTGCATAAAGTCAGCATCTCCCGCCCAAGCCACGACATTTCGTTCAGTGGGCTAAAGCTCTACAATTCGGCATTTGTTGCCGATCGAGGTTGCACTCGGGGCGCCAAGGCCACCGCTTTTGAGTTGGTTAGTTATATCGGAAAGTAACCACTAGGCCAAAAAGCATGGCGCGCCACTTTAGTTAGTAGTGCTTCCCTTATTGCCTACTATGCTGCCAATTCAACAAAACCCTATTAGCGATAATTCGTCGGATAAGACTATCTGAAAGCTCGGAGCAGACCTAGTTAGTGATAATTTGCTAGACTAGATTATCTGAAAACCTAGAGCAGACTATACCAGCGAAAATTCGCCAGGGGCGTTTGCTCGAAGTTCTCGGAAAATCACCGCCATCGAAGTCCCTAAACCTCAGAGCTGAGCAGCAGGATTTTTCCCTTGAAGACCAAGTGCGTGGGCCTCTTGAGTCACCACTCGGGGGATTTCGTGCTCTAAATCCTCCTTCCGCGGCGCCCAGCCCAGGACCGCCTCTGCCCTGAGTGCCCGACCACGAGCGTTGGTTCCGTATAAGACACTTCCATGAGGGAGCAGCTTATCCGCCTCTTCTCCACTTACTTGGTCAACTTCCTTGTTGGGTAGTAATTTCAGATCGTAAGCTGCAGCTGTGATGCGTCGAGAGATCTCTCCAAAAGACTATGATAAGGGTATTGTAGTCAGCGTTCTATTTGTGGCGCTCGAGAAGCAAGGACACTCACCAGTTCTCTAACTCCAGTGAGGTAAAGCCCATTTGATCCCCAGATTCTGTCGTCCTCTACATCTTCAACCGCCTTTTCAACCAAACGAAGCAACAACTGGCTCAAGTCCTGGATGTGAATGTTACTCCAACGACTCAGGCCTGAGCCGACCTGCAGGCCCTTCCGACGTTGCAGCGTCACTTTGGCGAGTTCTGGGATCTGGATGCTTCTTCGGTTCCCAGGTCCGCGTCCTTGACCGTAGATGATCGGAGGCGCAACAAGAGCTGTCTTGACATGCGGGGAGTTTGTTGCAATTGAGAGCATATAATTGTCGACGGCGCGGCTTGGATGTTGTTTGATCAGAGATCGGATTGCTTCGATGCCCGACAGATCGTTGTAGATGGCATCACTACCGGTCCCGGATACTCGGGATTTGTTTGCCAGCTCAGGAGCTGCGAGCATGCTCCCTCCAGATATCTGAATCCAGTACGGCGGCTTCTCACCCTTGGGCTTGCTAGAAAGAGCTTGATGGATAGTCTGTACACTCTTCAAATGTCCAGTCGCTGCCAGATCTAGATTAAGGTGAAATAAAATCAGTCACGAACATTTGATAGGACAGGCTCCGGGCTCGTCGCGCCAACTCACGAAGAATGACGTCGGCGTCTCTTGCTTCTTGAGCAATGAGATCGATATCGTCAAGACCGCCCTTCACGACTTGCACCTGGCTGAAGGACTTTTTGACGGCTTCACACTTGGCAGCATCTCGAATTAATGCTCTCACTCGGTATTGGGGATGTGATTTCGCCAGCAAGTGAAGTAGATCACCGCCGATGTAGCCAGAGGCTCCGGTACTGCAAGCTGAGTGTTAGCAAAGGATGTCAATCTAAGCGAGGATGCACCGACAGGAAAATCTTTGTCATGTGTACTTATAAAATTGTTGATTGAGTTTGGCATCTAGTTTCTTTCAATGTGGAAGCTAAGATCGTCTTATAAAAAGAAGCTCTGCTGACTGTAACTCGTGACCGATTGTAGCCGGCTGAGAAATTCACACGGTTCTCTTCCACACAAGGTTGGTTTCTAAGCAGCGGCTTTTCTATTTCGGATAAGCCGTCTAGAAAAGAGAGGCTGATATGGGAGCATTTTGCCAAAATTGGAGCTTATCTAAAGATTGGACGGGCGCAACTCCGCGGATCTCCGTCTGTTCGAAATCCGTTAAGCGTCCCAGATCTTCATTTGTAATGTTCGGCGAAGGTGGGTCCATCAACATCCGGAAGGTTATCCCGATGCAGGCTCCTTTTCCAGCGCGGGAAGATGCTGTGAAGAGAGAGCCTAAACCAACCAGCCAAAAAGAAGGAAAAAAAAGGAGGAAAAAAAAAAAAAAACCGGAGGCAGTCGCTTAAGGCCATTGATGGGCGCTACTTGTTGGGCAGGGGACTTGTGGAAGCGATCAACCTCGCCAAAGAGGAGCCCGGAAACACAAGACGATTCGTCAATTCGAGGATTTCCTCGAAATGCAAGGCAGTAATGTCGGAGGCACGGACTACCTACGCGTAGTCTCGTAGTCTCATCGCATCGGCAAATAGATCGACTGTGGAAATGGCCTAGATTACTTAGTTTGGCCAACTTTCGCCTTTCTCCATCCTGAATGCGACTGGCCGTTGATGGAGAAGCCTCACAGTCTGTGGTCAGTGTCATGCGCCGAGGCTGATGGCAGAGACAAGCAAGTCCACCGGTGAGCCTCAGATCTGTGTTATTTAATCGAGCCCATGGCAATACGCCATTAGGTCTGGATGCTCACTAGACGACGCACACCAAGCCTCTTCTAGTGCTTCAGAGAGTCACTTTGTGGTGTTACGTCAACAACCCGACGGTTTTCATGCGTCACCGCGAAGTTCTCAACAGATTGAGGAGTGACATCATGAGCAGTATCCAAAATTTGATGTGTCTTATGCTTCTAAACTAGATTACAGCGCGTTCAACCAGAGGCTCATTCTTAGCAATGCGAGCGTAAGACAAAGCCGATAAGTCCAGCGTGCGGAAACGACCATAAGTGATGAGCTCTGCCACTCCCCGTCCACATGCCGGCGCCTGTTGGCTTCCATGGCCCGAGAATCCAACACAGAACATCAGGTTATCGACCTCGGTGTGCGGACCAATGATGGCGTTGTGGTCAAAAGTGTTAAACTCATAGTGGCCCATCCAGGAGTGAGTGACCTTGGCGGTAGAAAACTGAGGAACGCGCTTCTGAAGAACTGGAAGCATCTTCTTGTTCCAAATATCCTCAGCGTAGCTGAAGTCATCGGGGTCAACAGCCACATCAGGACCGATAGGCGGGCAGCCGACGAGGTAGTCCTTCTCACGGTAGGAGCGCATGTGGACTCCGGTAGGATCGATAGTGAGAGGCAGGTCTTGGGGAAGCGGTTCATCAACTGAGAAGATAAAGGTGTACCTGCGGCGGGCCTCGATGGGGAGGTCGATACCAGCTAGTCGGGACACCTGGGCTGCACGAGTTCCTGCAGCGTTGACGACTGTACCGACACTGACAACCTCGCCAGTCTTCAAGGTGATGGACTCAATTTTGTTGCCGTTCAGGTTTATCCCGGTAACCTCGTTGTGGATGTAGTCGACACTATGCTGTTGCGCCTTCTTGCGGAGGCTTCGAACCATACCAAGGGCGTCAAAGGCACCCTCATCGACCATGTTCAAGCTACCCGCTTTGATGTCGTCAAGAGCAAAGAAAGGATACTTGGCAGCGATCTCTTTGGCAGAAACCATCCTAGTGCCAGCTCCACAAGCGGCCTGAAGTTTCTGGTCCTCCTCCAAAGTGCCAGCGAATTCTTCATTGTCGGCAAGATAGAGGTAGCCAAAGCTGCGAATCGGAATGTCAGGAATGCCGTCTCTGTCTTCGCAACCAAGATTCTTCCGAAAGTCTTTGACAAAATCGGCCGCATACTGGGCTATCTTGATATTGATCTCGGTTGCAAATTGCTGCCGCATGCAGTTGTTGCTTGCCTGGGTTGCGGAGTACGAGAGCGAAGGATCTCGCTCCACGACAAGAACTTTGCCCTTAAAGTCGGGGTTTGAGGCAAGGAACCAAGCAATTGCTGACCCGCTTGTCGCACCACCCACGATGGCGACATCGTAGGCACGGTAGTTAGGGTGCTGAGAAAAGGATGGGATACCAGGGGTAGTCATGGTTGAGAGAAGGCGTCTCGAATCGGTTCTCTGGATTGGAGAGGTAATGTCGCTGGGTTGTCTACATGTGTGAGATAGAACGTCGACTTTAATACTTCTTGGTTTGCTATCACAGACGGAGATGTTTCTTTGAAGGATGCTTCAACCTGAACGGTTAGATGCGGCATCCGAGCACTATCTAATAATGGATTATTATCCCTTGAGTTGTGTTGAACCTCCCGCCAGGTCGCGGCAAGGAGGTGTAGCCAATTAAAATGCGTCAATCAAAAGATACCTGTTACCCCCCTATTTCAGCCTGTGATAGAAGTGCCAGCAATCTCTCGAGTTACAAATCGCTACATCACACTGCTCACGTTCCCAATCTATTACGAGGTTCCACCCATGTACATCCTAGAAGATGGTGAGCATGTGGGGTCTGGTACGGCCGGGAGGTTCAACACAACTCAAGGGATAGATCGGTTCTCATCAATCTGTGGCGATCATCTCCAAGGGAAGGGCAAGTTTGTCTCAGCCAGTGGCTGATGCTGGGTTCAAAAGTGGGACCAACCTTTACCGCACCCATGATGGCAAAAGGGTACATTCGGGCTGAGTAATCGCTCAAATCATGAGTGTTGAAAACCGTGTCTCACTTTTTTGACGACAGTAATCGGCTTAATTGATTGGTAGAGAATGAGTCGCCACTGTTGTCATCGGCTCATCGGCGTCGGCCGAAAGGGGAATGGAAGGTTCGCCCACGGAGTTCCACGGAGTTCCACGGGCGACGCTAACTGTAATTAACGAGCACCTTAATTGGTAACTCGGATGTAGAGCCGTACTCTGCCGGTTGACATCCGAGCCTGGTTCTGTTGGCCAGGTGAAGGCGTGAAAATCGGGGAAGACCACAGAATTGGACTGCCGGGCAAGATATAGGAAGTAATCTGGGCGATCGGACAGACTCGCGAGGGCCAAAATCTCTGCCTCGAGACATGGATTGACTTGGAATTATTGGTTGTACCTTCGCGTCCTGACGACACTGAACTTCTTGCTCTATACTTATCCACGGCTTTAGAACTTGTGCGTGTCTCTATGCTGCCAGCTATACTGTCTTTCAGCCCAGAACCGGGGGAGCCCATCCCGTGAGTGCCCACAGGCCTGCACCAACGTACAGTAGGCGGTGTCGGCCCAATCAAAATGCACTAGATAAGAGGTATATTATTGCACTCTCACTTCACCATAGTAACAGAAGTCTTGCCAATATCTACACTTACGTAATATAACCTTAACTCTATGACATAGTCACTTGCCTCTCCTGCTCATGAGTTATCGATTCTGTAACTAGCTTGTACTCCCGTTATGCGGAGCAGTTATGGCTGTGCAGGCTTGTGGGTACTCATGGGATAAGCCTCCAAGCCCGGTCGCGACGGGGGGCAGACCAATCAGAGGCCTCATTAGAGGTGATACCTTCTCCTCGCCAAGCTTCCACCCAAGGAGTAGGTAGAGCTCTCATAAGACCTTAACAGTTACGATCCCTAAGACCCCCTACAGCAGGCGCTAACTGTTAAAGGCATAACACTGTAGGAGGTACGCCTTGGAGGCTGTGGGCATTGAGGAGATAGGCTCCGGCTCTGGATGACTCAGCCTAGGCTGTTTGACGGAATGCTTGCTTCGGTTGGTGACGGAAAGGAACAGACTGATTAGTAAAGACATACGCTAGTGACGTATCCAGATAACCTCCACGAGTTCCCCATTCCTCTTTTGACTCTCCTTGTAGAAGTCTCGGCTCGAGCATGGATGTCGCAGCTCACGCCCGCAGGCGCAAAGGTACTGTGTCTCCAGCATCGCATCTGTCCTGACTAGCAAAAGCTAATATATTATCTTGTCAAACAGCCTGTGACTTTTGCGTCTCTAGAAAGATCAAATGCGACGGTTCGAAGCCGACATGCTCCAATTGCAGACTCTATGGAGTCGAATGCCGAATCACTGCCGTCACCAACACGAGCAGGAAAAGGATACCTCTGGCGCCCGAGCTGGGCTCTGCAGCATCACGGTGAGTCTTCAATTAATATGACAGGAGGGCACATCCACTGAACCTCCATAGGGCAGATCACGATTACTTATTCGAGGCCCGTCTCGCCAGCATCGAGTCCCAGCTGGATCAGATTGCTGCGGACAAGATTAGCAGCGGTCGGCCTCGGCAAGTTGCTACCATTTCTCCTCCCCCCTGAACAACCGCCAGCTCAGCTTTCAGAACTTCCCCGAGATACGTGTGTACAAGGCATCAGATATGTGGAATCAAGGATCAACGCTGCCATGCCTTGGAATATCACCACAGCTCCCTTCTGGGGCCATGATGATGAATACGGCCCAACTTGAGCTTCCGCCATTGGTGGAGATTTTACCAGAGTTGGACAACTACTTCGAGAACTACAACTGCTTCATCCCTCTATTTGACCGGG
Organism: Fusarium solani; assembly: GCF_023522795.1. Classification (NCBI taxonomy): domain Eukaryota; kingdom Fungi; phylum Ascomycota; class Sordariomycetes; order Hypocreales; family Nectriaceae; genus Fusarium; species Fusarium solani. The sequence continues at coordinate 659,518 of NW_027072147.1, read as the reverse complement.
CGACCTTCATGCACATGGTCATAGACTGGTACTCCTCGCCTGCGAAAAAGTCTTTGATCCCGTGGTCTGCCATCAACATCGTTCTGGCAATCAGCTACCGCGTGCTCGACGATTTACCGATAGACGACCCCAGACTGGCCCAGTGTATCCGCAATGTCCAATCCGTTACAACTGAGCTCATGGCGTGGAGTGAAGATCTTCTGGGACTGCAGGTCTTGCTCGGTATGGTCATTCTTTTCCAGGGAACTACTAATCCACAACTCGCGATAGTCTTGATTGGAAGTGCCATCAGACTAGCCCAGAATATGGGATTGCCCTCACGGAACGCCAATGTCAACCTTGCTCTGGATGCATCGCTACATAGACGTCGGACCTTCTGGATCGCATACATCCTCGACAGGGTACGTTGCAGTACTCCCCTCGACCGAGAAAAGACTCACTTTGACGCATTAGGACTTGTCCCTTCGTGCCAAAGCGCCCTACACTCAATTCGACGCCGAGACGGACCTTGAGCTTCCAGAGCAAGATGCTCAGGACCGCATTGGGATCTTAACTTCGGATACCGACCATGTTCAATTCAACTACCTCCGCGCCCGCGCCGAACTTGCAGTGATCCAAGGAAAGGTCCACAATCTTCTCTACAGCAGGACAGCCCATCGGCTAAATGAGGAACAAAGATCCGAGACGTTATCCCGCATTGAAAAGATGCTCTCTAACTGGCGCAATGCGATTCCGGCTGAACTCATGCACTCGAACGGGCTGTTCAAGCGGTTCTCGCGGATGCCCATTCAGTTGATGATGAACATGTACAACAGACACCTTGAGTGTTTGTACAGGATCCACGGTATCTTTGCCTTTGACGAGGCGTGGATTAGTAGAATCCGCAGTTACCTGTCTGCAACAGTCATTGAGCTCGGAGAGGATGGAATAGACGGCGAAGTGAATCACTCAGAGATCGCACCACTGCCCGGCGAGTGGGCAGAATGCGTTCAGCACTGCAGACTCGGATTAGAGCTGTCTGCCTTTGGGAGAGAGACCGAGTATTCTGTTTGGTGGGTTCAACCGTTCACAAGCCTTGACTGGCCGTGGCTAATGGCATAGGCTCCATGCATGCTGCAATCTCTCAAGTCTTATTATCCTGTTGGTCAACATCATCGAGTTTCCTGACCATCAACTCGTAGTGTCGGACTGGGACTTGATTGCTCGAATACGCGGACTGTTTGAGCAGATGAACGCCAAAGCTTCACAGGAGCCATTCTTTCTTCTCGCTATGGCTCAGGAACTGGGTCGACGAGCTTGGGGTCAGGTAAAGCGCATTACTCACCTTCGCACGATGGAATTTCAAGAAGTGATGGGGCACGACTCGACGATGGCTGAGACCTGGATGAGCCTAGATCTGATGCACACGTAAGCGGGATATTAAGACTGTCTCTGGATGGGTTTTCGGGATTTCAAATTGTTAGCATGATAATTACCAAAACCTGTCTACTACGAGATTCAATTGTCTGCATTGGAGCTATAGATGGAATTTACACATTAAGGCTGGCTTAAGCATGCTATAAGCCTCGGCGTAAACCCTATTTTCCTTAGTGTCACGGCCATAATATACGCCAGACGGGGAAGCCCGGCAGAATCACCTAACTAAGCAAGGAACCAAAGGGACTAAACTTCGCTCCTATCGGTCCATAGACTAATAGCTAGTAATATTAGTCCTACCCCGGACTAAACTCCCTAGGTATTAATCTAAGGACTAACTCTAAGTATATAAGATATACTTATTATACCCCCTTATATATTAGCTATCTTAGCTATTAATATAACTTAGTTCTACTTAATACCTTTAAGTATATTATTAAATATAATTTATACCTTATTTAAGATAATATTAATATCCCCTCTATAAGTATAAACTAATATAATTAGTTTATTCTCCTTAAGACTTATATAATTAATATATATTAATAGCTCTTATTTAAAGGATTACTTATATTACCTTAAATAATATTTAATATAATAGCTATTTAGGCTACTCTTAGTAATAACTACTAATAGGTCTAACTTATTAATTACTTTATTTTATTACTTTATGCTACTTAAAATAAGGATTAAAGTATCTTAATTAATATCTTAGTAATTTTAATAATAAAGGCTTTATACCTAAAGCCTAAGGTCTTAATAGGCTTAAATTAATAAGGTTTATCTATATAATTATTAATAGCTTTAATAATATATTAAAACTAGCTCTATTTATAATAAATAGCTTATATCTTAATTAGCTAAAGTAGTTAAAATCCCCTTTATATAGTAGCTCCCCTCTAATATTAATTTTTTAATTATTCTTATAATTCTTAATTACTTAAAGAGGTTAAAATTGCTTTTATTATCCTTATAAGAAGAGGTTTAATTATAACTAATAATAATTATAATTAATTAATTAATTAATCTATAACTAGCTAACTAATTAATAATATATTAATAAGATTATAATAACTTTCTATAAAGACCTTTAACTAATAGATTAAAGTAATATAGCTAATACCTATTAATATATTATCACGACCTAATAAAACACTCGTCACGTGACTAATAGGGGATCTACTATTACCTACTAATTAAGGCACGATCACCCCTAGGAACTAAATAATCATAGTAATTACTTCGTGATTACCTATAATTACTTATATAATTACTCTAATTAACCTCTTAGAATAAGTAATTATAGTAAAATCCCTAAGTATATAAAATATACTTATTACACTTTCTTATATAATAGCTACCTTAGCTATTAATATAACTTAGTTATACTTAATACCTTTAAGTATATTACTAGATATAATAACCCCCTTTATTTAAGTATAGCGCGACTAATCTTTCTACTAATATAAACCTAGTATAATTAGTTTATCCCTTAAGAATATATATAATTATTATATACTAATAGCTCTTATTTAGTAAATTACTTATATTACTTTAAATAATACTAAACGTAATAGCTACTTAAGTAACTCCCGCTAATAACTACTAGTAGGTTCTACCTATTAATTACTTACCTACTATACCTATATAGGCTACTTTAACTAATAAAGATATAAAGGATAAAAATAATAATAAAAAAGATATTAAATAACTCCGCGTATAAATTACCGCTATAAGTATTAAAATAGATATTATGCGTGAACTTATTAAAAAAATAAATAAAATATAGAGGGTATAAAATGCCTAGTATATAAATAATATCTAGGAAGTTAATAATATAGTAACCGCCGCTATAAGAGGTAAGGATATAAGAGAAATCTTAAAGCTAGACCCCCTAGAGAAATTTAATAGAATTACCTATAAGCTACTTATATTCCTCATATAGCTACGCGCCTTTATAACTTATTATCTAATATAGTTTAACCTAGCGTCTAGTAAGGTCTAGTACGCTGCGAGGTAACTTACTAAGTATACTATAGCCTAATTTAAACCCATTATAAAGGAATACCTTATTATCCCTTTCACTAAACTCTTACCTAGGACTATTAACCTCTACTTAAGCTTTAAGACCTTTAAGGTTATACTTTAATAAGTATTTAGAATAATTAATAAAAAGGCATAAGCTAAAAGAGAAATTAAGGTACTCTAATAAACCCACTTAGCCTCTAAATATAAAATAAAATACCTTTAACTTACCTCGAAGCTTAACTAAGATTAAGAACCCCTAATATTATTTTTCTTTAATAGTCTTAAAAAGAAAGTCTAAGTAGAATTATATAAGAAAAACTAACCTAATAACCTAATTAATTATATTAATAAGGTAATTAAGATTAATAATTAATAATTCTTATAAAAGAAATTATAAAACCCTAAGTTTAATAGTAATAAAGCTAATAACCCATAATTTAATATTAACTAAGGTAAGAAAAAAAATAATAATACCTCTTATAATACTAAAGCCAGTCTTATAGTACTAGGAGCTATATAGAAAAGTAAATAAGACTACTATAGCCTTAAATATTAGTATTACTATAAAATAAATTATATCGAGAAGGTCTATTATAAGAAATAGCGAGATATTAAGGAAAGATATTATTAATTAAACTAACGGCGATCCCTCCTAGAAGGTAAGAAATATACTAATGCGGCTTATTAAGCCTAATAAGAAGACAAAGAGCCCTAAACCGCGATCTAATTAACTAAACTCATCGCAATATCACGAAGTAGATATAATATATTAATAAGATAAGGTTAAAATAAATATAAGTAAGAACTAGATAGAGGAGTAGCCTATAGCTAGGTAAGACGCGCTAAGAAATAACCTAAGGAAACCTAGGATATATAGTAGTAATTACTCTTAAAACTAATAAGATAAGGGACCCCTATGCTATGCGTAATAAATAATAGGAAGGTTACTACCGCGGTCACTTAGAAGCTTAAATAGAAGGAAGAAGTAATACCGGTAGGATAAAAATAATAAATACCCCTAATACTAGCTAAGTAAGTAGACTATAAGGAAGCCACTATAAAAGGCTTTTACTATAAGAAATAAGTTATAAGATATAATAAATATTCCTTACTATTATTTATTATATACTATAGAGATTATTAATAAGATAACCTTATATAATATAACTATAATTTATATCTATAATATTAAATGAAAGTATTATAAGAATATAATAAAACCTATAAATAATAGGAATAAGCCCGTAATAATAAAAAACCCTAATAAATAGATTAGCTTACCTAAGTAAATAGCGCTAATATCTATTAAACTAGCTTTAAATATAGGATAAAAAAACTATAGAGGGAGCTATATAAATTATATACTTAATAATAGAAGGTAAAAAAAAGCGATAAAGAACTATAGAAGGAAGAAAATTACCTCTATCTATATAATAAAAATAATAACCGGTATTAAAATAACTTACGAGAGAGATATATCCAGACTATATAAGAATATATAGATATAGTAGATATATAAGAAATCTATATCTAAGCCTACTATAGGGAATTAGCTAAAAACCTATAATACTAGGAAGTACTATTTAACCCATAAGATAATATAAGGATATACCCTATATATAAGGAATACCTTAGTATTTCTTAGATATCTTATTAATATTACTAATATAAGAAATATAAGGAGAAAAAAAAAATAAGACTATTTTCTTATTACTTTACTAGCTTAACTAAATAATAAACCCTATATATAATATAAAATAAAAGGCTACTAAGTATTCTATTAGTATAACGCTATTAGCATTATATATATATAATACTACGAAGACCTATATTAAGCTATTTAGAAGCATAAATAAATTATTTATAAGGTAAAAGACTAATAAAAATAAATTAGCTAGAAAGAAGCACTAAAAGAATAAGAATTAATAGCCTAGTTAAAAGATAAAAAAGACCTAGGATAAGAATAAGAATAATAATACTAAGACTAGCTATATAGTTAGGATAATATATATAACTATAAAGCATATAATAATAGTAAATGCGAGTATAATTATATTAGCTATATATTATTAAAAAACTAAGAAACCTACCTATAAAAGGGCTATAGGCAGAAGAATAGACTATAATGCTATAAAAGGCCCTATATATTACTAAAGGAGGATTAATATAAAGATATTTTAAAATACTAGTATAAGTTAAGGAAAAATAGCTACGCGCTTTAGTAAATAGTAAAGCTAAGTAAAATCTATTTAACCCGAGGATAGCAAATAGGCTTAAGCTATTATAGAGGTATAAGGCAAAGCCCTATATAATAATTAACCTTAAAGGGAAAATATTTAATTATAATAATAGAGTTATTAATAATAAGATTAATTACCTTAAAGTTTTTATTAAAGGAAAGAACTAAGAAATCTTATTTAATATTATACCTATAGAAGGCTATAACCTAATACTCGGGTACCTATAGTTATGCTAATTTAACCTATATTTTAATTAGTAGACTAGCTAAGTACTCTCTTTTAATAATAAGGTATCCTCTATAATAAATAATAACTTAGAAGATAATATAAGATCTTAAACTTTTATTAAAGACGCTAAAGAAGTTAAGCAAAGGTAAATATAAGATACCTCTTTACTTAAAAGGATATAATATAAATATTATAATAAATAGAAATAATAAAATTAGCGAATAATTATATATATTATATAATAATTTTATAAGTTAGAAGAAGACCTTAAATAAGTTAAAAAGATACTAAAAGTAAAATAACTTAAGAATATTCTATTATAATACTATATTTATAAGAAACTCTTTATAGAAGAACTTAAAATAGGTCTATTATTATATACCTACTATAATTTAGAAATCAAATTTATTAATAAGAAGTAACCTAGCTTTAATAAACTCTACTTACTTAATGCAGTATAACTATTAGTATTAAAAGAATATATTAAAGAAATATTATAGAAAAGATATATTAAAGAAAGTAAGTTATTTATTAGATACCTTATTATATTTATCCTAAAAAAGAATAAAAAACTCTAACTCTATATTAATTTTAGAATACTTAATACTATTATAGTTAAGGATTATATATTACTACCTCTTATTAGCAAGCTAAAGGATTAACTTTTTAGAATAAAGTATTTTATAGTATTTAACCTTAAAGGAGCTTATAATCTCATTTAAATTAAAGAAAGATATAAATAGAAAACTACTTTTTATACTAAGTATAGACTATTTAAGTACCTTATTATGCCTTTTAGACTTACTAATATACCTATTATATTCTAATAAATAATTAATAATATACTATAAGAATATCTAGATATATTTATTATATATTACCTAGATAATATCTTTATCTTTTTTAAAATAGAAGAAAAATATATAAAATATATCTATAAGGTATTATAAATACTATAAGACGCTAACTTATTAATAAAACCTAAGAAAAGTAAGTTTTATGCCTTAGAGGTAAAATTCCTCGGATATATTATCTCCTATAATAAGATATATATAAACCCTAAGAAAGTCTTAGTAGTTAAGGACTAGAAGGAACTAACTAATATTAAGGAAATATAAGCTTTCCTCGGTTTCGCTAATTATTACTATAAATTTCTTAAATAATTTAGGAAGATCATAGCACTATTAATTAATCTTATAAAGAAAGATAAGATATTTATATTTAGAAATAAAGCATAAAAAGCTTTTTATATAATTAAGGAATTTATCCTAAGTAAGCTAATACTTAAGATATTTAACCTATCTTAATTAATAAAACTTAAGATAGATATATTAGGCTTTGCGCTAAGAGCTTAGATTAGCTAATAAGATAATAAAGGACTTTTATACCTAATTATATTTTATTCCTATAAACTATATAGAGTAAAACTTAATTACTTTATTTATAATAAAGAATTCCTTGTAATTATTAATACTTTTAAGGAATTCTAATATTATCTCCTTAGAAGTAAATATTAGATTAAGGTATATATAGATTATAAGAATATTACTTATTTCGCAAAAATATAAGAACTTAGTAGATAATAATTATAATATATTAAATACCTCTTAGAATTTAATTATATTATTATCTATATTAAAGGAATAAAGAATAGCTAAGCTAATGCTATTAGCTAATAACTTAACCTAGATATTAGAAAGATTAAAGCTAAAGAGTAATTCTTATATTTTACCCTAGAAGGATACCTTAAATAGAAGTTTATTAGGTAAATATAGAAATTAGTATCTCTGCTAGAGTACCTTAAGCTTATTAAAGATTGCGGAGAATAGGTTATTAACTTTATTGACTATGCCTAAGGATATAACTATTAGGAAGATAAACTCCTTACCTTTAAAGGAAAGATTATTATACTTAATAAAGTTTTTAGATAAATCTTTAATTATTATTATAATTAGTTTCCCTATAACGGGAACTATTAACTAATATTTAAAGCTATGAACTAGATCTATAATAATTACTTATTTAAGGAATAAACCTAAGGTAAAATCTAATACTACCTAGAATATAGAAACTATAAAAAACCTAAAATCTATAAATAGGATAGAGTTATAGGGATACCCTATTAAGTTAACGAAGTAGCTTATATAGTAGAATAGGATAACCTACTCTTATAATAAATCCTAGAATATAATAAATAACTCCTAGACGATAAAAAAACAAATAAACTATAAGTACTAAATAAGCTATAATATAATCTTATATATAAAATTTATAGCTATTAGCTATATAGATACTAGGGGATTAATAAAACCCTTAAATAAGTTAAGATAATATTTACTTTTCTTAAAATAAAGAAGATTATTTTATAAATTATTAATTAATATTACCTTTGCGTAAAAACCAAGGCATAACGCTATAAACCCTACGGAAAACTATAGCTACTCTTAGTTATATAATAACTATGGGATTTTATTACTATGGATTTTATTACTAAACTACCCCTATTAGAAGAATTAGCTACTAGAAACTTTTATAATAGTATTCTTATTATTATAAATAGACTTATAAAATTTTTTTATTTTATACCCTATAGAGAATTAATAATAATAAAAGAATTTACTTACCTATTTTACTTTTATATCGCTAAAATATATAATATATTACTTAAAATTATTACGGATTAAGGATTACTATTTGCCTTAAAATTTTAGTAAAGCCTTATAAGATACTTAGGAATTAACTATAAGCTCTCTACTATATACTATAAGGAGACAGATAGATAGATAAAATATATAAACTAAATATTAAAATAATACCTTTAATGCTATATTAATTATAAATAAACCAACTAGGTTAAAAAGCTACTAGCTACATAGCTAGCCTATAATATAGCTATAAATAAAAGTATAAAGATTATATTAATCTATGCTAATTTTAGATTTATACTAGATATATATTATTAGATACGAGATATTATTATTAACCCAAAAGTAATCCTCGCTAGCGATTAACTAAAGAACCTATATAAAGAAATAAGAATAAAACTTAAGTTTATTAAGAATAAGATAACGAATTACGCTAATAAGAAAAGAATTAAGAGATTAATCTTCTCAGAGGGAGATATAGTCTACCTTGTAATAAAAAATATTAAAATAAAATAATAAAATAAAAAACTTAATTATAAATATATTAGACCCTACTAAATTAAGTAGAAAATCTTAAAATATAATTATAAACTAAACTTATTACCTAAGGTTAAGCTTTATTTAATTTTTTATATTTTATTACTTAAATTAATAGAAAATATTATTTAAGTTAAAACTAGTAATAAGCCTAAAATAGAAGTTAATAGACTAGAAGAATATATTATAGAAAGTATCCTTAATATAGATAAAATTAATAATAAAATAATATATTTTATTAAATAAAAGAATTATTTAGACTTAGAGAATATATAAGAATTATTAGAATACCTTATTAATATATAATACCTCCTAAAGGACTTCTATTAATAATATTAAAAGAAGGAATAAAAATAGTATTTTAGTTAATAATATCTATAGCACTAATAAGCTACATAGCTATTATAGCCTTTAATTTTACTCTCTCGGCCTCGTCTAACTTATCTAATAAGTTTAGACCCCGATATATTATTACTATGCCTCGCTTATAAATTTGCTTCTTTTAGCGATATAAATATATTAGGCAAGAAAGCTACTTATTTACTTACTACTACAAGGCAATTAATTCTTCCTTAGCCTTTTCCTCTTTAAGCTTAAGATAGTATTTCTTAGCTATAAGGCGGGATACTATTAGATAAATTAATAGGAAAAAAGAAATATTAAGCTAAAATTATACTTACCCGCGGAAACTAATACTTCTAAGCCATTATAAGCGCGACCTTAATAGATATACTCTAAATAATAAGATATGCCCTTAAGTATTTTATATTATAGATATTTCTAGGCATAATTTAAATAAGGTATAACTTTAAAACCTATTTCCTTAATTAGTTTAAAAAGATAATAATAGCACGCGGCTAATTAAGATTTTATTTTTAGTATATTATTAGTATCGCTAGAATATTTAAGGAAAGAAGTTTTAATAAACTAAGAAAAGTTAGGCGACTAACTTTATAGGCCTTAAGGATAAGACTTAATAGAGAGGAGATATTATATTATAACCTAATAAAATATTTATTATATAACTAATAGGGGATCTATTATTACTTATTAATTAAGGCGCGATTACCTCTAGGAATTAAATAATTATAGTGATTACTTTATGATTACCTATAATTACTTATATAATTACTTTAATTAACCTCTTAGAATAAGTAATTATAGCAAAATCCCTAAGTATATAAAATATACTTATTATACTTTCTTATATAATAGCTACCTTAGCTATTAGTATAACTTAGTTATACTTAATACCTTTGAGCATATTACTAGACGTAATAACCCCCTTTGTTTAAGTATAGCGCGACTAGTCTTTCTGCTAATATAAACCTAGCATAACTAATTTATCCCTTGGGAATATATATAATCGTTATATATACCTTCTTATATAACTAAGATAACCTTACTAAAGAGGTCTATAAGCTTTATAAGGGCGCGAAAAATACTTATAATAAGCTATAAGAGATAATATTATATAGAGCTATTTAAAGTATTATAATAGGTATATAACTTATTAAATAAAAGGTTTAGATTAAACTTATAATTTTTAGCTATAACTTTCTTTTTTTTCTACTTAGCCTCTTTTTACTTAGTTATAATATAAATAATTAATTTAATATTATTAAAGAAGAGCTTTTTTTATTAAAGGCCCTTAAAAGAAAACTAAAGAAATATAAGTATCTCGCCTAGAAAGAAATTAGTTTCCTTAATAGCTTAAGAGATAATAATAATATATACCTATATAAGGCATAGCTTATAATTCTTATTATTAATATTAATACCTTCTATAATATTAAATAAAAAGATTAAAGAAGTCTTATAGCTACCTAAGATCTAGCTATATAGCTATAGGCGTAACTATATTAGGAAATAGAGGTTATTGGCGTTATAGGTTTTAGAGGGATTAATTCCTAGAGTTAGTATTAGAGTTTAAACCTAAAAAGTATTAGCGCTAGGGCTTGGCGCTAGACTAAAACTTAGTAGTAGATAAAAGTTTATAAGTTTAATTAATTAAACCTATCTAGTTAAATATATAATATATATATCTTAGCTTATATAAATATGCGAATAATAGTAATTTTAATAGTAATTTTAATAGTAATTTTAATAATAAAACTTATTAATTACTTACCTATCTTAGTAGCGCTAACTAATCCTAATAATAATATAAAGATAAATAGTAATAATAAAAAAGTAAAGTAACTTAAGGCCTAGATTACTATTATAATTACTAAGTTAAAAAGACTTAAGAGACTCTTAGATTACTTAGCTATAACTTAGTATACCTAGAACTAATAATATATAGAGAATATCTAGCTAATTAATAATATAGCTATTATAGCTATAAAGAGTAAAAATATTAAAGAAATCTTAAAGTTAAACCCCTTAGAGATATTTAATAAAATTATATATAAATTATTAACCTTTCTTATATAATTATATATATTCGCGGTATATTATTTAATATAATTTACTTTATTATCTAGCTATATTTAATATATAATAAGATAACTTATTAAATATATTACCGCTTAGTTTAAGCTAATAATAAGGGAATATCTTATTACTTTATTAGCTTAATTTACCCTAAGGATAATTAAACTTTACTTAGATTATAAAGCTTTTAAGGCCGCGCTTTAATAAGTATTTAAAATAATTAATAAAAAGGTATAAGCTAAATAAGAGATTAAAATACTTAAGTAAACTTAGTTTACCTTAGAATATAAGACTAAGTATTTCTAGCTTACTTTAAAACTTAATTAAGACTAATAACTTTTAATATTACTTTTCTTTAATAAGCTTAAAAAAAATATTTAAGTAAAACTTTATAAAAGAAACTAATTAAATAACTATATTAATTATATTAATAAGGCTATAAAAATTAATAATTAGTAATTTTTATAAAAGAAACTATAAAACTCTTAATTTAATAATAATAAAATTAATACCCTGTATTTTAATATTAACTAAGGTAAGAAATAATAAAATAATATCTTATATAGTATTAACCTAGGATTAATAAAACTAAGAGCTACTTAATAGAGACCCTAAGATATTAAATACTATTATTATTATAAGAGGGGCTATAAGGCTAATAAAAATAAAAAGAAGTAATAAGATATTAAGGAGAAATAATACTAGCTAAGACTATAATAACCTCTCTTAAAAAGTAAGAAATACTTAAATATAATTAACTTAGATTATAAACTATAGATAGCTATTTATACCCTTAAGGTACTTAAAATATTATAAAGTAAGTATAATATACTATTAAGATAGAAAGAGAATAACTATAAGCTAGAAAGGGTAAACTCTTATAGCTAAGTAAGATATAATACTAAGCTACTAAAAGAAAGAATAAAGGTTTAATAATAACCGCTCTTAAAACCTATAAAATAAATAAACCCTAAGTAAAATAAGATAGGTAAATAAAAAGCTATTATTATAATAATTTAAAAACTTAAATAAAAGGAAATAATAATATTAATAAAGTAAAGATAATAATTACCTTTAATATTAGCTAAATAAGCTAATTTTAAAGAAGTTATAATAAAAGGTTTTAAGTATAAAAATTAAATTATAAGATATAATATTATAGTACCTTATATACCCTTTATTATATATAGATAGGACTATTAGTAAAATAACTCCGCGTAATATAATTATAACTTATACTTATAATATTAACTTAAAGCATCGCGAGAATATAATAAAACTTATAAATATTAAGAATAAAAATATAATAATAAGCCTTAATAACTAAGATAGCTCGCTAAATTAATTAATAATAATACGTATTAAATTAAATAAAAATATAAAGAAAAAGAACTAAAGAAAGAATTATATAAAACTTAAATATAATAATAAGGACTATAAAAACTAATAAAGAAGTATAAAAACAAAACTACTTTAGATTATATAATAAAAATAATAAATAATACTAAAATAACTAATAAGAAAGGTATATCTAGATAGCATAAGAATATATAGATATAGCTTATACCTAAGAAATTTATATCTATGCCTATTATAAGAAATTAGCTAAAAACCTATAATACTAAGAAATATTATTTAACCTATAAGATAATATATAAATATACCTAATATATAAGAAATATCTTATTATCTTATAGATATCTTATTAATAGTATTAATATAAAGAATATATAAAAAATAAATAAAAATAAGATTACTTTCTTATTGCCTTATTAATATAGCTAAATAAGAAACTGTATATATAATATAAAATAAAAGGCTATAAAGTATTTTATTAATATAATTTCATTAATATTATAAGTATATAATACTATAAAGACTTATATTAAGCTATCTAGGAATATAAGTAAATAATTTATAAAGTTTAAAACTAATAAAAATAAATTAATTAAGAAAATTAAAAAAAATTAAATAATACTTAATATAAAAAAAAATAAAGTAAGAAATAAAAGTTATTAATAATAATAAATAGGCTTAAGCTATTATAGAAATATAAATAAATACCTTATTTAGTTATTAACCTTAAAAAAATCTCTTTTAATTATAATAATAATAATATTAATAATAATAAGATTAATTACTATAAAGTTTTTATTAAAAGAAAAAACTAAGGGATATTATTTAATATTATATTAAATACATAATATAACCTTATACTTAGGTATTTATAATTATAATAATTTAACTTATATTTTAATTAAAAAATTAACTAAGTATTTTCTTTTAATAATATAATACCTTTTATAATAAATAATAACTTAGATATAAGATCTTAAACTTTTACTAATAATAAAAAGGTTAAGTAAAAGTAAATATAAAATATTACTTTACTTATAGGGATAAGATATAAATATTATAATAAATAAAAATAATAATAATAAAAAGTAATTATATAAGTTATATAATAATTTTATAAACTTAAGAAAAACCTTAAATAATTAAAAAAATTATATAATAACCTAGAAGAAAATAAATAACTTAAGAATATATTATTATAATATTATATTTATAAGAAACTCTTTATAAAAGAACTTAAGATAAGTTTATTAAAATATATAGATTATAACTTAGCGATTAAATTTATTAATAAAAAATAATCTAGCTTTAATAAACTTTACTTACTTAATAAAATATAATTATTAATATTAAAAAAATATATTAAAGATATAATATAAAAAAGATATATTTAAGAAAATAAATTATTTATTAAATACCTTATTATATATATTTTAAAAAGAAAATAAACAGCTTTAATTTTATATTAACTTTAAAATACTTATTACTATTATAATTAAGGATTATATATTATTACCTCTTATTAATAAGTTAAAAGATTAATTTTTTAAAATAAAGTATTTTATTATATTTAACCTTAAAAGAGCTTATAATATTATATATATATAAATAAAATATAAATAAAAAACTACTTTTTATATTAAATATAAATTATTTAAATACCTTATTATACCTTTTAGACTTATTAATATATTAATTATATTTTAATAAATAATTAATAATATATTATAAGAATATCTAAATATATTTATTATATATTACTTAAATAATATATTTATTTTTTTTAAAATAAAATAAAAATATATAAAATATATCTATAAGGTATTATAAATATTATAAGATATTAAGTTATTAATATAACCTAAAAAAAGTAAGTTTTATACCTTAGAAGTAAAATTTCTTAGATATATTATTTCTTATAATAAGATATATATAAACCTTAAGAAAATTATAATAATTAAGGATTAAAAGGAATTAATTAATATTAAAGAAATATAAGCCTTTCTTAGCTTTATTAATTATTATTATAAGTTTTTTAAAATATTTAAGAAAATAATTATATTATTAATAAAACTTATAAAAAAAAATAAAACCTTTATTATAAGACTATTAATAAAATAAGCCTTTAAATAAATAAAAAAAATTATTTTTAGTAAATTAATACTTAAGATATTTAATTTATCTTAATTAATTAAACTTAAAATAAATACTTTAAAATTTACCTTAGGTACTTAAATTAAATAATAAGATAATAAAAGACTTTTATACTTAATTATATTTTATTTCTATAAGTTATATAAAATAAAACTTAATTATTTTATTTATAATAAAGAATTCCTTATAATTGTTAATACCTTTAAGGAGTTTTAATATTACCTCCTTAGAAGTAAATATTAAATTAAGGTATATATAGATTATAAAAATATAACTTATTTTATAAAAACTTAAAAACTTAATAAATAATAATTATAATATATTAAATATCTTTTAGAATTTAATTATATTATTATATATATTAAGAGAATAAAGAATAATATAGCTAATATTATTAATTAATAACTTAACTTAAATACTAGAAAAATTAAAATAAAGAAATAACTCTTATAGCTTATATAAGAAAGATACCTTATATAATAAATATTTACTTATATCTAGTAATAAATATTATTATATTATTTAATAAATAAATAAAAAAATAAAATTATTATTAATCTTACTTTTAGAGAACTTAAGAGACTAATAATTAGATAAGTAAACTAAGTAAGAAGTTAATAAGAAATATTTATATATTAAAAATATATTTTTATACCTTAGAAATATATAAAAGAATTTATTAAATATTATTATTAGATTATAAAATATAATAAAAAACTTAATAATAAAGAATTCTAAGAAATAATATATTAATACTTTAATTAAGAAAACCTTAGTATAATAATTATATAAGTCTTAGGGGAATAAACTAATTATATTAATTTATATTTATAGAGGGGATATTAGTATTATCTTAAATAAGGTATGAATTATATTTAATAATATACTTAAAGGTATTAAGTAGAACTAAGTTATATTAATAGCTAAAGTAAGTAATATATAAAAGAATATAATTAATATATTATATATACTAAGTAAGTTACTAAGGCCTAAATAAGTAAGTTATAATTACTTATTACTCTTATAATAAGTTATATATATTAGCTTATATATATAAAAATAAGGTATTTATTATTACTATTAATTAATAAGTATTATAGGGCTATATAAGGTATATAATTAAGACTTAATTAGGCTATAATATAATATCTCTTTTTTTATTAGTCTTATTTTTAAGGCTATTTCTTATAATTATAATAATTTTTTCTATAAGTAATTAACTTTAATTTATGTTATTACTTTTATTATAATATTAATAAGATATTAAGCTATATAATTAAAAAATCTAATATCTTTTTTATTAAAAACTATTATATTTTTACTTTTAGTATTAATTAGCTTAGCTTTAAGGTTATATCTTATTTTTATTATTTAAAATACGGTATTATTTATAAAATAGTCTTATATTTTAAGAAATATAATTTATATATTTATCTAACTTATTCTTATAATATAATAAGTATCACTTTAAACTCTTATATATAGTTTTTTATTTTTCTCTCTTAGGGCTTTTATTAATAGCGCTAATATCTTATATTATTAAGGAGGCTTATTATTTAAATAAGTAAGAGGCTATTATTAAAGAGCTATTTATCTCTTATTATAAGGTCTTATAGAAAATATAATAAGACTTAAATAAATTACTTTCTTAGCTAGAGTTATATTATAAGTATAAGTAATAATTAATATTATAGGGTATAGAGATAATATTTTAACTCTAGAAGAACAACACAACACACAGACCACCCACACTTAATTAAGGCTGCGAGGGCTGCTTAATAAGCAGTTGAAAAAGAGGTAAATTAGAAGGTAAAGATAAAAAGAATGCCTAGCTAAGAGCTGGGCGGAAGATGCCTCTTTTGATCAAATGGTCACGTGCTCAAGCACGTGACTAACAAGCTTGCCCAAGCCCTAACTTAATATATAAGGGTTTAATTTCCCTAGAGGAGCTTAAGTAATTAGAGGAATAAGAGTCTTTACTTATAGAGGATATTTAAATTATAATTTATATTAATATCTTAGATTTTAGTTTCCTTAATAGTTTTATTATTCTTTTTAATATTATTAATAACAATTCTTTAAAAAGTATTATATATTAATAAGGTATTTTAATAATTCTTATATATTTTCTAAGTTTAAGTAATTTTTTTATTTAATAAAATATATTATTTTATTATTAATTTTATCTTTATTAAAAATAGCTTTTATAATAAATTTCTTTAATTTATTCATTTTTATATTAGTCTTATTATTTATTTTTATTTAGATAATATCTTATATTAATTTAAATAATAAGCTATAAAAGATTAAATAAAGCTTAATTTTAAGTAATAAGTTTAATTTATAATTATATTTAAAGATTTTTTATTTAATTTTATAAGGTTTAATATATTTATAATTACGTTTTTTATTTTATTATTTTATTTTAATATTTTTTATTATAAGGTAAATTATATCTTTCTCTAAGAAAATTAATCCCTTAAGTTCTTTTTATTAATATAAGTTATTATTTTATTTTTAATAAATTTAAGTTTTATTTATATTTCTTTATATAGGTTTCTTAATTTAGTATTAATAAGGATTATTTTTAGGTTAATAATAATATCTCAGGATTATTAATAAGTATTTATTAAAGTATTTAATTATTTCTTTTTAATTTATATTTTTAATTTTAAGTATTATTACTTATATACTTTATTTATAAAGTAAAAGGCTTTTTAAAATAATATATCTTTATATTTATTTACTTATTACCTTATATTAAATATAGTATTTAGTTTTTAAATATTATTATAATGTAATTATAATGATTATATTTATATTTATTATTTATATAGGCTTTATAATTATAATTAGCTTTTAAGTTATTTTATTATTATTTATAGCTTTTTTTATTTTTTTATATTTTTTATATTAAGTATTATTATATTTTCTTTATTTTTATTATTATAATAGTTTTAAATAAAACTTATTAAGGTTTTTATATTGAATATAACTAATATATTCTTATAAGACTTTATTAATTAGCTTATAATCTTTTTAAAGGTATAATTAGATTTTTTCTATATTATTTTTTATAAATATTATTATTTTAATATATAAGGAAATTAAATCCTTTTAGTATTATTTATTTTATTTTATTATTTATAATAGAAACTTATTATTTATATTATAGGTATATTTCTTTATAATATAATATTACTTTTATATTAAAATAATTTCTATAAAGTCCTTTAACTTATTTTATTATAATTTATTAAATACTAATAATAAATTATTATTTAAGGCTAATAGCTTTTTCCTTTATAAGCTAAAACTATAAGGTAATAATATTAATTCTTTTATATTATTCTTTTACCTTATATTAAAATATTTTATAGGCTAAGTAAGATCTAATATTTAATTATTATACTTAAACTAAGAAATAATTATTTTTCCTTTTATTTATAATATATATATTATATTAATAGCATATATAATAAGCAAGTAATATAGATAAGCGAGCGATATATTTTACTTTATAGTAGGATTTATACTAAATTTAAAATAACTTAAAAAATTCTTAGAAAATCTAGCTTAACTTTTAATTAATTAATAACTTAGAATTAGGCTAATTTAGCTATAAGGAATTTATTATAATTTTATAGAAATTTTAAAAACAATCTCTTATAAGGTAGTTTAAAAAAAAGTTTATTTATACTATATAAATAGCTTTTTCTCTATAAAGGAATTTTTTTTAAAAATCCTAGAAAATTATATATAGTTTATTTAAGAGTTAGTAAGTTAGAGGAAAAGGGTACTAAGCTGTTTTAGGCTATTAGGTAATTTCCTATATATAGAAAAGGGTTAAAGGCTAAGATACCTCTAACTATTATTATTATCTTTATAATAATTAATAAGAAATAAATAGCTTTTAGGCTCTTTCTCTAGCTAGATTTTTATTATTATTAATTAATTATTTGCCCTTATTATTTTATATTATATTTACCTTATTAAGAAATATATAAGATCCCTCTTTAAAAATCCCTAAGAAGAATTATAAAGTATTTTAATCTAGCTATAGTTAATATATTTTATTTCTCTAATAAATCTAATACCCCTATATAAGATATTTAATACTTTTACTTTAATAATAATTAAAATATATTATTTAAGGTAAATCTATTTAATTAAATAAAAGAGTATACTCTTATATTATTAATTAATAAATTATAAATATAA
The DNA here is from genome assembly GCF_023522795.1 of Fusarium solani. Taxonomy (NCBI): domain Eukaryota; kingdom Fungi; phylum Ascomycota; class Sordariomycetes; order Hypocreales; family Nectriaceae; genus Fusarium; species Fusarium solani. The sequence continues at coordinate 640,257 of NW_027072147.1, read as the reverse complement.
TTATTATTATTAAGCTAAATAATATAAAAATATTAAGTATTATTATAAGAAAAAAAAATAAGTAATTAAAGAGACCCTAAAAGCTACTTAGCTATAAAATAAACTAGCTATAAATAAATTTTATTTTCTTTTAACCCCTAAGTATATAGAATTATTTAATTAAATTCCTCTTTAAGCTTTAAGATTAAAATAAACTTTTTTTATACCCTATAAAAGGTAAATACTAAGAGAAAAAGAAATCTATTAATTATAAATATAAAAAAAGAGATATTATTAATATATAGCTTTTATAAGAAATACCTTTTCTTAATAAGATTAAGGGTTTAGCCTTATTTAAGCTATTAAAAGGAAGTTTAATAAAGTAATAATAAAAGATTTTAGTTATTAAAATACTTATCTAAATAGTTATAAAAAATAAGACCCTTATTGCCTTTATTTTAATCTTTATAATATTTAAGGTAATTCTTATAATAAGTCCCCTTTGCGCTCCTTAAGGCATAAATATAAATAATAAAAACCTTAATTACTTAGAATTAATTAATTAAATAATAATTACTATTAATATTATAATAATAACTTAAAATAATAAAAGACTTAATCTAATATTAAAAAATAAAATTAATTAAGGTATAGAAGCTAAGAGTAATAATAAGATTATAACTAATATAGCCCTTATTAACTTATTTTAGAAGGTCTTAGCTAAAAGATTAATTAGTCCTTTATTTATTATCTTATTTTACTTTTTTCTTCCCTTTAAAGAAAAAAATATAATTAAGTATTTATAAAACTTTAATTAATAAGTAAAGCTTATAAATATCTCTAAGGAAAAAAAGGTAAGACTTTTTAAGTTATATATTAATCCTAAGGTTAAAAAAGAAATCTAATAAGCTATAAAAGGATTTAATTAAGAAAAAGCCTAAGAGAAATTAAAAAAATCTTTTATAAATAAGGATTTTAATTAATTAAAAATAACTAAAAAGAAACTTAAGATACTTAATAAAATATAATTAAAGGCTAATTTTTATATTATTATTAAGTAATTAAATATATATTAATACCTTTTTAAGTAAATTAATAAAAAATAAAAAGATTCTTAGAGTTAATCTTAAGCTATTTATAAAGTATTACTTAAGGAAATTATTAAGGGTATTTATAAAAAGTATAATAAAAGTATTAAAGAGATTATTATTATAAATTATAATAATCTTACTTAAATAATTAAATAATATTATAAAATTAAAATTAAAATTTAAAAGATTTATTACCTTAGAACTAAGGATAATACTTATAAGGTTACTTAGGCCTTAACCCCCCTAAGAAGCTCTAATCTTTCTATAAAGATTACTAAGACCCCTAAGATCCTTAAGAAAGAGCCTAATAAAATAATTAATTTAAAGATTAATAACCTTACTATATAGCTTACTTAGCTCTTAATTAATTTAGTAAAGAGGTAAGAGACTTAATTATAACTTATATAAATTATCTAAAGGGAAAATAATAAATAAATAGCTATAAAGGTAGCTTAATCTTTTAAAATAAATATTATATTATTTAATTAACTTAGAGACTATAAAAACTTCTATATAAATATAGGTTATAAGTTTAAGCGAGGTAATTATTAGAGTTACTTAATATATTAATATTATATAAAAAGAAATTATTTCCCTAATATTTATATTAACTTAGTTTATAATAAAAATAATAATATTATAAGCTATAACCCTTAAGGCAAAGTAGTCTTATTTAAAAGAGGTAATATAATATTATTATTAAATCTTATATATTAATTTAAAAGATTTAAAGTCTAGAAACTTATTTATAATTAATTAATATACTTCTTATAATTAGATTTATACCTATTAGCTAAGTAACTTAAGTAATATAATAAGACTAGGCTTAGGCTTATATTAACTTAATTTAAAAATAATATTATTAATAATTTTATTTAAAAAAACCCTAAGGCCTTAGACCTTTATTAACTAAAGTATAAGTCCTTAAAAAGATTTAATTATTTACCTAAGGAAGTTATATAAGAAAATTAAAATATTTTAAATAATTAAAACTTATTACCTAAGACCTTTATTAATATAATCTTAATTAATAAGGACTTTATATTATTTAATTAAATAAAAGTGCCTTAAATATCTATTATTATAATTATTATTATTAATATTAATATAAGGAAGAGGGTTTATATAAAAGATATTACTAAGAAATAAGAAGCTATTTAGCTAATTAAAAAATTAACCTTAATAGAAAAGATACTTATTATTAATAAAGAAAAAAGCTAAAGGTTTTAGATATTAAAGAAAAAATAGGCTTTAATTATCTAAGAGCTAAGAGATAAATATTAAATAAAAAAGATTTTAATTTTAATTAATAAGTTATTTATATTATTACTTTAGCTAAGTAAAGAGGTAATAAAAGATTATTAAGATATTACTAATAATATAAAATAAATTATTTATATTAAACTTATATTATATATTACTAGAGAAAAATAAGAATTATTTAATTAAAAGCCCTATAGCACTAATATAATTTAAGTTAATAAATAAGACTAAGAGGAGGCCTATTAAGTAATAATTAATAAAAAAGCTAATATAAATATAATCTTTATTAATAAAGAAATTATAATTAATTAAACTAATAATAATATAAAAGACCTTTAGCCTAGTAATTATATTATTATAATTAATATAAGTATTTTAGATAAAGAAATAAGAATTATAAAAATTTATTAAGATAAGGCTAAAGCTATAAAAAAGGCTATATTTATTATAAAAAAGGGAAAATTAATTAATTAAAAGGTTAATAATATTAAATTAATAATTAAGAACTAAGAGAAAGTAATTATTTAGTCTTAGGAGCTACCTTATATTCTTATATAATTTAATAACTTAGAAGGTAAGGTTATTAAGGCTATAATAAATATAAGTTCTAAGGGAAATATTATCTTATAAAAACTTATAAAAGCCTATAGCCTTAAGATTACCTTAGCCTATGCCTTAATTATATCTTTCTCTTAAGACTAAATTATTATATTAAGTTAAACTATTATTTAATTATATCTTAGTAATATATAAATCTAATAAAGGATATATATAGCGCCCTCTAAGGGAATCTTAATTCCCTTTATTTTTAATATATTATTTATTTATTTAATAAGAATATTATTTAATTATTTAATAAGAGATAATTTTATATTTTTTTAATATTAATTAAGTAATACTTATATTATTACTTTAATAGCTAAGTCTATTAAATAAGAGGCCTTAACTTATAATATAAATAATAATATATTATTAAAATAAATATTAACCTTTTTTCTAAACCTAAGGTTAATTAAAAAAGTAATTTAAAATTAGATAATATCTTAATATTATTATAATAATTAAGTTAAGAGTTAAGGGAAAAAATAATAAGTAATATTAAAGTAAAGATAATTAAGTAATATTATATAGCCCTAGAAGATATAAATTAATTAATTAAAAAGTAAATAAAGAAGAAATATAAAATATAAAAAATTAAAGATTTATTTAATAATAATAATTTAAAAAAATATTAATTAATACCCTTTATAAAAAAAAAATTAAGATTTACCTATAAGATAATATCTTATTAAATAGATTTACCTTAGAAAGTAACCCTAAGTAAAAAATAAAGAAATAAAAAAAAATAAAAAAAAAACTATAAAAAGATTTAAAATATTATAATTAAATTATATTAAAATTCTTAGAAATTAAATAAGAGACTTAAATCTATAAAAAATAACTCTAAGGATTAATTAATTAAGTAAATAATACCTTTATTTAAAAAGAACTTAATATATTCCTTAAGATTATATATAATAAAAAGATAATATTAATATAAGAATTTTTAAAATATAAAAAACTTAACCTATTAATAATACCTCTATAAGTTATTAAGGTAATTAAGTATAAGGCCTAATAAGTAAAAAGTATATTTATTCTTAAAGAATATAAGAAAGAAATTATTAAACTCTTAAAAACCTAAATAAAAAAAAAAATCTTTAAAGAGGGTTATAGCCCTTATAAGAACTTATTTTTTCTTATGTAAAAAAAGAATAATTAGTTTTAATTAATTAATTTAATAATATTAATAAATAAGTATATAATCTAAGATAGCTTTATCCCTCTTAGTTATAATAAGTTCTCTATAGACTTTATAATATATAAAATATTATTACTTTTAGATTTCTTCTTAAGATATAATTAAATAAAGCTTATAAAAATTAATAAAGATTTAATAAGTTTATAATATTAATTAAGTTATTAAGGATATATCTATTATTATAAGGAGCTATAAATTCTATTACTTAGTTTACTTAAAATATTCTTTAAATCCTAAGAGACTTAATCTTAGATATATATTAGTTATTTTTAGATAATATTTATATTAAAGGACGTATAATAGATTATAATAGAGAAAAGGTAGTCCTAGGGATATATTATTTTATCTTAAAGTATTTAATTAACCTTAATAAGGTATTAATAAATATTAAGCTATTAAGATATATAATTATAAGCTAAAAGTCTTAATTTTATAAAAAGATAATAATAATAATTAGATATTTTTATAAGACTTATAAGAAAAAGCTAGAAAAAAAGAAAATTATAAAGATTTTAAAGTAAAAAGTTTATCTTAATATTAAAGAGGTAAGGTCTTTTTTTAGTATTATAAGATATTATTATTAATAAATTAAATAATTTATATAGATTATAAAGGCCTTAATAGACTTATTAAAGAAAGATATTAAGTTTATTTAGGGATTAGATTAAAAAGAGGCTATAGAGATATTAAAGAAAAAGGTTATAGCTTTATTAATTCTTATTACTTTTAATTACTTAGAAGAGGCTAAGAAGGTAATTTAAATAATTAGTATAAGCCTTTTAGGCTAAAAATATATTTTAATATAAGTAATTAATAAGAAATAAAAACCAATTTAGTTTAAGTCTAGATTATGAAACCTAGCTAAATTTAAGTATAATATAATAAAAAAAAATATAAGGTAATTCTCTATACCTTTTACCGCCTTAGGGGTATAATTTATAGTATTTCTTTTATCCTTAAGACTAATTTATAAGTATTAATTTATTAAATTAATAATAAGGTAAATAATATACTTAGATTCTTTATTTTAAAATAAATTAATTACTTTCTTTTTTTTAATTTACTATTAGGTATATACCTAAAAAGAAGAATTATATAGCTAATAGATTATTATAAAAGTATATAAGACTATATAATTAATTAGATATATAAATTAAAAGAGATATTAAAGATTTTATAAATCTTTACCTTAATATAATTTATATTAATAATAAACCTAATATCCTTAATAAGGTTTACTCTTAGGAATATAAAAATATTACTAAATACTTATATATCTTTTAAATACCTAAAGGATTAAATTATTTATAATAATAATAATTTAAAAAGAAAGTATTTTTTATTTATTTAAGGGTAATACTTTTAAAAATAACTAAAGAGAAACTATAATATACCCTTACTTATAATAAATAATTATAAGATATAAAAGAAGCTAATTAAATTATATTATTTTAATAATAATTATAAGAATAAGAAAATTACTTATAACCTTATAAAATAAAAATATTTTTAAAATACTATATAAAATTAAATCTTTAAAGTAATATAATATTATCTTACTTATTAAGCCTATATTTCTTAGAGGCTATTAAAGTATATTTAATATATATAATTATTTAATTTAATAATTAAGGTTTATTTTAATTATTAATATATATTAATAGACTAAGGGTTTAAATATCTTATAAAAGTAAGATATAATATAATAAGATAAATAAAAATAATTTCTTTAAAAAAGATTATAGCTAATATATTAAGGCATTTTATAATTAACCTTATTTATTAATTTAATATAATTTCTAAAGTAATTATAAATAATAGACCTAAATTTAAAAAGGAATTCTTACTTTTACTTAAGGAATTAAAGGTATTATATATTATTATATCTCTATATAACCCTAAAGTTAATAATATTAATAAAAGGGGATATTACTTAATTTTTATAATATTAAAGAAGATAAAAAAAAAGGAAAACTAAGGTAATATAATAACCTAGAAAGAGCCCTATTTATAAATAAAATAGCCGCGAAAGCATTATATAGATATTCTCCCTTTTACCTTATTTATAGATAAGAGCTAATATATTTCCTTAAGGTTAAAATTCTAACTTAATAATTAATTAATTAAGATAAAATATTAATAATTAAAAACCTTATTTTAATAAGAGTTAAGGTCCTTAAAAAGAAAAATATAGATATAATAATAGTATAAGAGAAAATTAGAGTATTTAAAGTAAAAGTAATAAAAAGGCAAAATAAGAAGAATATTTATAGACTAAGAAAGATCTCTCTAAAGGTTAGAGACTTAATAGTAAGGTTTAATATATTATAATTAAATAATATATCTATAAGTATAAAAATAATATATAAATAATATAGCCCTTTTTATATCTTTAAATACTATAAAGGGGTAAATTATTATAAGCTTAAAATACTTAATAGCTATAGAATTATAAAATCTACTTATAAGGATTACTTAAAGAAATTTATGAAAAATAAAAATAATTAATAAAAAGAAAAATTAAATAAAAAGGAAATACTTAAGAAATTAAAAATGAAAAATAGAGCTTCTAAAAATAAAAAAAAATAAGAGAGTATATAAGTTATAAAGAGTATAAAGGTAATTATTAATTAAATAATTAATTAAGAAAATAATAAGAAAAATAAAATAAAAAAATAATAAAAAAGAGGATTTTAATAAGAAGAGTAAGATATTATACCTAAAAAGAAGAATTCTAATAAATATAAAAGTATAGCTCCTAAACTTAATTACTAAGTAAGCTATTTAATATAAAAGCTTCTAAGTATAATAATATAAAAGAATAGTATTAAAAACCTATAAGGAGCCTTAGGTTTTTAATAAGAGAAAAAGAAATAAAGGAAGGTTTTCTAGGTTATAATATAACTATTATAATTTTTAATAAATATAAGTATTTATTTTATAAGAGATATAATAATTATTTAATTAAATATTAAGGACCTCGCCTAAGATACCTAAGATATTATTTAAAATAAGTAAGATATAATAAAAAATAATTATAATATTATTTATAATAATTTTAATACCTTATTAAGAAATTATTAATTAATAAAAATATAAGAGACTTATAATTATAAAAAAATTAAGTAAAGAAAATATAATAAAAAATAAAAAGATTAATAATAAATAAGAAATAAATAATTAATTAAAAGTAATTATAAATATAAAATTAAACCTTATTATTAATTAAGTAAAAATAATAAAAATACTTTATTATATATAAATCTATTACTTAATTAAAAAGACTTAAAACTTAATCCCTCTTAAAGTTTATTTAAATTAACCTTTTTATTAAGAGCTAGCTTATATATCTCTTAAAGGAGCTTATAGTCTTACTCTTAATTATTATTTATAAAAAGGTATAAATAAGAAATATAAAAATAAGCCACTAAGTTTAATTAATTAATTTTAACCTTATTTAATAAATCCTTTAAGGTATTTTTCCCTTATAGAGGCTAATTTAAAGAACCCTTATTAATAGACTTTAGCTAATACCCTAATAAAAACTCTTATTTATAAGGCTTTTAATACTAAATATAATTAATATATTTCTTACCTATAAAACCCTTAATTAAGATATAAAATAAAAAGAAATAAAAGATATATTTCTTATTTTAATTAATATTAATTAAATAAGACTAATAATAATATTAATAAAAAATAAAGTTATAAAAACCTAGAAAAGTAATTTTAAGGGCTTTTTAATACTTTAAGTAAATAATTAATTACTTAAAGAATTACTTATAAGAATAAATAAAATGAATAAAGATATAAATAATCTAAAGAAAATAACTTATAATTAATAAAATAAGCTTTCTTATAATTATATTAAAAGCGCTATAATACTTAAAAAAGTATTTTATAATAGCCTTTAGGTTTTTTTTACTAGAGTTATTAAAAGCGAGCTTAATATATAATAAGAAGCTATTTTAATTAAGGGTAAAGTAAGAGTAAATCTAAACCTTAAGGTACTTATAGACTTATTTAATTATTTAATTAGAGAGAGACTTAAGGGTAAAAAAAATATAAAAATAAGCCTTAAGAAGGTTAATAGTCTAGGTATTTATAAGAGTTACCTTAAATCTACTATAATTATTTTATTAAGAAGAGATATCTTTCTAGAAGTTAATATAAGAAATTTAAGAATAGGTAATAACTTAGATATTTAAGAGGATATTTTATTACTTATTAATAAAAATCTTAAAAAGAGTTTATATAGATATAATAAATTAATTAATTAAAAAGTATAAAAAAAAGAAGTAAAATTAAAAGAAAGAAAATAAAAAAATAAGGAGTATATAGAAGTTATATATATATAAGGCGAAAATATATAAAAAAAGAAAAGTAATATATTTAAGTAACCTTTATATAAGAGGTTATAATTTATAATTATTTCTTATATATATTAAAGAAACTAATTAGCTTCTTAAGAGAAAAATAATAAACTTACCTTCTTTTATACTCTATATATAAATTAATTTTATATTTATTTCCCTTAAAATATAAAGATATAAAGCCTTATTATTTATAATTACTTATATTAATTATTTAATTAAAATATAAAGCCTCTTTTTTATTTATTTATAAAATATATATCTTTTTTCCTTAAGAAAATAAGAGCCTTTATTTAATAATAGCCTAATTAATATAAATTAATAATTATTTCTAAAATTAACTTTTTCCTTTTATAAGCTAATAAGTATAAAAAATAATTAATCTTTTTTTATTTAATTAAGTAAAATAATATAATATTATAGCTATATATTATAAATATTAAATACTAAGTAATAAAAGACTTTTAAATAATAATAACCTTATACCTTTAAGTATATCTTAAACCCTTAAGATACCTCTACTTATATAACTAATTATTTTCTTTGCCTTTATTAATTATATATAATTTATAGAAAAAAGGACAATAGCTTATTTAATAGCCTAAGTTAATTACTTTAAAGAAATAAGAAATTTCCTTAAGAAATATAAAGACTTCTTAGATATAATTAAAGAGCTATATAATTTTAAATAATTACTTTTCTTTTAGCCGCGGGATAAATAAGATTATTAAGACCTAATAACCTTTAAATATCTTAATACTTTAAATAATAATCTTTTAATTAAATTAAAGCTTAAAAAAAATAGGCTTTAAAGGTATTACTTTAATAACCTTACTTATAAAGTAATATAAGTAAAATATATATAATACCTCTAATATATATACTAAGACCTAAAAAAAGATAATATAATACTTCTTAATAACTTAATCTTAATTATATTATAAATACTTAGGAATAAGCTTAAAAAGGTTATAATTATTATTTACTTTAAAATTAAGATTAAGGGGAAAATACTAAAATATAACTCTAATTAAAAGTAACTTATATTATTTTTCCTTAATAGCTATAAGAGAATTTAAACTTATATTAATATAAGATTTAAAGGGGCTTAAAAGTAATATAAAGCCTATTATAAGAAAGGATTCTTTATAGGCTTTTTTAGATATATATATAATAAATACTTTATTATATTTATATAAAATAAAATTAAAAGTAATTTATATTATTTTAATACCTTATTATATAATTAAAAGGTCTAAATAAAAAATATATCCTTAACTTAATAAAAATATCTCTCTTTAGCTAATTAACTATATTACTTTAATTTCTATTTTATCTCTTTAACCTTATAATAAGGAACCTAAGAGTATAGCCTCCTTAGTATACTTTGCCTTTTTTAAACTCTTAGAGGGCTAATAAGAGGAACTAATAATAAGCTTATTATAATTTACCCTTTAATAACCTTAAATATTAATAGAAATAAAAAAATACCCTTAAAACTATTTAATTTATTAGTTTAAGACTAATTATTAAACTCTTAGATTAAGAGAAAAAAGCCTAGAGATATTATATATAATAATAATCTAAATAAGGTTTAAGGTATTTATTAGATTATAATTATAAATAAGATTAAAATTAAAAATAAATTTTTTAAATATAGAAATAAAAATAATAAACTTACCTTAAAGCGCTAATACTTATATATAAATAAGATTAATTATTAATTAGCTAAAATATCTTAAGAAGTATTTAAGGATTAGCTTTATATTAATTAAGGAGGATATATATTAGTAAATATAAGAGGTATTAGCTATATTAGTAATTAATAAACCTACTACTTAATTTTAGCCCCTTAGATTATTCTTATTAATAAAAGAAAGCTCTTATTAGGCCTAAGGCCTTTTATAATTTTAATCTCTAGAGTTATTTTCCTTAATTTATTTATTTAATTAATTAAATAATATAATAACTAAGAAATAAAAATTAAAAATAATATATTTATTTATTAAAAAAAGAAATTATTTTATTAAATATAAATAATTTTAATAAGAAAAAAAAAATTAATAAATAAAAGGGCTAAGTCTTTTACCTTAGTGCCCCTTAATAAGATAAGTTAACCTTAGACCCTAAGTAGGCCTCTTAAAAAGTTATCCCTAGGGATTTTAAAGCGATTATAGCCTTTATTAGATAATAGGTTTAAATATTAGTATTCCTAAAATCTTTTTTCTTTAGAGGGCATAAATAACCTAACTAAGGAGCAAAAGATATTAGGAGCGCTTAATTAAATAATAAATAAATATAACTAAGGTAAGGCTAAAAATAAGTAGTCTTATATTATTAAAGAAAGACCTAATATCTATAGGGCTAAGAACTTTATTTACTTAGATTATAAGAGTAATAAAAAATTAATATTAAAAAGAAGGCTAACTAGGCTAATTATATAAATTATATTAATTAAACTAAGAGAAAAGGATTAGCTTAGCAAGGTATATAACTAACTTATATAATAATTATTAATTAATACCTATATAACTTATATTCTAAATAGCCTAATAAGACCTTTATAATAAAATAAGATCTTAGCTATTATTACTTAGCTATAAATACTTATTATAATAATAAAGGAAAGCTAAGATAAGAAAATAAAAAAATAATAAAAAAATAGGGATAATTAATTAATTAATTTAAGATAAATAAGAGTTATAAGAATAATAAGGAGCTAAGTAAAAAATAATATAAAGAATAATTAAAGGGTTTTCTTTATAAGGCTTCTTAAGAGCTATAAAGATAAGTATTAAAGCCTTATAGGAAGCTATAAGTTAAAGGAAAAAGGTATTAAGCTATTTTAGGCTATTAAGTAATTTCTTATATATAGAAAAGGGTTAAAGGCTAAGATACCTCTAATTATTATTATTATTTTTATAATAATTAATAAAAAATAAATAGCTTTTAGGCTCTTTCTTTAGCTAGATTTTTATTATTATTAATTAATTATTTACCCTTATTATTTTATATTATATTTACCTTACTAAGAAATATATAAGATCTCTTTTTAAAAATCCCTAAGAAGAGTTATAAAGCGTTTTAATCTAGCTATAGTTAGTATATTTTATTTCTTTAATAAATTAGGTTTATAAAAATGCTTCTTTTAGGCTTATACTTATTTTATTGCGGTTTTTTATTAAGCTTTAAAATTTATAGTTTTAGTACATAGTATAGGTATATTACTTACTTATTTATATTACTTACTTATTATATATATTAGTCTTTATATTAAACTTATAAGATTTTTTTATATTAAGGGTATATTAATATAATATAAGGATTATCTTATAAATTAAGTTATAATTCTAAATATTAAGGGTTTATAATAATCTCTTTATAATAAGCTTATATATAGATATTTTTTATATTATTTATATTTTATTATTTTTAAGTTAGTTAAATATATTAATTTATAAAATATATTTAATAATTTAAATTAATTTCTAAGTTAATAAGGATTTTATAATTATTTTCTTATAATATAATATATAAGTTGTTTTAATATTATTAGGCTTAGATTTTCTTAAGTTCTTATTAAGCTTATATACTTTTTAAGTATTAGCTATATTTAATAACTTTATAATATAAGTATTATTAAGTAATAGTAATAATTTATTATAATTAAGTAATTATTTTCTTTCTTATATAGCTTAATTTTAAAAAAAGCTCTTATTTATATAAGTCTATAAGGTATAATTAATAAGCTTTTAAGAGTTTAATTAATTTATAATATTATTTCTTTATAATATTATTAATTATATAATTATTTTTTATATATTCTTTTATTAAATAAATAGCTTAATAAGGTATTATAACTTCCCTTAGTTATAATCTTATCTTATTATACTCTTATTATATTATTTTAAGTATTTTAATAATATATTTTAACGGTGGAGGAATAACAACACACAGACCACCCACAGCCAATCAAGGCTGCGAGGGCTGCTTAATAAGCAGTTAAAAAAGAGGTAAATTAGAAGGTTAAGATGAAAAGGATGCCTAGCTAAGAGCTGCGGCGGAAGATGCCTCTTTTGATCAAGTGGTCACGTGATCAAGCACGTGACTAACAGGCTCGCCCTAGCCCTAACTCAATATATAATAGTTTATAGTTTTATATTTACTTAAGTAGTTTTTACTTATTTTTTATTTTCTAAGAGGGGCTATTATAACTTTAATTAATAATACCCTTCTTAGATATCTTATACTTCTTTTTATATTTATTAGCCTTATAATCTTTTTTATAATAATAATAATATTTAATATCCTTTAGTCTTTACTAAGTAGCCCTTAATTTTATAAGCCTTAAGTTAATATTATATAAGATATTATACTATTATTTTTTCTTATAATTAATATTAAAATATAAAATATTATATTATTATTTTTTCTTATAATTAATATTAAAATATAAGATATTAGCTTTATTATTATAAAACTTAAAGTTTTATAATTTCTTTTAAAAGAATTATTATTTATTAATCTTAATTACTTTATTAATATAATTAATAAGATTATTAAGTTATTTTTCCTTATAGAGTTTTACTTAGACTTTTTTCTTAAGTTTATTAAAAAAAAATAATATTAAGGGTTCTTAGTCTTAATTAAGCTTTAAGGTAAATTAAAAGTATTTTATTTTATATTTAGATATTAATTAGGTTTATTTAAGGGTTTTAATATCTTTTTTAGCTTATTTTTTCTTATTAATTATTTTAAAAGCTTATTAAAATATAGCTCTAAAAGTATTATAATTTAAGTAAATATTATTAATTTATAATAAAAGGCTAATAAATAGGATTATAAGATATTTCCTTAGGGTAAATATATATTATATAATATTATACTTAGTTAATTATTTTATAATATATTAAACCGAATTAGTTTTTATAATATATTATATTAAATAATATTATATAAAGGTCCTTAGCAAAGTAAGAAATATTAGTAATTTATAAGTAATTTTATTAAAGGGCTTTAATAAGTTTAGCTTAAGGATTTCTTTTATATCTTTACCTCTTATTATAATAATAATAAGGTTATTAACTATTTAAATATTATTTAAGTATTATATATTTTAATTATACTAAGAATTAGCTATTTTCTTTATAATCTCTTAGAGGATATCTATCTTTATATTTATAGTAATAATCTAAGCTCTAAGCTACTTAGTCTTATTATTACTATTAAAGCTAGATATTTTATTTATTTTTTTATTACTATTAGGGTTATTTTAAGCTAGTATAATAAATATAAATAAGTAATTAATAAGTAAGACTTATTAATAATTATTAATAAGAGTTACTTATATAATTATTATATTTAATATTATTTAAAGTAATATAAGTAATCCTCTAAATAAAAACTATTAATATATAATAATTATATAAGTCTTAGAGAGAAATAAATTAATTATATTAATTTATATTAATAAAAGAGATATTAATATTATTTTAAATATAAAATATATCTAATAATATACTTAAGATATTAAATATAACTAAGTTATATTAATAATTAAGGTAATTAATATATAAGAAAATATAATAAGTATATCTCATATATATAATATTATTAATAAGTTAGGCTTATCCTTAAACCTATATATATTACTTGTATTATTATTCTTAAGGGAATCCCCTCTTTTCCTTTTAGACTATAATATAGCCTTTTTAATTAGGCCTAATATATTAATAATCTAGAGATTACCTAGCCTAATATTAAAGGCATATAATTACCCTCTAAGCTATTATATAGGGTCTAATCTAATATGCCTCTTTAATATAAAGGCATTACCTTAATACTACTAAGGTTATCTTAAAATAGCTTCTTTTATTAAGATAGCCTTTAATTAAAGCCTAGATATCTTTATATATTTTCTTAGGTCTTTATATTACTTAAGTATAGATAGAATTACTTTTATTTCTTTTATATCTATAATAACTTATTTATTTTAATCCTTATTAAGAGCTTAAAATACTTAAGCCTAAGTAGCTTTAATATTATAAGAGTTAATTTCTAATTAGATATAACCTCTTTTTATTTTATTTTTTTATTTAAATATTAATATTATCTTTTATTATATCTCTTTTTATAATATATATTATTAAGCTAGCTTATTTCCTTTATAACCTTAATTATACCTTTATTAATTATATAATTAATAAGGTATTATATTTCTATTATATTACTTAGGCTTACTAAGATCTTACCTTATTATATATAATTAATAATAAGCTTAAAACTTATATTTTTTATAATTATAACTATAAGGGGTATAATATAATAAATAACTAAGATTTTTATTTTTTTTTATTTTTATTAATCTCTTATAAATACCCTTAAAGCTTCTAGGCATAGCTTAGGCTTATTAAATAGCTATAAAAGACTTCTAGTAGTAATATAATAACTTAGATAGTAATTAGTCTTATTATTAAGTTAGGTAAATAGCTATTACCTTAGTTAATTATAGTTTTACTTAGAACTTAATCCTTAAGCGCTTAACTAAGCTAGCTCTAAATGCCTTTATTAGAGCTACCTTAAAGGATAAGATAATACTCTAAGAGCTTACCTCCTCTTAGTAATTATTAACCCTTTTTTTTTTATAATTAATATATATCTTTTTTTTTCCTTTAAGTCTCTATAACTAACTTATATATCTTATAAATAAGCACTAAGCTTTCTTTATCTAAGATTTAATCTTATATAATAATTATTATACCCTTATATACTTTTAATAATTCCCTTATTTATACTCTTAAGGAGGCTATCTTATAGCTTAATAATTATAAAAATACCTTTTATCCTAGGGAGATTAATATTAATAAGCTAGCTTTAGGTATTAGTATTAATTTTTTATAGCTTTTATCTTCTTATTATAATAACTTAGCCCCTAATTATATTATCTTATATATTAAGAAACCTTTAGTTTATAATATTTATAAGTAAATTACCTTAGGGCTAGCTCTTAGAGGCTATTTCTCTTAGTAGTAATATATTACTAATAATAATAATAATTCCTTAAGTAGTAATTTATTTAATAATAACTAAGCTACCTATGCCTATTTTCTTAACCTTTTCTTTATATTTATTATCTTTTTTTCTCTAGGCCTAGGGTCTTTTAATATTATAAGCCTTTAGCTTTACTAAGAGAAGTTTATTTTATTACTAGCTTTAATTATTATTAATATAGATAAGCCTTATATTTTTTTTATAATAAACTTATAATATATCTTATACCTTTTATTTACTTACTTAATATCTCTTTTCTTAATAACCTAATTCTAATAGCCCCTTTTAAGCTTTAATTTACTTATTCCTATTAAAGGCATATAATTATATAATTTTTCTTATTAGGGCCTTTAAGGCTAATAATCTAATAATTTAACTTTTTATTTCTTTACTTAGGCTCTTATTTAAGGGCTTTAATAAAGGTATTATATAATTATATATTTTTTTCTTTTTATTAATTAAATAGCTCTTAGTTCTTTTTTTATTATAGCCTTACTAAGATATCTTTTAGGCTAAGTTAAATATAAGATTATCTAAATTTATTTAATAAGAGAACCTTTATTAGGCTATTAATAATAAGCTTATTTAAGGGAATATATTTTATTTTAATTCTTTTTTTTTAATTTCTTACCTTAGTTAATAATTATATATATTTATATAATAAAGCTTTATATATAATTAAATAAGCTTTACCTTAATAAAGTAAATTATCTATTAATTATTATATTAAATTATAATTTTAATTAATATTATTAAGCCTTACTAAGCTATTAGCTTTATAAAGTTAACTCCTAGGGTAATTAATAATTAGCTTATAAAGATACCCTTCTTAATAGCTTATAAGAGAGCTAAAAGCTTTATCTTTATAATAAATATAATAATTATATTTTATTTATTTACTTTTTAAGTAATTATTTCTCTAAATAACCTTATAATAAATACTTAAAAGCTCTTTTAGTCTTTTATATTATTAATAAAGCTTATATTAATAGCTATAAAGAGTATATCCTCCTTAGATCTTTAATTTACTTTAAAGCTAAAGATATAATCCCTAGTCTAAAGTAAATATTATAAGACTTAATTAATAGCCTAATAATATTAGGGGCCTAGGTTTTAATTAAATCTTATAAGCCTTTTTATAATAAAGGTAATATTTAATTAAGTTATTATTATAATATATATAATTATATTTATTTTTCTTAGATATAAGTTAATACTTCTTAGGGATATTAATTTATTATAAGAAAAGAGTTTTTTTTATATTATTAAAATAATTATTTTAAATTAAGGTAAGGTATTAAGGAAAAGATAATATATCTTATTAATATAAATAGCTTAAGAGAGCTATAGCTAATAGCTCTCTTAGTCTTATATAATTTTTATCCTTAGGAATTAATAAAGGGGTGTTTTTCCCTTAAGGTAATATAATTCTTATAAATTTTTTATTAATATTATTACTTTTTCTTATTTATATTTTAAAAAATATAAGATATAATTATTTATATAAAAAAATAAAATAATATTATTAATTATTTAATAATAATCCTTGCCTAATATTTTCTTTATATTATTACTTAAAAGACCTTTCTTAAAGTAATATTATTATAATAAAAGGGACCTTCTTAGTTTATATAAGGCTTTTTAAAGCTTTAATACTTTATTTAATTTTTAATACCCTTTTAATATCTCTATAAAAATATCTTTATTAAGTAAAATATATATAAAAGTATTAATTATATTATATTATAATATCTTATAATTAAAGTAATTAATAATAACTACTAGGGTTTTAAATAATATACCTATAAGTATAGCTATATATATATCTTAATTATTTTTTATTTATTAATCTCTATAAACTATAAGATATATCTTAACCTTAAGGAATTTATTATATTTATCTAATTTATAAATATATACCTAATAATACCCTAAGACCTTATAGCCTCTTATTATTAGCCTTAGGATTTTTATTTATAAGTTTAATTACTTATAGCTTTAAAAGTATACCTCTTTAGCTTTATAAATTATATCTTAATATAAATAACTCTTTATATTTATATATAAGCTAAGAAATTACTTTAATAGCTTTTAATATATATTAATATTAAATTACTTTTTATTAATAAATATAAAACTTTTTATATTACTCCTAGGGGCTTTTTATATACTTATATTTAAAAGGTAAGTTATATTTCTTCCTAGTAATAATAAATTAAGGCTAACTAGGCCTTTAAATACTTTTTAATAAGTATTCTTATAATACTTTAAGGATTAGAGGGTCCCTAAGAGGAATATAATATTAAAGGGGAGGTTTATATATATTTCGCCGGGAATACTTTTACCTTCTTTATATATATCCTCCTTATTATGCCTTTTTATATTTAGGCTAATAGCCTAGGTATAAATAAATATTATTAGCGGGGAGTTAAGTAATATAGAAAGGATTTTAAACTTAATTAATATATATTTTCTTAATTTAAGAGGTCTCTCTTTATATAATTCTTTTATTAGTTTTAAAGGGGGGTCTTAAGGTACCTTTCTCTTTTTATTATACTTTAATTTATTAATCTTATTTAGCTCTTTATCTAAGGCTTATATAGCCTATTAGCTTAATACTTTTTACTTTACTATAAGCTTTTAAATCTATCTTTAAATTACTTTAAGGTCTTTTTTAAAGAAATTATCTCTTAAAGACTTAATTTAGCTATTAAAAAATTACTTCTTATTAAATATAATATCTTAAGTTATAATTATTTTTCTATAAAGTAAATTTTATATATAAAATAAATTACTTAAGGTATAACTAATAAGAAATTTTATTTATCCCTAAGAAATTTATTTTTATAAGTAATTGTATTATAGCTAAGTATTAGCTATAAGGGTATATACCTTATAGCTAAATACTTATAAATATAAGAGGTTTAGTTTTAATATATTCTTAAAGTAATACTAAAAATAAAAAATTTTATAAAGTAATTTTTTTTTTTTTTAAATTAAAAATATATAATTATATAAGTATATTATTACTTTTATTATCTTTAGCTAAAAATACTTTAAGAGCTTAGTTTTTATTTTTATTATTTTATCTTTTTAAATAATAATTACTTTAATCTTTTTAGCTCTATTATTTTATACTTAGGTATTTAATATAAAAGGCTTATAATATATCTCTCTTTCTTAGAGATAAGTAATTACTTAGGGGTAGATTTTTATAATCTTATTATTATACTTAAAGACCTTTATTACTAAGGAATATTAAACCTCTAGGAGCTTTAAAAACTCTCTTATTACTAAGAGAATAATATTTATATAATAATTAATAATATAATAATCTTAAAAGTAGCCTAAGGCTTTATTTATAAAGATCTAAATAAAGGTATAGTCTTTATAGCCTTAAGTTATTAAATAAAAGTCTATAATAATATATTCCCTTAGTTTTATTTTTTTTATTAATTTTCTAAGGGCTTTTTAAATTATTTACTAAGCCTTAGTTATAATATATATATTATAATTAATTATAATAATTCTTTTTAGGCCCTAAGGGTTATTTAGCCTTAATTTAATACCCCTTAAGGTAATTATAAGGTATTAAAAAATATTTAATCTTAAGTGCCTTAAGCGCTAATATTATATAAAAAAATCTCCCTTAAGTAGTTTTTATATTATATAAGTTATATATCTATATTTTACCTTAAGAGGAAAGATTATTATCTTATTAATTATAAATATAGCTTAATTAAGCTAGCTTTATTAAATTACCTCTTAATATTTTAAGATTTATTATTTATAAATTTTTTTATTTTTTTAAGAGAGTTATTATTTATTTTTCTTAAGTAATTCTTATTTAGTCTTATATTTTATTAAAAGCGTTATTTTTTTAATTTAATAAAAAAAATAAGATTTATAATAAGATTAATATATAAAGTAATATCTTAGAGCTTTAACCTCCTTATTAAGTTATTAGCCCTTCTTAAGGTAATAATAATATTTTTATAATTATTTATTAATATCTAATTTATTTTTAATTAAAAGAAATCCCCCGCTAAGGTAGCTTATAAGTTTTTAAGCCTTAAGGTATTTCTAAAGATATATAATATAGCCTTAGAGTTAAGTAATATATTATCTCTTAAAGAGTAATACTTAGTAGCCAATAGGGCTATTTCTTAATTATAAGAGCTAATAAGTTATAATTAGGCTAATCTTTTTAGCTTAATCTTTTATATCTAATTAGCTAGGTTATTAATATTAAGAAAAATCTTTTTTTTTATTATTTTTTCTTAAAATATATTTAATTTATATCTCTTATATTACTTCTTAGGGAATATATTATAATAATTAACTAAGAGGTATAAGTAATTATATATTAGGTATATTAGCTATATACTCTTATCTTTAGTTTCTTAGGCTTTTTTTTATCTTCTTAGAGTTCCCCTAGGGCGGCCCTTTTATTATCTAAGTTTAAGAGCCTCCTCTAAGTTATCTCTATTAGCTACTATAAAGGTATTATATATTACTTTCCCTTTCTTTAGGGATTCTTTAAGGTTACTAAGGGCTTATTTTATATTTATAATTATAAGGGCTATTATAAGTTTATTCTCTCTTATATTATTTCTTTTTATTATATTATAAGTAAAGATTTATAACTTAAATAGTAATAAATAAAATACTTTAAGAAGGTCTAAGAATTATTAATTTATTTTCTTAGCTTTTTAAAAGTTTATATTTCTTATTATATTAATTATATTATATTACTTTATAATCTATTTATTAAGAGCTTAATAAGAGGTTAAGTAGCTTTAATAAGGCTTTATTAAGTAATTCTTATATACCTTCTAGGCTTTTTATTTTTTATTTATTATAATTAAAGAGAATTTCTTATATAAGGATTTTACTTAGTCTATAAGTATATTATTAGTTAAGTAATAATAATAAGTAAAGGGCTTATTAATTATCTTAAGGATTTAATTTTAAATTTTTATAATTTTTTTTTTAAGATTTTTATATTTAAATAAGAGATATTTATAAAGGGTTTATAAAGAATTATAAGTCTAGAGATTAATTATTAAGAGATCTAAGATTTTATTAGCCCTCTAGCTATTATTTATATTAGCCCTAAGGAGGGGATTTTCTTCTTAGAGAGTAATATTTAAGCCTTATATTAAGGGGGTTCCCTTAGTAATTATTACCTTAGTCCTTAGGCCTTTCTTCTTTATATTTTATATATCTAGCTTTATAAGAGGATTTAATGCGAGGCTAGGCTTATTTTTAGCTAATAGATTAATATAAACTTATAGATCTTAATTTTTTATTTTTATTTATAAGATATTAAACTAAGTAGTTTAATTATTACTAGAGGCTAGCTTTATATTTATATTTATTATTATTATTTAAGAAGTAATTAATAAGTATTTTTTTACTTAATATTTTAATTAATAATTATTAATTTATATATAAGATTTTTAATTATTAATAAGTTAGGCTTATTTTTAAACTTATATATATTATTTATATTATTATTCTTAAGAGGATCTTTTTTTCTCTTTTAGGCTATAATATAGCCTTTTTAATTAGGCCTAGTATATTAATAATCTAGAGATTACTTAGCCTAATATTAAAGGCATATAATTACCCTTTAAGCTATTATATAAGGTCTAATTTAATAAATATTTCTTTTATAATTAAATCTCTAAATAATTAATTTAAGGTAAAATTATAAAAATTAAATTTTAATCTTATTAATCCTAAGGTATATAATTTAATAATTTTTTTTTTAGTCTTATCTTAGTAATTATTTTATTAAGCTTTCTTACTTAATATATATAATAAGTAATATATATAATAAGTAAGTAAACTATCTAAGTAAGTAAATTATTTTTCCCTCTTATACTTAACCTTTTAATTAATTAATTAATTTATTAATTACTAGATATATCTAACTTAAATTATAAGGCTAGAATACTTCTTATATTTTAAGCCCTTTAAAATAATTATAAATTAAGCCTCTAATGCGCTATAAATATATATAAGGTTAATTATATAACCTTATATCACTAATAAAATAGCATGTAATTAAGACGCGATTTTATACTAAAGTTATATTAATTATTTAATCTAGAGAAATAAATTATTATTTAGTTTATTTTTAACCTAGATTCGCGAGGATTTCCCCTATAATAATATTTTATTAAAGAAATAGCTAATTAACTACTTACTAACTATAATGCGCTACCTATTAATAAGCGCTAGGCTTATAACTTTATTATATAATACTATAAGCTTAAGATATATTTTTTTTATAAATATAATTACTAAAGAGCTAAATATAAAGATTTAATTATTATTTATAATTAGTTTAGGCTTATAGTAAATATAATTATAAAATATAATATCTAATTAAATAATATCTAAAATTTTAATAAGATTAGCTTTATAATAGGTATAATTTAAAGTAAAATAATTATTATAGGTATAAATAGGTATAAAAAGCTAAAATTAATATAGCCTAGAAATTAGAAATAAATTATAATTATTTAGGTAATTAATATAAAAGACTAGGCGATTTAGTTATTTATTATTAATATAAGCTAATATTACTTTATTAATTAATATTAAGAAAATAACCTCTTAGCTAATTAAGTTATTATAATAAGTTAAAATAATTAGATTAATAATAATATTAATCTTAAATAATTAAAATATTTCAATTAATATATAAATAATTAATTAATTAATTTTTATTATTTTTTAATTCTTAATAACTATAAAAGTTATTATTTTATTAACTTTAAGAAATATTATAAAAAAAAAGAATAATTATATTTTATATATTACCTTATTTATTTTATTTATTTTAGCCTTTTAATATTAAGTACTTTAATTTACTTAAATAAGCTTATAATTAAAAAATAAAGTATTTAATTAGATATTTTATAATTTATATTTCTAAGACTAAGTTCTTTTTAGCCTTTTATGCCGCATATTAAGTTATTATAATAGAAAGAAATATTAGGTTAGTCTTTAAAGGAGCTAAGCTTATTTCTCTTAACTTAGAAAATATAATCTTAAAGCTTAATATATAGCTATAGACTTTAATGCCTACCAAGGAGGTAATTAGCCCTATAACCCCTTAGGTCTTAAAGACCTTAAAGACTATACTTAAGGTTAGATCTTAGTTTAAATACCTTAAAAGATAAATTAAGAGGTATTATAATAGCTCTCTAAAGTTAATTATTATAGCTATAAAGTCTCTTAAGAAAGGGATAAAAGTAGTTATATATAAGGTTATTTTATTAATTACTAAAAACTAAGACTTTTAGTAAGTAAATAAGATATTAAGCTAGTGCTAAAGGGCTAAAAGGATTAAATTATTAAAAAGAGGGGTAATAATAATAAATTAAATAAGGTAAGTAATTAATTAAATAAATATAAATATATAAGTAGCTATAAAATTATTAAGAAGTAATAATTAAGGAAGATTAATTAGACTAAGTATTTAGTAATATAATATATATAATAAGCCTAGGTATAATATAAGAATATATTAGGTAGTAATTAAGATATCTAGGGAAAAATATAATAAGTAATTTTAATTAATTAGATACTTTATAGTATTTTTATACTTATTTATAGTAATAAGGGTTAAGAAAAGTAATTTATTTACTTAGATAGTTTACTTACTTATTATATATATTATATAAACTAAGTAAATATATAAATTATTTTTTTTTACTCCCTTAGATAGAAATTATAATAAAAATACTATAAATTATTTAATTAATTAAAACTATTTATTATATTTTTCTCTAAATATTTTAATTATTACCTAATAAGTCTTTATATTATACCTAGGCTTATTATAAATATTATAATATTAAATACCTAATTATATTAATTTTTCTTAATTATTATTTTTTAATAATTTTACTATTACTTAAGTATTTATATTTCTTTAATTAATTAATTATTTTTCTTTTTTTATTATTATTACCTTTTTTTTTTATAATTAAGTCTTTTTTACCCTTTAGTATTAACTTAATATTTTATTTACCTCTTAAAAGTCTTTTATCTTAGCTATAAATAAAATAACCTTATATATAATAGCCTTTATTTCTTTTATAAGAGACTATAAAGCTTTAAGGATTAACTCTAGGGAATTACTTTAATACCTTTTAATTTATCTTTTAAGGTATTTAAATTAAGATCTTACCTTATATATAATTTTTAAGGTCTTTAAGACCTAAGAGGTAAAAGGTTTAGTCCTCTCTTTAATAGGTATTAAAGTCTATAGTTATATATTAAGCTTTAAGATTATAATTTCTAGGTTAAGAGAAATAAGCTTAATTCCCTTGAAGATAGCCTTAATATTTTTTTTTATTATAATAGCCTTAAATATAATATAAAAGACTAAGAAAAACTAAGTTTTTAAAATATAAGTTATAAAATATTTCATTAAATACTTTATTTTTTAATTATAAGCTTTTTAAAATAATTTAAAATACTTAATATTAAAAAGCTAAAATAAATAAAATAAATAAAGTAATATATAAAATTAAATAAATATTTTTTTATAATATTTTTTAAATTTAATAAATTAATAATTTTTATAATTATTAAGTAGTAAAAAATAATAAAAATTAATTAATTAATTAATTATATATTAATTAAAATATTTAAGTTATTTAAAATTAATTTTATTATTAATTTAATTATTTTAAGTTATTATAATAACTTAATTACTTAAGAGGTTATTTTTTTAATATTAATTAATAAAATAATATTAGCTTAAATTAATAATAAATAATTAAATTATTTAGCTTTTTATATTAATTACTTAAATAATTATAATTTATTTTTAATTTCTAAATATATTAATTTTAGTTTTTTATATCTTTTTAAGCCTATAATAATTATTTTATTTATAATTATACTTATAAGAGAGCTAATCTTATTAAAGTTATAAATATTATTTAATTAAATATTATATTTTATAATTATATTTATTATAAATTAAAATTAATTATAAATTATAATTATATCTTTATATTTAGCTCTTTAGTAATTATATTTATAAAAAAAATATATCTTAAGCTCTAAGTATTATTTAATAAAGTTTAAAGCCTAATATATATTAATTAGTAATATATTATAATTAATAAGTAATTAATTAGTTATTTCTTTTATATTATATAATTAAGGGGGAAATCCTTATAAATCTAAGTTAAAAATAAAATAAATAAAAATCTCTTCTTTTAAGTTAAATAACTTATATAATTTAAGGACTTAATTATATTAAGATTAAAAGCTATTTTAATAGTAATATAATATTATTTAATTAATTATATATATATCTATAGCGTATTAGAGGCTTAGTTTTAGGTTATTTTAAAGGGCCTAAAAGGTAAGAAGTATTTTAGCTTTATAATTAGATTATAATATCCTAGGTAATTAAGAATTAATTAATTAAATAAAGAGGATATAAGTTAAGGGATTTTTAGTTTATATACTTACTTAGTTTATATACTTATTATATATATTATATTTTATTATAGCTATAATAACCTTAGTAAGTCTTAAGGATTAATTAATTAAATTAAAAAGCTATAAGGTTATTAATATATTATAATAAAATAAAATATAATTAATGCCTTAATTATAAGTAAAAAAAGAGATATTATAAAGAGGGAAAAAATATTAAAAAATAAATTAAAATAAAATAAATAAGTTATTTTAATTAAAATAAGGTTAAGAATAAGTAAAGTAAATATAATATAAAAATAGAGATAATATAATAACCTTTCTTAAGGTAATATAATATATAAGAAATATAAAATATTATTAAGAAAGATCTTAAAGTATAAAAGAAATAATATTAAAATAAGAAATCCTTTTATTAATATTTAAAGAAATAAAATATTATATAATTTATATATATCTCTATAAAAATAAAGAAAGTATAAATCTCTAAGTATAATTATAATAATTTAATAACTTAATTAAATAAAGCTATAACTAAGTATATATAATATAAAATAAACTTAATTATTATATATATATATATAATAC
This sequence comes from Fusarium solani, assembly GCF_023522795.1. NCBI lineage: Eukaryota > Fungi > Ascomycota > Sordariomycetes > Hypocreales > Nectriaceae > Fusarium > Fusarium solani. The sequence goes on along the minus strand of NW_027072147.1, from coordinate 614,635 downwards.
ATTATATTAAAGTAATAATACTATAAAATAGCCTTTAAATTATTTATTATATATCTTATTAAACTTATAATATATACTTATTTTAATTAATATATTTAATATAAATCCTTAATTATTTTATTACTTAGATTATTAATAAGCTTATAATTATACTTATAATAAGTATTAGCTATAAAAGACTTATAAGTATTACCCCCTTATAATAATATATTTTATTAAGAGATTAAAAGATATAATAACTTTATTATAAGTATATATTAAGATTAATTTATTATTATTAATTACTTAAAAAGCCTTTAAGATATATAATATATTATTATTTTATAACCTTATATCTTTATAATAATATATTTATAATAATTAAACCCCCCTAGAGAGAAAAATATATACTTAAGGCTATTATATAAGTACTAAGATTTATAGCGAAATATATAAGAGCTAATATAATATCTATTAATAAGGTATATATAAGCTACTAACCTCTATAATATAGTAGTTCTTATACTATAGTTAAGGTTACCTTACTTATAAGGAGGCTACTAATTTAAGCCTAGCTAGAGGCCTTTTTTCTTTAGCTTATATAGCTTTTATAATTATAAAAAGTTATAAGAGCTAAGAATAAAACCCTTAACCTATAGGTTAATTAAGGCTATTTTATTATTATAGCTATTATAGCTATTACTTTATTAGTACTTATTATTAAAATTACTATTAATATTATAAATTATTTTTATAAGACTTACTTAGCTTACTTACCTTATAGCTAATTAACCTAAGCCTATATTATATAGCCTAACCTAATATAAGGAGTATATATAATATAATAACTTAATTAAATATTATATAACTAAGTATTATATAATTAATCGCTATAAGGCACTTAATTAAGAATATTATATATCTATACCATAAGGTAAGGCCCGGCGAGGTATATATATAATTAAAGGGAAAAAAATATTATATAACTTAAGAATATATAATAGATTATATAATAATTAATTAACTTATTAATCTAAGTTATTAATTAAGCCTAGTTAATAAGGGGTTTTAGAGTTAATAAGAGGTAATTTTAAGTCTAATTAAGGTTTTTATATTTTTTTAATTAAGTAAATTTCTTTAAGTAAAAATAATATCTTATTATTAAAATTACTAAGACTTAATTAAGATAATATAATCCCTATTATAAGAGTTATAATATGTTAAATTATATAATATATAAGCTACTAAGCCTTAATTAAGAATTAAGGTATTATATTATAATTATAATACCTTATAGCTTAAGCTTATTAATTATTTTTAATTAGCTATAAAATAAAATAATTATTTTAATTTAATCTTAGAGCTTTAATTATTATAATATTATTAATAAAAATACAGATATTTAATAAATTTTAATTTTAATACTAAGGTTATTTATAATTAGATATTTTAATAATATTATTATATATAAAAATAAAAAATATCTTTTAATAAAAAAATCTTAGCCTTATCTATCTTATATATTAAGTTAATTTACTTATATTATTATTACTACCTTAGTATACTTTATAGCCTTAAGTAGCTAAATTTACTATATATAATTATTATTAATAAATAATATATAATTTATTAAATAACTAGATTCTTATTAAATTACTTATTATATTTAATTTTATATATTATAATTACTTTATTAAATAAAAGAGAGGATCTCTTATTTATATACTTTAGCAAACTTATATAATAGATCTTATTTATATAGCCGGCCGTGAGATATATCACGTGACCTTATTGACATGGCCGGCCGTGCCTATACTGGTTCCCGGGTATTGGCCGCCCTTGTCCACCTGCATGCTGACATAAGTACTTAAGCTGGAAGGTGCTCGGAGGCCGCTAAGCTTTTTGAACCTCTGCCTCCCCCAACTCCACATCGACCTTGTCCGTTGTTCGACCACACCATCGTAAAGCCACCGCCTTGGAAATGCCGATTCGGCCTACACTCCAACCTCCTCGACCCTTTGGCTGGTACGGCGAGTTCATCCCTCTCACCTCTTCCGAGGCGGAACCTACGTCTCCTGATTACACTGTAGTTTCGTCGGTCCTCTGTCTGAAATGCGAAGCAATCCGCTCCTGGGCTCAGACCAATCTATCAAAGCGCGAGGCTGTGGAGCGACCATTACTGCAAACACATTTCCGACACCATGACTCCGGAACGGACTTGCTAGATTCCTATGCAAGCGGCTGCCACCTCTGTACTCTGATTTGGTGGAGCTTCTTGGGGAGTTTCCCGGAACGGAGCCCCGATCTCTGGATCCGAGAAGTTGGTCCCATCGGAGTGGTTTGCCGATTCAAAGAGGATGGTCTCTATGAGAATCAACTACAATGCGTCACCCACTATGGTCGCCTTGTTGACCGGCAACGCGCAAAGGCGGGCCTCGAGATGACAGAGATTCCTCAACCAGGAGACCCTAATGCAACTCTAGTTAGAGAGAAGCTGTATGGCCATCGTCTGAGGCTGACGAGGTGGAAAGGTCAGTACCACTAAGACGTTTTCCCTTTGAGCCACGTCACGGTCTAAATGGCAGAGGGACCATACAGGCGAGCTTCCAACGAATGCATCGATTTGCACAAAGTCGGCTTCGATCATTCAATTAGCCCAAAGGTGGATTAAGGACTGCACCGACAACCACTGTAAATGTTCACAAAAGGCTGGCTCAAACCGGCCCCTGCCAACGAGGTTAATCGACGTCGGACCAAACACGCAGTTGTCAACAGTTCGCGTGATTTCAACCAGACGGCTTGCAGCGAGCACCCTGTATATCGCTCTCAGTTACTGCTGGGGAGGAACCAAAGTATTGAAACTCACAGCTGCAACAGAAAAGGAGCTCAAGAGCGGGGTATCCATTTCCAGATTGCCCAGGACGATTCAAGACGCAGTCTGGGTCACTCGGCAACTCGACATGAGATACATATGGGTGGATTCCATGTGCATTATTCAAGACTCGCCTGCCGACTGGGCCAAAGAAGCAGCTTCAATGGGGGACGTTTACCGCAATTGTCACTTTGCTATTGCGGCCTTGGGCGCCTCGAGCAGTGCCGAAGGGCTATTTACCAAGCGAGATCCTCTAGCCTTCATGCCTTGCCGACTCTATACGGACGAAAACGAGCACGACATAAACATAGTTGGGAGTTTATCTGCAGCCCACCAGGTTTTTTTTGATGGCGCCCCCTTACACACCAGAGGATGGGTCCTGCAGGAGCGCATCTTGGCTCCAAGAACCCTGAACTTTGGCGCTGTTTTGGCCTGGGAATGCCGGGAAGTCCGCAGGTCCGATTTGGGAATGCATGAAGAAGATCGTCTTCCTAAGGCTAGCCTCCACAGCTTTACACCGCACAACAAGGGCAGCATGCCATCAGACGAGGAACGAGAAGCATTCCGACGTTTCTGGGAGGACGACATTCTTCATCACTACACCCGTACAAGGTTGACAGACTGGACGGATAGGTTGGTCGCGATTTCGGGGCTTATCCAGGATCTCGAGGATCGTACGGGATGGGAGAGTGTCTGTGGATTGTGGAAACCCATCTTGCGGCAGGGGTTGTGTTGGACCCCTTTGTTTAAAAGCATGAAAAGGGTCCCCGGGGCTCCGACCTGGTCTTGGGGAAGTGTGAATGGAGACCTCTATCACCCTGCGGACCTGCCGGTAAATAAAAGAGCCTCGACATTTCTTGCGGATATCGATATACGACCACTCGGCGTTGCGAGGGAGGAACAGTCGGTTATCCGAAGGATCCCTCGACTGGTCCGGCGAGTTCTCAACGGCCATCAGCAGCAAACGATGGCGCTACGCATTTCCAGTCTTCTTTTCCACATGAACTTTGACACCCATGTGCGAGGTCGCCAAGTAGGCTTCCATGAGGTCCTAGAGGCACACCACGATCGCCCCTCCTTTAACGGTGAAATCTCAATACCCGGGGCGCCGCCAACGTACTACATCAAGATCTGGAATGATGTAACGCCAGTACGCGAGGGGCCATACTTGTTTGTCCCATTGATCGGAGTCGAGGCGACACGTAGGTCGTGGAGAGAGCCGATTGAGGAAATGCACTTCGGGCTCGTTCTTGTTCAGTTGCGGAGGGTTGAGTTGCAGAAGATATCCTGGGGCGCTGGGGATGAGGGCGCTGTTGGGGTGTATGAACGGGTCGGACTTGCACAGGTTATGCTCGAAGGAGGCCATAAGATTGACGAGCATGCAAAGGAAAGGACCTGTGTGTTGGTGGTCTAGGCCCCGTAGCGACTTGTAAACGTGCCCCACATAGTTTCGTCTGTCTACTACGTACCGTGTACGTCTACGATTGGTTTCATCCAGTGCAAAGCTTATGTACCTTAGCGGCTGTGTAAAGTATCTACGGCTCTGGCTCGCACTATCTCTGCGGTCTCCTAGTGCAACCCATGTACGGAGTACCTCTGTTGACTTAAGAGTACTTTGGCACTAGACCACTAACAGCGAAGAGCGGGCACCCCCCCATTCCGACATGCTTTCGGGATTCAAACGTCAACGCCGACGCCACCCCTCGTAACCCACCTAACCAGTTGCAACCCCATTTTTTAAGCGAACTGGAAAAGCAATCAAGTTTACTCCTACAGATAACCCTTGTACCTCTTTCTTCGAGGATGGTATCGTCCCATGTTTTGGAAATGCCAGTTTCAGTAGTGATGGAAGCGTCACATTCCACAGCAATACTACAAACTGGACTGAAGTTTTGAGTGCTAGTGGCCATGCGGTATTAACATGTATATTCGAAAGAGAAAAAAGTTAGCTAAGCGCGGGCATGTGACGACCTTGGGGCCTGGGGCTGAAAGGAGCATTGCACACGCATGCTATGTATTTAGTTGCATGTACTGGCTTCTCCTAGTAAGCCAGCGATCAGTTCAACGAATTCGGGGCATATACTGCTTCCTTGACATCGTCACGTTGTTCGCCCAGCATTTTGTTGAAGAGAGCTGGTAGCCACATGGAAGGCTAAGATCAGTATTCTTCAAGAGGACATGGTACTTCTATTGACAAGGGTCTCCGCATCGAAGAGGACAGGGATGATCACAGCCCTACTGACTCAGATCCTTGGGCAATTCAGGATCGAGGCCTAACCAGACGAAGCCGAGCACTGGGTGGAGACTGGCTTCAGAAGCTTGACCAGCATCTCGATAACCTTCCAGTCATACACAATTAGCCGATACTGCAGAACTGCGGGGTTGGCATTCTCACAGGCGCCCTCAGCTTCCCAGCGGTTCTGAACGTCATTGAAGAATGTGTTAAGTGCTGGGCGGAGACGAAAAGCCCTCTCCATTATACGCTTGTCCAACTCCCATCGAGTGGCGTTGTTAAAGACCCAGTGGAGTGGTAATTCCTTGCCAGATTCCTTGCGTTGAGACTGAAGAAACTGCTCATACAGTTGTGGACTCGCTCGTAGCGGAAGGCCGATGGAAGAAAACGGGTCACTGTCGCAGGGGTCGGATCTGCTCTGATTTTTGTTATTGGGTGATGGTTTGTCCTATCATTGAACGTCTTGAAGATTCAACAAGTTGAAGTGAGAGCTCCCCGTGGATGGTTGCGGAGTATATTATGCTATAAATGATTGAAGCTGCCACCAAAGAACTAGTAGACCGGGTTAGTGCTTCTGTGGATTAACCACTCTGGAATTTACAATCATTCTTTACCTACAGTCGACGAAACTTGAACTCAAGAGAACTGCAATCATTGGTCATCTATTCAACGGTATTCTGATATCAACAGCTCCTCCTGAAAAACCCTCAATATCATTTCAGGTTGGGTGTATCGACCTGGGTTTGTTCCATGAACTTGACGACCTTTGCTGCTGCTTTGCGCTCGCTCAGTAGTTGTCGGAGATTTTGACGTCCTGGAAATTGGCCTAGTTCCTCTCGTACGGGTTCAGTCTTTCTACTTTGGGGCCCTCATTGCCTCCTTGCTCATTATTCTGGCATTCTGCTGTGTTTTTACAGATAGTTGGATCAACGTTGTTAATTGCAGGAAGAGACGCCTTGGCAGCGGCGTGACACTAAACGAGCAAGCCCGTCCTATTCCCTGTAGAACCCGCCAGAACTCTCTCGACACAGTTGAGGGGATTGAGCTCGTTCCCGGAGCTACTGTCGCAGCGAAACCTGCAGTACCCCACCTGCTTGGGCCTGTCCACGTCAAGAGGCACTCAAGGATTCGGTAAGGGGCAGATCCTGCCGGCGGCGTTTGCCCTAGACCGAAGCGCTCTGCGGTTGCGCCATCCTATCCCAAAGAATCCCCGGCACGTCCGTGATGAGATTGAACAGCTCCCCCATGATCACCAAGCCGAGCGCGCACATGGGCCCTAGGATGGCAAAGATGGTAAAGGCGTACGAAGCCCACTGGAAGTCAGCGTTCCCTTGGAGCTGCTCCGTGGCCAGGCCGACCTGCATCGCCGTCAGCACCAAGGCGACAAGAACAGTGGCCGCGGCAATCTTAGAGAGGTTGTCGCGGAAGAGGCTGCTGTCGTAGTTGTGCCAGCTGCGAATGTGTGGGTCGAAGGACAAGATGTGGGTAAAGCGGTGGATGGTGTTAATGCGGGACAGGCAGAGTTGGGCGTGCGGGAAGCGCGGATGGATGTCGTTTGGGTTGTGATTTTTGAGGAGCTCCCTGACCAGCTGCTTCCAGTCCGCCCATTTGATTGTCGACTCGTCTGCCTTTCGCGGCAAGAGGCGCTTTTCGTTAGCAACGAAGAAGTCGGTCTCCGACGATACGAGGCAGGCGTAGGTGTAGAGGAACCCTAGAGCGACCTTCCGCCGCTCCCCGCCGCACGGGTTCGCCGGAGTCTCTCCATGGTTCGCCGGCGGGTGGGACCTCACGCCGCCGTTATTCGTGGCACCATCGCGGTTCTCGCCCGCAACGTCATCGTTACAGTTCAGCTCTTTCCGCCAAAAGTAATTGTATTTATATTTAAATAATATAAAAACTTAAGAAAATATATAAAAATATTTAAGCTTTAATTAAAAGCTATTTTAATAAAAAAAGCTATTTTAAAATAATATTAATAATATTAAGATAATATCTTTATATTTAAAAGATATATTAAATTAGGCCTTAAATAATAGCTCTAAGGGTAATTATATATTTTTAATATTAGGCTAAGTAATCTTTAAATTATTAATATATTAAGCCTAATTAAAAAGACTATATTATAATATAAAAGAGAAAAAGAGATTCTTAAAAATAATAATATAAGTAATATATATAGGTTTAAGAATAAGCTAGACTTCTTAATAGTAACTACCCTTAGAGCTATTATATAAGGCTTAATCTAATAATATAAGCCTGTTATTACGCGGGCTTTAAATAAAGCTATATAATAAAGAGCCTAGAAATAAGATTAAGAGTAGCTAATAGGCTTAGCTTAGCTAAAAGGGGAATCTAAGCTAATAAGAGCTAATAGGGGGCTAAGGGGGCCTAATAAATAGCTAAGCTAAAGCTAAGCTAGTAAGTAAGAAAGCCTTAAAAGCAGCGGTCTATAATAGATTATATATTACTTGAGTTTCATCTTATAATACTACACCAAATCAAGACTGTATCATTGAAGCAAGCATATTATTCAAAAAAGGACAGCTAATACATATCAAGTCTTAGTCCCATAGGTCTAGGATAAGCTTGTGTCCGCTCACTTCCCCACGGCCCATAAGATCGAGCGCGTGTTGAGTGTTGGCAAGCCCCCCATTGACGCGTTGCGATGGAGTGGGCACAATGACTCCAGACTCAAGTCCCTGGGGTACCAGCGTCTCATAGTACCACTTCCTGAACTCTTCATGCTCTGGGTTGTTGAATATCCATCCATAGGACTCAAATCTGCGTTCCACATTGTCTGCGATTGGGTTTGTGCCTGGGAAAACGGGAATAAGAGTGTTGTAAGATCCTCCGCCGACGCTGCTGAGGTACTTGGTGATGATGTTGGTGACTGGCGGAACACCGATGGTGTCCAAAATGCGATGATAGCGACCGTGAGCTTGCAGGTCCTGGATGATCTTGTTGGGAGGGCTGGTGTGATCAATCACCACAACTGAACCCAAGGAAGCGACATATTGATGGTTTTTAGGTGAAGAAGTGGTGACCACGTCATAACCAGCAGCCGTAGCATATCTTATCGCAAGGCCACCGCAAGAGCTTGATCCTCCATATACAAGTATCTTCTCGCGCTTCGGCGACTTGGGTTTGTCAAGACTCGGTCGTTCCAGACCAAGAAAGTGGGAGCATGCTGCTGTGACCGTAGCAAGATTGAGAACAACCTTGGCTCCCGACTCTAAGAATTCGCTTGATGGCAGCTTGGAGGTGGTGTCGGCACATGCAAGCGCATATTGCTGGAAAGACCCAAATCTTGGATCATTCGCTTTGCCGTGGGGACGAGCAACAGCTACGCTGTCGCCTTTAGAGAACTTCTCAACATTAGGGCCGACACTCTCAACGACGCCAGAAAATGAGAGACCGAGAATATTGGGGTAGGTCAAAGGATGAACTTCAATCCTGGAGTAGTTTGTTAGCGAGTGTTACTCTTCACGGGAGCATTCTTACTTCTGTTGCTTGGATTCAATTGGACTGAAAGCAATAAATCGGACTTTGACAAGAATTTCTCCAGACCCCGGAGTCGGAGTCTTAACAGGGCCAAGCTCCAAAGGAGCGTGCTTGTGCTTGATCCAAGCTGCGGTATGTGTTGCCATGTTGTCTTGGCAGGGCTGAATCAGAACAAATCGTGCTATGTGTAACGCGTAGCCTTACCTTACCTATGGAACTATATTTACTATTTACTGATAAAAATCGAACGATTGGAAAGTTCGCGACTGGCGCTTACACCCGAAGCCGCAATGAGGCTGAGCATGTAAGCCCGAAGGCGATTGGGGATTATCGGGAATCCCCTCGGGGATCTCGGTGACATATTTCGGCGCCGCGAAGACATGAAACCTCCGGTTATGCCGACGTGAGATTGTAGTTCTTAATGGCCGGATAAAAATATGTTGAAATAAGTGCGGCTCATAATGCCACCAGAAAGACAAGATAGCTCCTCATCACAAGACATTCTACCATTTCAGCTAGACACTGAACATCATTCATTCACAATGCAAACCAACGACCAAACCACTACACAGCCAAATGGCACTCACACCAATGGCATTTCTACCAATGGGACTCTCTCAAATGGAGTGAAGTCAAACGGCACATCCAACGGTACACATCAGAACGGCACAAACCCAATCCCGAAAGAGCGTCTGGAAGACTCCATCAAGAGAGGCATCGACGTCAAGGTCATGCGATACCCTGAGACTGGCATCAATGTCCTTATCGCTGGTGCTGGCCTTGGAGGTATCACTTGCGCTCTTGAGTGCTGGCGCAAGGGTCACAATGTCCGAGTCATTGATAGAAGCCCCGGCCCTGTCTGGACAGGTGACAACGTTCAGATCCAGCCCTCCGCTATCCTCCTCCTCCGTCACTGGCCTGACATGGGCTATGAGATTGAGGATAACCAGTACGACGTTGCCATGTCTTACTACAAGCAGACTGGCGAACGCATCTGGGGCCCTGCACCACCCATGTTCAACGACCCTGAGCATCTTGCCGGCCGAAGGGGTTTTCCTTCGGTCAACGCTCACAGCCGGATCAAGCTTTACCGTGCGTTCCTGCGACAGGCTGAGCGTATTGGGTTGAAGATTGAATGGGGCTGCAAGGTTGTCGAGTACTGGGAGGACCTTGAGCAGGGTGCTGGAGGAGTCGTCTTGGAGAGTGGCGAGAAGCGAACTGCCGATATTGTTGTCGCGGCTGATGGTCTTCGGACAAAGTCCAACACTATTGTTCCAGGCATGCCCAAGGAGCTGAAGACAAGTGGTAAGGCCATCTACAGAGCTGGCTACCCAGTCGAGCACGCTTTGAAGGACCCGACCGTGCGGGAGATGTGGAACTTCGACCCGAACAGCCAGCCCATCTGGCAGTTTTGGCTTGGGTGAGTTTCTTGTGTCGAACAGACAGAATAGTGGCTAACTTATGACAGCAACGGTGCTCATGCCATGATTGCTCTCACCCACGATCTTGCTTTCTGGAGCTTCATTCACTCGGTTAGTTTACTTCCTTTCTCTAGAAACACCTTCCATGTCTAACACCCTTGCCCAGCACGCCGAGTCTGCTACCGAGTCCTGGGTGCCAGACATTGACCCAGCTGAGGTCATCGAGGTTATGGAGAAGAACGCCGCTGTCCACCCAGCCATTGCAGCCTTCATCAGGACAGCACCTAAGGGATCTGTCGTCAACTGGCAGCTGAAGTTCAGAGATCCCCACGAGCAGTGGACTTCCCCTGGCGGTCGAGTTGTTCAGCTTGGTGACGCAGCACACGCCTTCCTGCCAACATCCGGAAACGGCGCCACCCAAGCTATCGAAGACGGTGTCACATTGGCTACCTGTCTCCAACTTGCTGGCAAGGCCCAGGCGGCCAACGCAACCAAGGCCTACAACAAGCTTCGCTACCAAAGAGTATCCTGCGGCCAAAAGATGGGCTTTGTCAACCAACAACTCAAGCAGCACACAGACTGGGACGCCATCGCCAAGAACCCAGCCCTCGTTCGCTCGCGGTACCCCAAGTGGGTGTGGTCGCACGACCCTGAGGCGTACGCGTACGAGAAATTCGCCGAGGCGCTACACCACGTGTTGAGTGACGGTGAGGTTCCGCTGAACAACACAAACTACCCTAAGGGTCACAAGTTTAGGAAGTGGACTATGCAGGAGGTGCAGGAACAGATTCAGGCTGGACAGAGTCTAGAGGAGCTTCAGGATGGAGATTGGGCTTAGATAGTTGGCGTGATAGCAGACTGATTAGGTATTGGGAATTCATCTCTTTTATAGCAATTAGTTGTCGAAATTGTTCTTTTAATTTTCTACGAGATTGTTCCTGTACTATATTCCAATTTCTTTTTTGTATTTGTTCGTTGCTTGTTCCTGAGATCCTGTCGTATGTGTTTGGTGAGACAAGCGGCTGGTGTTGGTGTTGGAAGGCTTCGATCTCACAATTGATCGGTTGAAGGATAGGTAGCACCAAGAAGTCGTGGAACCTACCTACATTTGGCAAACAACAACTTCATCATATTGTTCGTGATCCAGAGAGGAAAGCTTGGTAAGAATAACGATGTAAGTTCATAACCAACTGCATATCTCATAATACTAATCATCTAAGCATGCCCATTCACACCATTCGCCACCTCTCCGTTGACACTGCTCAAGGTTGCCTCAATGACTGAGAGCTCGCTTCCTGCCGGCCTCTCAATAGCCCGGATGGTCAGCCCCGCCTTGGCCAAAAGAGTCGTCCACTCTTCAGTCTCCCGCTCCTTGGCGTTGAATGCCTGGATCATGGTGAGATCCTTCTGCCGTAAGGCTGCTTCAAACGTTCTTGAGCCAGAACCTGGCTTTGGAAGGACCATGTCCATGATGAGAAGTCGACTGGACGGTCCCATCGCTTCTACGATACCTCGCAGAATTTTGACCGCGTCGGCATCCGGCCAATCATGGATGATGGTCCGCAGAAGGTAAACATCTGCCCCCTTGACTGGCTGGGGAGTGAAGAAGTCGTAATCGAGAATCTCGATACGGCTCCTCACGTCTTCTGGAAGCTCGGGAATGCGAGCCCTGGCATTCTTGACCGGGCCAGGAAGATCTTCAACCACGAGCTTGAGTTTTGGGTACGTCGTGGCAAGCATGGTGGCGGTAGAACCACTGCTTCCACCAACCTGAAAATTGTTAATATTTCCTAGTATGAGATTGTGGAGCAAGTTTGGGCTTACATCGACGACTTTAGCCTCTCCCAGGGCCTTCCAGTCAAAAGCCTCCAGCAGATGCTCAACATTTGATCCAGTGTGTGACACCGCTCGGCTCTTCATGAAGGCATCAAACCCCTCATTGAGATCGGGTCGAGACTTGAGATGCTCAAAGAAAGTCAGATCAGTCTCATGCACGAGATTGTAGGCAGTCTCGTTCTTCGCCGTCGTGCTCCCCCATTTCTCCGTTGCCTGTGCCAATTTCTCCATAATTGGGACAGTCTGATTGAACATGTGCAGAAGCTGAACCCGCATGTGAGGATTCTCGACAAACGAGGCGGAGAGCGTATTGTGCGAAAGCCCGCCATCCCTGTCCTCGCAGAGCAGGCCGGCAGTCATGGCCATGCGCGCCACAGACCGAAGCGTAGAGGTTGGCACACCGGCCTTAGCTGAGACATCGGCATATGAAAGTGAAGCTGGAGGGAGGGGAATGTGAGAGAGTACATCAAAGTGACAGAGCCAGCCGATGCAGTGATATTGCTGCTGTTGTACGACCAACTCTGTCAGGAAGCTGTTGGGATCATGAACAAGGTGCTTGATTTGAGCTGCATGCTCAATGATGGCGTCTCTTTCCGTCTTTTGCATTTTGGTGTGTGTGGAAATAGTGGGTAGTAGATGCAGTGTGGTTGAAATTGCCGTATCAGTGAGGGCCACAGGCTGCTGCTTATGAGGGAGAAGCATTCCACGCAGCCAACAGCATTTTACAATAGGAAAGACTATTGCCGATTCCCCTTACGAGTCTTACAGGCGACCGGCAGTCTTACGGGACTTGTTGGTGTTGCCGGTGAAAGCCGGGGGTTGCTGACCTCAGACGATGCAAGAATCACCGACCATGTTCCCGGAGAAACCCCGTAGCTTTCGGACGCCGTGCTCCATGCGGCTGCGCCTTGCAGCTCGGTGCAAGCCCGAGAGATTATGGAATGAAACTTGAGCCTCATTGTTTACTCTTCTCTGCGGAAACGAAAGAGAGGCTGAGGCCGGAGATATGCCTGCTTTGTCAGGGACCGGGGACAGCTTGATAATCACCGTGAGGATGATACTGCTTGAAGCAAGGCTCCGGGATCCGAGTGAGGCATTGCTGACGGCGATGGAATCTGCGGCAAGATAACGACCGGGATTGTTGAGAACACAATGACATGTGGAAGGCTGCAGGATATGGACGGGTCAAGAGGCAGCTTGATGTTGACCACGGATAAATACGAGCTTCTTCAGCTGTGAATCTGAATCTGAGACAAGACATCAAACAATCCAATCTTTCAACCACTCTTTTCTACACCACCAAGATTCAACACCTTCGTCATGACCGACAACCTGAAGCTCTACCTCTTCGGAGACCAAACATTTGACATCAAGCCCCATCTTCAGAAGCTATTCCAGCGGCGAGACCACCTCTTCCTCCAAGATTTCCTAACAAAAGCCTACAATGCCATCCGCGTCGAGATGTACAGGTTGCCGTTCAGGGTCAGAAATGACCTTCCCCGGTTCACCTGTCAGGAGGATCTGCTAAGGTGGGATGAGAGTGGGAAGAGGTGCATTGCTTTGGATATGGCGATGACTACTCTTTACCACCTTGGCACATTCATCAGGTAAGTATCTCATTATCAGTGACAGAGTAACTACTGACGGTTTCTGAAGCCAAGCTGGTATCTCTTCCTATGACGCCCAGAGCTCCAGAGTTGTTGGTCTCTGCACAGGAGCTTTCGCCGCTGCCGCTATCAGCTGTAGTAGCTTCACAGCCGACCTGATCCCCATGGCGGTCTACTCTGTCATCGCTGCCTTCAGGACAGGCATGCTCGTGACTGATGTTGCCAAGCGAGTAGACCAGTCGCAAGATCTTGACCAGAGTTGGGCACTGCTCGTTCCTGGATCCAAGTCTGCTGCGGCCGTTGAGAAGTTTTGCGAAGAGAGCGTAAGTGTTCTTATTTGTCCTTACACACAAATGCGCGGTATCTAATCGTTTCGCTTCCAGAATCTGCCCTTGACCAGCCGACCCTACATCAGCGCCTACGCTCCCAACGGCGTCACCGTCAGCGGTCCTCCCAAGACCCTCGCCCAGCTCATCAGCTCTCCCAGCTTTAAGGGTCTTACATCCAAGAGCATCCCGATCTTTGGTGCCTACCACGCCCCGCATCTATACTCGCAGATCGACGCCAAGAAGATTGTGTCGAGCTTGTCGTATAATGCGGCCACTGCCCTCTCTGAGCAGATTCCGCTCCTTTCAAGCACTGGGGTCAAGCTTGAGGAGCGAAGCTTTGCGACACTCTTGGAGGATGCTGTTGCGCAGGCTCTGGTTCATCCTCTCCACTGGAGTTCTATCCTCGAAGACATCCAGGCCTGTCTTCAGGATGTGAGCCCGGAGCAGTTCACCGTTGTTCCCATCGGATCCACTGCCGATCACCTCATCTATACCGCCCTCAAGCAGACACCGCTGCGCTCTCTGGTTCCTACCACTCATGGACAGAGCCGCCACTCTGTTCCTGATGTGGGCCCCGAGTCGACTTCCAAGCAGCCCAAGCTCGCCATCGTGGCCATGTCTGGCCGATTCCCAGGCGCCAAGGACAACGAGGCCTACTGGGATCTTCTCTTCAAGGGTCTCGACGTCCACAAACCCGTCCCTAGTCTTCGATGGGATGCCCAGACTCACGTCGATCCCACTGGGAAGAGCAAGAACACCAGTGCCACTCCCTTCGGCTGCTGGCTCGATGATCCCGCCGAGTTTGACGCTCGCTTCTTCAACATCTCGCCCCGAGAGGCACCTCAGATTGATCCTGCTCAGCGACTTGCTCTCATGACTGCTTACGAAGCTATTGAGCAGGCTGGCATTGTCCCCGATGCCACGCCTTCTACCCGACCTGATCGCGTTGGTGTCTTCTACGGCGTGACCAGCAACGATTGGATGGAGACCAACAGCGCTCAGGGAATTGACACTTACTTCATCCCTGGTGGGAACCGTGCCTTTATCCCCGGGCGCATCAACTACTTCTTCAAGTTCAGCGGTCCCAGTTACGCGGTTGACACGGCTTGCTCCTCCAGTCTTGCCGGTATTCATCTCGCTTGCAACTCTCTCTGGCGCGGAGACATTGACACTGCCATTGCAGGCGGTACCAATGTCTTGACGAACCCTGACTTCACGTCGGGTCTTGATAGAGGCCACTTCCTCTCGCGAACTGGAAACTGCAAGACCTTTGATGACGGTGCTGATGGTTATTGCCGTGGTGAGGGTGTTGCGACTCTCATCATTAAGCGTCTCGACGATGCACTGGCTGAGAATGATCCCATTCTTGGTGTCATTCTGGGCGCTTACACCAACCACTCGGCTGAGTCGGAGTCCATCACCCGACCTCACGTCGGAGCTCAGCGAGCCATCTTCAGCAAGATTCTGAGTGAAGCAGCCGTTGATCCTTACACTGTTAGCTATGTTGAGATGCATGGAACGTAAGTTGCCCCACTATTCTTACGGATTGAATTGATGCTAACATGATCGCAGAGGTACCCAGGCCGGCGACGCCACGGAAATGGCCAGCGTCTTGGACACATTCGCACCACCTCTCGTCGACGGCAAGAAGGCTCGTTCTGATGATCAAGCACTCTTCCTAGGCTCAGCGAAAGCAAATATCGGACACGGTGAAGCTGCTTCTGGTGCATCTAGTGTGATCAAGGTCCTCAACATGATGCAGAAGAACATGATCGTTCCTCACTGCGGCATCAAGACCAAGATCAACCACAAGTTCCCGACCGATCTCCTCCAGCGTAATGTCCATATTGCGCTGAAGCCGACTTCTTGGGAAAGAAACAACGGCCCTAGACGTGTCTTTGTGAACAATTTCAGTGCTGCTGGTGGTAACTCGGCTCTGTTGCTTGAGGACGCACCACCCAAGGCTGAGCGACCCGCCACTGTCGACTCTCGGGTCCAATTCCCCATTGCTGTCACGGCCAAGAGTGGCTCTGCTCTGCAGGGAAACTTGAGATCCATGCTCAAATTCTTGAAGGAGAACCCAGAAGTGTCTCTTGGTGAGCTGTCATACACCACCACAGCTCGTCGCATCCACCACCAGCACCGAGTTCTTCTCAACGGCCCTACCACTGAGGACATCTGCAAGAAGATCGAGACAGCTCTGCAAAACAACACTGGTGTCAACAGACCCAAGAGTGCTCCCAGCGTCGTCTTCACCTTTACTGGCCAGGGCGCTCAGTACCCCGGAATGGGCAAGCAGCTCTTCGAGGAATCTTCCTTCGTCCGCTCCGAACTTATCCAGCTTGATCAAATTGCACAGAGCCTAGGCTTCCCGTCCATGCTGCCTGTCATTCAGTCTGAGGAGCAAGACATTGGCATCTTTGCTCCTACTGCTGTGCAGCTGGCCAGCGTCTGTCTCCAGATCACTCTCAGTAAGCTTTGGGCCTCGTGGGGTATTTTCCCTGCTGCTGTTGTCGGCCACAGCCTTGGCGAGTACGCAGCTCTCAATGTCGCGGGAGTTCTGTCCGATACCGATACCCTCTTCCTTGTGGGCAAGCGAGCGCAGCTGCTTGAGCAGAAGTGTACTCGCAGCACTCACTCCATGCTTGTCGTGAAGGGATCCGAGGATGAGATTGCCGAGGTCCTCAAGGGCAACAACTACGAGACTGCATGCATCAACTCGCCGATCGAGACCGTTCTTGCTGGCACCAACGAGCAGGTCGCCGATCTGAAGGAGCTGCTTACAGCTGCCGGAATGAAGTCGACCCTTCTCAAGGTCCCCTACGCTTTCCACTCCTCTCAACTTGACCCCGTCCTATCGGAGTTCCAAGAGATCGCTGCTGGAGTCACTTTCTCTAAGCCCAGTGTCCCAGTCCTGCGCCCTCTTGACGGTACCGTTGTCGACCACTGCGAGTCTTTTGGTCCTGAGTACTTGGCGAACCATTCTCGCCAGCCTGTGAACATGCTGGGTGCTCTTTCAACTGCCTACCGCGACCATGTCATCACCGACCGATCCATGATCCTCGAACTTGGTCCCCACCCCGCCATCACGGGCATGGTAAAGGCCGTCCTTGGCCAACAGGTGACATGCATCGCCTCCCTCCAGCGCGCCAGACAGCCTTGGGATGTGCTTTGCGCTGCACTGAAGGGTCTGTATGACGCTGGAGCCAACATCAGCTGGGCAGAGTACCAGAGCGATTTTGAGGGCTCTCACTCTGTTGTCTCCCTTCCAGCTTACAGCTGGGATCTCAAGGACTACTGGATCCAGTACGTCAACGACTGGTCTCTGCGCAAGGGAGATGCCCCAATCGTGATCAATAACGCACCCAGGCTCGAGAGCACCACGATTCACTCTGTTGTTGAGGAAAGTGGCGACTCCAAGAAGACACACATGATCGTTGAAGCAGACATCTCACGCAAGGACATGAGTCCTCTTGTTCAGGGCCATGAGGTCGACGGAATTCCGCTCTGCACTCCATCGGTCTACGCAGACATGGCCTTGACTCTTGGAAGATACCTTCTGGAGCGATACCAGCCTCAGCAGAAGGAGAACCTGATCGATGTGTCGGACATGACCATCTCCAAGGCTCTGATCCTACGGGGTGATGGAAGCAAGCAACCTCTTCAGGCCCATCTTGATGCTGACTGGGCTTCCCAGTCTGCGACGATCAAGTTCATGACCTTTGGTGTAAGCCACACTGCAATTGTTTGTAATTTTGTGAACAAGCTAACAATATTTAGAACAAGGGCAACCTTCAGAAGCACTCGGAGTGTGTCGTCCGCTTCAGAGACCACAGCCTCCAAAAGACTCTGCAAGGCAATGCAGCCAGCGTCAAGCAGAAGATGCAGGCCCTCCGTAACGGAATCGCGACCGGTGAGACGGCACGATACAACCGCGCCATGGTCTTCCGAGCCATCCGTCCCTTGGCCCGCTTCCACGACGACTACCGTGCCATCGATGAGATCATCCTCAACAGCCCAACATACGAGGCTTCTAGTCGCCTCAGCTTTGGTAGCGTCAAGCGCGACGGCAACTTCCACACTCATCCCGCCATCATTGACTCTCTGACCCAGGGCTGTGGATTCGCCATGAACTGCAACGATGACACCGACTTGGATGTTGAGGTCTTTATGAACCATGGCTGGGGATCTCTGCAGATGTTTGAGCCTCTGCAGTTTGACAAGACTTATACCACTTATACGCAGATGCGTCCTGGTGAGGATAAGCTCTGGCATGGTGATGTGGTCATCTTTGATGGTGACCGGGTCGTCGCCTTTTTCGGACAGATTGCGGTAAGTACAACTAATTCACTACGAAGTAGCGCATACTGACCTTTCTTCAGATCCAGGGAGTGCCCCGCCGAGTCCTCAAGGTCATCCTCTCGCTTGAGAGCGGCAAGAAGACTCAGCCCCAGCGCCCGGCCCAGAACAAGGCACCTACCATCTCCATCTCTGCTCCCGCGAATGGCCCGTCGGCTATCCAGAAGTTTAGTCTGCCAGTTGAGAAGGTTCAGCCGTCCAGAATCTCCACAGCTCTCTCAATCATCGCCGAAGAGAGTGGCATTGATGTTGCTGACCTGACCGATGGCACCAACTTTTCCGACGTGGGCATCGATTCTCTTCTGGGGCTGACCATCTCCGCTCGCTTCAGGGAGGAACTCGACGTCGACCTTGACTTCAACGCCCTCTTCTTCGACCATCCCACAGTCAAGGATCTCAAGATATTCCTCATGGGGCCCGACGACGATGGAAGCGCAACCTCATCCTCCAACGCCAGTGACTCTGGCTTGGAGTCACCCCCAAGCGGTCTCATCACTGGAGCCGTCACGCCTGATGTGCATGAAGACTTTGCCAACTCCTTCGAGGTCGACTTTCTCCGCGCTCTTGACATCATCTCGGAAGAGAGCGGAGTTGCTCGAGAGGAGCTCGACGATGACACCAACTTTGCCGACTGCGGCGTCGACTCTTTGCTCTCTCTTGTCATCACCAGTCGGTTCCAGGATGCTTTCGGCCTTGATGTCGGACATGAGACTCTCTTCCTTGATTGCCAGACTGTCGGCGACCTCAAGGAGATGCTGATGAGGGAGATGGGAGGAACGCCTCCAGTCCCATCTGTTCCCATTAGCAAGCCAGTCGCTCTCCCAGTGCCTGAGGCTGTTCAAGCTCCCCCCAGCAAGACAATTGCGGCTATCAATGCCCACAGCGGTACTTCCAACCTGGATACTCGCCAGAAGGCTGTCGATGAGCTCGTCCAGAAGTACACCGCCGGTTTCTCTGCCCCAACCTCAAACCCTTCAGCCACTCTACCCGCCGACAACGAAAAGGTCGTCCTAATCACAGGTGCCACCGGAGGTCTTGGCAGCCACCTCGTCTACTCCATCGCTCAGCTCGAAGACGTGAAGACAGTCATCTGTCTCAACCGCGACAACAGAGAAGAGCCCGAGACGCGCCAGTACAAGGCCATGAGGGAGAAGGGCATCCGCTTCCCCGAGAATCTCAAGCACAAGCTGCGAATCTTCCAGACCGATACGTCCAAGCCTCATCTCGGACTTGACAAGGGTGACTACGGTAGCCTTGTGGGTTCAGTCACTCACTTGATCCATAATGCCTGGCCCATGAGTGCCAAGCGTCCCCTCTCTGGCTTTGAGTCTCAGTTCCAGATCTTCCGCAACCTCGTCGACTTTGGCAATGAAGCTGCCTGTCTTCGCCCTGAGAGCTTCAAGTTCAGCTTCCAGATGGTATCCTCAATCGGTGTCGTCGGACAATACGGTCTCGCTGCTGGTCAAACTGGAAAGATTGTCGTCCCTGAGAAGAGTGCGACCGTCGATTCTCTCCTCTCGAATGGCTACGCAGAGGCGAAGTGGGGGTGTGAGAGGATGCTCGATGAGACTCTGCACAAGAATCCTAACCGCTTCCGCGCCATGGTCGTCCGTCTTGGTCAGATCGCTGGTTCCAAGACAAGCGGCTACTGGAACCCAATGGAGCATTTCGGATTCCTCATCAAGTCGTCTCAGACTCTGAATGCTTTGCCTGATGTCGATGGTGCTCTTAACTGGACGCCAGTCAACGATATCGCTGATACCTTGTCCGACCTTGTTCTGTCTGACCGCACGCCTCACGCCTTCTATCACATTGACAACCCGGTTGGTCAGCAGTGGCGCGATGTCAATGCCATCCTCTCTGACGCACTGCGGATCCCCAACCTCGTCCCTTTCAAGGACTGGCTTCAGCTTGTCCGAGAAGCACCTCAGCAAGACAACCCCGCTGCTCTTCTGGTCGACTTTTTGGAGAGCACCTATCTCCGAATGGCCTGTGGAGGACTCGTTCTAGATGTGAAGAACACGCTTGAGCATTCCAAGTCCCTCAGGGCCGTTGGACCTGTCTCAGAAGTTGTGACCCGGAAGTACATTCACATTTGGAAGGAGATTGGATTCCTGAAGACCACGGCAGAGGACAAGGCTGGCTTTGAGGCTGAGAGGCTTCGGCTTTGGGGCCCGAGGGTATAAGTAGAGGAGAAGTAAAGGGAACCAGTTGGTGGAATTCAAGCATGGATCACGGCGTTTTGATACATTTGCTTTTTGTTATGGTTGGATTCATAAAGATTATTTCCTTTGTCGTTCCCTCTTTATCCGTATCTCTCAACCTTTCTCTATTCTCCTAGGCTGCATACAGAATATATCTTAACTTGCAAATACTCCACTTGTCTAACCTCTGTAAGAGTCTCCGTCAACGGGCTCTGAAGAGTCTTTATCACTAACATAGCCCTCTGTCCACGAATAATGACCGGCTCCCTGATCCTCTTTCCCTGATATCTGTACATTGATCTGGTCGCTCGTTTCAAGGTCATCATCGTCAAGATACGAATACTCGGCATCAGCACCCCTCTTGCAACACTTCCATCCCAGAGTATCGCACAACGAGTACAAAGCCAGAAACATAACCACACCCAAGCCAGCCGCTTGATCGAAGTCTTGCAACATCAAACCAAAGTATGGAAACTCGGGTATCCAAACTGACGACGAAATGAGGCAGAAAGCGGGTGGCCAAAGAGTGGGCAGTAATGGAGTGCTGAGAACATGTGAGAAGAATTGAAGCATGTGTATTCTCCACCCTCTGGGTGTGTCATGATCCCATTTAACAAGTGCCTTAAGGAAGAGGAAAGATTCCGACACTAGCCCGTAAATAATAGGGATGATGAACAAGGGAGGTAGGAATTGCAGGTGATAATGTAGAAGCCGAAAGCATAGGCAAGCCTTCCGCCAATAAGAAAAAGCATCCCGAACGACTTGGCAATGCCCATGTAGCACTCGCCATTTGGGTGAAGACCTGTAATCTTGGCTGCGACGGACATTTCTACCATGAAGCACCACATAAAGGAGACGCTCAGAAACAGAGCAAGATTCCTTCTCGTGGAAGGTGGGAATGAGACTCTGTCTGAGAATCGCAGGGCTAGTAAGGCTAGAAAGGAAAAGGGCAGAGAGCAGTTGATAATATTGAGAGGCAAAACAATATTCGCGGCCTGGGACCTGGCGCTGAAGCTCCGTTTCGGGTCCCCTAGCAAAGGATGAAACCAGAAACCAAATACCAGGTCCAAAGGGCCAGAAATGAAAGAACGTATAGCCTCCCAGTCGTAAGGATGCCGAGATAGCTTGAGAATGAGGTCGAAGGATCCTATGAGGGGGTACGAGATTACAGTGACGACTTCGACGACGAGAATGTTGGTATCGACCCTCTTTCTCAGGCGTATCCGTATGATATTCGTGAGCGTCGTTGATAGTACTGCCACACGCCATGCCCATATCGGTCCGGGGCCATAAAAGCCAGAGACTTCGGGGGTGTAGGGCTCTGAGGATGGCATCTTTGAGGCTACCGGTTGGCTGATGGCCCAGGTGCCAAGTCAAGTCCAGGTAAGAAAGAGTAAGAGTTATTTTCGAAATCCTTCACTGAGATCGGGTGCATATACATGGATATATTGCCCACGGCCAGGATTGCTATGTGGCCCACTGTTACTAGGCACCAACATCATGGAACAGGGGCGAGCCCAGCTTGGAAAATAGTTAAGGGCCTTGGTTCGTGTTGTTATTTATATAATGCATCGGAACGCACTTGTACACATTTTTGCGGTCCTGTTCTGGGTCGTATCGGCAGTCTTCCTCAAACTCAACTCTGGACCGGGCTCCTAATCACCGTTGCTTCATTCTGCTTTCAACCTTGAGATTGCCACAGCAATCGGGAACCCTAGGAGCCATGGTGGCACAGGACCAGCGAAAAGATATAGCGCAGCTACGTTCGGATGCAAAGTATGATGCATCTAGAACCATGGAGTGACATTTATCAAGTGTAACTAGTCGCAAGGTGTTGGAGTTGAGGTGCCTACCCCGGAGTTGAAGGGCCCACTTGTCGGAGTTGAGCTTGCATACCGCCGTGAGTCTCGAAGTCCCAAATCCATGTGGTTTGTCAGCAGGGCCCCGAATTTCGTCAAATTGTTATTTATGAGATGATTGGGACCGACGCTTTCTCCATTCCTTGTTTTCTTTTGCCTGTCTTCACTCAGCTTTTCCTCAAGCCACCTCGATTCTGGTTCAAAAACAAACATTTTATCCACAAGCGACAGGATTTATTAGTTCAATCTCGCAAGACTTCTCATACGTACGCGTCTTTCTCCCTACCTGCATTCAGCATCGGCTAAAGAAGATAGCCAATATCCAATCATACAGTGACGCGAAACCTCCCAAGCAAGAGACGAGGATGGAGAACATCCAGGATTTCATTAGGGGCATCCCGAAAGCAGAGCTTCATATGCACATCGAAGGGTGTATTGAGCCGGACATGATGTTTGCCCTCGCTGAGCGCAACGGAATCCCTCTTCGATGGAAATCCCCTGAAGTATTGCGGGATGCATACAAGTTCAATGATCTTCAATCATTCCTTGCCTTATACTTTGAGGGATGCAAGGTACTCGTCAAAAAGCAGGACTTCTACGATGTGACTTTTGCCTACCTCGAGAGAGCACACGCCGAGAACGTCGTCCGGGCGGAGCTCTTTATTGGCCCCCAAACCTTTACTGAAAATGGCACTCCTCTATCCGACCTCATGGAGGGCGTCCTTGGTGCAATCCACGAAGCCGAGCAGACATTAGGCATCAGCGCAGGGCTCATTATAAGCACCCACCGACATCGAACGGAAGAGGAAGCGCTTGAATTGCTCGACTCGATCATGCCGTGGAAAGACCGCATTATTGGCATCGGTATGGGCGGGCCCGAGATGCCGAATCCACCCTCAAAGTTTGCTACCTACTTCAAGACGTGCCGTGAACGTGGATTCCGAACCTGTATCCATGCTGGAGAAGAAGGTCCCTCCGACTACGTACGTCAGGCTATCGAGCAGCTACAGGCCGACCGGATCGATCATGGAATTGCTTGTCTTTTGGATACGGCACTAGTCGCGGAACTTGTTGAAAAACAGATCCCACTGACGGTCTGCCCCGTGTCGAATCTAAAACTCAACGTGGTATCGTCGCTTGCTAGCCATCCGTTGCGAAAGCTGCTCGACGCGGGAGTCAAGGTGTCGATCAACTCTGACGATCCGCCATACTTTGGCGCCTATATAAATGACAACTTGATACAGAGCCAAGCCGCTCTCGGTCTCTCCATTCACGATATTATTGCTCTGGCTCGTAATAGTATCTCCAGCTCGTTTCTATCTGAAGAAGAGATAAACGCTCTGATTTTAAAGTTAGATGCATTTGTATCAGAAATTTAAATATAGGGGCTGCCTATCTATTCGCTCAATTATCCCATCAAGGGGCCGGGCTTCAACTATCACAAAGAACACAATATTCTCTACACGACAAAGTGCAGGGAGCATGTCATTAGTATCCCTCAAAACAAGAGAAGCTTTCCTGTAGCCCTGGACAGCCACGCGCATCGAGATATCTATCTCGTAAGGATATGTCTTCTGGCCCAGTTATCCCATCGAAGACCGTGCTTCAACTATAAAAAGAAACATTTTATCAATACATCATAGCATCATATTCCAATGCTAACACAAGGGCCTTGTTTAGTCTTTCTGCTGCCTACAGTAGAAGACTCATGCCTAGCTGCCAAGACTGGCAATAGTTAACTACATTGCTTCTCGCCATTGCCAAATTCGTCGTCTATTTTTAAGGATTCATAAGAATTGTGTTCAGCCCAAGCACCCATCCCTTAACGGTGGCAGAGAGACAATAGTTATGTAACGCCCCCCACCAGCATCATCTTCTGGTCAGTCGCAAATCCAAACCGGGAGGAAGAAAGCACTGGGCTCTCTCAGGCAACACATCTGCACCTTAGTTTAGCAAAATATCTGATTTATCCGGCATCTCGGTACTTACACGTCTGTACATTGCTAAGGCAAGTCTTCATTTCGTCCACGGCGTTGTCGTCAACGATGAACACTCGAGCCATGCGCTGTCTCCAGTAGCCTCGCAGAAAATTCTGCAGGGTTTCCAGTGTTGGCTCGGTCCCCTGAAGTTTTCTATCGAAGTCTTTCATCAAAGAATTCAGGAGATCCGCATTATCTCGCTCGACTTTGCTAGTTCTGGTTTCTTGGATCGTGTTCGAATCCCGATCAAGAATGACGAGGGCCATATCACCCATAGAATCATCACTGTAGAGCTCCTCATAAGCCGGATTGCCATCATCGTTAGTGACAAGTTTCATAAAAGTCCTATCAAAAACTCCCAAATGGCAACACGTGTGCGTCATCTCAAGGGCTTCGAATGTGAGGAATCGGACAAAGTAGGTCATGATAGCCGTGTCATCGTAACCCAAAGAAAAAAGAACGCCGACGAGATCCTGGTGCCAAAAGCAGGGTTTTTCCTCCAAATCGCTATCAGCGTAGGCCTTCAAAATTGACCCCAGCGGAGAACAGCCATGCTCTCCAGGAATACACCAGCAAACACAGTCGTCTCGAGCCAAGGATTGCGAGAGTTCCGGCAAAACTACCGAAGCTTCGTTGCCAGATGAATAAAGGCAGGATAGCGCTGCAAGATAGTGCGATCCGGTGGACATGGTATTCAGTCCAATATTGTGTGGATCCTCTGGCAATTCGTCAAGAAAGCCTTCCTCTTCCAGCCAGCACAAGGTGCTTAGATACCCGTTAACGTCGACTTCGGAATCTTTTTCGAAAGAGAAGAGCGAGTCACGCCAGAGCATGGCCGGAGTAAGCCCAAGATCGTCATGACCGTGGTGATTCCGAAATCCCTGTTCAAAGAAGATCCGCAAGTGATCAAGCGGCAATCCAGGATAGTGATATACTGTCGTGTACCAATTTTCCACCTCTAGGGCTGGATCGACTGGAAAGCCGGCAGAGGTCAACTCATAATATAGAAATCTTGCGACATCGTCCGAAATATGGGACGCGCATTCATCCTCGAAAGCTTCAAGGTGATCTTCTGCGAGCTGAATCAACTTTTCCCTTCTCTCAAAAAGTCGGCGAGCGACAATCATGACACACTCGGATGACGCTGCTGCCCACTCAATGTTGCAAAAGCTCAGCCGACAACCTGCCTCCATGAGGATGTCTATGGATTCGGCGCAATTGGTCATCATTGCCACTCCCAATGGTGAGAAAGATGATTGGTAGGCGTCCCAATCATTGAGAAGATTTTGACCATCAGTTGCCAGTAGCATTCTCAGCCCTTGAGGCCAAGATGCACTTAATTGGAGCGTTTTGTATTCACAAACTCTCTTTCCTGTCGCCGCATGGCTGTTCATGCACCGGTTGAGTTCAATGACAGATCTCGACGCAACAGCACGTGCCATTTCAGGGAGGTTCATCACTAAGGACTTGTTTAGTGATAAGCTTACATCGCTCCTACAAAGCTGGCACCTACCATCCATAACATCGGGTACAGAGTAC
Source organism: Fusarium solani (assembly GCF_023522795.1). Taxonomy (NCBI): domain Eukaryota; kingdom Fungi; phylum Ascomycota; class Sordariomycetes; order Hypocreales; family Nectriaceae; genus Fusarium; species Fusarium solani. The sequence continues at coordinate 588,917 of NW_027072147.1, read as the reverse complement.
AGCGAGGATACGGTATCTTTTTGAAGGCAACCATCAATGAGCAGCTTTGGGTCAAAGTGCTGTGTCGTTGCCAAGTATGACACTAGTTCACGCCCCTGGCGCCTTGTCAACCCGACCCCGCGCCTTTCTCTTGCATTGGATCTGAAGAATGGACTCATGTACCAATCCCTAATCAGCACGGTCGTGAGTATAAGCTATGAGGCTTTTGTAGCGCAGCGGCCACCAGAAGAGGGCGCAACTTACACGTTGATATCATTGCTCTGCACAACTTTATCCAACACTTGCAAGATTCGTAGCACCATGGCTAACACTGAATCATCACACCAGACTCTATTCTGCAGCTGTTCACATTCCGAGCCCTCCCACCCCAATGTGTACATCCAGGGGTAGTTTAGGTTCGCGAAGATGTCGATAAACATCTATGAAGAGTCAGATGATGACATAGGAGGTAAGGGACATGATTTTCGAATACGAACCCTTAGGTGGCAACGGCCATCTTCATCCAAGTCTCGTGGCGAAGCCTCTCTCTCTGTACAGTGAGAGAATCGCTCGCTCGGTGCCTTCTAGCAGTTGGATAGTTTCTTCAGCGGATCGTGAAGCAACAATGCCATGTCCCGTTGCGACCAACTCTCTCAAAATCGGGCTGAACCTTCTGGGCACAGTGTTCTTATAGCTCACTGACAAAGTCATGTTGCTGACACCACTGGTATATTCTAGACAGGCAAGGGTCATTCGAGCTGATAACCATGCGACCTTGAGCGGGAACTGTGCTTTGATGCGTCTTTGCGTTTCTCCATCGATACCAACAATTTTGCAGCGATGACGGTGTTTGGCGGTTGTCTGTTGCTGGAATTCAAACTTGAAGTTCCAAAAGGCTAAGGAGAAGCAAGATCTGTGGATTCTTTGTTCGCAAATACACACAGGTGGGCCGCGGCGGCTTGGGGAGCTGATTGTCGACCCGTGGCGAGCTACTTGTTCCGGGGCGCCAGTAGATGATGAGACGCCTTGATGTTGGATGTTGGATGTTTCTATCCCCTTGGACTGAAGTTATTAGCGGGAATACCCAAAGCAATACACACGAAGACAGCGATCAGGCTTACCAACTGTGACATCTCTGCCGATTGTGAGTTCTCCGGCCTTTTCGCCTCGGTTAAAACTTCCGTGATGGCCTGGCAAGTCGAGGCTATTTTGGCTTCCACGTTGTTGAGCTTTCCGGCGAGGTTGTTCTCAATGTCTTTGACAGTCACCTCGACTTGAGACACGCGATGGCTAATCTGCGTGAGAAAGTTGGTGATGGTGTATTCCAGTGATCGGAGCTGGCTTCGGTTCTCGTTCATCTTGGTATTTAGATCTTGGACACCGACGTTTGCGTCTTTCGACTGAATGCCCAAGTCCTGTATCGCGCGGCTGATGTCGTCGATTTTGTCGTGATTGGTGACTTGGACCTGTCTGGAGGGATCGTCAGATATGGACAACGAAAAGGGCATCAACATGAACTTACAGGGATGTGGTGTCAATAGCCAAGTTCAAGTTGTTTAGTAGCTCCCGCATCGACTGACGAAGCGACTTCAACGTGTCTGCTCGAAATGGGTAGACGAGCGTTCGACCCGCCTCTCTCATCTTTTCACGGCTAGTGGTGGGCTGTTGGGGGCTGCTCAGCTTGATCAGCAACTGGTTCAGCTCCAACAATTTCCCCTCGCTGTCTTCGAGGCATCGTCTGATCGTCGTCACTTCGGTGCATCGTGTTTGGTTGAGCTTGGGGAGGATGTCGTTGAGAGAGTAAAATATGGAAATCAGCGCCTGAACCTCATTCAGATCGTCGGTGATTTCAGCTCGTTTCCCATGCACAGAATGCAAGTACCAAACGAGGCCCTGGCAGACTTGGATCCCCAGGGACGTGATTCCCACAGCAGTGCCCGCGACGGACAACGGGTCTGACATGTTGGGTCGAGCGACCGGGGCTGCCGCCGGAAGACAATGATCGGCTCGGTGTGTTGAAAAGAGAAGAAAGAAATGCGGTGCAGAGATGGATGCAGAGGGGAAGAATGACAGGTGTTCACCTCTTCCGCTCACCGTCTTTGTGATTCCGAAAAGTGCAATGCAAAGCGCGCCACCGCGTTGGCAGCCAAGATGGCCATTGGGTCATCGCTGCGTGGTTGTAATTGCACAGCGGAGTCCTTCCCCCTTTCGCCAACAAAAGGATAGTTGCCAACCAATCGCGTGTCTCGTCGTGGAGGATCAGCTTCGGCGCCTTGAGGTGCCTTGTGTACGTAGCAAGGCAGACAGCAAGGCTAACAATCCCAGAGCCTGGTTTTCAAAGCCCCCAGCCGAGGCGCAGCCTGCTGTGTAACCCAAGTAAACACAGCTTGGGGTGCAACAAGGCGTGCCCGCAACCGTGTTCTCTGGGCAGTCTATTAGTCACAATAGCAAAACAAACAGCTTTGGAGATGTCATCTCCGTGTGGAAGAGATTGACTAGCAAGTTGAAAGGGCGAGCATCCAGATGTTGACCTCAAAGTCGAATTTTGTGATGAATATCAGGACTTATCGAAAGACATTTAAAAGTTGCAGATTTGCGGAATCAAGACAAACAGTTTTTAAGATACTCATCACAAAGAGTCCAGAAAAGCTTACAAGCTAGAGCAGAGGGACAGAGGACAACGGTACTCATAGTCACTTACTTATTGTCACGCAAGACTCACTTTTTCGCCTAACTATCCATTTTGGGAATCCTCTTTCAGCACTCTGTTAATTGTACTCAAACTCGAGGAATAGGTAGATAACAGACTTCGACGTTGCCGTCTTTGCCGTCCTCTGAATCGCTTCGAGTCTGACTAAGCCCTAGTAAGCGAAGGTTCAAGGGCTCAACTCAACGTTCTATAAGAAGTTGCTCCTCATCATGGTCTCAAGGCCAGCATCCTTTCCTAGGATTTTAACCACTTACTTATCACAGCCTTGACTAAAACGACGTGATACCATCCTCAGCGACACTTTTCCTCGCCAAAATGTCTCTGCCACTGCTCAAACAATACCTCCCCATCTCCCTCGCCCTGCTCCTCTACTATGGCAGTGCCTCGCGGTTCACACACGGCGCAACCTCTGCAACCAGCTTCTATCAGTTTCAGAACGAGCGCAGGGCTGATGATGAGTCGACCGAGGCCCGTCTTATCCCTGTCTTCGACTTTATCCTCGCGACAGCCATCGTGGCGCCAGGCATCTCACGCAAGATTGCAACCTGCTTTGTTGCAGCCACAATTAGCGGGTTCGCGGCCCAGCGAGCAATCAATGGCTTGCCCTGTCGAGGGGACATCTTTCAATCCATCTGGGCTACGGCTGCAGCATTCGTGGGCTTTATTTAACGTCGGAATAATCAAATGATAATTGGATGGGGAGTTGGACAGCATCGTCCTTGGCAAACTATAGGGTGATGTCAGCTCTAGGAGGAACTATCCAGGCACAGTTCAGAGGCGGAGCTTGCTTCAGCGGTTTACTTTAGGCGATGGGACTCTATTATTGGAAATTGCAACTACTTATTGAGCAATGAGCACGCGAAGAATTGCGTCTCATACTCTCCATTGCTAGATACCGGACAATGTGTTCTCTAGTATAGTTGAAGCCCGGCCCTTGATGGGTTAACTGAGCAAGAAGATCGTAGACTTCTTACAACCCTACTGTTTCTAATAGCCTTTCTTCATCTATCAAGATATACTTCCCTCAAAAAACATATCCAAGTTCCATCCCCATAACATGGGGTATGGATTTTCTCTCTCCACTCCCGCTGAACCATTTAAGCTCCATTCCGTGACACCTTGTTGAGTATTAAACGCCGCGAGGGGGCCGCTCCACTCAATTTGAGAATGCATTGAGCCGGGATCATCCCGCGGCAGCGCAGTATTGCGACAACCGTGAGTAGGCTGTCTTTCTTCTGATGTTTCCTGACCCTGATCTTGTTCCTTGCGATTCTGGCCTGTATCCACCTGTTGTGGTGCACAGGGGGGATGTCTCATTCTATAGAGTGACGAGGCTTCTTGAGCCATCTGAAACAATTTCCAGCACCTCATCCGGAGATACGCAAGATATGTCATTTTATCTGCTTCATCCATAGCATCGAATAGCTTAAGAAGACAGAGAATAGCTTCTAGGTCCTCATCTGCACTATCCGTTCCGGGGGTTCGTAATAGATTGAAGGAGAGAACAATAACAGCCGTCAGGATGGAAGGAAGTAAACTCCTAAAATGAGGTTAGTGACGAAGAAAGAGAGAAGAAAAAACTTGAGGTAACTTTGAGACCCCCTGAGACAGACATACCAGGAAAGTTCTTTCCGAGTGTATGGTATTGCACCACCGATCGCAGCAATAGCCCTGGCCGCAGTCAGACATCTTTGAACTGATGTCATGACACTAACAGTCAAATCTGAGGCTGTTGAGCGATCCAGAGCCATCCAATATTCGGGACTCTGAGAACGATTGACCGCTATCACTGAGTGGTGATACGAAGCGTGTAACCGCTTTAGTAAGCAGTTATTTTCGTTGCTAGATTGTGCCCTTGGCTGGAAGAGTAAAGGCAGGCTGGAAGACCATTCATCTAGCTGCCCATTAAGCTCTGCTGCGCGATCTTGGCTCAAAGTCGAGTTACCGGTGACCAAAGACAATTCCCGAGAAATACGGGCTTGAATAAGTGCAAATTGGGCTTGGACTAAAAGAATATTAACCTTGGAGCCGTCTGTAGCCTGTAGGGTCCCGGAATCATCTTCCAGATCATCGCTCGGTAGTTTGGGATGAAGATCGTGTAGGTCGTGTGCTGGGGGTCTCCCTGTCTGAAGACAGAGTTGAATATCAAGGCTCACAGCGACCCAGAAAACTCGATTCCTCATTTCCTTTTCTACGGAGCCGAGGTTATGGTTGTAGTCATTCCTGTGAAGCCCGATGGTGTGAGCCAGGCGCACGGCACTCCCTACCAACATGAAAGCAGGTTGCGGATTGGGCGTGCCGATGAAGAACCAACCAATTATCAAAAGCGCCTGGACTGATAAGAGGCATGAACTTCGCATTAAAACGTCCAGAGTAGATCCCAATGCGTTAGCTGCATAGCCCCAAGCCAGATCCTCCTCGGCTGCTGGGCTACGACCGGTTTCAACCCGGCGACGTTGAGCGATTGCCAGCACCGCGTTGAGAGCAACCCACCAAGCTGGACTTTCTTCTGAAGTATCGCAATATTGCTGTCCGAGAAGAGTCATAAAGGTAGGTGGATGTAGGCACGGCATAGCTTTGTGGTCGTGTTCAAAGAACTCGCTCACTAGAGCGAGGGCTTTTGACCAAGGAGGCAAGGGTTGTGTCGTACGCCTCTCTAAAGTGGTACGGACCGATGGGTGTGTCCACCTGGACCAAGATTCTTTGGAAGGAAATGGCTGTTTTGGTGCGTGCTGAGGAGTAGACTGGCCGTGTGTAAGATCCGAGAATCCAGGCGGCACCCAAGCAGATGGTCCTAGAATGAGGGGAACGCATGTTAAGGGATTTTTTGTCTCAAACTCCATGATTCATACTTACCAAAGAAACGCATATCCTTGCTGTCACCCACGACGATGCCTGTAGAGGTGCCTGATGGTGAACCATGGGCGCTCGCTGCACCCGGACTCTGGCTGGCAGGGGACGGAGAAGACTGTTGAGAGCGGGGACCATTGTCACGTTCGACTACCGCTTGCTCGGCTGTGCCGACAGGAACTGTTTGTACATCCGTCGTGCAAGCATCGCTCGGTCCGGCTTCTTCGACGCGAGTCTCTCGTAACGCGGCCAGGGAGCGCTGCGTCGAGCCCCTGTTGGGCTTGTCCACATCGGCATAGCGACATGAGTTGCCGAGGCGCTGGCAGCGAGTACAAATTGGGCGCTGACCATCACATCGGAGTTTCTTGCGCCGACAGGCATCACAAGCCTGATGTGGACGCATTTCAGTAATGTTCGGAGTTTCAGATGGTTCCCATTATGACGTACCTTGGCAAAGCGGCGCCGACGGTCCACACGCATGCCAGCCATTGAAATCAAGAAACGGTCCTTCTCAGTAGAGTTTACTGATATGCAGACCTCGGTAGATCTCGATTGGGCGTTATCCCAAAGTAATGAAATCCGGGTCCTAACAAATCGATGATGAAAGTGTCATGAACAAACTTGGTTCATTTGGTTCACCTCTGCCAAAGTCAACTCCGCTTGGTGGACCCACAATTCATTTGCCGAAACTCCGGCCTCAAGAGTCAGGTACTCTTCATGAGTCAGGCTACGATCTACGAACGAATAGGTACCTTAAGAGTGTTTACCAGCTGTAGCTTGTATTGACACTAAGTTGTTGGGAAGCGCAATAGAAGCAGTGAAAAATATCATTTTAGGTGATGGCATCAAGAGAAAGCCTGAGGACCTCCCCGTCTGGATCTTCGATGGTTCTTCCACCCGCCAAGCCCCCGGTGACAACTCCGATGTCCTCTCGATCTAGACTACTAGTGCAACCATTCAGGCTTAGACCTGCCCCGACGCCCAGTAGGAATCTCCCATGCCAGCTCTGAAGACTCAAAAGTAAAGGCAGGCGCTAGGATCTTGAAGTCTTCGTCGATGCCATATTCCTTGCCTGACATAGTCCAAAAATATTCTGGATGGGTAAAGATATCCGGACGAACCTTCTCCAAAGACTGGTGCGTCTTGCCGACAAGGGTGCTCATCTCGTCGTAATGACGTGGGTTAAACTGGGTGTCTCGGTTTCTGAGTTGCTGCTGCTGGTCTTCGCTATATGTGCCCAACCGGTAATACCAGATGTTGTATTGAGTCAAGCTGATTTCAAGATCAAACGTCACGTTGTCTTTTGCGCGAGCCAGTAGAGCGTCGATGACCGCAACAGCGCCGACTAAACCCGTCTGGTAGTCCGAATTGGCTGAGTTATTGGGTCAGTCTGAAAGTGCCAAGGGAAGTGAGGAACATAAAAGAGAGGAGGATAATGATGATCAACTTACGTAGAAGTGGTACGACAGGCTCATCTAGTCCAAGGAACTCGCCTTGTAGCCAAGACAATCCAACTAGGCAATCACTGATCTGTTGCCAGCCGGATCGACCAGCCAGCGGACCCTTGAAACCATAACAGTTTTCTCGCAAATATATCAAACTGGGATTCAATCTTCGTAACGAGTCCGAGTCAAACCCGAGTCGCTGCAGGGCCCCAGGGCGATATCCATCGATGAGGACATCGGCGCCTCTCACAAGCTCAGAAAAGGCTTGCTTTCCTGCCTCTGTCTTCAGGTCAAGATTTGTGTCTCTCTTGCCGGTTTGAAGATCTGGCATAGTCGCAGGATACTCTGGCAGTTTGTCGCACGACACGCGAAGAACGTCAGCACCAAGAGCAGCCAAAAGCTTAGATACGGCTGGGGCTGCAATGACGCGAGAGAAGTCGATGACTCGGATACCAGCTAGTGGTTTATATCCATCGCGACTTTTCGGCTGAGGCCAAGGCTTCATTGGTGCTGGTATGGGTGTCTTGTTCCACAGAGGTTCTTGAGCCATGATCTTGCCGTGCTCGCTGGAAAAGAACTCTTCAGGCGTCCGGCATATAACGCCCGCTTGATCGAATTTGTTGTTGGCTGTCTCCTCGAGATCTTCAGACTCCCAGCTGGCGACCTTTTTGGCATAAATCTCGATTGCCTCTTGTGGAGTAACGTCGGAATCGTCCACGCCAAGCATATTCATAGTCGGGCCTGCGTTCATGGAACCATGAAGGTGGTACCATCGACCATCCTTGGTCTGATAGATGTTGGTAGCGTAGAATTTGATGGGCTTCATATTTTGATGAATGTCCATCTTAGCGAGCTCCTTGATCATTTGTGGGTGTTGCGTAAATGGCTTGCCACCGATGGTCGGTAGCAAAACAGACTCTAGGAATAGAGTGGCCACATCAGTGTTGACTTTAACGCTTTGATACGGAATTCCGTATCGCTCGGCGGCCACGACATTTGCAGCAGTGGCCACGAGAGCAGTGAGCGAGGCGCATGACTCGGTGATTTTGAGAGGCGTCAGGACGAAAGGCTGGTCATCGCCTCCGACGAACTCGACTTTTTTGGCAGCTTCGGCGAAGGAGGTAGGAAGGTCGAGTTTAGGATCAGAGACCAGGACTTCGTTTAAAATCCTAGTTGATTCTGAAAAGATCGAGTAATACGACATTGTTGAGCAAAGAGCCGTGAAAGACAATGGTTCAGAACGAATAGTGGACAAGACTTTTCTGAAGGTAACCTTCAGAGACGGATTAAGGGAAAGGAGAAAGCCATTTAAGAAAGAAAGGAATAAATCCCTTTGGCTCTGATTTTTGCCTTGCTCCTGAAAACTCCATTATTCGGCCTAGGGCGATTCGGTGTCATTCGGATAGAGAGTCGGAGTTTCAGAACTCCGATAGACCAACGGGCCGGGCGGTCCGAGTCCTCCGTCCGGAGTTCGCGATCCTTATGGGTCTTGTCCTCGGAGTTTTGACCTTAACCACCTTGTCAAGAGTCCGATTAGAATACTCCCCGCATCGGAAAGAAGATATCCGTTCAGTTCATGATGTAAATAAAGGGAGAGAGGTGTGCCTCGATAACGCAGCATGATCACCAAAGTTTCCTTCATCCAAGATACCACCACTTTTCTGATCGTGTATTGTCTTCTTCCATCATGAGCGTCACAAACAACTGGCGAGCTGGAGCATTTGGTGTCAGACCAGTGCGTATAGCGAACTGCTCTGGTTATCACGGTAGGCTCGAGGGGCAGAGCACAAACGGATTAAACTAATCATGACCTTTGTAGGTGATCCGGCTCAAGAAATGTATAAGCAGGCTACCCTCGGCGACGTCGATTTCATTACTGGCGATTATCTGGCCGGTATGTCTTTTGTTATCCCATATTCAAGCTTAAGCATCGATTGGCTGATCGTACAAAGAGGTCAACATGGCAAATAATGCCGAAGCATTTAGACAGAACCGGCACCCCGGCTACGAAGAAACTGCTTGGGATGGGATACAGCAGACAATCGACGTGATCTCGCAGAAACGCATCAAGGTTGTCATCAATGGAGGTGCCCTAAATCCCGGCGGTCTGGCCATGAGAGTGGCCAAACTGGTAAATGATTTGCCCTGAATCTTGAAATACTTGACTAAGAGGTTCTAGGTCAAAGACAGGGGCTATGACCTAAAGGTCGCATACATCTCTGGCGACAACATATTGCCCCAGCTCGGCAATCACATGCCTCAGCAGATGGAACAAGCTCTGCCACATTTTGACTCTGGGAACCATCACGTTACCGTTTCTCCAGAGTCATTTCTCTTTACGCGAGAGGGGCAAGAGCCCCGCGAGATCGTTTCGGCCAATGCCTACCTTGGCGCGCATTCCATCTACGAGGCTCTACAGAAAGGGGCAGATGTCGTTATCTGTGGCCGAGCCTCAGATGCAAGCCCTGTGATAGCCTGCGCATGGTACTGGTGGTCGTGGAAGAACACGAGCTACAACGAGCTAGCTGGCGCTTTGATCGCCGGCCACTTGATCGAGTGTTCGGCCTATGTCACAGGCGGCAACTTTGCCGGCTTTGATGCCTTTGATATTGAACGCTTCGTCGACCCTGGCTTTCCAATTGCCGAGATAGACCAGGATGGAACATGCGTGATTACCAAGCATCCAAGGACGGGAGGCATGGTCACTATTGATACCTGCAGTTGTCAGCTTCTTTACGAGCTGCAAGGCAACGTTTATCTCAACAGCGATGTCAAGGCATACCTGGATGATGTTTCCATGGAGCAAATTGGGTTTGATAGGTGAGCCTTAACATGGTAGAAACTGGCAGTCTATGATGAAGAGATGTTAACCATGTGCTAGAGTCCGTGTTTCTGGAGTTCGTGGAGCTCCACCTCCAAACACGACAAAGCTTGCCGTTTTCTACAAGGGCGGTTACGAAATGCAGGCGCTATTCAATGCCTCAGGTTACGGCGTTGTTAAGAAGCTGGAGCTTTTTCAGAAGCAGGTTCGGTTCTTCCTTGGAGAAGAAGCGTTGCAGCGATTTGACGTCCTTGAGTTTCAGCAGTAAGTTGATCTACCCTGACCTGATTTTACCTACTGACTGAGACCGAAAGAATTGGAGTTCCTGCCCCTGATCCGGTTGATCAAAACAGCAGCACCGTCTATTTCCGCATTTTTGCGCAAGCCCCTGAAGCGTCTCTTCTCAATGCCATCAGTATTGCTGTACGCAGCGTCTCACTGAAACATTTCTCAGGTTAGTGCCCGGTTGCTAGAAGTAAAGCTGGCTAGACTAATCCGAGTCCTAGGGTTTCATAGCTCTCTCGATATGCGAACAGCGATTCCCCGTCCCTACCTCGCATTCTATCCCGCCCTATGGCATCAGTCTGATATCAAGGAATGTGTCCATTTCGTTGACCCCGAGGGAGAAACTGAGTCGTTTGCGACTTGCCAGCCGCCAGCGTTTGAAGATCTGGGCCAGCGTCAATCATATGATGCAGAGCCATACATCCAAACTGATCTCGAGCTTTGCAATGTGCGTCTTGGTGACATTGCACTTGGGCGCTCCGGTGACAAAGGTGCAAATCTCAACTTTGGCCTGTTTGTCCGCACGCCTGCTCAGTGGGACTGGTTGCGATCATATCTATCGCGAGCCAAGGTCCAGGAGCTTCTCGGTACTGACTGGAAAGCTGGCTACGCCATCGAGCGTGTAGAGTTTCCAAAGATTTTCGCTGTGCACTTTGTCGTGTATGGGATCCTCGGCCGTGGTGTTAGCAGTTCCAAACGTTTGGATGGGTTTGGCAAGGGCTTTATTGACTATTTCCGGGACAAGGTCGTCCAGGCACCGACATCTATTATAGATAGTGCCACTATTGAAAGGAAACTATGAGGTTTATTTACTGAGATCTTTTCTTTTCTTCTTAATATGAAAAAACCCTTTATGCATTTGCCCAGGAGGCGGCCCGTTGGGGACCAGAAGCTATCACGGCCATGTCCTTCTCGATTTCTATCTTGTTCAATCTTGGATGCTATCTCATTTCCTGATTTTGCATTGGCTTTAGGATACAGAACTCCTACTCAGCAGGGAACAATGCCCCAGGCAGCCCGTAGGCGCTATGGAGGATACGGATAGGATCATCAGAAGGGCCAGGAGCAAGATGAGTGAGAAGAAAGCAATTTTATCTTTGTAATTATATACATTGAAATTTCTCTACTTGAATCCAAAATGAATATTGTAGATTTAATAACGAAAAGATCCAGAAAGTGCCAGCGACGAGGACGTCGTTCTCCTAGTCTCCTGAACGAGGTTTCATAGCTAGGTTTTCAAGGCTTCAGAGCGATTCAGTCTCTGCTGTCATCAAAAGTATCAGCAATATCCTCGCACAACGATGCCTTTCCTTCACTCACCGTGTATTTGCTTAGAGATAGCATCGGCCAGCGCTGCAGTATCTCGCGGTGTTCTTGCAACACTCGTACTTGCAGCACTTTTTGGTTCGGCAGCAGAATCCGCCGATGGAGCAGTATCGGGGGTACTTGGCAGGGCAGGTAACAGCGGCGAGTTGCATGGCATCGCCATGGCCACCAAGGTCATAACGATCCTCTCCGGCAGAGGCAGAAGACAGCTCAGGCAGGACCTCGGCGGACTGCTTGGCGGGGCCGGCGGCGGCGAGAGGGATGAGGAAAAGAAGAGCGGCGGTGAACTTCATGTTGAGGACTTGAAATAGTTGGTTTGTCGATATAGAGTTTAGTGAGTAGTTGAATAATAGTTTGTTGTTGTTGGCTTGATAGTCTCTCTTAATCACGCAATATCAGATAGTGTCAACGAAGGAGGTCTTTATACTACAATCCACTATACCAACGGGGCAATATTGTGCCGTTGACGTTGCAGATGACTTGTACAAGCTTCTTACGACCTTGTCCAAATTAGACCGCCGGCTGAGTTGTCCACGTTGATCCCTGCCCCGTCTGGTCGCACCATCAAATCCCCAACCCAAGAAGAGCAAGGTGCAAGGCATCGGTCTCTAGCAAAAGGGGCACAAGGCTGACTCGGAGCATTGAGATCGGCCCCACAGTTAGATGAAAGCTGAGAGACAGGATGATCTACGGGGTCACGGACCGTCGGTGATTGACACCCCGCAGAGGTTTTCTGTTTCTATTGGAGTTGTTTTGGTCTCTATTCACAGGGGTCATGTTAAGCTTCGGGAATTATTAGTCCGTCTTACAGGACTACTTCCAGATCGAGGCTGGTCTAATGCCGAGGAGAAATAAATGCATTGTTGACAACTGCCGAGCAGTAATTTCCCGCTGCAGCCACGAATAAGTCGGGCGTTTCGTGATACGATCTAATGGCACCGCGGGGATGGACTGTCATTCTTACAGCTGAGAATCCTAGGCTGCCGATACTATAAAAAGATATCTCAGCAGCCACTCTTGGCGAGCTAGTGACACCGGCATCATCTAATATGTCTGGCAAGCAACGACTCTAGACTCCTCCCGTGCATGATGTCTTAGCCTCTGTTGAACCTCTTATGACGCCTTAGTCAAGGTCCCAGCAATGTGAGGAATCACCTCGAGCCAACTCTCACCCGAGAGAGGAGCCACATTGAATCTATCCCAATCACCAACCTTGAGGATCGACCTGAGAGTTGGCCGACACAGCTTGCAAGACCCGACAAGGTACTCCCAGGGGATGTTGGTGAGGCCTGGCGCATGTTAGTTGGTGATCAATATCGTGATTTTGAGGTTACCCACGCTGGATCAATGGGATCACGGTGCCCTGTTCCGACTTGACATGCTCGTAGACGTACCACCGGCCACCTGGCTTGAGGTAGTCGTACAGAAGACGAATGTTCTTCTCTGGCTCCGGGATGCTGCAGAGACATTGGACAGTAATGATGCAGTCGACGCTTCCTGGGCCAATGGAAGTCTCGTCCTTCAAGTCTTGGATACCAAAAGGTAGGACTTCGTATGTCCCAACGAGTCCTGTCTCATCGACGCGTCGCTTCAGAGCCGCAGCAGAGATAGGGTTCGGCTCGACGCCATAGATCTTGCTGGAGGACTTTTCGGCAGTCAACTTGGTCTTCTTGATGACATCGGCCAGAACCTGTGTCCACATTCCACTGCCGGCTCCAATCTCCAGGATGACACCGTCGATTGGCGGGCCTTGAGCAGTCTCATGAATCTTGCCATCCTTGACACGACCCTCAAGCAGCGGGACTACCCAGCCCTCAGCCCCAGCCTTGGACTTGGGACCCATGTATACCCAAAAGTTGCCGAACCATGCGTCGTGAAAGGCCTCCCAAGAGAACAAGGTGCGTAAATCACCAGAGAAAGCGAGCTTGGCGACGGTGGCGAAGAGGTAGAAGGTCGAGATGGACATGATGCCCCACGGCCTTAATATTGAGCCGATCATGTTGTCGGTGTATCAATTGGTTTCTCGGCTTTGTTGAAAAGTTGTTTTTGAAGAGGTGAAGTGCGAAATCGGCATATGTTGGCCCGTATTGGGTTTTATAGCTCCTCTGCCGAGAACCGAAGAATGTGCTCAACCCCGCACAAACAAGAGTCAGACCAGATACGATATCGCCAACTCATCTTGCTGTGACTCAGAAAGTCGGGCGAATCTATGACTTGTTTTTGAGATAGGCATTTGTTGATTGAAGGGCTTCGCAGACTCCAAGTTATTCAGCCGAGTGTAGCTCCAATGTAAAGCAAATTGAGCCTCCTCATGATCAATCGCCGACATCCGTCTAGCGAGTCCAGCCTGAAACATATCGACCCATATCTCTCAAATCGTTGCCGCTATCTAGATGCATTTGTCAGCGTCGGGGAATACATTGAGGAGTCACAGGCGCTGTTAAGGATAGGCATTCAATGCAAGATGGCGTCATATCTTGGCCATGTCCAGCAGTCTGTGAGCAAGGTCTTATGTTTGTCTTATGCCTGGTATCCCGACTTAATAAAGAAAGGAAATGTAGCTGCTATGTCGGGCGATACGAGTTAATGCTGTTGGGATCTTAGAGAACCTGTGGAAGTACGACTATAACTTAGATACTAAGCAAAAGACGAGTTGCTCCATTGAACAAAGAAATCTAACAACGAAGTATTTTTGTAAGGCTCAAACGGCAAAATGTCACATACCGCAAAAGGTCAGTAAAAGAGATAAAACAGCAAAAAGTCAAAAAGAAGAATTTGATGAGACTGGGACTCGAACCCAGGAGGATTGCTCCATCAGGAATCTTAGGTTGTTAAGGTGACCTTAACCTGACGCCATAACCAACTCGGCCATCTCACCAATGTCATTGGATGGAAACCAGGCGTCGAAATCCTGGCTCATGAGCCAAGTGCCCTAGTGCAGGACGGAACTCTAACAACCACCAAAGTCAATGCAGCTGAGGAGTCACCGCCATAGTACCTAATTGAAGAGGCAACCATCTTTTGTATCCGGATGAAAAGCCCTGGTATCTTCGGTTTTCTCATAATGGCCACCCAGGCCTATGGTCAACTCCAAATGAGAAACAGCAGGACAGTCACATTGGCAGCCATGTTTATGTCAGTTCTAATAATTAGTTCAGTCATTTGAGTGGACGATTGAGTTTCAACTCAATCTATCGTTCCTTAGCTCCCGAACAACCATCCGCTCGCTAGCCCCAATCCTCATGTTCTCCCACGAACCCCTCTCTTCTTCAGCATCAGCCACCAACGATACGAACACACGTTGCCTCACGAACAAATGCATAACGTAGGTATCCTCCATTGGGTCACAGACAAAGTTTATGTACCTCCTACCTCTGAATGCCACCAACACAGCGAATTTCCCGAAATGGAGATCCAGGGATCAAGAGTTCAGGAGGCCCTCACGCGACTATCGAGATGTGAATAATATTACTTTCATAGCAATGTCCGCCCAGCCCCATAAACACGTGTTTGAAACGCTCATGTCGGCTAATGTGTACTGCCTCTTTATTTGATGTACAACCTGCTTGGTTCTCATCCAATATCACCTAGATCCAAGACCCATATCTATTCCTGCCATCCAAATCCCAGAGTTCATAAATCTCTGGACCTTGAAGTTTCTGCCACGTCTATGACTTCATCACTCTGCTTAGCAAAACTCATCGTCTCGGTGACTACGTTGGAAGATTAACTTCCGCCACCTAGCTGCAGTGTGGAAGCTACTTTCACGATGTACATAACACCAGCTCCCTTCCCTCTTCGTTCGTTTGTTCAATCGCATCCGAATTCCTCTCTTGGCCGAATTGTTGACATATCTTCACGGAAACCTGCGGCGCGATAAAGTTCGCAGCTGCCTTCGACATCTACTTAAACCACCCAGCTCCCTGCCTGATTCTTCTCCTTGATCCGTGAACCACTCTTTCCGCTCTAATCATCATTCTAACAGATTCACGCAAATTTACAACATCTTATTCCCTTTAGCAGGCACTCACACGCATTGCAACCCTCGACTCTGATCATCTCGAGTCCTCAACTTCTCCCGATCACCACCTTATCCTTTTTAACACTTTCTTGATTCTTTTTTGCCCTTTTGATTCTTTTTTGATCTTTTTTTATCTTTCTGGGCACTCTACCTCTTATGGCTCATATTCACTCTCCCTTTTGTGGCTGCTCTTGGGTCACAAAATTTATTAAGAAAGAACAAGATCGAGTTACTCCTCAGCCGAACCACATCATGCCTTCGCTCAACAATCTCTCCGACACTCCTACTCTTCCCGATACCTCTACACTACCAGTCGGCAGTCAAGTCAGGAAGATGAACACGGAAGGCTTCAACCCGGCGTATAGCCAACACTCCGCCGTCTTCAGACATGCTCAACTCGCCATCTCCTACAACGCTTCCGTCGACGTACCCATGGTCGACTGTCACACCTTCAGCTTTTTCCCGTCGGGGACACAGGTCAATTTCCCCATGACTACCTCAGACTCCGACTCCGACATGTCCTCTTCTCTTCCGGTGGTGGGATCAGTCCGCTCGACATCCCACCAAAACTCCGAGCACGCATCGCGTCGCCGTGGGATCCTTGGTACGGGCCGAAGCCGCAGACCGGAATGTAGTTTTGTTGTGGACTACGAGAAGAAGAAGGCACTTCGGCGATTGGTCAGAGCGGAGGAGATTCCCAAACCTCCCCCCGCTAAGCCCCTTGAGCATCATCACAGCACTTGCGGGTGTTCTCCTAGGTCTGTCGTCAAGAAGAATCGCGAGGTCTTTCGTCTAGAGGGTATTCTCCTAAATTTGAATTCGTGGGGAGATCTCAAGTCCCCGTCCGACAAGGCCTACGACTTCGACCGTCCGGTGCTTCCCGCTCGAAAGCCCAAGCATCGGACAAGGACACCCGTCAAGTCGTGTCTCAAGAAGGTTGCTGCCGTCAACTTCTGCGACGACTTGGATTCCGGAGAAAGCGACAGTGATTGCTCGTCGGCTTATTCCGACGATGATAGCGACACTGACAGCATTTGTCACTCGTTTGACGGGGACAATGCTTCCAGAACCGGGAGGATGTCAAGGTTTGTCAAGGAGAAGAAGGTCAAGTCTGTCCACTTCGGCAAGGCACACTGCCTCCGAACAGGCCAGAGCATGCCCCCGACTCCCAGGACGCCCGAGAATGATTCACGGGTGGAACGCTACAAGGCCAGGCAAATGATCGAGAACAAGTACCGCAAGATGTTGGCCCACAAGGACAACGAGGCTGCCAGCGCCGAGCAGCCCCCATCTATAGCCTTTGTCCGGCAAGATGAGGAAGTTGAACAGCGTCTCGCGAGGGCCGAAGACATCTCTCACGCCAACGAACGAGCCGCCATCGGTCGTGGTGCCCTCGACTTTTTGATCTTTGTGTGTCGCGACAAGAACTCCATCGGCAACCAGATCAGTGAGCATCTGGTTGACCGACTCGTCAAGCACCGTGGCAATCTCCCCATTCTGGGTAGCTACCACGGCGAGGAGAGGGAGTATGCGAATGCGGGGACGTCAAACGTCTCCCCTGTGCCGGCGCACTTGTACCGCGACTGTCGAAGTTCCATGTCGTGGGTCGGGACGGACGAGGCGGACCAGATGGACACGAGTATATGATGGTGGTTACCTGTAGCGGTTTTCGCGATGGCTTGCCCCCTCGGTACGCTGAACCTCATCTTCAAGCGGCAATGCAGTACCTGAGTTTATAATTATGGTTACAAAGTTGATGAAGATGAGAAGAAGGGGATATTGACTACTGAAGACCACACACGATTCATCTACGGAGGGCTTCGTTTGAGCCGCCTGAGCATGATATACCGTCTCACACACCCATTTCCGTATAGCTATATGGCACACTAAAAGAACTCAACGGAGTGAGCCTGGGCAAAGGTTAGCATAAGCCATTCTGCCAGAACGATTGCCATTGCGCTGGATTACGGTTTGGGCGGGATGGGGGGTATCGGAGGAAAGAAGTGCCGATAGTGAGGTGTCGAGCGACATAGAGGGTATGAAGTGTTAAGCTACTGCCATGAAAAGCTAGAAGCAGCAAAGTTATTTGCACCGCTCTTTTGCCCCTGCACTCTTTCATCGCGCTCGAACTGGATCTCATGTGTGGCTGCCTAGATTGCAATGGCGTCGTAAACCACGCTTTATGCGTAATAGGATAACCAGGTTACATTTCACATCACGCGACCTTCAGAGAGCTTCCTCTTACCATGAGCGACCAGCCTAATATTTCTAGAGCATCGGCGTTTCCGGCTTACCATAACGGCTACTCATCAAAACGGTATATAAGAAGGGAGTAACCCTTGCTCACCGCCTTGCTCCTAGCCGAGCTTCCTTCCATCCACAGGATATCATGCTTTGCAGCGTTGCTGATCATAGAGATGATTTCCACCTCGATGAGCAAGCTGATGCGGGGTTGAACTGAAGAGTGCGCTTCTGTCTGATATCCATACCAGGAAGAGGATACGTTACAGAAGATGGTAGCCTTCACCCTGCAGCTGATCGTTATCCGGAAGTTCAGTCACCCAAACGGACAGGGCCCAAATGGTATCCCCTAAAGTCTGCCGCAGGCCCTGATGGGCCATGAAGATTAAATGAGCGATTAATTTTCTATCTAAAGGAGCGACGAGAGGTAGTTCCTTATACCTATATTCAGTCTGCCGGCCTCAACGGCCGCAAGCTGTTGCTGGGTGGTACCTCTGGTGTAGCGTTCACGCTGACCGTGAAGCTATTTACGATGGTTGTAATCCTTGCCCTTGACAAATCCGTGACCCTTGCCACCACACTCGCGAGACTTGATATCACACACACGAAAAAAGAACGGACAGACAGCTAGCTTTTGAGGATCCTCAAAGCGCGAGACAAATCCTCGATCTTCTTCGCAAGTCTCGAGCGACGCTTCTTGGCAGATTTGGTCTCGCCAGCGATCCGTTCCAGCTCCTCGGGCTCCAGATTGATCACCCACTCTTGAGTGAACACTTTCAGAGGGCTGGAAGGGCCATGCAACAGGGAGTAGTCAACAGCGAGTTGAAAGACATTGTCGATGAACCGGTCAAGCGCCAGTCTGTAGTAGGCGCGAAGAATGTCATGGATCTCTTCCTGCAATTGCTCCATATTGCTCTTGCCTTCAGCGGCTTTTGCAATGTCGTCCAGATTGACCATATACTGGATTTCTCCCCACTGCTTGGTATCTTTTCTTGCCTTAGGACGCAGCAACTCAGTGATTCGGTGGCCCCGAGCCTTCGACCGAGCTTCGGCGAACTGTGGGTTGAGGGTGTAAGGTTTCTTATGCTGTTCGACTTCGACCAATAGCTTCGCTTGGTCCATTGCCATCCTGTAGCGTTCGACTAGGCTTTCAAGGATTGCGGACCACAACTGGGAACGGGCTTGCTCTTCCTGACAGACGGAGCGAATTGTGGCGGCGATAAAGCGGTGGACGGTGAGGATTACTCTGCTCATATAGGTCTTGGTCATTTCGGCCCACTTGCGCGACTGCTCTGCAAAAGCCGTAGCAACCAAGTTTGCGTTGAAGGTGCCAAGGTCAAGCCCCCTATACTGCAAGTAGATGTCACTGATCCATGAAGTGACATCGTCATGCGGCATTGGTGTTTCCCGCGGAAGTTCAATGACGTCGCCGAGTTCGGCAAGCTCTGCTGGAGCAACATCGTCCAGTTTTGCATGATGAAGTAGCTCTCGCAAGTTATCTATCATCAGCTCGACTGAAGCCCCATCACAATCGTCATCGTCATATATTCCATCTTCACTAGATTGTGGGAGCAGCTCAAGACTCTGGAAGTGTCGTGAATGGGCACCCTGTTGAAAATCGGCGCTGAAAACCTCAGTGATGTTAACCACTTGCGTGATGAGACGAAGAGCGTCTTGATCGAAAACAGGATCCGCGTTATAATCGGCCGCCAACGCTGCCCTGGCACGACTCTGAAAAGTTCCAGCAATATTGCAGAGAAAACTGCGTTGCTCGCGCTCATCCTGACGGGGAGGCCCAAGGCTGTCCAGTTCCCTCTTGCACTCTTTAATCTGGCTGCCGACATCTTGGAGCAGCTTAGGATACTCTCGTCGGGTAATGTCGACCAAGAGCGAAGCAAGTTGCTCTTTGAGGGCTGGGATGCCTACTCGATCCCGTGGAAGATCAGCCCATGGCTGGTTTCGGAAAATCTGATCAAGCTCTGACTGCTCCTTTGAGGCGCCATCCGATCCACGGTTGCGGACAAGAAAGTAGCCAAGAGTGAGCGGGCGTTTCTGACCTTGAATAAGGTCACAGACGGCAGCCTGTGCACTAGGTTCAAGTACCAGGTCGGGCTTAGTGAGCACTCCCAGAGTACGCTCACCATTCTTGTCGTAATCTTCAGCAATCTCCAAGATCTCTTGCGTAGCAATGTCGACATTACTCGGCAACACCGCTAAGATGATGGTGCGTTCGTCTTTGATATACTTGGTGACGAGGTCTTTCACCATGATCATGTCGTCTTTAGTGGTTCCTTGGGTAGTGGTGCGGAAGATTCCCGGAACATCAATGATGGTGAGATAGTCCTCGTGAGGCCCATACACCTCAATCTTGAGGACGTCTTCGCTGAACACAGAGCCATTCCCGACTGAGACATCGGCTCGCAGACCCATTTTTTCATTCGCCTAGTCTTTCGTGAGCCATTGGAGTTGATCAACGATGTTCAATGCTCACAAACCTTCTGCAGAATGTCCGCGAATTGTTGACGGAATTTCAAACCTGAAAGCTCCGACACCTGAAGTGTCGCCACATGCTTCCTATGCTCGTCTGATGCGTTTGGCCCAGGAATGATGCGTATGATGACACGATCCTGTTTATCGCGCCGAGATGTGATCTGTGTTGCGTGGCGAGTGCAAAGGTTTTGGTTCTTAGGGAACGGAATTCCGGTGAGGCTTTCCAGCACCGAGGATTTGCCAGAGCTTTGATCTCCAACTACAACAAGCTATATTATGTGTGAGCTCATGCTGAATCATGCAAGATATCGGTCTTCTGATTTTACCTGAGGGAGAGGCACATGCTGACCAATGTTCAAGTCGCGGAGCTTATCGACCTTTTCAAGCAATGCCGGGTCCGACAAGATGCTGATGTCGCGGCCGACGTTCATGTTTAGAAGTTGTGGGCAGAGTGATGTGATCTTGGTCGACAAATCAGTGTGTAAATAGAAGATGATTGTAGAGTCTGAAGTCCAAAATTTGGAGTCCGTCCATCCCTTTTATAAGTGAAGGAGTCACTCGCGATGCTACGCTACATGTTACTCCAAGAAACAAAGAACCCGCAGTTGGCCGGTGGTGATATCTCCGTATTGATACGTGGCTTGGCTTGCGGTTGGCTCTTTTTGAGGCTCTCAACACCCAGAAAGTTATTGCCAGCCTGTCATATGCATGATTGTGCGAGAGTCTCGGTCACGAGTAAAATGGCCAATACAAATTGGCCGGATTGAAAGAAACCGAGCGCATTTGCGATGCTATGATACTATCTGCGATTGGTTCGTCGTGAGGCGCGCATGTGTAGTTCCCTTCCAATTGGCCAGTTTTGAGGCTGCGTACACATCAAGCTCCACACGAGATGATTCACGGGCTGTGAGGAGAATGCTCTTGTTCTGCGGTCAGCTCGGTGAGGCTTGCATTAGGCATTTCATCTTCCCTTATTGGTCAGTTTTGAGGCTGCTTCTGCTACGAATCCCCACACTACAGCATCACCATAGTCATTGGACAACCACGTTGGGCACAGCCTCATCGAACGTGCAGGAAGCGGGCAATTGGCCCCTACACAATCTTGCGCTTGATCAACCGGGCGAAGGAGTTGTGAAGATAAAGGTAGATTTAAAGCCGGTGGATGTCTCACTGGCACGAAGGTTTTCAAGCTCCTAGCAACCCGACCTCCTTCGCCTCGGCCTCATACACTTTATCTTCCATAAACAGTCCTGGGCAAAGCTTCTTTTGGAGTGGCCCAGGACTGGACAGTTTCCAACTTCTTTTTTCCAAACCATAAAGGTCGGGTCTCCCGCGCGTTTAGCAGGAGGCCTGCCCCGCCGGACCCTTGTCAGGCGACGAGCCGTGTGAAGCATTCAGACAACACGCCTCCTTTTACCATTTGGACGGCTACGATCTTTCAGCACCCTCATCAGAGCACTTCGAGTATTCCTACTTCAGTGGTTGTGTGGGAGGCGACGCATGCGAGACTTGTAGCGCATACGAAAGTGTCCCACCCCCCAATAGTTCCTCGTTTTTGTCAGCAAATGAGAGTGCCGACGGCGTCCATTCAGGACTAGGAGTCTCGTCTCATGCCCAACAAGACGATTCCTCAGGCTACGGCCACTTTGATCTTCATAACCTTCCTCACTCCCCTGTACCAGATTCTGCCCACCCTTGGGATGAGATTCAGCAGCAGTCCTTAGGCCCGACCTCCGTCGAAACAACACGAGGGTCTCGGCGCGACAGCACTTCTCGCCACCGTTGTGATGTTTGCAACACGAGCTTCGCTAGCAACAACGGCCTGAAACGTCACATCGAAACCACACATGAATATGGTCGGACCTATTGGGTTTGTACGGTCAAGGGTTGTAGGAGATATGATAAACCAGATTTCAGGAAGGACAATTTTAAGCGGCATTGCAAGAAGAAACACCCAACGGTGGATCTGAAACAATTTGGTCTCTGAATATGCGCGCATCTGCGTTTCTTTTAGCTAGGGAGGTCGTCGTTTAAGATTGTTTAGGATCGAAGGTCTTTACGATGTCTTGTCCCCACGCTAGAGGAGGTAGATCGTCACTGCGGATCATTGTGTGCAGTATCTCGAAATCATCTAGTCTAAGACTGATGATCGCCGGGCTCACGAAGCGCAACGACTGTAGATTTTTCTTACAGGCCAATGGCATGATATGATTACGTGTCGCAACATAGTAACTGCCTCTTTAATATATCCATCTTGACGAGACAGACAACTCACCGGGCATCCGCTAACTTGATCTGTTCGACTTTGCGTATGTAAAATCTTCGCCCGCTCCAAACTTTGGCTCATCGCTTCACCCTCTGGGCAACCTAGAGTTTCGGAGCTATCAGCGGTGGGGGTACGTGTTCTGGGACGAGGCGAGACTGGAGAAGCTGGGCGCGTTGACACAGGACGGTCTAAGCAAGCTGACGGCACCTGCGGACCCGCTGGAGGCTTATCGAGGGGTGGACAATAGTCAACTACAGGCGTCGAGAACACGACGAAGCGACATCTGGTGGCAAGGAGGATCTGGCTGGTGGAGTCAGGGTGACGAGTCCAAGGTCGTCTGGCCGGAGAAGAAGAGGAAGAGTGCTCAGAAGAAACGGCCTCTGATGACAGCGAG
Organism: Fusarium solani; assembly: GCF_023522795.1. Lineage (NCBI taxonomy): Eukaryota > Fungi > Ascomycota > Sordariomycetes > Hypocreales > Nectriaceae > Fusarium > Fusarium solani. The sequence goes on along the minus strand of NW_027072147.1, from coordinate 566,089 downwards.
GTCTGTTCAAGGTGCCAAGGATTTTCTTCGTAGCTTGAAAACCCCTGATGTACCAGCGAGAAAGGCAGAAGGGTCATGGCCACGGCTGATGGACACCGTACCCGCCTCATAAAGGATAGGTTGTAGTTAGAGAATACAATCAATGATTTAAAAGGTAAATTGCACAATAATACTACAGTATGAAGGTTAGATAATAAGACCAAGTCGATTAACTAGATAGGTACTTCGCATATCTCCCTATCATAGCCTGTATTTCTAATCGCTAGACTGCCTCGTCCTTCTCTTAATCCTGATCCTAACACCCTCCGGCGGTAACACGGCCTCAGCCATCCAGACATTCGGCGGTCTCTTGCCCTCATACTCTTTCGGGAACGCAATGTCGTAGTTTCGCAACACATACGCGAGAATCATCTTGAGCTCAAAGTCGATGAGGAACCGGCCAGGACAAGCATGCTTCCCATGTCCGAAGGGGAGAAACTCGGGCGACGTCGACACCATGCTTACTAAAGGCACTTTTTCATCGCGGCTGACAGCAAGTTCGCGCATACGGGAAAAGCGGAAAGGGTCGAACTTGAGGGGGTCTTCCATGGTTTCCTCGTCCGTCTGGGCTGGCTGACCGAGGAACGAAATCATAAGACCCTTGGGAAGTGGGATGCCATCTTCGGTCGTGAAACCAGACGTCATGACCTTGCGAAAGTTGGCTCTTCCTCCGAAAGCACCCAGGCGGAGAGTCTCACGGCAAAGACTATCGGCACGGGTCATCTGGTTAACAAGAGCCTTCGTCCATTGAGCGTCCTCGTCAGGACCGAGGATACGGTCGATCTCATCACGCAAGACGGCAATGGTGTTGAACTCGGCGTCAGAACCAAGCACGTTGAGAATCAGGTTGGTGACTTGGATCTGTGTCTGATGCATTGAACCAAAGTTATGAGCAATCAGACGCCCGGTCATAACATCCATGTCGTTGATCTCATCTGGGCGTTCGCGCTGGCCATATCGAAGCATCATCTGTAGATGATCCTGGGGCTCGGGAACACTTGGGTCGGCTTCCATGCGTCCCTTCCAGAGAGGAACGAACCACTTCTTAAGTTTGCGGAATTGTATGCCTGTTGGGATTCTGAGAAGGGTGCCGACGATGGGCTGCAAGACAAGAGGCACGCCTCCAGTGAGACCAGCATTTAAAATGAGCAGGTCGTTAATCTTGAGAGATGTCCTAAGGTAATCTTTGTTACGGCCTTTATCCTGTCAGCAAACTCACCACATCAACAAAGCCACAAACTTACACAACGGCAGCCCAACAGTAAACCGACTAGCAGCCTGCGCAACAATAATCTGAATCGTCGACCTAAGATCAATCTCCCTCCAATTCTCAGTATCCTTTCCAAACTGCTCGTCAAACACAGTCTTGAGCTCATTGTTCATGGCGTTGACAATATTCTCCAGCACGCGGTTCAGATCGCTCTTGACGAGCATGCCCTGCCACGCATCGACGGCGATCTCTTCGTGTCCGAGACTCCATCTGACCTGGTTGACCTCTGCAAAGGCTTTGGTCACGTTGAGGACTTCGTCAGGTTGGGAGAAGACCCATTTCATGGAGCTTTGGGGGAGGATGACTTCTTTTCGGAAGCCGAAACCTGGAATGACGACGGGCTTCCCTTTTTTGATGTACTGAGGAAAGTTCTTAGTAAAGTCAAATTGTTTGGGCGGGGGTTGGACAAACGTCGTGATATGCCTCGCGAAAGAGCGCCTGACAATCCGTGAGGTAGGCATACCTCGTCCGCAGACTAAACCGACGAGCACCCTCCGGCTCACGTATAAGCGGGATCCCCGGAGGATATGGCACATGAATGAGATTCTCAACGAAATAGAGCACCGAAATGGTCACCAAAACCACCAAGACGATGCCCAGAGGGCTCGTCAAGCTAGGTAGCTGATCCAGCAGTAAAGGCGCCATAAGAAAGATGACGAAATCACAGACCCGCGGGGGAGACGACACCCTGTATTTAAACGAGCGGTAGATACAAGAAGCCGCAGTTGACCCAGGGTCTTGGGATAGTTAAGCGCTTTTCGGACCATGGTCTCTCGCTTCGCTAAGACTAGCGCTTACCGGGTCGGATTCTGACCTTGGTGACAAAGTCCGCGCAGACAAATCATGATGCGTCTTTTTGCTTGGGGTGAGATTTCGAATTGATCTGGCAGGGTAGGGCACCCGGTTAGGTGATGTGAAGTGGGTGGTTAGAGACTGGGCATTCACGCGGCGTAGGGATAGGATAGTTACAAGGGATGACGATACAAAGCGGGGACGCTTGTTTTAAATCAGTGAGATGCTTGTCTCTTTCACCATGTGGTCCGTGTTGCTCTTGTAGACGAAGCCGTTGAGCGATCTGCCATGAATGGGACTCGTGCCCTTCACATCCCATACTTGGAGTAGATCGCCTGAACTTCCAGACCAACGAGAGAGATGATAAAGGGCTTAGCGAGCTACATTAATTCGTAAGGCCATATCATGTCGATATCTTGACTGGGGTCAATCAAGCGGTTGCTATTCCGCCTCTTCCGGTAAAGATGAGCACAGCAGGACTGGGCACGACAAAGCTGACAAGCAAAAGCAGGCACCAATCTGGTGACTTGCTTATGCGAGCGCGTAATGGGACTAAATAAAGAGATCTAGCACCCGACCTATCATTCTTAACAAGCCAATTGCTGCATGTTTCCTCCTCAATTGAATGACCTCCGAAGTCAACATGTTTGTCCAGGGTAGCTCAACTGACACCTGCCGTTACATAATCAGCGCCAAAAACACAAGGGTATCCCTGCCACGCCGCAAAAAACCCACCAAACCCACCAAGCCAAACCTCAACGCCCCAGCCCCACACATGAAGAAAAACTTTGACTTGCAGATTCTTGCCATTCAGCCCAACATGTACTTCATTCTGAGGCAAATCATCAAAAACAGATTGAGCCCGGTTAGCTCAATCGGTAGAGCGTGAGACTCTTAGATTACCTTGGTAAAATAAAGAGTGTCCCTCTTGAAACCAGGTGATGAGTACGCGATCTCAAGGTTGCGGGTTCGACCCCCGCATCGGGCTTTTCCTATAACAGAACTCATCTTTTTTGCTGTTTGTCTCTACTTTTTCTTTTTGGTCGAATGAACCTTGCTTGGTTCATTGTGCTGGTAACCTTCTACTTAATACAAAGCGTAGAATGTGCTTGACTCGCTGTGCTACTCTTGTCCCGTGATGCCTCATGGCGGGGTTGCTTATCGGCTTATCCCGAAACCCTCAACTTGAACTCTGCAACAGCCCCTCCATCATCACCTGCAGCCCTACCTACCAATAGAACATCACTACAGGACTTCAGAATGGCAGACGCGAAACAATTCAAGCCCGCCCTCATTATCGTGGACTTTCAAGAGGACTTTTGCCCACCAGTGAGTTTATCTCTTTGTCTTTGTCACATGCGACCTGCCCAGGTTGAAGTCAGCCAAGGAGCCTTCTCGTTCATCAAGAATTACACCTACACGAACCGTGGTTTTCATTTTCCAGTAGAGGAGGTGTTTTGACGAAGTTGCGAATCCTACTCTAGCCGGCCCGACAATGACGGATACACCTCTGCGCATCTCACCTCCTTGACTGATCGATACATCTTGACATGAACCCGCGACACCACTCTCCACTCACAACTGAGCTTCTTACATCTCTCAAAATACCCTCATGTTCAAAAAGCTAACTCTCCCAGAACGGCTCCCTCCCAGTCCCAGAAGGCCGCTCCATCGCCACCCCAATCAACACCCTAACCTCCCTCCCCTTCCCCCTCATCCTCGCAACAAAAGACTTCCACCCGCCAGCACACATCTCCTTCGCATCCAACCACCCCTCCGCGGAACCCTACACATCCTCCACCATCATCGTCCACCCCCATGATCCCTCGCGCACGTACGAGACGACCTTATGGCCGACGCACTGTGTCCAGGGTACCGAGGGCGCGGACCTGGTGCCCGAGCTGGATGTCTCGAGGGTGCATGCTGTTATTGAGAAGGGACAGGATGAGAGAGTTGAGATGTATAGTGCTTTTTATGATCCGTTTCGGTTGAGTGATAGTGGGTTGGCGGGTATGCTCAAGGAGCAGGAGGTTACTGATGTTTACGTTGTTGGTTTGGCGGGTGATTATTGCGTCAAGGCTACAGCGGAGCATGCCGTCGATGAGGGATATCAGACTTGGATTGTAGCAGAGGGTACAAGGCCCGTTATGCAGGACACGTGGGAAGAGTGCAAGAGGGAGATGGAAAAGAAGGGCATCAAGTTCACATCGATGGACGGTGAGGCTGTTGCCAGAGTAAAGACATTCACCTAAACACCAGACCGAAACATAGGTACAAAAGAGGATTAAAATGCATTTTTAAAGCGGAACTTAATCCAGCTGTTGTTGTTGTTGTTGTTGTTGTATGTTTTACGTGTAGTGTATGTATATGTACGCTTTGCGTGACCTTTCCAGAATGTCCCATAATGCGAAAACTCCATGCTGTGACCTTCACCAACCAAGACGATGTGCCCTACAAGCAACGTCTATGAATTTTGACACCAATCCACCAAATGCTCCGTCAAACACTTCATCATCTTTACCTCTTTGATCGCTGGATGGCGGCTGCGCTCATCGATGTCGTTGAGGCAGAACGCTCCTGGGCGTTGGTCATGGCCAGGGAAATTGGCGTCATGGGAGGAGCCGGAGTCGTGCTGCGAGAGGGAGCCGCACTTCGGTTGTGCTGCATGTGCGCTCGCACCAGGTGACCAGCGGCGAGGGCACTGCACAGAGACAGTTCACCAGCGAGCACAGCCGCGGCAATGATGCGGGCCAGGCGTCGGGCGTTGTCTCCAGGGTTTGTGGGGTGAGATCCCCTGACACCGAGGATGTCGAGCATGGAGCCCTGAGGCTCAAGAATGGTACCACCACCCAGGGTTCCGACCTCAAGCGAGGGCATGGACACGGAAATCTGGAGAGCTCCGTTCAGGCTGTGACAGTTGGTTAGCACGATTCTGGTGAGATGTGACTAAAACACTTACTTCTTCATGATGGTGATACAGTTGGCACTCTCAACAACCTGAGCAGGGTCCTGACCGGTGGCAAGGAAGATGGCAGCCACCATGTTGGCAGCGTGGGCGTTGAATCCACCGACGGAACCAGCCATGGCCGAACCGACCAAGTTCTTGGTCACATTAAGCTCAACCAGAGAGTCGACATCACTCTTGAGAACACTGCGAACAACCTCGCCAGGGATGATGGCTTCGGCAACAACTCCCTTGCCTCGGCCGTCAATCCAGTTCAGAGCAGCGGGCTTCTTGTCCGTGCAGTAGTTGCCTGACACGGAGATAATCTGCATATCGTCGAAGCCTCCATCCGTAGACATGACACTGAGAGCGTGCTCAACACCCTTGGAAATCATGTTCATACCCATGGCGTCACCGGTAGTCGTCTTGAATCGGATAAACAGGTTGGTGCCAGCAAGCGCAGTCTTCATCGACTGGAGACGGGCGAATCGGCTGGTAGAGTTGAAAGCCTTCTTCATCGTGGTCTGGCCGGCCTCAGAGTCGAGCCAAAGCTTGGCGGCACCGGCACGCTCAAGAGTCTCGAAAGCAACACAGGGTCCACGAGTCATACCGTCGGCGGTGAGAACAGTGATGGCGCCGCCACCTGAGTTGATGGCCTTGCAACCTCGACTGGCACTGGCAACCAGGACACCTTCAGTGGTAGCCATGGGGATAAAGTAGCTCTGACCATCAATAACAAGAGGTCCAGCAACACCGACAGGAAGGGGCATGTATCCGATAACGTTCTCGCAGCAAGCACCAAACACCCGCTCCCAGTTGTAGTTCTCGTAAGGCAGCTTGGATCGCTCGAGGGTGTGAGTCAGGTCGGTCGTGGCCTTGGTTCGAGAGATGATGGTACGTCGGATCTTGACAGCACGGGTAAAGTCGCCCAGAGTCTTTTCCAGAGCATAACCAGGGATCTTGCCGCGCATCGACAGAGAAACAACCTCCTCGTCGTTCATCTCGCGCACTCGCTTCTCGGCCAACAGCTTCTCGAGCTCCTCGTTGCTTCGCTTGGGTAGGTTGGCGGGTCGAGCCTTGGTCATGTGTAGGCCATCAGCCTCATCGTCGGTAACGGCGGGGGTACTGGGCTCGGTGCGCTGGGGAGTGGGAGGAACGTATTCGCCCAGAGGAAGGGTGGTCGAGCTGGTGTCGTTGAACTGCTGCGCGCGCGCGAGCTCGTTTCGGTCAATGTGGTGTTCGGGGTCATTGGGGTCCTTGATACCCCATCGAGCGACGTTGAAGAGGTAGCCGTTCAGAGCGACACTGAGAGCGAGGGCGACGACAATCCACTTGGAGAGAACTGGATCCTCCAGACTCTTGAGCAGACCGCCGACCATGCGACCGCCGAGACCATATCGCTGGAAGGGGTGGAATCCCTCCTCAACCTCAGGGCCGCTTCCGTTGAGAGAAGACGCCAGAGCGTAGTGGATGGAAGGATACTCGAGCTCGTACTTGATGGGGGTGAGGACAGTGACGAGAGTGGGTCGGTTGTTGGCCTTGGCGTCAGCCAGGATGGCGTCCAGGCCGTTGGAGGCAACCTTGAAGGGGTCAACGGACATGGGCGAAGCCACTCCGCCAAAGCTGCTAGCCCAGGTACGGATGTTGGACAGGGAGCTGGGGTTGCGGAAGGGAATCGAGCCGAGGTTGACAGCGTTGACGAGGAGGAAGCCGAGGACCATGAGGACCTTGAACTTGGGAATGCTGCTGCTCTCACGACCAAAGAGGGAAGTGTCCTTGGCGTTGCCGTTGACACGGGGCCAGTCCTCACTCTTGGCAACGTTCTCGGCAACACGACGGCTGACGCCATCGTCCTCGAGAGCCATGCGCATGTCGACGTGGCGCTTAATGCGGTTGATCTCGAGCTTAATGCTGAGAATGGCAGTGTAAAAGGTGAAGAGCAGGATGCAGTCAAAGAACAAGATCCAGGCAGCAAGGAAGCAGAAGTGCTGGAGACCACCCTGGACGCCAGAGGCAGCACCGAGGACGAGAATGACAATCTCGATGGCGTAGTCGAGCATAATCTCGAAACCCTTGTCCTTGATGGCTGCCTGGACGGCGTACTGGATGACGTTCTGCATGGAGCGCTCGGGGGATCGCTTGCCAGACTTGGAGCTCTTGGCCTGAGTGCGTCGGTGCTCAATAGCATGAGACATGACGGCGCGGGTCAGAACAATGTTCTTCTCGAAGCCAATGGTGACGACCAGGAAGGGAAGACCCTCAGACAGCAGAATAACGCTGATGGGGACACCCAGCTTAGTAGTAACAGCCAGACCGAAGAGGAAGGCAAAGACCGAGGAGAAGATGGTGCAGACACCGAGCCAGAACTTGGAACCCATGCGGCGCATCGAAAGGAAGAGCGAGACAAAGGTCAGGTGCATGGCAATGTAGCCCAGGAGCATAATGACAATGTCGAGAGTCTCGGCGTTCTTGAGAAGATCAAGGAACTCGGTCCAGGTGTTGCTGGCCCACTGAACAATGCTGTTACGGGTGTTGACCTTGGCAGCCTTCATGATCCAAGTCTTCTTCTCGCGGCCATGTTCCGTCTCGGTCTCCTCCGAATCCTCATTGGGAATCTCCTGGGTGGCAGCAAGGAACTCGGGGCCCTCGGCGTAGGGGAGAGAGTAGGCGAGGATGCTGTCCTGGGAGTAGGTGGTAAAGGGGTTCTCGGTAGACGGGAGTTGCGTGATGGACAGGTTCTGAGGAACAGGAACGTGGTGAGATCGAGGCGCAGTGCTAGGCGAGTCGGTAGACAGAGTGTCGGGGAACACGAGGGTCAGGAGAGCGAGGTGGTCGGCATCGGCACCAGCAACGTCAACGTCTTGCTCGACGCCCTTCCACTTCCAGGCAGTCTCTGGGCCAGCGCGCAGGACGCGGCTACCCTCGACAAGGGAAGACCAATCGGCCTTGCCCACGGCGGTGGTGTCAACATCGACGTTGAAGAAGTTTTCTTGAAGAAAGCCGACGTATGAGGTGCTCGCAAGGACGGCGACAAGGACGACGGTATGGATGGGGTGGGAGCAGGCGCGTCGGGCGAGGTACTGGGCGATAGGAGTGAGGCGCTTGGAGGCCCAGGACGGCATCGTCTTTTCGGTGACCTGCGTCTCGCCGCGAAAGCGACGCGGGAGGAAGGAAGCCATGATGGTTTCGGAGTGATGAGAGGTGACTCGGCGATGTCGTCTACCACATTGAATGTCTCGTGCGTTTTGAGCTGGTTGGTCTAAGCGCAGGTGTAAGTCCGGGGTCAAGATGGACGGTCTGGGGCACGGCTAGATATTTGACGGAGCCATTGAGGGCAGCCAAGAGGGCACATGATTGAACCGAGGCAACAGATGACGACGGGAGAGGAGGCTGAGGGGGATACTTACGTTGCTAGGGTGGGTGAAGTCCTGAGGCGGACGAAAAGTTCACCGAGGCGGAGGCAGCACACAACGCTTCAACGTTTTCTGGGCGACTAAACGCGCAGGAGGGGCAAGGCGTTGAGGCCTGGGCCACAGAAAGCGGGCGATAAAAGGGACAAACAAAGCCAATTGCTGGTCCGTAGCCTACGCACAGAGAGAGAGCGAGACCAAGATGGAGGTGAAGGAGGATGAGGATCGTAGGAGGGTTGGGGAGGGAAAGAAGGCGGTAAAAGGGGGTGGGAGGGTGTGGAGGGATAAGAGAGAATGTGAACAGCGGGAAGCTAAGCTCACAAGAAATAATTGGGGACCCGAACCAGACCGGAACAAGTGGAGGGGAGGGAGCGGAAGCGGCCCAAGATGGTGGAGGATGGAGGAGGAAGCCGGGTCGGAGGTTGAGCGGGGGGCCGAGAGAGGGAAAAAAAAAGAAATTGGCTAGAGGAAGGAGCAATTGGGGCGTGATGGTCCGTTGACAGGCGGCGCCTTTTTGTTGAAATTAGGTGCACGTAGAGGACGGATAAAGATACAAGAAAAAAAGTAAATAAATACAAGAAAAATCTTGGAAAAATATCTTTGTTGACTCTGCAAAGCACGAGCTTGAATTTTTTTCTCAATTTTTTCTTGTCTTTCCTTGGCCAATTGCCGATGCAAGCACCCTGACCCTGTCTCATCTCGCTCCCCCAGCTCCCTCTCTCTCTTTCGTGTGCCTGATGGAGAATGGATGGTGGATGCCACGCTGTGACGCTCCCCCCCCCCGTTGAAAGACCGCCGCTGGCAGGCGGCATTTTTAGCGCCCTTTGATGTCGGTTCCAAGGTTGGTGTGGCGCACCGACCGCGTGGGTTATTACCGGGGGGATCTTCTCAATGGGGTGGGGCCAATGCAAGAAGTTGAGATTCACCAGAGCTTCGAGTGATATCTCGAGGGTTGGGAGGAATGTAAATATCAGTGGTTTTGCTCTGTTGATGTTCTTGATGATATTGTTCTTTTGCACGGGCCAGAAAGAGCCTCTGCCGCTGCAACTCTGTGAGCCCTTGCATCACGGGTATGCCCGTCATGAGACGTCTTCCTTTGTAGCGGCCTACTCGATGACATGCCCTGCACGTGGACAGCACCTTTGATAGATCCAAATGTCGTCAAAGCGTTTGCCCTGTTGTCATTAGTCTGCCCGAGGCGAGGGCTTGCAATTGTCCCCTAGAATTGTTCCGTTTCATCGGCAATAGGCTAACTAATCTATCCGTGGCCCCCCCTCCAAACACGTTCTCGTAATCGTCAACGCGAAAAACCCGAATACGCCTCGAGGTGATTACATATGGATAGCTGCATCAACACGTCCTCGCAGGCCGCAGTCGTGAACCCGTTTCTGACATTGTGCACGCGTAATGTCCAGCTCGACCAGGTTTTTTGCCCTCTTTTAATGATTACCTGAGGCGCAGCCGCCGGCAAAGCTTCCAAGGTCGATGGGACGCGTCTTGAGGGTGGCGGGCCCGTGAGGGTAGAAAAAGGTCAAGGACCCAATGCGAAGCTGGGGGTCCAGTGTGAAGCCAAGCCAGGGGTATCCCAGATCATCCACACCAGAGCCGAAAAGCCCTCTTGATGCCGATCCCCATCTGGATTCTGATATCAAGACTGTTAAGCGCTTGCTTGCCTATACGGATACGTAGGTACAGACAATGCCTTGTTGGTTGACAGAGACACAGCCTTGCTACCTGTTGTAACAACATTGGATATGCAATTCATCATGAGGGACACTTTTCAAACCTCATCACCCCCATCCTCCGGGAATCGTCGCCGGCTCTGTCCGCGATGGGTCTCGCTACATTCTGTACGTAACCGTTTCAGACCGTCCCGGACGCCGTCGCCCGCGGCCCACACCTTATCAATCAGTCACTGGACTGCCGCCATCACGGACGGGCATCAGCACGGCTTCAAAGTCCAAGTTTGTCCTGCGCTAGACCACCTTGGTGGGGGTTAAGAGCGTGGGAGGACCTGCGACTTCGGCATTTGGGGCTGCGGCTGCGTCTCAGAAGAGTAAAGAACCGGAGCTTTGCTGATGAACGGCTGTACGGATGAGGGTTTGTTCAAAGTGGGATTGAAAGGAAAAAAAGGAGTTCGATCCTTGGCTGATGATGCCGAGCCGCACGCACTCCGGGTCTTGCGGGTTGCGGGTGCGGCTGCTGGCAGTGGCCGAGACATTTTGGGGTCATTCTCTTGGACTGCGTAATCTGCATTTCTGTTTAATTTTTTCGTCGTGAGAGCCCAGCCAAGGATCTGCAACGATCAACCTCAACCGCGTCTCGAAACCCCAAGACAGGGCTCATCGGCCGCAAGCGACTGGCTATTGCTGGGGAAGGGAACAGGTTTTGCACCGTAGGCGAGGATCCAAACAGGGTCCTCGTCAAGGCAATTTGACCAAGCCCGGTAGGGCAAATTCAGGTCATCTCGCTCGACCTGGTAAATCTCCAATGACCAAGATCTGACATGGAGTTCGCCTAAGCCTGCCAGCTGTTCTTCGTGTAAACAATTGACCGCCCCAAGACCCTCCTCGGTGAAGCTCTCACGGTGACCTCTCTTGGCAAGTCTCCATTGCAGGTTTTATTCCCGTCAGCAAAACCGCTCGGAATCCGGCTGCCTCCGTATGACCCTGGCGGCCACGTTTTGAATGCCTTCTGGAGCATGCGTGATTCCCGCAGGTGGAATATGAAACAATACCCGCGAGGTGGTATCGCAAACATGCAGCAGCAGTAATAGGCGAGCACAATACGGCTTCTTGAAACAAGCAACGCATCCATCCGTTCCGTATGCCGGCAATCCACGGCTCGGGTGATGATGTGACATTGAGACAAGTGACCGGCAAACCACCCGGATGTAGGGAAAAAGTTTGACGGCCGTGCTTTTCCTCTCCCATGATGCTGATTTGAGAGGTTCAACTTTCCCATGCTGTCATGATGCAAGAAATCCCCATCTCACGCTCTGCTCCTCCGAGGAACCCTGACCCAGCCGTTGGAGGTCCACCCTCCGGATAGCACTTTGCGGGGCCGTCAAGGACCCTGAGGACCGGTGTGACGGGGCATCATATCATTCTAGACTCTCGAGTGTCCTCGATGGAGCATTACAACTGTTGATATTGGACGGCTAGCAAAGGGTCTGGTCTCAGATGAAAGAGCAGCCTGATGAGTGCATTTGTGGATGGATGCAGCTTTTCTTTTGTCCAATCTTTCTACCTTGATAAGAGAGGCCTTCCGTTGAGGGCCCCGCTAACTTGACGGCACACCGCAGGCCAGGTCGAGGCCTATGCGCATTGGCCCATTGCGTTGGCAAGTGAAGAGATTTCGTGACGAGGCGTAGAGCTTGGTAGCAAAAAGAGGCAAGCAAGATGGCTATCTGTACATCTATGAGACGCTTCTCTGCAGTTTGTCTCTCTCACTGCGAGTCCCCGTCTGTACGATCAAAAAGCAATGCACAACACCGATCAAACACCTCCGGAGCTTCATGCCTCGGCCCTCCGCAACCTACGCAGCGGCCCGCTTCCGATGGACGGGCGGTCCACCCGGTGCCACGCCAAGCTGTCCGCTGTCCAACATCGTACGATTGCTCCCCTCTGGGTCTTTGCAATTTTTCTGTCGGTTCAAAGGCCACAGTCGAGTTTAGTAGAGATAAGGAATAGCCAGAGAAAGTCAAAATTGAGACAAACGAGTTAGGTGGGCGGAAATGACGCCAGACTCTGAACCGGTCTCGCCGAGGCTGGGGTGTTGGAACAACGCTTGGGGAGACAATGCGTGTGATGACAGGCGTCCCCATTGGTCGCCGGGCTTGTTTCTCCCCTTGAAATTCGACCGGGGACAAGCTCTGATGGGGGGAGGTTTGTGCTCTGTGTGGTCTTTTTGGGTGAGGGGAGACGAACCGGCCAGTCATAAATTTTCCCATCTCTCGTGATATTTTTCTTCTCTTTTGCGACTGGGCATCTTTTCACGATATCGACGAATTGTTCAAGAGGGGAAAGAGGCTCAAATACGTGCATATCCGCCAACTCGCCAAGGGTCGCAAAGCTGACGATCAGCATCCTTCTCGGTTAGTCCGAGAGCCTGGGCGCGAAACGAACCACGGGGAGAAGATGGAGGATCCTGCGGTTACAACGGGTACACCTGGCTCGGCGACACCAGGTGACATGGACAACAGCAACGGGAACAATGTCGCCAGCCTCGGCAGCAGCCCCGAGATCATCAATGGACCCAGCCCTCATGTGTGGCTTGTCGGCGGCGGGATAGCGTCGCTGGCTGCCGCCGTCTTTCTGATTGACGATGCCCACGTCCCGGGAGATCACATTCACATTCTCGAGGCGTCGTCCAAGGCTGGAGGATCGATGGCTACTTTTTCCAAGCCGTCATGGGAGACTGGGTATCGTGTGTCAGCCATCAGGAAGATGAGTCTCACGTATCGCTGCCTGTATGGCATGCTGGAAAAGGTTCCATCCGACACTGAAGGCGAAACGCTTGCGGACAAGATGAACCGGTTCAACCAAGCGAGGAGAAAGTTGGGCGCTTCGGGTACGAGATTGGTGAGGCAGGTGATGGACAAGTACGGTGTTGAGAAGCCGGAGGCTGTCGACGTGAGCACCATGGGCCTGAGTGTCAAGAACCAGTGCGACCTGATGAGGGTAGTGCTTGAGACCGAGAAGGAGCTCGAGGGGCTCGAGATCCAGGCCCTGTTCGAACCCGACTTCTTCGAGACCAACTTCTGGGATCTGTGGTCGTCGCTCAATCGGTTTCATCCTTGGTGCAGCGCCGTCGAGTTCAGGAGGTGTCTGCACCGCTTCTTGCACGAGTTTCCCAACATGGGGACATTGTCTGGGGTAGAGCAGGCCCCGGAGGAGGACTTTGAGGCTATTATTAAGCCATTGACGCAGTATCTCAAGGCGATGGACGTTGAGTTTCGTCATGGTGAGTTCGGGATCTCGGTTCGGGTGGTAGGAGGGACTAACACTGTCAGGCATTCAGGTCAGCGGACTGGACATTGAGGACATTGGTCCCGAGTTCAGAGTTACTGGACTCAAGACTTACCAAGACAACAAGCACGTCGATCTCGCCCTGGGTCCTTCGGATCTCGTCCTCATGACGCTAGGCTCACTCACCTCGGGCATGGGCTACGGCTCAAATAGCAAGCCTCCCCCGACAATGGAACTTCGCGACTCTGCTCCCCACGAGCTAGATCCCTCATGGACCTTCTGGGACAGGCTGGCGATGGACCGACCGGAGACCTTTGGCAACCCAGAGGCCTTCTTTGACCGTCCCTCCAAGTCGACTTGGCTTTCCTTCACCGTCACCCTCCGTGATCCGGCCTTCTTCGAGCACCTCCGCTCCTGGACGGGAACACTCACCGGCGCTGTGCCTCTGATCACCTTCCGAGACTGTCCCTGGATGCTGTCGCTCACGATCCCCCAGCAACCGCACATCAAGGACCAGCCCGACGACGTCTTTGTGTTCTGGGGGTACGGCCTCTTCCCCGACCAAGCAGGCCGACACGTAAAGAAGCCCATGCTCGAATGTACAGGCGCCGAGATCCTGACCGAGCTGCTTCACCTAATGGCGTTCCCTCTACACCCAACTCTCGAGCGATCCATCACCATCCCCTGCCTCATGCCGCTGATCGGTAGTCCCTTCCTGACGCGCAAGAAGGGCGATAGACCAGACGTGGTCCCCAAGGGAAGCCAGAACCTCGGCCTAATGGGCCAGTTCGTCGAGATCGACCGCGAGGTGACGTTTACGATGGAGTACTCGGTCCGGTCGGCGCAGATCGCAGTGTACGGGCTCATGGGCGTCGACAAGAAGCCCCCGGGGTACAGGGAGAAGATCACTCGGTAGTGACGCTCGGGATGGCCTTGAAGACGATGATGACCTAGGAAAGACGCAAAGAGGTCAGCTCGTGGATGGGAGGATAACGGCGCAAGGGAAGGAAAAGCAACGCAACGGACCAGGACTTGAGGGATAACGAACCTTTCCACTCTGCCTCTGTGCATCGAATCTACCTTTGGGTATGTCTTTTTAACGAGAAAATGTCTTTCAGGACGGTTGGTTTTGGGGGTTGGTATCGGGGAGGTATTTTGTCACTTTTTGTTCTGTATTATTAGATGACCAAGAATGCCAATGCATCGGGCTTTTACTTACTCGGCTTCTCTCCGATTGGATTCACGACGGTTCTACAAGGCTGCTTGTGCTGTAAATGGGCTCTATGCTGCTGTATCTAGCCGCTGATATGCATTGATACGGCGGCCTGCATATCGACTTGGTTGCTGTAGACGCAACCGTAGCATTCAAACAAGCTGTAGCGGGCTCAATAGCTAGAATAATAGAAAAATTCAAACATCTAATATTTTAATATGTATTTATTCATCTCTATCATTTCATGTTGCGATGAAAAAAATTCAGTTTCAAAGTTAGATGCTGACCATTAATATCTTTCGTCTAGATACAATGCCTCCCCTCGTTTGACACTTGCAAACACTGTCAAGTCAACTGGCAAATTCCTCTCCCAAGTCAAGTTGCCGCAGTTCAGTGATTCACGCACACCCCCTCCCATTCATTTTGTTTTCCATTCTTCTGCACCCACACCCTTTCCCTTCTCCCTCTCCCACGCCTTTCTTCCTCGCGCATTCACGGTACGACCAAGCACAACACAACAGCAACCATGGATGACGAGGAGAGTTTGTCTCACCAGCTGGCAATCAAGCTGCTCATCGAGGAGCTTGAAGTGGATGATGCTTTGAAGGAGAAGAGGCGTCAGCGTGCTTCCGGCGAGGTGCTTGCCGGTCGGCTTGCTCCTGAGGAGAGCACCGCTTTGCCCTCGGGCACTTCTACTAACACAGATCGCCTTCGTGATCTTTATCAGGATGCTCTCGGTCCTTCTCTCGTCGGTCAACCTTCTCAAGAGACTGCTGGCGAGAAAGGGCCCGTCGTTGACGCTGCTGGCCATGCTCCCAAGCCTTCTCCTGCGCCCGTCACAGGTAAACAACACCCCCAAGCCCACGAGAGACACACCAGCTAACCTTGTCACACAAAGGAAGCGATGACCGCGAAGAAGATGACGATGATCTCTACCGGGATGACGGCGTCACCATCAACCGGCAGCCCAAGGCTTCTCCTGCCCCTGCTGTTGCTCCCGTTCCTGCGCCCGTGACAGGTAAGCACCGCCTCGTACCCGTTCAAAGAAGTACTAGCTAACTCTGTTTGACAAAGAGGAAGACAGTGATCTCTATCGTGACGATGGAAAGGCCCTTGACCGGAAGCCCAAGCCCTCTATTGCTCGCCTCGCAGGTAAACACTATTCCCAAACCCTCAAGACCCCAAGAGAAGCACCAGCTAACCCTGTTTCACAAAGACATCTACGATAATCTCTCCCGTGATGAGAGACTCATCTTCTATCGGCAGAGAACTCTCAAGAACATCCCTCGCGACAAGAAACCCTTCAAGATCCTCGGCCTGGCAGAAGTCCATCACATCGCGGCCGAAGCTCGCCGTCGTGATCCTCTCTCCAACCTCCCCGTGGAAGCTAACGATCGCCGTCGTACCGTCTGTAGCCTTACTCAAGTCGTTGATACCCCTGCTCGACGCTCTCAGCCTGTTGTCATCCATGAAGACAACGACGAGGAAGATCTGATTTCGTTTGAGAACACAGTCACCTTCCGTCCTGGAACCCAGCCTGAGGATTCTTCTATTCGCTCCATGGCTTCTGATTCTCGCCTCTCCGAAACGTCTTCTCTTCAAGCTCAGCAGTCTCGCCCTCTTCGCCCTCAGCCTTCGTCTTCTCGCTTTGGGCCCTTCGCCAACCCTCGACCCGAAGACAATGTCCGACCCCGTGGCGCCAGCGCAGAGACCGATCCCGACAAGGAGAACGTCTACTGCCACTCCTGCGGAAACGACTGCGAAGAGTCTGTCGTGCTTTGCCCGTGCGGCCACTACTACTGCCCCCAGTGTCTTGGCCAGATCGTCGAGTCTTCTGTTGGCGGAGACTCATCCCCCTTCCCACCTCTCTGCTGTGGCAAGCCGGTGCCGGTCGACGTCAACTCGACCATCTTCGACAAGGACGTCCTCAAGGCGTTCATGGAGAAGAAGCTTGGCTTGCCGCTGTCGGAGAGGGCAACCCGCGCGGCTCGGACCTTGCCGCCTGCTGCCAAGGTCGGTCCATAGGAAGACCGGCCGAAGCAGCAGATGGTGAGGGACGGCCGCCAGGAAGGGCGGAAGCAGTGCCAACACTGCAGGCGTCTCCTCGGCCAGTACGAGGGTAAGTTTTGTCCGATCTATGTTGTACTCTAAAACTGACGTTTCTCTTAGCCGTGTGCCCTTGTGGCACCACCACCACCACCAGCGTCGCCCCCTGGCGACCCAGCCGCCCTGGCCCCCGTCCCGCTCCCAGCGGTTCGGGCTGCCCCCATTTCGAGTGGGACACTCGAAAGGGGCAGGCACCTGTAACAGGTGCGGCGTCTACTTGGGGCGTTTCCAGATGGTGTGCCGAGGCTGCGGCCTCAGTGTGTGCATGGACTGCCGAGCCTTCATGCGTGGTTAGGGTGGACGAGAGGGGGTGGTTGGCTTTGGTGGTTAAGTAGGGGCAAGACGAGATAATAAAGTGATGTTTTGAGAGATACTTGATTTTACGTGGTTCTACTTGATGTCAATGCGCCAAGACGAAGCAAGTCAGATAATACCTTGCCGCGTCTATGTTCATAATGACTGATTTTTCCAACTTAAGATCAGCCATCGTGAAGTCTTTGTTCTTTTGGTCATCTTCTTTTTATATTGCTAATTATTTGGTGATCAGGTGTCTAACCATATTTTATTTTTGAATATTTGGAAGTTTAAATCTCAAGTAGTCGAGACAAATACCTTATCTTATTTTCGTCTTTTGTGAAGTGGCTTGTAGGTGATGGAGCACCGCCAGTGGGCGAACCTCCTCGAGATGGGACATGGACGATACTTACATTCTTTCTTGACTTTTTAGATGAAAAAACCATGTTTGGTTTGATTCAACTTCTCGTGATCCCAATTGTGGTCACCACGGGCCATTCATTGGCGTCAAATTTGGACATCGAGCTCACTTCCTTAGGTACGCAGACCCTCCAGCCCCTAATCCTAGCGAGCCGAGATTCCCATTGAACCAGCCAGAACCATCCAGATCCCGAGAAAGGTGCCCAGGGCCGACAATAATGACCATTTACCAGACTCGACCGGATGAAAGAACATCTCACTTCACTTCGCAGCGGCAGAGAAAAGGGCGCCCCTCCTTGGCCCGAGACCGGCGACTTTGCTTTCCAGAGCCGCCACCATCTCTTTCCGAATATTCGAGTTCTATACATCATCATTCACGATTTTGAGGCCTCCAAGTCATGGTCGCGGGGCGAGAGTCGCACCGAAATTTTGAGTCTGTGTATCTTTGGGCAGTTGAGAGTCGAGATGCCGAGGTTCAGGATTCTCCCACAAACAGATATTCGGGCTTTTCGACAGTCAGGGGCGAAGTATGCACTTTCCGTCATGCGATTCGATTCGGGGAATGGTGGGTACGTTTGCGGCTCTCGTTTCTCAAAAGGAACTTTTCTTTGCTCTCTTGTTTGCTCCTGAAAACACAACAGGTCTCGAAATGTCACCCCAAACCCTGGTATCACGACAGCGGGATGTTCTTTTTTCCCCTGCTGTTCCTTTTTTTTAATCTTATCTTTATGCGGCTGGCCACAGTTTACTCCCCATCTTATATGCGAAAGACATTCCCAAAGGTTCATGGAGGCCTTGCTTGATGTAGTCTTTAGGCGCAACATGTTGAACCAGCCTGGAGATGTTTGCTGACGCACAACAGTTGGGAGCGACGAACTCGAGCATACCCAAGATTCCACGTCCACAGGAAGAGAGAACAGTATCCGGAAACACGATGTATGCTGACTGGCCTTCACACGGATCACACGCGAGTCATCAGTCCACGAAACATACCCCCAACCACCAGCAAGCCTCGTTCCGACGTACAAACCAAAAGACAGTGGATTCTGGGCGGGGCAACTGTTTACGACCCCTCGAAATACCTTGAACAGATCGCTTCCAGGACGACACGGACTCCTAGGCTAAAACGGGCTATCAGTTTTGTCTCGGCCAAATTGGGAACAGCCAAGGATACATTTCAGAAGACGGAATTGTCTAGCAGGATATGACCTCAAGCTTCTCCGAATTCGTCTCCAATGTCAACCAAGTAGAGAGGTTGTCGCTTCTTTGATCTAGGTAGGCCGTTCAACCTCTTCTTCCTCACACAGGCTCAGCTTTGGCTTTGGCTGCTCCATACTTTATCCCGGTTTATGTACGCCCAGAATCAGCAGATTCATCCTGTGACAGGCATGATGCCCAGGCTGGGGAAATAGGGCCGATTCGGAGCTTGTCCCTGCAAAGTCGCAACCGACTGTTGGTTTCGGGCCATCTCTCGGCCGACATCGACACGAGAACCGAGATGCTGCGTTACGACCCCGAACAATCCCCGACCGGCCGAAACAGAGGTTCATACTTTATTTACCGTGCTTCCATTGACCAGGACATCTTTATCAAGTCTCCGAACATTCCTCCGTCACCGAAACTCAACCTCCCGTGTCCATTGGGGACTAGCGATAAGGGCCCAAACGAGGGCTGATAGTACCAAAGGCGACCGAGAGCTACTCCGATCATTAAACAAGAAAACGAACGAATAGGAAGCTACCGGGCGAAAGAAACACTGAGAGCCTTGGCTTGAAGGCACGGCTAGCACGAGCGCAACAGGGACCGCGATATGGTCTACAATCAAAGGCCAAGCAACACAACAGATCAACTCCTTGAGTTTGGATATGGGAATGCGATCGCAGAATTAGAATCTTCCCGAGGGCCTGTAGTACCAGGGGTTGAGAAGCTCAAGGGATACCTGCCTCCTGGACTGTCTCTCTGGTTAGGATAGACACCATCGCCCAGCTTGATGTTGACATTCACCCAAGTGCTGGTGAGAGAGTTCTAATGGAGCTTCCTCGATTTAATAGCAATATGATATGGGAGAAAATCTTTAGACATCCTATAGTTCGTCAGCATCTCAGCGTTTACCTGTAATCTCAAACTCCCGACCTGCCAAGCACAGACCCAAGGCTAAGCTTACATGACTGCTGGCTTTACCAGTCAACTTGCAATTCGATTTCCCCAAGGATCAAGCATTTAGGCATCTCAATTTCAAGCACTTTAACTTGTCCAGAGGATGCATACTTGCGTTCCCCCGAAGCTTCGACCCCAACGTAACGTCAGAGCATGGGTTCGGTTACATCCACTGAAACGAGACCCCAGCAACCATCCAACAGCGGATAAATACACTCTGATCACCTGGGGATCCGGCTATGCTGACCTGAGCTGATCGACATCTCCCTGTGCGGGGGCCCCATGGAGGTCGTGCGTCTCCGCATGAGATCGGCGGTCGACGCTCGGTGCCGAACCGTCTGATGCTACTCTTTTACAAAGCTTGATTGGAGCGGACGTTGGCATTTGTATTGAGCCTGAATTCAAGCTTGGATGCAACCGGATCCTACATGCGGTCGTAGGGAAGCCTTGTTAACTACCGTTTATACGGTGCCGCGTGTACATCCCGGTCGTGATGCTTCGTGCATATAATGAATGACGTCCGGGCATTCTTGCTCTGGGGCTTCCTGAACTCGTCAAGCTTCCTTTAAATCAATCAACAAGCAACCTTATCTGCCACCCCAAGCATCCAAAATGGGCGCAGCCAAGGCTACGACCACCTACGATGTGGCCCTCCAGCGACGTCAGGCCCTCATGGGCGCCAGCGGTGCCCGCGCCCTCATCAAGAACTTCAAAGTCTTTCGAATTGCAGCCTTTGCTTGCATCGGCGGTATTCTCTACGGCTACAACCAGGGAATGTTTTCTGGTATTCTGACCATGGCGTCGTTTGGAAGGCGTACGTTTCTCTCATCCCGATTTTCAGCGAACAAAAACCCCTGACCTCCTGCAGATATGGGCGACTACGTCGAGAACACAACCAAGAAGGGCTGGCTCACGGCTATTCTTGAGCTTGGTGCTTGGCTTGGCGCTGTTCTCTCCGGAGCCATTGCTGAGCTGTGCTCCCGAAAGTATGGTATTCTGATTGCCACAACTGTCTTTATGCTGGGTGTTATCATCCAAGCTACGGCAGTTGAAGCTGGCCATGACTCTATCCTCGCAGGCCGTTTTATCACGTATGAAGCCCTCGAAGCGAGCTTGGTTCCCCTGCTAACAGACTGTCCAGTGGTATGGGAGTTGGTAGTCTCTCGACCATCGTCCCTCTTTACAACTCTGAATGTGCTCCTCCGTAAGTCCAAAGCCCTGATTTCGCCTCCTCATCTATGATTTCTGTATTATTCAAAGAGTCTTTGTGGACCTCAGTAATGTCTCCAAAAAGAAGCCATCCTTGCTCGAAGAACTGTGTTGGCTAACTTATTTGCTCAACAGTGAAGTACGAGGCGCCCTTGTAGCTCTACAACAGCTAGCTATTACCTTTGGCATCATGGTCAGTTTCTGGATCGACTAGTTCGTGCTCCTATTCTGTGGTATCCTAAACAAGGCTAACCAAACCAGTGGCTGCAACTACATCGGTGGCACTCACGTCGACACCCAGTCCGACGCTGCTTGGCTGGTACCAATCTGCCTCCAGCTCGCACCTGCCCTTATACTCTTCATCGGAATGATGTGGATGCCCTTCTCTCCTCGTTGGCTGATCCATCATGATAGAGAGACCGAAGCCAGAGAGATCCTCGCCGACCTCCGCGGTCTTCCCACCGACCACGAACTCATTGAACTCGAGTTCCTAGAGATCAAAGCCCAGTCTTTGTTCGAGAAACGAAGCCTGGCAGAGCGGTTCCCTCACCTGCAAGCCCTGACAGCGTCAAACATCTTTAAACTCCAGTTCGTGTCTATAAGGGCTCTCTTCCAGTCACGTGCCATGTTCAAGCGTGTTATTGTCGCAACCGTCACGATGTTCTTCCAACAGTGGACTGGCATTAACGCCGAAAGTAGCCTTTAAAATAGCTATTCATGACTCTAACTAACACTATCTAGGTCCTCTACTATGCACCCCAGATCTTCGGCCAGCTGGGGCTGAGTGAGAACACCACGAGCCTCCTTGCAACTGGTGTTGTGGGTATTGCCATGTTCATTGCAACTGTGCCAGCAGTCTTGTGGATCGATCGTCTGGGCCGCAAGCCTGTTCTCATAGTCGGTGCCATTGGAATGGCTACTTGCCATATCATCATTGCTGTTATTCTGGCCAAGAACATTGACAACTTCCATAATCATGAAGCGGCCGGATGGGCTGCCATCTGCATGGTTTGGCTCTTTGTTGTACACTTTGGCTGTAAGTGTTACTTATCAGTCTTGTTTAGAAGACTTTCTAACCAGCTATAGACTCCTGGGGTCCTTGTGCTTGGATCATCATTGCCGAGATTTGGCCCCTCAGTACCCGTCCTTACGGTACATCACTTGGTGCTTCGAGCAACTGGATGTAAGTGCCCCTCCCATCTTTTATTTTTTGTTGGGTATCTAACATGTATGAACAGGAACAACTTCATGTAGGTCAAATTCAAGAGTACCTCTAACCCATCTAACACAAGACTTCACAGTGTCGGCCAAGTCACACCAGACATGCTTGACGGCATCACCTACGGCACCTACATCCTCTTTGGTCTATTGACCTATATCGGCGCCGCCTTTATCTACTTTGTCGTGCCAGAGACGAAGCGTCTATCCCTCGAGGAAATGGTATGTATTACAAAAACTGTTGACCAGCAAATGCTGACATGCTGCAGGATCTCATCTTTGGCTCCGAGGGCACAGCCCAGGCCGATGCCGAGCGTATGGACGAGATTAACCGTGAGATTGGCCTTGCTCATATCCTGAGCCAGGACGGTGGGGTAGACCAGCTAGGTGATGAGAAGCCGAGGGCCTCTGTTTAGTCCAGGCAAGGTCTGGTATGAAGGCGTTGACACAGTATTTCCCTTGCGGGTAGCGAGGGTCGGTGGTGCCGTCGATGAACCGCATCGCTTATTCGATTGCTGAAATGGATGCTGACAGTCTGTCAATTTGAAGCCATAACAGGAATTCTATTCTTGGTACATTCAACGTCCACTGATTCGGTGAACTTCAGCCCATCAGCACCCAGCTCTTGGCATCAAGCCTCCCTCGTATTCAGCTGAACCACCATTCCCGCCCACCCACACGTCAAAAAAGACGTTACATATGAAAAAGAGGCTTAATCTGAGCTCTTGTCTCGGCGCTCGAGCCTCTTGGGCTGACAAGTGGCGTCTCTTCTCTTCCAAATGCGTATTTTCGCAGCTCGGTTTGCCGAGAAAGTCCGCAGCCAAGGGCGCCGTGGAGACAAAACTGGACACTTTGGGTGGGCTAGGCTGATCAGCGTGCGATGTTTAAAAGGAGAACAAGTTCCTCTTTCCCCCTTTCAACCTGGATTTATTTGGTCTTCATTCATTTCTTGATTGCAATTCTTGCGTGCAATTATCGCTTTCATTGCCATGTCTCGCTTCTCCTTCATCCCTCGCCGTCGTCTCGGCCAAGTCGCCAAAACCGTGGTGGGTCTTTCTGCCACTGGCGCGACTGGCTTTTATCTCTGGACGCGAAACTGCTACTTTGAGCCATTCGGACCAGAATTAAATGAACCCTTGTTCAGACATCCCATGCTAAAGCAGCTCAATCCATGGAACAAACCGCTTTCGTTTGATTCCTGCGTGCGAGAGGTTTCGTTTGACAAGCTGGATGATGGGTTGTTGGAGGATGCGAGACAGGGCGGGACCAAGCTGATTGAGAGGTTTTCAGAGGGAATGTGGGGAGGTTATGGTGAGTAAATATAGCAATCAGATGAATGTTTGTTAACGAGCTCTAGCATATGCGATCCAACGGAGAATCCTGGAATCTTTCAAGGATGAGACGTGCAAACACGATGTGTGGTCTCGAGAAGAACTCTTCAAGTGCAAATACGAGCCTGGTACAACACCCTATCAACGTAACACAAGAAATTACTTACACCATGCAGGCACAGTCTTCACAAACCATTTTGCCGTTCTCGAAAAGACCCCAACATGCCTCACATTGCGCGGCTGCTTCAGCCCTCGCCAAGACCCTCTAGTACCACAGAACGTCGACAATCTGTTTGAGCTGCGGGCCGATCTGGATGAGCGGCGAAAAGTCGCCAAGCTCAAGTTGAGATGCCTCACGTTTGACGGGACCGAGGGAGCCAAGGAGGATCCAGATCCGTTTGGCGGAGTTGCCGGGTTCTTGCATAGGCGGTATTCGAGTTTGCTTGTTGAGTCAGGTGCTGGGAATTGTTTGCGGTGATGGAGACTCAGACGACGGTTTGCTGGCGTTTAGAAATTGGCAAAGCCGGTGCATTCTTCTTTGATAGACTATGTAACAATAGAGAGAGACTGGCGGCGGTATAGAAGTGGCATCTGAGGGAATGGAACAAGTAGAAGTAGTAGAATTATTCATAGATCCAACTCGTCTCGATACTAAGCACTGTAGCCTCGACTCTTAAACCTCACGTAAAAGTTGCTCTGTTTGACAAACCACGCATTGTGTAGCTTCCAGTCTGAGTCTTCACTTGGGAATTTCAACTGCCTTGATGTTAGCCCGGCGCTCGAATAACGAGACCTTCTTTTTACTTGCCTCGTACCGCATCAGGAGAGCGGGTATTAACTTGTACATTTCCAACAAGCTAATATTCTTTCCAATGCAAGTCCTCGATCCCGCCCCAAAACTAAAGAGGCAATTATCCATTAGACGTCGTTGGTCCGGGGACGCCTCGAGCCATCTGAGAGGTCTGAAGATGTCAGGATCTGATCCAAATATCGAGGCGTCGCGATGGATCGTCCATGCGTTGCAGCCAACGATGGTGCCTCCGGGGATGAACTGGCCCGAGATCTTGACTCCTTGTGGAGGTGTGATTCTTTCGAGTGTCAGGCCGGCTGCTGGGTGGATTCGTAAGGCTTCTTTTATCACGGCGCCCAATACGGGTAGGTCACGAGCTTCTTCCCAGTCGACTAGTCCATCTGTCCGTTTAAACTGTCCAGTCCTCTTTTGCTCATCCAACTCCGCCATCAGGCGCTCAAGTTCCTCCGGGTTCCTCAAAAGGAAGTAAAATACTGATCGCAAAGAGATTGCCGTTGTGTCGGAGCCGGCAAAGATATTGGCAACAGTCAGGGCGAGGACACGCTCACTAGTGACGAATTCGGGATCCTTCTTGTTTGCCTCGAGAAACCGAGAAAGAAAGTCGCGTCTGGCTGATGAGGCATCCATTCTCGAGGATGGCTTTTCTTGACCTGTTGTGAGATCGACTCGTTCGGAGAACCTCTGGCGGGCAAAGGTTACCATGGGGGTTGTTGAACCGATCAGGCCCAGTCGGGATAAGAACAGCCGGATCGGGTTCTTGAGTAGGAAACTGTCGATGATGGGCATCTGGCCAACCTGTTCTCTCGGTCAGCCGGCGGACCCCCAGAAAAGCATTGAAGACCTTACAACACTGGCATAATCGAGCATCCACTCGATGCTAGATATGATTCCATCAACATCAACACCACGGTCAACAAACCCCAACCTCTTTGAATACGTGAGTTCACCAATTACATCAAACGCATAAAACTGCAACCACTTGCCAAAGTCACAATGCTCCTGCTTATCTTTAAACCTCTCGTCAATCTGTCGAATGAGCTCTACCGTCGTCGAGTCCACGTATGGCTCAAACTGCACCAGCGTACTCATGGCGTAGGCACTACTAACAGATCTCCTGAGCTTGGCGTGGAATCTCGTGTCGGTTGATGTGAAGAGTGTGAATAGGGGCCTGCCCTTGGCGAGCGTCTGCTGGACGGTGTAAAAGTCGGACTTTTTGAAGCCTGCTGCTAGTCCGTAGATCTGACGGATGGCGCTGGGATCGGATATGGATATCGCGTTGGGACCGAGCCTCACGAGCTTTCCATATCGCTCGTGTAGTTTGACGTGGTTTATGTCTGGTCGCCGGCCCCATACGACGTACAGTCTCCAAACGTCGCTGAGAGAGGCCAAGAAAGGACCAGGAATGTTCGAGATGCCATGGCCGTATCTGTTGTAGACTAACTTAGCCACGAGAGACAGGACGAGAAGTCCGGCGAGGAGATCCAGATGGGTTGAAATAAAGCTGAGGATAAACATCTTGCAGCAATGGAGGCTTTCTTTTCAGGGCGGAAGCCTTCTGGACATGATAGCTGTACTTGTAGGCGCACTGAAACTCTATTTCTGCCTTAATAGGGTTGGTCTGAGGAAAGCAATGCCGAGTTCTTGCGGGCATTCGTTGTATCCGCCACTGTCCGTCGGAACTCGGACGTCATTCCGACATTGCCAGCCTTGGATACCCTCTACAAACGCGGGGTATGGGGATGCACCCCAGCACGAACCGAGGACTAGACAGTCGCAAGCGCTCTTCAAAGGTCATGAGTTTTTACCCAGGCTATCAGGTACAAGATAGGCGATCTAGGGAGCTTCTGGGACCAACAATTCGATGAAAGGAAACCGCCTTCTTTGTTACCTGGCCAAGCCCTCCATCTGCAGCCTTGAAGAAGCAATTGCCAACCTTGCAATTTGTTATCGAATCTAGCATTACCCAAGTCCAAGGCAAAACACGCAGTCTCCTTTGTCGTTGTCGATGGGCATAGCTATCTTCTCAAGGGTATCAACCTCAACATGAAAGCCCACATGCCCGGGCACAGTAATAACAGTAGAGTCCAGTGATTTAATGCGCCATCAAAATTTTTCTCCTCTTGAAAGAACTTGATATTCATGAGGGCAGATGGCGAAAATGCGGTGTTTGCCTGGAAAGATTGCTGTTAACTATCTGCTTTCAATTCTATACTTGGCCCGCATCCTGAGCTTTCTCAGAGGTACCATTGACCAAAGCCTGCTTCTTCTTTGCTGCGTTTCTCGCATTTATCAAGGCTATCTGTTTCTCCAGCCTCCACGGGTAATCATACGTCCCCATGAAAATCT
The DNA here is from genome assembly GCF_023522795.1 of Fusarium solani. NCBI lineage: Eukaryota > Fungi > Ascomycota > Sordariomycetes > Hypocreales > Nectriaceae > Fusarium > Fusarium solani. The sequence goes on along the minus strand of NW_027072147.1, from coordinate 539,559 downwards.
CGAGCAGTTGAATCTCCTTTGGCTCCAGGTAGCTCGCAGAGCTAAGCACCAGTTCCAACTCCTCTCTAGTCTTTACCTCGCGGCTGTTTGCTCGACCGTTGCGTGCACCAAAGGTTTCGAGGAGTTGTTGGTGACGCCACTGTGAGATGTCGTTGTACTCTTCCTCGGGTCCATGGATAGCTCTTTCGATGGTGAAGCCGTTGTTGTTGATGACGAGTCTGCAGTTGTCTTAGCTACATTGTCGTAAATCTTCTTGGGAAGTACTTACAGCAGAGGCGCCAATCCATGCCGGATCATGGTCGCTATCTCCTGGACAGTCAGCTGCAAACTCCCATCGCCAACTACCAGAATAGTCCGTCCGCCACGCATGCCACCTCGAGCCTGGATCTCAGACTGTGCCAGAGCAGCGCCTAAGCACGAGCCGACCGAGTACCCGATAGACCCAAAGTAGACTTGCGTGATGTATTTGATGTCGTTAGGTAGAATAGCATCAGGGAAGCCGAATTGTGCTGTGCCTGACTCGACGACCACGACGTCGCCTGGTCTGGAGAATTGGCCGATCCGTTTCCAGATCCAGGACTGCTTGATCTCGTTGCTATCGGCATCGTTTGAGTTCTCCTCGGGAAAGGTTGGTAGAGGAACAAGGGGGATCTTGGCGCCCTTGAATGCAGACAGGAGTTTTTGCAACACTTTTCAGATGGTCGTCAGTACAATGGTCCGGATTCTCAAAAGGCCCGACTTACAAGGCCGCAGAAAGACTTGGTCGAACTTCTGGCCGAATATCTGGAGGCTAGTCAGTGGCAAGAATACAGGCTATGTTACAATCGGGTACACGAACCGTACAGCTGTCTGGTTCAAGCATGAGAGACTGATGAAGACCTATCTGTCTGCTGTGGCCTCCAGTATTGCTATCTGACAGGAAAGGACCAAGGTTGATGATGCAGTCGCTCTCCTCGACGTATTGCTTCAGGCCAGGTGTAGAAACATCACCAGCATAAATACCCCTCCAGATCGGTAAGGTCTCGTCAATAATCCCCTTGCCCATTGGAGCCGTGAAAACGGGGAAGCTGAGAAGGTTTGCCAACTGTCTCGCTTCCTCAACCGCGCTGTGTCGAGATACCAAACCGTCAACGAGGAGAAGAGGTTTCTTTGCTTGAGAGACGGCTTCGACAATGTGTTGAATAGCAAGGGCTTCGTTTTCGATGTTGACAGGATACGTCAGGTCGATTGGTTGCTCCAGACGGCGAGTAGACACGGGGATGTGCACAAAATCCATTGGCACAAAGATGTACACAGGCAGAGACTTGATCCAGCATTCCCGGATGACCCGCTAGAAGGCATTAGTTAGATATTGTCAACCAGATGAGAATTCACCTACATCGATTTCAGCCGTCGCAGTATCTGCATCGTCGATCCATGCGTGCGCACATCTGACATGGCTGGAGATCTTGTCAAACACCTGCAACTGCGTCAGCCTGTGTCTTTGAGCCACGAAGAAAACTTACTCTATGGTCAGGGTTTGAACCTAGACAATGATGGATCATGACGCGGTTCTTTTGCGCTTCAGTCGGAGTCGTTCCCACTACGTGGATAACCTTGACTTGTTCGGTATAGGCGCCTGCGACACCGTTCAAGGCGCTCATCTCTCCCACGCCCATAGTGGTTGTGACTAAACCCTCTGTAAGCATCGTATATAGTTGTCAGGATGAACAAAGCTTACTTGCGCCTGGGCAATCTTTGACACGAGCGTAACCATCTGCGGCGTATGCTGCGTTGAGCTCGTTTGTGTTGCCAACTATCAGACATGTAAGCAGTTGAAGAACAAGGGTGTAAAGGCAAACTCACCCCATCTTAGGCCCGGAACTTGCTTGATGTAGTCGAGCAGTTCTAGGTTCATGTCACCCGGAACGCCCATGATGCTTTCTGTGCCCTGCTGGCGAATTCTAAACAGCGGTCAGCAAGAGGCCTCTGCTTGATAGAAACGTGAGCTCACCGAGTCCAGAGGTACAGCCCAAGAGGGATAGTAGGGGTCGTAGCATCGGATGATACATCAGCGGTGAGTGAACCCATGATTGGTGGTGGGATGACAGCGAACGGGATGGAAGGCGGCAGCCAACGGTGAGTTGAGGGAAATCAGGGTGAGATGAGATGCGCGGTGCCGCTATTGCCACAGAGTGATGCAGTTTACCAACACCACGGTGAAAGGAAATGGTCTTATATAATAGGTACCAAGACAAACACTCTGTATTTGAGGTCCGCCAAGGAGTGACGAGTTGGCCAATGTGCCGAGTGCCACCCGGAAAGCCACGGATATGAAGCTGGCAGGCTGCATTGGGCGAAATGGTGGCGCTGTTTAACCTTGAATGCAGGCTTTTGTAACAAATGACGCTCCGTAAATGCATGCTTGTCTTGCGCAATATGGGGGGTTTATAATTGCAGCCTACCTGTTTCTCTTCCTAAGAGCTCACGGCATCCACGCTGAAGCAAACATAACTGTCCACATACCCATGGAAAACATACCAAACTCATACCTCCCTACCTAGGTAGCCTAGCTAGGTGAATGATAGCTATCGACACCTTGGTTGACGCCGGCCACCTCGGAAATATTCCGCCCCCCACGGCTATAACTCAGCCCGTCGCTTCCCGGCACGTCCCCCACAAACCGGGCATCCCACTCTACCAACATTAATCAATTGTCAGCAAACAAGACGCCCGTAAACGGACCTACGAGGCGTGTCTCCAGTACTGCAAGTCCAAGGCCAAGCGCGAGCCCAGTTTCAATCTTCGAGTGTGCGTCAAGTAGGTGAGGGAGCACAGTGAGTGTACCGGGTGAGACCTAGACTTGGGGAGCTCGACTCATCTTCACCAGACAGGTATGGACGAAGAAGTTGTAAGAACTGTCGGGTTGTCTTCTAGTGATGCCAGAGACGTTCTGTTCAGATTTACTAATGAATATGACACCTGCGACTCGGAGGACCAGCTTGCTTGCGCCAACGGCTTGGGCGATGTTGGTTTGGCTTTTAACAGTACCAAGGCCTCGAATCAGGCTCACCATGTGGTGGTTCTCTAGAACCTCATGAGTAAAGGTGCTGAGCTGTTGAGTCGTCGGAGATTCGACGCTCAGGGCTGGGTTACTGCTCAAGGGGCAACTACCTATGTCGATCTGCAAGTAAGGGAACGTGGCGGAAAACTCTCCTCCTTTATTTGCAACAGACACTCCTACTGGGCTACACAAGTCCTGGAAGGCGCTTCCGTTATGACCGAGAGGTGATTCTTCCGTAGCACGTCGGCAAAACCAAGTTACCCAGGACTGCTACGGATACCTTCTTCCCCAGCAAGCACATGGCCAGACAGACCATCAGGAGCGGACGATATCTGACACTGTTTGAACAGTTCAACCCCTTGTTAGACTCGTGGTACAAAGAGTTAACCCACCTCGAATTCCTCGGTAAGCCTTACGTGCTAATAGACGTGAAGCCATCTCGGACGCCCTGAAGCAGCTTTTTATTGCTCAGATACTACTATGCAACTATATATATTAACTTAGCTAGTTAGCATTTAGGTCTTATTCAAACACCCTCCTACTTGGACAGTGTTTATTAAGCATAGTAGAATATTAAAAAGAAAAACAACATAAACTACCTATATCCGGAAGGCTTACTTTAGCTTGCTAGATATGACTAGATCGTCTTTCTATCAACATAATCTTAGAAATGGCCACTCCCCAGCATCAACCATCTGTCTACGCACTCGCGCCATTCTGACCTGACTTTTTTCCTCCATTCGTCAGACCATTGGCATCATACTTGTATCTCTCCTCCAATTCCCAGTACTTGTTGAACCCTACTCCGTAGCAGACCTCCTCGTAGCTCAGAATCTGCTCCGGCTTCCCAATGGAAAAGCTCTTCTTCAACGACTCGAGAGCCTCTCTTGTGCTCCTCAGATGTGCAGCCACGAGCGTCCAAGGATAGGCTACGGTGACCATGCCGATGGAAGCAAGATCCTTGGCTGACATGTTCTCAGTGAGACCGCCCTCGATGATGTTGGCGCAGAGAGGGCCCTTGACCTCCTTGACGGCGCGGATCATTGTGTCTCTGTCGGGAAGAGCCTCGATGAAAACAAGGTCTACGCCGATTTCGAGAAACTTGTTGGCTCGGTAGATGGCTTCTTCCCAGCCGTGGGTATTGTAAGAGTCTGTACGCGCTTGGATGACAATGTCCAGTCCTTCATCTCGGGCGTCGACGGCTGCCTTCATACGGGCAAAGGCCTCGCCCCTGGAAACGACTGACTTGCCCTTTGTGTGGCCACATCCTGCGGAAAGAGGTTGTTAGTCAAGCAGGATTTGTCGATGATGGTAGGCGGATAAGTTAGACTTACGCTTCGGCCAGGTCTGGTCCTCAATCATGATACCGGCGGCTCCAGCACGTGCAAAAGATTCCACAGTCCTTTTGACGTTCATCGGCGAGCCGTACCCGGTATCGCCGTCTGCCATGACGGGAACTGAGACTTGGCGAACAGCCTCTTGGATCTTGTCGCAGACTTCCTGCAGGGCGATATATCCTGTATCCGGAAGGCTGCAATGTAAAGCTCGTTAGTCCTTGGTTATTAGATTGAACTACGAGGGAACATACCCATACGAACTTGCGACGGCATATCCAGCAAGGAAGACGAATGGAAACCCAGCCTCTTCAGCAAGACGCGAAGTCAGACCATCATAAGTACATACATGAGCAGCGATCTTTGCCGGATCACGATAAGACTCGAGGATCATGGTCCTCATGCGAGATGCCTGGATGGACGGGATTTTGCCACGGACGTTGGGTAGATGAAGAGTGACACCCCTCAACTCCCCGGGCTTCCCATTCTGCTCCGTCTTGATGGGGTTGCCAAAGTGGAAGGGGTACTCGTGGGTGTTGACGATGCTTGAAGTCATGATGGCGATGTGTAAACTTGTTTGATGCCTCGGGTTTAGATGATGACATTTGGCCAAGACACTAACATCCTGAACATCACAAGCTCCTTATATATGTACGAATGTCTTTGACTCTTTGTGTCTGCAATGACTCCATCTCCAGAGCAGGTTGAGTATATCCGACGCTCGGGGGGCAAAACCGGCCAGGTCCGGATAGTTCAGGAGATAGGAGTGCCGACTTCCCCGCAATCCTACCCCTTGACGAGAGGGGCCGGCATATCAGATCACAGCAATTGCCGAGCCCAGTGGTCATGACCTTGGTAGATAGATGTCATTCCGAGCCCGTTCCGATACTGTTAGCCGTGAATCTCTGAAGTCCGGATCGCATCCGGTCCCCCACGCGACGGTTCGAGTCGGTTGCTTTTAAGCTTATTTTGCTCATGCGCTTCTCGATCCCACCATGACGACGCCAGCGGGGTGCATGAATGGGGTGCATGAATCATATCCTAGAATAGGCCTACTCTGTTGAATTCGTGATATCAGGGGCGGGGTTGGAAGTTGTGGAGGTGGAAAAAAGCTACAAACGAGACACAAATACGAAGACAATGAGCTCATCCTCTCTTGTCGGTACTCAATAAAGCATCGTAGGAATAATAAGAAGATAAAGAAAACATTCTAGATTCTCGCTTTGTTATAATGTCTATTGGGATATCTTACATCAATTTCCTCAAACTAAGGTAGTATCCGCTCTTGCGCTTTTCTGTCGGCACAGAGGACAGCCACCGATTTACCAAAGACCATCACCAATATCCATCCGACTCGAACGCCAGATCGTGTACCGCAGCCTTTTACACGTAGCTGCTGACCGATCGATTATCCAAGGTAGATCAAACCACAATCACAGACGTCTTTGCTTGGCTATACCCCGCGATAGTCATGCCAACACATATGATCATGCAACGGCCTTCGGAGACAACAACAAGTTCATCTAACTTCCATTCGACATGTGTTGATGGAAAGTGACGGATGGTGACGGTCAAAAGTTGATTGGTTCGAGATCTTGAACTTGTGAGCTTGGCGACTTGGCAGACAGCCCATGCACTAATCCAAGGGCGAGTCTTGGCTGCAAACTACCCGGGGCTGTGTATGAAGCACACTTGGAACCACGCCCGAGCAGTCCTGGCCGTGGGACATTGTCTGATGATTCTTTCCGGATGAACATCAACCACTGATCTTGGATACGCCCGGGGCTTCTCTAGCCGAATGTTGAGCCCAGCATCCCGGAGCATACGCAAGACGATATCCGAGGGCAGTTCAGCATAGTGGGGGATGCTGGCTTGGACAAGTTGGGTAGGAATCGGGATAATCTAAGATGGACTAGGGGATTTGCCAGAGCCCAGGATTCTCAAAATCCGGGGTAATCCGGGGTGAGGGGTACACGGTTGCTCGGGCTCTCAGAAGTATAAGAAGGCTTGACAATCAAGGAAGAGAGCTCAGAAACAAGATCCAGCTCACTCAGCTCTCTCTTCCCAATCTACTTTATCATCTATACGTTCCAATCCAAATCATGACGCACCAAGCCCAAGATGACGCCCGCGACTTGGCGCAGATGGTCTCTCATGATGGCGAGAAGCCGCAGGGCGTCCATGAAGAACTCAAGCACGACAGCGACCTCGAGGGAGACACTAGGAGCTATGCTACTACGGCTCCCAAGACGTCTCCTGCCGAGATTAAGCTTGTGCGAAAGCTCGACTGGATCATCTTGCCCACTCTTTGGATCATGTACGCATACCTGAGTTGTAGGGAGGCAAAACTGACTGTCTGAAGGTACTGGTTCAACTATCTGGATCGAAACGCAATCACGGTTGCCCGCCTCGATGGTCTCGAGGAGGAGCTCAACTTGACGTCGACTCAGTATCAAACCTCGGTGGCCATCCTGTTTGTCGGATACATCCTTGGCCAGGTGCCCAGCAGTAAGTCCTCGATCCCGAGCTCATTCCAGAAAGCAGGGTAGACTGACACCCTTAGACATGCTCATCACTCGACTCCGGCCGTCCATATTCATGGCATCCTTCATGGCGCTTTGGGCCGTTGTCAGTACCCTCACAGCCATAGCCAAAGATTTCAAAGGGCTGCTTCTCACCCGTTTCTTCCTCGGTGTTGTCGAAGCTCCTTTCTATCCCGGCGCGCTTTATATGTTGTCCATGTTCTATAATAGGAACGAAATCGCCACGAGGATTTCTATCCTTTTTACTGCGAATATTTGCGGCACCGCGTTCGCTGGCCTCATTGCTATTGGCGTTTTCAAGATGAGCGGTATCGCCGGTCTCGCGGGATGGAGGTGGTTATTCATCCTCCAAGGCATCATTACCTTTATCGTGTCTATTGTTTCCATTTTCATCTTACCAGACGAGCCTCAAAACACTCGGTGGTTATCCCAAGAGGAACGCAACCTCGCAGCTTCTCGCATTGCTGAGGATACCGTCCGTCTCAAGGCCAACACCAGCACTTGGGCCGGTCTCGTCGAGGCACTACGTGACCCAAACCTCTGGGTTCTAATCTTCGTCCAACATCTACACTTGGCCGCCAGCAATTTCAAGAACTTTTTCCCAACTATTGTCGAAACTCTGGGGTTCTCTCGGAACGTCACGCTCGCGCTGACGTGCCCTCCTTACCTTGTGTCAGGGGTCATTTCCATCGCGTGGGCAGCGAGCTCCGGTAAGTTGACAGCAGTGCAGCATTTTGCCACCCGACTTGCTTTTGAAACAAGCTAACCAGGTTAGGACACTTTAATGAAAGAGTCTGGCACATCACGGCTTCAAAGTGTGTCGCAGTACTTGGATTCGTGCTTGCCTGTACAACTCTAAACATTGGGGCCCGGTACTTTGCCATGTGCACATTCGCGACAGGAGTTTACTCCGCGAATAGCATCATCTTGGGCTGGGTATCGACAACCTGTGGACAGACCAGGGAGAAGAAGGCAATCTCTCTGGCTATTGTTAATACCTTTGCGTCCATCTCTGCCATCTACGGTCCAGTAGGTCGTCTCTCTCCAGTCTAAATTCCACGTAGACTGACCTCTCCAGTATCTGTGGCCAAAGTCGAACGCGCCGCGGTATACCATTCCTATGCTTGCGAGTGCAGCCTTTTCCATTGGCGCTGTTTTTCTGGCATGGCTGCTACGATGGATGCTTGTCAGGGCAAACAAGAAGCTCCTCCAACAATCTGGCGACAGCCGCCCCAACCTGTACCCTTACTAGCAGTGTTAATAGCCACGGAAGCGTGTCCTTGTCTAGTTGACAGCCACTTTCAGCTGTTGTCCCAGACGCGCGTCTAGTAGAGGAGGAGTGACATTCTCAACATGGGGTCCCTCCTTAGCCTTTTGGAGGATGGTACAGCTCGGTTAGAATTAAGTGCAGTTCTATGAGTTCCCCTGAATTAACGTCATTGTGAAAAATGCAACTTGAGAATCATCATGACTCAACACCAGCCGTCTCTTGACATTCCGAATACCGAGGTTTAGCTCATGATGTCATCGCTATATAGGGGCCATCGCTAAAACGGTAAGCGTTACGAGCCTAAGGTAGGAGGCCTTTCCAGCCACGACTGCACAGCCACTCGCGATGGGCTGAACAGGGGTAAATCTACATTTTGCGATGGCGATCTATCCATTCCAGCGCGAGATGACGGGAGGAGGATCCTCCCTGGGCAGCACCGTTGCTGTCGCATCCAGAGACAGCCACGATAATATCGCTTTTCGATGGCTGGACCCGACAGGGAGGTTAAAGTTGTTTCGCCCGGAGGCACAGACACCTCATGCCCAGACCATCCACGCCGAGATTGATGTGACGATGACCCTTCCCCTGTAAGATAAGGATAAGTCTTCCCAAAGGAGAATCCCGACCGTGAATCCTGGGCTTCAGCTCTCGAACATGTCCGAGGGTGGGCTTCAGCTTGCTGCATTTGGTGATGCTTGCGGCAACGCCGTTTGAGGCGCAGCAGCAGCAGCAGAAGTCAGGCTCTGTGACGTGACGTCTTTCTGCAAATTATTGACAGATGATGAAATGTGTGTTCTTGGCTCCCCCATGGTCTTGCCGTGTCTCTCTCGCCTTGACTCGCCACAATGCGACATCAGATCATCAAGGAGCCACAAAAGCAATTCGTAGCGCGGGATCGTCGACGAGGACAGTCTGTGTGAGATTCTGATCCGCGGGAAAATGGCGTCGTTTTGTGCCTATCCCAGAGGTCTAGACCACTGAGGACTCGGGGACCAGTTTGCGCAATTGTCACCTCCTCAAACCCTTGACCGTCTCCATGGCGATTTGGATTGGATTGGACCCTGGTTTTTTCGTTACCCAGGGCTGCAGGAAGGGCAAAGATGATGATTGGCGTTTTTGCAGGGGACACGGAATGGCTTACCGGGCACCGTAGACCCCTGTTTTTTTAACCCGGGTTGATTTTTTAGCTGATTTTGATCATCGCGAATCACATTTCAACAACGCTCAACGCCTCCTCTCGCCCAATTTCCCACCTTCTCCATCACATCCATCACACCCTTTTTCTTTTTTCGTTCCCTTGACCCAAGATCGGGTACGTGTGGTTTCCCCATCTTTTTGACTTTCTCCCGCTTTCCGCACCGCCAAGACATTGCTCAACGGGCCACCCTCCCAATCACAGCGGGAGGCCTGCCCTGGACCTGGTCAACGGACGAGGGGATTCCGAGACATTTCTCCATGGATCGGATCGAGCTCACCTGCAGTGCAGTCCCGGCCCAACTAATTTAATGCCCCGCGAGCCCCTGTTTTTAACGGCTTACCTGCCCACACACACCTGTACCCGTACCTGTGCCTCTGCCCGACTTCGAAACTCCCCTTGGCAGTCGCGCTAAACGTGTCGGGTCCTGAGGTGTCAAGAAGTCCGCCGCCCGCTCTTGCTGTCAGCCAACGAACCAACAAGGCTCCATCTCTCAGAAACATCCATCCCACTTGGACATTGACTCAACATCCATCTCGACGTCACCTCCAACTACACACAAGCAAAGCTATTACTGCCTCTCGTAGGCATCCAAGCTATGCTTGGCTCTCTCGCTGTTCTTCTCGCGCCCTGACAATGCCGTGCCGCAATCGTCGACTGTCGCTGCGAGCTATCATCACCAATCGCTCCATCCTCATTTCTAGACAGTCGGATCCTGCTCTCGCCGGTCCGACAGTATCATCATGACCTCCAGCTGGGCCTCCCTCTTTCCCAGGACGGACTTTCAGTTCGGTGTTGTGCGTCTCATCCACTGCTTCGTCCATCGTAGTGTCTAACTCCTCCCAGGAAGGCGATGATTCCCGTGTCGGCTCTACCAGAAATGGTGGCAGCGGAGGCACCCTCAGCGCCAACAGCAACGAGAAGTCATCCTCTCTGCAATCCCTCGGAGCTACCTTTATTCCCGTTGTCATCTATGCCACCTGTTGCTTGCTCTTCTTCTGCTGCTTTCGCCGGAAATGCGGTCGAGTCTATGCTCCTCGGACAATGCCCAGTCTGAGATCACCATAGTATGAAGCCCTGAATTCGATTATATGACCGGCCTACTAATCGTCGATAGCACGGCAACTCCAATCCTCCCCAACGGTTGGTTCAATTGGGTCGTACCCTTCTTCAAAATCCCAGACACCTTCATCCTTAACCATAGCTCCCTTGATGGCTTCTTCTTTCTGCGCTACCTCAGGGTCTTGCGCAACATCTTCCTCGTCGGCATCTGCATTACATGGCCTATCCTTTTTGCCGTCCACATCACCGGCCACAACGACGTCAAGCAGCTTGATCTTTTGACCATTGGTAACATCAAAGACCCCAGGCGCATGTGGGCACACGTCGTTGTCGCGTGGCTATTCTTTGGTAAGTGATGGGCGATACTTACTCGACCAAACAGCCCAGTCGCGAGAATCCTGAGTCTAACCAATGCAGGATTTGTCCTCTTCACAATCAGCCGAGAATGTATCTACTACGTCGGTATCCGCCAGGCCTTTCTCTCTTCACCTCACTATGCCAGGCGTCTATCATCCAGAACCCTCCTAGTCACCTCCATACCCGAACGCTATCTCGACGAAGCTCGTATCCGGAAGCTCTACGGCGATGCGGTCAAGCGTGTATGGATCCCCCGAACAGCCAAGGCCCTCATCAAGCTCGTGGAAGAGAGAGAACAGACGGCACTACGACTGGAAAAGGCCGAGATCACGCTCATCAAAAAGGCCAACATGGCCCGCAAGAAGCAGCTGAAAGTCCAGCCACCGACCACCTCTTCTTCTGCCGAACCATGTGCTGCACCCTCCAATTCCTCGATCAGGACAGAAACCGACAGCGAGCAGCCTCGATCTAGTGCACCACGTGTCGAGATTACCGAAAATGACAACACCCAGAACGAGAATGGCCAAGACGAAGGTTTCAAATCTAACCTGACACAAGTGTCTCAGACCGACACACACGACTTACTCGAAAAGGCGGCTGAAGATCCCGAGTATGTCCACCCATACGGACTCAACCCAGACCTCCCCGATGTCCGTGGATCCGTGGCTGCTCAGTGGATTCCAGTCACCGTCCGGCCCCATCACCGACCCCTTCACAACTTTTTTCGACGTGTCGATACCATTCGGTGGTGCCGCAAGCGACTCAAGGAACTCAACCTCGAAATCTTCAAGCTACGCCGTCAGGTTCGTCGAGGAGATGGCCAGACTCTGCCCGCGGCCTTTATCGAGTTCGATACCCAGGAGAGCGCCCAGGCTGCCCACCAAGTAGTTGCTCACCATCGACCTCTGCAACTCGCACCGCGCATTTTGGGTGTCCGTCCCGATGAGGTTGTCTGGAGCTCGCTGAGGATGCGTTGGTGGGAACGAATCATCCGTCGTTTTCTCATCATGGGTTTGGTCACAGTCGCCATCATCTTTTGGTCGATTCCGTCCGCTTTCATCGGCATCATATCCAACATCAAGTTCCTCAGCAGCCTTCCCTTCCTCACGTGGATCAAGCTGTTACCAGGTGCCGTTACTGGCTTTCTCCAAGGTTTCCTGCCCGCCATTGCTCTGTCGTTTTGGATGTCGCTGGTCCCTGCGATGCTTAGATGTATGTTTTATGTCCCCCGTGATAATTCCCCTTCTAACTTGTGCAGTCTGTGGTATCAGGGCTGGTATTCCGTCCATGGTGTTGGTCGAACTGTTTACACAAGAGGTCTACTTTGCATTCCAGATCGTGCAGGTCTTTTTGATCACGACTCTTACCTCAGCGGCCTCGGCAACCGTCATGACCATCATCAAGGAGCCGTTGAAGACGCCTGACCTTCTCGCCGAGAATCTGCCCAAAGCGTCCAACTTTTACCTTTCGTATATCCTCGTCCAGTGCCTGGCCATTGGCGCAACTGGTCTGCTACATATCTTTGAACTAATTCGGCATTATGGCTTTGCAAGGGTCACGCAGATTCCGAGGACTCGTTTCAATGTTTGGTATAAACTGCAGCCTCCTCGATGGGGTGGTGTATACCCTATTTACACCAATATGGCCGTCATCGGTAAGTATTGGCTTCAGGGTTATCTCATAAAGGGGACGTGACTGACTCTATGGCAGCCCTTTCTTACACATGCATTGCTCCTCTAATCCTCATCTTCGCCTGTGCCGGAATGACATTTGTGCGCATCATTTATCGATACAACATTCTCTACGTCTTCGACTCGGAGATGGACAGTCTGGGTTTGTTTTATCCGAACGCCCTGATCCATCTCATCGTCGGGTTGTACTTGGCTGAGATCTGCATGATTGGACTCTTTGCCCTCAAGCTTGCGTTCCCGCCCATGGTCATGATGCTCATCTTCCTCATCATCACCGGCCTTGTTCACCTATCCCTCCGCGATTCGATCTCGCCGCTACTCACGAATCTCCCGCAGACGCTGTCGTTGGAGGAGGAGCTGCAACAGGAAGAGAAGGCGGCGGCAGAGGCAAGGCTGCAGGAGGCTGCCGAATCAGGCCAGGCCGGTACGGGCACTGCTGCCAGTTATTTCGATACGGAGCAGAATTTTGGCGAAGAAGAGATGGAAGACGCCCCGAGCGAGGACGAGGACGACCATACACACGAGGGACCCCAAAGCTCGAGAGCAGTCGAAGGAGCAGGTGGCCTCAAGTTGCTGACGACCGAATGGATCAAGTCGATGACAAAGGAGAAGCTAAAGACAGAGGCGGAACAGGCGGAACAGGGGCCCGTCATGAAGTTTCTGAACAAGTGGATTCTCGTTCGTGGGAATGAGTCGTCCGAGTCGGATCAGCCCCCGACGTTTGTGAAGCGATTCTTTCACCCCGAGATTTACGAAGACTTTATCGCCCTGCGAAAACTGATTCACGTCGAGGATCAGCCCGAGTTTGACTACGAGGTGGACGAAAAGCTGTCCAACTATTGGCCACCTGAGCTCTGGAGACCCAAGCCTGTTTTGTGGATCCCACGAGATGACGCCCGTGTTAGTCGACAAGAGGTGGCACACACGAGAAAGATTACACCCATCACGGACGTGGGCGTGGGTCTGAATGAGAGGGGACTGGTTGTGGTGGATGTTGAGGCAGCGCCGTTCCCGAGACTGAGGCTGCTGCACTAATCGATCGTACATGATGTAATTTATGATGGAGCTTGTCACGATACCCTCTTTGGCATATAAGCGTTGTTTAGTTGCTATAATTACAGAAGCGCCGATGGGTGCGTTGTGTTGAGACCTTGTGTGTCTGGTGAACTGGAGATCTCGGAGTAGTAGGCCTCGTCGTTGGGTTCACGTCCTAGAAAGTTGGTGAGACTCTTGAGCTCTGGTTGACTGCCTCCAGGTTGCAGGACGAGCTGACGGTACTTGAGACCGGCAGCCTTGTCCATGGGGTTTGCTTTGAATGCGCTGACCCAGAGATCTGTGGCGTAGACCTTGGACCTGCGACTGTGAGTACATGAGGTGAATACCTGGGGATGTGGGAGCTTACAGGGCATAGGTAAAGTATGCGGCATCGTATCCTCTGAATGGGTGGGCAAATGAAGCCTGGCCGATGCTGTCTTCTCTCCATAGACCCATGATTTCCGACTTACTCTTGTTCCAGAGCTCGGTGGTGTCCACTGGACGGCCCTCCTCGGCGTTGTGAATGGTAAGATCAAACAGCGCAAGAAAGACTTGGTGTAGCATCGCATGTGCTCCATTGACATGCTTGGTCCTCGCGAGATCTAGCGCCAACTTTTCCGGGAGCGTCTCACTCGGCCTCTCCCGTTCACCTTTCTGACCCTCCCAGAATGCCAGCCCCTCGTCGTCTAGGTAGCTATAATGACGGCCCAGGCGACGCAGGACGGACGGAACCCAAATCCAGCTCTCGAGGAGAATGCTGGGGATCTCGACAAAGTCACGGGCGCAGCCGTGCTGGTGCGCCGTCCGCGTTACGAGCTTGTGGATGGCGTGGCCGAGCTCGTGGAACATTGTCTTGAGCTCCGAGTGCATGAGGAGCGTTGGACGGGAGGGGGTGTGGATGAGGGATGTTACGAGGGAGGAGGAAGGGTAGTGGCGCGTGTTTTCGGGGGTTGTGAAGCCCTGGAGATGTTAGCACGGTGTATTTAATGTGTGAGATGGGTATACTTACTGGTTGGATGAGGGAGCTGTGGGCGCCAGAGTATTTACCCTCTCGAGCATAGAGGTCAAGATATAGATATCCCAAGAACCCTCCACCTTGATCCTCCGAGTCCCACGCTTCATAAACGGTGACATCCTTCTGCCACGTCGGCGCATCAGTTGGGATAAAGACCATGCCAAACAACTCCTCAAAGATGCCGAGCATGCCCTTGAGACTGTGGTTGACCTCGAAGTACTCGGAGATCAGCAGCGAGTCGACAGAGTATCGCTCCTTTTCGAGGATTCGTGCGTAAAAGGCCCAATCCCATGCGTTGAGTCTTGAAGCATCTTCGGGGTCTTCGTCGGTGCCGTGATCTTTGATGTACGTCTGTTTGATCTTGTAGAGTGTCTTCATTTCTTCTTCGGCTAGTGGTTTGAGCTCTGTTCTTAGTCTTTCGAGTCTTGCGATGACACTTTCGACGCTTTTGGCCATCTTGTCTTCCATCTTGAGAGCGGCGTGTGTCTTGAAGCCCAGCATTCTCGCGGTGCTGTTACGTAGCTCCACGGCTCTCTCGAGTCGCGCCACATTCTCAGGGAAGCGCTGTTCCTTTGCTGTGAGAAGAGCCTTGCGTGTACGAGGACTAATAGCATGCTTCATGACCGAGATGAGATGGCCCTTTTTGAATGTGACTTTGAGCTTTGTGCCGTCCTCACTGAGGGCCATGGCATCCAGGATGTTGGGAGGGACACCGGCGAGTTCATCACGCGTGAAGTAGATGCCGTCGTCGGATTCGCTGATGGTTTTCCGTGCTGCTACTAGGACTTGGTTACGTTCTTCGACAGCTTCCATGTACTTTTCCCTCAGAGCTTCATCCTGTATGCCTGCGCCTGTGTTTTGATAGGCGCGGTGTGTCTTGAAGAGCATGTACGCAGACTCATCGTCTAACGCTTCTTCACCACTTTGATGTTTCTCGTATACGGCTTTTACGAGGGAAGCCACGTCTCTGCGCATGAGGCCCTCGGCGTTGGCTTTGAGAGTCATCTCTTCAACCTTGCGGGACGCGTCGCGGAGGTCTTTGTCCTCGGAGACGGAGCTGAAGAGACGGGCGATGAGGCCTGACTTGGAGACATTGTGATCATGATGCAAGATGGGGAGGAGGAGGTTGGAGAAGGTGGCAGTAGAGGGTGTGAGCGTCGAGACGAGGCTGTCTTCGAGGGCAGTTGTGGAAGAGATGTTGGAGGATGTCTCGGCGAGGAGAGCCGAGGGTGTCGTCGTGAAGGAGGGTGGTGACTGAGGTGGTTTCATCGTGGGTGTCAAAATGCGGGGGATCACGTGTTGGAGACGGGGAAGTGAGCGAAGCATGAGATGAGATGAAAATGTTGAGGTAGGTGAGGCTGATGATGTCAGGGTAAAAGCGGAGAGGTGTAGTGGGTCTTGGTGTTTCAGCCACTTTGAAGAGCAAACAATTATTCCAATAATGCAAACATACTCCGTACACCAACAACTACACCTTTGGAACTTCAAACCCTCCCGTCCTCCTAAACACCTGATTCGGATCATAGTCGGCAACCATGTCCCTCGCAAACTGCTGCCCCGGCAACCTCAACCTCTCGTAAAAGTCCTGATAAGTCCCCGCGCTGTTCATGAGCAGCGGCACGTACATGCCCTTGATGTCACCATCCGAGACCATGTCCTGCGTGATATCCCACGTCGCGTCCGTGACATTCTTGATTAGGTCGCTTATCCGCTTCTGCATCTCGTCGTATCGCGCTATAGGCTTCAGATCCTCGACCTTGTGTCCGAAGAAACTGAAGCTCGCTTCGATTATTATGCGGTCGTGGTGCTTGGTCTCCATGTCGAGCATGTCGTGACCTCTATCGTGCGCTGCCCTCGCGGCTTGGTGTGTCAAGGGCGTGTAGCTGATTTCGGAGATCATGCCGGGGAGGATTTGTACCATGTCGACGACGCTACGCCAGTGGTTGTAGATGCCCACGAGGAGCTCATCGCGGTATGCGTTTGGGGGGTTGGGGATTGTCTCTGTTCCGATGACGGTGATGCGGTCTTTTGTTACGAATCTGTCGTTTTCTTTGATGAGATCCGAGTAGCTTCGGTCTCTGCAGGTGTTTCTGTACGGGTCGAGGAATAAGAAGGCTTGAAAGAGTGTCGCCGCCTTGATCGTCCAGTCCATCTGCCTCCCATCGTAAAACGCATGCAGCACCCAGATATCCAACTTGTCCTCGTATATTCGCCTTGCCTTGAGCATGATGGATGCCTTTGGATCGCTGTTATACTGGGTAAACTCGCGTACCGCCGTTAGAATACGTCTATCGACGTACTCGTCTCTGTGGAAGAGCATAACGCCGCCCCAGACTATCCCCTGCTTGAAGCCTTGCATATGGAACGAGGTAACAATGCCGTATCTGTTTCCACCTCCTCGGATAGCACGGTAAAGGTCTGCGTGGTTGACATGGTTGGCAATAGCCATGGATCCATTGGCGAGAACAACTTGCATCTCGAGGATTGACGACGCTCCCCAGCCGTATTGCTGCGTGTAAAAAGAGAGGCCTCCCCCGGTGAGGTACCCTCCAACGCCGATTTGTCCAAACCTCGGTGTAGGTAACATCCATCCTGTTCCTTCGAGTCTGGGGATGACGTCGTTCCATATAGCTCCAGGTCCGAGATCAATCTGTCCAGACTCGGTGTCGAGGATGACATGGTTCATCTTCCTCAGCGAAATAAGCGGGCCATTGTCCACGCTGGAGAAGAAATCGTTTTGGTTAGATCCTCCTGCTTTTATGGCGAAATTTTGATCGCTCTGACTCAGGATCGTCATAATACCGCGGACTTGGTCGGGGTTGTAAGGGTACAGGACACAGGAGGGTGTCCTTGACCTAGCGGCGGTCGAATGGTAGCTCAAGCGTTCTTCTTGGTATTCCTTGTCCATGGGCAAGGCGATCTCTATCGTCGTGGTGTTTTTGATGGAGCCGCAGACATCTTTGTTGTAGTCTGGTAACATGCGTTGTGGTATCCTACGGGCGTGGGCGACGGCGACGAGCAGGGTCGCCAACGAGGGGAGACGCATCGTGGGGATTATGGGTGATCATGTTAGATTGGGGGTTTCCCTCTTATTATTGTGTCCTTTTGATCTTTATCAACGGTTCTTCATACTAGCTTTCGGCGTTATGTGTTGAAATGTTGAGCAAACTTTGAGATCTCCTACGTGTGTAGGGTAGGACGCGAGACCTACACGAGGTGAAGAATGATCAGGTCGATGAACATGGGAAATGAACAGAACTATATAGAGAAAGCTTTTGTTAATAAAATTTTCCTTTTGAAGATCAATTCGAGATACTGGTAGTAACGCTGCCTCCGGCTTCTCGGACGAAGCTATGCAAGGTCCGTAGGTAGATTATAACGACGGGAAGTCATCACAACACAATTCCCTTTGTGATCTCTTCAAAGTGATGGCATCAAGGTTTCGCTTAAACATCCTCCTTGGCTACTAGTTAATTGGCATTTCGTCTCTTTCAAGGGACTTCAGAAGGCAGCTTGTGTGAAGTGAGTGATGTCTTCTTCATGCTACTTCGCTTCAACCTGGTATCTACACAACGCCCCTCAACACCTCAACGACAATCACTTCACCCAACTCCAGTCACCCCAAAACCGCTTTTCAACCATCTACTCCATAACAAGCACGTTCCTGAATCGGGGCTTTCCAGCAATCAGACTGTCAACTGCATCTTGCACCTTCTCAAATGGATACCTCTCAATCATACACTTGACACCGTGTATCATGGCGAACCGAATAGCCTGCTCGCTGTCGATGGCGTGACCGCTCGGCCAGCCAGTCACACTCGCTCCCTTGGAGACAAGAGCTGCGCTGTCAATCTCGACGGGTCCGACGGGTGCAAGACTCAGTAGCTTTCCCTCAGGCGCGAGGGCTCCAACAAGAGGTGTGATGGCCTTGGGGTTCGGTGCTGTCTGGACAATGATGGAAGCTCCGCCGAGCTTATTCAGCTCAGCTGCCACATCTGACTTCTTTGTGTTGATGTAATGGCTGGCTCCGAGCTCCTTTGCAAATTGGGCCTTGTCGTCGCCCGAAGAGAGCACGGCGACTTCGTAGCCCATCTTGTTGGCGTACTGTACTGCGAGATGGCCGAGACCTCCGAGACCCTGCACAGCAACCAGGGCGCCCTGCTCAACGTGGAGCTTGCGTATTCCGTTGAAGACGGTCACGCCGGCGCACAGTAGGGGAGCTACCTCGGCGGGATCAATCTCCTTAGGGATGCGCACAACGGCTTCGGCGCGGAGAAGGACGTACTCGGCGAAGCCTCCGTCGCGGCTTACACCGTTGACGGCCTTGTTGTTGCACATCTGGAACTGAGCCTTCTGGCACTGCCGACAGGTCTGATCATGTCCACCGTGCCAAGGACCACCAACACGGTCTCCATCTTGGAAACCCGTAACGCCCTCGCCGATCTGAACGACATTGCCGACAATCTCGTGGCCGGGGACTCGAGGGAAGACGTCGCCCATGTGGCCAGTTGCGACGCCTACATCGGAGAAGCAGACGCCGCAGGCGAGGACCTTGACGAGGATCTCGCCTCGGGAGGGTTGTTTGAGGGGAACCTCTTGGAGGGTGAAGGGGGAGTTTGCCTTTTCGAGGATACAGGCCTTGTAGGTCTTGGGGAGGGAAGACATGATGAAGATTGGATCAATTGGGTTGAGACTTGTTTGTTCAATTGATGGATGAAGCTTGATGCTCAGTAGTGAATGATATACAACCTTTACATTGGGGACAGCCCATATCTTTTATATCAACCAGACGCAACCAGAATCATCTCACAACATATCATCCCCACCAACCAGACACAGAATAACAATCAAGCTGTCTGAAACTTTCGGGTTCAATCACCGCAAACTCCGTGCCCCTCACTCCCCCAGATGCGGAATTATGGCCTTCCAATCGTCACCAACGAACAGCCGAGAGGTGACATCACAATGTCGACAAGTCCGATCGGTCGGCTGCTCCCGCTAGCGTTTTTTTGCGTTCGGAGATCAGAGCTTGGGTGCCAAGGGCCGGGATGAGGTATCGGATTTGTTGAAGGGGAGATGTTCCAAAGCCGCAGAGTTGATCCGATGGTTTTTCCGAGATAAATGAGCACGAGCCACAGTCAGCCACCGATGCCACAGCACCAGCCATAGCATCAGCCACACGGGCATCCTCCAAAGAAATTTCCCCCACCATAAACTTCAGCCTTTCGTTTGGCGATCACTCAAAAGCTCCTTTTGCGCAAACAACGAAAAACAATGCCTCTCGACACGTCAACATATTCATTAGCCCTCCTGCGCGTAGACGGCCGTCGCTGGAACGAGCTCCGTCGCCTCAATGCCCAGATCCGCACCCAAGATGCCGCAGATGGATCATCATACCTCGAGATGGGCCACACAAAAGTCATGTGCATCGTGACAGGTCCGTCGGAGCAGGGACAGCAGCAACGACGTGTGCAGACGGCGCAGAGGGATGTCGCGGCTATTAATGTGAATGTGGTTATTGCTGGGTTTTCGAGCGTGGATCGCAAGAAGAGGGGGCGCAACGACAAGTAAGTTGTAGATACGATGTTTTAAAGGTGGATGTGCTAACTCATTGTAGGCGCACTCAAGAGATCGAAGTCACAATTGCGAATGCATTCGCCTCGAATCTGCACACGCATCTGTTCCCTCACTCTTCAATCACAATCTCCCTCCACGTCCTCTCCCAAGATGGCTCCCTCCTCGCCGCCCTCCTTAACGCGACGACCCTCGCCCTCATCGACGCCGGTATCCCCATGACGGACTACATCGCCGCCTGTACAGCTGGCTCGACCTCTACATACGCTGCGGGCGACGACTCGGCGGATCCTCTGCTAGACCTTAACAACCAAGAGGAGCAGGAGCTGCCGTTCCTTACTGTCGCGACATTGGGAGGGAGTGATCGCGTGGCTGCGCTCGTCTGCGAGAGTCGCGTGCAGGTCAGCCGTCTAGAAGGCATGTTGGTAGTAGGCGTGGACGGATGCAAGCAAGTGAAGCAGTTCCTGGATCAGGTGGTGAAGGACAAGGGCGCCGAGATGGTCAGGGAGGGAGCAGCTGAGAGGAGCGACGCCATGGACGTCATGATGCAAGAATAGACTTGATACCTGGGTGGCATACGAAGGGTTTTATTTGGTTCAGGAAAATATCCATGGATATATCGGAGTTTTTGTGTTTTGTTAGGTATGGTACAGGTTTGTCTCCGCCTTTCAGTAAGAAATAGTGTCACAAAGCTAATGCCTACATTCTCAAGATACCCGACCCCTTTACAGCTCCTCGTGCACAATCTTTTGCTCCTTGGGCTCAGCCTCAGGCTTCTTGGTCTCTGGCTCAGTCTCAGCTTCAACCTCAGGCTCGGCCTCCGGCTTAGCCTCAGTTTCGGCTTCCTTCTGGGCCTCAACCTTGGTCTCCTCCTCACTCTCGACCTCGGCCTCCTTGACAGTCTCAGCCTGCTCAGGGGCTTCGGTCTCAACTTCAGGCTCGGGGTCGGTAGCCTGGGTGGCCTCCTCCTGGGTGCCTTCGGCCTTGGGCTCAGCGTTGAAGTCCTCGGGAAGCTTCTTCTTGGCACCCTCACCCATGCGGATGGTGTCAACCCAGTTCTCGACACTGTGGAGGCTAAAGTCGCCCTGGTACTGACGCCACCAGTTTCGGCGTGTGTTGATGGCGATCAGGTTGACCTCGTCGCTAAGGCCAAGAGCCTTGGGAAGAGTCGAAGCAGCCTCGCTGTCGCTGGGAATGGAGATGAAGGGGAAAGTGTGTCGTCCGCCGTGGACATACTTGGTGTTGAGGTGAGACAGCGAGTCAACAGCCTTCTCGCCAGCTTCGCCGGGAGTAAAAACAAGGATGCAGGTGTGGGACTTGGGGGCAAGGCATTCCTTGGTGAGCTTCTCAAGCGAAGTGATGGTGTCGATGGGGACGATGGAGGGGATGGCTGACTCGGCGGCTTCAGAAGCGGACTCGGGCTCAGCGGTAGGCTCTTCCTTGACAGTCTCGGTCGACTTGCTCTTCTTGTTCTTGGCTCCGTTGCTCTTGGCCTTGGAAGCCTTGCCATTATCAGGAGCAGGGTCAGGGTTAGGCTGAGCAGCCTGGGAAAGGAACTTGACCATGTCCTTCTTGACGAGCTCTCCGTTGTAGAGGATAGGCTCTTGGCCGTCACCTGGGATGAGGACAAGAGTCGGGAAATCCTTAATGCCAAACTTCTCAACCGCAGCCTTCTCCTTATCACGGATCTGGGCCACAGAAATGACATCGAGGAACTCAATGGCGATACTTCGGATGAGAGCGCTGGTGGTTCCCTTCTTGGTGAACAGGATAGCCTTGGGCTTATCACCACCCAAGAAAGAGTCCAGATCCTTGTCGCTCACTCGGGTGACATGGTTGTTGATCTTGCTCGAGACAGCCTCACTGATGGCACCGGCAGTTCGCTGACCCTGGTAGTCCTCGACAACAGGCTTGCCGTACTTCTTACCAGGACGGACAATCTTGAGAGTAGGGAAACCCTGGACACCCATGGAGCCGCAGAATGGCTTGTTGGCGTCATCATCGCAGTCAATGGCCGCGACCTTGGCGAGACCCTCAAGGTTCTTGGCGGCCTTTTCGTAGGCGGGCTTGAGGTTCTGGCAGTGGCCGCACCAAGGGGCGTAGAACTCGACGATCTGATTTGTCAGCGACGAGTATGAGTTATTTGTGAATAGAAACATACCGAGGTGTAGTTGGACTTGGCAATGAGCTTATCATAAGTCTTTGCGTTCAACTGCAAAACGGGCGAGTTCTTGGTGTAGATGGCAGCGTCAGCCGCGGGCAAAGCCGCCAGCGCTGCCGTCAACGTCACCAGCAGAGAAGAGGTGGGGTTATGCATCACGTATGCTGAATCAGGCGACGAGATGCAGTAAAGGGAGAAACTTGGATCAAAAGGTCAAATAGAGGAGAAGAATCTCTTTGTGCTCCAAGGTCAAGGCCGAGGCCAGGTCAGCATCCGTTGTTTGTCGTTGAATGCAAAGTGGCATCTTCGGAATGTCCAAAGAAAGAAAAAGCCACCTGGTGCCACAGTGCAATGTGAAGCTGGGGGTATGCAGGTCTCTGATTGGTTGGTGAACAGCTCGAGCCACATGTGGCGTGAGCTACCAAATCTGGGGAACCGTGTGGCGCAGTACCAGCCACCGTTACGTCAAGTTAGGCAGGCAGCCAAGAGAGGAGGAGGTGGTGGGGTGAAGTTGGACTTGACATTACTTGCGCCATCGCGATTCTTGCGGTGAAATCTCCCAGGACGAGGGTAATTACTACTCGAATAATTCATTCTATACTGCTTTGAACGTCTAGGGGATCGATATCGACATCATGGCGCAACCTCTTCCGGCCGCGCTCAAGATCCCCGAGGTCAGTCGCTTTATCAACCGCGCAAATCAGCTGAGGAACCACAAGCCCGCCATCTCATACTGGTGTAGGCACCACTGGAACATGTGAAGTTAAGACATCGCTAACATGAGAATCCAGGTGAATACCATGCCGTCAATCAGATCGTGGGAAAGGGTCTACACAATACAGACGACGAGACCTTTGAGTTCACAAAGACCCTCATCGAACGTCTAGAGTCAACAAAAACAGAGCGCGCCGACGACGATGCCATTGTCGACAATGTCGCGGGCCAGGCATACGTCGAGCAGTTTGCCAACGAGACATTTGACCGCGCCGAGCGAACCCTTCGAGCCAACAAAGTAACCAGGTAAGCGCATCATCATACCTCTTGACCCTCATCGCCTCTGACCGGCCACAGACAGACTGCTGATACATTCGACGCCGCCGCCACCTTCTTCGATCTCACTCGCGAGTGGGGCGAGCCCGACCCCGAGGTCCTGCAAAAGATAAAGTTCGCCAAATGGAACGCCGCCCGCATCTTCAAGGCCGTCCGCGAGGGCAAGGACCCGAACGAGTCGAACCCGAAGGCCCCCGAGCCTGAGGCGGCGCCGGCGCTGGACCCATCCGACCCTGATGTGCAGCAGCTGACGGGACCGCATCCGGCGTCGGTGGAGGACGCGCCGGACGCGGGGGAGCCGCCCAGTGTTCCCACCTTCACGGATGCGCCGCCAGAGATTCCCGACCCGGGATACTTCCCTCCTCAGCCGCACCCTGATGCGAGGGCGCCGGAACCCTTCGTTCCCTCTCCACTGAGCCAGAGTCCGACGCCCGGTCTCACGGGGGTTCCTCCTCCACCACCTCCTGCGGCGCCAGCGGCCATCTCCCCCGTGCCCGAGATCCCTCCGCCTCACCCAGCGACACAGATCCCTCCCCAGCCATCTCCTCAGATTCCCACCAAGCTTCCCTCCCAGTTCGCGCCCCCTCCTCCACAGCCTTCGTCCGGCTCGTCTGCACCTCCCTCCTGGTCCACGACCCCGAGCGTACCCCATCCGGCCGTTTCGAACCCTCCGCCAGCGATTCCCCAGGCGCCAGCTCCTCAGGCGTACGTGCCGGCTCCAGCTCCTGTTCCCGCGCCGGTGCCTGCCCCTGTGCCGGCGCAAAGCATGGGCGGCTTTACGGCGGATCATAGGGATATCAACCAGGCGCAGAAACATGCCAAGTGGGCGATATCGGCCTTGAACTTTGAAGATGTTCCAACGGCGGTAAAGGAGCTGCGGAATGCACTTGCCCTGTTGGGGGCGCAATAAGTAGTTTGGCGTAGTGAGCTGAGTATTGGTTATGATGAGACTTGCATCTAGAACGAGGCGGACGATACCACACGTTGGGAGGGACAGGCCATGCATAGGAAGTTTCAGAGTCGAACATTGTAGAACTGAGGTGGACGAATCCAAGTGCTATCTGATTGCATAAACCCAATATCAAAAGACCCCTTGTACTCGTTACTATCGTGAAATCATTGGCACGAATGCAAACACTCGGTAAAAGCTAGGCCAGAGCCATCAACCCGTGCGACTCGTAGCCGGGATGTGGAAGGCCTTCCGGGTACACTATTGCAGTGGCCGAGATATCTTGGTCTTCCTCCATCTTGTCGGTCCATCCTCTCTCAGGACCCCATTCAATGGCACAGCCAAACTGTGTAACAGCCTCCATGAGGCCTTGCATCATGGCACCAGACTGCTTAACGCTGGTCCAGCCATCGAATTCAACTGTATCAACAGAGGGCAGCTCCTCCAAGACGTCAGTGAGGAGATTCACACTGAACCCCTCGTAAAATCCATCCGAGCGGCGGAATCCCCTAATTGCGCTGTCGCTCGGGTCGATCTCGACAAACACCTTGAGCCGCTGAACGTCGACGCAATCTGACAGCCCGAGCGCCGGGTTGACAACCCATCCCTTGGGCGGGGCATTCCACCCGGGGCCGAGGCGCAATTCGAGAGATGTGATGCACTGACGCTGTTGCGGCTTCAACCTCGCTAGTAGAGGCTTCTTGCTCTTGAAGTAGCGGCCGGGAAAGGTAGGGAATAGGCGAAAGGTACGTGTGCTGTAAAAGGCAAAGGTTGCCTCATCATGAACCTGTCTGCATACTCTCATGAGACCAAGTTTCTTGTGCACTTGCTTGTAGTTATGCGGTCCGAGGTCAAGGACTGTGTCGACGTCATTGAAGAAGTAGGTGTATATCTGGATGCGGACTTCGGCGGGTAATGATAGGAAGTGGAATGGTGTTCTAGGAACGCGACGCTTCGGCCTTAGGGGGATGAGAGGAGTATCGAGGGTGAGGTCGGCGATGGAGAGTTTGTTCACGTCCTCTTCGGTGACGGGTTTAGTAGAGGTCGGATTCGCGGATGCGGTTTGCGCCCGGCTGGAAGACGAAGGCATAACAATGCGCAACGTGCCCACCGGGCGAGAAACAGAACTCTTGCTCGTTCGTCGAGCCATGTTGTGAGGTGGTAGAGTCGTGACGCGGTTCAACTGCAGAGTCTGGTAGGCGAGGCGAGGTGGCGAGGAGAATTCGGTCTATAAAAAGGGTGAAGAGGCTTGTATCAAATCCTTGCGCAATGACAACGGTCGCAAATTAAGATGATATGGTCTCAGCAGGTCGCCAGGGTCGTTGCGGTCGGTCTCGAGGAACGAGGCTTATCACAGAGGGTGGTGCCATGGCGTAGTAGCATTCGACGACAAGGAGACCACCCTCTAGAAGGCAGCGGACGCGGCCACGGCCACCATGGTGTCTCTCGGGTAGTTGGGATAGGTAATCAGCGGGAATTGGGGTCGTGGCGAATTAGAAAGAAAATTGGTCAAGACCAGCAAAGTCAATTATATCGACTGTCGCTCGTCCACTCAGAAGATGGACGGATCGTGAGGCACTGTGAGGGGAAGGAGATGAGGGTTCGGGTTGCAAATTAGAAAGGCCATGCCGCCGTTCGATGTCGCCTTCAACGTCGGAAGATGAACGCCATGAGCCTGGGGAGGTGAGCAGGGGCCTTCACTGGATGACATGAGCATCATGGAGGGGACGGCGGGGAATCGGAATCTGCTTCATGATGGGGGCGTGACCAGGGCCTCACGTGAAGGTCTCACCAATCAAGGCATGACGCCATCGGTCAATCTAAAAGTCCGCAACCCCGGCTAATCCACGGCGGCTCTCTCCAAGGCCAAAGCCCCACTCCACGCCCGCCGTCCGATTTTTTTCCACAGCCGACGGGCGCGGTGCGTGCGACGGCGGAGCAATCAGACCAACTTCGTCAAGCTACGCCATTGAAGTCGAGTCCGCTTCGCCATCGACTCCCGCGCCAGCAGCCACCCCAATTCTTGTGGTATTATCCGGGACTCCCTCTTCAATCTTCGCCATGCTGTCCAGAGTGGCCCAGGCTTCGCGCTTGGGCTTGACGGCAGCTCGTCTGTCGAGGCCCGCCGCATCGCCTGCTCTCCGACTCCGTCCCGCAGCAGCTCCCGTCCTTGTGTCGCCATGGCTTCGAGCCTACTCCAAGGACAAGGGCCCTTCAGGCCAATCGCCTCCCAATGAGACAAACAAGAAGCCCGCGCAACCCCAGAACGACGCCGATGCCTCAGCGAACGAGAATGCCGCCAAGTCTTCCGAGCAGAATGTCGACAAGGCCGGAGAGCAGTCGCCCGAGGCCCCGAAGGAGGGCGAGCAAATACCCTTCCACAAGCTCCCCGACTTGACCCAGGGTATCCCTTCGACGTTGGAGTATGAGATGGAAGGCGACAAGAAGAAGCCATCGCAGGCTCTGCAGGAACTTGAGGAAGAAAGCTCGGGTGGCCGTGGTGGACGTGAGCGATCGGAATATGTCTCAACCTCGGATCGCAACCGCAAGTGGTGGACAAGATTCATGCTCGTTGCGACCGCTGCCGGTGGCACCCTTGCCGTGCTATACATGGGTCGCAACTGGGAGGACACTATCGAGGCTGATCGTCATTCCGATATTCCCAATGGCCCTGGTCTCGGTCTTTGGTGGAAGCGTGCCAAGGCCCGAATGACCGAGTCTGTCACCTACTACCAGGAACCCTCATTCGAGAAGCTGCTCCCCGACCCTGATCCTTCCTTTGAGCGCCCTTACACCCTCTGTCTGAGCTTGGATAACCTCCTTGTGCACAGCGAGTGGACTCGCGAGCACGGCTGGAGAATCGCCAAGCGACCTGGCATGGACTATTTCATCCGATACCTCAGCCAGTACTATGAGCTGGTTCTCTTCACTACTGTTCCCTTCGCCACTGGTGAGCCTCTTCTCAGGAAATTGGATCCTTTCCGCTTCATTCTTTGGCCTCTGTACAGGGAGGCTACCAAGTTTGAGGATGGCGAGGTCGTCAAGGTATGCTCAACCCCTCCATATAGCTTCCACTTGTGCTGACTTTTCAGGACCTGTCCTACCTCAACCGTGACCTCTCCAAGGTCATCATTATCGACACCAACGCCAAGCACGTCCGCAACCAGCCCGAGAACGCCATTGTCCTAAAGCCCTGGAAGGGTGAGCCCGGTGACAAGGAGCTCGTTGGTCTGATTCCCTTCCTCGAATACATCCACACCATGCAGTACTCGGATGTCCGCAAGGTCATCAAGTCCTTTGAGGGCAAGCACATCCCTACCGAGTTTGCCCGTCGTGAGGCCATCGCCCGTAAGGAGTTCAACGCCAAGCAGCTCGCTGCCAAGCACAAGCACAGCTCTGGTGTTGGTGCTCTTGGAAGCTTGCTCGGCCTGAACCCCAGCAACATGAGCATGATGGTGAACCCCGAGGGCGAGCCAAACCCCACCGAGGCTTTCGCCCAGGGCAAGATGCTGCAGGACATTGCTCGTGAGCGAGGCCAGAGGAACTACGAGGAGCTCGAGAAGCAGATCCGGGAGAATGGTGAGAAGTGGCTCAAGGAGGAGGCCGAGATGATGGAGAAGGCCCAGAAGGAGGCCATGAACAGCATGATGGGCTCCTTCTCTGGCATCTTTGGCAACAACCAACCCCCCGAGAAGAAGGCCTAAGAAGCCCCAAAGAGGTGCCAGCACATCTCCACTAATTAATGTCTTGTAATCTTTTTGTGTTACGGCGAATTTACGGAGGGGATGAAGTCTGCTAGTCACGTCATCTTCAGACTCAGAGGGAGAGTGAGAAGTCGCCTTATAGAAAAACAGCATTTTGGGACGGGAAGGCATTACGGGACATTCGGTCAGGGATGGGAGTCTTGACTTGTAAAAGATGGTGGAGAGATGATGTGTATATTACGTGTACCGAGATGTTGTATAACAAACAAAATGAACCAGTGTCTTGCTTCGAACTGGTCTCCATCTGGCGATGTGAGGTTTGGATGGAGTTGCGATGTCGTCATACATGTGGCTCTTTACGCTGTGGTATCCAGAACTTGGACCTCATATTCACTGCCGCGTTACTGTTGGGTTGCTTGTACCTGAAAACCCGCCTCGAGGCTCTGGCTTCCTCTGCCCTCTTTTATGATGAATACGGAGATCTAATTAGTGATCTGATATTCCGTGCTCAACTGGAACGAACGTAGACCAGATCTTGCCCTGCACAACAAGGCTACCCGGTACCAAGAAGTTGTGATAAGTCAGCTGGAGAAACGCAGGACATAGAGGACACTACTGGCTTATCTCGGTCCTTCACATGATCATAACGTTGGAAATGCGCTCGGCCTCTTTCTGACCTGGCTTCGCTAAGATCGGGGGACCCGGGCCGTCTGTTTTGTTGCCTTCAACAGGAACAGCGTCATTGATCTTTAAGTGTTTATGTATTGAAGTGATTCGGCATGCCAACCATTCGGATACATCGCTTTGAAAGCAGCCCAAAGATTTTTCGGCCAGCTTGTAGGGAGCATTTCTGAGAAGCCTTCTCGAAACTGACCGGAGCCAGTCCCACCGAGGCCCGCTGGTCCGTACCGGAGAGCCCCACACGGCCCCACATCTCGGCCGGAAGTTGGCGTTTTGGGGAACTTTGGACGGAGACCAGCAAATTGAAGCGAAAATGAGGCCAAGCAATGCAATTGAGGCATTTTTGGGCTACAGAAATGAAATAAAAACGAAAGGGAGGGTTTACTCCAGACCTCACACAATGAACTTGGGGCTCGAAAAAGACACCAACACCTGTAGAATGATGGGTGATACGAAGATCAAGAGAGGTCACAACAACCACACCGCGGGCAGAAGATGATGATACCAAGAGGTAAAAATGCATTTCATGATGACCCTTATGATGAGTGCAGACGAGGACTTGTCCAGGAGGGCCTAAACAGGCAAGTCGGCGAGGCATAGCAAAAGTCAACGAACAACACCGGAAAACAACAACAGCATCAGCACTTGAGAATAGCAAAAGAAGAGTTCAAAAAGACAAAAAGAACAACGACAACGGCAGGATTCGAACCTACGCGTGCGAACACAATGCCTAGATATGCAGGATAGCAGGGCATCGCCTTAACCACTCGGCCACGTTGTCTTGTGGTGGGTTGATGCGGGACCGCGCAAAGACGACTCATCATGGGTCTGGGTGCAAGAGAAGAGGAGAAGAATTCTTCAAGGAGCCGAAGAATCGTGTAGACACTTGTGTCATGTAGTTTCAATGATGCCTGAACAGATAATGGCTCCTCTTAACTGTTGGACGGTCCCCTAAGTCACCAAGACGGACAATTGGGTTGGACCACTAGGGAGCCAATCAATTTACAAAATCCGCAAAATGGGGAATCAAGCAGTTGATTTGCTTTGCCCTTTCTGCGTGATCAAGGTGTTGTTCATATGAAGGAAGCTAGTTATATCGGAGTGTTGGTATTTGTCAACCACTCTGCATAATATACTTACCTCACAACTGGCTTGTTTCTTTGCAGCACGCAACTTGCGGCAGAATAAAGAACTAATAAGACCACCGCTGGACTGAAAATAGCTAGATAAAAACATTAGCGAATTGCTTTTACTAAGATTCGACTGTGTCCTGTCTGATCAGTGTGAGGCTGCTCTTGGACTTGGAGCTGCCGGTAAGCATCTGGGATTCTAGAAAACTTTAGATAATCATAACGAGCACTGGGAAAAACTAAGAGGCAGGTTCCTCACAGCCAGGTTCCATTATGTCGACGAGATGGACTCACCACCGCCACCACGTCAACCTCAACACCAACCATTTCATCACCATGATCATGTCAACAAGAACAGCAAAAAACAAAGCGACAACGACAAGATTCGAACTTGCGCGTGCGAACACAATGCCTATACGATCAAAGATAGCAGGGCATCGCCTTAACCACTCGGCCACGTTGTCTTGTGATTAGTTGATGCAGGACCACGCAAAGACGGGTCATCACGGGCCCAGTGTAGGGGAGTAAGAGGATTAGAGAAGACAGATCATCACGTGAGAGATGCTGACATGCCTATGTGATAGCAATGCTTGAACACAGGTGGCTCCTCTTGACTCTCGGACGGTCGCTAATATCACCAAGATGAACACTGAGCTGGGCCATCAGGGAACCAATCAATTTACAACTTTTGCAAGATGGAGCCGGAATAAGACTACTTGAGAAATTTCATTATCTATATCGCCGTAATCAAGTGCATGTTAGCTAGACAGACTAAGAGAAGTCCTTGCTTGATCCGACACTTTGATCTGATAAGGTCTAAATTAAGACAAGCAGCTGAGGGTAATGAACACATACTGGCTTGAGTGCCCAGTCGCACGCAAGCGTGTGGATATTGTTCTTTCTCAACCAACAGGTGACAAAAAGACATTGGGGTGCCTATTTGATGCTGAATATCGACCGACCAATGCAGCTCTTGTAACTCGTATCAAGGATCTATGACCAATGGAAACGGTGAGTCTGAATTTGACTGCTAACAAAAGTTCATTGTGGGTCATGCCGTGTTGAGATGGCAAATGGTTAATGTATCCTTATATGCGCCTTTTGTTGGTCCCGAACCCTCACAGTTGCAGAGAAGTAGGCATGTCATTCGCTCAAGAAGAGATACGTAGACCTGGCCATGGAGGGAAGTTATCCAAATGATGCCCGTTAATTAGATGTATTCTATGAGATCAGACAGAAGAAGACGCTGCGCAAATTCGGCACTCGGCACGCCAAGTCGTTCATCCATGATCCCTCTCCTGGTAACGAACCTGGAGAGGGCACCTTGACCTGCGGCAACTCTCAAACTATTGGCTATATCAGGAAAGTTGTATTTCCAGCCAGCATCATAACTGGGGTTAATCATGCTTGTAGAAATATGAACAGTATTGGGAAATCCCACGTGATAATCTCTTCTCCAGGTATATAAACACTAATAAACAAAGCCAGTTCCGTTGATTCTCAATGCACTGGTACAGTTCGTTGACTGCCTTTAGGTCATTGCCTTCAGCAGGTCATAAATCATTCTAAATGTTCTTGTAAATATGAAGCTCGGTACGGTTTCAACGTTCTCTTGGTGCAGAGTTCTTGTCAAGGTCTAACGGAAGAGTAATAGGTTCTTCTCTCCTCGCGGCCTTGTTCGCTGGCAACCTCGTGAACGCCAAATACACGGTTCAGATTCCAGATGATGCTATCTGGGTCACCACCTGGGAGCAATATCATGCTGACGCCCCCCAGTTTGGCAAGACGGTACTTTACAAGTATGGAGGCTTCGTTGTTGAAGTGGATGACAAGATTGTTCTGGCCACGGATGAGAAGATGACCAAAGAGATTCACGATTTACTCACGGGGCTGGAGAAGGATGATGCGGAATCCGAAAGCCAGCCGCAAACTCCAAACAGGCGGAACACGGAGATTCGCGGACTAAGAAACAAATGTTCTCACCCTCCTTGCTTTGGTCCAGGAATTTGTACCACCTACTCCCATTGCCATGTCTGTACTGGGCTCACCGGAGGGGTTTTTAAGCGAGGCAGGTGCATTTAAACCTGGTACCCAGTTTGGTTGATACTTGGGGAGAGAGTAAACTCATGTGGTGCAGAAGGAGGAACTCTTGTCTGTTCGCTTAGGTAGTAATGGATCGAATCAGGATGCTGAATACAAACGAACTTTTGAGAAAGCAATAAATATTACGTTATAAAATCATACGATATCTTGAGAGTGTTATATTGTTGGTTCAACCAACAACAGGGATTAGAAAACCCGGCGTCACATGTCGCCGAAGCGGAATGCATGGCCACGCATGATTGATATGACCAACTCCATCTGCACAATCAGTCTAGATTTACCTGGCTCCAATTTGTTGAATCCAACCCATCTCTTCCCATCTTTTCTCTTCCATACAGCATCCTGATAAATCATGTCTCAACCCAGCCCAAAGGCTCAAGAGACCACAGAAACACCACAATGCAGCACTGAAGATGGCATTACATACGAAGCTCTTCCACCGGAACAAAAAGAAATGAGCGATATCTTGCGTCACATGGATCGCGACCCTGACTTGATGGGTATTGCACACCTCGGCGATGATGGAGTATTTCGCTTTCTCGACGCCGATCGCAACATTCACTACGCTACCCCTTTGAGGCCTGCCTTGATCAAGGCTCTTCTCGATCGTCTACCATACGATGAGGAGGCAGAGAAACGCTACCGTGGAGTCGACGGAACCAGAGTACCGAAAGAACAGTGGTATAATCCACCTGCTGGTATACTTCCTCCGCCATTGTCAGAAGAGGGGCGGAAAGAGGAGCGGGAAATTATGGAAAAGCATAAGGAGAAGTTTGACAAGATACGTAAGGACCTGAAAGATGGCATTTACGAGGACCGTCCCGTCTTCATAGAATCAGACCACAAGCTTGAATAAGTGTGCTATAGTCTAGCTCGTTAGGGGATTTGAAATAGAATCACCAATGTCATTCAGTCTGGAGGACTTTTATTACGGCGACCAATATATGCACAGCCAGCGGTGTCTATATTAGGTGCCTACTATCGTCTACCTCGGGCTCCCTACTTTCGCGTTGCTTAGTGAGAACACAACTGGTGGCCTCATCTCCCTCGACAACCTGGAAACCGCGTCGTTGTCCGAAAAGCCCATCTCACTCAAGCCATCTAGCTCGTCAGCCTCCTCTTGGACATACAATGGCGGTTCAACCTCGAAAACAGCCTGTATATCGCCATGAGGCGAGAAACCTGTGAACTGCCACGGTCTAGATGACTTCCTTCCTGATACTGTGGCCCATTGCCGATGCCTCTCGTAGAGGCCAATGACAAGTAATAGCGGGGCGTTGGATATTCTGACAAGTGTTACGTGCGTGAGGTGAAAGGTTCGTGGTGAAAGAATGCACCTCAGGGGAAGAAGTATAACAAGGGCGAATAGGTTGAAAGGCGGCGGATAAGCGAAAATAGCATCGCTCTTGACGCCTTCGAATGTCAAAACTGCACGTCTGAACTGTATCTCTACCGTTTCTGACGTAACAATCTTGGAGAACCGATTCGTGAGAAGTGAGACAAGAATAGTGAGGAATAGAGTATTGCCGAGAAACGCAAAAGCGATTGTGAGACCTGGTCCGAGGATAGCATGAAACTGAACAGATGCCTCGATTCCAGTTCCATCCAGACCAAACCAGATCCATAGAAGCCACTTGATGATGGTGAAATCTCCAGGAATAGTGGTCGACTCGTCTCCTGTTGCCAACCACTGTAGTGCCAGTAGGAAACCAGTGAAGCACCAGGTTGCGAGAAAAGTCAGGATTAGAAATTCTTTCATCATTGCGTGGAGTGATATGAAGACGATGTGATCCGGAAGAATGTTGAAAGCCAGTCGAGTGAGCAGCACAGGTGCTGCCAGGCATAAGAAGTTGAGTGCCATGCCCCTTTCCATGGACACAATGGTGACTTCGCAACCCCGGATTATAACGTACACGGTGAAGATGAGCGTGAAGGTGAGATCCAGAAATGACCACAGCTTCTGGGAGTGAATGGTCCATCCATGTTCGATGATGGCGGCAAATTCATGCAGGACCCAACCGGCCGAGTAGCTTATGAAGAGCGTCTCGTACATCCACAGAGCGTTGGTACCGCGGTGCATCATTGCCAAGATGTATAACACAACCAGAACGATGTATTGCACGAACTCAATGGCATAACGAGAACGAGGCACGATAAGCCGACGGTGATTGAGCAAAGGCGCCTTCTGGGGATCGTAGAGAGAGACAGGCTGATACTCGAAGTGGTTCGGCAGAAGGTCGACAAAGGACAGTGGCGTATACACAATCCACCCTTGATAAACTGCCTCAATGACTCGCTGGCAGCCCGGCGAACTAATAAAGTTCTTGCTCTCAGAGATGATGGCCAGCTCGAGGGCTGTGATCTTCCTTTCGTGTCCACCACGGTTTTGGATTGGCCATTGAGGGTATCGGCCTGAAGTTTGAACATCCTCCGGGGCACCCGAAAAAGGATCAAAGCCTTCGACGAGGATTTTGGAGAGTGTGAGTAAGCCACCCTGACCAGGGTTGTCTTCTTGAAAGTTGCGTATGATACGTATGGCTAGTAGCTCGCACAGGTTGGCTCTGGCGATGCTGGTGCTTTGATGGACAACGCTGGACTGTTCGCGAAGGAACTGAACACGGTTTGCCAAAAGGCAATATACTAGTCACGGCAAGTCAGTGGCTTCGAGACTTTGGGGACATGCGTTACTTGCAGCGAGGACATGGTGAACGGATAGAGATGGCGAAGGAAGCATACGAACCTATTGAGTAGTCATACTCATCGTACAACCTGTCGAGCAATGGGCGGATAACGAGGTTGTTGAATCTTGGGCTAGTCATATGATCCAGAGAATATGGATCGTCTATTTGACAGTCAGTATCTGTCAAGGGCAGATTTATCTGTGCCGGACAGTATACCAAGGCTTGCGAGAATGAACTTTCTTATCCTTGACAGGTCAGCACAGTTTCGAGAGAATGTCTATCCCCATTAAAGCTTACCGGTGGATGGTGATGAAGACCGGAGGTGCACGGCGGTCTTGTTCCAGGTCAAAACATGGATCGGTCTCGACGCTTTCATCCGCTTCAAAGAAGAGAATGTCGTTGTCGTCTTGTTCGACGTGGCTGCCGGGGCTTGGGTCGGCATCGTCTATGCTGTCGTCCATTGCACGGATTAGAGGGAATACGGATGTAGCGCTTGAGTACAAGGCCAGCCTCTGAAAAGACGGGCAGAAACCGTAATAGCTACAGGAGGTTCAGAGGGATTTTTCATCGTTTAGATCGCTTGACCTTCCCCTCTCGTGAACTTAGGAGATCAGCGGATCGTGAGGCTGTGACCTTTGCCTCTGGATGTGTGGAGAAATTTGCCATAGCATCAAGCGCGAATTGGAGCACACTACGGGAAATACCATGCGAGACTTGTTCTCTACCGATGACGCTGAGAGTATCAGGCACAAGTACGACCACACGGGACCTGTCTGATTCAAAAGTGGCTCCTACGGTACAAACGAAATACCTTATCGGATGGTGACCCAATCATACCTACGATCGACATACCTGACAACCTGCACGGGGCACTTGTCTGCAATGACTCGAGAGGGGACGGGGGCTGTGTCGAGGGAGCGTACGGAGCCGAGCTGCGCCTCCTTGGACAGACGGCAAGAGAAACTAGCTGCGTCATGGCACATGTCAAGCTCTCTGTTGACACGACAAGGGTCCAGGTAAGCTTTTTAGCGTCGGTCAGAGGGAGCTTGGCAACGTGGTACAGACGACGATCC
Source organism: Fusarium solani (assembly GCF_023522795.1). Taxonomy (NCBI): domain Eukaryota; kingdom Fungi; phylum Ascomycota; class Sordariomycetes; order Hypocreales; family Nectriaceae; genus Fusarium; species Fusarium solani. The sequence continues at coordinate 503,908 of NW_027072147.1, read as the reverse complement.
ACCCACCGGAAATGAACAGGTGAAAGAGGTACGGTATGAGGGATAAATCCAACCTGGAATTCCCAGCTTTTACGTGGGATGGGACGACAGAAAAGGTCAGACTAATTGATTCCAGGAATTGCCTCAAGTCTGGACGGAATATTCGGGTGAATGAGTGTACGTAGTTGCTCCTGGAACCAAGTTGTCTCACGGGTGCCTCGATTAAGCGCATTTTGAACTTCGATTCCTTGGCCTGTGCACACAGGAAGACAGGGGCACAAAGCTTGGCATCCCCGGACGATGCTTGCGTTGGTTGTGCGACATGAGAAATGACAGTGACGACGACGTGCAGAGGGCGAGTGTCGAATGCGAAGTGGCGGTGGTTGAGGGATTTTTGGAAGGGCGTTGCGGCGACGCTGGATCGGGCATGGTAATGCCCTTTTGTATTGTAGAGATAAGTAGAAATCTTGGTGTTTTGTATGGTTGTCGACTACCTGATACACGGCATATTAGCTCGAGTGGAGATGCTATTCCCGGCCCCGGTCACGACGATCATATCAAGTTAAGCGTACAGATCGGGATACTCTATTCGTATGCTTTACGGCTGGCGGCCTCCCGGTCTCCATCTCGGTTGGCGGCAGATGCGTATGTTGAGTCAATGTACAGCGCGGTAGTGAGAGGCATTTACCTACCATGACAGCATCATCAAGCATAACGCCTCCAACGCTGATCGGTGAGCAGGTAAAACATGTTCTAGGCCTCGTGCTGTGGAGCGCATCTGACCCAGGCAGGCTATTGACGGTGGCAGTGTGGTGCGTAGTTTGCGGGACGATGGGGGATTCTAAATGCCCTCTCAATGCTCTGACGAGAAGGGGAGAGAATGGCTTTACATTCCGATGCTCGTGTCTTTGCTGCCGGCCCTATCGCACCTGTTTAATCCTGAAAGAGGCCTGATTTGACACATCTCACGTTGCAATGCCTCGTCGACTGTCGACGACCCTACGAGTGCCCCGTCGAGACCATCTCTTTTCCGCAGACGACGATACCGCCGAAGTCGAGGCTGATGCATTCAGACGCCGTATCGTAGGCCGCAGGAAATCAGCTCCTCCTGGCTTTGTTCCTTCAGAGCATCAGCACGTTGGCCAAACTGCTCCCTCTGGAATACCTAGGTTGGAGTTGACAGAAGCCCCGGACGAGCCACCTGTGCAAGATGATGCGGAGGTCGACTCGGACGCTGGGAGCTTCACTCTCAAACTCCGCCAGCAAGCCATCAACGAGACACATCCCTTTGGAATCAGGCTATGGAAACCCGCCCTTTACCAACAAGGCAAACCACCCGAAGACGATGAGAGCCGCGATATTCACTCCATACCAGGCCAGAAGGCCAATTTGTGGTCGTTGCTGTTCAACATCCTCTGGACTGTTTTATTTGGTTGGTGGCTAGCTGTCCTGGCAGCTACCGGGGGTCTTGTCTGTATCGCCTGTTCAACCTCTAGTTCGCGAGAATATGGGCGAGCCTTGTGTGGCCTGGCCAGATACCTCTTCTATCCCTTTGGAAAGCTTGTGCGACTTGAGACAGACGACCACCTCAACCAGGGACGCAGCATGCATGAATATGAGCAATGGCAGAATGGCAGCCTGAATCCTGGCCATCTTTTCTTCGGTCCTAGACAAGGACAACCCACGGGACAGAGTCCCATGTTTGGCCGAGGCCAGTGGAACAGTGGAAAGATCGTCTTCTTTCCTGTTCTATACCTCTTTATTATCCCGCCGTTGTTCCTGGCTTCAATCATTTGCTGGGCCCTCGTCTTTACCATTCCCATGGCCAAGACCTGCATGCATCTTCTCCGTCATCTTCGACATTGCCCTCTCGCCATTTCTTTCGATTCAGACGCTCACTCGGCTCGCTCATCCGAGGACCAAGAGTCCAAAGTCTTGCTCTGCACATACTCTGCCGTTGGCTTTCGATACTGGCGCTACTCCATAGGCGGGAACAGCATCTTTCTCATCGACCTCATGGGCATTGCCTTGATCATAATCTTCAACTGGCTTATCCTTCAGAAGCTCTTGCATATTCAAACCTTTACTCTTCCGCCTGGTTTACTCTTCCCGTCTAGCCTTCTTGGAATTGTACCGCTGGCTTATTTCATAGGTCAGGCTGTCGCTTCAATCTCAGCTCAGTCATCTATGGGCGTGAGCGCCGTGGTGAATGCATTCTTCTCTACTATATTCGAGGTCCTCTTCTACTGTGTGGCCCTCAGGCAGGGTAAGAGCCGCCTTGTCGAGGGATGCATCATTGGAAGCATCTTTGCTGGGGTTCTTTTCCTCCCAGGACTGTCCATGTGTTTTGGTGCCCTCAAGCGCAAGACTCAGCGGTTCAACTCCAAATCAGCTGGTGTCACCTCAACCATGCTGCTTTTCGCCATCATTGGGGTCTTTAGCCCTACACTATTCTACGCAGTGTATGGCACTCATGTCATGAGATGCCAGGGCTGCTCCTACAAACCCACCCAGAGCTTGATGGTTAACTCTCAGCGGAGTATCGCAAATTGCCGAATCTGTTCCATCTCCCAGGAGCTTGATCTTGATGAGGATCTTTATGTCCATGTTCTTCGGCCATTCAGCTACTCCTGTGCTGCTCTTCTCCTACTGGCATATGTGATTGGCTTGCTGTTTACTCTTCGCACCCACGCCGCTGTCATTTGGGCCGGTGATGCAGAGGACAAGAAGCACCAGTCGCGTAGACGAGAGTCAGTGACTACATCTTTGACCCAGGGAAGGCCAGCAATTCCCATTGGTGCACCCTTTGAGTCTCGAAGACACTCCTTCACCAGCCATCGCGGAAGCATCAGGCCGACCACCACAGTAGGATCTCCACGTGGAGCACTATCTCCTCTGTCATCCCCATTGCAAAGGGTCGAGCCAGAGGTTCCACCTAGGAATCTGGCACGAAGAGACTGCGATATTCTGCCTGAATTGCCTGAGGAGGATGGCGCTCAGGATGTCACAAACAGAGCATCCATCGCATCCACAGACGCTCAAGTTACCAGGACGATAGCATCAAAAGACAATGACTGGCATTCTGTACCCAACTGGAGCAGAACAAAGAGCCTGCTGATACTATTGGGATCAACGATTCTCTACGGCATTCTTGCAAATATCATCATTGAGATGGTTGATTCAATCCTCAAAGAAGTCCATGTAGATGAAAAGTTTGTCGGATTGACCATTTTCGCCCTCGTGCCAAACACGACAGAAATCTGGGTACGTTTCCTTGCCCTCCACAAGATACCGTCGCTCACACAGCCCGAAGAATGCCATTCTATTTGCCACCAACGGTAATATTGCCCTGTCGATGGAGATTGGCTCTGCCTACGTGCTTCAGGTCTGCCTCCTCCAGATCCCGGCCCTTGTCTTATTTTCTGCAGTGTTCCACTCACAGCCTGGCCCTCATGAGGATTTGAGGAACTATGTGTTTCCCCTCGTTTTCCCACAGTGGGATATGGTGCTTGTTGTCATTTGTGTGTTCCTTCTGGGGTACTTGTATGGCGAAGGGAAGAGCAATTATTTCAAGGGGAGCATTCTTTTGCTTGCGTATGTGGTTGTCGTCGCGGGGTTCTACTTTTCAGGGGTATGATGAGAGCAAGCAAATGGGGGTGAGATTTTATGACTTCAAGGGATAACTAATCAGGACCATCTCTTTCAAGCTGAGGTGAGTATAGAAAACTACTTGATACAAGGTAAATCCCCTTGACAGCCCTGTTAGAGCATGCTAGCTCCGACCAGCAGCCCTGTTGCTGTGGGTGGGAGCCACACGGACCGCAGGCGGCACTTGGGGAATAGCCATGCCAGATAAAAAGGCCAGATCGACTCGACTTGAGATTGGGGATTACCCATGTTAGCTGGTTGTCTGCTCATGTCGGCTCTGGGCTTACCAACCATAGAGGACAAGTACGGGCGCGATTTATCAGCCACGGATCTATACACTGTGGGTGGAAAACGTGTCCACAGGGCAGTTTTCTTAACCTTGCTCCCTCAGTGAAGTCTTCTGTGCAAATGGAGCATAGAGAAGACACCTCTTGTGTCTTGGCTGTCCCAGACTCGAGAGAGCGAGGGGAGAAGCCCGGATGGTGCTGGAACACTTGGATTATCGAGCGTTTTGGCGTAGGCGGTTTTGCGTGAACTGGGGGATTTCGAAAAATGTGTATAGGGGACTTGCTTGCGGCCGGCCGCTCATGAAACTCGACGGTGGGAATGTTCTCTACCGCGTCTCTCCCCAAGCCCGCTGTCGTTCTGAATCGGAGGAGTTGGTGGCCAATGACATCGGGAACTGGCCGAGTGTGCAAGGCACGGTGGGCAATGTAGATGATGACAAAGATTGCTATGATGAGTGCAACTAAAAGAAGCCCCCAAAACGTGCTGGAGTCCATGCCATGGCTTTCAGGGTTCTCTTGGGATCCCGCCATGGGAACCGCTAGAAGAAGCGAGGCGCGGGGGTCATGCTCTGTGGAAGAGTGGACGTGGGATGGGAAGGGAAAAGGGCCAGTTTTTAGCTCGTCAGGATTATATTTGACTCAATGTCATATGTAATTACTTCCTGCGTTGAGGGATTTGAGGTTGTCAGAACATATTCGCCCTTTTGCTCGGCGTGGAGGCGGGCGTCCATCTGTCACCGCCATCCAGGGGTTCAGTCACAAATGACAGGCCAAAAGAGCCGCTAGCGGTCATAAGTACTGTCCAAGTATCTCTACCTCAGGAGCTGACGTGCGGGGAATGCATGCCGTACATGATGTACCGCACATCCCCTTGGACGGAGTCAGTCAATGCATTTCAGGATCAGGAGGCCTCCTCTTGTCGCGAGAGAGTCCTCTGTGAGGCATTTAAGAAGAGAAAAGGGACTGGGAAAACAATTAGGTAAATTTAACGTTATGGATTGTCTCTTGGAGGGTGTGGGAGAGCTGGTCTTTGTTGGAGACGAGGTCATATTCAGCTGGTGGTCAAAGGCATACCGAATCTGTGCTTCCGGTGTGGCGTCTGTGCCTGAGAAGATGCGCTCGGATGGCCCCCTTGGTGTCGCATTGCATCTTGTCCATATAAGACCCTCGTTCGATGACAATGAGTTTGACCACATTCCAACATCATCTCTTTCGCATTTGATCACGATAATCTAGTATTTGCAACATGGCCGTGTTAGGATCCCTGCGTTGGAAGACCGGTGACGAGGAGGACGGCACCAGGGCCAGCGGTAGAACGCAGACTGGTCCTGAGGCCGATGGCGAACCGAGGCCTCAGAAGCGCTCGTCGAGTCAGAGCCGCCGAGGGAACGCGACCCTGCCGATCCAGTATCGCAGCATGTGAGTCAACCACCAGTTTTGTAAGTGATTGATGTCTGACCAAGTGAACCCAGCTCGTTCGAGATTGACGACGCTGAGAGAAGCCACCATCACGTGCAGTCCAAGTCCAAGGCCAAGGATGCTGTTGTTTTGAGTATGTACGGCATCCTATGAATCGATGTCATCAAGCTGACACTTCTAGAATTTGAAACCATCGAATGGCACAAGCTGCAAGTCGAAGAAGTTCAGAAACGCCTTCAAGTCGACATGGCTCATGGCCTGTCGGCTCGAGAAGCCGACGATCGGTTGCGAAAGCAGGGCAAAAACAAGATCTCTCCTCTCCCGAACCCCTTGTTTTGGAAGATATTCGGATACTTCTTCAAAGGTTTCGGGTCTATCCTCTGCGTTGGAGGCATTCTCGTCTTCATCTCGTGGAAGCCCCTGGGAGATCCTCCAGCCATCGCAAACCTCGCCTTGGGTATAGTCCTCGTGGCTGTCTTTGTAATTCAGGCGGCCTTCAATGGGTGGCAAGACTGGTCCTCCTCTCGTGTTATGCAGTCCATCACCGAGATGCTTCCCGAGTCGTGCGTTCTTCTTCGCGATGGTGCCAAGGTTGAAGCCAGCGCTACCGATGTTGTTGCTGGCGATGTCATCTTCATCAAGGCTGGGAACAGGATCCCCGCCGATGTTCGCTACCTCCAGGTCTCGCATGATACGTCGGTTGACCGTGCTGTTCTGACTGGTGAGTATCTGACCTTTGTCGGGAGATGCATGTCTGACTCGACCAGGTGAATCAAAGCCTATCAAGGCTACTGTCGACTCGACTGATGACAACTACCTCGAGACACACTGCATTGGCCTGCAAGGCACGCATTGTGTTTCCGGTAGTGCGCTCGGTGTTGTCGTTTCCACTGGTGATGCGACAGTCTTTGGCCAAATTGCAAAACTGACTGGCGAACCCAAAACGGGGTTGACAACGATGGAGAAGGACATCTTTCGCTTTGTTTCGCTCATCGTTCTCATCATGGTGTCGTGGATCATTATTCTAGTGGCCGTCTGGTATGAAACCGTCAAAATCATGCTTGAACTTGAACATTTGCTAACTCTACCTTAGGGCTGGATGGCTCCGCAAGTCTCACCCTGACTGGATCAATGTATCTGCTCTCATCGTGAGCTGTGTCAGCGTGGCCATTGCGTATATCCCCGAGGGTCTTCCAATCGCCGTTACGTCTAGCCTGACTATCACGGCGAATCTAATGAAGAAGAACAAGATTCTGTGCAAGTCACTTAAAACAGTCGAGACTCTAGGTTCAGTCTCTGTCATCTGCTCCGACAAGACTGGAACCTTGACCAAGGTATGCATATTGAGCTAGAATGAAATGATACTGTGGACAGTGGATCGTTAACAGGCATACAGAACAAGATGTTTGCCACCGACTGCTCTCTATACACCACCACTTTTACTCCCGAGTCAGCCATGGACGACATCCGCCTCAAACAAGGAAGCTTAGGCATCCATCAAATTCGAGCAGTGGCGGGACTCTGCAACTCTGCTGAATTCGACCCCGAATCTGAGAAAGAGGCTCTGGCGGACCGGCACATCTTTGGAGATGCCACCGATCAGGCAGCCTTGAGGCTCTCGGAAGGGTTTGGTCCCGTCTCAGAGCTACGCAAGGCGTGGACGAGCGTTTTTGAGCTATCTTTTAACAGCAAGAACAAGTTCATGGCAAAGGCATTTACTACTTCTAAGAACCAAGATGTTGATACTTGCCTTGGCGTGTCAGGGGCCAAGGAGTTCACGGCTGGCAGCGTGTAAGTTGTACCCTGAAAAGCGTTCTTTTTCTCTGTACTAACAGCTTCAGGCTGCTGACAATCAAGGGTGCCCCGGACATTCTGCTTGGACGATGCACCAGCATGGTTCAACCAGATGGCTCTGTGGCGGCCTTGACTGAGGACGAAGCCATGGCAGTGAAGCAACTCAAAGACCAGTGGTCCTCCAATGGCAAGCGTGTGATTCTACTCGCTCGCAAGATACTTGGCGCCGATAGGATCCTGCCTGATCCATCGTCACCCGAATTCGAGACTCAGATGATGCACGAACTTCAATCTGGGTTGACCCTGGTTTCACTCCTGGCCATGATCGATCCGCCTCGTCCTGAGATGCCTGAGGTTATTGCCACTCTGCGTGGAGCTGGAATCCGTGCCTTTATGGTCTGTCTGGTCACCTAAAAGCGTTGAAATGGGCTTCTGATGCTGAAACTTACAGGTCACTGGCGACTTTGGACTTACAGCCTTGGCTATCGCTCGCCAATGTGGCATGGTTACTGCTCAAGTCGTCCACAATGCATCCTCCCTTGTGAGATTCCCAACAGAAGGCGCAGACGACTCAAAGCCACCGCGAGATGCCGCGCTGCTCCTCTCTGGCGCAGAGTTGATGAGTCTCAATGAACACCAATGGGAACAGCTCTGCAAGTATAACGAGATTGTCTTTTCCCGCACAACCCCTGATCAAAAGCTGCGTATCGTCCGCGAGTTCCAGGCCAGGAAGCAAATTGTCGGCATGACTGGTGACGGAGTTAATGATGCACCGGCTCTCAAGGCTGCAGATGTCGGCATTAGTCTTACCAGTGGTTCCGACATTGCTATCGAGGCGGCCGACATGGTACTTCTGGAGTCGTTTTCCGCTATTGTGGAGGCTGTCAGATTTGGGCGGGTTGTCTTTGATAACCTTAAGAAGGTCATTGCCTACCTGCTCCCAGCAGGCTCATTCTCCGAGTTTTGGCCAGTGTTCACCAACGTGGTCTTTGGACTTCCGCAGATTTTATCCTCTTTCCTCATGATCATCATATGGTATGTGCTACGTGCGGCAATACTTTTACTTGAAGGCTGACAATACATAGTTGCTTCACCGATTGCGCCGGCGCCATCGTCCTAGCCTACGAAAAGCCCGAAGCAGACGTCCTATTCCGACCTCCACGAGACCCTAGCAAGACACACCTGGTCAACTGGCAGCTCATATTCCATGCGTACGCCTTTGTTGGCGTGATTGAGAGTGTCTGCTCGTTTGCCATGGCGTACTGGTACCTTGAACGAAAAGGCATCCCTTTCTCGGACCTGTGGTTCAAGTTTGGCGAGATTCCTACACACCTTGACCCAGATTACTACTCTGCCCGGCTGAACGAGGCTAGTTCGATTTACTTTATGAACCTTGTCGTCATGTCAGTCTCTGCTTACCTCTATATGCTTAAGCTCAACTGACGCTTTCAGGCAATGGTTCAACCTCATGGCGGTTCGCAACAGACATCTTTCAATCTTTCAACATCCGCCCGTGTTCAACAAGCGCACGCAGAATTTGCTTCTCTTTCCTGCAATCCTGTTTACCCTGGGTGTTGCCGTCATCTGGCTGTATATCCCAAGCCTCCAAGACGTTTTGAGTACCGCTGGCGTTCCGGTTGAGCACTACTTCTATCCCGCGGCTCTTGGATTCGGTCTTTTCTGTTTGGATGAGGGTAGGAAGGCATGCATTCGTCGTTGGCCAAACTCAATGCTGGCCCGGATGGCTTGGTAAGGATCGGGGCAATGCACTGGTAGAATTCAGAATTGGCCGATAGGGCCGGGCTATCTATACATGAAGGGCACTTGTAACTTACACCGAGAACATATGTCTATATTAGGTTATGGTGTTATACGGTATTGGGTTTTGATACCGTCATGTATTAATGACTGTGTTTTTTGCTGTTGTGGCTGATGGCTTCTTGTCATCATTGCAGACAATAATAACATATGTCTATGTATCTACTGGAGGATAGTGTTCTTTGATCTTGCGTACGACCAAGACGTAATTTAGGCCTTTAAGAATAAGAAAGGAAGCACTCTTATTTCTACTATCTAATACAAAAAAAAAAAAAAAAAAAAAAAAACCCACAGGTTAGACTTGTATTAGGAAGAATCCTTCTCTGGAACGTGTTTGGCAGTGCCTTGCGAAGACAATCCCCTTCTGCTTGGTCCAGCCACCTCGGACGCAAGCCTTGCCAGCACTAGGCCAGAGTCTGCACACTTCGGCCCCAAGGCATAGTTAGACAGGAGGATCATAACGTTAGGTGTACGAACCTCGCAACCCTCCGCATTCGGAGCAGCTGCTTACTCGCCCACAGCCAAGGCCCCAATGCGCCATCAACCGTGTTTCCTGTCCAATATTCCTCAACTCGCTGAACAAGTGCTGACGGCTATCCATCCTCTCGCTGTCAGCACCTTCAGCTCTCCACTTGACTGGCATCTTCCCATTTCGAGATGCGCCAAGGCGCCTTGGGCCCCTGCACTATGTAAGCTGTGGACCAATTGTGAGCCTGGATGGTTTCTCCGCAAGAGCCCGAGGCCACTCAGGCCAGTGACAGAATGCAGGTCAGCAGCGACTGAAAACAGAATCAACGATGACTGTCCCGGAACGCTCGGGGCACGAATGAGGCCCTTCTGCATAAAAGCGGGGGGGCCGAGGGTCTCAGGAAAGGCCAATATGGATGCTGCTCAGCCAGAAGAGGGCCGCCCGGATGGTGATGGCAAGGTACAAGGGTCAACATAACGGTCTACCGCTTTATGGCATTCATAGAAGTACAGAGGTTCATTGGTAGCCAGCTTACCTGCGGGATTGCTTCTCCCTTCCTTATCTAGCCATCAGGTAGCCACATGGGTCTCTCAGCTCGTTGCTAGCCAGAAGATGCAGAAAAATATTGAAATGTAATGCTGATGCGTGTTCTGGTGGTGGCTGACGATGAAGCTGTGGATTGTATGACAGAGTCTGAGCTTCCAGAGAAGAGGTAGACAATAGAGAAGAGAAGAGTTGCGAAACTATAAAGCACTTACTGACGCCTGCTAATGTGAAAATTGGAACATCTCTCTCAGCATCTCCTCAATAACCCAACCTTCTTCAACTCATTCCGTCATCAATATGTTTGTCTACTCTGGAAAGCTAAACTGGGGCACCTCTGCCACGGACGAGCTCTTCATTGTCATCCTCCCCGACGGCACGGCCCGTCGCGGCGATAGTGTCTACCTCTTCTCCCAGTGGACCAAGGATGCCGCCGGAAACAGGAAGCCCAACTGGTTTGACACCAAGACCGTCACAAACGTGTCCAAGACTGAGGATGGCGAGGACATGATCGAAATGTCACACAACTTCTACACCTATGTCATCACCACCAAGCAAGCGTACGGGAAGATTGACATCACCATGTCGAACCCGGCCAACTCCAAGAGCTATATGACTCTTGACCGCGTCCACCAGTCTCAGGGAGAGGCGACCGATTCCTTCCGAATCTGGACTGGGAAGCTGGACTGGCCCAAGTATGCCAGCAATGAGCCGATCTTGGTCCTTGTACCAGAGGGCATCGGAGCTGGAAAGCCCGTTCTGGCTTTCTGGCAGTGGACCGAGGATGCGGAAAAGAAGTCCAAGGTTCCGTTCTCCATCAACACCGTTCAGAGGGCGGAGAATGGACCAAGCGAGCCTCTCAAATTTGATTTCGACGGCGCCCCTTACAGCCTCTCCTGTATCCGAGATGAGGGAACTGCGAAGCTTGCAGTCCATATGAAGGGCCCAGAAGGTGATAAGGAACTTGGAGATCTTACGCAAGCAGTAAGCAAGCAGTCTCACTCTCAGTAAGCTATACGCCCCTGACTTCTTCGACGCTGCTAACATTGTCTCCTTAGCGAGATGACTCCTCCAGAACCACCCAGGGAGAAGTCCGAACTGAGCGTTTGCTACCCTCAGACCGAGGCTGCGCTTCCTCGCATCCAGACTCAGATGCCGTTCCCTCGTAATCTTGTCGAAACCCTAACGCACACGGCCTCTTTCGTTGACCAAGCCGGCTACCTCGCCAAGTATGCAACCGAGGTATGTACTCGTCTACCAGATGTTGCCAGGAGCACCGTGCTGACCATTCACAGCGATTCAACGTCCTTGACAAGTCATTCCACGGGGTCAGGGAACAGGTGGACAAGTGCAACACGCAGATCCGTGATCTCAACGGCAAGATCAGCGAGCTCAGCAACGAGAACAAGCTCGAGAAGAACAAGAGCGCCGAACTGGAGAAGAAACTGTCCGACGCGCGTGATGAATATGCCAAGAAGGAAGCAGAGCTCACCAAGCAGATCCAAGACCTGCAAAAGACCATCTCGAGTGATCGTGATCACGACGCAGCCGACCACAAGGCCCTCGACGACGCTCACAGGATGATCGCCGAGGAGCAAGCAGCCAAGGCTAAGCTTCAGAAGCGCCTGGATGAGACGGAGATTGCCCTGACAGCAGCCCAGACCCGCGTCCAGCAGTTGTCAGCACAGATCTCTGAGCTGAACTCCGAGGTCAGCCACCTCAGCGGCCAACTGGACGTGGAGCGTGAGCACAACAAGGAGCTTGACAAGAGCAACAAGGAGCTCAACCAAAGGGTCGCCAAGCTGGAGTCAGGCCTGGCCTCGACGCAGAAGCAGCTTGCTCGCACCCAGGAAGATCTCGAGCAGGCTAGGGCCGAGAGCGATGACAAGGACAAGATCATTGAGGGCCTGGAAGCTGGCCTGGTGGCCATCAAGAAGGACCGTGATGCCAAGAAGAAGGCGGTCGAGGAGCTGAAGAAGAAGACCGACGCTACCATCCAGGATCTCGAGGCCAAGGTTCAGGATCTGGAAGCCAAGCTCGCATCTTCAACGGGCGACAGCGGCTGGCAGCCACCAAACGACAGCATCTTTCCCTTCAAGCAGACTATCCCTACCCCGCTGAAGCAGAGCATCGCCACGCACGAGAGCAAGTCCATCTGGGCGAGGCTGTCGCCCTGGATCGGCACCATGGCCAACCGCGGCCATTTCTTCAACACGCTCGACGACGCGCCCGAAAGCGCCAAGCTCAAGACCCTCCGCATCCACAGCGATGGCAACTGGGTCAGCGGCTTCACCGTGGACTGGACCGACGGCAGCAGCAAGAGCTACGGCGTCCTCCACGGGTCACCCGTGCACACGGTCTCCCAGACGCCAGACCGGCCCATCGTGGCCGTCAACGTGGTCACCGATAACTTCCAGCCTCGCCTGCCCTACCAGACGCTCGCCAACATGACCTTCTTTGGCTTCGACAAGACCAACGGGTACCAGCAGGTAGACGAGTACATCGCGCCGCATGCCCACGACCGCTGGACCACGGCGGTTGCCAGGACGTCGCTTGCGCCGGCGCTTGATGGCACTTGGGCTCTGCGCGGAGTGTATGGGTACTATGATGGGTGCATTGATGCTATTGGCTTCGTTTGGGGGATTGAGAAGTGAACTGCAACTCTGCCAGATTCGATCCCGAGTCTGATGAGCGGACCAGAACATCTTTGGCGGTGTCATTTAGATCAGCAAGAATCATGAAGTGACAAGTATCTGAGCCTTTGAAAAGCTCGACTCAAGCTAGGGTTCATCTCACATTTGAGAAAGGATTCCAGACCAATCAAGACTGTAATTATCTATCTACAAAATTGTAGCAATGTCTTTTTTTGTAAAACTCGACATCGCCAAGTCAAATAATATGTCTACGAACAGAATACAACGATCCTCCCCTCTTGAAATTTAAGAGCACTCCTTCTTGGAACCATCAGTGTAGAAGTAGTCCTTTGCGATGACAATGGAGTCAACATGCCAGGTCTTGCCGCCGTCAGAAGTCTTGAGACCGGTCGAGTCGCCGCCGTTGACGGTGAAGGTCTTGCCGAAGTTGGGATCGGCCGAGGTGAGCTCGACGGTGAAGTCGTCCCAGCCTGAAATGGGTCAGTGAGTTATCAAGTCTGAGGAGAAAGTGGCCTTACTGTACTCTTGGAGGGTGCCGCAAGCGCCCAGGTAGCACTCGTTGCTCGAGTAGATGTAGGTAGGGACTTGAGAACCAGTGCCTTAATGAGGTTAGAAAGAGATTAGAGCAGGCGACTGGGGATTTGAACTCACGGTCGGTCTGCTTAGAGACAACCTTTCCGTTGATCGAGACGACCTGGGTCACGGCCTTTCCATTGAATGTGACTGGTCTTGTTAGGCTTTTCATCTAAGAACCTAGGCGGATGCACTCACTCTCAAAACCAACAGAAGCGCCCTTGGGGATGGCCACGTAGGGCTGAGCAACCTGGGTTCCGGCTAAAGTACTGTTAGATATGGTCTTTTGTAACGGGATTCGACTCGTCTTACAGTCAAAGGTACTGGCGGCAACGCACCACGCATCGTTGGGAGCAGGACAGCCCCTACAAATGTGGTTAGTGACTTTTCGATTTCTTCGTATCGTAAAACTTACTCTTGCTCGTTGTTAGGGGCCCAGTTCAGGAGAGGCTGGTACAGATCCGAGGATTGGTCACTGATCGAATCCGAGATACCGACCCAGATTGACATCCAAGGCTGGTGCGAAGGGTCCTTGACCTGAGTTCCGCAGGGAATGGGAGGAGGAGAGAGGGTATAAGTCGCCTTCTTGATGGCGCTCTTGGCAGGGCCGGCCATGAACAGGTTGCCAAACTTCCAGTCATCATACTGACCAGCGACACCTCGCACAGCGAGGGCGGCAACGATGGCGGCAAGGGAAGATACAGATCGCATGTTGGCGGCCTTGAATAGAAATGAATGAGCGAATGAAGCTATGAAAATGACAAACAGATCAACTGTCTTGAGGTGTACCAAGAAAAGCCAAGACACGGGTATTGTTGAGCCTTATATTAACCATCACACGCCAATTCAGTGCCGTGATCGGTAGATGAACATGGTTGTATTCAAGAGACCGACATCGTATCCAGAAGGCCGACTTAATTAGAAGGGGTAGAGGCGAGCATAGGGTTTTAGTCATGAAACATAATCCAAGGAATAAACCCACGAATCGTAAACTGACCCACGTTGAGAGTGAATTTCTATGGGCCGATGAAACGAACATTCTAAAACGGGCCTTGACAATAGTTCCAAGACTAACCCATGCTTGAGGCTCTCGGTAATCGATGCCATTTCTTCCTAACCAGTCCTTCCCGCGGCATCGAGGTTTATGCCGCGTATGGAAGTAATTCGCCTAATTACTGGGTTGTATACGAAAATCATCGGATCCCTTCGCCACAAAAGTCCGTTTAGGATCTGGTTAATGGCAGCAGGGGCCGGATCTGTCGGCATGTCTAGCAGGGACTCTAGAAAGGAGTGTTTGAAGAACCTGGTAAGGGATAGCAGCTTCCATTTAACAATAAGGTAAGCGCAGTTAAAGTTGGTGTAAGCTTCCGCTTATATAAGGTGGATAGAATAGATTGCTTGGTTTTAAATGGCACCTCGGCCTCGACGGATACGGATTGCTTCTGCGATAAAGAGTTTGATGGTCGACACGAAATATCACCGACCGGGCCATACGAGGCCCTTCCATACTCTCAAAAGCCCCAAATGGATGGATTTCCAAAGGTTGCATTAAGTCTATTGTACTACTGATACCACTTCCCGCTCACTGGATCTTCTACTGCGAAGCTGGTCATCGAGCAATGATCAGTCCCAGGCACAACTCCCCACCTAACATATTCCGAAGCGGCATCCTCATCATCCTCGGGGGCGTGGCAAGCAGAGCTGATGACAGCCGAGCACGTGGCTCCCGAAGGAATCACTGGCATCATCGTTCTCATACTCCCCCCGACAGTGGCTAATAGGATCAGACTCCCTAGAATGATGGAAAAGATAATGGCTATGGGAGAGTAGCCACATGTAGTTGTTTCGTCTGGGTATCTGTCTACTAGCATCTTGTCGTTTCTCCAAAGCACGACTTTCACGAAGAAGATGGATTGCGAGATTAGCCAGTGGAGGGTAGCGGATCCGAGGATTAGAGGGACACCGTATCGCTAACAATCGCCAAACGTCAGCAAAATGCTCGTCCAGTCAAGAGGGGTTCTACTCACCAAAGGAAGAGACAGCCAGTATGTTTTGCGTTGCTTCCCAACGGGATACGTCGTTCGGAGACCTTTGTGTTTCATTCCGTAACTATTCCACTCAGCTCCAACAAGCATGGTCGTCCACATGCCGTTTATCGCCGTGTAGAGAAGAGATAAGATCAACTGGGGCAAGTTGGATATCACCACCATTCTCGTGGCCCCGTTGATGTTGTACACGGAAAAGTTGATGAGAGCGTCGACGTTGACTTGGCCGAAGCCTCTGTTCCATAGGGCAGTCATGCTTGGATGTCCTAGGGTGTTGAGGCCCATGCTGAGGAGGACTGCGGCCGCTATGATCGTTACAATGCACCTGAATTTATGTTAGTTACGCAAGAATTCAATTGGGTACGAGTTGGAATAATACAGAAAAACCGTTACTCCGTATCTTCTCCATGAAACTGCCGTGGCCCAGCGGCGCTTTTGGGGAAGCCAAGCGCGAGGCCCAGGCTCCCAAGACAGCTTTTTGCCAGAGACCTTGGACATGAGATGACGCTTGTCGGTGGCTGGATCTGGATTGGTGAGAAACGAATCCACGGCATCTAGCAAGTTGTTAGCGAGTTCTAGCTTTAGCCAAGGAAACCATACCTCCAAGGGTTAAGAGAGGTCGTTTTTCTAGGTATAGCCACGTCAAAGCCAACCCAACCAGCTTGACAAAGTTGCACGCAATAACACCACCAAGCAGGGGAAGGTTCACAACCACTTTGCAGTGTTCATGTGTGGGCTTGCTGTAGCAGTGATCAACCCGTACTGGTTGGCGAGGCTTGAGACCGGCATCCAACTGAATATCGAATTCGATCGTCCAGTTTTCCGATTTGATGGCCGCCGTGTCGCACTCCCAATCCCAAGCTTGGAGGGAGACAGCACGGCCAGAGACACTGTCCAAGTTGCACATCCAATTTTTGGATGGGGGCTGGGTTTGCAATGGGTTAATCTCGACTGGGAGGGAATTGTTGTTCCAGAGGTATGGGATATCTGTGTCAAGTACGAGGATCACATCGCCTCTGGTTGAGAGGAGATTTCGACGATAGGTAGATAGACATTCGTCAACTGGGAGCTTGTCGAAATCGCTAAGAGAACTTTTGAGGTTCTTGTAGGTTTTGGTTACGTTGGCGAGAGTTGTCTCCTTGAGGTCGTTGGGCGTGGCAGTGTAGACCGAGAAGTAGTTGGCGCTGGTTTCGAAAGAGACCACCGAGTTGTATCTATCAGTCTGTTAGCAACCCATGGCCTCTTGTGGCTGACTGTGGCGTACAGTAAGTGAATCGGTAGAGAGCTCAAAGCCAGAATTGTCCAGGCGGCCACTCTTTTGATAGAAATTTTGGTTAGGTTATGAATTGACGAGACGCCAATGTCTAGCCACTGCCTCTTATCGTGAGCCTGGTCGATTTCCTGCCTCGTCGGTCCGGTCAAGACCTGCTGTGTGTAGTTGCCGGCGCCAAGTAACACGGTAGCCAATGCGTTGATTGCAAGGTGAAGCCATAGGGAATACTCTTTCGCAGTCTTGCAGTCCCCCGTCCACAGGGCTCCGCCGTTGGCATTGACCCTCGCTCCAACGACGCCCAGGAAGATGATGTTGGCGAGCGTGACAAAAGCTGCTGCTGAAGTGGAAATGGCCAGACCGGTCCTCCATCCGCCGAAATATCGCTTCTTCTCGGGCGTGGCTGTCAATGGTTTCTGGCTACTCGCCTTGGATGCGATGCTGGGTGGACGATAAAGAGGCTCCGAGTCCAAAGAGGCCAGCTCATACTCTCCCATTGTGCGTGAAGGGACGACAAGACCCGGGCTTGAAGGCGCTGGAGGTCATTTAGTGGTAGCTGGTTGCCGCGATGTGGCGTGTTGTGTCCTTAATGAGCCTGACTGCGAATGATCTGCGGTTGTGTGCCTTGGCTGGAGGGCGGTGATCTTCAAACACCACGCGAACAGGCTTCCGTGGAGATGATCCGTGGGATATGACGTTAAAATACCTTAGTAATGACGAGTGGAGATTCTTTTTATACAAGGGGCTGGCGCCTGCAAGGATTAGGGGTTGCAATGATACGCTGCCAGCTCACAAATGCAAGGAGCAGGTTTGCCGAATATCCACACCAAGGGCGATCCAGGCACGAAAGATAACTATCTGTAGCAACTGTTCACATTGGGGTACAGACGAGTTAATGGATCGTTCCTGCCAAGCAGCAATTCAACCAATTGTCCAGCTGTCAAGTTTCTGATGTGAGCGAACTGCCAAGGCAGAAGGATCAGGGCTGAGACCACCCCTTGTCTCATAATGCAACATAACCCTGCAAGCGTCTGCCTAGATCCCCTTGATTCGGCTAGTTCCTAATTCGGATGACGATTCTGGAGACGAGTCCAAGCAGACGAATCACGACCTCTTACCCTATGTCATAGTTAGTATTTCTCCAGACCGTATAAAGCCCAGTCGAGTAGATCACGTTCTTGACATGCACGCCCCTTGAGTGTAGCCCTCACTGCCTCAATGTCGGTTCATGGATGAGTCTATTCTTGTCTTCCATGAAGACTTAGCCGAATTAACTGCTTCAATCACCCAAAAGGAATAACAACCCAGACACCACCATCGTTTAAGACAAGGTTGGACACCATTTCATGCTTATGGCTTCCACCGTCGGACAAGAACATGCATGACAATGTAGACGCAAACACCAAAACCCAGCATTCCAGAAATAACCCCAAAGCCCATGAGATACTTCGGTGCATCGTCAGAAGGAAACAGGTACGCGCCGTAAATCTGCGCGAGGTTGCCCAGAGCGTTCATGAGCGCCAGCGCAACAGCTCGAACCTCGGCGTCCATTGACCCAAACGTCGAGGACGCGAAGCTCAGGGATATGGCATTGGAAGCCCAGAGGCCTGCAGCCATGAGAACTAATAGGGCGTATCGAGCCGTGAAGTCGTAGACCACGCAAACCGCAATGGATGTTATCATGGAGAAGCTGAGCCAGCCGGCGATGACGAGACCGCGGTAGTTGGAGATCTTATCGGCAAAGTAGCCACTCACGGCGGTGCAGACGAATGCTACGGCATAAATGGGAACCTAGTTGAAGCTGATTAGCTAATTCGCGGCACAGACAACGAATGTCGTCTTACCGTCATGTACTGTGCTTGAACAGTGCTGGTGTAGCCAAGGCCGTGGACCAGAGTCGGGTAGAAGTAGGACAAAGTCGAGGAGCCAACGATGACCTAAACAGAGTAAGCAGTGTGCTAATGGAAGATGTACCATCACGAGAGGAGCTTACCATGTAGCCGAAGATGAAACCCCAAGTCCGCCAGTCCCGCAAAGCGAGCATGAAGGACTGCATCTTGCCGACTTTTTCACCCTCACCCCTCACAGTAACGCTATCTTCCTGCAGTCTAGCAATGGCGATGGCTCGCTCGCGGTCCGTAAGGTGCTTGGTATTCGCTGGAAAGTCAAGGAGTAGAAACGCGGCAACGATAGCCCAACCAATGGTGGCCACTCCCTCGACGATGAAAAGCCAGCGCCATCCCCGGATTCCGTGAGCACCCTCAAGACCACCGGTGATTGCGCCTGCGAGAAGACCACCAAAAGCCCCGGAAAGAATCGCGGCGGACATGAAGACGGCGAATCGCTTTGACTGTTCGCCTCTTTTATACCAGGATGAGAAGATGAGGAGGATTCCGGGGGCGAAGCCTGATTCCATGACACCGACAAAGACTCGGAGGATGATCAGATGACGATAGCTCTGAACGACAGACATGATGCATGTCAGAACGCCCCAGACAATCATGATTGCAGGAAGATATAGCGATGGGCGGGTTCGGACTAGGATCATGTTGGACGGCGGTTCGAAAATGACATAGCCAACTGTGTGTGCCGTGTTAGCAAATTGGCCCTGTGATCACTACTCGAGGGACCTACCAAAGAAGACGACTAGAATGATGCTATACTGAGACGAGGTGAGTTCAAGGTCATCGGCCATGCCGGCGATCTTCGCGTTTCCGATGCTATTCCATGGTTAGAGACACTTTTGTCTTGCTGAAAGCTCACCACGACTCACTTGGTTCGATCCATGTAAGACAGCAGGTACATGAGCCAAACATTGGGCAAGAGAAATAGATCAATCTTGCGGACGAGCTTTTTCTCCTCCTCCGCAGTCCAGCTAATGTCTTGGGTGACTTCGACATGTTCAGCAACTTGGCCGGGACTTTCAAGATAATCCTTCTGGTCGACGGCCTCGGTGCTGGTTCTATCGGCCGCCATGTTGTGTTGGGGTTGAAAGGATAGTGAGAATTGAGACGCTGCGATCAAAGAATTGTCGATAAAGTGATTCTCAAGCATGTAGTTGATGCCATTTGAACACGGCGAGAGTCGTCGTGGCATCTGACAGACTTATAGATCATCTTACGCATGCAGAACCAAATTTTTTCTGACCGGAGCGACGGATATTGCGCTTGAGGAGAATCAATAACAATGCGGGGACGGGTAACCAATTCCCCATGGGGTATGGGGTAGTCTAACGTTGACATGAACTAACGGTAAAGCTGGTACGATCGGGGACGCCCGGCGTGGGCGCGAGGATGGCGCCGAAACGAACGTGGCCTCGAAGCGAGCATGGACGCCTCGTTGCGAGGTCCAGAGCAGTGTGGCTAACAGACCGACCGTCTGACAGACCGTCTGACAGACCATCTTCAGACCGCAGACCGACCGACCGGCAATTGTCATCAGACCGACAGACCGAAGCTGCTGGTCGGATTGGGTGGTCTGAGTTGGTCTGGGTTAGGGGCTTCCAGGGCTCCCATTGGCCGACTCAGCCTTAACGCACCCGTACCACCCCCACTCTTTTGCGGGTCGGAGTTCGCAGTGCCAAATTAAGTGGGGCATGGCAAAGGTAGCCAATGAGGGCATCAGTTAATCAGACCTAGACCGACCAGGTTGCTAACCCAGACAGACCTAGACCGACAGACCGGGAGCCCCGACAAACCCAGACCGACAGACCGAAAGGGCCGGTCTAGGTCTGTCGGTCTGTTAGCCACACTGGTCCAGAGGCGTCAAGACCATGTAACGCTGGCTCGTCTCGGTGGCCTCGTCTCGGTGGCCTCGGGTATTGTCGATTAGGTGCATCATACCATCTCCACCCAGATACTCGATCGATTCATTGTTTCTGTGGCCAATGTGCTATTCTATTCTGGGCATAAGAATGAGACGGGGGGCATTCAGTCTTGTTCCCTTAATCATTAAACACCATCCTACGACTGGTGACACACAAGACTCCAGGTTCAAGTCAAGCACTCCAGAACAAATCACACATAATCACAGTCTACAATGTCTCCCAGCGCACTCGATACCCCTACCGCCGTCCCTACCAACGGTAACGCCCCTTCAGCAGCAGCAACACCAGACGCCGCCGCCGAGACCTCTTCGACGTTTCTCAATACCCAGCCAGGCCCTGACCATGACTGGAGAATCACACTGAAGGACAAGGTCATTGCCATCACGGGTGCCAACAGGGGTATCGGCCTGGGCATCGCAGAGGTCTGTCTAGCGAACGAAGCCGCCGCCGTCTTTAGCCTCGACCTCTTCGAGCCCGGCGACGAGTTCCTCGCTGTGCAGGCCGCCAACCCGAAGCGCCTTGGCTATATCAACTGCGATGTCACCTCTGAGGAGAGTATCACCTCGGCCATCGATGCCATCATCTCCAAGCGAGGTGCCATCCATGGCCTCGTCGCCAATGCCGGAATGACAAAGCATCAACCAGCGCTTGACTTTGACCGGGCCCAGCTGGACAAGCTGTTCAACCTCAATGTGTTTGGAGCCTACTTCTGCGCTACAACCGTCGCACGGCGGTTCATCGAGCTGGGGATCAAGGGCTCCATCGTCTTCACGGCATCCATGACCTCGTACCGCCCCAACCGTGCGGCACCCTCAGCTCCCTACGGAGCCACCAAGGGTGCCGTGCGAAACATGACGCACACACTAGCCATGGAGTGGGCCAAGCACGGGATCCGCGTCAACTCGATCTCGCCTGGCTTCGTCAAGACGGCCATGACATACTTTGTGGACCAGACGCCGGATTGGGGTCTCAAGATGCAGTACTATGGCGGCATGCCGAGATTGGCTGATCCAAAGGAGCTGGGGGGTGCGTACGTCTACTTGCTCTCTGACGGTGCTTCCTATACGACGGGCATCGATATTCCGGTTGCTGGAATTGTAGGGGCTTGGTGAAGTGTTAGAAGCAGACAATAGAAGTATAAGATAGAAGGAATATTATGAGTTTGTCCAGAAGAATCATTTATTATTTGAACCCGAACCCGAAGGACTTGATGGATCAGCATTCCCTAAATCCTCGACTGGACAGGCAAAGCTTCATGTTAACTCATTAACAATCGCAACGTGGAGTTTTATTCCTGCCAAACACTCTTTAGCTCCTCCACGAGCCCTGAAGCAGGAAACTTGCTAATATCCAGCATCCTGTCCAACGTATCGAGTAGTTCGGCCTGCTTCTCTGGCATCTGAACGCATTGGCCGACTTGAACCGTCAGTATAATAGCATGATTCATTAAAGGAGTGCTTACCAGCAAATATGGCCTGGACATTGACAAACGCCATGGCAGGTTCCCCCTCTCGACAGGCGTTGGCAATCCCACAGACCATGTGAAGGCTCTCGTTGAGACACTTCTGTCGCTGGCGATATGCGTTGAGACCGCCCGTTGTAGGCTGGTTCAGCAAAACAACAGCCTTTGCGAAATGGTACATCTGCATTGCGCCGGCGTGGTTGGGCGGATGAAACCAGATGGGCTGGAACTTTGCCTGAGACTTGGATGCTGAGGATGGTTGATCTGGCTTTGTTATGAAAGTGACCGGCTTGTACGAACTGGGAAGAACGCGATGCCAGTCTTCAAGTGCCTGGAGAAGTCTGTTGCCATGTTCAATCCTCTGTCGTATATCTTGGTCGGGCGAAGTCTTGTCTAGAGCGGCAAACTCTACGCACTTGGCACAGATGTAGACCATTCTCGTGGCGAGCTCATCAGAATCAAGATCCTCGAGTCTCTTCCAGGGTCGCCATATCGTGAGAGTTGGCCTCCCTGCCCGGAACGCTGCCCAGATGTCTTGTCGAAGCCATGCCCACCACACAGCCCGCCTCAAGCCGTCAATGGACTCGCCGTCGTTATCCTGGGAACGCTGTATCCAGAATGCCCCACGCAGGTGCCGTTCCCAATTTCCGCTCATCGAGGTTCCGTCGGCGTCAAACATTTCGTATGTGCTGATCATTATGGCCGTGGCCAAGATTTCGTGGGATTTGGCGTAAGAGGGATAAAGTAGGGTCTGGGAGAGATACTGGAGGGTCTCGTAGTAGTACTGGGTGGCCATGTGCGCTGGAGTTTGACCGTGCTCCTGTGGTTGACTACTACTTGTTGCTTCTGGCGACGACGAGTTGTTCTCGCTCGTGCTTTCGCCATCACCATGTCGCTTCCTGGATTTGAGACCAAGAGACATGTGCTTGGCTGCGACTGCAAGTATGGCCTTCAACAGCCCCGAATTCCGCAGGGCGAGATGAGGCACGACATTAGTGAAATGGCGCGCTTGATCGAATAGATCGAGGATCGGCCCAACGATCTCAGTGTAGTAGCGAAAGAAACCAAGGTCTTCTGGCGAGAGCTCAATGCTCTCAGCCGTGTTCCATGGTTTGCCCGCCAGGCCATGGTCGACCAGAGAAGTCCCGAGAATATCATCGTGACGGTGATGGGCGTGCGAGTCAGCATCCGTAGATATTGGGGCCGGCGACTGTCGACGAGAGAGTGTGCTCTCGTCAAAGTTCCACCGTGGTTCACCATTCGAGGTATCGTTCCATCGCTGAATCTGGGAGATGGCATCTTGCGCAAGCAGGTCGTACCATTCGAACGGCGAGATGTTGAGCAGCGAGACCTGGCTCCTGGCTAGTGGAGAGGCAGCAAACGCAAAGTCTACGTTGGGTAGATGTCCATCACCACTACTCGTCTCTGGATGGTCATCTTGGGATATGTCGATGGAGTCATGGAGCTGGAATGTGATGGAAGCCTCAACAGGGGCTGAGAAGGTATCTTGGTAGCCTCCTTCGATCCTGGGCTGAGGATTCTCAGTGTCGACCGTCCCTTGAGTGGCGCTCGGACTGTCCCCGCTGCAAGACACTTCATGGACAGCATTCTCGCGCAACCCGGCGGCCTCGGAGACATCTCGGACTGCTTGGTCTGAGTCGCTCGGCTGCGCATAGCGACAATCTCGATCCGATTTCGAGCACTGGACACATCTGGGTTTGCCTTCATCACACTTGACGCGTCTCTTTCTGCAAGTGAGACTATGGGCCAGTGTCAGCGGGAACAATGCCGACGTTAACTAGTTGAGGGTAAGTGAGCGAATACCTACCAACCTGTCGAAGTCCTCAAACCGCGAGCTCGAGACGGTCTGTTGCGACGAGATCGTCTGGGGGTGTTGTGGGCGTTCATTGATGACGGATGGCAAACAGTCTGGGTCTCGTCTCGAGGGCACCAGCTCCATTTATTGACATGGCCTCAAACGAGCCGTCCACGCCGTCCAACGTTGAATTACCCCGCATTTCTCCACCGAACTAAGATCCTTGTTCCCCGTGGAGATGATCCATGAAAGGAAGTTGATATCCGAGGCGTCTCTCATGTTGGGAATCTCATCAAGTGACGAGGTAGTCCGAGTTCTACCATTGCAAAAGTCAAAATGAGTGATTTGGTGCATGTTGTGAATTTGCATCGAGTTGATTGAGACACACTTGAAACAGTGAAATACAATAACAAACAACACAGACCAACTTTCTTAATGCTCAAAACCAACGCCCAAGCTTCCATTGAGATCCCTGAAATCACCCCTCAGTATCTCAATACCATCTCTCTTGACCTCCTCTACTAGATCCTTGACCTTTGTCGCAACGTTATCAGGCTGGAATCCGAAATACTCGTACGCCGCCTTGGATGGAAGACTCTTTCCAAATCGCCTCATAGATATCGACGCATCGGCATACCGCTCCCATCCGTTCGCAGCATATGCTTCGATAACGACAGTCGGCTTTCCGGAGCGAGGCTTCAGGACTGATTGCTTGTACTGTCGTGATTGTTGCTCAAAGAGTCTGGGACAGGGGAAAGAGACTACTCTTGACTTGATGCCGTACTCTTTGAGAAGCAGATCCTTAGCCTGCATCGTCAGACCCATCTCGGAACCAACTCCGATTAGGGTCACGTCGAAATCATCGCCGTCAGCCTCGACAAAGACGTATGCGCCCAGGCTCACGCCCTCGCGCGAAGAGTGCTGGGGGAATTGAGTCAGGTTCTGCCGAGACAGAGAAATGATGGTTGGCGTCTCGGTGGCTTGGATAGCGGCCACAAAAGCACCTGCAGCCTCCTCCGAATCGCATGGACGGATGTACAGGGTGTTCGGCATAGCACGGTAGAGAGCTGGAAGGGCGATCGGCTGATGCGTTGGCCCATCCTCGCCGGTGCCGATACTGTCGTGGGTAGCGATGTGGATCTGCTGGAGTCCCTGGAGGGCTGCCATTCGGACAGCCGGGGCGGCGTAGAGGTAAAACATGAAGAACGAACTCGTCATGGGAATAAAAGTACCCTTGTTGAACGCAGCGAGGCCGTTGGAAATGGCACACATGGCGTGCTCGCGGATGCCGTAGTGGATGTAGCGGCCACTATAGTTTCCGTTCAGACCACAAGCAGTTCGAAGATCGGGCTAGTCGTGCGTTAGTAGTTGCCGCAAAAATTCTTGTTCTTCATATTTACCGATTG
This sequence comes from Fusarium solani, assembly GCF_023522795.1. Taxonomy (NCBI): domain Eukaryota; kingdom Fungi; phylum Ascomycota; class Sordariomycetes; order Hypocreales; family Nectriaceae; genus Fusarium; species Fusarium solani. The sequence continues at coordinate 478,899 of NW_027072147.1, read as the reverse complement.
GAAGTCGACCTTGTTGTTAAAGGCCACATTGCACGAAGGGGTAAGATCCGCAGTGCCAACCAAGAAGGACTTGATCCTCTCTCCAAGGATGTTGGTCACAATTCCCGCAGACTTTCGCGATGCCGTGGGTTCCGTTGGAAGCTCTGACTTCTCGGGGATGCACTTTGTCCAGTCGTCGGGCATCTTTCCAGCAACACGGAGACCGAACTCTGTCCCCAGCACAGGATCTTCCTTCTTGTACCTCTGCACAGTCTCTTGCCACTCGGCTTCGTAGGCATCGCCACGGGTGCGAACATCTGCGAATATGTCATAGACGTCTTGTGGTATGTGGAAATGCTCGTTTGGGTCGAGGTCGAACGACTTCTTGATGCTGGCCACGTCGTCAACCCCGAGAGCAGCTCCGTGTGTCTTTGCGTTGCCAGCCTTGGAAGACCCGAAACCGATGGTTGTGCGAATGTTGATAAAGGTGGGCTTGTCGCTTGATCGAGCTGCGACGAGGGCGTTGACGATGGCTAATCATGGGTTAACGTTTAATTCGGTAAGGACAGCTTGGAACTTACCAGCAACATTCGAGTCTCCGTCAAGCACATCCAGTACATTCCACCCAGTAGCCCTCATCTTGGCATTGATATCCTCGGTGTTGGCAACATCCGCTGTGCCATCACAAGTGATTGAGTTGTTGTCGTAAATAATGCAGAGGTTATTGAGTCTCCAATGACCGGCGAGAGACACTGCTTCGAGACCAACACCTTCCTGAAGACAGGCATCACCAATCATGCACCACGTCATGTTATTCACCAGATCGTATCCTGGCTTGTTGTATGTGGCAGCCAGGTTCTTGGTGGCCATGGCGAGGCCGACGGCGTTGGCGACTCCTTGGCCGAGGGGACCCGTGGTGACTTCGACACCTTCATTCTCGATTTCAGGATGGCCGGGGCAGAGTGAATCAGTTTTTGTTGAGTGATATGATTTGAGCTGCTCGAGGGTCATGCTCTTGACACCGACGAGGTGCATGAAGAGGTATTGCCATAAGCAGGCATGCCCTTGGTTGGTCAGCGTGATTCATCGTGAATTGGTAGAAACGACATGCCATTAGACAGTACGAAGCGGTCACGGTTAAAGTACTCGCAGTTGTTGGGAGAGTACCTCATGACATACTTGTAGAGGGCGATGCCAATTGCTGCCATGCCCATAGCGGACCTGAAGAAGTCAAGTTAATCAGTGATGTGAACAGAATGAACAAACAAAGGTCGCTTACCCAGGGTGTCCACCATTGAATTGCTGGCAGAGATCTGCGATGAACGCTCTAAAAACCTTCAACACTCTGTCATGTTTCTCTGGACTCTCGAGCTGAAGGCCAACGACGCTGGTGCCATTGGTGGGGAGGGACTTGGTAGGGATCTTGTCAACGGCAGCCCTCTCGTAAAGTTCCAGTGTAGGAGCCATGATGTCGCGATAAGTGTAGAGTCCTTGTTGTTGGTAATGAGATGTGCTTATGAAGTGAAAGCTAGAGATTCATCACGAGCTGTCTGCCCTTAGATATACTGGGACGTTGCATCGCATTCATTGTTCGTCCAAGACAAGTTGTAGTCGTTCAATCTGTTGATGCTGGGACTTCCCAACTTCGAGACGAGCCTGAGCTCGATTCCAGTGGGAATTATTGCCGTGTAGCATATCCGAGTAGACCAGATGGCTTAACTGGTGTGAGAGGTCGTGGACCTCGCTTCGGTCGCCCTCGCTTCGAGTCCATGATGGCCTCGTCTCGAGGACAGCCCCACCTTGGCTTGCCACTAAGCGAGGTCGAGTAGTATGGAAGCCATAGATGTTTGATCCTTGTCAGTATTATATCAGAGAGTAACTGGAGATTCAATCGCTCTTCCATTCATCCGTGATCAATGAAAAGCTTACCGCAAAATGGAATCCTGGATGGATGTTCAGAAGCGAAACCGCACCCTGCAAATCCTCCGCTCAGCAACTGAGGGCAAGTATGGAGTCTTGGCCATAATTTGGTGGGTACTGCTCTATTGAACTTAGATATGCATTGTTCTCACTTGAAATATGTCTTGTATAGTTACAATATCGAGCACCTGACAGCGCTTGTCCGCGCTGCCGAGGCCAAGAGGTCACCTCTCATCCTTCAACTCTTCCCCTCAACCGTCAGCCAACTGCCGACTCTAGCATGGGCAGCAGCGGCAGCAGTCAAGTCGGCAACTGTTCCGCTTTCGTTGCATCTGGACCATGCACAAGATGAAGCTCAAATCCGAGATATTGCTGCAACCTTGCCATTTGACTCTATCATGGTGGACATGAGTCATTACGATCATGATGAGAACTTGGAAAAGACAAAGGTTTTGACGAGGGTTTGCCATGATCGCGGCATTGCCGTCGAGGCTGAGAGCGGGCGCATTAACGGAGGAGAGGAGGGTATTGCAGACACGGGCTCTCTAGAAGGTGAGGCGATATCGAGGTTACAATTAAGGAGGATCCTTGAAACTGATGACTAATTTGTCGCCAGCACTATTTACTACACCTGAGGAGGTCGAGGACTTTCTGGCTGCTGAGATTGACCTTCTTGCACCGAGCATAGGTAATATCCACGGCGACTATGGTCCAGCTGGGCCCCAACTCGACTTTGACCGACTGTCCAGGGTCAACAGTCAGATCGACAGACGAGTGGTGATGGCGCTCCATGGCACCAACGACTTTGCACCCGAGATTATGCAGCGTTGCATTCAGCACGGTGCGGTCAAACTAAATATTAACAAACTCATCTTGGAGGTCTGGAACGTCTACGTGAGAGAGCATGCCCAGGAGCCGCTGATGCAGCTCATGGACCATGGCATGGGTGTACTTCAGGCTGAGGTTGAGCGGTGGATGGATATCTGCGGAAGCAGTGGGAAAGCATAGAATATTTGAAATCGTTTAGGCAATGATAAATCGACGTAACTAAAATTTCTATTGGCTTGACTTATATTTAAGGCCTGTGTCAAGAGTACGGTCTTCTGGCTCAGTTATCCCATTGAGGGCCGACTTCAACCATAACAAAGAACACATAAGTGTCAAGAGTACAACACTTTCGGTGATCGCTATTTAAAAACGAATGCTGTGAGATTTTGGTAGAGTCTATGCATCTTAACGGCTGATGCGCTCTTTTGGAGACCTCATCAATGACAAGAGTGGGCCTTAACTCCCCCAAGATCTCCTCCATTTCTCACTCAGGAGGGTTTATAATCAATCATCTCATAGACTGGAGTCTCCCGCCTGGCCAAAGCTGCCTCAAAGCAGCCACCTCGCTGGAACGAGACAGCTGTGGTCAATTTTGGCTTCTAAACGCAGCGAACTGGACCCCAAATTTGGGCCCCGACTAGGACCCGTCATTAGCACGCATCCGAGCTCGACTACCGCCCGGCCTCGTTGCGAGTCCACCTCGAAGCGAGGCCCATCCCCTGCTTCTCGGCAATGTTGTTCGAATCAGCCAAAGTCCAAGTATAATGAAAGCAATTAGCGAGTTGAAACTCAAAAATGACAACTGGCGAGCCAGGGCAGGGGGTAGGCTCAACCAGTTTGATGAATAGGAGATACAATAGCTTATAGAATGAATAGATAGATGAAGCAGCAGACCCACAGGATTCATGAGTCCACTCTTCATCACTGCCTACGCACAGTCCATTTGTCCTCCCACCATGAATCATACGATGCATCATAGTTCCGGAGGTTTCTGTCGCGATCCTCGGCAACTCGACCGTGTATCACAGCTGCTTACTGGTTTTGTCTCCAAGTCGGAAGGAGACTGTGAGTAAGTCTCACCAGAAAACAGGCGATGGCATGTCATTTATCTAAACAACCATGTAGATCTGCCAGGCTTAAGGCCTCTATCGGAATTGCCCTCTTTAAGTATGTGATGCGATATGGACTGGGCAACAGTCGTTATTTCAACCGTGATCGGTTAGTCACATCAGGACGTGCGTCTCGTTCTCAGTGCCACCTCCAGCGTACTTACTTCCCAAGTCTAACATTTATCCATAGGCTATAATAGCAAATGGCAGGACTTATTTGGGCATCTCATTGCGGCTAAGAACCTCACCGTCGACCCGATTAGACTTGCCAGCGTCCTTTCCAGAACGTCAGCTTCGCCATGTCATTCAACTCAGGCGATCTCGAATGCCATCGGCCAGGCAATTGCAATGAAGAACTTGGCAATGCTCTACAACAAGCCGGGCTTGGAACTGTTGGATAACATGATTTGGTGTGTTATTGACGATGCTAGGTTTCAGCAAGGCGGCGTTCTTGAGACAATCGCCCTCGCCGGCTGCTGGAGGCTAAGTAACCTCTGCGTTATCTACGATGGCATCTATGGCACTCCGGGTCCTAGCGTTGACGTTTCCAAGTTGAAGAAGTGTGGCTGGAACGTGATTGAACTGGTGAACGACAACGACCTCACCGTCACTGGTGAGTTCATCCAGTCTCTCCTGCACCGATTCAAACCGGTCTTTAACCCCCAAAGAAAGCCCTGTGTATAGCTCTCGGCGCCGCAAGAAGAAGCAACGTACCGGCTTTTGTCAATATCCAACCACCAGACAGCTCCACGTCCGATAGGCTGCCCTTCCCTCCTAATGTCAACACTCCGTTGCACCTCCTTCTCGAACTATACGACTTCTTCGAGGATGTGAGCAAGAGGAGCAACATCTATGAGGCTGACTGGCTAGTCAAAGTCAAGGCATATCAAGAATTGTACCCGGCGCTTGCCAAGGAGTTTTGGGACAATGTTGCCGGCAAGAATCTCATTAAGCCAACGGGACACCAACATTATCCCACTACCACTGCAGGCCCTATAACTCCACCCCTATCGCCCTTGCCGCGCTCCCGGAGAGGGAAACACAGCTCGCTTAGGAGAGACAAGCCGTCACAACGACCAGGCAGACACTCAACGCCAAGCGGAACAAAATCCGAAACGCTTCATATCCGCCCTTGTGACGCCGAAGAAGCTGCAGGCGCCTTTCTTGTGTCCATCAGGTCGACCGAGTTGCCCACAACTATTTCCCTACCGCAGAATGGGACTATCAACTTTCCAGGTCATTCATCTCGTCAAGGCGTGACGCTTGGAGCTTATGAATTCTCCAACTGTCACGGCGAGGACTTTGATATGACACTGATAAGCGCGGGTGTTGGGGTTCACTACGCAATGGGCACGCAAGATTTCCTCCTAAAGAAATATTGTCTGAAGGCTAGGATAGTGTCATGTCCCTGCCTCAAACTCTTTCAGCTGCAAACAGAGGAGTACAAGATATCTGTCCTTCAGCCTCAGAGTGGGAGGCCAACAGTGGCGATTGACTTTGGGAATAGTCAAGGGTGGGAGCCATACGCGGACGCGCTGGTCTCGTTGGAGGAAGGCGATGATGGAGAAATAGGGGGTAACCAACCTGATAGGATTGGGCCGAGGGTTAGAGACTTCGGTAAGGAGTTTAAGGAGAGAAGGGCGAAGTGACATAGCTTTAGAAGGCGTCGTCTGCAGCAACGGTTTTGAAAGCCTAGGCACTTAGCTCAAATACATCTCTTACTACTCGAGAGAACAATTATTAACCTGCCATGAACTACTTCTTGAACATAAAAAGGCCAAAGGTCAGATCAGAAACGTGACAGAAATTTTCCTTCCCTCATCGAAGAGTGCGGTAACTCTTCCTATATCTCGTCTTTAGCCTCAAGCTCATCTTGGGATAATCCAATATAACTCTCTTAAATGCAGTGATTGGCGGGCTGGAGAAAGAAGAAAAATGAATCTTCGCAACTGTGTTTGAAGATGGCATCTATGATGGGGCCGTTGAGAAGATCATCCAAGGGGACGGTCTTTTGAAGGTGGTGCTTGATGTTGGCCAGCGAAGCAAACCTCCATCAACTGAGATGATACATCGGAGCGTTTGAACCTTTTCTTAGACTTCTTTCAAAGCCAGCAATTGGTTGTAGAGATGAGGAGTAATGGCACGACGTATACCGAGCAAAATGGACCTTGGGGTAGAGGTTGAATGTGAGCCGAGATGGGCATTTGTTGCTCACGCAAACACAGTATCTCAATTTATACCGGTAGAAAACCACTACTCATCCGAATATGAACTTGAGAGCTTAAGCATGTGAGTGGCTGACCATGAAAGGGTAGCCAGGCCACTCAGAGTTGCTTCCGAGTCATTGAGTCTTTGTTTGATACATGGTGCTGATCACAGATAGAACGTCACAACCCCCACAGGAGTTTACGTCATAACCGTGAAGCTGAAGAAAAATCATTGCCTCTCACTGGAGGTCTCATATCATGTGCGCAGCGACCGTGGACTAGGAGCCAGCTGTGATTCACGGTGCTCGTTGCGACAGAGCATGGACACACACCCACACTTATAACACCTTCATCCCTCCTCCAACTCCCCCAAGAGAACAAAAGATTTTCTCTTCCCCATACCGAGTCAAGGGTTTTCACTAAGCGGCCCTGGAGCATCATCGCCCGCCTGGGCCTATACCCATGAGTTCATTCACTAGCCCTTGTCGATGCCTCGCAATTCGCCTTGACGGCTTCCCAAGAATACTGATAGAATAGACCCAACAAAGCATCTTTACAGCATGCTTTACAAGCCTCGCCGGATCAGCAGCCATGCCTTCGTCCCCTGCCCTTTCGACTGCATCTTCAGGCCATGATTACCTCGGCGACGAATGGCCACAGATGCTGGATGGATCCCAGTGGGATGGGCTGAATCTTCTTGACCTCCTCAGTAGAGGTCAAAGTCCTTTCGGCCCCATATTGGACGCCAATCTTCTTCTCCAAGAGGTTAAGGACAAGCTGAGCGCCGAAGTAATCGATATCCCTCGCGTCCACACTGGTGCCAACAACTACGTACGTATCTTGCGGTCCTGTTAATCAGTGATGAATATGAGACTGACCAGAACTCCGAGCCTAGGGCTTTCACTTGAAGTTGTCTGACCAACGCCATGTACTGGCGCGTCTGGGGAGAGCCGATGTCAACGTGCCGCACTATGACGGATTTTCTCTTCACTGGCTTCACCAGCAAATCGATTTTGAGGTTGCCACAAACAGCCTTCTCCAAAACACTCCGGGTGTGCCAACCGACCGACTCCTGTATCACCGTCACCCTCTGCTGCACGCGGGGATCAAGCGTGGTATGCCCAAGGACATTAGTGGACGGCGCCTCATGATCTTTGAGATGGCGCAAGGCCAGTGTCGTCTTTGGTCTGATCTTGATCAACAGCAAAGGGTAAGTACTGCTAATTCATGATGAAGACTTGCCCGTTGGTCTTGGGTGATTCTTGCTAGCCATCTAAGATGTCAACCTTGGCCAACGTAGCTGCGATCCGTACTGCATTGCTCAACCTGGAGCTCCCGTCCCAGTTCGTGAGTGATTGGTTGCTATGACGTACCCTCCAACCAGTGGAGTGGATGCCAAAGGAGCTACCTCTTCCCATCAGTGCCACTCGCGACTTCTGGCTCGCCACGTTGAAAGCCAAGGTCGAGGCCATGGTCAAAAATGAAGGCGACATTACCGGGTGACCCGGGAACAAAGTAACTGTAGGACCAAAAGCTCTCGCAGCCAAAAAGTCTCTGTTGCGTTCGATTCCACTGATTCTGCCAGAGGGAGACGAAACAGTCTTGTATCGCCCGGTGCTCCAGCACGACGATTTCGGCTGCCGCAACCTACTGAACTCGATCATTGATACGGGGTAGACAAGCATCACCTCCATCTTTGACTGGGAGACTGGCTGCATTGTTCCGTTCGCCCTGTCCGAGATTACATTTTTGGTCGCCGGCTGGAACTTGACCATAGACGAGGATGGCGAGCCATCGGTTTACGTCCGACCCGGGTGGGCACCCAATCTTGAAGAGAGAGACAAGAACCAAGAATGCTCTGCTGAGTTTGTGAAGGTAAGCCGCTTATGTCCTAAGACTGTCTCTTCTTTGACGTGATTTAACTTGTGAGGGTAGGAAATTGTACGACAAGCCCCCTACATGGAGGAGGTCATCCACAAGGTCAAAGAGGCTCGGTATCTTTGGGTGAAGCTCAATAAATGGAGGGGACAGAACCCCGAGGAGTTCTTTGGTGAACTGGGAGACTGGGCAGAGAAAAGATTGGCTGAAAGAGGATTAAGCGACACAGGCGACCTTTAGGGCCACAGACGCAACTACTCTACTCTAGATACCCAATAGCATGTGATGATGATTTGAATCATAAGTCGCTCGGGCTAGTGAAGATGCTTGGACACCCTATATGATAGACGGTGCTGTGGAGGACGCAACTTGTTCACAGAGTGTTAATCTCTGTCCCGCGTTTTTGACCTTAGGCGTTATGCTCAAGTTATGCATTGTGGCTTACACCCTGATCCGGAGACGCATCGAAAGAATTAAAACGTTTGGATAATGTCTTGGAGTATGAACTGTCACCTCTATGTAGGTTCGAACACAAGTGGTTTGTGCATACTTGACCTAAACATTGTCTGCGCTCATCTCCAAGGTCACTCGACACATTGCGGTAGAAGTAGGTTGGACATCGCATTATTAACTTTGAGTGTTGTGAGGTTGTGCATCAAAGTCAACGCATCTATGCAAGATGCTGACTTCTGAAAGTTAATTTCTAGCTGCAGACGTCTTTAGACTTGACGGACGGTTTATTTACCAACAATCATGTCGAGGATTGAAGCTTGCCAGACTGAGCTATACAATAAATCCCTCTGCTGACCCTGTTGACTTGCCTGGTTTCCCATGTTCATCATCGTCACAACTTAAGTCAGTCCACATCACTACTTGATCTCTCACTTGGACAGAGTCTCACAACAATCTTTACCCATTCTTTCCACTCTGCTCCTTGACTCGGTCAAACACGGTCTTACTTCTCCCCTTGGATTCATCCACCACTTAATCGTCTATAGATAGACTACCGAACACCTTTTTGTACTACTTCACATACCAAAAACATCAACATGTGTGGCCTTTTCTCTGCGCTCTTCGGCAGTAAGAAGCAAAAGGCATGGACCGAGCCAATTGTCAACCCAGCCAGTCAGCCGAGACCAACGAGGAGCTCAACCACTCAACCGCAGCCACAGTGGCAGGCCCCTCGGACGGCGAGTGTCCCAATAAGTATACAACAGGGTGCATCACAACCTGCCAAGCATTGGACACGCCCGGATGACTACAACAGCCAATGCCCCTACCACGACGAGGAGGCAGCATTCCAGGCGCAGTACTACCTGCACGGCAAATACGGCAAGTCTTGGAGAAGTCCCCCCGAGAGCAGCCATATTTTGGTCTCTCCTCCTGGTATACCAGTCCCCATGCGTAGCGCCGACTCGGTCTGGGCAGTGACTTGTGGCCCCCACAGAACAGGGCCGCAAAGAAAAGTCCACTTTGATGAGTCTCAGCGTCGCCCCTTGAGCAGGACGAACTGAGGAGGGAGATCAGTGGTCGGGTGTTGGGTGGATGGGTGAAGTCATGGTTGAAACCTGCTTGCCCAAACTCACTACCGACAAACCATTTCTCCTCTTCCACATGCCACCCCAGACTCCGCCACGAGAGATCAATTGCCCAAGACCGACGGGACGGGACATCGACGACCTTGGGGAGAGAGCCTCGCGGGACCGGGGACTACCAAGTCCCCGGGAGCCGAGTAGAGAAGAACGAGCGGATGGCACCCTACCTTGGAGTAGTGAGAGGTACATTGATAGCATGGGAACAAGGCACAAGGACGATACACCTCTAACTCAGATAGGTTTGAGGAAGGGCTTATCATTTGTTGAATGGGGGGTCATTAGTGGTTCATGCTTTGGTCCTTTGTGCGCGTTAATGGTGAGATGGAGAACTTGAAGAGAATTAATATACTTATTTTGTTCTTCAAAGTATCCTCACTGGCTTTATTGGCAATTTTTAACACAAAAGTATTGTTAAAGCAATGTTTACATGAGCCCATCCGTGAAAAAGCTAAACAGCAAAGCCTCCGTCTGCTCATCTATGACCATATTTCCGGGTTCAAACATGTTAGAGGTTGATGCTTCCGTAGTCCCAGGATTGTTTTGAGTGTTCGCTCTTGAGTTTTCCCCGACCCCCTTGCAAATATTAATAAATGTTTCGCGCAGTTTAGTGAACACAGTTGGTAGGAACCGAGGCGGGGAGGAATCAATGCCTTCGTTCATGGCTGCTTCGATTTTTTGCGATAATCCCTCGACAGTATCTGCGAAATCTTGGATGCTGGTGAGAAGTCCTGGATCCCAGAAGTTGTGATGTGTGACCAATAGGCGTGAAAATATCAAGATAGCATGGCCTAATTGGATCCAGTATGGGTATGGCATTGATAGAATGACCGGGTTTGCCAAGGACAGAACGGATGCAGTCTCGGCTTTTACTGCGTTGAAGCATGAAGCCAGGAGGTGAGACACTCGCAGAGAGTAAGCCGAGGAACTTGCTGTGTCTAGGCTCTGCAGTAGGCGGTCATCCATGCCCACCTTGTACAAGAAGATTTGTAACACATGGCAAGACATCAGCAACAACTCTGCCATTGGTGAGCAAGATTGACCCTATTGAGCATAATTGTACTTACCTTGTTGAGGAAATCCTTGTGGGAGAGGGCTTTTAATCGCCTCTACTTCCTTTTCAAGATATGAAACAGCCATGAGGACTGCACTAGGAAGGATGGCTTCTGTTGCACTCAGATCTTGATAAAGCGTTTTGTCGATAGTGTTGGCAACTTGTTGTACTCGAACAAGCTGAACGAGATATTCATCGCAAGGGAGCTCTGCCGCTTGCTGCAACGCTAAGCGGGCTTCTTCGATAGATTGCCCTACTGGCATTGGACAGGTATCCATTACGCACATCCTCAACCTATAGCTGATATTAGTGACTAGTTTTATTTAATCAAGATTGCGTTTTACAAACACAGAGTTGATCCAAAACAAGCCGAGGTAGCATCGCCGTTCTTCGTTTGTCTTGTCCCGAGTCCCTTGGTTGGTGGTGAAATAATCATTTAACCCTCCCGGAGAGGTCTTTGTGCTGAAGGATTTTTCTCTGCTGATTCCAAGCTCCTCGGCCAATGACATGGCTGTGTGCATGAGATTGTTGAGTTGGGAACCGAGCTGTAGGTGAATGTGGTGCCTGCCATGATGTCAGGTGGAGTTTAATACTTTGGCTATGAAGCCATACCAAGCTAGGTATACCAGAACTCCCTGCAGGAGATGAAGGTTTTTCTCTCCGTGAGCCCATACTCTACGGCCAAGTTCCTCTCGCCAACGTTGAGCAAGCTCCTGCTGGGCGTCCACGTTTTGCTGGCACGCCACTACCATGATTGCCATGTACAGCATGGGTCTCTCTCGGAAGAGTTTCTCGGGCGATTCATCCAAAGATATCCAGACAAAGGGGAACAACGGCATCATCTGTCGGTGATAGAGCTCAAACATCTTGTAAGCTAGCAACTGCGCTTCAGGTGTTAGTGGCTGTGTGAAGACGGCGGTAATCGGAGAATCGGATGGTGATATTGAGCCTAGGGCTGGTCCTGGTGAGTTCCCCACGACGGCTGGGGAGTTGGATAAGAGCTGGGCAACCGAGTCGAATTTGGACTCGAGTCTCAAAAGGTCCCTGACCTTGGTTAATCCATGCTCTGAGATAAGTCCAGGGTACTCACTCTCTTCCATATCCTCGGGCCCCATTTTTGCGACTATGACTCCCGCGTGGCTGTATACTACACTCTTTGTCGAGTCGATCACATCTTGTAAAGTCTAGGTTAGTATCGTGGAGGTTGACGCGCGACGTCCTGGTAGTACCTCTTGCACCTCCTTTGACCAGCTACTGTTTCGCATCGGACTTTTGCGGTAGCGCATGTTGAACATGCTTTGAGGCCCTTCGACTTTGAAGCTTCAGCATCCATGTTTCATCAACACATTTGTGCTTGTACGAGTATCGACGTGAGTGAATGGATTGTGTCAGATCATTGCCCCAGCTCAGCCCCCAAGGACGCGACGTGGTTTTGGCTGAGTAAGCCTGCTCCTCAATCAGGGGCCAGCTTCGAAACATTCATTTTTACACTTCTTTTCATTAATTGTCAATCTAACCATGTCCACCAAGTCCTCGCTCGAAGCCATTCTTGCACGTTCTTATTTCGCAATACGTATGAGGCGCTATGTAATAAACTGATCCACATTCTATTAACTGGCATTTCTCTACCCAATCCCCTACGCCTTGGCTCGTTCCTTCTTTGCTCCATCAAGAATAGCAGCGTGATCCAAGTCATGAGTAGTACCCGACTTCGCAATCGCATCTCGCACCCACTGGCCTCGAGGCCGATACACAGCCTTGAAGGGCTTGGGAAGCGTCACAAAGCCCTCTGTGCAGTCCATATCATCCACCTTGTGCTTCTCGCCTGTCGTCTCGTTGATGCCCGCCTCGACGTTGAACGCCCAAAGCATGCGTGCCATTTGGATAAACAGCTGATTCCGCGCAATGATTCTCCCAGTGCACACTCTCCGACCGAAGCCGAAACCTGTGTGGGGGAGGTCCTTGAGGGCGGTTGTGTTGAAGCCACAGGCATCAATGTTGGGTTCTTTTGTGTCGGCGTCATCGGCGAGCCATCGTTCGGGCAGGAAGGCGTCGACATTGTCTCCAAAGACGGATTCGTCGCGGGTGATGGCGTAGGCATTGCCGAGTACGATCGAGTTGGCGGGGATGTAGTAGCCCATATAAGTGTCTTCCTTCTTGGTGAAATGAGGGACTCCGCCAACCACGACGGGTCGCCATCGCAGGGTTTCGCTTGCTGTCATGTTGTTAGGGTGATCTTTCACTCAAGGGTCATGTACTTACCGATGGCATCAATGTAGGCCAGCTTCGGACGATCCTCAAACGTAGGCATGCGGTCTCGACCAACAACCTCATCAAGAAGCTTCTGCGCCTTGCCAACCCATCGCTCACCACAAGTAACCCAAGCGACAACAAACCAGTCCAATGCTACAGTCGAAGTGTCCAAACCAGCATCAGCCAGAATTCCCAGATCAAATGCAAGCTCCTCAGTAGGCATGTCGGTGGCCTCGGGAGAAGCCTCCATGTACTTGCTAAAGTTCCAGCCACGGTTGTTCAAGCCCTTCTTCAGGTTTCCGACGTGAAGCTGTCGCTCTAGCTCGTACAGTTCCTCGGCCTCTTTCTTCCACGGCGCGAGGAACTTAGGGAGGTAGTTGAGGGAAGGGAATGAGTCGACGATGTAGGCACCAACTTGGCCGGTCCTGGCAAACTCGGCTTGCACCTTCTTGCCGTCCATGAGTTCTTGCTCGTAGCCGGTCTTGAGGCGGTAGCCGTAGTTTATGCAGTAGATGAAACTCGCCATCGCGCGCTCGTGATGATGGTGGAAGTCGACACCCTTGTCGCCGACCTGATTTGACTCGCCCAACACGTCAAACAGCAACTGCCTCGACTCGATGTCCTGCAGAGGACGGTAGGTGCTTGCAGAGCGCAGAGTGAGGAGAGGAGCCTCCATGCGCTGATGAAGCTTGTACCTCTCATCGTAAGGACGGAGGAGCATGTGCATGTTCTTGGTGACGAGCTCACCAGCCATGACCATGCGTGGCCGGTGCGAGTATTGCCCACTCCGCCTGTTGAGTAGATCATGGGCGGCCTGATGCGTGGAAAGGATGATCAAAGGCTGGCCGCCCATGCTGAGGTGCATGATTGGGCCATACTCCTTGCTCCAATGATACAGGTGAAGCCACTGGAGACTCTTGGGGAGCTGGTGAATGTTGCCAATCACAGGTGCTGGCTTGGGTCCTGGTGGAAGAGAACCCTTCCCTCGTCCGCTAAGATAACGTTTAAGAAGCCATGCAACAACGGCCCCGACGAGGGCGATGCTCAGAGAGCGTTGATCTTGCAACAACATGGCAAACAAAGGCACGAGCGAGACACAAGAGCAAAAGCAAACACCCTGAGACACGCTTCCACGTGGGAAATGTCTCGGGGGTGTTGTGTTCTTCTACCTGAGCACATCTCCCTCCCACATTGAGGCACCCTAGATAACAACCCCGGGAATTGACCAATCGCGAGATGTGAGTTTGATACGCGCAGAGAGCTAATTATGCCTGGGATCGTCAATCTCTTTTCTCCAAGTGGCGTATCTCGCGGCCGTTGACGTTCCATCGTTTTCATGTATGAAGGTGGAGTTGCTCGGTTGCGGGACAACGGAGAGGAAGCAGAGATACCTTGCACGGTGGGAGCTAAGCAAGCCATCTCTGCTTCTTTGAGGATTAGGAGTCAAGTACTATGCTTAATCGACTAAACCTCGAGTGAACCAACTGGCTTGGGAGGAGCCACTTCCCTGTCTCGAGCTCCATTGTTGTTGGTGATTGTAAAGTGCTTGCTTTTTTCGTTTCAACTACCAGAGTGCTAACTTCTGCAGCGAGCTTTAGCTGAGTTGCAGAGTTTCATCGTGAACCCAAGTTGCGGAGGGGTTTTCAGGAGGACAGGAGGGTGATACTGATATGTCAGTTTAACAGGGTATACACAGGGAGGGGATCTTCTGGGGAGTCCCCCAACCTGTCTCCACAGGGCGGCTGCAATGACACTCTCCAGTCATGAACTTTTCTCCTCTCGCCTTGCGTACCCGATATAAGCGCTAAATTAGCGATTTACTACCCCCCGGGCCGTTGGATGCCCGCCGGGACAAACGGCCGCCAAGAGGCACCGGTTCGCGGGGGTGCTTCCCGCGACAAGGTCCCAACAGCCCGGTGGCGGGAATCTCTGCGTGCCCCTGAAACAAAGGACGTTAGCCGAACATGTAGATCTCGACCTCAAAGAAGAGGCAATTTACATGGGAAAGGCTAGGCATATTTGCTTTTTGCTTCCTTCGTGAGGCTCGAGTTACGTAAAGACTGTGATCAGGAGCGAAGAGCACAGAATAGTGACGGAATGCAGTGTATGATCTCCTGATACCAAGCCTCTTAAGTGTACCCGGGAGAGCGATCAGTGGAGGTAATGCAGCGTTATGCCTCGTGCTGAGCCGGGATACCGCGTCTTGAGAAGTGATGCGCACGAGGAGTTTTCTCTTTTCTCACGTGGGGAAATGCCACGCGCCGGTAACGGCTTCTCGGGTTGAAATATCAGCGGAGCCAGTTCCGAGTGTTCATTGTTGGCTGTGCTGCATGCTTCCTTGACAAGTTTTTGAGTATCGACAATAGCAAACGATGAGGTTCACATTATGGACTGCATTGGCCGTCGCTAGCCTGGCTACGCTTGTACTGGCGCAGGAGATGCCAAAGTGTGCTGTAAGTTGACCAAAACGGACCCCAAATGATAGCCTTAACAAGCTAAGACTTCTCAGAGCGATTGTCTAGTCAAGTTCCTGAAAGACTCGAAATGCGAACCGACCGATTTCGACTGTATATGCGCCGACACAGTTCTCAACGACAACGTCGGAGCCTGCACACTCACGAGCTGCACCGTGGTAGAAGCCCTCGGTGCGTTGAATTCTCCCCTCGTCGTGCATTCGGACTCTAACGTCGATACTCAGCTGCCAGGAATGGAACGGCAACGCTCTGTGGGGAGCCGGTACGAGACAGAACTCTTATTGCGCCAGTTGCGACTGCTGTATCTGGGTCTCTGGCTTTGGCATTCATTGCACTGCGCGTGTTTGAGTGTCTATATCATAAGGAGTTTCGATGGGCGGATATTTGCGCTGTTTGTGCGATGGTGAGGGAACGCTGCCGTTGTCGTCTGCTCAGAGTACTGACCATTGCAGGTGTCTTCCATACCTATGGACGTCTTTGAGTTCTACAGTACGTCGCTGACTGCAGCTTGGCCACCGATCTATCTATACTGACAACCTACAGTGAAGGCCAACGGCTTCGGAAAGGATATCTGGACACTGACTGAGCACCAAATCACAAACGTCGTCAAGGTAACAGCTGCGTCGCAGATTCAGTCAACAAATCTCTAACAAGCCTATAGTACACCTGGGTCACGCAAGTCTCGTATATCCCAGCCATCTGCCTCACCAAAATCGCCATCATCTCCATCTTCATCCGCGTTTTCCCCAACAAAGTCTTTCAGATGGTATGCTGGGGAACGATAGCACACTGCGCCTTGTTCATGTTGTCGACTACCATTGCTGCTATCCTGGCTTGTGTTCCTGTCGAGGCTGCTTGGACGAACTGGAAGGGAACCAAGGAGGGAGTGTGCTACGATAACAATGCCTTTTGGTGGGCTCACTCGGTAAGTATCTATCACACCATCACAGTGTGATTGGCATTGACTCGAGTAGGCCATCAACATCGTCACGGACTTGTGGATCCTTGCCCTACCCATTCCTCAGCTTCTGAAGCTGCAGTTGGGAAGGAAGAAAAAGATCTATCTGATTCTGATGTTTAGCGTCGGTATCATGTGAGTATACTCTTCGATGACGCTGATGCCGCGACTAATGTTTGATAGTATCACTGTCGTTAGCATCGTCCGCTTTTCTGGCCTCGTCACCTACTCTGCAACCTCGAATCCAACATGTAAGTCAACTCACTGTTAAGAAGTCCCACTGATACTAAAACTTTCAGACAACAACGTCATGGTCGCAACATACAGTGTCATCGAGTGTAATGTCTCCATCATCTGCTGCTGCATGCCTGCTCTCCTCGCATTCCTCCGCCGAGCATACCCCAGCTTGTTTGGCAGCACCAACCGCTCCCTCGAGTATCGATCGAAAAGCATCGGCGGCTCCAAGTCGCCATTCCCGAGCAATGGAATTCAGAAGAGCGTCACGCAGTCAGTCTCGTACATGCCACGTTCTGACGATTCTGACGTGGTGGAGCTGATGGATGTGGAGGAGAACAAGCCGGACCGATATCACAGATGGTAGAGGTGGTGACACAAGGGTATAGAACATATTTGGTTGTAGTTGATCTCACGATCTTTTCCTAGTACACACAGAATTGAGAGAGGGGATAGGCTATCCACGATCGCTACTGGATGCTGTGGCTGTGCTAGTTGCTACAGACCTAGCTGCAAGCTGGTCGAACTGGCTTGCGTCGATGGATTGGCATCCTGGAATGAGAGCCCCTTGGCCAACATCAGTCATGCCCCCTTGTTCGGAATAGTATTCGGGCCATTTTTCGGAAATTGGGAGGCAAGATGGAGTGAAGAAGCTGAAAATACATCATGGCATCACAAAGAATTACGGGGTAAATTATAAAGAAGGTGTAATATAGCTCCATAAAGACTCAACCGAAAGTCAATCTTGGAATTAACCGAATCCACGATCAGTGGGTTCACAGAGCCTTGCAGCAGGAGCCATCAAAGGTACCGTTCACGTCTCATCCCCCCGGACAAGCGAGGATCATGATCGTCGCTCGGGTCAGGCTGCAACAATGCCTCAATTAAGCGATCCTACGCTGAATCCTCTTGACAGCTTGACGATGCCCAAAGCTCATGGGGCGAATGCGACATTAGTACTAAGGTCAATGTCGCCAAGAGAATCCTTGTTACTGCGATGAATGAGTCTGATACTCGGCCAAGAGCATTATGTGCACTGGAATGCAAGGCAAAAACGGGTTCGTAAAGTTTACAAGTTGGCAGTAATGACTCCTACTAAAGACAATACTGTGCAATGTACCAAATAGATCGTATATTCTAATCTTTGGTCGTGCAATCCAAAGGCAACTTAAACTGAGTTGGCCACGGAGAGTAATTCCCCTTGCAAAGATCAGCATGGAACACTGGCCACGAAGCCCGTAACTCTCAGCTCTCACCCCTTCGCCATTCTTAATACTTTCTATTTGGCTGGATATATTTCATTTCATAAACTTTGATACCCGTTAGCCGTTTCTTCTCGTGAACACACTCCCCCTAGACTGACATGACAAAAAGTCTAGGGTACCACTCAGGCGTGAGCGAGGACAAGGGCAACCCACGAATTTTCAAGGAACATAGAAGTGATATCCCAACGGTTGAATGAACCCTGTGCGGTTTTATTTTCTTTATCAGTGCGAGGCAAATATTACTAAAGCAAGATGAAAGCACAACCTGTATCACGTATAGGCATTCGTGTGTAACGCAACTGAGAACACTTCCGCAGCCCGCTACCCCCTCCCACGGTAGCATTGACTGTTGAAATATAAGACCCAACAGGCTTCTGAGTGCTAACCCTTTCTATTTAACATTGACGCTCTTCCACAGACCTTGTTCAATGGAAAGTCCCATATGTTTAACGATATCTAATGCCAACTTCTGTCAATGGCTTTTTTCTTTGATATCGTGACCATGGCTTCTTTGGGGACGTCACTACGATCACACAATGCAATTTAAAGGCACGTAACAAACAGCGTGCTGGCATGGTTAGGCAAGCGTTTCGGTTTCTCTTCCCCTAATGACATCAAGATATCCCACTTCACCAGCTACTCCGGGTTTCCTTGACATTATGGACTTGGTCACTCCTCCAAAAGAAGTCATCAGCCACAAGTGATTTGCCCACCCCCACGACATTTCCAGCAGATGGCGTAATATTGGCCGTCACCGTTGCATTGATTGCAATTAGAGATGCGGCCAGTATAACCGCGGACCTTGCCCGTTCCAGAACACGGTGAGCATTGCTGCAAAATACTGCCTCTGCCCGCACAGGCGGAGCAGGATACTTGCTGCTTTTCAAACCAATCAGTTAGAGACAAGCTATGCATATGAACTGTCGGTCAAGCTTACCTGTGGCATTGTGAAGTTCTGGTAGTGTGATGTGGACAGGGCGAGTAGCTTGGATGGGATAGACTTATACGCCTTGTAGAAGATTGTGGAAAGAAAAAAGAGCTGGGACGAAGACAGATGGAAATGACGCGGGATATATACACGCGATTACAGCCTGGTTGAGGGAGTAAAGGCAACTCGAGCCGGCATTGACTGAACTGGCATGTCGCTATGGGCCAATGAGCAAAGAGAGGCTATTATGCCGGGCGAGAAGGATGCATCATGATATCTTTGATTGGCAGTGTTTCTGCAAGCGGCGTGGAGGTGTTGTGATGATACGACGGTTGCATTGGTGTGAGTGCGCAGCCTCGTTTTGTTTGTCTGGTTCTATCGTTATGAGAATGTACACTTCTAGTTTGGCTGAGAGATTCCGTACAGAGTTGATTTCAAGGGTGTTTCTTCGCTAGAATACATCTACTCGTTTTATATCAGGCGCTCAATGTCACGGAAGGACAGGAGTTTTCCCCTCTGAAGCCATCTACACACTGCATCGTCACATTTGGTGCCATGGGAGGCAATCACAACAGTGATACAAAAGGTCCTGTCAGTTCCGAGACACACGAAAAGCAATGATGACTGCATGAGCCCCTCGGTTTGGTCCAATAAGCACCGTCATCTCCCCATCCTTCCTGTTTGACATGTCTGGAGTGGGAGCCTGATTCGGCTCATACTGTGTGCTGTAGTAGAGATACTCATCTGCCACAAGGTTAGAATTTCTAGGCTCCGGCTTCCTCGCCCCTTTCAGTGAATGGATCTCGCAACGATAGTAGGTGTGTCCCTTTTCATACCCTCCTTAATGATTGTCCTCGTCACAATAGTTCTCCTCCAAAACACCAAAGAAGACCTGGTCAAGAGTAGCCCTACTAACACTATAATACTCGATCCCAAGTCTGCTCTTGGCCATCTCAATCCTCTCCAATACATCCGCTAGCGACAAGCTGCTGTCATCCCGACCAAGGGAAATCTCAAACTTCATCTGTCCGTGATTCATAGAGTCCGTGTCGACGCTCTTCAAGTTGCGGAACTGCCCGTGGACCCAATCGTAAATATCCTCCATGTCGGCTTGATTGGTGTTTGGTGCGTCGCGATGAGCCAGGTGCACTGAGTAGCCGTCGCCATACCTCATCTTCAACTCTTTCGTCGTGCCCTGGGCGAGCATCCGTTTGGCGAGGATTCCAGCTCGGTTCGCAAGGGCATTGGCTTCTTCCATCGAATGAGTTGTTAGCACGAGAGCTCGACCTGGTATCACGGAAGCAAGGGTCCGCCACATCAAGCGTTTACTCAGGGCATCCATTCCTGAAGAGGGTTCGTCAAGCAGCAACACAGTTGGGTTGCCCATCAGTGCGATGCCAAGAGCCAGTTTTCTCTTGTTGCCACCTGAAAGCTTGGTCGCCTTTCTGTCGACATACTGGCGAATTCCAAGACCATCCAGGATGATGTCAATATTGTGATTTGGGTTGCTGATTCCGCGAATCTCGGCGTAGAAACGCAAGTGCTCACCAACTGTCATGGTGTCCAGTGGATCAATCTGTGGACAAACTCCCAGCTTAGATCTGGCTTGAGCACGGTGTCTGATCATCGAAATGCCGTCGACAGAGACTTCGGCATCGCGGTTACTAGGCAGGAGATCGCCTTGGATCATGGAGAGACAGGTCGTCTTGCCCGCTCCGTTCGGGCCGAGAAGAGCGAAGCACTCGCCCTTAGGAACTCCGAAACTGACATCTTGGACAGCGAATTCACGCTTGAACTTCTTTTGGAGACCCATGACCTCCAGGCTGTTTCCTTTGATTGTCGAGGTTCCGTTGCGGCGTGATCCCAACTCGAGCTCAATAGGGTCACCATCTCCGTTGTTGGGCTTTGACTTGGGTCGTTGGAAGTGGAAGCTGAAGCCAAAGTCGTTCCAGAGCAGAACGGCTAAGAGTATAAGGGGTTGAATAACGAGGTAGAGGATGGGTCCTCCATATACGTCGATGGCGCCTGGATAAGACGCGAAGTCTCTTCCCTGACAAGAAATCCCCCACAAGTTGATGGACAAGTAAATCGAGCGACCCAAGCTGGCTACAGGCGACACAGCACCCATGACATAGAAGATGATGTTCAGAATGGAGCCTTGGTCTGCCGGATCCTGAAACGTGAAAGTTGTGGTGTTGGCGATGAAGAAGATCAGGTAGAGCAGCACTTGGGCTCCCGCTGAAATGGCAAAAACAGCCAGCTGAGACTTAGCTCTTAACGATAAGACATAAGAAAAGAGTGTTGAAGTGATTCCGTAGAGAAGCAGCACCGTGAAGAGATACTCGAGATGGTACCACACTCTTGACATGGCTGCAAAGATGATTGTAGCGACTGTGCTTACCAGCAACGTCACCAAAAAGTCAAAGGCAAGATATGCCAGCCATAGAGATGATGCATGCACTCCATTGTTATAGTGCATCGCTCTAATACCTCGAAGCCTTTCAAAAGTTGGGTATAATCCAAGAAACGCCGGGTATACGGCCATGGCTAAAACAAAGATGGTTGAAAAGATGAACAAGTCTCCAATGCTCCCAGAATATGGAACTGCGAGAACCTTGTAGTTGCTCGAGATGCTGACGTTGAGAAGTTCGATATCGATCAAGTTCTGAACTGTGTGTCCAAATGCCAGAGGTCCATCTGCGCGCCAGGCAAAAGTCGGTTCATCTCCAAGAAAGAAACCTCCAGGCGTAAGGTTGGCGTATTGCTTCTGAACCTCCTGGTGAAACTGCTCAAGGGTGTCGACGAGGGTCACAGATCCTTCGGGGCTCTTTCTAATCGTATCCATTGCGGCATCTGAGAGCTGTTCTTCCGGACCGGCCACGATTCGATAGGATTGTGGGGATGTCGAGTCTTGGCTTGACTTAAGTGATTCGATGCTGGGGTCACAGCTCGTTGCACCAAGCCCACCGATAAATATTGAAGCACAACCTGCGGCGATGATGGGTATGGCGATGGCTACCAGGTATGGCATCGGGTTTCTGCGGAAGATGGCAAATCTCTTGGAGAATAGCACCTTGGCCTGTGTCAAAACAGTCGTTCGCTTTCCGGTCAGGAGGTTCTGGATCGAGGACCCCTTGTTACGTGATGACCGTACTAGGGAGGTAGACGAGTCACCAGAGATGTCTCGCTCATGACGGCCGCTTCTCCGGGATTTTTGAGCCGGCTTTGGAGAGTTCTCGTCGGCAATCTTCAGAAAAACATCTTCGAGCGTTGGGCCATCCACTTGATACTCGGTGACACCATCTGCTTCCAATCTTCGCAAGAGACGGCAAGTATTTTCAGAACTCCCAGACAGGTAAACCGTCTCTTCATCCTGCTTAGTGTGGAGTTCATCGCCATACACTTGGTGTTCGGCCGACCCGGGTGCATGGTAGATGTGAATGCGATACCCCAAGCCCAGGGTTTGCTTCAACTCGACTGAAGTACCGCTGGCCTTAAGTAAACCGTGGGATAGAATCGCAAGTCGGTCAGCCAGCAAGTCAGCTTCGTCGAGGAAGTGAGTGGTAAGAAGAATCGTCCGTCGGCCACGTTGAGCAAGGAGAATATCCCAGAGTTTTCTTCGAGACAGAGGATCGACGCCGGAAGAAACCTCATCGACGCAACAGACTGTAGAGTCACCAACCAGCATCAGAGCTAGCTGCAGCTTGCGCTTTTGACCGCCCGATAGGGCCTTGGCACATGTCGACTTTTTCTTGGACAGGTCACATCCTTCGATCAGTCTCTTGATCTGGGTTGCTGAAGAGTGGCCCCTGGTGCTCTTAATGCCGTCAAAGATGTGGATGTGTTCCTCCACTGTGAGTTCATCCCATAGGACATTCTTCTGAGGGCAGTAGCCGAGCTTTCCGCCACTCATCTCGTAGCTCAGTGATATTTCGCCATCCGAAGCAGAATGCATGCCAGCAATGGCGTCCAGAGTGGTTGATTTGCCGCTGCCGTTGGCGCCGAGAAGGACCATAATCTCTCCTCGGAAGGCCTCAAGGTCAAGACTCCGGACAGCATGAACTGAGCTCAGCGGCCTCTTCGTGAAGCGTGATAGGATTCGTTGCATGAGTCGTGGCTCGTAGGTCTTTGTAAACTTGTCAAGTCGAACCGCTACCGGAGAGTTGGGGGAGCCAATTTTGCGATTGGCTGAGGTCGCTCCGAATAATGCTCTCTCAACAAAGGCGCCAAGTAGAGGGTAGACGATAGCATGGAGAATGGAAAACAGCCAGAAGACAATGACAGGGTTGGTAGACGTGGAGTCCGGAGCTGGCCCGACGAAACTTGCGCCCTTGCCGTGTCTCTCCCATCGTGCCATGAGAACGATAAGGTAGACGAAATTCATGGGAGGGAAGACGAGAGATAGAATGACGACGAGCCAAGTCTGTAGATTCCCAGATACCTGAGCTAAAATAGCGAAGACCAGGCCGATGAGTACCGAGGTGATTCCGCTCAGTTGTGCCTTTCGAAAGAAGCTTCCGATAAACATTGTAAACCCAGTCAAAGAAAGTCCGCAGAGAATCATGGAGAGAATGGGAATGATAATCGTGGTCTTTTTGAACGCCATCCCGCCCATGATAGCACCCATGGCAATCCAGCCCGGGCCGTAAAGGATAACAAAGGCAAGGTAGTGAGCCAAGAGACGAACTGCCTGGGGCTGCCATGTTGCTTCGTTGGGCATCATGGTATCGAGCAGTTGCGCCATTCCTAACTCTCGCTCGGTGGCCATGACACCGGCGAGTTGGTAGAGGATACCGATCAAGGCGAGGTAGAAGAGAATTGCCAGAATCGAGATGATGTTTTTCATGTATTGTTCATCGATGAATGTTTTCTGCTCCTTGTTCGATCTGCTCGTGAAGGGATATTCGAGGACTTTGGTGGAAAGAACGTCTTTGGAAACGGTCAAATTGATGCTGCCGATGGCAAAGTCGATGGCATGCTGCAGCGGAAGACTGTAGACTTGAGCATCATTGTCCGACTTGTCAATGTTGATGCCAGAGCCGCCGAGAGAGCCGTCGGTTTGGAGTGTGTAGTTCCAAACGCCCCATTCTCCCTCCGAGGGCGAAGAGTGGAAGACTGCTGCAGCGACACAAGGCGATGAGCCCTGGCCAGAGGTACTGCATAGGACCCGGAGATCTCCTTCACTCTTCACAATCTCGATGTCGATGTTCGAATCGTGGAGGGGCCCGGCCACCTTTGAAATGACTTTGTCGATATCGCCTCTTGTGAAGCCATTGTTGACAAAAACGATGCGATCTCGGTGTCCGGTTACGGCACTGATAGCCTGAGGAAGCGTTCGAATAGTAAGAGGTGGTCCGATTCCGTAGGTCGACGGAGGAAAGAACAGGTTCTTTGTGTAGCATCTGGTTAAGTTAGCATTGGCTTTCTTCCGACTGTGAGCGAGACTTACAAAAAGACGACAAAAAGCAGTGGCAGGACAAAAGAGCGAAGAGGAGTCCATATCCATTTCCGAAACAAAATAATTCTCAAGTTCTTGACCGTCAAGGTCCAAAGCTGTCGCCAAAAAAGCCCCATCGTAGAAATAGGGGATGAAGATGGTTCAAGTTGTTGATGGTCACCTCATCTACACATCATGGCCCGACGTTCTTATAGAGATGGATTCGAAGAATAAGCTTAAATGATTGACGTCAAAGACGCGCGTTTAATTGTCCAAAATTGGAGGCACAAGGCTGATTGATCATGTTTTGCATCGAGTCGTCGTCAACTTGGTGGCTACCGGCTCGAACGGGATTCCGCTCCCGGAGTGTTGGGCTTACGGGAGTGGTTGATGGGGGTGATAATCCCTGTCTCTAAGCCTCAATGGCCGGAATTTCGGGACCCGGTCTGGCCTGATCGATGTTGAACCCTCAAGTTATTTGATTTGCCGGCCATCGGTATTTTATTGTGATAGAAATTCCGTGTTAAGGGATTCTGATCAGGTGGCAGTGTCGTATTAAGAGGTGTTGTTTTGACGCTTCAGGTATTGCAGTCATGCTTGATGAATTCATAGCACCGATTTTTGTTTATTTTCAGTGCTTTGTCGATTCTTGCTGGCAATCTCTCGTTAATTGTTCACGTAACATCATTTATCTCAACTTGAATCAATGGTTTTCAACCTTGACATAATCTCACCTAGGAGTTAGAAAACATCATCCCTAATCCTGTGCCTGCCAAGCCACCCATGTGGTCATTGAAAAACATGAGACGCTAAACCAGCCAGCCCTCTGCAGTTATCACGGCAAAATAGACGAAGTCTTGCGCGGAAAAATATCATAAGTAATTTAATAGTATTAGAAAGTAATTATATTATTATTTCCCTTACTTATCTTTTCTTTTGCTTATGCTTAGGCTAGGTATATCGTCACACTTTTGTACTATCTTAGCTAAGCATGGGCGTCTTGGAGGATGCTAGTCCTTGCTTCCGGGCAAAAGATGATCCACCGCATTTCCTTGGAGGTGGAGGCGGGAGCTTAGCGACCCGACTCAACTGTTGGTCCTTTCGCAACTCACCCAACATCGAACTTCATTTAATAGACCAACCCTCGTCAAATGCTACTATCGGAGCCATGACAGAAGTGGCAGGTTATAAAGCGTTCCTTCACACTCTTACCAGTCAAAACTCAAACTTGGTGACCGAAATCAACGAACTAGCTATTGAACTGCGTATCAATATCACCCGGCAAGATGAAGTTTACACCAAGATCAAGACGCTTTTGTTGAAAATGCACGACTCAATCGCCATGCTTAGCAAGAAGACTCGCCATCCAGACGTACGAAATCCAGACATCCTTCCCGTCTGGAGATCCTTTCTAGAGCCTATCAGCGCCCTCTCTCAGCTTCCGTCGGGACATTTCCTCTCTGCACGCATGATCCTTTACTTGTCCAGCGGGCTATTGAATCAGCGTTCTCTAGATCTGAAATTCTCCAAAATAGGATCTGCGATAGAGGGTCGGCCAGTGTTTCGACTGTGCAGGGCAATTGATGACACCTTACTTGCATCCCTGCGTCATATCTGGACCACGAGTACCGAGAGTGAAAGATTCGACTGGGTCTTTACACAATATGCTCTACAACCTGAAGATGATCTCCAAGACGGAGCGAGTCGCTTACGAAAGCTTGCCCAAGCGCTCTCGCCAGAGGAACTGACTGCTATGAACGGGATCGAGGGACGCCGGTTCATATGGGCAATGTCAGCAGACGAGCGAGAAGGAGATCTTGAAGACTGGAAGACTTTCAGAGGGAGCCTCCCAGGTGATGCCAGAGAATGTGCGAGATATTCCGTCCCGGATGACGACCAAGTGAAGCCTGGGGAATGTTTCTGGAAACAGATTGGCTCCGATGGCCCGATCCGACAACGGTTCCGCTACTATTCTACTGTGTCCGACCACCTCCGCCCAGCTAGTTTCAGACTATGCTTTTTTCACGAGTATATCGAGTTTCTCGATCGTTCGCGTCGGTTTGTCTTGGACACGCGAAAAACGACGGAGCCGTGCTTGACAAACGCGGAATATGCCCTGGTGCACAAGGCCCTCGTTAAGGTCAACATGCCCCCAGAGATACGGCGGAACATTATCAACTACCTAGAGCTTCCGAAAAGACATCCTTACCTCCGGCACTTTGATATTGCCAAGGCATATGCTCCCTTTCCGGAAAATGAACGGTCGTGCGAAACGTGTTTGGAACCGACAGCGACAGACAGAGACAAGTTGACTTGTCCGGAATCGACCTTTTTCGTGTGGAATTTTGCTCTCCGCGCGTTTCTTGCCTTTCACCGACGTTCCCCAAATGGTAACATGGCGCTTTGCAATTATGGTATTGATTGCCAGGGTCACCATGACGAAGATGCCTGGGAGGTCAAAAACGAGCAGGACTTTGTCAACCTGATTGAAACCATCATAAAGGAACGGTGTGGGCATGACACCACTCTGGATCAAGTCGGTTTGGGCCCAAGCAAGGAAATCACAGCCATGAGCCAAGCGCAAGCTGAAGCAATAGAGCTGAAGCTCATACAGCCCAGGGGTCCCCTTGAGGATGGCGCAGCCGAGTTGATGAGCGCCGGTGGCTTCCGCGGGTTAGTTAACTCGATGCTTTACGGTAGGGTGCTTGTTGCATTGTCGGCGAATCGGTACAAGTACCCTGCGCAGTGGGGATTGGCTAGGGATCGGGGGAGTATCTGAAGGCGATGCGTCTTGTTTGGAGACTACGGAGTGAGGATCACGCAGGCTCCAGTTGAGCGGCCTGGTTGATCAAGATAGGTCTACTTTATATCTGTAGTCACATTTCTGTGGGAGCCGGCAATCCATATAATGGCATTTGCGAGGTCTGCCGTAATTACACACAGGATTCTAACAGCGCCGGCTGTAAAGACTCGACGTTTTCATGCTAGCCACAGGGAGACACACACTTGAGAAAACACTCAGAAAAAAGATGGGTTTTCCCAGAGACGAATATTGCTCTGAACCAATGGTTGCAAACAATCAGTATGCCCTCAGCTCCAATGAAATTGCAAAGGCGCAGGTAAGCCTGCCAAGCCTCTCCATCATTCGCCAACACTGCCACAGTCTCATTCTTGGGCATCGCCTTGGGCACACAGCTGGGCAGAATTGCCCTGCATAGCCACAACCCAATTGCAATTTTTTGATGGTAACTCAACTTCTTTCGTTCAACTACATTCATAGGCCCGTTTGACGTCGAACCCCAACTCTCTCGTCGGCTATCGATCTTCTGGCTCAGTTAACCCATCCAGGGCGGGGCTTCAACTATAACAAAGAACACATTACTCGTTGACTGTCATATATGACATAGGCATCAAGACTACATCCCATAGCAAGGCATGGGTGATTTCAGCTTCTAACACCAGCCAAGCTGTCATGCATTCAACCCTCTAGTTTCTCCTAGCTTTGATCTCGTGGGACTTTTACCTTGTTACTCTAAAATTTCTACGGTCCAGCCATGCCAACTTCTCCAGAGTTATCGTCTCCCGAGATCGCCCCCAATGAGGCTGGTCTGAACGAGATCAGTGGAGACGATATCACGGAACTAACTACCTCGGCCCATCTAAACTCGTCATCCGTGCCTGTTCCCGAGATGGTTGAACATCCGCTCACTGAGGCCTGCCCGCAGTGGGGGTGGTTAAAGGCAGCGTTGAGATCCCAAGTTCGCGATAAGAACAAATCAAACGAGTGCTGTGACTCCTGGGTACAACCTGATCGTTGTAGGGAACAGTGTCGACAGTGCGAACTTCTCCTACAGGTGTATCTTAAGTCGAACTTCACAAGAGGTTGGAAAAACCTCGAGCTTGCATGGGGCTCTACTGAGGAAGCTTCGGTCTTGAGATTCAAGCTCCGTTCTGGGGGTACTTCTATAACTCTGTCCGCAATTGGGAGTGAGTGATATTCCTTCTCCATTGTAACCTGTGTGGATACTTACAAGGTCGGAACCAATAGACACTCCGAATCCGTGGGGCCTTCAAGGCCTGTTGCCATCGGCAGAGTCAACAGGGTCTTCCGCTTCTGTGCGTCTTGCTCGCCGATGGTTAGACGACTGTATCAACAATCACCCGTCTTGTGAATCAGCACACGACCCAGTCCTACCCACCCGAGTTCTGGATCTGGGCCTGGATTCATCTACCAGGGTATCACTGTGGGAACCAAGGGGTCGGACAGGCCGCTATGTGTGCCTCAGCTACTGCTGGGGAAAGTCCGAGTTTACTATGACAACGCAGGACAACCTTAAAGATCACTTAGAACGAGGAATCGATCTCGAGGACCTCCCATAAACGTTTCAGGACGCCGTCGCGGTCGTCCGGGGACTGAAGATGCGATATCTGTGGATTGACGCCCTCTGCATCATCTAGAATGAGGACTATCATGAAGACTGGAAGCGCGAGTGTGGGAATATGGCCAGCATTTACCGCAACTCCTATCTAACTATAGCTGCGGCTTGGGCAAATGCAGCCAACGGCGGATGTTTTACTACACTAGATCCCGGCGTTGCCTTTGGACTGGTAATGATGCGCAAGGTGTCCCATTTTCCCTCTCTACCAAATCCAAAAGTCTTGACTGAATTCCCTATACTTATAAGGGCATGGGCTTTTTAGGAGCGATTGTTGGCGCCTAGGGTAATCTACTTCGGTCGATAGGAGATAGTGTGGGATTGCATCGAAATGCGCACATGCGAGTGTGGAGGAGCAACGAATCCGGTACCAGGGATCAAAAAGCTCGACCTTCATAACCAGGGTCACATCAGGGGCATTGGTAAACTTTGGCGTCGACTGGTGATGCAGTACTCAATATTGCAACTAACATGTCTCGATGACAAGCTACCAGCTCTGTCTGGATTGGCGCAAGCAATGACGCTTAGAAGTCAAGAAAGCTACTTGGCAGGACTTTGGAAAGAGACTCTGCTGGCTAACATGTGTTGGAACGTGAAATCCCCAAAACCAAAGGAACTACATCAAACGAGATGGCGGGCGCCGAGTTGGTCATGGGCCTCAGTCGACGGGCCTATAGAGTATTATTTGGACCTATCCAGCGAAGCGCTCACACAGTCTAGGCAGGACCACGCGCTGATTCGTGAGGGCAAGTGCACTCCAGCAGGCCCGTCTCTTACGGGTGAAGTCGAGGCTGGGTTTGTTACATTGGATGGGTGTTTGATTCCTGCAAGTTTCGGGGTCTCGGACATTCGTGCTAACTGTTCAGAGCTGAGATCCTTACAACTGACGTGGATCCCTGACCGAGCGTATGAGATTGAAGAGATGCCTGTCATTTACCTTATTCCAATGATGACAATATGGAATCCACTCTTTTCGCATTTCTACGGGCTTGTCGTCAAGCCTTACGGTCAGGGTATAGAGATGACACGCGTAGGACTAGCGACTCACGTGGGGACAAGTGATCCCAGTGGTTTTAGCTTCTTTGATCATGAAAAGCAGGTAGTTAAGGTTGTTTAAGTAGTATCCGGGCCTTATTTGCGCGTTCAAACACCTCATGACCCGGCACCAGTGAGTCAATCGAGGCCTTGGCCCTCGCACGGTGGGTCGGTAGCTCAGCTTAGACCAGCAGGAACTCAACTCTAGAAACGAAAATAGAGTTTGAGATGTTCGGTTTTGTCCCCGGGCTTACTGATACAATTACAAGGTCTGCAGCCATTGCTCAAACCAGGAGACTGAGTATTGTCTCTGGTCATCAGCACAAAATCACGTTAGGGTGTTTTACGGTATTGGGTTTGACGCCGCTATGTATCGATAGCTGTGTCTTATGCCGTTGTGGCTGATGGCTTCTTGTCATCATTGCAGACAATAATAATGGTAGTGGTACATGAAAAGAGGCTAGTACTTGAATCCACCAACCCTCGTCCTCAGGACACCCTCAGGATCCGCCTTGAGCTGAAGGGCCTTGAACTTGGCATAGTCCTTGTAGCTCCCTGTAACATTCTGATCCGCCATAGCATCATTCATAAACAGGGGAAGATACTGGTCCGCAGATTGTCCGTCAGATTCAAGCCACTCTGGGATCCTAGTCTCGATCCAATCCGTCAAGTCCCTGGTGAACTGGGGCACAATGTCATCCTGGGCCTTGTCGGTCCAGCTGCACTGAAGCTCCAAGATGATGCGATCAGGGTCATTCTTGGTGAGACCCATAGCGTTGCCGCCTCGTTGCTCGGAGTGCTTTCCGATGATGGATGTGAGGGGTTGGAAGTCAACGGAGCATTGAGAGGCTAGGTTGAGGGGGTTGGAGAAGTACTTCTTGGAGATGGACTTCATCTTGTCTGAGATTTCGTCGTAGATGCCGGGGTGGGAGGCGACGTATGGGATTGTGATAGTCTAGACGTGTTAGATGGTCTTGGTAGTAGAGAGGTGTGGCCACATACTCTGAACGACTGTCTCGAGTTCAGGAGCGAAACGCCGAATCCATTTGCCTTGAGCTGAAGCGATGTCAGTTGAAAGCGCCTTGACACTCCTGCAGGTAACTCACCAGCTTAGGATAAGGCTGCGTCTTGGTTGTAGAAACCAAAGTCTTGATCTTCAAGAACTTGGCAAACGGCCCAGTAGTCGGGGGCTTCTGGCCATGGTAGAAGTAAAAGACAAAGAAAGACCTCGCAGCACCAAGGGTGTAAAGGTTGCTAACAATAATGGCAGCCTTGTTGTCCTGGTTGTTGTAAGGCGTGAACTCGTGCAGAGCCTCAAAGATCTCGTCCGACTTGGACTCATCGTAGATGCGGATGCCTCCCCAGACCTCGTTGACGGGATAGGCCTTGATGGTGAATTGTGTGACAACACCTAAAGCTCGTTAGTGGTGTGATCATTAGTAGACTATAGGAGGGTCCAACCAAACTGGCTACCGCTTCCTCGCATCGCAACGGCAAGCTCGGGCTGTTTAGCAGCATCGACGTGGACGATGGTGCCGTTTGCGGTGACGACTTCCCAGCCAACGATGTTCTTGAACGGACGTTAGCACTATTCCAAAGGCGTTGTCGATTTACGTCTCCATCAGCCACAACAGCCAAGACGGATACATGACGGCATCGAAGCCCAAACACAGTAAGCTCCATCTTATTAACCTTTCATGGCTGCCGCCATAGAAATTCAACGATAGGAAGCCAGGTACCGGGGTGCAAGATGCCACGTCTCCATTTTATCAAGGGAACAAGGGCAACATCGACTTACATCAGCAGCGAGACCATACTGGGAGCTCAGGAAAGAGATGCCTCCTTGAAGGAGAAGACCACCAACTCCAACAACACCTAAGCTTTGTCAATACACATCGCATCCCGAAGTTGATGTCCAACTCACCTAGGCGACCGCCAACCACGGCAACACCCTCTTTGTTGAGCTCAGAGATAACGTCGTTCCATTCTCCGCCCGGCTTCACGTACGCAACACCATTGTCCCTATCATACGTCGCCCCCTTGAGTTCCGCAAGGGAAATGAGCACTCCATTGCTGACCGTCGCATGCCCAGCATTAGGATCGTGCCCGCCACTCTTGACCGCAAACTTGACGTCGGGGTACTTGTTTAGGATCTTGACGGCCGTGGAGACGTGCTCGGTCGACTGTGGAACAACGACGCAGGCAGACTTGATGCCACGGAGGAGGGTGGACCAGTAGTCGGACTGTTGGGAGTTGTAGTTGATGCTGATGGGGAAGAAGACGCGCTTCGGCAGGGCCTTGGAGATTTCCTCACAAGCGTCTTCTGTGGGGGTGGTGCTTGGAGCCGCCCAAGCCACCGCTGAAAGCAGCGAGAGAACTGACAGCCGGTGGAACAACATTGAGATGGAGTTGTTGCGTGGAGCTCACCTGGACATCAGAGAACGGGTAGCGTCTAGTAATAAACGCCTGCAAGCCATATTTAATAGCAGACGTCGGCTTTGTGCAAAGGATCTGTCGGATCATGTATATCCGCGTTGTCATGTTATGCCCACAAATTGCAAGGGCTTCATGCGGGACGTGCTCTATCACCTTGACTGAATGCCGCGTTTGCTAAGGGAGACTTGCGGCTCAGGGCTGAGCCTTACACGAGACTTGGCCCAAGGGGAACTCTGCTGCATACTCGAAGTACCTGCACAGATCCTCTTTGTTAGCACTTAACATCATCCACCCCTGAGCTGGAATTAGATTTGGAGGCGCTCAGTCTCTACCGGTGGGTACGCTAAGATGAGCGAGTCTATCGTTTCACGGCAGTTGGTGATCTCACGACCAGAAATGACTGCATTTGTATTAAAGTTTCCACCCTGACTCGTGTCCCCTTTAAGCGAGGAGAGGCTGACATAAATACAAAAGAACTGGTCAGTTATCAATTCCGCTGAAGCCGGTTGGAATATTGTCTCACGTCAAAGTGGCTTACCCGAGGTCAAAACGCGGCCCACTCAGCACGTTTAGCTCCACCGCTTTGACAATCCTTTGCTTCTTATAAAGTTTATGAAACAGACAAGTTCATGCCTTTCTGCTTTTTATAGGAAATGCTTGAGACAAAGATTGCTCCTTATCTTCCTGCCGTGTCGTTTGTTTCACGAAACACGTTGATCTCTCCCGGATATCTGGAATCACCATGTTTTTTGTCGATCGCGTGACCGGGTGTCAAATCAGCCGGCGTGGCATTGCAACGTCAAGCGACAGGGTAGGATGCAATACCTGGCGATCATAATTTGCTCATTCCCTTTCAGCCGCTGGGTTCGGGGTCTTCTGTTGAGAAAAGTTCCAACGTGTTCTCTCGCTTGAAGCCTCAACTGAGACATGAATGGTCAACCAACGTGTGTGGTGTAGTGTCTATGCTTTGGGACTCGTGTTCGGGACGCCCGTGAAGGAACCCTGTTTTCACCATAGAACTGTAGGGTATGCGATCTCATGGAGCCGACCTGTATGTTGGCGAATGACGATGACTCTTGGAGGCTCGCTGCATGGAAAGATGGTTCAAATACTATTTACTAATGACTAGAAAAGATCATTCAATCGATTTACGCTGGCATGTCTCCTTCATATCTATTCTTCATATATGTAAAGAAACACACGCATTTTTCTCTGATCCTCACCGACTATGTTACTCAGCAGCTCACCTTCGTCGTCGGGGCGCCAACGCCTCCTCCACCGTCCTCCCGAAAAGTTGACTTGGCGTTAATCCATTGGTGCGAAAGATGCAGTCCTGCCCATGTGCCTCCGGATTGTGTTCTCCCGGACGGGGTGTGATCTGGGTCCAGTCTGCGAGGCATATCCAGCAGAACTCATGGTGACAGTTGGAGCCTAAGGGAAATAATTAGTTCGAGGTTAGTTATTAAGAGAGCTCTGCAAACTTACACGTCATGTGGAAACAGGCCTCGCCCTTTTGAATGTTCTGGTTGCAGTTCGGACACGGCTTGGTGTTGTTGGCAATCCAGTCTTGCGTCTGCTGGTACTGTGGGTCACCGTGATCTCTTGCACTCTCAAACTCCTCACAGCTGAGACCTTCGTGCCAAGGAATCATGTGTTTGTAACACATTTCAAAGGCACACTCTTGGCAGTGAATATGAGGGTCCGTCTCATCACCGTCGTCGTAGAGCTGACCGTTGGGACATCCTTGGCGAAGACACCATCGGAAGTTTTCGAGCTTGCTTATTGCGTTGAGGTGAAGGTAGCGATCGTATCTAGACTATGGGTCAGTAGTTGACTCTGATGAGTCAAAAGATGACTTACAGCTCAAAGGTTTCCGGTTCTGCATATAGTCGAACCTCGTCATAATCAAGCCGTCGAGCGCAGCCATCAGAGGGACAGGCGAGTTGATCACATCGGCTCCGTCCATACTGCTCAAGCTGCGTTTTTAGATGCTGCTCCAAACAGCCAGTGCAAAAGTCAATCTCATGGTTACACCCTATCCTTAGCTTCACTGGGAACAGGAGAATCTTCCACATCCACTCGCCGTGGAAGCCGGCGCATAGATCTAACCACTCTTCCACGGA
This sequence comes from Fusarium solani, assembly GCF_023522795.1. NCBI lineage: Eukaryota > Fungi > Ascomycota > Sordariomycetes > Hypocreales > Nectriaceae > Fusarium > Fusarium solani. The sequence goes on along the minus strand of NW_027072147.1, from coordinate 444,753 downwards.
AGCAAAGTCGACGTCAAAGAATTCATCAGTGCAGACTGCACATTCCTTTGGCGTTCGTTGTCTTCGGATGAAGCGGATAAACAGTGGCACTAGAATGCTGCCTCCTTCGTGGTCGACACGGATCATCTTGATATTTCCGGGGTTGAATGGAGGGATCCGACCAGCCTCATCGGGTTCCGTGTTGTTGAAGACTGGGTCGAAGAGCGAATACATTCGACCGACTACAGCGAGTTGGCTATGCATTCTGGATGCAATCTTCAAGGCTTCATCGCTTGGCTGAGGATTCAACTTGGCGAGAGCAGCTCGGAAGATAAGGATGCGGTCGTACCTGTCAGAAGTTAGTGAAAAAAGCACAAGCAATAATTGTCATCGAGCGATGCTTACATGGCCATCTTGTTATCGGAGTCCTTGTCACCCAGCTGCCGCAGCAGGTTCGCAAGGGCTCCTCGATGAGTAAGACGCAGACCATGGTCGCAGTTTGGTGCCGGGCAAGTCAGCCAACTTCCTCTCCCTAAGTTACTCCACCAATCGTCGGTAAGGGACTCTGTGATAGAGTTCAAGTAACATTCGGTGCAGATGAACTTGGAACAGCAAGCAGTCGGCTGCGATGCACTCGCAAACTCGTTGACGCGGACTCGCGGGTTGTTGGACTTGCTTGCAAACTTGGGCAGCTGACACAAGTCACAGGGAAGGATCTTGAGATCTGCGGTAGAGATATTTTCGGCTAGGCGTCGAGCTTGCTGGGTGTCGAGCTTGATGTCGAGAAGGTTGTTGGTCAGCATAGACAGCGAACATGACTGCAAGAACGGAGTGGCATTCGATGTATTTCCAGGAGCTGCCGCGTTCTGGAAACCTTGGGAGAACATGTTGTTGACCAGGATCATCCGAGGTGTCGGGTTACTCCAAGGAACCCGGGCCGCTTCTTCCATCTGAGTCTCATGCCTCTGCCGCTCCTGCTCAACCTCTGCCATCTGTTGATCAAGCACAGCCTTGATATCCTCCATCTCTTGAACCTGCATGGCCAATTTCTCAGCCATGTCTCTGTTCTCAGCATCAACTGCTCTCTTTCGTTGATGCATTTCGAAAAGTGCCCTTCTTCCCTCATCGCACTCTGCCTTTTCATGTGCCAGCTCAGTTTCCAGAGCCCTGACCTTTTTAGTGAGCATGATCTTTTCTTGCTGCATCGTGGCGGGGGCGTCATTGGTGGGTTGAAGCAGGGCGCGGTTCTCGGCCTCGAGTTCGTCGACTCTCTCTTGTAGTTGACCCTGAGCTTCGGACATTCTGATATAAGACACTTGGTATTCCTTCAACTGCTCGGCGTAATCCTTTATCAGCGACTTTTCCTCGGCCAGACGAGATTTCTGTTCTTGTAGCTGTTGTGCATGTTGGTGTTCCAGCTGTCCCTTCTCCTGTCTTAAGCGACCAATCTTGTCATTTAGTTGTCGACATCTTCCTCTGTCTCGGTCGAGAAGTTGTCGCATGTCCTGAAGATCTTGATCCTTCGCCAGAAGCTGATGCTCTAGACGCCCTGCCTTGGCAACCTGTTGGTTTCGCTCCTGGTCGAGAGTCTTGATCCGATCGCGAAGAGATTCGACGACGGCATCTTGGAGATGAGTCTCGAACTGAGCCTCTTCATGGATCGACGGAACAAAGGATGCGACATCTTCAAAGGCATTCGAGACACGACGAGGCTCTTGGGGTTCGATCTCGGGAAACTCGGGGACCGGGGCGAGGTTGATAGATGACCTCGAGGCCTTCTTGCCCCGAAACACCTCGGAGAAGCTCCGTCTCAACTTGTTAGACATGATTGAACTGCTGCAGAACAAAAAAGAAACTGGGAGGGGTAGCCTGTCATATTTTTGCAGTTGAATGAGAATCAGGCTGAGACGCGCAGTTTCGTTTTTCCACAGCGGCAAGGCGACCGCATCCAAGGCCGACCAAGTTCAGCTGTGGCTGCATAAGGCTCTGAAAGAACTGGATTTACTGGCCGGTGTCATACGTCCGTATGGCCGCATCATGTCATCGGATAGAGGCTAGTGGTTCACTGTGGCCTGTCACCGGCCGCCAAGTCTCAATCCACCTTTCTGCCTGGGTATGTAGTTCGCCAGCCGACATGATCTAGACCCTGTTTCACGTGGTGGATATTGCGGATTGCCTATTGGGGTTGGTGTTTTCGATGGCGCGAGGCAGCTACATGTAGGCAGGGGGTTGTAAGGCATCCGGATGGCTGTTTTTGCCTTGGCGTGAACGCCACCACCAAGCTGAAGGCTTGGAGGACAAGGCGCATTTGATAGCTGTCACAGTTGTGGGATGAGACAAGTGAAATGTGAGAGACGAAGTAAATACGGAAGAGTTACAAGACAGAGGCTTATAGATATCCACTTCTCATTGAATTTTTGCTTCAAAGCGGTCGTGCCATATATTGCAATACAGTCCAGCTCGTCCAGTGATCGTGGTAGACGGTAGACCTATCGATTGACTCCGCCACTGCGATTTACTAAAGTAATTTCCCCATTATCCAAAGCTTCTGCATATTCACAAGCAGTATATACGAATTAAACGCATGCATCTTCCAGCCCGTCGACTTAGTATGTGTAGTGGAACCGGGGGTTGTGCTCTCCCAACTCCTCAGCCTCCTCCTCAGTCAGACCTTGGATCCTGTGATCCTCCTTACCAGCCATCTTTCGCTTGTTTTGGTGACGGAAAAAGGCCCAGAATGATAGATAGATAACCGAAGACATGGCAATCAAGGCCATGGAGACTGCATGTCCCTTGACGAAACGTGGGCCTTCATGGGTTTTGTACAACTGCAACAATGTTAGACAGTGTTCCTCAATTGACTGGAGCGAATCGAGACTTACAAATGGGGCTGGGATACCGGCAGAGTTTCCGATGGTCAGTTGAAGACCGGTTGCGACCGTACGCTTTCCATATCGAGGGTTGTTGCTGGGAAGCCAAGCGAGGGGAAGACCAACGACAACGTACAAGCCCATGGCCGCGAGGAAGCAACCAAAATACTTGACGCCTCCAGGAGCAGTACTAACCAGAATAGCGTATCCGGTAGTACAGACGAGGCCGAAAATCACAGTAAAGACTGCACGGCGTTGACTGCGGTCAGACAACCAGGCCACAACGATGTAGCTGATAGCACCCAGTGCATAACAAGGGATCGTAAGTGCCTGGACCTGCGCGATGCTCCAATCACCAAGGCCTCGGATAATGGTGGGCAAGAAAGTCGAGTAGCCATAGAGAATGACATCTCCGCCAAACTGGCCAATGCAGAACAGCCAGATCTTCCAGTCCTTGAGACCCGCGTACACATCTTCTTTGTGCATCTGGTCCGAAGACTTGGTGTGTCCAATCTGCTGTCGCATGCGCAGATCGATGAGCTCTCGTTCGTTGATAGTGAGGTAGTGAGCCGAATCAGGCGTGTCGGCCAACCAGAACCAGATTGAGATGCCCAGGATTACAGTGGGAATGCCTTCAAGGATGATGATCCATCGCCAGCCGCGTAGCCCAGCAACGCCATCCATGTGGCCGATGCCATAAGCGAGGAGTCCACCCATGGAGCCGGCAATGGCAGCTGACACGAAGAGGTAGCCGATTCGGAGGGCGTACTCGCGCTTTGTGTAGAACATTGTGAGGTAGATGGTCAGACCGGGGAATAGACCACCTTCGAGGGCACCGAGAATAACGCGACAGGCCACCAAGCTCTTGTAGTCCTGCACAATGCCCGTCAAGGTAGCCACGATTCCCCAAGCAGTCGTGATGAATGCGATCCAACGCGATGGAGTGAATTTTTTGATGACCAAGTTCGAAGGCAGCTCTGACAGAATGTACGTGACGAATAGCACAGAGACTGCGATCTGGTACTGGTCGCCGGTGAGACCGAGGTCTTCTTCCATGCCGTAGAGTCGAGCGTTGCCAATGTTGACGCGATCTAAGAAACTGAGAAGGTAGAGAAGCATGACGGGAGGGACAATCCATCGGTCAAGTTTGCGGAGGAGAGCCTTTTCGGCTGCTGGGTCAATGTAGATGTCATCTTGAGCAGTGCGTTGCTGCTCCTCGATTTCCTTGTCAGGAAGCGTGTCGGAAAGTGCTGCATCGATCTTTGAAGCCATGATTGCAGAAGATGAAGAAGAAAGGTGATGGAGCAGAGGGAGAGAAATGTCAAACAGAGAGTCGGGTCATGGACCATTTATGGGCCTCGTTACTCCACAATACCCCGGATCTCAAAAGATAGTGAGGGGAATCTTCGTCTGGAGATATCACCAGATTGTTCATGGATGGAGACTAGGATAAGACCGGGCTCCCGTAGTTCTCGACGACCTGCCTTGTCGGGGTGGAGAGGGTCCGGTCCGTGAGGGGTTTGCCGGCGACATGAATCAGTTGCAACCGGTATTTTGTGTCTTGCCGATCTTTGTAGGGGCAAGGGGTTGACGTCACTGGGTCGCCCGAGTTAAGATTGCGTGGAATCCTTCTCGAAACGAGGATAAACGGGTCAGGTGTTGGGTTTCACGCGAGTCATTTAAACTGACCCCGGTAGATACGGATATATCTCATAACAACCCCGATAACAAACTTATGATTTTCTGCCTTGACCTATCTCGGATCCTTGTTCTGGTTCCCATTGTTTAGATAGGCGATATCTACAAGCGAGTATACCCGTGGCAACTTTGAACTTGCCGACCGATAATACCGTTACGTTATCGACTAGTCTATTTGTAGCAGGTATTCCGTAAATGGTTGATAGCCGGCCGATCAAGGAGCATAGTAACACAGAGTAATTGCAGGGAGTACTTCATCCGCTTGTCAATCATTGTAGCCGATGCACACTATCGTCATCTAATTCGAGGGTAATCTCTACGATCCGAACTGAAACTGTTCCTCAATCTCAGAGGCAAACTCTTTCCAAGTGCCATTCTCTGAAAACAGTGCATCCAACCACTGTACCTGGTTCCCGTCTAGAAAGCTACCAAGGAGAGGATTACCGAGAACGTCGACATTAGCATAGTTAATAATGCCCAAATCTCCACCAGAACTGCTTGGCATATTCATGGTCTGTTGAAAGGGATGTCCTGCATCCATCGTAGGATCTGGTGTCGCATCCACTTGACCAGCAAGCGGAGGCTTCTCGATGCATACGGGGTCTAATCGGCCAGTGGCTCTCAAGTTTGAGACACCTGCCTGAATCTGCGATAACCTCTCGCAGAAATCAACGGCAGGGATATTTCCATCAGTCTTGAGCGACCGAAGTACGCTCAACAAGGTCTCGAGATGATCCGAGTTGACAGCCGTTGGCTTCATGACGGCCGACATGATCAGAATCATGGCTGCTGAAAAGATGTGATGTGCATCCCAATATCCAAATGTAGCCATGGAGCCATCAAGGAAGAGGCCCTCAACGATCCGGCTTGATGCTTGGGCCGCATTCACACAGCTCTCTGCCAAGGCCAAGGTGATGGACGAGACGCTTTGACGTGGCGGCACATCCTCTCGCACCTTGGAGCCCAACTGGAACTGCATTTTGAAGAGATGTAAAAGGACGGGACGAGTTGTTTGGATGATGCATTGATTGTAGGCAAGGTGTAGGCTGGCAACAGGTCGAGGAGTGCCCCGTTCCTTGATTCTCATTTCAGGCGGCAGCTCGTCGTTCCATGCTCGAAGTTGTTTCAGGATGCCGTGTACTTGGTGAATATAGAGCCCGTTCGTAGCTTTCGGTATACCGTAGATATGTGTCACTAGGCGAGTCAAGTCAGAACGAGACACAAGATGGGATACGGTGACTCACAGATGTTCCCGATGATTCGTGCGAGCTTGATGTTGATAATCAGGTTCTGAGGATCCAAGAATTCCGCCATCTCTTCCCTTGTCAGACCGTCCATGCTTGGCATCTCGACGTCGATGTCCTCATCTCTAACAGTGATAGGTTGACCAAGCTTCGAGGCCGAGAATCGGTCAAAGAAGTAAAGCACCCACCAAGTCCGCCGTCGACTTTCTCGTTCAACTGGCGTGAGCGTTGTATGCCTCGAAGCGGACCGATGCATGCCTAGACTCTGAGCCAGCCTCATGGCGATGCCACTGTAGCAGTATGCAGTTCTGATTCGACCGAGAATATTGGACGCCCATGCCTAGTTGTCCTATTAGCAGGGTAACAATAGTCGGACCCTTCCCCTTACCAGCAGTGTCAAAACCTCTACCTGCATCAGAGAGGGCTCCTCATAGGCGTCTTGGTTCTCTTGGAGCAAGTTCACTGCCCGCACATAATAGTCTGTGCCAGGCACTCTGTTGTTGTCACCGACACCTCTTCTATGTGTGTAGATCTCCCCTAGAGCCATCAGAGCGTAGAACTTGCATAGCCATAGTGTCGAGGGCATCAGCTCTCTCCGATAGACAGCATCAATCTCTCGCATGAACGTGACTTCTAGAAAGAGAGGATGGTAATTGCCAATGAATCGCCGGGCAACGTTCAAGAGGAGCTTGACGTGCATCCGCTCTGGGAACTCGGGGCCTTCTTCTAGAGGCATGCGAGCGTGCGTATTCAGACGATAATAGTTGGATAAGCCGGCTGTGGATGGTGTGTAGGTGTCGTCAAGGCACGACATGAGTCGGTTGCTAAAGGCGGCACATGATGCTTCTCCGATGAAGCCTGGCTCTGATGAGCGTTCGTGAACAGGCTTTTCTGGTTGACGATCGAATAGGGGGTTGAATAGGTTGCTCTCCTCTTTGGACAGCGATGGTGGCTCGTCCTCGGTCTCGTTATCGTCGAAGGGGGTGTTGAAGCTCTGCTCGCTCTCTGGTGTTGGGTTCTGAGTAACTGCACGTAATCTTTTGCTGTCTGCCTCCAGCTTCTTGAGGTAGCTACAGGAGGGTATTCGGATGAGTACATGGGGTTTGAGGCCTTGTCAGAGCACACACCTTTCAGAGATTGTAATCTTTCGCTCCCTGGCAGGGAATTGACACTCGTTAACCCTGCCAGTACTCACGCACGACTGACACGGTTGGGTCCCTGAGCATTTGATCTTTTGAATGTGACATCTATGGCAGCTGCAGTGATCCTCAGTTAGAATATCTTGTACGTAAGATGCCGGAAGTAGGCGAGATGCTCACGCTGCCAGCAGTCTTCTGGGTCGTCTGGTGGTCTGAACGCTCATCCTGGAATGCGAGACGAACTGGGTGGATTCCGTTCGTATGCCTGGTCAACCCACAAGTTATTGGAACAAACTCGGTCTTCCGGAGTGCGGGTCCGATGGATGTCTTGACTCCGGGGTAATCGGCCTGGCTTCGAGTCGAGTTGCCGGTTGGTGAGCTTAGAGAGCCGAGGACGGAGGTGGAGACGTCGGCAAGTGTCACGTTACCGAGTGGGTCGACCGGCAATCTCAATTTTGCCGATGACTAAGCTCTGAACCGACCAATGCCGTTTGCGGGAGACGAAGCCGAGGATTGCATCACGAAGATTCCCCCACAACATTGAGGCTTCATCATTGCCCCGAAGGTTGATATAATACACCATGGCGGCGGTCAAGATCCAGATAATCCTACAACTTCTTCTCCATCCCAATCAACTTCCCCCGCCTTGAACACCTCACCCTACCCCTTCCTCCTCTATAACTCCTTCACAATGGCAACTCAAGGCATTCGCATCGCCATCGACCGTGGTGGCACCTTTACAGATGCCTGGGCAGAGGTTCCTGGGCGAAGCGAGCACATCGTCTTCAAGATCCTCTCAGTATGCCCAGATGAGTACGACGACGCTCCGACAGAATGCATCAGACAAATCCTCGAGATTGCCTTGGAGAAGTCCATTCCCAAGGGATCTCTATTAGATCTCGAGCCCATCGAGTCCATTCGCATGGGAACAACAGTCGCCACAAATGCTCTCTTGGAACGAAAAGGTGACAGAGTCGCGTTTCTTGCCACAAAGGGTTTCCGAGATATCCTTCTTATCGGCAACCAGACCAGACCAGACCTATTCGACCTTGCTGTCCGGAGATTAGAACAACTTTACGAGACAGTAGTCGAAATCGATGAGCGTGTTACTATTGAGGGTGCTAGCGAAGCACCAGAAACCGCGCCAATCGATATTGCGTCAGATTCAGCCCTCGTCATGGGCCAGACCGGAGAAGTCGTGAGGATCATGAAGAAACCAGATCTCGCTGCTGTGCGGGCCGATCTTGAGAAGCTCAAGGACCAAGGTTTCAAGAACATTGCCATCGGTCTCATGCACTCTTACACCTACCCGGAGCATGAACTCCAGGTCAAGAACCTCGCCGAAGAGATGGGCTTCAAGGTCTCCGCCTCTTCTGTCCTTCAGTCAATGGCCAAGTATGTGCCTCGAAGTCAGTCTGCCGTTGCCGACGCCTATCTTACACCCATGACCATGGCCTATCTTGATGGCTTCCGCAAGAACTTTAAGGGCCAGCTGGAGGACGAGAGCGCGAATAAGCTTCTTATCTGCCAGTCTGATGGTGGCCTGACGAGTTGGTCCAAGTTTACTGGTTTGAGAGGCGTACTGAGTGGTCCTGCCGGAGGCGTCGTCGGTTTGTCGAGGACATGCTACGATGATGCTGATGGCACACCAGTGCTAGGATTTGACATGGTATGTGAAACCCTCGTTGTACAATTTTGTTTCTTCGTTCTAACTATTTCCTCCAGGGCGGTACAAGCACAGACGTTGCCCGATACTCTGGTGCCCTCGAGCACATCTTTGAGAGCACCATTGCCGAGGTCACGATCCAAACTCCTCAACTCGACATCAACACTGTTGCTGCTGGTGGCGGTTCCATCCTGGCTTGGGAGAACGGTCTCCTCAAGGTCGGTCCTAGCAGTGCTGGTGCGAACCCAGGACCTGCGTGCTACGGAAGAGGAGGTCCCTTGACCGTGACGGACGCCAACTTCCTCCTCGGCCGAATCATCCCCGATTTCTTCCCCCGAAGACTGGATCTTGATATTGTCAAGTCCAAGTTTACCGCTCTCACAGACATCGTCAACCGTGAGAAGGATGGTGGCGAGCCCTTCACCCCAGAGACCCTGGCTCTTGGCTTCCTTGCTATTGCGAATGCCACCATGACTCGACCTATTCGAACACTCAGTGAGGGCCGGGGCTATGGAGCGGCCAGTCACAACCTTGGTTGCTTTGGTGGTGCCGGTGGACAGCACGCCGTCTTTATCGCTCGTGATCTTGGTATCAAGCGAGCCATCATCCCCTGCTACTCCAGTATCCTGTCCGCGTACGGAATGGCCCTGGCTGATGTCGTTGTCGAGAACCAAGAGCCCGCAGCCATCACCTTCTCAGAGGAAGTTGTGCCTGAGGTCAAGGCCAGACTCGAGTCGCTTTCCTCTCAGGGAGCAAAGGGCCTGGAGTCTCAAGGATTCGACGCCAAGTCAACCGAGCACGAGTACTTCCTCAACATGAGATATAAGGGAAGTGATACATCTCTCATGATCCCCGTTTCTTCCCGCGTGGAAGATGCCGGCAATGCCTTCACCGCGAGACATACGCAAGAGTTTGGCTTCTCCCAGTCCCGAGACATTTTGATTGATGATGTTCGTGTCCGAAGTGTGGGCAAGTCCCGCGTGCTCAACATCTCCAGCCCATTCACAGAGCTCAAGAAGTACAACTCCGACGGTCTGACTCCTGTGCCCACACCAATCTTCTCGCGGAAGATTTTCTTCGAGAGGCATGGCTGGACGCAGACAAGCGTGTACGAGCTCAAGTCGATCAGCCCTGGTGTGCATATCACTGGTCCTGCCATGATCATCGATAAGACACAGACCATCGTTGTCGATCACCTGAGCAAGGCTGTTGTCCTTCCTGAACACGTTGTCCTCGAGGTCGACAAGGCCGAGCAGCAAAGCGTGACGACTCAGACTGTCGACCCCGTGCAGCTCAGCGTCTTTGGCCACCGCTTCATGACGGTTGCTGAGCAAATGGGACACACGATGGAAAAGACATCCATTTCGGTCAATATTAAGGAACGACTGGATTACTCGTGTGCCATCTTCTCAGCGGATGGAGGCCTCGTTGCCAATGCTCCTCATGTTCCCAGTCATCTTGGATCTATGAGCACAGCCATCGCCTACCAAGCCCAGCGATACAAGGCCGGTGAGCTAAAGCCTGGCGATGTTATCATTAGCAACCATCCCACAGCTGGCGGTACACATCTGCCAGATATCACCACCATCACTCCCGTATTTGACGATGAAGAGAACCCCAAGGAGATCATCTTCTTTGTTGCCAACCGTGGTCACCACGCCGATATCGGCGGCATCGTTCCAGGTTCTATGCCACCAAACTCGACAGAACTTTGGCAGGAGGGCGCCGCCATCGAGTCGTTCAAGATGATCGACCAGGGCGTATTTGATGAGGCCGGACTCATCAAGCGTCTGTACGATGAGCCTGCTTCTTACCCTGGGTGCAGTGGAACACGTACTCTGAACGAAAACATTGCGGATCTCAAGGCGGCTGTTGCTTCCAACCAAAAGGGTATTGAGCTGATTCGGTCTCTGATCAAGGAGTTCACCTGGCCTGTTGTGCAGCTTTACATGCATGCTATTCAGGACAATGCCGCTCAGTCAGTCCGCGATCTCCTTAAGCAGTTTGCCGTCAAGCATGAGGGTGGTGTTCTTGAGGCCACCGAGTACAACGACGACGGCATTCCTTTCAAGCTCAAGGTTACCATTGACAAGGACACTGGCGAGGCTGTTTTCGATTTCACTGGTACAGGTCCTGAGCACTCGGGCAACCTCAACGCTCCCCCTACTTGCTCGTACTCTGTCATTATGGTAAGTTTCGCTTCACTATCTCTAGGTTATTGGTCCCTGACATTTTAAACAGTACTGCCTCCGATCCATGATCTCGACAGATATCCCTCTCAACCAGGGCTGTCTCAAGCCGATCAAGGTTGTCTGCCCTGAGAACACCATCCTGTCTCCCTCACCAACTGCCGGCACCGTCGGTTGCACCACAGAGACATCCCAGAAGGTCGCCGATCTCGTCCTCCGCGCCTTCAATGCCGCAGCCGCCTCCCAAGGCACAATGAACAACCTCAGCTTTGGCTGCGGCGGCACCGACCCTGTCACTGGGGAGGTCACCAAGGGCTTCGGCTACTACGAGACCATCTGTGGTGGTGCTGGAGCTGGTCAGGGCTGGCATGGTGCTAGTGCTGTTCATACGCACATGACGAACACCCGCATCACAGATCCAGAGATTCTGGAGAAACGGTATCCTGTGATTCTCCACGAGTTCTCCATCCGCAAGGGAAGTGGTGGTGATGGCCAATGGCGAGGTGGTGATGGATGCATCCGGGAGATGGAGTTCCGCATGCCGCTCCAGGTCTCCGTTCTCACAGACCGAAGAGTCACCGCACCATACGGACTCGAAGGCGGAGAAGATGGCCAGCGAGGTCAAAACATCTGGGTACGCAAGGATCCCGTCACCGGCGCGACAAGACAGGTGTCGCTCGGACCACGCAAGACGTCGCATTTCGGGATTGGGGATCGTGTCATTATCATGACCCCTGGAGGAGGTGGTTTCGGCCCTGTGCCGTCAAAGAATGGGGTCAAGGCACCTCAATCGTTGGGTACTGGTTTTGAGATCAAGGAGCGAGATGCGAGGTCATTGTTGACGAATGGGTCTTTGGGAGTGAGACATAGCATTGCCACTGGGAATTAGTTATTTAGTAAATTTCCCTCTTGCGTGGAATTAAAACAGTTAAATCAGTCGCCTCTAATATCACTGGAAAAGAGCCTATGACTACTTTGTTCTTGCACCATGGTGCAGGTAAAAAGTGAGCGCATCAGTTTGCCCTTATGTATGGCTCATAAAGACTTTAACCGGAGTTATGCAGGTCATAGACTAAATCATAGGCACTGAGAGACTGGTACTCTATATGAGCATAAGTTTTATGCATAATTTACTTAACTTATCATACAAACCTTATGCTCTTAGAAGAGTAATATAAAGCATTAAGACGCGCCTACCCTAAACTGTTGCGAGGAGCACATAATGTCGCTTTGATATAAATGGCAATAGCCATTCTCGCAACTTTATAATATTCCTGCTATTGGGGAACATTTTGCGTCGTCTTGGCGGGGAAAACGAGGAGGTATTCGTGTCCCTCAGGCAGATTCCCTAATGGCCAACGACGTTGACTCAGGGCGGTGTTTAGCGCAGCATCAGGTTCCCCGTGATCGACAAAGAATTGGGTATCAGCGCCAGAAACAAGACGCTCTGAATCATCGTTGCTGAACAGAGAGCCCTTGACGACTGCGGTTGCGACATAATCGATCGGCGAGGCTTTTAATATCTCTTGAGCGTGTTGGCGAGTAAAGTCAAGGGGCGGGTTGACAATGGACCCTGTCAGACGTCATTAGTAGATGTGTTTACCTGGGTTAGGAACAGGTTCACCTACCGCCAAAACTGGTGGCCGCCGCCATACACGCGAATGGGTGCGAACTAAGGATGCCATAGATGTCGTCAGATTCGACCCTGGACAGTCGCAGAAGGGCGGTTGCGATGCCTTGATGACGATATTGCATGTGAACCACCAGCTGCGTCACCCAGCAGACACGTTTTCCATCCCAGCCCCATCGACATGTGATAGCATGACCCACGAGTCGACCGTCTAAATGGGCTCTAGTGTAGCAGCAATCGGCATTCTCAGGTAAGTATTGCTCCCGAAGTCGCTTCGGGTTGATCCTGACACGCTTCCCTGTAGTACCTAAACATCAGAGAGTTGGCCTCGAAAAGATGTAAGGCATGACAACTTACCCTCCAGTCCTGTGCCATTACCCCAGACGCCATAGTGCTCTCTGAATAGGATGGCGGCATCCTCCAGCATTTGGTCCGTCATATCCTTCTGAGAGAAGGTCTGGATTGAGAGCGACATCTTAATAGGACTCTATTTTACCAACGCCGGGAGTTTTGACAATAGAAAACGAGTGGATACCCGTAAACAGATGGAGGAGACGGTGTCTGATGGAAGAGCCACGTTTGGCGAGATTTTAAGATTTTCGCAAGGCGCAACTGTGCATGCCCAACAAACTTAAGATCCATTGCTCTAGCTGTCAACATGGTTAATTAACGTATTCTTTTCCGTCAGATAAGGGTAGCCAAGACTGAAGTAGATTTCTTCAGCGTTGGTATTACGATAATTTTTTGTTGGACATGACCAAAATTTATATCTTCATAGTTCCTGATTAACACTGTATGTGCATTGTTACCGCCGGTATCTCCCAAAAGCATACCCGTGCCATATCCAGAGACACATCGTCAACGTCGATAAACAGCTAGCCACAAGCAGCCACTTGATCAACTCTTGAGTTACTCTCAGATAATCATCCGCCTCATCCTGCGCCATGTCCTTCGGGCGAAGGTTCTTCATTGAGACGATTTTCACAGCAGCTGGATAAGCCATCGCAGCTAAGCTTGCTATCCAGGCTAAACAGCTCAGGTGGTTGGTCATCGCATCCACTGTTGGAGGACCGAAGCCAAAGAAGAAGAAGAGGCAAGTGAGTGTTACCCCCAAGTCGATAATGCCGGTGAGCACAGGTATCCAAGGAACGAATATTAGCCTGGTAGGATTGTCAACTTTGCAGCATGGAGCCTTGTTCATGTCCTTACTTACCAGTTAACGCCCGTGTTGAGACGCAGTCGCAGTGCAAGAGTAACCGCGATTCCACCCTGGGCGAACAAAAATATCGCTGATAAGAGGGCATACAGGCGCGTATATCTTGCAGCCAAGTAACGCTGCTTGAAGCCTATGTCGTTGTATATACTCTCTGCGCTGGTCGACCCCGATCGGGTTGATCTCGGGGATTCGCCTGCTTTTAGTGGCTCCTCGGGCCTTCTTGGGTCTTTATAAGTCCACTGGCCGGTTTGCGTGTCCAAGAAGCAGATCGTCGCGCCCTCACGGTTGTTGCAGTTGTGATGCAGCTCCTGCAGCCATCTAGACTCGAGGGGGGCAGGGAATCTCGTGGATCGAACCCTGTCCAGGTTTGGGTATTGTGACAGACATAATAATCTCTGCCATGAGGAGTACTTTTCCCATCCGGGAGGCAAGTCCCCTGACTTATCAACAAATTCCGTCTTTGGTTGCTTTTTGCGCTGGGGATCTTTCCATGTTGTCTCTCCTGTTCGGTGGTTGACAAAGAAGAAGCGGTTGGCTCGCCGGATCCAGGTCTTTTCCCATTCTCTAAAGATGTCATCGTCAAACCCCTTCAGATAGGGCAGGGCCGGCTTGAGCCAGGTCGTGTATCGGTTGTTGTGATCGACATAACATGTCTTCCCTGTTCCTTTGTCGACAAACTTGGTCCATCCTGTGCGGAATCGCGGATCTCTCCAGATCGGCTTGGTATCAGAGACGTGTGTAAAATACCTTCCACCGTCCTCGGTATTGTGCATTGTAAAGTCTGTTGGAAGCTTCTCTTCATCACGCGGCCAGCTGGTGCGTTTGCCCCATGGATATGGTGGAGGCCAACTTCCGCCACTTTGATGGAAGGTGGTGTTGCTCGTGGCTTCATCGGGGGTCTCACGGCGTATCTGTTTCAGGTATAACCTTCCAATTGGCCCATCGCTGATAGCGGCTTCGGTATCGACACCTGAATCGCCAAGAAGAACTTCATAGTGGAGGGATTCCATGCTAGTCTGGGGTTCATTGCGGAGATGCTCATCGCTGATGGTTGTCTGAGCTGAAGCCTTGACAACTTGACCACCTTCAATCATTAGATAAACCGATGTGACAAGTGTTGCCAGGCAACTCAGAGGAACCGGCATGATGACGGTAGCAAAGTACCACCAGGTAAGTCTCCACTGATGAGTATCACCCTCGAAGAGCGAAGCAAACAAAATGACAGCAGGGATAGCGCTAATCATGTCCAATACAGCGTGCATTAGCAAAATCCCTTGTTGAGGAAGCATAGTCCCAGACATTGTTCCGCAAAAAAGGGTGACAAAGGCAAATGCCACAGACAACAATATCGATGTGAGACGCAGCTCAAGCCCCGGTCTGATGTCCCTAGCGAGGACGTTGAGCATGATGATGGGGATACAGCAAAGACTGTGCCAGGCACATGATCCGATATGCCATTTCTGGTATGGAGACTGAAAAATCCGCCTCCAGAAGGGGGGAGGCCTGAAGGACCATATGTCGAAGCGCGCCATGGCCGCAAAGCCTTTGAGGATGTTGTTAAAGAGAAACGGATGGTCTCTTTGGGAGCGTCATTAAGAGAAGGAAGAATGCGAGAGATGAGCCCGGGCTTAAAATCAGCCTGAGAGGGATCTGCGACGTATGCTAAGGATTTCTTGCAGGTAGGATCAACGCCACTGTTGGCATGATTGGATCTTGGCTGGGGAAGTAAGATGACGGGGGGTAGCAAGCGCTTATCGTTGTCTTGTTCTGTAACATTTATTCTCTCACGCGACAGCGTAATAAATCGAGGAAAGTTGCTGTCAATCAATTCTTAACTCCTCATTTCCTTCAACCTCCATCACATAACCACTAGTCCTCGCTACAATGACCCTTTGTACAACATGCGCAGAGCTCGACATCTGCAAGTTCAACATGGCAAGCAACGTTCTGCCCTGGACCCGCAGTCTCGCCGATCTAGAACAACAAAGCCTCAACGGATGTCGATTCTGCACGCTACTATGGGAGATGGCATCAAGCATGAAAAAGGGTTTCCGCAGACAGGAATATGAACATATTACACCGGCCAAGAAAGCCTTGCCTGACACATGCCGCTGGCTTCGACTCCATGTTAGAGGAACTGGCACCGACAAGGACACGCCCCAGCTCAACACGGTTCATGTGGTCCTGGCCAATGACAAGTTTGCGAGTTCGACCGTGGATCATATCAATGTTTTGATCACAGAGGAGTTTGCCAATTACGAGATATGTCTTGCCGCAGACGATGGTGAGTCTTTGCCAGCTTTTTCCGGAAGTCTGACGTTTTGAGCTGACGCTGTCATCTTGTCCAGAGAGCCGGGCATTTCAGAGTAGAATGCTAGGAGGGAGATATCTAGGCACCGATAGAGACACTCCTGAGTTTTACGAGATGCTAAGCCAGTGGCTGGATCAATGCATGAACGGCGGTCGGGCACACACAGCATG
This sequence comes from Fusarium solani, assembly GCF_023522795.1. Classification (NCBI taxonomy): domain Eukaryota; kingdom Fungi; phylum Ascomycota; class Sordariomycetes; order Hypocreales; family Nectriaceae; genus Fusarium; species Fusarium solani. Next base: position 428,641 of record NW_027072147.1, on the reverse strand, counting down.
TGCCAGGTTGACGTCGGGAGACGCACGACCAAAACCTTCCGAATCACCACTACCAACGTGGTGCGTGAAGGTGACAGAAAACCATGTCTGTCTAGAGAACACGGGCGGTAAGAAGGGAAAGTATATCACGCTGAGCCATAGGTGGCATGACAACACGGCAGCATGCAATACCACAGCCTCAAACCTCGGCGATCGCCTGAACGAGGTAGATCTGGATAGGTTTACTCCGACATTCCAAGATGCCATAGCAGCTGCTCGAGGCCTAAAAATCCCATACATCTGGATCGACAGCCTTTGTATCATCCAGAGTGGAGATAACGGTCAAGACTGGACAGAAGAGGCAACAAGGATGGGAGATTATTATCAGCACTCGCTCTTTACAATCTGTGCTATCAGTGGAGCAGAAGACTGTGGCTTCTTGGAGATGAGAAGCCCGGGTATCGAGTCCATCGCACAGCTGCCATTTTTTGAGGACGGCAAACGCGCCGGACACATGTACGCGTATCGACGACCCCTGAAGGCTGAGAGACTGTTCTCTCGCGATGTGGATCAAAGCAACTTGGTGTCCCGGGGCTGGGGTGAGTTTCATTCTCTAAATTTGAACTTCACTCTACTAACAGAGGTAGTTTTCCAAGAACACATGCTCTCTCGTCGTATCGTGTACTTCACCGACTCGGAAACATTTGCAGAATGCGCATCCTCCACGCCCAAAACCATCCCTAGCAATCAACTACTGCCCGGGTCCACCATGAATGCTCGGAACCTGCCAGACGTAAATTTTAGTATCGGCAGGTTTGGCATGGCCCTCAACCGTACATTAAAGGTCGACCTAGAAGGACGGAAGACGGCACGCTATAATCGCTGGTACACCATTGTTGCTGGATACTCGAGTACAGACCTCACGTTTCCCAGCAAAGATCATCTCGTGGCAATCTCTGGTGTCGCTGGTGAGTACGAAAAGGTAGTCAAGGGTTCGTGGCAGCGTAAAAGGCAGGAAAGGTTGGTTGCCAGATCAATGGCTCGAAGGGGCAAGGAGTATGTCCCTCCTGTCTCGACATATGCGTTCGGTCTCTGGAGAGAGGACTTGCATCATGGTCTGCTCTGGAGATCCCGAGCCCCTTAGGCAGCTCCTTGCACCTGTAGCGCTCCCTCGTGGTCTTGGTTATCCCTCTGCAGCCCTGTGGCGTGGTTCAATCGCCACCGGGGGACAGAGAAAGCGCTCCAGATTCTACGAGTACCAGTCCACGTGCCTGGTGATCCAAACGCTCTCAAAAACAGGGCACTTCATCTAAACGGGAGGCTTGTCAAGGTAGTGGTCAAGGGCGCAGAGGAAAGCCCGCAGAATATCAGAGAGATGAGAGTCGAGCAACTGTTTGAGACTTGGAGAGCCCGGGAAATGACAGGTGAGATGACTCGTGAGCCTGAAAACATCATCAAGGGGAAGCTCAAAAGCGCACGATTCGACGAGATCTACTACGCCGTTCACTCAAAGGCTCGCCCAGACGATGTTGCCGGCTGGGCATCACTGGACGAGCCACAACATTACGGCTGAGTGGACTGCGTGGACATCTTCAGCGATGAAGTGATTGCGTGCCATGTTACAACACGGCACAACGTAAGATCCAGCAGGCTGAGCAAGTTCGAGGTTCAGGCGCCTTTGTTCCGTGGCCGGTACAGGGGAAAGGTCTACGATGTTTTGTTTTTGAGGGAGCTTGGAGAGAATGTGTATCAGAGGATTGGAGTTGGGAGTATCTTTGACACGGATCTTATGAAGGAGTTTGTGAAGGGTGGAAAGACTCGGTTTAAGCTCGTCTAGGTGAAACATGAAGGAAGTTGCGGATCAAATCATCGCAGAGGATGGTGGGATATTGTGATTTATTCGTGGCCTTGCGTAAATCTAACACACCTGGCTACAACAACATGTGACAGTCGACTGCCTAACGCATGACTATCTAAACGAACTAACGAGGTCTTTATCCTTTTTCGTAGGCTTGCATGCCCTTGATGTCTTATTACGGAGTTAGGTCTAACGAAAGGCTATGGTGTGGCCGCCACTCAGAGATGATAGCCAGTAAGGAGCCCTTCAATGACATATCAGTTAGAAGGCTGCCTAAAGGCAGCCCAAGGGAGGTTATGGCGCGTTCACGTGTACTATTTTTTGGGGTCTCGGCCGTTTGTTTTTACACTTTTAACAAAGTTATCTTAAGCCACTCCAAATTAGGCTGCCTCTATTTCTTTAACAGCCGCAATGACCACAAATGTTATCATCTGATGTGTACAAATAAGGTAGCTGGACCAACCTACCACTGTTGGACCCTTAGAGATTCTAATTGGCAACCTTCCGCTTCTTCAACGTCCACCTCTTCCTCCTATCAGATTCGGCAAGGGTTCTGTGTTCGTCACCTGTTTTGCCATTTCGTCGAATATACCTGCTCTGCGAGGAACCCTTGTTTTTGGCAACCAATCACGGCTCGTCCCGTCGAGCCTGGCTTTGCCGTGGGGAGCGCAAACAGGAATCCCATCCAGTTCTCTCTTCTCCTCTCTAGGGTGCCGTCGTTATGGCTGATGAATGGGACGCAGGCGCGATCTCGGCCGTAGTGGCCCTGGTTTTCGCGTTGTTCGCGCTCCTAGTCGCTGTAGCCCAAGCATTGCAACAGTACTTAATCACTGGCCAGCTCATCCGCCTCTGCGACAGTGTTGTGTTTGGCCCGCTCCCTGGCCAGGGCCGCCGCATCTGGCAACTCTCCCAGTTTCGCTTCCGCGTGGTGTATTCTATCCCTCAGATTAGTCTCCAGGCCAACCTGTGGCCTGAACAGAGCCCACATATCAAGTCTTATGCCATCGGGCAGGAGTATCTTCCTGACCTCGATCTAGTTCTTGTGGCCGACAACTTATCATCGAGCACCTCGACCTTCTCGGGCTCCTCAGTCGACGGTACGACTATCCGAAGTCGACGTACCAGGGAGTGGGAGGTCCATGCAGCGAACATCGAAAGTGAATCTTGGGGTCAATCGACTCGTTTTCAGCGCTTTCGTACTGGTTGGCTTTTCGTAGGCATCTGGCTGAGCTATCGGCTCAGCAAAATCCGATCAAGGATGCCATTCCCGAAAAAGAAACGACAAGTCATTCATTCTGTCGACGGATCTGTGGGCGAGGCATCTTGGGTGTCCTTCTGCAAAGCCATCAACGGGTCATGTGGAGCTTCAGTGCGATACCAGTCGGTCACTTATGATGCCGACCGATGCCCCTCAGACCTGGTAACGGCACCAATGCAAGTTTCCATGAGGGATGTTGCCGTGATGGGATTGACGGCGGGCATGAAGATTACTAGCTGTTCATTCATGGAGAAGTCCATCTCGATGCAGGGCGCCGTTGGCTCGATTACCAGCTCCAACCATGCCATTCTCGGACCGATACTTCATTTCACCCCTAGGCCCTTTGCCTCAGTCATACCTCGCTCTCTAGCACCTGGGAGCGCCGATGGCAGGGGAATTGTTGAACCAAGATGGCTGGCGCGGACATGGAACGTCTGTACCGTCGCTGGGACGTTCTTCAACTCGCTGAGCAGACGTACTGCTAGGCGCCTAGACGATCGATGGACCAGTTATCAAGAGGAGGCCAACAACCCTACGAGCGCCAAGGCACGCAAAAGAGCGTTCCAACGGGGCGGGATCATTAAGGTCGATCGCAAACAGATACACGACATCGAGGATGGGGCTTCCGAAACCAGTGAAAAGCCCGAAGAAAAACAGAACACACAATTGGTTCCTCAGACTCGGGCCACCAGGTCTGTCACCCGCCGGCCCCAGGACGGCGTTTGGACCATCGCTCAGCCAGATTCGCCTCCCCAATCAGGTGTTGTGGAAGACCTTGGCGGCAAAGAAAAAGCCCCAGTGGTAAACGTCCAGAGCGGAGCCGGGGAAGATGAGGAAGTTCATGTCACACCATCACATCCACCTGAGTCGACCATTGACCCGGCTTTGTCTGGAGGGCATGCTACGGCGTCCGCGGAGACAGCTCAGGAGCAACAGTCGGGCCGGAAATCAAACGCCAAAGAAGCTCCTGAGTCCAGCGGGGTACATCTCGTTGGGGGTGAAAGGTCTGAGCATGCACTCCGCCCTGACCAGACCAACGACTTGACGCAAGAGGGTGCCAAAGAATCGAGACAAAGTGATGATACTCAACCCACGCCGGTTCCAATGCCCACGTTTCAAGGCGAACCAAAGACTGGTGCATCAGAATTTCCGATGGAAGATATCGATGAGGAACAAGATCAGAATGAATCACGGGGAGTCTCTTTAGAAGCTAGCGAATCTAGGCCACCAGCACCTCAAGCCGGTGTAAGAGGCTCCCTGGCCACTTTTGGAAGGCCAGTGTCTTCTCTCCTTCTCACACAGACGCCGCATTGGGGGGATCGCCCGAAGGAAGACCTAAAGGGTCGACTAGCCAGCAGTCAAGGAAACTCCAACCGCGGAGACAGGCCACGGTAGAAGACGCACCAGATAGTGACGAAGAAGAAGGGGCATCTCGCAATGGAAATTCAATGAACCCCGAAACGCATGACCGGGGTCTTGCTGCCAAGATGCGACAGGAAGCACGGAACAAGCGCAGTCGCGAAATCCAGAGGGACAAAGCCGTTGTTGAAGGGTTAAAAAAGAATGAGGACAGGCCTCAACTCTTGCTAACGTACCCGCAAGACGGGTCGGACTCAGAGCCTTCAAGGCCAGTGTCAATGACAGAGGAGCAGATGGCTTTTGAGAGAGAGGCGGAACGCCAACAGAGAAGGGAGGAGAGGGAGCTTGAGCGAGACAAACGGAACAAATCGCGAGGAAACGTTGTTTCCCTCGATCGGATGGACATGTATTGGTTCTGTCAGGTGGACATCTACCAGGGATTCTGGGCCACGCCATGGGCTTCTGTCGCGCCCCTGCAGACGTCACTGGTTGGTGCTATCACAGTTATCTTGGAGGCGTTACTGGGGTTTCTGGAAGAGAAGACCAGCTTAATCTACTGCGATCCAAGCCTCTTCTACTACCAGACCCAGGGCTGGATCTCTCACGGCCGCACATCGTATCCAGCCTACGCAAGCAATGCCCGCGGCGGGGTCATTGCCCAGGGTGCCTACAAAGGCGTGCACGTCCCGGCCTTCCAGTGCACCATCCCAGCGCTCGAGCTGCTCTATTCGTACGACTGGCAGGTGTCTAGCTACCTACACGACCAGGAACTCTACTGCGAGGAGCAGAATATCGAGCTGATGCGCATCGATGCCTGGCTCTCCTACGTCGGTCGTACTGACATGATCTCGCGCGGGCCCAGGGACCTGCTGAACGGAGCGCCAGCGCTTGTGCAGCTCCTCCAGGCTGAGTTCGAGGTCGACTTCATGAACATCGACCTCTCGGCTAAGGAAGGTGGTCACCAGGACATCCAGGGCTTAGCCGATAATGTCATGGACTTCCTCACCGACGAGGAGCTCAACGAGGCCGAGCAGCTGTACATACTTGTTGCCCTGCTCCGTGCCGTCAAGGTGTGCCAGTGCGTGTTGGCTGGATCGAGCACGGCCGAGATAAACGAGATCCTCTTGAAAGATGTTCAAGCACATCTCGTCTGAGTTTCAGTCATCATTTTAGTAGTAATGGGACGTCCAGAGTGAAACTCAACCGAAGCAACATGCTTTTATGCCGCTATAGTGAAAATCATGGACATGCTACATACGATCTACGTCAATACGGGCAAGATGTGCGGCGCGTATGTCACGATCCTGGAACTCATCGTTCTCTGCCAGAAGCCGACAGGCGTGCAGTCTTTTAAGATGGTCAAAGCGGGGGCTTGGATCAAGGCGACTGCGAGTGGGAATCGTGTCATGGAAGAGCCACGGGGAGACTGGCAGTTGAGGATCAAAGACTGCCCGAAGGGGAAGAACGGAAGCTTGAAACTTGATATTGGCGCGACGAATAGATCCATGGAAATGGGGTATCTTACCTTGATCTGCCCTTTGGGTAAGTATGCTATGAGGTTAAATTACTCCATGGGGTACAAACCACTTGAGAAGCCTGAAATTGTGTGTAAGGGATCTAATTGGGCTCAATGTTTTCTCTTTTCTCCATAATATGACCTGAGAACCACGCCCCTAAAAATCCTCTATGCATGTAAGCCTTGCTTCTGATGCCTGAAGAGACGACTATTAGGGACACGTGGCTTATCAAGCAACCTTGGCCCACCACCGTGTCTGGGCATTTCGCAGAAGACACATCTTCGCTCGACTCTTCGACCTCGGGCCCACGCTGTGACTATAGATCCCGCATTTGACATCAATCTGTTCGATCTTGGTTCTCCAACATTGGCCCACCACCCTTCTTCAGCTAGCCACACCAAAATGTCGAATCTTCTCTGCGATATCTGCAACGCGATTTTCAAAGGCCCTAAACGCGAGCAATCTCGCGCTGGTGGAGCCCTGGCCGTAGTCGAGCACCTGAAATCTCTTGAACAGCTCCAGAGTGGGATCAAAGCTGGATGTGTTGTTTGTACCGGGCTTGCTCGACGTGTGGCGTCGAAATCCGCGGGACTAGAAACCCTGGGCTCGTTTGACTCTGGTTATCTTCTCTATGACTTTGGTCACCCCGGCCACATTACATTCCTCCTGACTTGGAAAATTGATGGTCAAGTGGAAAATGACGCTCTAGATTTCGGTCTACTTCCACTTAGTTCAGGTGAGAAAACACTTCTTTTTCCTCTTACAGGACTTACTCACACATTGATATGGTAGATGCCGAACTTCAGCATCTATGTCAGCCAAAAAGCTCCGCCTTTGAATCCGACGCCACTATTCAACTCATGCAGAATTGGCTTGAAACTTGCCTTGGTCGTCATCAACAGTGTACACAGCGCAACAAGGATGCTGAAGAATTCCAACTTCCAACCCGGCTTCTCGACATTGGGCTACCGGGAAGTAGGGTTTGTCGACTAGTGTTGACTGACTCAAACTCCATCTCTGGAGAATACCTCACCCTCAGCCATCGCTGGGGTTCGTCTCCGTTTCTACAGCTCAACTCAGAGACCATGAGCGCCTTGACAGCGGGCATTCCGATACATGAGCTCCCGGCCACCTTCCAAGATGCCGTCTTCATCGCACAGCAGGTAGGCGTTCGTTATATGTGGATAGACTCTCTGTGCATTCAGCAAGACTCTAGAGAAGACTGGATCAGAGAGGCGCCCACTATGCGGCATGTTTATGGCTTCGCTATCATCAACATAGTGGCAGGTCACTCTAATGGCCCTGAAGATGGACTCTTCCCTCCACGAGACTTATCCTCAGTTGAATCAGTCATTATCGGATCAAAATGGGACGATCATCCCGAGACAAACTATCTTCTCTGGGATGAGTCAGCTCTACAAGACGACTTTGAATCCGCCCCTCTCACACAGCGCGGTTGGGTTTTCCAAGAACGACTGTTGGCACCTCGGATCTTGCAATTCGGCAAGAGGCAGGTGTATTGGAGATGCTCGGAGCTCTTTGCAAACGAAGCCTGGCCCCAGGGTGTTCGTTTTGCAACAGGCGAAGCCCTTAGATTCGGCACTGACCTGGATGCATTGGATGACAAGGCTTGCATGGAGATCCCACCAATTTCAAAATGGCGTCAGGTGCCGGTCAACACTACATCTCAGGAACCAGTTGCAGTGTGGGAACGTCTTGTTACCCAATATTCCCAGAGCGAGCTTACCTATGGCGAGGACAAGCTGGTTGCCCTCTCTGGAGTAGCCAAGCTGTTCCAACAGACGTTTAAAGACCGTTATCTCGCTGGTATATGGTCGTCACCGTTTGCGAGGCTTCTTTGCTGGAGTCGAGATGATCGCCAGGAGAAGGAAGCAAGGGCTCGACCGGATTACCGTGCACCATCGTGGTCGTGGGCGTCAATTGATGGGCCCATCTATTTCACTGCTCGAATTCCGGCCATGCTTCGTACTCTCCTCTTGGAGGAGTACTTGGTCGAAGTGGTAGACGCAAGTGTCGTGCCACTCGAGAAAGACGAGATGGCCCAAGTTCAAGGCGGACAAATGACGGTGAAAGCAAGACTACATTCTTTCAAGGTCATATCGCAACAAGAAGACCAGTTGACATTTGAGATAGATGGCAAGATCACAGAGGGCGGAGAGGGCACATTTGTTCTTGACGCTGCACTGCAAGATGAACTCGAAGACCAACAACTGTGCATCATGCCGACTCTGCTTGTGGTAGAAGGAATGCCGGGCGGATCTTGGAGCAGCGCAGAAGGGATGGTGCTACGAAGGAAAAGCGAAACAGATGGAGGGACTGGTGCTGGTGATACTTACGAACGTATAGGCTACCTTTATGCGCCCGCTGTTGAAGGCGAGAGGGGAGTTGAGCTTTTCGGGCTGCATGTAGAGAAAGCTGATGGGGATTCTCAAACAGGCAGCACGCTGAGACTTCGGCGAGACACTGAACTGTTGCAGACAGTGACAATAGTTTAGCGCATTGTTCATTGTTTAGGTAGAATTGGGGGAGTATGAATGCTATGGCCTCGAGATGGTACAGGGAAAGCTAGCTCTGAATCTTGCTGTTGAGCAGCATATAAGGTATATTGCCGCGGTACCTATATGAGGTATCTTTTAGTATTTATCACCGCCGTGTATTCAACAGTTATTATTATCTTCAACGACGAGTCTGCGAGAGACCGTCTTGTCTTAATCGAGTACTCGACAGTCACAAGATCTTACCTACCCGGCGTTTCGGGAAGACTAGGGACCCGGCAATTGAGAAAAGCCTGCAAGCCGATATTCTATCTATATGATTGACGGTTATTCTCAAGCCGCAGGGCTCCTTTCTCTCTGCCTTGCCGGAGAGACTTGATCTGCTTCTGTCTTTCATAAGGCTCGGCACATCCGGGAATTGAACTGGCTTCCCCCATCCACCCTGCAGCCACTCGGGAATTTAAGCAAACAAACCCCGTCGTTTCGTAGCCGACATCCGGTCGACCCTTGATTCAAGTGAAGGGGCGCCAACAAAAGATCCTTGGCAGGTCCCGTTTCCAGGCACATGAAGTCTGTCACTGGCTGGAAGTTGTGCGCTATCCATCTCAGCTCAAGCGCCAAAGTCTGGAACAAAAAGCCAACCGCCTCAATCAATAAACTCCACACTTTATTCTTGGCGTCATCAAACACATGGCCAAAGCAACCGATCGAGGCCCGGTCTTGTTTCTTAATCAAGCTTAATTCTGTTTGTGATTCGACTGAATTTGTCGACACATGAACAGGCCCCTTGGCGATTGCGTCTTTCCTTGCGCCTTTCTCAACGATGCGATGAAACGAAACAAATCAAGGCAAAAAAAGAAATATGTAAAATATATCGGCTCCAAGTCCCCGGTTGCATCAATGACGCGACGGCATGTGAGACTGCACCGGCTGAACATGTCGGCTGAGACGGCCAACCGGCGCCTCCTGAGCTATTGATTACTATTTCCAAAGCCACATCTTATTTTCAGCTCAGGCTCACCAACTCTTCAATTTGGTCGGTAGCTCGTGACTGTCTTGGCATCTTGGGGAAAGGGGCCAGACAGCATATAATGTGGGAAACACTCCGCGCCCTCTTGGGAGCTCTCTTGTTTGATTTCCAACCGTCCAACTCGGTGATACTTTCGTTTTATTCGTCCCACTTTCTTTACCACCATGCGTTCTTTCTTCGCTTTGGGCGCCCTCGCCCTCTCAGGCTCCCTTAAGCTCGCCGCGGCTGCCAACTGCCGGCCTTCTGGTACCACCACCAGTGCTGCGCCCTCTTCCTCCGAGACTGGAAGCTCTGGAGGCAACAAGGTTGTCAGAAACTTGGTCGCCAACGGTGGTTGCAACGAGCTCAACCCCAATGATCCGTCCGACATCCCCCACTTCCGCATTGAGGGTAGCGGCCAGGGCGTCACCGGCCAGGGATACACCGGCGGCGGTAGCAAGGAGACCAACTGCGCTTCTCTGGCTGCCAACGGAAACCCCAGGCGTAAAAGAGCCCTTGGGCCCTCTGTCAGCATCTCTCAGGATCTTTCCAACTTGGACAAGGACGGTCTGTACACGATCCAGTTCTTCTACCGAATCACCTCGCGTCCTGGAAACGCGGGATGTCTGCTGTCGGCCACCCTCGGAGGAGCCCCGTTCTATTCTGCGGAGGTCGATGCCAGCGAGACTGGATGGATCAAGGTGCTCGAGCAGATTACACCCCCTTATGAGACTTCGCCCATTGGTATCACCATGACCTGCGAAGGTGACGATGCCACCATCCTTGTTGACTCCATCTTTGTTTCCGATGCTGTTACTCCAGAGACTATTGATGACTACGTCCTTGACTTTGGTGATGGTGGTGCTCAGCAGACTGATGCCGCTACTGCCTCTGTCACTGCCAGCGAGACTCCTGTCGAGACGGCTTCTGAGACCGGTGTTCAGACTGAGGAGCCTAATACTGAGGCTACCGACGCTACCACTGTCATTGAGACTTCTTCTGCTACTGAGACCTCCGCTGAGGAGACCACTACTGCTGAGGAGACTTCTGGATTCGAAACTACCACCGTCGCCGAGACTTCCAGCGCTGCTGAGACCTCTGCCGTTGACGAGACCACCTCTATTGAGGAGGCTACCGCCGTTGAGGAGACTTCTGTAGCCGAGACTAGCACCGCAGAGGCCGAATCCACGACTATCACTTCCGCTGCTAGTGAGACCACCTCTGCTGCCGAGGAAGAGCAGGAATTCACCACCAACACCCCTGCCACCGAAACCACCTCGGCTGCTGAAGAGGAAGACCAGACAACCACCGCCAGCACCTCTGCCGCCACCGCCACCGACGGCTGCTTACCCTCGACTTGGGACGACGGCCCGGTCTTCTGCGAGGCCAAGCTCGAGGCCGAAGACACCTTCTGCGCCGTGCAAGGCAACGCCCCCTCCACCGCGTTTGAGCTGCTGGATCTCTCCAGGTACCCCTGGCAGGGATACGCCGAGCGTTGCGCGACCATCTGCCAACAGACCGAGGGCTGCAAGGTCTTTGGCTACACTGATGAGCGATGCGCTATTGCTAGCGTCAACACTGTTAGCGACATTGAGTGGGAGAGTGGTGGCGATGAGGCTGATATGATGGAGTGGTCTAACCTGGACTGCTTCGTCTGTGATGAGACTTGCATTGTTACCGATAACTAGGTCTCATGGTGATCGCTTGTCTGTGGGGGATTGATGAGGGCCTCTTCAGGCATTCAAGCTCTTTTGTACATGTGTAAGAGTATATAGTAATATTAATTTGGCATACACCTTTTTTTCTACACCAGCCATTGGTTGACATCGACCGGCACAGGGCGAAGGGCGATGGAACGCGCTGAAACGAGCACCGTTCGCATGTCTCTAGGGTATTCTATTCGTAATCTATGCCATCTACCATCCTTCGCTTCGTCGCTAAACGACACTGTTCTCGCTCCCATGATAGTTGGGCGTCGATGCGGTGCTCCGTGAATCGACGTGGATTGTCGTTTCTTGAATGATATGTCGACCACTTGAGTCATCATCATGCAATCGATCCCAATTTCCTTTTCCCGAGACTGTTGTGCGAGTTTGGCCTTTTGGTGTGAGTGAATGAAGGGGCGTCTCGTGGCGGTATGGCGGTGTCTGTAGTTGGGATTAGCAAATGAAATTTCGAGTTGGATGATGTTGGGTGACCATACAGCTCCTCCTGATACGTTGTTTGTCGAGCGGTTCATAGATCGGGCTATGCATCCGCCGAAGAGTTTGAGTGACGGCAGTGAACAAGCGATAATGGCAAAGGCAGACTCAAGAAGAGACCAGAAAAGTAGTCGGCCTTGAGAGACTGGTACTGGTTAGCTTGTGATGAGAACATAGGAAACCAGGTACTCACGAAAGTGATCCTTTGGATACACCTTGACGTCGATGTAGTTGTAACTGACGATGCGCATCAGAGCGGCGACACTAGCCACAACACCAAGACCAAGGATAGCGACGACCGATATCTTGACTCGCTTCGGCATCTGCAGCTAGTAGACGATGAAGAAGGGCGTGATGGCACATGTCCGATCCGAAGACACCTGAACAGCAGTTCCGATGTAGCTGAGGTCCATGAACCCATCCTCCGACTTGCAATGGCCCAACTTCGGATTCCAGTACGTCGCAAACGGGACGCAATTAACGAACAGCCATATCAGACAGATACCGTTGGTGGCGATCATGACGCCCATGAGCCCGTACGTGATGTAGACGTATCTCTTCTCGACGCAGATGTGTAGAATCGTGACGGCGATGGCGAACTTGGTAAGCGACGACGAGGCGTAGTAGGTGAGCTCGTAGAGAATCAGATACTCCACCCCCCGGACCTCGAGAAACTCTCTCATCTCGAATTTGTTGAGATACGCGTCCGTCGATCCGATGCCATAGGGGACAGCGAGCGCGCCCAGCACGCTTGCGGGGATGAAGGGGAGCTACAAACAAGTCACTGTTAGCATGGTTCGATCAACGACACACGGAAATGGAAGGCTCACAAACCCAATCACGGCGAGGTAGTCATTGACCCTCCACCCCTGAGATGCCTCAGAACTCCATGTCTTGACGTACACCCGCAGCGCGATGACGACAGCGCACAGGGCGGTGAGGATGTAAATCAGCACCTCGGTCGCGAGCCCCAGGCCCGACGAAGGGATGGAAGACTGGGCGTAGGCGATGTCTGAGATCTCCTCCCCCGTGAGGTTGTCATCTGCCGTTTCAATAGTCGCAAATGTCGTTCTTCAAGGGCCCCGCGGCTCCGGCCCGCGTACCGACCGACAAGGTTATCCCGCTGCACTTCTGGGACGACAGTCCCCTCTATCGGAGAATCGCATTGTACAATCTCAAGGTGTTTGATGATGCTCTTGATCCGGAGATGCTCCGTAGTAGTCTTGAGACCCTGGTCCCTCAGGACACTTGGCAGAAGCTGGGAGGAAGGCTGAGGAAGAACGTGAGTGACACTGTTACCTTTTCTTCTCGTTCAATGTGCCCTGGGTCTGACAATAACACCTGTAGGATCAAGGTGGTCTTGAGTATCATGTTCCGGAGGAGTTCACCGCACAACGTCCTGCTGTCGGCTTCACCAGGGTCGACTACAGTGGGGTGACAAAGGCCGATCACCCTCTCACTTCCCGCCTCCCCAAGCCCTCTTCACGTCCCGCTGTTGTCGGTGATCCCGATGAGTGTATCGATCTTGCCTGCGGGCCGAGCTGTCCGGCTTCAATCGATGATTACCTTTACTCTGACCGACCCATACTTGGACTGCACGTCGTCTCCCTCAAGGATGCCACTCTCGTCACTCTACACTGGCTGCACATTGCCTGCGATGCTCTCGGTATGAAGGCGTTGGTGGGAGGCTGGGTCCTCACGATACAGGGAAAAGAAGTCCCCGCCCAGCAGGGCTTCGACACTGACCTTCTCTCTCTTCTGTGACCTTGGATAGTAAGCACTCAATCCAGATGGCACTGCCATCCCTGTCACAATGACAGTGTTGGTTCACGAATTTCAAGGGTATCCTCATTATTGCTACGATAGATAGAGTAGAAAGACGATGCGCAACCCGGGCTGAACTACTGTCCGTGTCCTCTTCATACATCTAGGGCTGCCAGCTCCTGCTCGACCTTGTCCCACAAGCCTTGTACACGATATCCGCACAGCCAAGTGTTCTCGTGTGAGTCTTTACCAACAACAATAAAGCCTTCGGGGAACTGGAAAGGAACTTGACAATGAGCGATATATGACGCGTATAGTGGTTCGTCCCGGGGTGTGACAGCCGCCGCCGAAAAGTCGGCTCCGTATAGATCAGCCTTGGTCCAGTTGGAGTATGAGATCTGGTATGTATTTCCAGTTCCGAAAAAGACTGGCAGCGGCGCGATCGAGTCTCGTACCAAGGCTTGGTATGCTTCGACTTGGGCGCGGGTGCCCTGCTCATTGAGTGCAGTTCGCATCTGTGACGCGATGCTGCTAACTGGCTCCCGCTTAAAGTTCATTGCTGGGAGTAGCAAATTGGTGAAGCCAAAGCAGTTGGAGACATATGGGTTGCCCGGAGGCAGTAGGTCCTTCTCGAGGGCCTTCCGCAGCGACATGGCGAGTTGTACGGTGACAGGGCGGTCAGAGTCTGGAGGGAGATGCGACAGGGCGATGCGGGTCCACCAAGCGACGAGGACATCATTGTCTGTGAGGAAGGGGTTCTGAACGCCAGCAGCGGAGAGCTCTTCAAGGGCAGTAGTGCGAAGCTTGTCAAGGTACGCGCTAGGGATACAGACCATTCGGCACTCCTTCTTACCGAACGCCAAGCTGTATCCATTCTTGAAGGCATATGTGAGTAGAGATCCAGTGTTCATGCGCTGGTCGGCAAACTTGTGAGCCTCCTTGGGATGTTTTCCCAGTCTCATTGGTGCTTTATTTATCTGAGCAGATTCAATGCCCTCCATCTCTTAATTTCCAAAGACGGTCAAACCATGTTCGTTCATCCAGTCCATTCCTCCTGATCTCCAATCGTCGACTTCTATATGGTTTCTATTTACATCAAAGACAATACCGTCCCCATCAGGAGTCTCAGATGAAGCAGCGTAAACTGGCCAGTCTTGACCATCTGGAAGACCCAAGTCATGGCTTCCGTTGGGATCAAGGTTAGCAAAGAAACTGATCCACGAAGAGGACATCGCCTTGGCCAGGGCCCTGGCCTTTTCCGGATACGTCCCGTTGCCACCAAATGGATTGGTGCTGTATCCGTCTCCGTTGATATTGTTGAAAACGAATGCAACCTAGCCGGTCAGCTGTCAGCTCATACACAGGGGTGATACTATTGGGGTCGATAGCTTACCTCTTGAAAGTGTGTTGCGCCAGTGAACGGTGGCAAACCATTTACGGTGACGTTGAAGCGATATGTGTAGCTCGGAAGGCCGTGTTTTGCCCAGGCCTTGTTGGCACGACGTCTCTGATACTGCATGGAGAAGTCGCCGAACAGAGCGCCTGTTCGTCGATACTGGGCTCCAAGTTGTTGCGCAAAGGTGTCTCCCGGCTCAATGACATGGGGCCAGGTCTCCAGAGACGGAATGCCCACTCGCTGATCGTTGGGGTAGAGGACCATCAGTTCATCGACCAACTCGTCAACAGACTTTCCAGTGTGGACTTCAGCGTCAGCAGGGATGATGTTTGCGATTGCATCCCGCATCTCATCGTCTGTGTTGACTCCGCCACCGTTGGGCCCCCTGCCCGAACCAAAGGCAGATCCTTCATCTGAGTTGGCACCAACAAGTATCGGGATCCGGGGAAAATCTCCATTGGCAACCTGGTTAGCGGGATAGTCGGCAATGAAGTCGTGGTCCAGCACTGGAGGCCAAGGTCCAACACTGCTCACGTTCAACGCATGGTTAATCTCTTCGAAGGGTACTTTTCGTAGGCACTCTAGAGACTCTGGCTTCCCAACCAAGTCGGTACACGAAGTGACGTTACCGACAAGAGCATCATATACAGTCTGCATGTCGGAGGTCGCATTGAAGCCCCCTGGGAACCTACCAATGGCGCCACCGAAACCAGACTGAGCGATGGCACCTCGGAACAGACCATCCCCGCGTCCTATTCCTGTTAGAAATAGCCTAGCCAATAAATGTCTTACTCACCATTATACGCAAAGACCTGAGCAGAGACACTCTCAGCGCCCGAGCTCTCTCCAAAAATCGTCACCTTGTCAGGAGAGCCACCAAAAGCACCAATGTTTTCATTAACCCACCGCAGGGCGAGACGTTGGTCCCGGAACCCGAGGTTGGTAATCCCCTCATCCAAAGCTTCCTTGCCGCAGGGGAAGCCAAGAGCAGAAAGGCGATAGTTGATACTGACGCCGATGACGGGAGTCTTCAGCTCGACGCTGCGCTCGACGATAAACGACAGATTGTACCTCCGGTCAGCAGAGCCGCCCATGAACAAGCCTCCTCCATGGATCCAGACGGCGACAGGGAGGTTGGAGGTATCTTTTATGCCAGCAGGTCGCACGACATTCAGATAGAGGCAGTCCTCAGACTGGGCGTACCCGATCTGATCGGAGCCATAGCCAAAGCAGTGGGACGGGTACTCGACAGCTTGGTGAGTTCCATTCCACGTCGTGTCGAGCTCCTTTGCCAATGTGAATCTCTCAGGCGGCTAAATAGAAGTCAGCATGGTGAACGAGAGTCAAGAACAATATCTAACCTGAGCATAGGGCATGCCAAGGAAGAAGTCCTGGTCATACTGTGAACTATAAACACCAGCGTAGGTGCCGTTCTTGACTGAGACAGTCGGTGAAAGCCTCGTGGGCAACGAGATTGCTGACCCGAAGAGTCCAAAGAGAACCAAAGGAATCATATTGAGACTGTAGCTCACATGAGAGGAAGTACAAGTAGAAGACAGTGTCTGATCAGTCCCGTGGCTTCATCCCAAAACCAAACATGGACGACAGTACGACCACTGGGTTTATGTATCGAGCCATGCCTCCTCTTCCATCGGCTCTATCATTCCGCTCGGTGATATTAACCATCCGAGGTCCCGCAATCAGTCGTTACAATATGGGTTGTTCTCATCGGCGAAGTGGTTTGGGGCCCCATGTACGGAAGGCAATACCCATGGTTTAACCGGTCCCATGACCTCAGAACCGTTGTTGATCTCCGCAAAAGGTGCATTCCCCGCGACTAACAACCCCACAAATCGGGCCTTTTCGACCTGCTACGTAAAAGTCAAGTCCGACGTCAACTGCCGACGATGTTGAAACTGGGGTAAAGGCCCGTTTGGTCGATCATGCCCCCCTCTAAATGGAGGAACAGGAAATGCGAAGCGCCAGCCCCTGTCGTGGAGAGATTCGTGGGGAGACCCCATTTTGGAGGATGGCAACCTTTTGATTCCCGAACACGGATGTATAGATTTCTGTGAAAGAGACAGCCTATGCTATAGCAGGGTTGACGGTATTAAGACCCAATGCCGCATGACACTAAAACCTAGATATAGAAACTTCAAACCCAATGTTAGCAACTAAGTGAGCATTGTGATGCTGAGTGACCGAAGACATGCACTGGACAGGTAAGAACCCTCCAGTGGAGCGAGGGCACGGTAACTCATTTAGACTCTCAACAGAATACCTCAGCTAGACATCCGGAGTGATATAGGTCAACTTCACATAGTCCGGTTCCCCGGCTGCACACTGTTCTTTTTGCGAGGTAGAGACTGGCAAGTCTATCCAAAGTAATACATAAACAAGAATCAATTGCCACACAACTGGCGCACTTCATGGATCAACGCATATAGGTTACCCATTCCATACCAAAAAGCAACATGAAAGATGAAAGATAAACATGGCTGAGTTATTCCGCTCACCACCCACGGTTTCTCTTCAGCTCATACCACCAGTTACGCAGCATCCAGCCGTCGAAATCAGTGATTCTGCCAGAACTACCAGCCAGCATGATAAAGTTACTAACACCAGAGGGAGTCCAGTCTAGGATCAAAGTCAGTAATTCAGTACGTGAATTGGATATCAGAGACAAACCGTAGAAATCGTCTAGGCCAAAGGTATGTCCCATCTCGTGAAGTAGGATTTGGATGTCTGAGAGGCCGATGCTGTTCATGAAATACTCTCGACCCAACCTCTGACCCCAATCACCACCAGCACCACCGCCAAAGCCATCAGTGAGCCACAAAGACTGATCATAGTGACGAGAAGCACCTCCAGGGCACTGGCTGTAGTCCCCGTTCTGGTGGAAAAAGCGTCCACAGGCCGGAGCACATTGCGGAGCACCCTCGCTATCTCTGTCAGTGTAGACATCAATGCCCGACGTTGATCCCTGGAGCAAAGATCGGTCGCGAACAGCCCAACCCACAACGTTGACCTTGATGTTAGAATACGGAAATCCGTCAAATCCATAGACCCACTGAAACCATTTCTGATACTGCTGGTTGTAGACAGTAGCAATCTGCCTGCGCTGGGCTTCGGTGACGGGGGTGTTGGACTCCCATCGGACACAAACATTGATAGATCTGATATATTGGTTAGCCGCTTCCATATACTGAAAATGGACGACGGAGCAAGATGAGGCATACCCGGAAGTGGCTCTGATCTGATCCCAGCCGTAGTTGCGGAATCCAAAAAGACCATCAGAATATGTGGCCTTGCAATGATCCCAGACTTGTTTCAGCGGCGTCACCAAGTTAGATGGCGGATTCCAGCCTGATTGGCGCTTCTCGGGCCGGTTCCAGACCGGAGTGTCTCGAGTCCCGTGAGAACGAGTCTCTTGAGCTGACCAGACAGAAGAGTCACTGTCTTGGCCTTCGGACAAGTCGAGGCCATTGGCGGTTAGCGCCAAGGCCAGGATGGCCGAGAAAGAGGATGTCAAACGCATCAGGACTTGAGTAGCGAGATAAATATTGATGCAAGATGATTCGGCTTTGTAGGCTGTTGGGTATAGTCAAACGGTTATTGTCGATGCAGGACACTAGTTTTTATATCAGTCCAAGTCATACGAGCACGTAGGAGCTTCGAGTATCATACTTGACTTCTGGAAGGATACCTGTTAATCCTAATGGTGGGAAGCAAAGAAAAGAAAGACAAATCGCACCAATCACAGTGATACCAAATACGAAGGAAAAGTCTAAATGGTCTTCCCGGACCATACACGTCCGAAAGCTATTCTAGGAATAAGCATAGAAATAAACGCGCCAATTATACCAACGACAAGGATAACCACCTTCCTAAATGAAGGGTAATACTATATAATCTTCCAGTCTAAGCAATGTGACGCGGTAGTAATACGAGAGGAATATCTTTTCATTAGAGGATTCTGTTTCGTATAGGTGCCGCTATTTGTGGGATAATCTAGGGTACAGATAAATGGAACGATAAAATTCATCCCAACCTAGTAACCATGGATGTTCCTTGCTCTTCCATAACTTGCCAAGTTTAAACCATCCCTGATTTCTCCCGGGTTTGAAGTATTGTACAAACTATGTGATATGGCGCTCGTGTGTTTCACTTGAGCTCATTGCGGATCGCTGCCTAGTGCTCCTACGATGGGCTCCTATGACTTGAGTATTGAGTTGGCTCTCAACACTCATGTATCCCTGGTGAGCGAGACAGGCCATATCCAATATACTCGTCCTTACACGGAAATAAAGGCCCGTGAGAACTTGAGAATGTGAAACTTGGCAGGTCCTCGGGCAGCGCTGCAAAGACTCAGTTTCCTCAATGCTCTCGATTTTCCTCCATCACAAGTCGGACAATAAAAATGTGACAGCTAGTTGAACTATTCTCTCATGCGGTTCCTCGAACGTGAGTCTTTCACCGGCCGGCAAACCTCGGCGAGGGGAAGGCTATGCAACAGGTTAAGACTCTCAAGCCTCGCAGTTTTCACAGGGTTTGGTTATATCGGATACACATTCATTATTACTTATTCTATGTCATAGTACCAACTTATCTTCAAAGTAATAGTTAAGTATGTAACTTGGATAATATCCTGCCGACAACCAACCGCGTATCCGTTGTCTCCCTGCCGAGGAACCTCCCCGGAGAAGAGTCACTCGCTGGAGGCCATCGACAGTTATGCCATCATTTTCTTTTTCATTGCTATCATAGCCCAGTGCTTGTTGATGCGCTAGATGGGGGTTGAGCTGTGGAGATATCTTAGCGCTATCTGGCCATCGCCGAAATCCACGAGAGATAGTTTCATTGGATTCAATGAGATTAAGTCAATGAGGCCGTTCCCCCTCTGTTGAGCCTTCTTTTTCATTGCTTGCAAGAATTTCCTGCTGTTAAATTTACTTGTTCCCAAACTCCTGAATTTTTATCCTTAACAGTGTGGTTAAACGAGATCTGAGGACACATGCCCATGCACAAACGAGGGATCATGCCAATGAGGGCTGAGCAACAGAGGAACTTGCAGTCTTATTTCATCCAGACATTTGGCCCTCGCAGTGAGACCGTGACTTTAAATGCAATTCTCTGTTTTCTGATATGATAGGTCGGGCTCTGAGCCCGGTGCCGGGGTCACACCTGGGTCAGCGTAATCACGAACGGGACTCAGGTCTCCCGGAGTGTTGGAAGGAGAGCAAATAGACTACAATTAACGTCTCCGATGCTTATTGGGGCAATGCCACACCTTGGCTGTCTTTATGGCTGTTGATAGATGCGAATGTGCATAGCTCGAAAGGGCTCTGAGTCGATGTAAACGTGTTGTCCACGACCAAGTAAAGATCCATCTGAGCTGCTGGTGGTGGGCGTCGTGAGCCAGGCCATGACCAGCGGTGCCCACAGATCAAATGGAATCAAAAAAACTGCCAAATAAATCAAACAAATCCAACATGCCGGATTTGAAATAACATTTGATATATTTAATACGCCATGTAACATCAATAGTCGAACCTACGTGAGTCCGTCTTTGCAGCCTACCCGGAACCTTGTGAGTGCCAAAAACTCGAAATCCGGGGACTGAATCTGGCTAATCACGATTACTTCTTCCACCCTCTATTAGTAGGCTACCTTTCCCCACAGCCTCTAATTTGCTAAAGACAAAGTAGCTTCTTAATCTTCCTCCCCCACATCGTCGACCGCGTCATCAACAACAGTCTGTTTACTTCTCTCGACACGTGCCTTCGCTCTTCTCCAACCACCGAGGAATTTGGTGAGCTAATTGGAGCTGACGACGCGGACTAGCATTTCAAAGAAATATCTGTAGCTTTTGTGCATGCTTCAGCCTAACACCAACTCAAGCTCCTCCCGAGATTGCAGCTCCCAAGCTGACTTGTCAACACGGCCAACACCCTGCCGGTGAGCAACACCATCCTTCCATTCAACAAACAAGACATTGTAGAACTCGAACGATTCCCTATTCTGATTTTTCAACTCCGGATATTCATCAAGGCGAGTCCACCCACCAGCAGTTGAATCTATAGATCCTGTAGATATCGCCGCCAACTCACACTTTTCCCTTTTACACAGAAGCCGCCACAGCACAGTTCGAGTATGAACGCGGAGACACCCAACCCACGTTTCTTCGTTGTCGTGGAGATTGATGACGGCTTCCCCCTCAAGCTTGTGAACGGCCAGCCCGTATGGCACAGGAAGGTTCAAAAACCACGCTCGCTCCGTTTTACACGTTATGAAAAATGGGGTTTCTTTCATCAGCCCTCCGTCCTCTCCATCGGCCACAAGAGGAATCGGGTACTTGAATCTGCGTTCTGGGTCGCACGGATGACAGAAGAGATTCCCGTCCCTTTGCCAGCGTGGGGGGAGCTCAAGCGCGGGGTCAAGGCTGCAACCTTTGAACCGATCCAGGTCATTTGAAATGTGCCTGTTTCCTGTAGTCTCCTTGACATACCAGGTACAGAATGATTTGGTTACTAGGCCATCCAAAAGACCTTCAGGAGGAGATTTCCGAGTCCAAGAAGCAGAACCGTATCTTTGATGTCGATCCTCGTGAAAATCGGATCTATCCAAGTATGAGAAGGCGCTTGCCCAGGGTGACAAATCCGCCGATCTCTCCAGGTAAAGGCAAAACATCCATGACCAGCTGGGCACAGGTCCCGCGCCCAGCTGGTGACAGAAGGATGCTCCACCTGTTGTTCTCCACAGGAGAGCAACATCAAACGCAACTTCAGGGAGGCCAAATAGGAAACCACCAGGGAACGAACGAGCCAACGCCGTCGTGATACCGGTGAAAGCTGGCAGGATATCGGTTGGGAAAGTTAGTTTTCTCTGACTATAGCTGGCCGCCAATTGATAGAACTCCTCCAAATTCGGCCAAGAGGAATAGTGGAAACCGCGAGTGTCTGGTGCGTATGTCCCGAGGCAGTTTTTCATGCTCAAGTCTTCCAGGGGCGTGCGTTCATGCCAAACTGCACAGTGGCACTCCCAGGTAACCTCGTTTTCATGGAAAAAGAGTGATCGTTGTGAAAACACGAGTTCTTGCAACGTCCAGCCTCGGTAGTTCCACGCTGAGCGCGCGACGAGACCATAGTGACCTTCAGCTGACCAGCGGTCGCTAACCATTGGTGGAGTGACGTCTTTAATTCCTTTCAACCCTTCTGCGGCACGGTAAGCAGCAGCAGCTACCAGCGTGAAATACGCGCTGCCGTAGATGAAGGCCATGTGGCGAATCTGTTCCTGCTTTGACGCATCATCATCCTGGACGATGCAAAGGCGATCGACCCATAGATATTCTTCCCTGATTTGTCTCACAAAATCAATCGAATGCCGAATTGTTCGGGGAAGCTGTTCCCATATTGTCTCAAGAGAGCCAATTTCCTGAAAGGCAAGGAGATTGTCCAATAAAAGCTGGGGATCATTGCGGTCCGTTGTTCCCCAGACATAGCTGAGAGCGACATATCGGCAGGCTGGGTCGAAGGGCACCAGGCATTTCGTCTTGACATGTATCAGCCAGCGGGGTAGGCCTAGATGAGATTCACCAGGCAGGCGTGATCTTTGGCAGTGATCCCCATGCTTGGCATCGCACTCTTTGATCCAGGTGTGAATGAGCTCTATGTCGATCCACTTCGGATCTGGTGGGCGGCGGATAGGCCGTTTGCGACGGACGGGCGGATTGTCAGGGTCCGGATGGTCAGGGAGGTAGTACCTAAAATTTCTAGGTGCTGGCATAACGTAGAGGCAAGGTAAAAGATGCAAATACTAAAGTCAGACTATCCAATTAGGGCGCTGAGATGAGAATAGACACTGGGCCGTGTCGTGCTTGAAGAGTCGTGGCTTTGGAGTGGTGGGGAGTTGTGTTTGACGGGGTGCTATTTCACAACCTCCTGATAGAAGCGCACGAAGACGGGTCGAAAGAGCTTTGTTTTCCTACAAGGAAGATGGCGCTTTTATAGCAACAGTAAGCACCCCTAACAGAAAGGGGCTGTGCTGGAACCAACCAGGAGACTGCGCTTTGAGACATTATTAGTCAGGGTATACACAACGATGAGACTCTGTATTGATGTTGTGTAACAATCATATTCTTTGTTGTTGTGGCTGGCTTCTCCGTCTCCTTGGCAAGGCAAGCCCTTGAGTGGCAGTACGAGTTATGCGGGTTGGTACAATTCAGCACCAAGTAATACTTTACACTTTAGGCATAGGCTTCTAACAAGCTATAAGGCGGAATAAAGCATGGGTTGAAGTGTAGTGAGGCATTTTATAGCATCCACACTCAAGATACAGAGTAATCGATACTATGGTAAATACAGATTAGAGTGAAGAAGCTGAAAAACCCCGGACTTATTCAACCAATCATTCAAATGCCGTCAATCAACCTTGGCGTTGGCGAGGCGTTTCGAGTCTTGGCAGCGTTTCATGAGGAACGCCACCAGCGGCTATGCAGCAGGGCGGCCTACTCTTGACTGTCTTTGCGTGCTTCAAGTCGCTTGTTTTAAGCCTTAGAAATAACGGTAGCGTCCCCGCGCTTCTACTGTACAATGTTAACAACAATAGTCTATTCAACATACGCCCCAAACCGTCAACGTAGACGGCAAGACAGTCAAAGATGTATGACTCCCATGTCCTTCCCACACCGACGTCCATCAGACTCTTGGATATCATCGAATCCCGAGACGATGCAATTCGATGCTCCATGAGCGTGGTTGATCTGGACGACGAGGGTCTCGAGTTTGCCGCCATCTCATACACTTGGGGCGATCCCATCACGGTTCATGAGGACCCGATGCCAGACATAACCGGCCTTACACTGGAAGAACATGCAGACCAGCTACCTTTTAGCTACTTCACTTCCCCAATGGGACCAAATGGCGAGTCGATATGCATGGTCGATGGGGCAAAACTTGCTTTCTACGCCAAATACGACTACATCCCACGTGAGGAGTTGCGTTGGAAGAATCGCTCGTCGAGAGAGGTCGAAGTTGATGGGAATCGGGTCCCCGTCGAGGAGAACCTGTTCCTTTGCTTTGAAGCGCTGTTGAATGTCCGGAAACAACTTGATGAAGCTTCAGGCGGCGACAACGACCAGGATTCTGAGAAGAAGTGGCCTCTTGTCTGGGCGGATGCCCTTTGTATCAACCAAGCCGACTTGGTAGAACGCGCCTCCCAAGTCAAGCTCATGGGCCAGCTATACAGAACAGCACGCTTGGTGTATGCCTGGGTAGGCAAGCTCGACAGGCTCTCCCACCGGGCGTTGTTGGCAATGGGTAGAATTCTAGATTTCGACGCGACCCGCTCCCATGCCCGAGACTCATTCTATCCCGAGCAGGAAGAAGTCACGTTCTCTTCGGTTCCGGGAATGGCTGTGGTGGACTGGTTTGCCCTTTTCGCCCTCTTCCAGCGATTGTGGTTCCGCAGGGCTTGGGTCGCTCAAGAGGTGGTTTTTGCGCACAACATACACATGATATGCGGTCCAACAATTTTTGACATGACTTTCGTGTTGGCTGTCGTTGCATTCCTTGAGGAAACTGGACTTGACTATGAGTTGTGTCAGCTGGGCCGTAACTTTCTCACCGATCGAGCCACGTCTGATCAGACTCAGCATTGGGAGAAGTTGGTTTCGTTCTCGTCCCAATCACCGAACGCAATGAAGGAGCTGCAAGTCAATCCACGCGACGCATTATCATTCATCTTGGGGTGCCACCGTACCCGTGCACGTCTTGGGCTCTGCAACGCGGGCATGCCCATGGTTTATCTACGAGATGGCAAAGAACGGAGTCATCGGTCTTCCGTGAGCGATCGATGGCACGTTGAGCTCCCTAAGACCATCAGCCTCGTTGATCACGATGTTATACGCGAGTATGACGAGGAGTTCAAGGCATATGGATTCAGATTCGAACGTCGACCATTACACTTGTTGTCTGTTCTCTCTCACTTCCGCGATCTTGAGGCTACCGACCCACGAGACAAGATCTTTGCCTTCCTGAATCTTGCCGAGGATGGCCTTGGATTGGTACCAAACTACTCCGCAGAGGTACGAGACGTCTTTATTCAGGCAGCCAAGGCCATGATCAACAAGCGCAAGGGCTCCATACTCGCTGTTCTATCCCACCTGCAAGACTCGTCAGACACCAGGATACAAGGCCTCCCCAGCTGGGTGCCCGACTTTAGTGCCAGGTTGGGCCGAATCCCATTCGACCAGGGTGGACACGATGACCGCTTCTGTGCCGGGACTAGTGTGGAAATAGATATTGAAGATTTTGGTTTCCATTTCAACCCCGATGACACTCTCACCGTCAAGGCCATCAAAGCGGACCAAGTCGCGGTGTCAACACAACTAGTTGACGACCCCGTCATCCAGGCTTTACGGCTGGCACTTCACGGCCCACCACGTTACCCTATCAATCCAAGGGCGTGGCTCGTGAACGGTGGCCGTCATATACGCCCGTCGCGAGCAGTAACCCGGGTAGAAGCTCTGTGGCGTACGCTTGTCATTGACAATCTGACCGAGATGGAAGAAGACTATAGTAGTCTAGAGTCAAGAGACAACCTCGGGATAGGCTTCAGTAACTGGATCTTGACGGACATCCTCGAGGCCCGCGATCTGCTTGTAGAATGGGATATACTTGAGGAAGATCAGTGGATGCGGATACTTATCGAGAAATCCTTTACCACTAGCATGGCTCTCTGGTCGGCCATGTACGACGGAAAGCAAATATCTGGCGAACTAGAGATTCCCGATCTTGAAAAGGTTGTGGAGGATCTAACGGGAAAAACCGAACGAGAATCTAAAGAGCCAGATGAGCAGGAGGAGGAGAAGGAGGACGAGGACGAGGGGGATGACGATGGTTCTCCATTCCAGCAAGATTTCCTCCCCACCGCGACACATATTCGCGAGTGCTTCCACGCTCAAGTAGACGAGGCCGAAAGAGACAAGGACCCTCTTCGCGGAAGATACAAGAGGCCCTCAATGCAAAGACTCACACCCCTGGAGAGGAGGAAACTTCGCAACTTTGAGAAAAACATGCGCAGTGCTACCGAGGGGCGGAAGCTGTTCATGACAGAATCAGGGTTATTCGGACTGGGCCCCAAATCTCTTGGACAAGATCCCAGTAGCAAGGATGAAGTATGGATCCTGGTGGGGGCAAGAGTGCCTTTTATTCTGCACCACGTGGAGGGTTGCAAGTATCGGGTTGTGGGCGAGGCATATGTACACGGCATAATGTACGGAGAGGGCTACGACCACTATACAGAGTGGTACGACTGGGAGTATGGATACAGTCGCACCGGCGTGGAAGAAATACGCCTGGTCTAACGTAAGCTCTATATACACCGTTTTACTCTCTGGGCTTGGAAAAGCCAATACTATTCAGTTCTGCTCTAGTCTTTGCAATCCGGTTCAATGTCCCTCAAACAGAATTGTGACTACGGTGGCTATGGGAATCCAACAGGTTGAGTTCTAGTTAGTCAAAACCGAACAAACCCAGGCAGAAATCTTGAGGCGATACAGGATGTAGCCATCACAAAAGAGATGCGTGCGTGCCTGAGCAGCGACTGAGCAGCCACCCCAAAAGCGGCGACAAGTCTACGTCGAGATTCACATGGCATAACAAGACAAATTGAATACTTGCTTTGCTAACAAGCAGACGCCCTTATTCTAACACTTTCCCTAATTCTTCGTCTCTATCACCACATTGGTAGCCTCATACTTGGAAGAGCGGTTTACAAGCGGCTTCAAGCCAGGTAGAGATACAACAATATTAGCCAGTGCCATCTCAAGCATACTGAGAGGGTCTGCAAAGTAGTCGTCAGATAATCATATATCGCCATGAAAGAGTAGTTATGACTTACAAACAAGATTCTCCTGTCCGGTGCCGACCTTGAGAGTCACGAATCGGACAATAGTGGTACAGATAGTTAGGGTTCCGAAGACAAAGGTGATAGTGACACCAGTTGAGGGCTTAATGACACCCTGGATCAACAAGATAAGAGGAAGAGCGTAGACTTAAGACCCATTAGTTCATGCATGCTAGGATGTGTTGGGGGCGAGAGAGGCATTGTAACTTACCGGCAATGTAGCAGGCCAGGTTCAGAGTGAAGTTGAGAATGAATGGCTCAGGCGCGTAGAAGACACTGCAGGCTCCATCCTCCTGAGACCACTGAATGGAAACGTCCTTGCCGCAGAAGAAAGTGTCGTCCCAAAGGATGGCCGTGTATGACAGGCAGACAAAGGCAGTGATTCCGTACAGCGACTTGCGCATGACAGAGCTGATACCAGTGGAGGGTTGGAAGTAGGCCCAGTAGAAGGCCAGCATGCTCATTTTGGGGAAGCCCATACCAACATCGTAGAAGTAGTTGGAAGCAAAGGAGATCTAGAGGTATCATGTGAGCCATATCCAAACATAACTTGTTTATTTTCTGGGTCATGTTACCTTGGACAGCTTGACAGACGGCTCAGGCCTATCCATGACACCAATTTGGAAAGTCAAGGTATCACAGATGATGAGCGCGAGGGCGTTGAATGCGGAAATGATCAGAAGGATTTCAGACCATGACAGTCTTTCTCGCTGGCGGAAGAGGCGAGCGTAAATACGCAAGCCGACAAAGACATACGAGACGGCCAATAAGATCCATTCAGAGATCTAGATAGCCTTGTGAGTATATGGACCGTGAAGCCTGGCTAAAAAGAGCAAGATTTTACTTACCATGCAGTCCTTTCCATCGATAAAAAATGCCATTGTGAAGGGCCGCAAATCAGATGATGAGGAAATGAGCGGTGGTGGTGAAAGAGAGTGAAAAACAACGACCACTTTGGTGCAGGGCCGCAGGTTTGCTTCAGTTTAGATACCACGACAGCGCTGGGCCAATTCGGCGAAAATCACACCGGCTAAGGAGAAAAGAAATTATCTGCAACGCCCAGGTCCCTCCCTGGGTCTGGTGGAAGGATGGATTTTATCCGCTGCAGGTGTACGGCGTAAAGCCGGACGAACAACCAACAACCAACACGTCTCTACCAAGTCATTGCATCGCGGATTTAACTGAAGGGAAGCCCGGAGACATGTCGGACATGGGGGCCTACGGTTGAGGTGGTATTGCCTCTGGAATCCACCCCAGCATGACAAAATGAGACCGAATCATTGGTCGGTTCCGCGGGAGAATCTCCGTAGATAATGGCAAGCCGAACATAACCCCAGCACCAACGAATGCGACATTGGTGACAGAGGACGATGAGACACTGCAAGTCTTGACATTTGCATTTTGTGAAGCAGGGAAGCAGGGAAGCAGTGGTGTGTTAATGCACCAATAAGGGACCCCCTCTGATCTTGCTTTTGACAAGATTGCAATTCTGCTTGTTGGAGAGGTTTCAAGGAATGAAAATTGACATTTGCACAGGTGTGCTCATCAAGCTGGATTTCCGTCTACTGGAAAGATCATGAAATCTCTATTTATGCCTGGTTATTTATGATACAAAGTCTAGCTCATATTCCTATCCTTCCCTTTTCTCTTTTTTGATAATAATCCGCTTTTGGACGAGTCGTTGAATCGTTCCCATGGTTGCAATGCGACCCACACACAACAACCAACCAGCGTTAATAAACTCCCGACATCTTCCCCGTCCCGCTCCGCCCCGTCCCTTGTCAGTCAACGTCGCTGCGCCGCTCGTAAGTCACGCTTATGCGAGCCGACTTGTAGATGCCTCGGAGGTTGGTCAGCTCCACCTCACTGCCGGAGTCTTCTTCGGGGGCCGCCGCCACTCGCGCGGTAGTGGCATAGAGTTCCCCGTTGTCACGTCCGCTCGACAACTTGTTGAAGTGGCTTGATGCAGTTACTGTCGTCGAATGCTTGTTGTAGACTGAGCCCGTGTGCGTGGTCCCTTGTTTCGAGGAGCGTAGCCCAAGCCCATGGAGAAGAGACTTGAGAGCGGGTAGCGAAACCACGACAATGGCAGCCGTCATCTCAGTCATGGATAACACGTCTGTTTTGTGTTTGACATGTTGGTTAACCTAATGACAGTAGAATGACAGGTATTGAGGACAATGACTTACAAACATTGGTCCAAGCGTGAATAGCTTCGACGGTTGCAAACCTGGCTATGCTTGCTCCGACCGTGATGAGTCCTGATGCGAAGATGGCAACCAAGCCAACCATGTAGCGTTTGCTGACCTGGAGACCAAAGAGAAGAGGGAAAGGAAGGGCAAACACTATCATCATCTTGTTAGCTAGAGGTTCGTGTAGCCATTAAATGCGAAAAAGGTCAAAACGGACCCAACACATCAGACACGAAATTCAGTCCCCAATCAATACGGAAAACCTCCTTGGAGTCAAACGTTGTGCAGCTGCTATCAATCTCCCAGTTCAATGACACCTTGGGACCGCACCAAAAAGTATCCAAGAAGCAAGTAGTCACCATGAAAGCTCCCGTCAAAGCCGTCACGCCATAAAGAGCCTTGCGCAAGACTGGCATGGTCTGCGGGATGAGCTTGAAGTATAGTGCCAGCAAGGCCAGTTTCGGAAAGTAGATGCCTGTGTCGTAGAAGTAGTTGCCCGCAAACGAGACCTTCATCAGCGTGATCTGGTCCTCAGTGCTCCGCTCCGGTTCGTTAGGGTCATATTCGTCCATCCCCCCAGGTTGTATGAGGCCGTGTCGGTCCCAAAGAGGGCGGCGGCATCGAGTAAAGAAGCGACGAGAAGCCAATCGCTGACGGTGAGGTTCTGGCTTTGACGGATGGTACGAAGAAATAAACGGGCCAGGACGAGAACCGACGACACGCCGAAGAGCATGGCCTCGATGGGCTGCGAGATTGACCATGGTTAGCAAGCGAGTCATGATCTAAACAAGTCATATGCTGATCACAATTCAGAGTTAGAAATGGGTAGGCTGGGCTAGTTGGGCTTACCACTACGGCTTCTTTGGCGACGCCTGGCATGGCGAGATTGCACGTCGAGATTCTTTACTCAAGAATGGCCAAGCTCGATCTTGGACACAATTGACATCCAACGACGATGGGGTTAGTATCGATTAAATGTCGAGACATTGCTGCAACAGCCCGAAGATAAACCGTACGTGGTGTGTCAATCCTAGATTATCTTTTGGAGACAAAGGCATGCGCATTGGCACATATTGGCTAGTAGACTAATCCAGTGTTGGTACCTAGAGATGGAAAGAATACCGCGGCCGACCAACAGAGAGACGGAGGAAAACTGCTAGCATCAGGGGCAACAATGCTCAGATCTGGCAATGGATTATTTCTGGGTGGCTTCCGGATGCCGCCAATCGCCTTGGCGACGGCAGAATCGGCTAGATTTCCGTCAGTGACTGCCAATGGACCTTTATGCAGTCAAAAGTTCACGCTCCCACCGGAGTGAGCAGTAAAGCAGGGATCGCGAAACGAGTTGAAACCCGTCGAGGGGATCCGGCAGAGCCGAATCATCTCATTGGGGAGGATGGGGAGAGAGCAAATTTCCGCAGTATCTCTCATGTCCGTGTTTTTCTTTTTTGGGGAGGCTTTTTTTCGACCCCTTGGCATGTGTTGGCCCTAACGTCTACAGCACAGCACGAGGAACTGTTTACGCTCGCTGTAAAGTTACACACGGGGGAATTCAGCGTAGCACTGTTTGGATGTCAACAGGGAATATACGAGCTAATCAGAGTGCTCCGGCAAAAGCTAATCCATGTTGACACGACAAAGGTTCTCAATGAGAGACGCGTGGGCGGTCCGAGTTGGCCGCATCATGGTCGTGGTGGCAGATAAGACTCTGTGGCTGCAAGGCCGCATGATGCAGGGACATTGATTATCATGCCATTTTTGTTTCTTCTGGGCAGCTAGCCACAAAAGCAAAGTCAGGCACAAGAACAAGGAAGGCGGTTTTAACACAATATTAACATCATCATGAACCTAATGCTAGAAATAGCGAAACAATCGACATCCTGAAATAGCTTCTCTGTATCAATATCATCCTTTCTCTTCAAGCATTGCGTGTCCCATCACATCAACAGCTCATTCCGCAATTCTTTTACTGCTCCATGCAAAACAGGCAGTAGCAACGTCTTTGCGCAGCTTGAATTCGGACATTAGACGACAGCCCAACTTTATTATCTTGACTGTATCATGCTGGGTATACACAGTGGCTGCAGTGAAAGTACAAAGAGAATAATGAGTATATTACAAAGAGATAAGAGCTAAGAAAGTAAAAGAGACTAAACTGGTGAAGCCCAGGGTGAGTATCACTATTGACTTGCTGGCCGAGCTAACGTAAACAGGTCGATCGTCGGAAGGAGGTACTGCTTGAGTTAGCACTATTGCATGCCAAAATGAGTTGAAGAGGGCACATACGTTCGGGTGAGTAGTCAGAGGCAGAATCAGAACCCGTGTTCTGTTTGGTGTTGGACTCTGCATTGTTTCCAGCGCCTGGTCTAGGTTGCCACCCAGATTGAGATCCGGGTTGTGATTCAGCATCAGAGCCAGACGGGGAGCCTGGGCCAGATCCTGGTCCAGGGTGTGATTCAGACCCAGCCTTGTAACTGGAGTCCGAGTTGTCATTCGGGTAGGCGTCAGAGTCGGAGCCATAGTGAGAGTTGTCGTTGGAACTAGACCTAGAGCCCGAACCGGAGCCAGACTCGGGTTGAGAGTAAGAATCAGCGTTGGAACCAGAGTCGGAGCCGCCGTGTGATCCTCCGTTGGGGTTGGCCTTGGAGTCCGAGTCCGCATCGGAGCTGGAACCATCAGAGTCAGACCCAGAGTTGGAGCCGACACCGGTTGAGTCTGCACCAGATGCATAGTCGGACTCATAGTGAAACCCAGAGCCATCCTCTTGGGAGGGAGAATAAGCAGCTGGCTTCTTCACCCCAGGCACGCCCGTCGGAGCCGGAACCTTGTTGATGTAGAGTCGATCGGTCAAAGGGTACGTGATGGTCGCGGTAATCGGCTCAGGCCCGCACGTGGTGCAAGTCTGGACATCGCAAGTGAAGCCAAATGGGAGATCAGTCGGAGCCAAGGTAGGCTTTGCCGTCATGCCGCTATACGTCTCGGTCACGGCGTAAGCCTGCTTACAAAGGCCAGTATCGCAGAATGCGTCGCACGTCAAAGTGTACACCTCAGTGTGAGCACAGGCCTCGCAGCCGCACGAGTTGCACCTGGGGGCTTCGACCTCGACGATGATGGGTCGGCCTGTTACTGCTGGTCTGTGGATAATGGGTGCATTGCCGCCGATGCTCAACCTAGGTGTTGGCTCAAGGCCATCACCCATGGAGAAACATTCTGTGATGGTGGCCGTCTGGTAGGCAAAGAGGACACCATCGATGGAGATTGACTGTGCCTTAACGGCGGTCAAGAGGCCTGCCAGAGCAACAGACTCGCGACGCATGATTGTTAAAAGGAGTGACTAAAGAGAATCTTGGAGAGCAAATAGGCACAGTCGAGGACGGAAGCTATTAAAAAAAAGAAAACTTTGGCCTAATCATAACATCGCCAGGGGTTGAGTGGCACTCAAGGGATGCCTCAACGTTCCGCGAGGTCGAGTCTAGGTCCTCCGCCACGCTTGAGTGGCTGGCTGGCAATCGACATTTCCAGTTGCGAGCTAGACAATTGACACTGTCCGACTAACACTGTCTGAGACGATAGGGCTGAAGCTCGTCTGGGAAAGCCTCTTCGTTCCGGACAGTCCCCCGGGCTTAGTCTTCTGGGTGCTAGCTGGAACTCATGCTGCCTAGATTGTCTCATTTCGGAAATACGTCTTCGTTCCAGGGCGTTGAGGCAACGCTGCTGAGCATTTCTTGAGACCGTTGCCGAGATGACTAGTCTCCCTGCATGACTGGCTCCTCCCTGCAGAGACAACATGTCGCAGTGGTCGAGCAAGTGGTTATACAAACGTACCGCGTTGGCTCGTCAAGAATGTTCCCGTCAACTTGCGCTAGTATTCATTCGTTTCCTCGTTATCTACGGTCAATCGACACGGCGCTATGAGGCCATCCTCTGTTACCGCGGTGCTTGGGGGCATCTTTCACAGTATTAGTGCTGCTGGCTTTGTGAAAGGTGGCGAATTTACTCATGTGTCCTGGTGCATTACGTACCTGTCAACATACCTGGCACCCGTGTCAACCAACACAGCTGGTCCGGTCTTGGTCGAAACATCCACCGCCAGATTGAGCCCATCACTTGTCCCCTCTTCCTCTGGAAATCCTTGGCCAGCAGCTTCATCTACCAGAGGACTGCAAGGTCCAAATTCGAGAGATTCTTCCTTGTCGCCCACACCTTCTATCAGCACGAATACATTGCTTCCATCAGACGCAGGAACCTACAGCCTGTCTTCCACCGCTACGAGCGGCCCAGACGCAGCCGACGGCAACCTCATCTTTGCCATCACTCCTTCCACGGACTCTTCAAAGCGAGACCTATCAAAGAGAGCCCGCGGTGGCTTTGTAGGCGGCGAGAACGCTGTAAACCCCAACACCTGCACTGATGCCTCCACCTTTAGCCTGGTCTCGGGACAGCTTTTCCACAACGGTCTGCCCATCTACTACAGTGGCGAAGCCTACAAGTCATTCAGTGGCCAGGGGACTCCACCAGGTGGTTCCATAACGACCACTTTCCAGAATGCTCAAGGTCTCCTCCAATTCGTTAATCCTTCTTTGCCGAATGGTCAGGCGGGCTTTTGCCAAGATTCCGTCACTGGAGAGGTGTACATCACCTTCTCGAGGGGGCCGGCAGACTGTGCACCAGTCTCGCTCACCATCTACAGTGGTACGTTGCGAGATTCATGACATCATGATGTGTGACTAATGAGCATCTTTAATAGTCGAGCAATGTCTGAACGGGGAGATTGATGACCGAGTTCCTCCCAGTTCTACCAACGCTAGCACTGGATCAAGCCGCGGTGTCGAGACATCAGGCTCCTCGGTTTCAACAGGCAATGGAGGGTCGATAGATGCTTCGAATCTCCCTACATTGGTATCCCAAGATTATGTGGCGTCGACCGAGAGATTACCTACATCGTCAGACTCAACGTTAGTTCTCCAGGATACTTGGCCTACAGTTTCTCGAACACCATCGCCTGCGTATTCCTCTTCTACAGAGACATCCACAGAAGAAAAGACTCCAACAAGCTCCGGAGATGATCTATCTTTCACGGATACTCCTCCAAAAACCTCCACGCTTGCTGAATATTCCTCCATTGATACATCGCCCGTTGAGTCAGCTTCTGCAACAGAATCTGAAGCCACGGAACTTTCGATCCCCGAGCCCCCGTCAATCTCTACAAACTCTTTTCTAGATACATCTACACCTACAGATCCGTCTTCATCGACCAAGACGCTGCCAATGACAGACACAGCGCCGACAGAGCCCACTGATTGGCCTTTCGTCCCAATGACATCATTCCCCGTCGCAGACTTTACCACCCAATCGTATGAAGAGGAACCAACCCCGATTTTCAGTGACGACGACTTTCTCAACTCTCATCGAGATGACTCTAAAGAGATCACCTTGCCATTCCCTGTGACCATGTATTCATCTTCCAATAATATCATATACGTCAGTGTAAATGGCGTTATATCACTAGGCGACGGATCAGGCGCCACAGACCACGGCGAGTTTCCCAGCGACTATCTCGCAGACAAGTCCATCGCTATCTACTGGACCCGAAACTCGATCATCCCAGGTTCAGGACAAGGCGTCACGTACCGGGTGCTAGGGGAAGGGCCGGGTCGCCTCGCCATTTTCGATTTCAAGGTCCATCCTGACTCCAACACGGCCAACGATGAACCCGACCACTACAAAGTCACCTTTATGGAGCATGAGCCTAGGTTCTGCTCCATTTCATATATCCATACTAACGGCAAGGGAGGTGATGCAACTGTTGGTCACCAAGACTATTCCAACCGCCTCCATCGTCAATATTCGTACAACGAGCCAGGCGCCATTCCTGACATGACATGGCTGTACATGTCGTTGAAGCGTGATGGAATCTTCGAGTCTGGCCCTGAAGGCCAATAAAATGAGGTTTAGAATGTTATAATACTATCTACTTTTATTTGTCGCCATAGACTGCCTCCGCTATGTTGCAATATGTCTAGCCTGTCCGACATGAACCATTGCTTGCACATTCAGCAGTGCTCCAGATTATGGCACTTCTCTGAGAACCTAGTTTTGCTTCCTCCCTACTCCGTGACTAGAGACCAAGGCTCAGCGAAATAGCCAGGCCAGCAACCGTAAACGTGGGGACCAACAGATCGCCCTGTCCATACGTCAAAGCCCCCCGACCTTCAGTGGTTTCGTTCTGACACTCAATCGTATCATTATTCACACCACTGCAAGACTGCGGGTTTCCTCCCTCCTTCTTCAATGTCGACCTCGTAGTCCTCCGCCTGAGGACACTCAATCTCTGCAACAACAGCGTACGCGCCCTGTTCGTACTCTGTGCAGTTGGTTGCCACACAGGCGGTGACGTTGTCGTATAATGTCTGGCTGATGCACAGGGGGTGATTCACAGGCTTGGGGAAGTACTGGAAGTTGGCGTTGCAGCAGGTTCGGGCGCAGGTAGGCCAGGGAATACCTGAGGGGTAAAGTTGAACTGTCCGTGAGCCATGGAGTGGTCATGGCCAGTTCCGCTGGTGTCATTGCTATGCTCGCTGCTGCTGTCGTGATCATGGCCTTCGTGACGAGGTGAGAGTCCAAAGGCAGATGCCAGAGGGAGGGCAAGGAGAGCGGCCGTGTACTTCATGGTGATGGTGGCTTGAGTGAGTAAACACAGGGAGTGAGATGAGAATAGAGATGGTGTGATGAGTTGTTGGCATTACAGCATATTCCCAACAGCTCTTTTTAACTGCATCTCATCATATGCCTGGCAACATGCTCAAAGTTGCTCACATTGCGAAACGATTCGCTTCAGGCAGTTGTGGCTTTGACCAGATGTCTTGGGCTGCGGAAAGGGTCCGCGCGGTTTGAGGATACCGATACGTAAACGTTTTGGCGTTTTTTTTTACTAGTCAAGAGGGGGTTTGGGGTTTGACAAATGCTTGGGTGTCGAGTTTGGTTATTCCGTACGTAGTAGAGGAGGAGCCTGGAGCAGGTCGAGGGTAATGGCAGTCTAGAATTTGATGCCAACTTGAGCCGGAAACTAAACCTTTGGCCCGGCGACATGAGTTTGGCCGATTATGGCAATGTCCACTTGCAGGTCTACAGCGTAGTACTGATGAAGCCCACTAAAGTAGTGATACTCCCTGTAGCTTGAGATGCATCTCCAGACAAGGTATCAGGCAGAATCACTTGGCAGAGACACCCTTGCCTGTTCAAGATTTCCAGCTCTCATGCAGCTCATCCCAAATAACCTCACAAAAGGGTCCAGGATCTTGCAGTGTTAGCGGCTGAAGATAACGGCGTCGATCTTTGCTGATGCTGCGAACCGGCTCACAAGGTCCACCACCTCTTACCGACACAACGGCTGAGCTGCAGTCTATGATCCAGACTCCGAAGCTACTCCCTCTAACGCTCCCCAAGGATGCAACCTCTTGCCTCACGGGTTGCCTGATAGGCCGAGGTGATCACCAGTTTTTCAGTGGCGCTTCAAACGCGCGTGGGGAAACTTGCTCATACGGTATTGGGCTTTGATGCCGTCATGTATTAATGACTGTGTTCTTTGCTGTTGTGGCTGATGGCTTCTTGTCATCATTGCGGACAACAATAACCTCACAAGAGTTTATCTACACCGGGATACCAAAAGCCAAATGGGCTATACGGCCCCGGTCATAAAGAGTAACGGCCAAGGCAGTTAAATCGGCGAGCAAATAACCTGGCCTTCGGCACGGATATAGTCGCACAGCGTATTCATAAGAAAGGTCTTGACGCGGCTATCTCCTATGGGCTTAGGGAGGTCAAACTGGCGCATTATCGCGCCACTGCTTAATAGCGCTCCAGACTCTACTGGATGTATTTAGTCGTGCCCACTCAAGTGCTGTCTTTCCGTAAGTATCCCTCTGCATAACATCAAACTTTCTAGTGTTCAGTAAGAGCGACACCATCTCTTCGTCGGCGTACTGGGCCGCATACGCCAGAGCTGTTCTCCCGTCCCCTGATGGAGTCTCGGAAATAACTCTCGGGCACTCGAGGAGCAATCGTACCACGGCAGAGTCTTGCTGCATGACTGCGCGGTGAAGGGGGGTACGACCAGATCCGTCGAGCTGGTTTGTAGGGACCTGTGGATGCGCAAGCAACAGCGGGATAGCATTGGAGAAGCGGTGCACGATTGCCAGATGCAGAGGTGTCGCGCCGTTGCTGGTGATTTGACCAAATTGGACTCTTGGGCAATCGAGAAGCATCTGAAGCACCTGCAGTCTCTTGTGCATCAACGCCAATGTCAGTGCGGTATGTCCTTGAGGGTCCAGCAAGGCAAA
Organism: Fusarium solani; assembly: GCF_023522795.1. Classification (NCBI taxonomy): domain Eukaryota; kingdom Fungi; phylum Ascomycota; class Sordariomycetes; order Hypocreales; family Nectriaceae; genus Fusarium; species Fusarium solani. The sequence goes on along the minus strand of NW_027072147.1, from coordinate 391,346 downwards.
GTCTGTCCCATCATTGTCCAAGAGAAGCTTGACCACAGGGTGAGCATCATAGATGACTGCCAGGTGAAGGACAGACTCTCCATCTTGCCCAAAGCAATGCAAGTCGATGGGGAAGCGGCGCAAGAGAAATGCCGCAACGTTCCCGGCCCCCTTGATCATGGCCGTCAGGATCGTAGTCGCAGCGTTGGCCGAAATCATGGAAAGGGATGCGCTCCCGGAAACTTGTGGATCCCGACTTAGCTCCATCATGAAAGCGAGATCCGCCTCAGTAAAGTCCGGTGTGTTTTCGTTGGCGAGTAGCAGTGCAAGAGTGCGCTTGCTGTAGCTCAGGGCAGAGCTGGTTTGGTCATCACCAGCCGTGAGTAGCTTTGAAGAGTTGGATTGCAAAGCTCGCAGCAGCGTCATGATGAAGCTTGCTCCAGCTTCGAAAGCCAGATTCCAGGCACGTTGGAGATTTCTAGCGGAAAACTTGTCTCCAGACTGCGACTCCATGAGAATATTGCAGATAAAGGCATCTTGTTTGAGGATTGCTTCGTGTAAAGGCGTGTTGCCAGCCGCGTCGTCAATGTTGACGTCGGCGCCATTTACAAGCAAGAGCTTCACCATGCGAGATGATGGTTTGGATACAGCATAATGAAGAGCTGTTTTACCGAGCTGATCTCCGGCATTGATCAGTTCTGGGTGCTTACCCAGGATGATCGAGGCGAACCCGGTCTGCTCGTGCCGCACACAGACATGCAGCAGCGTCGCGTCCTTCGAGTCTCGGACACTCATGTCGATACCGCCATGTCGAATCAGGATGTCTGCAGCAGAGTTCGACCCGAGATTCAGAGCAACCTGCAGAGCTGTTTGGCCTTTATTATCACTCCCATTTGCATCGACTTTGTATTTGAAGAGCGCGTAGTTGACCATTCCAACACTGTCGCTGGCCGCACCAACATGCAATAAAGCCTCTCGCCGCAGCATGTATACCCAGCACAAGGTTTCAGGCAGTCGCTGTGTCGCCTCCTGCATCACGTCATCCCGGCTGTGGCAATACAGACGACAGCGGTCTTGAAGCCAGTCAGGTATGAATAGAAGCGGCACGGATGATGCAGGCTCAAAGAAAGCCGTCATACACCTCACACCCGTCAGTACCGAGCGTCGTCTTTCGCCGTCATTGTCATCCTCGGCTACCCAGGGTGCCTTGGTTGAAACCTTGTTCTCGATGGATTCCTTAGGTTCCATAAATCTCTCCCTATGGATATTAGGTTCCGTACGCAGCATCAGGAGGCTCCAGGTGGGATGGCTACAGGTCCGTGGAGAGCGTCGAAAAGATGACCAGAAGGTGATATTCGTATAGTTCTCGATCTGTGAAACACACCGTTGCGTCGCCCCTGGGGCAGACAGACAATTGTCAAGAAGGAACAAAAAGGGAGTGCTGAAAGAGTACTTGATGCGATGACCGTTTCGAGAATATGTCGCGAGGGTGTTGCGGATCAAAGCCAGGGCGTCGGTATCCCACATGGGCTCGACTGGATCCAACACACGGAACACCTCGATCAGCCTTTCTGCACGCTGAAGGCCGTCCTCAAAAGATTCAAGTGGACACGTGAAAGACTTGGCGCCCGGGTAGTTGCCAAACTGGCTTCTAGGAAGAAGAGCCCACCCTAGAGGAGTTATGCCGAAGCTATCATAGCTGAGGACAGAGTTGATATTTATCTGTTTCCCATGCTCTGCTAGCCGGAAGAGAAACGGATCGAAGGCATCAAGCCCGAGCATGCACACTGTGTTGATCATGGGTAAACCTGCAGGACTTAGCCATTTCGATCGGACCTTGGCAATATGAGATGCAATCGCTTGCGCATGCCTTGGGAGTGTCATGGAAGCCGTTACCAACGATCTATGGTTTTTGGCTTGGTTGACACAGGCATTCACAGCCATGCAATAGGTCCAGACTCTGGCAACTAGTTGGGGGGCCAGTGGTTGTGACTTGTGGAGGAGTTGCAGCCATGAATCAGACATGAGTGACTGCAGGATCTCAGGCCGCTCACTTGGGTCGAATGAAAGATATGTAAGGCAGATTTCTGCCAATGTTGGTGCCACTTCTCTGAGGATTTCCGGATCAGAGTCCAGGTAGACGCTCAGAGTTGAATGAACGAGTGTAACTGTTGCAGACGGGTCGAAGATGCGTCGAGATCCTTTCGAATCGTCAAGTCTCACCAATCCAAGGCAGCAGTCGAGGATTGAAATGGGGCTAGGGCGGTTGTCCGAGTAAAACCGGGTATGTTTGCACTCAACTGCCAATGCGTGGCCAAGTTCATCAAGGGATAATGGGCGTACAAGGTGGATCCACGCCAGGACCCGGAATGCGCGGGAAGAATGGCTGCCTTCCCGGATGCGGGCAATAGACTGACCAAAGGCGCTCTCTAGGGTGCTAGACAAGTTCTTAAGGGCCTCCTGGCGGTGGTGAATCGTGTCGTGGCTGAGGACCAAAGCGGTATGGAGTGAGGCGAGAAGCAACCTAACGGGTCAGTTAGATCAAGCGACTCTATAGCGGATCAGATCAATACTCGCATGCCATTTGCTAGCCTTGATACTTCAATTCGAATATCCTCCATCAACCAGTCAGGCATAAGCTCTGGCTGGCGATGCTTCTCAGCCTTAACCCGCTCCGTAACTATGGCGTCAACATCGTTGTGCTGCAGCTCCATCAGCCTATCAATAGTATTTGGAAAGGATTGCTTGACCGTCTGGACAATCGATCGTCGCCCGAGAAAAATGAATGATGTTGGTAGCGGAAACTTGGCGCATGCGGCCACCAGCATGTCCGCGTCTTTGCACTCGTCGAGAGCGTCCACGCAGACAAAGAGCCTCTTCACAATAGACCTGAGATGGGCTAAAACCTTGATGATTTCATCCATCCTTGCGCTTGGCCTCCGGAGCTTGAGGTGAGCGTGACGGATCAGCTCAGCAACCTCCTTCGGGAGCTGGTCGAGCTGAGCTAACAGTTGTCGGACGATGGCGCCTGCCAGAGATGTTTCCGAATAGCCTTTGGTTCTCTGATAGTCACAGTAGAGGTATGCTACGTAAATGCTGTTGTCGGACAGATGTAACTCGTGAAGATGATCGATTATGCGGGACCTACAAGTAGTGTGAGATGGTGCGGTCGTTGATAGGGGTGCATAAGAAAGAAGAGAGCCTACATGGTAAAGGTTTTTCCCTGGCCAGGATCGCCAACCCAACAAGTCACACCGGCGTAGTCATCTGAACGTGGAGTATTGACCCATCGTCGGAATTCGGCGTTGCGAAGAATCTGCTCGCAGGTCCCAGCTAGCCTAGCCGCTCTGACCTCTTCATGCTTTTCAGATGGGTCGATTGGAGAGAGCCATTCCAAAGCCTGGCCATGCAACTTGTCCGCATGGTGCTCGGCAAGGTCTGCGGAAAGTTTCTTGTTAGCCTCGAACCCCCTAGAGGTAAATGTCACTGGACAGACCTCTCTTCATCATTTGAAGCTCCTCCACTCCAACCTGTATATGGCTGAGTGTTTGAGCTGCGTTAGACACATACGATTCAACGATCTTGATCTTATCAAGCATGGTCGAAACATGGGCGGCCTGGTCCGGAAAGGACGCTTCCATCTGGGCAAGGGTATCGCTCTGGGTTTTGAAGTGGGCGATTACTTCGCGGTGAGATTTGGCCATTTGCTGGCTGTAAACCTGTCAATATGGAACTTGGATACCAGTTGAGACTGATAACTCACCAGTTCTTCATTATGAGGCAGAACTCAAATGTGCTCTGCATGGCGTGTATTTCCGAGATGAGACTTAGGCATTCGGTCTTGTCGAACGGCCATCGAAACCTCGTCGCTGCCGCCTTGATGCTTGGCAGGCCCGAAGAGCCACTGCCTGTAGCTTGTGGTGAATGCGATCGAAGCTTCTTGGATAGTGCCAGGACTCGACTCTGACAGGCCGAGATGGACACAGTAAGGGCCGAGTCAGCTGCCATGTCAAGGTCCCTGGCCTCGTCCGTCTTGAGAAACGCCTCGAGGCGCTGCAATGTCGTGATGAGAGCCCCTGCCGTTTGCGACAATTGCTTGGCCTCATCGGGAGCCGACCGGATGCTGATGGCCGTGTCAATTAGTTTCGGGATCTCGATGGCCAAGCTGACGAGCCCGGCCACCGAGGCTGCTGCGCCCAGTGCTTCCATCGCTGCTGTTACTGTCAGTGCAAAGTTGAAGGACGGCGAGGTTGTGCGGGGAAAGTGAGGCTGGATGCCTGCCTCCATACCTGCATGAGTTAGTTGTCAAGTGCACTGAGCCGTAAGCATGGATGGCGGCCATTGTTGCTATTAGAAGGTATCATGTGACAAAACTTGGGTAATGTATAATTAACTACCTGCCTATAGATCAATCGTCATGACAGCGTTGGCGCCAAACTCCTGTTACCAACTTCCTCACCTCAACCAAAGCTCAAGACACCTACCAGCACGATTGCAGGCAGTCTCATCGGAGGCGAGTAGGTCAGCTCTCAGCCTGATCGAGCAACGGCAGCTCCGCCACGGCGCTTAGCAGGTCCATACCCTCGGCTTTTTCTTGCATTTTCCATATCATTACGCATAACTTGAAACCCTTACTAATACATCCCATCACGTTATTATAATATCCTTTTATTATCAAAATTACTATTAATATTATTATTAGTTATATATTTATATAAGCTAAGAAATATATATTGTATATTTAATTAATAAATTTAATCAATTAAACTTAACGTACTTGATAAGCAAGCGCCGCAGTCAAGCAAGCGCCGCACTTTTTTTAACCCCCTCTAGAGTTATCGCGATAAAAATACCATAAACCATTTAATTAGTTAAAACTACTCACTATACTCTTCCCCAGACGTCTCAATCACTACCTGACACGTCCTTGCATTATGGCCGGGCTTGCCGCAGACACCACAACGCCGAATACCCGGTCGCGCCGACCTTCGTTGACTACCACTCCTCGACGATTCACCCACTACCTGCGCATCCACATCCATTTGATCAATTGCTTGCCTTCCTTCCTCTACTGTCATCACCCCTCTTTTCTGCAGTCTAGTCCTTTTTGCCCTCCGGCGCCGGCTTAATATCTCATTCGCCTCTCGAAGGTCTCTGACCTCAGCCGTCAATAAGGTAACCTGATGCATAACAGCCTTTGTCCCCTTTGTAAGAGACTGTAGAGCCTCTAAGATTGACTCTGGCGAGCTACTTTGATGCCTTCTGATCCGCCTTTCGAGGTATTCAGACTGAGATCCGGCCTCAATCACGGTCTTTGGGGTCCTTGAAGCCCAAGGGGTCGACGGTTTAGCTGCCTCCTTAACCGGCGTTGGCGTCCGTAGCTGAACATCAAGCTTCGAGACCACAGTTTCTGGGTCAAGAGGAACAAGGCCAGCTCCTTTAAAAGCCCCCTTGATCTTTCTTTCCGTCATAGTGGCCTCGTGTGCGGCGTAGAAGGCCGGAAAGAACTCGGTCTTTGAAACGTGGGTTATAGAGCATCTGATCAGACGCTCTATTTCTTGACCATAAGCCTTCTTCAGCACGCTAAAGCACCCGACGTCAAGGGGCTGGAGCAAATGGGAGGAATGAGGCGGCATACAAAGCCGGATAATCTTCTTTTCCTCGCAATATCTCTCGAATTCGATGGAGTGGTGACTTTCGTGGCCATCGAGGATTAAGAGACGATAGCGACTATTTGATCGCTTGGCTGTACACCGGTCAAAGTGCTTTAGCCACTCTAGACCGGTCTCATTATCGGTCCAGCCATTTTGGGTCGTTGCAATAACCCAATCGCCCGGGAGGTTGCTTTCTCGGTACCAGTTGGCGAGGTGATATTGGCCCGCGCCAATGATAAACGGCTGGATCGCCTGGCCTTCCGCATTGATCGCTTGAATGACCGTAATCCATTCCCGGTTTCCAGGCTGCACTGATTTCGGCTTTGAACGCCTTTCTGAACCTGTGACGACCATTCCGCTTGCAATCATGCCCATAAGAAAGCCAGTCTCGTCAAAGTTATAGAGATCATCTGATCGGATGCCGTACTTCGCGATTGTATTCCCCACGAGCCTAAACCAGTTGCGGATAATTATTGGGTCTTCGCATTTAGCTCTCTGGTAGTCGTATTTACGAAAGAAACGCGTCTTGAGGTCTGGGTGCCGCTTAACGAAGTTATGAGCCCAACGCGTGCCAACTGGTGACGCGTCGCGGTCGGCAAGCAATTGATCAGCCATTTCTTTTACACCACGAAGCCTAGGGGGGAATCCTCGCGAATCCAGATCGAGAATGAAGTGAATAAGGATCTCTTCCTCTAGATCGGATAGCTTGCGCGATTTCTGGATGGTATCGCGTCGAGATTGGATGCCTTGCTGGCGGCGACGTAGTCGTCGCTCATCGACTGTATAGGTGCTTGCGGCGCGTCGGATGCTTAGTTTTGGGTTATTTTGAAGGGCCTGAAGGGCAAGAAGGGTTCTAGCTTCAATAGTAGTAGCTGACATATTGGGTTGTTGAGAATCAATTGATTAAATGAAAGGTTAGGTGTAAGGTAGAAAAGTGCGGCGCTTGCTTGACTGCGGCGCTTGCTTATCAAGTACGTTATAAACTTTTATTTATTACTAAGTCTAATATTAAGCCTTAGTGCTAATACTTTTTAGGTTTAAACTCTTGATCTTGGCTGAAGAAGAAGCTGCCGGATGGAGCAGAGTAGGCGTCGTGGTTTGTAAACCAGGAGAACTCTGTGATGACGTGAGAGCTGCGGTTACTACAGCGGCAAAGAAGGGACGAGTTGTTTTCGAGCTCGAGGTAGATGCGTATTCTTGGTAGACCAGGTTGACTAGATGATTTAACCCTTGAATAATGCCAGGGACCTAATTGACAGGTGAACCTTTGCGAGCTGAATACTTCTTTCCACCCTTCTATATCCCGGCCGTACCACGCAACAACACTCGTGAAATCATTTACCAAGCCATGGCAAGCCCTTTTCAAGTCCATCTCCCATTTATACCCGGGATAACTGGCCCGCCCCGTCACAATGGAATATCTGACAGCGACCCTCTTCGTCAAACCACCATTGAAGCATCCCTCCGCAGCGGAGGGATTTCCAGCTAAGGAATCCGTCATCATCCGTGGGCTCAGACTCGATCGCTCCCAGCCATCGGGCCGTTTTGTCTTTTCCCACATAAAATCCCATCATCAGCAATGATGTGCTGTCAACCCGCATGCTTTCACCCGCGCAGTCCCCCCGAAACTCGCCCGCGCAAGCTCGATGGCCATCCGCGTAGTGCGCCATGATTCCGGTTATGACCCAGAAGGTGCCATCCTGAAAAGGGATTTCTCTGCCGCAAGGTGTTATCTGCGCTACATTTTCTAGGCTCACGGCGGAATAATGTTGCCGTCGAGGGGCGGGGGAGGGCAGGGCTGGCCACGGCATCATCCGCGGAGGGGGCTCTTCGGCGAGGGTGTTCAGGGGCTGGACGGCGATTTGGTCGACTCCCCGATATGAGAGTTTGGAGTACACCCGGAACGGGCTCTCGGAGACGCCGGGTAGGGGGTTCCAGAGACGCTCTTTATCCAGGCGAGTTCGGAAATCCGTGCGCAATCCAAACATGACTTGTCTGCCTTTGTTTGTTTGGAACTTGTCGAAAAATGTCAGCAGGCTGTCATGAGAATACGGGCAGTCCTCTTTACCATCAGTCCGGAATGTGACGTCTCATCTTGACATCTGATCCAAATGGCCGTGATACGCTCATCGGGGTCAACTGGCATGTGCATCCAAATGCCTTTACGGGTGTACATATCAACGTCATTGTACATTTCCAGGTCTTCTCCCCGGTGAGCGTAAATACCCCTGATTCTGGACATGAAACAGACAGAGTACCCAGTCACGGCTGGGTCGTTGCAGTCGAACGATACGGTTCGGAAGCGATAGCGAGTGAACGGGGTCCATAGGGTGATTTCTGCGTTACGGCGCTCCTCTTCGATTTCCCAGTTATTCAAGTTTGAATAGTGAAGAACTGGTTCATTTGCCGGGTACATGGGCGTGGGCCACGCCACGTCTTCAGAGGTTGATTTTCCCTGCATGGCTGCTGATGGGACGGGGCGCGGACCACGGCCGTCTATTTTGATGCCTCGCAGTTTAACGCCCTGATAAACATTTTAGACGTTGACGACAGAAAGTCGCACAATAAGCTACATCAAAGTTGGCGTAAAAGACGGTGGTGCTAAAGGGGATGTTGCGCCACCAGGCATCTCTCACCGGGGTACTGAGAAAAGATTCAAGCTTTTGCGAATGCTCGGTGCTGGAGAACAGGATTCGTCTGACTCCAATGTGATCCTCCAAGACATGGATGGTATCAATTGTGGACGAGGTCGCGGGGTCGACGACCAGCTCGCCCTCGGCGCAGAGGCGAGCTGGACAAAGATTCCACATAGCGGACTCCGTCAATGTAGATATACCAAGCCCGCACATTCATATCGATTCGGTTATAAATGTCGCCATTTTCTAGCTCGCGTGGGCGACCTTCCCAGAGTTGTTGGGTAGCCATGGCGGCAACCTCGCGAACAAGCTCACCCGCAATCATGTAGCATACTTCTGCAGGCAGCTTTTCGTAGACCTGTTGCAGCCGCCTCCCCAGTAACAGCCGGGTCCTGTTCACGCGCCTCTGGTCTTCACGCATCGTGGGCTCATAGGTGTACTCGGTGGCACGAAGCAGATATTGATCTTCGGGCCAAGATGCGTACTTGCGGCAATCGATGTGATAACAAGGAACCTGTCCTGACTCCCCGTCCTCATGGATACAATCGACTCGACAACCTTGAAGGAGCAGATGCTTATCCTCATAGTAATGGGCAGATTGTTTAAAGGCGTAAGCTGGCGTGAGCCACCCATTCACGTCTGGTCATGAGCGTCAGCTTTCTACCCCAAAGATTGACGAGGGTCTGTCCCGCTTGGCCCCTTACCAGCAACCACCATCTCGCCCATTTCAATGGGGAACCGACAGAGCCGGCATCTGCGTGTCACACAGTGATTTTCTGGCTCATCTATCCGCTCTTGGGCTTGTTCCATGGTGTTTCTGATTCAGCGTGAGGATAGAGTCCCTCCGGACAATCAGCCTTTGGCTCTGCAATTGAAAAAGAGCATCTGAGAGAATCCCCTTTCTGCAAAACATGAACCTAAGCAATTCTCCTTATATCCCATCGATCTCACTGCTCACCACAATTACCAAGGCCAAGACTCTTGGCTTGTATTTATTAGTGGGTTAGTAAGCTATCTAACCCTAGATACAACTATCTTCATAACATATATTGCTAGTGAACCCAAGGACAAGCCACGACAACCCCTTCTCAAGGCCATCCGCCAGCACCGTCCTCTATTATCTAACTAGGCAGCTGAGTGGATCTGGCCCATGTCGTCGATCCATGATATCCTGCACCGGCCCTCGTCGCCAAACCACCATTGAAGCGTCCCCTCCATCGCTAGACACCACCAACCCGGACACTCGTCATCGTCGACAAGGGTAAGATCAATCCTCGACAGGTGCCAGTAGATGATTTTAGTTTTGTCAGTGTAGCCCAGATATACAAACAACGCACCATCGACGTTTATAGGCTCGCCCGCGCAGTCCATCCGAAACTCGCCCGCACAGGCTCGACCGCCATTCGCGTAGCGCAAGAGAACGCCTGTAATGGCACAGTAGGAGGTGTTGAGTGGCTTGACCTTCCTCCTGCAGGGGATGATTTCCACCACGTTTTCTAGGCTCACGGTGGAGTAATGGCAGCGCGGCCAGGCAGCATAGTTCAGGGAGGGTAATGGCGGCATGATCTTCCCAGAGAAGGATTGCTCAAGGCCACTCAGGGGTTGGGCGACGAGCTTTTCAACTCCGCGGTACGAGAGTTGGTAGTGTACCCGAAAGCGTGTTTTACTCACGCTGGACAGCTCTCCCCAATGCTTGGCTTCGTCAAGACGCTCACCTTGGAAATCCTCGCAATGTCCGACCACGACCAGTCTTCTCCGGTTCGTCTGGAACTTTTCGAGTGTCAGAAGGTCATCATGGTGAGAGAACGGGTTGCCCTTACCATGACTCCAGCATCAAACGAGTCGCCCCCACTTCTGGTCCAGATCCCGTTGATACACTCGCCAGGACCAACGGGTATATATATCCAGGTGGGGGTTTCATAGCACTGATCAAAGCTATCGTAGGCGGCGAACTTCTCCATCCCGTAATGTGCGTGGATGCCCATAACGCCGCTTATCCAGCAGACCGAGTATCCAGTTATCGCCGGATCGTTAAAATCCAACGACACCGTCCGGAGGTGGGTACGAGACATGTCCATGATCGGCTTGTTGATCAGAATCTTGGCCCAAATCGTAAACATGGGCTCTTGGAATGGGGCCATGGGCGTAGGCCACGCAACAGTTGTCGAGTCTGGAGAGTTGCGGGTTGACTTTGAGGCAATGGATCGTAATTTGAGGCCCTATTAGAAAATAATGAGCATTTAGGACTACAGGTACTCAAATCACTTACATCAGACTCGATAATAAGCTTCTTGCCGGTGATGGGGATGGTCCGCCACCAGGCATCTGTCTTTGGTTTGCATAGGAGGGCCGATAGTTTGATCGCGTGCTCGTAGCTGGCAAATACCACTTGCCTGATACCCAAGTGATTTTCCGAGATGTAAAGGAGCTCGGGAGCTGATGCCCTATCAGCGCTAAGAAGCAGGACGCTCTGAGAGTCCTCCGTGTTGGAAAGAGACTCGACATAGCGAATTCCGTCGATGGAGGTGTAACGAGCCCACACACCCAGTGAAATATTCAACTCGGAATCCAGTGCTTGCAGGTCACGACCTTGCAAGAGCTCATGAGTGGCAGTTGCGGCACATTCTCTAACAAGCTCTTCAGTGATGAGAAGACACACTTCGGCGGGTAGAATTGGGCACTCCATCTGCAACCTCCTACCCGACACATCTCGGATCCTTGAGGCGCGCCTTGGGTCCTCGGATGTGGTAGGCTCATAGGTGTACTTGGTGGCGCGGAGACCCTCTTTAGTGAGCGGCGGCGCGTATCTAAGGCACTCAACGTGATAAGCAGGCAGCTGCTCACCCTCCTCCTCATGTGAGCACTTGAGGTGACAGCCTTGAAGGACCATATGTAGGTCCCTCTCGAAATGTGCGTTGCGCCCAAAAGGGAAACTTGGTGTGAGTTTACCATCACCCACATCTAATTTGCCAACTGTCAGCTCTATCCGCCCTTTTGATTTCATGCTTACTCACCCACAACTACGGTCTCGCCCAGGCGGATGTAGAAGCGGCACAGTCGACATCTGTAAGAGATGCAGTGGCCGTCTGGTTGGTTTGATTCCTCGGCTGGATTCATGATATCTGCTCTTGAGATGAGAGAAAAGAAGGATGATGACAACGAGGTTTTTTCCCTCATCCGACGACCAATGTCTTTGCTTTTGTTTCCTCGCAGTGAATCAGCCGCCCTTCATGTCGCCCAGCCAACTTGCTAACCCCTTTTGTCTAGAGTGGTATTGAAGTGGCTTGAGGCATTCTATTTCAGTATTTCTAACAACCACGCTCCCTTTTCTCCTGAGGCGAGGGAAAATATCTACAGAAAATATTCTTCCTGAGAAACATGAGCTTAGCCATCCACAATTTTTATATCCTATCGATCTCACTGCTCACCACAATTACCGACATCAAGCCTCTTCGCTTGTGTTCGTCCGTGGGTTGGCAAACTAGTCCACCACTAACAGCGGGTCAGATCGCATTAGGGCGCCTAGACGCGTGGGGGCCTCGAGTATCTGTACGGAGTACGGGGTACCTTTTGCGTGCTTTCTCGCGGGATGAAAAAGTACCTCTGAGACACAATACTCGCTCGGGGCGCCATCTAGATACATTAAACCCGATACCGTATAACACTAGAACACGGGTTATTTATAGAAGTATTTCTATGGCGGCAGCGATAGAACGCTAAAAACAACTTAACCTTGACGTTGCTTGCGAGCTATTACCTCTCCTCTCCCCGAGGGGAGATGATGGTATGTATGCAAATGCACGCAAACACTGGGTCAGACATAAGTAGAAAGCGAAACTACTTAGCCTCGGCGATCACTGCAAAGAACATGCAACTGGATCAAAACTTGGTCAAAAAGGCTCCCTGAAGCGCAGCGGGTCCTTGAAGCAAGGAAGACCGATCGGGAGAAACCTGGAGAAGCACGGTAATTGCGGAATGTTTTAACGAGAGAACCCTTTTCATGTCACACGTTTGCAAGCGCCGAGAATTGTGCAAAAGAGTGATAGCAAGTCTCGCCAGAAGCCAAGACCAACCATCACGATGAGAAATTATTCATACTACTACTAATCAAATACATAGAAAACACCAAATAGTCGATCAAAGTCAAAAAGTCATCTCAAATCCAGGTGAGCGCGTAAAAAGTCCTTACAGCTTCGGTCGACTTGAAGCTCTGCCACGCTCGTCTGTTCACTATCCCATCACTTATTTGGGAGTAGACTTGAAGCAAGGACCACGGTAGTAGGTGCTGGTGTCCTTGTTACCAAGGGTCAGGGTGGGGAAGCCGAGAGGGCACTGAGCAGGGAGGCAGTCGCCGGCCTTAGTCTTGGTGTAGTAGAGGTCGCAGCTGAGGCTGCCGAGGTTGACCTTGAAGAAGTCGCAGTTCTTGTCGGAGAAGCACTTCTCACAGCATCTAGTCAGGAACTTGGAAGCGTTCTCGAACAGGTTCTTGTTGAGGGTTTCCTTCTTGAGGGAGATGCTGTTGGGGATCTTGATGCTGCTGCCGGGCTGGATCCAGGCGGAGGGGTTGACGCAGGCGGGGGCAGTCTGGGTGGCGATGTTGGTCTGGGTCTCGGTCTTGGTGGCCGTCTCGGTCTCCGTCTTGGTCTCAGTGTTGGTCTGGGTGACGGGAGTGTGGACGGTGGTGGGAACGTGGTCGGTCTGAGTCTCGGTCTTGGTCTCGGTGATGGTGGTCTCGGGAGCTTGGACTGTCTTGCTGTTGGTGAACTTGGTCTCGGTGACGGTACGGGTCACGGTGGCGGTAATCGAGTTGATCTCGTAGACGGTGACGGTGGTGGCACGCTTGGTGACGGTGGCGGTGGAAGTGGCATCAGGGGCACGGCCGCTGGTGACGGTCAGGAGGCAGCCTAGAGAAGAGTCAGTATGGTTGGATGCAGGGGAGTAACCAATGGTAAACTTACTGCAGTCGGTAGGCAGGGCCTCCTCGCGGCGAGCTCGCTTGATGGTAGGAGCGCAAGTAGGGGCGACAAAGTCAACAGTCTCCGTCTTGGACTCGGTCCTGTGATGATTAGCCAGGTGCTCAAGAGCTTGCTCTGCTCGTCTTACTTGGTCTCGGTCTTGGTATCAGTCTGAGTAGACGTCTCAGTCTTGGTCTCAGTGAAGTAGTCCGTCTCAGTGGAAGTATCCGTGACGGTCTCGTGGACGATCTCGGTGTCGGTGTTAGTGAGAGTGATGGTGGGAGGAGTGATGCTGCCAAAGTTAGATGCGCACAAAGATTCTGATGAAGTAAAAACTCACGCCGGGCCCTTCTTGGTGATGGTCTTTGTGGCCTTCTGGGTGACGGGGATAGGATCCAGAGTCTTGGTCACCGTGTTGGTAGGGTAGACAAACTCGGTGCGAGTGACAGTGCGAGGAGGAGCCAGGCACATCTCCTTCTGGAGATCCATGGCAGCTAGACATTGTCAGCAGAGTCAAAGACTGAAGAGTAGAAGACATGCCAATCTTTTTCTTGCACGCGTTCTTGTCCTGCTTGGACATGACATCGCAGGCCGCAGGTCGCTCACCGCACACAGGCGGGGACACGGCCGAGGCGGCAGTCGCAAAGAGAACAACCAGAGTCTGGAGCTTCATTGTGAATGACCGGATAGGCAATCAGGGAGGAAGAGGCAGAAGAGATGATTGTGAAGAGGTGACTGTGTGTGCTGATTTCTGTCTCTGCAGGTCGGAATGCCCTCCTTTTATAATCAAAAATCGAACCTCTTTGCTCCATTTTCCTCTCACCTCCTTTCGCCTCCTCTCTCAACATGGCGGCCGACCGTGAAGCCCGAATATTCGATAGTTACGCCTCAACTCCCTCTATTGCTTCTGCCCTCACCATGTTTCCCCGGAGAAAGATGACTGCCAAGACTCAACTCTCACGATGTCTGTTGGCTCAACCGTCCACAGCTCACACTGCATGCGCACACTATTGTCAATAGCTCTCTGTCTCTCCTCACGCCGAGGCGCAACGGCAGTTGTGAAAAGATGGTGTTCTCGACCCTGCCAAGACATCCACGCGGCGGCCGACGAGCCGGAAAACCAGGCTGTTGGATCATGTATTGGTCAGACCCCATATTGTTGGCTTTTTGCATTTTGGGTCAGGCCAGGTTGTAGGCTTCTGATCAGGCTGTGGGCTTTTCGCATATTGGTCGAACCGAGCTGTTGGCTCTACCTTTTTGGGGGAAAAGCTGTTGGTTCTAACGTTTCGTTTATCCCTGGGTCCATTTGGCCCACCAACTATTCGTTTCTAGACATGCTTAAATGCAGCAGGCTCCGGGTCGTCAGCCAGCCCCAGAGCGCCACGGACCCAACCTCGTCAGTTTAGAAACTCCATAGGGCGTGGGTTCGGCTGCGAAAAAGTCGGTCACTCCTGAGGAAGATCGTGAAGCTGGCGAATACACGTTGCAGAGTTGATGGCCTGGTTCCAACGACTATCGTTTAGATCGCCTGACATGAGGGGGTCTTTCGTCTTAACGCCATGCTTGTCCTTCTTGGGCCAAAATGGTCCTGACTCCGGAGCTAACGCCCTCGCCGACGTGGCCACGACTCACGGACTCACGGAGACATTCTGTTGTTCCATCTCGCGACCGCCACGTTCCGTTCTGAGTGCAGTTGCCGAACGGCATCAACGCCCTCTTCATTTCTTATGACGGCTGAATCATGTCAAGAAGCAATAAATACACATTTCCCCTGAATTGAGGCTGACATGTCAACAATACATCCAGATATAGCCACCAACATCTACCGACAAAACCCCTGAGACCAAGCCTGAATAAACTTCTTGGCTGTCAGCTCGGCGACCGTTTCGGCTTCCATCGACATTCCCCTTTTATTTCCATTCTCGTGAGGCGCTCGACAAGCCAGGACGGAGCCCCAGCCTTATTACGTACAAGCTTACTCTGTAGGGTCAGCCTCCAAAACACTAGTGTTACGCCACGGGCTGCACATGAGATCAAAATTAGCACAGGGTTGAGCATCGATTTCTCATTATCTCCGTAGACTCTATTGAACTACCCTGAACAGCTCTGCGAGCCATGTTTCCCTCAAGTTGCCCATGGCGGTGTCTCGACAAATTTGAGAATAGATATATATCCTAAAGTAATTCCCAGAATGATTGTCGATCCCATGAATACTGATGTTTTGCGATTAGGAGATGGAGGCGGAGGTCGGTAGCTGGGTGGCAACCAGATAAAAGGCCTCCCCTTCCATGTAACCCATGCAAGATTTCTTGCTAGCCCATATCCTTCAAAGTCTCGATGAGGCGCTGGCTCGTCGGGGTCATAATGGTGTAGTGGCGGAACCTCGATGTGCCCCTGCTCTGTGATGAGGCGGGAGCCAGCCGCGTCGAACTCCACGTATTGAAGGGGTTCATTGACTCGTGTGGTACCCAGGCAAGCTCCAGTGTTAATGTTCCAGAACTTCACCTCCGGTAGTTCGAGCGATGGCACGGCCAGGATCGAACCATGAAGCGAAGACACAGCAGCTGAATCAAAGATCTGGCCAGCTTCCACCTGTTTGATGCGCCCAGATGCCAAGTCCAGGATGATCAGCTCGCCGTTCCTTGTGGCCGATACGAATGTTTTGCTGTCTGAGGAGAAGAAAGTGCGTTCGGAGACGAATCCCTTGGACGTCATCGTGTGCTGCATCTTCCTTGTCAGGAGGCCACAAATCTTGACTCTGCCCGGGTACAGCAAGGCAACGCTGTTGCCATTGGGAGAGAATACCACGCTATTCGCAAACAACCCTTCCTTGTTGTCGAGTTCCTTCACATAAACTTCCTCTCCTGAGATGGAATTATGGCATTTGATAATACCGAAGTCAGTAACTGACCACACGAGGTTTTCTTGCACCTGAGAGAAATACACTCCAAGGATCATGCCTTGGCGTACGACGCCAAGTGGCTTGATGTTTTGTGCAGTATCGAGATCCCAAATCTCAATGCAGTTTCCGACGGCCGAAGCGGCCTGCTTTCTGTCTCGCGAGAGGGCAAGGTGATTGATAGAGCCACGATACTCTACCGAATGATCTGCATCATGCTTGACGGTTGGGTCCCAGAGCAGGATCATGCTTTCTGATGATGCTGCGAGTAAGCAGCCATCAGGGGAGAAGTGCATGCTGCAGATGATTCTGCATGGATGCTCGAATCGATGTATCTCTTTGCCAGTGGCGAGGTGCCAGAGACAGATCGTTCCATCATCTGAAGCTGATGTGATATGCTGACCATCTGGCGCAAACGCGATCACCGTGACCGAAGTAGTGTGGCCCCGAAGTTCTTTGAACACTCCACAACTCCTAGCACGGTACACCACAACCTTATTCCAACAGGTAACGGCAACCAGTTTGCTATCCGGTGAGAAACAAACCTGATGATCATCTATATCCAGGAGCTGCTCAATCTCTTTGCCCAAATCAAGATCCCATAGCTGCATCATGCGACTCCGGGTGATAGCAAGCAGTTGGCCGTCCGGAGACAAAGCAATTCGAGCTTTCGTTCCCTTTTCCCCATAGAATCGCTGTCGCATTTTGCCATCTTGATAATCAAGGACACGTACTAAGCCGTGGAGTGTGGCACATGCAGCCAGCTTTCCATCTAGGGATAAGGCAAGACTTTCTATGAATTCCATCGGTCGGTATTGCAGGCTCCCCGTCAGAGAGCCCCAAAACAGGATAGTTCGATCTCTGTTTGTCGACAGTGAGCATTCTCCGTCCGAAGAGAAGAGCATGTTATATCCTCCATCGGTTTCGAGGCTGTCAATCTGTTCCCCTGCCGTGGTATCCCAGAGTTGAACAACCCCATCTGTGTGAACCGTCTGGAGGCTCCTGTTGTCCGACAAGAAGCATATCGCACTGTTCTTTTCCAAAGAGGTTTCAATCACACGTATGCTCGCACCCCAGCTCTTTGGAACTTGAGGCAGCTGTGTTATCCATCCGGGTATGTAATTCTGGAAAGCTGTTCTGACGATGCTCTCACTTGGCGCGAATACGAGGCCCGAGGCATATATCTGGAGTGGATAGTCATCGATGATCGTGTCTGATCTGGCGATAAACCGGGCAGCATCTCGTAGGAAGCTGGATATTTCCGCCCCATGGTTTGGCTAAGGGACCCAGGTCAATGATTGAAAGCTAAGGAAACAGAAATGACTCACGTCGACGAGGGACTGTAGAGCAACTAGCATAGAGCTACATTTGTGAGCCTCTCCCAGAAGAGCGAGCGCCTCAAGCCAGAACAGGAAGCAATCCTTCAGGAAGCTGAAGGCTCGGTTGGAGTCCGAGATCTTTAAACAGCTTCCCTCCAGATGATGAGTCCAGTAAAGGCATGCGTACCGAACTTCACCTGGAAGCCTCAAGTTGATGTCCTCTTTGTCAACATCTTCCCGTCGAGTTCCCGGCCAGCCCAAATCACAGATATCTTGCTTCAGGTGCTTTCCAGAGCACAACAAATCCAGGCATCTGGTTGCAAGTCTCTCGTGCGTTTCTTGCTCGTCGATCCAAAAAGGATTGGTTCCACGCATCTCCTTGTCGACGAGAAAATCACGAAAAGATAAATGCAACATTCTAACTGGTTCTTGGGGAGACGCCGGGACGCTTAGAACGGAATGCAGGGGTCTGAGAATGCCATTGATAGCACGCTCAGGAATACCAACAAGACGAGAAAGGGTTGAAACAGAAAGAGGCTCGGTCAGGAGAACTATGGCACCTATTACATCTTTAAAGTCCTTCAAGAGCTTGTCTCTAGCTCGTCCGGTTCGATCCAGGAGCAGTTGATCAAGAGTTGGGCGATATGTGGTGTCAAGTTTCTTCATCTCTGAATCCTGAGCTGAAGATTTGTACTTGAGAACCTTTTCAAGTTGAGTTACAGGGTCGTACAAGGGGTCTTGGATGAATCGACAAATAGTGGCGGCGAAAATGAAGAGCGGAATAGCCATTTGGATGAGGGTGTCAGTGACTTGTGTACCCGGCCATTCGGGCCCTAGTTGGCTGTTGGGATCCGATTGACAATTGTATTCAAGCCTGGCCTGCTCAAGTTGATAATGAAGGAATTCAGATATATCGTGTTCAATGACTGGTTTCGGGATCATGTGGAGGATGAGATCCCTGTATTCGCCTCGGATATTGTTGAAGCCAAGACGGATCGGTAGCTCAGGTCGACTTGTCACAAAAGCTTTCAATTTGATCCGGTTCAGAGATTTGAGGCGTGTCAAGATGTTGATGATGAGTCGGACATCGCTATCCCGGTCACACTCGTCGAGTGCATCGATGACAAGAACGAGGACTCTTGAGTCAGAGACATCGCTATCCAACTCTTGCAGCGGACCCAGGATGAGTTTTTCAAACTGCTCTTGAATGAACTTGTTTGGGAGATCCGGCTCATCTTCAATCGCTTTGATGGCCAATGGTCCACTCTCAGGTAGTCGGGTGATCAGCTGAGCAGCAATAGTTGTGAACAGACGAGACGCATTGCCCCGATCTCGCTCACCCCTCTTGAAGAAGAAACTCGCGCCGAGCATATGTTTCTGAGAAAATGAGTGGGCAATAGTCCGCGAAATGGTGGACTTGCCTGTCCCTGCCATGCCATTGAGCCAGAATATGGTGTCACTGTGGGGGTCCTCTGCCCACGCGGTGATGGTTTGCCGAAGCTCGACGCGAGTATTTGGAAGGCACTTGGGATCATGCTCGTTTGTCTGGGAATCAAAAGCCGCACCTTTAGCCACGGGAATCCTGGACATGTCAAGAGTGCGACTGATATGTTGGACACCAGAGCTGAGACGTTGGACATTGGAGCTAAGGCCTATGTAAGTATGTAGATGACAAGGGTGAAGGTGTAGTTTCATAGAACCAGACGACTGTCAATCGAGAAAAGTATACGTACTGAGTTTCAATGTTAAGCGCTGTGTTATCAACCATCAAGGCCGCCGAGATAGTATCCTGATTCCTATCGAGACTCTGGATGATGCCGTCAACCTCGGAGCTTTCAAACGGCCACTTCAAGGCACGAATCCCAAAGCGGCTCATGACCTTTCGGGTCCTTCCATGCTTACGCTCCAGCTCATCGATCAGCCGTTGGAGTTGAACTGAAGCCTCAGCAAGCGCGGCTTCCAGCTCTTCCGTCGTCTGAAGCTTGTTGCCATCAGGGCCTTTCACAAGCCTCTCTGCACCGCGGAGGACGATAGTGAGGCTGGCGAGTTCACTCTGAAGGCACTCGATGTCGGATCTAGCATTCTTGACAGCCTTGAAATAGTCGGTACACAGGGACGCGACTTTGGCCGACATGTCGACGACGGCGATGACGCTAGCAGCCGCCCCGAGGCCCTCCATCGTGATGGATCGATGGAACCTGCGACATTAGAATGAGGATGGAGGAGCTGAATTAATGAGGGGTTTAACTCGCAGCGTGGCGAGGTTGAAAGGCACAGCCTGATGCGAGGCTGACTCTGCAAGCCACCAACCACACTTTACTGTCTAGGGTATGCCTCGGCATGCGTGGTGTTCCCAGGGTCCACTCAATACCTAGGTATGGAGTTGGAGAGGCAGAGCTCCTCCCATTTGAATTAGATTATTTCTCTAGTCTGCGAGTTTTTTTAGTTGGTTTTTTTTTTTTTTTTTTTTTTTTTGGGAAGAAAATAAATCGATTGAGTACTTCATCATGTACCTGGGTTGTGCAATAGCAGTGCAGGAGATCACCATTACCAGAACGGGAGCATCTTTCCTTTCTATGCTTGCTTTCATTTACACGACCTACCTATACTAAGAAATGAGGATAGATCTGTTGAGTAGTCTCAGTCAAGAAGCACAGAAAATAGCCAGTTGTGTCAATACCAGCCGCCATATGATCGAGGCACTCGGCTGCCATGTCGATGGTGTCGAGGACACTGGTTTTCTCCTTGAACCGGTTCAACACGGTGAAGTCAGCTACTCCATCCTCTTTGGCATTCTCAATGACAAAGTGGTATCATAAAGAGGCAAGCAGGTGTGCCATATGGTCATTCCCTTAGGCTCAGGTTATCCGATGGCTATACTTCGATGTTGACGGGGCGGAGGTGAGCTGATGTATCATCAAGCAAGTATTTGCCCAGATACTTGGCTAATTTGTATAGTTGACTGCGAACAATCTGCAGAGGGAGCCCGTCTTTATATGTGCATGGATGCCAAAGCATCATTAGTATGGCGCCGCTAATGGGCTGAACTGGGCAAACCCGCTCTGCAACATCCATGCCACGACGGAAGCGCTATCCGATAACCAGGATGCACGGTTCAAGAGGTCATGAGAGAACCATGTGCTTCTCAGGAACAAACACTTTTCCCCTTCAACACCCATGGCATTGCTTATGTGTTGTCCTTTGAGTTAGCGTCTCACGCAGTAATCCTGACTGCATATCCTCTCATGCAACCACGTCTGTTTACCCTTTCTTATCGATTGGGCCCAAGTTAAATAAACACGCCAAGAAAACTCCCAAGACGGAGCTTCCTTTCAAAAAAGCGGGTTTAACCTCCCGGCAGGCCCGACGTTGGATCCCGAAGGGAGGATTCAAACTCAAATGCCCCCTTCTGCCAAGGACCCTGCCGCTGCTGCTCACAATCTGGAGAGGCCGAAGCACCGCCAAGCAAACAGAGACCCTTGATGCAGTGTCAAAGTTACTCAGCCATCCTGACGCGCAATCACCAGTCCACTGCCGAGACTTGTCCTCATCGAATCATGCCGCTCGTCCAGGGGCACCCTCCCCATTTCAGGTGGGGTTCCCAAGACTTTCACAGCCGAGCGTAAAAAAGCTGGAGCCCGTAATTACAGAGGGCGGCTCTTGGCACTTGTTATTCGCGAGGCCGTAAACAATAACTCTGGCGGTGCCGTATTAACCGATCTGAGATCTCGGGCCTGCCAGAGGTCCCTTACAAGCCCCGTTCGACTGAGGCTGGGAGGGATACGCCCGTTGATTAATTCCCGTCAGCCACTCTCCCAGCGTCTCTCGCGTAAAGTTAACCCTTCACGTGTAACAATGCCAAGCCACGGTTAAGTCGGCGCTCCTGCTGGGTCGTCGTTGATTGCGCCAAGGTCAACAGCCAAGATACGGGTACAGGTCATCAGAAGACCCCCTTGTTTGTCACGCTGTACATTGACCCAAGTCACGCCGAGACAAGCAGCAGCACGGGAGAGTATATCTAGCCCTCTTTGCTCAATATCCCCCTCTCTGATCCTGAAAAAACATCGCATCTTTCGTGTCAACCGTTTCACCATGTCAGCCCCATACGACCAGAACCAAGGGTGAATAGCCTCAATACGGCACTAGATAAATACAGCTACTGACGTTTTTTTACTAGCTACTATCCCCCGCCTCAGGGCTATCCTCCTCCTGGACAGGGCTACCCACCCCCGCAGCCCGTACGTCGGCCAGAGTGATGTGATCCTTCTGACCGGTCACTAACAAAACACCAGATGCAATACCAGCAGGCCCCGCCCCCTCAGCAAGAGGAGAAGAGCCACGGCTGTCTATACGGCTGGTAAGACATCCTCTTCCATATCATGGCTTATAATACTGACATGGTCTAGCATCGCCACCCTGTGCTGCTGTTGGCTCTGCGGAGAGACGTGTGAATGCTGTCTCGAGTGCTTCGACTGCTGTTGTTAATTGATCCGAAACCCCCGCAAGCATCTTACCTTGCTTCCATTTTTCAGCGCGCAACGCGAATATTTCTTTGAGTCAAACGGGACGGGATATCGGTTCATTCCAAGGACCAGGAAATCTTCATTCATCGGGTAGCGAATCAGCCTGTGCAAATACCATGAATTCAAACCAGCAAGAACGTCAATTCGTCTTTTAAAACTAAAAGTCTCAATCTTGCACCGTATCTCTTGACTACATGACGTTTGGTGGACCTCCGACTCTACATGCACGACAGTTTGGATTGGTGATACACTGAAAGTACCTGCATTCGTGAGCCCTCTGTGAATCATCGCTAAATGACGGTGACTTACTCGTCGCTCTCCTTGTCCTTGATCTTGGAGCAGTCGCAGTAGCTGGGACATGTTGGCGTGGGACTGGGCGATGAGGATGTCGACGTGAAGCCGGGTTCTCTGCATGGGCGGCAGTTGGGGTTTGTGATGCATTGAAAGTACCTGATAATGTCAGCCAAACATTCTCTCCACTTATTCTGGTGTTGTAGGCTGTATCAATTGCGGGGGAGACATCAAGGCGATGCATGATGTGAGACTTCAACACCTACTCGTCGCTTTCCTTGTCCTTTATCCTGGAGCAATCACACTCTGCCGGACATTCTGCCTTGCTTGTCGTGGTAGCATCGACAACGACAATCACCCTAATCGCGCCTTCGGATATCGTTTCCGTGTAAGTGCCCGCTGGCATGGTCTTGTAGTTGGTCGTCGTCGTCACCAAGACGGCTGGGTGTGTCACCACATCTTCGCCAAAGTGTCTGGGCATCTTTGGGATATCTCTAGGCTCCCTTTGTCGGAGCTTTCTGTCATCATTCTGAGGAGCGGCTTGCGATAGAACCGTCAAAAGGAAAAGTGTTGCAAAGTGGCGGAGACAATACATGGTCGTAGAAGTCTGCTGAAGGGAAAGGTAAAGATCGTCTTTGCCGCTGGATCGCTCAAAGTAGCTGTTCTTGTCAAAGCACAGTCGAGTCCGATGCCTTTGCGCAGTGACTGGATATCCAGTCGTCCGGCTCTGGGTTTATGTAGTTGCCATTCCTGGCCAGTTGCTCTCACACAAACCGTCTCATTCGGTCGGTTTCCTTCCCGCGACAGCTCTTCACTCACACAATCTCGCAGTGACAGTGAATAACTGTCGTAGCAAACAGACGTCCACTGGATGTGTTTGTGGTTGCCGGATCAGGAAGCACTCTGTGGTCGCTAGGCAACGATGAGAGGTGTCACAGCTCGCCGAGATGTGAACGTCTAAGGGCACGTGAATGGCTTCTCTTTGCGAGCTCATCTACGATCAAGCGACACTCTACAGAGTGATAGAGACAAACAGCCGCTCGGAGCGGACCAAAGAGCAAGGATTGTGGCGAGGAAGT
This sequence comes from Fusarium solani, assembly GCF_023522795.1. Taxonomy (NCBI): domain Eukaryota; kingdom Fungi; phylum Ascomycota; class Sordariomycetes; order Hypocreales; family Nectriaceae; genus Fusarium; species Fusarium solani. Next base: position 368,011 of record NW_027072147.1, on the reverse strand, counting down.
TGCACAGCCAGACGACGTCCAGCGCATCGAAGGCAGCCCGAAGGCATCATGAGACCCGAGATGAGATGCGGACAAGGCCATGATAAGAAGAGCAAACGACAGCGACAGTGACATGCTTGACAGGAGCAGGATCGTCCCAAATGGGAGCCGAACCTGCATCATCTGACAGGAGACTCTGAAGCGTCAGTGTCGAATGCGCCCTTGTCACCCTTGAGCCTCAGTCTTGAATACGCCCCTGGCCAACACGACTCCCATGCAAGGTCCGAATGACCATCGAGTTGTACAACATCGCCGCGCGTCCCAGATCCTGTCGTACAACACCGTTGTCGTCGAAACAAGCAAGGAACAACGACCATTGCCCGTCACCAGAAACAGGCCTCGCGTCAATGACCAGTCAGTCTATCCAGCGTCAGTTGACCCAGCTAAGGCGCAACACATCTCTCAAAGAGGGCCAAGATTGCGATTGGACTTGAAGTTTGGGACAACACATATGTCTCAGTCCCAAGCGACTGGTGACGGGAAGCTGTGCCATAAGAGTACAACGTGAGGCAGAACCGTTGAAACAAGAACGCTTGCGTCATATTAAGCAAGGAATTAGGGTATATACTCTATCCATATCCAAACCTATGCCGCTTTTACTGTCGTGCCTTTAGATCCACGACCACCTGGCAGTCTCCGCAGCACCCATGCCTTAACTCGAGCCAGGCCGCTGTAGAACCGACCGTCTACGTCGACACCCCATGCTTCCAACGCCGAAAGGACTCCGTACAACCCGATCCATAATAGTACAATGGCGTCCACGATGTGGACGAACCACCAGAAGTGCTGGGTACCCAGGGGGCACGTGGCGTACTCGAACTTCCACTCCCAGGTGTCCTGGTCGAACCAGAGGCTCAGGAGACCGGCATTGCCTCCAAAGTCTCCCATCATGCTCCTCACCGTGATCTCACGTCGTCCAGGGATGCCTGAGGTGCCGGGGATCTTTTGTTCCTGGGCCTCTTCCCACCGGACCGTCTGCCACTGTCGTTCTGACGCATCAGTGCCGTTCGTCTGGTTGATGAAGTGGTACGTGTCGCAGCCAGCGTGGTCATGACCGTTGAGCATCAAGCCCGCACGACCATATCCGCCACCAGCAGCATTCTCCTTTCCGCTCATTCCCCACATTCCCTCGAGGAAGCCTTTACTGGCATCCGCGCTGAGCTGGTTCTGCTCCTTGAGACCTCCACCGTCTGCTGCGGTGTGGAAGGAGAAGAAAGGAGAGTCCACGCAGATACCCGCCGGCTTGTAGAGGGGAATATGAGTGAGGATGAGGGTAAAGTGTCCCTTGTAGCCGACAGAGCTTGCGGTTCCAATGACGTCGTTGATGAAGGCATAGGTAGCATCCTGCAGGGGAGCTGACTTGGCTGGAGTGTCCAAGTTCATGTCGTTTACCACAATGATGCGAAGTTCGGGCGGGATGCGGTCCGAGTTGGGGTTATCGGTTCCATGCCACATGGTAGCCCTCTTCTCGGGATCCAAAATGGGAAGCTCGAAACGAAGTTCGTAGTTTGCCTTTCCAAAAACTCGTTCGAAGCGCTCCAGTCGTTCCTCGGTCAAGTCTCCCGCGTATCCAATGTCATGGTTCCCTGCCACGTTCAATATCCGCTTCGCCCACACCTTTTCCCCCTCACTACCATCCAAAAGCCCTGACAGTGTGTAATCGGTGCTCGGGTAACGCGCGATGTCGTCAGGCACCCTTTCGGTGCCACGGAATGTCCGGTTCCAGAACCGTCGACCTCGCTTCTCAAACTCGACATCGTCGATCCACTGACTTCCAACGAGGTCACCCAGCACGCTCACGTGTGTAGGATTGGACCACCAGTTGACCTGGCGGTAGATGTGTGCCAGGTAAAAGTCATTGCCCCATAGATCGAACCGCTTGCGCATCGACTCGACAAAGTAGGGGATATCCTCCATGTAAAAATCGACCGTATCGTGCAACGTCTTTCGAACTCGCTCTCGGAAGCACCAGTGCTTGGTCTGGAAGGTCACATGCTTGTAGATTTGCTTGAGGTGAGGAAAGGTGCCCAGGTAGTTTGTGATGATCGAAGTGTCGCCCTCGAGTTGAGGATCGCCCAGCGCAAGCAGTCGGAAAGGGGCGAGTTTCGCACGGTCGTCAGAACTAGGTTTCGAAGGCCAGTGAAACTTCTTTGTCAACTCAAACGCCTCCTTACTGTCTCTCGACTCGACAGGAAATGCGCATCCCTGGATGACTGGGAAAAGATACAGGTAGACGGTGATTGCTACCGCCAGCGGCACCACAAGGCGCAGGCCATGGCGGAGGTAAGCCACGACAATCATGTAGCCAACGTCATACGAGAGCCACGTTGAAAAAGGTTTTGAAAGGCAACGAGGCGTTGAATGCGACGGCGCAAAGACAGACAAGAACAAGAAAGGAGTGAAGTGGTTTTCAAGATGCTGCCAAGAATAGCAGGCGTGGAAGGGTTCTGGCGGGCGACACGTGAAACTATTTTGGGCTTAGTCAGACGATGTCCCACCTCGAGATGGTCCAGACCAGAACCCCTTTTTTGCGCGCGACTAAGGAGTACGGGGAGGCCCTTTATTTGTCGGTCGACTCATACCAAGATCAGATGATTGGAGGAGATGGGAATGGTCTTTGTTTGGTCTTTGGAATGCGACACCGCCGCGTGTTGACTGCGACGCTGAAGTACTCTAGATACTCTAGCCGATCTTTTTGCGACTCTATGCGCCAACTTGTGATACAAATGACTCGAGATCGCAATTGAATCCTAGTCATGAGGGGTACTCCTCTGGTTGAGAGGCTTTATCTTACCCTCAATCATAGCCGCTCCGAGAACCTACTGCGCCCCCTCATCGCTTGCCGGGACAATCTCGATAATCGGAACGTGGGATCACCAATGGATTTTAGGCGCAAACGTAAACCGATCCCGAGGGGTCCATGGGTTATTTCGGCAAGTGGGTGGTGATGACTTGTCCCTATGCTCAGTGGTTTCACTGCTGCTCATACAGCTCCTCATCCTCTCTAGGCCACTCGACTTCAAACACGGGGTCCTCGTCTTCATCATCCACCACCGCAAAGGCAATCAGACTATTGTTTTTCAACCCCAACTTGGTCGGTGTGTCCCCGTTCCCGATCTTGAGCTTCTTCCATCCCGCAGTGGGATCGTTGGCATTCTTGAGCGCGCCATAGGCGAGTATTGTCCCGTCAGTGACGGAGGTCGTCTTCGGGGGCGCGATTGACGTGGTCAGTCCGTTGGGGTATCTCTCGGTCAGGACATCGAGGAGCTGGGTGGTGACGTTGGAGAAGGGCTCGAGGGAGTCGACAAAGAGGTAGATGGTATGGATGCCGTGCTTGAAGCGCACCGAGATGTGGGCGTCACCGATCTCCTCAGGCTCCTATCACGGGTTAGCTTTCACGGGAATAGATCGACAAAAGTATCGGATAAGCGAGGGATCCTCACCATCTTGTCGATCTGCGAAGGGAGTAAGCTGGTAACGTCGGTCTGGAGGATGCCGCCGCTTCGTCTTGGTTCTGGTGAGGGGCATCTTTGTCGCGAACTGTTTGCGCGAGGTCACGTGCCTACGCGTAGATGAGGGTCCTTCCAATGGATGTGGTGCTGCCTGATGCACAGTGACAACAGAGCCTCAACAAGGATCATGATTGTATATCATAATCCTGGACCTTTAAGGGGTGAAGAGTAATCGATTGCGTGTCAATTGCTGGAGAGCACATGCCTCTGCTACGTCATCTCGTCCAGGGTCTTTGACAGCAAGGCATGACAGCTGATGGCGACACTTGCAAGGACAGCTCTGGTTGAGACGTGAGCTTTGGGTGGGGGTGCATAGGTATTGGAAGAAGAGAGATGGAAGAAAGAAATCCAACAATAACTGTCCAGCTCAAAGTAATTGGCCTCTTTGACTTGTGATTGCAACGTCCTGAGCATGAACCGCCTGCAGCCAAGAGCCAAACCGTGCAAAATACCGTGCCTCCCGCTACACACACTGTCAAAAAGAGCCTCTTCCCATCCGATGGAGCTGGAGCAACGTCGACTCTGCATCTCGACGAGAAGAACGACATGGGGGCCTCCCAGCTCGACCAGCATTTATTACAAAACTCAGCCCCTCGTGTGCCATTACTGGGTCCTTAGCGAAAATACCGCCGGAATCGCCAGCTCCGGCCACACGCATCCTCTTCCCGCGTGACTTGAGAGAGAGTCAAAGGCCCACCCGAAAATCAGCAGCCTCAAACACCGAGCCTCGCAACAAGCTCGGCCTCGAGATTGGGCGAGACAGAGACAGAGATCGACCCTCAAACCCAGATATACCCTGTCATGGCTACTCCAGCGTCTCCTCGGCCCGGCTGGGCTCCCTCTACCGCAGCATTGCCATCTGATCTTGAACCTCCGTCAGCCTTCCCCCAGGATGCCTTCCCTCGCCTCTCCGTGCCGACGCCGACGCGGCTGATGCTGGGAACGATATCGTCAGCCCTCGTCGGCTTCTCCCTGGGGGCCACGCAGGGTGGGCAGATGGCGCAGCTGCGGTTCCGGGCCGAGCACGCCCACAAGATGCCAGACACGACGACGGGGTGGTATTTCTACCACAAGAGCAAGAATTACCACGCCATGCAGGGCGGCATACGCGAGGGCTTCCGCATGGGCCTCAAGACGGGCCTCTGGAGCATGATGGCCCTGTCCCTCGAGAGCACGGTTGATCGATATCGCGGGGCGAGCGACATGTTTTCCACCACGATAGCCACCCTGACCGTGGCTGGCGCATTTTCTCTCTGGCGTAAGTGGTCAATCCCTTGATGCCCTTGTCTTTCTTTTCTTCCCGAACTTTTGCAATGTGGACGAACGGGATTGCGCCTTATTCACAGGAACCCCATATGGGGAATCTGGGTATGGGGGCACGAGCTCGTGCAGGCCTCTTGCGCCCCCCGTGGAGCATGGAAAGCGACGGGTAGATATTGCGACGTGGACAAAGGTGGTGGAACCAGTTTTTAGCTAACAAGCGCCGATGTTCGGCCTCTCGCGTCTAGATCGCTTGTCATTCACAACGGCCGCCCGGACCGCCAGGTACGGGCTCATGTTTGGACTCGTCTACGGTGGCATCCAGGACCTCGTCGGCTTAGCCCGAGGGAGACCGATCGGATACGTCGAGTTCCTGCGGCGCCGTGGTGGACGTTCTGGTCAGTCCCACAGCGATCACGAGGACGACCAACCAGCATCGTGAGCCCGGCGGCCCGGACTTTTGGGGGATGGACGAAGAAGACTGGGGGAAGCAGAGGCGAAGGGAAGGACAAGGACCCAGCCATTGCCGGGGTGGAGCCCGGCGTGGCCTCTTGTTTGGTGTGGGCGCCTCTCCCGTGGCCGACGGCGAGCGGCTTTGCTCGGTCTTTGTGGAGCCATGTCAATGAGGAGTGAGGAGGCATGACGAGCAAAGCTTTGCAGAATTGGTTGGTTTCGTCGACAGCTTCTCCGACTAGCCCGGTCCAGGCCAGAAAAGCAGAGCCGCCATCATCTCGGCACAAGGGCGTTGCATCAAGCCTTATCTGCCGGCCGAGAGCCCCTCTCCACCCATCACCACTTGGAGGCCCACGATGGCTAAGACATTGATATCACGATGTCTGTGTGTTTCTGTCTGCGTAGAGCAGAACATGTACTATACGATCCCTTCTGGGTTTGGAATTCCTATCGACAAATGTAAACGCAAATCCCAGCTTCCCCCAAAGATGCCTTAGTCATGTGCTGTAAATGTGCTGTAACCGAGATGATCATCATCACCAATTGACTCGACAACTGTATCGGCCTGTTGCGGCATCGGCGCCTCATCACGTCTCGTGCGTCCCCATGATATCCCCCAGTTTGAAGGCGTCTTCGCATTCACATTGTCCCGGCGCTTCCCGCCCAATCAGCATCCATCTCTCTTAGACTCGCGACTCCTCCCCCCACGCACGGCTAGATTCGGCCTTTACACCTTGACCCTCTTTACGCTCTTTACCATGTTTTGCATGGCGTCGCCTCGCCACGTGATGGCTGATAAGCTCCGTTGCTTGAAGGCATCGTCGGTTTGGTTGGTCATTCACCCTCTCACCCCGTCCCGGTAACCTCTCTCGGCCCTGTCCTTGCCCATTGCACACGGCCCGGTTCGGCGTTTGCGGAGAAGCAGGGGCTAGACTAATGATTTCTCTTAGTCTAGAGACAGCAAGCTGGGAAATGCCTGGAATGGGACTGGCGACTGGGACAATGACTAGAGATATCCATACCATGGCTGGAGATAGCGCCACCTCCGTCGTTGCGCACGCCGCTCAGGTACGGCTCATGGATACAAGTACTTAAGGTCTGCCACCCGTTCATTGTCCCTCACACTACTTGGTCAAAAACTTTGGTTCAAAGGTAAAAATAAACTTATCTCCCATTGACGCTCTGTTATCTCTCTCGAGGAGAGCCGCCTTATCAACCCATCTGCAGTCCAAACTTATATCTGCTGCCACCTCCAACGCACCGTCACTCGTAAACAAACACCAATTCACAGCCGCCACCCTCTCTTGGATCCCTCCAAACCGATCCATTCCCCCACCACCTAGCAACCTCCAACTTCCCTTCAACACCAGAAGATATAATGAGCTTGGCCCTTCGGCGAGGGACGTGCCAGCCCCTGCGCTGGGCGGCATCCTCTAGCACCGCTACCATCCGACCATGCATCGCCATCACAACCATCACAAAGGCCAATGTGGCCACCCGTCGTCACATCCACTCCTCTGAGCGACGCACCTCCACCCTCGCCGAGCACCCCATCCCCGACCCTATCCCTCCTCCCGTCGGTACCGGTCGTGCGCCCCTCTCCGTCTTGCCCTTGAGCATGATCGTGCGATCTCTGGCCACCATGGTCGTTTCGTCGTCGCCTCTTCTGCTGCCTCCCTCGCTGCGCATCATGAACGTCCTGGCCAACACCACAAACTCCATCCTCAACTCGGACACGAACCCCGTCCTCCGATACTTCCTCAAGAAGACCTTTTATGCCCAATTCTGCGCCGGCGAGAACCCCGCCGAGATCAAGGCCACCATCGCTGGACTCAAGAACATTGGTTTCACTGGTGTGATTCTCAACTATGCCCGTGAGGTCGTCCTTACCGAGGACCAGGCCGGTGCCCTCAAGAACGGTGCCATGGAGACGGAGGAATGCATTCGAAACGAGATCGTGCCGTGGGCCCAGGGCACCCTCGAGACGGTCCGAATGGCTGAGCCCGGTGACTTTGTCGCCCTCAAGTTCACTGGCGCCGGCAGCATCGCCCTGTATCAGCTCAAGGATCGCCTTCCTCCCAGCCCCGCCCTGTACAAGTCCATCGATTCCATCTGCCAGCTTGCCCAGGAGCGAGGTGTCCGCCTCCTCTTTGACGCCGAGCAGGACATGCTCCAGGACGGCATCGACGACTGGACTCTCGAGTTCACCCGCAAGTACAACAAGGGTCTTGGTGAGGCCGTCATCTTTGGCACCTACCAGGCTTACAAGAAGAACTGCCCCGAGGTCCTGTCCCGACACCTTGCCCTCGCCCAGGTCGAGAACTTTGCCCTCGGTGTCAAGCTTGTCCGCGGCGCCTATCTGAACTCGGACCCCCGTGAGCTCTTCCACGACACCAAGGAGGAGACCGACGCCTGCTACGACTCTCTCGCCGCCAGTGTCCTCACCCGCCAGTGGAATGCTGATGTCAAGGGCGAGGGTGAGTACCCCGCCACCAGCCTCGTCATTGCGTCGCACAACGCCGAGTCTGTTCGCCGAAGCCGTGCCATCTGCGACGCTGGCCGCGCCAAGTCGGACATTGCTTTTGCCCAGCTCCAGGGCATGGCCGATGAGGTCAGCTGCGAGCTGGTCGAGGCCGGCCAGGCGGACAAGACCAAGGTCCTGCCCGCTTACAAGTACCTCGTCTGGGGAACTACTGGCGAGTGCATGAAGTATCTCCTCCGACGAGCACACGAGAACAAGGACGCCGTCCAGCGTACCAAGGGCAGCCGGGATGCCCTGTGGTCCGAGTTGGTCCGACGATGCAAGAGCGCCGTCGGCTTGGCGTAAGAAAGGGAAAAGGGAAAAGAAAAGGATTTGATATCATGTTTGTTCTTTTTTGCATCATGGGTAGCGATTAGGAGTCCGGGGCGCTTAGGATCTCGATGCTTGAGATAGACAAAGCATAGATGAAGATATGACTTACGTTTTACTCCTTGGCGACATGCTGTGTGACAGGGTGAATATCGTACTCAGACTCCACGCAGAGCCATTGCACTGATGACGAGTGACTCCATCTCCCTCTGCCTGACATTGTCGTCCTTGATCTCATCGAGCCACTTCAAGCCGTTCAGCTTGTAGTACTTGCGCACTTTGGCTACGTCACTGGTAGTAGCGATCTGCTCGTCTGTAACGGGTGATGCCTCTCCCTCGACATTAGTCTTGAGATGCTCCCAGACCTGGTCATGGGTCAGGGGCTTGGCGCCATTGTCCGCTGGAAAGGTGACTTTGACCACAATGAGATCCTTGGTTGAAGGGGAGATGCCGTACCGGCGGTACGCATCGGCAATCTGAATTCCGGATCAGTCTCGGGCAAATTTGTCGACGGAGGTTATAGTACGTTATTGGAAGAGCTCATAGAGGAGACAATCTCGGAGTGAACGTTGGGGGTCCTTAGGGCACCATTCACGGCCGCCGACGTAGCCTTGAAGACGGCGGATAATAGTTGAAGCCTAGAAATGACCTGTTGAGGATCTGGCATCAGCGACAGACTCCAGACGTCAAAGTCGCGTACCCCGACTTGGACTTGGCACGAGCGCTGGTGACTGATGTGATGGGACCGGAACTCACCACGGAGGCATCGATAAAGGCGTACTCAAAGTCCGGATTCCGACCGAGGAGCTGCTGATGCAAAAAGGCCGCGTTCTGTACGTCACGGAATAGGGCAACGTGGACCTTGTGCGAGGCTGGCAGATGCTCGACAGTCACGGTTTCGAGAGACATGGTGGGAGGGGAGGCTGAAGAGAAGTTTGGATGATCCGCGGAACGCGCAACAAAAGTTCGGCTGGCCTTGCTGTAGCCTCTATATGGAATAGCGCGTGATGTTGTCGTCGTCGTCGTCGTAGTCGTCTAATCGTCCGTCTCGTTATCTCGTCGCAAAGCTGTCGCGCGAAGTTCAAAGGCTCGATCTTTTGGTGTGGAGGGGTAAGGTTCGAGATGGACGGTGCGGCGGGGTGACGTACAGTCTAGACCGTCACATGTTTTGCACTGTATACACACTGTCCCACTAACACGGCATCTCAAATTCTGCTGTCTCTTTGACTGAGCACTAACACACTCAAATGGAGGCTCAAATCTCTCAACCACGTCACAAATCTCGGCTCTCCCTCGTTCCGTTCCAGATGAGCAGAGAGGACTCTCAATTATCCCCTTCTTTGACTTTACAGTTTTACGTCACTCCGTTATACACAGAGCCGAGATATGCGGCCTTGCTGTGTGCCATCTTCCGTCTCACCACCATCTCGACCAGCAGACTTCCGCTAATATCGTTTGCCTCCCATAATCGCCGACCCTAGGCCGGCGCCACACGGGCTTACTACAGGACGGGCAGCTGGAGGCCTGGTCTACGGATACAAGGTTGACAGATGCTGTAGCGGGAGCGGGACAATAAGCCCGACGTTCAGCAAGGCACGAGACGAGGCGACCAAAGAGAAGCAGAGGCAGGGCACCGCGCAGTCGGTAGGGCTGGCTGGCTCCAATGCAGCATGACATGGGGCATGGATCATACTTTGGTAAGGTAGGTCGCAGACGAGGGGTTGAGAGACCTGGCTTGCATGGAAGGTTGAAGCAGGTTTCCTCACCTTCGTTATTGCGGCTGAGGACTGCCCGTTGATTCTTCCGTTGATCCAGCTCCATACCTCGCCATCAAGCACCTCATCCGAGAGCGTCCAGGTTTACGGAATTCCCGGCCACGTCTCGATTCCAGCCACAAAATCATGATTCCTTTACTTTCCCGTTCTCTGGATGTGGCTTGCCTGTGGAAGCCCTAGACCTTCTCCAGTAAGCGATCCAATGCCCCTTGCAACGCCCAGACAGGGCGCCAGCTGAGGCGGCGAGGCGTCCGGGCTTTGGCAACTGCTCGGACCAGAGACTCTGCTGGTACATGTCGAGGCATGCCCTGCGATACCGTTCTGCTTCTAGAAGGCATCTCCGTTGCTCCTTGCATAATATCTCGCCGGCTAAGACAACTTCCATTGTTGGGGAGACATGCTCTGACTGCTTCTTCTAAGCGAATTGCGGCCTCTCCTGTGCAAGAGAGAGCCGTTGAGTGATGAATCTGTTGATCGCCAACTCCGTCGCCGTGTTTTACGGATGCGTATATCAGCCTATACCTGAACAGACTTCAGTTGTCAGAACCAAGAGGCACATTGGCTTCAAGACAAGACATCTAGAAGACCGCCTTACTCCCGTCAGCTCTTGTCAGATCATCTCAGACCAGTCATAGTTTTCAGCTGTTTCAAACACCCAGAGAAACACAGCCACGGCTTGAGTCCAGACTCGGCTGCCTTGTCTTGATCACAAGCATCCGTCGACTCCCTTCATTGCCACTCACCCAACCCGCGACCGGGGGTTCGTCGAGGCCACCCTGCGCCTCCACCAGCACCCCGGAACTGCAGCGCCCAAGCCCGCTAATGCATAGCGCATTCCCCGCTGGGCCCATCCCCTGTACAGTGCCGGCAGTGCAAGACCCAGTAGCAGCCTTAGTAGGGACCTCTAGCGGCGCGACCATTAGCAGCAGCGCCGGCACCAGCTCCAGGTCCCTCGACTGCCAGTCCAGCCCGTCCTGGGTGTCGATGATGGATGTCGTCGCCCAGCGCAGCCTCAGTTCTCCCATCACCAACTTCTCGTCGCTATCGTTGCCGTCGCAGCCAGGATCTCTCAACTGGCCATTCGACGCGCAGTCCTGCTCTGCCCTCGCCTGGGCTCCCGATCCTCGCATCGTCGACTTCAATCCCCCGGCCTTCGCTGTAAAGGCGCCTGCGACTCGACCGAAACCCACTGGGTGGCGCCCGCGCCAGCCCGCCGCGATCTACACTTGCAAGGCCAAAGCCAAGGCTACAGCCGCGTCTGCGTCCGCAAAGAGCGCTTCATCCTCTGCTGCCTCGTCAGCGACAACTTCACCCTCTTCCTCCAGGGGCATCTCCCCGCGCTCCAAACCCAAGATGCCCGGACGACCTCCGAAGCGACCCGCCAGCAACGGCGAAGATGACGGCCCCATCCAGGCTCCAGGCAAGGTGAAGCTGCCGAGGCTGGAGCGCGGCCCTGACGACTTCTCCAGCGTTGTCAAGAACCGATTGCAGTCGTATACGCGTACGGGACAGGCTTGCGACCGGTGCAAGGTACGTCATGGCCAGGGTGGCTTCCTTCAGCGAGATACTAACCGCGCTCTTTACAGGTTCGCAAGATCCGATGCGATGCTCTTCCAGAGGGATGCTCCCATTGCACCAACCAGAACCTCGAGTGTTATGTCACAGACCGCGTCACAGGGCGCACCGAGCGCAGAGGATATCTGCAAGAGTTGGAGAGGGAAAAGAGCGACATGTTGGCACATATCCGCAACCTCGAGAAGCTGCTAGGCGACAATGGCGTTGAGGTCAAGCCCTGGCAATGGGCCCCCTACGCGCAGTATCCTCCTGGTGTGTCCTTTGACGACATGGGCAATCCGATTCCTGATCCAAATACGGGCGACACATGGTCGCAGGTTGGAAGCGCATGGGTCAAGAACAACTCGGCAAAACCAAAGTTCACGCCCAGTTTCCCTCGAAGTCTCTTGGAGTCACGGCCCCAGGAGAGTCATCTTGGAGTTGGAGGTGATAGCGCTCCTCTCAGCTCCATCAAGGGAACTCGGTTGTCCATCCTTGGCATGACAGTCGATCTCGCTTCGTTCAAGGCCGCAGACATGGACGAGCCTCCAGCCGATGCAGCTGTCTCTGCGCCGTTGTACAACAAGTCCCCTCAAGCCCTTCTGCAGTCCATCATGAACGTCAACCCTCCTCAGCACGTCGAAATGCCATCACGCAGCGATGCCTTTACTTACGCAGATTGGTACTTTCTCACTCTGTCCGCGTTCCTCCCTATCCTTCACAAGCCTTCCTTTATGCAACTGGTAAGCCAATCTTCCATTTCTTCGTTATTTCTGCTAACGGTCGACAGTTGACTCGCATGTATGACGAACCTAATTTCAAGCCAACCGTGGCCGAATCCGTCATTGTCCACATGGTGTTTGCCATGATCTACTTTCATTACGGCACTCGAAACTGGCAGCAGGCTGATCAGCGCACTCGACTGAACGAGTCATCCAACAAACATTACCATTTTGCACTCAGCAAGTTCTTTGAGCTGACGTGTTCCCGCGACTTGGCTTCGGTCCAGGCCATGGCCATGATTGCGGTGCATACCAGAGCTTTCCCCAAGCCTGGTTGTGTCTCAATCATTGCTAATCTGGCTCTGCAACGCGCCCTTGAGATGAACCTCCATCGAGAGTCGAGAAAGCCTGGCGAGCCTACGAATCTTCAGCACGAACTGCGCAAGAGAGCATTCTGGGTCATTATGACTGTCTACGTCGCTGTTGCCGGGCGTCGTGGACGGCCGATGCCCATTACGGTTGAGGAATTCGACGTCGGCTTCCCCGAACCCATTGCCGACGAGCTTTTGTCGGATGAAGGCGTCGACACGTCCCGCTCCATCCCCTGCGGATACTGGCCAGGCATTGTCAGTTTCAAAATCATCCCCATCTACCTGGAGATGTACTCCAACATCTACAGCGTCAAGAGGGATCCACAGAATTATGTCAGTGTGGTCAATGCTCTGGAAACCCAGATCAAGAACTGGGAAGATGAGCTGCCTAGTTCTCTTAAGCTCGACCATTCTGAACAGACCGATATGACTCGCATGCCTGCTCTTTACTGCAAGACGTGGGCGCTCGAGTTCCGTCTCTGTCTCCGTCATCCTTCGGTGGCCATGACTGCCGACAAGAAGATGATGGCTGAGAACATGGCCATCTGTGAGGATGTCTCCAGGAGAATGCTCCACTGTCAACTTGAGATTCAGAAGCACAAGTGTCTCGACACAACATGGTACCAGACGTCCATGTACACGGCTGGAGTCTTCATGCTTCTCGTGGCCGTGTGGGAGAGGCGCTTTGAGACGACTCCAGAGGCCATTGCCACTTTGCGGGAGGAGATGAACGGTTGGGTCGGCATTCTCGATGAGGTTGGCTCCTTGCTCGGTAAGTTCCATACATTCACATTCACAATTTGTTCATCACTCAGCCCTAACACACGCCCAGGCTCGGGGCCTAGCCTCAGTGCTGAGATTAGAAACATCATTGATCGCACCATTGCTTGGATCGAGCATGACATGCGCAACAAGGAGAACAAGGAGAGTCAGCCAGCTGTGACGCCTGAGATCAAGCAAGAGCCTGCTCAGGCCTCGGCTTACACTGCTCCTCAAGTTCAATCCGCGCCTACAAGCGGAGGAAGCCAAGAGGTGCCGTCATCGAAGGGCTACTTTCCAGACGCAGGCCTCAACGGGCAGACGCCATATCCCGCCTTGGCTTACAACGAGCACACGCAAAGCACAATGGCACCATCGGCTTATGAGACCGAGGCCATGTTCTACAGCACCAGTGCTCAGGCAGCGGCCGCAGCAGTAGCAGCAACAGCAATCCCGGCATCTGCCTCACAGGCGAATCCACTCCTTGCCTTCACTACGCAGTCGACACAGCAAGTGGCGTCTCAACCCACGGCCGACATGCTATGGCAGGGCCGCGGAAACACTTGGCACGACTGGGCTACCGCCATTGCCGATAATCAGGATCGGTATAGTGCGTCGGCACTCTTGACGCTCGGAGGCGCCACACGTGATGCCACTTCGGGCGCGGGCGTCCCGGGCGTCACAGCCGGGCCCTCAACGAACGATATGACCAGCATTCAACAGGGCCAATGGCCGTTGATGTTGTTTGATCATGTGGCGTCAAATGGGTCTTGATTTTGATGACATCTGATGGGATACGGCGTTGTTAACTGGTTTGTACCCTCTGGAGCATGGACTGGGGCGTTTTGGCTGGTGCCACCCGAGGCATTCAATTATGGGAAGAGGCGCCATGGCATGTACGGTTCACGACATGTATGGTTTCATTCAGGCGCGATACTTGCTGGTAGGGAAAATACCAAGATGTCTAATGAGGGTGACCAGGATGGGTGGGAATGGATGGGTAATGGGGGCCATGGGAGATGATATGGAGTCAACTATGGGCGGCGGTGCATCACGAGTTTAACGGTAAATATCACTTATAGACGTACAAATTTAATTCATAAATTGCAATCAACGTTCACAAGCCTTCACTGTCAAATACGCGCTGTGATGCTGGCTGTGGTGTTTGATGTGCACCGCCTCTGTGGCTCAGCAAGAGCTTATTCAGCCGACCATTTACCGGGCGAGCTACCCACTTCTTTCTTGTCGCGTTCGTTCACTTCAGCCAGTTCCACGCCTACGACACTGCGAATCGACTCTAATCAGGCGCACGCTCTTGCGCACTCGAATTGCATTGCGCGTACCCTTATATTATCCGTGCGAACTCGCTGCGACGATCGAAAAGATGGGCAAGAAGAGGCGCGGCCACCCCGACATCGAGGAGCTCCTCAATCGGCCGTGGTGCTACTACTGTACGAACCTTGCGCCTGGCATTCTCGATGGCTGGATACTAACCATGTGATGGCAGGCGAGCGTGATTTTGAAGATTTGAAGCTTCTCATCTCTCATCAGAAGGCCAAGCATTTCAAATGCGACCGCTGTGGTCGTCGACTTAACACTGCGGGAGGTCAGTTTTCTAGCATCAGAGTGAAGACAACGCGCTGACAACTCGCCACCACAGGTCTTTCCGTGCACATGAACCAGGTGCACAAGGAGAACCTCTCGCAGGTCGAAAACGCGCTGCCGAACCGACAGGGCCTCGAGGTCGAGATCTTTGGCATGGAGGGTATCCCCCAGGACATCCTCGACCAGCACCGCAACCGCATCCTCCAGAACTTCCAGCAGGCGCAAAAAGACAGGCAGATTGCGACCGGAAATCCTCTTCCTGGCCAGGCGATGAACAACCCCAGAAAGAAGCTCAAGGTTGAATCGGCGAGCGAGCTCAAGAAGCGGCTGGAGGAGTTTCGCGCGAGGAAGAATGATATCGCTGCTAATGGAGGTGTGGATGCGGCTGCGACGGCGACTGAGAACCAGGCTACCTTTGTGAGTTTCTCGGCCTGTTCTGTGCAGCGTATGCTAACATGTGTAGAATGCTCCCCCTTATCAAACATCACAAGCACCTTACGAGCAACCAGGGTATCCTGCACAGGCAGCACCTGGTGCTACGCAACCCTACGGTTACTCGCCCAACTCGCTACCCGCGAGGCCATCATCAGGCAACCTCCCCGCTCCTCCTGGTCTTCCTCAGCGACCGACACAGGGCGGCGCATGGAACGGTGCAGCTCCCGCTGCTGGTGACGACATTGACCAGCTGATCCGCATGGCCGAGGCGGGTATCAAGCCACCGCAGAAGGGTGAAGGAGAGGAGAGTGACAAGAAGAAGAAGGACAAGGACAAGAAAGGAAGGATGTTTTACGACGATGCCGAGGTCAGCCCAGAGGAGAGGATGGCTGCTCTACCACGGTATCGGTTCACACCAGAGGTTGGGGCCTAGGGTACCCGTTTCCCGTGGTGAGCTTCGTTGAGAATGGCACGGGCGTGGAATCTTCTGCAAGGGGTTGTGATGGTTTCTAGGCTTATATGCATGGTTGGCGTCCTGGGTTGTAAACTATAGGGTTAATGTGATGGTGCTTGATTTGCGCATGTCTCTGTGAACCTGAATCTTGTGCCGACGACCCGATGTGAAGCATTTACTCATAGACAGAGCATAAAGAAGCTGTCAACGTCATCTTAGGATTCAGCTAATAGAGAGCGATCATGTGTCCCTTCTCATCTCCGAAAATAGTCCAAGGATGTTGTGTTATGAACAGCGGTCTGTTTCAGTGACGATCAGTGTTTGTTGTTCCACAAGTTGTTGTGATGGTCTCTTGAGTGGCCAAGTTAGCAAACACCAGAGGTAGATATGTCGTCAATGGGACGGCTCTTGAGAAGAATGGAAAGCTCGGAGTCAAGAGAAAATTGATAGCATCTTGCAACTCAACAAGTCCAAGTGCATCTGTCAAGATATGCCTCCAAACTCTCATTCAAACATTCATCTCTAGGGTATTCTCGAACCTTGATCTTGACCACACCCACTCAGAACTCGCACAGGGATCCCCTGGCACACCCCTGAGGGCCACACCGCGCTAAGCGTTCCCACAGCAACCACGCTCAAAGGATGCAAAAACAAACTAAACGTCACCTGGCGCCCGTGCTCGGGCAGCGCTCAAATTGAAGAAGGCTTTCCTTTCCCACTTCAACACACTAACAAACAGCCAGACAGGTAGGACTCAATTCATCTTTGTCCGTTTCGATCATTTTCTTCTGTTTTTTTCATGGTCGGAAATACGGGCATACGCAAGCCTTGTATTTTTTGCCGTTGAACTCTTTTGTTTACTTTGAACGACGACAACTCCTCCCGTTTCTTCGATCCGTGAACGAGTGCTCGAAGGAAGGGGAGCTATCTACACGACACAATCGGCCAGAGGAACGAGATCATGGCCAATACGGGGCAGTCGTCAATCACTGTTGCCGGTAGGTTGCTTGCTTTCGGGGTGTTGAAGCTGCTGCTGACATGTCTTAGTTCGAGTTCGGCCCTTCACTATTCGCGAAGCTGCGCAAGTGTATGGAGTATGTTCCCATGTGTTGGGCACCGATCGCTGACTCTTTGCAGGCAAAAGAACGATGATGGAACGGTCTTTCTCGGCGATGGTTCTCTCGCCGCTGTCCCGGCACCGAAGCTGCACCAGCGTGGCATCCGAAATGTCATCAAGGTCGTCGACGACCGCTGCTTGTACGCGCGCGACCTTGACCTCTCTGCTCTCGCAAGCGCTGACATGACACAGAGTCTTTGATCCTCCCGAGCATAACCCCATCCAAAAGTTCTCCCGATCCGTCCTCCCCAGCTCCAAGAAGGTCAAGGACCAAGTGTTTGCCTTTGACCGCGTCTTTGACGACACGACAACCCAGTCCGAGGTTTACGAAGGAACCACTAGAAGCCTGCTCGATAGTGTGCTCGATGGCTACAATGCGACTGTTTTCGCCTACGGCGCCACCGGCTGTGGCAAGACGCACACCATTACCGGCACCGCCCAACAACCCGGCATCATCTTCATGACCATGCAAGAACTGTTCGAGAAGATTGAGGAGCGGAGCCAGGACAAGACCACGGAGCTGAGCCTTAGCTACCTGGAGATCTACAACGAGACTATTCGTGACTTGCTGGTCCCCGGTGGTGGTCCCAAGGGCGGCCTGATGCTCAGAGAAGACAGCAACCAGGCGGTGATGGTCTCGGGCCTCACCAGCCACCACCCCAAGGACGTCCAAGAAGTCATGGATATGATTGTCCAGGGAAACGAGTACCGAACTGTGTCGCCGACCGAGGCCAACGCCACATCTTCCCGATCCCACGCCGTCCTCCAGATCAACATCGCCCAAAAGGATCGAAACGCCGATGTCAGCGAGCCTCACACCATGGCTACGCTTAGCATCATCGATCTTGCTGGTTCCGAGCGAGCCTCTGTCACCAAGAACCGCGGCGAGCGTCTCACCGAAGGCGCCAACATCAACAAGTCTCTTCTTGCTCTTGGAAGCTGCATCAACGCCCTCTGCGACCGTCGACAAAAGGCCCACGTTCCTTACCGAAACAGCAAGCTTACTCGACTTCTCAAGTTCTCTCTTGGTGGTAACTGCAAGACCGTCATGATTGTTTGCGTATCACCATCGAGCGCGCATTTCGATGAGACTCAGAACACGCTGCGATACGCGAACCGAGCCAAGAACATCCAGACCAAGGTTACCCGCAATGTCTTTAACGTCAACAGACATGTCAAGGACTTTTTGGTCAAGATCGACGAGCAGATGGCTCTCATCAACGAGCTCAAGGCACAGCAGAAGGATGCGGAAAAGATCTTCTTTGCCAAGTTCCGCAAGCAGTGCGAGAAGCGGGATTCGACGGCCCAGGAGGGTATTCAGAGACTGCGGGCGGCCTACGACAACTCTGCTACTGATCGCCAGGAGCGCATCAGCAACATGAAGAAGTTGAAGAGCTTTGAGCGCCGCATTGGTATGCTCTCTGGATGGATCGCGGCCTTTGATAATGTCTGCGATCAGCGAGGCGATGAGGATTCGATGCCCCAAAACCTGGTGGCCATTCGAAAGACGGCGACCGGCATTCTCGTCGAGTTGGAGAACAGCCGTCATCACATTCATCAGAAGCTGGAAAAGTCAAGCTGGGAGCGGGCCATCGACACGGCTCTATCGCACAGCTTGAAGCAGCTTCAGAGCACCGACGGCGCTGACATGGGAGAGATTAACAGCCTCACCCGTGAGGCCGAGCTCCTCAAGGCCAACTTTAACCGCGAAGCCTACCACGAGGTTCTGGAGCAGGACAGGGCTGGTGATGCAGCCATGGTTCAGATGCTTCTCACTGCTCAGTTCGAGATCCTCGCCTCTCTTTCCGACACTATGGGCATGGACGAGGAGTCAGCTGTGGCCCACGCCAAGGAGATCATCAACCGACTTCTTCAAACCGGCTACACTGCTGCTGGCCAAGTCGTTAAGCCTGACGGCTCCATGCCCGTTGTCGACATTTTCCCACCTACTCGCCGCGGCACACCCAAGCGAAAGAAGACACCCTCTCTCCACGTGAAGCCCATTGCGCCCCCTGTGTTCATGGCCGCCCCGACCGAGGCTGCTCCTACTAGCCCGATGAAGGCATCCCCTCGACGACGTAGGGTGCTGGGAGCCTCCAAGAAGGGCGTCAGCTTTACCCCGGTGAAGAAGAACAAGAAGGGAGGAGTGCGATGGCGAGACGACGAGTCAGAGGCCGGCACTCTGGCCGACTTTGAGAAGACACCCCAGAAGTTCAGCGACTCGTCCCCAGCGCAGCCTTCTCCTGAGAAGGCCATCGTTGCACCTGCAGTCCCAGCTTACCTTGAAGAAGAAGAATCACAACAGCCTGGCAATGAGGAATCGAGCCCCAGTCTCGAGGTCCCCGAGGTCAGCAGCTTGGGAGCTGCCAAGCCCAGCAGGTTCCAGGCAGGATTCCTGTCGAAGGGTGCTAGGCACTCCCTTCGTCCTGATGGATCCCCTATTCCGAAACCTCCATTAATGAGCTTGAACTTGTCGTCAAGCTCCCCCGAGACCCAGCGAACACCTCCCTTGCGATCACTAGATGTCACTAAGACTGGCAACTTTTCGCCATCGCCATCTGGACTGGGAATCCCTCGCCCAACAAGACTCTTGCCAACCATCAGTGATGAGAACAACCCTCCAGGATCTGGATCGGACTCGGAGACGACGACCACTATTGATGCTCGAAAGCTCCGCAACGCGCTGCACTCTGCCATGAAGGAAAAGGCTCGTAGAGCGAGCATGATGACAGGGACTGCCGCGTCCAACGCCCGGAGAGTATCGTCGGTGGGATCACTAGGCAGCGACCGACCTGGACCTAGGCCTAGTCTGCCTGCGGCCCTCGCCAGCAGCGCCAACGGCATCTCTCGACTCCGCAGAGGTAGTGCCGAGCGGAGAAGAAGCCCGCCCATGACCTGCTCCCCTACAGACTTGAAGCTGGACAAGGCCTTGACACCAGGTCAGGCCAGGCGAATGAACATGAACGGTGGTGCTCGAACAGAACACACTGGAGGAAGCCCTCAGGGCGGCATGGCTGGAGGACCGGCCCGTCGGATCACTATTGGTGTCGGAGTCGGACCTGGAGGCGTCGGTGTGCGTCGACAGCAGAGCCAGCCTAACATGGTCTGGCGATGAGCAGAAACGATTAGAGTGTTGAAGTGGAACTGACTGGCCTGGCCTGTATCAAATTGCCGTGATGGCCTTGGATGAATGATGTGCTTTTTGAGCCCGGAGTTTCGGCTACGGCGTTTGGGGGGCTTCGGCTTGGCTTGGCTTGGCTTGGTTGATGCGTGTAGAATGATAGTTTTAGTGTATGGATTTATCCCAGCAATGCAATGCTCGATACCTTGTTTACTTGCAGTCTTGCAGTGTTGTGCATTGGTGTGGTGGTCAATTGAGGTTATCGCCGATGGCTTGCTGTCACGGCACAGCATCACATTTGGACGTGGAGAGGGATTTGTGAGCCGGAGTTTACGAGATTATGTCCTTTGGTTGCACATTCTTTCCAGGATCTTTTCAGCGGCTTTTGATGGTCCACTGTGCATCTGGTGGTGGTTATCGCCGACATCACCACAAAGTTTGAGCCGATGATCACGTTTCGGCGATAGGCCTCACAACCCTGTAAGCCACCTGCATGGCTTCCTCTCGTCGCACGAAAGGGAAACCGGATGGGCAGTCTAACCAGTCGGCGATATAGCAGATGCCCGTAGAAGGTGCGGAATGGACTTTGTCGGAGATAATTCAACATGTTCAGCTCCTCGTGTCAATTGAGCTTTTGAAGCTCTATAAAGACGCTCATGAAGCCATTCAGGTAAACCATCACACTCACCCCAACTTGATCACACACAAACGCCTTCGGTCTAATCTTTACAATGGCTCCTACTCCTGTTTGGTTCATCACCGCCGCCTCATCTGGCTTCGGCCGTGAGATCGCCCTCCTCGCACTCAAACTCGGCCACACCGTCGTCGCCACAGCCCGCAACGCCTCGCGCATCCAGGAGCTCGCTGATGCGGGTGCACACACACTCTCTTTTGATGTCACCTCACCTCTAAGTGACATTGAAGCTGTCGCAAAGGACGTCTTTGCTAAGCATGGGAGAGTCGATTATCTCGTCAATGCTGCGGGATTCATTCTTGAGGGCTCGGTTGAGGAGTCTTCGCCTGAGGAGGTGTATGACAGTTTTAATACCAATGTTTTTGGGACTTTTAATACTGTCAAGGCGTTTTTGCCTGGTATGAGGGCTCAGGATGTTGGAGAGAATGGCACAAGGGGTACTGTTGTCACGTTTGGAAGTCTGGGTAGTTGGAACGGAGGAGCGAGCTACAGTGTCTACGCCATGACAAAGTCTTGCGTGAGCTCCCTCGCAGAGTCACTCAGAGAAGAACTCGCTCCGTTCAAGATCGTCGCTACGGTTGTCGAACCTGGATACTTTCGCACCAACTTTCTCAACCCTGGTGTAAGAGTCACGACAAAGCAGCGCATCGCTGCCTACGACGACGAGAACACGCCCACGGGCCAGACGAGGAGGGCTCTGAAAAAGAAGGATAATGCGCAGGAGGGAGATGTGAAGAAGGGGTGTCAGGTTATTGTTGATGTGCTTACGAGGAGGGATGGGAGGGAGGTTCCTGTCAGGATTGTGCTGGGGAGGGATTGTGAGGCTTTTATTAGGGGAAAGTGTGAGGCTACTGTTGGGTTGTTGGATGAGTGGAAGAGTTTGATTGTTAGTACGGATCATGACGAATGAGATGGGGATGTTGTTTTGCCATTATCTGGTTTGTAGATGAGCGCTTATTCCGTTTGAACCTAGTTACCTGCTGATGCCAAATGAACTATCTTGGACTTGAGATGTAGCTCGCATGTATGTCTGTGATTGAAGGCGAAGCTCAAGCGATGGCTTGACTTGTCTCTTGTAAAGTGTATCGTATTTGTCTTGTGAGCTATCATTGTCTAGGGTAAAAAGAAATGAGTGCCGTTGACGTGTTGGTGATACCAAATGTGGTGTTCTCTTTCAGGTACGCGGTGGTGGCACTCCCAGCAATTAGAAGCCGGAGGATTGCAAATGTTTTTGTAAAACTCGTGTGTCTCAAGTGGCATCTTTGTGGTGCATGTAGGTACTTGACTGTGCGACTGACGGGTGGTGATGCCCAAGATGTCGCCGTGGCACTTGTTTGTCCATGGCCGAGTTATAGTTTTTGACCTTTCATAACACATCTATTGTTTGAGGGAATAGGCTAGGACTGTTTTAACAAGGGAATGATGTAGAAGGCCTGGCTTGATCTTCAATCGGAGTTGGGCCGGCTGTGAAGGCAATTGGTGTAGCATCATGGCGATATTCAGCTCAAGATTAACGACTCGTTCTGGAAGCAACCTGTCCACTCACTTCCGGTGCTCTCAGAACATGAGTTGATTACAGCCATAGATGCCTGCATAACCGTCGGGCCCCGCTAGGCAGGTCTGCTCAGGTCTATTAAGGGCCCATCCGTGAGACCCTGAACATTGAGGCCTCTTCAACTACAGGGACAGACGATGGGGATGCTCTCCTTAACAAAGGGTTCTCTCATCGTCCGTCAGTCAGCTCAAGTCGAGTGGCAGTGGATCTCTCCGCCTGCCACTGCGTCCCTTGTCTTGGCGACTGATCAGGCTCGGATGTCGGTCATCCCCAGAGCCGCTAGATGGAGATCTTGGCGTTGAGCGGTTTGTTGGTTGCGAGATTAGGCATTGAGCGAGACTTTCTTGCGGGGGACTCACACGGCCAAGGGATCTCACAAGTCAGATCTTCTGAACGAAGCACGTTTTACGTATTTTTAGCAAGGCCTCAACTCCACCGGCATGTTTCCGTCATAGAATTGGACAGCCAAGTGTAACTGCCCTGATGATGCCAAGCAGCTAACACTTCGGCTCATGTACGTGGCGCTTCTAAGCTTAAATGAGAGGACAATGGGTGATAGCTCAAGTGCTGTGCCCCCCTGATCGACATGGTCCATTCGGGTATCGGACTTGCTTTTGACGCAGGAGTGCTTACGCCCGATCAACGTGGGCAGCAAGGTCACAATTGGGAATTAATTCTACTTTGTTTGCGAGTTTCCACCCTTGTGGGAACTCGAGAGGGTTGTAATTGGTGCTGAGCATCGCCAAGAAGTGATCTTGAGATGGGAATGTGGGGTGAGATGTGGTGGGTAATGCTGAGCACAGCCTTGAGGCAAACTAGCTCACTGGGTTAGTTGTAACTGGTGTTTGAGATGGTTACCTTGGCAGGCTTCTTGAGAGAGATGTTGGACTGTCCATAAAAGACCTCGATGTCCCAGGTCTGCTTGTGGTTGGATACACAGATCAGCCCTGAACTACACGCTCAAAGCCTCACAACACCGGAATTTGCAACCATGTCCCTTCCACCCGCCGAGAAGCTTCCTCTCTATGTCCGAGGTGACAGTAAGTTTCACAAGTCTTCACAAACACCATCGCTGTACTCACAAGACATTGCTTACCAGTCCGAGAGAAGTGGGATCCCAAGAAGCCCGAGTATGAGGCCGAGATCTCAGAGATCCTCGGAGAGCCATGGACCATCGACATTGACCCTCACAAGATCTGGCCGCACGCGGAGGAGGACAGCTGGGCCAAGAGATACACTGGCCAGCTCATAAAAGAGTAGGTGGTCGTAGGCAACACGCAGAAGGAACCCCAACATTGACATTTTTAGCTACGTCTCTCGCGCCGTGTCTAACTTTCGATCATGGGTTGACCTGGGGGAAGCTCACAAGGATGAACTCAACAAAATCTGCACCGCCCACACGCTGACCATGGCCGCGGACGCTAACAACAAGACCGACAAATGCAGCTGTGAAGTATCACCGGCTGGCGAGCTGGTCATGATCTTTCACCCAGAAAAGCTCAGAATCAACGTTGACAACGCCCTCATGTCCACCTTTATGAAGGAGGCGCTCGATGCCGCACCTACAGACCCTGGCCCGATGAGCTACCGTGTGCGCATGGAGACTCTCAAGTATTAGGAGCGCATCGGAGAGAAGCAGGAAGAGCTCAATGCCATGCTCCAGAAGGAGGTTGCTTTCGATCCCAACTGGGAAGCCGTGTTTGAGAAGATGAA
This sequence comes from Fusarium solani, assembly GCF_023522795.1. Taxonomy (NCBI): domain Eukaryota; kingdom Fungi; phylum Ascomycota; class Sordariomycetes; order Hypocreales; family Nectriaceae; genus Fusarium; species Fusarium solani. The sequence continues at coordinate 344,021 of NW_027072147.1, read as the reverse complement.
CTCTGCGGAGGATGCGGTTGAGAACTGGCGGTACGGCACTGGTGATCAGATCAGGTGGTACTTTGGGGCTGTCGTATCGAGGATGAATGGAGACGGCTTTGGGACCAATGATGTCTTGAGGGAAGGATTCCTTGAGGCTGTGGAGAAGAACACGATTGCGTTTCGGGTTGTGGATAAGACGGAGGAGACGTATAATGAGTACGTTCTGGAGGATGGCGTGTTCTACATCCAGGTGAGTTTGCTCAGATGCTATTGAAGACTGTTGCTAATGTGAGGGTAGACTACACCTAGCCGCTTCGGCGTCAACATTGACCGGACTGGTCCGCTAGTTGAGATTCTGTAAGAGATATGGGATTGACATGTTGATTGGAGACCTGCTGTAGCTTAGACATGAAAACTTTGGATTTCAAGGGCTACATGGCAATATAAGATACCATGCTCCCAATACCGAGGTCGATTTGTCATCCTCAGCGATTCACTCTCAGATCGTGTTATGCTGGGTATTTAACGCCCCAAGCATCCCTTATCCTAGATCTCTCTATCTCCAAGGGTATTCCACTCCATACCACTATCGATACTTCATCTGATCTAGGCCCCGATGTCCCTCTTGCCGAAGTACTTCAGTTCCTCGGGAAACGGATGCTGGTATGGAAGTATTAGAATACCTTTCCCTAAGTTTATTGAAGAAGATATGATACGAAGTCTAGAATAATAAATAAAACAGTCTGAAATACTCCATTTTATAGGCATATTATGTGTATATCCTTACCTAACATTTAAGATGAATCAGACACTTTTTTGTCGTCCTCATGTCCTATTTAGTTACCTACCAGGCATTGCTTGACTGGAGTGAACCCCTCGCAATCGTTTGAAGCCAGCTTGCACGTCTCTGGTAGCTAGCAACTCAATGAGGTGGACGGCGTTAAGGAGGCAGGGAACAAAGATCACCTTCTGACCCCTCTCAGCAGTTCCTGTTCCGCCAAGCCAGGGTCCCTGGAATAGAGTGAGGCAGAATCTCGACCTAGTACGGTGTTTTACGGTATTGGGTTTTGATGCCGTGATGTATTGATAACTGTGTTGATTGATGTTGTGCCCGACGGAGACGTCATTGATACCAACAAAAGAACAAAACCTCGACCCGATGCCCCGTGGCAATGTCCGGGCTTCCCGAGCGGATGAATCCAACGGAGCTTTACTTCTCTGCGTGATAGATATAACATTTATACGCTTCGAGTTTGAAAGAAACTACTTATCTTAAGAAGTCTTATCAAATAGAGATACTGTTACTAATGCGGCTGGCTATTCAAGAGTAAGTGTCGCCACATTAACAACATTGACGTGTGTTCCGATACACCTATGGAAGCTGTATACGCAATCTTGTTCCCTTCAAAGGGCGAAAATCATGTAGTTTCTAGCAAAACAAGAGGTCTCTCTGGCAGAGTATCGTTGGTTGAGATTCTGTAGTTCCTGTCCTGAATGTCACCAGTTCAAGATTCCTTGTCTCTGCCTAGGGCACTCATAAACGTGCTCTCCGTAAACGCCCACACCCGTTCCATCATCCCATCTTTAAGATACCCAGCCACAAGCGGACTCAGGAAGAATCTCACTATCAGCACCAACCCTAAACACCGCCAAAGACGATCCGGATCGATCTCCCTTTGCCTTGAAAGCCTCAGTGGTAATCAAGAACAGCTGTCTCGCCGCACACTCCCGCACAGACATGTTAAACGGCGCAGCCAGCAGCATCAGAACCCCAATGACCCCCCTCAAAGGCTGCCCAAACCCTTGCATAATATTAGTCCCCCGGACAGGGCCAGGGTAGACGTGCAAAAACAAAACATCGGGGTTCCCGCGGGCGAGATGCTCGAGGGACAGCGTGTGCATGGCTATCGCCTGTCGGGAGCAGGCTTTCAGGCTGTAGTTGTCTCTCATGGGGAGGTCGTCTTTGAAAATGTTGCCTTCATTCCCTGCTCCGAGGACTGAGATGATGCGGGATGGACGGCCGTTGGCGGCGGCGTTTTTGAGAAGGGGGAGGAGGTTGGCAACTGCTCGGATACGAGAAAAGTACATGAGGCTGTACATTTTATCTAGGCCTTCTTCCGTATCTAGACATTTTTTCAGTTGTCAAGGCTCGCATAACTGTCGAGATGACGTACCGTTGCGGCCTTTGGGATTCAAGATACCCGCGGTCAAGAAAAGGAGATCGATGGCGGACTCCTTTTGAGCCACCGAGCGACAAAGGTCATCCACGTTCCGTATCAAAGAGAGATCGTTCTGTATAAAATGAACCTCGGCCGAGGAGTTGATTGCTTCAAGTTCCTGTGTAAGGTGAGATGCCGCTGACTCGTTCCGGCCGACGATGTAGAGCTTCGGTTTCTTGAAACTGGTGACCAACTCGCGGCATGTCGCGGCTCCGATGCCACCCGTGCCTCCCACTGATATTGCATTAGCTTGTACTTCCGAGATTGAGGGCTTACGTACTCATCACGGCAACGATTCGAGTCTTGTTGGAAGCCTGGGAGTTGGCCTGCTGGATGGAGGATAGAGAGGGCATGATTGGGAATGGCCTGATGAACAAATTCGATTTAAAAAAGCAGAAGAGGATGGAGAACTCTGATGATGGCTAGGAAGACAAAGACTTGCCACGGCCTTCTTATGCACCGCTTCGACCTTTTCTCCTAGCACGACTGAAATGGCCGGGACCTTCCAGAGCTAGGTTCGTCCCAAACTATATCGCAAACATGCACCAAAATGGTTTAGTTGTAATTATCGTGGCGGATTCCGGAGCTCAATCAACCCTCAGTCTGGTTGATCCAGCCGGCCGGCCGCCATCATTCGGAGGTGGCTAATTTCCGAACCCGAAAGGTCCAATGTCATTCCGCACGTTTCAATGCTCTCTCTTTATGCCGGGCCGTGATCTAAGACTTCGGAGTCAGCGGTCAGGTTGAGACTTGTTTAGCGGCGGAGAAACAAGAAGGCCGAATGGAACAGAGCGACCAATTATATTCCAGCATCGCATGGCTATCTCGAAATGGTTTAGATGGATATGGCCTCGTGTAAGTGGCTCCTGGGCATCGTCTGAGAGCAGAGGTTCTTGGTATATAAAGTCGCCCTTTACCTACTTGACTGTCATCCAATGCTACAATCATTTTCATCCTCTATTCATCCTATAACCTTCTGCCTTACTCCCTAGCCCCTTCATCTCCAAGCCCCATCTATCATCATGAGCGGCAGCTGTCTTTGCGGCGAGATCAAATACACCATCTCTGGTGATCCCGTTGCCCAAGTGTGTTCCCTGTTCCGACCAGTATTACAAGTTCAACTAATACCTTCAGGCCCTCTGCCATTGTCTCGACTGCCGACGCATCTCCGGCTCCCTCTGCAGCTTCAACTGGGTCCTCCCCTCGCAGCAGCTTACCGTCGTGGACGGAACTCCCAAGACGTACACTAACGCCTCCAATGCCGGCAACGCCGTCACCAGCCACTTCTGCGGCAACTGCGGCACCACCCTATGGAGAGACGGGCCTGTCACGCAGGGCATGGTCTATTTAAAGGCTGGCACGATCGACAACGACGACGAGCGCGTCAACGCTAGGGCGCCTGTTGCTGAGATCTTTACCAAGAGGAGGATTGAGTGGGTTCAGCCGATGGAGGGTGCTCAGCAGAAGGTCGACCTCGTGTAGCCGTGGAACTGGGAATAAATTAACTGAAAATTTCGTTCTCATTATCCCTCATGTTTGATTCTTAAATGAACCGAGCCCTATTACCCACTGTCCTTTTCAATCAGTTCCCACACTCTACGTTTCCACTGTTCACTGGCCATGGTCGATTGTGACATAGCCGCCATAGGCCAGGACAGGCAGAACATGCGGAAGCCAGCCCCAGGTGCATTCTTATTTGCCCCGGGGCTTGCCCACCAGGTTCCAACGCAGCCATGACCTCCTCCCAGAGTGCGCGTAGTCCAGCTTCCTGCTCCATGAGTAACCACCTGGGAATCTGGGACAGGAGATCATCGTCGGCTTCCGCGACGTGAACTTGGGCGTCGAAAGATCGTAGAAGCGCGTCGACGAGGTGTAACCGCACAGTAAGGTAGAGGCTCTTGGCGATAGCTGCCGAGGTAGCAGAGTGGTTTCTCAAAAGTCCGTTGAAGTACGCAGGAGGGCTAGAATGTCGGCTAGTGTCTGGCCATACTTGGGAAACCACAAGATCAAGACTTCCCAAGACGCGCCGAACTTGGTCGGCTACATTGATGATGTGCGTTTTGGAGCGATTCAATCCCATTGTGCTCTCGACTTCGGCCAGCAGATCGACTGATGTTTGAACAATTGGGTCAACGGGGCAGAATCTTGGCCAGCCTATCCACGGGTCCTCGAATTCGGTTTTTAGTGACGCAGGGTCTGCCTTTTTTGAGAAGATGTCCATGATTTGGACGGGGGCGTCAGCTGCAGGAAGTGTAGACAAGGAAGGTGACATACTTGTACATGGCGGCAGAATATAAAGAGATTCTGGTCCAACTGCGTATCTAGTCCTCGCTGCACCCTGGACCGAAGCATCGCAAGCGCTCCTTTGGCATGTGGGTGGCATTCTACACCAGTGCCCTGTACTTGTGCACGAGGCAACTGCTGAACCAAGACCTAGCAACACCATTAGCAGAGATAACAAGAATAACCTCAGGAACACAAACCTCAAAGAAACCGAGCACAAAGAGGGACGCCAGGATAGAATCATCACCACCTACCGTCAAGTCCTGCATTGACCGCCTCAACGTCAGGATGGCGTCTCCGTAAGCCTGCCTCGCCCGGACCAGGACACCCGACTGATGCAGCTGCCCTGCCCCGCTGGCTAGAGCCGCGGCGTTGAGCGCATGAGAGAAACAGAGGGCGTGTTTCCCCGAGCCGAGAACCGGCAGGGCTTCAAAGATGCCCATGCCCGAGTTCAGGAAGTAGTCATCGTAGAGCTTGAACACGCTGCACAATGTGACGGGGCTTCCAATTGGTGGCTGGGGAGGAGAAACATCGTTGAGGTCGCCGTAATCGCGCCTCCTTCTCTGCTTGTCGACTCTGGCCTGGACCTGTTGCGCAGCGAGGGTATTCTGCTGACGGTGCACCAGTTCCCAGGAGGAGGGATAACCTGGACAGCGCCCGGTTAGGCGCAGGCAGCGTTTGCGGGAGGGTTTTTGAAGATCGCACTTGTAATGCAGAGTTGATATCTAGTAGGGGTACTCGGCAGAGAGAAAGGGGGATGACTGCATACCTCTACTCGACTGTCTTTGCAGGTAAAACAGCCAAGTGATGGCTTTCCGCGGTTTACCATTGTAAAAGTAAGCGAGGCACAAAGCCCTGGGTCTTGGGTTAATTAAAAAGTTAATAATTAGAAGTTAAGGAAAGGAGAAGAACGTTCAGGGCGTGTAAAAGACGAGGTAACTTTAAGTTTATGCCTTATGTCAGCAAGCAAAATGACTGAATGAATGAGGACTGACCTCATAGCCTAAGTACGCTAGGGTGGCGCTTCCATACGTTCTTAACACATGCCGGCATTAAACCCCAATACCGAAAAACACCATATGAGGTCCTTGGCATGGAGTGAGATAGAATCTGACTCAGTGCTCCGCGGCAAGGCCTGGACTTCTCGAGTGGACAAATCTAGTGAGGACTAGCTTACTGTGTGCCAAGTATAATATTTCTTTGCTTTCAGTGTTGAAAGAAACTACTCGTCTTAACGAGCCTTATAAAATAGAGATCACGGTATTTTGCACCATTGGGTTTTAATACTATCATGTATTTATTAGTATGTTCTTTTATATTGTGCTCGACGGAAATTAATAAAAGTAACAAGAAAAGAATGGAGTAGAGATACTACTACTAGTACGGCTAGCTATTCAAGAGTAAGCGTCGGCACATCAACACCATCGACGCGTGTTTCTGACACACACATAGTTATAAGTCATCTATCCAATTGTGTTCCTTTCAAAAGGCGAGAATCATGTAGTTTCTAGTCAAGCAGGAGGCTTCTCTTAGAGGGCACACTGTCTCCGCACGTCCGGCCGAGAGTAATCAGGGCCCTCAGGTAATACCTTTCCCCACGGAATATTTCCATGCGCAGATCCGTTAAATTCACCGTCTTTTACTCAACATTCATGATTAAGGACGACTTAGCCTCATACTAGGTGAACCCAGTGCCCGAGTTGGCAAGAGTCCCGAGACCATCCCACGCACGCAAACTACCTAGGAAATGCGCAATCCCCAAGTCCGACTTTATAGTTGGTCACCTGCCAAGTCGGCATTTTAAACTTTTAGCGTTTTTTCTAAGCGCACCATTGAACCCATGGCAGGAGAAGTCAACGGACAAAGCCGACAGCCCCGAAGTCAGAGTTTCAGGAACGAGGTCCTTTCCCCAAAGTAACAGCGGGACTCTTGCAGATTTCCATCAATCGTTTTGTTTGTCCGCCCGAGTCGAGTTTCATTCCGACAGGGTCAAGCTGCCGGGATCGTCGAGGCGTCAACCCCTGACTGGCGGGAAATATCAACCCACGTTTCATAGGGGCCTTGGCATTTACGGGTCAAAGTCCCGATTTAGTAGAAACGGAGCCAGACATGCCACTGTCTTGTTTCGTAAACGCGCCATTGACCGCATGTTTATTGAGTTTTGGCTATAGCTATTTTGATATAGAGACTGTTTGGTTTGTTATATATACGACCTGGGGAATTCCCTCAAGCTCGGTTTCAGCTCACACTCGTCGATTCTGCTCAGTCTCCGGATAATCTGCATCTTGTCAAAATGAAGTTTACTATTTCCACTCTTACGGCCCTGGCCCTTGGTGCCATCCGCGCTGCCGCTGAGCCAACTGTCTACTTCTGTGGTGACAGCACCATGGCCAAGAACGGTGCCAACGATGGATCTACAGATGGCTGGGGTAACTATATTGGCCAATACCTGACTGCGCCTGTTGTCAACAAGGCTATCGGTGGTCGATCTGCCCGCTCTTACTGGAACGAGGGCCGCTTCCAGGAGGTCGCCAACCTCGTCAAGTCTGGAGACATTGTCGTCATCGAGTTTGGCCACAACGATGGTGGTTCCCCCGAGAAGAACGACAACAAGCGCTCTGACTGCCCCGGAGCCGGCAAGGAGACTTGTATCTCGGACGTCACCGGCGAGACCGTCTACACCTTTGTCTTCTACGTCAGCCAGGCTGCCAAGCTCATGACTGCCAAGGGTGCCACCGTCATCCTCAGCTCCCAGACCCCCAACAACCAGTGGGAGACTGGCACCTTCAACTCTGCCGCCCCTCGCTTCGTGGGTTACCAGCAGACCGCCACCAAGGCCCTGGCCTCGTCGAGCGTCACCTACGTCGACCACTTCCAGGCCGTCACCAACATGTACCAGAAGCTGGGCAAGGACGCCGTCAACGCCTTCTTCCCCAAGGACCACACCCACACCAGCCCTGCCGCTGCCAAGGCCGTCGCCCAGGCTTTCGTGCAGGCCGTCTACGAGGAGCTGAACGGCAAGACCAGCCTGAAGCCCTATGTCAAGACCCCCATCACCAAGGTTTACTAGAGTGGGATTTCTGGCGGGTTAAAATGATCTCTTTCTTGTCGATACTTTGGGTGTTTGAGTATAGAACGTGTCTATGAGCCATGATCTTGTATATAACGAGTTATTAGAGTAGCGAGGTCTCTAAAAAGAAATCTGAAGGCTTGGTGCCTACTCTTGCATGCATTCGTTACCCTGTTTGTTTTCAAGTATTATTGTGAATTTTTCGTCCGGCTTTTCTAGTCAATGCAGTAGTTTCATCACAGAACCATCGTTCGCCTGGGGCCAATGATGTACAAGTCCCATGTATACTCAGTCGATCATGATTTGAAGTATACCTTCGGAAATTGCAGCTCAATTACAGTCGAGAATTCGATCATCACGCTATTGAGCACCAAATACAAAGCAACACCTGTATCTTGGGACTGTTTTCAATACGGTTATAATTCTAAAGCCAGTCTTTTCACTCCCAAGCACACCGGCAGTCATCCAATTTTCATTTCAATCAAGGGAACGCTCGAGATACCCTCAAGGAGCCCGAGCCAGGACAGTACCCATCTTGGAGTACGTGTTGCCAGTCGACGGAACAAAGTCTTCGGGTGACAGACGAGCCTGAGGCTGGAAGACGCAGATAATATCGCTTCCTCCAAAGGCAAAGTAAGAAATCTCATCACCCTTCTGAAGCTTGTCACCTTCCTTGACGGTCATCTTGACTGAAGAAACCTGGGCCATTCCGATGGGCAGAACAGCAACCTTGCCGAGGACAGGGTTGTCAATCACGCAGAGGCCTCGTGTTTGGAGGAACTGGATCATCTTAGCTTGTTAAACTCTGACTATGTTTTGGTAGACTCACCTGGTAGCCAGGGGTATCCGGAGCATCCGGTCCGCACATGACACGGATCGGCTCACACTTGGAGTTGACCTCGAGGTAGCAAGCACCTTGGATGTTCTTGACCTCGAGAACCTTTCCAGATACAGGTGCGTGCTGTCGGTGGTAGTTGAATGTGTTCAAGAAGGCATGCATCCAGACACCGCCGTGGAAGCTCTCTGCATACTTGCTGCCCTGCAGCAGCGAGCTGATGGTCCAGGGCAGGTTCTTGATGTAGATAAGACCATCGGACTGAATGTTGACAATGCTCTGGTTTGGCACCGAGTTGTCGTAGGTACAGTCAGCCGGGTAGACAATGACCTTGTCGTTGTTTTGGTCGGCAATAGGTCGAGAGCCGGGCTTGAGCCTCCGGTAGAAGAACTCGTTGAAAGTTCGGAAGCCACCAGGAGGAACAAGAGCCTCGTTGTAGTTGTACTTTGGTGAGTCCTTGAAGGTCTGGAGTGACTCGGGTGTGATGGATGCTGGTGTATCCATGAAGAGACCAATGAGCTGAGCATAGACGACGATCCAAGACGACAGCCAAGTGAGTGGCTGACCAACCTCATTAGGGTTGATCTCAGTCTGGAGGCCCTTCATCGGAGGCTGATCCATGACAAAGTAGAACATGCACAGGATGTTGTAAATGTCCTTGCCCTCGAAGTTCTCAGTGGGAGTCCACTTGAGCAGATCGTTGGCAAAGATGAGGAAGGATCGAGCATCATGAATATTCAACTTGTCCATGAACTCGGGGATCTGCTCGTAGGCAACACACACGGCCTCATCTAGGGCTCCGGGCTCAGCCTTCTCGAGGTAGCCCATGAGGAGAACGATGACAGGGTTGAAGTGGATGGGAATCTCCCCGGGGACAGGAACCACGGGGGAAGAAATCCCTTTCCGACGCGCCCGATGGGGGAAGCGAAGGAGGGAGGCGGCTGGAAGCCGATTTCGGTATCGGGGGCGGTGGGAAGGCCAGACATGGTGAAAGTTCAAGGGGTCAAGATGATGGGTGAAGAGGAAGTGATGATGAAAGGTGATCTGAGTGGTTTGATGATATCTCTAGAGAGAGGGAACCCTCAGAGGTTTATATAGACAAGAGCTACATCTTGCACCTCTGGTTTAAAAAGGGGTGTAGATAGCCAGGGGCTATCCACGGGCACTAGGTTCCTCCCGACGGGCGTGTTTTCTCGTTTCGGTTCATCGGCTTGCCAGTGTCTCAGAGCTAGCTAATCAAAGAGCTCTGCAAAGAGTGCTGCGCCGTCGAGCTGTTGATCAATGAGCTATCCGTGTCTTACAACCCCGCGTCTGTGTCTCACAACCCCGCTTGACTGTTGACATTTGTGTCAACATATGCTGTGCGATGAAGATTGAGAGCAGGACGACAAAGAGGGAATGCCGAGAGATGGACCTTCCGGATTTATTCAGGTACAGGATGGAGGTGGCGTCTCTCGGATCCAGCTCTAAGCTTTGTATACATCCACGAAAGCTCATAGCAACGGGGTATCTGCATCCACGTTGAACATGGACTTCCTCAAGCACGATTGATATTCGCCATGTCGTAAAGCAATTACTGATACCCCATATGAAGCATGCTCATCAAGGTTACCAGGCAACCCCCTTGCGGAACGAACCTGCAATGTCTCGCGGGAGCTCGGTGTCTCGTTCTAGCTGCAGACATGTGCAATGCAACATACTCCCAAGACGTCCAAGCGGGCTCCAATAGGAAGCCAGTTCAAGGCACGCACATCAGCCTCAACGTCACTACCGACAGATGAGCTGAGCAATTCCATTCCCAAACTGAGCTCTCTGCTTTTAGATCTGCGGTCGTGAAAGGCCATGTTTCACTTTCCTTGAAAATATCGCCATGTTTCTGCACTAGATCTCGTCTTGGTTTCACTTCCAGCCAGCCACTGCGGACTCAGACTCGGGGAGGCGGGTCTCGGCTTTCTTGTTGTGATGAGAATGGTATGATGCTTGCGTGTTTAGACTTAAGCCATCTGGGCTAGCCTGGTACTTGCCCGAGGGACAGTTGTTACAAGCTTCGTTGTGTCTCCTTCTAGGGGATGATCGACGAGGTGTACTCAACTGCATCGAACTAGTCAAAGGCTGAGGGTCAATTGGTGTTACTGCAATGTCACATGTATGCAGCGTGGCAGTCCCCTCGTCGCCAGATTTGGTCTTCGAGTAATAGCTCAAAGTATTTCATTGTAGATTACCTAAGTATAAGTACTCCAAAGGGAAGATAAGATCTCATGAAGGAGATTTATTTCTGCAATATGTTGCTCTTCTTCCTATACGAGCTGGTCAGAGTAACTTTCCTGCACCATAACTATTCAAGCAATCCCAAAGACGCATCCCTAGACAAACCTCTATTAGATAGAGTTCAAGGGAATCTATTGGCCATTCGCATATGTGATAATGCACTCGCAAAACCCTATCCTCGGCCAGTTGGCGAAAAGGGTTAGTATTGGCCCAGCTCGGCCCATTAAGGTTCCGGAAACTTAACCTCAACTCTATACCAGAAAGGTTTGTTCCTATCTTAGAACCCAGTTTAGGAACCACTACTCACTAGAAAACGAGATGCATGTGATTGTATGTCCCCCGATGTACCGGATTCCCTCGCCAGAGTCGATACTAATGGCTCAATGGTCACATGTGCGATGAGCCAGGCATGGAGTGTTACGGAGGTTAATAATGAACAATATGTTCGTAGATGTATTCATGGTTCTTTCAGAACTCCCGAGGCAGGTCATACGGGTCGTGCAGCCACGCCAAGACAGGCTTTGAACGTTGACTGATCCAGCAAGCGAGAAGACATACTTGCTGAGTGACCAACCCATATTTATCGCAATCGTTAGTCAATAAGAACTCTTTACCTGAATTAGGCTTCAAAGAGAGCACCAAGTGAGATATTTAAGCTGCAAAGGGCCTCACAAAGTGTATGAGGCGTAATACCAGCTAAAGTGTCAGAAGTCTTCTTTAGTTTGCCGACCAGTAAATGATATCATGGCCTAAAGTTTTATATTTTATTGGCACATTTCATATCTATACTTGCCTACTTCTATGATGAATGATACCGAAGGATTTCTGCCGTTCTAGCGTCTTTTACATGTCTTCACTCGTGCCGCACTCCCCAAGTATGTCTCGACGTTTCACCCGAGACCGGCTTGCTCTCCTGGGAGGGCATGGACAATGAGATAGCTGAGGTGGTTGAAAAAGGCACCGTGCCCATGGGAACTGATACAAACTCAGCCTGTGACTCCAAAAGGACCTTTCCACCCCCGAGAAGCTACCCCCACACCGACACTCCCTCTTATCCCGCCACCCACGCCGGCACACATCATCACCCGGCTCACCGTCACTCACTGTGCAGAGTTGCGGATTGTGATGAATAAGATGAACGTTTATGCCCGAGGGTAGGCTGCCTCGAGAGAGCTGATGCCAGCTGGGAGCTATCCAAGCACAGAGGAGGTCAGACGGGCAGCTGTGCCTGTCCGTCTGCTCTTGGTGACGATGACGGCGACCAACTGCATCCTGAGCCAGGACCCTGGCTCTTGCTCTGTCATCCGTGAGCAAGGTGTCGCCTTTCAGCTGGTTTGAAGTTGGATTAGACACTAATGGTACGCCAGAAACTTGATTTCTGAAGCTGTTCCCGAAACTCGGCCTATATGAAGGGAGATGCCGTTCTCTGAAGAAGGGTTGCTCGATTCTCGGCCATTCGACGCAAAATCCTCTCACTGCCAGACATCGGCTATCACTCAAAGTCACCGAAGAGAAGTATGGGTAGATTACCCAATCAAAGGAACAATCCATGGCTGCTGGTGTTGGGGCTGAGTAAGGGCGGCCGCTCCTTCCCGAACCAGGTGCCTACCCATCACGTGAGATTTTCGTCGATGCAAAATGTCTTCACGAATGCATCTTCTCCTTCATCCCTCATCTTATCAGGACATTGAATCATTTGGCGGCACCCTCCCAATTTGATATACAATGTCGCAAACCTTCATCGATACCACCAGTGCCGCGGTCCCCTTTCCGTTTTCGGATTGGGAATGCCCTCAACCTCCCAAGCCGCCGTCTCCACCACCCACTCCACCACCGCCGCCGCCCTATTCATCGCCGCCCTCTCCCCCGGCTCCTTCTCCCGCGACTCCTCCTCCCTTGCCGATCGTGAATCAATCCCTTGTCGGAGTGCCTTCTGGGCCTTTTTCGCTTCGCCGTGAGACGCCCGGTAGGACTCCAGAAGTCCTGAGACGTATCGAGTACCGCAGACTGACTTGCGTTCAGTCTCCGCTAACGAGAACGATGCCGAGGACAGGCTAGAGCTCCTCTGTGAGGTCGCTAGGGAGGAGAACCTGGGTATCGTTGCGTCCCATCTCCGCAACTCGGAACTGAATTGTAGCATCCTCTTTTCGAAGTTGAAGGGGGTCCAAAACTATCTCATCCCCGGGATGAAGTGTGGCGGCATCTGGAGCCACACCGACAAGGTTGCCGCGAGGAAGCACTACAGCAATCGAGCGCATCTTGTAAGCCTCATCAATTCATGACATATTCTTTCGTTATCCGCATGATACTAACATATTCGATGTAGGATTGGGACCGCAAGATAGCCCGAGAGGCCTCTCGTCTCCCCCTGACGTCCAGTCCCCCCTCCCGCGCCCCGATCTTCGACCTACAATGGCCATCACCTTTTCGCCGCCCCCTGGCTCGCAGGCCCCTTCCCCGTCGGAGGCAGAGATGGAGTGGGGAGCCCACGACTCCGGAAGATGTCGCTCCCCGGCTCCCTCTGGATAGGGATGCCGTCATACCAGACTCCAGTATGTCCCTGGGCCAAATGCCACATCGCAGTTTGGCCCAGACTCTTTTTCTGGGACCATCTGGACATATAAGTCCGTCCCTAATCTTGACACAGCCTCTTTGTTCCTGAGACCTTGGGCCTTGCGTTCAGATCTCGAGCCCACGCTCTCTTTACAACATTTTGTTCTTCCACACAAGATGGAGACCTGGGTCCAGAAGATGCGGCGCCGGAGAGAATGGCTGGTGTATATTTGCTTCTGGGACAAAGCTGAACTGCACGTTGGTGATGATGGGTTTTACTACTACGAAGGCATGCCGTTGGAGAACGAAGCCCATCTCATCCCGCCAAGCGCCATTCCCAGCATCCTCGCACGCGCATTAAGGAATCCAGCAAACCAGCTCATTGCCATATAGGATCCTGTCGTGTCCGACCTTGTGATACAAGGCATCATCGCTCGCCTTACGCAAAGGCCCAAGCTATGCCACGTAGCTTGGGGAAGGGCCTTGGAAGGACTGGAGGCCATGGCCGCTGCTGTTACTGGTCCGCCGGACGCTCTTGGTGTTCTGGAGGAGTTTGATAACGCCAAGGCCAATTGCGAAGGCGACTGGGAAATATTGGCGGAGCTCGCGCGAGCCACTTCTGACGATATTGAGGTCCTTCTTGTGGAGCCCAGAGTCACCAAGTGGGTAGCCCCAGTTCATGTGCCACCTGATTGGAGTTGATGCTGGTCCACAATCCGACGAGAAGTGTTGGATAGGAGACAGCTAATCCAGAGAAGCGGTTGTAGTCGTGGACGAAGATCTCTACATGCGTGTCGACCAGTCCTTTCGTCGACTCATGGCTGTACAAGTGGTCAAGGCCACTCGCACGGCCCCGGGTCCCAAACCCGCAGTTGAGGCCGAGCGCGATGCAAAGGCGTACGATTTGGCTGGCAGAGCCCTTGCATATCTGAAGACCTTCCTTGAACTATAGCAGAATGGGCCAGTTTTGCTCTTTGTGATAGGGGATATTGCCATTCTTGAGAGTTATGTCCGGCAAATGGGATTTGGGTACCGTCTGGAAGCTTCCAGAGTGGGACGAGCGTGAAGGGCTTTGAGCAAGGGGTGACAATGGGGCTTGATCTTTGCGACATTTCGAGAGAGCGGCTGGGCTGGGCTTGAGTCTTTTATTGAGGGGCTCGAAGGAGAGCATAAGAAAGGGTGTTGATCTCTTTCATACCTGGGAGGATAGCTCTGGACTGGGATGTCCGACCTGTGAAGCCCATGCATATTCCAGGTTTATGGGACTTGATAGGCGCCTGGAGAGTGCTATTGTGGATGGATGGAAGGAGTTACCATGAAGGTTATGGTTGTCATTACTTCCTACCTGCCTAGTTCTGCTATTTTGAGATAGGCACTTTTACTATTGCTACTGGTTTGATTGACGGAGAGCGCCTTAGCGGAGTTATAACTTCATTCTTATCGTGACCAAGTCCTTGCCCAATGTACCCTTTCTCGGCGGCAAATTAGGCCCACTGGAGAACCCCATTATCTAGTAGGGCGTCAGGAAGAGACGTTTCTAGCACAAAAATGATAAAATAATAATCATAAAAAGATGTAATACTCTCAAAGTTTATAATAAAGCCTTAAATCTTTTGTCGTATTCTTAGTATCATCCTTAGAGCAGCATATTGGTAAGTATCTTCATTTTCATCAACCTTGGTGTCCTCCTGGTGAGAACCCCTACCGCATGGATTACGACAACTACCGATCTCCGACGCCCATGTCGGCGGCCCCTACCCCACCTTCTGACGGAGAGGCGAAGGCCAAGGATCTCATCATGCTCCAGGCTGCTGCCACCAACCTGAGAGACAACGGGGATGTTGGCGAGATCGAAGAGCATGTCCTAGGGCTACTTCAGTAGCTCGAACAACCACTCACTGTCCGCTCTCCTGCTGAGGTGATGCTGCTGCGCATTGAGGTGGCCATCGTTTGGCTTCAGACTGAACTCGATCCCTCTCAGCTTGCTGAGATGCCCTCCCAAGGCCACAACGAAGGGCCCGGGACCCCCGACAGCCCTCTTGTGATACGGTATTGGGTGTTGATGCCGTCATGTATTATAGCTGTATCTTTTGCTGTTATGGCTGACGGTCTCTCGCGGACTCGTCATTGAAGACAATAGCAACCCTCTTGTGGTAAACGCCCCTCCCGCTAGCCAGGCGCCTGTCACTGGCTCGACTCTCCTTACCTCTGCTGCCACAGTTACTGCCTCTGCCTCAACGGTTCCTGCCTTCAATCCCGACCTGGCCTCTGCCACAATGTCAGAAGTCTTCCAATGTTCGGAGAATCAGGCTCGGTCGATGGCGTCTCGATGGTGTCTCCAAGCTACGCGGAGAAGTATGCAGGGAACGGCGATGAAGGACGAAAACGTCCCACCCTGATTCTGGCCCCTCCGCGGCCCTCCCAACGTGGGAACACATCGAGGAGACGCTCCCCGCAAAACCCCGACTGGCTGGCGGCATCCTTGGAAGCTGACAGGGCCACCCGCCCCAGTGGAAGATATTGAAGGGGATGTTTTTGAGGCCAAATCTGGGGACGTTGTGGGCTCGAATACCATTGTCTACTATTCCATCAAACTTCAAAGCAATATTTCTGCGTTGAAGCATCGACAAGAACCGGCATGGTGGTTTCGAAGGGGCGACATCAATGGCCAACAGGCTCAGCTGCTCGCAGCTCAGCCGAGGCCGCCACGCTTTGGTGACTGTCGCACGTGCCAACCTGGCCCGCCATTCAAGAGTTCCCAACGGTAGATGGCCCGACCTAGATGAGCTTGAACTACCGGCATGCGCAATGGACTGAACTTGGACGGTCCGCCTGCTGTAAGGCGACGGATTCCTGTTTCGCGCAAGCCAGCCCGGGGACTTCATTTACAGGAACATGACATTGGATGTCTCCTACGCTGTACGAAAAGCTGGGGACTTTACTCGAGCGCATCCTCACGGCAAGTTCAATGTGACGGCACTGATGTTTGTAGCCTGGCGCTGCGTTGACATCGTAGAGCACGCGGATTGCGTGTTGAAGTCTTTCGCCACCACAATGAAGCTCCCATCTGCTTGTCGTTTTTTTTTTCGTTCTATAACGTTAAAAGCTAGCTTAGGGCTTTTCCTTTATCATAGAAAACGGCTAGCCCCGCATCCCCATTAGTGTAGGTCCCTGACGAAGCACCCCTAACTTTAAGCTTTCCCTTAATTACATAAGATAAGACAGCCACCCTCCATACTTCTCTTTAACAAGCCTATATTAAAACTGTCGCCCGCCGTTTAATAGTCCTCATCCATTTTCACTTCACAACCCACGAGGCCTATTAGGGCAATGACACCGCCAAACACCCAGAAGCCTAGCCCTCCACAGAAAGAATATGCCTTTGTCGCGCCTCATCAGCATGGCGCCCGAAGCCATGCCATGCGAGAGCATTGGAGGCAGCGCAGACACAAGAAAGATCTCGCCAAAAGGCAACGAGAAAACCGACCACAACATGTGTTGCTACCGACACCTTCAACGAGCGAGGCGACCGACTCGCAGCCCTCGACCGAGACGACCGAAACAAACCCGGATAGCACCGTTTTAGCCGGTGGAGGAATGTTTGATCCTATCATGTTTGGGAATGACATGGACTCAATGATGAACGGAGTGCCTGGCCAGGCAATGTCTGGGATGAATCTCGCCCTAGGATCGGCTCGACTGGATCCCTTTGATCAGTTTCCAGTGGAGCTCACGAGCCAGCATCACAAGCTTCTCCATCACTGTGAGCGATGTGAAACGGCGCCGTTCTTGGATCTAATCTGATACAATCTATAGGGTTGAGCACGTATGCGACCATGATGTTTGACGACGTGCACAGCCAGGCCTTCAACCCGATGCGCGATGTCTGGTGTCCGCTTGACCTGTCCAACGCGGCATCTTTCAATGCCATCATGGCCCACTCAGCTGCCCACCTGGCTCGCATGCAGGGTCTTCGCCAATCAAAGGAAGCGCTAAAGTTCAAGGCTGAAGCGGTGCGGATTGTACAGGTTTGGATGGATGATCCGGGGCGTGCTCTAAGTGATGATGTGCTGGCCGCCGTCTTGCGCCTGCTGACTTATGAGGTACGACAGGAATGAGGAATGATTCCCACTTGAATACTGATATATTCTTTGACAGAGATATTGGGGAACCGAGGCTGAATGGCATGTACACTATAATGGCCTCTCAAACTTGATCCAAGCTCGTGGTGGGATAGAAGCACTTCAGAGTAACTGGCGGCTTGGGCTCACGACATTCTTGTAACATCACCAATCCATCCTCGTTTCTCATAATAGCTGACACTTGTAAGGGTATCGCTCATGTCTAAGCCGTCGTGGTTTGACTGCTCCAATCAGATCGAGGAGCTCTCAAGCCCACATCTGGACGCCCACTTGCATCCCATCCTGGGCGACACGGTCAATCTTCACCGCATCCGCTGCTTATGGCTGCTGTCATTTGTCCAGGATGTAGGAACCTTTAGAGTTAATTCGCCAGATATTTACGCTCACGGGGCAAGCCTGTTCCCCGCCATCAAGGAGGCACTGGGTCTACTGAAGTTGCACCTGAAACAAAACGAAGCCGGCTCGGTGCGACAGGATGCCTGCACCAAGTCCGAGTTTACGAGGCTGGCGTGCCTGTTCTTTATTTGTATTCTGCTGCAGCAGTCGACCTCTAACTCCAATGCTGCTACAGACCTGTCTGGTCACATATCTTACGACGCTCAGTTGGTCTCGTACTTGAACATGTTCCTCGACTCATCAAGACCTCAGTGGCAAGGATCTATCGACAATCTCTACACGGCCCTGTTCTCTACTTTTGACGCGAGTGCAAGAACGGGGCTCAACATGGAGTACATCCGGAACATGACGGGGGTTATGGCTTCCATGACGGGCGGTGTGCGGTATGGAGTTGAACGATGCTTGTTGAATATTCTTTGTCGCACTGAAAGTAACGGATTTGATGCATTCGACGAGGAATGGACGCCGGATTCATTATTATCTCTACCCCCTCAATGATAAAAAGTTGGACACACCCAATCGGCATTAGCTGTCATGCGAGGTGCTTCGATGGTTTGGGGTTTCATTATGAGTCGGCCTCTGGGACAAGCCAAGATAAAGCGGTGACGGGGATGCGTATCTGGGCGTCGAGTTCAGCTGGCCTTGTTACTTTGTCACAACTCGCAGATGCGTTGCCTCATTTCTTAGTCTCACCTTTTGGCCGCCCCAAGTGTCGCCGTTGATACCTGATTGGCGAGAGGGGTTCCGCGCCCACAATCAGAGTGACGATGATGGCTTGACTATGTCCTCTTGCGGAAGGACTACACAGCCAATAGCATCACGGAGAAAACAGAGTGAGTCGGGCCGACGGTGTGCCCCAGCCTCCTGGGCTTCTAGACGGACTCTTGACAGTCACTGCTATTGTGGTCTTTTAATATTGAACCCAGTGTTTTGGAGAAGCCATTGGCAAGAACAAGACTGTGAGAGTACGACTGAATTCTCACAGCTCAAGATTAAAAGCGTCTGCGTGAAATGCTTTGGCACAATAACCCCTGTCCGAACCTTGTGTTGTAGAATATCAACTCCCTTCAACGCTGTCTTGCATCTCGATATCCGCAACCGCCTACTCCGTATCCCATCTCTGTATCATGAAAGCCTTCACCATTCGATTCTAGCCTTGTGTTTCCATTCTCCATCGCGTCTATGAATGGACCGCATCGATACGGAGCTAAGCTCTGGACCTGATGAGCCCAACTGCCTCGCGGATGCGCGCACCCAGATCCGAGTCGACCCGTGAAAAGAGATCTGCAGGTAAAATCAATTAGCGAGAATACAATGATTAGCACGTGTGGCCTCGACTTGCCATAAACCATGCTCCGCAGCTTGTCATTCTTGACGTTTGCGATGTTGTCGGCAACATTGTCAATGAATCTCTCCTGATGCCCCTTATCCCTTCCCAGAACCTTCCAGAGTCCAGTTGCCTGCTCAAAGTCTTCAGGCCCGACAGTGGTGGTAAAGTTGGAAACCTCTCCAACCCATTTCTCGTGGTTGGTAAAGGTAGGCGAAACCGTGCCCCCGACGGCTGTCGTCCTGAATGTGGTAGGCCTGAGCATGGAGCCGATGTAGTTCGGGTCGTCGCCGTAGTTGGTTCCAAAGTTCATGAAGCCGTCTCGTTGGAATGGGCAGTAGACTGGAGACTTTGCAGCGTTGGTTGGGAGCATTTGATAGTTTGTTCCAAGTCGGTAACGTGCGGCGTCGGGGTACGAGAACATGCGAGCTTGGAGGACTAGGTCGTGTCAGCGAATGTGTCAAGTGATGGCTGTCTATAGAACTCACCAGGGTCAGCAGATGGCGCCCATCCTGGAACCATGGTTGAAGGTGAGAAGGCGGCTTGCTCAATATCGGTGAAGTAGTTGCTTGGCTATACAGGTCAGCATTGTTACTTGAATCCAACTGGCGTCGAGACTCACGTTTTCGTTCAAAGTCAACTGGGCAATCTTGCGAAGAGGAAAGTCCCCGTGTGGCCAGACCTTGGTCATGTCGAAGATGTTCCATTTGTAGTTCTCGGCCTGCTCGGGGCTCATGACTTGCACAAACACGTCCCACTTCGGGTAGTCCTTCTTCTCGATCGCTTCGAATAGGTCGTGTACGAGATGGTCGGGGTTTTCGCCTGCGATTTTCGTAGCGGTCTTTCGATCGAGGTTCTGGACGCCAAGCTGGCTCTTGATGTGCATCTTGATGTAGCTGAAAGAACCATCCTGGAGCAACACGCGTTAGGTGAGTATGGAAGATACAGATCAGGGAGACGGACATCCTTGGTTAACTTGTAAGTGTGGCCGCTGTAGGCATTCATAGTACGGAGAGAAGCTGGAGTGCCACGGTCGCTAAACAGATGCATGAGCTCGTGGATGCCTTCAGGATTGCCGACGTGGAAACTAGTAGAATGTCAGCTGTGCCTAGTGTTTGGGGTACATCACCCTAGCATACTCCCAGAACTAATGCCATGTCAGTATCGAGCGAGAGTCACTGGTTCAAATCAGGACATACCATATCGGCATCCGGCATGTTGGTCTTGGGATGCCGTTTGTGAGACCGGTTCAGAGATGGAAACTTGACAGGATCCCTGATGAAAAAGACAGGCTTTCTACGTCAACTCCGAATCTTGTTTTGTGGAAAGGATCTCGTACCGTGTTGTTGAATACAAAATCAAGATTGCCATCGTCGGTGTAGAGCTTCATCGCCCAACCGTGAACATCGCGAACTGTATCAGCGGATCCTCGCTCAGGCCCAACAGTCGAGATGCGAAGAAGACACTTGGTCTTCTTGCCGACAGCGCTGAGGAAGCTGGCCGAGGTAAGGTCGGAGCAGTCATCTGTAACTTCGAGTTCGCCGTATGCGCTGATTTTGTCAGAAGAATTTTCGAGAGAGTATAAGGGACATACCCTGCTGCTTTCGCGTGAACGACACTAGATAGAGAGTCGGTTAGAGATAGAATGGTAGATCATATTTGTCGAGATGCCTACCGTTCAGGAATTCGCTCACGAGCAAAATGTGCCAAGGTCTCGAGCAGCTGTGTGTCCTGAAGCAGGACGAGACCTCCGCCGGAGCCATTCCGCAACTGGACACTGGTTGCGTTGCTAGGCTGGGGGCACCCTGCAGAATGCTGAGTTGCTTTTCTTGCGGCCCTGAGACTCGGGGGCTTACCTTCGGCCAGGGTGTAGACTGGGGCCATGGTGGTGAACGTTCAAGGTAGCTTTTGGTGGAGATTGGAAGGGGGGTTGAATTCAAGCTAATGCTGGAGCTTGGAATGAAGCTTCTTAACATGACAGCTGCCGTCATCTTTATAACTAATCACCTCCATCTGATTCATTCCCTGGAAGTACCTACAACAGTTGTCCTCTGCCGGAAATGGTAGAAGTGACGTAACTGATGCTATCAATCAAGACGGAATGGCGGCATGTCAGGCAAGACGTTGCTGTTGTGTCGGCAGCAAGGGCGGAAGACGGCATGAGGGCAAAGACGATCATGTCTCTCCTACCAGGATGTTAATTCGTGGTGTAGTACTACCCAAAGGAGCCAAGCTCGGGCGTCGGCAGGTCGAAGGCCGATGAATGCCAATCAAAAGACGGGCCCTCATTCGGCATCACCGGATTGTGGATAAACGGCCGGTCAAAGGCGGGGGCGGTTATCCGGCTCCCCGCTACGGGCCATACATCTTGCCGAAGCCGAGATAACAAACAAACAGAAACTTGGCTTGAGTTCAGACTATGCATGGAGTGAGGAGCTGAGACGGCATCATGATGAAACTCTACGTCGAGCTGAACACGCATTACTACCGCACATGCGAGAGGGCATCGCGATAACTGGACAATGTAAACAGGAACCACTGGTTTGGGAAGGACTATCTACCCAATTACTCTTCTCGAAGCTATCCACCCCGCATTCGTGCCATGGCAGTTACGTGGAGGGTTGATTTCGTGTTGATACAGTGGCTGGCAGAGGTATGTGAAGTGAGGGGTTGAGATGTCGAGAGCTCGAGAAGCAAGATAAAAGACGGGCGGAGGACCTCACCTCAATTGCCCTTCCATTATCAGATCAACCAATACAGCACAAACAACTCTCAAACATTCATCATCAATCATGGTCAAGGACGGCTCTCACTTTGACTTTGTCGTCGTCGGAGGCGGCACAGCCGGCAATGTCGTCGCCGGCCGTCTTGCCGAGAACCCCAACGTGAGCATCCTCGTCGTCGAAGCCGGCATTGGAAACCCGCAAGATGTCCACGAGATCACTACGCCCTCGTCTGCCATGAATCTTCGTGGTAGCAAGCACGACTGGGCTTACAAGACCACCATGGTCAAACGCGACGACTATGAGCGTATCGAGAAACCCAATACTCGCGGCAAGGCTCTCGGTGGAAGTTCATCGCTGAACTATTTCACCTGGGTTCCTGGTTGTAAACCCACCTTTGACCGGTGGGAGGAGTACGGCGGCAAGGAATGGACTTGGGATCCTCTCGTTCCATATCTTCGCAAGAGTGCCACCTACCACGATGATCTTGGCCTCTATTCCAAGGATCTCCAGAAGCTCGGCAAGGGCGGACCCATTCCCATCTCTCATGCGGAGCTTCTGGACGATCTCCAGCCCTTCCGTGACCTCCTCACTGAGGCCTGGAAGGACCGTGGTGGTACTTTGACCGAGAACATCTACGATGGTGAGATGATTGGCCTCACTCACTGCGTGGACACCATTTATAAGGGTCAGCGCTCTGGAAGTTTCTTGTTTGTCAAGAACAAGCCCAACATTACCATCCTCCCCGAGGTCCACTCCAAGAAGCTCATCATTGACCAAGCGAGCCGTGAGTGCAAAGGCGTCACTGTCATTGACTCGTCTGGTGCCGAGCTGAGCTTCTACGCCACCCGCGAGGTCATCCTCTCGCAGGGCGTCTTTGAGAGCCCTAAGCTTCTTATGCTCAGCGGCATCGGTCCCAAGAATGAGCTTTCCAAGCATGGTATTACCACACTCGTCGATTCTCGACACGTCGGCCAGAACTTGCTTGACCACCCTGGCGTTCCCTTCGTGCTCAAGGTCAAGGACGGCTATGGTATGGACGACCACCTGCTTCGCACGGGACCCAAGCATGACGGCGCCTTGTCCGCCTTCAGCAAAGGCCACGCCGGACCCATGGGATCGGGTCTTCTAGAGATGGTGGGCTTCCCCAGAATTGACAGCTATCTCGAGAAAGATGCGCAATACAGGGAGCGCAAGGCCAACAACGGCGGAAAGGACCCCTTCTGCCCTGAAGGCCAGCCCCATTTCGAACTTGACTTTGTCGCCATGTTCGGCAGCGCCTTTCAGTGGCACTACCCAACCCCCAAGAGTGGCTGCCATCTGAGCGTCGTCGTCGATCTCGTCCGTCCAGTCTCGAATCCCGGTGAAGTGACGCTCAACTCTTCTGATCCCCTCGTTCAACCCAACATCAACCTCAACTTCTTCGCCGACGACCTCGACATCATTGGCATGAGGGAGGGTATCCGGTTCAGCTACGATGTCTTGACAAAGGGCAAAGGTTTCAAGGACATCGTTTTGGCCGAGTACCCTTGGGAGATGCCTCTTGACAACGACGAGGAGATGCACCGTGCTGTCCTGGACCGTTGCCAGACTGCCTTCCATCCTTGCGGAACTGCGCGTCTCTCCAAGAACATTGATCAGGGCGTTGTGGACCCGAAGCTTAAGGTGCATGGCATCTCAAAGCTTCGTGTCATTGACGCGTCTGTCATTCCTGTTATTCCGGATTGCCGAATTCAGAACTCGGTGTACATGGTGGGTGAAAAGGGTGCGGACTTGATCAAGGCAGAGCACAAGGATCTGTACTAAGTTTCACCTATGAACGTATTGTGCTCCTGGGATCAGCTCAGTAAGCTTCCATAGCAAAAATATCTATAATTAAATATATTGAAGTTCTCAAGTCCGACTGAACAGGATCTAGACATCCGGCGTTGAGACCTTCCGGTGTGTTTGCGTATAGGAACCCTCGCACACCTACAGACCGACAGGAGAACGCCAGCTTGGTCTTCCTGGTGTTGCGCCGCCATTTCTGAGCACTCTCTGCGAATCCCAAAACAAGAAGATAACAATGGCAAAAAAACATACTTAATATTAATGGAGATTATCTCGGGAAAATAGCTCTAAACGCCCTGGCTTCCTCTCAATACCGCGACGAAGATGATGAGGGTGAAGTTCTCATGAGCGTCTGGCTCTTTTCAGTGAAGCCTACCCTATACCTCGGATGGCTTAACACGCTTTTCCCCCAACTCATCGGTATTTTCTGGACTATCCCTGCCTTGGACTAACCACGGGAATCTAGGGGATAAATAACGGTTTCACACATGCTACCACTGACCAACCCTCATGCTATGCAGCCATCAGTTTCTCAGTTCGCTTCGACGCAGCTTCGAGAGATCAACACCAGGAACGGTAGGATCTGACGCTAATGATCCTTGGTGTCCGGAAGCCCCGGATCGAGACAGGGGACCTTGGCTGATGATTGGTTGCTGAGACCTCCAGCTCGCGTTCGCGTTCGCGTTGCTCGGGTTCATCAACGCCTGGACCTTGATAAGCTGATTGTCTCCCTTTAAAACGAGCTTCGGTACGAGACCGAGCTCTGCTGTCACCACATTCACGCTTTTCATGCCAGTTGAATCATTCTTTCTTGAGTCTCGATTTGTCGATGCCAATATGCAACAAGCTAGATCCACTCGTGCGGGATACAAGAAATCCCGAAATGGCTGCACGAGATGCAAGAAGAGACGGGTCAAGGTAATTTGACCTGCAAGGCTGTCAAAGAATCGTCTGACTGGTTATAGTGCGACGAGGAAGTTCCATGCTCTGCTTGCGTGAGACACAAGGTCCCATGCAGCCTTGCATCTCCCGATGGCGAGCATGAAGGTATTCGCATACCCGACCGATCTCTCCATCCGCCTAATAATAGCTCTTCTGGCTTCAACTTTTCTTCCTTGCTCTCTGGATCTCTGTTTGAAAGCCCTCGAGAAGACGCAGATTGTTGGGTTGCCAATGTCGAGCTCATGTTTCATTACTCAACCGTCACGTATAAAACGCTGTGCTTCTCAGACCAAGTCGTGTCAACGTTTCTGCACGACATGCCTGGCGAGGCTCTCTCTCACCCATACTTTCTGCGAGAGATTTTATCACTCTCCGCATACCATCTGGCTTATCTTCATCCTGAAAAGAGGCAGTCCTATGTTCTGCTGGCCTCCAAACACCATGACCTGGCTGTTAGGGGTATCAGAGAAGTCCTGTCGGGGCCCATAACGTCGGCAAACTGCCATGCACTATACGCTGCCGCGATATTCATCGTCGTCAACAAATTTGCCGCTTTTCCTAGTTGCGAGGACTATCAAGCACATGGCTGCTTGATGCCGATTCAGGCGCTGGTTGAGATGTTTTCTCTTGTTAACGGCATCAGTGCTCTCTTGATGTCCTCGGAAGGAAAAAGCATTCTGAATGGTCCGCTGAAGGATTTCTTTAGCCGGACTATTTGTCCTCATCCGCCGAGTGAATTGTTCCAGGGGCTCTTGACTCGTGTACCCGAGCTCAAGCTCCGGGCAGAGTCGGACGCCCTGGACCCGAAGGCGAAACTCATTTTGATCACGACCCTTCAGTCTTTTGCTGAATGCCTTGAAGATACAATTAATCGTCCAACCGTATCGTGTCCGCCCGAGATGCGTGTCCAGTTCATGTGGCCCATGATGGTCTCGCGTGACTTTCTCGAGTTGGCGGGCTCAGGACACCCGTTGGCTCTAGTGACCCTGGCGTATTACGACACGTTATTGTCCTGGGGAGAGTCCAGATATTGGTTCTTTGAGGGCTGGGCGCAGCCATTGATGGAAGCTATTATCGAAAAGGTTCGAGGTTCTGAGTGGGAAGACCTTGTGAGTTGGCCTGCGAGCGTCGTTTTGAAGGGAAAGGAGGCGCCTCTGGACGCAATGGGGATTCCTGGAATAGTATGAGCTTGGACTTTTCTTTACCTGTACGGCTTATTATTTCAAGATAAGCCTGTATCAATATGAAGGTTAATAAGACTGGAGACGCATGCCAGACAAGGTCAGTCCTGGCTCTTGGGCCGTCACCGGCTAAATATATACTCGCCCACAATTGTACCCTCAAGTCAACTTCCTTGACCCCCATGACCCCATCACTTGGCAACCATGGCCTAATTCCTCTTTGAGATTCCTTGACACAACTTAAACTCTTATTTCCTATTCAGGAAATAGTGAGTCCATTCACTGACGAACCGGAGTCGCGGACCGACGATCCGACGGGCGGGGAAATATCGGATCTCTGGTCCAACCATTGATGCCTCGGATACACCAGATGATTCTCTTATATTGTCGACAGACCGCACTTGAGTCCTTTTTGTCCTTTTCTCCTCATTTCCATCTTTGCTGAAAAAACTGAAATTGCCCTCTGTTGCAAATATGACATCTATGAACCTCGCTTGGCGCCAGGTTAGTCCTGGAGTGTGGAGCCGCTCCATCGATGAGATCGAGAAGTTCTACGCCACCATGGTGGTTCTCTACGAAGCTAGTGGCCGAATGTTCTTTGGCATGACCGGCCATGTTTCTTTGTCCATAAAGATCCCTGAGGGTACATCTCAAGAGCAGGCTGAAGAGGCCGTCGACAAGGCCTTGAGAAAGGCTTGGCTTGCTCTGAGATATGCCCACCCCACTCTCGCTGCCAAGGTCACTGAGAATGTCGAAACGGGCGAATGGACAAAGACCTACCGTCAGTTTGAAGATGAAGCGGACAAAGATGCTTGGCTTGAAAAGACTCTTGTCCACGTCTCGACCGGTCAAACTGGCAACGAGTGGGCCAATTCCGATCCTCCCGCTCCCAAGGTCCCAACCATGTTTGTCCTGAACCTTCCTGCTGATGGGACTTCAACTGTTCGACGGGACCTTGTCTTTCGCTCGCCTCACGACATCATTGATGGCATCGGCACACTTGTGATGCTCAACAACTTCATCACTCGTGCTGCCGAGGCCTACGAGAAGGGCGATTCCTTTGAGATTCCCGTCTTTGATGGCTCTGAGAGCGCAAACCTTAGTCCTTCGTATCGACTGGCCGCTCAAGTTCCCCCGAACTAACCGAAGCCCAGAAGAAGAGGGTTGAGGAGATCACCACTCAGAAAGCAGCTGTTGCTTCTGATCCAAGCATTGAACATCTCGCTCTTCCGTTCAACAGTGGTCCTCTTCTGCCTGGTCGTCATCAACGTCTTGCTCTCACTCTCTCCCAAGAACAGACGGAGCGCCTCATCACAGCTTGCAAGGCTACTGGAGCTACTCCGACACATGTGTTCCATGCCGCTGCTGCCATGGTCATGCGAGACGTCCAGGAGCCTCCCTCAGAGACGAAGCGTGTCCGATACATCAATTATATTCTGCGCAATGAGCGAGATAAATGTATTGAGCCATACAGCACTGTTCTTCACCCTGCATCCGTCTATCACTCTGTCTCGGGTCAAAGTCTCATTGTTGACATGGACTTGCCTGCGGCTGGTACCAAGATCGATCCTAAGCAACGCCGGGGGAGTTCCTCTCTGTTCTGGAGAACATGAAAGAATTTTACCACACAGTTAAGGAGGATAAGGAGCACTACATCCTCACGCCCACCTTATGGACTCTGGGCACGCCAAACCTTCCTCCTTCTCCTCGACCTCTCCCTGTACCCCCTCCCAATGCTCACCCGTCCGTGTCCATTTCGAGCATGGGCCGCACCGATGCCATCGTTGCTCCAGAGACGGGGGCCTTCAGCACTCGAGACCCTTGGGTGACTGGCGAGGAGCTTGGAAACGGACTAGGACTTTTCCTCGGTACTTCTCGAGATGAATTGTGCTTGAGCGCGGCGTATAATGATGCTTGGCATACGGCGGATGAGGTGCAGCAGTATTTGGACCGTTGCAAGGAGGTGGTGTACTGGGGCTTGAGTATCGATGTTGCTTAGAAAGATGGATTGAATCGTTAGCGTGGCTTTCCTTACTGTCCCTCGTTCAAGATTGCGAGAGTGGTAGCTGATGAGGAATGGATGTTTTGCAGATCGCGTTGAAGCAAGTGTTTATTACTGTGTCAATAACGAGTAGCGTACCCTCGAAGCGATACAAGACTAATGAAGGCCTTCCAATACTCCAAATTACGCCGTAGTGTACATCAGTAGTCCGTTACTTGGACTTCTTCTTCTCTGTCTGGTGGTAGTAGATCACCAAGACTAGCAAGCCCAATGGAATGAGTGTACTAATCTCGCCGACAACTAGACGAATGTTAGTAGATAATGCACTAAACATGAAGAATACTTACCCATTCTCCAGCTAAGCCATCCAGAAGTCAACCTCAACTCTCCCTCCTCATTGTGAGGGAACCCGCTTGTGTTGATAGCGAAAAGACTGGTCAAGAATGAGAGAGGAGTCTAGACTGTTAGATACACTGATGAACAGGGTTTTGGGGACGCTAAACTTACAAAGATGACTGTGACGATGGTGAATGGCAGGATGATAAAGTTCATGAATCGTGCAGCCTCGGCTTCTTTGAGCGATGCTTGGGCTTGCATGGCTTGGATGATGTTGCTCAGCTGGAACCATTTGTCAGTATCAACTAAAAGAAAGGAAACAAGTGTTAAAAGAGAGTGAGGGACAAGCCAACCTACCCCCTCAAGTGTCGTGGACGCATCCCTGTCCATTCTCTGCGTCCTCTGAATCAACGTCTCAAGACCAGTATCATGCACAAAGCTCTCCCTCAAGACCTTTCGTGTATCTTTCGTGAGAGTTGGCTGCCCCGGAAGTCTAGATGGCCAGAGAATCTCTGCGACATCCTTGACCACTTTCAGCTGAGTCTCAAAGAGTTGGCGAAGGAGACGGAGCTCGTCTCTGATGTCCTTGACTCGCCAGGTGGAGTCGGCGGCTTGGCGGATGATGGTGTTTACTTCACTAGGACTCCAGTCGCTTGTTGTGAAGTTCTTGAAGAACTTTGCTTCCTCGTCTGTCTGTGCAGCCTTTGTTAGCAGGATGGTTTTAGTGAGGGCAAGAATGGCGCCTACCTCGTAGCCGATTTGGCCCTCGAAGATGTCAAGGACATGTTCACCAAGCCCAGCCCATTTGAACTCGTTGACGAGAGTCACTGCCTCAAAGACAATTCTCTTGATCAGGTCGCTTGGCGTCCGAAGAGTATCCAAGTTGCCTTGGCGGATCGTCTCAAATAGGTCATCCGCCATGGTCTCATTCTTGCGGGCTGGTATCGCGGTAATAATTGTGTCTGTTTGTCAGTATGAACACCGAGAGACTGAAAATGAACGTGATGGAAAGAACTTACTGTCATCCAACTTCCAAAGCCAGAGCTGACGTACCATCAACCAGCTCAGAGAGAGATCCTGCTGGATCTTCTTAGCCTTGTCTTTGTTTGCCCTTCTCTTGTTGCGCCTCTCGACATGTCCATTATCGGCTGGCAAGAATGCCAAGGTTGCCGGCTTCTTTGCCTTTTCCAGAGTCGTGCGGACTTTTGTCTTCCCCTTCTTTGCATCCGAGACCACAACCACTTGATAAAAGCCCATTTCGGTATCTCTTCCACTTGGACTTCCTTTCGAGATTTCTGATTCGTCTTGTCGATGCGGTCTTTCAGCCATCGGTATACGACTTGCTGATCTTTGGTGCGCAGTGTGTTGTCTCTTTGCTCAACGTGGTTGGCTGTCTGGTCGAGTGTCTGCGGTCGTTGCGCTCCAAGCATTCCAGTGAAGGGAGAATATGTCCGCTCGAGCTGTTCATATCTCTTGCGGAGGATCTCACCCTTGTCTGTTTCTGTTTCTGGGTCGTGAAGGGTCTCGATATCCAGAAATGGTATCTGTAAACAGATTAGCAATTCTCATTGATTGTCAGGCAGAGGGTGTGACTTGCCACCAGTGATACCATGCTACTCGGCTTGATGAAGCATTCTGCATTTGCCCACGATATCCTCTTTTCAGGTCCAAGTGATGGTTTGGTAGTCTTCTCCGACTTTGCTGGCGTCTTTTCATCCCCTGCAGGCCGATTCACTTTCGGGCTTGGCTTCTCGGCGACCTGTACAACAGGTAAGCAAAGCTACGGGACTGAACATTGTTTCTCTTACCCGCGCATGTGGCTTTCTGACTCGAGAACAGAGGTCATTGGTTTCTCGGACTCTGATGTTGCTCTCGAAAAACTGCCACGCTTGAGCATCAACCTCGGCACCGTCAGAGGTCCTGATGTTCGTGATGAGGAAGTCCTAGCATGAGTCAATCAGCATTATGAAGACAGGATGATGATACCGGTTGGATGAATCTACCTTGATCCAAGTCATCTACTGCTTGTTAGTGCTGTGTTATTCTCCAAGGCCAAATAAACTTACGTTGTTTGAGTTGAAGTTGATCCATCTCCAAGAACTGTCCCTGACATTCTTCTTGAACTGATCCTCTGTTAGTTCAACCCGTATGCTCTCCTCCCTCCTGCCCTCCAGTCCCCTCTCTCGTTGACTCTCGTCTTTAGGCTTGCTACTCTCGTCTCGTGGGGACTCTGATGCCTTTTCAATGCTGATATCCGCATCTTCCTTCACTAACCGCTCCCAGACCTCTGATGCAAAATTGGCCTCGCAGTCCGCAAGAAAGGATGTGCCTCCATCGGCTGGCTCCTCGATAGAAGACCCGTCATTGGTGCTCTCCTTTTCTGACTCCTCTTGAGCGGAATCATCTTCCAATCGCTTACTATCACTCTTCTTGCGATACAAAACGTGAGACACTTTGATCCCTGTAGGAGTCCAAGACATCGAGGTGCTTCCGTCAGGTTTGGGCTTCAGTCCCGCCCATTGGTATCTGAAGTAGACGGGGAAGTTGTCGCAAATCCTCCTGATATCCTCAGAGTATTCGGCTGGCTTCTGAGGCACATTCCCAGCAGTCTTACGTCTCAAAGGTGCCTTTTGAAGAAACGAAAGGTTCTCGGCAAAGAACTTTTTGTCCTCTTCGCCTAGGCCTCCTCGCTTGAACAGTTCTCGGGGTGTCTCTTCGTTGTCGTTGAGGCAGTCCAGCTCTGCTCCTCGCTCAAGGAGCATCTGGATGACTGTGTGATTCCGCTTTCTGCATGCATCATGCAACGGAGAGTTTCCTGTATTCGTTAGAAGTGGCTCAGCGACGCAACAAGGTATTATAAGCGCACCGTCGTTATCCTGGGTATTGAACTCGGCATCTGCATCGAGAAGCCGTTCTAGGCAACGTTTTGACTCTTTTCCAATGTCTTGCACAATCAGTTGATGCAATGGCGTCTGCAGACTGTCATTCAGAGCGTCGACGTTTGGTCCGTACTGAAGTATCGCATCAAGAATTCTTAGCATAACGCCGTCTTCAACAGGCTCGCTCGCCATGCCCGAAATCTGATGCAACACTGTGAACATCTTCGAGTCTCCAAGGTTGATGTAGTGCGAGGGCGCCATGAAGGGATGTTGGAGGATCCGCGATACGAGGTTGGCTTTCTTCTGAGCCACCGCTTGGAAGAGTGCTGTTCGTTTATTTTTGGAGGATTGGAATGTGAGGTCGATCTTGTGGTTCCTGAGGAGATACTCTGCATCTTTGTCATGACCTCGGCAGATGGCGATGAACAGGACAGAGCATCGGCCTTCGACATCTGACAGAGGTCCAACTCTTTCTTGAGGAGCCAAGTTTCGATACGTGTTTGCTGCCGCTTTCCGCAAGACCTCAATATCATCGTCTATTTCTTCTCCTCCCGGTCCAAGTGTCGCGTCAATCTCCTTTCCAAGATCCACCAAGCGATTGGACTTGGGGCCTGCCTCAGGATCATCCGAGAAGGTCTTCCCTGTAGTTGGCACCACTTCTCTCTCGAGTATCACCGGAGCAGGCTCTTCAGAAGTGTCGTCGAGACGTTGGAGGATGCTCTGGATCGCACCATCTTGACACTGAGTGGCTGCCAGCCACATCCACGAGCGGAGTTTTACCTTGAGTTTTGACGGGGCTGGGTCTTGGCTGTCTGAGGTTGGGGGCTCTTCGTTCAGGAAAGACAGGGCGCGAGAGCCCGTCAACAGAGGCGAAAGTAAGCCCATGGCCTGTGTTTGCACCTCGGAGACACTTTCAAGGCAATTTTTCGTATAGGGAAAAGAACTCAAGGACACAGGTCTGGGGGAGGATCCTTATAATCTTGTTGACCAGGCTGCTGACGAGTCACATCGCGGCTGGCGTGCCCTTGTTGGTTCTGCCCTTGAATGCACCAATCAGCTGCAACTATACCAACCAGGACCTCATGTTTCTCACCCAGGGTGGCTTTCAGCTGGATCCCACTGCACTTTTGGAGTGCGTATGGTAAGCCCAACGGTGGGTAGCATCAGACGCCTCGGCGCTTAGCCTGCGGATTTCGCAACCAGGCTCGCAGAGTTGGCCCCTTTGGATCATGTTTACCGAAGCCAAACGTCCTTCCTTAGCTGATGCAACAAACCTACTGTGCCTAGGTCTTGTGGATTGCCCAGTTAGAAGCAGCTCCATCGGCCAGGGGGAACTTTCAGGCTGAAACCAAGTTGAACAGTCTCGGTGGCATGTCACCACATCATCTTGTGCTTACCGTGCTCTTTATGGGTGGTGCCCGGACTTGCTCACAGCTGCCTTGAGCATCGGCCCCCAACCTCATCCTTGCACATCTGTAAATAATTCTAATCTTCCCGGGCGTTGTGGCTTTGTCACAACTCTGCGACGAGGCAATCAGGCACCTGCCTGGCACCTGCTCCGTATACCTATTTGAGTCCCGGGAAATGAAATCTCTTTGAGCAGTTGGTGCATGTTCACGGAGGTCGGAATGTTGGCAGCGGAGATGCCCAAGCGGGAGGTGGAATCATTTTATTCTGTCATAATCTTCTGATAGCCCTCAAGTTTCTCGCAAGAACGGAATGTCGCCACGTCAGAACCAGTATGTTAAAGAGGTTTATCATTATACTGGAGGGGTAAGAACAGTGCACCATGAAAAGCAAGAGAGAGGAGATCCACTCACCACTGTATTGAAATCAGATTGACGTATATTATGGACCGTTTGTTTCTTCTAACGCGGCATTTCTCAGCCAGTTCAAGACTGGGGACTATCTATGGTGGGGCTGTAGCAGCAGAGCCAAGAAGGATGGCTGACTCTCTATGCTGGGGGGTGGCCTCATGTACATGTACATGCTTCCTTGTGTCGCGCAATGGTAACTAGTAGTCGAGGCCACGATGGGTGTCGTTTCTGGCTCAAATGTTCGATACCGGCGTGTTAAATCTGAGGAATCGATCAAGGCCTTGCTCGACTTGGCGATGGCAGGTAATTAGATTGGGCGAGCAGCAAGTTGCCTGAGGTGGAAAAGGATAGCCTTGTCTAGATCATTACTCAGGATGGTTCCTCCGTCTTGCCCCATAGCTACTAGCAGACGCGAAACTCGCAACACTGCTCGCTCTTCTCACCGGGACTGGCGACGGTGATCTTTTCTCGTGCGTCGGGGACGATGGGGCGGGACTCGCGCGTCCACGCTGAATTGCGAATCGGTAAGCGCGTGCCCTGAGACGTTGCATGATGGATACGCGGCGATTCATGAATTCGGAGAACGTGGTGTTTTGGGGAATGTCTTCTTTCAGCAGCACGAAACGGTCCCAGAGCTCTGTGTTCTCGAGACATTTGAAGAGTGTGTGCGAATCATCTGCCACTGACATTGTGGCCTTGAGATGCGTTGCGAGACTTGAAAGAACATAAAATAACAAAGAAGGCCAGTCTTCAAGCTGGCGGGAGACATATGCTGGGGAAAGGAGAGAGTTTGCGTATTGGATCGAGGGAGCAGCTTCGGTTGCTGGGTTGGTTGGTATGTTTCCCGCTGCTATCCAGCTGGCAACTGTTGTGTGAGTTTCAGCCGTTGGAATCATGCTCAAGTGCTCAGAAAATGTTTTCCCCGACCGTTTGTCGTGTCCTGTGCCGGATTCCTCTCCTCGGGGGCGAGAGAAGACTCATTTTCGCTGTCAACATTCTGTGCTGGACCAGTCTCTGATGGCTCCTGCTCGGATAAGAAGATGGATTCCTGTTTCGGATAGGCCCTCCTCGCATCAATCAGCGCATCCAACTCCGAGATACTGATGTAGTTAAAGCACGTAATCGCTATTGTGACGTGGCAGCTGCCAACCGGGTTGCGCGCAGCTGAAGCGTCCAGCAACCGGAATCCACCACCTTCGAGGAAGAATTCCCTCACTGATTGATGAATGACTTGCACAATACGAGTCTCTCCCTGCTCTAGGTCAAGTGACCCAGCTCCAGCGCGAATCGATAGATTTTCTTCGTCCTCTAATGGTGCCTCGTCTGATCGTGAAGCACTCACTTCTAGCAAGCCTCCTGAGAGGGCTTTGATCTCCCTCTCAAGCTGATCGTCGCTCTCAGTGTAGTTCACAGACCTGCGCCACTCCTTCAGAGACTCTGGAACGGGCTCTTTTATAAATGCGAGCACATGGTGCCATTGATGAAGCCTCAAAGGTGCTGTTGACATGAGAGCCCACTGAAATACCCGTAGAGCGACTATCCGCGACTCTGGACTAATGGACGCCACCATTATTGTGAACAAGTGCTCTAGTTCCCAGGGCACTGAGT
Organism: Fusarium solani; assembly: GCF_023522795.1. Taxonomy (NCBI): domain Eukaryota; kingdom Fungi; phylum Ascomycota; class Sordariomycetes; order Hypocreales; family Nectriaceae; genus Fusarium; species Fusarium solani. The sequence continues at coordinate 309,628 of NW_027072147.1, read as the reverse complement.
CGATGTGTCGGAGCAAAAGCTCAAGGCTGTTGCCTTGGTCGTATTTGGCAAGAAGGCTGTCCATAGTCAGGGTCACCCAGAGAAAGATACCGCGGGCGTTGTCTATCATCTTGTTTCGCAGTTTAGGCTCCCAATGTGATTCTGACCTTGAAATTCTGGCACTCAATCTTTGATTGACATATGTTGAAATGTCTCCTTTGTTGAGATCTTCGGCAATCAGCTCCGAGGCCGAGCAAAGGGATGTTTGCGGGTAGTGTCGACTAGACAGACACACTCGCACACGGCCATTGTTATCGCCGTTGGATAACTGCCCCCAGAATTCCGCGTGGGATCTCGAAGCAGAAGATCCAAGTTCGTCGAGGCCATCGATAAAAACAATTGTCTTTTTCCCTGCTGCATGACCAAGGATCGAGTTGAGTAGGCTCTTGAGCACTGGTTCCCTCCATATCACCTCTGCGTGCCTCGACATCCTGGCCTCCTCGTTCAGCTCCATCCAAGTCTGTACCGCTTCTTGAAGTTGAACCGGATAGTGTGGTAAGATTTGGTGTAGAAGGGACCGAAAGATGCCGATCGAGGAATGCTCCAGTGGCTCGCCCTTTGCGCTGACGAAGGCGCCGGCAACACAATATTCAGAACCGCTGAGGGACGACTTGGCATGACGAAAAGCCTGCTTCATCAATGTCGACTTTCCGGCTCCCGGTTTCCCCTTGAGCCAGAGGATACAGGGTCGTTCTTCGAGATCGCGGTCGAAGAGCCAGTGGGAGTACGTCTCGTTTTTGATTAGCCAGTGTCCTGTTTGAGGTGCAGGGTCCTCAATGAGCTGGCGAGGGCGATGCATGTGGGGGAACTGGATAGATTTGAGACAAGCGGCTTGTTGAGCAGTCAACTCTTTACCGCCAGTCGCATCAAACATGCTCGAATTAACGGCAACAGGCTGGTCAGTACGGTGATCCTGAGTCGTGCTGGCCGTTGTGCTGGTCGAAATTTCAAGATATACCGATCTCAGCTCTCCCACGACCTTGACAAAGTTTGGGTCTTCCCGTCCAGAAAATCTGCACATCTCCATATGGTTGGCCTGGAGTGTCTCGGCGTGTTCTCGTTGGTCCCCTATCAACGAGGACGTGTCTGGTACGACCTTGTTTCCCAATACACCAAGATTTATTTTGGTCATAGGGTATCCTTCTTGGAATGTCTTGACTCGAAAGCGGTGTTTGAACCAAAGCCCGGAGAATGCTTCCTGAGAGCGTTCGAGATCCGTCGTCTTAAGGCCAAGAGTATCGAGGATTGCTGAGTTCGTTTGAAAGCGCAAACCACTCAGGACGGACTTAGCCCAGGCGCCAAGTGCGGATAGATCTGGGCTGCCGCGATGAGGCGTGCCTAGGAATATGACGGCGGTAGTAGACTTGACTATGTTGCTGAGTTCATCAGGTTGGGAGGTTGAAGATAATGCCAGCATCTCATCCAATAGTTAGTTCATATTCCAGATACAGCCTCAGTCTAAGGGGTCACCTCTTTCACAACGATTCCACCAAGGCTATGAGCCAAAAAGATTAGAGGGCGATCTTTGGTATGGCTTCTCCCGAGGGCGAATAAGAAGTCTTTGCTGTGCGAAAAGACACTATTTTTGTTCGTTGAACCAGACGTATACTTGGTGATCTTGGTGTCGTATCCGTAAGTTAGGATGCGGGCATTCGGACAGTCTTCGGGTAGCAAATCGCGAGGCCAGAAAAGCGTTGGAACTGGTGTCTTAGGCTTGGAGGCGTTGCTCGGTCCTCGTTTTCCTGAGGCCCGTTTCATCAAGCTTGTGACACTGCGAAGAACATGCTCTCGCCTTGACTTGATCATCTCTCCATCTGACCGCAAATCGGTGGGCAAATCTGCCACTGCGTCGGGCATAAGAGGAGAAGTCCATGTCTTGTACGCATGACCTTTCAAGCCATGGATGATGACAATACTGCAGGCACATCTGTCAGCATAGTCGTCCTGTGCCCTTGCGCAGTCACTCAGTCGCTCACTCAACTGCTGGTTCTTGGTTATTGGGCTCGTAGACGAGGAATAATCCCGTAGGTGGGCCCGGATCCGCCATCTTGAGAGCGCTCCAGACATTCAAGGAAGATTCCTGGTCAGAAATTGAGGCTGAAAGTGAGTGAAGAGGGGAATGAGGCTGGTCTAGAATCAGGCTGCGCCATTCATGACAGTGATAGGCACGTGACACTAGAGCCCGATTGGCATTTAATAAGTTCAGCTGAAGCCAAAATCTAGTACCGATATCTAGGAATGGATTAGAGGCACCCATGGTAGAAGGAGTGGGAATGGTGATCCTTGGTGACCTTAAGAACTATGCTTTCTATATAACCAGAGTTTAAGCTATCTTCGCACCGGGGCCTTTCATTTCTATCTGCCTTGAGATAGGTTTGAGTTTGTAGGCTCGAAAGACGTCATCTTCCCTACTGAATGAAGGCCTTGAACGTCTCAGTAGGCGTGAGCTTCAGTAGATCCAACTCCAGCATCTCCTTGCTCGTCGTCGAGGTCGAACACTTTCCTTCCCAGCTCGCATCCAAAGAGTGCACAATCGACTTCATAATAGACTGAAATTCCGAAGGTGCCGCCATAACCATGTGATCAATAAAAGACGTATCCTTATAAACAACGTTTTCGACCTTGGTGCCAATGGCTTGTTCAACCAATTCGACAACCTGCTTGCCAGTGATGTCCTCTGGTCCGTTCAAGACGTACTTTGCCTTGTTGTGTCGGCTTGGATCCTCCTCGGCCAACAAGTGAGCGGCGATAGCCCCGATCTCGTTAGCATCAATAGGAGCGACAGGAGCATCCTCGTTTGACATTAGCCTCAGAATACCCTGCTTTCCGGTCTCCCGGAAGTCCTTGACGAACTGCACCGCAGTGTTGAGGAAGAGCGGAGTGAAGGCATTGGGCTGCAGCGAAGTCCACTGCATAGCACTAAACTCTGGCGAGGCCAGCAAGCTTTCGATCGCCCAGTGTGTTCGTGGGTAGTACGCCAGGCTGTCAGGGCGCACGTTTGCAGCCGTGGTCGAGATGCGAACGACATACTTGACGCCTGCTTTGAGAGCGGCAACATGGAATGTTGACTCTTCGGAAAACTGGGTTGGCAGCATGTGTGATGCTATAAATGCCCTGACGACATTGTTTTTGCGAAGCCAATCGGCTGTTACCTCTGTCCAGGCCATCTCCACGACCTCGACGTTTGGCAGCTTGGCCAACTGCTTGGCTGCATCTCCGTTGGCGGAACGGGTGAGGGCGAGGATCTTGTAACCAGAGAGAAAGCTCTTGGAATCGATAAATCGTGACAGGGTTTCGGTAGTGTTTCGACCAGTGTTGCCTGTGGCACCAGCGATGAGGATTGTGGGAGACATGTCTGCTGAGTTGATGGGAGTAAAGAGTAGACAGTGTTGGGTGGGTGATGCAAGTGGCTGTTGGTGATGTACTCGATGTCCATGTGCAGCACCACCCCTTTTTATAGCCAGCTGCTGAAACGAGAAAAACCCGTGAGTAACGTTAAACGTTTGTAGATTACAAAAATACTTGCCTATGCGATCATTCGAGAGAGTAAGAAAGTCCGCAAGCCCGCTCCAAGTCCGCATACTCCAAGTCCGCATACTCCAAGTCCGCCATCCGCACCTACGTCAGCGAAGTTACGCACCTGGGTCAGGGGGGAACGAGACAGTGTGAACATGTCAGCCAAGCCTCCCCTAAGAATGGTTCATAAAATGCAATGAGGAGAAATAAAGAATCTCTAAAGTATTACCTTTATTATGGTACTACCTTACGCATTTTACTCTATTTTAGTCATTCTCCTTGACGCTAATTAAGAGGAGTTGCCCAAGCCTTTTTAATGTTTTGGCGTTTAAGCTGCCTTGATAAATGTGGTTTTCATGCTGTCGTAGGTTTGCTAATTATTGTGTTCTTTGATATTGTACCCGAAGACCTTTCTTAGAGAGGTCATCGATACGATCAACTTTGGGCTATCAGTTATTTTTGACTTTCGTTTCAAGCACACAAACATCCAATAGCAGCAGACGGCGTGTACTATATCCAGAACCTGCCACTTAGCTGGTACGAGAGCTATTAACATGTGCGGTTGGCAACTATCTGATAAACCAGAGCGCGGAGAAGGTTACAGGATGACCATGAACTTGAGCCCACATGGCTAACTATCTACTCATCAGTCTTCTCAGCTCATACCGTGATAACCCGGTTACTCTCCCATAGAGCTTGGTGTACACTGCAGAGAACGGTGGCATTCACCCATGAGACCTCCCCGTTGGCTTCTATGACTTTAAACTTGTCCCGACCGACGTGGTCGTGTCTCCTACCCTTGTTTCTCTCACCATCAAACATTCCGGTAACGTGAATGTCCCCAACGATGATCAAGCCGCTTCTGTGGCGGCTGAGCATGACGTTGAGGTGATGCTCATCGGTCGTCATACCGGGACCGGCTTGCTTCGTTGTAGCCATGATGGCTACGACGATTTCGCTCTCTTGATCCTGAAAAGAGTAGATAGTCTTGGCGGGCTTCATTGAAGCGATAGCAGCGTACTTGGGACCCCTTCGGACACTCTTGATCACATCCACGTTGGCTGTATACGGTGTGATAATGGCAATCTGGGAAGGGTGCACTCTGCCAGCAGTGCTCGAGACGAAATCCAAAATGAAGTCCAGCGCGACAATGACTTGATCCCTGTTACTCTTTGACTTTGTAATGGGGTCGATGTGGCGATACGAGTTCTCGCAGTGGATGAAGATGGGTAGAAGCAGCCGCCGTCCTTCCAAATGAGGTTGAAAAAACTCCCAATACGAGATTCGAAGCTAATAAAGCGACAGGAAGAAGGTTGATGACCTTTGAGGTCGCTGCGGTGGTGCGGTGGCTGCCTCCGTCGTGATGAGGTGGTGTTGCGGCGGAAGAAGAAAAAGAGGACATAGGAAGTAAAGTTGAGAAGAACAGAGGTCGCGCAGGCGCGACATAATTTTTTTTAGTGCGTAAAACCGGATTTCGACTGCGTCATTAATAGCAGTGCAAACGGACGGCCACGAACAACAACAATACTATAACGACGAACACTGACGAAGCTCGAGCACGCTAAAACACAACTCATTTCCTGCCTTGAATAGAGCTGCTGCTGAAGTCAAGTTGAGAGACCCGGAGCTCAATCGTATTTAATAAGCCACACCATGCTCTCCGTAGTACTATAAGCGCGCGGTATCAGGTTAGGAGCACGGAGTGTGTCGAAATGTTCATTTATTCGTTCAACGCGAACACTTCAGTCCTGACCCTGTTCCTTTTACGTTCGACAAAGACTCTGAACACAGGGCTTCATCAAGTCCGTTTGAAACCCTGACCGACTGGCATCATCTCCGAAAGCTGGGAGGGACACCATCATGGTCTTTTAGCAGTATGAGCTGAGGATCCGATGCACACGCACCAGAGAGGATGGGATTAGATGAGAAGATGCTATTAACTGTTAAGAGCTTTTATTATAGCAGTCTAAGACTTAGGATACCCTGATAAAAGTAACTAGATAACTCCTCCTAGATTAACCCTATCCTCCTAATGATAAGGATGCCCTCCTTGACGACCAACCAGTGTCCCAGTACATGCAACTCACTGCCAAGACACTAGGCATCACTACCTCAGAAAGCATATACACCAGGCTGGACTCCTCCTTTCTCACGTGTTATCATACACCCCGAAGCAAAAGCTCATCAACTTTCTCTAGGGGCGACTGGACCTGGTCTCTGAGGAAATCAAGCGAGTTCCAAACGGAGAAGTCGACATACTAGCAATGGCAAAACCATCGGGTCCCATGCGAGCAAAGCTCTTCCTTCAGATGTGGCTGGATTTGGATATTCCGGTATAACTGCCCAGCCGATGACCGCTTGACGATACCAATGGAATTTAGGTACTTCCGGACGAAGTCCTCCCTCGGCTCAACTCATCGAACCTAGGTATGCTTCGCTTCCGGGCAACCTTATCAATATTTGATACTTTCCAAGATGTTGAGTTGTAGTGTTTTTCGACGGAGTTTTGATGCGTACATCTGTCAATAACTGTGTTCAAACTTCTTTGCCACTGTGGCTCATGACTTCTTTTGGAGGGACCACCAAGTTCGCAAGGAACTACAATCCAGTACGCTCGGTCGGGCTGTGTTCAAGCTGAACACCAGTGATATCTTGTTGCAGAATGAATGTGGAGAAAGCAGGGATACTGAGAAGTGCTACCTGAGGAACGATGTTGATGCAGGAGTCGGCTGATCTTGTTCCAGTTTCGCAATCAGCTTGGGTGGCCAAGGAATGGGGCCTCTACTTGATAGCCAATGCGGAGAAATTCGGGGTGTCGATTGTGTTCTGTCGCTTCCCATACTCTGTGGGACATAGTAGAGGATCGAAACGTGCAACTCTGACACTCCCTATATGATGCTGAGATAGAAGACTACAATCACATAAGTTAATTCACGATACCGCTCTATCTACAAGTGAGACTCTAAGAGTAAGGCCGAGAAATAGTAGAGAAAATGGAAGGGAGGATGAATTATACAGCGCCTGGGACGCCCCAGAAGTAAAGTCAATCCAAGAGGGGTCGCCCTGAGCTTGACGTCAACTTTGATTCAGTCCCTCTGAAACTTATTTAATGGCTGCTTCGGCCTCAATGTTCAGCTGGGGGCAATCACGCAACCCTCTATCAGTGGTGTGTGGTAGTCTGGACGGTCCCCTCTCTCTCAGCTCACCCACCACACTGAAACGCCTCCAAATGTGCTCAATCACATAACCAATACACGTTAAGCACACCCATTTTGTTGGAATAGGGGTTGTGGTTTTGCAAACTTGGAGCTGGAAGAGCTTCAGTGGAGCCTACCCCTTTTTCTAGCTGTCCTGTTGATCACCCTTTGTGTGGACCTTTGGGATGCAACGGTTAGGTACGGACATCCGTGCATCCAAGGGTGAAGGTGTGTCCAATGCTCATGGTCTCGGATTCCCTTCCTAGCTAGGCAAGGGCATTGAGGTTTAGTATCAGCCACCTCCTCAGCCTTGAGCTGATCGCAATTGTTCAACTGTGACACCTTCCGTGCCCTGCCGATTACATCAAGAAAGAGAAACCATTGGTCATATTCATCGAGCCACATCCATTTGGGGCACACCTTTCCGGCGGCCTGGGGGTCTGTGCAAAGCGTTATATCTCACAATGCTACCCTCCGGATATGCTGTCAGAAACGATTCATATGAACCAGCACCCTCGCAGCTCAACGCGTGACAATTTCAAGGGGCCGACTTTGGTCTCTCCATGATTAAAAAATCGAGAGATGCCTGTCGGCAGACAAGAGCCCCATGGAAAACTAGCCTCGAGGGACTCTGGACTCCAGCGACGTATTCAATCACGATCGATAAAAATCAGGGGGATGGGAACCACCCTAACTCGAAACTCGGCCGAAGCGGGGCCGGTGTTCTGCTGATCATCTTCTGTTACCTACCAATTCAGGACTAAGAAACGCCACAAAGTGTGGGAATTTGTAACGGTTGGCGGCTCAGTTGTGGCCAGCATCGCCAACCTCGGCATACTCCGCACACCAAAGCGTGGTGTAACCCACACCACCTTGGCGCAGGCTAGTGAGTTGTCAGTGATAGCAGCTTCTCTGATTAAATGTTGATGTTCCTCGTCTCGAGGCTCCAACGTGCATACTGGCACCTATCAGCTGTACTTGTCGACGTTCAGCAAACTTGCAAACATGGACGCCGAAAGTCGAGAGACCCGCGGCCATGAGCTCTTTGGACTGAACACCTTTTTCGGCATCGCGGTTCTGCTCACAATACTGCTTCGTTGTTATACGCGTGCCGCAATCATCAAGGCGTTTGGACTGGATGACTGGCTTATGGTATTGGCAACTGTATGCATCAGCCATGAATATCAGACGATCCCATGCTAACCGGACAAAAAGGCCTTTTTTGGCGTCTACTGCTGCACATCGAACTCGGGCGTCTATTACGGAACGGGGCAACATATGGCAAACCTGAAAGATGCCGATATTAAAAAAGCAATGATGGTGGGTGCACCCTCAATAGTTGCCTTCTCCTTGCGCAAAGTGAACAGAAAACTCACCTGCGACAGTACTGGTGGTTCTGCTACCTCTTTTACAGCCTCACCATGATCAGCTCCAAGCTCTCCATTGCTTGGTTTCTCCTCCGACTTACCGCCAGAAGGATCCAGTCGTGGGTGATTTACTGTGCCTCGCTACTATCAGTGCTGGCAGGAATCGTCTTCTTTTTTGTTTCACTCTTTCAGTGTAAACCGATATCTTTCTTTTGGGACAAAGATCAGCCCGGAACTTGCATCAAGGTCGATGTTATCATTGCGCTAGCATATCTATACAGCGCTTTTAGCGTTCTCACAGACTTCACTTTCGCCCTTCTTCCTGGGTTCCTTATCTGGAACCTCAAGCTCAACAAGCGCACAAAGCTCGCTCTCATCACCCTCATTACGATGGGCTGCGTGTACGTCTACAAGTCTTGGTTCTCTACCTGAGTTTTCTAACGGCAGTCACTCAGTGCAAGCTCCGCCCTCCTTGTTCGTTTTGGGTACCTCATGCGTTTTAGAGATCCGGATTTCCTGTGTAAGCATGTACGTTTTTCCATCAATGGCGTAGTCAACTCACAGCTTCCCCAGGGGCTACCTTTGACATTGCGATCTGGTCCACAGTAGAGATGGGTTTGGCCATCACTGCAGGGAGTCTAGCGACACTGCGACCATTAGCCAAGATGTTGAGGTGGAAGCTAGGCCTTACCTCTCTCGCCTCTCGTGGGAACTCGACCAACCGAGGTGTGTACGGCGCAACTGGACCATTAAATCAGGTTCCTAGCAGGGTCGAGAATGCCGGGCAAAGCGATCAGAACGTCTACGTACTGAATTCTCCCAGGACTCGCAACACCTGGAGCTAGGCCTACCAAGACATCTTGGAATTCAAGCTACTGTGTGCGCTGACTTTCTACGAGGGAAACGGATCTCTAGGGAGGTCGCCCGCAGTCCGATAATGAGAGTCAAGAACAGTTACACAGACCGAGGCCGAAAGAGCCTTATGCTGTGTTGATTGTGGACTGCCCTGAACGTCGTGACAAAGGAGATGAAGGGGGGTTTTAATATTTACGTGAGGAAAATGAAGCATGAATATATTTTCCTTCTTGAGATCTATTGACGGTCTAGCTGCATAGACGCGACTTCTACTGCCAATTGATCGCTTATCTGAAATGAAAGACCGGCGGTCTGTAGGCCGATGACTGGCACCAAGTCGACATTATCAGCCATCATGCAGTCTCAAGGGCCCACGACGGTCTTTGGTTTCATGTCGCATTATGCGATGGATTGCTAACGGACTTTGCCGGCGCCCACAAGGAAAAGTCTTGATCATCGAGCGAAATGAAGACCTGGAACCAGTTCCATGCTTCGCCGCCCCTTGCCCTTGTGATTGCGTGCCAGATATCACACTGGTCTTTCCCCGGATAACGGCAATCCCTGACTGTCGATCATGAGTGGGCACGGGTAGAGCGCCCGAGTAAGCGGCCGGCCTTAAATGCAGGGCGAAAGGCGAGACAATTGATGCGCCACGTGGTAGGGTAGGTCAGGGGAGGTCCAATCCGAGACTGGTACAGTCTTGGGCTCGGTGTCCAGAACCCGAGAGACGTCGTTTTTGTCACATATCAGCTCTCAAGAGCAGCGCTGCGCCGTCATATTCCATTCATCACTACCTCAACGCATGGGGCGTCACAGTTAAACTCATCCATGTCTTCTTCCAAGCCTGCTAAAGTTATGGGTGGGATGCGTCCTACTACGCAGCCGATCATAATCATGATACATACAACGTCGAGTCTCTAAAGATGGTAGCTAGAGTACTCTTGAACTATGAATTAGCAAGAGTCGAATCGCCATAAGTGCACTGGATCAGGACCTATACAATCCGTGAGAATGATGTAGACAAAATACTGGCGGTTGGTGACCAGCGTAGAGCTAACCCATCATCAAGATGCTGTGTTTTTGCTATAGAGTGCGTCCTGTAGTATTATTCTCGACGAAGTTAGTATTTCTACTATCCCTGGATGAGTGAAGGAGGCCATGGGCCAATGTACCTATGCCACTAGTATGTGACTGTATGAAGAGATGAGGACATTTTCTAATGGCTGCTTCCAGAAGGAGTGGTCTGGACCAGCACTTTGGGGTCCGGCTCCCCGCTATATCCTCCCCCGTGCATTGCTAGCGGCTTATCTGTGCTAAAGCGACCAGCCGTAAGTAGTCATGCTGATGCGTACTCATTGGGCATGCTACGATCGTGGTGTGTTGAAAATGTGACGTGGGGCGGCCATAATGGCCAAGTTCTAGGGACGATGACTTCTGGGCCAGGGGCGTGTGTGCCATGCCAAGGAGAATGGCCGCATCGGTATCTAGAAGAAGCCTCGGCAAGATGTCCCTCGCTTTAAAAGGCGATGCGGGGGAGAACGAACTAGTGCCTGTTTGAACCGGCTAACGCGCAAGGCCCAACAAAAGGTGACCGGGATATGGTGTGAGGGCTGCACAGCTGAGCGGGCTAACGTTGGTGGTGGTTCGTGTGTTTGTTCTCCCCACGGGGACTGGATTTTGAAAACCCATTGCTACGGCATTCCTAGCGGCTGAACGAAAGAAAGTATGACCTAATGATACCGGCTCGGCTTGATGCTACCCAAGACTCCTCCGGACTAGTAGTTTAGCATGGCTTTTCCGGCAGAGTCAAAGCTGCTGCGTGCGATAGCGCCAAACAGGGTTGAGACAGGTCAACCCTGGCTTACTCTTTGATGGGTCATGTTGTGGCTGCCCCATGGCGGTTTTCCCCTCTCCTGAACTAACCTTCGCAAGAAGGCTGGCTAGGGGCACTGTCAAATAATATTTCATCCAATATGTAATGTGCAAGATAATTCCCTGACACTTACCCAGCTTGGAAGTTTGCCCCGAGTTGGATGGATCATGCAGACGAGCGTTCCGAAATAGTGTGGATGTGAGGGCGTCTCGAAGAGTCGTTGTCAAGTCCTCCCATCGGCTGTCTGAGGGAGGCATTGCGGGTAAATTGACGCCAGCCCCCATATTTAATCTATCTTGGGTCTTCAGTCTCTAACCCCGGAGCATGTTTTCGAATTATAGCTGCTATTTCTATCTGCCCTACTATACTCCCAACTTCAAGCGAATAACTACTTTTCGTTCCATCTTTGACTTCCACCAAATTGTCCAAATTTTGAAGAAGTCGGCCCTTTAGTCATGGTCGATAACCGTGGTCCCCAACTCGAGGGTGTCATCGCCCTCTTCCTGGCTGCTAGCATTGTGTGTGTCGGACTGAGGACCTATGTTCGAGCCGCCATGCTCAGGTCCTTTAACTTGGATGACTATCTTGCAGTTGGGACGCTGGTGAAACCATCTTTTGCACTCGCTATCCCGTTCCTGCTCTAACTTGGGTGAAGATATTCTTCATTATATTTTGTGGCTTCGCTCTCCAGGCCATCAATTTCGGCGCTGGGCGTCGCGTAAATGCTGTCCAAAAGCAGTACCTGCCCAAGATCCTCAAGGCAAGTCTAAGCAAGCATCCTCTCCAACCGCTCAGTCTTTTTAACTAGCAATATCGTACAGTGCAGGTGGTTCGGCGAATTCTTCTACGTCATCACCTCAGTGCTTGTCAAATATACAGCCGGCATCTTCCTGCTCCGTATCATATCGGATCGGTGGCAGAAGATGCTGATATGGACTGTCCTTGGTGTAATCCTCGTTTTTAATATCTTTTACCTTTCTATTGTTGTCTTCCAATGTTCTCCGCCGAACTACTACTGGACTCGCTTTGTGGCCTCTGGAAGAGGACACTGCTTGCCGAAGCCATTTATATCCAACACAGCATACGTCGGTTCTGCCATTAACGCATGGGCGGACTGGATGCTTGGTCTCTTGCCTATTTATGTTGTGTGGAAGCTGACACTTAAGATACGGGATAAGCTGCTGGTGGCGGGTATCCTAGCCTTAGGATCGATGTGAGTAAGCCTTCGTCTTCTCACTTTCACCTCCTTCCATCCAACTAGTCCTTGCGGTGCTCTCGACACTGACTACTGGATAAGTGCCTGTTGTGCGACTATCGTACGTATGGTCTACGTCTGGCAACTCACAGACGCCGAAGATTTCCTCTATGAGTTCACCGACATCGCCATCTGGAGCACCGTCGAGAATGGTCTCGGCCTCACAGCGGTGTGCATGGCGACGCTGCGGCCTTTGATCCGGAGCCTGAAATCACTCTATCGTGGGAATAGCAACGAAGCTCATCCGACACAAAACGGGGCGATCAATTTATCTAGAACGGTGTTCCAACACCGCGGGCTTCCTATTGACTCGTACCCAGACGTAATAAATGACCCTCGACGTGGAAATACGAGGCACGGCAGTGACCGAGAGGGGCAGTCTGACATCGGGGAATGTGAGGAAGGTAGATTTAAAAGGGTCCCCCGGGGAATTTTCTAGGTATTAGGCTTCTATAGCATGCGCCTCGCTATGGAATAAAAGCCCTCGTGGGAGATGGCTCGTATGAGTATTCAGACCCCGAACTTGCAGTCAGTAGTTGTCCATCCTCCGTCTCCCAGTGTGTCATAGCTTCATCATATAGCCTCCAGGCGGCAGAGACTCAGACCACTAAAAGCTCCTTCTGGTATTGAGCATTGCTCTGTGCTTGAGTAGGATCCTACGTGATAGAACTGCCCAATAATACCTAAACGTGAGAGGCCCCCAGTCTCGGAACCCTGCCAACCGGTCGAAGATAGTTGCCTGTACCGATCCTCCTAGTTTTAGATTGTCGCAAGTCATGCCATAATCAGCAAAATGATCTAATATGTCTGGCAAGGTGAGGAATCTTGTTTGGAAAACCGGATGTGTTCGGGTCTCGGCACAGTCTACCCTATAGCTCATCCCAGGATCAGCTTAAAAAGTGACGTCTGGCAACATGGCAGTCGAGAGCTGTGTGAAACGGGGAGCGAAAAGGCCAACGGACACCATTGCCTGTTTTTTACCGGTCAACCTCAGTATAGGCGGATTGAATACTGAGTGACATCGCTGATAGTAGTGACGGTGACACGTGACCACCTCAGCCTTCATGCCTCAGGATAAATACTCTTTTTTTTTGGCCTTTGTCACGAGCAACACGTATCGGCTTTTGAAGTTGGGACCGTGCCGTCAGTGCCATCAGTGTGACGTGGCATTCAGCCTTGTTGAGTTCAGCCCCTATCGTGTGGCCCTGCCTAGGGTATGCGAGACTTGCCGTGATAATGTCAGGGTGATTGCGTGTCAATAGGACTCCCAAGCGGCGTAGGACTTGTCAAGGTGGTGGGCCAATAAGAATGGTAGGGCGTTTTCCAAATGCACTGCACCACATGACAGTATAAAAAGATCCTTTGTCCTCTGGGGTTCGTCCATGATCAGGCAATTGTAGCTCCAAGCGGGCAAGAAATCACGACCAGACCTGTCACCGATGTGAGATCCATACAGCTCACAGTTTGGGTCAAGGTCCCCAAGAGGATCTGGAACCGACGAAATTGACGAGCGCGCGTCGCCTCTCCCTCCGCGCCTAAACTCGTTCACGCCACAGTTCTCACAACCCCAATATTCGCAGCCGGTGCAGTACTCGCAACCGCCCCAATTCCAGCAGCCTCCTCCTCTTCCTCCTCCTGTTGCTCCTCCTCCGAACTCATATTCGCCCTATGATCGGGGTAATCACTACCAAGAACCCGCAGCCACGTCTCCCCGACGTTTCTCGTGGCCTTCTGCGCTTGGACAAGTTGCACAGAGCGTCCTTAATGGTGGGCTCTCCACAGGTACCCTCGTACTCGCACGGAACAAGCAGTGTCATTGTCAATGGCGTGGAGCTCAGGTAAGCAGATTTGCTCACGCTGCAGGGAGTTTTAGGAGTTGTGATTCCTGGAAACTATTGGTAAGTTTCCATGACCCTCGGATTTATGACCTGCTGGTAATCTCTGCGTTCAAAATAGGTATGATCGTCGCAGCGGAGGTTACGGCTCAGTTGGCGGGCCATGCACCGGGTTTATGGTCGCGGGGCTGGGTCTCGGTAATGGCAAACTTCATCCACATGCCTCCGGAAACACAGGCACGGGAGTCTGGATCAATGGGCGCGAGATACACGCCATGGACGTTGCGGGCTTACAGGCGATGGGGGTATGGGTGAGACAGGGCAGGTGGTGGGTTAATAGCGATGGCAGTACGGCATGGAAGGGAGCCCGATGACCCTGGGGAACTTGAGGACGCAGGGTGCTCACACTTGGAGTACAAGAATGGGACACTACGGTGGAAGCGACGGCCAAGGATTTTATTCCATCGGGGGGGCCTGGTTGGACTTACTACAGTCGCTGATTTTGGGCAAGTATGTAGAGAAGAAAAGCATGTGAAACCCGTTCGTACAATTTTTAAGGCGCATCCGCCCGAGTCGAAGCTTGTCTGCCGTCTGCCGTCTGCCGTCTGCCGTCTGCCGTCTGCCGTCTGCCGAGGATTAGGGCCAAGCCTTGAAGATGTTAATGCAGACATGGCTCTGACAACCAAGCCACCACCACTGGGAGTTGAGGGAAAGCCATCCCCAGTGATTCCAATCACAACCACAAAGCTCCCCCCTCCAATGGCTAACCCAGGAGCCCGAATTATCGCCTGGCGGAGGCCATGTCAATCGTACTACCGTGCTTTTGCCATCCAAGTCTAATTAAATCACCCTTTATCAGCCCCACGATAGATGCAGAGCCCTTCTCGCATTAGCATGCCAACCATGTCTCCCCCGGTTATTATTCGAAATGAAGCTCGTAAAACATTCGATACAGACTTAACCAGGCCCCTGGACATTTTCAAGCTCTAACAAAAGGCCGATCAAAAACGACTGGTAAGTTCTACCCATAAGTCAAGGATATTTCATCAAGTCTAGGATATCCTAAACTACCTTTTATAAAGCGAATTAGTCTCACTATATATAAACTCCTAAACATATACGCTACCGTGGAGTGTAAAAGTATTATTATATCCCTTATCTTATAGATAAAAAAATAAAAGAGATATAATAACATTTAAATTAATAAATTATATTACCCTTAAATAATCTAAGAGGTATTTATCCTATATACCTACCCTTAGTTATTATAAAAGTATAAGAAGCTATTATTAAACCTTAGTCCCTAGTAGGCTTAATACCTATATCTCTTTACTTATTAAATAAAATATATTTAAATTACTTACCTTTTACTAAGTTCTTTATATAATTAATTAAAATAATAACTAAATACTTTATGCCTATAGCTACTAGGGAGCCTTTATTATTATAGTCTATGATTCGCGTTCTTTAATAGGCCTGGGGTCATCCTCGCATGTCGGAGTCGTAAATGTATTCTTTGCTATTGTGGCTGATGACTTCCTTTGAAAGAGTCACAGAGTTCACAACGTCGGGGCCGTGAACGAGAGAAGTGTGAAGGGGGGCCCTCAACCAGCTTGGTGTGCTATCGGCGCAGGGTTTCAGTCGAGTCTGTCTTGGTCGAGAAGTTTCGGTTTCTTGTTCTTTGAGTGTTGGGCGGTGTGAGGTTGCCCTTCACCGTCAGTTTCCCGTAATTACCGAATGATGTTTCCGCGGCAAAGCTTACTACTCCGTTTTGAAGTGAATTTCATTCGCATTGTCACCTCATCCGGGTGCGCCGCGTATTTGAGCGGCCCGGCTCGGTGGCCAGGCATGAATGCTGGTGAATCCAACCAGTACTGAAAGAATCTTGTCATCAGGGAGGTTGTGTCGTTCTTAGAGGAGTCGTTTGGTTCACTTCGTCGGGGCGTCGAGTTCCATACGTTCGACTATCCTTGGACATCGTACCGCCATTTTGAAAGCGAATCATCTGAATCGAGCATCGCCCTCGCAGATCGAGTTTGCCGCAATCAGACGTGATTGAAAAGAGTGCAGTGGCAATGAGCTTGACAATGTTTTGTCAGCTCGGCTTATCGGGTTGCGAACAAGACAATACGGGCATGGATCTGACTCGGTGGTTGGCCCCCGTTCGTTCTGGACTGAGCCGCAGCCTCAGGCCAGCTTCTTGAGAACAATTCTACCAAACAAAACAATCGGTCGAAAGATGAGGGGCGATCTTTGCGATATCTCTCCCATGGGCGAACAAACTCTTTGTCGTGCGAGTGACGCTCTGTTGGAACAGACAATCGCTGGTGGCGACCTCGATATCGCATCCGTACGTGGAAACACGGACAATCTTCGGGGAGCCAATCGGACGGCTACAAAACGGTCTCGGGACTGTCAGGTATCTGGGCCTGGGTGCTTTGTTCGGTCTCGCTTCCTTTGATCGGTTCCCTCAATGTCGTGGCTTCGAAGGATCTGTCCTCGTCTTGGCGCGTCCACTTATTGTCCATCCATCTGACTGGAAATCATCGGTCATCGAGTGCTGGGTGGAAATCGAGAGGGTCGTTCGTGTCTTATCGGCGTGGGATTTCGTGCCGAGAATGATCCCGATGCTGCCACCGCCTGTCATGATAACGTATCCTTGCGCGCGCGCCCGCTGGTGCTGGTTCTTTTGTAGGCGAGAAATCATCTGCAGTCAGGCTGGGAAGCCATTTTGGGAGCGCCTCAAACATTCAGTGGGTGACGATGATGTTTACCTAAATGAGGCTGAAAAGTGAGTGAAGATGTGGCTGTTCTCGAATGAAGCGACGCACGCGCTGCAATGAACTGGCACGTGACTCAAAAGGCTCGATGCAAACGAAGCTGATGATATGGCATGAATGTTTGATCACGATTGAGGTAATTGTGCTCAAGATGACCATGTCGAATCATCTTTGGCGACCTCGGGGTTTGAAATTGTTTATTTCAGATAGAGTCTAAGCTAACTTGGGATGGAGGATTTCCATCTGCCGTCGTCCCACGCAATGAGCCTCAAACTGGGGTACTTTGAGCTATCCAAACTCAAAAGGCTAAAACGCGCGACGATATTTAAGAATGGAAGGTTTTGGGTGGTGCAGAAGCGGCCGACCTGGCCCTTTTGAATTCAGAGAACGGCGCAGTCGACAAGGATAGGGACCCTGGAGCGCCAAGACCTAGCTCTGGCAGGCATATCCGCATATCCGCCAGGGATATGCAATGCGACAGCTCACGAGGCCAAGCTTGAAAGAAGTGGATTTGAATGCAACATCAAAAGACCCCAACGTACCAGATAAGCTGTCGTTACTACAAAAGATAGGTCGAGAATGGAGTCAAGATTCTTGCACACGTGACGGCTCGGGGACCATGATACGCAGTAGATTAAGTGGTCCGAATCCCTGTTATCCGTCAGCACCTTATTCCGCACTTCTCAACACAACTTCCGCATTTGTCTTTGTTGCAAAAGGACAATTGCCAAAGGGGTTGGTTGGAGCGGCGCCTGCAGTATGGGGGAGGAGGGGATTCAAAAGGTCCCTTATTTCAACTAGCTGTAGCGTAGCGAGCGAGCTGTGCGCTGCGTGCGACCACCAACCCGCACCGCACCGCACCGCACCGCACCGCACCGCGCCGACAAAGGTTCCATTTCCGCGCTGGGGTCGCAGGGGGTCGCCAAGCGCAACAAAGGTTCCCCGACGGCCGACATCCATAGGTTCTCCAGTGCTGAGTGGTCTGATTAGCAGTGTTTTGGATCGCGGAGATGGACATATTGGGAGCGAGCCCGTTGTTTCTCTCTGACGCGATATCGGAATGCAAGATGCAATCAAATGCTCAGGCCGCCGAGCAGCATTCTGTGTCCGCTGCGAATATCACTTTCGGTGAGGCCACTAACCAGGGTAGTGCGGCGACGGCGGGAAGTCTAGATGATTATCGTCGCCGCAACACACACTCTCTTGCGTCTGCGGCAAACTTGGAAACACCCTTTTATGTCCATATCTATGCAAAGTAACCCTCCGACGACAAGGCTGGCGATAATCCCAACGCCGGTCATTCCTCTTTCCTTGGCCCTCGCCCGTCTCCTCGGTGCCACCCGTCCGGGGGTGGAGCGATATCTGAGACCCACACAGATTTTCTCAAGGCGCAACAAAAGGTCGGAGCCGACGACGATGGCCCGTTCAGGAAGCTGTTTAGACGCCGACCCGTCTGATTCGCCAATTACCGACAGATAAGGTCCGCCGATCTAGTCCTTCGAGGTGCCATCTCCGTTCCCTGTGGCGAGTGCGTGCACCTCGAAGCGCGTATCCTGTAGCCGTTCCATCGTGCCGGGTCGCCGAGAGCCTTCCTCTTGTAGGACGGATTGCAAAAGGTCCCAATGCTGTTGGTGATTTGCGTGTGACCCCTTGGCCTACATGTATTCTTGGGCATGTGGGTTTAAACTGCGGTGCAACGGTGAAACCATGACTTGCCAGAGGAGATAAATAGCAAACTGATCCCCAGCTTTTTCGAGACTCAGATTCCACAGGCGTCTAATTAGTCTCTCAAGCATCCGGTAGATACCTTGCTGAGGCTTGATTATTCATCATGGCCGTCGAAACCACCAACCCGGAGGACGTTGTTGTCCAGCCGGCCTACAACGAAAAGTTCCCGCACTCGGATGTCGACCTCAAGTCTGACACTGATGGCGAGGATGACAGGATTACAGATCTTTTCACCAGTTTTCCTATGCCCAAGGGAATTGAGCCTGAGGCTAATCCGCTGACGGTTCGTGCCATGGTGGTTGGTATCGTCCTCGGATCGCTTGTCAACGCCTCCAACGTCTACCTGGGTATGCAACCACCTCCAAATTGTTCAGAACTTCACTAAAACAGCTCCTGCAGGTTTGAAGACAGGATTTACCTTTCCAGCCACCATGTTCGGGGCTATCTTTGGTTATGGCTTCATCCTGATGTTGACCAAGTCCTTGCCCAACGTCCCCTTTCTCGGCGGCAAATTTGGCCCTCAGGAGAACTCCATCATCCAGGCCGCTGCCACTGGAGCCGGTGGCATGTCAGGTGTCTTTGTTGCCGGTCTGCCTGCTATGTATCGCCTCGACCTCCTGTCGGATGATCCCAAGAAGGACTTTGGCCGCATCCTCACCATCACCTTTGTCTGCGCCCTCTTCGGTCTCTTCGCTGCTGTCCCTCTTCGAAGGTTCTTCATCATCAATGTCGCTCGGGAGCTTAACCTGGTCTTCCCTACTCCGACTGCTACGGCCATGACTATCCGTTCCATGCACGCTGTGGGCTCTGGTGCTGTTGATGCTATGAAGAAGGTCAAGGCTTTGGGCTACGCCTTTCTCCTTGCCATTATCATTATTGTTGTTGGCCAGTATGCCGATGGCATCCTGCACAACTGGCACATCTTTACTTGGTAAGTTCCAAGAGCCTTAGCCTGCCTCATCTAGTTACTAACCCGCAATAGGTTCTACGTCTGGGGAGGCTACTCCGTGCCTGGACTCCTGGCCATTGAGAGCTGGGGCTGGTACGTCCAGTTGACCCCTGCCTTCTTCGGCTCCGGTATCCTGGTTGGTCTCAACGCCGCCCTCTCTTGGTTTGGAGGTACTGTCGTCGCTTGGGCCCTCATCGGCCCCCTTCTGGTCCACTACGGAGAGTGCATCGGTGTCATGGTTGGCGAGGGCAAGTGGGAAGGCTTGACCCGATTCAGCGTCATGACTGGCGTTGACCAACCTGGCTACGTTCCCTCTCCTCGATACTGGCTTCTGTGGCCCGGTGTCATGGTCCTCATGGTTTACAGCCTGGTCGAGTTCTTCCTCCACGCCAAGGTCGTCTGGGACGGAATCAAGTTTGCTATGCGCGAGTCTGCTCGCTCCATCAACAACAAGCTGCAGGCTCGCGGAAAGAACGTTGCCTTTTTGGAGAAGCAGGCTCGCAAGGCCGATGAGGGCAGTGGACTCGTTGAGGACTTTGCTCTTCCTGGCCAACAGGTTCCTAGCTGGGTCTGGGTCGTCGGAGCCCTCGTCTTTGTTGTTGTTGCCTGCATCGTCGCTGAGCTGCAGTTCCACATGAACGCTGGTCTGGCTATCCTGGCTTGTATTCTGGGTCTGCTCTTTGCCTTCATGTCCATCTATGGCGGTGCCGTCACTGATGTGTAAGTTTCCCTTGAACGTCATGAGAGCTTCTTTCTAACACTGTGTCAGCGCCCCTCTCACTGCCTCGGCCAAGGCTTCGCAGCTTGTGTACGGTGGCATCACCAAGGGCCACTACGAGATCAAGGCTGCCCAGAGAATCAACCTGGTCGCTGGTAACATTGCCTCTGGAACTGCCGATGTTGCCAACTCGCTGGTCAGCGATTTCCGTGTTGGTTTCCTGCTCAAGACTCCTCCCAAGCTGCAGTTCTACGCTCAGGCTATGGGCACCTTCGTCTCCGTCTTCCTTGCCCCCGGAATCTTTGTCCTCTTCATGTCGGCATACCCTTGCGTCTTCAAGCCTAGCGATGATCCCGCCGATGTCTGCCCCTTTGCTGCTCCCTCCGTCAGCGCTTGGGAGGCTGTCGCTGTGGCTGTCACCATGCCCAAGATCCCCATCCCTCGATCTTCGGCCATCTTCGCCATCGTCATGGGTGTTGTCTGTGCTCTCCAGGCTGTTCTCAAGCACTTCTACCTTGTCGGCCCCCGTGAGAAGTACCGCAACTGGCTCCCCAACTGGATGTCGGTCGGTGTCGCCTGGGTCCTGGGTCCCGACAGTGGCTACGCCAACGCTGTCATGTTTGGCTCCATCACTGCCTGGTGGTGGCGCAAGTGGTTCCGTAACAACTTTGAGATGTACGCCTTTGCTGTCGCTGCTGGTCTGATTGCCGGAGAGGGTCTTGGTGGAGTCGTCAACGCTGCTCTGGAGCTTGGAAAGGTCAGCGGTACTTTCAAGGGATCTGAGATTGCCCTTCCCGGTGGTACATGGTAATGAGGTTGTAATAGTTGTGGACGACGGGCTGGAGCTGTTGATTAGTTATGTAGTTGCTGAATGATTAACGGCCATTTAACGATGCATCGTGTTTCGTGAACTCACTGACATCTCCAAAAGAATCCATTAGTGACACTAAGAACACTATTATTGAAAGTTGCCAATATTAAAACAACGCAATCTTCATGGCATTGGCTTCTCATGATGTGAATGCGATTGAAGGTATGTTCTTTACTAGTTGTCCACGAGAGAAGATGTAGTGTCTATACCATCCAACAAGACATTATACAATAACCGTAATACCTCAGTTTGTAATAAAAATGATGTTAATTTAAGAATTAGTATTTAAAACAAGCTTAATTTCGTTATCAATGGTTGTTGGTTTTTTGTTGGACGTCCCTCACTTGTCGGATGAAATGTCGGGTGACCTCCCTCTCCTGCATGTGGCTGCAGGAGACCCAGGATTGAAGAACTGGGTGTCTCATGTGCAACGTGTCTATTAATAAATGCTAATCGACACTCTCAACAAGTCAACAATACCTGAATATCCATCTCCCACCGTTTATTGTCATTCACTCTAGGTTAACCCGCCACTCTTAAGCCGGCTCGGCATTGCACTAACAATTTCCCACATCCGCTCCTTTCCGTCGGCTGAGACTCAACTACCGAGCTCGGCCCACAGTGCTTCCGCGCTTCGTGGCACAAGGAAATTCTCACCGAAACATCCGCCCTCTCTCATAAAAGCATGGACGTGGATGCTGCGGAACAAGAGCCAGGGCGGTACATCCGCAGCCGCATCGCCAATGCCTGCGATGGCTGCAAGGCCAGAAAAGTAAGTTGTACATTAATGGCATCTGCAATGTACTGACTGGTAAGGTCAAATGCGATGGCAAATTGCCCTGTGGCTACTGTTCTCGGCGGCAGAGGCCTCATACCTGTCACTATTCGCCTCAGCGACGACGTCGCAATGGCCAATCATTGGCATCCCTGACATCTCCTCCAGCCTCCGAGAGAGATGCCCGTGCTCATTCTACAAGAAATACAACTCCATCAACACCGGCAGATGCAGAGCTCACGAGGCCGGTATCGGCACAGCCCCAAGGCATGGACGCTGAGGACGAGACTGAAGTACCGAGAGAAGCGCGACTAGTTTGCGATGCTCAAGGAAAACTCATCTTTGTGGGAGATTGTGCCCCTCTCTCTTTCTTTCAGTCTGTCCGACAGCTTGTCACCACCAGAGTTGGCCAGAATGCCTTTGCTCCTCAGACAAGTCGTTACTCTGTGCTCGAGAACGCGCCTGCCCACCAGTCTCGGCGAGTACCTGGCGACAATCGTCTTCCAAACATCACTCCTGATGATATCCCTTCGGCAGTGTCGACGTACTTGTCTGTTGCGACTGGACTTGTGGATTTGTTTGACAACCGTCGACTATTAGAGGATCTCATACTGTGGGCGAATCTCGACCAAAAACCCGACGATGCGACTACAGTTGTGAATCTTCTTGTGTTAGCCATTGGGAGACAGATGGACAACGAAGAGCTCGCACAGGACTACTTCGAGTACGCCCGTGACAAAGCATACGCAAATCTGAGCGGCAATCTCAGTGTGACCAGCATCCAGATCTTCACCCTCATTACGTTGTACATGCTCTGTTCATGCCAGATCAACGGGGCTTTTCTGTTCTTCGGCATCGCAGTACGCGCAGCGTACTCCGTTGGAATTCACAGAACCGAAGTCAATGCACGATTCGGACCCGATATTCATAGGCAAAGAGATCGTCTTTGGAAGAGTTTACGAGTGGTTGATCTTTTCTTAAGCACCTCTATGGGACGGCCCCCTGCAACCTCAGATGTTGATTGCACTGTGCCCTATCAAAATCCAAACGAAGGCGCGAGCGAAGCTCCCGATCTCCTTAACGCGTCTGTTCAGATATTTCTCGTTCTTGAAGGAGTAGTAACGGAAATCTACTCCAGACGGAAGATATCTTTACAGCTAACCGAAGGAATATCACTCCAGCTGCGAGATTGGTCGTCTCGGTGGCTCAAACAGCTCAAGGATATAATCGCAAACCCCGAAGCTCAGGACCAAGCTCAAGCTAGCGGGGCATGTCAAGTCTTATCGACATATTATTACGCCGTCATGCTTGTATCTCGGCCATTCCTCATGTACGAGCTTTGCCGACGATTATCTGATACGGCAGTGTCATCAAATGGTCGATCTGCCTTGACATCTGGCAAGTCGAAACTGGCAGATGCTTGCATTGATGCAGCAAGTCTCATGGTGGATCCCATATTGGACTTGATCCAGCGAGGAATTCTCGTTGGACATGTGCCCGTTCTAGTGTGAGTACCTTAGATTGTGAGAGAACTACTTCTAACTTGACCAGATCCTGGTTGTTTGCCAGCTCCCTTGTCCTCGGGATAGGTCTTCTGGGCGGCTTTGGCCGGATACTAGAAAAGTACACGCGCATGTCCATCCACGCCTTGGATCACTGCTCAAAACACGATACACACGCAAGACAGTACTCCCTTATCGCGCAGTCACTTCTGACTGCAGCCCTCGAGTACCTCGAAAAGCGAGAACTAGCAGAGCGCCAACGACGAACCGAGAACTCAAGCCAACTCTTTGGATTGATCCCATCCGAAGCCGGGACAGATTCCACCTCCCCGGCTGTCACCAGAGACCCGAGTCATCCGGTGGCCAGTCCGGCATCCAACACCCGGCCACGGGACTCCCTGGACCGGTCATTCCTGCAACATAATGGACTACAAGGCGTCGGATCACCGCCATTTGGGGATCTCGATTCGGCTTTCCTAGGCTTAAGCGAGTCCATGCTGCAAACTCCTGATCCGAGTTACTGGGGCGGGCCGACGGGCATGGAGGGAGATTCCGGTTCGGCACTGAACCTGTTTGCGTTGCTGGACGCGGGGGGCGGCATAGATCTGACGCATCATCTTTGATTGTGATAGATAACGGCAATAGACTTGCATCTTCGGGTCAATTGCCTGTAAGATGACGAATCTTGTTGTTCTTCGGATCCGTATTCTGTCTTCCGAAGTGCGGACCGATAAGCGGAAGTTCGGAGAAGGGTCCGCTTCGATCCCCACAAGATGTTTGATAGTAACCACCGAAAATGCGGTCTTTTTCTCTATCCGAAGATGCATGATGACAAGGAGATTGGCATTTTGGGTTTGTCATTACTGGTCAATGGGATTTTTGTTGCCCATGGATAACCGAAGCGTAAGGCGATGGTATGCGATATGCCGATGGTGTGAACTGTCAGATTTATGACTTCAGGAGTTGGATGCTTGGGGGCCAGTGCCGTAGGTTCAGTCCATGCTTGATATTCAAGTGCGGAAAACGAAAGTGCCAGAGAATTACGGAGAAGTCGGTGTGGGAAACTCAGAATGGCTCCAGCCGCCAGACAAGAGAGGTACCTTTCTTGGGCTGGTCTATTGCCAAGCTTAAGCGAAGCTAGATACGGTCTGCTACGTAGTTTGGATAGACAAGGGCGCTAAATGACTCGAAGATGAGTATCTCTAGCGGAAACTATGTAACGGCTTTACTTGCACAGTAGGGTTAGGCCTAGAGTTACAGTTCATCTTGGTCCATGACTCTCTAATCTCAAATGAATCATTACTGCTTGCTCATTATTTTAACACTACAGTCTTTGGTATCGTGAAAATCATTGGCTCAGTGCCCCCCTCAGCACCTGCATAAACTTCCACACATCCTCAAACCTCGTGTACAGAGGCACAGGGGCAACTCTGATCACGTCGGGCTTTCGCTTATCGCAAATGACTCCGTTCTCCTCCAAGGCCTCGCTCACTCTCTCCATCAGGCCTTCCCTGAGAAGGACACTCAGCTGGGTTCCTCTTTGCGCGGGATCACGGGGTGTGATGATGCGGAAGAGGGGCGTCTCGTCGGATGACTCAGAGATGATTTGATCCAGCAGATGCTCGGCGTAGGCTGTCAAGACGAGAGCCTTTGATCGAATATCATACATCTTGGTCTTGTTAAAGACCGAGAGGGCGCCAGACAAGCTAGCCAGATCAATAGCAGAGGGGTTGGAAAGCTGGTAACCTCCCGCACCGACAGTGGGCACAAACTTGTTGTCCATGTTGAAACGAACACTCTTATCACCTCCATACCAACCCATCAGACGGGGTCGGTACGTAGGCTTGCCAGAGTCGTCCTTGAACTCGACCTTGCCGTGCTTCTCGTGGACATAGGCTCCGGCGATGGAACCGGGGCCAGCGTTGATGTACTTGTATGTGCACCAGCAGGCAAAGTCAACGTTCCAGTCATGAAGCTTCAGCTCGACGTTTCCGGCAGCGTGGGCCAGATCCCAGCCCACGACGATGCCCCTTTCTTGGGCGTAGGCGGTGATTCGGGGGATGTCGAAAAGTTGACCAGAGTAGTATTGAATACCAGGAAGAAGAAGCAGAGCAGTCTCTTCGGCGTGCTCATCAATAGTAGACAGGATCAAATCCGTTGTGATGATAAAGTCATCGTTGGGGTGGATCTTGACCATGCTCTTCTCAGGGTCCAGTCCATGCCAGACAACCTGACTCTCAATAGCGTAGTGGTCACTGGGGAAGGGCTTCCACTCGAGAATGATCTTGTGACGCTTCTCATTGGGCTTGTAGAAGCTGGCCATCAAAAAGTGCAGGTTGGCTGTCAGGGTGTTCATGATGACGATCTCACTAGGAGAAGCTCCAACGATATCAGCAGACTTGATGGCACAGTCCTCAGCCATGTCTTGCCAAGGTGTCAATGGGGAGTTGCCCATTGCGCTGAAGTGGCCGTTGACACCAATGGATGCCCATGTCTCGAGCTGAGCGTTGAGGTACTCTCGGACAGCCTTGGGTTGAGCACCAAGGGAGTTGCCAACAAAGTAGAGGCATTGCTCAGAGTCGTCCTTTGATCCGTTGTGACCATTGCTGTGACCGTTGGTACCGTTAGTGCCATTGGAAGAGGCACCATGGGCTAAATTGGGTCAGCTCGTCTGAAGACTTGACTCGGCACAGCTACTTACAGGGAATCGATCCGTCCAAGGCTTTCTTCTTGAGAGATCTCTTTGTGGGGATGACAAACTCATCCCGAAGATGGCTTAGCTTGTCCTGAGAGTCGAGATGGCGAGCAAACTCTAACGAATTGGCATCTTGCGGGAACTTGGGGGAGGCTCCGCTCCGTAGACGATCGACGAATCCTGACAACTCCATTGTGAATTGAGTGTGGTAGTAGGTAAGGGTAGTGAGAATGACTTGAGATGGCTAATGATGGAATCGTACGACTGGTCTTGGAGCATGGGATTGCGAAATCACTTTATGTTCCGTCGAGCCCCATCTCGGTCGCTTCCGGTATCTACAAAGACGCCCGAGCGGATGTGCGGAAGACCCACATCCGAAGTTCCGTCTTCCGTGCCCCGTAAAGTGGACGTCATCATGTCCATTTTGAGCAAACTGCAGTAGCTGATTGGTCAATGGATGTCATTCTCAATCGCCCGCATGATGCCGGAACGGAAGATGCGGATCCATTTCTTCAAGAACCGGGCAACGGATGTGCAAGCACACGGCTGAACAAGGCGGATGGAGGTACGGGGCGGATGTGAAAACAGGGCAAAGTTCGAGAACAAGGCGGATCACACGGAGACGGAAACAATGCCCCCCATGGGAACAAGTAACTCTATTTTAGACCTGGTGTCGACGCTTTATCTGATCAATTGTTCTTCAACACCATCACTCGCAAGTCCAGCAAAGCCAAGACGCCACTTCCCGCTCTCGATTTGCTCTAGTATCACAGTTTATACAACATCGCCTCTGTACCACACCAACTTTACAATGTCGCCTCATGCAGTACCACACCAGATCCCTCGGATCAAGCCAACGGCCGAGTTGAAGGAGTTTGCTGTATCCAGCAATGCCTTTCTCCCAGAGCACAGCCCTCTGAGGCAACTACCTGACTCCTACTACGAGCCCTGGGAGCTCATCATCCAGCACCTTCCAACTCTGGTCGAGAATGGCATTAGAAGAGCAGTTGATCAACTCCCCGTGCTCTCTACAGACCGACTCCGGTCAGAGGCAGAGTGGCGGAGAGCATATTCTATCATGGCTTTCTTGACGCATGCCTACGTCTGGGGCGGCGAGAAGCCCGCACAGGTAAAACAAAAATGCATCTCGTCTTTAACTGTGATGTACTAACCATTCCTAGATCCTACCCCCTCAAATCACAGTCCCCTTCCTCGAAGTGTCGAAGCATCTCGAACTTCCCCCTGTTCTCACATACGCCGCCGCCAACCTCTGGAACTTTTCCTGCTCAGGCAACGACTTTTCCGACCTTAGCAAACTCGATACCTTACATACATTTACTGGAACCGAGTCAGAGTCATGGTTCCTGCTCATCAGTGTGGCGATGGAGGCGAGGGCCGGCGGTATCATCCCCCGCATGATGGAGGCCCTCGAGGCTGTCAAGACAAGGGACTACGACGTCATCGTTTCTGCTCTCCAAGAACTGAAGGAGTGCATTGATGGTGTGGGTGTGCTTCTCGAGAGGATGTATGAGAAGTGCGACCCAATGACCTTTTACTACAAGATCCGACCTTTCTTGGCTGGAAGCAAGAACATGGAGTCTGCTGGTCTACCAAGAGGTGTCTTCTACGACGAGGGTGATGGCAAGGGTGAATGGAGACACTTGCGAGGTGGGAGCAACGGACAGAGCTCTCTCATCCAGTTCTTCGATATCGTGCTTGGTGTCGAGCATATTACGAGCGGCAACAATACCGAGGTGAAGGGCGAGAAGAGCTACCACGATATTGTCAAGGAGTACATGCCCGGTCCTCACCGCCGTTTCCTCACACACATTGCCCGCATGGGAAGCATCCGAGAACTGGCTCTCCTGCCTCCCACGACAGACGGGCAGCACCGCCTCCAGGAAGCATTCACATCCGCCACCGATGCCCTGAGCAAGTTCCGGAACAAGCACATCCAGATCGTCACGAGATACATCATCCTTCCCTCTCGGCAAGGAAGCAAGGAAGGACCCCAGAACCTCGCCAGCTCTTCGTCGAGAAAGGCTGGAGAGGAGTTGACGGGTACTGGCGGTACCAAGCTGGTGCCTTTCTTGAAGCAGTCGAGAGATGAGACCATGGTTGCAGGAAACTTGGAAAAGCAATAGATATTGGATTTTTTTGCGAGCCGAGACTCAACGTCTTGGATATGAACTTGGATAGAGAAGATACCTTGAGCGCATCAGCGTAGCCCTGTGGCTTTTCATTAATTAGAGAATTTCAACAAGCATTTCGTTTGCAACATTGTCACAATGAGTTGCCTGTTCTATATCGGCTTAAAAATTAGTATCTGGCTCAAATACCACCAGTAACCCAGTTTTGCTTGACTAGGCGCTCAACATCCAGTAGGTTATCGAGTTATGTATGGCAGCTTGTAGTGTGGATTTTGTCGACAGTTTAGACGGGATCAGTCATAAAGGGGTGAAGGTACAGTGTAATATTAGGGCTATTTAAGGATGATGTTTGTTAATGGTTATGACTTTATTGTGTCAATGTAACTATGAAGTTGGGTGATAGCATTGTATTATCTGTTGCTCGTTTCATCAGTGACGTCTCCAAAAAGAGGTCATCAGCTACAACAAGAAAAACACAGTTGTGTTAGTGCTCTCTTGGGAGCTGGCACTGGATTTCTTAGACCTGAGACAGAGCTTTAGGTGGAGACCACGGTCACAGAACTTGGAGACACGATCTGCACGGCTTGGGCATTTGGTTTCAAGTTCACTGGCAGATGATCTAAGAGTAAAAGATGATGTACAGCATAGATAACGCTATGCGAGTAGTATATTGGGCTCTGAATTATGTACAGAAAGTCTCTGAATTGTAATTTACATCTCACTTCCACAAATCCTCCTAGCCGGGACGTCAAAGTGACGACCAGGCTTCAAAATCTTTCAAATGCTGCAGCTTAGAAGAAAGCACGAGCGTGGCGGCGGGCCTTCTTGGAGCCAGCGTTGGCGCGGAGCCAGTCAATGAAGGTGTCGAGGGTGAAGGTCTCGGGGAGCTCAGAGCCGCTGCCAGTGGAAGGCTCAGTAGGCTCGGAGGGCTCAGAGGTGGGCTGAGTGGCGACGGGAGCCTCAGGGGCAGCCGAGCTAGCGGCGTTGCCCTGGACGGAGGTGGCAGTGGGCTCAGCGGGGACGATGACGGAGGTGACAAGGCTGGTAGGAGCAGAGATAGGGGTCTCGGGGGCGGGGACAACGGGGGAGGCGACGGTGGTGTTGGCAGGGATGGCGGGAGCAGCGCTGGTAGGGCTGCCGGAGCCGGAGCCAGAGCCGGAGCCAGAGCCGGAGCCGGAACCAGAGCCGGAACCGTACAGAGCGGGGCCGGGGATCTCGTAGCTCTTGATCTCGCCATAGGGGTTGAACTTGATGCCAGCGTCAGTGGCAGAGTACAGCTCAGTACCCAGGACACCCTCGGGGTTGTCAGAGCCACCACCAGTGATCTCAATGTTGAAGCACTGGGGGTAGTTCTGGGCGCCGTTGGCCTCGCCAGCACCGTGCATGGCAATGATCTCGTGGCGGAAGACGTAGTTGCCGGAGGCGAGGGTAGTAGGGACGGTGGTGACCCAGGTGTTGTTGTTCTCGATGAGATCAGTGGCAGCCCACTTCTGAGCAGCGATGTCGATACCGCCCTCATCGATCTTAACCCACTTCAGAGTAGAAGGGTCGGCGGCGGAGCATTCACCAGCGCACTTGGCGACGTAGGTGAAGACAGGGCCGAAGTGGCTAGTTGACATGTTAGCTTTTCACACACTGCATACTAGGACATCTAGATCGAACCTCTCAGGCCATGCCGACCATTCAAAAGCCACTTCACCGCCAGCCTTGACGGAGACAGAGGTAGCACCGGGGGCGCTGTTCTTGTGGCAGTTGATGTCGACGGTGCCATAGGCATCGGGGGCGACAAAGCCGTTGTCAAGGTTCTCAGCAGACCAGGCAGCAATCTCAGGGACATTGCCACCGTTTTGCTTGGCGTAGTAGTAGTCAAGCTTGTAACCACCGTGGTAGGTACCGTCAACCTTGATACCGGTGACAGTGCCGTGGGCGAGGGCGGTGGCGGCGAAAGCGCCAACGAGAGCAGCAGCGGACTTGAAAGACATGGTGATGGTTTTTGGAAAGAGTGAAAAAGTGATTGTAATTGGTTAAAAAGTTGTTGTAGTTAGAGAGAGGAATAAACCAGCTTCACACAGTGAAGAAACGAAGGGAAGAATGATGGAAAGAAAAAAAAGAATGTATGAGACTTGGGATGCAAAGACAGAGCTGAGGAGCACAGCACTTAACTCGGCCATAACGACCTCTTTATATACCATTGAGAAACATGTTTTTTGCCTCTGAGGTTGCAGAAAACGGAGAAGTTGGACATGTTTCGTCTGCCAGGGAGAAACTAAATTCAGAGTGGTGGAATTCACGTTTCGTCTCATCTCCGTGGAGACGGAGACTCTTTTGGGCGACAGCGCCGGGCCAAGACGGCAGGGGTATCAAGCCTCAACGCAACTCCAAGCGCGCGGCAATTGGAAGATTGAACAGATTGAGTCCGCCACCAGCTTGGATAAGCTAGCCGAGTTTCAGGTACGGGCGGCGGAAACAAGGGATGCACTGTCAAAAGATTTTTGCTCGAATCTCATCTTGTCTTTTGCAAGCCCGGGACCCGTTGACGTGCCGCCAAGGGAGTAACTGTAATGGGGTTAGGAGATGGAAAAACTTGCTTTGCTTCTTTGTTTAAGCTTGTATTTAGTGAGCTGTGATGGGACCCTGGATGACCATCCGGTTGGTTCTCGAAGTACGGTCAACGCAGCATACCTTGTCAGCTTCAATCTGCAAAGCAAGGGCTTGCAGGAGTTGAGTGAAATCATAGGAGGAACGCATTTGTCCTTAAAGAGTCTGTAGATGTCGCATTGGCAAAACATTTGGAAGCGCTTCTTCTGCAAATGCTCATTGGGCATTTCTCACGTCATTCAACTCCTTATCCATCAGTAAGCACTTGGCATTCACCTTGGCCGCCGCAGACCGACCAAGGTCGCAAAGAGGGAAGCATCCCGATACTGGTAACTTGCATTAGGTGAGGCGCCAGGGGGCGGCGAGGACGCAAGGGTTGTCCCTTTCAAGGGTTTGCGCGGGGGAAGGGGAGATCTCAATTGGCATGGTTCAAGCGATTCCGAGTTAGCCCGCAATGCCGGTAGGGGCAGAAAAGGGATGAAGGAGAAACTTGACAGCTACCCTATTTCTTTGAATGGAACAAACAGCATCGAAACATGCACTGTTTTCGAGGCATTGAAAGATCGCGGTTAGCGAAAATCGTCATTGACGATCGACAGCTAATAGACGATAGATTGAAGCGACAGTCCGATGAACTTTAAAATGTCAATTAACACGTGGAGGAAAACTCTAGAGTTTGCAAGCGTTGAATTTCGCAAGCCAATGCCCAGCGTGGATTTGTTCGTGGACCTCGCTTGGGCTTGGAAGCGCCAACCTCCTTGCATCGTGTAATTTCGGTTGTGCTTCAACCCTGTCCCCTTTTCGGTATCTAGCTCCGATCGGATCTCGGGCCGCTTGTCAATGCCTCGGGTCTTGGATGAAGAGATAATGCGGTAGCACGTTCTCGAAGGGTTTGACAGATTCCAGCACCAGGCCGCATACCAACGCTACTAACCGGTCTCAACGCCCGTGTTGTACTGATAGGTTGGAACAGCAAGTGCACACCTGTCAATGGATCATGGTGGCGTCGATAGTTCGATCGTGGCGGCGTGAGACAGACGATGGAGTGGGGAGTGCAGCTGGAGCCCCCACTTGAGGGCATTCACAAATCACAGACCTCCCTTGACGCTGGTCATGGGGGAGCTAATTGATTGGTTCTGAGGCTGAACTAGACATGAGAGGGTTCTGGGAATAGCTTCACCTTCGTTAGAAAGTACGGAGATGTCGGGTAGCACTATGTGAAGCCAAAGACAAGCCCCTGAAGTACCAAAGGCTTTGGAGTCTTCAAGAGATGGGAGAGTTTTAATGCCAAGACATGTCACAGTGCAATGCAATAAGAAGAGATGCCGTTAAGTGCATGACATTAATGAAGGAGAGCTATTTAATCTAATCTAGATACTCGGCAGGATAATTTGACACAATCTTTTAGAAATCAAGGCTGGACATGAAGGAAAGGAAATAGACTATATAAATCTAAAGAAAATTGGGAAAACCGTTCGTCATGTACTCTTATGTGAGATGAATCATTTCCGTGAATAGACAATATGTGATGATGAGAGAGTCGTAATCGTCATAGCTCTAGCGAGCAATATGCAAGACATTTTTAAAGGAGAAGGGCGACAACTCCGGCGGCTGCCAGGACAACCTCGACGTTGCCCATCAGGCGGCCAGCGGCACCAGTCGCGGGGACGGTCTTCTCCTCGACGCCGTCATCGGACTCTTCGGTGGTGGCGGCGAGAGGAGCAGGGTAGGAACCCTCGGGCTGGTCGGGGGTGGAGTAGGTCTGAGCGGGCTGGGACTCGGCGGGCTTCACGGGCTGAGACTGCTCGGGCTGGGCCGGGTAGGAAGGCTGCTCATAGGTGGGCTGAGTCTCGGCGGGCTGGGGAGCAGAGTAGGAAACACCAGGCTGGGTCTCGACAGGCTTGGTTTCCACAGGCTTGGTGGGAACCTCGGTCTCAGTCTCAACGGGCTTGGTCTCGACGGGCTTGGTCTCAACTGGCTTGGTAGGGATCACAGTCTCAGTCTCGACAGGCTTAGTCTCAACAGGCTTGGTGGGAACCACAGTCTCAGTCTCAGGGACAGGGACAGTGTAGTGAGTCTCAACCGAAGGCTGGATCTTGGTGGTGCCGGTAGCGTAAACGATAGTGGTGGTCTTGCCAACGGTGCAGTCCTGAGCCTCAGAGTGGCACTTGCTGATGGTGTAGTGCTTGGTAGTGTACAGAGTCGAGGTCAGGTTGCCGCCGTGGGGAGGAGGAACGACAGTGGTGGGCTGAGTGACCTTGGTGGTGGGTCGCCAGCTCTGGATGCAGGTGGTAGCAGTAGCATAGACGGTGGTGGTGACCGAGCCGATGGGGCAGTTAGGAACCTCAGGAGGGCACTTGGTGATGGTGTAGTGCTTGGTAGTGTACAGAGTCTGGGTGTAGTTGCCAGGCAGAGGAGGGTTGGGAGGGTAGACGACCTTGGTGGTGTGAGGCTGAGGAGGAACAACAACCTTGGTGGTCTGGTAGGGAGGAGGAGTAACCTCGCGGGTGATGGTCACGGGGCAGATGGTGGTTGAGAGAGCGATGGTCTCGGTCGTGACATGAGGAGTGTTGGGGCAGTCAGGGACCTCAGGGCCGCACCAGGTGACGGTTCGGACCTTGGTGGTGTACACAGTCGAGGTGGTCAAGTGAGTGGTGGTCTCGACGCTGACAGGGGCAGTGGGCTTGGGGGAGTAACCTCAGTATGACCGGTAGGCTTGGGAGGAGTGACCTCGGTGTGTCCAGTAGGCTTAGGAGGAGGAACCTCGGTATTGCCAGTGGGCTTGGGAGGGACGTAGGTCGAAGTGACGGGGCAGACAGTGGTGGAAACAGCGATGGTCTCAGTGGTGATGTGAGGAGGCTGAGAGCAGTAAGGGACATCGGGGCCACAGTAGGTGATGGTCTTGACAGTGGTGGTGTACACGGTAGAGGTGGACCAGCCGGTAGTAGTGACTGGCTTGGGAGGAGGAACTGTAGTAGTGTCCTTGGGGGAGGGACCTCAGTGGTGCCCTTGGGAGGGGGAACCTCAGTTGTACCGGTGGTCTTAGGAGGAGGCACCTCGGTGTGGACAGTTGGCTTGGTAGACTTGGGAGGAGGCACCTCTTCGGTCGAAGTCACAGGGCAGACAGTGGTGGAAATGGCGATGGTCTCAGTGGTGATGTGAGGAGGCTGAGAGCAGTAGGGCACATCAGGTCCACAGTAGGTGATGGTCTTGACAGTGGTCGTGTACACGGTCGAGGTAGTCCACTCAGTGGTCGAAGGCTTAGGGGGAACCTCAGTAGTTCCAGTCTTGATCGTGGTCGTGGGCTTGGGAGGAGGAACCTCAGTGGTATCCTTAGACTCGCTGGGCTTAGGAGGAGGATAAGCCGTGGTGTCGTTGTGGCCAGTGGGAACAGGCGTGGTGGGAACACCGGGAGTCGAGGTGATGAGAGTGGTAGGAACCTCGGTGGTACCCTGCTTGGTAGGAACCGTCTTGGTAGAGTGAGGAGGCACCTCGGTGGTCGAAGTCACAGGGCAGACAGTGGTGGACACGGCGATAGTCTCGGTTGTGACATGGGGAGTGCCAGGGCAGTCAGGAACCTCAGGAGGGCAAGAAGTGATGGTGTACACGTTGGTGGTGTAGACAGTCGAGGTAGTCCACTCAGTGGTCGAGTGTCCCTTGGTGGTGACCTCAGTGGTGACCTTGGTAGTAGCCTTGGTGGTGGGAACGACCTCAGTACCGGTGGTGGTGGGAACAACCTCAGTGCCAGTAGTGGTGGGGGCTGTCTCGATGTCGGTGGTCTCAGATGACTCAGGGACAGTCTCAATGCCAGTGGTCTCGGTGACAGACTCAGAGGTCACGGGGCAGACAGTGGTGGAAATAGCGATAGTCTCAGTCGTAACGTGAGGAGTGTTGGGGCAGTTAGGAACCTCAGGGGGGCACGAAGTCACAGTGTACACGTTGGTGGTGTAGACAGTGGAAGTAGTCCAGCCAGTGGTCTTGGGAGGAGGAGGATACTTGCCAGTGGACGAAGTCTTGCCGGTGGTAGAGGGGACCTCCTCGGACGAGCTGGGGACCTCTTCAGAAGAAGTAGGGACTTCCTCAGTGGAGTGACCAGGCTTAGTCGACGACTTGGGAGGAGGAGGATATTTGCCAGAGGTGGTGGGAACAGCCTCAGACGAAGTGGGAACCTCCTCGGTGGAGTGACCAGGCTTCGTGGAAGACTTGGGGGGAGGGGGGTACTTGCCAGAGGTAGTAGGAACGCCCTCAGACGAAGTGGGAACTTCCTCAGAAGTGGTGGGAACCTCCTCAGTAGAGACACCGGGCTTGGTCGACGACTTGGGGGGAGGAGGGTACTTTCCGGTGGTGGTAGGGACACCCTCAGAAGTGGTGGGAACACCCTCGGAAGAGCTGGGAACCTCCTCAGACGAGCTGGGGATCTCCTCAGTAGAGACGCCGGGCTTGGTGGTGGTCTTGACAGGAGGAGGGGGGTAGTCGGTCGAGCCCTTGCCGGTAGGAACAGGCTGAGTCTCAGTCACGGGGCAGATAGTAGTCGAGACAGCAATGGTCTTGGTGGTCACGTGGGGGGTTCCGGGGCAGTCAGGAACCTCAGGAGCGCAAGAGGTGATGGTGTGGACCTCGGTGGTGTAGACAGTTGAGGTGGTCCAGCCAGTGGTCTGGGGCTTGGGAGTGGAAGTGGTCAACTCGGTTGTACCCTCAGAAGTAGCAGGCAGGGTCTCGGAAGGAGGAGGGCCATAGTGGGTGCTCTGCTTGCCAGTGGTGGTGGGCTTGGTCTCAACAGGAGGAACCGAAGAAGACTCAGTCTCAACGGGAGGAACTGAAGTAGACTCGGTCTCGACGGAGGGGACAGAGCTGGAAACCTCAGTAGATCCAGCAGGAGGAGGAGCATAGGGAGTAGTGCTCTGCTTGCCAGTGGTGGTAGGCTTAGTCTCAACGGGAGGAACCGAAGTGGACTCAGTCTCGACAGAGGGAACCGAGCTAGTAGCCTCAGTAGATCCAGCGGGAGGGGGGCATAAGGAGTAGTCTCCTTGCTGGGGACAGTCTCGGGAGCAGAAGAAGTAGGCTTAGTCTCGGAAGGAGGAGGACCGTAGTGAGTTGTGTCCACAGGAGGAAGAGAAGAAGACTCGGACTCTACAGGAGGGACCGAAGAACTCGGCTGGGTCTCAGCAGGAGGAGCCGAAGAAGTGGTGGGCTTGGTTTCCACGGGAGGAGGACCATACGGGATAGATGACGAGGTAGGCTGAGGAGGAACGTATGGGGTAGAAGCCTCGGAGACGGAACCAGGAGGAGTCTCGACCTCGGTGATGGGGCAGATGGTGGTCGAGACGGCAATGGTCTTTGTGGTGATGTGAGGCGTGTTGGGGCAGTCGGGGACGTCATCGTGGCAGTCAGTAACTGTGAAAGTCTGCGTCTCGTAGACGGTCGAGGTGGTGTAGCCCTGGGGAATGTTGTTGTATGGGTTGCCGGGAACGTTGTCGTAGTTCCTCTTGGGGAATTCGACGGCGGCAGCATTGGCCAGGCCAATGGCTGCGGCGCCGAGCAGAAGGAAGCCCTGCATGTTGTAGGGCGAAGCTGAAATTGGTTTGTAGCGAATGTAAGATGAAACGAGTGCGGCTTTGTTGAACGAAAGTCGGTTGGAGAGACAAGATCCGGTTTGGAGGGAAACGGAGGACCTTTCTTATAGCAGACAGGTGACCCTCAGATGTTGTTTTGTTTCTCTGCGTCGCTCGTATAGGTCCGTTTGGTGACAGCTCGGCCCAGCCAGTGTGGTTGGGATACAATACGGGCGTCTCCATCATGACCCCGGCTCGGCGTGATGTCATGCTGGGCGACAGGAATAGGAACGGTTGGACGAGGTGCAGTTTACGGTGGGACTTGAGACCTGCCAAAGCGGTATCCCAACGCGCGACAAATGGGCCGGCCATGTTGCGAGGCCCAAAAGCTAGAGACAGGCACGTTACGGATGAGGCGGGAAAGACAGCATGCCCCGGAGCCTCTTTCTGGGAGACAAGCGCGCGCATCCTTGTCTGAGGCGTTTGATAGGTTGCGGGAGCATGCAACGGTTTCTTGGTTGTTCTAAAAATGTTTCTAAAAGGCCCCATGAACAGGGGGTCGGGCTCTGCAGCCGCTCGTGTTAGGCCTATCAGCCGGCGTGAAATGATCTGACTCGGCCGCTAAATATGGGCATCTCTGATCTGCGATCAGATCAGTTTCCGCCATGATTGGTTAGGGAACCCCTGCCGGTTCTCCTGGAGTTGGCTGGACAGACGCGCTCGCTGTCCATGGGGCCTCTGCTGTGGGCCGGGACAAACCACGTACACTGGCTTGCTTGGCTGGTGTGTCTTTTTTTGCCTTACATACACGAGGTTTTTTACCTTCTCATGGGTCGCTTTTCTTTGCCCTCGTCTCCCCACTCTCTGCCAAAATCTCGCACAACTGTCGACCGAGGGATCGTCCCCTCCCCCCAGTCCAAGCGCCGTGTCTGCGGGTAAAAATGGCTGGTCCAGCTGAATCTTGCAGGGCGAGACGCCTGGGTTGCCCGGTTTTATTTTAACACCTGGATAGGTAAGCAGGCGGCAATTCACTCGGTGTTGTGCATCCTGAGCCTCTTGTCGGCGTCGTATCCCGTCGGTTGCGACATGATCCTTGACAAGGAGGGATATCCACTCTGAAGCATTCAACGAATCACCGTGTGTATCTTTACGAGCGCTTTGTTTCTGGTTGTGTTTCTCTGTGCAGGTTGAGCTGAAAGAGATGAACGTCGCTAAGGATGACTTGTTTCATGTTGACCTTTTGGGTCATCTCTTGTCGACTTGACGCCCTAACTTGGCTTTGGAGGGACACATTCTGAGATGAAGAAGACGAGTTCCTGCATTCAGCTCTGGTTCCTGCGTGAATGGTACAACGTAACATGAACTGATCGGCAGGTGCATCGTCTCGCCTCGCACTGCACAACAAACACATTGGCCGGCCGACAGACAGTGTCTCTTGTCTCGATGCCATGACCCTGCCCATGGTGGTGCAAGCAACAGGACAAGACTTTTTTTACCCTGCATTTTGCACGTGCACACACTCGCACGGCGTAAAACTCTAAAGCAGAAATATAGACGAGCCGTACGGCTTCAGTAGAGGCCACGGCATTTCCGCCAGTCGTAAGAAAGTCCATCACGTATCGTATCATGCCGCCAGCTCACATCCAGCCGGAAATACGGCCAGACCACACGGCACAGAAACTTGGCATCCATCCATCGTGAAAATTCACATGCAGGTAAAAGAGTCGGTCGGTGCGCCCGATAGGCTGCAGCTCCGATCGTGTGTTGCCCGCTATTCTTAGAAACCCCATCCATGGATGGCAAGATCTCAAGTCTTTCGTTTCCCGGTAAATACTCACGAGATTCATCATGCCATTTTGTTTGTACACAAGTTTAAAATAATGGTATATAGTAAATATCGAGACTCTGCAAATTCAATACCGAATTATTCAAGTCCTCCCAATGCCCTTCAACTCTTCTCCTCTCCTCCTCTTGACGTCAGCATCACCTGTGGGTGTGCCCCAGTAAACTCCAACTATTTTGGTACAGAATACGAGAAAAGTCCTTCTCCTGCAGCTTCAACCTGCTCCCGGCCAACAAAGGAACCCCCCCGATGATGGAACAATGCCTTAGTACGGTTGCCGTGCTCCGAGGGCGGAATTGAGGAGGAGGGGGGCAGGGGCGAAATCCATCGAGATTTTGTTTGCCCGACCACGCATTTGCATTTCCCCACGGCTTGAAGCGATCGAGGAGACTACATGCACACTTATCGTAGCCTGATGGACCTGCTGCCTTTGCTGATCATGGCGTGACTTTTGTTGACTGCATGGACAGAAGCCGTCGAGATGAATTTTCAAGTGAACACTGCGAGTGACAGGACGTGATAGGATCGCAACCGGACCGTGATTCTCCATTGAAATGCGTAGATGCCTTCCCCTCTTCCGAACCCGTCTATTTCCAGCAATGCACATAAGAGAGGAGGCTGAAAGGATTCCTCCATGCACCCAACAGCACAGTCTGCACTCTGGTGGTTGGGCGTAACCCCGTATCTGTATGTACAACAAGCATCCCAGATCCAGCCACCATCGTAAAATGTCCCGGCACAGCGTTGCCCGACCGACCCATTTTCCCTACCACGTAGAATCCCATCGATCAATGTGGGCTTCCTGACCCCACGCCGCGTGTCGGGGCTCCCCTGTCAGGGTTAGAGCCCAATGACGAAATCTCCGTGTGTTCCCCGCAGAGGAGTCGTCAGACCTACCCTAGGGCAATCGTTGATGGAACGAAACAAATGTTCATTTTGATATAGGGAAGTTATGGAGGGTATATGGATTGTGTTAATATGCAGTTTCATGCCGTGAATGAAACATTATGCGGCCGTTGTTTGCCCAAGTGCCGATGCTGTCTCAAGTGGCTTGTCTCAAACAAGCAATGCAAGGAGAATTGCGTCCATCAGACTCCTTGTGTAACAACACAGGCTCACTCCCCAACTACATATGCAATGATGTTAAGTAGTAGAACAAGATAAAATAAAGTAAAATATGCTCAACGAGATCAGATAAACCTAACGAGTGAGAGTTGCATACCTGTTCAAGTAGTTGCCTCACAAACTCCCGGGTGAAGCCTCGTCAGCCAAACAATCTCATCAGGTCTGACTCTACCCATGTAACCAGAAAAGGGAATACATAGATCGGATAGAAAAACCATGTAAACATAATATAAAGAACATAGTACAAGGTTTGCCGAAACCATTATGGTTGAACCTTAATGCAAGTTGTAGAAGGCGATATTTCTCGGGATGCGCGTCCAACGGTCTTGACGAACCTTCTTTTAAACTGGACACCTCTCGCAAAACACAGCGATTAAGAGTATATCTCGTGCCGACGATATTGTGTATGTGGAAAGTTGGGATGAAACTGACTGAGATAACAAATCGAACCCTGATAACAACTCTTAAGCACAGATGGACGAACAAAACACGACAGCGAGAGCCTGGGCATAATGACGACAATATCCAGAAATCTGATGAGCTTGCAAGAAAGAGAAACTTGCGCATAGAATGGGAGACCAGCCTGTGTTGGTAGTTCTGGCACTCCCGGCTGAGCAGTGCATCTCCGCCTCGGTTTGAGGGGGTTTGTATCCCAATCATCCTTGAGACATTTGGGCGGAAATCAAGGCGCTCCTCAAACTTTGACTATCTGCCGAGCTTGGAGGCGTCATCGCTGTCGGGCTCACTATCTCTTTGCTTGCATGAAGGCTCCCATCAAGCGGCCGGTTTGTGATGAGATATTAACGTAGCCGCACTAAGTTAGTTACGGAATCAGTTAGTGTTTTAGCAGTGGAAACAATTCTGTGTGGGAGCCTTCGGGCGCAAGCGGCTGTACCCGCTTCAAGCCCCCTCATTTTTTGGTTGGACAAGTTGTGATTTGTCTCCGAGATCCGCGGGTGGCTGAGATTAGAGCTGCACCAAGGCCATTTGGTGGCGTCTCGATTCCACTTCTCTGCTGCCAATTATCTGTGATATTCCATTGCTCAATATTTGACACCAAGCTTAAATTGTCTTCACTTTTTCCCAGGTTCCATTGGTGAGAATTATCATTAATCTGGGGCACCCGCTGCAACTGGAGATGGCCGAACGTGTTGGTCGAAGGCTTGTTTCAGGCATAGAGCAAAATGGGGCGAGCTTGGTCTGCGCGTTGCTCTGTTAGTCTTCAATATCAGCTCCGGCCAATGACTCGACTTGTGCTCTGACAATGGGTTATGTCAGTTGCAAATTCAGGGATCATGTCAAGTTTCAAGACCCAAACGTTGTAATCCTTCGAGGCATATAATGGCCTCAACGTCCACTGTACGTATTGATTCAGCGCCAGACCCTCCATTTGCAGTCATTCATTCGTTACAATGCTTCACAAACTAGTCGCTCATTTCTTGACCAGCCTTCTGGTGGCCACACCGGCGCTGGCAGCCACATACGGCCATCTCGACCCAGCCCGCTGCGTGGACCCGTCTGGCATGAAGAAATGTGTTGACAAGGTGAACGAGGAACAGCAACGGTGCATCAATACAGGGTGCGAGGATTCAGCATCTGGATGCCTCGAGTCAACCTGCTTGTGTGCGAGCAGCATCAGCCAAATGGATTGCGCTCTGACACATTGCTGGGACCAGGTAAGTCTCTGTCAACATGAAGCGGATGAACATGGACACTAAGAGAAACAGGTCTATAGCTGCGAGTACCAGAAAACGGTTCAACAGGTCGTGAAGACCTGCGACGACGGCCCAGAGGAGGGTTTTCCCTTCTACCCTGCCCCGGTTGATGCGCCCAATGCTTGCTCATGCAACAAGGCAAAAATTGCCGAAACTGTCGGCAAGGTGTTGGAGGAGCAGAATGACTGTGAAGGAGGGGCATCAGATGCGTGGGAAGGATTGCCTCGGGCTGAATTAAAGGCCAAGGTCCCCCCGGCTTGTGTCTGTTGTAGTTGGAGTGCAGCGCTGTCTGCGTAAGTCATCTCCCTTTCTCTCTCACTGCTTTATGCTAATCAATACCTCTGACTAGCTACTGGAACATCTGCCCAGACATGGACCCAAACTATCTCGGTGTTGACGCCTTCCTCAACTCCTTGTTGGGCGATGCTTGGGAGAAGTGGCCCAAGTGCAAATTCGACAACAGCACTTGCCATACGGAGTACAACTATACACTTCCCGGCTACAAGGATGCCAAGTTCTACGAACCGGGCAAGTTCCCCAAGAATGGAACACAGACGACAATGACAAACCTCGCCGGTACCATCACGAGCCCCATCAGCGGCGCGACGTTTACGTGGACGATGAATTCGACGGCGCACACCATCACAGCGGCTAGTGTACAGACGACGGGGACCAGTGCAAGCACGACGGTTTCTAACGCAAACACGACACCAACGGGAGCAGGCGCGCAAGCAACGGAAAGCTCTAGTGAGGCTGAAGACAAGGGAAGTAATGCTTCGGTGGTGGTTCCTCGAACTTGGTCCATTATCTCGCCGGTTCTTATTTTCTTCGTATTGTAAACTCAAGACTCTTACTTTGTCTTGTCTTTATTTCTTTAGCTACTTTTCTACATCCTGGTAACGTCTTCAAAGGAGGCCATCTGCCAGGGCTGTAAGCCCGTGGCACAGCCTTGTTCGGTTGACCGGGCATGCCGAGGTTCTCTGGTTTCCTTATTAAGGCTGTCAACCAACGGCAGGCCGTGAGAACAGCCGTAATCCCACAAGTAATGAGAAAGTGCAAAAACACCGACCAAAGTGGAGCTTGGGCCATCTGCAAGCTATTCCACCATTTCGTAGACCTCCATTCTTGATTGAGTTTGCACCCCTGGAAAGCCTCACGAGGCAGACTTGCAGTCCTGAAACCAAGGGGAAAAAGGGGTGAGTAGAAAGGTTCAATAAAATCTCGGGTCCTTCACTTGCATCGTGCGCTCTAAACCTCATTCAATAACCTAGCTCTCGATGAGCGCTGGTTCATAATGCAAAACACCGATGCCCCAAGAGACTGGCTACCGCCATTGCCTCGTACGCCGGACTCCAAGTTCATACGGGTTCTCAAAATTGCCAAGCCCGCAGATCTCAGCGACCAAGAAATTGTGTGCAGCATGGAGGTTATCGACGTTGCCCAAGATACAAACTTCACGGCCCTCTCCTACGTATGGGGGGTCTCCCTGTCACCGAAAACGATTCGATGCAACGGAAGCATAATTTCTGTGGGCACGAGTTGTTGGTCGGCATTGTGGCATCTTCGGAACGGCTACTACTCGTACAACCTAAATGTATCGGGTGGCTCGTGAGACATCATGACAATTTGGGTTGACGCAATATGCATCAATCAGCAAGACTTGAAGGAAAAAGAGAGACAGCTGAAGTTGATGGCCGACATCTACTCTTTGGCACGACAAGTTTATATATGGCTTGGCGAAGGGACCCACGAGTCGGACGCTGCCATTGAATACTTGAACAAGGCAGGATTTCAAGAGGTTCTCGTTGAAGCAGGCGAGAACCAATATGAAATGCCTCGAAGCAAGCTCTTCTATCTAGAGCAAGCGTGGAAGATGTTCACCTGTCAGGCGGCAAATCTTCAAGCTCTCCAACGGAAATATTGTAAGTGCTCACTGTCGCTTGCACATTGTCCATCCCTCGTCTTATGTTTATTCACTTTTCACACTTCATTTAGCAGTCCACCACTGACCTGGATCCTGTCTAGTCGCTGAATTTCTGTCTCCCTGGATGCATAGTCACACGTTCTGTGATCCAACGGCTTTCCAGGACATATGTTCCAGGTCGTGGGCAAGTCGAACTTGGACCTTCCAGGAGATTCTTCTCAGCCCTCGGCCACTTCTCTGCTGTGGCACAAAAACTCTTTCCTGGCGCTCTTTCATCCACACCATGATGTCTCTCTCATTGACTACATAGTCTCTTCTCCCAGCACCCGAGTTTCGCTGGATCAATATTCTCAAACTGTGGGCGTCTGTCCAGGATTCTGGTGAGCTTCGGAACATTTCTGAAAGCCAACAGTTCCCGCTGCAGACCTACATTTGGGATTACCATCTCTTCATCGATGGTACAAGGATGGCCTTGATGTTTATCAAGGCTGCCATTCTATACTTGGTTATGCTGACGGTTTTGTTCGGCGTAAGATTCTCGACAGGAAACTGGGAGGACTCGGAACTTCTCAAGGCCAGCCGAAGTTCCGAGGCATGGATAACGGAGTTCATCCTTTATCTCACATCAGTCTGGGTCTTACCTGTCATTGTTTTCCTATTGATTTGTGTATTGGTTTCTTCCCTCCTTTTCATATTATTATTCCGTTCCCGGGAAAGCGAGCACATGTCATATCAAAAGTA
This sequence comes from Fusarium solani, assembly GCF_023522795.1. Taxonomy (NCBI): domain Eukaryota; kingdom Fungi; phylum Ascomycota; class Sordariomycetes; order Hypocreales; family Nectriaceae; genus Fusarium; species Fusarium solani. Next base: position 266,025 of record NW_027072147.1, on the reverse strand, counting down.
CCGCAAGTCTCCTACTCTCACATTCATCGACGTTTGCGATGCCATAATCTACGAGATTGTCACACGGAAGGCCACCAATCCTAAAGACAAGCCATTTGGCATGCGAGCTATCTTTAGCAAAATCGGAATACAGCTAGATGATCCTGATTACGACAAAGACATCTACCAAATCTACCGCGAATTGTTTGTCCGACTGGTGGACTGGTCAAAATCCCTGAGGCTTCTTCTGCTCTGCCATGCATCAACAACGTCAACACTGCCATCCTGGATGCCAAACTGGGACATTGATTCTGAAAAAACCTGGCTGAACCCCGATGCATTGGATTCTGGAGCCGGATCTACAGGAGTCTTCTTCCGGACACGGACCCAATGGTCCTTGACAGACAACGAAGAGCTCGTCGTCCATGGTGTGCATGTTTGCCGCATCTCCTGGAGTTGCGGCAGGTTTTACGAAACCAGCGCTACGGATTATATGTTGGATGAACAATCGCATATTCACAATATCTCAAAGATCCATGGCCTGATGCGATGTTACAAATCTGGCCGGTGGACGCCCACAACCGATTCTGACCGCCATTGTGCCCTCTTACACTGGGAGAGAAACAAAGACCCCAAACAAGACAAACGGAGACTCAATGAATGGGGCCAGATGATGCGCCGCACAAGTACCATGCCTGATTCTTCCATGTCGGCGTTTGAGTATCTGAAGTCACACCCTGAATGCTTTGAATTTCACATAGACATGTGCAATGTCCTAGCAAAAAGGGAAAGACCCTTGTTTTTAACCGAACCTGATATTTTGGGAATGGGAAACGGTCCAACGAACATCCAAGTTACTGATTTGGTCACTCTTGTCGCAGGTGTCTCAAAGCCTCTCATTCTAGAAAGTCGGGACACAAGATATCGTTTGAAAGGGTTTGCCGAGATGGAGAACGAGGGACATCTGTCTTCACGGGCACATGGCCTCAATGCTAGTGGGCATCCATTGAGGGGCGGTTGGGAAGACCTAGGTGCCGAAATGCAGCCACGGGATGAGATAGTCATCTACTAGGGCCCCTCGACGAGGGCATGCATGTCAGGACAGCGATATGGCGAAGAAGGGTGCCACTTGGGTTGAAGACGAAGTCTGAGCACCAGAATTCATTCCCGTTTCCGGAAGATACCCGTAGTGTAGATGAGAAATTTAGGGAAGTTTGGTAACTGTAAGTGGTTCCGCATGATATCGTGACCAGTTGTGGCAGCTAATGATTCTCTCTAGTTGACGCTTTCTTATAGATTTAGCGTAGGGATTAGTTCTTCAATCACTAGCTCCAGTCAGATCCTTGCCTCTAGGGCTGAAGACGCCACCGATGTAATCCCAATCAGAAACGAGGCTGTGCAGCCCCCGCTTGAAATTTCACCGACATATCCTCTTGACAACGCATCAACTAATCCTACGTGTCAAGCTTCACAGCGATCAGATCTCTAGTCTAAAAGATGGCTTCAGTTAAATGGAGCCCCATCTACGAAAAACACGTCTCCGAAGACACGGTAATCACCCTCCACCATCTCTGCGCTGCCTGCTCAACTTTTCAACGAGAGTCGACCCTCTTGCGGCGCTTGTCCCGTGGAGAGCAGCTACGGCTCCACGCTAAAGAGACTTTCAAGCTGTGCTCTATAAAGCACCTGGAGGATGGGTATCTTGGCAGTTGCCATCTCTGTGCCCTGCTATGGACTCACGCGGGAGGTCACCGCTTCGACCCGGACAAGGGAATAGTCAAAGAACCAGACGTCACCGTGTGTCTAGAGGCGAGAGACTTTGAAATGGAATACACTCTAGAGTATCAGACTTCGGGTGTTCAGAAGTGGTGGAGCAATCTAGTCCCACCTTTCATGTATGAGTTTACACTCCGCTTGAATTGTGGATAACTGACGGTTTACAGAACGGAACTTGGAGTGGTCGTCTTGAAAATATCCAAGGTTTATGCTAGCAAGAATCGTTCTTCTGATATTGAGGACAAGATGTATGAGTTATACATCTACCCATCTTCGAGTGAGTGAGCTGCCTGAAGAGTGGAAAGTCTGGGCTTGCTGACCTCTAAGTCAGATCGACGACTGAACTCGGCAACCTTTCGACATGGGAAGGAGCCGATATCCTCCAAGAACGAAATGAAACTCACCCAGATCAAGTCATGGTGTCGGGACTGCTCCGAGAACCACCAAAAGTGCACCGTGTATCCCGGCATGGTCACGCAAGGCAGCCAGCTACCCTCCCGTCTCCTGGACCTCCATGGAGACAAGATCAGGCTAGAATGCAACGTGGAGAATCTACCTCAACTGCAATACACGACGCTGAGCCATATGTGGGGTCCTGATCCCAACGCATGTCTTCAGCTAACCCAGTCTCGGCTTCATGAGTTCGAGTCTGATATCCCTTCGTCTCTGTTGCCGACGAAATATCTTGAAGCGATCCGGATCGCAAAGGCTCTTGGCTTTCGATATATATGGATTGACTCGCTCTGTATTATCCAAGATTCGGAAGAGGATTGGAAGAAAGAGGCTTTGAAGATGGCTGCCGTATACGGACGAACTGCTCTGAACATCTCATATGTGTATCCGCCATCTGACAGTCCAACCCAGCAGCATCTCAGAGACCCTAGAATCATAGTTCCATGTGAACTACCCATGGAACATCTGAAATCAGGTAGCGACAGCAGCTGTTTAGATTCGACCCCTCTGGTCATCCAGAGTGCTCCAGGTTTCGTCAACAAGTTCTGGTCTCCCACTACCTACAAAAACATTTGGCCTCTACTGAGCAGGGCTTGGGTGTTCCAAGAGCGTCTACTCTGCTCTCGAAACATCTACTACGGCCAGGACCGGCTGCTATGGGAGTGCTGTGAAGGGCTCGAGGATGAGTTCTCGGGTCGCCTAATGGACTCTCCTCGGTCTAAAAGTCGATTCCACTCTGTGTTTGCCGGTATACAGGGCAGCTCGCAAGGCCGAGAGCACGATGAGAGCTTCAAGGGACAGTGGAGCCTCTTGGTCGAAGAGTATCGGCTGGCAAACCTGACGTTTGAGAAGGACCGTGTCATTGCCTTTGCAGGGATCGTCAAGGCTGTTCAGTCACAAACCAAGTTTACGTACTTGGCGGGCATCTGGAAAGAATTTGCTGAGCTTGATCTTCTATGGGTGTTTCATCCTCCGTCTCCCCTGGGAGACTTTTACACCAGAAGAGATGAGATGAGAAAGCACGCCCCGTCTTGGTCGTGGTTTTCAGTACCTCCACGTCTGCAATCAGCATCTACGAACAGCGACACAGTCGACTTTCGCATTCGCACCGAGATTTATAACCGCTCATTTCATACCATCTACAAGGCCCATATCGTCTCATTCTATCACCCCAAGCTTGTCTCCAACCCCGAGGCCCTGCTCCACGACTTGGAAAACATGAGCATCACACTCAAGACAAGGAAGATACCGAGCACTCTGGCATGGGATGGGCCAGTTCTTCGGCTTCTCCCACATGGAAGACATGCACTGGGTGGGAAAAAGTATCTCGAGCCCAAGAATGCCATGAAATACGTCCACGATGACGTGTCCCTGGTGCCTGGCTCTGCAGTCCCCAACGGGGCGTGCATGATTCTGACGGCGTTTGAAGCATGGGTTCTGAAAGACAAGATAGATCATCGATACGACACCTATACTCCGTCTGGAGACGAGTCGACTACTTCTTGGCAGTGTGCAGGGTTGGTCGTGGTCCCAGCAGGGAAGAATGCAAATGGTCAGGACTCGTGGGAGCGCATCGGGGTCTTTGTGTTTTCGGATATCATGGATGGACTAGGAGTACCTCGGATTCCCTTTTCAATGGATGGACAGGAAGAAGAGGTCTGCCTTGTCTAGAAGTCAACACTCTGTCTTCCAACTCGGGGGAGAAGAGACGGGCACTTAACTAACAACAGAAGATGCTCAGAAATTTATCGTTGAACAAGGGGGCCACATGGCTGAACATGAGCAGCAACTATGTAGAGAGTCAGCTTGCCTTGGTAAGACCTGAATGATACATGCACTTTTTACATACATATTCCTTGACTACCCAGATACTTCTAAACATCTGTGTCCATATGACTACGTGAGGAATTCCCTTGATTTTATAGCTGCATCCTGTCGTATGTTAACTAACCATCTAGACTCCATCACCTGTTCTGGAGTCAGCATCGAACCATTCGAGGGGCAACTCTATACACATATCGTTGACTTGAAAGCTTGTGAACATCTCATGGGAAGATCTTAAAACTGAAAGTAACTTATATAAAGGACGCCTTGCTTTGGTTTAGGGTCTTGAGATCCCTATGAATAATACATGCTATATGGATCCCCAGGGGTGACAGAGCGGAGCAACTGCACCTGCTGCAACTTCGACCTCGCAAAATTTGCAGCATCCGGATTTGGCCCAGAAACCTCGTGATGAAAGCTCAGGATTTCGACCCAAAAGTCTGCCGCCATGGCCAACTCCCAGTCTCCCCCATCGCCCATCAGACGCTTCTGCTCAGCGTGCCGTGTATGCGACTCAGCTAGCTCAGTAAGCGCTCGTATCGTCTCCGAATGCCGCCTTCCCCACCACTCTGTATATGTCGCGATGATGTACTCGAATATCTTGTTTGCGGTTGCAAATCGAGACCGCTCGACACAAACTCATCCAATGTTCAACCGGACTGCAAAGGTTGTAGGATGCATCTTGTGCAAATACTTCTTGTTCCCGTCGAATGCCCTCCGAAAGTTTTGCTCCGCCTGTTCCACATCGTTTTTCCGAAGGTATATCTCGCCGACGTCATTCAATATTCGATAGAATATTTGTGCCATTGCTTCGTTGCCACCCTCAAGGCCGTGGCCGTCCAAAGTGTCTGGGGGCATTAGTTGAGAAAAGTGTGCAGCAGCGTTGAGCAGGGTCTGCAGTGCCTCATCCAACCTCCCGAGCATCAGGAAAGCTCGCCCTTTGTTGCACTGGGTCGTCATGAGAGAATCATCGTCTTTGGGCACAATTTTCAAGCGCCTTCGATACGACTGTTCATAAGCTCGAAGGGCGAGGTCGTACTGTCGCCGAGCATGATAGATCAAGCCAAGATTGTTTTCGATCCCAGCTATCATTTCAAGGGTGAATTCATCAGGTCGATCCTCCCTGCTTATAACATTCAGAACTCTCTCATAGAACCGAGACGCTTCATCATAGCGTCCGAGATGGCGAAAGAGGTTCCCAAACCGTTCAAGCTCCAGTAAGTCGAAACCGGATCCGGCCCTGCCTTGCTCCAAATGGATCATGCATTGGTCGGCGTGAGGCTCCAATCGCTGCACGGTCTCTAGAAAGTCCTTGTCCGTAGATCGTGGAACTTTGGCAGCGACCAATGATATGGCAGTTTTCACATATTCCTCCTCGTTCTCCTTTGCCTTCCACCTCGCAAATTCGTGGATTGCAGGATGGATTTCGTAATCTTGGTCTTGCTTCCTCCCATGTAACTTAGCCTCAACAAAGGACAAGTTACGCATGCTAGCGTAGTAACCATGAAAACACTTCGAGGATCCTATTTCACGGAGTCACGCTGAAAGGTCGTCATCAGTCGCGTTTAGGCAGAGATCGGCCCACAAGTCCCTGTGATCGAGATATCCAAACAGCATCAAGAGTTTTGCTGCCACCGGATTAGTCTTCTCAAGCTCCTCGAAGCTAAGTTCAAAGGACCGCAAAAGTGCCATGTTGGTAGGATACTCATCATAAAGTTGCCGTGTTCTCCACTTCTCGACGTATTGTCTCACGCTGAGATGATAATAAGACATAACAGACGTTGCAAGCCGCAGCGAGAGAGGGTGGCAGTTCAACATCCTTGCGATCTCAAGTAAATCTAAGTACTTTGTCAGTCTTTTTACTATAAGTTGAACCAGTTGAAGGGAGAAGTAGCTCATACCGTTCCCCCCTGACCTAAACCTTTCGTCAATCTCCCGGTCAAGAAGATTGACTGCATCTACCTTGGGCAGCCCTTTGATTTCGATACTTCCATGGTACCAGCTCGCCACCTCTGTGCTTCGTGTGGTGAGAATAATGGACCCCCAAGGCAATCCATCCAGATAGCTCCGAATATGCTGTTGTAGGGATGAATCACCGGGTATCCCGTCGATGACAAGGAGCCACCGGGCACGCATCATGTTTTTCAGCTCTGTGAAGAACGAGTTTATGAGTATGGAACGGTGTTCGTCGTAGCTCTCACCGCCCTCCGAAATTGTGGCCTCCGGGTTGTTGGCTAGCTTCAGAACGCTGAGGATACTCTGTTCAAAGGCCTCTTTAGTCGCCCCCGCGATCTAGAATATGTCATAGCCCGGATACTTCTCCCGCTGCTGTTTCACAAATTCGGATACTAGCTGTGACTTTCCAACGCCAGAAAAGCCCCAGAGCGTAACTATGGACCTTTGTGGCGTCTTCTTTGGGCAGAAACCGACCCATTCTTCCAACTTTGAGAGCTCAGCCTCTCGGCCCACGAATGAGCATTTCTCTGGCAGGGAGAGTCTCAAGCCGGTGTCAATGTCTGAAGAGATGAGAGACTGCGGTGCTGCACCATTTAATTAGCTTATTCATGCCTGGACAAGTCAAGTTCCTACGTCAGTAGGTATGATGCTGCCGGCACATCTAATAACTTGTACCTATGCGAACTTTCACGTACCGGATCCAGTCCCCTTCCTTGGGCCAAGCCTGATCAGCATTTCTTTTGCGTATGCTGCCGCAGTTACAGCCGCGTAACGGTGCCATTCATCGTTCTTGTCGGAGTCGGCGAAATCACTGATGCCTCGAACCACAGCCACTGGCAGCCTCGTTGTCATTCCAGCCGCTTCCATCTCAATAGCAATTCCGCCATATATATCCCTTAACTCGTCTCTCTTTTTCTTAGATTTAATCACGCCGTTCCCAGAGAGGATGGTGCCGTAATGCGCAATTGGCCCATCGCGCGCATTTGAAGTCAAGGACTCGCTGCTAGGTAGAGCAGGACCCGGTCTCTTGAAATCTGCTGCTCTCCACAAGACATCCAAGTGGCGTATGAAGCTGAACTCAGGACGACTTTCATGGACTTGGATACTGGCGATGGCAGACCGCAAAAGGGGATGCGTCGAGTTTTGCCACTGTTTGAGTCGAATCCCGTCTTCTTCAACCTTGACAAGGTCATAGCCAATAACCCCTGGGTTGTCCCTATTGGGAACGGCAACTGCAACGTCTCCGAGACGAATGTCCCGGTTTGGGGACGGGATGCCTGCTGCGATGCCGACCAGGATCCCTGCTTCGAGATTGGGAAAATCCCTCAAGGCTTCTGAGACCATGCTTCCCGACGCCCCTATCCCAACTTCGCCAGCAGGATATCCGGCGATAGCCACATTATGTGAAGCGATTTTACCAAGGGTGTAGAGCACGGTCTGACCGGCGGAACGTTCTGGGATTCCATCGTGAACCTCATCTAGCATAAGACATGCCGCCTTCTGCTCAATTGCCAGTGGAGAGAAAATTATAATGGTGTAGTCCTCGAGCTTAGGTGTCTTGGCCATGCCGATCCAGTCGCATGGGGGGTTGAGGCTGCAGAGGCAAGAGGTGATGGGCGAAAGAAGCCTGGCCGCAAGCGATTAATCAGCCGGTTGGCGTTCACTCAGCGATGTATAAGGAATTGAATTCTCATTACAAGCCGGATGTTGAGTTAGAGGCCTCGGTTGAGAGACTTGGTGAAAAAGAGCGTTTTGGTCAAGACAGCCTGCGAGGCTTTCGTCAGCTTGAGATTCAGCCTCATGCAGGTAGCCCAGCAGTTTATGTTGGGCATGAACCCCGCTTTCGTTCCTCACGGATTTTCACATTCCGCACCGAGTTTTGGAGGATCAAAGACACCAATTCCTAGACGCAGGATTTCCTGAAGCAGTACCAGGACTAATGAATCCTGATGGTGACCCACAACTACGAGAGTGGATACAGGAGTTACAAGGGAGGGAACTGAGCGACTTTCCCGATCCCCTCGATTCCCTCGATCTCCTCGGACCCCCCGAACCCCTCAAACCCGTCGGCCCCTGGGACGGTTTCCAACCAGCCTCTCCCGGTTCCCGACCGCCCTCTGTAGCATCTTCCTATGGCAGCATCGCCAGCGGCGTATCACATCCGCCGAGAGCAGGAAACAAACGGAAGAAGAGAGTCGAAATCACATGAAGCGATTTCGACGGCTTTGGCCGGGGTGGTGATGAATCCAGGGCTCGGAAGCGGGCGCGGAAGGAAGAGCCAGATGCCAAAAAATTTGCCTGTCTCTTCTACAAACGCTACCCGCGAGAGTTCAAAGAATCCCGAACATGCGCAGGCCCCGGATGGACAAGCGCTCACCGAGTCAAGTAAGTCTAAGCAATAGAGTCGACAAGCACAGCTGCAAAGGTACTGATAATCCATTTCTTCCACGGAGCATATCCTCCGCAGACACATGTATTCAGGGTTTCAATGTCATCGATGTTACGATGAGTTTGCGACCGAGACTGCATTATACAACCATCAACGGGCGGATAACCCGTGTGAGAAGAATCCAGTTTTGAACAAGATTGACGTCCAACAAGAGAAGCAACTGAGAAGTCGAATGATGTATCGAAAGTCTTTGAATAATGAAGAGAAATGGAATGCGGTGTACAAAATTATCTTTCCAGACGCCGAAGTAGTTCCAAGTCCTTGTACGCAATCTCTACCTAATTTTCAACCCCAGATGTTGAGAGCCAACTCATACTTACCTTGTTCTAGATTACGAGCCGCCCAACCCGGCTATTATCGAAACCTTCTCATGAACCGGTTGCCGACCCTAGTGAGGATGGAAGTGAGCAACAGCATGACCCTAACACCTCTACTCTTGAGGATTGAAATCTGTGTTACAACTGCGTTGAAAGAGTGCCTTCCACTGATGGATGATTATAAGAAGGAGTAGAGCAAACAGGCCGAGAACCAAGTGGCACCCAACTTCCCCGCCTGAACCATGGCGGACAAGACAGGTATTTGATAGAACTATACCTGCGGATTAAAAGAGCCGATACCTTGAATACATCTATATTGTTTGTTTCATTCGAGTTGTACAATGCTTGCTCTCCAGCCAAGAATGGGACTCAGCCTTGATATCTCGTGTACGGAACGGACGAAGCCAAACTGCTCATTATCTAAGACACCATCGATGCTTTTTATCCTCCATTTTCATCTATTCGACCGCGTAGTGGGTTGAGATGCGCACCTATCAGCGGAGGTCGCATGTATGACGTCGTATTGAATTCTGTCGCTTCCGCGGATGATTGCTCCTTCAAGGATACGACCAGGTTGCCCACCTGCAGGTCCAACATTCGATTCTTGAAACCCGATAACTGAAAATTATTCGTATTTAGCCATAATTTCTCCCAGTCTCAATTTGCAAGGCGATCGTGTCATCATGAATGAAAGGATCGCATGATGTTGACGGTGCTTCGGCCCGAGATAGGATGCTCGGTCCATGATAACCCGAAGTTCACGTCACACAAGAATCAAAAGATGCGTATCGAGTAGAATCATCAAGGTTCATGTCATTAAAATCTGCTATAGACTTGCGCCGGGCCTGTAATAAAATGCGCCAAACTTGGGTACCGACACCTTTTTGAACCAAAACACATCTACCGGCAGGTGTAACCTCCGTCGATGACGATATCAGCACCGGTGGTGTAAGTGCTGGCGTCGCTGACCAGGTAGACGTAGGCGCCCTTGAGCTCCTTGGCATCTCCGTTGCGGCCCATGGGGATCATGCTCCTCCACAGCTCCTGCGTCTTCGCGTCGATAAAGTCGGACAGGCCAGTGTCGATGTAGCCGGGAGAGATGCTGTTGACGCGGGCAAAGTCGCGCCACTCGTTGGCGAGGGACTTGGCCATGTGGATGCAGCCGGCCTTGGCCACGTTGTACGACGTCTGCTCCTGGGGGAAGTTGGCGATGTGGCCAGACATGGAGGCAGTGATGACGAAGGAGCCGTGGCCCTGCTCCCTGAAGCGGGCGCCGACAGCCTTGGCGCAGTAGGCGGTGCCGTTAAGGTCGACCTGGATAACGTGGTCCCAATCCGCGGCGGAGCTGTCAATGACACCGGCGTCGGCGGTGGCACCGGCGCTGTAATTGTTAGCGATGGAGGAGAGACATGTGAACAATGGACTCACTTGGCGATAAAGGCGTCAATCTTGCCAAAGTCGGCAACAACCTGGTTCACAAACTTCTCGACGTCGTCGTAGTTTGTGGTGTTGAGGTGGTAGGCCTGAGCCTTGACGCCGTAGTCAGAGACGAGCTCCTGGACGTTCTTCTCGGCGCCCTCCTTGCGGGAGGAGTAGGTGATGGCGACGTCGGCGCCCATCTCGGCGCAGCCGCGGGCAGCCTCAATGCCCATGCCGCGGGGTCCGGACGCACCAGTGACGACGACGACCTTGCCCTTGAGGCTGAAGAGGTCAGTGAGACGGGAGGCTTGGGGGATTTGCTGGACCATTGTGACGGGTGTTGGAAGTGAATTGGCTTTCGAGAAGAATGTGAGATCGACAGAGGGGTAGAATGGAGGGGAAAAGAACAGAGGAATCGATCGCCAGGAGCAAAAAGACTATTTGTAGTCCCTGGCGCGGGCCGTTCGAGCCTGAGTGCAGCAAGAAAGCAAGCAAGCAACCACCCCAAACACCGGGTCCAGTGATGTCATGACACCCAAGGTCCAATAGCGATGACATGGCTGATAACCCATCCAACCAATGTCCATGCCAAGCCAGCCATTGATTGAACAGTTCTGCGAGCGGCCGATGGAAGCGACCCACGCCGGATGGAGAATTCCTCTGTTTCCGCGAAAAAGGCTCGACGGGTTCAGGGATACGCATGGTAAAGACGCATCCTGCAAGCCCCCTCCTGTACCGCGCAAGCAGCATGATACAAGAGGCGTCGTGCCGTTGCCGACGACGCCAGGTGGAACGCATGAACCCATGTCGGCTCACACCGAACGACAGGGGGTACAAGAACTGTTTGCCTGCTCTGTCAGGCCTTCCTTTTAATCCAATTGGCACTGGCGACGAACGAACGAACACGTACAAGACTGCTGAGGGCGGGGAGAGTTGCATCGGGTTCTTACACACGCTCGGTTGCGGCTTTTCTGTCCCCGTCCCGTCACACACACACACACTCTTCCCTTCCCATGCAAATTCACTGTTTATCACTCATTCTTCCCATCCAAAACTGCCATTTTCACCGCCCGCCGCAACCCCACCTTGTTGGATAAATCCAGCGTCATCCTCTCGTCTCGCCCGTATCCTTGCTAAGAACCCCCGCAAAACCGCCGGGTTCACCGCCCGCCTGTTGGTTGGGTTAATCCGGAAAGGTGACCCGTCTGGCTTAGCTCAAGTCGACGTGTCAACATGAGGTGAGGGGGACAAAGAAATGCTGACGGCCTCAGATGCTGTGCATGGGCGGCCGCTAATTGTCAAGATATGCTTTGTTCGCGCCGTGCTAGGCTGTGAGTAATGCTTATCGGTGCATGATAAATCCCATGTCGGTCCGGCAAGGAGCGTTTTCGCGTTTGAACGCGCTCATCATTGCTGTTTGTGTTTGTTTGAGGTCTTATCGATTGCATCGCGACTCGACCAACATCCAGATTAGATCATCAACTTCTCACCCAACCCAAGGTTTGGTAGCATTTGATAACTCTGAGTCCTAGTTTAGTCATTTCTCAACTATCTCTTTGTCATTTAAAGTACAGGGTATAGTAATATTCTCGTAACCTTAGCCAAGTGACAGAACCCTATCTTGACGTCGCGAAAGGGTGTGAGAGATGTGGTGTTGGTGAGACTCATGTTGCATTGAAACCAAGGCTAATGAACAAATAAGCACCTTGGGCCAACTGCAGTTATTCTTTCGTAGCCATTGTCTAGGCAGCCTGTTCCCGCTTAGATCAAGTATCGGAAATCCCTCTTCATGCGCAGAGCCTCGTCTGGGTTGTCCATAACCTCCACAGCAGCCGTCTGTGCAGCCACATCGCGTCTCGTCTCCCAAGCTGACTCGCCAGCGTCGAGCTTCTTGTTCAAGTCAACCAAGATCATGCGGAAGATCCAGCAGCCGACAATGGTGACGCCAAACATGGACAGAACAATGCCGTAGCTCTTGCGGAAGCCGTTCTCGGGAAGAGCCCACACGTACGAGCCAGCCACGTTGCCCAGCTGACTGAAGGCGTTGATCATGGCGATGGCCACGGCTCGCTTGGCCGGAGGTCGGGGGGAATGAGGAACTGATCCACGAATAAAAGACGATGAAGCCGGCGTATGAGCTGGCTTGCAGGAAAAGAGCAACGTAACGAGCAGCCACGTTGAGGGTGGACATGCTGATAACGAAACCTACAATGCCGACGCAAATAGGTCCCACGATGTGCCAGAACTAGTCGAGTTGTTAGCTTGTTTACACGACAGGATTGTTGCGGTATCAACCTTTTCCTCTGTCCTGTCAGAGTGCCAGGCATTTATCAGGGAGATAATGCAGGAGAATACCCAAGGAGGGGAGCTCATGAGCAAAGTAGGGACGTATTCGAAACCAAGAGTTCCTGTCAGGGTGGGGAAGAAGGCGTTGAAAGAGAGACCGACGACATATGCCGTAAAGGTGAGCATCATGATGTAGATCTTGACATCCTTGATAGCCAGGTTGAATCCGTAAAAGATACCCTCCTCAGAAGAGTCGGTATCGGCTTCTCCAACGTCCTCAATCATGCGGAGCTGTGCAACCTGTCGCTCCTCCTCGGTGAAGCCTCGAGAGTTATGGGGAAGGTCGGGGAGAATAATAGCTGCAGAGAGGGCAACAGCCATGGTGATAGCTCCTTCAATCCAGAACAGCCAACGCCAAGCCGCATGACCCAGTACTCCTTGCATGTTGGACAAGACTCCAGCTCCGATGAGGGCCGAGAAGGCGTTGGAGATGAGGTTACCGCAGAACAGAATGGCATTGCGGGTAGTCAGCTCCCGACGAGTGTACCACTTGGAAAGGATCAGAAGAGCACCGGGAAGGAACGCGGCCTCGACAAATCCAAGGAAAAATCGAATGAGAACCATGCCGGTAAAGTTGTGGACGACTCCGGAGAGGGTCGAGACGAGACCCCAGAGAAGCATGGCACAGGAGATGTACAGCGACGGCCGGCTAATGCGATTGATGAACATGTTGGAAGGAACCTGCATGAGAATGTATCCAACATAGAGAATGCTCAAACATGTTGCGTATTGTGTGTCGTCGAGCTTCAAGTCGTCCTGGAGACCCTTGAGTCGTGCCGCCGCGATGTTGTTGCGGTCCAGGTAGTTCATGATATAAATCAGAACGAAGAGACTGCATCTCGCATCCAGCTTTCGCTTCAACTTCTTCTCAACCTGCTGTCTGTGGATCGAGTCCATCGCGAGGGCGCCAGTCGGAATCGCCTCCTCGGCGTTGGACTCGAGGCTGGACTTGCCGTCCACATGCTCGTCGTGGGGCTTCAACGTGTCGGCCATCGTGACTTTGTGACCTGTAATGGATTGATGCTGAATGTTCAAGTGTCGTCGGTGTCGGGTTATTCAAACATGCCGCACAAGCAAATCGCAGACACGCTGATGGCTGGAGAGCTGGTTTAATACATGATATCCGCTGACAGGAAACGCGATTCATTTATCCTGAACCCTTTTCCGAAGCCGACGCGACGGGGCAAAAATCAAGGCCCGTCCCCCATGGTTACATCACCAAGCAGACGTTGAGCTGCCCCAAAAACTGCCCCAAAACGTGGAGAATGGGGATGTTAGCCGCCACTCTAGTGCTTCATGAGCCCACAATCATTGGTCTAGAAGAGCCGATAATTCTGCCGAAGCAACCTCTGTGAAAAATTCAAACGTCACTCGACGGCAAATGGCTGGGAGCGGCACCAGATGGTAACCTCCGCAGTGGAGGAGGCCGAAGATCCTCTCCAAATGAGACAGGTGCTCTGTTGGAGACGATGCGGAGACTCCGCAAAGTGATAGAGTCCGTGCGACCCTGGGGCACGCAGAACAGGCCCGAATACTCTCCAATTGCCGGGCCCAGGCGGGCCAGATTTCCTGTTGGAGAACGTCAACTGACTCGCGACGATTAGGCAGTAGCTTTTCGAAACCCCTCAAGTCCAAGCGGTGAGATAATGATTGGAGAGGATATGGGGATCGCTAGGAACCCCGGTTTCCTCAACAGAACTTGAAACAGATTAGATTCTGACAGTTTGTTGTAACCTTGACGTCGTAGACCGCCGGCGATAACAGTAATCCCCGTGGAATGCGCGGATTCCAGACCAATCCAAGCGGAGAAATAAACGTTCGATTATATATCTTCAAGAGAGATTAACGTTAGATGCTGGGGTCGACGCGTGACACCCTCGGATACTTAGCCGAGGGGATATAGACCCTGAGAGTCCGCCTGGAGACGACGTTGCATCCCTCAGGTGGGCCAGCTGCCAGTTTTTTGTTGTTACATTTCAGAGCTTCCGTGCATATAAGAGCAAGGAATCCCCCTTACGCGTATTGGGAGCTACTACTTGACTGCCCTCGCCGAAAGGCTGCCTTTTTGGGCAGAATGAGTAGTCCTTAGAGGTTCTGATAGGTTCTAATATCAGGATGATAGCTTAGGTTATTTCCCCGGACTTGTGGCTACTCTTATAGAAATAAGACTAGAGCTCCCGAGCTGGATTATCCAACTGCCGCCAAACTTCACGGCAGTCCTCGTTAGGTCTAATGGAGTATGTCGTGCATGTTGCGGCGCTTCTTGAGGCTCTCGACGCCAGCGTCACTAGTGGCCGTGGGAGACCGGAAACCGGGCCAGAGACGGACAGAAGCCACCCAGAACCTACGGAGAACGCAAGCTGCCCCATTTCCAGGGATGCATTCTCTTCTTGGAGTCTGCGCCGCTAGGTCGAGGCGGGGCTGTGTATTAAGCTTATACGGATATGGCTTCAGGATGGGACATGCCCTGTACACTTGTTCGGGCTCGGGAGGATCCGTTTTCCGTACGGAAATTTGTAATCGTCCTAAGTTCTGGCCTTGACCCTGTTGTGACCAAGAATATCGGGCTCCATGAACTACCCTCCCTCCTTATCTAATAACATACTTCCGCAAGGCAAATCCATCTGGCTGCCCTCCTAGCTTCATCTGATTTTCAACAAGCAACTTAGGAAACCGCCCATCCGCCACATCATTGGCAAACGCTTCTCTAAGCGTGATGTAGCTCTCGCTTCAGCCAGATCAAACTCCCCGAAACACGAGCGGCACCTTCGCTCCAACCAGTCGGGATAGCTTGTCCCGAACCCTTGGATTTGTACCTCGACCTGCCCCACATGTCGTACTACGTAGTTAATCACGGAATTACCTGCCAAAGTTGTCGGTTGCTAGGCAGCCTTTTCCATTCAACCCAGCCGTCATGGTTTTCTAGAAGATTTCTTCTTTTCCACTTGAACAATCCATGCCATGATGGTCACATGGCCGCCGTTTGCAGTGGATCAATAGTAAGCCAAGGCACCTTGGTACTCCTGGATGAATAGGGGGAGAAGTGAGAGGCGCAATTTCTTTGACGATGTCAACAGTAACTCTAGAAAGAATAAGTGTGTTATGTCTCCAACCCATGTCGACTTATACACACTTTGAACCCTTGCTTAAAGGGCCTTTCCTCAACTTTTTCTGCTTGCTAGGATAGGACACATGGCATTGGCTGTCTATAGAGATCCAAAATACTTCCAACAATCTTGGAATGGTCTACTGACTACTGTCAGTAGAGTCTAACTGTAGATGGCATAGGACTAATAGGGTCGAAAATCTCTCCGTGCATAATGCCTGAGATGTAACATTCTCCGATCAGGCGATAAGCACCGGCTCTCTCCTCGCTTCTGCGGATCACAAAAGGGACCACGCCGCCGGCAAAGATTAATATTTCATCCCCTGCCTCGGATGTAGGGGGAACTATCCCGAATCGCTGATCGAAGGTAACGGCAAACTTCCAGCCTGCCTGGCTGCCCTCGAGCAAAGACTTGTAAGTGCTGCTCTTGGCGACCAAGCTCTCGTACTGAGCCTTGGGTAACTGGGCACAAGACCTCTTCTCGTCCTTTTCTAGTAGAATTCGGAAAGCCTTGTAGGACTCGTAAACACTGAGGGCATCTACCGCAACAACCGCAGGGTGTTGGGACTCTGCTATGGGTACCACCCACTTGAGATTTTTGCGATCCGCATCCGAGTAGCTGTTTCCAGAAGAGTCAACCAGCCGGTCAATCTCATCAAAATACTGGGCCCAGCATGATGGCCGATTCTCAGCCTTGCTGGTCTCCTTGACACAGTCTATGTGGTATCCCCTCACGGCCAGTGATTCACGGTTGACTTGAGCTATGTCCACCTCAGTCGTGCCACAAGCATTGAAGACAACCCCGCAACTGCGAGAGTCATAGAGTCCTGGGAGCTTGGGCACTGTCCAGTCTGGGACCCATGACGGAAACCGATGTGGCTGGGAACCTAGTCCTGCGCGATACAGTAGCTTCATGCCCATCCCCTCCGCCACAAGGGAGCGTGCGAAACTACACACCACATCTTGGAGAGGAGCTTGATAGTCCGGTCTGAAACCAGGTAGGTCACCGTCACAGGCGATCCCGAGTAGCGCAAAGAACCGGTCGCGGGTAAGCGTTGACCTGACGTTGCGAAATGTCTCAAGCAATAGAAGAATAGACCACCGCACTTGACGCGCCTCCCACACACGCAGTTTGCTGAGGGTATTAAAGGGTCTCCACGCACGATGGACTGCAGCAGGAAGTTGCAAGTTCTGCTTGAGATGACAAACGCTGTCGTAGAGATGGTCCCAGTCGACAATGTACTTGCCGCAAATAAACTTGACCACAGGAGACGCCACGGCCTCTTGAACAATCCAGACGCGAGTAAACCATGGATCCTCGAAAAGTTTGGTGATTAGATAGCTTGTGTGCTCATCCTCCGGGGGCATACCCCGTTCTCGCCAACTGCGAGGCGGGCGTGGCAGATCGTCTGGCCATTCTGATGACTCGGTCTCGCAGAGCGTGTGTGCTCTGACCTGCATGAGCATCTCCAGGGCAAATTCGCTGATTGGGCCTTGATTGAGTACTGCTAGGGTGCTCGATGCTCGTTGGAATATGCGTGGCAAGAGCTGAATCTGAGTGGCTTTCTCGATGGCATCACTCTGATCGATGCAAATTGCATCTACCCAGATCAAAACGGGGTCTTGGACATTACGCAGCCTCTTGAAGACACCATAAAGCGACGCGGTGATAGGAATGAACCCTTCTGGTGTGGTGATCTTGTGCTTTGATACGTCGGCATCTCCCCACACGTATGAGGCGGCATGGAATGACTGGGCCGCTCTAAAAGGGAGCGAATAGATGATGCCTCGCAAGCCTTCATGGTTCTCACCCGGCGATAGTCTGAGCAAACGTATCTCACCATCGCGGAGTGGAGGATAGTAGAAGAGGGCTTTTTCTGGCAAATGACTGTCGTTGATGTGAGTCGATTGGGCGCCAAAGCTTGTTCTTGATCCTTCATAAGCGGTATTGGCGATGAAGGGGAGGATCTTGGGTTCTGATTGGTTCAGGGATGAGAGTACTAGGCTGGATCCAGGCCTTGAGTTCGTCTCCTTCTGAGGTTTGATGACTGCTTTGATGACTGGGCCTGCCTGAACTCCCATCTGGGCTGAAAGGATGAGTCTCCAAGGATCAGCAAAGAGTTGATATGAGGGCTGACTATAGATATTGCTGATTCTGACCAAGACCATGACGTCTTTGACCTTGTTGGCGTCTCGGATGTGGTACTTCTCGGCCTAACAGGTGCGAGTCAATGATCATCCTCATCAGCCTTGACACTAGAGGCACAGGCAAAGGTGCGTGCGACTTACTCTGTCAACCTGAGCTGACTTCCATGAGAACGGAGCATCGATATCACCCGCCGATATAGCAAGCTCAATATGATAGGTCGGGTAGGAGGAGCGCCAACGACTGGCTTCCTGAATACCGTTCGCTACCAGAAAGTCTGTCATCTTGGCCGACAACTTGACGCCAGCTAGTGTAAAGGGAGAGCTGTCACCAAAGTCTCCCGACGATCTGGAACACCAGCGTCCATTCCGGGGTTGCAGGGGGCTTGTCCAGTGCTGTGATACAAAGTAGTCCCTCTGAAACATCGTGTCCAGTAACTGTGATACCTGGGGAGTTTAGCTAGTATCTACCGATGAACCGTTCCCTCGGGAGTGAGCTTACCAGAACCTGACCTAGGTATTCCATGTCTTCATCATCCTTAACTATCTCCTCGTCAATGTCTTTCAGCTCCTTGTAGTCTAGGACAGTCACTCTAACTGGGAGCTGCCTGCGACGAATTGAGCGCTTCTTGTCTTCATCTTGGGCCTTCCCTGCTTTGTATTCATAACGGACCCCGCTTGGATCTGTGGACGCTCGATGAAACTCAGTCTCAGGAGCATTTGGCGCTCAGCGGAGATGAATATGTAAAGGCGGCCATCTATAAAGGAACAGGACGCAAGTGCACGCCTCGACAAACCACTGGTTGTTGTGTGCGCGGCTCGTAGAGTGTAGGTCTGAGTTATGTCGGTCACAATACAGACCCTGACGCCCTGCATTTGTTTGGCCAAGGACTCCCGGTTTGCTCTCAACGACGGAATAAGTCTATAAGAACAAATTAGACACATATTCAACATCCAAGGCAGCGTCCACTATCCATCCAAAAGAATACTTGATACGTACGCGGTGATGTGTGCTGCTCGGTCCCGGAAATAGCTCGTATGTGGCGCGGAGAACCTGACTGGACCTTTGGGGACCCTGGCTATCTTGACACGTTTGGATAATTTTCGTGCCTGGAGACCAAGGGCATTGAACAAGGCGTCTAGCTTTGCTGCTTGCATTGGTTTGAACGTGAGCAGAGGCACGCGACAGAGAAAACTCTCTCTGAGGTGTGGCTGGTCAGCAATGAACCAGTCCTCATCGTTCGCTGACCTCAGCACAGTGGGCGAGGGAATCTCTACATCGGAGATGGTCAGAATAGGGAAGATTGCCCTAGACTTCAGCGATCTGATTGCAATAGCGGCCTTTCCACTCATGGCAGGGAGGGCTTCACTGATGGCCATGATGATGTCGGCAAGTTCTTGCGCCGTCGTTGAAATGTTGATCTTTTCGGCCTTTTGAACAAGTTGATAAATCGTGAGCTTTCTGGTTGCCAAAAGCGACTGGAGGAAATGTTGACTTCCGGGGTACTGGCTTTTCAAATCAATATCCCGTTCGATACAGTAGTCGATATTCGTCCAATGCCAGTCAGGCCTGTCATTTTCCGACGATGGAGACTCGACGTAAATGAACTCGCCAGCTTTGAAGAATTCGCTATAATTCTTATTTCAGCACAAATATACCATGAGCGACGAATTGAACAGAACCACCCTCATAACTTACTCAATAGACTGCTCATTGTCGTCGTACAGACCTTGAAGACGCCGATAAACGTGAGCAACGATTTCAAAACCAGGACAACACTGTTCTCTCAAGGACCTCAAGGCTGTCAAATATAGTTCAACGCATATTTCGACCCTCACGCCAAGCAGACTCAACCTGTGGTGCAGTGTTTTGCCCCCCGAGTTCCTGAGAGGAAGTGTGGGGACCAGGGTATCCCCCAGGAACACATCCAGCCCTGGGACGAATGTTTCCTTCAACGCAACCCGGCCTCTTGATGTGTTGACAGGTATGTTTCTAATATCCTGGGTCAGGCGGTTGTTCATGACCTTCTGTGCCCGTGAGGCTGATGTGCCACACTCGAGCCAGACGGCGTAGTCACGCCAGTTGTCATTGAGAACTTCAACAACGTCCTCGATCTTGCACTCGTGCAAGATGCAGCTGAACTCTTCCGAAAGCCGAAAGCTGAGCATGTTGCGAAAATCCTCATCGCACAAGGAGGAGATGAACCCCTCCCTATAGATCTCGCACGGCGAGGTTCTAGCCTCGATCTTTACCAGCCGGGGGATGGCTGAAACCTTGAGTTTAGACGTAAGGAAATGTTCCCATTGGCGGCTAGATTGAGGAGCTGGGTCTTGTACAGTTAGGTAGTCCGAGTGGATGATCGAAATACTCCCTTGGAGAGCTTCAAACAGTCGTCCGAGAGTAGTTCCAATGTCCTTCCCTGCTTGGTTCATCAAGTAGAGCTCAGATCCTTTGACGCGCCTTTTGTCAGATGTAGCAAACCACAAATCAACATCAATTGCCCAAGAAACCTTGGCAAGAAGCCTGGCATGAGCAACAAGATGAGCGGTGCTCCAGCTTTCCGGCCGGAAGAGAGGTGAAGCATGCTGCTCACAAATGTAGCGGCAGAGTTGATCTGTCCCAATCGGTCTGAGACCAAGTCTCTGGCATAGCTCTCTCCGATCTTCATCCTGGGCTGCCAGAGCATCGACAATAGGCAACGCTTCGTGTGCGGGAAGTTCGCCTGGCTTGATTTCCCCTGACATGAGCACTGGTTTTGGGTCATGGCAAGTCGAGACCCATTCACCGCTGGCAAGAGGTATGATTGGGAGATGCATCAGCTCATTTCGCAGGCTGACGGTTTGTGATACTCGCAACAGGGCCTTGGCCAGGTCTGTGTGCCAGCCATGTGGCCTGTGATGCCATGTCGGGCTCCTTGATATCATTGTGCGTAGGTCATCCAGAAATTCGCGGTCAGATAAGGGGCGCAACCCTAGGGATTCAATTACTCGGAGGGTTGCGGCTAGTGGATAATGGTCTGATAGATAACGGCCTTCTGTTGCGGAATGGAGGGTAAATGGAGTCCGGTCCTTTTGATAGATGAACTCGGGGCGGTTCACACACACCAATTCTGATGGCCTGGCTAGGTCATTAGAGAACGATTCCAGCATCTTGTGAGCTTTGACTGTCTCCAGGATTTTTGTGAACGCTGGCTCAAAGAACCCAGATGATTCACGAGTAGACGGAAGAAAGACAGGCCAGAGATATCGGAAACCGTTCGCTCGAAGTTGCGCTATAGCTGCAACGAAGGCATCAGCGACGGAATCTCGGAGAGCTTGATTCCATCTTGAAGAAGTATCGACCTGTAACCGGCTGGCTGTGAGGATAAAGCTGCCATTGAGTAAGAACTGATGGTCTGTCAGAGGTTCGTTGCACCGACATGTAATACTACTTGGAGTCAGGGCCATACCTTCATGCCAGGCACATCGCCCACGGGCAGTCCAGAGTAAACCTTTCCTTGACTTGGTTGGTCCTCTGCTGTCGGTGTTGGAAATACCAAAAGCAGTTCAGAGGTGGGTTCGTTCGGTCGTCTCGGGTCCAGCGGCATGTTTCCTACACGATGTTTTGATACAAAGAAGCTCGTTTCCGCATCTCCAACTTTGAGCGTAGTCATCATGCCTTTGTCGACCCGACGTATTTTCAGGTTAGACTTGGTGCCGTTGTCCGTCACAACCCTGATGTGAACGTGCCGAAGTCGTCGCAAAAATAAGAGCTGGGCCGGATCAAAGTGGAGTAGCATGTCCACCAGTTCGTCTTCAGGATACTCCGGGGATAATTCGAGAAGGAAGGAAGTATAGCCCTTGAGCGGCTCCGGGAACTCTGCCCACTCTGGAGCGACAACCCCGAACCTCTGGCTCTTGTCGAACCTGAAGCTGTATGGGCCTGAAGAGATCCATACTCTACTGGCGACCCGGAACGCACTTTTGAAACCTATCCCCTTCTCTCCGGTATACCTGTAGGACTGGTTCTGGCCCAACTTGGTGCTGTGGCGGATGGCGCAGATGGCTTCGACGTTTTCCGGTTGGAAACCTCGCTCATTGCAATCCACACGCAGACGACCCGGCCTATAGGTGAGCATTACCGTTGGTGTCTTGGAAGAGTAGTGATTATCGTCTGCATTCTGCAACAGTTCTTGGATGAAATGCGTTGAAGAGTCGTACAGCTCGTTGCATAAACTAGGTTGGGGGGGTCAGTGGCCGATTTCTGTCTTCCTGGGACAGAGAAGCGGAGGTGAGCTCACATCTCGAGAGCAGAGTCGATAAGGTTAGCGAGCTTTTCATGTCCGTCGAGGCTGTATTCTTGTCGGATACGCTCGATCTGAGCTCTAGCATCTTCCACCGAAATAGCTGCCATGGTTAGCCTTGGGGTGAACGAGGGTGACTTCGGCTGGCTGGACAGACATATATCACGAAGTTGGAGAGCACCTTGCCTCTTTTCATAAATGCCTCGTGTCTCCAGAGCCGATAGCACTGCCTCGTTTGGACCGCTCAGCCGACAGCCTGGGCGTTCTTGGACACCCGTGATTGGGTCGTGCTCACTCAGCGTGAGGCAGTAATGCAGTGCGCATGCTGCAAGGCAAAACCTGTAGCTGCAGGCAAAGCCTCGAATTCACTAAGGCCATAAAAGCGGCCATCCTGAATGACTAAAACCTCGCTCAAGTTTCCTCAGGATCCATATCACGCGACTTGGAATCCTACCTTAATCGCCGGTATTACTTCTGCCGCGACCATCGTTATTTACTAGGGAGCTATGTAGTACTTCAGCTTCCCTGTCATGTTAGAGATGCAGATGAGTTTCAAAGTCATTAGGAATAGAGGAAATACATCAAGTCCCCGCAAAAGGAGTTTGAGGTCAAAAGTTTTGTTCTATGTGAGTTTTATATACAAGACCTAGCTGACTGTTCTGCATCCACTTCCTTCCCAGTTGCCACAGCTGACTGCTCAACTCTGACAACCCATACCACAGCTTACAGCCGCTTAAATGTCATCCTCAAGAGGGCTGTCACCCTGAGCGCTTCCAATGCGGCTCTCAAAGAAGAAGCGAAGTCTCTCAACCAGACCGCGGTCGGCCATGAAGCGGGCAAACTCGGCAGGGTTGGTGGCAGTTTCGTTCCACAGGCTGGGGAATCCCTCGGGGGCAGGAATATCGTGACGGACAGACCACAGACCAGAGTTCTGCTGGTACTCGGGGCTCAGGAGGAAGTTGTGCAGCAGCTTGGCTCCCTCGGGATGGGGCGCATCCTTGAGAATGGCGGCGGTCTGGGGCCAGGAGACGTACTTGCCCTTGGTAGGCACAGAGAAAGAGATGGGGTCAGAGTTTTGGAAGCTGCCGGAGGCACCAAAGTAGGCGGCAGAGGTGCTGTTGTCGTCGCTGATGAGAGTCAGGGGCGTCTGAGTTCCACGGACCCAGCGAGGCTTCTGTGCGAGCAGGCGATCAAACCAAGAAACGCCATACTGTTGCATTCTACGGAAAACACCAAATTAGTACCTTCCGTCATTGTGTCATCAGACTGGGTAGAGCTTACATGATATAGAAGGCCCACAGAACGGCGTCATCGTCGTTGGGGTAGGTCAACACCAGCTTCTCCTTGAACTCGGGTCGCAGCCAGTCCTCGAACTCGACGGGGGACTTGATGCCGGGAAGCTTCTTGGTGTTCCAGGCGCCCGACCAGAAGAAGACGTAGACACCATACCAGGCGGCCGTGTCGTCCTTGAAGGAGTGCTCAATCTCCTCAAAGCCGACGGGGGCGTAGTTGAGGAGCGCACCCTCTTGAGCCCAGCGAGGGTAGTCGTGGAGGGTTTGGAGGATGACGCTGTCGACGTAGACAGCATCCTTGCCGGCGGCGAGCTGCTGGTCGAGGAAGCCGTCGTGGTACTTGGACAGGTCGACGGTGACATTGAGAGTGATGCCGGGGAATCGCTTCTCGAATGCCGCCTTCAAGCCATCTTGTTGGTTCTTCTCATCACCTCCATGCCAGAGGGTGACGGTGTCACCCTCCTTGAGGGCGGCCTTGTAGATCTCGTCCAGGCTGCGAGTCTCATACTCGGGAGCAGCCTTGAAGCCGAGGACCTGATCGTAGGCCACAGCTTGAGAAGCCAGGAAGGCAAGAGGGAGGAATTGGCGAAGCATTGTTGTGGATGTGAATGCGAAGCTGTGTCTTGGTGATGAGATGAGGGATGAGGAAGAGATGCGACCTACATGATATATAGTTCATCTCAAGACAAGCTTATCCACAAGGTAGCATGGCCTCAAGCAGGAACAGGAACACCAGCCCCACCGCCACGTCTCCAATTGACAAATGGCTCGTCCAGCATGTCTTACCAAGCCACCTGACTTCCGTCATCGAGGCTCATTATCTCGCCTGCTATAGCAGAGATAATTCCGAACTGCCGAGGCCTGTCTCAGCCCCAAGATCGGCCAAGACGGCAAGGAAGCGGATATACCACGAGATCAGCCCCATTCTTGGGGAGATCTGAGGGTGGTGATTGGGTGATGTGGTGTGAGAAGTTGAGTGTTTATGCTGGGCCTTGTCATAACCGCGCGCGACGATATTAATCATCAGGGTCGGCGTCGGCGCGGGATGGGAGACTGTGCGCCCATTCATCTTACGAGAAAACCAGTCAGCCTTGGCCCAATCAAGATTAAACGACATAGTAGGGAGTGGTACGGCGTAGCGAATGGGGTCATTTGAAGGAAAAGCACGACCCGTGTTGGAAAAAGTTTAAATTTTTTCTTGTTTGTCGTCAGTTTGAGCACTACTACGTAGTCGTAGTATGTCGATTGCCTCGTTCTCGTATGCACCCTTGTCTCATCCTGGGAGGTCCTGATTAAGGGATAAACATTTATGCCTGTTCAGTTCTTATTGGGATCTTCAACGAGGTGAAATAGCTGTCTTGGCTCTTTGTTCAGTGTCAACCTGCATTGCTCCATCTCCAAACTTGACCGTATTTGATCGTTTGACATCCATTATCCTCTACAGCTACTCGTGACCTGCGCAGGTTCAGCACCCTGTTCTAAATTTTAGGTGAGTCGTGCACGCATCTCGGCCTAATTCACACCAACGGTTCATCGTGTACTTACTCCTTCACCTTTATAGAGAGCTACTTTGTGACTCAGTACCAACATGTTGTTCCTGCATGTCTTGGTGACAGCTCTGGATCAATGCCCTGACTGCGGTTGAACAAAATCATGCGCAGGTGCAAATGCGCGAAAGACGGCGACAATGCGATTACAGGGATCCAATGCCAGGATAGGCACCTTTAGTCTCTAACACGCATTCCCACCTGCACTGGCAATTGACGCTACCAGTCCAACTGGCGATGGCTTCATTTTCAAACCCCCACAAAAAAACCTTCCACCCAGCCCTACAAAAACATACCCTCGCTTAAGCGCAAAATATGCCCTGTTCAAGGCTGAAAATGAGGTGGCAGCTGCAGGTGAGAAAGCTTGCGAATGCCTCGACGTAAGATGGCGCTTTTTGGGGCATATCCATTCACAGGCGACGCAGGCGCTGACCTAAGCGTTTTGGGGGCTACGCGTGTCCTGTCGTCGCATGCAGGCGCCCAATCGTTAAATCGAGGCCGCGACGTCTGCCTGGAGCAGGCTACATACAAACTCTCAACTTCTCCTCTTTTTGATCCTTCTCCGAGCCATCGCATCGCTTTCGCCGTCGTTTTCTCCATCGCATCATTGTCGCCATGGCCGAGAAGCGTCGAGACTCCATCGCCGACGATTGGCTGGAGGTCGAGAGCGCTGCCTCCGTCTTGTCGCTTCCGGATGACGATGACCATGACCTGTACCACCACTCGCGACCAGCATCTCCTCTCCTCCCCCCGCAAGCGCATCATTCCCCAGGGTCTTATACGCCCCAAGTCGAGCTAGCTGTCGAGAAACCCACTCCCGAGAGCCCGCGCCAGCCATCAGAACGATCGCCGACACCCCACAATGAAGCTACCGAAGCCAAACGGTCGGCTTCAATTGAAGAGACGTCCCTGGATGACGACACCTTCTCTGCAAACCCCATCGACTGCCACAAATCTTGTTGCACAGCGATAACATCGCTCGACGATGTCGCAAAGCTCGCTCGCGAACTTGCAGGCACTCGAGTTTCAACTCTATCGCTCCTACAATCCACATGCAAGGGCATCTTGACACAGGCCAAGGATCTGGAGACCATGCTAGGTGCTTACGCCAAGCACTGGGTTGCTCAAGGCTCCAACGTCGACGCCGACGACATGCCTCTCAGCGCAAGTGTCTGGGACTGGATTTCCAACCTCAGAGATGAGCTCCTCCGTGCTCAAGGCGAAATGCAGCACCTCAAGCCCAAGCCCACGGAAGAGTCGACAGACTCGACAGACAGCATCCTCCCAACCCCCTTGGAGGCGAAGGACATCCCTCTCAACACCAACATGGCACTGGCTTCTTGTCTAGAAAAATTGGAGGACATGCAAAACACCCTTGCAGACTTCTTGCCGATTTTCAAAGTGTGAGTCTTCATCCCTGCTACTAGAGGCCATACAGTAATGTTAATGACTCGATAGTGACTTTGACGAATTCCGTACTAAATGGATGAATTTCCCACTCAAGGAAACCGACAAGGAGCTTCAGCCTCCTCAGTCACCCAGGTCGTCTCGACGACAACCGCCCCATCCTGCTGTTTGTCGCATCCGCCGAGCTCTGTACGATTTGAAGGATCACATTCAGATGATTGTCGTGTTTCTCTCTCAGCTCTGCCATTCACACCCAACACCAGGCATCATTGACCCTACAGTCACGCGGTCACTGGTAGATCTTTCCGAGGCCATCACCACAATTCTCACGAACCATGGCTCAGAATGGATCGAGTCAGATACCAGATCGACTCCCCAGGGACTCATCTCATACACACAGTTCCTAGAACTTGATCCAGACGTTCTCCATGACATCAACGGTCACTTGGACAATTTTAAAGAGGAGCTCGATATTGAGAAGAGCGAACGGGTCGCATCCTTGTATACTCCCGAGATGATCCACAACCACCAGGTCTTCCTCCTGCTTGAGGGTGGACAACTCAACGAGCTGCGGGGCGTGATCGAGCTTCTGTGGTCCATCTTGATCAAGGATACTCAGACTGACGGGAATTGGATTTGAATTAAAAGGAACAGGAGTATGATACCAACGGATTTGAAATGATGGATATGGGCGGATGTTGGTCTTTGAGCAGATTCCCAGATTCGTCGCAGGTCACTACGGGCTAGCCACCCACTTTCGGGCTTTTATTGAGTACCTTGCCCAGATTTTCTGAGTTAGAAATTCAATACTTTATGGAATTATTCACTATCTTGTGTGTTTGACAGTTCAGTCACTGCCTGATCTCGTCCCCTTCTGGTCGAGTGCCTGGAGTGTGGCTGGTGGGGTGTGGCTGAAAGCTCTACTCAGCCACAGACGCGTCGCCTCACGTCGCGTACCATCAAGGTTTGGGAGCTGTCAACTCTATCCCTCAACCAGCAACCCACGAATAAGATGCCGCCTCGGAAAAGAAGTGCGCCTAGCTCCGGCGCTGATGACGAGGCCGTGCCGAAAAGACGATCTCTTCGTCAGGCAGCATCAAAAGGCCGCCAGCAGCCCGACGAGCCAGCCCGTGAGGAACCAACTCCCCCCAAGAAGACAACAGTCAGAGTAGAGGAGAAGAAGCAACCCAAGAAGCCCAAGGTAGCCCCCAAGAGCCGAACTACAACCAAAGTTGATGCGCCAAAGACGAAGAAGAAGTCTCAAGAAGAAGATGCACCTAAAAAGGAAGCTCAGAATAGTCCTCGTGCCGCGTCTGAGGACTCTGATGTGGACTCGATCCCAGCGATCAATCCTGAAGCTCCCAGACATGACGGCCAGTGGTACTGGCTCCTGAAGGCTGAACCAGAGACGCGCATCGTGAATGGCATCGACGTCAAGTTCTCCATAGACGACCTTCGAGACAAGGATGAGCCTGAAGGATGGGATGGTAGGTCTTCAGTCTTCAACTTCAAAGAACATCGCCGTGGCTTACACGATTACAGGCATCAGAAACTACGCAGGTTTGTCTGAATTACAGCAACTTCTAACTCAACAGTGCTGACCCCCACAGCTCGCAACAACATGAGAAACATGAACGTTGGTGATCTAGCCTTTTTCTATGCAAGCAACTGCAAAGAGCCCGGCATCATGGGCACCATGGAGATTGTCAAGGAGTTTTCTGAAGACAGTAAGCAGCTCAACACGTTTTCCAAAGCCTATCTAACACTCCGCCTTAGAATCCGCACGGCAACCAGGCGCACCTTACTACGATCCCAAGTCGACCAAGGAGAAGCCCATCTGGGATCTCGTGCATGTCGAGTTCCGAAAGAAGTTTGCCGTTCCGATTCATCTCAAGGAGCTTCGCGAGCTTGGAAAGCCTGGTGGGCCTTTGGAGGCGATGCAGCTCATCAAGCAGTCGAGACTCAGCGTGACCAAGGTCAGTGCTGATGAGTGGAACACGCTCTGCGAGCTTGCCGACAAGAAGGCATCTGAGGCTGGGCTAGAACATCAGGGACCTAAATAGGGGCGTAGATGGGTTGGAGTTCGTCACACTTGTTGTTTTGTTAGCTGGTTGTTGTGGTCGTCACTGCCCACCTTAATCTCTGTAGAAGACTAGAAGCACTCGTAATGGCATACGATTCAGACTTGCCGCATTGCCGACAAAGTTCGGCAAAGGAAGAAAGGATGTCAGACATCGCCAACATCATCTTCCAACGTGATGCCTTGTTTCCGGGCAGGGGGTCTCCAACTTGAATGTCTGATGCCGTGAACAATTTTCCTCCCCCTAGCCGAAGCTAGCTCCATGTGATGAGCACCCTGCGAGTGCTTCGTCTTGCCTGTTTGGGACTGCCCTCCCTTGGAGAGTTTGAGCCCATTCCCGTCTTGGATAAAGTGCGGGATTGCCACGAGTGCTTGGCGGCTCTGTGAGCTGAGGATACGCGCCGCAACGACCATGGAGATGGGTTCAGCTATTGATTGATTCCCCAGAATAAAAACAAGATGCTTACTTCTCCGCCCCCAGATACTTGGGGACCCCATAATCTGGTATGCTTTGCCTTTGCCGACGTGCCCCGAAGTTGGGCTCTAAATCTGGAGCCGAGTGTCAACCCAGAGCAACGTAACAGAGACGCGTGCGTAATGTTTATCAGTAGTTAATAGTGGCACCACTATGTAGGAAAACAAGGAATAAAAAAGACAGATTAGCAGAGTTCAGACTTGTTCTTTTGCTATCCTATACAACCAGACATTCCATCAACCGTGAAAATGCTTGACCGTGAACCACTCCCCTGGGCTCATCTGATACCCTACACCGCAGAAACACGCAGATTCTACGCCGCAAACGGTTCTTCCTTCGGCGAACCGTTCCCCACTTCCGATTTGCTCATGGCACATGCCGAACCTTGGACCCGTTACCGCCCTCCTCTCGACCTGTCTTGGGCTAGCGTCGTGTTGGAAATGTTCATGTCATCATGGCCCTGTTACTGGGCGTTGGCTGGGCACGGGCAACATTAGGCACTGTTTTCCCGTTCTGGCTTATCAACGGCCTAGAGTTGTGTGTGTGTATCGCCTGATGGCCAAGTGTTTGAGCCAAGAGTCAGCTCGGCTCACTTGTTCGACTCTTTTCTTGGAGAAGATGATCCAGAACTTGACTCCTTACCTCCAATTCGCAACTTCACCGAGCCTAGTCGGCCCGCTTTACTATTCGGTTAGGCGAGACCCCGCAAACGACTCCGCATCTTGGATGTTGGTGATGCTAAGAACTCAGTGGGTCTGGAATAGGCAATCGCAAGCACCCAGGGAACATGGGTTATTCTTAATTTCCCAGACTTTTTCCGTTTGAAGGGACGTCACACGACGATCAAAGGGCGGAATCTGGGGTCCCCAGATGTCAATAGTCGGGGGCATTTGGGGGCGTTGGCTACCGAGTCAAGATACGAGTCATTCGCCCCCCCGGGGTTGGGAGAAAACGTTGCTATAATAACTCGTTTCCACCTCGTTTTTTCGTATTCTTTTCTATTCCCCAGATCATTACCCACTCTTGTCGATCAATCTTTCCTCGCAAGATCTTGACAATTACTTGCCATCATGGCGGATACCAGAGACAAGTCTCTCGGCGAGGAGAAGATCGAAGCTCAGCAGGTTGAAGCTGCTCAGGATGCGCAGCTCGGCCATCTTGCTGATCAAGAGGATCACGAAACTGGCATCTGGAATTCCTTTGTCAAGTACCCTTGGGCTTCAGCCTGGTGCATCTATGCCTGTTGGTGCATCATCCTTGTCAGTTTCGATCTCCAGGCCGCTGGCAGTGTCATCGGTATCCCTCAATTCCGCAAGGACTTTGGCTTCAAGTTTGGTGATGACTATGTGATCCCGGCTGAGTGGCAGTCCGCCTTCAGCGGTGCTCCCGTTGCTACGTATGTATTTACTGATCGAATGGTCTGTTCTGTCACTAACACTTGTTGCCCAGGGCCGTCATCTCTTCGCTCATCTCGGCCGAACTCGCAGACTGGGTTGGTCGAAAGAACGTCCTCGCCGGTGCCCTCGTCATCTCGTTCATCGCCGTTACTGTCGAGTTTATTGCTACAACGAACCTGGTCTTTTTCATCGGAAAGCTGATCAACGGTTTCATGATTGGTGCTGTTGCCACCACCATGATCAGCTACATCGGAGAGGTAGGGCGACTCCGGATATTTCTAGTTGAATAACTCAACTGACACCCCACAGGTCACCCCTCTGGCTCTACGTGGAGTCTTCACTTGCTGTGTTGGTGTGGCCTATGGTATTGGCCCTCTGGTCGCCTTTATCGTCATCAACTACACTGGAGACGTCGAGACACGCTGGGCTTACCGAACTGTGTTCTGCTGCCAGTTTGGTTTCGCCGGCGTTGCTACTCTTCTACTCCCTTTCATGCCTGAGTAAGCCCGTCAACCGATAAAAAAACCGTTGAGCCTTTTTAACAAACTACTCCTAGGTCGCCATGGTGGCTCATCTCCAAGGGAAAGCGGGATCGCGCCATTCGAAGTCTTCGCAAGCTTGGCCACGACGGCGAAGCCGGCCACAAGAAGCTCGCTCTCATTGAGCTCACACTCGATCAAGTTCGAAAGGAGACCGAGGGCGTCACCTACATGGAATGCCTGCGAAAGTCAAACCTGCGCCGCACCATCATCAGCATCATGCCTCTGTGCATTCAGGCCTTCTCCGGTATCGCCTTTGTGGCTGGATACTTCACCTACTATCTCCAGCTTGCGGGCTACTCGACTACGAAGAGCTACCAGATTCAGATCGCTCAGCCCGTGCTTTCCATCGTCGGCAACCTCATGGCCGCTGCCATGGTTGACAAGGTCGGTCGACGTGCTCTCACCTTTTGGGGTCTGGTGGTTCTCACCATCTTCCTCCTCATCACTGGTGGTCTCGGTCTGGGCTCTTCGCAGCCCGCCATCACTGGAACGGTTGCCTTTATTCTCATCTACAGCTGGTGGTACAACGTTTCGATCGGATCGACAGCCTTCTCCCTGCTCTGCGAAGTTTCCACCTCCCGTCTTCGCGTCAAGACTATCGCCATTGGTTACGCCGTGCAAAACTGCATCAACGTCATGTGGCAGTTTGTCATCCCCTTCATGTTCAACCCCGACCAGGGAAACCTCGGCGCCAAGGTTGCTTTCATCTTTGGTGGTCTTTGCCTGTTCTCGCTCGCCTATCTCTGGTACTACCAGCCCGAGACTGCTGGACGATCATACCAGGAGCTTGATGAGATGTTTGCCAAGGGTATCCCCGCGAGGCAGTTCAAGTCGTACAAGACCGAGGCTGAGATCCAAAACGAGGCTGCTGCTCAGGGACTGGACAAGGAACAGATGTAGAGGATGGATTATGTTTTGAAGCGGAAGCGCCTCGGGGCCTATGACGGGTGAAAGGCCCATGGTATGATAGTTTTACAGAGGCCACCAATAATACTTATTCACCGGCCACAACATCCCGTGCATATTTCCATGTGTCGCCTATATCCTACGTGTGTGGCGTGTTGTGGGCAACTGCCCTGTAAGGCGAACTGGCATCCAGGCTTGAGAGAATCACGGCAGGGCTTGCCGTTCAACGTCGTTGTGAAAGAAGCCAGGAACATCATTCTAAAGTTCGGCCACTGAGTAGCATCCTCCTGCTCCTCATCTCTTAATTGGCGGTATTATCCTCAAGACAACCTCCGCTTAGCTCATTCTTACGCGCCTACGTTAGCTTCCCTGGTACCTTGACAACTCCCAAATCGATCGAGATAATTGGGCAACATCGTTCCTCGATCAACTCACCCAGCCTGTTGTTAGAGAGAGCTCGGGGCACCTGCCATTGGCGCCACGACTAGGGACTTTGTGTCAGCTCAGGTGTCTCGATCAGAGAACTGACCTGACGCGAGTCAAAACCGAAATGTGACTTGCAAATCGCATTTGATCCCTTGCTTCCCGGCATGTGCCTAACCGTTCCGTGTCGATCCTTGATACCTAACGCATTCCTTGTAGGTCCCAATCTCTTGGGTCTATCTCACAACGAACATGCGACATGCAGATGCTGGATACAACCCATCAGCCCTATTACCTCGGCCTCCCCGGAAATCTCCATCTCATTTCATCGTGGCTCTCCCCGTCATCTCGGGGTAACACCCCAGCGCCCGCACAATGTCGATCAGATCGGGCTAGGGTCGCAGCCCCTGGGACTAGACCACGCCACGACATTCCCGTCCCTGTTTTTCGTCAGTACCGTTGGCCAGCCGGCAGTTGTGGCCCCAATAGCGTCACCATCTGGCTTTGTGGCCGCCTCAACCCTTCTGGTGCTTGGTGATGCTGTCGAACCTTGTTGTGAGTCTAACCGAGAACAGGCACGGCAACCAGGCTCTTAGCTGTTTGCGTTTCGTATTGCGTGTGTTCCAGTCCCCCATGTTTTCGTCCTGCGCATCTCAGCCCTGATTGTTCTCTTAATACCGGTCCTCCCACAGGGCATTTCATCTCCCGCGTTCTTTCTTTTGGCGGCTGTGACGTGCCCAAGCTAACAACCTGGATTATCGCTTACTATGAGGATTTACTGCATTTCTCTCGAGTCTTCCAGAATTTGGAACTAATCCTGTTCCTGAAGTGAGGAACGGGCCCACCTGTCATGGATCCAGACGGTCACCAAGGATCGGGCCTCCCCCTGCCTATACCTCACCCTTCGACCTCCGGGGGTTTGTTCTCTCACACAGAAGGGCCGAGCAAAGAGCTCTTTTGGACTTCGGTTCTGATGCCCATATTCTGCATACCAATTGTGATCTTGCGCCTTTGGACGAGCAAGAGGGTCGTTCACAAGTGGCATGTCGACGACAGTGAGTGAACATCATCCATCATGGTCCTGTTGCTGACAGCCCGCAGCTCTCATTATTCTTGCCACGGTATGAAAATATCTGAATGGTCTCTGCCGAGTTTAACTAACATTCCTGGACAGATCTTTGCCGTGTTGTTTTCAGTAGACTCCGCCTTGAGTACGTTGCCAAGCACCTTTCCATGTTGGTGGTCAACAGCTAATCAGAATGTCACGTCTAGATGCTCGTCTTGGCTCTGGGGATCACATCTGGAATATCGACCCAAAGTCGTTGGAAATACTCCTCAAGGTGAGTTGCCACGTAGACTTGCACCGGCCTGACTAACTCATATTTTGCTGGGGATGCAGAGCACGAAATGGGGCGGCTTGCCGGCCTACAACATTGCAACAGTCTTCATCAAGGCTTCGGTCTTGACATTTTATCTACGCTTCACCGTCGACGTCTACTTCAAGATGTGCTCATATGCTGTCCTGTTCATCGTTGTGGCCAACGCCATAGTGAATATTGTGGGATCTGCCATCCTTGAATGCACGGCTCCTGGGCAACCTGCCTGTCAACAGACAATCATCATTCAGATTGTCAGTGCAGCTGTGAACTCTGCAACTGATGCGGTCATCCTCCTTCTCCCGTTCTGGCTCCTTCGCCCCATGAAGGTCCCTTTGAGCCGTAAAATTGGGATTGCTGTCGTGCTGATGGCAGGAGGCTTGTGAGGATCACCTATGAGGTACCTATGTACGAGTCGTAACTAATTTGGATTGCAGTGTCTTCTTTGTAAGCATCTTCCGCTTGGTATCAACCATACAACTAGATGACAACCTGGACGTAACTTATCGAGGGGGAAACAGCTTGAAATGGAGGTACGGTATATGGAAACTCAACCAACTGCTCAGCGAGTCCTAATCAGGATACAGCGTCATTGAAACCTGGTCAGGGATTATATGCGCCTGCATGCCCTATGCAAAGCCTCTGATCAATCGATACTTCCCGCACTCATGGGCTGCAACGAAACACGATAGTAGTGGATCCGAGAGACGATTGGCTACTATCAACATGGAAGAGGGAGCCAACAACGAACAGCCTGAGAATAAGGGTGTTGTGGTCGAAGCGAGGAAAGCGTCCAGTAGCAGGACTGGATCTGTATGTGTTCCGAGAGATGCCATCATCCCAACATAGGCATGGAATGTTGAAAATAAAGGGGTTTATCTTATCTTTACGTTTGGCCAAGTCCTATCCTTTGATTAAAGCTCCGTCGTCCTTCCGTCGGCCCCTGTTAACGGTCCCAGTCCGTAAACCCGCTTTTAATATTCCGCCATTGAGGAATCGGTATAGCACCGGCTTCCACGAACCCACCTCGGCTTTAATGCCCCTGTGAACCCTGAAAAACGGTGCAGGTCAGTGCTCAATAACGGATAGACCGGGCTGAGCTGCCAGAACTGGACAAGAGCGTTCCGCGACGGCCGGTGAAGCGGGCTTGGCCTGACGATATAAAGTTCATGTGATGAGTCGATTAGGGAGGCTATGTAGCGACCTGGGCCTATGCTGAAAGTTATATAAGAGCCACTGGGTGTCATTGAGGGCTTGTGAGAGCCTCACAGCACATCGCTCAGTCTGAAACATGTTGATTCTAACAACTCTTTTTGCCGTGTTGCTCTGGCCCGTGGCTGTCGCCGCAGCCTGGGGCTGGAAAGATCAAAATGGCAACTACGTGATTGACTCAGGGGCTGACCTTGTCATCAGCGTCAGCAAGTCCAACGGCGACATCAACTCGCTCAAGTACAAGGGCCAGGAGTTTAACGGTTGGGGCGGCAAGAATACGTAAGCAGGAAATCCAGTATGGAATTGATTGCAATGCTA
Source organism: Fusarium solani (assembly GCF_023522795.1). NCBI lineage: Eukaryota > Fungi > Ascomycota > Sordariomycetes > Hypocreales > Nectriaceae > Fusarium > Fusarium solani. The sequence goes on along the minus strand of NW_027072147.1, from coordinate 230,997 downwards.
ACAAATCCATCAGCCATGTCGAATCTGGCCTTGGAGCCAGCACCGTCTCTATCGCTTCTGTCGACAGCAATGTCATCAAGGTCTCAGTCCAGCACGGAACTCTTAAGCATTACATTGTGGTGCGATACAAGAACAACAATGTCTATCTGTTCACCAACAAGGCCGATACCAGCATTTCGGCCATGCGGTACATTGTGCGCATCAAGCCTGGCATTTTCAGCCATGCCTCTACCGACGCCGGTAGGTCTTCCAGGTATTTTGCAGATCAGAAGGAGAAATACTAACAAGCGCAGACTACTATGATCCTGGAAGCTCTTACATCGAGGCCTCCGACGTCAGCATCAACAGCAACGGCATCACCAAGAGCAAGCACTACCAGGGAAACACCTATGGACGCACCATGGACTGTAAGTGAGCCGGAATGATCAAAAGGCACTGAGGCTAAGTGTATAACCAGATGACTACGTCGGCAAGTCAAACGGCAAGGTTGGTCTGTACATGATCCGCTCCAACCACGAAAAGGCTTCTGGCGGTCCCTTTTTCCGATCTCTTCTCACCCGGGCCGATGCAACCGGCGAGGATCTGTACGACATTTACTATTACAACATGGGTAGCACGGATCCCATGCGATTCGGTCTTCAGGGCCCTAGTGTCTTGACCTTTACTGATGGGGGCGCTCCCAACTCCAACCTGTTTGCTCGCAACGCGGACTGGACCTGGATTGATGGCCTCGGAGTAAGTTCTTCCCGTCTAGCTCAGCTGACAACCGAGGCTCCGTTATTGACTCTTCTTGATAGTTGGACGGATGGACCAAGTGGGGTGACCGTGGCTATGCTTCGGGTGTGGGAATCTCCAACATGAAGGACGGCTACACTTACACCGTCGGTCTGTCCAACGCCCAGGCCCAGTACTGGGGGGTGGCTTCAGCTGGAAAGGGCGCATGGTCAATCAAGAAGATTATCCCCGGTACCTACACCATGACTGTGTACAAGGAGGAGCTGGAGGTCTACACCGGAACAGTCACCATCAACAAGGGCGCTGGCACTGCTGTCAACACGGTCAAGGCTACTGATCCCGCCGACGACAACGCCATCTGGCGCATTGGAGAATGGGACGGCACACCCCGAGGCTTCTTGAACTTTGAGGACAAGGTGATGAAGCCTACGTACATGCACCCCTCTGACAAGCGACTGGCCAACTGGGATGCCGGCAACTTCATTGTTGGAACCACCAAGGCGAATGGTTTCCCCGGATATATGTGGCAGGACATCAACAACAACCACCTCGTCTACTTCCGTCTGAACCAGGCACAGCTGGGAAAGGATCACACGATCCGTCTTGGCATCACCCAGGCTTACATCAACGGACGACCTACCATCAAGGTCAACGACTGGTCAGCACGCACACCCGGAGCAACCAACCAAGCCAGCACGCGAAGCTTGACTACTGGCACCTACCGCGGAAACAATGTCAAGCTTGAGTTCACAGTTCCGAAGAGCGCCTTCAAGCAGAGCACGAGCGAGTGGCAGATCATGACCATCAGCATCGTGACCGGAAGCTCTGGCACGAAGTATCTTAGTGGAGGTGTCAGCTTTGACAGTATTGACATGTTGGCTTAGACGTTGGAAGTGATGGGATCCGGCCTATAAATAGAGAGCCTAGGCGCGAATGGGACAAGTAGATGAGCGCTATCATTAGCATGTCAGACACTGGTTGCGCGTGAACCACTCGCCGTGAAATGCCGATTGCAATCCTGTAAAAGGGAGAGAAAATAGAGTCTTCAAGGGGCCTTGGGACCTTTAAACCGACAACATGGAAAGCACATTCAGATGGTGTGGAATCAACTTCATAGATTGTTCCATTTGGATCATCAGAGGAGAGACCCTGCATGAAACATTAAAGCCAAATGCCACAGCGATTCAAAGCTAGCGCCCTGAATCATTAGCTACCCGCCCCTAACATCGCACCCGGTCCCCTGTAAATGCATTGGAAATTAGCTCCTTTAATGGACCCGTTAGTGTGATCGAGATCCTCAAGTGAAGCTACCCTACAGCGTCGTGTCGATCAACCGAAACAACAGTAAAGCGCTCGGATCTTGCCTCGGAGAAGCTTTGAACAAAATGAGGCGCTCCGTCGAAAGACGAAGATTTGGCTAATCGGCACTTGCAAGGAGAATTCGTATTGCCATGGCGTTGAAGTGACTTTGAGCTAACTTCAAGACTTTCCGCTTTGGGCAAAGAGCTGGCTTCATTCGAGGCGTCTCCAATTTCCTCCCAAGCCATCGTCCTCCACACCAGGAACCATAAAGACATTTGCTATTGCTTTTGAATGCCATCCTCCTTCATTCATTCACTTCAAACCACCTTCCCAAAGTCCCATTGCTGCATCAAGACATCGGGCTGGGGTCGGCCGCCCACCGCAAGTAAGACAAAGATTTCCCCCAGAGTCACATTTTCGTCTCTCCCTTGCTCAGCCCTGCTGCGCCCCATCTTCTAGACTCCCAGTAGCACGCTGCCACTACATTTGGCGCAACGCGGGTGAGAATTTAGGTGCCTCTTACAGGGGCTCATGTGCAAAAAGGTCGCCGCTTACTGGCTCCATCCCTGTCAGCTCATTTTCAGCTCGACGCCACCTGATCTACCAGATGGGACACTGTGCTGACCGTTGAGGCTGGGGTTGTGCTCCTCCCTGTGCTTGGCCCTGCAACTGCTGTAATTATTACGCCTGTAGCCTCAATTGTGGCTGTCTGGTTGAGCCGCTTATTTGCCCGGCAGAAGCAGGCTGTCAACTATTTGAGCCTGGGCCTGCGCTAAGTTTAATCTGTTGCCGGTTGCTTCCGTGATCTTGAGCTCCCTGTCGGCATAAAAGATCCGGTTGCCCAAGTTGGAGAGCTGCCGTGGTTGTTTGTCTTTGTCGCAACCACCAAGAACATCTCCACCACAATGCGTTCCTCACTGTGTCAAGCCGCCGCCAGCTTCGCCCTCCTTTCGCTGGTGGGCGCTCAATCCCTCCCCGAAGAGCTGTCCGACGCCATCTCCGACTACCCTACTCTCTCCCTCTTCCGTTCCCTGATCGTCGCTGCTCCCCAGGGACTCACCAAGACCTTCTCCGAAAAGTCCACCGACATCACGGTCCTCATCCCCACCAACGATGCTATCGAGAAGTACCTGAAGAATGCTGGAGTCACAGACGTGACTGCGCTCGGCGAGGATGATATCCAGGTCTTTTTCTCCTACCACATCATGGCCGCGTCGCTCCAGTCTTCGGATTTCGACGACCCCAAAGGAAAGACTGTCCCTACTCTGCTCCAGAGCGAAGAGTTCAACAACCGAACTGCTGGACCGGACCTCGTTCAAAGTTTCGGAAAGCAGGCTACTGGTCAGGTCGTGTTTGCTTCCAAGGTTGATCAGAGCGACAAGAAGGAGAAGCGACAGCAGATCAAGGGAGATGAGGTGAACCTGCGATCCGGTCTGGCCCAGGATGTCACGATGACTACTATTGATGGCAAATGGGGACCCAAGGATGCCAACACCTTTCAGGTTGTCAACAGGTAGGTCCAAACCCACCTGGACTTGGACATTGGAATATTCTCTGACACAATTGACCCTTAGCGTTCTTCTCCCTCCCAGGCCCTGCTCCGTCACCGTCCGCACAGTCACAGTCAAGGACGACAGGCTCGAAGGTTTGGACAAGGCTTTGAACGCCACCGGACTTTGGCCTGCCCTTGACCACTCCAAGAACGTCACTTGCCTTGCGCCTTCGACCAAGGCCTTTGAGGACGCCGGCGAGCTGTCCAAGGAGGAGCTCACGGGAGCGCTCCTGTAGGTTGCCAGCTCAATCTCTGCCCCCAACACTGCTGACACTCCTTTCACAGCGCCCACACCTTGGACCAGGTCACTTACACCGATTATCTCACCGACGGAATGGTTATCGGAACTCTCAACAAGACCACCGTCCGTGTCTTCATCAAGGGTGATGACATCTACTTCAACAACGCCAAGGTGATCAAGGCCAACGTGCTCACCAACAACGGCCTCATCCACATGTAAGTTGTTCCATGCCACCCATATTCCTCACTTCAGCTTAACATACTGACAAATTTCAGGCTTGATCAGGTCATCCAGTCTTCTGGAGAACCCAGTAGCTCAGCTAAGGGCGTGTCTCCCAGCGAAACCTCCAGCACCACCGAATCCAGCTCGACAACAACCGAGACTGGTGCCTCCCAAGCGACCAATGCCGCCAGCAGCCTGTCATTCGGCTATGCAGGCGCCATTGCCCTGATTGCTGGCCTTGTCTTGAACTAGGCAACTGCCTACTAATCATGAGGGTTTGGACAGGGTGATTGTCATATTGACAACTAATTACGGCTTCTCTGAAAAATAGAGGGAACCTAATGATGTACTTGAAATTGCATGGGTATAACGGCGTACCTTTTTTGATAGCGGCATGCATGCATATGAGGCGAAAAAAATCCAGTTGGAGCTTCATCTTCTGATGTACATATTAAATTTCTACAAGCATTTCAAACATCAACACGTGTGCTAGACGCATGATCGAGACAAGGTGGTTCCAGGTTAGGATCTCGATTAGCAGCCCTCACGTTTGCTTGAATTGGACCACCTTCTATCTAATTGGCATCCTCCATCACAATCTTCTGCTCAGGAAAGGTATCATCAACCAGCAAGGGAGGCGGACAGACATTATCCGGAAACGACGCTTCCCAAGCCGACATGACCTGGAAGATCTTGACTTCTTCATTGGCCGGGGCAATAGCATGTAGCGAAAAGGGACGTCCATTGAAGTCGGCAAAGCCGAGAGGGAGGTTGCCAACCGGGAACCCGGCGGCAGCACCCACACTGGCAAACCGGGAGTCACACGGCACCAAGAGCACGTCGACGTCGTACCCCTTCATCACGCTGAGTAGCGTATGGGATGAGGCTGCTCGCAGAGCTTTGAAGTTGCGGTCATACTCTTCCTGCGTGATGTTGGTATCGCGCCCAGCTTCCAGTCCCTTTTGGTTGTTGTCCCCTGGGAGTTCACATCAGTCTGATGGCATGCATAGGATGATTTTTGTCACTAACGTTCAGTAAACTCTAGGTCGGCATGATTATTGTTGAACTTGATGACCTCTTCAAGGGTTTGAGGGACGCCCTCGAACAGCTGAAGGAACTTGGGGGAATCGCCGCTTCATTTGAAAGGCTGGTGGACATCAGCAAGAGTGTGCATCGGATGAGGCAAAAAACATACAAAATATGTCCTCCATTTGCGAAAAGTCGGGCATGGCGCTGGTGATATCCTTCCATGACGCAACTGGCACTGATTGAGCCACCTTGCCGCCTGACTCCTCAATCTTTGCTTGGGCAGCAAACAGGGCATTGTCAGTCTGATTAAAGAAGCCCTCCACTGGCTCAATGGCCGTGGGATAGCTCCGCCACAACGAAGGATCAGCAAAACCTACCTTGAGTCCGTTCCAGGACGTAGTCAATGGTTGATAGTAACCCGGGTCGTGGAGCTGTAGGATGGCCGAGAGTGTCGCGATATCTGTCGCCGTTTTGGCATATGGGCCTTGACCATCCCAGCAAGACGCTCCAGGCTGGAATCCGTCATTGTCGACGCTCTCTGGGGTGAGTTTGACGGCATATACACCGGCTCTGGCGGCTGGCATCACGATGGTGCCGTCGAGCTCAGTGCCGAGAGACACTGGAGCAAAGCCGGCAGCAACAGAAACAGCGCTGCCCGATGAGGAGCCTGCAGGGCCCTAGCCAGGTGTCAGTTACAGATGCAAAAGAGAAAGTTAGATTGAGAGATCAGACAGTGTTGGTGAACCAGGTTGCGTCCTCGGCGACGCCCCCTTCGATATATGGCGATTGTGTCTGGTGGTATTGATCAGCAGAGCAAGTAGCAAAGGGCCTGTTGCGAACGAACCTGCCCCCCGACAGCAGACCACCCTGCCATGAGGCCTGATCCTTTGGCATTTCCCAGTTCCTACGCCCAATTAGCACTTATGATTCGTCTGGACGCTTGGACTCACGCTTAGGTTCGCCTTGGCCAGAATGATCAATCCGGCTTCTTTGAGTGTGTTGATAAGATTGGCGTTCTTCTTGGGCACTCCCCACAGAGGCCACGATGGTGGGATGCTGGATTGGCGTGATTGGTTAGAAGCTACCAAGTTGAGACATAGCTAGCCTGCTTGTGTAGTCAAGCCCGATGAGGAGAAGATGCCCTCGGTGAGACGGGATGGCCTTGGCCTGCATATGTAGGTTGCCGAGTGAGGGTTTGTGTGACAGACAACTGGCAAGTGGCGTCACACATGCATCTTCACTGCCTCAGCCATGACACGAAGTCAAACAACACAACTCGGCTCTAAGACAAGCAGGACTCTCTGTGTCGTATCATGGCTTTGCACATTCAGGATGAGTCGGCAGAGCGGCCCTTGGGCACTTATCTGGGATCGACACGGGATACCGTGACAGGGCAACTCTCCCTTGGACCCTAACTATCCATTTTTTCTTTCGATGACTCGAACAATATGCATTAGCTTTTAGTTGCATGATGGGGTAGACAAGGAGAGGGGAAAGAGGGAGGTTGGCCGGCAATATCGGCTGCCCCCCCCATCTTAGGTGTACCGCTAGTAGGTTTACAAGCTCGCCTTGATTGATATTGTCCCTGGATTCCCACTATCTTATTTGCTGCAACACTCTCATTGGCCTAGGAATAGAGATAGCCCTGCTCTCCCGTCCCTACGTATTTTAGTTCGACCTGCCCCAGCCTATGATTCTGTGAAGTCTTGTTGCACTTGGATACTCCTGCTCTCTTGACACGGAAACTGCCGCTATCAACCTGAATGTTCGAACCGATAGTGTTTCCTTGAACAAGAACACCCTCAACTTGTTACATGGGACCTCTTACCATAATATAATGATACATTCTGACCAAACCAACACCAACTGGGTATGCCAACCCATGAACTCAAACCAATTCCGTCTCAATGATGCTTTCCACCGAGTGTGGTTGCCTCCAAATCTTCACCACGCGTAGTCCAGCCCTCTCCACCAAACGCCTCCATTCAATCTCAGTTCTCTCCTTGGACCCCAGGCATGCCATCACGGTAATATCTGAAGTGGTCACACGAGGTGAGGGCTTGACTCTGCTGATCAAACTCTCATGTATGAGAGTTTGGAATATCCCTTCTCCATTGCGGCGGCGAGGTGTTTCAGGATTTTGAGAGCCTGTGGATCTTCCCAATCATGCAAGACATTGTGTAGGAAGTAAGCTCGAGCTCCTTTGACGGGTTGAGGTGTGAAAAAGTCGTGGGGTTGTGGTGTGATCGTTTCGGGGATGGTCAACTCCTTCAGGATGTCAGGCAAGTCTTGCAAGACGAGGCTTGCCTTTGGGATACCGGGATGTCGCTTGTGGAACTTTGCCAAGTCGTGGCCTTTACTACCGCCGACATCAACCACTAGAGGACGATCCAGCTTGGAGCCTTCCACGAGAGTGCGAGTTGGGTAGACTTCATGCCAGGGAGTCATGTTGTACTTGGAGTGACTTTGCATGGCATCGTTGAACTCTTTGGCAGCGACAGCATTAGAACCGAGAGACTCGAATAGAGTGGCATCAGACTTGTTCATGAACTGCCAGTTGCACTTATTTGGGTCTGTTGGGTTCTTGTACCCTGTCTCTTTGAGATAGGATGGAAGGCTTCTAAACATGGGACCGTTCACAAAGTCATAGAGCGCTCCATAGGTGTTTGACAATGCTTCATCAGCAGCGATGGAATAAACCCAAGGTGTTGGCTTATAAGTGTCCTCAGCAGTCTCGGTGATCAGATTTTGGCCTGCGATCTGTCTCATCATGCGTCCTATCACTCGATTAATGTTGCTCTGTGAAAAAAGAAAGTTGCGACTTACTGATGAGAACCTCATCGGTTCCTGTGAGCTTGGCTAGCTCCCTGGATGTCTTTTCAGATCCCCCAGATCTGATCCATTGTTTGAACACTCCAGCATCGATCAATGTCTTGACGCAAGCGTTGGTGGCCGGGTTCACCCAGTTGTGCTGCCAGACAGTGTCCCATGGCTTCTGAACCCTACTCAAGGCCAGGGAGAGAGCCTCCATGGTACGAACCCGCTCCGCCTCGTTAGCAAATGAGCCTGCATCGAGACTCTCGAGGGTGTCAATCAGTTTGTTTTGGGTTGCCTTTTGTGGAGGGTCCTGTGCCAAGCAAGGCAGCAAAGGGCAAGACAGGTAGGAGAACTTGACGCAAGGTTGATTATACATCTTCTCTATTGTTGATACTCGATAGAGATTTGCAAAAGAATCAGCTATTCTGAATTTGGTTGGGGAGGGCCTCGGCTTATTATATTCCAACATGTGGCAGCAACCATCATCAGATTGGCCCCCTGTCATTCGATACTGCGACAGTCAGTGCCTGACGGTGGCCTCGTGACCCAGTCTGTGCTCCCCAAAACCCTTGTACAGGGCGCTCCCGCGGGTGAGACAACCCTGTCACCGAGACCGTATGCTTAGATCTGGTTGGGGCACTCATTTATCCTCGGTCGCTCAAGAGGGAAACACGATGATTTTATAGGGGCTAATGGCCCGACGCGCCAGTCTGTCAGCGTTGCATCCCCGCCTCAGGAGGCAGTGTCACTGCAGATTCGTGTCAGCTCGTGGAGTCTTTGGAGGCCTTAAGACATCTTCACATGGGGAAAACCTGTCATCTTGAACCCCCCCAGATTATCAGGCATAGCCCCCGCGCCCGTGTCCCATTGCATCTCTTTCCCGCGCTCTTGGTAACCATTTTCAGCTTTCGGCATCATTTTGGCTCAAGATGCTTCCCGTCCCCCGCTCCATTTTGCCGAGCCAGGGCCCCTGAAGACAGAATCACCCCATCCAGTAACAGACAGCTGGCGCTCGACCTTTCGTCAAGGATTGCTGGGCGATCAGCGAAACGCTTTGGCTTTCTAGAAATTTTTGGAGAGTAATAAGTCAGGCCATGGCAGAAATGAGTCATAAGGTTAATGCATATGTAACAAGCAAACCGACTGGGCTATACAATAATAAAGCCAGGTATTATTACATGATGTCTTTACAAAGCAGGTGGCAGGAGTGCTGCTTCATACACATTGGAAACACATACTACCTTGCACTTCTATCCCCCGACTGGAGTTTGAGTTTATAATGACTTATTTCGATGTCTGCCTAGGTAATATGGATGCATGTCGACTTTGTCGCCGTATCCCAAATATCGTTAAGCCATCGGTTTCGACGACCAAGTGAAGCCAAATTCTTAGAACTTTCTACGCCATCAAAGTCTCCCCATTGCCTGAAGGATAGGATCGAGGAACAAACCATCCACCACATCGACATTCCAACGAGGCCCATCCCCGAAGCAAACACCCGTGTCGGAAAGCCTGCATTTTACCCGACTCAGTGCTTCTCGCAGGTCGCTCTCGCCGTCGTCTCGCGTTGCCTTCTCGAGAACGAGAAATGCACTGTTGCCAGCAATACTCCTCACCCGCTGCTCGATGGCGACACAGGACAGCCACAAGTCGGGGTCCTTTCCCCTGGCCCGATAGTCGGTTTCAACCAGGTTACACAAGACCATGCCCAGGTCATTTTCTGCTGCAGAGGCATGCTCTGCGCTAATGGAACCGGTCTTCTTGAACTCCAATCTTGCCTCAACCATGCGTCTGATAAAAGACATCTTGACGTCCTGGGTTGCTGTTGAGTGGCCCAGCCCGGTCTTGATAACCGTGGAGGCTTCTGCATGTGGATGCTTGCAACCGTTCAGACTGTGATCCATGACGGACCAGAAAAGTAGGCCAGCAAAGGTCTTTGAGCCGGGCCCTAGGTAGGGTATGATATCTTGTGGTGGGAGTGAGACGCGTCTGTAATGCATTGGGTCGAGCCATATGCCGCAATCAAGACGTTGTGGTGTCGGGTTGGAGACTTGCGTGCAAGTACCAGTTGAACTCTTGGAATTGTGAGTGAAATCACCAGTTAAGACATCGATTGTGATATCCTCGTCTCCCGGAGGCGGCACTGTGTCTCGCAACGGACTATCTTTGGTTTCGACGCCGGCGATATTAGCCAAGTTGGCGATGGCGTCAAGAATTTCTTGTCGCTCATCGCCGTGTACTGCATCGACGGCTTGCTGAACTCCCTCTATGAGACGCCGATTCTGATCTGACAAAGTTTGAACGGCATGAGCTTGGCGTTTGCGAAAGGCAGCTTGTGAGCGACGGCCTCTCTCGCGTCTACGCTGGAGTCTTGTCAGTCGTCTCGCTATGCAACGCCTACTTGGACGCATGCTTACACTTAGCTCGTCTTCAGCGCTTGTGATTTCGATGTGCCCAGGTGCCATATCCGTTGGAAAATCAAGCCGTCAAAATTATGCCGTGTCTCTTGATCGGAGTGTGATGTTAGGTGATGTTATGTGAGAATTGACGTTTGTGGATTTGTCATACTCTAGATTGGCCCGAAAAGGCCGCTGGGTCGGCCAAGATTTGCCCGATCACGTAACCGGTCTAGCATGGTTACGCCGCTCAGCCCAGGATCATGACCCATGCGGCTCTGATAGCGGTCAATGCCGGGGGGCATAGTTACGTGAATTAGGTGATGTAGTTCCTCCGCATAGTTGAAGGGTTGAGCCGCATTATTAACCACGTCGTGACCGATTTATGAGGAGGACTGTATCCTATAAGTAGACGGAATCCAGCTTATCTAGAGCAGCAACATAATCACTCACACCATCTACTCACCAACACCTCGACTGTTCCCCAAGTATTTAAAAAAGCGACACAATGGTCAAAATTGCTATCGCAGGAGGCTCCAGCGGTTCGTTCACGCTGACTCTTTTTTACTATCGTTTGCTGACTGAGCCGTTCAAGAGCTGGCTAGGGAGGTTCTCGACAAACTCGTTGCCACAGGAAAGCACGATATCACTGCGATGGTTCGAAAGGTAAGAATTTCTATCCCTGCAGAGCCCCTGGTTTGAAGAGAAGACTGACAAAAACACAGGACCCTTCTCAATTCCCCCTCTTGCCGGCGTTCGCTGGGTTCAGACCAACTATCAAGACAAAGCGGAGTTGACTCAACTTCTCAAAGGAATTCACACAGTGCTGTCTTTCATAGCAGTTCACCTGGATCCGGAGAACCAAGCTCAAAAGAATTTGATTGATGCATCGGTTGAAGCTGGGGTTACACGCTTCGCCCCATCCGAGTGGTCGACGTGAGTAGAGACATCAGCTTTTAGCTATACCCGACGGAAAGAAATTTTCAAAGTTCTAACTGAGGTGTAGTGGCGTCAAGATATCGTCTTCCCTTGATGCAATGCCTTGGTACACTGGCAAGGTTGAAGTCAGCAAGTACTTGGAGAATCTGAACAAGGATAAGAAGGTAGGGCACCCGAATTATCCTGGAATCATCTAGGCGATGACACTAACTAGGCAAAAGGTTCTCCAGTATACTCGGTTCCAAGTGGGCTCCTTTATGGATTATCTTTGCCACCCTTTCAAGGCGTCCAAGTATATCACCACGCTCCCGCTCAATATCGACCTGGAAAAGAAACGCGCCATTGTTGTCGAAGGCTCTCTGGACGATGAAATGACCTACACAAGCGTTGGAGACATTGCTCATGTGGTTGCGCGGGCCATTGATTATCAAGGGGAATGGCCCGTCATCGGAGGTATCCAGGGCGATAAAATCACCATCGGGGAGCTTCTGAAAATCGGCGAAAAGATCCGAGGTAGGTCCTTCATAGCTCGACCGTTAAGAAGGGCGCTAATTCCATTTTTAGGCGAGCCTTTCACGATTGAGTGGCTCAAGATGGAGGATTTGGCGGCTGGAGAGCTCAAGACCGATAATTACCCTCGCATCGACTTGCCTTCTATCCCCAAAGATCAAGTAGAGGCATTCTCCAAGATGGCCATTATTGGAGTTCTCATCGCCATGACTCGAGGAGTCTGGACTGTGTCGGATGAGTGGAACAAGATTTTCCCGGACTACAAGTTCACTGGGGTTGAAGAGCTGTTGAAGGAAGTCTGGAAGGGACATTAGGAACTTGAGTCTATGGAAATGCTATTCCTTTGTGGGGGAGGGTTGAAAGATAAGAGCTCTTGAAGCATTATTCATCAGCTACAGCGTAGTAGGTGCATCGGGACACCAACCCTCTTTTAGCTTCATTCTTTGGTTATTGCAACCTGTAATCCAACTCAAAAAATTTGCACCTTTGCAAGAGGACCATCGCCAAGAGCCAAGAGTGTTCCCCATCGCAGGATATTGCCAATTTCGTGATTCAGCTGTCACACCAATAGCTCGCGCTGTGATTGGCTGACGTCACTCAGCGATACGCCGTCTTAGCCGTGAAATTGCTAACGCAGTGTCTCACGTGAATGTGCTCAGCCCCCTCAGAATTGCTGACTTGGTGCGCGGCTCGAGAGCCCGAGACTTGACCCTCTAGTTTCTCTCAAGTCGTTGATATCCCCCTCGAGGGCGGCTCGTCACTCATCTCGAAGCAGTTCTCGTCTTGTTAGGTGTCATGTCGGACGAAGAGAAGGAGAAGGAGAGGAAGAGGGACAAGGTGGCAGAGTTCCTGTATGCGCCATTTTTTTTTCTTTGCCTCGGTCATCCTTCCGTTCGGGTGCTACCCACACGCCCTCCCAACGATTGCCTTATAGGTCATGTTGGATTAATCCGTTTCATGTAGCAAGAAGAACCTCGACAAGGGAGAATTGGCCCTCAAACACGCGGCGGGTCTCGGTCACCAGCCCAATGTCGTCCCAGTGACGGACCCTGTCATGAACGGGCCCTTGCGCCCAGTTGAAGTTGGTTGGCATCCTGTGGGCGGCATTGCCGGAAAATGGTTCGCAGAGGACACTGGGTTGGGTAAGATGATTACCGAGAAGATCAACAAGTATCCGGATCCTACGCAGCACTGGGCCGTACTTGTTGGTGACTTTGCTCATCAATTGTGGATGGTGAGCTCCTCTCTTGCATAACGACGACTTCTTTTGTTGACTGGATTGTCGTGCACAGGACGAAAACTTTGATGTCATTTACACGAATGAGAAGATTAACAGGGAAGAGTGGCATACCTTCAAAGTCGGCGAGACGCGGTTCAACGATGATGCAACCCGGCGGGCTGGTGAGTTGCAGATCCTCTATCACTATCTACTTTTTAGCAACGGCTCATTCAAGAATGTGTGTCTAACGTGGCCCAGGCGAATCCGTCATTCAAAGCATCCGAGAGAGGCAGCCGGCTTACAATCTCATCACCAACAACTGCCAAACCTATGCACTGCAGCTACTGGACGCCATTAAGGTCGGTGTGGCCAAAGAATTCGGCACTACCTTGGCTGTCTATGAGAGATTGTTTGGATCTGGCAAGGTGAAGGATCTTTTTGAACATGGAGACGTCCAGGTCCAAGAGGGAGAAGATGCCACGGGTGGCCAGGGCACGGTCTCGTTCGCGCAGCAGGTCATGAACGAAAACACAACCCAGCTGGAGCCAGAGGCAGAGTTGAAGAAACACAAGAAGCAGAGGGAAGAGGCAGAACAGGAGCAAAGCAGGTCGTTGCAGGTAGATGGAGAAGACAAAGAGGAGAAAGGGGAGAAGGAGAAAAGCAGCTATAAAGAGGTGAAGGAGCGCTTTGGGGGTTTTGTTTCGCGTTTCAAGCGAAAGTGAGACCAGGTTTCACGAAGAGGCGAGAGGGAGAACACGAACGTAGTCAGCGCCGAGTAGAGCGTCTTTAATAGATGAAACCAATTATTACAACTTTCAAAACGCCTGTGTAAAGCCACCTAGCTCTACATATGCACCAATCTCCTATCCTTGACATTTATTCATATCCGTTTCGAACCCTTGCATGCCTTTCACTCTAGCCATCTTCGACATCACCGGTTTCAACGACTTCTCACCATGCCAGCTCCTTTGCAAGCTTGCCACAAGACAAGCCGGAACAAGAGGAGAAAAGGCTCTCATCCTGCTCAGAGGTCTGGTCAAGAATCTGCTGAGCCGGTCGGATCTCCTTCTTCGCCACCTCCTCAAGGCCACTGTGGTGTTCCAGGAGTTGGCGGACCTGGCTCTGGAAATACAGGGGAGCCTCGTTGACCAAGATGCCTGTGTTGAAGTTCTTCTCAGAAGGGTTGGGGAGCGACTTGTTCTCCTCAGAAGCACGCTTGATGAGGTCGTGGACCTGGTTGAAGTCCTCATCACTGGCGTCCTTGTGCCTGAAGACTTCGTACTCCACAGATGATCGAGCAGGTCCAGTAGGGTTGCATCGCATCATAATGAAGAAGTGAGGCCTAGTTTATGTTAGTTACCTGACCAATAACATAGATGATGCATGTCTTCAGAACTTACGAGAATGTCATGGCAGCGTTGGGGAAGTAAAAGTCGCTGATCATCCTGGAGCTCTTTTCCGACTCTTCGCCCGTGGTGAAAAGCTGCTCAATCTTGCTGTTGGAGCTGTACTTATCGGCCAAAGTCTTCCAGTTGTAATCGATATCTTCTTGAGAAGTATGATCAAACTTGTAGTCGTCGAGGCTGAAAGACTCATGTCGGGCGAGGCGATCAACGCCAGAAAAGTCAGAGGCCCAGGAAACTTCCGGCTTCAGCTTGGCATCCATGTTGACCCAGACAAAGCCTCTCTCGTCGACATGAACATGAAGAGGGAACAGTCCGTTCTTCTTCTTATCGAAGCCCTTCAGGTTTTGATACTCGGGAGCCTTTGCCAGTTGACCGTTGAAACCATAAGACCATCCATGATACTTGCAAGACAAGATACTGGCTGTTCCGTTGTCCTTGGTGACGACAGGGAAGGCTCGGTGCCTGCAAATGTTGTGGAAACCTCTGACAATACCCTCGTTGTTTCGGATAAGGAAGAAGTTGAAGCCAGCCTCCTCGTAGCGGATATAGGCACCACTCTCGGGAAGTCGAATTTTGTGAGTGAGTAGGATCCACTTCTTGGAGAAGATGGCTCTTCTTTCCAGCTCGTGAATCTTTTCGGACCCGTACCATGTTGCAGGAAGGGGTTGTGAGCTTATTTTGGTGCTGCTAAGCTGTGGAGGGGGGTGACTGTGGGCTACTTGAGGCTTGACGAAGATACGCCTAGCTGCCACTACCACGATGGCAGCGAGGACGAAGAGGAGAGCAGAGCCAAAACTCAACATCTTGACTAGTAAATAAACTCGCTTGGATGAAGATGATTATCGTGAATAGGAATCATTTTTTGCAGTGCGGGATGGGATATTTAATGCTACATGCCTCTATCTGAATGATACCCATCATGACCCAGCCCAAGATACGCCACCGAGAGCTAGAGGGGCTTATCATCGGTGAAGATGCTGCTGGACCGGTCAGGTGACCGGCGGCGAGACGGGTTCACACCAAATCGCAAGACTCGGATTGGACGCTCAGGCGAGTGGATCAAGCCCACGTCGGTTGCGTCCCGTTCAACCCCGTTGATCTTGCATCTCAAGATAGAACAAGCCAATGCCTATCTTGTATCGGCCGTGAATCGGCGCTGTAACCCCGGATCAGCTGCCAGAAGCCACCGGCATTATCTGTCGTCGACTTTCCTGTATTGTTCTAGACTGCGTCTTCGCCTCCGCATTCAACCCCGCGTCGATATCGGAGTCCATTGTCCGATCGCCGTTTTGGTCGTATCTTGGAGGCTAGAAGCATGGCACATGATGCCCAATGCCGCGATTAGATGCGGACCCCGGCAACGGGATACACGTGGAAGTGGCACTGGACCGGACCGGCCGAGAGGGCCTCCGTTGACGGACCTGGGAGTGCCCCGTTATCCAAGCATCAATCACTGTAGATCCTCGGTAATGTTCCTGATGTGATGATACCGGGCCAGCCTACACACTGAAGGGCCAATCGATAGGCGTAGCCTTTTGTACCCCCGGCATGCCTATAGCGGCACAGAGGCTGGCCACTGCACTGGGTTCTATTTGCCAAAAAGAGGCTAGAGCTTTGACTCACTAGAAGGCACCGGCAGGTCTGCTATCAGGGGCGCCGGCGCCTGAGCCGCATTACACATTGGCGCGAGAATATTAGCTCGACTGACCGTTGTTGTTTCAAATCCTCTGCGATTCCACACCACTAATGTCAGAGAAGTATGTAATGTGAGCTACCTACCTATGCGTGAACGAGAACCCCGGTTGTATCCACACTTGTTGCTATATAGCCCGACGCACCCTCAAGTCTGTCTCTCAACGACTCTAGAGTATGACTCCAGTCTTCCAGTCTGTCCTCAGAACAGGATCACTACTCGACATCTCCCAGTACACACAAACTCTGGCAAGATGCGGGAAGAGTCTGCGGAGGCAGGCCTGTACAGGCCCCGGCTTCCTTGGATCAAGATTTCTATGAATGCGGAGAGCATTTAGAATCCAGCTATTGGCCCGCTCAGTGACTGCGGTATGCTCAGCAGATGCAACACCGCGACAGGCTTGGCGCTTCAGCCCTGATTTCAACCAGCAAGGTGGCTGGAAGATCCGTAGATGTTAATTCTTGCTGTGAGCCTATGCAGAGGATATCAAGACAGAAACCATTCTCTAAGAATAGGCCGAACCGTGCATCTCTTTGAGTAGCCTTAGAGACTCTAGATGTAACAATTATAGCCCTGCATTTTTCGCTTAAGCACTGCTTTTTTCTAAGGGTGTTTCGGCATGAATACACAGATGGCGTGTGTGTGTTTAGACTTCGCAAGCCATGACACTGTCTGGTAGCGAAATGTTTAGAGGTTAAACAAGCCGCTCTGATCATCGCTAAGCCATTGATGTCAGAAGAGAAGCTCATGGCTTGGTGTTAGCCGAATAGACAGTTGTTACCATTCAAGTTGTGGCGATAGACCCGAGAATCCGGTATATCCGCATTCTAGCAGCCTTTTCCATCGGATAAGCTGCGCCGCATTCCTCATTATTGGGCGGGGCATCCCCTCATTCTGACGTCTTTGGAGCAATCGATCTGTGTGTGACCAGTCTATATCGGGTTCAGTAACGGATTTACGGAGCTCTTGCGGCTTTGGACCGTGATTGAAAAGTATATGAGGTCGACAGTGCCATTGAATCAACTAACTTGACCAACTGGAGCTACCAAGCCATATCTTCACGCAACTGAACATCAACTGAAGAATACCCATCATAACTTCATCTTTGAACCATGGCTCCTTCTGTGACCGAGACAATTGCTGCACAACCTGCAGCCGTCTTGTCTACAACTGGTCCTGCCCAGACGACCAAAATCCTTGTCAATGGTGTGGAAAAGAAGGTGAACCCACCACAACTTCAAGTCCAAGGCAAGACCAAAGATGGCAGAAAGTTGAAGATGAGGACTCCGCCCAAGTTTGAAAACCTGGAGGATGAGAGACTGTACCGCAAGCAGCATCTCGCTGCTGCGTGCCGCGCTTTCGCAGACCGGGGATTTGATGAAGGCGTTGCAGGTCATATCTCTGTTCGAGACCCCATCTTGACAGACCACTTCTGTAAGTGTGCCTCCCTGCATGGGAAATGCAGTGGACTAATGAATCACTTCATAGGGCTCAACCCCCTTGTCAGACATTTCTCTCTCATGAAGGCATCGGATCTCATTCTAGTCGACGAAGACGGCAACATTGTCGAGGGAGATGAACCTGTCAACCTCGCGGCTTTCACCATTCACTCTGCCATTCACAAGGCGCGACCAGAGGTCAATGCGGCTTGCCATGCCCACAGCGTAGCTGGTAAAGCATTCGCAGCCTTTGGGCGTGAATTGGACATGATCACCCAGGACGCTCTACGCTTCCACAAGAGTCACGTTGTCTACACCCAGTTCAAGGGCGTCGTCGACGATGATGAAGAGGGCAAGCGTATCGCACAGGCTCTTGGACAAGCCAAGGCGGCAATTCTCATGAACCACGGCCTGCTGACTGTCGGCCAGACAGTTGATGAAGCCGCATTCTGGTTCATCAGTCTCGACAAGACATGCCAAGCCCAACTTCTGGCGGACGTTGCCTCTGCTGCAGGGTATAAGAAAGTGTTCATCGACGAAGATGAGGCCGACTACACTGTCAGCCAAGTGGGTGGCCCTGAGAAGGGTTGGCTCGCGTTTCAACCTTGTGAGTGATGATCGCCATACGTCCATGGCCCCATGCTAACATGTCTTAGATTTCGATGAACAAGTCGCCAAGTCGAAAGGGGAGGTATTGAATTAATCAACTTTTTCTGTAATTCCCACTTGATCTATTGTACAGTCGTCGTAGCGTTTTGAATGGAAGACATGTCCGGTAGCTGTCACTTTGAAACCTTTCACCTATCTAGTCCGGCATATTAATCGATAGCCTCTGTTCGGCCTGGAGCAAAGCAGACATGGCTGTCGGATGGAGAAATTACTGGATCTTAGTAACGTGCTGGGGCAAGCAGGCTAGGGGACATGCCGGAGTTTGCATCAGAGTTGAGCCGACAGTCGAGCCCGGCTGTCCCGGATGTGTCGGATTATTGGTGTTGACAAGGATGCAGTTCGCTTTATACAAGGGCCTATAAATAGGTACATCAACTCTCGTGAAAACATTTTACTTCCATCAGGAATCCTTCGTAGCCTCTCTTAAGCGAGGGCTGTGTTTTGTCCACGGTTCGGCATCAACCTGCCAACGGCCGACGCATCCCTGAGTCGGTATTAAGATGTGGCTGTAGGCCGACGATGCTGCCTCAAGAATAATTGATTGGCCCTTTGTTTTGTGCCTGTTGCATTGTGCCTGTTGCATTGTGCCTGTTGCATTGTGCCTGAATAAACTCCACTCGCGAGCTTAACACTGGACAACAGGCCACAGGGGTGGATGTGTCGGAACTTGCCATGCTGTGTTGGTCCATAGTGAGCCGACTTTACGAAACAGGCAAGCAGCCCGAGAGTTCTAGGGCTCATGACGTTGGTTCATGGCTGTACTCTGCACCCAGAATCTATTGCATGGTTTTGGCCTTCGCTTTCTGTTTTTGCTGTCCAAATCGACTTGGCATTTCGAAATTGATAGTGGAAAGAAATCGAAGTATAGATGTTGTAAGTAGGACTGTGGAAACTTGTGTTAACATGTATACCGATTGAGAAGAAGCATATCTTGACGCCGTGAAGTCGGGTGAAGCCATTCAACTGCCACTCGCGATGAAGCTGGAGCCGATGTCCCGAAGGATTTGTTTCATATGAGCAGCAACACGTGTATGCATTCAAACATGGGTATAGCTCTTAGACAATCCTTCATTCATCCCACATCCCGAGACCCCATATTTCATTCTTGGTGAATCGTCCACTCCTGTAAGCCCACTGTTATGGAATACTAGAAAAATTATGGCAGAGCCTCAATCAAGCTAGCCCTTTTGGGGACACCTCTGCGATAGTTCTAGGCCGTTTAGCCGTGATTGAAGGCAGTGCTTGTGACCCGGGCGGTGCTTGCCCTTTACTGAGGATCAAAAGCCCTGCAAAACCGCATACAGCGTGGATCAACTGGGGCTACCATCCATTTTGAGGCTACATGCCAACAGAGAGATCATGGAGTTTCACAAATTAATACTTCAGCTTTCAAGTATTTAAAGAAGAGACGACTGCTCGTCATGCGCTTCTTATTCCACATCATCACAACATCTATTTCATCAGCACTTGAACGACACTCCTCACCAACACAAGCTCAACTACCTTCTAAACTCGCTTGTACAATCATCAAAATGGTTCGCCTTTCTCTTTCCACCGTCGCCATCCTGGCCTCTTCCTCCCTGGTCATGGCCATGCCCGCCCCCGCCAGCAACGACAACGGAGCCCAAGCCTTTTCCTGGGAGAACTGGGTAGAGGGCATCATTGCCGACCCCAACGGCAGCCACCTCTCTCCTGAGGATGCTGTCGAGGCATCCAAGGCTGCTGAAGCCAAGAGATCTCTTGACATTCGTGATGCTTCTTGCCGCGGCGATGACGTGGCCGAGAAATCTGCATATGTACGTTTCGATAGTCCTATCGCCTAGTGATCCGCCTAACACTCAAAGGTTCCCGATGCTGTTGCTTGCATCGACCAGCTTGCTAGTTATGGTGACAAGGCTTGCAAGGCCAACAGCGCCGTCACCGTCATGTGCAAAATTGGTGGTGCCCAGATCACCGCGGTCGTCCCAGGTGGACGCTACCCTACCTCGGACACTTGGTAAGTAACACGTTAACAGATGACTCGGCATTTCACTGACACCATGTTCAGCCAGAACATGGCCCGCGCTGCGGGCAAGATCATGGACAAGTGCACCAGGGCAGACCAAACCGTCAACGGCGCGGACTACTCATTTGGTAACGGCAACATCGCTATCCAGCTCAGTGCACCTACCGACGACTAGGCTGGGCTCTTGTCTACTCCATGGATTTAGGATTGAGATATTTGAGACGGTGGGGCTCTTGTTTGGGACGCCCTTTTGACGACATGTGGTGTCATATCTACTTTTACGGCCAAGCGAAACTAGAGCCGTGTACATAGCTCTTCGCCTTCTATATTGATTATATATTTGTTTCCGTTATTGCCCTCTTATTGCACTCCGCGTACTCTGACTTAATCATCACATCGCAGAGCATGGCCTCGACAACATATAGAGAATGCAAGTCGTAATCGTGGAGAAGAATATTTTAGCAAGAACCCTACATTACCCGAAGTATCGAAACCAAGCTAAAAGCATACCAGTCATTGCAACAGCCCACGGAACTGCCTTTACCAAACCCTTTCTCAGGCCTTCCCTTAACAACAAACTGGACTTTTCATCGAACCAACCCTTTTCATTCAACCTGGGAAACTTGCTTTTTGGGATCTCCTTGCCCAAAAACTTGCACAACGGATCCCAGCCGTCTTCGAGCTTGAACTCAAGTAGCCTCTCAGGGGGTGTCAGTTCCCTTACCATCGCGTAGTGTTGACGGTACTTGTCCCGAGCCTTGAGCTCAGCATCTCGCCTAGATCTTATCCCTGCCCATCCTGCCACCACGCTTTTTTGAACCTTTCCGATGGGGTGGATGTAAGCTCTATCCAAATGGTACACAAGCGTTGAAAAGGGATGAAACATGTTCCCTATGATGGCATGCATATAGCTTTCGTACCACTCGTCAATGTCTCTCTCCACGAGGACAACCTTGGCCTCGGGATATGCAGCAATCAGATCCTCGGCAAAGGCGATGGCGGGTGTGTCCGAACTTACAGCTCCGAACGAATGGAGCAGCTGGTCAAACTGTTCACGATCAAAAGGATCGCCCTTGCCAAAGAATTTGCGATCGATTGCATCTTGCCACATCTCGTTGTCGCCAAAGTGAGTGGTGAGTAGGTGAAACGAGTGCCAACAGGGAATCCCCAAGGTCTCTAGAGCCGACGACATAGCTTCCATTGAGATTAGCGGGAGACACGATCAAGGAAGCGGAATTACCCTGTACTGACTGGCGGTGCCTGTCCGATTGAACCCCAGACAAAGAACTTGCATTGGCACACTTCGCACTTTTCCCCGAGGTGACTCATAGTTGATAGGCTCGAAGAGTTCTGGGTGGCGATCTCGAACAGTTGCCATGGTTGGCAGTTGGGATGGTTTTGGGATATGACAAGACGAGTACAAACAGAGTGGAGGCATGAACGAGAGTGGAAGAGCTACGGTTTTTGTTTCTTACCCTCAATCCTTTCGTTCCGGAACAGGGGTGTGAGAAAACCAGTCAACAGCAGCTTCATCGACAGGGGTAGCTGCACCTCAGATTGACAATCTGACGTGAGATCTCGCTTGGGCGTTATACGGAAATACTTCAATCATGAAATAGTGAACTCATTGAGAGGTTGCATTAGCAAATTCCTGTCCCAGTATTGGGTAACTTCCTCGTCTTATCGCTAAATCCAAGACCTGACCCTTGACCTCGAGGCTCGAGCGATCCTCACGACGTTTGCAGCAATAAGTCCCCCCGCAAAAGAAACTGTATTTTATTCATCAAAAGTATGTTAGTTATAAGTTGTTACTGACTTTGCCTCGCTGACTTGGACTTTGACTTGTCAGAATTCTTGAGTTTGTGACAGAAGTACGAGTTCTCCTAATGCGAGAAGAGTAAAAACATTTCAACCAACTCAGCTCTATCATACCCTACAGGCCATATAATCACAAAGAATTTGAGTCAAAGCCTTTCCAGGGCTTGATGGCAAGAGGAGGAGCTAGTGCCTTTGATTGTTTCCGAGATGTCATCAGCGGCTTCTTAACTTTGAAAAACGGATACATTTACAAGCTTCATAGTTGCTACGTTGCATCGTGCGACTCGCTGGTGTAAAGTGCAAAGTATATTACTACAAATTGGACTTCCCCTCCTGGCTCAGTTTCTCCCACTGGTCCTTACTCGCAAACACTATGGCAGCACTCTCAGATGCTTAGCTGGAACAAACTCAACGCCTCGAGTAATTTTTGCTTGCCTCTTATAAGTCACTCAGGTAGTGAACCGATCAACAAACTTGATAACTTTCCGGCCAGTTTCACTTCGTTCGAACCCATTGAGGTCGTCAACGAAGGTGGCTCGGAAGCGATGCTGGTTTGAAGAGTAAATGTAAAGATAGGCATGGAGGCGATCGATGATCTCCCGCCGAGAGAGAAGAGTCTCGTTTCGTTCAGCGCAAAGCATACGAATCTCGAGCGATGCCTCCTTGGAGGGCTCCATCTTGTCCAAGATGACCTGCCATTGCAGGACGCCAAAGCTAGCCTCGGACATGAGTGTCTTCAGCTTGTCAAATTCAATGTACTCGCCATCCCATGTGAAACTAAACCGGCTATCACGACCTTGGAGTCGGAGTATCCGCATAAACGGCCAATCCTTCTCAGGGATTTGATCCCGCGCTTGCTCCGGCAGACGATGTAGTGAACCAATATCGCTGGTGACATAGCGGACAAGTGGATTTCGTAGGCGAACAAGAGAAGTCTGTGCGATGATTCCAGTTTCGCCCTCGGGCAAAGGGGAAGCGAAACGGTCATTCTCACTCAGAGAGAGCGGAAGGATCTCGAACAGGTTCGTCCGAGTGTCGATGACGAAGTCCGTATAACTTGCTCTGGGGTCGGTGGGCGTCAAGTCAGGATTGCTTGCCCCATAAGGACCAGCCTCGGCGCTGCCGATCAAGGAGAAGATCTTTACAGGTCCTAGGACAGCATAGATGTGCGCTTTCTGCACCGAGTTGAGCGCCTCTGACGTGTAGATGATCTTGTCCAGCTTGATCTTGTCTCTCCCTGTGGTCATGGTTGAAATGTACTGAACGACCTGGACAATCTGGCTTCCATCACCAGCCAAGGCGTTGGCGTGGTAAGTTTGCAGTAGCTCGACAACCTTGGAACTCGGCATGCGATTACCAGCAGCCAAGAGGGTGGCTCCAGCATTCTCCAAGATCTCCAAGGTGAGGTCTAGGGATCTGTTGTACTTTGTTAATGCAACTCAAATTGTCTTATGTCATTTGGTTACTCTACCTGTACAAATCACCGGCATTGTGAGTCGTCAAGACCCAGTCCCCACGTTGGATCACACCAGTATTCCGAAGAAACTCGCCAAAGTTGGCTCTGTGTCGGCGATTCTCCATCGCGTCCGTGGCAAAGAACAATGAGTTGCTACCACCTCCACCGCCAGTAGTACTGGTGTAAACATTGTGGCGATACGTGTTCTGAGGGTTGGTATCCCCGACAAGTCTTTCAATTGCAGTGTACCTGGGTGGGTATCAATACATGCCTGAAGCTTTCTAGGAGCCTTGATATACTCACAAGTCCTTCTTCCGAAGCAAAGGCTGCGCCTGCAAGTCGCCTTCTCTGAACGTCAATGCAGCTTGTTCACTTGCCGTCTGAATGGTGTCATCGTCAGGGGGGTACTGAGCGCTGGAATAAAAGGGATGGATCTTGGCAACTGCCAGCACATCGGCCACAGAATACGTCAAACTGGGAGCCATGGTGGATGGCTCGACGATGAGAAAAATAATTTGAGGTACGATGAAGTGTGCAGGCCTTGTTCGTCTGCAGCTAGCGGGTAAAGATGACAGCAGTTGTTAGTGATTAACCCCTTATAATGAAGGGTTGGGAAATGTGTCACCAAAGACCCTTGCTCTCAGGTCTGTCTTGTCAAGTTCGCAATGACGATCCGGACCAGTTTGGGCGCAACAGACTGGATCCTGTGTTACCCCATGCGAATAGGGGCGTAACACACACATAGGTTCAAATAAGCGGCTAGGGTACCATGGAAAGGGATGGGACGAATAGGAACCAATGGCCCAGATGTCTCGGATACTCCCAATCCAGTCATGCTGGTGCGGAAAGCGGGTTTTCGGCACAGCTTCCCGTCAACCAATTGGACAATCTGAGCGTATTCAGCCAGCCTCGAATACGGAGCTCCGAATCTCGTCTGCATGATCTATCGAATTGGTATGCAGGCCGGGATCAACTAGTTTCCACAGACCTGAACGAGTGAGAAAACAGGGTCCGGAGATGCATGACGCCGTGGAGTGGGAGAGACATTCGGTTCAGGGACAGGGGTCTCAGCTCGGGGACACCAGATGCTAGCTGACAGCAGTGTCAAGCAGGACTTGGCAGCTGAAGGATCTGCATCCAAGTGGACCAGGGTAGGCTGGAATTGTTGGAACCGAGACCAATCTCAACAACACAACACGTCACGTCGGCTACTTAGCAAGAAACTTGGAGAGAACTACGAAGTGCAGGAGCTTGAGCCATGGGCCGAGACATTGTCGCAGGAAATAGAGACTTGATTTGATGCAAGAATGAGGGAATTAATCATCCATATTCGCCATCTAGCTAATGCACTTCTCGATGCAGCGGGACATTTTTGTTAAACTGAGACAGTCTCAAAGGGACATGCATCCCACCGCACCCGACGCAGGTGGCGTTCTGGATCCTTGATATCATTCCGTGCGTGCAGCCAGCGGCGATTATCCATCAGAATAATGGATCCTTTTGGCAGATCTGCCGATTTGAGATGCACTGTCGAGTGTGCCTGGACCTCCTCCTTCAGCAGAGCCTCCTTGAGCTCGACCAAGGCTCGAGACGCCCGGTCTGTCAAGGGCGTTAGGATATCCTCTCTGAACCGAATCATTGTTGACTGGTCGTTGGGACTTGTGACAAACACGCTGCCGATGATGTCCTTCTGCTCCGGGTCCTTGATGAACTCGGGTGGGATGGTGATGCGGTACTCTTGAGCCAGTAGGGCTGATCGAGCCTCCGGGGAGAGAAGCTCGCTCAATTTGTCGACGTTCATGACTGAAAGAGTACCTCCTCCACATCGATCGTGCTGGAGGACCTGCAGCGCGAAGAACCTTGGGGGTGGGTCCTCGTAGCTGCAATCTGTGTGCCAGGGGAATTCGTTCATGGTTTCCGATCTTGCTTGGTGATTCTTTGCTTGGAAGTTGGTCTCGCTAGGGCGGACGTCCCAGAACCAGCCACGGGTGGCGCTGTGAGAGATGGGGAGTTGATGGCCGCGGTGGTGATGAAGACTGACTAGTAGTCGTTTGAGATAGTCGCTGTCTTCATCTGGGAACCCCAAACTGACTTTGAGCATGCCGCTTCGCTCCAATTGTTCCGAAATACGACCAACATGATCGAGATTCTCAGCATGGCTCAAGTCAGGAGCTTCCAGACAGGGCAACGTAAGCGATGGCACGGTATGAGATACTACGGTGGCATGGCAGCGAAGACCCTGTGTGATGAACCCAGATGACGAGAGAGAGTTGGGCCTGATACTGCGCCTCAATATGCAAGCATTGGTGCGATAGAGATGACAGGCACGGCGTGTAAGAGGATGCATGATAGCGATGGGGAATGATCGGATTGAACAAAGTGTAAGAGAAGCGATTGCAGGGAAAGGGATGGTCAAAACAGACAAACACAGCAGACTAGCACACTCACGGGATCTTATCCTTATTATGAATGGCCAAAGATGCGTGGCATCTTGAGTCTGGTTCAATACCCTCAAAAGGACCTCCAGTTCCACATTGGCCAGCCGCTTCACTTTCATCAGCCACTGACACCGCTCCCTTCGGACTCCAGGACGGCCCAGCCGACATCATCTTGTGTCACCCTGCTTCCGTCTGACCCCACCACCCCCGGCGGCACTTGGAGAAAGAATCATGGGTCATCTACGGGACCCCCTGAACCGGAGCCTCGGGAACTACGGTGGGTGGGCGCTGTCAGCTAGACCATCCTTGCTCACATAAATACCTACTCAAAGTCACGCTGTTACTCGTAGCTCCGAACCAGCAATCTGCTTGCCTAAACATTCGAGTTAAACGACTACCATTCACAATGCATACCCAACAGCTCACGCAAATTCACCTCGGGCCCAAACCTCAGGATTATGAGCCTGTAACCCATACCAAGGTCGAAACCAGCGCCTACGCTCTGGAGGAGGCCAAGCTCCAAGACACTCTGCTGAAATTGTGTCCCGCAAACCTCTGGCACAATGGATCCTACTCGAGTGGCTGTCCCCGGCCAATCCTCGTTGGGAAGCATCACCAGCAGCAGATGCAGGACCTGCACGAGGCCCTGACCATCGCCATCACCGACATTGTCCAACGCTGGTGGACCGATCGTGATGCGAGATTCCCCGAGAGGATGCCTCTAGAGAAGGAGGAGGAGGAAATCTTGAGGGTGAGTTTGCATCCATGCAGTGCACTCCGATCTGCCCTTCCCATACTCATTGCTAAAATTGTGTAACAGTGGGTGGACAGTCAAGTCTCGTGCGGAAACATTGCACCTTTCTCGGAATGTCTGGGATCCTGGAGACCCGACTTTCTAGTGGACGAGGATGAACAGCGAGAAGAAAACTACAGGATCACCGAGATCAACGCTCGCTTCTCATTCAACGGGTTCTTGCATGAGGCTTACGGCCAGGAAGCGCTGAACAGATCCCTGCCAGAAGGTCCAGGTGGGCTCGTAGGCGCCACAAATCCAGACATGGTAATGTTGAACAGGCTCCCTGTCTCGACCCCTGCAGTCCCTAACTGTTTCTAGATCCTGGATGGCCTCTTTGGCCTCTTTCAACCACAATATCCACTTCATCTCCTAAAAGGAGCTGAACATGGAATTGATATTCATATGTTCATCGATGCGGTCTGGCGTCGCTTCGGCATCAAGCCCCGGCTCATCACCCCTGCCGACCTCAGATTGTTTCCTGACCCCCGGAGCAAGAGTGGTTACCGCCTTTGTTGCATTGCCAAGAACCGCGGCGACTTCGGCTCGCCTACCAATTCATGGACCTTTACGACAAACGGAGGCGAAGTCTGGGAGGAGATCCACCAGGTCGGTCTGGAGCTGCATCAGCGAGAGCTGGTCGCCTTGGAGCCTGAGATGTGGCGTCAGCTGAGTCTGCGGTGCTTCAATGACATGCGGACTGTTCTGCTGGTCCATGACAAACGCATGCTTGGCATTGTCAAGGACGAAATTCCGCATCTGGTGGCCCGCATGGTGCTTACGCCCTCCCAGGCTGACGCCCTGGCCAGTGGGGTTGTGGACACGATCCTGCCGGGGTCACGAAGGCTGCACGATCTACTAGAGCTGTCCAGGGCCTCACCTCAGCTGCGGCTCGAGTACATCCTGAAGCCAATCCGCAGCGGTAAAGGCGACGGCATCGTATTCGGCGATGATGTTGACGCAGAGGAGTGGGTGGCCGCTTTGGAAGGCCTCGTATCGTCGAAGGTGGTGCCAGGGATTACCTGCGTGGTACAGCGCCGCATCAGGCCGCGTCTGTATGATCTCGCCTTGAAGGCGTCAGTGGGCACGGTCCGGTATCCTCTTGTGGGCACCTATCATGTTGCCAATGGGAAGCTGCTCGGCCTTGGAACGTGGCGCGCAAGCAGCGGGCGCATCGTTGCCGTCTCTTCGGGGGAAGTTGGATCTGCTCAGTTCTGAGACATGAGTAGACGTCTGACTGGCTGTACGAGTTTGTTCAGGGGAGCATAGGGTAAAGTTCAGGGTAGCCATTCAAAGACCGTAATCTCATTTCTTTTTCCACGTCCACAACAGTGAAGATCAAGCGGTGGCTTTTCCCCACGGTGCCAATCGATTGGTTGTCCATCCGAATCTCCCCTGAGACAGGCGGCTGGAAAGGGAGGACCCAACCGCATCTGTAATCTCAACGCACTTGGCTTTTCTTTAGCGCGCTGATCCTCTTAGAGCATCCATCTAGACTCGACGGGAGAGATCAACGTCAGAACCGCAGTTTTCCGGTTCGGGCCGTGTCTTGGCGTCAAGACGGGCGGGCTGTCACTGCATTGCATCTTGAGATGCAGCCTCACCTCCACGCTTTTCCACCACAGCGGCACAGGTCGAGACTTGGGGATTTCCTTCATACATGCACTTTTGCAGCGTGGCTGCATGTGTCATCCCGTGTCTCGGAGGCTGTATTTCGATAGCTTGGATTTTCCTGCGGGCAAGGAGATGGGCTGACCTGTCAGTTTACTTGCCCCTTCTTAGCTCTGAGACACATAATAGGCCGCCTCGCATAGCACAGCATACCGGCAACAGCCACCCAACGGACACATACTTCCGAAAATCACGCACGGTAATGCTCAGCAGAGACGATTTTGCTACTTGGGACGGATACCTCTGACTGGCAAGGGAGCTATTGTGGAGACTTGTTCAGCTCAGCGGTAAACGCTCATCTTTGCCTTCCAAGCTCCCTCCTTTCAAATGCCGAGCCAATACGTCATTAGCAAGGGAGAACTGGTACTTTGAGCCTTATGAGGAGATGAACCGGTATAGCCAGGACCCCCACTACTTAATTCATGTCATCATTTGCTCTAATTTTGTGTCCGGTTAACCCCCGCTCGCACTGAAGTTTGTGGCATCCCTCGAACCTGACTTCTGTGTGACGACCTTGAGTTCATTCGCGGTTCCAGACTGATGTCTCTACAAAGCGGCTCACGATGAATCAACACCTCGCAGTTCCACTCAACTGCACCGCTTTGGCTATCACAGTACTTAGTACCATTGCCGCCCTCACCTCCGTATTTCGCCAACTGCGAAGCAACAAACCCAAAGACCGCTTCTATGAGGATGCCGATGGTTGTGCAACGCCAAAGTCTCTGGCAGACTTTTCACCAAAGGGCATCAAAACTATAATTTTGCTCTTTTCGGCTTTTGGGGCAGGAACATCAGCTGCCAGCCTGGTTCTCTCATCCCTTCACGGTGCTGATGATGAGTTGATCTTGGAGAATGCTTTACGCACAGCTACTTGGGTAAGCTTGCATGAATGCTGAAATGGTTCCTTAATCTAACGCAAGTATCACATAGGGGCTTTTCGTCATCCACGCTGCTTGCTTAGCAGTTCATCATGCCCCAGTCAAGTCTCACAACGTAGCCATATGGCTCGCTGGATCTGCCTGCTGCCTTGCGGGTTCTTCTGTGCCTCGCTTGGCACATATGGCTACACACCCCCATCAGTACAAGGACTTGACTTCTCTCCTGTCAGTTATAAGTACTATGGTAGCTGTAGGGTTATGGCTTTCTTGCAGCGTGCTCCCCCGAAGACCAGATGTGTTTTACGAGAACCGTAAAGTTGATAGGCAATGGACCGTCTCTACACTTAGCCGATACACATGGGCATGGGTGCAACCGCTTCTTCGTCACGCTTCCCTCCATAACGACATCAACCTTGAGGATGTGCCTCAGCCCGATTCAAGAATGAGGTCCCAGGCGCTGAAGGGTGAATGGGACAGGGCTGGCAATACATCTTCACTCATCAAGTCTCTTCTCAGCGCATATAAGGGGAAACTTGCCATATTGTGGGCAGTAACTCTTGTCCGATGTGCTGTTAGCATTGGGCCATTTTGGTTCATGCTTCGGACCCTCAACATTCTTGAGCATCAGGTCATGGGATCCCACAATATGGAGCTGATGGCTCTGATTTTGGGAATGTCTATATCTAACCTTCTTGACTCTGTAAGTCTCACCAAGAAAGCATTGAGCCTATGGCCACTGACACATCGCGATAGTGGATGGAAGGGTGGGCCTATTGGTTTTCTCTGTCTGACCTGGCCTTGCCGATACGCACCCAGATATCTGGTCTTATCTTTGATAAAGCACTGCGACGAAAGAACATTAGGTCTGTCGTCCAAGAGGATCATGATTCCGAGGGAGAAGACAGCGATTCCTCAGAAGATGCGGGCGCCCTCAAGTCTCACCAAAGCATTGTGAACCTCGTGGGTGTTGATACCGAACGTATCTTCTACTTCGTCCAGTATCACTTCTTGATACTCACTGGAATGGTCAAGCTCGTCATTTTCTCCGCATTCCTTCTGAAACTCCTAGGATGGATTCCCTTCCTCGCAGGAATCCTATCCTGGGCTTCGACACTCCCTGCCAACACATGGTTCTCGAAAAGGGTTCTTGCTGAATCTAGATCCTTGATGAAGCTCCGGGATACCAAGCTCTCCAGAATCAGTGAAGTACTTCTCGGGATGCGCCAGATCAAGTTTGGCGCACTAGAGTCTCAGTGGGAGCAACGTATCCTTGCGTTAAGAGAGACTGAGTTAAAAACCTTGTGGAAGTTCTTTCTTGCGGATAGCGGGCTCTTTGCCTGCTGGGTCATCAGCCCAATTCTCTTGGCTGTTGCTTTACTCTCCGCTTACGTTCTGATCCATGGCTCTCTATTACCGTCTGTTGCTTTCGTTAGCATTGGAATCTTCAACACTCTCGAGACCACCTTGGGATCACTCCCTGAGTTGTTCACTCTGGGTCTCGACTCTCTGGTCTCACTGAGGAGAATCGACGCTTACTTGCACGAACCAGAGAGGCAATGCAACCTGGCTGACGGCTCCTCCATAAGCTTCGAAGGGGCGTCTGTCTCTTGGCCGGTCGAGGACGTGTCAGGCGAGGATGAAACCTTTGTCATGCATGACCTTGATTTCACCTTCCCCAACGGCGCCCTCTCGGTTATCTCTGGAAAGGTTGGTGCTGGAAAGACTCTTCTTCTATCTGCAATACTGGGCGAGGCAGAGCTGCTCAAGGGTACAATCCGTGTGCCCAAGGCGCAATACACATACCCTGACAAGTGGATCATCCCTGGATCGGTTGCATACGTCAGCCAAACAGCTTGGCTTGAGAACGACTCATTGCGGAACAACATTCTTTTTGGCCTTCCTTTCGAGAAGGCTAGATATGACGCAGTCATCAAAGTGTGTGCCCTGGAAGCAGACCTCGCTGTTCTCACAGATGGAGATAGCACGGAACTGGGCGCGAATGGAGTCAACTTGAGTGGTGGTCAGAAATGGCGCGTTGCCCTAGCACGTGCTGTCTACTCACAGGCTGAAATATTGATCATGGAAGACATTTTCAGTGCTGTTGACGCACATGTCGGTGCCTGGATCTTTGAGAAGTGTCTCACGGGAGATATCTGCGAAGGGCGCACTCGCATCCTTGTCACACACCACTTGGGATTAGTCCTCCCGGCGGCTAGCTTCGTGGTTGAGCTTTCCGACGGTATAGTGACCTATTCTGGTCCTCCAAGGGGCTCAGTTTGTTCTGCACACTCATGCCACAGCCAGTCTATCTATAGTGAGGAGCTCACGGAGACCCAGCCTATCGATCACTTGGGCGTGCGGCCCATGGGCAGTGCAAGGGGAGCTGATGGCCAACATCCAGAGTCGAATGCGCCTACACCAAAGAAATTCATGCAAGAAGAGACTCGTGAGAAGGGCACAGTCAAGGGCAATGTTTACCTGACATACGTCAAGAGTAGCGGTGGCGTGCTTCTCTGGGCCGCCTGCGTTGGAGTATACCTTGCCTACCAAGGGGGTGTTATTGGTAGGTCATCCACTGTCATGGTTAACTCATCTAACATTGAATAGGTCGCGCTTGGTGGCTTCGCATTTGGACAGGGCAGGCTGACGCCGACGCTCCCAGCGGAAACCTCCACGGACAGAGTATCTACAACTCGGTCGTATCGACGCACCAGCTTCTCTCTCAGCCATCTACCCAGGTCGCTCTTCAAAGTGATGTTTTCTTCTATCTCAAAGTCTATGTTGCCATCTCTATGGGGACCGTCATCATCGGTATCCTGCGATACATCTCATCCTACTTCCTTGCCGTCCGAGCAAGCCGGTCCATCTTTCAGCAGATGCTCTTCAAAGTCATGCGTGTCCCGATGATGTGGCTGGACACTGTCCCTACCGGACGTGTCTTGAACCGATTTACGGCAGATTTCAACATCATTGATGAGCGAATCACAATGACCTGGAGCATGTTTTTCTCCAGCTTGCTTCGATTACTTGGCATTTGCATCGCGTCCTGCTTCGCATCGGCATACCTTGTCCCTCCTGCGATTCTTCTCCTCGGTATAAGCATCATAGTTGGTCGAAAATACCTTGTCGCAAGTCGGCCCCTCAAGCGGCTGGAGAGCAACGCCAAGTCTCCCATTTTCGAGCTCTTCAATACTACCTTGGCTGGCATCTCAACAATCCGCGCCTTTCGGAGGACTCACACGTATCTCCTTCAGATGCATAGGAATCTCGATGCTTGGGCGATGACGAGCTTCTATATCGCACTTGCCAATCGGTGGATGAGTTTCCGTATGGCTCTGATCGCAGCGCTCTTTAGCATTGCTGTGGGGACCGTCATCATCGTGAAGCCGATCGACGCAGCCTTGGCTGGGCTGGCTTTATCCTTCATCCTGGACTTTTCCGAGAGTCTTCGTTGGACGATACGTTGCTACGGCGATATGGAGCTGGGTATGAACTCGATGGAGCGTGTGCTTGAGTATATGACTCTAGAGACGGAGCCACAGGATGGAGAGAAGCCACCAGCAGCATGGCCAACCTCAGGCGCTATTGAAATGAGGGACTTGGAGGTTTCTTATGCTCCAGACCTACCACCCGTTCTCAAGGGTCTTTCCCTGAAAATTGGGAGTCATGAGCGTGTTGGCGTCGTTGGTCGTACTGGAGCAGGCAAATCGTCATTGACACTGGCCTTGTTCCGGTTTTTAGAGGCACGCTCAGGCAGTATCAGCATTGACGGGGTCGATATTTCCAAGGTTCCATTGGGCGACCTGAGGTCGCGGCTGTCAATTATCCCACAGGTATGTTCCGATCCCTTTAGGTTCTAGTGTCTGGCTGACTCTGAAAGCACCCCGTGCTTTTTTCGGGAACCATTAGATCAAATCTGGATCCTTTTGGCCAACGAACGGATGTCCAACTTTACGAGTCCTTGGCCAGAGTCGGGCTCATCAAGCCCAGCACCAGCGAGGGTGTAAACAGCTCGTGCCCAGCCTCATCTTACAACTCCAACATCTTCTACGACCTATCAAGCCCCGTTTCCGAATCTGGCGGGAATCTGTCCCAGGGTCAGCAGCAACTCCTCTGCATTGCACGGTCCCTGCTTGCAAACTCCAAGATCGTCGTCCTCGATGAGGCTACCTCGGCTATTGATGTAGTGACAGACACACTCATCCAGCGCAATATCCGCGAGTGGTTTACTGACAGAACCCTGGTTGTTATCGCTCACAGACTCAGCACTGTTGCAGACTTTGACAGAATTCTTGTTCTCGAGAACGGTGTCCTGATCGAGAACGGAAGTCCGCGCGAACTTTGGGAGAGAGACGGTACCTTTCGCAGTATGTGTGATAGTACTGGCGCGAGTGAGAGCGAGAGGTTGAGAAAAGTTATTATGGGCTAGCCTGGCATTATCCTCTGGTACAAATTTGACGTCTACGAGTAAACCGTGCCTTGCATGTTGGAGTTTCTTGAACCTATTAGGAGTACCTTGAGACTATGATCAACGTTCTTGTCGCCCCCAACACACAGTTATTTCTCTTCGTCCATGCCTACATGCCCCAAGCTTTTGATCCACAACTTCTGCTCTGTGGCCTGGTCATAAGCATTCTCCCCATACCCAGTTGCAAGAAAGCCGCCCTCCGTGCACAACTCTGTTTCACCACAATGTTCCAAGTACTGGCCCCCCTTTCCCTTCAACTCGCGTGCCACCGCAGCCCATATCGGGGTAGCAGCACCCTGCTCTGGTGACTTTCGCAGATCGCTGGCTCCATATTTATCCATCATCGAGACAATCTCAGGAGTATCCTTAGTTAATGGGGTTACCGTGATGCCTGGATCAACGCTGAATGCGTGTAGGCCTTGGGCGCCGAATCGTCTTTCGACCTCGTTGGCAAAATGTACAGTGGCAAGTTTCGATGCAGCGTACGCAGTGGAGGCTTCGTATGTCCGATGCTCAAAGGCGAGATCGTCAAGATCGTAAGTTCCCAGACGGTGGGCAACCGAGGCTACATTGACGACGCGCACCTCAAAGTCTCTTGTCGAGGCTAACAGCGATGCTTTGAGCAGTTGAAAGAGCAAGAAGTGGCCTGTAGATAGAGATGAGAAAATATGTCAACGAGAGATAATCCCTGAGTGACTCACCTAGGTAGTTGGCGGCAAAATGAGCGTCCACACCCTCTCCTGTTATCTGCCGAGGGCATCCAAGAACACCTGAGAATAAATCAGCAACTGTCTAGACTCCGAATTATAGAACCTACCTGCGTTGTTAATCAGTAGATGCAGAGATTGGGACTTCTCCAGGAATGTCTGCGCTGCCTTTCGAACGCTTTCCAGAGACGTCAGGTCAAGTTGAATAACCTCCACCTTTCCAGGATTCCCATCGGCAAGAATACTCTGAGCAGTGACAAGACCTTTTGTTGTATCTCGTGAGGTGATGTAGACGTCGGCTCCTGTAGCATGAATGGCTCTGGCAATTTCGGCTCCGATACTACCAGGTGAGCAGCCAGTCACCAATGCGACTCTGCCAGCCCATTTCCCGAGGAGCTGTTGGTCTTCCACAATCTGGATAGCTGTTGGACGACCATCCCCTGGGCCGCTAGGGTTGTGGTGATTGTTGGCGTATGGCTGGATCAACCCCATCATGGTTTGCTCTAGGCTATGGGCCCGTAGTGGCTATCAAGCGGTCAAATTGCCAAATGATGGCTCTGTGGGCAACAAGGCTTTATAAGCCGGATGTCTGGGTGCCCTCTCACGCGTGTCATACTTCATACGGGATATGCCCAAGCATTTGGATGGGCTGGGTAAGGGAATCCAATGAC
The DNA here is from genome assembly GCF_023522795.1 of Fusarium solani. Lineage (NCBI taxonomy): Eukaryota > Fungi > Ascomycota > Sordariomycetes > Hypocreales > Nectriaceae > Fusarium > Fusarium solani. Next base: position 195,923 of record NW_027072147.1, on the reverse strand, counting down.
ACCACGCTTGAGTTGGAATGGAGCTCCACTCTACTGGCGTAACGTTATTTGGCTCGGAGAAGCTGGACTTGTAGCCCTTGCTTCGGGGTTGTGCCGCAACTCCGCGGACTTGTCTGGCACTAGACCCGACCCTCCACGGACAACTCCCCTGTAGGAATGAAATTTCAGGTACCATAAAGTTAACTATTGCGTGATGCTAAAGGACAAGTCCACGGAGGCCGCACTTAAGCTTCACTTTGAACCAACTCCGCCAGATCTCATATCCTTGGCTCCGACGACACGGCCTAACGTTCCACCGGCTTTCACACAATGGGAAAATACTCGGAGACATTAGAATTGTTTGAAGTTCTGCTGGTGTTATGGTGATTTATATATGAGCGCTGCATTTCAAGACTCAGTATGGCTGGTTCAAGTCACAACCAGTCTCGATCCCAACAACTCAAACACCTTTCCACTCACGAACACCAAAAGCAACAATGAAGGAAGCTTTTATTTCACCGGATACTCAAGTTGAGATCCGAGAAGTGCCAATCCCGGTTCCAAAGGCCGGTGAACTTCTCATCAAAGTGGCTGTGTCGGGTACGTTCACCTATCCACTATTAAACTTGAACGCTTCTAACCTGAATGCTAGGTACAAACCCCAAAGATTGGAAGGTCCCAATCTTTCTCCAGAAGCCATTAAACTCCGGCGATGATGTTGCAGGTATTGTCGAGGCCGTGGGCGCTAGAGTGTCCGAGTTCAAACCCGGAGACCGCGTGGCTGGTATGCACGAGATTGGGACAGAACATGGCTCCTTTGCCGAGTTCGCCATTACGCCTGCTTCTACCACGTTCCATATTCCGGAGCACGTCGCATTCGAGGAGGTATGTCAGAGGAAGCGTCTAGCCTTCTGTCAAATTTTGAGCGTCAATAGCTCACATGAACATGCAGGCCGTCACGATTCCAATGAATGGTCTCGTCGCAGCGTATGGTCTCTATGATGTCCTTCGTCTGCCGGCACCTTGGTCACCCGCTGGAATCGAGAAAACCCCTCTCGTCATCCACGGTGCTGGTACAGCTATAGGTGCCCTTGCTCTCAAACTCGCAAAAGCCGCGAATATTCACCCGATTATTGCAACGGCCGGTAACTCGAGCGATCTGGTCAATGGGCTTCTTGAGCTTGACAAAGGTGATGCACTTGTTGATTACCGGCAACCACACGAAAAGTTTGTAGCCGAGATCCAGTCGGCTATTGTCAAGGCAGGTGGTGGTCCGGCTTGGCATGGTTTGGACTGTGCTACGAATCATGACGGTGCTCCCGAGTACAAAGGGATCCTCGACGATGCTTTGGGGCTTCAACCTGGTTTGGAAGGATCGGCTGGAAGGAAGCCACTCGTTGCTACTGTTCAAGCTGGATCCAAGTTTACAGGTCATGTAGACGGCGGCGACATCAACGTCATGGTCGCACACACTGGCAGCAACGGAGAGAAATGTCTTGCGTATACGGTCAGTCGGCTCTTCTCATATGGCCTGGCTAGTGGCTGGTTGACGGGCCATCCCACAGAGATGGTAGAGGGAGGTTTGGAAGGAGTGGGAGAGGCTCTTCGAAGACTCAAGAGTGAGCAGGTCTTTGGAAAGAAGTTGATCATCAAAATCGGGGAGCTGTGAGAGATTAGATCTCTTTCATAGATTTTTAGGCTACTCTGGTGCCTCTCTTTTTATACAGTGTTGAGGAAAGTCTTATAAACCGTTTTGATGTTAAGTGTTGCGCTCAGCACTTCTACTGCCATTAAGTAGAAAAGGGTCGTAAAGCAAGATTAGTCTCAGCCCCAATCTCGCAAGAGATGTCGGTGAAAATCATTAGGAAAGAACGAAGTCGATATATTGGCAGGAATGAGATAGGCACTAACATTAGCCAAAAACTATCAAGATAGATCGTAAGCCATCACCATACTCACACCCACTTGAAATAAATCACTCTATGCATTCTTTCTATTGTATTTGAAGAGGAACTGCGTCAAATGGAGTATCCAGATCAACGACAACAACGAGCTTGAAGGCTCCCATACGTCCGGTTGAAACCGGTTCCGATCCAATTCGACCAAGGAGACAGGGGACACCGAAGTCCGCGGCCCAGCCTATTTCCAGCACTAACTCCATGGGTCTGTTGAAAACTCTCCATGGATAAGCCCACGTAGACTCAAGTAAAAGTCGGTCCGGCAATTTTGTTTCATGCAGAAGATGAGTTCACCATCCTTTGTCTTGCGTAATGCAACACGGATCGAGTCTCTGTCGCGTATTGTCGGCTAGGGGTCATCTATTAGTGAGGCGGTTGAACGCGTCATTGCGTCGTATTGATTTCTTATAGATCCTTGAATGTATTGAGAATCGGTGATGGCTTCCTCAAGCACTTATAATCTGGACCTTGACATCTTCTCGACTTGCTTCTGCCATCATACGACGCACACACGGCTCATCTATCTATTCATTCGTCTTCTCTTTCTACCACGCAGATTATCATGCCGGACTTTCATACACTTATATCTACTCTGCTCGGCTACAGCTCTGGAGTTAGTCCTGCAGAGTTGTTTGCCAAAACAGATCCCGCCATTGATGGGGAGGACTGTCTTCACGACTGTGACAGCTGCACTGTGCAGTACCCAAAGAGCTTCAAAGTTGAAACAAATCACGCCCTTTACGGGAATATCAAGGGCTGGAGTACACACTTGTTAGTGGCGACGTCTAAATCCGACTGGGCGAGGAATGTCGCCAACGAAAAGGGCAGCATCATGGAGGCTGTACATAAAGCCCGCGAGCCAAGAAATGGGGTGAGTCTTGACTTTATCAGAGACAAAAATGTTCTCATTTCTCTCTTTCTCCTTCTTCAGGGCAGCTTGAGCCTTTATAATCACCGAATTGGAGACTGGTGACTAGGAATAATACTAACCCAACTTGTTGATAGAGACTGATGCTTTCCGCTTCCAATATGCCCACCCCCGACGGCGCTCCTGACTACTCGAAGCCAACCTCGGCTCTCCTTCTTCCTGGGTTTATTGTGATCAACAACATCGTACCAAGGAATGTAAACCAGCTTATGGACCTCATTGAAGCTGCGCCTACAACCCTGTCCCCCTCGCTGCCTCGACTCTCCCTGGTATCATACCCAATGGCGACCCCACCACCCCGGATATCAGCACCAAACCATGTCCGCATGAGGCCATCATACTGCTATGTAGCCAGAAGTCGAGGGATGCGCGTTGCGGTCAGAGCGCACCTCTGCTACGCAAAGAATTCGAACGCCACTTGAGACCCCTTGGCCTTTATCGTGATATGGACGATGAGCGGCCTGGGGGCGTTGGGATCTACTTTATCAGCCATGTGGGCGGGCATAAGTACTCGGCCAACGTCATGGTCTATCGCCGGCACAATGCCTTTAACCGGGGCCATGGCTCGCATCCGGGGCAGGCTCAGGACAACAAAGAAAATGAAGCACATGAGCTGGGTGACTTTGGTGCGGCACAGTGCATTTGGTTAGCACGGGTTCGTCCAGAGGATTGCGAAAGCTTGATTCGGTATACTGTTCTTCAAGGAAAGGTGGTGAAGCCGGACTATCAACTGAGGGGTGGTTTTGACCGAGGCAAGGGTGTAGCCAGTTGGTGAAGGGGTTGTGCTGGCTAAGCCAATCAAGGGGTGTTCAATCGAATAAAATAACGAAGGGTTAGAGAGCTGAATCGTATTGTGTCAGGAAACCGCTTTGGTAGTATGTGACCGTGTTTGACCTGCAACCGTGAGGGTGTCACTAACACGAGGCCCGGGACGCCACAAAGTGCCGAGATACAAGGGCCAATAGCTGCCGAGGTTCACCGTCCGTCGCCCCACTCTACTCCGCGGAGTCCGTTAAGTCCGGGCCAGGCAATCTGCGATCAAGTTCAACTCCGTGTCCTCCCTCCGGCTTCACATCCCTCAACCTACTTACCACATGCCTGACTTCCGGAACCATGCATCACCACTCGGGGACAAATCCGCGGCGTCGGACACGGGTTATCTCTTGCCAGCTCTGCAGAGAGCGCAAGCTTCGTTGCAACCGCCAATTCCCCTGCACCAATTGCACCGCCAGGGGAGTGGCATGTCAAGCACCGCCAGCCAGGGGTCGAGAAGCTCCGGGGACACCTCCAGCAGAGCCGCAGGTTTCCAATGATCAATTACTAAGGCGATTGGAATCATTAGAAGCTCTACTTGCTGCCAGAACTAGACAGGCAGAACTTGTATCCTCTGAGCCCACTTCCAGCGAAGACCCAGGACAGCGGCAATTGCCTTCCAATGTGCAAAACTGGTTATCAGATGCCCTGCTACTGGAACGTCTATGCATGGGTCCGAAAGCAGGAGTGAGCCAGCACAGTCTCTTGGCATGATCAAGCGCTAATGTCCTCTGAAGGATTTTGCACATTCCAACCCCATCGTCGTTCGAACATGTCCTGTTCGACTTATCAGCCGGCCATGGTCTTTTGTTTTTCAAAACGAGGCATTTTCATCACCCGCTGTTCATCCTGAGCCCATCAGGTGCGTCTGGCTACCGGAGCGTCAAGAGACAAAGAGACTTGTCGACAAGTACATAAGTGACATTTCATTTATTCACCACGTCATCCACGGCCCTTCTGTCAGACGTCTGGTTGATCAAGTCTATGATACGATCAACCAGGGCAACCCAGCTCCCATGGGCCCAATTGCACTGTTTCTTGCCATCTTTGCAAATGCCACCTGCCTGTGGACTGCCCAAGACCTTTCAAGGAACCTCTTCTGTGGCGTGTCCGAGGCACGTTCACAGGCATCACTATGGCAGAAGGCAGGCATTGATGTTCTGGATCATATTCAACAGAACCCGCATGTATCCCTGGAATCCACACAAGCGTTGATTATTCTCTGTTACTCAGTAATCAACCTCGAAGGAGTTTCAGTCAAGTACAGGGCCCTCTTCTCCAGAGCAATCACAATGGCCCGCGAGCTGGGGCTCCATTGCATCGACTCTCCGCGGCAGGTTTTGGGCAATAGGGCGGGCTTCACAACGCTTGAGGCAGAAGTCGGACGTAGGATTTGGTGGTACTTATGCACTACTGATTGGTAAGAGATGTTTAGACGCCTTGTATCCATCTAACCGCTGAGCAGGATACTGGCTGGGCTTTCCGGTACGCTTGGGGGCGCCTACACGATACATCCGTCTCAGATGGCAGTACACAAACCTCAGAACGTCGACGACGAAGATTGTGTCGACGGAGAAGAGATAGTTGGAAGAGCGATGGACCAACCGACATCTATGTCGTACTTCCTCGAGCGTATCCGTTTTGCTGAAATTTTCCGCGCATCTCTTGAGCGCGCTCAGTTCGCAGCCCTGAGTCCAGACACTATTAGCTTCCAGCTTGTGCAGGAACTGGAGACCCAAATCTCTCGCTTCTGGGATGATGCCCCAGGATTCCTATGCTTCAACCCAGACCTATCTATCATGAACATGAACGCCAGCAAAATCACTATTCAGGGATACATACTGAACCTATTTGTTCATGGCCAGAGATGCAGAGTACATCTTCCCTACCTGGCTCGCGGCCAAGCAGGCCTGGCATACGCAACATCCCGTGCAGCCTGTGTGGAATCCGCTCGGCTCATAATTCGCATGGAAATGCGATTGGAGGAGGAAGAGCATGACTTTGCCTCTACACGGCTAAGAATGTCAATTGTCTTGCACCACATCTTTCTGGCATTCCTGGTTTTACTGCTTGACATTTGCCTCGATACAAACGGGCCAAGACAAATCAGCAAGTCCCCAGAAGCTGCAGTAGCATGGAGGATCCTGCAGGATGCAAAGGCGCAGTCTCAGCAAGCCTCTACTCTAGTAGAGCCACTTGGTCGGGTCATGCGAAAACACGATGTCTTGCACAATGCCGAGGAGCTAGAAAAACTGGGCTTTGGCAGACCTGGGGGCTCACGGTAGTGCCTCTGCTCTCGCACCATCGTTGGAGTTGAACCCACCAACATCATGGGGCTCAGTGAGAGAATCGTCACGGATGCCACAGGGTGGGGATCACACTGGAACAAGCCAGGAAATATCTACGAGTGACTGGCCTAATTTTCTGGGTGGATTATATCTCCCATTTATTTAGTGCTAAAGAACTTGCCATTCTGCTCCTGCTTCTTCCTATGATCTAACTTGATAGCGACGTATTTGGCGCGCAATCCTCTAACAACAACCCAGACCCTTTGTACATATTTCGCATTCAGCTCCCCATTTGATTAGGCTGACCCCTGGGCCTTCTCAGCGTTGAGCAGCTCCTTAAGCTCCTGGAACGCCTTGAGGATAATTGGTGCCTCAGCCTCAATATCCTTCTTTGTGTCCTCGCCTAGGCCACCCGAACCCATGGCAAGAAAGAGATCAGGCCCATTGCCACCGTGGAACTTTAAGGAAGGTCGCGTCTCCGCGACGCGCAGCTTCATTCCCGTCAACGCTTTGTTGAGCTGCTCGCTCGCAAACGTTCCTCCTTGGATGCCGTAACTGATGATCGCAGCCGGCTTGCCGATCCACTCGTTGTAGAGGTAGTCGATGGCATTCTTGGTGGCTCCAGCTATGCCAAAGTTGTATTCGGGGATCAAGAGGATGTAGGCGTCGTATTTGCCAATCTCGGTGCTCCAGGCGATCGTGTGCGGCTTGGAGAAGGATGCCTTGGCAGGAACCATAGCGGGGATCACCTCTTCATCGTAGATGGGCAAGTTGAAGTCAGCGACATCAACCGGCGTGATCTCGACACCGCTGGAGGCATCGGTGTCGTTCTTGATGATTTCATGGACCACACTGGCTACTTTTGGGCCAACTCTGGGCTTTCGAGTGCTGGCTGTAATGAGGGCGACTTTTTTGACAGAGGCCATTGTGAATAGTCGTTGGATGCTTGGTGATCGGCTAGGTTGATGGGGAAAGAAGTGATGAGTGTTGTTGACTGAACCTACCTACTCCCAAGACGACCTTTTATACCCATTCGTTCATATCGCTCTAAGCCTACCCGCGCGCTTCATTTCATCACCTTTCACCTCTGATCATTAGCCCCTGGAGTCGTGCGTCATCACGGCCCAATGGCAGTCTTCCGTCTTTATCAACCGCGCGCGAGTTTGGGGCCAACTATCCGGCGTCGTATAAATCGTCCATAATCTTCATACGCAATTCGAAGTAGTAGTTTTTCTAAAATTTAGAGTTTGCCGGACCTAGGACCTTGGTATTAGCTAACTCTTCCTCTACAATTTTCCTTTGATTCAAACCTCAACTTGCAACCTCTGCATCTCTCAACCCTTGGGGCCGACCACTTGCACAGTAATTAGAAAGAGACGCCACGCTTAAGGGTAAGCCCAATCTCTTGGCCGTTCCGACACGCGCGGCTCGGGTTTCTGGGGGTTCCCTGGCGTTGACCCCGATGCCTCAGAAGGAGCAAACTCCGCCGCGCCACCTCAAACTCCGCCACGCAAACTCCGCTCCGCTCAACAAAAAACAAAGGAAGATGACTTCACATCATTCGATAGGGCTCAGGGTAGGTTATCCACCAGTGAATAGAGCACCCGCCGGGAGTTAGTAGTCACTTTAAATCTAATGGCGATCAGAAGGTAATCGAGTTTCAATCTATATACCTATCTTCTTATTTGTCATCGAGCCTTGATGGTGTTGTGAGCCTCGAGGTGACATTTTGGCACCCCCCTCAAACCGAACATAGCAGACAAAGGAAAGGAAGGGAAATGTGACCTATCTTCACAATCGATCCGTGATTGGAAGGTTTGCCTCCGGGTTTGGATGGATCAGAGAGTGAAAGAGAAAATAGTGGAACAAACAGTTAGATGCCTTGAACGAGACTTAAAAACCAGCCAAGCCCTTCAGTTTGTTCCAAATCCAAAGAAATGTGTCGCGGATATACTCCCATATTTCCCACAAACGATTCTTCAAGGAAGTCCAAAACCTACCCCAAGGAACAAAATAGACAGCACCGTAAGCAGCAAGTCCTACCACACCTCCTGCGGCACAAGCACCTCCCACACCAGCAGCCGTGAAGTAGCCGGCTGCCATGGACATGCCGAATGGCCCCTTGATGCACACGCCTCCTGCACTGACCCAGAATGACCCAAATACGCGGAATGTGCCAGCACCGGCGCCGACGATGGTTGCTAGAAGGCCTTTCCATCTCTGAAACCACGTCTCTGTCTCATAAGCACCAGGAACTGAATTACTCTCAGTATCTGAACTCACCGCTGCACCTCGTGACCCGTCTATCACGTCCTCTCGAAAGCCATCAAATTGGCGCTTGATTTCAGCCTTCTCCGCCTCCGAAAGGTTGGGCTGTACGATAGGCTCATTCAGCACCCTCTTAGCGTCTTCAAGGTTGTCCTGGATGTCGATGACACAACCCTCAGCGTATGTGATCCGCTTCTTGAGCAGCTTGGAATCAGTCCGCCGATCCCACTCATAGGTCCTCACACCGGCAAAGGTCGAGGAACCCCCAATGTATAGCGCATCATGTTGTGATCTTAAGCCGCAAGGAGCGACATAGACGCTCTTGAAAACCCCCGCAATGTTGTATGTTAAGTAGTCGACGGTTGAGCTGACAAGGAGGTAGAGTGTCTTGTATCGTGTGCCGACAATTGCGTCCATCACATCCTGGAGGTGGCTCTGTGTGGTGACAACAACCGTGGACTCTGATAGTATCTGGGGTTAGCATGTTGACCAAGCCAGATGCGCCTCTGCAAGGGCACACGTACGGAGCTTTCCTCCCTTCTTCTTTTCGTCCATCAGCTTGCGCATGGGCTTCTTTTGATCCGAGCTGACTATCGCAAAGATCAGGGTACTCTCATTGCCGTTTCTGTCCTTGACTTCCTTCCAGACGGCTTTGTTCTCTTCATGGTATACGTCATCTGGAGCCGGGCCGCGTACTTGTGGCTTGGGGGTATTGGAGGAGGACTTCTTGGAAGAACTTGGAGCAAGCCAACCGAAAAAGCCCTGACGGACCAAAGCATGAGAAGAATCAGATGGCATGGCGATGTGTTCAATACAAGAGAGGAAAAGTGTTGAGATGATTGTAGAGAAAGAAGTGCTGAGAAATATCATCGGGGTCTTTTGGGGCTATTTATGCAAAAAATGCCATCGCTAGCAGGCTGTGCTCGAGCTGTCTGGTGTTATTGAGGCTCGACATCGATGCCCATCACCTAGCTATCTTCCATCATAGCACCAATGTACATAATACGCCGCCATCTGCTCACTGTCATGGACTGGAGGCCAATTTCGGCCTCTTTGGGTCACTGGAAGTACCCGAATACATGGAACAAATACATCATCTGCTACCAAGTCAAACCAGTTGACGTTGAACGTTGACTCGTTGGCCGCTTACTATTGCAGCGCCGGGAAGAGGGAGCATCCATCGGCGAATTACAGTGCGAGACGCCTATGCAGAAGGTGAGACGACCCCACTGACAGTTTAGTACTCTTAACCTGTCAAGTTCCATAGCCCAACACCATGAGCACGTAGGCTCCACTGCCAGTTTAGTCTTCTGCGCCAATCGTATCCCACGTGAGTGCATTGTCGGTGTAAAGGATGCTCAGCTGTGCTCCTCTTGCAGCTTTGGTGCCATATTTCCCAATAATGAGGTTTGCTTCGCCCGCAGAGTTGGGGAAAAGGAAAGCCGATTATTGCGTATGCGAAACACGCCACTCCGTGCTATCCCCTCTGCCAACTCCTTTCAGCCACGGCCATGAGGGGTTTAAGGGTACTGGGAACGATAAATCATGGCCTGGTCACTTTGAACTCTCTTCCACTACCCTCACCCCTTGATCGCCACTCTTACCCAGAGGCGGCATTTTGTGTTACTGAGGAACACTCGTCGAATCTCTGTTCCATCGCTCAAAGATGTCGTCTACCAACGATCTCCACACGGCCACTGACTCCGATGAATCTTGGGTTGCCTACGATGAGATGCCTCCCAGGGATCCGCTTCACTTGCAACAGTTTGACTTCATACCACTATCACAATCCCAACTATCCCATTCCTGCCCTGTCATTGGAGAAGTTGGCGGGGAACACCTCCCAGATGGCTCCTTTAGCTTCCCTGCCAATGACCACACCTTCACTGAACAACCGATCGGCCCCTTCGATCAGTATCATATCCCTTCGGTTCCATCTCAATTCTCGAGCATGCTTCTCAGTGGCTACCTCTCAGCTTTTGGTTCCCATGGTGGATCCATGGATAGTCAGAACTGGCTACAGCAGGTTGAACCACTCTCCTGGGCCGACTTCGGGGACGAGACCTTCGCTTCTGGACCTGAATGGCCTTCGGCACCAATGGAGACAGCATACATGCCCCAGAATCCATGGACGGGGATCCTCCATCAACAAATGTCGGAAGAACTATCTCAGATGACCATCAACCAACAATCACCTCAGCTACTGCAATCCCTCGAGCAACCCGGTATTGCGGATTTAGACTATCGGCATTTCGTGCAAGCTCACTCATCAGGCATCACTTATCCTCTCTTCACGGCCGGCGATGGTGTCGAGTTCGAAGGGTTGTTGCCTCAACCCACGCCACACATTCCAAGTTTGGCTTGCACTGCACAGAACCCTCAACAGATTGGAGAATCGCAGATTCCACGAAGATCTGCCCACCCGAATCCAGGCGTGTCCTCATATTCTGATGAGGCCTGGGAGGCTATTCGGCCGATCTTTCGAGACTTGTTTATCACCCAGAGGTGTACCTTGTCGCAAACCAGCATGGTACTCGAGTTGGTTCATCATTTCACAGCCACGTACGTTTCCAGCGCCCCTACATTTACGACAGCCTTCAAGCTAACTTAGTAGATAGAGAAGATTCCTTTAATACAAGGAAAAAGAGACACTGGCCAGATTGCGTGAAAAACAAAACCGCTGCAACGGGGACCAGCTCCCAAATCCTCAGTCATCAGGCTCCAGGGAGTTCTCAATCGCGAAAGAGGCCCAGGCGGGCTATGGGGAATCACCCTTCCCCCCTGAGTACGTGATCCGAGTCTTGGGCTCAGTTCCGCGCGCCCTTCCCCCTTACCTGTACAAGGGTCAGACCATACTACTTCTCTGCATCGACAAATTCGTGAAAGGATTCTACGACTCTCAAGCCGACATCGAGTCCCTAAGCAACCCAAATCAGTCTGGAGATTACAACATGATGCTCGAGGAATGGGAGTGGCAGGTTCTTCGGACCCGTTGCGAGGCCGTTTCTACTCTGGTTCGGAAGCACGAGACCATTCCCAACCCGATGAATGAAAGACCCGTCGCTTTGAACCGGCCCGAACGAGCAGAGACATTGAAGGTGATCATCGGCAATCTACTTCACGACAAGGTCTTTGACAAGGCACAAGACCCTGTAAGATGCTCTAGCCCAAACCAGCTGTCATCAATATGGGACATATGCCGTATCCTGCAAGGCCTTTCTCTTCAGCTAAAACACTGTGATACCTTGTATGTGGAGAGCTTTATTCACTCTCTACAAGATATTTCCAATGCTTCTGGTAGAACCAACCATGCCGGGATGACCGCTCTTGTGGAAGGTCTGCTGGGGATCTCGCCTTGTGATCTCCAGGACACAATGCGGATTAGCTTCCTCTGCACCGCCCGAGCAATGTCAAGCAGGCTTGGCCCCCGCCACCCAGCAGTCCTGGAATCTTGGACGTCATATGCTCGGCATTGGGACCCCAAATGTCTTGAAAAGGCCAGCTTTCTGTCTTCCTATCGAAAAGGCCTTGAAGAGACTGAGAAGAAGTTTGGTCATAGCCATGACTACACCATCAATCTTTTGTGCAACTATGCTTCCGCGGCATACTATATCTTCCATGACAATGGACTTGCTAGGGAGCTTGCCACCAGGCTCTGGGAACGTACGTCGAGTGCCTGTTGTAACGACGAAACACCGTTATCATGGTCTGTTAAGGCCCAGGGAATGGCCGAAGCCGCCAAGATGCTTGCCTTGCTCTGCTGCATTACCCACGAGAACAAACGCAAGAGTGGCGGTGAGATGAAAAAGCTTAGGCATAAGCTGAAGTTGAAAGGACGCAAGGCACGGAAAAGGTTCCGCGCTACGCTGCAGTCTCCACCGGATCCTCAGAATGCTAAACAAGCTATCGGTTACCTCGAGAAAACGGTTGAGAGACTAGATGCGAGTGAATGGGATTGCAAATTTGTCAAAGCAGGACTATTAGATACTTTGGGAAATTTGACCCAGGAGTTCTGTCCTGAGGTGCAGGAAGGTGCTGCCAACTCTCATCTTGAGGAAGCCACAGAGATTCGCCTTGAAATAGTGAGAGACGATCAAGACGAAGAGCAATAGATGATTCTTACCCCTTTGACCAAATCCAGGATGAATGGTTGGGGGTCTATTATCTACCTGGTCTCTAGGCAAATGGCAAGGTTGGAGTTGAGCTGCGCTCTACTGTATAGCATTTAGCGTCCAGTCTGGGGCTAATGCGAAACAGGTTGTTTGTTTTTGTAATATCCATATTCTCTCGCTTCCATTCACTGTTGCAACGATGTTCTTTTTGTAATTACCTATTCAAGGAAATGAGTTGAGGGTTGGCACACTGGATATATAGTCATGCTACCTACCTAGGTATGCTACGAGTCTCCTACTCTGTCTTTTATTTCTCTACCTCCTACCACCGATCAGCACAAATTTAGAACTCAAAAACGTCACCATCACCGCACAGCAGTGCTTAAGACTTTCACGACATGTGTCGTCCAGTTACTATACATAAATGCTGAAAGCGAATGATGGAACGCGACAAGAGGTATTGAAGATATCCCACAAACGTAAAGACAGCATAATACATAGCAACTCTCCTATGGGTATTTATTTCATATCTCTCCCTACCTCGCCATTACTAGTTTAAAGGCTCGCTTCCCTCAGCTAACAACTACACTATACAACTCAAAATAGATCCATCCCCATCAAGCAAGGCCAGACTTTTGCTCAGCCTCGGTCTTGAAAGTCTTAAATTCACGGGCTGGCACCTTCTTAATGAACATCTCATCCAGCTCCTCATAAGAGCGGCCAGCAGACTCAGGCTGGTAGAACCAGAGGTAGATGATGCATAGGACTGCTAGGCCGCCAAAGATAAAGGACACCTTAGCTCCGAGGTTGGCCTGGTCGGGGTTGAATAGGAAGGGGATAACGAAAGCCCACATTGTCTTGATTGTCTGGTCAGCAAGTTAAAAACGAGGCTGGGGTTCTGGATGAACTTACAAAGAGCCCGTTCTGAAGGGCGAGGGAGAGGGATGCCGTCTTGGCGCGGAGTCTAGACGTGGCGATCTCTGTCAGGAGGGTGTACGCGGTGGCTCCGATGGTGCAGTTGTAGAAGTAGCAGTAGACGAGTAGCAGGGCAACCGTTCCCTTGATGGCGCCAGGGGTTGCCGCTACAGCGAGGCCGCCTGTCACCATCAAGATGACAGTGAGGAGCACGAGTCCCCAGATTGTCAGGTCTCGCCGACCAACCCTATCAATGAGGAACCAGGATGTGATATTGCCGAGCATTGATAGTACCTGCTGCGCGATACCAAGCTTAAAACTCTCATCTGGGGTATAGCCAGCGAGCTGCTGATAGTAGGTGGCGTAGGCAGCAACAAAAAAGACGCCGCATAGAGCCTGGATGCTCATGGGAGCGACCGAGATGATGGTGCGGCGCAAGTTGGACTTGCGGAAGCACTCCAGGTAGCTGGCCCCTTCGGTTTCTTTGCGGATCTCCTGGAGCGTCAGCTGGATGACGGCCAGCCTCTTTTCCGTGGCGACGGCATCGTAGCCGAGGCGGTTTAGAGACTTGACCGCCCTGTCCATCTTGTTATGGTCGACCAACCACCAGGGCGACTCGGGCATGAAGGGCAGGATCAGGAAGCCGAGGCCACTGATACCGTACTGCGAGACGAAGATGGCCCGGTAAGCCCAGCGCGTCGTCCTGCTGCCTGTCTCGTTGGCGATGAGCGAGACGATGAAGGGCCCGATGGTAAAGGCGATGGCGGAAGCGGCTGTGAGGGTTCCTCGGAGGGCCAGGGGAGAAACCTCGCCGATGTAGGTCATGGATACGGTGATGAAGGCGCCAATGGGGAAGCCTGCGATGAACTTGCCGGCGAAGAAGACAGCGTTGGTGGTGCTAATGGTCTCGACAGTGATGGCGACGAAGACGAGGATGTAGCACCCGAAAAGAGTCCACTTGCGGCCGATTTTGTCGGCGATCAAGCCAGCACCGAGGGAACCGATTACAGCGCTGAATCACTTAGCTGATTGATTCGTTAACTCATGCAGGAATCGGCTGATACTCACGAAGCAACAGGGCCGCCGCTATACGCGGACTGCCAGCGAGCGGGGAGGACGTAGTTGCCTTCGAACTCGCTTCCAAAGTCCTTGCGAAACTGGGGAATACCAATCACGATGCCGCCAGCCTGGTTGTCAAAGCTGGTTAACATGAGTGTGTAGATGGCGTAGACACACCAGAGGAAGGCCCAGGGCTGGTTCCGGATAGCCTTGATAGGACCCTCCTCGTGGTCCTCCGCCGCAGTAGCATGGCCGATATGCTCGACGTGCTCTGGCTTTTTGAGGGCGTGGTCATCCTCGATGTCGCCGACCACGATGGTGGTTTTTGGTTCGCTCATAATTGACAAGAAAGTTGAAGTGTGAAGGCAAAGTTGAAGAGTTGAGGTGGATGATGATGGTGAAATGTGCAGGGTTGTCGTCCAAATTTAAAAGAAAATCGTCGCCACACTAGTATGCGCACTAACTTTCCCCATGGGACCGATAAACCGGGGGAATCAGTCGTCGGTTCGTCCTAGGATACCCCGAAAATGTCCTTCTCTCGGTCTCGATGCATTGGCGCCAGGGTTCCGGGTCAACTGACTCGCGACCCCTTGCAGCATGGATTGTTAACTAGTGAGCGTTAGTCGACGGGTCCCCCGCGTAACCGACACTCATACCACCCTTGTTTGGTGTGGCATGCTCTACCACCAAGTCTATTCTCCATGCACTATCCCCGTACCTCATATAGGTACGCATAATATGAACATTTGGGACCATGATAATGCTTCACAACGTATACCAATGGTTGTCCAGCTGGGTTGGTTTCGTGTTTTACATGCTCTATGTTCTTGCGTCTTCCTTTAGAGCTCGGCGTATTTCTCGCCTCGCACTGTTTACGTCCTGGGGATCCTCAGACAGTCCTCCTCAACGGCATTGAGCCAACTCTCCAAATGGGGAACAGTTCGTCTAGGTAGTATATGTCATTGGTGATGGCGAATGATGAGACGCAACAGGAAGGCTTAACCGCCCGGCACCCCTTGGCGAAGGCACTCCCTAGCGCACTGGCCGAGCCTGTTCCGTTCATGGCGAATCCCCCGCCGCCACTGGCGCCGGCGATGGGTCGTCTCTCGGATGCAAATCTCGGAGTTTCTCCAGGCGGGCCCAACCGACGACTCCAACCATGTGGATGGCATGATCCTTCCCGAACACGTTTTTCAGGGTATCTGGGGACGAATCTAGCTCTGATCGATACTGAGGTGGTAACGCAAGTCTGAGGAGGCCCGGTGTCAAATTTGCTGTACCCCACGGGGTTGACTGGAAGAAACGTGGCGAGCTTTTTCTTGGGGAATCATGGGGGATTTCTCCACTTAGCAGATGACCGAGAAGCACGGGGTTGAGGCCTTCACATCAAAAACGAATAGATATTCAAGAGGGAAAAATAATTCACCTCCTGTATCATGAGTTGCTAGATTTGGTAAATTATACGCTCTCCATACTTGCATCAGTAGGCCGATCGGCTGGAGAGATGGCATCATCCTCGGGGCAGGCATTCTCTTGATCCAGTCTAAAATCCATTCTCTCCAATCTCGTGAGTAGGGCATTTACGATGCATTGCTCCGACTCGTTTACGGCCTGTATAGGCGCCCCGGATGTGACTCGAAGCTCTTGCAGATATGCCGCACCTATATCTCGAACCTTCTTGACCAAGGTGTACCCATTGCACTCGTGTATATCTTCTGGCATATGATCGAGAACTTCGAGGACGTCGCTAAAGGAGAGATTGGTTGGTAAGTCAACAGAATCGAGTCGACTGGGGGCGCAACTCTCCACTGACCTTACGATGCTTTGGTGGGTAATGCCGGGTGCTTGGCCGAGATGCTGCAGCAAATTTGATCTTATATAGAAGCATGTGATCAAAATGTTGACTGTCTGCGATTCGTGGCCCCGAGACGGTTTCGGGAACCTGGCCAAGCCACCTCTCCACCGCAGTTCTGGGACGAGATTGTCAAGCACCGCTTGAAGGCGGGCCATTCCATCTCGGAGAGTCTCTTCTGGCTGTTTGTGAGCCATGTCCACCTTGGCGCGTTCCCAGACCATCAGGACATCGGCAAGACTGTTGAGTCCTGTGATATACTGGTCATCGTCTTTAAGCCATGACGCTGGCGCCGCTGGCCATAATGCCGATACATTCGTTTCCGTGTCAGGTACTCCCAACTCCGCATCAGCTAGAGGCCGGGGACGAATAGTCTGCAAAGCTGGGGTAAACGGAGGACCGGGAAGGAATGTTAGGTGTGGCTGGCCTTGTATTTCGGTGCCCCTAACCAATGTTAGTGCTCGAGCAACATGTCAAGCCAAGCGTCAGGGGAGCATTACAGCTGCCACATGCCAAGCAGCCAATAAAGTCGCTTCACCAACTCCTGGTCATGCACTGATTCTGTTCCCTTTTCGTGAAAAAGAAGCCATTGAACGCCGGCCATTGCGTCCTTGATAGCCTGATACACACGCATGTCATCCAATCCATACAGCGCGCTCAGAGCTGAGGCAACGTTGTAGCGCGTGAGGCACCATTCGGGAGTGTAAGAGACAGGCAACAGCATGTGTTCTCGTTCAATAATATCGATGCATTTATCCACGGTGACGCTCCGGTAGTTGTAGAAGCTCCGTCGTCGGAGAGTCGATACAGTCATGGCACACGTGGCCAAGACCAGGGCGCAGAACGTCGGGTTCCTCTCATCCTCATGCTGAAGCACTCTTTTCAGGAATTTCTTCCTGTGTAAAAGGGGAGCAAGTGGATAGACAAAGCGAGACCAGTCGGTAAGAATTGTTAGGATCAGCGAACGGGAGCACAGCCCCTTGAAGTCCAAGTCGCCCGGCCTTGAGTCTGGGGATGCTTGGCTACTCTGGTCGTCTGGTTCCTCCTCGGCCGGGGATGAATTAGGGTGTGGAGGATCAAGGTACGATTCGCCAGCTGACCCGGGTGTGTCAGGGCTAGAAAAGGCTTGCGCACCTGGCACTGTCGTATCGTTGGGGGAGCGCTGAGCCAGGGAACTTGAGAATCCAAGTCAATGTCTTGGCCTCAAGAGAACAGGCAGCGCACGTGGCTAAGGGTAACATACCGTTTAGCAGGCCCCCTTTTACGCCTTGGTTTGTTTTGCGTGCACTCGGTACCTGCTAGCCTACATCCTTGGCAGGTAGTGTCATCTTGTGCATAACGGCACTTGCATTAGGAACCTGTCAGCAACTTCACGCCTTGAAGGGCATGATCTTGGCCTTTGTACAGTACCTTGACTTTGCGGCTCCGGCAGAGGTCACATGCCTTTAGGTTGCGTATAGCCTTTGCGGCACCATGCTCTGAGGGTGACTGGTCAGTGTCGACCATGTTTGCCGATCAGCAATACCGTCCGTCCGTTTCTGCATGGCACACACGGACAAGCCGAAAGGGTGCCAGCCAGCTGGGATGCTCGGATTTTCCTCTGGGGAAGTGGGGTAGGATCGGCTTTTTAAAATGTCACCTCGCGGGGAATTCGTTGGACAGGCGCTGTCTCGGAAGCAGATTCCCCGAGGACGGGAAGTAATTTATGGAGCTAACCAGGATGGGTTTGGAGGCTAAATGACCCCTGGCCTGATTCGAAAGGTCGTGCTCCCCCGCAAATGGCAAATGTAACCCCGAAGTCTGGGGATGAAGACGGCAGTTTCAAGCGCTCGAGGGGAAAGGGGGTCCGGGGAAATTATCACTAAGACTTTATCAATCAATCAAGAAGTGCCATGTTGTCACTGTGGTTAGTAATTCACTGCCCTTCTCACTGAGTCAAGAGTCTTTCTTGGTCATGGCGCTGTCACCAGTTGTCCATGAGAATAGACCAGAGCAAATTTGGTGGAGCGAAATCAAATCGAAGAAAATCACTCTTGCAGAAGACCAGTCTATCAAAAGAAAACACCAGTCGACATCGCTTAACATTTAAGTTGACACGAATAAACCAATTTTTTATTTACCTGACAGGTACTCAACACTAAGCCGTGGTCGTCTTTTGAAACCTCGGAGCTACAGGGTAGTTCCAAGCTTCTATCCCTTGGACGTGCACCGCACCGCTGGCGGAGCAAGCAAGAAGCCGATGACTAAGCCTACCGCTCGCTGGTTACGTGGCTGTGCTGTTGCTTATTTGCACCGCCGCTGGCGGTCACGGGCCACCTTTAACAGCCCCGATTCAAAACACTTTGGGGGAGGGGGGTTCACATCACGATTAAGAATGCGATTGGGTAACATCAAGACTGTTATTCAACTTTTAAGCTCCTCTACCTCAATGTGGAAGGATTAATAACAGCGCGCAATTTTCTCCCCCTCAAGCACCATATGTCTTTAGACTTTTTGATCGCCGATCGTCTTCTCCTGAGCAGCATACGCCTCCGCCGCTCGTTGTTCAGCCACAGTAACGTACGTACGGAACTGGCGCGTGGGCACTTTCTTCATGAAGAGTTCATCCAACTCCTCGTAGGTCCTTCTCCGCGTCTCGGGAACATACAAAAAGGCGAGAATAGCAAAAATAAGCATGAATGCGCCAAACACATAGCCGATCTTGGCCTTGAGGTTGGCGTAATCCGAGTTGAACAGGTATGGAGCCACGAAGGACCACATGGTGTTGAATGCCGAAGAAGTCGAGATGGAAATGGCTAGTGTCTTGGCCCTGAGAACAGACGTGGGGAGTTCGCCGGCGAGCGCGTACACAGTAGACCCAACACCCACGTTGTAGAAGAAGTTGAACATGGTGTAGAATCCCACCGAGGCCGTGATGGCAGCCGTTGTGTCAAACGAGCCTGATATCGCCATGCAGAGCATGAGCACACAGAGCGAAGAACACCCCATTATGTACATGGGTCGACGACCCCACCAATCGGACATGAGAAACGCGATCATGGCGCCGCTCATGGAGAGAACTTGTGCCCCAATCTTCAGCTCGAAGGCCTTGCTGTCCGAGATACCCAGGAACTGGTACATCAGAGCGCCATAGCTGCCAACAAATCCCAGGCCCGACATGGGCTCAGAAAGAAACACCATGACTGCGATTAAGGTTCGACGCAGGTTTGTGCCCTTGAAACAGTCGAGGTATGATCCCGTGTTGGACAGCTCCGCTTCTTCAAGAGTAAGCTGGATGCGGTGGAGATGGCCCTTGGCATCTTGCGGATCCGAGTAGAGACGCTCGAGGGATTTCTGGGCGGCTTCCATCTTGCCCATGCGAACCAGATAGACGGGCGACTCGGGCATGAAGATCTGGCCAACAAGAGCCACTCCAGTAAAGCCCCATTGCGCAGCCACAAGCGATTTCCAGGCCCAGTCATTGTCCCACTTGGAGGTGAAGTAGGACATGATGGCTAAAAGGAACGGTCCAATGCACTGGGACAGGTTGCAGAAGCCGATAGCGCTGGCTCGGATAGCTAGAGGGGAAACCTCGGCGACGTAGGCGGTGCAAAGGTTGAGAAGGGCACCAATGGCCAAGAAGTTCATCATCTTGCCTCCGAAGAACATGGCAAGGGATGTGGCTCCGAACTCGACACCCACCGAAGCAAGGTTGATCATGGCAGCCAGTAGGATGATGGGCTTGGTGCCATACCTATCGGATAGAAAGGAGGCACCCCAGGCGCCGACGATGGCAGCCGCGTTAGGACCGCCGCTAATAGCCGACTGCCAGTTTGTTGCAATGAAGTAGCTGCCGTCCATGGCAACGCCGAATCTCTTTCTGAAGGTGGGAATACTGAGGACGTCTCCTGATGCGCCAGCCTCGAAGCCTCGCACAATCAAGGTCCAAAGCATCACGCCAATCCAGAACAGGAGCCAGGGGTCTTTACGTAGACTCTGTCCCCATGTCCGGTTGTGTTCCTGCTGCTGGATAGCTCGTCCCAGCAGTTGGTCATCTGTACGTTCGACCGTCTCGACATCGTGTCCCTTGGAGGGTTCGTGGTGTTCAGTCTCGGCTTTCGCCATTATCTATCATGTACAGGATGAAGGACGAAGATGTCGAGGATTGAAGTTGATACTAGTGTAGAAGGTTGGTGTCTTGGTGAGAAGATGAGACTCCAAAACCTGATGCTATTCTCAGAAAGGAAAGTTTAGTCTAAATACTCGAACCATCCTCACACCCGACACCTCGGTCGAACAACATTCGGCTCCATCTCCACCGATGACCTTATTTTCCTGGAATCCTGGGGTGCAGCTGAACCGCGGGGATTGTTGGCAAGCAAGAGAACTCTCCTGACTCGTCATGCGGGGAAGGCCCTCGTGACTTGGACACGGCGACTTGTGGTTCTTGGCGCTAGAATATTATTGGCGCTTTTGGAAGGTTTTCTCTGCGTCAGGGGGGTTTCTCCGAATTTGCTTCCGAGAAGACATCCTCATGCCCGTGTTTTGCTTCCGAGGTGGGGATCATGCCCGTTCATTGTTTACGGGACTCGTGAGATGCGTCAAATCTCGGGTTAATCAATGTCGAAATGTCGGCCCTCGGCGGTTACTGGCATTTCCTGGGGAGATATTCACCCGAGGGCAATGGCCCGATGTTTTGTCATGGCTGCGTGTTCTTCCAAGGTAGTGGAGGTAGGATAACTGGGCTCTGTGCCTAGACCGACGCGTTCTACCCATCATCTTCTCTTTCTCTTTCATATCACACCCATATCATACTTGGTACAATGCATCAAAAGATTCCTCAGGCTTCTT
Source organism: Fusarium solani (assembly GCF_023522795.1). Lineage (NCBI taxonomy): Eukaryota > Fungi > Ascomycota > Sordariomycetes > Hypocreales > Nectriaceae > Fusarium > Fusarium solani. The sequence goes on along the minus strand of NW_027072147.1, from coordinate 174,921 downwards.
CTGCGGCGTGCTCGCCGTTTGAGCTGCTTGCGGATTCTCTTCACCCGACCTTGTATCGCTGGACTCGACGTCCACAACGCTTTGTTTCTTTTACGCCATGTCAGGACAATTACTTTGGGTTGCGGATTCAACCCGGCACTGATGAAATTTCTGAGCTTCCCTCATTGGCATGGGGCAGAGACTCTGACTTTGTGCTCGACTTTGGCATACACATGGTCGGCTATTTGTCGTTTCGAATTTCCTGGGTTGGCGCCAACATGGACGCGCCATGCAGACTGCGCCTCACATTTGGCGAATCTCCCCTGGATGTCACCATGACAATGGATGGAGTGGAAACATGGCTTAGCAAGGGCTGGTTGCCTGACGAGATCATCAACATCGACGTCTGCCCTGATGATGTCAAGATTCGACGGCGTCACGCTTTTCGCTTCTTACGCGTCCAAGTTATCGATACTTCATCCAACTTCAAAATCTCCATCTCTGACGTGGCCTGCGAGTGTGTTAGTGCGATCAGTCAAGACCATGAACTCGATACTTTCGAGTTTGACGACCAGCTTCTTCAAGATATCGACCGTGTCAGCATTCTTACTCTCAGAGACTGTATGCAGTCCGTCTTTGAAGACGGCCCACGAAGGGACCGGAGAATGTGGATTGGCGATCTTCGACTTCAAGCACTAGCTAACTACAGTACTCTGAAGGACTTTGATCTTGTCAAACGGTGCATCTTGCAATTTGCGGCTGTTGCGCGGGCTGATGGGTCTTTGCCTGCATGCCTGTTTGAGAGGCCAACCCTGGCTGCCTCAGCTGACTATCTCACCGAATATGATGCCCTGTTTGGCAGCGTTGTTTACGACTACGTTGCGGCATCTGGGGATCTAGAAACTGGCCGGCTATTGTGGGCGACAGCGCTTGGGTGTCTTCGGCGTCCACTGCAACACGTCAACCCCCAAACCTTTATCTTCGAACCCGAACGCACCTTGGACATCAAGTTCCTGGACTGGAATAGAGAGGTCGACACCAGCGCAGGGTCTCACGGAGTGCTGCTCTTCTGCCTCAAGCAAGTCGCTAAACTTGCACAGCTCTTACAGCTTGATTTTCCTCACCAGGAAACAATCAAGGGGATGACTGAGGCTGCTCAAGTCTTTCTGTCCGATGGCATGGTGGTATCAGGTCCAAAAGCACAGATCAGTTACGCATCAGCATCTTGGCTTGTTCTCGCTGAAGCCTTCGCGCCCGAAACTGCTCGCAGTGCTCTGCTCAACACCCTGGCTCATCCCGCCGCTATCAAGCCCATGACTCCGTACCTCTGGCACCATGTCTGCGATGCACTCATCACAGCAGGCTGCTACGAGAAGTGTCTCGAAATTATAAGATCGTACTGGGGTGGCATGATCAAGGCTGGTGCTGATACGTTCTGGGAGTGTTATGATCCTTCAGATGCACGGACAAGTCCATACGGAGATGTGAGGATGAATAGTTTCTGTCATGCGTGGAGTTGCACACCTACCCTCCTGCTTAGAAACCAGCTTTTAAATATGGCGAGTGGCAAGGTTTCTGGAAAGATGACGATGCGAGAGCTGGACAGCGATAGGGTTAAACGGGCCATCGGGACATTGTAGAGATCAATGTTTTGTCTGTATTTATATGCTTCCTCAACTATAGAACCAAAGAAACTTTAAGTGACCATAGGAACGTTCTAATTCTTACTGAGTGCAACTGTCCTTGACTGGCTTTGGGGGTCCAAGTATGGCTTCTCGCCGATTCCAACAGCACGGTGGCCTACACGGTCGCCCAGAGTATCGTAGTCGTTGGTCGCGCTGTGGAACACACTGCGGTTATCCCAGATTGCTTGAAAGGTAATTAGTCTTTGGCTTTTCTCAGTATTGTAGAACTGGTGAGTACGAACCGATATCATTCTTGTTTCTCCACTTGAACCTGACCTGGAGGTCGTGGTTCTCCTCGATCCTCTTGTATAGAAGCTCCAGCAGCTCCTTGCTCTCACGTACACTCAGCTCGTTGATTCGCTGAGGGAAATTGCCAATCGCGAAGATGGATTTCCAACCAGTAACTGGATTGGTTCGCACAACTGGATGAACCGCCGTAAGCCCACGACCGACATTGGCGGGGTTCCCGCGTGGCTCTTCGTAGATCTTGAACTTGTCCGGGCGAGCGTCAGCAGCCCTGATGAATCCCTCGCCCTTGAAGGTTGCTGTCAGACCCTCCAAGAACTTCTGCCAGGGGTCGCTGAAGCGGTCGTAGATCTCGTAGCCTGATGCCCACAGGGTGTCACCACCTGTTGATGGGAGTTGGGTCAAGCGCAGGCTCGTGTAGTCAGCCGGGAACTCCTCGAACTGGATGTCACTATGCCATGAAGCAGCGCCGCCTTTGCGATCATCTCGATCCTTCTGGCCGACAGCCAGGGCCTTGAAACCCTGAGATGAGATGGTGCTGATTTCGTTGTCGGCGACGCCAAACTCATCAGTGCCATTGAGAAGTGGGTGGATGTGCAGGGTCGACTCATTTGGCTTGTTGACGAGCTCACCAAGGCGCTGAGCAAGCACCTTTTGTAGGTCATCGGTCAGGTTGTCCTGAGCACGGAAGAAGACGACACCCCTCTGGGAAACTAGTCATTGGATGTTAGAAGATCCCAATGAGATGCAACGAAGTTGGCCAAACTCACTGGTGATGGCAAGATCACGAACAAGCTCGTCAGAATTTGAGGCATTGAGAATGTCGTCGACCAGATTGACACTGGGATATTCGCGGCCAATTACAGGCGTCAGCTCCTCAGACTCGAAGCGATCAAGCGCTCCAGAAAGAGACAGCGGCTTGGGGTGTTGGCTCGTCTCGAGCCTGGTTCTCAGAACCGTCTCGGATTGGGTTGTAGTTGTCGACATGTTTGGATGAATTGCTAGAACTTGAAAGGATATGGTCAGGCTTGAGGGTAATACGAAGGATACTGGCTGTCTCTTTATAGGCCGAGGGTCCCGATGGGCCGAGAATCTCCAAATCACACCATGGTTGAGTTGAATCGCGGCATTGTGCAAAACACCCGCTTCATACTTGAAACCCCGCTCACATGAAGAGCTGCTGGAAAGACGCAATCATTTGCCTATCATGCATCAATCTTGGCCAGAGTCATGTTAGCATGTGCAATGTCATGTTAGCATCGGGTCCTAGCCAAACTTGGCCAAGATCTCCACATAATAATGACGTGCTCATCTGAATACTTGAGCGACAGAAGTTGTTCCTTTATTAGTCAGGGCAAAGGTATTTTTCATGTTATTATTTCCAGTACATATTTCATCTTTGTTGTTTAGGTAATGTTCCTGTGTTAGACTACCTAACCTGAGGTCAAACTGCCTAGTAAAGACAAGCCCAGTCCGGTAGTGTTATCAAAAGATTCTCAGCCTGCCCCAACTTGCACACAACTCTCGCTATTGACATTGACATTGCTCATGAGGTTCCCATAAACTGAGCTGTTGTCGTCTTAGTTGCGAATGTTACGGTCGGCCTAGTTCATTCATCTCGGTTTGATAGTATTCATTTCCCAGATTCCCAGAAATGGGAATCTCCGGCCATTGTAGGAGATGCCAACCACCGCGTTCTGGACATCGAAGCAATGGATGTCTTCCTTCTGCCAGCCGTTCATGAACTGGAGCATGTAAGCCTCTGAAGCCGGGAAGCCTTATTTTGCAGTGTGGTCGTCACGCAAGGAAAACCTCACAAAACTACCCCCATAGGCTGTTCAGAAAATCAGGCTGCAACCTTCAGGCCGCAGCGTGTCCTACCTCCCCGCATCATCTCGCCGCTGAAGTCCCCATTACCGTACTGCAAACGTCACACGAAAAACAAACACCTAGAACCTGAGCTAATCGATTACGACTTGCTAGTATGGCCACTCACTCAGTTGTTGTTGATCCCGTCGAAATCCGGGACGAATCCCCTGAATCTGATACCATCGCCCGTAAACCTGCATGGAGTGACTGGACACTTGTATGCGGTGGCTGGATGCGGCGAAGGTCGAGGGTTCCAGGCATGAATAGCCACTGGGGCAAGTGGTACCTCAACCGAGGTCATAACCAACACTTCAGGTTCAACCCGGCGTCAAACAGAACGCATATCGAGACAGCCAAACAGGAGTTCCAGTTTCACTGGAATGACCGCAATCCGGTCAGCGTCACGTCGCGGGATTGTGATGCAGGGCGAACCAGCGCTGCTGAACCGTGGCATAGTCGTTCAGAACCGGATATGAGGAAGACCAGGGACCCACGCTCGACAATCATTGATGAATCCGATGACTTGATCGTGTTTGACTCGGATGAAATGGGACAGCAGACAGTGGACATCGAGCGAAGTGGTATGGAAGCCGAGCGTGACGAGAGGGATTCAGAAGAATCAGCGGCTGCTCTATCTGAGCTCGACCTGAAGCACCGCAACATTACGCGTTATCATAAACTCAAAGGCCGACGGTACCGAGCTTCCTCCTCCATAGCCTCGGACAAGTCCGCGTTAGCCTCATTTTCCGGTGTGTCTGCTGCCTCTGCCGCTTCGACCTCCGACCACGCTGTGACAACGTCAAGCTTAGCTACTGAAATGGCAACCACAGTAGCCGCATGGATCTTCGGCACAATTATGACCGGGGTTGGCGTAGGGACCATGTGTGCCACTCAAAAGACCGCCGACTCGGGCACGAGGAGTGCTGTTGCTGGCGAGAGTTCGGCTCTCTCCAGCAGGAAACGTGCGGCGGCGGCTGAAAAGTCAGCGCGAGCGGCGACAAAGAGTGCCCGGGCGGCTGAGAATGGTGTTGCGGTTATGCAAAAGCAACTCGAGGTCATGATCCAGGACAAGCGAGGACCTCCTCCCGCAAGAAACAGCACCATTGGTCCTCCCGCCGATAACAGCGGCTCTAGGACAGGGTCTGTAGTGATACCTCGAGAACAGAAAACAGCACGAAGCGTGTCGACAGCGACGCCTCCTGCTCCCGGTGCTGCGTTGACCTCTGCGCCGGTGGACAGGGCTATGCTCAATTCTCGACTGCCTGATCGAAGCGAGATTCCCGTAGGCCATTACGACAAAGTTCAAGCCGGCCCGTTTGGCGTTAAGCGTCGTCGATGGGGATGTATCGTCCACGGCATTATTAAAAACAAAGTGATCCTCTATTTTAGGATCCTTCCCAGGCAGAACAGATATAAGCGGTTCCTTTGCACACGCTAAAACGTGACTTACGTGCTATCGAGGCGCAGCTTATGAACCGCGTCAGCCGCCGTAGTGTGACAAATCCACCCAATGATAACGCGCAAGCTTGTATGATCCCTCGCGACCTGGTGCTCGACTAGGCAGCCACTTGAAGCACACACTGCTCTAGTTTTATTAATACTCTTGGCAGCAATGATTTCTCGAAGTGCCAAAATAACAAGGTCAACCGCCATGGCTTCTAGAAACGACTCCATTCTCCCAGGCGGGAACAACCGGAAATGCGACGATGAACGTTGGTCTTGGGGAAAGACATTTGGGTGCCATCTTCAAAAGAATTGTCTAAAATATATTGCTGGCCTCTTGGTTTTGGGGTAAGTTTGCCTTGAGCACCCACTTCCGTCAATATCTAATATCGATCTGGTATCAAGTCTCGTCGGCGAATCCGCCTACATCTACCGCCTCGATATGGGATTGGCCCGCATACCCAACGATCTGTACGACCTATGGTTTGGAAAAGACATTGGCCACAATAGCCCAGAAATCTGGGATGCTGACCATCAGTCCTTTCTCCGTCATGCTCGTCCTGTGCCAATTCACTCGCACAATGACTACAAGCGCCGAATTCCTCTTTTTGAAGCACTTGGCTCTGGATGCATCAGTGTTGAAGCCGATGTTCATTTACGCGGGTCTAATCTTCTTGTCGGACATTCAAAATCAAGCCTCAGTGACGATAAAACCCTTCAGTCCCTATACCTCGAACCCCTACAACGCATCTTGGAGGCGCAGAACGCTCAATTGACTGACGGGGCTTGGCGCGGCGTCTTTAACCACTCCCCGGAACAGACATTCATCCTCGTCATTGACCTCAAGACTTCAGGGAAAGAGACATTTGACGAGGTAGATGCGCAATTGCAGCCATTGAGAGATCTCGACTATCTGACCTACTGGGATGGTAAAGAGAGAATCATGAGGCCTTTGACAGTTGTGGCAAGTGGGAATGCACCTTTTAGCTCTATACTTGCCATGAATGCAACGCATAGAGACATCTTCTGGGACGCCAAGCTTGAGCAACTAGTATCTATCGAAGATGATTTTACGACGGATCCCCCCAAGTACAAATACAGCGTCTCGAACTCATATTTGGCATCCACCAGATTCCGAAACGCCATCCTGTTTAGATACGCAAATAATTCCGAACTACACGGGGAGACGGCGTGGGAAAAGGACATGACATCAACGCAGATTGAACAAGCAGAATCTCGTGGTCTACTGGCCCGATACTGGGATACACCCTCCGACCCTCCGAACCTTCGAGAGATTGCGTGGAGAGTCCTGGTTGATAAAAAGATTGGGCTCTTGAATATGGACGACTTGGGCACTGTAAGAGCAAGGGCAAAGGGTTGGGGTGAGCTGCACAATGACTTGCGTTGATCTACGGTCTTGGGTTTTGATGTCGTTATGTATTGATAAACTGTACCTTTTGTGGCTGACGGTCTCTTGTGGACTCGTCATTGGAGACAATAGTAACGGCGCACCTATGCTACAAAGTCGCTACCACGCGTCCCTGAAACTCGCGAGCTGCAATGCTCTCAGGTATACTCTCTCCTTGCTGCAGTGGGACTTTGTTGATCCTACTGCAAATCTCCTGCTGTGCCATGACGTGCACCATCTTCTCTCCCTCTTGCAGACTGCTGTGTAGCGAGCCACGAATGATGAGCTCGCGAAATACTATATTGAAACGATCAAATTTGAATCATTATTCGGAAGTCCCAGAACGACACCCACGCCTCCGTACCGGAGACGATGGAGCGCTCAATCGGTTGCTGATATATCGTCGGTGCAGCTGATAACAGCGTCAACTCCCATGCCGTCTGAAAATTGGGCAAGTTTCTCGATAGTATCAGAGTCGTTTAGCTTGCAGATGATGTTGGACTTAAGATGACTTGGTATGTTGGCTGCAATTCCGGTTCCAATATCAGTCGCCACCGACAACCCGCAGGATGCGCAAGGATTCCGGAAGTTAAGTACTCCAATACGATCTCCAAGCGCCCAGTCCTCGCTTGCATTGGGGCCCAAGGCAGCGATGACTCCTGTTGACTCGTGTGGCCCACTGAAAGGGAGCTGAGTGCCATAGACGCCCTGGTCGACTTGATAGTCGGTATGACGGAATCTGGAGGCTTTGACGGGCATGAGCAGCTCGCCATCGCCAGGAGGAGGAACAGGAACTTTGTCCTTTAGTTGGTAATGGGCGTAAGTATCAAGCCGCCGCTTTATTTGCTCTCTAACTAGGGGAATCTAAAATAATTCCCATAAAACGCAACCGACTGTTGCCGCCGTTTTTGGGGCTGGCCCCACCCCGTAACTAAGTGGTGTGGTTACTGACTGACTCAGTACTGTACCTATGTTAGTACAAAGTTAAAAACAGCCCCCTGCTTTTACGAACTGGCGAATTACCTTGCAACTGGATGAAAGATTCTTGAATTTTGCTCTGGAGATCAATTGTACTTGACATCAAGATACGGGCAAATAGTCGAGACTCAAGCTTGACCTCTCAAGTCGACGCTGACACCAAGTTGATTCCTCCCTATTTCACAAGTATAAGTTTGACCATGGTGGCCGCAAGAGCAGTAACAAGTAGAAGCCACACCACGATCCAAAGCGTCTGAGTCCTTGTTCTCTGCCCCCTCAACGAGACTGACCGTAACGAAATGCCAACACATCTCTCCAGTACTTCTATCGATGCATCTAAGCTACTTATGGTCGTATAACAGCGAAGACTAACGTTTTTTAAACATGGATCTTGGGAAATGGTAGGTTGGCGATCCTGAGATGTACCGACCCTCCCTACACATTCTCTAACGGTGCCCTTGACTGATTCTTGAGTATGCAAGGCCTCAACCAACCGTACTGACGTTCTTAGCGACCTTTGTGCTCTGCGGATCGCCAGCAGAATAAGATAGACGCCCTGGATATATTGTCCTTCTGCCTGCGTAAGAACCTGCAACTCTAGGGTCTTGACCCGCTCTAAACAAGTGATTGCCATAGTCACACTTCTATCAACGACGCTGCATATGACAGCGCTGAGCAGTAAGGAAGCATGAAGCATCTGACGGGAAGAACAACTTCTGCTAAGCATAGCTTTGACAGAAGCGTCTATATCACAATCTGCAATGTCAGAAATGTTGACGACTTTGTTGTCAGAGTTGCTGAGAATGTATACGCATTCTTGTATCATCTCCTTCTGTAGAGAGGAGACAGCTCGAGGCTCGTTCGGAAAACTCGTAGAGGGATTGAGGTGCAGCCTGGGGAAAGGAACACCGACGTATCCGTTATTACTTTTAAGTGTAAGACAAGAGTTTCGTTAGAATGTAAACAATGGTGGATGCGATAACCTACGAGTCCCATCGCACTAGGGTCTTGGATACTTCTTTGTAAGTCCCAAGTCTCTCTAATCCGGTGTGCTCCCGAAGAATGGAGATGGCATCTGGAGAAGGTTGCTTGATGTTGATCCATCGGCAGCAGCGATGGTCTGGTGGTAAAGGTCCTTCCAAAAGATCAACGATTACGTTGGAAGGTACTTTGCGAGTCTCGAGTCCTTCACTTCTGATATCCAGAACTGTGATGTCCATGGTAGGGCGCTCGACGGTCGTTGGAGTCTGCACCAGGATCAACATTGCTTGTCTGGGTATCGAGACAATGTGTTCTGCTCCCACTTACAGAAACTCTGTCGAACCTGATTCATGCTCGTCCGGTTAGATGTTGCTTGACTATGACGAAAAACACATTGAAACGAGAAAGTCGGAAGCATGAAAGTGTCGCCAGCAAGAGTCGAAAACCGGCAAAGCCAGAGCATCTACTGAGCAATCCAAAAGGGCCAAAACACGAAACTGCAGTGCCATCACTTAGTATGGCATTTTGTGAGGCACTTTCATTAACATGAACGCATCCCAAGTGCCCCTTGGAGCCCCTGAAGCGACGGGCGAGGAGTTGGCGGGTTAAGGGGGCTGTGCTGGGGGCGGTGCTTCGTAGCGCGGAATAAATGAACACAACTTCATGACATAGAGACCGGGATTTTTAATTAATGCCAAAGCCTAAGAGCACGCTGTTATCCGTCTCAGGCCCTCCCTTTGCCGAAGGGGCGCCTAATTCGGGCCTTCATTTGAGAGAAATGAGACACGCGGATGGTGGCAGTGCCTGCGAGACGCCTGTTAGTCCCAGCCCACCTCCAGTCTATCAGTCAAACTTCTCCTCGGCGCATGTGCTTGTCAGGTCTTTGACTTCCAGCCCGACCGTGACCGGTGCCAGGGCTCAGATGCACAGCCTTCCTAGATGGCTGCCTGATGTCCATGTCTTTAGCTCGCGCTGCAGGGAACTTTCTTCTCGGTCAGTATCCACATCTTCGGTGCGGCGCCCTGGAACTACGGCTCTTTCGACTTGACTCATCGCTCTCAGCCAGGAAGGTGGATAGCCTTGAGCCCTTTCTTGGCACATGGAAAAGATTTTCTCTTTTTTTGTTAGAGTAACTGACGCTCTAATATCAAATGTGTGCTATAAAGCATTCCCAAAAACCCTTTCTTTTCGTGTAGAATCACCAACCCCAACAAACCAATGATCCCTCTTGTCGATTCACACAATCATCCCTCATTCTTGGTCAGTCTGGCCATCGCCAATCTGGAGACTTCACGCAAGCTCAGGAAAGCAGTCCTTGCCGAAGGAGCTGCAAGGTCTTATGCGACAGACTTTGAGCCACCATAACTGTCCAGACTCTGGGGCCCGATCTTATCGAGAGGTCTGTATCCAGCGACTTGTAGGCACAGGTCTGAGCTGACGACTAATAGTCACATCGCAGAACATGAACAGACCAACCCACGAACAGCGAATCGCCGAGACCATGATTCACCGCAGAATCAAGACTTGGCCTACCTGGCTTCGCCAGCTCGTCCGGGCCAGCTCACGTTCCAGGTCGCAATTGCAGTCCTGGCAGGCAAGCCCGGAATCAGCTCAGGACGAGACACAGGAAAGAATACTCCGAGCTTTCGCCTCCATGCCAGTAGAGTTGGTCTTTGATCATCTCGCCTCTGGCGAACATGGCATCTCGGACACTGAGGCGCTCGCCCGGCGACGCATCCACGGCCGCAATGCTGTATCCTCTCAAAGGCCTCCGTCATGCTTCATGCTTTTTCTGTCGATCATTCCAAACCCGTTTAACATTTTGCTGGTTTTCCTGGCCATCATCAATGCTGCAATGCCACCTCCAAACTGGGTGAGTGCATTGTCTGGACAAGATGATTACCTGGCAGTATTAACTAACACGCAGAAATAGAAAGGATTCGCCGTTCTCATGATCATGGTCTTGATCTCATGCGTCGTACGGTTCTGGCAAGAATACCAGAGCGGCATGGCCGTCTTTCGACTTCAGTCATCTATCACGAGCAAGTTCAGAGTCCGTCGACCCCCATGCAACTCGACCTCGACCGACAAACAACAACATTCATTAAATGAGATAACTGTCGCCGGCGGTGATCTTGTTCCTGGAGATGTGGTCATACTTGTGCCAGGTGCCGTGGTTCCCGCTGACTGCCTTATCCTAGAATCGTCCTTTCTGCGAATCAGCCAGTCCACCTGGACGGGCGAAAGCGAGCCCGTGCTCAAGGTCAAAGGTTCCAATGACTTGAAAGACGAGTTTTCTCTTTTCGATCTTGGTAATCTGGCCCTTATGGGCACCAGCATCGTGTCTGGTCATGGAACAGGACTTGTGCTTCGAACGGACGACGGTAGGTGAAAGAATCAACGTTTCATTCACGCGTGGAAGACTTGACTGACTTTCTAGACGTACTGATAGCAACCATGACCAAGGAGATCGAAAAGAAGCGGCAGCCTAATTCATTCCAAAAGGGAATCCGCAATGTTACGTGGATGCTCATTGGGTTCATGGTCGTCATGGTCCCTATTGTAAGTATCTCCTACCCAGGTACCTATATAGAGGTAATCAACCCAGTTCCGCTGACCGGAATATCCAGGTCTTGTGCATTTCGGGCAAAACTACGGGTGATTGGGCGAATGCCGCACTCTTTAGCATCAGCGTTGCCGTCGGTCTTGTCCCAGAAATGCTGCCTGCTATCGTCAATGCGAATCTCGCCCAGGGCGCCCACCAGCTGTCTAAGAAACGGGCGATTGTAAAGCGTCTCGACTGCGTCCAGAATCTCGGGGCTATGACGGTTCTATGTAGTGACAAGGTATGAAGATGGATGTTTGTTTTTGACAGCCACCATCTTGCAACAGGCACTGACAGTTGAACAGACAGGAACTTTGACCAGGGACGAGCTCTCGGTGCATCGGTACACAGACGCTATGGGAGAAGACAGCCTGGACGTTATTGAGCTTGCTAAAGTGGATTCTTCAATCCAAGGAGACAGCGGCAATAACATGGACAGGGCCATTCTCAACTGTCAACTGCCAGACGGAGGTGAGATCCCCGTGGCCCATTACGACAAAGTCCAAGCCGTCCCGTTTGACTTTGGGCGTCGTCGATCGGGATGCATTGTCCGTGGCATTACCGGGAATAATCTCCTCATCATCAAGGGTGCATTCGATGAGGTTCTCTCTCTGTGTTCATCCATGCGATTTCGCGGGAAGAGTGAACACCTCGATCATGAAGTACGACGGCAACTCAGCCAGCAGGCCACGCGTATGAACAAACAGGGGCACCGGGTGATTCTAGTGGCGACTAGAAATCTTGGTAAGCCTCGGCTGGTCGACGATCTTGAGCTCGGCACACTCGAGATGGGCATGACTGTGGAAGGTATGATCAGCTTTGTCGATCCGCCTAAAGACGACGCGAAGGACGCTGTCGCCAGGCTGACGGGGCTGGGAGTCCGTGTCAAGGTCCTCACAGGCGACTCTCTACCTGTAGCTCTCAACGTTTGCAGCTCTCTCGAACTAATCCAGCGTGGAGACGCCATAGAGGAGGATGCAGAGGCTATCACTGGACCCGATCTCGCGGCTCTGGAAGGGTCCGACGAGTTCGACCTTGCCGTGGAGAGGTGCACTGTGTTTGCCAAGGTGACACCCAAGCAGAAAAGCATGATTGTGACCAGCCTCCAGAAAGCAGGTCATTGCGTGGGCATGCTTGGTGATGGTATCAACGACTGCATCGCCCTTCGAGATGCCGACGTTGGCATCTCGGTCGACTCGGGAGCCGGCGTGGCCAAGGACTGTGCCGATTTGATCTTGACTGAGAAGGGGCTCTCGATTGTAGTCCAAAGTGTCACCCTGGGGCGAATTACACATGGCAACACGATCAAGTACCTCAAGGTGAGCTGCTCCCTCTGATTTCAACCCGTGCTACCCCCAAAGCTGACATTAGCTCTCCAAGATGGTCGCATCCTCTAATTTTGGCAACGTCTTCAGCATTGTGGCGGCGAGCGCCTGGCTACCCTTTACACCGGTTAGTGATTCTTCATGTCATACTAGGGACTCGGATGCTAACCTTGGGTGCAGATGATGAGCATCCAGCTTCTCGCTCAGAATCTTCTGTACGATATTAGCCAGATCGCCATTCCCTGGGATAGAGTTGATGATGAGTATCTGCGAGAGCCAAGAAGATGGAACGCCATGGGTAATTCCGCCTACCCAAGAAAGTTTGATCTCAACTGACAATGAACGCCTAGACATTTTCAGATTTGTCATTGTTCTCGGCCCGACCAGCTCTGTCATCGACATTTGCACGTATCTTCTAGGCTGGTTCTACTACGGCGTCAAGTCCACTGACGACAAGCAAGCTGTCAAGCTGTTCCAGACACACTGGTTTCTACAGGGGTAAGCAAACAGCCCTTTTTGTTTCTTGACTACCTAGTTAACAATCGGCCGAAAGCCTCCTCACCCAGACTCTCATCGTGCACCTCCTCCGCACGGCAAAGATCCCATTTGTCCAGAGCCGCGCCGCCCCGATCCTCGTCTTCTCGACTGCATCCATCATGATCATCGGCTTTATCCTGCCCTGGGTTCCAGCATTCCGGCCTGCCTTTAGCTTTGCACAGCCAGCGCCGTCTTTTGTCGGGTTCCTTGCGGCTGAGCTTCTGGCTTACGCCATCGAGGTCCAGTTGGTAAAGATGCTTTACATTCGGGTCTTCGGTACATGGCTTTGAAGGCGTGAGCTGATTTCCCTGCGGTGAGGTGGCGAAATCCAGGGGATTGCTGTTTTTATTATTTTTATTTCTCTTGCTCATTGTGTTGATTTATTTTCTGCTGGGTCTCTTGACTGTTTGTAAAGAGTATCGCGTTTGTGTCGAGGTCTCAACACCCTCAAGCAGGTATCGTCAGGTTATTCAACAAACCACATTTTTGCTTGTTCATTCTTTTACTCTTTTTTCGTTACATAATTTGCTTTCTCCTATTCAGTCATTATATAAGGATGCTCAAACTTCATTCGTAACGATTAGAGCCAAGTACCTGAGCGCTTGACATAGTAGACGTGCTGAGGGATTAGACACTCTCGAAACCCTACCTCCCGGAGCCCGAGCCAACTTTTAGGTAACGCATGTTCAAGGCTCCATGATATTCACATGAGCTTCTGCATATCGGTAGCCATATTAATACAATTATCGCCAAAAACTTCCAGCCATTTCCATCAAACTATATCTCATCCGCAAGAGTCGACCGTTTAATATAGTTCAACGCGCTTCCAGCCCTTAACCATTCTATTTGATGGGCGTGATAAGAGTGGTTGAGTTGCGCAGTCCATCGAGTGCCATCTTTTCTTCTAACCTCCATCGTGACCTGTTTGCCCGGTTGTAGGTGGCTCCCATCCACATCTAGCAGACTAATAACATCACCTTCGGCAATCTTGTCGTAGTCTCTCGGATCCGCAAATGTCAAGGGAAACATGCCTTGCTTCTTGAGATTCGTCTCGTGAATCCTGGCAAAGCTCTTGGCAATGACAGCCACACCACCCAGGTGCCGAGGCTCTAATGCGGCATGTTCTCGCGAACTGCCCTCTCCGTAGTTGTTGTCGCCAATGATGCACCACCTGATGCCAGCCTGCTTCAAATCCTTCGCAACCTGGGGCACAGGCTGAATTTGGCCATTTGCTGGATTCTTGGCCTTGCCAATCATGCTGAGAGACGACACATCAGCGAGGAAGCTATTGGTAGCCCCAAGCAGCATATTGTTGCTAATATTTTCGAGATGGCCTCGGTATTTGTACCACGGCCCTGCTGGAGATATGTGATCCGTCGTGCATTTTCCAGCGACCTTGATGAGGACGTGCATATCCTTCGCACTTCCATCTTGCCATGGTTGAAAAGGCGTCAGAAGTTGTAGCCTGTCGCTGTCCTCGTCGATGTCGACCTTGTATCCAGATGTGTCTGTCAGAACTGGGGCTTGATACAGGTCGTTCCCGGGAGAGAAATTCTGAGGAAGTTCGTTGGCTGCTGGCGGTGTGAAACGGAATGCAGATGGGGCGCCAGATTCGTCAATGAAGGGCACGGAGTCCGTGGCAGGGTTGAACTTCAGGTCTCCTGTGTAGGCGAAAGCCGTGGCAATCTCAGGAGAGGTGACAAAAGAATGAGTTGCTGGGTTTCCGTCATGACGGCCAGTAAAGTTTCGGTTGAAACTCGAGATGACCGAGTTGCTCTCGGCTCCGGCAATGTCGACGTCCTTTCGATCCCATTGTCCAACACATGGACCACACGAGTTGCTTAGAACAACAGCTCCAGCATCCCGAAGGGCCCCGAGGATCCCACTCTCCTCTGCTGTGGCACGGATCTGCTCACTACCTGGGCTGACCATGAAAGGTGTCTTGGTCCGATGCATGCCCGCTTCCTTGGCCTGTGTCACGAGAGTGTAAACCTTTTCTAGGTCCTCGTATGAACTATTCGTGCAGCTCCCCACCATGCTGTAGCTGACCTTTGAAGGCCATGAACTTTCTTCGACATGATTCTTGAACTTAGAGAGGGGGTGTGATAGATCGGGTGTGAATGGGCCGTTGATATGAGGTTCCAGCGTAGAGAGGTCGATCTCGATAACCTCATCATAGAACTCCTCGCTTCCGGGGTCCGCATTGAGCAATAATTGCTTGAAGGCGTCAGCGTATTGCGCAATATCTCCTCTCTTCGTTGCTGAAAGGTAGCGGGCCATGGCTTCAGAGTAGGGGAAGATGCAAGATGTTGATCCAACCTCAGCCGACATGTTGCAAGGAGTTGCCATGGCTGTGGCCCCCAAGGTCTGAGTGCCGGGTCCAAAGAACTCGATAACCTTTCCCTTTCCCCCAGAGACAGACAAGATACCGGCGAGCTTACAGATGATGTCCTTGGAGGAACTCCATCCAGAGAGCTCGCCCGTCAATCGCACACCCACAACTTTGGGACAGACCAGCTCCCAGGGCATTCCAGCCATGGCATCGACGGCATCTGAGCCACCGACTCCGATTCCAAGCATTCCTAAGCCGCCAGCGTTTGGTGTATGCGAGTCGGTGCCTATCATCAAGCCGCCAGGAATGGCATAATTCTCCAAGATTGTTGTGTGGATGATGCCAGCACCAGCCTTCCAGTACCCAATGCCATACTTTTTTGCAGCACTGCTGAGGAACGCATAGACTTCGCCATGGTCGCTAGAGGCACGGGCAAGATCTTGCTCAGCGCCGTACTCGGCCACGATCAGATGATCACTGTGTACGGATGTCGGGACTCGGACTCGCGGAAGACCGGCGCTGATGAATTGTAGGATCGCCATTGTCGCAGTCGCATCGTGGCACGCAACGCGATCGGGTCGTAGGCGTAGAATCGTCTTGCCTCGTTCAATCTCGTCAAAAGCCCAACCATCTTGGTCATGTATAAGATGGCTGTAGATTATCTTCTCAGTCAATGTGAGTGGCCTTTTGTCGATGCCTCGAACGCGCCGCAGGGATTGGAGTTGTGAATCGTAATTGAGAGGGTTGTACTAAGAGACAAGTTAGTGTATCGCCTGTCTATGTGCTGCGCCATAGCTTACCGGCTCCAGTGGACTCATGGCAACATGCGACGAATGCGTCGCTAGGGAACGGGTTTGAAGCCATCGGAGCTCTCTCTTAGCAAAGGAGCCCCGGGCCACGGCAGACCGCAGTGTTGTTAGTGTCATGTTTGCTTGGATCCAACACCCATGACGATGCCCCAAATCTGAGGGACCCTGGAGAACTCGCCCTGGCATTTATTCAGCATGATGAGAATGTAGTAATACCCTATTTGCTAATGTCCGAGCCGCCGAGGCAATGCACAGCGTGGATCCGTCCCACCTTGGGAGGCGCGGAGCAGTCCGCATACCGCCCATCTCCATACGCGGGCTACTCCGCGGGAGCGGAACGCTTAGAAACCAGTATTCGGGTGCGTTCCGAATGGGTCAAGATCCTTGTTGGAGTCCAGAGGAAAACTCCATGTGAACTCGGACCTATCAAAATCGGCCAAAAACATCTCAATCTCTGGCACAAAGTCCGGTCTTCCTATCTCGATGCCGTGCCACATGTCCTGATCATCGCCAGAAGCCGCAGTCACCCCGTGCCATGCTCCGTCCGTTTCTTCGAGTGGAAGTTGGTTGATACCCTCCAAAGCTTGTGAATCTCTCAGCACAGTGATGCACTCATCCTCTGTGTCTAGTCCTTCGACCCTGCGAGTAAAGTGACCTGCTGCAGTCGAGTGTTGAGATAGACGCGGGGCTTTGAATGGAGAGTCGTCCATATACAATTTCCTCATCGTAAGATCGGCCACAGAGCCAAAGCTGCGTTGGCCGCTCTTTGCGGATGGCCACCACTCACCGCCGATGGTAAGGAGGCTGGAACAGGTCCGAAGATTCTTGGACATTGAGGCGGTAGACGCCTTTTTGCGAACTTGCAGCGAGGTCCAGAATGAGTAGATCAGCGTAGCTCCAGCTGCAAAAATGTTCTGCACTGCTCTCCATCCGTGATGAAGACTGTGCAGATCATGCAACCGCTCATAGCCTTCTAGGATGCTTGACGAACTGTCAAAACAAAGTTGTAGCGCTTGTGAGGGCGGATTCCTGACTACCTGAGAGGGCTGAAAAAGCAATACTGTGGCAGTGTGATACTTGATCCTGAGTTTCAGCCTCCATACTTCTCTTTGCCGATTGTCAAGGCTCGGAAAGTCGAATTCGTCTTGAGAAGCCTCTTGCCACCAGGTATCGAGGGTTTGTTTGATCCTTTGTTGATGTTCTACTGGGTTCTCCGGCCAAGGAAACCAGCTGGAGTCCCCTGGTAGATGATAGAGGTGAAGTTTGATGTCGGAGACAATCCGGTCAAGCTTGTACGTGTAAGATGCATATCGAGTGACAGCGGCCATAAAGGAGTGTGGAATAGCCCCGTTCATGTCATCATCCTCAGGTGGCGGGGACTCGGGTAGTCCAATATCAAATGTTTCGTCTCTAAATCCAAGAGGACGGCCCTGAATGGAAGAAATAGACCTGATGAATGAGTACTGGTTGGGCGCGGACGACACATGAACAAAAGGACATACCTGTCAAGAGAATATATCGTAAAAAAGGTGAAACGCCTGATCTGTTTCATGGCAAAGTCCTCAGGCCGTTCACTGTGGTGTTCCCGATGGATGCCAAGCTCGACACAGTGAGCCGATGCAAGATGAACCAAGGTCCACAGGTTTATCTCTGCTGGCATCAGCATGCTATGGTTGATAAGCATAACCATAGCCTGGATCGTAGGAAGTGAAATCTGTGAAAAGGCATCCTTGGAGAAATGCACAGCAGCGCTATAGAACCTCTGCGGTGGGAATTCGTAGACACGAGTCCGAACCTTTACAATAGCTGCAATATTGAACACCATGAAAATGATAAAGGCAATCGCAGGTAGGGTTGCGCCGTGATCTTCCGGGACTCCAGGAGTTACTCGACGTCCATTCCAGCGGAACGGGGGCATGGTGCTAGGCCAACCGTGCGTTGAGTCATCTACTTGCCCGGATTCAAAAACACAGGAGTAGATGGCATCAATGGCACTGAACAATGATGAAGGTTCTAGAACTGGAAAATCGGGGTGAACCCAGCGAATGTATGTGTGGGCGAGGATCAGAGCCTCTTGCTTAGTAGGTAGTTCCTATCGGCTTGATTAAGCCAAGAGATCCGCAGGGCAATTAGAGAATTACTCACACTTTTGAGAAAGGCATGCATAGCTTGATGGTAGGCCTTGTTGTGGCCTGCGCTCACTGCGGAGTCTTGCCACTCCAAGTCACCCGCGTTGACATTATCACCCATACCCTGCGGCGTGGATCCGGTACTTGATGGCGAGGCTCCTATCAGATTCGCAAAGAGAAGTCCGGAGCTCGAACCGAGGTAATGCTTTTGGGGGAGTCCGAATTGAGGGACAGCATGCCCAGGTTGACAGCAACGGAGTGGGCGCGTTCAGGGAACGAGCCATCGTGATCGGGCTGTTCAGACGCCTCTGCCGATCTTTTTCGTGATATGGTTTGCAGGGCAGGACTTGGAATCGTAGCTGCTGGTGTCGTCGATGTATCCCCTTCTTCGTTTCCTCCCTCATCCACTGATCGGCTACCTATATCTGGTGCCTGTTCGATTTGAGGGCCAGACTGCAGATCTACATCGGGTGCACGTTCTCTGATGATGTTCTCGAGCCATTGTATCCTTGCACGAGCAGCCCCGACAAAACTTCAAGACGGATTAGTGAGAATCCATTCATGGAGCGCAGGGTACTTACTTCCGAGGGATGACAATGTTGGAGTTCTGGCTATCCACATCAAGGCATACCTGGCCTGCCTTTGCGCAGTTTGTGCATGCAGGAATCTGACCGTCGCACTGTTTCAGATTCAGTACATGTTCTTCAGGCATAGCAAAAAGCGGTTTTCTTCACCTTTATGCGTCGCGATCGACAACGGCGGCAGGCCAGCCGGACCTTTTTGGGGGCGCTGGTCCTGGAGGCCATCTGGAAACGCGATCTAAGCTCTAAAAGAAGGCGTACTGTATGCCTCACCAACTTTCTGTCCCTACTGTGCTGATAGGCCTTCGAAGAGGCGCTGGTTGTCGTGAGAATTGGCCCAATTCATGGGACAGATCAAAATGTCATGGGTGCGAATGGAATGAAGATGACGCGGCGGGGTCGAGGATTTTATTTAGCCCGCAAACACCCTGTACCCAAGTACCTAAAAACCCCAGAGCCGCCAACCTACGTGGTCTAAATAACTCGATATTATTACAGCAATTATTCGCTACAATCTACCGCAGCCACTCAAAGAGTCGCCAGCTTTGGCTGAATATCTGTTGAGTTTCTCATCAGATCCAGCACGTTTTGATAGATTGAGAAGCTGATTGCTCCTGATACCTAAAGTCGTTGATGTTTAGTACTCTCTTCCGTTAAAATGTTGTGCCATCGTCGAATGCACTCACGCTAAGTCTGACCAACCGAGGCGTCGTACCCTTCCATAAGCCTGCGACGCCGGATTCTCTGATGATGGAAGTGAGGATGTGCAGAGTTCCTTGTTTCCCAATCCCTGTTGAGACACTCTGCATCTTGGTCTTGATGGTATCAAAGGGCATCGTGGCATATACAGTGACAACACCAGCTGACGCTCCAGCTATTGAAGCTGCGAGACTCCCCTTGCCTGCATCTTTTAAGCGAGGTTCTATCAGGTCAAATATTGCGTGATAAGATGTAAACCTGACAAGGGCGTTGGACGCTTGCTTCATTGTCACCGGTACCACTCCGCGGTAGAAACCAGGTATGCCCTGATTGGAAGCCATCCACCGCATGGCATCGCCAGTTGACTTGAATGTGCGAGAACCTGCTCTGTCCTCAACAATCTTTGTCTTGATACTTTCGCCTGGAGTCACGACGGTGATGCTTTCTGCCACTCCGGCCGCAACCCCAGCCAGCATATTCGATGAACTTGTAGGCTTGCCTGTCTTCTGATCCCGGGGTAACTTGTTTCGGATCGCATCAAATGTTAGGAATCTGATGCCTGATTTCGAGGCGTTGGAAACGCAAAAAGCCCCAGCCCCAGTATATAGAACACCAACGCCATGATCTCTGACAGCCGTGATGAGTAGTCGAAGGGGAGATGGTGAGGATGCTCCCAGAAGCTGCTTCCGTGTCTTGACGTATTCGGTCGGATACTGATTGAAGCCTCTGTGAGCTGAGTCTGTCACTGTGGAATGTCGTCGATTGAGACTTACAGTTGTCAGAGACTCGATGCCACCTGCAGTGGCTCCGGCTACTATTGACTGCAAGGGGCTCGGTGCGTTCACAAATTTCTGTGTCATATTGTCTTGTCCTGCGATTCTTCTTGGGTTGACACTTAACAAGGTCCCCTCTAGTGTATGTATTGCCCATTAAATCTCTAATCATCTTGTATCGTAGCACCTGGGCGCTGGAGACGTCCCGCTCCGAGACTCGAACCCCGAGACAGAAAAAAGCCTACCGCTCTCATCCGCCATCGGAATCCCTCCGCGTCCTAAGTCCGAACGCGGCTTATCGACCTTTCGGGACGATGGCAGGGAGGCGACTGGGCTACTCCGCCTGCACCCTTGTCTGCGGAACAATCCAGCATATCCACCCCACGGATGGAGGGGACTTGGGGGATGCGCCGCGTTCACCCACGAGTAACGACAGCAGTGGAGAAAACCTGCGGGGATATAATTGGATTAAATTTGGTCTTCACTTTGAAGCCTTCCCAGTACGAAAGAGTTACGACGACACCGAGCAGTACACCATGGCGCCAGAAGCCCTCATCGAGACCAACAACGCGGACCTCTTTCCCAGAGGAGGATGGGATACTCACCATCACATATTTGAGCGTATGTAGCAACTCCTTGTCATTCATTCGATGAGTACATCTAACCTCTATCAGCCCAGCTGTTTCCGTACAGTCCCACGCGCCACCTCACACCACCTGCAGCGACCATCAAAGCCTTCGAGAATTTCCGAGCAAGACTGGGGATTACAAACTCGGTCCTCACCCATGGCCTGTCCTATGGTGACGACTGTACCTCATTGAAAGCTTTCGTCACCAAACTAGGAAGACAGTCAACTTCCGGCGTAGGGGTGATTGAACCCGACGAGACCACCGACGATGAGATTCGAGATCTACAAAAGGCCGGCATCCGTGGTCTCCGTGTCAACCTATACCCAAATGGAGCCATGGAAGATGTAGAGCTTCAGAAAGAAACATTGCGCGCATATCTCCAGAGGATAACGAACTTGTCCCTCAATTGGAGTTTGACAATGACAACGATTCGGACCGAATTCTGGGATGAATTGGAGCCATTTGTTCGCAGTGAAGTTGGACCAACAGGCAGGCCGCTTATCACGGATCATTTTGGTCTTCTGAAGGCACCCAGCATGCTTCCCCCAGAACATCGGAACGATCCTACGAAGCAACCTGGCTTTGCAGCGATCATGCGGTTGGTCAGAGATGGGCTCCTTTTTGTCAAACTGAGCGCACCGTACCGCGTAAGTGAGCTGAGCCCACGGTACGATGATCTCAAGTTCCTTGTGCGAGCCTTTGTAGATGCAAATAAGCACCAAGTCCTCTGGGGAAGCGATTGGCCGCATACCCCAAGGATGAGGGTGCGTAGTCATGAGGAAGCCATGAAGGAGACTCCCTTCTTGGAGGTGGATGATGAGGCATGGCTTCGGAGCCTGAGGGGGTGGCTGTCGGATGAGGAATGGGACTTGTTGATGGTTCAGAATCCACGAAACATCTTTTCTTCATAGATTGTATGTGTAACTAGCAATGGTTGAGTTGTATCAGATTACCTAACCAGCTTAACATGCTTATAATCAACTTTGCTTCGGGCATGGCACACTGCGTAAACTAGCATGTATCACTATGGAGTAACTAGGATACATCACAGGAATTAATACCCTTGTCACTTGTCCTTTCGGATTGTCTTGATGAGCTCTCCCATAGCAGCCCCCTTCCTGAGTTCAGTAAACATCTTTTCGTCTACCTCAGCTCTCGCCTGGCACAGTTCAGCAACGCGTTCGGCCAGTGACGGAGGCACTACGACGACACCATCAGCGTCCCCAACTAGGATATCTCCTGGGTTGACCCAGAGTTCGCCTTTGAATTGGAGAGGAACATTGACAAGAGAGGCTCTGGTAAAAGTGTTGGAGCCCAGTATGGAATGGCCCCGTGCAAACACCTCCAAGCAATTAGTCCTAGTCATGGATGAATCACAAGTGGCACACATACCGGAAACTTCATCTCCTTGTGTTCATTGATGTCTCTCATTCGGCCATCAATCACTACACCCTTGGCCCCCAGGAATTTTGCTCTGGTCGACATCAACCCACCCCAGCAAGCCGACGGAAGGCCATTTGGCTGTTGGATGTACATGACCCCGCCGTCTTCATTATGGTCAACAAAGTGCTTGTCCAATGCTGGAGCAGATTTATCGCTTGACTCGACCATCTTGACAGTAACAGCCGGGCCAATGATGCGAGTTTGAGAGTCCGGAGAGAAGATGCGGATGCCATCCAAGAAACCCCCATAGGGATATTTCAATCTGACCAAGGCATCGCCAATCTGAGAAATGTAAGCCTTTCCTGCTGTCACACCAAGAGGTTGGGATCACTGGAGCAGGGGCTTACATCGCAAGTTGTAATCCTGCGCAAGAGTTCGAGTGCTTTGGAGGGGGGCATGGCGAGCTACTGCAGGATTTGGTGCAGAGTGACAAACAGAAGATGGTGTGTCGATGAGATGTGACTAGGGGCCATACATCTATCACTTGCTTTTTGCCGTAGCATCTTCGTGGAGCGGTAGCGAGGACATCCCGGTACTCCCTTCGGGTCTCTCCCAAGGCAAAGGACAGCTCCGTCCCGCCTTTTCCCCAGCCACGGACTGCTCCGCAGCATCTGTGGCCAATCTACCATTCCCCACGTTCCGCATTGGCCCCATGACCCCATGGGGTTCTAGTCCGGGGCTAGAGTCCAGCGTCAAATACGCCCCAGCCGATTGGCTGTCTGGGCTCTGCTGGCGGAACAATCCGTTGCCCCTACGGTGTGCCTCCAACTTCTCAACTCATCGGATCATGGTCGCGTTGAACACAGAGTTGTCTCTTCATTACATTGGGCGGGCGATGGCGCTCGTACAACGGAGCCAGGAACATATTAAAGGCTCTTCGCTTTCTTCCTTGAGGCCATCTACCACCCTTGACAGTGTCTCCTCCATCCAAGCCTGACACATCACTATCGTTGCAGACTTTTCAGTTACTCTTATCACAATGGCAAACACCAAGACCGACGTCAAGCTCAACGATTTCCATGGCTCGTCGGATCACATCGACGATGCCTTGCCACCCGTGGACAAGGAGACAATGACTGAAACAAAGAGCAACGAATTGGGTATGACTGAGGAGGAGTACAACGCAGCCGAGAAGAGTCTCGTTAGGAAACTGGACTATACTCTTGTGCCTATGGTCTGGCTGCTTTACCTGTTCAACTACCTTGATCGAAACAACATTGCGTACGTGGTTTGCAGATAAACAGTCTCCTCTTTACCAATACTGACCTCTTCTCTAGTCAGGCAAGACTCAGCAGCTTTGAGCAAGATCTCGGTCTCAAGGGAAATCAGTTCAATGTGGCTGTATCAATCCTGAACGTGGGCTACATGCTCATGCAGCTGCCAAGGTATGCTCAACAGGACAGACCTTGCCGAGATTTCAACTAACGCCAGGTCAGTAATATGCTCCTCACACGTACCCGGCCTTCGATCTATATACCATTCTGGACAGCCCTGTGGTCTATCGTCTCTGCTGCTACCGCAGGCGCCGGCAACTACACGCACCTCATCGTCATACGATTCTTCCTGGGTATCGCAGAAGCCCCGTTCTTCCCCGGCGCCATGTATCTCCTCAGCTGCTGGTATCCTCGTAAGGAACTTGCGCTCCGCACAGCGGTTTTATATTCAGGTGTTCTCCTGGCAACAGCATTCTCAGGTCTCATTGCTGCTGGCGTCTTGTCAAACCTCGAAGGCGTCAGGGGAATTGCTGGATGGCAATGGCTCTTCATTATCGAGGGCGCCGGCAGTTTTGGTGCTGCTTTGATCGCCTTCATCTTCTTGCCTGACTTCCCTGGACAAAAGTCTGGGGCGGTCAAGTGGCTCCTCACGGATGACGAGCAAAAGGTCGCAGTTGAGCGAATCCAAAGAGATCGTGTGTCCCTGCCCCAGGCTGATAACAGTGTCTGGAGCGGTCTAGCAATGGCTGCCAAGGATATCCGAACTTGGGTCTTTGTAAGTTCTTGTGTGTCCGTTATTTTGTTTACGACAACTAATTAGTTTTTGATAGGTCATCATGCTCACGGCCAACCACAGCGCCTACGGCTTTAACAGCTTCTTCCCTACCACCGTCAAAGGATTCAAACTCGGCGACAACACCCTGACGCTTGTCTTGACAGCTCCTCCATACCTTGTGGCTACCATCACGGCCTTTGCTACAGCTTGGTCTAGTGATCGTCGCAAGGATCGAGGTTACCATATTGCGGTACCCCAGTTTGTTGCCTGCATTGGCTTTATCATCTCAGTCTCGACCCTCAACAACGCTGCACGATACACAGCCGCTTTTCTGTACATATGCGGGTGCTTTTCTTCCAACGCAATGGTCTTCAGCTGGGCGAGCTCGACTCTTAACCAAACACCCGAGAAGCGAGCTTGCGCAACAGCCATTATCAACCTCTTGAGTCAGCTGGGTAACATCTGGAGTCCTTATTTCTTTCCATCTAGCGATGGACCGCGTTATATCAAGGCCAATATCTTGATGATGGCCTTCTCGCTACTGTCTGTGGTGACTTGTGTGGTGATGAAAGCAATGCTGAAGAAGGCGAATCGGAAGCTGAAGGAGACTGGAGACAACGTCAACTTGTTTACGCTGTGATTCAAAAACAAACATGAGGATATTTCCTGTGTAGTTATATCTGAGTAGGTTTATAGCTAAGTTGCGGTTTTTTATTGTATCAGGGTTCAATGCCATCATGGAGTGATATCACAGACGCTGGCTGATGGTCCTTGTTGGAGATGGAATCGATGACAATAACAATAACATAGCAGAAGGATCAATTACTGAGAAACGTTGCAAAAATGAACAAAAGGTCACATTGAGAACAGGAAAATTGACAAACAGATGCACTCCTGATCTCGCCCTTCCGCTACACTGCTGGTTTTACTGCCGCAGGGTGAAGTTCTCAACACGAAACTTGTGATACCCTGAGCCAACAACCCTTGAGGTTTTTTGCACGCCAGGGAGGACTATCTCAGCCTGCGTATTCGGTGGAACGATAACCTTCAAATCAAAATGACCATTCTTGACCCTCCAATCCGTAACGATCTCTCCATATGGAGAAATCAGCCTTGCCTTAGCCTTGTCAATACCGCCACCTGGTACTGGCGCGATAGTCATCTTCTTGTAGCCTGGTTCAGCTGGGGCAATGCCTCCCACCACTTGATGGATCCAATCAGCGACAGAGCCAAACGCGTAATGGTTAAAGCTCGTCATGGTCCCTGAGTTCACACTGCCGTTGGCTAGGAGGCTGTCCCATCGCTCCCACGTGGTCGTGCCCCCTTGAACAACCTGATACAGCCAGGAAGGGACCTTTTCCTGTAGGAGCATCTGATAAAAGTCGGGGATTGAGTCAATGCTCTTGAGTGCGAACCCGAGCCTAGCTGTGGCGGCAAAGCCAGTGCCCACAAGACAGTTGTTGTCCTTGATCTTTCGGATGAGTGACTGGGCGGCATTTGTACGCACTTGGTTGTCTTTGAGAAGGTCGAAATCAAGAGCAAGGGTATAAGCAGTCTGTGTTTGGTTCGCAAGTTCTCCATCCGGTACCCAAGTGGCTTCGAATGCTTCCCTGAGATCCTCATGTTGACGAGTATAGTTCTTCGCCAAGTCTTGATTCCCCAAAGCATGGGATATGTGCGACATGATTTCCGTCATCTTGACCAAATATGCATCAGCCACAAGTCCACGGTGAGTAGTAGCATTCCCGGGGTTGTCTGCTGGTGACAACGGGTCCAGCCAGTCTCCAAACTGGAACGGCTTTGGGTCCCAAAGGCCGTCTTGGTTGCGAGGAATGCCAACATCGACCCACGCCTGTGCCTGTGGCAGGTTTTCCGCCAGTAGAGCCTCATCGCCGAAGGCTGTGAAAGTGTTCCAAGGATTCCCCACGACCACATCTCCCCAGATTGCGGTTGGTAAGTAGCCTCCAAAATCGATGGGGACGGAAGGCACATAGACGGGAGGTGTCATCCGGTTCCCCTTCATTTCAGACCAAATGTCTTTGTGCCAGCCCTTCCAAAAACCCGCCGTATCAAAGAGATAGTTGGCAGTCGGGCCAAAAGCATGGGCATCTCCCGTCCATCCGAGCCGTTCATCCCGTTGAGGGCAGTCGGTTGGAATCGAAAGGAAATTTCCCTTCATTGACCAACGGACATTAGAATGGAACTGATTCAGGAGGGGGTGGGAACACTCGAAAAAGCCTGTTTCTTCCAGATCCGTGTGAACAACCACGGCCACGATCGAGTTTTCGTCAAGGGGTGTCTCCTCGGGCCAGCCGTCGACTTGGGCGTAACGGAAACCGTGGAATGTAAATTTAGGCTCCCACTGGATCAGACCATCGCCGCTGAGGATAAGCACATCGCGGGCCGCAGCCTGTCGTAGGGGTCTGAGAGCCAGTTCGTCGTTCTCAAGCACCTCTGCGTGGTGAAACGTGATGTTGGTACCCCTGGGGCCCGTCACGTTGACGCGCAGATGCCCAACCGGGTTTTGGCCAAAGTCAACAAGCGTTTTTCCCGAGGCCGACTTGAAGAAATTCTTCGGTTTGATGGTCTGGATGACACGGACTGGTGGCTGATCGGGTGCGGTGAGCTTTCCTTTTAAAGGCGGAAGCTCTCGAGTTCCCTCCCACCCGTCAGAGTCAAAACTGGCCGTGGACCAACCTTTCAAGGCTGAGGCTAAACGATCGTCGTACTCTTCACCATCGTATATTTCCGCCGAAACAAGAGGCCCGGTAGTCGACTTCCAAGTGTCGTCGGTTGGGACCCATTGTGTGCTGCCGTTCTTCAAAGTGATTTTGAGCAATGCCAAAGGTCCGATCACATCGCCATAGATATTACGCTTGCCTCCATTAAATCCTAGTCGTCCTGCGTACCAACCCTCGCCAACAAGAGCACCAATGGCATTGTGACCAGGCTGTAGTAGCTCCGTCACATTGTACGTGTCATAGACATGGCGGTGATGGTAGGATTGCCAGCCAGGAGCGAGAACATGATCCCCAACGCGTTGCCCGTTGATCTCTGCCTCGTAAAGTCCCAAGGCTGTGATGTAAAGCCTTGCCGAGATCAGATCGTCTGAGAGATCAAAATTCTTTCTAAAATACAGTGGTACTTTGGGTTTGTCTTTGTCGAACTCGTGGGTTGAGGTAATGGGCTTAGCGCGAGACCAGGTCTTATTGGAGATGCCTGTTTCGACGCAAACCCAGTCAGACCAGGGAGTAGAAGTTTCGTTTCCATGCGCGCGGATGCGCACTGAAGCGGGTTCGGTTTCGTTAAGGGGAGGGCCAGGCCAAGGCACATAAAGAGACTGGGCTGAGACAGCGCTGTAGACTTCCGACTTCCCGTAGCGGTTGATTTCAATGTCATATGCGCTTTGCTCCCAGTCAGAAGCAACGCCTCCAAATCGCCATGAAACACGCGGCTGCGCCTCTGCAATACCGAGGGCGGAACGATGATTCTCAAAAGAGACACGGGATATTTCCAATGCCATGATGACTACCGGATCTCAGCAGGTGAGTGTCACTCCCAAGAGATGATGATAATACACCAGGTTCGCACTACTCCAACACCCAATTTATATACAGTAGTCCATCTGGACATTGACAGAGGTTGCGTTCTGCTCGGCCACAACTTCACCGTGACGTTAAGGGCTCTCTCGACATAGCATTAGCCCGAGAAAGCGAGAGTCTTTGAACTGGAAGTAACCTTCCACCGGAATGATCAACATCAATGGGAACGGTTACATCACTACCCCGCGTGCAAAGTGCGGAGACCCCAGGTTCACGAACGCTCCGTCTTGCGGGGGCGTATTAAGCATGTCAAGGCGGGGCGGAGACACATCTAGACAGCGTACAGGAAGGGTCAGGTACAGTCCATCCGCGAATGAATAGAATGCTATGGAGATGGACTATCTAAAAACCCTAACTTTATCTCAAAACTTTGCCCACAAGGGGGCTCGCTATAAGCATATCATCCGCCAACCTGTTTGTCAAACACAGAGTGGCTCCCGTGCAGGTGTCCCGGTGGCGATGAATGCTGTATTCATAGCCCGTGTTTCGCTTGGGTCTTATGCCAAAGTAATTCGGATGTGATATCTCGAGGTCCTGGATAAATCACATGGGCTATCGGGCGACAAGATTTGCCGTGTTGCGTTGCCGTGATCACCAAACAGCCCTGGTCAGAGCCCATGTAGCTCCGCAAAGATAGACCGAGCCATGTTCAACATGGCACCACGAAATGTATCAACAATAGCCCTCGGTTCCCTCCTTTATTTTCGGTACACAGCAAAGACGACATCAATTCACGGCATACGAAAGCGTCGGCTGGAGATGGCGCGAGTTAGATCGGCGCTGCGCAACCAAAAGTACTCCAACGGTAAAAAAGGTCGGCAGTTGAAGAGTGACAGTCTGTGGGACATCAGACTAAAAGTGGCCAGCCCATACTACCGTGCGTTACTAATTCACGAGAACTCGGCTCATTGGGCAGATAGAGGTTGCTATCCTGAAAAGCAAGTGGTTTTTGGTGGGCATAATGAGGCTTGTTTTTAACTGTACCCGCTTGCACCTCTTCTGGTTGCTGTGGCTGGGTAAGAATGTGGCTTAACTATGTACGCCACAAATGACGTCAACATATCCCTTGAGGATTCTGGGATGCAGAAACAATGAGGCCCACCAGACGGCGCTGCTGCACATAGGTAGGATGAGGGATCAGGGGTTGCCCAAAGGGAAACTAGATGTTCATTTGCATTTTAATCAGCCCTGGACATTGGCTTCCAGGGAAAGTATCTTGCAATCCCATAATATCGAGTGAACGACAACAAGAAATACGCTTGCAGTTGGTGAAGTCACTCAACAACCTGAGAGAACACCCTTCCCTATCGAGATATATGACTTCCCAAGTCTGGGAAACTCTTGGAGACATTTTGGCTTCGGTGCTCTACGCATCAAGAGTTGTAAGATATCCTGCGTCGACATTTGGTAGATTTACTTTTCGCGGACAGCATATGAACATCCCTAGGTATCTAGGGTAGGCCTCATTCCTACTTACCTCACATCTCACGACGCCTATGGGACTAAAATTGTTCTAATCATTCTATGGAGCCTCTATGGCTAAAAATTGGATCTGGTCAAATTGGAAAGGTTTTCGCTTCCTTCTCTTACTTTATCACCGTTTAGCATACTAGGGGGAGGGGGGCACATACCAATTGACAGAGAGGAGTGGCAGATGTTATGAATCATGGATTCAGTCCAACCGCAAACCCTACATACATAAAGTCGAAAGAAGCCCATGAGATTGTGAGGCATTTCACATTCATTCTTATCTGAAAAATCCATGCCATTGATTGTTAGCATCAACAACTACCTATGTTTGCTTGTTGCGTACCAGACTTGGCTTTGCCTCTCCGCGTATTGGGATGGCGACTTGGTCTTTTCCCAACTTCATGTATCGAAAATTAGTCCAGTTCTGGCATTCAGCTTCTCATACCTCCAATGGTTCCATCGATACTTATTGTGGCTTTTGGCCTGTCTTGGCCACCTGTGGGCCAAGACAACCTCAGCCGCAGAGACGCATCGAGATGCCTGCATGTCTCAGGCATGTGCTGAGACGTGCCGTTCCCCGCGTTCGTTCTGGGCCTCATGGCCATTGTTCACGTTAGACTAGGACAAGATATTGGTTTTGCATTATGTACCTTATCGAGGGGGGTTGAAGGCCGCATCATTGGTGATCGTGTTGCCGCGTAGATAATGGATGTCTGGTCTATGACTGAATGAGCCTAGCAGGGTTCGATAGTGTCTCTGGTCCATAATATCAACGGCCTTGCGCCAATCAGCATGCAGGACGCTTGGCTAAATTAGGCATGGAGCGTGAGGCCAGAGCCCGCGAAACTAGCCACATACCGCATGTCCCCATCAGCCCAGCCAGCCTTCAATCCTGTCATGGATAGATGGTTCATCGGCATCTGGATGCAAAAGGCAATGAGGCGTTGCTTCATGGCAGCTGAGAAGGTACCGGTATGTGATCACAAGCCTTTCAGGTCTCCTCACTGAGACATCTCTCTGTCGGAATGTTCACTTTGGTCAACAAGTTAGTTCATCACGTTGGGGTTATCTTGCGGGTAGCTTGGATAGCGACTATTGATGAGGCAACTATATAGTCTTGCCCTGGCCGTTGATATGAAATAACCACAGCAAGACAAGACTATCTAGTACTTCCAACTTCTCCTCTCATCGTCTTTTGCCAGTGCACACAACTTCTCATCTCTTGCTTTACACAATGGCGGCTTCCTCCACAGACGTCACGGTGGTAGGAGAGCATCTCGAGTCCAAGTCATTCAAGTACATGTGGTCTCGCTATGTTCAAAAGCTCACACTGAACTATGACTTGAAGGTTACCAAGGCTGCTGCCATTGATTCCAACCTCCCTATCGATATCACCGGAAATGAATCTGTGGCTGAACTACAGAAGGCAACAGCCAAAGTGACAGGGGTCGGTTTCGTGCCCAAGGAGCGGGGCAAGCTCGACATTGGCATTGTTGGTGCTGGCGTCGCTGGACTTTTCTCTGCCATGGTCTTTGACTGGTTGAACGAGCATCCTGAGTTGAAAGGCAAGCTCAAAATCAATTACGACATCCTGGAGGCTGCAGGGGAGGAAAGGCTGGGTGGTCGTCTTTACACGCACAAGTTCTCCGAGGGAGACCCGGCGAAAACGCATGATTATTACGATGTCGGTGCGATGCGCTTCCCCAACAATGACATCATGAAAAGGTATGACGCTGAATCCGATTCTCTCATTTCACTTAACTAACTTCAACCGCCATGTAGAACGTTTCAGCTCTTCAACTTCATTGGGCTGCATCAGGGCAAGGGTGGTATCATCCCTTACTATCTTGATGATGAAGATGGGGTTTGCCCTTCCTACTTCAACGACGTGCGACACGTGGGCAATGCCTGGAGCAACGGTATTGCAGATCCCTTCCGGATCAACAGTGGGCTCCCAGAAGGTGGAAAGATCCCTGAGGAGTACGTGAAACTCGAGTTCCCAACCTCAAGGTACCTACACAGCTAACTGGCTTCTAGATTCTTGGCACAGGACCCGTCGAAGCTCGTATCCAAGGCACTTGCCCCTTTCATCGAAGATATCCAAAAGCAGTTCGATGAGGCCCTGAAGGAGGTCAAAGGGGGAACTATCGAGGGAGAGGCTTCCAAGGAGCTCTGGAAGCGGCTCATGGCGGCAGACCACCTAAGCACTCGGCAGTATCTGGCTTCGTGAGTATACTCCACATCACCATTGTTTCAAGTACATATCTAAGG
Source organism: Fusarium solani (assembly GCF_023522795.1). Classification (NCBI taxonomy): domain Eukaryota; kingdom Fungi; phylum Ascomycota; class Sordariomycetes; order Hypocreales; family Nectriaceae; genus Fusarium; species Fusarium solani. The sequence continues at coordinate 143,138 of NW_027072147.1, read as the reverse complement.
CGTGTCCAGCGACCAAAACCCAGAGAACCAGGAGGGCAGAAAGTTCAACTACAACACGATTGAATGGCTGGAGACAGCAACCTAGCAAGTTTATCCAAAGTACAGACCGAGAACCATTCACTGACCCTACTAGTGGAACTGGGTGGTATGATCAAGCGCTAAGCGAATGCGTCCTCGAAGAACTCGACTTCGGAACTCCTGCACAGGAGAAGGCCCCAGGGGTCCAGTGGTGGTGGTGCATCGACGGAGGTGCCCAGAGAGTGGCCAAACTGATGGCAGAGAAGATCAAGCAACCAGTTCAATTCAACAACCAGGTCGAGGCCATCAATGCCAATGTCGAGAAGCGAGAAAACCCCAAGGACTACGTCCCGATGACACTTGCCATCAACAACAAGGGGAAGAAGACACAGAAGGACTACTTCGCCGTGTTCAACAGCACCACCCTTGGTGCCCTCCAGCGCATGGACCTCAAGGATGCCGGGCTTCTGTGGGGTACAAAGCAAGCCATTCGATCTCTTGGTTACGGGGCCTCCTGCAAGGTCGCCATCAAGTTCAAGACTGCTTGGTGGCAGCAAGGCGATCTCAACATCAAGAAGGGAGGCATTGCGCGGACCGATCTCCCTCTTCGAGTCTGCGTCTATCCTTCCTACAACATTGAATCGCTGGAGGGCAAGGATTGGGACCCTAAGAAGCCCGCCGTGCTGTTGTGTTCATACACCTGGGGACAGGATGCCCAACGCATCGGCTCGCTAATCTCCAACAACACCCCCGAAAATGAGGAACAGCTCATAAAGGTTCTGCTCCACGATCTTGCCCTGATGCACGCCCCAGAAAAGTCCAAATATGAGGGTCTTTTGCAGAAGCTCAAGGATCAGTACATGGATCACCACGCATATGACTGGTACAGAGACCAGAATATGTCTGGAGCGTTTGCATACTTTGGGCCTGGACAGTTCTCCAACATGTGGCAGGAAATCATCAAGCCAAACGCGTTTGGCCAACTCTACATGGTTGGCGAAGCAGCATCATCTCATCACGCCTGGATTGTCGGAGCCCTCGAGAGTGTCATTCGCGCCGTTTACGTCATGTTTGAAGGACTTAGTAGGAACGACCCTGAATGCCAGGTCTACAAAGATGCCATGTATTGGCTGAGCCATGTGCCCAAGCAAGGGGACTCAACCTATGATCCTAACGACTACCCGGAACACCCAAAGCCGGGCGACATGCCCAAGGGCAAGCCTTTCTACCCCCTGCCTGAAGAGATGCCTGATCGCCAGATTGGAGTGGACCTCGACAAGGAACTGACCCAAGACCCGAAGGAGAGTCTCAAGACGGACAAGGAGTTGACTCATTCTGCCGCTCTTGTCGCACTTTGCGTTATTGAAAGTTACGTTGAATTGTTTTATGGACCTTCAAAGTCAGACTGAGCCAAGTTAGCTTGAGTGGGAGTGATAAATTGACAGATTGAAACTTCTTAAACATGGCCCGCTTTCTTGACGTCTGGTCGAGCGAGTGACTAGTCATCAAGAGAACATGGGAATCCGTGTTACGTATGCTATTTGCTGGGTAAAGACATTAAGGTGCCACTCATGCGTTATTAAGATATGTTTCAAAATATACCCATATCCCGATGTCGGAACAGTATCAATTAAACTTTCCGAAGGTTGAGCGCGTTATTACGTTTATGCGTGGGGGTGCAAAGGGAAGCATTTAGAGATTACCATTCTTCCTTATCCACCACACAGTGGTATTCTGTTAAGCCATGATTTAAAGCTAGAGAGAAGGAGTTTAGTCTCACCTGTGTCAACCCTGATGGCCATAGCTGGAGGAACGGAGTGTCGGTTTAATGACATATCCGCCTCACCCTTGTCACTAGATGGGTCAGTTGCGAGAGGCTTGAGCGGCTTTCGTATACTCGTCCGTTCAATCGCGAAAGCGAACCAAGATTTCCGGAAGATCGGCATTTCCCCTCCAATCTTAGCCTCCAAGCAAAAGGTTCACAACGGTCCGCGTGAAAGCTCCTCTACGACGGGTGGACTACCGGCGTCGGAGAAGGGCTGAACCGGCAACGATCATTAAAGTATCATAAGCCTTGCTGGTTGAGGTGCTCTTGGCAACGTGGTCTCGGGCGCCATTTGGACACAGACCTTATATAACCGACTTCAAAGGGATCTGGCTCCGAATTTTGAACTTGCCCAGCAAGTCTATGCCGCGCCATTGTACGTCGTGCCTGAGTATCCCGTTGGAACCACCGAACGAACCACTATCATTGAGAGCTATCAATATGTTCAACGCCTTTTGATGATCGCGGGTATGTGTCTTGTGATCCCAATGCTCGCATTTGCGATGTGTTTGCGGGATACTCGGCTCCCAAAGCCGAAGAAACCTTAGCAATAAATGCAACTTTCTCCAGGACTCTGTTAGCGTCATCGGAAGAAGAACTGAGCCAAGACGGCGTCTACTAATGCCATTAGATGGATTCTGTATGTCAACTGTCCCACCGCTGGTCTTGATCGATGTGGAAATCGGGGTGATAGGTTTTACGGCGCCAGATTGGCCTTTCTCTAATTTATCCAGTTCCTCTGGAACTATTCAATTGCTAGTTTGGTTGAAAGAGATCTTCTCGCCAGAAGTGATAGACATCTCCACGGCCCTCCCCAATGTTTACTGCTTCAACTGTGTTGCCAATTTCACTAGTGCAGGCCTGATGTATCCGTTGGTGAAATTCACCGTGCCATCTGCCACTAAATGGAAGCCTAGCTACTTCCACCTGCAATGCCCGAAACGAGATCTCGAGCCAACTTGGCCACAATATCCAGGGCCTCGCCTGACGAGTTGATGCCGGGTGATTTGAGCTCCTGGGCCGGGCCATCGAAACGCCGCCACACCTCAATAAAACGTTGCTGACCTTCGTCAAGACCGATGGCACGGAGAACACCGTGCATGTTGTGGTGCTTCTTGAGGCTCTCGATATCGGCGTCACTGACCGCCGTGGGCGATCGGACACCACGCAGGGCCTCTCGTTCCGTGTGGATAGCCCCGAGACGGACACAGTGAAGGATCAGTGCTGCTAGGCCGGCTGCCAATGCCGTAGCCACGGACGAGTCGGTCCTTACCTGGGTCACGCGCTCTGCTCGGCCATTGTCCCCCGAGGAGGTCGCGAGCGCACTCACTCTCGGCGCCCTTGATTCCGAAACTAGGTCAAGTATGCATCAGGATCTCATGTGGGATATTCAACAGTGCTTTGGGCCTTTGATTATTCTAGACAATGGCGCAGTTCAGCTCCGCCATCCCACTGCTCGAGACGTGTTGATAACCGAAAATGGCGCCCAGAAAGAGGATCGTCCATGGTGTCTTCTGGATTCCCTGGCATAAGATCACAGGAACATCGCAGACGCATATGTCCGCTATCTTTCTATACCCAGCGTTTAAGAGGATATCCCGGCTACTTATAAAGCCTCCTCCGACACCTAGCTAATCTTTAAAAGCCCTTTAGATATCCTATCCTATATAATCTAATACTAGCCATATTATTACCAACGAGGCTACTCAACTAAAGCGCTAATTCCCTTAATATCGAGTATCGCCGCGTTCTTTTAGGATGAAAAAGCGCTTTAATGCTAGGCAGCAGTAAACTAGCGCTTCTTAAACCCCTGCATCCAGGCAGAGCAGCCTTCTCTGTCACTCTTACTAATTCTTGCCTCTCTGGGCCTCGACAAGTCGGTGGCTACTCTCATTAAGTCCCAGGGGCTAGAAGACAAGGCCTACATTTTAATTACACTCACTGAGGCATCTCGATATGGGAAGCTAGATGTTGTTAAGTTGCTGCTGGAGGACTCCAGCGTGGATGAACCTAGTTGCCTAGACGCTATCATGGCCGCAGCACGATCCGGGGAGTTTGGGATCTTGGATGTGTTGCTGAAATACGCGACTGAGAACTTCAGCATCGTGCAATGGCCTGGTTTTCTCACTTCACGACTTGCATACCTCGGGCCCATCGACCAGCTGAAGACCATCCTCCAAGCCACAGGTGACACGAACTCGATGGATGCAGACTATTCGCCACTTCTTCATTGCGCTATCATGAGAAACAACACTACAGCCTTTGATGCCCTTATAGGGCACGGTGCTGATCCTGCAGTCACCAATTCCAACTGGAAGAATACGCCGGCAATTCTGGTGGCGGCTAAGCACGGCCGGGTGGACATGGTGAAGAGGTTAACCGAAGCTGGCGCATCAGTGGATGTGTACGATAACAGAGGAAGGTGCGCTCTATGGTTAGCCGTGGTGACAGGCCAGCATTTGGCCCTCAAGGCCCTGTTAGAAGCGGGTGCCGACAAACGAGCCTTGGAGGTTCCTAGGGAGGGGTCAGCGAGGCCGCCCATAGTCTCACTTGCATCTGTCCCCTTTCTCAAGTGTCTCAAGTTGGCACTCGAGTTCGGCGCGGACCCCAACTGCAAATTGCTAAATGAAGAACATCCTTCGAGTGCTCTCAGCATTGCAGCGAGATGGGGTCTTCATGATGGTTGCCGTGTGCTTCTCGAAGCCGGTGCTTATCATGATGCCGATGATGACCCTCCTCTCATCCACGCTGTTAACTCTGGCAAACGAGAGATAGTGGAAATGCTGCTTGAAAAGGGGGCGAGGGTCGATGCGAAACTGGAGTATGATGACTTTCATGCCACACCTCTCATCATAGCTGCTCAGCGGGATTACCAAGATTTGGCCAAGCTTCTCATTGACAGAGGAGCCGGCGTCGACACTGATGTCTGGGAGGGGAATACCGCGCTACATTATGCCATTGGTGGAGATAATCCTGAGATGGTCAAGTTCCTTGTCGACTTGGGGGCTAACACCGGACAAATCCAGAGTGGAGAGTGGTCGGCCCTCCAAAAATGTTACGCAAAAGCGGATTGTATGAAGGTCCTCCTCGAAGCCGGAGCCGATTTGAACTGGGCCGAACCCGATGGTACGGCGTTGTATCTCGCCGCCTACTACAACGCGCTAGACGTGGCGAAGTTGGTCCTCTCATACCGCCCTGACCTGGAAGTCAGGTGTCCGGCAGAGTAGTCCTGGGATTCGGGATACACTGCGCTCCATGTGGCGGCGAGTTATGGCTTTACCAAGATGCTACGACTACTAATAGAGGCAGGCGCTGATTTGAAGTCGACAACCCCGATGGGCGGGACGCCTCTGATCCTGGCTGTAGCTAACAATTCGGAGGGTTGCACGAGGGCTTTGTTAGAGTACGACATGGACCTCGACACAAAGGATGTACTAGGCTACACAGCCCTCCATTGTCTTCCGTCCCCTGCTCGATTGTCTATTGCAAAGCTACTGGTTAATCGAGGAGCCAGCCTAGAACTTCGGAACAATGCAGGCAAGTCTGTCCTCGACCTAGCTATTATGAGCAAGGATGTTCCACTCGTGGATTTTCTCTTGGATAAGAAGGTCGACATCAACGCGGCAGCCAGCTCAAGCGGAGCCGCTCTGCACGTTGGAGCCGCTACTGGCGATATTGGTATGGTCAAGCTACTCGTTCGGAAAGGGGCTGACGTGAACCTTGCCCACCCTTGGATGTACGGCACAGCGCTGCAAAAAGCATGCATGTCTAGAACTGGCACTGCAGAGGGGAGGGACGCTGTGGCTCGATTCTTGGTCGACGAGGTAGACGCTGATGTGAACGCCCATGGCGGAGTCCATGGCTCAGCACTGGACGCGGCGCTTCTGAATGGCGCTGTTGAAGTAGCCAAGTTCCTCATCGAAAAAGGCGCCGACGTGGGCTGGAAGGACACCTGGGGTCGGTGACCAGTCCGCTTCGCAACCTTGCGGACGCCAGGTCACTTCCAGCTGTTGCTCGACTCGGTGTCAGACATAGACGACGATAGCCTCGGTATTGCCACCAAGACAAACCTTGGCCACACGCCACTGCACTTTGCGGTCGCGAGCGGAAGTACCGATCTTGTCGAGCTTGTTCTCTGTCGCACCCGAGGCAAGACATCCATCAATGAGCCAGATGAGGACGGTTGGACCCCACTACTATGGGCGTGCCGGCCGTGTGACAAATGGGGCACGCCTGGTCAAGTTAAACACTCCATAGTGAAGCTCATCCTAGATAGGGGCGCGGACCCATTGGTGCGAGGGCGAACTTGGGATGACAAACAGTGGTCACCGCTCAAGATGGCGAGATACCATGGGGCGACGGAAGAGGTAGTACATCTGCTGAAAAAAGCCAGTAGGTATGGAAGGGAGAAGGGGGAGAAAGAAGAGTTTCACGCCTCCAAGAAGGGAGTGCGTCGCCTCGTTGCGTATTGCGACATGTGTCTCTTCGTGAGTTTTCACAATTGGGTCCCTCCTGACTAATGCTGACCTAGAATCAACCTTAGGGTATACGTGGGCTTGTAAACGTGTGTATGAGTTGCGACAACAAACTCGCCTTTTGTTTCAAGTGCTCTCGCTTGAAGGAAGAGCTTCACCCGTACCACAACAATTGGGAACTGCAAGGAACGGAGTTTGAGGAAACCGAAGAAACTGAGGAGGAAAGGGAATCTCCGGAGAGTTCCCCGGAGATTGAACAGGTACAAGATGACGACGCTGAGGGAGATTAGTCAAATGATGAAGATGACACGGATGGAGTTATCAATGGGGATGGTAAACAAGACTGAGGTGTGAAAGGCTAGCTAGTGGCTTACCACATGTGATATTTCAGCCAAGAGTGGCATTCGTAATTACCACTAACAAGGGCCTTGATTTGGTGAGACACATCTGCTCAACTTTGATCCCAAAGAAGCCAGACACGTCGTCTGGCAGCTTGACCGCCATTACAACGAACGATCCTTGCCGCCTTCGCTGTAAGTTGGCTCCAATCACGCGCAGCTGGGTGAAGAAATGGCCGCATTCTCCTAAGATCCATGAATAATCTGCAAAGTGCCTAGGTGGAAGGGGACCCAGCAGTTTTCAAACTCGGCATCACTCATTGGCAAAACAGCACAGCCACAACTATCACGACATAACCCCACTAAAAAGAGTTCCGTGCGCTTCGTCCGTAATGGCCGTGCTGTTAACCGAGCTTTTATTCAATTGCCCCGAGTTTCCCACTGCCGGCGTATTAATCGGGCCGCCTCCTGATATCATCGATCTATCCCTTATCACTAATCTTTCTGAAGGGATCACTAATCTTCCTGCGCGTAGGAGGAGAACTACGGCCAAGGCGGGACGGCGACACCAGTTCCTCCGAGGTATTGACAAAGACGATCTCTTCGTCCGATACGACGATATAGAAATAACGTATATGATAAGCATGCGACGCATCTAAGTATGCGACGCACCTATACTGTGCACTAAATCTTAAAATTCTTAAGCTTAATAAAAACCGCAATAAAAGAGCTATAGGCTTAGAGAAAGTATTTTAATAAACTTAACTCTTAAATAAACTATAGATAATTTTTTAGAATTTCTAAAAAAGTCTCTTAATAGAAAAAAAGCTACTTATACAGTGCGAATAGTTCTTTTTCTAAACTACCTTATAAGGGATTTTTTTAAAAAGTTTTAAAAAATCATAATAGGTTTTTTATAGCTTAATTAGTCTAACTCTAAGTTATTAGCTAATTAAATCTTAAGCTAAATTTCTTAGAATTTTTAAGGCTATTTTAAAATTTAGTATAAATCCCACTATAGGGTAAAATGCGTCGCATACTTAGATGCGTCGCATGCTTATCATATACGTTAGCATAAATATATTTTTGTTGTTTCCTTGTTCCGATATTTCATGTAGCAATCATTTCAGACTCTACTTTCGACGAATCCAATATGGCGAACAACAAGATTATCACGGTGGTCGGTATTACCGGAAAGCAGGTAAGAATGCCACGATCATAATTTGAACTGGTGATGATAAGTTTTGCTCACCTTGATGCAAAAGGGTGCCTCTGTTGCCGATGTGTTCCTTCAAGAGGGAGGTTGGCACGTCCGTGGCGTTACACGCGATCCGGCCAAGCCGGAGAGCCAAAAATGGGCTGCTAAAGGTGTCGAACTCGTCAAGGCGAACTTGAACGACGCTGCCTCCCTGAAAGCCGCATTTGCAGGATCAACTGTGGTATTTGGAGTCACCGACTTCTGGGGGATCGTCGGCGATCCAGAGGTCCAAAAGCGAGCCCAAGAAGCTGGCCGCCCAGTCAATGTGCTAGCCTACGACCTCGAAGTGCAGCAAGGTCGCAACATTGTTGACGCAGTCTTTGCGACTTTGGAGACCATCGACAGATTCGTGCTCTCGACGCTCTCTCCCACCAAGAAGTTGAGTAAGGGAAAGTATACACACAACTTTCACTTTGATGCCAAATGGGAAGCTGTCGAGTACCTGAAGGCTACATACCCGGCCCTGGATAAGAAAACGTCGTATTTGCAGGTAGCCTTGTATCTTTCAAACTGGAAATTTTCTCCGCTGGGGAGGCCCACCAAGGTAAGTCTACCACCCTCCCGCTGTTATACCTGCAACGCATAGTTGGTGTTGGCGTGAGATGCTACGGGTGGACACTAACCAGGCGGCAGCAACCCGATAATACATTCGTCTGGAGTCTCCCGGGAGACCCTGACGCCCCAGTAGCGCAGGTTGATGCGCGCCACGACACTGGTAAGTATCTCAACACGTTGGGAGAATACACAGCTGAAAGGGCTCCACAGGCCTGTTCGTCAAGGCTCTCACCCAGGTTGAGCCCGGGAAACACCTTCTGGGTGCTTCAGGCTTTTTGAGTTGGAATGAGTTCACCGCTCTGTGGGGCAAAGTCCATGGTGTGCAATGCCGCTTCCAGCGTCTGGACAGGGCGGTTCTCGAAAACGCGATTCCCGGAGGCGTTGGGGAGGAACTGGCCGACATGTACGAATACATCGGAGACTTTGGATATCACGGTGGTGACCCGAGTGTTATTTTCCCCGCCGACGTGAGTACCCCCGTCCCCGAGGTGAGCCATCAAACTAACATTAAAAACAAATAGCTGGGAGTGGACGTTCCATTCACGAGTCTTGAGGAGTTCATCAGGAAGGAAGATTGGTCAGAAGTGCTTTAAGTTAGAGGGGTGAACGCTCACAGTGCACCTCACAAGACCATCGAAATCATGTTCTACGTGGAATATTGCTGAGTGAAGCCGCCCGGCATCAACTTGAGGAGGCGGATCTGGTCGTTTGTTATCTCTAGCTTGGTGTATCTGTAGGCCCTGGCTGCTCTGAGCCAGTTGCTATTAAGCTTGAGTGTGTGAGGTTAGTTGCGATGCAGCACTTCCTGTCAAACGTTGAGATATCCCGGTCTTCTGGCTCAGTTATCCCATCGAGGGCCGGGCTTCAACCATAACAGAGAACACAATATCAACACTTCATAGCATTATAACCTAATGCTAGCACATTGGCCTCTTTCTAGTCTTTCTATTGCGTGCATCAGAAGACTCTTTCAATAAACAATAATGTGTTGCCGTAGGTCGGCTTCTCAAATTTCGAGCGGCAGACGGGTAGCAATGAACGACCGAGGTTGGAAATGAAAAGGCATGATGGAGGCCGCTGGTTAGATAAGCTCTAAGTTTACTCTGGTTGAGCCATAACCCCCATACTCTCTAATCCGCCCGGCTCGGTAACCGGTCCCAACCTGGCGGGTGTCGTAGGTGCACATTCATTCCGAGCCCCTCCCAAGCTCATGCAATGCGCATTCAAAGCAACATGATCCGACGTCGGTCATGACAACTCCCGCACTAGAGAGATCCAGAGCAACGTTTATCTTGACATGATCAGAAAGAATGCGTGTGACCTGGATGTCAGTTCGGGGCAATATCAAGCGCCAGCCCTCCAACATATTCTCAAATCCGTATACTCTGGCAGCCGTCTCCGCCTCCATATTTTCCGGATTTGGGTTACAAGTATAAAAACATAAGGGGAAACGGGAGTTGAAGAGACACAAGAGTTCCTCTGTAGGGTCAAAGACGGGCATAATAACTCCAGTAGACACCAACGTCATGAACCGGTATACAGAGTCGCTTTCTCAGAAAATGGCGGTGCTGAGTGAAAGTTGCGAGCCATCTTCCTCATCATCTCCCGTGAAGGCTTTGGCCGACTCGTCATTGCCGTTGCCCTCCAATGTCCCTTCACACCGCATCAGAGCAGTCTTCGGAAATGCCCTGAATGCCACCTTCATAGAATTCAAGGCTGAAGCAGCCTCCTAGCTGTATCTCGCAAACCAAGCTGACTCATGGCGCTACGGCCACATAAGCACCATTCTGCATAGCAACAGGCTGGGTTCCACCAAAGGATGGGCCGCTCTCAGGATAGATTCGATAGGGTATGTCACCAGTAATGATTTGTGCACCCCTGTCGACGGAGGACGGAAAGACCAGCGGTCACGGCGTGTTCGGGCCTCAATACCCCGATGGCCTCGTTGTGCCCTAGACAAACAAGGGATCATGCGGGGAAAGTTGGTCTTAAGTTCCGGGGTAGTGCGGGGCGTGGTCATTAGAGAGACCTCGGCTGATGCCAAAATGGTAACGTTTTTATTGGAAACGGCCAAAGATGGTGCGACGTCCGGAAGTCTGGAATCAAATTCCTCCGCCCACCCATGATAGTCTATGTTATGCGCTCCTGTTACAGCTACCTCTGTGCTCAGCTGACCGATTTTCCCGCAGCCAACTGCTCAGAGATCTTCTTGGCCAGTATTTGGTGGAATCCTTGTGTAGGATGAGCGCCATCGATATACATGTACTCCAGCGCGTTGTACTCGCAAGCGTCTGATTTGAACTCAGGCACAGATGTACCCCTAGGCACCACACCATTAGCCCGAAATCGCAACAAGAAACAGACGATGAATAGTTGACTTACGACTTGTAGTCAGCGCAGAAGCTGTTACTCTTGTAAATGGCGGTCTCGGGGAATTGGGAGGGGTCTTCGGTGACGGCAGTGATTAACGGAACGATGTCAAAGAAGAAAAAGGTGCTGTGAGCCAGCTTGCGATCCAGCTGTCGCACGAGCTTGTAAAGCTTCTTATTCCAGCTCTGAGATGCCGCCTCCAGTTGCGGAACAATATCTTTGGGCCTGTTGTTGGGGAATAGAGACTGCGGTGGCGTGGAAATGAAAATGAACTGCCGAGCACCGGTCTTGTACATGTCGAGGGTGAGTTCACGGATGCGTGCAATGATGGCAATTATCTTCTCCTCCTGGTCGACGTCGTTGATAGTCCGGTAGATGTCGTTGATGCCAATGAAGATGGCATAAAGTGTATCCTTCGGCGGAAAGAAGCCGGGCTGCTGGCTGGAGTAGACCTCAAACTTCTCATGAACTTGAGTATCTACGTCATTCGGTCCGGTCGTCACAATGTCCTTATCCGTGACAGCACCACCCACGGCCATGTTGTAGAGCAACACAGATGATTGGTTGTACTGTGTGGTTAAGTAAATAGGCCACATTTTACCGTTAGAACTCGTCTTGCCGGTATTTCCGAGAGGGTTAGAGACTGAGGGCTGAATGCCTGAGGTATTGAATCGAGTATCCGTCCATGAATCACCGCTGAAGGAAAGGTGAGAAGGAAAACGATATAAACCTGGCCAACAGTTGACTCACAAAGTAACGATATTTCTGATGTTCTCGAAGTTGAAACCTCGATGAGCTATTCGCTCGAAAGACGGTGCTGCTGTAGCACATGGCAGCACGCCGGCAAGAGCAAGTAACCCAAACAGCTTCATTTTGAAAGCTTGTCGTAGACGAGATAGGATAAAGGCCGTAGAGGATGACATAGCGTTGAAAAGACTTGTGCGGGCTCCGGCTGCTGAAATAGTAGACCCATCTTGAGTCTCGGACATAGATGCCCCGAGGAAGAGGCGGCTAACTCACTTCCGGATTAGGACCCTTGTTGCGGCCAATTACGCTTAACCGACCTAGGAGATTTGTCCGCGTTGACTTGCCTGCTACTCGGCTGGCTGGCTGGCTTCCAACACGGCCCCGTTATGTGTAGACGAACTTGATAGGTCTCTCGCCCTTGCCAGCATTTCCTTTCAACTGTTATCATTTACTATCCCGTAACAGAGGCTCTTGCTAGCTGCTTGCTCGACATAGTGGGTTGAACTACAGGTCTAAAGACTAATTAAGATGCCATAATCAGCGTCTAGAGACCCACCAAGTTTTGCCAGTTTGCTGCGTGGTTACAGTAACTCAACAACTATGGCACCGACAAAGCCCAGACTCGAATGGAGTCCCCACAAGAGGATGAGAACTAGCATGATGTACAAACTTGGTATTATTGAAGCAGGCATCATGATATTCGTCCCATCTGAAAACGGCGTCGACGCCTTAAACCACCTAACATCCCCTCCCTGAAAGATAAGATGCATACCATCAAATGCCTCAAGACGCAACAAGATGGAATAACTAAACCAGAAGACCCCCAAGGTTTGACTGAGGGTTGAAATGCCTGGCTTTGGAGGATTGAATATGCCCGCGCACATCACCACGATCCTTGATGGAGGCGACATTCCAGACCAGGCTAGGATCAAGTTGGCAGGGCTATTGATAACACCTCAAAGAATTAGGATCTCACTAGGAATGAGTATAGCACTGCACAATAAATTTACATGTATAGCCTAAGCAGCCGCCCTTCCCCTAGTCTCAAACGGCAAGATAAGAAAGACCACACCAGCAATAACAAACAAAGCAGCCGATATCCACACCGGCAAGTCCGTCTCGATTCCCACGTAGGCAGCAATAATAGGTGCCATAAGCCCACTGAGCCGATTAAACATAGCAACAAGTCCATTCGCCATGCCTCGGATGGGCGCAGGGAACAGCTCAGGGGTGTACGAATATAGGAGACCATAAACGAGATTCTGAAAGAATGCAATCGCGCAAGTGAATCCAATGATACCAGCTTCTGAATTTGCTCTGGTGAAAAGGAATAGGAAGACACCAGTTCCGATGCAGGCAAAGGTTCCTGTGCCTTTGCGCCCGATCTTCTTCAGATCGACGGTGAACCCACCGAGGAGGGAAGCTGGTATGCCGCACACAGCCTGGATGGCGTAGTTGCGATATGTCTTCTCCAGAGAGGAGCTGCCCTGGTTGACGCCCTTGTTCTCGAGGTAGATAGGAATGAAGGAGTTGTAGAGAGGATAGGCCATGCCAATAGAACACCACAAGAAAAGCATAAGGGAAGTAGATATGGCAATTTGAGGGCTGGCAAAGAGGGAGCGGATTTTGGCGGGCCTGAATTTTTCCATGTTTCGCTTGATTATGTTCCGGTGGTTGACGTTGGGTGCTTGGTCTTCAGCTGCCGTGCTGTTGTTGTTGTGGTTGTTCAACTCGGCGTCGATGGCTTCAAAGTGCGAGATAGTAAGCCAGGTTGTGGTCTTGTTCCTGGCAGCAACCTTCTGAACGACATCCACAGCCTGTTGATCTAGGCCCTTGCCTAAGAGATACTTAGGCGTTTCGTAAACGCGGAAGAGAAGACGCATCAAGAACAATACCAGTGTAAGACCGCCGAATGTCCAATACGTGTATCTCCAGCCGAGGTTATCCTCGAACCGACACTCTCCAGCAGGAAGACTAGATGGGCACGAGTAGTTTGAAATCAGAGGCCACGCGATCAATGCCGCAACAGCTTGGCCAACGGACCAAAAGGCGGACTGCATGGTGAGGAGGTACTGATGCGTGGCCGGGATGAACTCGAGGAAGATGGCACTATCGACGGGCTGGTTGCCTCCCGTGCCGACACCGATGATGGCGCAGAATGTGGCGATGGCGACAAAGTTGGGGCTCCCAGCGCCGACCAGTCCGGCGACGGAGGACAGGAGCAGGGTGATGTTGAAGGCGAGACGGCGGCCGATGAAGTCGGCCGTCATTGGCCACATCGAAGAGCCGACGACAAGGCCGGCGTATTTTGCCACCGTGAGAAAGGCGATTCTCTTGACTGCGAACTCGTTCCGGACTGGGGCACTGATGATGGTGATGGCTTGCATCCAGAACTACTCAGTCAGTAAAGGAGCGTTGGTAGGACAAGGGACTCTCACATTATCCACAAACCAGCCAAATCCTGTCATTGCAAAGACGTTCCATTGGAAAGATCCCATTCCCATATCGATGAGAGCCTGATTCATAACGGCAACTTTCCTCTCGTATACCACATCCGCTCCGGACGGAATAGTACGAGTGTCGATGCCATGATAGTCTCGGTCTTCAGCGACGTCGATCTTGCCAATAGCTCGAGACTCGTTGGTCAAAGTCCTCTCATTGGGTGACATGACTTCTGGAATCTTGAATTCTTTGTTCATGTCAAAATTCTCCATGGTTACGAGTCAGAGGCAGTAGTGTTGAGAAGCGAGATGTGAGAAGATGAGGATGGGTGTGTGTGTTGCTGATGGGAAGAATCGTTCGAAATAAGAGCTCCTTGCGCCCTCATATCTACACTGGTTATCAACACCAACAAGGCCCCAAGTTATCACGGCTGAAGCTGGGGTTTGCGGGGAGTCCTAGCCAAACCGAGAGTCGTCTCCATCCCGAGTCAGCTCCGCTTTTTCTTACCGAAAAGCTCAGCCTAAGATAGCGGCTAGGCCGGTGGGCGCTTCGAATCCCCCAGATACGGTATAGCGTGCTCGCCCCCAGATAAGTGACTGACGACCATGGTATACTGTACAACGCATTTTAGGGGGATAGAAAGTCTGTGCCTCGATTTGGCCCCTTGACAACAAGCAGCCATGTCGGCGCTTCAGATACGTAACGTACCCTCGAAGCGATAGCGCGCACCATCTCGCCGGGGACATTGCTGAATCTTGCTCTCAACGTCATCGGAAGCTCTTGGCCGTCTCCACAAGGTCTCGACTCCGAGAAGCCGAGCGCGTCTCGAATCCCCCAGATACGGTATAGCGCTACTCGCCTATCCAGCATCATGGTGGTATTCTCTGGGGTGCACCGGCTGAGAGATGGGCTTCTGCGGGGGAGAGGTGATCGTGTAAGTTAATATGTTCTCGCCTTCGTTATCATCACGAGGAGTTACGGAAGTGGAGCAGTGACACAACGCGTCTAGAATAACCTCTTTTGGGAAAATAGTCCCCCAGAACAGCTATCTATATAAGAAGGTAAGTTTGGCTTGTTCAGCATCTTATCTGTTCACCACCAACGCCAGCTTCCAACTCTAGTATCAGTACCCCTGCCTTTTTCGAGTCATTGACTCTGCAGTCCAAGACACAACCACCATGGCTCCTTCAGCTCTTATCGAAACACCCCTTGCCCAGAGCGCCCAGCAGTTTGCTTCCTCGAAGCAGGGCTCCGGTGTGCAGTTCAGTCCAGCCAAGCACCTGGCCTACTCCCGAAGTTTTGAAGATTGTTAGTGACATTGCTGGCGTCGAGCTCGTTCCAGCTATGGACTATGAAATCAGCCATACCAACGTCCAACTTGGTCCGGGTGGGCTTGACGCTGTCAGAAACACTACAGTCGAACCCCCCGAGGCCACCGCAGAAGCCATCAAAAAGTTCGAGCAGCACAAGCCCAAGAAACAAGAGGTCACGGACCAGACAAAGCCAATCATCGAGTGGCACAAGGACTCCCACCCCTGGGTCTGCGTTGTAATGCTTTCAGATGCTAGACACATGTCTGGTGGCGAGACGGAGCTTATGAAGGGTGACGGGACAACCCTCAAGGTGAAGGCGCCGCAAATGGTAAGTGAAACATCTTGCTCATGCACGATGCGGTACTAAACGGTGTGTAGGGCTGCGCTGTTCTCCTCCAGGGCCGCTACATCACGCATACAGCAGCACCTGTGACCAACATGCCGGAACGAGTCACCATTGTCACATCTTTCCGGCCAAAGAACCCCCTGCTCGTGGATGACACCACCAACAAGAACGTCAGGAACAAGTCTCACCTCACCGAGCTGTACTACCAATGGACGACATATCGTCTAGATGTGATTGCTCAGCGGGCTCGCATCGCTGCAGATGCCCTCAAGGAACGGTACGCAAAAAATGTCGCAAAGTCAGATGCCGAGGGCAAGGCTGGCTTGTGTAGAGTCGAGACTGTCCATCCGGAAGAGATCAAGAAGTGGTCGGAGGAGATGATCAAGTATATCCGGGACACGACTGAGGAGATGGGGCTACCTCTACAGTAGTCCCGAAGGGTCTTGGCATTTTTGTACTCCTTTGTTAACTATTCAGCTTACGAACGTATCATGAAGCATTAGTAACAGTTGCATTTGTCATGGAGAGTGAAAGTTGGCAAAGGAACATCGCCGCTACCCTCATTTTTTCCTCATCTCTTTGAGCGCTCGTTTTTGCAATTTTTAAACTAGCCTCACTTAGAGCTTTGTCGACAATGGAACTAAATGTCAACTCTAAGCTGTACGAAGGAAAAGCAACCTTTGCCTTGAATCTATATACTTCTGAGACTGTGATAGGTACCTATCCTGGCAAACTCGACGGTCCTTGTGCTCCCATGTAACTGTAGAGAAAAAAAAGGTGTACCGTGGATTCTGCGCAAGTTGGTTACTCAGCACTTGCTATCGGAACAGAAATCGCCCCAAAAGGCTCTCAAGATGAGATATCACATGACTTTGTCTTTCAACTTCTACAAATGGCCCAACCAGTGAAAACTTGCTTGTGTCATCCCTCACCTACGGGCAAGCCGAAGGTTGTCACACATTTCCTCCTTTGATGCCTTGCCACCGTACCCTGCTCCCTTATCTTCCGGCTTTGCGGGGTAGTAGGGGCGCTAATCGGTGACTCCACTGATAATCCAGGGGGCTTGGTACCCTCATCACTCAACCTCCACTCTCCCCTCACATCACGTCTTTGGAATCAATTAGGAAGCCTCTGAAGCTGTAGAAAGCGATATCCTTTATGTCTCAAGGCCCTCTCATTTGACACTGTTAAAGATGGAAACTAAGCAGTGCCAACGCCGGTCTCGAACAGGGTGCTGGACCTGCAGGAATAGGTACGTTATCGCCAGTCTGTGTCAGCGAATCTTGACTTATCCATCACAGGTGAAAGAAATGCGACAGTATCATGTTCCCATGCGGTAATTGCCGACGGCTGGGCTTGGATTGCAATACCGAGACCAAGCTTGTCTGGGAAGATGATTCTCGCAGAGCGGGGATGAAGAGGAGAGGTCCATCCAAATTCCCCAATCCCACCGATAACCCCGAACCTATTGCCGGCCAGCCTAGTTCGCAGAGAGCAGATCACAAGCCATCTACTTCAAGTCGCAAATCAGTCACAGCCCTGTCATTTTCCAGCCAGTCTGATCAGGAAATGGGCCTACAACGTCTCCGCCAAATCTCAGAATGGCCTTTCGAACTCGATCCCACAGAGTCACACGCTCTCAACCACTACATCCAACGATTCTCCAGGACATACCCAACCTGCGCAGGCCCTACTAACCCATTCTTACGAATCTTTCTTCCTCTCTCAATGCAAAGCCGGGTAGTTCTGGATGCCGTTCTAACTCTCAGCTGCGTTCAAAGCTGGGAGCACGGAAGCTTCGCCATGGAAAGACCCATGTTGTTCTTCCGATACAAGGCCCTCCGTGGTTGTCGGGAGCTTATCGATTCGGTTATAAACAAATCCGGACTCCAGAAGGAGGTCCAGTCAGCCTCAACTATGGACGCCATCCAGGTAGTGACCTCTCGGGCAGCAACTATCCACACTGGCGATATAATGCATCTCCTCGCCACATGTGTCCTTATGATCCTTTACGAGAAGCTCAGTGGAGAAAGGCAAGAAAACGTGACTGCACATCTGCGATTCTTTGCCCGGCTCTTCCCGGATAGGCTGTTTCTGACCATTGCAAATGGAAAGCCTCTCGACAACTCCAGGCAGCAGTGGAATGAGGCCATGGCCTTTCTCTCTAGCCTGTTCCTCTATAACGATCTCGTCAGGTCAACCTCGCTCCGCACTTCGACGCTTTCAGACTTTTACATTAGACACGGTGGCCCTGGATCGCGTTTCGAATTCCCCAGGATCATCGCCAGGCTAAGTGCCGGCGACCTTTCAGTAACAGACAAAGAGATCGCAGTGTGGGATGGACGGTTGGATTGGTTTCCAAGTTTCGCGCTCGATGGGCCTGACAGAAGCGAATTCTGTGAGAGGCTTCCTGTTGCAGAACCGGCCTTTGTTCTAAATCCGTACTTCCGGCGACTTGAAAACTTGGCCCGACCAGAGACCTGGAACGAGCGGGGCCTCGTCTCGGAGCTCTACCGCATAGCAGCCTCAGTGTACATAAAGCAAACACTTGTAGACCGGTGGGTCTCATTCAGCTATGACCACCGAGAGCTAGACGAAAATGATTTGGAGATGGGAAATCTTCCGTCGTGGGGGGTTGAGCTACTTCGTTTGTTGCCACCCGTCTCGCCCTATGATAATACTCTTTTATGGCCTATCTCTATCATTGCAAAGGAACTCACAGATGAGATCGAACGTCAGTTCGCCTTGAATAGGGTCGAATCATTAGAGAAACGGTTTAGCATGAAGCATTTTAGCGATGTGAGGGAGTATCTTGTTACTAGTTGGATGGCAAAAGATGAGGGCATTATTAGCACATACGAGCAGGCAGTTCTTTTTGGCTAGAACTAGATTCTTGGAAGCTTTGACAGTAAAGCCGCCATCATTTTCACCGCTGCAGATTGTGATATAGACGCCCCTTTTATCAAGTTGCCGACAATTCGCCAGCTCGTAAAAGCATCAGTTACGTTTTTGCTTCTTCGACTGCTCGTCAACGCCAAATCTTCTGGCCCTTGCATGGCTCCTAAATGACCGACGCTTGATGACGCAGGTTTATGCTTCAACTCCCATATGATGCTAGACCCAAGCAATGAACGAGCCTACGATCACTGTGCCATATGCCAGTAGTTGCTCCTCCAGGTGCCATGTTCACATAATCATTCACGTTGAGGCGGATGTCAGAGGTAACATGAATAGCAAAGCGTGTTGAGGGGTGGTCAGAAGCCGGAACAGAAATTCATCCGCTTATTGCAGATATGCTCTCCCATATTGAGGCAGAATATAGGTTGAATAAGACAGGTTCGGATCAGACGGCATCACTCATGAACTAGGCTTCCGATTACCCGTGACCAACCCACATACTGGTGACATATAACGCGCCAAAGGTTTACTCGTCAGCGTTTGGCTGGAAGGTTGGGTGTGACGGCAAGTTACGCGCGTCGCGTGCGCTAGCAATAAGACCTCAACAACACGAATATTATTAGATTTATCTTCCAAATTCGTCAACGGTACCGCCCCCAGCGTCTCTAGCTTTTGTTGAGAACCATTCTTCTGGCTTTGTTATGAAGACCTCCTGCAACAATTCAGGGACTTGGCCCTCTCAGTACCAGGTTGTTGCGGAATACCCTGCGTGTTGTACGTGCATTCAGGTCGCTAAGCCCACAACGTCGATTTGCGATGGCTATAATAGACCAAAAAATCAAACCTCACGGTTATCTCCTCTGCTTTGCGAAGACTACAGCAGGTCACTCGCCGCGCAGTTAGTATCTTAACTGATCTGAGAGCGTTGACTGGATATCATGATAGAGCATTAACTTCCTGGTACTCGCCACTCCTCCTAAGATGAGTGCTTCATGAAGTTACGGTGAATACGCTGGTCTCAACTGGGTTAGATCCCTGCGGGTGACTCAGCTGTAGTCTTCGCACAGCAGAGGAGATACTGAACGGCGATAACTGTCATGGTGGGCAGGATAGCAGGGCCAAGCTGCCAAAGCCCAAGGACCACTGACGCAAGGGCACATCGCAAAGACTAGAAATAGAATGACATGAAGTTAAATGGTCACATCTGTGGCTCGGATCAAGGCACATCCGCGCCAGCACTGAAAGGCTTGCACTGCCACATACACTCTAGAATCTTAAGCCCTTGACTTGTTGGTGGGCAAGGGCGCCGAATGGTTGCCAACTGGCAATACATACGCCGTCACTTGAAATCGATGGACCTATATAATAGACCCTGAGATGCTAAGGAATGGCTTCTTGTCTATCATCACAAAACATCGACTCCAGACTTCACCATCTATTACTCAACTTCCTTACCTGACGGCAAAGAACTACACTACCCCCATCTGAGAACCTCTCAATCTCATCCATCTCATCAAAATGCACTTCTCTCTCTCTGCTCTCCCTCTCCTCCTTGCCTCCACCGCCCTGGCAGCCCCCAGTGATCGCAGCAACTTCAGCCAAGCTGGAAATATCGATATCTTCCCACCCCTTCATCGCTACTCGGACTGGGCCATCTGCAAGGGCAAGATCACCAAAGCCCGTTTCCCGAACTTGCAGGCTCCTAATGAGAAAGGTGGTTGCGTTCGCTACTACCGGGGCATCGACATGACGGGCGTCGTCACGGAGCAGCACTTCTTCTTCAAGGATGGCTTCAGGAATGCCTGTGACTGCGCCGCCAAATGTCTCGAAGAACCGACTCAATGCACCAACTGGGTCTGGAAGCATACTTTCATGGCTGGCGATGGCGGCAAGAGGTCCTGTACTTTGTACAGCAGTCCTAACTTACCTAAAGACGTGACGCTTGCGTACAATCTCGCAAAGAGTTCAGGCTTTGCGCCGTTGCAGGATGCCAATAACCCTCAGGCTGGAGCCCCAGCGCCTCTAACCTTCCTCGACGCTGCTGGAAAGAAGCCGGATATTTTTGGAGTCTCTGGCTTTGTCACTCAGGACGAGAAAGGACGACAGTTCTGCTAAGAGGCAAACCAGGGCGGAATTTTGTGTTTCTTTTGGGCTATATGCTGGGGTTGGATGGGTGTTCTGAATCTACGAGTTGGATCACTTAGCATTATTGCTACATTTTCCCATATTCCTTGTCTTTCATTTCTCACCTGTCTTTCATTTCTCACCTGTCTTTTATTATTCCTTTACGATCCGTCATGATCATCTCACTTTCCTTTATTATACCTCCTCTCATATCTCGCACCCCTTGATAGTTGTCTCTATTTATCTTTCCTTTAATACTCACGGTGGACTAAATCCTCTAGTATGACTTCTTATCTTGCCTGTTATTTAAACCAGTTTAACCCGCTATGTCCTTCTGTAGCAAAGTCATCCTGTTGCCGTGATGAAGGGAATAATTGTCGGTGATGTTAAAAGGTCTGAGTTATATATATCCATCCGCAGATCAGACCATCTTAGTTATATAGTCTTAACATTCTAGGAGCCTACTAAGGATTGAGTTTTTAAGGCTATAATAAGAGTTTATTATCTCTTATAAATTTTCTAGGTATTTAATTACTTATAAAATATATAAAAATAGCTTTTATTATTACTAGACTTTTTATAAATCTTATAACTTAGTTAACCTATTAAGAGCTAGGCTTTAATTATAATAAGAAATATATTATAATATTATAATATATAATTATTAATAAATTAGGCTTATTCTTAAACCTATATATATTACTTATATTATTATTCTTATAAAAATCCTTATTTTTTTTTTAAGCTATAATATAGCCTTTTTAATTAGGCTTAATATATTAATAATCTAAAGAGTATTTAGCCTAATATTAAAGGTATATAATTACCCTTAGAGCTATTATATAAGGCTTAATCTAATATACCTTTTTAATATAAAGGTCTTATCTTAATATTATTAATATTATCTTAAAATAACTTCTTTTATTAAAATAGCTTTAAATTAAAGCTTAGATATTTATATATATTTTCTTAAGTTTTTATATTATTTAAATATAAATAAAATTCTATTTATTTTTTTTATATTTATAATAATTTATTTATTATAATTTTTATTAAAATCTTAAAATATTTAAGCTTAAATAATTTTAATATTATAAGTATTAATTTTTTATTAAATATAATTTTTTATTATTTTCTTTTTATTTAAATATTAATATTATTTTTTTATTTTTTTATTTTTTATAATATATATTATTAAATTAACTTATATTTCTTATATTCTTAATTATATTTTTATTAATTATATAATTAATAAAATATTATATGTTTATTATATTACTTAGGCTTATTAAGATTTTATTTTATTATAATAAGTAGCTATATATTTCGCGTATAAGTTTATAATATAATTTATTTAAGACTTATTATTTATTAGTTTTCTTATTATTTAGAAGTTATTTATTATATTATTAGATCTATCTTAAGAGTAAATTACCTTATTCTACTATATAAGTTATTTTATTAACTTAGTATAATATTCTTATAATTCTTAACTATTTATAGATTAATAATTAGGCTTTTTTATAGTATTTTTTATATTAATATATTTTTCCTTATACTTTATCCTTAAGGTTATAATTATTATAATACTATTATATAGCTTAGGTTATTTCTTCTAGGTTATTATATTATATAACTTAGTAATAATAATAATTAAAGATAATTTAAAGTACTTTATTAAGGATAAAGATTTTTCCTTTATAAGTCTAAACTTTATTACTTTATTATTAATATCCTTATATATAATTAATAAAGTCTATAATTAGTCTATTATATTTTCTAATAAGTATAAGGTACTCTAGTAAGGGTACTAATTTCTATATTTACCTAATAAACTTTTATCCTAGGTATTCTTCTAGTATATAATATAATAATTATTTTTTAGCTTTAATCCTTCTAATATCTAGGTTAAGTTATTAGTTAATAGCATTAACTTAATTATTTTTTATTTTTTTAATATAAATAATAATATAATTAAATTCTAAGAGATATTTAATATATTATAGTTATTATCCGCTAAGTTCTTATATTTTTATAAAATACATAATATTCTTATAATCTATATATACCTTAATTTAATAAGTATTTCTAAGAAAGTAATATTAGAATTCTTTAAAAGCATTAATAATTATAAGGAATTCTTTATTATAAATAAAGTAATTAAATTTTACTCTATATAACTTATAAAAATAAAATATAATTAAATATAAGAGTCCTTTATTATCTTATTAGCTAATCTAAGCTCTTAGCGCAAAGTCTAATATATTTATCTTAAGTTTTATTAATTAAGATAAATTAAATATCTTAAGTATTAATTCACTTAAGATAAGTTCCTTAATTATATATAAGGCTTCTTATGCCTTATTCTTAAATATAAATATCTTACTTTTCTTTATAAGGTTAATTAATAATATTATAATCTTCTTAAATTATTTAAGGAATCTATAATAATAATTAATAAAACTAAGAAAGGCTTATATTTCCTTAATATTAGTTAATTCCTATTAGTCCTTAATTACTAAGACCTTCTTAGAGTTTATATATATCTTATTATAAGAGATAATATATCTAAGAAATTCTACCTCTAAGGCATAAAACTTATTTTTCTTAGGTTTTATTAATAAATTAATATCTTATAGTATTTATAATACATTATAGATATATTTTATATATTCTTTTTTTACTTTAAAGAAAATAAAGATATTATCTAAGTAATATATAATAAATATATTTAGATATTCTTATAATATATTATTAATTATTTATTAAAATATAATAAATATATTAATAAGTCTAAAAGGCATAATAAGATACTTAAATAGTTTATACTTAGTATAAAAAGTAATTTTTTATTTATATCTTTTTTTAATTTAAATAAGGTTATAGGCCCCTTTAAGGTTAAGTATTATAAAATATTTTATCTTAAAAAGTTAATCTTTTAACTTATTAATAAAAGGTAATAATATATAATCCTTAATTATAATAATATTAAGTATTTTAAAATTAATATAAAAATAAAGCTTTTTATTTTTTTTTAAGATAAATATAATAAGATATTTAATAAATAACTTATTTTTCTTAATATATCTTTTTTATAATATTTCTTTAATATATTTCTTTAATACTAATAATTATATTATATTAAGTAAATAAAGTTTATTAAAGCTAGGTAATTTCTTATTAATAAATTTAATTTCTAAATTATAATATATATATAATAATAAACTTAATATACTTAATAAATAAGATAATTAAATAAATAAAATAATTAAAAATCCTAGCCCTTAAGATAAAAATTATAATAAAAATACTACTAATTATTTAATTAATTAAAACTACTTATTATACTCTTCTCTAGATATTTTAATTACTACCTAATAAGTCCTTATATTATACCTAGGCTTACTATAGATATTATAGCGCTAAATACTTAGTTATATTAACTTTCCTTAATTATTACTCCTTAATAATTTTACTACTATTTATATATTTATATCTATTTAATTAATTATTTATTTTCTTTTTTTATTATTATTACTTCTCTTTTCTATAATCTTATCTTTTTTACCCTCTAGCACTAACTTAATATCTTATTTACCTCTTAAAGGTCTTTAACCTTAGCCCTTAATAATATAATCTTATATATATTTCCCTTTATTACCTTTATAAGAGACTTTATAGCCTTTATAATTAACTCTAGGGAGCTATTATAATACCTTTTAATTTATCTTTTAAGGTATTTAGACTAAGATTTAGCCTTAAGCATAGTCTTTAAGGTCCTTAAGACCTAAGAGGTAAGTAATTTAACCCCCTCCTTAGTAGGCATTAAAGTCTATAGCTATATATTAAGCTTCGAGACTATAGCTTTTAGGTTAAGGGGAATAAAGCTAATTCCTTTAAAAGCCCCCCTAATATTTCTTTCTATTATAATAGCCTTATATATTATATAGAAAGCTAAAAAGAACTTAGTCTTTAAAATATAAGTTATAAAGCATTTAATTAAATACTTTATTTCTTAATTATAGGCCTTCTTTAGAAATATAAAATACTTAATATTAAAGGGCTAAAATAAATAAGAAAAATAAGGTAATATATAAAGCTAAATAATTTTATTCTCTTTATAATATCTCTTAAAGTTAATTAATTAATAACTTTTATAGCTATTAAGGATTAAGAGATAATAAGAATTAATTAATTAATTAATTATATATTAATTAAAATACTTAAGCTATTAGAGATTAATCTTATTATTAATCTAGCTATTTTAAGTTATTATAATAGCTTAATTACCTAAGAGGTTATTTTCTTAATATTAATTAGCGAGGTAATATTAGCCCGCACTAATAATAAATAGCTAAATCACTTAGCCTTTTATATTAATTACCTAAATAACTATAATTTATTCTTAGTTTCTAAGCTATATTAATTTTAGCTTTAAATATCTTTCTAAGCCTATAATAATTATTTTACTTATAATTATACCTATAAGAAAGCTAGTCTTATTAAAGTTATAAATATTATTTAATTAGATATTATACTTTATAATTATATTTACTATAAGCTAAAATTAATTATAAATAATAATTAAATCTTTATATTTAGCTCTCTAATAATTATATTTCTAAAAAAAATATATCTTAAGGTCTAAATATCACCTAATAAAATTTAAGGCCTAGCATATACTAACTAGTAATACGCTATAATTAATAAGTAATTAATTAGTTATTTCTTTTATACTATAAAGCTAAGGGGGAAATCCTAGCAAATTTAGGTTATAAATAAAGTAAAAAAGGATTTCTTCCTTTAGATTAAATAGCTTATATAATTTAGGGATAATATTAGCTCGGGCTTAAATGCCTTAATTATGGTTAAAGAGAGTATTATAATTAACTTTATAGATTTTTATAGCTCGCTAGAGACTTAAGTTTAAGGTATTTTAATAGGCCTAAAAGGTAAGAAGAATTTTAGCCTCTTTATTTCCTTATAATATATTAGGTAGTTAAGAATTAATTAATTAAATAATAATAATATAGGTTAAGGGATTTTTAATTATCTTATTTATCTAATTATCTTACTTATTAAGTATATTATTTTAAGTTTTTTTATAAAAAATTTCTTATAGATATAATACTTTAATAATATATTCTTAAGTTATTTTTCTTTTAATATTTTCTTAATTTACTTAAGGTCTTTTTTTAATTATTAAAACTATTATATAATATATATAATTATTTATTAATTTTATTAATTTTATTTATTATAGTATTTATATTATATTCCTTTAGGTAAAGAGGTATTTTATATTTACCTCTACTTAATTTTTCTAATATCTTTAGTAAAAGTTTAAGATCTTATATTATCTTCTAAGTTATTATTTATTATAAAAAGTGCCTTATTATAAAAAAAAAATACTTAATTAATCCTTTAATTAAATTATAGGTTAAATTAATATAATTATAAATACTTAAGTACTAAGTTATAGCCTTTTATAAGTATAATATTAAATAAGATTCCTTAGTTTTTTCCTTTAATAAGGACTTTAAGGTAATTAATCTTATTATTAATAACTTTATTATTATAATTAAATTACTTCCCTTTAAGGTTAATTATTATATAGGGCTTTACCTTATACCTCTATAATAGCTTAAGCTTATTTATTATCCTTAAGTTAAATAAATTTTACTTAGCTCTATTATTTATTAAAATATATAACTATTTTCCCTTAATTTATATTAATATTTTAAAATATCTTTATATTAATCTTTCTTTAGTAATATATAAGACCCTTTATAGTATTATAAGTTATTCTTTTACTTATAGCCCTTTTATAAGTAGGCCTATTAATTTTTTAATAATATATAACTAATATAATTATACTTATATTTACTATTATTATATACTTTATAGTTATATATATTATCTTAGCTATATAGCTAATCTTAGTATTATTATTTTTATTCTTATCTTAGGTCTTTTTTATTCTCTAATTAAGTTATTAGTTTAGTTTTTATTCTTTTAATACTTTTTTCTAATTAACTTACTTTTATTAGTCTTTTACCTTATAAATAATTTATTTATATTTCTAAATAGCCTAATATAAGTCTTTATAATATTATATATATATAATACTAATAATATTATATTAATAATATACTTAGTAACCTTTTATCTTATACTATATATAAGGTTTATTATTTAATTAAGCTAATAAAGTAGTAAGAAAATAATCTTATTTTTATTTTTCCTCTCTATATTCTTCGCATTAATAATATTAATAAGATATCTAAGAGATATTAAGGTATTTCTTATATATTAGGTATATCCTTATATTATCTTATAGGTTAAATAATACTTCCCGGTATTATAGGTTTTTAGCTAATTCCTTATAGTAAGCTTAGATATAAATTTCTTATATATATACTATATCTATGTATTCTCGCATAGTCTAGATATACCTTTCTTATAGGTTATTTTAATACCTATTATTATTTTTATTAAATAGCTAGGGGTAGTTTTCTTCTTTTTCTAATTTTTTATTACTCTTCCTTACTTTTTATTAAGTATATAATTTATATAACTCTCTCTATAGTTTTTTTATTTTATATTTAAACTTAGTTTAATTAATATTAGCGCTATCCGCTCTAATAAGCTAATCTATCTATTAGGGTCTTTTATTATTATATGCCTATTCCTATTATTTATAGGTTTTATTATATTCTTATAATACTTTAATTTAATATCGCGGATATAAGCTATAATTATATTTCATAGGGTTATCTTACTAATAATCCCTTTAGTACGCAATAAATAATAATAAGGACTATTTATTATATCTTATAACTTATTTCTTATAATAAAAGCCTTTTATAATAACTTCCTTATAGTTTACTTACTTAGCTAGTATTAAGGGCATTTATTATTCTTATCTTATTAATATTACTTCTTTTTTTATTTAAGCTTCTAGGTAATTATAATAATAACCTTCTTATTATTTATTATATATAATATAAGGTTCTCTTATTTTATTAATTTTAAGAGTAATTATTATTATATATCCTAGGTTTCTTTTAATTACTTTTTATTATATTTTACCTAATTATAAGTTATTTTTTTATTTAGTTCTTATTTATATTTATTTTAATTCTTTCTAAGTATATTATATCTACTTTATAATATTATAATAAGCTTAATTAATTAAATCACGGTTTAGGGTTTTTTATTTTCTTATTAGGCTAAATAAGTTATATTAATATATTTCTTACCTTCTAGGAGGGGTTACTATTAGTTAGGTTAATTATATCTTTCCTTAATATCTCGCTATTTCTTATAATAGACCTTTTTAATATAATTTATCTTATAGTAATAATAGCATTTAAGGCTATAGTAGTCTTATTTGCTTTTTTATATAGCTCTAAGTATTATAAGGCTAGCTTTAATATTATAAGAGGTATTATTATTTCTTTTCTTATCTTAGTTAGTATTAAATTATAGGTTATTAGCTTTATTACTACTAAACTTAGGGTTTTAGAGTCTTTTCTAAGAGAATTATTAATTATTAATTTTAATTACTTTATTAATATACTTAATAAGGTTATTAGGTTATTCTTTTTTATAAAGTTTTAATTATATTTCTTTCTTAAGTTTATTAAAAAAAATAATATTAATAGTTTTTAATTCTAATTAAGTTTTAAAGCTAATTAGAGGTATTTTATTTTATACTCTAAGGTAAATTAAATTTATTAAAGTACCTTAATCTCTCTCTTAGCTTATACCTTTTTATTAATAGTTTTAAAGGCTTATTAAAATACTACCTTAAAGGCCTTATAATTTAAGTAAAAGTAATAGGTATAAGGTAAATACTAACTAGCTAGGACTATAAGGTATTCCCTTATAATAGGTTTAAACTATATAATAATATAGTTCTTAAGTCTTCTTATAGTATATTAAACCTTACTAAAGAGTAAGGTAAACTATATTAGGTAATATATTATAAATGCCCTTAGTTAAGTAAGGAATATAAGTAGCTTATAAGTAATCTTATTAAAGGGTTCTAGGGGGTTTAACTTTAGGATTTCTCTTATATCTCTTTTATTTATAGTAATAACTACTATATTACTAATATTCTAGATATTATCTAAGTATTCCGCGTTTTAAGTACGCTAGGTTTTATTTATTCTTTTAATAAGTTCGCATATAATATCTATTTCGGCGCTTATAGTAATAATCTAAGCTTAAAGTTATTTATTTTCCTTATTATCTAAGTTATCTCTATTTTTTATTTTCTTATTAGTTAAAGCGGCTTAAGTAAGTATAATAAGTAAGTAATTAATAAGTAAGACCTATTAGTAGTTATTTATAGGAGTTACCTAGGTAGCTATTATATTTAATATTATTTAAGGTAATATAGGTAATTTACTAAATAAGAGCTATTAATATATAATAGTTATATAGTTCCTAAGGGATAAACTAGTTATACTAGGTTTATATTAGTAGGTAATTAGGTATATTATCTTAAATAAGGTATAAATTATATCTAATAATATACTTAAAGGTATTAAGTATAACTAAGTTATATTAATAGCTAAGGTAATTATTATATAAGGAAGTATAATAAGTATATCTTATATACTTTCTATATTATAGTAGCTCATAATAAATTATAGCTTATAAGGTCTAATCCATTATAATCCATCTAGCTAGCTTAGATAAGATTATAGCCTACGAGGCGTAATCCGTCCTAATCCATGCGTGATTAGTTAGCTAATATAGGTCCTTCCTATCACGTGTCCTAGGGGTCTTCTAGGCTGTGACAATTCTAGACCTAGATTTATAAGGATTTCCCTTATAATTATATTTTATAGAAGAAATAGCTAATTCTCTATTAGTTAACTATGATATATTACTTATTAATAAGCGCTAGGCTTATAACTTTATAAAGTAATAATTAGAGCTAAAGATATATTTATTTTATAAGTATAATTATTAAAGAGATAAATATAAAGATCTATTTATTATTTATAATTAATTTAGGCTTATATAAAATATAATTATAAAGTATAGTATTTAATTAAATAATATCTAGAACTTTAATAAGACTAGCTTTATAATAGGTATTATAATAATTAAAATAGTTATTATAAGTTTAAAAAGGCATAAAAGACTAAAATTAATATAACTTAAAAATTAAAAATAAATTATAATTATTTAAGTAATTAATATAAAAGGTTAATTAATTATATTATTTATTATTAATATAAGCTAATATTACCTTATAAATTAATACTAAGATTATAACCTCTTAGGTAATTAAATTATTATAATTAGCTAAAATAAATAAATAAATAATTAATTAAGTCTTAAGTAATTAAAGTATTTTAATTAATTTATAATTAATTAATTAATTAATTTTTATTACCTTTTAATCCTTAATAATTATAAAAGCTATTATTTTATTAATTTTAAGAGATATTATAAGAAAAATAAAATTATTACTTTTTATATATTAACTTATATATCTTATTTATTTTAGCCTCTTAATATTAAATACTTTTTAATATTTAAAAAAATATATAATTAATAAATAAAGTATTTAATTAAATACTTTATAACTTATATTTTAAAGATAAAGTTTTTTTTTATATTTTATATTATTTTTAAAGCTATTTTTACTAAAAGTAATATCTAAGAAGGGTTTAAAGGTATTAGGCTTATTCCCTTTAACCTAGAAAATATTATCTTAAAGCTTAATATATAGCTATAGACTTTAATGCCTCCCGAGGAGGAGGCTAAACTTTTAACCCCTTAGGTCTTAAAGACCCTAAAGATATTACTTAAGGCTTAATATTAATCTAAATACCTTAAAAAGTAAATTAAAAGGCATAAAAGTAACTCCCTAGAGTTAATTATTAAAGCTTTAAAGTCTAATATTAAAGCAATAAAGGTAATTATATATAAGGTTACCTTATTAAGGAATAAACTTTAAAATATTTAGGAAATAAATAAAATATTAAGTTAATACTAAAAGGCAAAAAGGACTAAATTATAAAAAGGAGAGATAATAATTATATAAGAAGTATTATAAGTAATTAATTAGATAGATATTAATATATAAATAATTATAGAATTATTAAGAAATAATAATTAAGGAAGGTTAATTAGACTAGGTATTTAATATTATAATATATATAATAAGCCTAGCTATAATATAAGAATATATTAGGTAATAATTAAGATATCTAAGGAAAAATATAATAAGTAATTTTAATTAATTAAAAGGTTTATAATATTTTTATTATAATTTTAGTCTAAGAGGTTAAGATTTTTAACTTACTTACTTATTTAACCTATTTACTTATTAACTATATTATATAACTATAAAGTATATAATAATAATAAATATAATTATAATTATATTAGTTATATATTATTAAAAAACTAAGAAGCTTACTTATAAAAGGGCTATAAATAAAAGAATAAGTTATAATATTATAAAAGGCCTTATATATTATTAAAAAAGGATTAATATAAAGATATTTTAAAATATTAATATAAATTAAAAGAAAATAATTATATACTTTAATAAATAATAAAGCTAAGTAAATTCTATTTAACCTAAGGATAATAAATAGGCTTAAGCTATTATAAAGGTATAAGGGAAAGCCTTATATAATAATTAACCTTAAAGGGAAGTATTTTAATTATAATAATAAAGTTATTAATAGTGAGATTAATTACCTTAAAGTTTTTATTAAAGAAAAAAACTAAGGAATCTTATTTAATATTATACCTATAAAAAGCTATAACTTAATACTTAGGTATTTATAATTATATTAATTTAACTTATATTTTAATTAGAGGATTAGCTAAATATTCTTTTTTAATAATAAAGTACTCTTTATAATAAATAATAACTTAGAAAATAATATAAAATTTTAAACTTTTATTAAAAATATTAAAAAAGCTAAGAAAAGATAAATATAAGATATTTCTTTACCTAAAGGGATATAATATAAATATTATAATAAATAAAAATAATAAAATTAATAAATAATTAACGTACATGATAAGCATGCGCCGCATCCAAGTATGCGCCGCACTTTTCCCTCCTACACCAAACTTTCCAGTTGATCAATCGATTTCTACACCACGAATAATGTCAGACCCAAATACCGAAGCTAGAACCCTTCTTGCCCTTCAAGCCCTTCAAAATAACCTAAAACTAAGCATCCGACGCGCCGCAGGAATCTATAAGATTGACGAGCGGCGGTTACGTCATCGCAGACAAGGGATTCAATCGCGACGTGATTGGATCCCTAAGTCACGCCGACTATCTGATCTAGAGGAACAGATTATAGTGCAGTTTATTCTCGACCTAGATTCGCGAGGATTTCCTCCCCGATTGCGTGCTGTTGAAGAAATGGCTAACCGACTGCTCGCCGACCGCGACGCGTCACCTGTCGGCAAGCGCTGGGCTCATAACTTCGTTACGCGACACAAAGAGCTTAAGACTCGTTTCTTTCGTAAATACGACTACCAGAGAGCTAAGTGCGAAGATCCAACCGTTATTCGCAAGTGGTTTCAGCTCGTAGCGAACACAATCGCGAAGTACGGCATTCGATCAGATGATATTTGGAACTTTGATGAGACTGGCTTTCTTATGGGCATGATTGCAAGTGGAATGGTCGTTACAGGTGCAGAAAGGCGTGGAAGACCGAAATCAGTGCAGCCTGGAAGCCGGGAATGGATTACGGTGATTCAGGCGATCAATGCGGAAGGCCAAGCGATCCAGCCATTCATCATCGGTGCGGGCCAATATCACCTCGCCAACTGGTACCAAGAGAGCAACCTCCCGGGCGACTGGGCTATTGCGACGACCCAAAATGGCTGGACCGATAATGAGATCGGTCTCGAGTGGCTTAAGCACTTCGACCGGTGTACAGCCAAGCGATCAAATAGTCGCTATCGTCTTCTAATCCTCGATGGCCACGAAAGTCACCACTCTGTCGCCTTTGAGAGGTATTGCGAGGAAAACAAGATCATCACGCTTTGTATGCCGCCTCATTCGTCTCATCTGCTTCAGCCTCTCGATGTCGGGTGCTTTAGCCTGCTTAAGAAGGCTTATGGCCGAGAAATAGAGCATCTGATCAGATGCTCTATAACCCACGTTTCGAAGACCGAGTTCTTTCCGGCCTTTTATACCGCTCATCAGGCCACTATGACAGAAAGAAATATCAGATCAGCCTTTAGAGGAGCCGGGCTTGTTCCTCTTGACCCAGAAAGTGTGGTCTCGAAGCTTGATGTGCAGCTACGGACTCCAACGCCTGCCGAGGAGGTGGTTAGCCCTATGAACCCTTGGGTCTCAAAGACCCCAAAGACCGTGCTTGAGGCCCAATCTCAGTCTGAATACCTCAATAGACGAATCAGGCGGCATCAAAGTAGCTCCCCAGAGTCAATTCTAGGAGCTCTTAAGTCCCTTGCTAAGGGAACTACAGCAATAATGCATGAGAATGCCTTATTGAGGGCTGAAGTCCAAGACCTTCGGCAAGCAAATGAGATACTAAGCCGGCGCCGGAGGGCAAAAAGAACCCGACTACAGAGAAGAGGGGTGATGACAGTAGAGGAGGGAAGGCAAGCAATTAATCAGATGGATGGTGATACGCAGGTAGTAGCGGAATCGTCGAGAAGTGGTGGTCAAGGAAGGTCGGCGCGACCGGGGGTTCGGCGCTGTAGTGTATGCGGAAAGACCGGCCATAATGCCAGGACTTGTCAAGTAGTGATTGAGACTTCTGGCGAAGAGTATAGTGATTAGTTTTAATTAATCAATTAGTTTGTTGTGTTTTTACTGCGGTTTTTAACTTGAGGGTATAAGAAAAGTGCGGCGCATACTTAGATGCGGCGCATGCTTATCATATACGTTACCCCTTAGCTAGGTATTTAATGCCTTAAGTACTTAATTATTAAGTTTATATTATATTGGAAGTTTTAGCTTATTTACTAATATCTTTATCTCTTTAATTATAATAAGATTAATAAGACTATATCTCTTCTAAAGGTATTCTAAGTTATTAATAAGTAGTCTAATTATATATAAGCTATATCCGCAGAGATCTTTATTCTAGGCTCTTATTTAGCTATAAATAAGTATATAATTTATTATATAGGCTAATTAAATAAGATAATACTTATTAAGGGTAAGCTAGACCTCCTAGGGTTTAAGATCTAGGTTATCGCTAAATAGGGCTTTTTTATTTAGCGGCTATAGTATATTAAGGAAATAAAATATAGCGCTATTAGCATTAAATTTTCCCTATTAAAGTTATCTATATAAGGCTAGGGAGGGCAAAGAGGCAATTAAGGTAAGGGTATAGCTAAGGCTATAAGGAAGAAGCCTACTATAGAAGATAAGCCTATTGCCTTAAACTTAACTTAAAGCGTTATTATTACCCTAGTAAATATACTACTAAAAGCGATATATTATATCTTTATAGATAATCTCTTCTTATCGTTAGATCTCTTTTATAGCCTTTATAAGCATAGCTATAAGGCTATAGGTATAGCTCGCCTTAACTATAGTATCTATAAGGAGCTATAATAAGATAAGAAGGCTAATAGGGGGGCTAAATCTAGCTATAAGTTTAATTAAGCTAAGGTAATTCTAACCCTAATAATTAAGTATTAGCTTTAAATACTTTTTATATATAAAATCCCTATTAATTTATTTATATATTATATTTCTAGGCTAATTAAATAACTTAGAAAAATAAGTATCTTATATTATTCTTAATTATTATATTTATAAGTAATAAGCGAGTTAATTAAAAAAGAAAAAAGCTATCTTCTAAGAAGTTAAAAGCTAAGCTAATATAGTATTTTTTTAATAATAAAGCTATTAAGGTAATAAAAGTCCTAATAATTATTATTACTTATAATAATAAAATATATTATATTAATTAAGGTAATTAATTAAGGTTATATTATATATATAATTATCCCCTCTGCACGGTCCTTAATAAGTACTTTATTAAACCTTTTTTCTTAATATAGCCCTTATTAATAGCTATATTACTTAATTATATAGGCTATAGCTAAATTAAAAGAGATATATAACTTAAAGGGAGTAATAAGAATATATTTATAATGCCTTATTTAATATATATTATAAAGAAAGTTAGTTAAGAAAGAGGTATTATATAGGAGATAAATCTAACCCTAAAATATAATAAAAAAAGTACTTTCTTATCCGCTAGAAGATAAGGTTAGATTACTTTGCTTATTAGGGCTTTTAGTAAGGCTAAGTGAGGTCAAAGGGCTAAAAAAGGAGGCCATTTAGGGAGGGTAATAGCAATGCGAGAAGGGGGTAGACTAATTATTAGTATAGCGTGTATAAGGTTCCTCTTTATAATAATGGGAATTGCTAGTACTTCTACTATAATAGAAATTAGGTAGGTAATAAAGTACCTCTTATTTGAGGCATTTTAATTGGACTGACCCCGCTGTTAGTATGAGAATTGAGGCTTATAGGCACTGAGGGGATAAGGAATTACTACAGGATGGTAGTATAAGCACGACGAGGCGTACACCTAGCTGCGTTCTTAATTTAAACGGGTGAATATGCGTCCCTACCGCCGACTGACGAAGTCTACTCGCATTTTCCCCTCCCGTATAGTATACCTAGCAGCGCATCTCTAAGCTCCTGGGTTATCGATATTTATAACCGTCCTGCTAGGCAATGGCTTTATTTGCCGCGCAATCTCTCCCCGAAGGGTATGTTACGTTGGCTAAGAAGCGCCACGCCTCGCTAAGCCCGAATGAGACAGTGTTTCTATTTGCAGCCAAGAAGCTTGTGCATCAGCTGCTGCTCATATAAATATATCTACCTTTGGAGCTGTCAGAATGTCGTCAGTGGTTATCATACTCCAATATATTAGTCTGCGCTGGCCTCCGTCCAGCGGTTGCTGCATTGAAAGTCTTGCCACATATCGCTCCTGCGCTAATACACCTCCATATTATTCCCCTCAGACTCTGAATGCACGACCAAACCCGCCTCCTTTCCATACAAAACGTTCTATAGAATGGACTGAAATCTTTCGACCCCCGCCGTACTATCGAAGTTGCTACGATGGATTACACGTCGGGTCTCATACCCTTGAACCAGGTACATAAGCCGCCGTTCACCATCGAAGCTCCCGGATACGCGAAGGTCCCTGGTGAGACCGTCCCGCGTCGCCATCCCCGAGCCAAGGACGGCCTTATCAACCGTCCCGTCAACGACGTCCACACCGTATTCGATATCGTCCGCCGTAGCGCGCGCGTCTACCCCAACCACCGCGCCGTCGGCTCCCGGAAGCTCGTTAAGTTGCACAAGGAGAGGAGGAAGGTCCAGAAGGTCGTTGACGGCAAGATCCAGGAGCTCGAGAAGGAGTGGCAATTATTTGAGCTCTCAAAATTTTCGTACTTGACGTTCAAGGAGTACGAGCAGCTTGCACTTCAGGTTGGCTATGGCTTGCGCAGATTAGGCCTGACATCGAAGCACAAGCTTCATCTCTTCGGTACCACAAGGTATGTTTCTCCTGTGGTCAACTCACGTCGGATCGCGCTCACAATCTCCTTAGCATAAGCTGGATTTCCATGTCCCACGGCTGCGCCTCCCAGTCTATCTCTATAGTCACCGCCTACGATACACTCGGCGAAAGCGGCCTTGAACACACCCTCCTCCAGACTAAGGCCGACGCTATGTACGTCGACCCTCACCTCCTCCAGATTGCCGCCCGCCCCCTTAAGAAGTCCAACGTCAAGACCATCATTGTCAACGAGGGCTGCATATTCGCGACTGGGGATGAGATCGAAGAGTTCAAGCACGCCCACGCCGAGTTCAAGGTTCTGACATTCGAGGAGCTGCGAAAGATGGGCGAGGACAACCCGGTCGATCCGGTGCCGGCCAAAGGCCCCAACCTCTACTGCATTATGTACACCTCTGGCTCTACTGGTCCTCCCAAGGGGGTCTGCATCACGCACGAGGCGCTCGTTGCTGGAGGTATATTCGCAATCCTATCCTTACACACTACTTGCCCCATGTACGGGCTTAACTGACTCCCTCGGCTATAGTTACCGGTCTCTATACCTGTGTTGAAGAATGCGTTAGCGACAAGGAGGACGTGCTTGCCTACCTGCCTTTAGCCCACGTCTTCGAGATGGCGCTTGAGAACCTCGTCCTGTTCATTGGCGGAACCCTCGGATACGGTAACCCAAGAACGCTCGCCGACTCCTCAGTGAAGAACTGCGCTGGTGATATGCGGGAGTTCAGGCCCACTGTCATGGTCGGGGTTCCTCAGATCTGGGAAACCGTCAAGAAGGGCGTCATAGCCAAGCTCGACGCCTCTAGCTCTGTCGTCAAGGCGCTCTTCTGGAGCGCCTTCAGCTTTAAGACCTTCATGTCTAAAAACAAGCTCCCCGGAGCTGGGATATTTGACAACATCGTCTTCAGCAAGGTTCGGGAACTGACTGGTGGCCGACTTCGATTCACCATGAACGGTGCTAGCGGCATCTCCGCCGGCACCAGGCACTTCCTGTCCATGGTCCTCGCCCCTATGCTGGCTGGTTATGGCCTCACTGAAAGTTGTGCCAACGGCGCCTTGGGTTGCCCACTTGAGTACTCATCCAATGCAATTGGCCCTGTCCCTGCTGCTATTGAAGTGAAATTGGTCTCCACTCCCGATATTGGATACTCGACGGACGCAGAGGTTCCTCAGGGTGAGATATGGCTTAAGGGTGTTCCGATCATGAAAGAGTACTATGACAACCCCGAGGAGACGAATATGGCCCTTACTCGCGATGGGTGGTTCAAGTCTGGTGATATCGGCGAGTTCGACGACAACGGCCATCTGCGAGTCATCGACCGTGTCAAGAATCTTGTCAAGACGCAGGGCGGTGAGTATATCGCCCTGGAGAAGCTCGAGTCTGTCTACCGAGGCACCCAAACCATAATAAACGTTATGGTACACGCCGACTCTCAACACTCCCGCCCCATCGCAGTCATCATGCCCAACGAGACCGTTCTCGTTGAGAAGATTAAGGGCCTAGGCGTAGATGAGCACAGCGTGTACTACGACCCTAAGGTCCGCAGCCTCATCCTCAAGGATCTTCAGAGTACCGGCAAGCGCTCTGGCCTAGCTGGCATGGAAATTGTGTCCGGCGTCGTCATCACCGATGAGGAGTGGACCCCACCAAGCGTAAGTCTCAAACAACCCAGAGCTATCTAGGTGCAGCCATATTGACCGATACCCAGGGACTTGTCACTGCCACGCATAAGCTGAACCGGAAAGTCATTCGTGAGAAGTTCAAGAAGGAAATCGATGAGTGTCTGAAGAATTCGCCCTAAAGATGAGAGATGATGAAAAAAGATGGAGACGGGCAAAGGAGAGGAGAACAATGACACCGCTATTGTGATTCATATCCTAGCACGAATGCTTTATGTGCGTATTGTAGCTTTAGGTGTTCGCTCGACGAGGCATCTATTAGTAACAACATGGTTCGAAGTAACAGCCCAATGAAGGACTTACTCGCCCCATAGTCACACGTATAACGTGAGCAGAGTTGCATGATGGGGATCAAGATCCATGAACACCTTAGCCACAAAGATTCGCGGGATCAACGATCAGAGCATTTAGCGCTGGGCGATCAGGATGATCTAACGACGCTGTGTGTCACATGAATACACTACGAAATACAGAACCTCTCTCCAAAATGTGAGATTTTGCATGGAGTATGGGGGATACCCTAAAACCAGAACTATCATGAGTAGCATCCGGCGTCTCTTCGCCTGCCTTCACTGCCAGTCTCGGCCTAGAACGTCTGGTCTCCTCGGGCAGTTCAGCAGCCGCCATCGACGACAACTTAACTGCGATGATACAAGACATATACAACAAGTTTTCCAGCGGTAAAAGGAAAGCCGACAACTTCGAGAAAGAAGATGCACGTCCATCAATGAGTCGCCGACCCCCACTCGGGCGGCAACGCCCAGATGTTGAACGGACTCCTCGAAAGACACACCTCAGATCAAGTAACGGTGCAAGTGTGCCCGCTGAAAAGCAGCCGCAACCAACAGCAATAGGCGCTACAATAAACATAGCCGTCGACACCTCAAAGACATCCTAAAGAAAAAAAAAAAATCATCAACATCACCAACCTCCGGTCTTAGCGCCGGCCTCGCCAAAGTCAGGAACCCAGAGCGACCGACAGTGCGCAGGCCAGCCGGGGGCCGGGGCAGGTCAAGCGCACTTTCCGGGAGATATCAAAGTTTGACAACCATCGGACACCTGCGCAACACTGGCCATGGGCTAGGTGACCTTGGTGACCTGGGCACCAGCTCAGACGATGCGTTGACCGGCCGAGTCGTTCATGTAGGTGACGTCCTTGTTCTCGAACTCGGCGCGCTTCCAGATCTCAACCTCGCAGCCACCGCGGAGGATACCCACACGCATGGCTGACAGGAGGTTGTGGGCGGCGTTAGAGTGGTTGTATACACCGCCGTTGAAGATGGCGGTGGCATCCTTACCAACAGCGGAAGAGATGAGGGCCTTGCCGCCGGGGTGGTCCTTGATGAAGTCGGCGACGTTGTGAATGACTCCAGCAATGGCAACGAGGGCCTTTCCGTTCTTGGAGTCGGCTACGAAGTCATCCCAGTGGACAACAGGGAGCTGCTCCAGGGGGATACCCCAGTCGAGGGTGGCACGCTTCTGGTCGAGCTTCTTCTGCAACTGCTGGACACGGCCCTTCTCGATCTCGTTCTGGCGGAACTGCTTCAGGTCGTAGGCAAGGCCGAGCTGCTTCCAGATCCAGATGGACCACTTCGTGGGGTCATATTGGTACCACTTGATGGCGTTTCGGTAGTCCGAAGGAAACTCGTGGTGGAAGTTGTGGTAGCCCTCACCTAGGGTGACGAGAGCGGTAATGACGTGGTCACGGGGTGAATTTCGGTCGTCGAAGGGCTGCTCACCGAGCCAGTGGGCGAGGGAGTTGACGCAGAACGTGGCTTGTTGGACGAAACAGGTTCGGAGGATACCGGCGTAGACGAAACCGCCGAGCCAGTCGCTCCAACCGAAACCAGCGACGATGGTAGGCAGAACGAGGGCCATGAAAATGACGCACTTGAAGTAGTTGCGATGCTGCCAGACAACGATAGGGTCCTCGTTAAGGTCGGTGATATCGGCTCGGCCCTGGCGCTTGGGGTTCTGTTTAAAGACCATCCACCCGACGTGGGAGTAGAGAAGACCTTTGCGGACGGAGTAGGGGTCCTTTTCGGTGTCGGTGTACCGGTGATGAGCACGGTGGCCGTAAGACCACCAGCGGATAGAGCCCTCAACAGCGCCAGCACCGACAGCAGCCAGGTAGAACTTGAGGGGAGTAGTGGCCTTGTAGGAGGTGTGAGCCCAAAGACGATGGTAACCTACAAAATGGTGGGAAGGTCAGTATCAACAACCAGCGGAAGGAGAGGACATTTGATTGGAACACATTTGAACAACGGACTCACCAGCAGTTATTCCAAGGCCGGTGTTAAAGTAGAAGATGACGGCCCAGATGCCGGTATAGAGGTGGAGAGGGACCCAGTAGGCAGAGATAAAGCCGATGATGGGAATGATGATGATGAGAGTGGTGTTGAGCCAGTTAATGTGGAGGTGGATGTTGGGCCAAGTCATTGGAGTGTCGGCAATGTGAACCTTCTTGGGATTATACTTGGTATTGCTTCGGAGCGGCTCGTATTCGATGGTTCCGTCCGGGAAGGCCGCGGCCTCCTTGCTGGCCAAAGACGACGACGACATCTTGAGCGGTGGTCAAACAAGTGGTGGGACTGCTTGAGGGAGAGTCGACCACGACGAGGAACTAGCAGGACTCTTCACCCAATGCGAAAAACCACGATGAGGGTGGTATTCCGAAAGCGAAATGGGAGGTGGAAGCTAGGATATAGATAGTAAGGCGCTCTAGAGGGAGAGAAAGGATGGATCGGCAGGTCGTCGGTTTGTTGGGGTGGTGCCAAAAGGCTTCACGTCAGACCCGAATCCAGGCGAGTATGTGGGTTACAGGAGGCAATTTTCCCTTGGGAGTTGGGTTAGCAGCGCAACAGGAACGGGGAGGAGTCGAAAACAACACATCCTTGCTCGTGATGATGTTAAAGAATGAAGATGCGGGAGAAGGAAGACGAAAAGACAGGGACAGGAAGGAGAAGTTGAGAGCAAGGTGATGCGAGATGGATCGTCCACACACTGGGGATTCACATGTGAGTGAGTGAGTGAGTGATGTGTGTCGCTGTGTTATTCCTGTATTTTGCTTTCCAATCCCACTCTTTACCAACCTACCTTGGGGTTGGGACCGACGGAACACGTTACACCCAAAGACTCAACAAAGTGGCACCTCCAAACTTTGTTGGACCCGCGCGCCGGCCGGGCCGCCGGGTTTGGGTGGGAAAAGCTCCCGCTGCTGCGACGAAAGGGTCAGAACTATAACACACAGCTTAGCAATAGGGGTGTACGTATCATATGTAGGTGTGAATCGCATGTTTGAGGGTTGGCGATAAACCCGTCGGTCCCATATCTCGACGGCCAGTGCAGCGTCACTGCGCAAGAACTTGCAACGGAGTGGGTTAGCCACTTTTCTCTAGACCTTTGAAAGCAGCAGACCTGCGTATTTGGATATGATATATCGATATCAACTGTGCTATCTGGATATATCGATATTGATATATATCGATATTAATATAACTCTTTGCCTCTTAAATGGATATCTAGATTGATATCTACCTAAATACCGCTCTCTGATTGGCTGAAAAGATCTTATTAATTGATTAGATGATAAAAAGGCTTCTATCGCATATTACTACTAGGTTTATGCGACTAGATATGAAACACGGGGCGTACCTTGGGGTCGCGTATCTGGTTTCATATCTAGCCTATCGCATAATCCTAATATAAGCTTAAATAGCTATTCCTAAATATATAGCTATTTGATTTCTTTTATTTTTTAGATAACTCTTATTAATTAACTAGTGCTATTAATAATCCTTATAGAGCTAATTATCTAATAATTTCTCTTAATTCTAATATTAGCACTATTATCTTAGTACTTATTTAAATAGCCCTAGGTATTCTAGTATAATTAGCTTATCTAGGTAATTTATTGACTATAGTATTATCTTAGATTACCGCTGCCTCTATGCCCTTGATTTTGGATTAGCCTATTACTGGGATGTCTCTAGACTTTTTCTTTTTCTTTAAAGCAATATATCCTAATGAGGATACCTAGAATACCACCAGCGGGTTATATAAGTGTAAATCTAGGGGTATAGTGATATATTAATATCTTTATTGCCTTGCTAATAAGCCCTAGGCGAATTAGAAGCGGGATAATATATAGTATTATGCCTAGCGGTGCTATGCTAATATTATCTCTTTCCTTAATTATATGCTTATTAGGGGTAGTTTTAATATTTTAGATAATAAAAGGGAAGCTAAATATCCTTAGATTAATGTTTTTTTTTTCTTATTACTTAGATATTTCTCTTTGCTATATATTTAACCGCGATTAATATTTAGATATAATAATTAGCCTAATTATATGCCGCTAGCTTGCCTTTTTAGTAATTACCTAGGATGAGATATAAGAGATTATGCTAGTAGCTAATCCTACTATAGAGGACCTTTTAGTGATTAACCGAAGTGCTCTAATGCGACTAATTAATGCTATATATAAGTTATATTCTTCTTAGCTTATAGTAACTCTTAAAGCTTCTATCTTAAAGATCTATATCCTCTCTAATCTCTGGATATCGCCTTATCGCTATGGGATACTTATTATCTCTGCGCGATAGGTTAATTAGGATTATTAGCCATGAAGGGTATTACTAGCGATGCCAGAATATCGCTATAGCTATAGTGATGAAACCTAGGTATCTCTAATTATTAATATACTAGTAAAGTATAGTATTGCTTCTAAAGTGGGCTATTATATAGGGGATAATACTACTTTAAATAATACTTACTTATTTTATCTCTTATGATGGTTATGAGAAGACTATGGGGTATAATAGCTCTTCCCTTATCTCTAGATTAGGATTAATTAGTTACTAGTTGATGTTTAATCCCTCTAAGCGCTATATCTGCTATATCGCCTATATTATTAACCTATCCCTTTAAGTATTTTTTCTTATATTTTTAAAAGAGGCATTAATCGCCGCTCTTAATGCTACTAATAATACCTTAAACGATCAGTTGTTTGCATAGTTCTATAATACCTTATATGATGCCGCATAGATAATAGGAATAGATAAGGCCTATTAGAGAAGAAGAGCTTCGCGAAGAGGCAATTATATACTTAAGAACTTCACTGGATGGCAGTATATCGCGCCCTTATAGAAAGTATATAATATCGCGGTCTAGATATATAAATCTATGCTTTATTT
Organism: Fusarium solani; assembly: GCF_023522795.1. NCBI lineage: Eukaryota > Fungi > Ascomycota > Sordariomycetes > Hypocreales > Nectriaceae > Fusarium > Fusarium solani. Next base: position 99,979 of record NW_027072147.1, on the reverse strand, counting down.
GGCTATATAGGATAATAAAATAAAGCTTTAACTAGGCATAGATAATGCTATATGCTAGAATTTATAGTATTAATTATTAAATAATTTTCTATGATATTAATCCCGTATAAAATAGTTCCTAATTGATTATAATAGAGAGCTTTAAGATAATATCTTGCTAGCTTTAGAGTGGGAGTTTATTGAATAGATATATTATTTCTTATAGCTATTTGCCTTAGCTATATTATTAGCTAAAGGGGCGTGATCTATACTCTCTTAATTACTCTTAATAATAGATGTTTTATTGCGATAGTACGAGAAGTATAAGGTCAGTAGCGATATTTTTTCTTTTATCTAATTAATTAGCTAACTAATTATCTTATTTAGGAGCTTTATAGTTTAAAGAAAAATTATAATCCCTATATGGTATATTATATCAATATAGGCTAGTTTATACTTAATAAGTATTATACCTTATTAGACTAGATACCTATGTATACCGCCGCGCTCCTTTTTAATCCCTTGAAACGAAGAAAATATATTAAGCGGAATTAGCAAGAATCCTAGTACGCGCCTGCTATTATTACTGCCTAGTAAATTTAGCTAGATAAATATAATGCCGCGTTAATCCTAGAATCCTTATGGGTGCCTCTAGATATATCCTTTTTATCTAGGAGGTAGTATAATAAGCTGGATAAGTTATTAAGCGATATTGCTGTTATTAGCCCTATCTTAGATGATGCTGATGACTTTGAAACCTTTATTGATGCACTATTGACCCGGATAACTGGCTCTCCTCTCTAGTGGTGGCTATATCGAGATTAAAGGAAAGTATATCCGCGGTTATCCCGCATAGTAATTGATATCCTCTTAATCCCTCCTGAATTATCTAATGTTAAGTCTTACTTTTATCGGCGCGGCGTATACTATTATGGGATAGAGAGAGTATAACCTGCGAGAACTTGGCGAAGGTTGAGTGTGTGAGTAACTAGATGCGCGAGGGTATTATTATACCTAAGTCTTATGGTGGCAGGGGCGTTATTTCTAGCGTTGCTGTTGAATTTAGCGTTGAAATAGAGGCAGAGGACTTTCTAGATTAGGGTACTTTCTTATTCTTTCTTTTAGCCTATAAGAATTATATGTGGTTTATTTAGATATTAACCTTGCTAAAGTGGCTATGTGGCTATATGGATATCTACCTGGATATATTGATATCCAGATAATTTCTCCTATTTATCTGGATATCGATATAAGGGCCAGAATTTCGGTGGATATCGATATACGCAGGTCTGGCCCTTTCGCTCATCCTGATCAACCTGGTGCTTCACCCTCAGATGCGTTGTAACGGCAGAGCCTTTGACAGAGAGTGCGTATCGGCAATCTGGCCGACAGCAAATCAGCACCCTTGCATCTGGGTCGATGCGCAATGCAAGTCGATTGAGAATGTTGAGCCCGGGCACAGCAGAATCCATCATCAACTGTTGAAAGCTCCGAGGACTTCGCCGTGGGGGGGTTTCAGGAAAATGAGTGAAAAGGTGTCTAGTGCTAGACTGGAGCGCCTGGGAAAAGCCGCGACTTCAAAGATTTATCTCAACCAGGAATAAAAAGTAAGCAAGCATTTTTAATTTCATGAAGCGTCGTGTGGTGATGAAGAAATAGGGGAACGACCAGGGACCCGCCAACCCCCAGAGCGTGCACGGACGAAAAGTATGTATTACGACGCATTTCGTGGGAAATCGGAGGGACATCACGCGTGCACGGGCCAGATTATGTGTATTGCGTCGCAATGTTCGCAGCAATCACTGTAGTAGTGCTACCGCACCCCTGCCGGGTCGGCTTTGAAGGTACGTATATCACAAGCCCCCGAGTACTTTTGGTATCCAAAAGTACCTTTTGTCATTCAGCCACTAATGGCTACTAGGGCGAATTATAGCTAACATCTTAGCCCACTTTGGACCTTATGACAGCTTACAAGGTAGATCTTAGTACCTTAAAGTCACCACCACGAACTTTACAAAGAGACACATACGCCGCGTCGAGCTCATTGAACCTCGGGCCACTCTTCTCCCCTGATATACTCCTCTGCAGTATATACCGGAATATGGACGCCAAGCTGTTATAATTGTAAGAAAGAGCCGCAGCTCAGATGGAGAACACTTACATTGTTAGGATGAACAACGCTTGGATCACGACCATCGTACCCAAATTCTCCAATGTACTCGAACATATCCGCAAGTTCCTCGCCAACGCAGCCAGGGACGGCGTCTTCAAGGACTTTGCGGTCGACGCGCTCGAAACGACACGTCAAGCCATGGATCTTCCCCCACAGAGCCGCAAATTCGTTCCAGCTCATTAAGCTCCCAAAGCCGAGCAGATTCTTGCCCGGCTCAACCTGTACGAGGGCCTTGGTGAATTTACCTTGAGCGTCTAGTCTTAGCTGCTGAAATTCCCTGTAAAGATGGGACGGAATACGTACCTGTGTCTTGACGCGCCTCGACCATGGGAACCGGGGCGTCACCGTCTGTGGGAACACTCAGCACAAAAGTACCGTCAGGTTGCTACCGTTATGTCAATTTCAGTCTCAATTAAACTAGGTATTACTGTGCAAGTAAGTCCCACGAAGCCATAGACTCACCTTAGTCGGCCGGGCCATATGGAGGCCCTTCTTCCAGTTGGTCATATAGAGCCCAACCTGCAGATACGAAGTCTTCTTGTCCAGCGCTGGATAAGTGGCCTTCAGATATTCAACACCCTCCCACTTCGCGTCGAAGTGGAGATTGTGGGTGTACTTCCCCTTACTCCACCTCTTCGTGTGCGAGAGAGTTGAGAACACGAGTCGATCCAAGGTCTCAACTGTAGCATTTGCGGCGTCTATGATGTTACGGCCCTGCTGCACCTCGGCCTCATAGGCGACCTCGTTCACGGGTCGGGCAGTCGACGCTGCCTGCGCTTGTGCTTTGGGATCGTACACGACTCCCCAGAAATCGGTGACGCCAAATATCACATTCGATCCGGCAAAGGCTGTTTTCAACGTGGCAACGTCATTGATGTCGGCCTTGACAAGTTCAACACCCTTGTCGGCCCAAGCTTGACTCGACAGCTTGCTTGGATCGCGAGTGAGGCCGCGGATGTGCCAGCCTCCCTCCTCGAGGAAGGCATCGGCAACGGAGCCACCCTTTTACGGATTAGTTGTCCTGAATGTTGGCAAGTGCTTCGCAGTATGGGGCCTTTCCGTACCTGGCTGCCCGTCACGCCCACAATAGTGATGATCTTCTTGGCCATTCTGATTGATAGTGTACGAGATTGATTCGGTATTTGGAACTGTGAGTGTTATGAGACTGGCTTTAAACCACTTGGCTGAGCTTGGGGGAAGGACATTATATAGTAAACCGAAGTGCACAGCCTGCATCCACTCCGTAGAAGTGATGGTGGGATTGAAGGAAGTTCTCTCTGTGCGAGGACGGTGCAAGGTTGTGCCACTCGTCCGCTACGGCCTCCGTTCTCCTGGCTTGTCGGCCGATGATGTCTCGTATCGACCCAGCCAGAAGAGTGATTCGTAACGAACACCGATTACTATTCATCCGAAATTTACATAACTCAAAGGGCCGTCTGGTTGAGGCTAACTAGCATTGTAGGTCTTGCTGCAATTAGGTAAATCGCCCCGACGGTGGCCGCCGGGCTGCTTCCGCCGGCGGATAGTTGCACCGTCCAGGCCTCCACTCCACCCCCATGATCTGGTGAGCATTTCGTGCATTGACAAGCATAGAAAAGCCACGACGAAACCTTGCTTGCCTCCCAACGCAGAAAGTACGTCACAGGCATGAGGTGTCTCGGTCAGTCTTCTTTGACCCTTGGGCAAGAACGTTCAAAGAATTTACGGGGTGGTATATTGATAATAGAGGATGGCTGCTGAGTGATCATGATCGACCATCGCGCTTAAAACGTTGGAAGCTGTCCGAGGCCGCCTTGTGCCAACACTAATATAAGTGGACCCTCTCATGTTGGGAGGCTAACTGCATTCAGCTCTCCCAATGGAATTCACTGAAATGTTTAGTAAACAGGATTCTCGGTGTACCGGACGGACGATTAATAAATAGGAAGATTAAGGAGAAGTGTGTATAGCGAAGTAATTAATTGTATGCGTCTCTAGAAGAATCCTAATTTCTGTTTTATTACACTTCCCCCATCTATAAATCTCCTGTCCGTCCTGTTTCATAGTTCTATGACTGTTTCCTATCTTGCAGTCTACAACCTTACACCCGCCATGGCCAACCACCAGCTTAAGGAGTTCCTTGAGCGTAATAAGCATGTTGAGCTTGACAAAACCAATCTCAGAGGCTAACATTGTCTATAGGAGATCGCTTGGAAACCACCAAGCGCCACCTCTGCTACAGGACTTACTCAGCATGAGCCCCAAGTCGGGAAGCATCTGCATCTGTTAGTGTTGTTTACCCTAATGCTTCACTGTTCTCGCAAGCTAACCGCTTAAGTAACCTGCTCTGATGCCCGAGTCGACCCAAATGAATACTTTGGCCTTAAGCTTGGAGGTAGATAGTCTTAGTATATTGCTAGACCTATTGCTAATACGAACCTAGAAGCCCTGGTAATACGCAATGCGGGTGGTCGGGCCACTGATGCCTTCCGAAGCCTTGAAGTTATGGGGACAATCAGTCCTATTGGCTTGATCGTGGTGGTACATCACACTGGTATGTATTTAATAGCCTTGCATATTAAGGAATAGCAATATAATCTAGCAAAAATCAGACTGCGGCGGACTGTTTACTACCGAAGATGAAATACGATCGAAACTTAGCAATAGAGCCCCTACCCACGCCTCTGCAATCAAGGATAAGTGGTTTGGCACCTTCAGAGAGTTAGTATCATACACCCTAGAGCTGTGCCGTATTAATTATGCATTTAGTGTTGGCCTTGATGAGAGTATTCGCCAGGATGTGGAGGAAATAAGACAATGGCCATTTTTACCGGCAGAAGCTCGGGTTGTGGGTTATGCACTTGATATTGAGACAGGGGTTGTCAGAGAGGTAGTTCCCTAAATATCCATATGTCGCAGGGTAGGCATGATCTTCACGGCCTCAGGAAACAACTGTGTTAGTAATCTAGCCGTATGCTTTAAGTAACTCTGCGGGATGGAGTACCCCGCACAAGAGACAACCTCGGACAACAATCAATCAACACACTGCTGCTGCTCATTATCGTTTACCTGACCCTTGATCCTTTTGGCACGCTCAGTGCGACACCATAATACAATAGGCTAGGAGGGGTGCCTACAGGTGACAGCAAGTGTCCGATCCTGCCCTGAAGGATATGTCTCGGATACGTCGCAAATATGTGGCCCTTGGTATGAGTGTCGTGGTCAAGTATCTTTGGATACTTCCTCCCCTTGATGACAATCTTGGGTGAAGTCGTGGACCTACACCACGCAAAGAATCACTCGCGATTTGGCATGGCTTTCCGCCCAGGGCACGAATGGGATGCCCAGACGGCAGAAATCACTCGGCATGCGTAGCGGCAGCCAAAGCCATCAACCAAATTCTCGAGTTCGACCCTGGGCTAGAGTTTATGCCCTTCTTCGGTATTTATCTCCTTCAGGGGTCATTCTTGTTGCTTCTTATTGCAGATAAGCTGCAGTCAGAGGCATCGCTCAACGTTGCAAAGGCATGCGAGACCATCGTGCGGGCTCACGAGACATGTGTTGTGACTCTGAGCACAGAATATCAGGTGAGTTCTGTGAACAGGACCGTGCCGGGAAGGGAAGCTAACAAGTCTGCAGCGGAAATTCAGCAAAGTGATGCGTAGTGCTCTCGCCCAGGTCAGGGGTCGCGTACCTGAAGATCTTGGAGAGCAGCAACAACGACGAAGGGAGCTTCTGGCATTATATCGGTGGACAAAGGACAGGACAGGCTTGGCCTTATGAGCAGGGCTCTGGTTGAGTAATGCCTCTAGCGTATCGAAATGTTTAGATCGGAATAGGGATGGCGGCCTTAATGGTTGTAGTCGAGGGTCGGAACGGTGGGCAGCATGACAGTTTTTTTTAGTTTTTTTTTGACAAGATACCAGGAGAGCGAAGAGCAACTTTGTGGTGAGAAAACAAAGAGGCCGGCGCAGGAACTTGGTTGTTTATCGGTCTTGGCGAGCGAGGCTGGATGGGATTTTTGGGCGTTGTTTAGAATTGAAGGGTTATTTGAGTCGACAAATCAGCGAAGCGGTGGCAGGTATTGATTTGATTTTCTGGAAACAATTCAGGGTGGTTAGCGGACTGCTTGAAAGAAAGGCAGGGATGAATGAATGTATTGTGTTGTCTTGTTCCACGCTGACCGAACAAGGGGCCATTCATTCATTGTGTGAGTGGCAGGATGACGACATGTTCTCGCACTCTTGTTCGAGGGCAATTTTCTCTTATTCCTGGTGATCCCAAGTCTCTGGGCCAGGCGTATGTATTTTGCTAGTACTGCTCAGGGTCGGTCGGGGTGGGTGAAGGTGGACTGCGTCGCTGCTGATAGCGACATCGGTCGTGATGCTGTCGGCTCGCGTCAGGGTATCACTCTCAAGAAGGATCAGCCACGTGCTTTTGGTCATCGGCTTACAGTCTGTGAGTCGATGCTCGCGTCTGCCGATGAATAACGCCGACTCGAATCACGGACATGCCCAGTGTAGCAACGCGACGAACGAGGGAGCCCACCTTAACGATACCGAACGCCCGACCCAATGACGACGAAATTTACAAATTAGCAAAGAATGAATGAAGACTTCGACGTTGGAAAGAGCGTAGTGGGCTTATGACGAGCGAGCTCGGCCTTGGCGGTGGTGTTTTCTGCGTGTCCGCGTGACGCTGGGAGAAGTGTCAGCCAGGGGGAAATGCCAACAGTATCATTTCCTCGTGTGACTTGCAAAAGGGAAAAATAAAAGGCTCTGTCTGCATCAGGCAGACCTCGAGAGAAACAGGTTGTGCATGAGTGTTGAGAAAGTCATACTATGTCCTTGTGCACCCCCTGGCGACCCTTCGTTTGACAGCCCATTTGTCATTCAACTCGGGGACTACCACGGAGTGCGGCTTGGGGACTACATACCTTGATAGTTGACGACGAATGAGTCAAGGATGAGGGAATGCAGCTATAGATGCCCATGGACCTGTCTGAACTGCAGTCCGAGGAAGAAGATGCGGCTGAGGTCGTGTGCGAGGCCTGATCAGTGGCATTTAGTGATCCACCTCCAGTGCATATAGGGGGCTCCCGTCTGGCACTGTAGACCGGTTGCTGCCCTGGGGTCGTTTACTGGAGGGAGGCTTTCTGTCGTTGGGATTTTGGAGCATTCACCTCGATCGCGGATGGAGAAGCGCGGCACGTCTGTTGTATTTCTTGCACTGCACTGCACGAGCCTCGCCTCTCTTCTCCTCCTCTGCATCGTCCTCCACCTCCACTTCCACTAAACATCATCACCACTTGCCCTCCTACAATCTTCATCTTCGTATCTTGGGACTTGTTGATTCTATCTACAAGCTATTTTGATTCCTAGACACGCCGCTGCATCTCTTGATTATACGCGCGTATTTATTCCTCTTCCTTCGCGTCGTTGTGCGGTATCGTCACCACAGCGACTCGAGATTCACCATCCCGATTCCTCACATCATTTCCTTTCTACCACTCTCCACATCCTTAACCCTTTCTACCCCATAGCCGTCGTCTAGAGCCTATTCCTTATTATCGTGGCCATCTGCACCGCACATTCTTGTCACCACTTTGCGCTCCTGCTACCATGAACTCGCTGCGGCTGCCCAAGGGCAAGCGGTCTTACGACCTGAGCACTGTCGGTCCGCAGCCTCAGTACCAGTTCTTGGCTGCCGACGAACTCAGCGAGGTTGAGCCAGGCCTAGTGATTCCTGCCCACAAGAGACGTTATGTCGTACCAACCCCAACACTGCTACGCCTGCGCAGTTTACCCTCGCTCTTTCAAACACCTTCAACTTTTCGAACGCTCCTATAGCCGCCAACTCTGGCGCCCCGATGGAAGCTACAATGAACGGAAACCTTACTATCGATCCTCGTCTCACGCAATGCGAGCCAGTTCCTTCGGGTCAGCAGATGGGTGAAAGCTTCAGCCTTGATCCCCGCCTCACCCAATGTGAGTCAGTTCACTCCGCTGATAACGTCACTGTTGACCCCGGTCTCTCGCAATGTGAGCCGGCTCGCTCTGGCCAAACGACTGGCGATAACGTCACCCCTGATCCTCGTCCCAAGAAACGCCAGCCCGTTTTCTCTGCTTGAGAGATCGCCGGCTACCCCTTCGAGAAGGCCGGCTTGACCATATCGGACGTGAAGTCTAAGGCAGACTATAAGAAGATAATTGCCTCTATTGACTATGAGCTCGCTCGTCAGGAAGTCAATCCTCCCGTTCTCCCTCCGTCTCAGCTAAAAGAGATGGCAGCCAAGCCCCTGCCCGAGGCCCCCTATGAGATCCCCGAAGACGACCCTCGACTGGCCGAGATTCTTCGAGCCAAGAATAAGCAAATCTTAGAAAAGGGTAAAATACTTGACAAGGATAGAAATCACCTTGTGGCCAAGGCGACGAGAGAGCATCGGAACGAGGTCATCGATCAAAGCCGACGACTCTTGAATGATCGAGAGGCGAAGCTTATTTGGTGGAAGCTTCGCGCTATTATTCTTAGGGATCAACCCAACGAGTTCGGTAACCGCCCTGAAGCATTGAAGAACGCCATCTTGTCTGTTGTTGAGCAACGAGTAAGCGAGGGGACCAAAAGAGGTCCGAGGACTCTACCGAGAACAAGTCGCAGAGACAGTCAACCCGCACTACGAAGAGTAACGTAAGTTGGGTATATTCCACCCTCAAACATCCCATGTTAAGTATTAACCCCAGAGGCACATGCAAAAGGACAAGGAGGCCAAGGCCAAGGAAGTCGCGCGGCTGGGGGCTGAGCTCGAAGCAAGTGACACTGCCGCGCTTCAGGCCCTTAGGAAGCCATGGCCTAGCAGCAGCACCTAGTCATGGAGCATTTCCAGCAACAGTTCAGCCAGCAACCCGGACAAGTTGCGGCGGCCGGCTAGAATGCGCCTGCTGAGGAACTGTCTTCGATGGTTGACGAAAACTGGAACAACACCTTTACCAACAACTCCATGTGAACATGCTCCTATTGTTGTTGGTGGAGATGGAGACGAAAGGTTGCTCTATCTTCATCTGGCTGGTCATTGAAGAAGCACAGAGGTTCCCTTGTCTGCTGGTAGTTGGCCCCGTGCTTCTTGTTTCACTCGTACCAGACCGTTTGCACCACGGCGGAGTTTTCCCCTATACTAAGCCACCATGGGCAAGACAGCAGGAGCACAGTCAGACCAAGGGTTATATAATGGACGGGAATTTACGGTTGGCTTGACCACTACTTTTCATTATAAGCGACGCTATAGCGATCGAGGTCGTTGGACTTGTCTTTGTTTTTCTGGTTCTTTTCTTCTTTTTCGTCTTTCTAATCATTTCTCGTCTCTCACATTCCTTTTACGTTTACATCAGGGCAGATAGCAGAGGCGTACGGAGAAACCGGATTGTGTAAACTCATGTAAGGTATCTAGAACCAGGGCCTTTACAGGCAAATCAACGCATTGAAAAGCAGAACTGTCACTCACAATTACACCCATCACCAACCAAGCCCTGTCAAAGCCATTACAGGGGTCATAGACCCAGGGTATCATAGTATTCCTTTTGCTTCACCTCCCTGCGTAGCCCACTGATTTTCTCAAAGCAGCAGCTTGGTCTGTCCAACTAGGCATACTGGGGCTGAGAAGTACCCTCGTACTTGGGCTGGCCCATCTCGGGGTCGGCCGGGGCCCTGGGCGAGAAGGAAGACTCTTGGGGAGAATCCATGCAAGCCTTGACAAAGAAGACGGTGATGACGATGATGACGACCCTTTTGACAGTCAGTTTCATTTCACGATGGCAGCGAGAAGAGAGACAAAGAAACTCACCAAGTGAAAGCGCCCAGAACACTGCCGGCAAGCATCGAGGCAACCCAGGCCTGCAGCTCCGCATACAGATCAAAGCCGGCAGCGTTGTAGTAGGAGTAGTACCGGGAAGTCCACGAAGCAGCCCACGTCCAGGCAGAGAGCCAGAAGATGGCGTCGAGAATGAGGGCGCCGACAAAGAGGAGGCAGAGGTACATGTGAGGCGCAAAGAGCTCTGCAGCCAGCAGCCCCCAAGGACGAGGAATGTGAAGATGGACTGATAGAATGTTAGTTGGAGATATAAGAGGATAAGTGGGTGCGACTTGCGTCAAAGATGAGGAAGCCGGTGGGGTTGGAGCCGACGTAGTACTGGCTCCAGCCGAGAGAGATGGTAGGCGGCAGCGATGAGGACGCCGAGAGACAGGACGAGGGCTACGACGCGGAGGATGGTGAGCCAGAAGGGCATCTTGGGGACGCCAGTGGCCGTGAGGCCGTGGGCAGAGGTAGTTGTGATAGACATGGCGATGTGTTAGTTGATGGTTTACTTGGGAGACAAAGATGGTGTTCTGGATTGCTACTCTCTACTACTGTGTGTCCCACGGGGAGGGGGACTCCCCTCTTCTTATGCTCCCACTGAAGATGCAGCAATAGGCGCCCAAGGACCGTTGCAGCACGCGCCAAGAGCGCAGAGCTGAAGGGGAAAAGCTATCTCTGCCGTGGCAGGGATCCGCAGTGACAGGGGCCATCATTGGAGTCTTGCAAACCATGCCAAGCTTTTTAAGATATCATGAGTCTATTTGGTTTTATCGACTAACGTTAGTTGCTCATTCAGCTGAACGATGAGTAGAAAATCTGCCTTGCCTGCTTGTAGAAATGTGTCTTGTGGTTTATTTAGCTGGAGCTGAAGCTGGAAGCTCCCAAGCTTGTTATTAAATTTGTATCTAAGCCACAGCCATGAAGCTTTTATCTCTCTCTTGTGCTTAATGAGGTCACTCCCTTGGCGGCGGCTGCAGCACCAGTCAAACGTCAGACGGCAACATGTTTGGTCCGGGCCATGCATGGGATTTATCTTGTTGGGTTGAAATATCCACTGCAGACGCCATCTACCGTAGAAACTCGAGAAATTCGGACGCTTGGCAAAGTGGAACTACGCTAAGTTCCTCGCTTGCCTTACCTAATTAGGAAAGGCGTACTTGGCATTATCCGACTTTAATCCCTCTGTTTAAAGCTCATAAAACAATGCCTCAATAGCCTATAAAAAACGCCTCTTTAGCATGCCTCTCAATACAGCCGGCTTTATTAATAGTATCTATATGTGGTCTTCCATTAGTCAGACTGTATTACTAATCCGGCATGGGAGTCCCTAGCGATAATGATACCTCTGTTTCTAAGGGTTCTTCGCCTTGAGAAGATATAGATATATCCACAAGCCGACGTATAAGTTCCTCCCCGATGTTATTCCTTATGTGATCGATAGTTAGTCCCCTCTTATAGGCTATTCGCGCTAATTCCTCTATAGAAAGAGACGTTAGTAACTCGATGAGGTTGTCTTCTAGAAGCCCTAGTTCCTCTCTATCGTACATACCAGCGACCTCTTGGTATTAATGCTCTCCCTCGGCGGGATTTAATGTAGTCTCCCAGTTAGTAAAGTTAATCTCTTCCTTCCTAATGTCTTTAATGCTGATTAAATTCTCCTCGCTTCTATCGGGCTATAGGCTAATTCCGCAACTATAAAATGCCTTCTTAACCATCTTAGGCTATTCCTAGAGCTATTCCCACACCTTGGCCACGATGTGTGTTATTATGACTTGTTTCTCAGTGGTAGTCCATGGTTTAGAACTACGGACCGGGTTGTTATCTCTCTTAGCTATCTATTTATCTACAAATTGTTATAACCACTGCTTAAATAGCTTGTTAATTAATACGTCGAGAGGCTAAAGAAGACTTGTATAGCTAGGAGGGATCATAGCTAGGAGAATCTTTGACTAGCCTAATAGCATTATAACGTTTTTAGTCTTATAAAAGCTAGCCATATCTATAATAAGCATAAATTCCCTATATGGCCTTTTATAGGGGATAACCTCCTCGTTTAACCACTTCAGGAATAGCTTCTTATTATTATAGGCTGTTGGGTTAAGCTTAACTATGACTCTTAGATAATAAAGATGCCCCTCTCTCTATAGGATCTTCCCCTTTGGTGGCTTAGCTCCCTCGAAGATTAGCTTTGGTTTTAGCTAGCTAAATCTATTAGCGAAGATTAGGAGAATAAGTATGCCTTTTCTCTTGCTCTAGCCGCTCCTATTGGTCTTCCCTGACACTGTCTTCTCGCCCGATAACGCATATGTTAAACCATTAAGATACTCGAATGGTACTGGAGTCTCATCGACGTTGAGGATGCAGTTATTATAAAAGCGGCGTTGCGGGGAGTCAAGGATATCAGGGATCTTCTCGTATGGCCGAGGTGGGAACTTAGGGGGCACTTCTGGCGATGGAGGCGTTTTTCTTTGCGTGTTTCGGCGTAAAAAACATAAGAAGCTATTAACAATAGCATAATATTCCTTAGGGGTCTTCTAGGCTTAGTTAGTAATGCGGCGTTTAATGATGCGGTATCTTTTCTTAAAGTTTAGGAACTATCTATTTGAGAATCTAAAAAGCTACTCGTGTTCTAGATAGAGTTCTCTAAAAAGGTGCTTAGCTGTGGTCTGGAACTAAGAGACCGTAATGATTTTCTTCTCTGGTCGGCGTTAAATAAAGCGTCTGAATAACTTATCTTTAAGCTCTGGCCACTTTGGCCTCTAAGTGGTCTCTTTGGGAGTAATACTAAGGATCTTATCCCTTTGCTTCTACTACTCGTGGATAGTCTGTTTCTTTACTAAGAACCACTTTGCCGCCTCAGAAAGATATGGTTGGCGATAGCTATTAATAAGTTGGCTACGCTGAGAGCCCCGGCTGTTTGCATTTGGGTCGTAAATGCGATGATTGATGAGAAAAAGCAGCACCCGTACCTTCTTCTCGTGAGAGTGTGTTTCCTCTTTCCTCTTAAGCGGGGAAAATGGCTTTGATTTGCGCTTTGAAGGCGGCTTTGGCTTTGGGCCGCGTTTGAGCCTTGGCGTCGCTTGCAAATTAGGATCTTTCGATTCCAATACCATCGTCACTATCACGAGATATGTACGACTGTTTTAAATGTCAAAATGTCAGACAATTGGCTCCATAGGGATCATTGATGGATGGCACCAGTCAATTGATGAGAATTATCTGAAGAACAAAGACATTGAATAGCCATGTGTTCGGGCATAGCTATTTAAGCTCGTGTTAGGATTGGGGTCCTGATACGACAAACTGGATGTGAAACAGGATACACGACCCCAAGATATGGGCCGCGTTTCATATCTAGTCGCATAAACCTAGTGATGATATGCGACACAAAAATAAGGCAGAATTGACTCCGTAAGTGAGGGATTAATCTGATATCTGATTCATGAAGAGCCTCATCGCCCTTGACCCTAGAGGGCATAGCGAGCGGGGAAGTACGGTCGCACATTACCACATAGGTGATAAAACCATATACGAAAATGACCAGAGCTATTTCGCACGTAGGCTTTAGGCGTTTTTATATAGGGTTATAGTATTAATATGATAGCGCACTGTTTTTATTATAGCAGAGCTAATGCTATACCAAGCGGTGCTAATATTATTCTATTGGCGCCGAAGCTCTAATAATGCCGCTTTAGAGGGGCTAGGATATTATAGCTAGAAGCCTTAGAAGGAGGTATAAACTCTGACCTCTACTATGATCTCAACCCCCTAGTCTATGTCTCGTATAATACTGAGGCCCTATAAGGACTTAGAGCGCATTAAGGACTTAATCCTTAAGTAGCAGCGAGAAGGACTATCTATTAATACTATATGTGCCTATCTCCGCGATAATAGGCATATACTTAACGTTAGAACCCTAAAAAGGAGGTTAGTAGAATAAGGTGCCTAGGAGTACTCCTCCCTTTACTTAAAGATTAATACTAATACCTTCGTCGAGCTAATTAAAGGCTACTTCTACCGATATAAATATAATAATACTTTTATCGTCTATAATCTTAAGCGACGCGGCATCGAGATCTCTAAGCGAACTATATAGGAGTATTATTTAAAGTATAGCATAAAGCAGCGCTTCTAAGATCTAGCTAAATGATAAGAGGCTATTTAAAAAGTAAGAGAGTTCTTCTTCTAAGACGACTATTAGTCTTTAAGCATTAGAGGATTTAGCAGGGGGTATCTATACTATTACGTCTATATCTATGCCGGCGTCTTTGTCGGCTAGAATATATTATATCGTGAGTATTAAATAAACCTAGAGTGGAAGAAGCGGGCCGAGCAAAGACGCCTTGCTGATTAGAAGCACCGGAAGAACTTCTAGGTTCCTGGGCCTAACTTTATGTGGTCTCTCGATGGGTACGAGAAGCTTAAGAACTTCGGCTTCTCTATCTACGCCTGTATCAACACGTACGTACAAAACGAAAATATACGTACGTGTACTACGTACGTACGATAAGACCCACAATGTTCCTAACACGGTAATTTATGGGTCCCATCGTACAAGTACGGAGCTGTACAAAATCTCTGCAATTCTCCCTCAATGAGGGTATCGTCAAAAAGATACCGCCCATCAAAGCTAACGCTGCCTTCGTTTAGCGACAGTTTATTGACCTTAGCCGCTCTAACTATAAGAAAAGTAAGCGATATAGATGCCGTCACTGCCAGAAGGAGTTTACAGCGACCTCTATTGGGAGGCCGAAAGAGCACCTCGCTGCGTGTAACAAATGGCAAGCTAAGCAGCGATAAGAGCGCCAAGCTCGAGATAACGCCGGCTATCTTCCCTCATATTCTGAAGCTATACAAAAGAAGATAACTAAGGTCGGAATTCAGCATATCTCTCAGGACGAGAGCCGCAGTTTCACCTATAATGCCGCCGCTGCTATAATCGCCGGCGGTCGCCCCTTCAGCCTCTTCGAGAGCCGTCATTAGCGTTATTTCTTCACTCGCATCAAGCCTAGCTAGAAGCCCCCTAGCTATGCCGTCATCACGCGAATTCTTCCCGAGTTCTATTAGGAAATCTATAACGAGGTTTTTAAACGTATTACCAGCTCGAAATAGTTCAACATCATATTTGACGCCTCCAATAATATCTCGGGCCACAGGATCATTAATATCTCGGTATAGGTACCAGGCGGCCTAGCCTTCTACTAGAAAACACTTAACACAGGAGACAAATAGCACACGGCAGAGAACTAGGTGCGGCTAATCTAGGGAGAAATGCAATAACTATGCGGCGGCGATCTCTCCAGGATTAATTCTATCTATACGGATACCGAAAATACGATGCGCTTTATACACGACCTGCTAGGGGGATTCCCAGAGTTCTCATATATTAACTTCTCTCTATGTGATTCTCATGGCCTTTAGCTTCTAATTAAAGATATTCTTTTTCTTCCCTTCTTCGAGGATCTCTTTAATAATATCAATACCCTACTCGTATTCTTCTTATGGTTTAAATTATAATTACAAAGATTAAGAATGTGCCAGCGCATAAGGTAAAATAGAGTAACTCGCGCGCTAATTAAAAGGTACCGGTGAATTATTAGCTACGACTAAGAAATCAATATGCTAACCTGCTTATTCTGAATAATATAATTACGCGTTGGGGTTCCTAGTATAATTCTTTCTTCTCCCTCCTCTGTTCTTGAGATCCTGCTAGAGACTAGTCTGTTTAAAAAGATATATGGGATGAGTTGCGATCTCAAGATTGCCCCGTTCTCCTGCCCAAAGCGGTTCAGATCATCAAAGATAGCAGCTTCTAGCTAGAACTCAAGGCTACAATCGCCGTGCTAAAACCGGTGAACGACTTTCAACACGTTTCTAAGGCTAATAGGGCGGGAATTACATATGTTATAAATCGCTAGCTATAAATTAAAAGCAAATAGGCTAAGATAAGAGAGGCTGATCAGTTTCCTAATATTCCGTGGGACGATATTAACGCTATATTCAAAGCTAGGCTTAATAAGCAAACATACAATATATATTAGATCGCTAATGCCCTCCGGCCTAATATAACCGGCCTAAACTTGAAACTTCTGCCTAGTGTCTTTATACGCGTATAAGAATATTTGCAGAAACAGCTAGAAAATGACAACGAGTATCACCATGCCCTCTCCGAATTCACATACTTCCAAATGCATATAGGCGGCCCAGATGGCTTATTTAATAAGCACAGCGCTATATACGACGATGGCTTCAGGCCAGTAATAGCGTGGCAGTGCCTCCTCAACCAAGGCTCGACTCTGGCTAGAGTAGCTGTGAAGGTAATGAACACGCTTGCAAACTCCGTACCTTTAGAACGAAGTTTCTCTGCTATTAGTTTCATACACATGAAAGCTCAAAATCGCCTTACCCCTATGCACGCGGACATACAGGCCTTCATTTTTATGAATAATCGCGTATTAGATCGCCTTAAGGATTAGAAGTACGCGCATAAAAAGCGCTAGGCGGATCTTAAGGAGAAGGACTAGCTAGAACTTAAAGATTCGTACCTCGAGTTGTTTATGAATGCGCAGGGTAAGAAGGTCTGGATGGATAGTGTGATGGCCTCTGCCAATAGAGATTTCAAGTGGGAAGGTGTCTTGTAGTCGACAGGTGATATATTGGGGGTTATACTGAAGTGGAATCAGTGGTTGGAGACTAGAGTGACAGGAGACCAGGACTGTATGAATGCTCGTACTTAACTATTGCCTAAAAAGGAAGGAGGAAATTTGTATGGTACAGTTTTGTACGTATAGAAAAGTTATACATACGTACAGCTACCTAAAATACAGTACGTACGTATGTACGTGTATAGAAAAATGCATCACTACTGCCGGCACTGTACTGTCTGTGTTGTCGATACTAACAACAATGCAGCTAGCACTATCCCTGATTGGCCTTGCCTGCCCTGATGACCCTGAAGACATTGGTCTTAGAGCTTCCCCTGCCTGCAAAGATAGTGCTAATAAAGATATCATCGGCACTGGTCATACCTGCCCTAATAATGCCGACGGCAACGCCGCTAGCATTGCCCCTATATGCGCCGACGATACTAACGACTATAAAAGTTCCTCGTATCGCTAAGGGCATGCCTTTAAAGTCATTCTATGACCTACTTGGTGGCATCTGCTACATTTAGGTTATGCCTTTGGCCGTACTATTACCTAAACTACCTCAAATGCACTTAGCTCTCTCTAGGTACTTAATTGCGGTCTACTAGTAGTCGAGCCAGCGGCTATTTAATTAGGTTAATGCCGAGGCTCTAATAGTAACTAATAAATACTATAGCGATTAAGGTGCTAATATATATAAAAATACTCTAAGCGAAGGGCTTAACCTTATTCTTATAGAGCCTTAAGAGTATAGGCGCAAGGGAGGCTATAAGATCAAAAGAATATATTAGTATAACTAGGTAGGTTTTCTTTTAAGAGCAGCTTCCGCTATTCTTTAACTTTACGTAAAGCTTTATAAGATACCTAGCTATATATAGCACTATATAGTAATCTAGAGAGCTTAATTAGTATTCTTATTTACTAGCTCACTTAGTTAGATCATAGTTCGGCTAATTAATTAAGGAGCGCATACTTTATAGCCCTCTAAGCCTTAAAGAGATCTAATATAGATTTCTTAAGGTGGCTCTTAAAGAGCCTATAGATACCCTTAACCCGCGAGGTAACTATATTACTAAAATAAGGGTATTAATTAACCTAAGCCTTTATTAGCTTTTCCTTATATAAATTAAGCTAATTAGCCTTAATATAGCTAACCTCTTTAATATATTATAATAAGTAGCGCCTTTTAAGCTCTTATACGCGCTAATTAAAGGCCTTTTTATCTAGTAACTTTATAATTAAGTGCTAGTAATTAAAAAACTTACTTTAATTACTTAGGCCTTACTAATAGGCCTCTAATCCTTATTAGTAGCGCATAAATATCAGCTAGTAATAGCAGAGAACTACCTTATTTATATACTATAGGCATAAAAGAGAAATTAAAGATAAGAAATAAATCTCTATGGCATTTATATAAGCCTTATCGCGGTCTATTAAGATAATAAATAAAAGCCTTATATTATAGAGTTTATATAGGGACCTAAGCTAGTCTAAGACCTATAGGTAGTCCTACTTAGTCTCGCTACTAAGAAATATAAAGGCGATATAAAATAATTACTAATAGGCATTAATACTAATTATATTAAGCAATAGCATCTTATATTTATTTATCTTATATATATAGTCGAGGAAAAGTAGGTCTAGATAAGCCTAGAGGTATGTTAATAACTCTAGGTGAGCGAATAACATAGCTATAACTTAGTTATCTAAATTAAGCTATATCCGGCTCTAAAACCCTTCCTTATCTAGCTAGTTAGCAAAGGCATATATAATGCTTTATCCCTTATATAGCTCTTATTTAATATCTATGATATAATTATAGATATCTTACTAGGTTATAATAATATTTAAGTTCTAATAGATATAAATCCTAATATCCTTTAGCGTTACTCTGGCATTTATAAGGCGGCTAATTATTAACTTATCTATATTAAAGAGCTACTAATAGACTAGATAAGCCGATTTATACTAGCTTAGCTCGTGGTTATATAAGGAAAATCAGCTATCTAGACAATGCCTTAAAGACTAAGTCGCCTTATCTAGGGATTCCTTCGCAATAATTAAGAACTAATAATTAGTTCCTTATATAGTAGTCTTACGCTAGCGATCTTTTAAGGCGCTAGGTAAATAACACTACTAATTATATATATATATAATAATTTGCCTACTATTAGTTAATCGCAAAGATCTCCTAGTTATAAATATATATCCTCTAGGTGCTACTTATTTATTAATAGCTACGAGTAAAGCCTTACGTAAATTATATATACCCTCCGGCGAGAATATATTATTAGGAAATATTGCTTAGGCCATAGCGGAAACCCGCTCTTAGAGACTATAGTTATATTTAGCAGTGGCAGCAACAGACGGAGCCCCTGAAAACTGCGACTGTGGGGTTTAAGCCAAATTGAGGGCTGACATAATCTGCACGCCTACGCGTTCGCGAGTGGAGGCGCGCCTAGGCGTGTCCCTATGGGGCCCCGTAAGCCTGGAGTCAAGACGGCCTGTGGTAACATATAGACATGATACCGATCTCGGGAAGATGTCTCAGCGCATGACTGACTTGATGATACTAGACTCCAGGGGCTGCAGCGGCGGGAAGGCCACTGGGTTCCTTGCAATGAGCTCGTACTCCAGCCCTAGATGTCTTGTGGATATAGGAGGCCATCCTCGTCCGCGAAGACCACGTTCCTGACTCCTGCCCGCTTGTACTATAGACAAAACCGTTTTAATATCGCTGTGGGATCGAATAATTCGCAGGCTATCGAGGGCTTGGTTCTCGGGTTCAGATCTCAAGAAGTGAAATAGTTCAAGGATTTGCTCGGTTTCTTTACTCGGCAGGCCTTGACCGCGGCTTTCAGCATAGCTGCATGGCTCTTCCTCACCTCGTCGTCGACAAGCCTCGCAACTAGGCCGCTGTCCGTCACACTAGGTGCCCAAAGTTAAGGAAGCAATGCGGGTGACTGAAAGAGAAGCCACTTACACGACTTTTTCTACGGCGGCACGCATTGCACGCGAGTTGGGTTCCAATCCGTTGTCGTTTGAGTGGCTCATCGCTCGTGGAAGATGAACCAGATGGGTGTGATCTAGAAGAAGGAGTACTGTCTGAACTGGGACCAGGGAGCAGCTGGCGGTATCTCTTGGATATTGCTAGGGTGGGGGGGGGGGAGTTTTGTAGTTTAAGCCGAGGAAGAAATTGGCTGTTACATTGAATAACTGTTCATATCATCACCCAGCCAGGGTTATTAGTCAGCTTGGGTGCCAATCGCCCAATAAAAAACGATATCGCATCCTTCTAAAAAGGAGAGGGTGACGTAGAAAGTTCGTCATAGAAGTAAAGGCCGGTTGCTGAGCGGGGTTCGATTGGACCTGACTGAGGAACTTGGCAAAGCCTCCAGTGAGCACGCTGGATGCTGCTTGAAAGAGCAGTAGGACGAAGGCAGCCGACCTTCTCGTGGTGTTCGGTGTCAATAGCTGCGATGCGTTTGCAGAGTCGGTCTGGGCGAGGTCGTGGTCGAATGGCACGCGATGATGTCGCGTCGCTTCAGGGCCGCGAAAATCGCTCAAGTTGACCACTCACCCACACATCGTACGCGACGCGAACAAGCTGCAAGAGGGATACTGGCATAAGAAAACCACCCGACTCGGAACTGTTCAGTGCAACGAGACAGGGCACCCTCAAACTAATCTGGCTCTGAGAGATCGACCCGTGAGGTGGCCCAAGAGGGGTTGAAGCGACGGCGGCCCAATGGCGCAGGAGAAGCCTAAGTGCTCTGTCTGGTCGTAATAGAAGTTGTTAAGACTAACGGGAGCAGGAGGTTGTCGGATCTGTTAAGGGAGAGACCACAGAAAGCCCGAACCACCCGCACATATGTCGAGGGTGCGGCGCGAGGAGCAAAGCCCGCCACCGACGATGAGCCCCCGATGACACAGCGCACCGCGACCGAACATCATATAGTGGAAGCTGGTTTGGTTAGTAGACGGAATGCAGGTGATCGCGCCGGCGTGGCGGTCGCACGGCGTCTCCGATCTGCAAGACATGGTCGGCCGCGTTTCGGAGACGACTCGCGGTAACGGGAAGCCGGAACTGGGGTCGCGCCCAGGGTTGTCGGTGGGCCGTAGCAGGATAGAGTGCTCGCAGCCTCGCACGGGGATGGTTAGGATCAACAGCTACCTGCACAGCATTGGAGCAGCAGAAACGATGGAACATTTTCTATTCCGGTGTACGAAATGGGACGCGCAGCGAGTGGGCCACCCGGGTGAGTGGGCCACTTCTGCCGCGTCATGCTTCTTTCGCGTTTGACACCAAGTTTCTCTACATCAAGCCCTAGATTTACTTCCAGCTGAATCTACGGTTACATTAACCCTCAAGGCTATGAAAACCAACAAAAAGCTGACCATTCGAGCGGCTGCAAAAGTCTACAACGTCCCTCGGACAACCCTGGCCCGCCGACGTGATGGCCGACCTGCACGACGCGATACTTTGCCCAACTCGCGTAAGCTAACCGAATTAGAAGAGGATGCTATTGTACAGTACATACTCGAGCTATGTTAGCGATCTTTTCCGCCCAGACTACGTGATGTGAAAGATATGGCCAACCAATTACTACGTGCACGCGACGCGTCGGGCGTTGGCAAGAACTGGGCTTCCAGCTTCGTCAGGCGCCGGCCAGAGCTCCGTACTCGGTTTTCTCGCAAATACGACTACCAGCGAGCTAAATGTGAAGATCCCAAAGACATTGGCGAGTGGTTTACACTCGTACAAAATGTCAAAGCCAAGTATGGCATACCGGACGAGGATACCTACAACTTCGACGAGACCGGGTTTATGATGGGCATGATCTTTGCATGTATGGTCGTCACTACTTCGGACGGCCGTAGCAAGGACAAATTGGCCCAGCCTGGCAACCGTGAGTGGGCAACGGTGATCCAAGGAGTGAATGCTCAAGGCTGGGCTATCCCACCATTCATACTGGCAGCCCGGTACCACTTGGCCAACTGGACACCGAGAGCGATCTCCCGACCGACTGGGTCATTACAACAGAGCGTATCGTACGAAGGGCACTTATCAGCTGTTGATCCTCGACGGCCACGAGAGCCGCCACTCTACCAGCAGAAAAGTGGGAGTGCCAAGAGGCCTCGGATGAAGGCGCGAGGCTGTGGTACTTGCGGCAAGCCTCGCCACAATTCCCGCACTTGTCAAGAAGCTATAGAATTGTCTGATTCGCAAAATTCCGATGTAATCGTAGTTAGTTTTTAGTGTTGTGATGCGGTAATTGGGAATAATTGCTTCGTGTGTGGTAGAGAGTGGCCCACTCGCCTATGGAGCACGTTACCCGAATTGCAAAACTATTTCATTTTTATGAAAGAAGGCTGTTAATGAAAACATCAAGGTTATTCAAAAGTTCCAAGGTCGATACTGAGTTCACTTC
This sequence comes from Fusarium solani, assembly GCF_023522795.1. Taxonomy (NCBI): domain Eukaryota; kingdom Fungi; phylum Ascomycota; class Sordariomycetes; order Hypocreales; family Nectriaceae; genus Fusarium; species Fusarium solani. The sequence goes on along the minus strand of NW_027072147.1, from coordinate 77,920 downwards.
CTAGGTCGCGTAACTTTCAAACCTTCAGCACATCGCAACCCGGCAATCAACCCATAGCTTTTCCCAAAACTCCATTGGGGATAGCCCAGAATGTCAAAGCGATGATAATGTAGAGCCCCACAAGCTGCAGTGTGATTAGTACGCTGTACGTATAGAAGGGCTGGGAAACATAAACTCACCATGGCTCCCTCCAGATAGTTAGATTTCCCATCCTGCACCGTGCCCGTCACGACTAAAACAGATACAGCGAATATAATTGTCTCAACTGCACCAAGCATCAGCAAGCGTGTTGAAAGTCGCTTACATCCTCATAATAACTCACGCATATTGAAGTTCAGACTCATCGGCACATTCAGTGCCCAGCCCAAGACAACCAGCAACGGCGTAACCAGCAGCGCAATCTGGATGCTGGATCCGATTGCAACACCCGTGGCCTTGTTTTCACGCAACCTGTCAGTTCACAATAAGACAACAACGTAAAGAAGCAGGTTATCACTCACCAAATCCATTTTATTCCTTACGGCCATCACACACGCCGTGGCGTGCTCGGCCGCGTTGCCGACAATGGGGATCAGGATCAAGCCAATAAAGTTCTTGCTGGTGTGCGCGTTTTTGGCGATGCTGTCGATGCTGCCAACCAGGTAGTCTGCACAGAAGGAGATAACAACGGTCACGGCAATCAGTACCGCTGCAGCAGACCAAGGACTCATTACTGATTCGGGCTCGTCCTCTCCCTCATCAACGGAGTACGTTTGACCAGTCCCCTCGCTGAATAGATTCTTGTGCGTCCGCAGCTGGAAGCACAGATACATGGCGTACAGGATAAGAAGGATGATGGCCGTCCCCCGCGAGTGCCAAAGGATGGTTTCGGCTTTACCGTGCTGATCCGAGCTGTTGAGGATGCTGTAGAGCTGCATATCGAGGTTAGTCTTCTTCCTGATGCTAATTGTGGCACAATGTTTTGTGGAATGGCCTCCGGGAGGCTGCTCACAGTAGCGGGAATGATCATTGAGGCGGCTGACAGCGCTAACAAGGAGCATGTCGTTTGTGCCATCGCACTGGTGAAGGTCTGCTCGGTGCCGTTGCCTGAATCATCCTTCATGTTGACAAGGCCGCCGAGCAGAAAGCTACTGCCCATGACAAGAAGAAGATTGGATAGAATAGAGCCAAGCATTGACGATTGCACGACTTCGATTTCGTTCTTCTTCAGGGCGACGATACTCACAATGAGCTCAACTGCGTTGCCAAAAGTGGCATTCAGCAGCCCTCCTAATGTCTCGCCCAGTGGGATGGAAATCTCTTCCGTAGCGAAGGATAACACCGCTGCCAGGGGAATAATGGCGATGAAGTTCAGCGAGAACACGGCCGCAGGGCTCCAACCAAGCACGCCGGCAATGATACCTAGTGGCACAAATGGGAGCAGGATGTTGACGTAGTCTATCGCATCAATTCAGTCGTAGTTCAATCAATCAGCAGAGACATGCTTACTGCTCATCAGCGTAACCTTGGTGACATGGAAAGCATTTGCTGGCCATTTGTTCAGACAATTCGGGCTGTCTGTGCCAGGAGTGCTTGTGCCGTCAAATAAGCGCCTCATGAATCCATGGCGCTCCTCATTCACGGGTGGTACGCTAAGCAACGGCGATCCCTCGTGGTAGAGCCCCGGGTTGGCGGCTTCATCGTCGCTGTAGATGCGGTTGACCCTTCGGCCGGAGTTTCTGCCTGACCAAGTGCGACGGACCTGCTTGCGAAAGGCTGGGTAGGCTGCGTACGCGGAAAAGGTTAGCTAGCGACGGCATATGCGGCTCGGGCGCGAGTTTCAATTGATAGAAGCGCAGTGGAATCTAAGGTTTTAATGCGGTGGAGATGGAATGAGGTTATTGCTTACCAATCATGGTTTGTCACAGTCTTAAGACCAAAAGAATTATTCAATGGAGTGCTAGGTCAAGCGCTCACTGGCGTCTTGCTCATATTATATATCGAAGCGCCAAAAACACGGATGGCAGAAACGCCGCCAAGTCTCCATCGGAGATTGGGTGCAGCATCGAGCTCGCATGTGTGCTTCCGCCACCCAAGTCACCTGTACAGCAAAACTTGGCCCAATCCTGGACAAGTAGACAAGGCAGACAACCTCTGCGCCCCTCAAAGGTTATTACGTTGCTGGAAGCAAGACTGCCACATGTGAGGCTTGTCACCGGCCACGTCATCATTTCTGCTGCCGCCATGGTATAAACAAGCTGCACATTAATAAACAACCCTGTCATTGTAGTTCCACTAACAATGCCATATCTCGACTCTGTAGAAACGAACAGTATTGCCCCCCATTCTTTCCGTCACGGGCGCTATTCCCAAGAATCAATGGCCTATCTGGAGCTCATCACGGCACGATGGTCCATTCAGACGATTCAAACTCTCACGGGTGCAGGTGCCGGAATAGCATCAAACATTGTAGCATGTCCTTTAGATGTTATTAAAAGAATTTTGCAGTAGAAAGGGGGCCACCAGTTACTAAGCCCTGACTCTGGTAGCGACTAACACCCGTTTCAATATCGAGGCCTCATCGAGACTACTCGCTGAATACTATGAGCAACGCTGCCATCGGCACGGACGTCGTGCCGGAACCTAGCTCCTGGACGTGGATGGGGATAAATGGACGTTAAATATCATCTAAAATGACGGCGCTCGCCAACAGAAGTTTAGTGTCTTCCATAGCGAAAAATGATTTATTTATTTAGGACTGATCCGGAATTATAAATGGGTACGAGCTTTAGTATAAGAAATATTTACGCGTAGTGGTGATCTAAGGCCAGGACTTGAGGAACAAGGTTGCACCCCCTCGACAATTTGGGAACCGTAACGAACGTGCCATCGTTTTATGACGTCATCAGAGTTTCGAGGCAGTATGCTCATAAACCAGATATGCTTATGGAGTGTATGGTCTCCTTGGATACTGCCATATCAGGGCTGTATGCTTACTTGTTACGTACCAGTCGTCACGCCTTTCACTGTCAACTCCGCCTTCCCACCACTTCAACGTTGTCTTTGGTTCTCACACGCTGAATAGACTTATCTCATCGGCGCCTAATAACCACAACTGCTGAATTGAGCTCACCATGCGTGAGATTGTGAGTCCGCTTCCAATCCGCCTTGGAAGCTCTACAAACTAATTTTGAGCTCCCTCTTCTCTATAGGTGCATCTACAAGCTGGCCAATGTGTGAGTATCACGCCCTTCTTGTTACATGTGCGTTTTTTTCTCATGCCGTGTGCCAACCTCAATAGGGCAACCAAGTCGGCTCTGCCTTCTGGCAGACCATTTCGGGCGAGCATGGTCTGGATAGCAGTGGCGTGTAGGCAATACATTCGAATCGCCACCCAACATCCCTCCTCCTCACGCATCAATCTAGGTATAATGGAACCTCCGATCTCCAGCTCGCGCGCATGAACGTCTATTTCAACGAGGTGTGCGATATTGCGTGACCCCTTCAAACTATCCTCGGTCTCTAATCGAGCTCGCATAGACATCCAGCAACAAGTACGTGCCGCGCGCCGTGCTCGTTGACCTAGAACCTGGCACGATGGACGCGGTGCGCTCCGGTCCGTTTGGCCAGCTTTTCCGTCCCGACAACTTCGTCTTTGGGCACTCGAGCGCCGGCAATAACTGGGCTAAGGGCCACTACACCGAGGGCGCCGAGTTGGTTGATCAGGTGCTGGACGTGGTCCGTCGCGAGGCCGAAGGCTGCGACTCTCTCCAAGGCTTTCAAATGACCCACTCGCTCGGCGGCGGCACGGGCTCCGGCATGGGCACACTGCTGATTTCCAAGATTCGTGAGGGTGAGATTGATATCACTGATGTGATGCACATTTCGATGCATTGTCTCTCACGGTTCTAACAGCCTACTTAGAGTTCCCGGATCGTATGATGGCTACCTTCAGTGTAGTACCATCTCCCAAGGTATCCGATACCGTCGTGGAGCCGTATAATGCCACGCTCTCGGTCCACCAGCTGCTTGACAACTCAGATGCGACTTTCTGTATCGATAACGAGGCTCTGTATGATATTTGCAAGCGTACCTTGAAGCCGTCGAATCCTTCATATGGCGACCTTAACCGCCTCGTGTCAACCGTCATGTCCGGCGTGTCAACTTCGCTGCGCTTTCCCGGACAGCTAAACTCTGACCTTCGCAAGATGGCCGTTAACATGGTAGGAAGATTCCTCTCATCCAGACCCATATCACTGTCATCGAAGAACGTTATGGCTAAGCATTTCCCCTCTTCTCATCTAGGTTCCCTTCCCTCGCCTGCACTTCTTCATGGTTGGCTTTGCGCCCCTCACTAGCCGTGGCTCGCACTCGTTCAGCGCAGTCTCTGTCCCCGAGCTTACCCAGCAGATGTTTGACCCCAAGAACATGATGGCCAGCTCTGATTTCCGAAATGGTCGCTACCTGACCTGCTCTGCTATCTTTCGCGGAAAGGTATCTGCGAAGGAGGTGGAGGATCAGATGCACAAGGTCCAGCAGAAGAACTCGGCTTACTTTGTTGAATGGATTCCCAACAACGTGCAGACAACTCTATGCTCTGTCCCGCCGCAGGGACTGAAGATGTCGTCCACCTTTGTTGGCAACTCGACCGCCATCCAGGAGATCTTTAAGCGCGTCGGCCAGCAGTTCACCGCTATGTTCCGCCGCAAGGCCTTCTTGCACTGGTATACTGGAGAAGGCATGGACGAGATGGAATTTACGGAAGCCGAGTCCAATATGAATGACCTGGTGTCGGAGTACCAGCAGTATCAGGATGCAGCCATCGACGACGACGACGTCTATAGCGAGGAGGTTTATGGCGAGGAGGAAATCCCTGCCGAGGTCCACGCTTAGTTCATAGTAAGCTTGTGGTCGGACAGCACCTGGCTTCTAATAGCTTGCACTTACCCTTCAATTGGCAGCCATCGCCAGCCAAACAATTTTCTAAGATGCGAATCCACGATCATGTCATAACGGTACATAGAGTTTATCACAATGGTCACACAGTCCTTGGGGGATGCACTCAGACACTTTAATCATTCCCTCGCAGCGCGGCAGGTGTGACCCGTAGATTCGGTTTATCAAGGACGAATGCTCACATGTAAAATAGTAGTAGCCTTATACACACAACTCCACTACGCTATCGCCGACATACGTGGAGATGCCAGGTACCCCCGTAATTTCCAAACACTTCATTCTCTCCGCGCCCACTGCTCTTCAATCGCCGACGTATTGAGGACTACCAGGATGCTCATGGCCGGCGTTTGACAGTACCCGTACTTGTTTTCTCCAGGACCAGTTCCGGAATACATACGGCTCCGGGCGGACAAGTTTGGTAGAGGTACCGTGGGGAAGTAGTATCAGGGTAGGTGTCACATCGTATCACTGAGGCCGCTCTAGCACACGGACTGTATGACCTACGGTATCAGACTTAGATGAAACAGATCGTGTCGTATATCACCACCAGGTTCTACTATGTTTCAGTGAGACGTGCGACTGGATGTGAAACTCGGCCCGTATCTTAGGGTCATGTATCCGGTTTCACATCCGGCCTATCGCATCAAGGACTCCAATTCTAACGATATGAGCTTAGATAGCTGTGCGCGAACACGTGGCTGTTGAATTTCTTTTGTTCTTAGTACTCAAGACCTAGAGAGTACCACTCGATGATAGAAGGTGTCAAAGGCCCTATGCGATCCATCAACGGAATTCAACAAAGGAACGTTCGTCAAGTTCAGCGACATGATGGGGTGAAACTTTGCTTGTGGAGGAAACAAAACAAGGTCTGTTTCTAGAGCGGTCGAGCTCTCAAATTATAGTCGTGTCAGGCCATTGTAAGGCCGTGTCTAGGGTGAAATTTTGCGCAAAGATTTTCGTCGAGAGGCTGGTGACGGTTGAGGCCGGGAGGTGTGCAAAATCAAGCGCTTGATTCCTAAATAAGGCAGCTAGCAGTATTCGGTGAAAATTCAGGCAAGGTGTAATAAGCATCTATGACATAGTAGAAGGAGGCGATTAGACCTCAAGTTATATTACAGTCATGATTAGGAGGATACTTAGCTACATACCGTATCGACTCGACAAATCGATAAAACTTGGTGGGTCTTGACACCCTGGTCAAGCCCTGATCGTGAGTTATTGGTTGGTTATGGCCCCATAAGTTCAACGCCGCTGCCGCTTCGCGAGCTGCCAGTGAGAGCCTCTCCTGCGAAATAGCAAATCAAGAGCCTGAAAACAGAGGCTAGCAAGGGTATCAAGACCCACCAGGTTTTATCAATTTGTCGAGTCGATACGGTAGTGGCTTTTCCGAGCTCATAACCTGTTGGAATGTGCATGTTGTGTTGATTGAAGGAGCAAAACTAGTGCCAACCAGCGGAAGCTACCGACGAGAACTTGAGAAGACATTGTCAGAAGTTTGATGTGTGCAAGAAAGGGTGCGGTCAGAAGAGATGATTGAATTGCGCTGCTTTCTACCTAAGGGACCGACGAAGGTCGGTTTCTTATACCTATGTTCAATCTGCCGATATCATAGGCAGTAGCCTGCTGCCTGCCGCTAGTTGTGGTGTAGCGTTCACTAGCATCGTGAACTCGTTCACGAGGATCATGATCCTTGTCTAATTCCAACACATCTCCTCATTGGTTAAGATCCTGTGGGGCCCTGGCCAATGACCAAGTGAGGGCATTCAGAAGGGTTGTGCCTTCCAAATTGAATAAATCCGTGGTTCCCACCACCTCCCATCTCCTTCCCACCAGGAACGAAGCTCTTGCCATACTTTCGACCAAGTCCTCGAGCCCATGTCTCCAGTCGATAAAACAAACGATCTCTCCATGCTTTCCATCAAGGATTTGTCTTCCGAACCAAATAATCCGATGCCCGTACTCTTTGCGTCCATTCACTATGAGATAGTCAGTCACGTCTTTAACAGTCACCAAGGAAAACATGGTAGAAGGCGCGAGCAGTAGAGGTTAGAAACTGACCTCCAACTTCCATCGTAAACCTTGCGTGAATCGGAAGAGCCGAATTGTGCTTCATTCAGCGCTGTTTCAATCACATACGCTGTGATGCTTGTTCCGCTCGAGATAATCGGCTTGTGGGGATCCACACCTTTCGTTTTGAATAGTTTCACAAGTTGATCAGATGGCAAGAATGCTTTCGTTTTCGGATCCAGCACTAAGTCGTATGGAATATTTATCGAGCCGGGCATGTGTCCTGACGGTGAGCCTGGTCGTGGTCCCGCATACTTTCCGCTGAAGTCGTCGCTGGATCGCGAATCCAGAACCTGTATCCCCTCTCTACCCTCCTTGTTATGGTCCATGACTGCTTCGCGAACTTCCTCGTAGCTGGCGATTTTCCCTTCGTCTATCTTAGGAACCGGGTAGGTACAATGCTTGAAGCTGTGTATCTCCCCTTGTTCTGTCGGAAGGCCTTGTTCCACCCACAGCCGGAAGTTATTGAGGATGTGCACCTTCGGGTGGCCAAAAGTCTTCAACATCCACCCTACCCTCGGTGCCGAGAAGATGCCCAGCTCCTTTGTATCATATACTACTAGAATGTCCTCCTTACGGATGCCCAACCCGCTCATGGAGGCGGCGAAGTCCACGGCGCTGGGTAGCAGATGAGGAAAAGGGGAGTGCGTGTCGATAACCTTATCGAGGTCTAAGAATCGAGCTTTCGGGATCCGTTTCTGACGGAAGGTCTGGATACCGGTGCGACCCTCATTGTCATCGACTGGAAACCAGGAGGCGCATAAGGGAATAACTTGTGGCTCGAGGGAGATGTCGGATAGTGGATTCATCTTCATGGCATTGCGTAGCTCCCTCGGGCTCACGAGGTAGGAGGACATTGAACGACGGGTTGATGGCAAACTAAGCCTGCTGTGACAACTAAGAGGTAGCAGAAATGTGCGAGAGCTATATCTAAGCAAACGACCGCTCGGAAAGAGGAAAGCTCGTGGTAGTACAGCCATGGTGGACTGAAACAGTTGGCGTATTCTCAAGCCGTCTACGGAGTGGTAGCTGATGCTAGAAATGTCGGAGCTGAAGCTATGATTTCGGTAGCAAGGGAAGACGGAGGCCAGTAAGTGGATAAAGGGTTTTAAAGTGACTGTCTTGGAAAGGCCTGCGGCGTTGAAGATAATATAGCCCATCCTAATACTGACGTCAAGTGCGAAGTGGTGTGACAACCACAAGTAGATAAAACTGATTCAAATGGATGTGTGGGTGATGACGGGTCTGGCTGTCTCAAAGCTATTGATCATCATCATTCTAAGCGAGCAGCTTTAAAAGCCAGCATGTTCTCGTAACTGTCTCTTGTAAGAGTGAAATTCAAGCCGGAGGATGATAGCCGCACGTTGTGAGATGAGATTCGCCGCCAAGAATAACATGAGGGCCCAATGCGCCGCAAGTATTTGGGAAAGCCAGCATCGACCCTAGGGAAACAAAGCATCTGCCTTCCACTTTCTGATCCTTGACCAGTCTCAAAGGTAACTCTGATCCTTGTACTTGCAAACCCCGACCATCTCGATCAACGGCCTGTACATTAAGCCTGGATCAGAACGGACCCGCCCAGATAAAACAACAAGCCACTCTCCCCCTCGGTATCCTCGGTGCGACGATCGAATTTTTGCGGCTGATCTTAGTAAGAAGCGTTGAGCTTTCTAGAAAAAAAAGCGGCACGACGCGTCATAGCGCGTCAGGCCTCCCTCGCCTCCAGTGACCAGCCAGGGGTCCGGATGCGGTCCGGGCATTTGGCCCAATCGCAGAGGCCGGCGAACACTCCGGTGCAGATGTGGATGTTGTGTTCCAGCGAGGGGCGAGCGTCGGGCCACACCGACCTGCAGTGCGCAAGAACTCGTCGACTTGCAATGCGTTTCCCGCTACCTTAGACTAACTCGCCTCCTTTAGGTACAGGCTTTGGTGGGTGGCCCCAGAGATCCAGGAATAACAACTTTCATTCCACCCTGCATCAACCTCCAGCAAAACTGGCCTCCAACTCAAGGTTCTTAGCTTTTTACCAGGTTACCAAGAGTTACTAGACGATCGTCTCTACATTTGTTGATCCATCCAACAAGCCACTGCCGTCTATCGGAGCATCCTTCCGCCAGTGCTACAAGCCTCAGCAGATAAATGAGCTACGGTAGGTTTATTCTACAACCATGCATAAGCAGTATGGCCTGACATTCTCAAGCAGATACTCTCACGAACTCCTTTCCGTATATGGAAGGGGTGACACTGCTGCACGGCTACACCCCGAACGAGGCTATTGGAGACGAGCTCACTGTAGGCAGCGCGGCCGTTCCGTCCCACCCGCGATGGGAGGGTTCGGAGTGGATTGACCGACGACCCTTCCTGGGCGCTTTTCGGGATGATGTTGACTTCACTGCCTCATACAGGCAAGCCCGTCTTCTCCACGACCACTCTGTATTCTACGGGGCCACCGTCAAGAACCATGCTCTATCATCCGAGCGCCTGGTAACGGTCCCTGACGAACCACCTTCGACCGTGACTCCTTCGCTCCAGTCGTCACAAGAGCCACCCAAAAAGCCTGGACGAAAACGTAAGACGCAGCTTAGTGAGCGCGCAGCCCCTGAGCCCGCTAGTCTCGATTCCAGAGGAGGAGAAAACAACGATGACCCGAGCAGGAGAGGGATTCATTCTCACGCAAATGAGATGGGCATGAGCAGCGGCGCCGGTATTCGCAAACAAGACGCGAAAATAAAGAAAGTGCGAGAGAGAAACCGTGTCGCTGCCAACAAGTTTCGCACAAGAAAGAAGAAGGATCTTGCGAGGCTCCAGTCCGACGAAGAGGCGATAGAGCAACGCCATAGAACGCTGACCAGCTGCGTGGATGACCTGAATGAAGAGCTTCTCCACCTCAAGATGCAACTGTTGCAGCACACGGGTTGCAACTGCACCCTAATACAGAATTATATTGAAAACGAGGCACAGCTGTATATTCAGTCTATGGAGTTGGAATCGCAAAACTACGGAAACGGTTACCCCCAGGCAGAGGATCTCCACTATCCCTAGCATACCTTATTGATTATTGCAAAGGGCGATTTGGTCAAGGGTCCCAGTTAGGAGTTTACATCAACGTTACCAGTTGGGACAATACAACATCAACCTCCCCTGTTGACCTGGGGAGGTTTGGCGGGGCAGTGTCGCGGGATGCGTTGCCAAGACTGGATTGAGAACTCCGTTGTATACTCAAGATTACGCAGTAAATCTCTTACCCTTATATTTGTGACCTTGAATTCAATTTCATTATTTCTATAGCTCTTCTCTATACAGATTACACGGCGCTCATGTTAAGCATCGAAGCCAGGATCCTCAGCAAAACCATAGTAAGATTACACGATCAGTTCCATCACGCTGCATAGGGGTCTCAGCAGCCAGCTGGTTATAGACGAAGTCATAGTTCTTGGCGTCCGATGAAAACTCAAGAGTCTCTTCGTAGTGGTGTTGGGAGAGATGAGCCATGAAGGCGTGCCGAGTATTATCATTATCCCTTCGTTAAGACCCCGTATAGCCTGTACGTGCGTGACTGAATAGAGAGGGGTTGATACAGGCAGATGATATGTAAAAGCCGGTTGTATAGTTTAGGGAACGCGTTAACGGCAATCATGGGGCCACAAATGGTGAGCCTGAGATCTGGGTTCCTCCCACCACTCTTAGGTACCGCTAAATTTAATTAAACTTCCTTTTCCATGTAGGCCGCCTCAAACTCTCACTATCGGCTCGTAACCACAACTCTCACACGGGATTTATGACCTAAAGTCTAAGTTACAAGCTTACGGAGCCGATTTGCGTTGACTAATGAATATAGAAGAGTTATAGGCATAATGATCAAGCGTGGGAGAGAAATAATTTATATCAATCCATTGCTGTTAGACACTTAGTTTGATATTCGTTATGATCTCTTTTTAGAGGCCGGCTATAGGAGCTATTCTAATACCTCCTTGTGATTCCCAACTTGGTAAACGCACGATGATCTTCCCCGCGAGTTGATATCTCTCAAGAATGTTCCCGCTTAGTTCCTGCGATAGCTCTATTGGTTCGCTGAATTGCGGCCAACTGGACAGGTACACTCGCGCCAGAGCATACTCCCTGCGCTATAAGCAGTTCCCTTACCACACCCAACCTCAATAAGTGTGTTAGAATCGGGCATCGTCGACACCTTGTCACCAGGTCGCGCTATCTCTCCCTCATGGCCCACATGTGAGCTAACTTGCTGAGGCCGAATGCGCTTAGCCCTATGCTCTGAAAAGGAGAACAACTCCGCAGAAGCCTCGGTGTCCGCGGGTCTTTTTCCTTCAATGGGCTGGGCGCCGGACGAGCGGGGCAGGGATAACGAGGACGGCGGGAAGCGCTACCCCTGCGAACCGCTTGGCTCGCATGTTCTGGTGCACTCGCACTCCTTGCCGGGCGAATTGGACGGAAGCTCAGTGCTGCTGGTGACGGGCGCAGGAGCGCGACATGGTGGAGACAAAATATGGTCTGTGGGAAGATAAGAAGCGAAGTATCGAACAAGGGAATCCAAGGAATTTGTACGGAAGAGCTGGATAGCATGCTCCCATTGAGGCGAATTGATAAGACGCGGGTTTGCAATGATCTCGAAACTCGCAGCTTCAAGAGCGTCGTTTAGTTCGTGGAGGCGCTGTTGTCTGCGACTGCTCGCCAAACGATGGAATTCGGCGGTGGAATTTGCCTCGTGGGAAATTTCGAAGATATCGTGATGAAAGGCCTCAGTGTCTTGAATGGCGCAGGAATAAGTATTGTACTGGTCGTGAAGCTTGGTGAGTAAGTCTCCTCTCTTCATGTCGAATTTCCAGGCCGGCCATGCCCATGATGCGTCATCCATGCCGTAGAGTGAGAGCGTTTAGATTGACAGGACTTGGGTCGGGTTGAAGGTAGTAGGGTATGGGGTAGCAAGTGTGGAAGGAGAATGTGTGGGCATGGACGTTGCAACTTGTTCCTTGAGTTTTCACAGTGGTCGGTCAAAACGCCCAACTTAGGGCGGGGAAAGCCCATCTGTCATGCGACAACCCCAATTTAAATCAGGCTTCCCTGCCACCCGCTCTGCTTATAAACCAAAGGGGGTGGGCGGTGACGCACGACGGAGGTATGCCCCTGGACCCCGCTGCCAGACGGCCGAGACCGACCGCAAGATGCGTTTCTGCTCGTCTTGAACATAAATCCTGGCTTTCCTCTCGGGCAGGACACTTTTATTAGATATCAGCTACTCCTCAGCCATGTATCGCGATAGTCCAGGAGCATCTACCTCCCAGTTCATGCCACGACCAACGGCCGCCCTACAAGCTTATTCCCGTTCCATGTATCAGTACACGAAGAGCAAAATGACGGTTCTACTCTGTTCCATCCCAATGCCAAACCAGACTTCAGCGCCCCATGATCAGAAACGCAGCGTCGAGTACGACTGGAAGGGCGTGGAATGAGTGACTGGGTAATTAGGTTATGGGGAGCTTCCCGAGTAAATCACCAATGGGATCAGCATGAGCCCAATTGAGTTGAATGATCTCCAACTGTCCCTCATGGTATTGCGAGGGGGCAGGGCGACGTTTGGTTGAGGCGTAGTGGACTGGGCAGTTTTCGGAGAAAAGATGGGAGGGAGGACGAAACCCGCCGTCGCCGAGGAGTCATCAAGGGTACCTACGTGCACAGGCCGTGTTTGAAAGGAAACGGGTTGGCTCAGGTGTCCCGTCAATCGGGCTTTTAGTACTGATCGGCTCCTGGCATCTGCCGAAGAGTTAACTAGCTGCCGTGTGTCGCCCAGCCGGACCCAAGCCGTCAACGAATCATTAGATTCCCAAGAATAGAACCGGTGATGAGAGAAAGATTCGAAAGTTAAACGCAGAAGTTACGTCAACGCTGCTGCCTAGCCTAAAAAAACGGGCTGTCACCACTCTGGTAATAAGACGGAGCACAGGCGGAAATCAACCCGTATATACTGGACATAGTATGATAGCGGTGTCCTCAACTTCTTGACATTTGTAACCAGCGTGGTTCTTTACCTTCATTACTTCTTGTACGGGCCTTACCCTTATTCTAAATGCAAAATACAACATGTTCGGCAGGTCAGGGCTGTACCACCGAGAATGTGGGCGCTTGCGGGGGGACGGTTCTTTCTATTGGCCATATGCACCCTCTGCCTTTCGATGTTGATATGCGGGGGGGTTGAGCAAAACCCCGCAAGCGGAGACTCCGCCCTTCCCCGACTGCAAAGATCATTGACACATCCAGCATGGCTCGCGGGTAAAAAACTCGCTTGAGAGCACCGCATAACGTGAGGTAACCCCAGCCCCGGGCCTTTTCCCGGCCGTAAGGTCACAATCTCTTGTGCTCGGTCGTCTGGGGGTGGCGCCTCTCTCGCGACGATCCGGGAGGGGGCGGGGAGGAGGAGCACAAACCCGCCCAGAAACCCGGCCATGTCAATGGTAGCCTTTCATGGCCGTTGACAATATAACCCTGTTCTGGGTGGGCCATGCCGCTACTTATCGGTCCGGGGCAACACCGCCGGCGGAGACTCCGCCCTGCAGCCATATCGTGATGTCGTCAATGACGAAGACCGACGATTCGACTTGATTAATGTGTATATAAAGGCAGGCGAGGATATTGACGATAAAGTTTCTTGAAAGACAAGGCCATCTTCTTCACGACTTCGCAAAAGCCTGAGGATGCATCTCAAGAACCTTCCCATTTCCGCCACGGCCCTAGCCGGCTCCGTCTTTGCTCAGAGCAAGGGCGGTGTCGAGAATCTCGACGATGCCGGCAACGATCTATACGACAAGGACCTCTCCAAATGTCCTGGCTACAAGGCCACGAAGCATTAGAAGACCCGGGATGACTTCTACGCGGACCTCTCCCTCGCGGGGCCGGCGTGCGATGTCTTCGGGACTGACCTCCCCAAGCTGAAGCTGGAGGTCGAGTACCAGACCAGCGACCGACTGCATGTTAAGATCCTGGACACCAACAACACCGTCTACCAAGTCCCAGACAGTGTGTTTCCGCGCCCCGGCTTTGGCCAGTGGTGTTCTCCTAAGAACTCCAAGCTCAAGTTCGCCTTCAACGCTGACCCCTTCTCCTTCACGGTATCTCGCACCGATACCGGCGAAGTTCTCTTTGATACCACCGGAAACAAGGTCGGCTTTGAAAACTAATACGTCTACCTCAAGACAAACCTACCCCCGAGCCCGCATCTGTACGGCCTGGGCGAGCATAGCGACCCGTTCATGCTGAACACGACCTACACTAGGACCATCTACACCCGCGATTCATACGGAACTCCCCAGGGCGAGAACCTTTACGGTGCCCACCCAGTCTACTTTGACCACTGGGAGAACGGCACCCACGGCGTGTTCCTGCTCAACTCTAACGGCATGGATATCTTCATCGACAAGGAAGCCGGCAGGGTAGAGAATCAATCCACGACTTCCACGGTATTGACCAATATGTTGACTTCAATCCACGTGAACGTCAATCCACGAAAGGCGACTGATAGGTGGGCGCCTGGGCGCGCCCCCTGACTAAGCCTCCCAAATGGCGCTCAGATCCTCCCATCCATCCATCCAACTTTCTTCACTCTTTCTACGAAAGCCTTGGTAGAAAATATATTGTAAATGGGCTACATTTTGACTACGATACATTGTTCCGTCGAGCCAGTCTCCGTATGCAAAGCTTGCTGCTCTTTACTGTCTCGTTCCACGCTCTTCCAAATCTCTTTTACACCTCTTCTCTTGTTTGTCAGGGGATTGTCACCCATCTCCTTGGCGACATGGGCTTCGATGCGCTCATCCTCAGCCTTACTCCAGTCTAGATATGCCATCATCTCTTCCCTTGTCCATTCTCTTGATCCGGTTGGAGTGATGCATCGCTTGGACATTTGTTTGTAGTCACTTATAACTTTGCTTGCCATACCTGAGTGGAAGCCCCATCGCCCTGCGATATTGCTGGTTGGTCTTGGTGCTACCTGCGGGTTGCGCTGCGTACCATGCGCTTCTGGCAGCGCCATATCTTCCATATATAGCCTGAGGGGAATCGTACCGTGGCGGTGGTTGCAAGGGGGAGTTGCGCAAAAGAGCCGCCTCTTCAACTGGAGATCCTTCGCTGGCAGATCTTGGCAGAATTCCAGTTGAGTAGCCCGGTATGGCAGGATTGTGAGGAGCGATAGGCGAATCTAAGATAGGAGGAGGGGAGCGGACAAGTAGCGTGTGTACAACAGAGGGTGGGCGCTGATTAGCTTCCGTAGGGAATTCCAGGATGGCATCAGACATTGGTGCTTGCAACGCCACCGAAGCGCTGTTCGTTGTACCAGTTGAGTCCGGAACTGGAGTTAGCCTTACTACGCCTAACTGCGGAACCGAGTTTGGGGCCTGTGCTGCTTGTGTGGGCAACTCCTTGAACCTCAGCGGACAGGCCCTTGAGGCCATAGTATGGCCAACTGTATGGCATCTGCTGCGTTTACTGGGAGCTCTCTTGCGAGCTTCTGCCGGCTCAAATCCAGAGGGTTCGCGTCTATTGCTCGTCGTCGGTTGACTGTGTCTCTGGTTAAGTTGGTTTGTGGCTCGTCGTGGTTCCAGCATGGGACGGGGCTGCGCCACGTCTCGCTTCAAATGCCAATGGGGATGGAAGTGCTCGAGCAAAAGGCTTTGCCTCTCTTCCTCTAGTTTCGCCAAGGTGTGAGAACACGGTAGCCCATGTGAAGATGTAAAGGTCTGGCTGCAAGGAGCGTTGTGCTGCCTTTGGAGTAGCTGCCGTTGCTCTTGCACCTTGCGCAGAGCTTGGTGTGAAACCCAACCTCGCACCGCCTCAAATAGTATTCCAGAGGCTTCCAGAGGTGTGCGCACTTGTTGAGAGGCTCGCATATGCTTGAGTTCCTTCAGTTGGTTCGTAATAGCGTGCTTCATTGCCCGCCAAACGTCGAAGAGGTCGAATGAAGAAGTCTTGATATGCGACTTGATTAGTGAATGGATTCCTTCAGCCCTAGAGCATGCACATTAGTTTTGTCATTTTTTCCCCCTGCGCCATATACCGCAAGCTACCTGCCTTGAAGTGGCTATATTGCCGAAGTGTAAGTGCTCATCCACCCATGCTTTGACAATCTTCTCTTTGTGCGGCTCGAGCCAATACATTTTGATGTATCCCACCGACTCGAGGTATTTGCTGCCGTACTTGAGCTCAAACTTAGCTAGCCGCTCTTCGAATGACTTTTCGTCTGGGGAAGCCACAATCGAGTGCCAAAACGCATAGAACTCATCCCACGCTTTGCCTTCTGCCTGCTCTGTTGCTTGACCAACCTTCGATGCAAAGAACGGCCGGCAGTGCTGAAGGACTGCCTTGTTAACATGCCAGAGGCAAAGTAGTGCTTTAGAGGAAGAGAACCAGATCGTGGCGGCGTTCATTGCCGCCAGGCATCTATCCGTCAATATAACTGACGGAAGCTCACGCTGATAGAGTGACCTAAGGTGTTCTAACGCCCATGAGTAATCCTCTTCTGATTCACCTGAGAGGAAGGTGAATGCGATGCAGAAGGAACGTTAACAGGAATCAACTCCAATCATGTCAAGGAGTGGCATGTGGTGCTTGTTCGTCTTATAGGTGCAATCCAACAATAAGACATCTGGATTGCATTGTAGGTACACAACAGAGTCCGGGTGGGCGAAGAAGATGGCTGTCAGTCGATTATCCGGGTCCAATCGAACTCGGCACCAGAAACCTTCTCTGTGCAGTTGATCAACTAATGCTTGGATGCTGCTCTGACCTTCACGCAGATCTCTCCTCGTCTCCGCGATCCGATTATATATGTCTCGTTGGGTGGCGAGGGTCTCTGAGTGAGTATGGAGGTATGTCCTTATATCCCGCGGAGTGGTGCCAGACATCGCAAGATTTGAGATAGTTGCAGCATCTTGCTCTTTAAACCGTCGGTGTGCTGGGTGTGCAGATGGGTCCTCGCTCGGTGGGTGATTGTGCCTAGATAGATAGATGACCCACAAGGGCTAGTAGTAGATAGATCTACACCTACATTTCATCTACATCGGTAGATAGATTCCCCACACTGGGCTTACTCTCGAAGATACGTATATGGAAATCCATTGCGCATCAAGTCTGGAAGTTGACGCTGTTACCGGCGAGTTCACTCACCAACCCGCCTCCGACGGAGAAGAGACAATTGTGGACAAATTTGAGGTCCAAGATGTGTCAGAGAGCGAAGGAACAGGGAAAAAATTGACCTAATTTGGCTTGGTTATTTGTATTATATGACCCTTGGGCAGCTTCATATATGGGTAGTTATATTGCAATAAAAAGCTGCTTCATTATAATAAAAAGCAGTTTAATACACATGTGTATGAAACACGTGCCCATCCCTATATGCGTCATCGTACGGTGGGGGTGGTGTGTTGTCAATAGGCACATTACTGCTGTGGCCTGACGGTCGCTGCAACTCGGAAAGGCCTGGAGGATCTGTCATGGTAGTGGAAAAGGGCGTGGCTGATAACTGATTGTCAGAAGGCACGTAGGCAGACTGTCGGACAGCTGGCTTCACAGGGATCATTGATGGCACCAGTCAATTGATGAGAATTATCTAAAGAACAAAAGAAACTGAACAGCCATGTGTTCGGGCACAGCTATTTGTTAGACACGAGTGTTCATATAATGACAGAGATAGATGATCAGAAGATGGAGAAGTGTATATGGAATATAGAGAACTAAGAATGATTTGTGTTTGACCTGTGGATGTGTTGTCCTTCTTCGCTCTCCCTTCTCGTCTTTTTATCTGAGGAAGCAGGCCAATTTACTAGACCTGCTGATCCTGCAACAGATCTGTAACGCCCGTTCTGACACTTCTGGTATCATCGTGGTGGCATGCCTGTGTAACATCATGATGCATGCCACTTCAACACTATTTAAGCTCATGTCGTTAGGATTGGAATCCTTGATGCGACAAGCCGGATGTGAAACCGGATACACGACTCCAAAGTATGGGCCGCGTTTCATATCCAGTCGCACGAACCTAGTGGTGATATGCGACAATAAGTTCTGCTTATCATGTACGTTAGGGAGAGAGAGGCTAGTGATTGGATCTTTTACCATTGAACCACTCCCCACGCTACCAATCTCCAATGCTCAAGCTAATGCCTTACCGTAGCACAAGTCCCGTTTCTTAGTACACTTCTTCTGCTCCCTCCAGCTCCTCTGTCTCATCCTCGGAGTCGTCGTTCTCAAACTGAATATCCTTGCCGATCTTACGAGCAATCTCAATCGCCATCTGGCCAGCCCCCGAACTAATCATGCCATTGAAAGGCTCCGCTGCGAGATTCAGCAGTCTCAAGTCACGTACTCCATCAACGCCACTTGCAGCCGTGAGAATGTACCCGACCACCCAGGGCAGCTCGCTCTCCTTCTCCATGTAAGCAGGTGTGTAAAGCTCTCTCAGGATGGGGTCGCAATTGTCTTTGACCGATCGCAGCAAGATCCAGCACCAGCGATGCATCAACAAGTACGGGAATGCCATTTCGAGGGACTCGGAGTTGAGTGCCAAAGCGAGTGTTTTGGCAAGTTCCTCGGGCACAAGACCATCGGTGGCCGTGTCTTTCCCGGCAGCCCTAGCCTTGGCCTTTTGCTGCCGAAGTCGATCTTTCGCTCTCAATTCTTGTGGATCGTCAATTTGTGTCATGATCAAGTCTCCGTTGTCGACCGAGCCCTCCCACTGATAGGCGCTGCGCGCGACAATGTCATCGATCAGCTCAGGCGTCCAGTTCATTTCGGCTCCCGAGCAAATCTGGGTCTTGAACATGGACGACACGGGCGCGCCCTCATTAATGCCTCGCGGACCAGCGCGCGAGGCGATGGCAGTCTTGCGTCGGCGGTTTGTTGTGAAGGCAGTAGCTGAGATGCCCATCTGAAGACAGAATTTCTGGAAGTAATCTCCAGTCGTCCTTGGCCGCTCACCTCCAACCCAGATGTTGGAGTCGCCAAGCATAGTGAGCATAACGTCCATATCAGGCCACTGACTTTCTAATAACCTCTCATTGAGCAGGGCATTGTAGAGGTGAGCAGTATAAGTGATTGAGCCCCAAGCATTTGCGACGGCGAGACCAACGTCGTACACCTCTGTACGGAGACGGAAGAGGTAGAGACCAGTCAGAACAGGGGAGTAGATCAAGATACGATGAGCCTCCATCTTCGAGGGTACAGGCAAGCCTGCTCGCGTGTACACGCTCGCCTTTGCACCGTGCACCGGATCCTTGCCCATCCATTTCATCAACTGACTCAGTTCTCGCAGCTGGTGGTCGTTGGAAGCAGGCCAATTCTGGATCTTCAAGTTCTCGTGAAACTCCAGATGACGTCCCAGCGAATTGTCCATTATGGTAACTTCATCAACCAAGGCCACGAAGCTTTGTCGCGTCACAGCACGCATGGTGTGATGAATGTCAAGAAAGACCTGGGCAGCGAACACGAGCGAAAAGGGAACAGTAGACGTCTTTTCAAGTACTTTCATTTCGCGCAGAAACTCGTCCTCGACTGGGTAGTTGGGGATCAACCGAATCACGGTAATCAGCTCCGTGAAAAACTCCATGAGGAGGATTTGGTCTTCCTGGAACTTCTCCCGACCCGTCTTGGAGGCACGGTTGCTGTTAGGGTCGTATTTGCCGAACATGCCTTCCTTAATCAAGGGAAGGTCTCTAGGATCGAGGACATCGACAAAGCTGTTTAAGAGTCGGAAGGCAACGACGTAGCATTCGTTGGCCATGTCGTATAAGTCGTAATTGAAGTTGTCTTTGCTGTTGTTGAAGTAGACTTGTTCTGGTTTGCATCCCTTCCTAAGGCAGATCATGAGGTAGAACCTATTCAGAACCCCCCAAGCGCCTCCGTCTTGCTTGTCCAAAAGAGGAGCCACTTCTTCGATCAAGCCGCGAGCAATGGAAATGGCCGTATTGGTGGCAACAGCAGCAGCAGCAAGGTCGAACATGCCGTCACGATGATTGGACCAGATCCACTCGATGCGAGACCTGATCCTATTTAGGTCGTTGACCAGAGCTGTAAAGGCAAACAAGACATCCTCCAGGGAAGTCTGGGGCTCTGCTTCATAAGAGACATGGTCCTCATCGCGTGGTTTCGGTCTCTCATGGGGCGCGTTGCGGAACGTGTCGAGGAAGGCCTGAGACGGCTCGTCGACAGACAAAGCAGCGAACCTGCTGCCGAGATCCTTGGTCGAATCTCTAGAGGCATCATCGCTAGTGTCTATGGCTGCATCTATCGCCACAGTTGCTGTCGTAGAAGTCATTGCCTGTCGCAACGCCTCTCTGACCGCCTCGAGAACGCCAACAAAATACCCATGCTTTTCGTCGGACTTGGGGTCTGGCTGAACTCCGCTATCGCTCAATTTGCCACCAAACTCAGACCGAAGAGTGATGAGCCGATCAATTGTGGTAGAGAAGACATCCGGCACTGACACAGCTGGATCTCGGCGACCAGCGATGAAGTTGGCTAGTGGTAGGAAGTCCTTGATGGCAATGACGTGCTTGGCAGTCTTCTTCTCCGCTGGCTTTGGCTTCGGCTTTGCCCTGCCGCCACCGCGAGCCTTGCTTCTCTGCTTGCCCTTCAATCGTCCGCTTTTTGGTGCCTGTGTTTCTCCCGACTTGGAACCCGTAGTGGTGAGCAGATCAGCGGGGTAGCCGCAGGCCTTGGCAGTTGAGGCGAGCCATGAAGCGACCGAGTCAGTGTCCTGCTTATACTGCCTGTAGATGCCCAAGAGTTGGATCGGCAGCATCGTGACAGAATTAGATGCCAGTTGGCATTAAAAGAAGACTTCGATGATGTTCAATGAGAGGTAATTGTCAAAGTGCGAGGTCCGTATCAATGTTGAAAGGTGGGTAGGTTTCTTAGCGCGCCGCAGTGAGGGGGCCATTCTTCTGACACGACACCGTCACTTCGGGCCGACGTTGAACCCCAAAAAGTAAAAAGCATCGTTATTCTCAGAATTTAAACTTCTCTTGGAAATGGTCTGAGCTCGTTGAGGTAAGTGGAGCCAATCATTGGTTCGGTGATTTGGTCTCAGGCGATGTCGAGGCGAGGTCGAAGCGACTTTGTGCCTGAGGCACTCAGAGATTGAGAATGCCGTTCATTGGGCACACATCTCCCAAACGTGACGCGACATCTCAAGTCGCAGCCAAACATCCACATCTACCTTTTTTTTTCTCTTCAACATTAGAAGGGATCAAAGAGTGCCAAGTTCTGCTTTAGGGTACGATATCGCCGTGCAAAACAACCCTGCGTCCCAGGTAGCAGCATCAAGATATCGCGTCAAAGCTCAGACCCCCAGTTCGAAGCCCATCGCCACACCCCGTCTCATCTCGACATCTGTCCATCATGGCCCTCGCCTGCACTGTTTGCAAGAAAACCTCAGCGGAAACAAGCATCAAACGCTGCGGCAAATGCACCGACACGCCGTACTGCTCTCGAGAATGCCAAAAGGCTGATTGGAAAGTCCATAAAAAAATCTGCGGAAAATCCACCACTCCCCAATCTCCTCTGTCCGACTCTCCACCGGGCCCTTCACGACCGGTATTATCCCCACCCAAAGGTCTCGACAAAGGCATCCCTGACCCATTCACGCGCCTCGACAACAATACCTGGCTGCATGGCCGCTCGGAAACGGACGTGTACAGACTGCTCCTCGAAGCATATCGTCTCAGGGCGGAGGATGACTACACCGTGGAAGGCGATGTGGACTTTGATAGTTTGTACGCTGGGAACCCCGATGGACTCCCTGGCTTTCGGCGGTTTTTGAGCGCTGCTGAACGTCGCGCTGGTCTACTTCCTGAATGGTGGAACGCGGAGAAGCGAAGGAACTGCGAGATGTTTGGTATGGACGAGGATGTGTGGCAGAACCTCAAGTGCGCTATTGAGAAGAGCGACATTATCGAACATTACGGTGATCGTCAATTCCCCATGCAGCTGCGCATGTTTGCCGAAGCTGCTCTTCAGCGCGGGCCGGGAGGTCAGAGTGGAACGCCCATGAGAAAGTTGATGGTTGCTAGGGAGCAGGGAAACTTGGGAGATATGAAGATGTCCACGATCGACAACACGACGGGGAACATCACTCACCACAGTTAGAGGGAGGGGTCTATGTAATTTCAGGAGGAACACCAATGTCGAACATGTGGGCGGACAGATTGTATGGTAGCAGGAGACCAAAAGCTGCCGCTGTATTGAATCGCGGTGACAAGGTCTCATCCAACGACATATCTTAGCAGTTCTGTTATAACCTGTCAAGATCGAAGTTTGAGCACTTCCGGTCGATGCTGAACTTGACCGATATCAAGAGGGAGGTAAACTTGGACGAGAAAGCAATGAGATGGGAAGATGATGATCATCTGGATGGTTGTGATACTGGTAGCTTCAAGCAACGTTGATCACTCAACGCTTAGTTACTTTTAGCTGTACAGTATAACTATTGCACTCACTTGTCTGATTCACTCGCTTATCACATACGTTAGTAAATCTGCTGTTCGGGAATTTTATGCATGTCTGAGAATTTTGTGATCAACTGAGGGGTGCCAAGCCTGCCCCGAAAGTTGGCTGTTGTCAAGCTCTGGAGACCTTCGCTTACTGTTGGAGGTATCAAGGGCAAGGATCACAACCATTGTGAATAGCTTCACGGTCAGCGTGAACGCTACACCATAACTAGCATCAGGCAACAGCCTGCTGCCTATGAGATCGGCAGACTGAACCCAGGTATAAGAGACCGACTCTCGTCACTCCTTTAGATAGAAAACCAAAGCGCTCATTTGATCCTCATGGCCCATCAGTACCTGCGACAGTTATTAATCTTTCAGCTAACTTATTGCTACTTGTTCTTTACACCTTACCCTTTTGAATGGTTGCTTAATTCGTCACAAAAGGCGGGATATTATGCTATAATACCTAAGTTAGGTCGGTATTCTCCTTTTAAGTTGGGGGAAAAAAAAAAGTTTAACAACTTCTATGGACCCGTTGGTGCAGGTAATGCCAAGAGCCGACCTTCACAGGCTGCTAGTCTCATTCACGTTTTGTTCAGTGATCAGGGAAATTGCCGCGTCCGTCAAGTGCAGTTTTATTGCGTAGTACAGAGGGCCATGTGGGATTGTCTCAGTGATCGGAATGGTCTGGTATGAGTTGGTATTGGTGTGGTATATACCGCTAAGATTTAGTATGGTTTGAGGATATCTCAATACCATAGTGATTATTATATAGGGATAGACATCTATCGAATGGGGAGTCGAATCGATAGATTCATTCTACGCCAAGTCTTACGAATGTCGAATCGAACGCCAAGACATTCGATTCGATATGAACCTACCACCAGCCCGTTCGATTCGATGCGAATCGAACGGAGCCCAGGGTTCGATCGAACGAGCACCGCGATTGGCTGAAACCTGCCGGGGACTAGTTTTCGCGTATGTTCAGTAAACGCGTTGAGAAGCCCAATGACACGATCTTACGCGACCCAGCCTGTTTCGTGTCTTACTGGTCATAGTAGCGCGTCGTTGTTAAGACGCGTTAGCGAGTACAAGAGAAATCCATGGCAGAATAGGTACCTTGCAACCGCTCATCATCTCAGCGAATATCCACAATCAGATGCTGGGTAAAATTTCGACGGCAATCCAATTTGTAGGTCCGAATAAGGCATTTAACCGATATCTATGAAACATCCATGTTGCGTAGGAGACGTTGAAGTACGAGTTATATTGGATGCAAATTCCAACTTGCGAAGTTAGGAGGTACTGGTACCTCCACTATAAATTAGGTGAGACCGGCGGTATGTATGTATGTATGTATGTGTATTTTTCGTCCGGGGGGGCGTGAGACCCGTAGAGTGTTGGAGAAGTGGCATGCATGATGTTACACAGGCAGCCACCTCAAGGGAAGATGTCACCCCATGGTACCTTAATTGTCAGAACAGCGTTACAGATCTGTTGCAGGATCAGCAGGTCTAGTATCTTGGCCTTGCCCCCTCAGATACAAAGACAACGAGGGAGAACGAAGAACAAGGAGGACGAACACAACGAACATCATCAATACACTCAAGATCATCCTAATATCATCTTTAATCATCAGTTACCTAGTGAGGGTGCGCTGTCTAACATAAAGTCCCCTATTGGGGCACAGGACGTGCTGAGCTAGAGTCTCTAGTGCTGTGATAAGCGAGCGACGCAGACAAGCGAGCGACGCAGTTAAAATTTCTTAGTATTTACATGTCGGAAGGCACGTGTGGCACCAAGATGACTACAATTGTGTTGTTCTTGTTAAGTTCAATCTGACTCTGAGGTCATCGCCACTTATGATATACGCAGCTCCCCCTCCTTCTTGCCTAATTGGGCCAATTTCCTTCTTCGGGTTCCACGTGAGCTTATTGCGTACAGGGCTCAATTTAACAATAATACCCTATATCTTAGGGGCTTCTTTTCTTAGATTTTTCTTATAAGTTCAGGCTTAAATATAGCCTTTAAACTCTTACTAAAAATTATATAAAAATTATTCTAAAATACCTTATCTGTTTAAGTATTATATAGAGGTTCCTACCTATTTGCTATTTTATTTATATTTTTAATTTACTTTTTAAAAGTTTATAATTTTGCATTTTAACGCCTTATAATACGGGGTATTATCAGACTTTTAGTATAATATTTTACTTTATAGGAGAGTTTTTAGCATTTTATTTAAGAATAGCTCCTATCACACTTACTATGTACTTAGTCTGCTCTTACAAACTACAGCTGCTTAGTCGCCCTTATCCGCTTCATTCAAACCTTACCCGCGAACTTAGAGATACCACACAAGGTATAGCCCTCCCCGCACCGCTATTCGCCATAACCGCCATTTTCGTCCCGTCAACGCAGGCAGCGCTAAATATAACGCCCGAACGCCTAAGTACGAGGTCAAGTTCCTACTCAACCCTACTATAGTCCTCAGCCCTAATAACGAGCTCACAACCACCGCCCTATCGACCTTAGATATACTCTTAACCGTTACTAAGCTAAATATCTAGTTTCTCGATACGAGTTATAAGGAGATCTATACTACTAGCTAGAATACTTGCATCCATAAGACTAAGAATAAGGATAACTTAGAGCTAATATATAAGAACTAGTATGTCATGGGAAAAGCAGCTAGGCCATTTTAGGCCTAAAGGCAGTTTCTTTATATATAGAAAAAGGCCGGAGGCTCGCGAGAGCTTCTAACTATTATTATCTTTATATATATTAGCTAAAAAAGAGAAGCTTTTAAGCTCACTTTTCTATGATAATCTTCTTTACTATTAATTAATTATTTGCCCTTACTACTTTCTATTATTCCCCAGTGAGCGAGAAGCTCGCATAATCGCGTTTATTAATCCTCCTTAAAGAGGAGATTTAACCCTTTTATCCCAGACGTGTTGGGTATGTTTTATTTCCTAAGAAACTAATATATTATTATAAGTAATAATATTAATACTATACTTAATATAGCTAATAATAAATAGTTTTAATACTAGCGATGCGAAGTATAAGATATAAGTCAAATAGGGCTACTAGAAATAAATACTCTTTATTAACTATAAGATAATAGCAGATTCTAGAATAGCGGGATAGATCTACCGGGGATATATAACTCTTATATAATATTAATTAATAAAGTACTTAATCTATATATAATTAATTAAATATAAATTTACGCTAAACTAAAGTAAAAATTATAATAGCGCTCTATTCCTAAGGTTTATATTATAAAGACTTTTATTAATACTAGATCTAGGCTACTTATACTAGAAATATAAGATATAAGACCTTTTATATATATAAAAATAGCTTTATTAAAAGATTTAAAACTTAATTTATAATATTTAATTATCTAAGTTAACTATTAATATTTATAGCCTATATAAAGGGTATTAACTTTATAATAGGCCCTTTAGAACCTAATATCTAAGCTAGATCTACCTAATAATTAAATCGCGGGATTAGATTAAACTAAACCGCGCTTGCTCGCTTAACTAGCTAGCTAGTTTTATTTTAAATAAAATTCCCTAGTTAGTCTAAAAAGAAATCCACTATCTAGAGGGTATATTCGCCGGGTATAATATATAATCTACTTCGGCGCCCCCTATATCCTTTAGTATAATCTCACTATCGCGATTATTTATAAGGTAGCTCTTAGGCCCTATATTAAAGTCCCTTATAGTGCTTTTTCTATAGAGTAATATATTAGGTAGTTACCTTAACTTACCGTCCTAGTTCTAGATAGTTTACCTAGTAAGCGAGGCAGGGTTAGTTATATAGTTAATAAGCCTTACTTTATTATTATGCCCCGGCATATTATCTAGGCCGCTAGGGTTAATAAGGGCAGAGTAAATCTATATACTACTTAATTATCTAGAAACCACTAGCCTAGTAGGCATAATAAATAGCAGAGTATATATAATATTATATAGCATTAATATTACCTTACCGCGTATTAGCTTTTTATCTTTATTTATTTTAAATACTTACCTAGTAAAAGTAATAAAAAAATACTTTTACTTTTTACTATTAAGCGACTATATAATAATACCGCCGTCCTAACTATAGCTATTCTCATAGTATTACTAATAGTTATATATATAATTCCCTTAGTTTATATATAATTAATAAATACTATCGCCGCTATTAATATAATACTCTCCCTAGATAAATAATATTAAGCGCTTAAAGTTAATTAAATTAGTATTAAAAAAGGTATCTAGGTTATTAGTAATATTATTATTAGGTCTAGGTATATTAGTATTATAGATAATATTAGCACTAATATCTAAAAAGCTATTATAGAGGAAGTTAAGGGTTAGGGGGCTTTAATAAGGCTTTAAGCTATTAAGATTTTCTAGGGCTTAAATAATATAGTCCCTAAAGGGAGTCTTAGTTATTAAGTCGCCAGTCTAAAAGATAAGGCAATAATTAGCAGGGTCTATAAACTAAATATTAATATTAGTTATATAGCGGCTATTCTTATCCGCGAAGCTAAGCTAGCTATAAGGACTCCTAGGGTCACCGCCTCGGACTTCTCTTATATCCTATTTAATTAGCTTAGCCTTCTAAACCATATAAGGCTTTCTTAAAGGCATAATAGCAATGCGAGGTAATTATTAAAAATCTAATAAGGTATAAATAATTATTAGGGTAAGATCTTAGCTACTCTAGCATTATAATATATTAATAAGGGATATATAGCTAATAAAAGCTAAGAGACTTAACTTAATATATACTAACTAGGTTATAATAATTAATAACTTTCTAGCAGCATAGATAGCAAGGTATTACTTAAAGCGCACTATATATAGCTATTTATTAAAAGAGCTAACCTTTAGGTAATTACCTAGGCCTCCTCGCAGCGCACTTTATAAGATAGTTATATTATAGCTATAATATACCAGAACCTTATATAGCCTTTAAGAGGAGAATAAGATATTATACTACTTCTTTAATACCTATAAGGTAATATAGCTAAGTAATTAATAATACCTAGCTAGTAATTCTTATTAGGTTATAAACCTTTATATATTCTAAAAAAACTTAGTAACGCAGAGAATCCTTAATCCTAGTCTGCTACTTATAACTATTTAACTTAATAAAACATAGCATTACCCCATAAAAGATTTATCTTTAATAGCTTTTTTACAATATCTAAGGTCTTAGGAAAAGCAAGAAGCAAGAGATATATTATTATTCTCCCCGCGGATTAATATAATAAATGATTAAAAACTATTGGTTTAACTATCTCATCCCGTTATTGCCTTAGAGCGGCATGCCCCCAATTTATATATTAATCCCGAGCCTAATAAGTAATCCTTTAGGTAGGGTAATCTTACACTATCAGACTTACCAAAAGCTCACATCGCGCCTCACTGGGATAATTCGCTCTCTATTATCATTACCTATTTCTTCTTTTTCTTTAATCTCTGCGGCACCGGCTTATGCCCCGGTAGGATTTTTAGCATTTCTATAAAAAACTTAACCACCACCTTTTCATAGTCCTGCGCACGGGCAGCCACTTATTCGTCGTCACAGCTGGTCGCCCCGTGGTCGCTGATGTGCGCATAATGCGCCTTTCTTTCCTCGTGCTCTAAAGTTAGCTCTACTAGAGCAATTCACCGGAGAAACCTACGTATTTAGGAGCATCCTCTAAAAAGCCTAGATCTACTTACCTTAGTGGCTGCCTTGACTAAAAAAGTCACTTTATTACTATCGCCTCGCTTGGACAAAACCTACGAATAGAGTAGGCCATAACTATGCCGTGACTTATAGGAGGTATCATAGATCTAGAGGAACCGCTATCTCCTCTGGCCTAATATAGGCCACTATGCCTAGAACTTACCGCATTAAATAAAATCATTTAATTAGGCATAACTAGGTTTAAAGCCTTATAAATAAGAGTAACTTTTACCGGTATAGTTTTATACTTATTTTAATATAGCTTATAAATCTTAATACTACTAGGCTTATTAATTATATTATCTTATATTAATAAGGCCTACTTTTTAATAATATTACTTAACCTCTACTAAACTTAAGTTTAATTATACTACCGCAAAGTAAAATTAATTATATATAAAATACTTTCTTGCTATATTATATATTAAATATCTTAAATAATATATAAAATTTAATATTTTATATATATTTAGATTAAAATAAGTTTTTAATTTATTTAATTAATTTATTTAGTAATTTATTTATTTAAATTTAATATATTAATAGCACTAAATAAGGTTTTATTTTAAGTGCTAGAGTTATAAGGCATATATACTAAGCCTAGTTTTATATAAATATATAGCTTAATTATTAAGTCTTAAAAGTCTCTAATAAATATCTTAACCTATTTATCTCTACTAATATTTTAATAATTTAATCTCTAGCGCCTATAATAAATTAATTAATTACCTAAAAGTTATATATTAATAAATTTAGGTCCGCTATAATATAAGGTTAAATTATAAAAAAGAGCTAATAAATCTTATTCCTCTACTATCTTATCCCTTAAAGCGCTATTAATACTAATATAATTAACCTCCTAAATAAGAAATACCCTATAGGGTTTATATAGATATCCTTATTGCCTATTTAGCGGTTTTCTTAAATTATTTATTAATTCGCCGCCGCGATTTCTTACTTAACCTTTAAAGCAAAGATAACCTCTCTATCTAGATTATTCACTTATATAGCCTCAAGCATCTACTTTAAACCTAAGTCTATAAGCACCTTATTTAGCTAGACCTCCCTACTCGCCTAATCCCACCTCGCTAATAGCCGCTCTAACTATTTACCGCTAAATATATATAAGAACTAAAAGCGCTGCCGCCTAAGGTCATAATATATACTAGGGAACTATTATTCGGTGATTCTAAAGTTAGCTAGCCTCCCGGGGTACGGGTTACGTCTAGCATAGCAGGGCGGGAAGACATATAAGCATTCATAAAGACACAAGGCATAGTAGACAAGCTCGACCGCCATTGAAACGTTCTGGTCATAGAACTGAGGCCAATCCAGCCCCACGCCACCTATAAAGTCCGGGATTCCGGCGCTGCCAACAGTGTCGAAGACGCCTATGAATTTTACGGGCGGGATCAGCGGCTGATCGCTCGGTTCTTCGTCGCCGATTAGGGGCCAGCTGGCGTTTCGACGGAAGGTCCGGGACTGGGTCGAGTGCGGTTTATGGATGGGATCGTCAGAGCGGTAGATTCTGTAGACCTGGTGGCAGAGTAAATCTGTCTTGGACTTGTTGACAGTGCCGTCATCGTTCATCACGCACTTGACGATGCCACAATTGTTAATCATGCCCGCGACCGATCGAGCTATAAATGCGCCCCTAGAGAAGCCGAACATCCAGACCTGGCGGTTGGGGTAGCTGTAATTATCAACGATGAACCGATAGGCTGCTATGCATTGCGCAGCGATGTCTTGCGCTGTTATGCCGTTGAAGACGTAACTATATCATTTTAGTAATCATTGGCCAGCGCCGAAGGTAGGTTGGGGGTATACACACTCTAGGAACGTGCTTCCGAGCCCGACGCCGTGGATGTACCACGCCGAATCGTCCAAAATATGAATGTCTGTGTCTGTGGGATTTTCGATGTCGATTCCCACCATCCTTGCTAGGAGGTAGATGTTCGTTCTTGTGTCCGTCTCACGGCCGGCCCAGGTGCCGTCGCAGAGAATGACGAGTGGTCTAGGCTCGCTGGCCATTGTACCAAGTAAGATGTAAGTACTGCACTTCAACGCTGCCTGTGGGCTTGTGTGGAGTGTGCACGAGGGGTTGTGATGAGAAAAGCACGACAATACGAAGAGAGATTAAGGTGCCTATATAGCATGGCCTGAAGTATATGTGCGGTAGGAGGAAAATAGCTGCCTACATAACATACTGGCCCACCACCCAACGGTGAGAGGAGCTTCTGATGCTGTGAATCAATTGCAGTTGCATCATCGAAGGTAATACCCACACCATCTCGTACTTGATAAGGCGGCCTGGTGTCACCATTAGATTCCTGTGTCAGCTTATCCTCGTATTTGCCGACAGTCAACCAGGACTTCGTTACGGTCCTAAGCTCCGAATTTTGACTTAGAGGCTGAAAAGACCTCCCTGGCTGACTCCAACCTTTCCCACCCAGTCCGCAGTCTGCAATGTCACCTATTCTCTAATGAATCTCGCACGCATTCGCTACTTGTGGGGGACACCTGACTCGGCAAAGTGGCTCTGGGCCGATGTGACCCGCAGGATGCAGCAGCTTTGTCCTCGTATTTGCTGACAGTCACGTAACCCTTTGTTAATGTGATATTGAACTTTTATCTTTCCATATAAGATCAAGGTTTGGCATGTGAAAGAGAGGAGTGGAAGGATTCGAGCTGTGAATTGTTTACCTGTTCCCCTAACAATTTCTTTGATAACGCCCGACCCCACCCAACCGCCACCAATTACCAATTCGGATCATCAACACCCTCATTTCGCGACCGCAAAACAATATCAATTATCCCTCGAGTTGTGGAAAACCTCCCGGCCGTACCGAGCCCCACATCCGCCCCAACTTCTAAGAGGTACATGAGGGGAACCTTATGATGCGTCATTGGTTGATTCCGCCTACATCCTCATAGAAATTCTTTCGGACTGATCAATGACTTCCCAATCGGTACCTATAAAGATATCGGCGGAGGCTCTCAACGCGTATGATGACAGCAGCTTTATCAATGAAGATAATAGCCTTCAAGAGCATGAGGGTGATAGCACCCGGAGACCGGCTTTTCTGCCTGCCGAAGACCGAGGCTTCGATTTTCAACCCTTCCAAGTGCCGCGACGAGAGCTTATTGTCAAGCAGCTGCCCCAGAACCCGTTATCCGTCAATCAATTTGAGGATGTGAGCAGTGTGATGTAGCAATTTGTAACTCGAGAGATTGCTGGTACTTCTATCATAGGCTAAAATAGGTGGGGGCTAGGTACCTTTGATCCGATGCATTTTAATTGGCTGCTCCCCTCTGCCGTGACCTGGCGGGAGGTCCTCGACATTTGAAAGGATACAGTGCAGTTGTTGAATCGACAAGTTCTTTGCATTCCTTTGTTTTTTGAAACGTTAGTTTCTTGCCATACGTGGTGATCACCTCAACTTACATTCGTGCATCTCATAACGTGTTTTTTTGAGCAGAAGCGTTCTGTCCGCTACCTCCTCTGATATAACTTGTATGGGTTGTTATGGTAAGGTTTGGCGGTTGAAGATATTAAAGCTCACAATCCAATAGAAAGTTGTAGAGCCTTGGATCGCGCAGTCTCTCCATTTAGGTACTTCTCGGCGCGCCAGCCATAGGCGAGTCGTTGGTCTCGCATTCTTTGGTGGTTCTCATCCACGGCATCCCATGGAATAAGCTCCACCAGACTTCGCTTATCCCCTTGCAAGTTCCACATGATGCCTGCACTCACGACCGTTATTGTTGTACACCTGCCAGGGTAACGAGCCTTAGGTAAGTATGGCAAAGTCAACCTTGGCGAAGTTAGTAAATCAACGCTTAATTTCTCCGGCAGCGATTTTTTTGTTCAGTTGGGGACATCGCTCGCGACGGGAGCATTCTCAAATGCGGCACTAAGGGTGGAGATGAGGCGGAGTTAGCACCTTGATGATTCCCGCGGAGAAAAGGTTAGTCAGGCTGCACTAGTCCGAACCCGCGGAGACCCGTTCGGGCGGAGGGCGCCCGACCCAGGCGGTATGGAGACGCGCGACCACGTCGAGGTTTTGGTTGAGTGGAGGTTAGTTTTTGACAGAATGAGCACATTGGACCAATCGCATAGATGTCAGCTTATAGTAATCTGCAGCTGATATAGTTGTAGGTCCTGTGAAATATTCTTCCGCGGCCATGGGTTTGTTAAGTCCGGATAGGTGCACGCTGACCCTGTTGAAGTATAAGTCTCAACAGTCTTCTGGGGGTAACCCATTTTTGTTTCAACAGACCCTCATTGAGCGGCTATGGGGCCTTGCGGAGTCCACCGTCACCAACCCCACCCCTGCCATCGACTCCAAGCACTTCCAGACCCCCCTCTTCGGAACCGATTGTTGAAGGCCAAAAGTTGCCGCTGTGAGGCGTACGGTTATAGCACGGAGGCGCACCTACCGTATCGACTCGACAATTTTGCAAAACTTGGTGGGTCTCAGTACCCTTGCTAGCCTCTGTTTTTAAGCTCTTAATTCGCTATCCCGCAATAGAGGCTCTGACTGGCAGCTCGCGAGGCGGCAGAGGCTGGCTCTAAACTTGAACTTATGGGGCCAGAACCAATTAAAAAGTCACGGACTAGGGTACTCAGACCCACCAAGTTTTGCAAATTTGTCGAGTCGATACGGTAGTCCTGTTGTGAAGCCGGGGCGTGTTGCAGCGTTGCGGGAACGGCGCACCTGAGTGATAATCAGCGCTGCCCATAAATCAAATGCAATCAAACAAACTGCCAAATAAATCAATCAAATATGCCAAAATCTTATTTCGAATCAAACAAATACAAAATCCCGAATTTGAAATGTCATTTGATATATTTGATACGTGATATGAGGTTGAGGTCTAACCGGCTGGGCTGCTAGTGAACTTACCCGGAACCTGGTGAGTGATAGAATCCGGTTAGTGGCCTGGCCAATCAGAGCCATTGCCCACAGTCGCTATTAGTGAGCTACCTTCAGACATTACTCTAGATGCGCTAGGGACAAAGTAGCTTCTTAATTTCCCTGCTATTCGCCCCCACATCATCAGACCGCGTCTTTGGCAGTTTGTTGACTTCTCTCGACGCGTGCTAGCCAGCTCTGATGGACGCCTAACCCAACGGAACCCAACGGCATTATGCTTCCTTCTTTACCCTCCGCCTTTGCTCTTCTCTGACCGCCGAGGAACTTAACGAGTTAGTTTAAATCGACGACGCAGACGGCATTAATAGATCATCCTACCGTTGCAGATCTCCCGTAAGCTATATAGAGGAATAAACGATATATTTTAGAAAAGTCCTTATCTCGAAAGGGCTCAAAGAGATAAAAGAGCTAGATTAAGCGTTATGGATTTTTTTCTTATTAAAGTTAACGCTAATGATAGCCCGTTAAACCCTTATTAGGCCTGTTGTTTATGCGACGCAAAGAGCTAGCCTAAGTTCTTCGCCGCTGCTACTACTAATTTAGCAGCTAACCACCTCCGTAAGTATAAGAATAAGCTATCGCGAGCTTAAGTAATATTGACTATATGTAGGTCCCATAGGATCTTCGAGAGTAGTCAAAGCGCCAACATAGGCCTATCTACCGATGATTCTAACCGTCCTAAGCAACCGCGCTTATAGTATAGCGCCGTGCCGCGGGCTAAGGTTAAGATAATCTAAGAACTAAGCCTAGGGCTTTTAATTAATACCGATATTCCCTTTTTTTCTTTACCGATCCCTTTTTTAAATAGCTAGCCTAGCAGCTTAACCCTCATCTATCTAGCCAGGTACCGTGGAGC
This sequence comes from Fusarium solani, assembly GCF_023522795.1. NCBI lineage: Eukaryota > Fungi > Ascomycota > Sordariomycetes > Hypocreales > Nectriaceae > Fusarium > Fusarium solani. The sequence continues at coordinate 43,892 of NW_027072147.1, read as the reverse complement.
CAGTAATTAATGAGCCATCTGCTGGATGATATATATAAGTCTAAGAAGGATAGGGTTAAGTAGGAGCTCTTAGATGCCCTCACTAAAATCCATCTCGGGTTTAAGCTATAGACCTCGCCTAATCAGCACGCTATCATGGCGGTTACTGCTTACTTTCTTGACCGCTAAGGCAAGCACTAGTCGTCCCTATTGGCACTCCGACGCTAGCTCGGGTGCCATAGCGGTGAAAACCTCGCCGTAACGCTTTTACGAGTTGTATGGGAATTCGAGATAGAGGGTTAAGTTGGGATAGTGATCTCGGATAATGTATCCTCGAATGATAACTGTCTCTAAAGCTTCTATGGAAGCCTTAATATAGAGATAGGACCGGCGGATATCTGGGCTAGATGTATACGCTGCTACGGATATATCTTAAACCTGGTGGCTCGTGCGTTCCTCTACGGGGAAGATTTCGAGGCTTTTAAGGCTGAATCGCAGGTTTTTAACCTTCTCGGCCGCCATGAGGATGACCTAGGATACCGGAGAAAGAAAAGGCCGGTGGGAAAGCTGCATAATGTTATCGAGTTTATTAGATTATCCCCTCAGAGGTGCGAACTCTTTAAGAGGATCTCACGCGAGAAGGACGAAGCATAGGGATATCTCTTGGCGGGTGAGTCGACGGCGGAGCTAGAGGTCATGAATAACGACACGAGATGGAGTTCCGCTTATCTTATGATCTCTCGAGTACTCGTCAAGAAGGGAGACATTAGTGCGTTCTTGGTCTATCTAGACGTGGGGAGATGGCTACCCGAGGCCGACACGTCGAAGGGAGGTGACTGGAGGCTTTTGGAAGAAGTGAAATATATCCTGGAGCCATTCTATCTGCAGACCATGAGAACGCAGGGGTGGGGCGTGAGTGAGGTCATGGACGGCTTTGGGAGGTGATGACAGGCATGGAATACTTGCTGGAACACTTAGAGGATCGGAAGCTGTTCTATTAGGCTGCCCCAGACGAGGCAGTAGGGGAGAACACTAACTCGTAGGTTCAGCTGCCCCGAGGGCGACCAGACCGAAATCGGTAGCTTCCTGCTCGGTTTAGGGACTGCGAGATGGATATTATATATCCGCGAAAGTTAACGGAAAGCTCTTTGCGGGGTCGTGGCTTGGCACAATGTGATGGATCAGACAAGCCATCAGGATTATCGGGAATTGACGACATCGGAAAGGATCATCGACGCTATCTGAGACTCTCAATCATCACTGCCTGGCAGAAACTCAATGAGTACTATATCAAGCTTGAAGAGTCGCCGTTGTTTGCCGCATCCATTATTCTCTATCTATCACTCGGCATGAGCTACCTGGAGGTGAATTGGGCCTCGGAGGAGCAGCTTGTGTGGGTGAGGGACGCCAAAATTGGACTCTCTGACTACCTCGACCGCTGGTACCGCTGCAACCGGCCGGTGGATGAGCAGCGAAAGGCGATTGCGGAGACTGTTGCATCCTAAGTGTGCTACGGAAAACACCTGAAGATAGTGTGTTCAAGCAGTGGGTCAAAAATAGGACAGCGAAGACTACGGTGATGGGCAGCGAGCTCGAGCGGTATCTGCGGTTAAAACCACAAGAAATCGAGGATCCAATTGAGTGGTAGATAGCTCGCCAAGGGCAGTTCCCAATGGTCAGCCAGTTGGCTCTTAGTATACTTGCCATACCGGCAATGGCGACTGATTGTGAGAGGTTATTTAGCCTCGCTAAGTTAATGTTGACGTCGCAGAGGCTTTTAATGACGACGGAAACATTGGAGAAGTTGCAATGCCTCAAGAACTGGGTCAGGCATGGTGCGGTGAAGCTGGGCCCGACAGCAGGTGGGAGAGATGAGCTCTAGTGGGAGATTAGAAATAGCGGTATAAGAGAGCGCGGATGCTGAGATTTGAAATATTTGAAATATTTGATTAAATATTTCAAATAACAAATCCAGCGTCGAGGGCCATCAAATATCCCAAATATGACCCCGGATTTGATTTGTTTGATTTGAGGGCAGCGCTGGTGATAATGGAGTATATGGACATTAGCCAAAGCCAAATGCCAATTTCGGGCGTCGTTGTGTGGTGCCGCATTAGTGATGAGTACCCTTTCGGCCAAAACAAGCCGCCGAGCGCAATAAATTGTATTGTATTGTGTGGTGCCTCTCGCTACCGCGTCCCGTCCTCCAGCTCTTGACATGCAGATCACTGAGCGTGGGTTTGTCCCGTTCTTCGCATGGCATTGAGCCACAGCTGAATGTGGGTTTCTTGACGCCCTTTGGTGGCATCTCTCGCTACCGTGTCGTCCGTTTCTGACCTCCCGATCACTGATGTGGAGCTTGTAAGCAGATGCAGTGACAGGGTCCCGCTTCGTCCAACTCTTGACGCGCAGATCACTGCTCTGCGAATACAGGGGCAGTGTTAAGACTGTAGGACTAAGATGGTGATGGTCCGATCTGCTGGTGGCTGGGATGTTGATACTATGTAAGGAGCTGTGCTTCTCTCAGACACATGTAACTTAGACCTTTCAACAACATAACACCTTCTACTCCCGCAGTATTGCTTCATCAGGCAGGGCGTGCACCGTCTGATTCTTTGCTTGACATTGGGCAGCTACATGTCGGTTTCTCGACGTCGCTACGATGTGGCGGCGTCCGGTTCTTGCCGTGCAGATCATTGTGGAGTGAGGCGCCCTCTTCGTCCGATTCTTGAAGTGCAAGGTGCTGGCGCGCGTCCAAAGGTGGGCATGTGATCCTGTCAGACAATTGGTTCCGCAGGGATCATTGGTGGCACCAGTCGATTGATGAGAATTATCTGAAGAACAAAAGAAATCGAACAGCCATGTATTCGGGCACAGCTATTTAAGTTCATGTCATTAGGATTATGCGACAGGCCAGATGTGAAACCGGATAGTTACATCCGGTCACACGAATGTTATGCGACAGATCCCGACTACCAGCACACATGCGGATGCAAGTCCAGAGTGGGCACAGCAACACGTCGTCAAGGGGAGCCACCTAGCCATTTGTGTGCGCATTACAGGACACACAGTAGCCGCAGCACCTTCTGAGCCAGTCCACTCATCCAGTTGGGGCTATTGCCACCCTGGTGGACAAATAGGTATGCATTCTGGATTCGTCCAGATACTGGTGTTAGTGGGGTGAGGTTGATGGAGGAAGGCATATGTAGACATCCGCTTGGCCCTGTGCCTTTGCGGCCCTTCGGATAGTAGAGAATGCAAGCCAGAATGGGTCACATCAGCAAGCCGCCATGGACACTCTGGCCAATGCATGCGATGCCTCGCGCGGCTAAATCACGCCAGTTTGCGGCCAGTGTCTCCTTGTCCAGTTGGAGATGTTTCCAACAGCAATGACACTGAAAGGCAAGAAAGCAGCCTTCTTTCCTAGTGTGGGCAAAGGACGAGTCAGTTCGCGGGTAACCATATTGTCCACTACCTGCAACTAGGGGTGCGGGAATAGCATGCACCCCACAGGACACGAGTCCAGAGTCGTGAGAGCCGAAAGCGCCTTTAGCTCAGGCGAGGTGCTAAGGCACCTCGCAAGACGCGAGCTAATGGACAGCCTTGAGGGTCTAGAAAACCCCAAAGAACACGACAAAAGCACGAGGCTGCGTCGACCGCTTCCGCGTCTTTAGCCACCAGGCCTCCCGTCCTTTCTATCCAGTGCCCTGGCGTCAGGACTAGAGGTTGATTGCGCTGACCGTCTATATCGCGTCATAGCTATGCCGCTACCGGCAATAAGGACATATATTAGCCCGATTGCTGCACGGTAAGACGCATCACTTGTGGAAAACGTGGCCTGCGAGTATTAGTACGCGCCCTGAGCAGGATGGGGCGTAACTAACCGCAAGGAGGGCACTAGATCTAATCTATAAGAAGAGCTTCGAAGCAGATATTATATTCTTTATCGAGCCTAAATATTTATCGCCTAATATAGTTCCCTTCGCGCTAATATTAGCGGATATTATAGGTATAATCTTATCTTTCTTAACGCCGCGTGGCATTTATATTATATGCCTAGTAAGATAATTACCTATATTACTAAGTCCTATGTATATAAAGCCCGACCCCTATCGCTACCTAGCTCTAATACCTATAGTACTATATAGCCCTAGGTCTTATATTAAGACATATAGCTCTTTATATAATAGGTCTAACTCTCTATTCTATATGCTATGGTTAAATAAGATAGTTAAGAAATACCCTCTAGCTTATTATAAATAATTTTACTATATATTATATATATAAAGCTTAACCCCCGCTGCTACCTAGCTCTCATAGCGCTGTAAGTATTCTAATATTTTATAAATACTCAAGTATAATAAAATAAGATTAATTACCTTAATATTTAAAATACTTTTTATGCAGACTTTAGATTATCTATAGGCTCCTCGTGCTTAATAATTTTCTAGAGATTATTAATATATTATATAAGATATAACTCTAGTAGACCTTTATCTAATTTAGCTAAGGTTTTATTTAATTACTTATAAGTAATAGCACTAAGAATTATTAAATCGCCAAGGTTCCTATTAAGCACTAAATAATACTAGACCTATTTATAAGCAAGACTACTTTATAGCTCTTAATACTCTTATATAATCCTATTAAATTAGTATAATAGCTATATATATATTAGTTTATAGAAAGAGATCATAGTTAAATCGCCTTATTAAAGTACTTATATCTTAATTTTTATATCCTTTCTTAATATTATTTAAAGTCTTCGCTAAGAAGCCCGCAGCTAAGGGAAAAAAAGCCTTAATATATATCCTAAGCGCTTAAAGTATAAGAAATAATAGTACTTTATTTTAATATACTATTATACTATAACTACTCTAGTATATAATAGGAAAATATAGCCCTTAGATTTTATAATATTAATAAGGTTAAGAAGCTATAATAGGGTGAAATTTAATAAATTAAATCTTTTAAAATACCCTTCTAAGAAGAGCTTTTAAATTTCCGCTATTTAATCTAAAAATAGGAATAGTTTTATTAGTACTATAAAGGAAAAATATATAAACTTAATATAGAATTATATAAGAGACTATAAAGTAATTAATATATAGAAAATAATTTAGTGCCTACCTTATTTAACTTTAGGGCTAAAAAGCTCTCTTTTATAAGATTCTTAATATTATTAGCCGCACTTGGCATAAAACCTATAGGAATTTTTATATTAATAGAAAAGTCTAAATATAGACCTAAGCTACCTAGGACTATTTTTAACCCTCTGTGACCCTATGAAGAGATATTAGTAGAGCGTGGACTCAAAGGCTCATATAGTATAATCCTATATAGCTCCTCGCTATATTAAGTATAGAAATTCTATATTATCTAGCTACTTTAATAATACTTTTAGCTTTATTATAATTATCAGGGGACTAAGTATAAGTCCCTATAATAAGCGTAGTAAGAGCTATAGTTAATATAATAGTAATATTATATTATTTTAAGGCTATGAGTATTATTTAATATATTATATTGAGATATAATTAGTTAAGAATAGGCGTAAGGCACTGATTTATAATATTAACCGTAACTATAAAGTGGTAGATATGATGATTAATTGCGAGAAGACTATGGCATTATTAGTATACCTATTAGGCAGCGTAGCGTAGAAGGTATTTATTAGCGAGAGTGCTGTAAACTCTGGATTCCTGCTGGCTTATAAATATTAGTCCGGACTTAATTATTACTCTCCGCGGGATACCCAAAGGCGAAAGCGTGGTCTAGTGGCTTATAAAATTACCCCGGGTAATTAAGCTACTAATAGCTCGAAAGAGCGAAGAATTTTTACAGGGAGAGTTGGTTCTATGATGTGCGGTGTTCGAGGCACGGCACAGGGTGGAGCAAGTCCAGGCCATATCCGCGGGCGGCCAGACGGACCGCGGAGATAGTCGGCTCTTCGCCGGAATTAAGATTCCAGGGATCAAGCCTCTGATCCAGCCTGCCGGGCCATGGCCTTTGACAGACTGAGTTGGCGAGCTTGGCGCAACCTGGAGTCCCCCTCATGGGCTCGGAGATAATGTGTCCCCGACCGTCGGGTTTAACAATCAGGTGCATCATGCTACTGTAGCTTAGACGAATTTGGGTAGGATTGACACATGACCAGACATGCTTCTTGAACGAGTACAAATCTATAAGTAGGCATTGACGGTAAACGCTTGGCGCAGTTTCACAAATGAGTCCAGTACAACGCTTCTTCCTACCCTTCACAATGTCTAAGTATATTCTTGTAACAGGTGCCAATGGTTTTGTGGCAATGCACGTCATAGAACTTGCTCTTGAACTAGGATATAGCGTCATTGGAACAATCAGGTCAGAGCGAGCTGCTGAGAGTGTCCGCAGAGTTTTTCCAGAGTCTTTGACTCGATTGTTGTTGATCAAAGTTTCCGACATCTCTAAGCCAGGAAGTTTCAAACCGGCCTTTACTGCGAGACCAGTTCGAGCCGTTATCAATCTGGCCTCTCCACTTGTTAACAACCCCAAGGACGTCAAATCAGAGGTTTTAGACCCAGCAATTCAGAGCGGCACTTCCATACTTACAGCAGCTCTCCAATACGGTGGAATGTCCGTGGAAAGGGTTATACATGTCAGTTCGTTCACTGCCTGCCTCAATCTATCTCTCAGCAACGAAGCCAGTTATCGGTATACCTCTGCGGATTGGAACCCTCTGACATATGATGAGGCTGCGGAGGGTGGCAACATGACCGCTTATATGGGCTCGAAGGCGTTGGCTGAGAAAGCTATGTGGACCTGGATGAGAGATCAAAGGCCGAGCTACGACATGGTTTCTATTGTTCCAAGCGCTATATTTGGCCCCCATGTTGGCCCTGTCCAGCTCGACAACGTCAACTTATCCACTCGAATGCTCTGGGAGCTCGTTGAACCTTCACCTAATCCTCCCGTGTACAATTCTCGCCACTTGGGAAGTTGGATAGACGTACGAGACGTTGCGAAGTGTTTGCTTCGGGCCATAGATGTACCAGAGGCGGCTGGTAAAAGGTTGTTGGTTGCTCAACGATGTCATTGGCAGTTAGTACGTGACGAGGCCAGGAGAGTGCTACCGGAACTGCGAGACAGAATTGAACCCGGGAAACCAGGAAGCTGGAAGAATGATGCGGCCGTCACGTATGACGTTGACGGTACCGAGGCCGCAAGGATCTTGGATATTCAGTACAGGCCATTGCACGAATGCCTTCGGGATACATATCTGCAACTTTTGCAGGCGCACAAACACCAAGGCAATTTGTTGTAGAGTAGACCTTATTCTACCTACTACTTTACGATGAAAGTATTATGAATCGATCCTTCCCTCCCTTCTGGGAGGTTCCCTAAAATATGGCTCCCATTAGGACTGCAGGGCGACGTAAACGCCACAAACCGTAAGAATCCATTTAATGACATAATTCAGTAAAAGATTCAGGGGTGCCGTAGTGATCCTATCTTTTCCATCGCTTTCCTGTTCCTGGTTTTGCATTCGGAGACTGAGCTGCAAAGGTGCTCAACCGCATACTAGTCACCTGATACGAAGGGCTGGAGCTGCACGAAGCACACTTTAATTTGAAACTAGTACAACCAGTTGGGAATATGCCAAAACGTCACATATTTCTTTGCCGTGTGCCCGAAGCTATCTCGCGTGCTGTACACTAGGATAAGTTCGTGGTCAGCTGTGGTGTCGCGGTAATGGAATGAATCTTTTGGTAACTACAACGTTGGAGGGCCGAGCATTGTTAAACCACTGGAAATACCGAGGGTGGGTCGAGGTCGGCAGAAGTAGCGAGGCTACGGTAACGACATCGGGACTGCCGCAGTGTGTCAGAAGTTGCCCGCTGTCGCTGCGAGCGATGAGCAGGTCCCGTCAATTCTTCCACTTGAATGCGGAGAACGCGCTGGCTATACTCTATTCAGCTTAACAATGGAAATGGGCAGCTGCTTGGCGGCGACAAGATGCTTGGCCGCAATTTCGCCGCCATTGCGCCCCGGCAGCCGAGGATGATGCTGCTGTCCGGGTACCGCTGACCGATTGGTTGTACCAGGGGAAGCCCATTTCGCGTTTGACGCCGGTAACGAGGACCATTCCATTGGCACTACTGTCTGTATTCCGCTCGGCTCTTCCGGCGAAAAGTCAGACCCCTGGCCCCTGAGCACCTGCCTTCCCCTGTCCCCCCTGTCGCTCCCCGACCCTGCTATTCGCCGCCATGCTGTCCTAGCCAATCACATGAAGCCATTGCCACTACAGGGACCTGCTTTTTCACTGTAAACTACTTTTCCCCCTCTTTTTCTCCTCCGATCCGATACCGATCGACGGCGCCGCTGCGCCCCGAACATTCATGCGTGGAGCAAATCCCCATAGGCCGGCCCGCTCGGAGATTCCCCACCCCCGGGAAATGAGAGACGCGTATATACGGATAGATAGAAGAAGAAGAAGAAGGGAAGGAGTTCTAGGGGTTATCTTCCCAGCCTATGCCTCTCTCTCTCTCTATCTACTATTCTCTCCACTATCTAGATAGATACGATACGATACGATACGATACGCCCCGGCTCTCACTCCCTCCAACTGTATCCTACTGTACCAATGTTGATCCAAATCGCGCCGCATTATCTACTTTTCGTCCGTGCCAACCCAGACCACCATAAAATTCCCCGGTGTTTTCTCGAATAACCACCCTCAACCCTATTATATTTTACCTAACTCAAACTAGATGCTAAACCTATAATAAAACTACTAAGCATAGAATCCAAGCATATAATAGAGTATTTAAATTTATATTACCTATATATTAATAATTTTTTATTCCTTATTATTGTTATATTTGTTTTGCAAGTTATTGACCTCGCTGTCGCCTTAAGTGTAGCAGCTAATTAGAATTTAGCGGTTAAGATATGGCTATTTAGGAAAGGTGGGTCTGAAATTTAGCTAATTATGAATTTCGCGGTCACAATCTATCTAATTTCAGAAGCGTAGAGCTGCTAACCTATATAGAGCCTAGCATATCATTCCAGGAAGCTAAGCCGAAAGGGAGGGAGACTGTCGCACTGAGCGTGCTAAAAGAATCAAGGGTCAGGTAAACGATAATAAGCAGCAGCAGTGTGTTGATTGATTATTATCTAAGGTTTTTTTTTTTTTGCGGGGTACTCCATCCCGCAGAGTTACTTAAAGCATATGGCTAGATTACTAACGCAGTTGTTTCCTAAGGCCGTGAAGATCATGCCTACCCTGCGACAGAGACTCATTGATTGCCCATCAAGGTCTATATTAGGTTTCTTATTGGCCGCTTTATTAAGTGCGATAGAATAATAGAATATAAATCCGGCCGGATTTATATTCTGCTACTTGCGTTATGAGAGGAGATATTTGTATTGCAGGTATACCGAGTATAGCCAACCTAGCCCGCCAAATAAAAGTCTCAGAGGTTAAGGGTATGCAACATTGGGTATAGCCAGAAGAGATTGAATCAAAGCTGCTTCTCTATCTAAGGAAAGACAAAGGTCGGTCTCTTATACTTATGTTTATCCTGCCGATCTTCCAGGCAGCAGGCTATTGCCTGCGATCTGGCGTTCACGCTAACCGTGAAGCCATTCACGATAGTCGTGATCCTTGCCCCACTTCTAACAAAAAGAGTATTTCTCAGGCTAGGGCAGCGATTAGTATTAGAATAAGGATAGAAATAAGGCAAGAATCACGCTTATTATAAATATATTCACGATATTTATAAACGACCATAACTAGCATTAGGCAGTAAGCTACTACCTATAATATTAAAAGACTAAACATAGGTATAAGAGGCCGACCTTTATCGCTTCCTTAGATAAAATTAAGCAACGCAATAAAATCTCTTTTAATTATACCCTCCGTTGCATAACTCGTCTTTTAAGACATAAGACTAAATACGGCCCCGATAACTCTAACCGAGATCTCCCAAAGTAGAGACCTACATACTTATAAAGATCTTGCCTTAAATAATTTCTAGCTAGTCATAGTAGGCCAGGAAAGTAGGCTAGTCTATATAGCTCCGAAACGCTAAATTATCTCCCGCTTCTAGGCTTTATACAGAAGAAGAGAAAAGATAAAGATAAAGTATTAGCCTAATATTAGCGCTTTAGTTTAGTTCCCGAAAGATAACTATTAGGTTAATAAGTACGTGTTACAACCCCCGTCACACGAGAACTCGCCACTGCCCTTGCACGTGACCCCCAGGAAAGCAACCAATCACAAAAGGAGCGACCACCCGTTTCGCTCCAACACCCAGGAGCGACTTTCTGATGTCGCTCCCTCGAAGAAGGAGCGACTTTTCAATGTCGCTCCCGTACAAAGAGATGTAGTATATAGAGTCCCTCATTCGCACATTTCCTGTCAATCTAGTTCTCTAGCTTTCAATACAACTTGATTACTCAAGAATACTTCTTGACATTATCAGACGTGATTCGCCACCCTATACTCAGTACGCCACGCCCCGTTGCAACTGCCAACATAAACCCAAGCAGGTTACGGTTTACTACGTTGGGAACCTTGACCGTCACACGTTGAAAGCTCTTGTTCAGTTGCACGCCGCGTCACGCTGAGCAATAACGAAGTTTCGACAACATGCCTGTCAAAGGTACTACCGGAGAATCCTCCAAGGGAATGCAGCCTCAGGACTCCCCACCGAAGGATCATGAAGAAGACATTGTCCGAATGTCCGATTCAGATGAAGACGATGACAAAAGAATCCGAGTCTTACATGAGCGTGTCAAGAGCCTCATGACGGTGGTCGAAAGTCAGCACGGAGCCATTGAAAGAATGAAGGAGATCGAAGAAAGAAACCTCGCCCACTTCGAGCTTAGCAAGGCACAGCAGGCGGAAGAAACCGAAAGGCTCCGGAACAATAACAAGAGCCTGCAGGAACAGGTCGACAAGCTCGTCGGAACCTATGAAGAACGGAACCGACACAGGAACGAACAAATCAACACCATCGAAAGTCTTGCCAACCAGGCCAATGGAGGGAAAGATCTCGGAGAAATCATCAAGCCTCACAAACCAACCAAGTTTGACGGAGACCAGAAGAAGCTCAAAACATTCCTGACGGAGCTACGCACCTATTTTCACTACTATCCCACGCAATTCTTCAAGCACGAAAACCGTGTCAAATTCGCTGGAAGCTGCCTCACCGGAAGCGCGCTAGGATGGTTCGAACCATTCCTGAGTGATTACGTCCGAGGAAGCCCGAATGATGTGACCATGAAAATCTTTCGAGACTACGACACTTTCGAAGATAGGATGAAGAAAGTCTTCGGGGAAGTGGATGAAGTACAGGCGGCCACTGATCGACTGATGAGACTGAAGCAAACAAAGGCTGCATCTGAATATGTCGCCAACTTCCTTCAGATAGCCTCCAGGATACCTTGGGATGAGACATACTTCAAGGATAGGTTCTATCGGGGTCTCAAGGAAGATGTTAAGGACGAACTCTGCAAGATCGACAAGGCTATGATGACATTGGATAACTACATGGAAACGGCAGTCAAGATCGACAATCGAAACTTCGCAAGACGCCAGGAGAAGAAGGGGAACTACAACCACCTTCAAGACAAGGCTAAGAACCAGTCCAACCAGGGACAAAAGAGACAGCCTGACACCTCTCACGGCACCGAACCAGGACCCATGAACATGGGGAACGTTCAGAAAGGTAGAGAGAGGAAACCGAGAGACATCAGCAAGATCAAATGCTACAATTGCGACGAGTATGGGCATTATTCGTCTAACTGCGAACGGTCGAAGAAGCCAAGGAATCAAGGTAAGAAACAGGTTAACATAGTCCAGAACCAGGACAACGAAGAGGAACCTCGAGCAATCAGAACGACCAAGCCTAACCACAAGAGTCTCGGGTGGATACATTGCTATGACGACAAATGCATCGACCACTTGGACGAAAAAGTAGTCAATGCTATCTTCCCGAAACCTACCAAGGAACTCGGTTCTTCACGAACGCGTACGGTAGCCATGGCACGAAAGACTCCAGTGGAAAAATATCTTGAAACTAGTGACGAAGAAAACGACCCTGATCTCTACGAGCAACGACTACCGTGGAGGAGCCAGGAATGCGAACAAGGATACCCCGAAAACGACTCCAAGGGACAGTCCGAACAAGATTCAGAATATCTGTCGGACACGGAAGGAGTCACAAGTAAAGAATTCCGATTCTTGATGGAACGAACCCTTCAAGGAGAGAGCAGGAAGTCTCGACAGGAACGACGACGACTATCGAGAGACAATGCAACACTCGGGAACCCAAACGACGAACGCCACCTGTAGGAGGGCCGCAGGGGGGCGGAATCAGGGGAGAACTCCCTACAAAGGCACTCAGAAGTGCAGAAAAACCCGGACGACGACAGAAGTCATTCAACCTCTCAGTACGAATACGCGGAAGGGAGTATAACGCTTTGGTAGACAGCGGTGCAGAAGAGAACTACATGGACCCCGAAGTGGTCAACGAACTTGGACTCAGATGGAAGTACAAGAAGAAACCGTATAGGGCCGAGAACCTGGAAGGACAACCGTTTACCTCGAATGGAGGACGAGTAGACCGAGAGATTGATCACCTCAAAGTCCAAATCGATGAAAGAAATCAAGGAATCACGTTTGATGTGATTGCCATGAGCCACGATTTGGTCCTAGGTTACAAATGGCTGCACAAGTACAACCCATGGATCGATTGGAGAACTGGCCAGGTGCGACAGTGGGACGACGCACTCTCCAACGATGACGACGAGTCAAACGATGAATTGAGATCTCAACCTTCTACCGACGACGACGGAGAAGAATGGCATGAGGAAAGAACCTCCTCACCACCCAAAGGGACACGACATATCAGTGCGAGAAAGGAAGCAAACCGCACTAGAAGAACCATTGCTTTCGTCAAACGCAAACTCAAGCAAATGGATAAAGTCCTCGAGCTTCAGAAGAAAGCTTTCGAAGAAGGACACACACCAACCGACAAACAAGAAAGGCTCAAGCACATACCCTTGCAGTACCGAATCTATCGGAAGCTGTTCGAAGAAGAACTGGAAACCGGACTACCAGAACACAGCGAATGGGACCTCGAAATAGAGCTAAAGGTTGGAACAAAACCAAAGTTCTACCCCATCTACAACCTCAACGAAGTGGAACTACGAACGCTGAAGGAATACCTCCAAGACATGCTGAGAAAGGGATACATCCGAATCTCCAAGTCCTCGGCAGGATACCCAGTCATGTTTGTACCCAAGAAGAATGGAAAACTCAGACTCGTTATCGACTATCGGCAACTCAACGACATCACCCTCAAGGATCGAACGCCGTTGCCTCTAGTCACGGAACTACGAGACAGACTACACAACAAGAAATGGTTTACAGCTCTAGATCTCAAGGGAGCTTACAACCTTATCCGTATCAAGGAAGGAGATGAATGGAAAACAGCATTTCGAACGAAATTCGGACTGTTCGAATACGCAGTCATGCCCTTTGGCTTGACGAACGCACCAGCGGCATTTCAACGAATGATCAACCACGTGCTGAGGGAACATCTCGACGACTTTGCGGTATGCTATCTGGACGACATCCTAATCTTTTCGGAAACAGAAGAAGAACACACGGAACACGTCCATAAAGTGCTCAAGGCACTCCAAGACGCAAACCTACTCGTCGAACCCGAGAAAAGCACATTCCACACGCACGAAGTAGAATTCTTGGGACACATCATCAGCCCGAACGAAATCCGAATGGACCCCAAGAAGATAGCGGCCGTCAGAGATTGGCCACGGCCGAAGAACCTCAAGGAAGTGCAATCCTTCATAGGATTCGCAAACTACTACCGAAGGTTTATACGCAACTTTGGGAAAATCGCAATACCATTGACTGAACTCACAAAGAAGGAGACAAGATTCATCTGGACCCCAAAGGCAGAAGAAGCGTTCCAAGCACTCAAGGACGCAATCCTGAAAGAACCTGTTCTAGCCACATTCGACCCCACCAAAGAAGTCGAACTAGAAACTGATGCTTCAGACTATGCATTAGGGGCCCAAGTTGGACAACGAGATGAGAACGGCAAGCTACATCCAATAGCCTTCTATTCACGAAAACTACATGGAGCCGAGCTCAACTACCCTATCTACGACAAAGAATTTCTTGCAATTGTCAATGCTTTCAAAGAATTTCGACATTACCTCCTAGGAAGTCAGTACAAGGTCAAGGTCTACACAGACCACAAGAATATATCCCATTTTGCAACGACACAAAAACTCAGCGGAAGACAACTCAGATACGCTGAATACCTCTCTGAATTCGACTATGTCATCATCCACAGGAAAGGATCAGAGAACGGACGAGCTGATGCTATCAGCCGACGAAGTGATTTCAAGACAGAACAAGTTATTGTGCAAGATCAAATCTTGCATCAGACACCAGAAGGTCACTATGAACAACGACAAGTAACCTACATCCAGCAGGCAAAACTCATGGAAACTCGAAGAATCGCCTTCATCGACAAGATCACGGAAGGAGAACTATTCCATGGGATCTACGAACACAACCAGGACATCCCAGAAGAAGACAAAACGGGGAAAATGCAAGTACCAACGCACCTTCAAGAAGCTCTGGTCAAACACATCCATGAACACAGATTGCACGGACATCCCGGAGTAGCCAAGATGATGGAACGACTCCAACGAACCTATGAATTCCCGAAAATGAAAAACGTGGTAAGAACGGTACTACAACGATGTGACTTGTGTGCACGCACCAAAGCACGACGACACAAACCTTACGGCAAGCTCAAGCCATTGGAAGTCGCAGAGCGACCTTGGCAGTCGATCACTATGGATTTCATTACCAAATTACCGATATCAGAAGACCCCGCTACAGGAGTACACTACGACAGCATACTCGTAATCGTTGACCGATTAACGAAGTTTTCCTATTTTCTACCATTCAACGAACAGACGGATTCCGAACAACTTGCCTACATATTCATGCGAAATATCGTTAGCATACACGGAATGCCTGACGAAATCATCTCTGACAGAGGATCAACATTGGATTCTAAGTTCTGGAAAGGCCTCATGGCTCAACTAGGACTGCACCCACGAATGTCAACGGCCTACCGACCCCAGGTAGACGGACAGACGGAACGAGTCAACCAGATTGTGGAGACATACCTACGATGTTACATCAACTACGAGCAGAACAATTGGGCGAAACTGCTGCCTATGGCTCAGTTCGCTTACAACACCTCGCTGCAAGAAAGCACCAAGACCACACCAGCTTACGCATTATTTGGTTACACACCGGACCCGTATAAAGACTCATACAATGGAATCCAAAACGTCAAAGCAATCGTCGAAGCGGACAAATTGAGAGAACTACACGCGGAACTGAGGGCAGAACTCGAGTTCGTGCGAGAACGGATGAAGCGCTACTACGACCAGAAAAGATCGGAAGGACCGACTTTTTCGGAGGGAGACATGGTCTACCTATCCACAAAAAACATCGAAACAAAGCGCCCAAGCAAAAAACTCGACTTCAAATACCTCGGACCATTCAAAATTCTCAAGAAGCTCTCAGACAACACCTACAAATTGGACTTGCCACCGAAGGTCAAGCTCCATCCAGTCTTTAACATTTCATTACTTGAATCAGCAGAAGGAACAATCAAGGTCGATACAGGCTACGACGACGACATGGAAGTTGAAGACGAACGAGAATACGAGCCAGAAAAAATCCTCAATGCACGAAAAAACGAGGAAAAGGGAAATCGATTGGAATACCTGATCAAGTGGAAAGGGTACACCGACGCCGAAAACACCTGGGAGCCAGCCAAACACCTCATCAATGCCCAACGTTTGCTGAAGAACTTTCACCAACCACCGCGTCGAAACCAGCGGAAAAGCCCAAAGAATTCCAATCGATAGTATCCAACACATCCGGTGGAAGCTGAGCAGCATCCAGGGAACCCGCCTCAGCACCCTGACGCTCCTCCGTCTCAAGACGCTCCAATTCATCTAAATCTTCCGCCTCCTGCATCCCGCGACGGAACAATTCGGAGCTACGCTCCTTCACCTTATTCCGCATACGCCGAATCCGAGCCAACCGGCTCACCGCCTCAGATACTTGCGTCTGCAACACAGACAACTGAGCTTGAAGACCGATCAACGCATTCCCGGCCGCCTCCTCGTCTGCCTCTAGCTTTTTCTGCTGTTCCAGCAGCCGCGTCACTAAGAAACAATTGAGCATCAGAAGACGCAAAACGGCGCGAAGGCTGACAGGAACTCGCCACCAAGACCCCGTCACATGCTTTCCGTTGACGAATGCATTCTTTGCAACGATGGGAATCGTCTTCCGTCATCAGACAAGGGATTTTCGCGCGGAAGCAACGAGTGCAAGGCATATCAGCAGAAACCCCGTTCAAATCAATAAAAGCGCAAAGCGCCGAGTTTTCACTTTCCTTGCGATCGGAAACAGCGGTGCGCTGTCTGCTACGACGTTTCGAGGTACTATCTGTCATCCTGTTATAATCACGGAAAGGAGGGAAGATAAAAGGACGAGGCACCAACCAACAAGGGAAACAAAACCGAATAACAGGCCTTGAGGACAAGACCATGGGAGAGGGGACATCGTGTTACAACCCCCGTCACACGAGAACTCGCCACTGCCCTTGCACGTGACCCCCAGGAAAGCAACCAATCACAAAAGGAGCGACCACCCGTTTCGCTCCAACACCCAGGAGCGACTTTCTGATGTCGCTCCCTCGAAGAAGGAGCGACTTTTCAATGTCGCTCCCGTACAAAGAGATGTAGTATATAGAGTCCCTCATTCGCACATTTCCTGTCAATCTAGTTCTCTAGCTTTCAATACAACTTGATTACTCAAGAATACTTCTTGACATTATCAGACGTGATTCGCCACCCTATACTCAGTACGCCACGCCCCGTTGCAACTGCCAACATAAACCCAAGCAGGTTACGGTTTACTACGTTGGGAACCTTGACCGTCACAGTAAACTATAAGAATAATTTCTTTATAAGACCTAAAATACAAAAGGGAAAAAGGTTATCTAGACTAATATCACGAATATAGTTAAGCTAAGTAATAATAGAGAAATAAGGCATACTAGCATTATAATTTAAGTCTATATAGGTAAACTAAATTATAAGAAAACCAAAAGGAAAGAAATCCGCCTATGAAATATATCTAGATTAAAGAGAACGCTAAAGTATCTATTACTCTAATAGCTCTCTCTATAGTTAAGAATTCCAGTCTACCTTACGTCCCCGGCTAAGAAAAAAGAAGGGCTATGCCAGTAAGCATAAATTCTAATTAGCTAGGCTAATAATAAGGTCATAGACTAATTAAAGGGATTATTAGTTAGCATTAGCCCAAGGCTATCGGCGGCGGGAGGAAGACCTAGCAGCCTTAGCGGCAGCCACAGAGGATTAATTCCCCGCCGATAACAGAGTAGAATAGTAATTACTAGGTATATTAGCATAGGCAATTAGCTAATATATGCCTCTCTAAGGTTATAGAAAGAGGAAGAGCCGATAGCTATGCGCCTACGTCTATAAGAGAGGATAACTAAATAGTAGATAGAGGTAAAGTAATAATAGGTATATAAGCATAGGCATAGCTATATCGCTAAGGACCCCTATATTAGCTAACCTCCTAAGTAAGGGGAATAATAATAGGCGCTTTTAGTATAAACTTAAAGTTAAAGCTTAGATAAGAGGCAAAGATTCTATCTATGCCTTCTTTATAGCTATAGGTAGGTTAAGTACTATTAATCACTAGCTATAATAAAGCCGCTAGTGCTAGAGGTTAGTTAGCATATTACTATAGAGCTAAACCTAGAGTTTAAGTTAGAGGAAGTATAGATAGATAAGCCACAAACTATAGCCCCTATAGTTTCTAGCTCTAAGTCTCGCTAATACACTTAGCCGTAATATACTTTTTCATACCTTTAATAGTCGCTATATTATTTAAGATAAAACTAACTCTCTACTAAAAAAGGTTCTTATCTCTCCTATTTTTAACCTTAAAGATAACTTCCCACGCGATCACATCTAAAAAAATTCCCTTAGCTTATATATCTAAGCCACTTATATATATCATCAGTAAGCTATAGGCACCAGGGGTCACATAGAAGTATATACAGAAAATAACTTTATAAAGACTAATTATATAATTAAAGTCTAAATCTATATCATTAATTAATTAGCGAAGTAATAAACCTTTAGGAAGTTTATTTAAGTCAATAAATTCTATTAATATACCTCTTAGCCATTTTAATAGGGCTATTATTAGCTTCGCCTTGAGATCTAAGCAAAACTTAAGAGTCTAGGCTACCTATTAGAATCTACTTCGAGATAAGTAAAGAGATTAATACTAGCTATTATCTAGTAGTAAAATAAATTAAGCCTCGTCTTTCCATAAGTATAAGTATAGACTTACTATGCGGCTATTATACGCGTAATCTTAGTATATAGCGGGCATAATATTAAGCTAGAGAGACTTAAGCGGGAAGGATAAGGATAAAGGATAGGTAAAAGTTAAAATCAAAGATAAATCAGCCTATGAGGCAAGTATATCTAATAAAAAAGATTTACAAGGCGGGAGACGAGTTAGATTTAATCGCAGCGTTTAAGTCTTTAAACCTGAGAATAAAGGCATCGAAATTTATTTAGGACTTCCAAATAGGTCAAAAGCACATTAAAGGGGGTATAGTCTTATTTATGAGGCCGTTTATCCAAGGGGTAACTCTAGGAAGTCTATGTTCAAGCTTGCTGTTCTGCTATGCATGCATCCGATAATATTAGTGGAGCTCCTGAGGGCCCGTCTAGGACGCTATAACGGCCTCCTTTTTCTATTTGCATAGTATTAATCTAGTATCGTCAATATCAAACGGACGGGTACATATTATATTGATAAAGTGATGCCTCAAGTTTAGTGATAAGTTGCAGTCTTAGAAACAAAGGAATTCTGCGGTGGCTACGCTAGCACTCAGGTAACCCCTCGTAACGTAATAGGGATCCACTTTAATTAGGCCGAGCTTCAAAACATGTTGTTGGATACGCGATGGGGTAGGGGTGAATTCAGTAGATTGTGGGCCAGAAAGTAATGATTTTATTGATTGAAACCCTTGATCATCTTGTTCTTGCTCGCTTCGCCATCGTGCGGGGGCGTTTTTCCATTCTTGATGTTTTCACCGCCACAAGCCACACATTGTTATAACGAGGAGCAAACTCCCTTCTATCCGCACACAAGCGCCAATCTAACACATGTCTACGAATGCAAATAAACACCCTTCGAAATCGATCCTCGCCACGACATCATGTATATCAGTGATATCAGTGATATATCAGTGATCGAAGTTGGGCTTTGGATTGCGGGTTGGGAGGTACGTCACGACCTAGACCGCGACTAGGCGGTCACAACCGGCAGAACAAGCTCGCATCGGAACAACCTACTCCCGCTCACGGTAAGGTGGGTGAGCCGGACCCACCTGCTCACCCCCTGAGTTGACCGCGACAAGTAAATAAAGTTAGTGCATGACCGCTAAATTCCGGTTGGCTAGATGTTTGGCACTAAGTCCCAAATAGGCTAGTTAACGCGAAACTCAAAAGGGTAATTTCGACTGACCCAATGGCTTCGTACACAAGGCATATCACGGGGTGTAGAGTCATCGGAAGTTTTGAAATCTTTGTAGAGCTTTATCAGCCTGTTGCCGTATCTGCTCACTGTTAGCGGGGACATCCTTCTCTTGAGAACTGCTTACTTGAGGCAAAGATCGGCTGCACCAATTGCTGCCGGTATAAGTTCCGCGCCCATCGTTTACCGCCCGTTTGTATAGTGATATCTGGAAGCACTCGGTGACCTCGATTCTTCACTTGACAAGGCAGAAAGCTGGAGTCGAGTGTCGCGTCGCGACGAGGCTCGGAGGAATAATGAGGCGCAGGGATCTTCCTGCAAGGCAGTGCAAGCATCCATGCCTGAGGCACAAAGAGAATAAGTGCCCATTGTAGCGCCTTGATCAGAGCCTCATTTGCATTCTTACCCTCAACCTTCTTACGACAACGGGAAGGAAATCCGAATACTCGATTCAACTTCCGAGCACGGGATGCGACGATCGATTCACGAACCCTCGACCGACCAGACGAAGATACCGGACCAAGTCGCTAGCTCCGCAGGGCTGATTTGCGGAATGCCTCGCCCAGGAACCCCGCGCCAGGGACTCGATTGATCAGGACTCGCGACCCAGGATGCCTCGCAAGCACCCGTTACTATCCGACCTTGTACGCGACTCCAAGATCGAAACCGAGTTTCTAGCCTCCCACGTCCAACATGTTTTATACGAAACAGGTCGATCGGCAAGCCACCGGCGGGTTCGAAGGGTGGAGCGTTGGACCAAAGGCAGGCTGCTAGGCCAGGGTACCTTTGGCAAGGTACATCTACATATTTACAACGATAGCGACAAGGAGAGGTTAAGAGCTGTCAAAGAAGTCAAGAAGTTTGTTGTTGTAGGACAAGAGCTGGACTATGCCCGCGAGCTAGAGGCCATCATGAAGTTTTCGCATTCAAAGGTTAGTTCTTAGACCTTAGAGTGATTATTGGCTAACTTGTGTAGTACAACCATTGCTTCGTGAGTTCGCAAGGGTGGTACGAGCTGGAAGACTCTATCTTTATCACTATGGAGTTCTTTGAGCTTAGAGACCTACAGCAGTACATTGCCGCTCCTCTTCCTGAGTCTAAGGCGAAACAAATCACGGACCAAGTCCTCGAGGGACTCGAGTTTATGCATAACAATGGTTTTATCCATCGTGATTTAAAGCCTACTGTATGCTATACCTGCACCTAGATTGGCGAAGCTGACTGAGATAGAACATCATGGTTGTCGACAAAAGCCCGGACTAGTTTGTCAAGATTGCAGATTTCGGTATTAGCAAGCGACGACATCAAGATACCAGTACTCTCACCATACAACGCGGTACGCTCGGGTTTGTTGCTCCAGAAGTCATTAGTGCTGGTTCGGAAAAGTCATACGCCTGCTCGGTCGACATGTGGTCTCTAGGCGCAATAGCATACCGAATCCTCACGAGTACCATGGCCTTCCAGAACATGGAAGACCTCTTCAAGTACGTCAATGGCATGCTTGGGTTTCCAACCGACCCTTTGACAACCCTTGGAATCTCGGAACGGGGGCAAGACTTTATTGTCAAGCTCATGCAATCAAGTCCGAGCGCGCGACTTTCTGCCATGATAGCTACGAGCCATCCATGGATTACTACACCTCTTTCTTCTCAACATGCTTCGGAAAACAGGTGAGTACGAAGCCCTCACCGTAGGATACAGCTCACCTAATATAGGGCCATCCCTGCGGCTCAAAACACGGTATTAGCCGAGGTCACAGACTTTTCAATTGCCTCAAAAGCCTAGAGCAGCGAGGGCGGGACCATGATGTTAGCAGATCGATCTCGTGAAGCTAGAACACAGTCTGTAGTTCCGCTTTTAACCCATGAAGCCATCAACTCTGATCCATCTTCTCCTATGCGACACGGTTCAGGCGAGTCAGCTAGGGAGAGTAGTCCTAACTCCAGAGCTCTTCGCCCAGTCCCCAACTTTACCCAACACCATGGACAAGGGCCTGTAGATGCTAGCACGGTGGTCGGGCTAGTTCATGGGAAGGAATTCCAAGATCCGGGTTTGGACAAGGGTGAAGTAAGAACACTACATGAGGCAGCAAAAGATAGGATTGTGGACGTGGTCAATCAATTGCTAAAGAATGGGGCCGATATCGCAAGTCGAGATGACGATGGCTGGGCGCCAATCAACTTAGCCGCAGGCAAGGGACACGAAGCCGTGACACTGCTGCTGGTCGAGAAAGGCGCCAACATCGAGGCGAAGAACAAGAACGGCAACACACCGCTCTCGTGTGCTGCAATCAACGGGCACGAAGCCGTGGCGAGACTGCTGGTCGAGAAAGGCGCCAACATCGAGGCGAAGAACAAGAACGGCAACACGCCGCTCTCGTGGGCTGCATACAAGGGACACGAAGCCGTGGCACTGCTGCTGGTCGAGAAAGGCGCCAACATCGAGGTGAAGAACAACAATGGCAACACGCCGCTCTTGCTAGCTGCACGGGAGGGGCACGAGGCCGTGGCGAAGCTGCTGCGAGAGAAAGGCGCTACAAAAGGATGGCGATACCGCTTCTTTTATAACTAACAGATGGAAGGAACATGCTTTGTTTACCGCCGGAGTATCGCGCGTTTACTTCGGCTGTAGTCGCCATCGACTGCCATTCAGGTCGGGTACTGGTGCAACGCCTTGCACATACATCTTCGGTGTTTTTAGAAGCAGCTTTTCGAGCTTGCACTGTTGACGCCGTTGTTCCATATTGAACTAACGTACATGATAAGCATGCGTCACATCCAAGTATGCGTCGCACTTTCTTACACCTTTAAGATAGAAATCGCCATAAAAACACAACAAACCATTTGATCAACTAAAACTACTCACTGTACTCTTCTCCAGATGTCTCAATAACTACCTGACAGGTCCTTGCGTTATGACCGGTCTTACCGCATACTCCACAGCGCCTAACCCCCGGTCGCGCCGACCTTCCTTGACCACCACTTCTCGACGATTCGGCCACTACCGGCGCATCAACATCCATCTGATCAATTGCTTGCCTTCCTTCATCTACTGTCATCACCCCTCTTTTCTGTAGGCGGTTCCTTTTTGCCCTCCGGCGCCGGCTTAGTATCTCATTTGCCTGTCGAAGGTCCTGGACCTCAGCCCTCAATAAGGCATTCTCATGGAAAATCGCCTTTGTTCCCTTAGAAAGAGATTTCAATGCTTCCAGAATTGACTCTGGGGAGCTACTTTGATGTCTTCTGATTCGTCTCTCAAGGTATTCAGACTGAGACCCGGCCTCAAGCACGGTCTTTGGGGTCTTTGAAACCCCAGGGGTAGGGTGGCTAGCCTCCTCAACCGGCGTTGGAGTCCGTAGCTGCACATCAAGCTTCGAGACCACACTTTGTTAGAAGTGGGGCAAGGATCACGACTATCGTGAATAGCTTCACGGTCAGCGTGAACGCCAGATCGCAGGCAACAGCCTGCTGCCTGGAAGATCGGCAGGTTGAACACAAGTATAAGAGACCGACCTTCGTCGTTCCTTAGATAGAAGAAGCAGCTTTAATTCAATCTCTTCTGGCTACACCCAATGTTGCACACTCTCAACCTCCGAGAAAGTCTGCCCTTATTAAAAACCGCTCTTTCAAAACCGCTCTTTGGAGTTTTGGACCCCTTTGCCATGGAAAATATGGTGAGTGACTAGCCTGCTGTCCCAGTTTGACGCTTCGTCTATGGAAGATACCGGCATGGCCCGGGTTAATTTTCTGTCGGGAAAGTCCTAAATATCAGCTGACTGCCTCGACCTTATGGGATGATTGCTGTGATTGTATCCTATTTAGATGTGTGAGATGAGCCAGAAGCCACTGAAGGCGAGAACCAGGTTTTACCTCGCGAGATCGGTATAAGTTAGCACTCCTCCTAAATACTGAACCTTTCCTCATCCCTATACAGAGGAGAACGATTAGTAGTGCAGAACCCATTGCGGGGGAGAGAAGAGAAGAAAGGAAGAAATAGAATCAATGATAATACTATTAAAAAAAAATCTTAGAATTCAAATAATAAGTCAAACAAATAAGTGAACTATGGGTTAACTTGTAGCTGCCTGAAGACGGCCTCGTGCCTGTTCTCTGCGGTTAAAGCAAGAGGCGGTTCCGCAATCCTTTTTTTAGCGCCTCCCTCTCCCCAGAAGCCTAGCCACGGCCTTGTGCCCGTTACGTTCAGCACATTTTCGCGGCGTGTCGCCATCCTTGTTCTTCGTCCTAAGGTTAGCGCCTTTCTCGAGCAGTAGCCTCGCTACGGACTCGTGCCCGCTGCCTACAGCAAATGAGAGCGGCGTATTGCCATCTTTGTTCTTCGCCTCGAGGTAGGCGCCTTTCTCGCCCAGAAGGCTGGCCATGGCCTTGCGTCTATTCCATATAGCCCGCGATAGCGGCGTCTTGCCATTGGTCTTCGCCTTGAGGTCGTCGCCTTTCTCGAGCAGTAGCCTCGCTACAGACTCATGCCCGCTGCCTACAGGCAGTAAGAGTAGCGTATTGCCATAATTATCTCTCGCCTTAAGGTCGGCACCTTTCTCGAGCAGCAGCCTCACTACGGCCTCCTGCCCGTTCATCGCAGCCCGCAATAGGGTTGTCTGGTCGCCAATATTATACTCGGTTTCCACCGCTCTCGATAACTGCGGATGGTCAGAATCAGAATCTCTTACATCTGCCAAACCGCGGCCAATGTTGACTATATCGAGCGGCTTCTTAATAATCGCCTCAAGCCAGTTCCGGGGAACCTATTTTATTTCGAGCTTATCCAGACGCCGCTATATTTCTGATCCTCGTCCCGACCACTCGCTTTGCTATTGCCTAGCCTCGTTAATTCTATGGGTAAGTTAATCCACTTGTTAAGTCCCTATCTCTACCCCGTCGGATAATAATCTCTTCTCCTCATTCAGCTTCCTCAACTTTTCTTCTACCAATGCTAGGTGTTCCTTCATCTGATCTAATATAGCCATCTTCTCGTTTCTCCGCTAGACCAATTGTTCCGTCTCTAGACGGACTTGGTCTTCTTGCATAATCCTATCCGACTCAAGCTTCAGATTTATCTGCTGTAGCTCTAAGTCCGCATCCACGGGGGCCTCTGGTAGGCTGGATGCTCGTGTTAGCCTAATAACAAATATTGGTTCTTACGTAACCTGCTCTTCTTTTAGAATCACCTTTACGTTAAGCTTACTATTAGTAGTAGCCTATTTCCCTAATGCTTCTGGCCTTATATAGATAAAATTCTAAAATAAATCCTCTAAGGTAATATCTCTAGATAATATCATAACGTGGCAGCGAGCTTATGGTTATAATCCGTATATCTCAAACTTAAGCACTACTATGATATCTCGCGTTCCTTTGCCTTAAGTGCGGAATCGAGCTAAATATCGTCGCGTGATATATTCGTCCGAGTTAGTTACCTCCGTAATTATAGCGCGCCCTTTCTCTTAGCAGACTAGGGGATAATCTTCCTCCCGTTTTAGCTTAGCTTCCTAGTGCCTATCTATATAGAGCTAGAACCGCCGACTTATTGCCTCGTGCGTCTTACTTTAACGCTCTATCTAGATATGAATGCGTTTAGTTAAAATACTAGGCGTAGTCCTTAGAAGTAAGACTAAGTAATATCCTTACGGTCTGAGGTATTTGTCTGGTGCTGCGCTAGATATAGCCTTATGGACGGGAATTCCTATAACTTGATCTATATTATGCTCTAGACCGCAATTTAGCAAGCTATATATCTCTCTAGCCGAGGTTATATATAGAGAGAGGTAGATCCGGAGACGGCTGCTAGAAATATCAAAAATATTAATAGGAGTAGCGTCATCTTTCCTTAGAATAATGCGTCCGTAGTTAGCGAAGTCTAATAGAGCAGTGGCTAAAATCCCGGTGGATATAATATTCGCTGATTTACTTAGTGTAAACTCCGCGGTATTAAGACCCTATGCTAAGATAGAATAGTCTCTAGTATTCTTTATTATCTCCTCTTATAGCCGCCTCAAGGCTTAGTCGCCTTCGCCGTAGATTATTAGTATTATAATATTAAAGATTCCTAAGAGGGAATACGCGGTATCTTCTTTTCTAGAGGTTTTTCGTTTCGCCGCCTAGGATATACATTACGCTATACTCGCCTAGCGGAAATCCTCCTAACCGAGTAAGAAGCGCCGAGAAATACTAGTAATTATCTTAATCGCTTTAGATATATCTGCCTTTATTCCTATAGAGGTCTATTCTTAGTTATAGAAATATAATTCCCTAGGGGCTAGAAGCTCTTATAAGGTCTATCCTCGCTAGAATTAATAGCTAGAGAAGAACTTTAACCCTAGATCCTAAGAATTATCTCTATAGGGGATATTAGAAAAGTAAGTATAGTAAATAGAAGCCTTCTTATACTACTAGAATATAGAGTTAATAGCCTCGTTAAGTTCCTTGGAGCTCTCCTTATTAATATAGTAGGTATTAATCTAAGTATATTTAAGATAATCCTCCTTAGCCTACTTATAGTATCCTTTTAATTTAATTATCCTATTGCCTAGTTTCTTAATATTTCCCCTCTAAATATTCTCAAAGGATACCTTATCTTTATTAGCTCCCTAAGTATATAATAATATAGCATATGGTAGGATATTATCGCTAATAAACGTTTCTAATCTTAATATCTCTATATTAATAAGACGCATTACTAAATCTCGTTAATAAGCACGCAATTTAAGATTCAGAGGAGGGGCAGAGTGGCAATAGCCTTAGAGAGAGGATAGCGATTATGCCTCGCGGTTATATCTAGTAGGATCTCGGATTTGGCTTGGGGTAGGGTTTCAAGGGTTAGGGTTATGGTTGGGGTTAGTATTTACTATCTAAGCTATTTTGCCCAGAGGGTTTCTTCTAGCTAAAGATATAGCTTCTAAGGTAAAGAGAGGAGATTTTTCTAGAAAATAGAGGTAAAAGAGATATAAAAGTAAAAAAGATATAGCTAGAAAGAGAGAGATATAAGTAAGAGAGAGATATAGCTAAGAAAGAAGGGATATAACTAAGAGAGAGAGAAATAAAGCTAAGAAAAGAGAAATATAACTAAGAGAGAGAAATATAGCTAGAGAAGAGATATAAGAGATATAAGAGATATAAGAGATAAGAGATAAGAGATAAGAGATAATAAAAGGCAAAATAGCCTTAAGAAGCCCTAGAAGTATTCCAGATTGACCTAGCTAGGTTACTAGGGGTATCTCGGGCTATAGAAGCCGCAGAGGTAGCCCTAGTCCTTATAAGGGCAAGGCTTATAGAGGAGTCTAGCTGGTTAGCCGCGAGGGGGCCAATAAGGTCCTGGAGCTTCTGGTAGGTTTTAGCTGTCTCTAGGTCCATAAGGCCACCTGCTGAGAAGATAAGAGGCTGGAAAAAGGCCCCGAGAGACCTATATTTTCTGCGTTTTTCTTCTGTAGCCTCTCTCAAGGTGCTATAAGGGTCTTCCTTAGCAGAGTCCTTTGAAATAGCTACGATTTGGATATCATAGTAATAGCGGCTATTTCCTAGGGTAACTGCGAAGTCGGCCCTTAGGCTACCTTCCGGGTGGACTAGGGGCTCTTTCTCGACCTCTAGGGTAGGCTGGCTACTTAGGGCTCTTACAAAGGCCCTAGTTATAGCATCATGCCTTGCAATCCACCTTCTATTAGCACCCTTGCAGGTATCCTGATGGCCTAAGGCAGCTATAGCTCCGCAAGAGCTACAGGGTAGGCTAATAGGCTTGATTGGGTAGAAAAGCCGGCTTCGGAGGGCTTCAGTGATCTCAGAGTCTGTAAAAGATAGGGCTTTTTGGGTAGGCAAGACTCCAAGCCACTTACGGCCGAGATAGCTAGCATTTTCTAGCCTAGCGTGCCTATAGCTAGAGGGGAGGCCCTCTAGGAAGCCTAGCCACTATTGCTCGACGACCTTTCAGTGAAAGGTCAGACCCCGGTCAGGTTCGTAGGTACCCTCGCAGAGCGTAATTTGCGTGGGAAATGACATGGCTTGATAGCGTGCGGTCGTTGAGTGAAGTGAAAGGTGATTCAAGTGAAAGGGCATAAGCTGATTGGACCAAAACTGGTGCCAGGGTCGCAATGAACAAAAGCAAAAACCAATACGAAACGCCGAGCCACTACAACGACGACGAGGACGAGGATATGATATGCATATACTTGTAGAATAACGAATTCGAAGTATAATTCTAAAAAACGAAGGGTGAAAAGAGACATCCGTCAGAAGGAGAAGAGTGTATTCCTACCCTTGTGAGTTATCTAACTCAAAAGCCTCACCGTTAGCCTCGTGTTTGCTTACGTATAGAGCGAAGGAGGGTGAATAACTAGCCTTTGCGCTTCTGGAGGGTTTGTGAAAAAAGGGGGTAAGGTCTCTAGATTGTAAAATGAAGAACTGGCGTTCCCTTCCCTCCTTCCTTACTCTTTGCATCCTCATCATCCTCATCATCCTCGTCAAATATTTATATACTATTTATGATCATCATATATATATATATTTATGCCGCGTATTCATAGCATGGGGTTAGATATTCTCCGCTATGACCCTGATCACCGGGTTGTTGTCTGCCGGCTATGCCGGACGTGTCTAGTCCCCAAGGCGGCAAGCTGGAGGAGCCACCTGCGGGCCGAGCCGCACCGAATGAGGGGTGAGGAGCTAAGGACGACCATTGAGCTCTTATCGAGTTACGACCTGCGCCCAGTAGAGGAGCTCCGTCAGTGGAGGCCAGATAGGACGAGACCTTGCCGGCCGATCGAAGGCCTCGCTGTCTTTACCGGGTATTACTGCTGCACGCGCGATGGCTGCAACTACTGCACACGGAGGCTCGCCAAGATGCACCAGCACATGCCAGCACATGGTATGAAGGCCTCGCAGCACCGAGAGGCCGTCCCCCTCTGGAGAGGCTGCATGCTCCAGACGTATTTCACGGCAAAGGGACGCATCGATTACTTCATCGTTGAAGAACCCTCGTTATCGTCATCGCCATCGGGGGAGGTATCGGCCCTTAGACTCCTTCTGCCGCCGTCACAGGAGGAGGGGAAGCTATTCAATGAGCTAAAAGCGGATCTGGCCCAGGCATCCCGCGACCTAGAGGAGCAGGCCGGGGTTGTGCAGGACGTCGGGGAGTCACGAGCGGACCGAGTCCCGTGGCTCGTCCATACCGGGTTCCCTGCCCACATGCGGGGGCTCCGGGATGCCGAGATCCAGTCGTCGTACTCGCTGCCGCCGAAGAAGCTCCTAGGCGGGGACTGTGGCGGCGAAGGGGAGGACAACTCGGACCTCATCCGCATCCTTGTCGCGGCCGAGACCGTCCTCAGGGACGCCTACAAGCTCTGCAGCGATAAGTCACTCGAGCGGAAGATGACGCAGCAGCGGGCCAAGAGGTTGAATGAGTTCCGTGATGCCGGCGGCTCGAGCAGCGGCAAGCCCGGCGGGTTCCGCAGTTTTAAGAACGAATCCTCGCTGACCTCGTACTTCCGAAGGATGAAGCAGCTTCTCGTGTACTATTATCGGGTCGTATTCTGCGAGGACGGTCACTTCACGAGGGAGAATGAGGACCAAGTGTTGCCGCGGGACGTCATCGAACCAACACCTCAGCAGCAGCGAGCCATGGAAGGCATCATCGATGCCCTGCGGGAATAAGACGAGATGGCGAAGGAAAAATCAGCCGATGAGGAAGATGACGACGAGCGCGACGCTGAGCTGAAGCATGCCATTCGCAACTTCTACGTATCCCTGATCTGCCAGACAGTCGGGAGCAGGCCGTTCCGGTCCGCGGTACTAAGCTTCTGCGCCATGCTCAGCCGGAAGAAGGCCTTTACACGGCGAGAGGCGAATGATGACGAGCAGCGCAAACGGTGCGTCTGGAACGAACCAGGCAACTTCAACAGCAACTTATCCGCACTCACGTGGACTGCTCAGCTCATCCTGTTCGACTTCGTGTGCTTCCACAAGCAGGACGACGAGGACGGGATACCCGAACTGCTGGAGAAGATGTGCAAAAAGTACTTCCAGCAGATGGCAGAGACACCCTTCGGTCATATCCTGCAGTGGCGGCTCTACCTTTTCGCAGCATCTCGAACGGCTTTCGCCAAGAACCAGGCACGCTGGTCTCTCGACGGCCAGACGATCGACTACATGGGAACCAAGCTACACATGGAACAGGTGTCGCAGCTGGTCGTATCAGAGTTTCGCCAGGCGCATTCGCTTCTGTATGATGAGCTGTTGTTCGGTGCGAATGATATTGCACCAATCGAAGCGTGGAGACTACAGGACGACCTGGACCTCGACGACTACGGCGGCTCGTGGCTGACGGACGAGAGGAATGCCGAGATCCTAAAGGGAACGCAGGACGCCCTGCTCCGGCAGATCGAGCATAGGGCTGAGCTGCGAGGGGTCTATGTGCGGACCGATCAGGCCGGCGGGTTGAGCCTATGTCCGAAGGCAATGGCCTGCTACGAGGCGCACGTGCAAGAGTTCCTGAAGCGGATGGTGACGCTCATCCATGTTCCGCCGGCTCCTCCGTTGCGGGCGCCGGAGCTGCTTTCCGTCACCTACACCAACACAGGTCGTCGTCGATGCATATTAATCTGGGAGAAGATGGTCATGGTGTACGTGCGGTATCACAAGAGCCAGGAACAGGTTGGTGCCGAGACGGAGAACATCCGCTTCTTGCCCCGCGCGATTGGAGATCTGCTCTTGACATATCTGGCTCTGGTGCCGCCGCTGCGCCAGGTCTTCCTTCGTCAGAGAAAGCCCGGCGCCCTGCTGTCGCCGTACCTGTGGTCGAGCCTGGACGGCGAGGTCTGGAGGGACACCGCGATCTCTTCCTGCCTTCGCAGGGCCTGCGCACGCGCCGAGGTACCGCAGTTCCAGGTGGCGTGGTGGCGCCAGGCTGCTGCTTCCATCACCAAGGAGAAGTTCAGCGCCAAGGAGCGGGCCAACTTTGACCTAGAGGAGATCGCGGCAGCTGAGGAAGTCGAGGATGAGGCGGCCCTCGCGGACCTGGCCGGAATGAGCAACCACAGCTACCGCACGTTCAACCATGCCTATGCTGGCAGCACGACGCTGACGATGAGCACGCTGCTCCATCGCGCCTACCGTGCATCGCAGAGCTGGCGCTCCCTGTTCCGGGTCGATCAACTTCTCCAGGGGAAGCGGCCGCATACGGTATCAGGGACGTAGGCGCAGGGGTTGCTCAATGCTTGCAAGAAGGCGCGGTTTCGCACAAGGCCGGCCCAGAAGGAGGACGGCCTGCTGAAGGTGGCTCGCAGGCTATATAACGACCCGGGGCTGCAATTACGTCGCCCAGGTCAGCGAGATGGCATGCTGGCGACATTGGGCCCGCGACCAGCCGAGCAGGTCATCGTTGTCCTTGCGACCGGATCAGGCAAGACACTAATAGTGATGGTTGGTGCTGCGCTCGAAGGCGCTGCGATGACTATCTTGATATTACCTACGGTGGCCCTCCGCGGTAATATGCTCGTTCGCCTCGGCAAGGTGGCGTTGAAACACTACGTGTGGTCGCCAGGGTCGTCCAAGTCGGCGCCGCTGGTCATTATGTCGGCCGAGGCCGCCTGCATAGAAAGCTTCCTGGAGTATGCCAACCGACTTGCGGACCGATAGCGGCTGGACCGGATCGTGATTGACGAGTGCCACCTGACCATCACGGCGAACGACTATCGGCGGTGCATGTCGCAGCTGGGCTGGTACGTGCGGCGGGTTCAGACGCAGACAGTCTGGCTGACGGCGACGCTCCCGCTAGACTACTAAGAGCTCTTTATAGAGCATAATAAGCTCGTTCGGCCGCATATAGTCAGGGAGTCGACGAATCGGCCGAACATCCGGTACATCATACGGCGTGAGCGAGGCTTCGGCACCTTGTGCCAGAGGGCGGCTCGTCTTGTCTAAACCTGCTGGACCCGGAAGGACCTCTTCGAGAGCGAACGGGATAAGATCATCTTATACTGTCAGACGAAAGAGCTCGTGGCGGAGCTCGCCGACCTGCTGGGGTGCCCGTTATATACGGCTGACTCTGGTACGGAGGAGGAGAGGAGGGCGGTCATCGAGTAGTGGCTCAGTGCTACGGACCCGCCTGCTGTTGTAGCCACATCTGCGCTGGGCCCCGGCTTCGACCATCCGCACGTCCGGTGGGTCATCCACGTCGGCGCCCCAAATCTAATGATAGAATTCTCGCAGGAGTCAGGCAGAGCCGGTCGGGATGGCAAAGTAGTAGAATCCATCGTCTTACTTAGCGCGGCCTGGTAACCGCAGCTAGACCGGCAGCTGGGGGCAGACCAGGAGGCCATGCAGCTATACCTCACGCAGCAGCAGTGTTCGCGCGGCATTATGAGCTAATTCCTCGATGTGCGGTCGGACTGGAGGTGGTGCATGGAAGGCGATGAGCTTTGCGGCGTCTGTCCCAACTACCACATCGAACGCCGGCCGACCGATCTTGAGTTCTATCTACCGCAGCCCCAGGCGGAAGAAGTAGCGAGCGGGGGTGAGGGTGAGGGTGAATAGTGCTCCATGGCCAGCGAGATGGTTTTTACTGGGCCCAGTGAGGTTCTTCGCTAGGCCCGAGTTTGCAATGAGGTGCTGAGCCGATACGAGAGGGATCTTGAGACAATGATGGGCTGCTGTCTATATTGTCGGGTGGAGGGGAAGCCGTTTGAGCATGCAGCGGCAGCGTGCGCGCGACGCTATGATTGGATACGAGCGAAGCAGAAGGCACTTCGGGACTGCAAAAGCCGGGGTAAGGAGTGGATGGATCTATATGCCGTCTGTTGGATGTGCTATCAGCCACAGGAGATCTGTCGGGCGGCGGACCCGGACTATGACGGAGATGGTTCATGTCGATTCCCAGACATGGTTATACCTCTGTGTTTTGGGGCTTATAGCCGGCCACGCCGTACCGATTGGTTCCTGAAGCATTTTAACCAGACATTCAGGACGTGTCAAGAGTATATGTTGTGGCTTGGTAAAAGTGCCTCGCTGGGAGACAGTAGATGTACGCAGGCGAACTGCGTAGCAGCGCTTTTGTTGGCCGAGCTTGGGTGAAACCCGCCGCTAATAATAGATAAATAGTAGTTAGTTATAGAGCCTCTAGTTAAAATTTAAGAAAAAATAAAGAAAGGGATAGAAAAGATAAAAACGTAATATATAGGGGTAAGTTAAGGTCTAGGGTAGGACTAACCTATATTAATATAATTAAGGGGGAAAAATTAGGCTCTATATGGTAAAGAATAAAACCTATAAAGGCTATACTAGGAATTAAATCTTGATTATCTGGTTTATGAGTTAGAAATTCTATTATTAAACTATATAGCTTATTTCTCTTGACTAGGTTACCTAGTCTAATATTCATAATAGTTAAGCAAGTCTCTAACGCGATACTTATAACTATACCTCCTTACTATAATAATTGCCTTTCTAATAATGGAGATAGAAATATATATAGATTACTATATAAAAAGTTAAGCTCTGCAGCAGAATTTAGCTATATATAAGGTAGTAAAGAAAGAATATATCATAGACCTAACCCCACTTGCAGAGGTATAAAAGTGGGTAGGAAACTAACTGCTGGTGTCTAGGAGAGTTAGTAGTAATAATTACTAACCGCTAATATAGGAGTTAGTAAGAGTAGGTAGCAGGGAGAGTTAGAAGTAGTAATTGCTAACCGCTAATATTTAGGGTAATATAAAGCGCTATTTAGGTTAAGCACTATTTAGGTTAAGCACTATTGAGGTTAAGCGCTATTTAGGTTAAGCATAGTTTAAGGTTAGGGTTAAGTAATTAAGATAATAATTAAGGATATATAGTTATATTAATTATTAAGAGCAGCAACTAAGTTAATAATTAGGGCGAATATAGGTATAAAAGTAAAAGTAGTAAGAAAGAAAAAAAATTAGTAAAAAAAGAAAGGAGAAGTAAAAAGAGGCAAAAAAAAAAAAAAAAGTAACATATAATAGGGGAAAGGAAAGGAAATATAAGTAAAAAAAAAAAGGGAGGTAAGAGGGAGAGGGATTTAAGAGAGTAAAAGATTATAAGAAGGGGGGGGGGGGTTATAAGTATTAAGAAGAAGAAAAGTAAAAAGAAGATTAAGGTAAAGAAAAGAGTAAAAGAAAAGCAGTTTAGAAAGAGTAAAAAGAGAAAAGGGAAAAATAAAGAGGGAAAAGAGAGTAATAGAGAGGAGGTAATAAGAGAGGTATTAGAGAGGTTTATAGAGAGGATATAGTAAGAGTAGTTTTAATAAGGTTAATAGAGATAAGGTAGTATAAGTAATTTTAGAGACATAAATTAATTATAAGAAGGTAAGGGGAATAATAAGTAAAAGAGTAAGTATTAAGTTAAGGGAAAAGGATAATAAAAGTTAGCGTATATAAGTAAGAGTAATTAAGTTAGGTTAAAGAAAGAGGTAGAATAAAATATATAGACTTAAAGAGAGAGTAAAATAATAAGAAAAGAAAGAGGGTTATAGAAGAGGAATAAGAGTTTAGTGGGTGAGTATATAGGAGAAGAAAAGGGGAGAATAGGAGAAAGGAAAGAGGGGAGGAGAGAAGGGGAAGTATATATAGAGGAAGAAAAGAGGAAGAGGAGGGAAGAGAGAGAGTAAGGAAAGAGGGAAGAAAGAGGAGGAAAAGAGGAAGAAGAGTGAAGATAAGGGGGGAAAAAGAGAAAGAGAAGTAAAGAGAAAGAGGAAGGAAGAGAAGGGGATATAAAAAAGGCATATAAGAGAGAGAGAGGAGAGGAAGAGAAGAGAGGAGAAAGAGTAAAAAAAAAAGAATAAGAGGGAAGGAAAGATAAAAATGTTAAGAGAAAAGAGAGGGAAGAGAAGGAAGAAGAAAGAGGAAGGGGAGTTAAAAATATGGGAAGTTAGGAGAGGTAAAGGTTAAGAGGAGTAATTAAATTAATAATTAGGGGGAGATATTAAGATTATAATTAGGGTTAATAGGTTATAGTAGAGGTTAGGGGGGGTAATTAAATTAATAATAAGGGGGAGTTATTAAGGTAATAGTTAGGGTTAATAAATTATAATAAAGGTTAAGGAGAGTAATTAAAGTAATAATTAGGGTGAGTAATAGAGAGAGAGAGAGTTAAGTAGAGTAGAGGGAAAAGTTAAAGAAAAGTAAAAGAAAGAAAGGTAGTAAGTAAGAGAGTAAAGAGGTAAGATAAGTTATATTAGTTTAGGAGAGAGGGAAAGTATAGAGTAAAGTAGGAGGAAGAATTAAAAAGATAAGTAAGAAATTAAAATAGGGGAGAAAAGAGATAAAGAAGAAAGGTAATTAGGTAAGGTAGAGAGAAGGTAATAAGTAATAAGTAAAGGAAGAGTAAAAGGTAATTAAAAGAAGTAAAAGAAGAGAAGGAATAAAGAGTAATTAAAAAGGGAAAGTAAAAGAAAAAAGAAAGAGTTAATTAAGGATAAATAAGGAGGAGAGGAAAGATAGAGGGAGAAAGGAGAAGTAAAAAAAAAAAAAAAAAAGAGCAAGAGGTAAAAATAGAGGAATAAAAAGTAAAAGAGAGAGAAAAAGAGAAAAAGAGAGGTAATAAATAGAGAGGAAAATAAAGAAAAGAAGGAAATATAGTAAGTAAGTATAAGGTAGTTAAAGGTTAAGTAGAGTTAGAAGTAAGAGTAATAGAAAAAGAAAGAGTAAGATATATAGAGAGAAATAAGGATAGGTAAAAGGTAAAAGGGTAAGGGTAGTTTAAAGAAGAAGAAAAGTAAAAGAAAGAAGAAGAGAAAAAAAGGAAAAAGAAGAAAAAGAATAGAAGTAAAGAGAGAGGGTTATATAAAGAAGAGAAAATAAATAAGAGTTAAATAAAGAAAAAAGAGAAAGTAATAGAAGAAAGAGTATATAGTAAGAGTAAATAGAAGGAATAAGGGGAGGAGAGAGGAAGAGGAGTAAGGAGTAAGAGAGGAGAGGAAGAAGGGGTAAAAGGAGGGGAGAAATAAGAGTAAAAAGAAAGGAAGAAAGAGTATAAATATAAGATAGGTAGTATAAATTAAGGAGAGAAAAAAAGTAAAATACTTCGAACACCCGTTAAGTTGCCAAGGCAAGGGCTTAACGGCTGAATATTCAGCCCAAAGGGTAAATACCGTATACCTGCTATCAAACTCTTCTGGAGGAACCCCCTAGAACCCCCTTTCGACTGCGGCGGTAACCAGCTATTAAAACCACTTCAAACCTGTAGTAAGGGAATTGACTGATAGACATAGGGGTCCCTCTACCACTTCCTGTCAAGTCTAATCAACTATATACCGTATATTGAGTTCCCCTTTCCCTGTAGCTTATAGGAAAACGTCATTTAGTCAATGTACCGTGGTGGATACGGCGGATCGATCAGCTGCTGAGCCTGACGGCGTTGTTGGTCAGCAAGGCGCATCTTCATCCCTACGTTGTAGTCAGCCATAATCGCAGTACGTAGAAAACGTAGGCGTATAAACCTTCCGTGGGCGTGTGGTTATAGAGGTTCTGACGGTCGAAAGGCGCCTCGAGGAGTAGGCCTTGCAACGAGGTAACTCGTGACACTGCAACATAACTGATACCGGCCTGGAAGTCGCGTGTAGCGAGGTCAGTAACTATCTGATCCTTCGTTAAGCTCTGGCATTTGTGAACAGTGATGGCAAATGCCACGATCAGGGGAAACTGGGTGCGAGAGCAGGTCTCGTTGCCCACTAGGAAATCACGCGTGACGGGAAGGATGGGTACGATTTTCCTGCCCTCGTCAGTTGTCAGATACGGCGGTCCGTCGTAGTTATCCAAGTCCACCATGATAACGTCCGGGGGATCTTGCCACGGGTTGGCGCCTTCATTCCAAGCGACATCATATATCGTACCCTGGGCGCCATTAACCAGGCCAGCTGGTTGCCACAAATTAGTTGTGAGCATTACCCTGGCGCCTCTAGCAACAGCAAACTTGTTGGATAGATTGCCAGCGTTGTCGCTTGCCGCCTGCCCCGCGCCTTTGCCCTGGTTCTTTGCCTCCACCTGTATTGCCGGGGCGTTCAGGTGCACCATATGCTCGTAATTGTATTCGTTAACGCGGGCCTTTGTAGAATACACCCGCATAGCGGCCTTGAATCTGTCAACCTCGCTCTGCGTTAGCTTGGCCTGCACCCGACTGCTAAGGAGGTCCCAGGAGGGTATAGATAACTTGACTTCACGCAGTTCTTGCAAGGCCTGGCGGAACCGGGCCTGATCATCACCAGTCTGGCGCTGCACCGTGGTCAGGAAGACGGTGCGGTCAAACAGCCGGTAGGCCACCTGTCCTCTCCTTTCCAACGAAGACAGGCCAGTGCTGGCGGTTGAATACAGCGGCTTTTGTCGGACGGGTGGTAGCTGGAAGAAATCGCCCACAAGCAAGACGCTCACACCACCAAAGAACTCGAGGCTACGCTGTGGAAAGGCCTGTCGCAGGCGAGAATCAATTCGCCCGAGCTGCTCAAGTCCTAGCATGCTCTTCTCATCAATGACGAGGTACCTGACGTGCCGTAGGCGGGACTGAAGGGCGGCTGCGTCAGCTGGGCGAAGGTCGGTAAAGGCACCGCCTACTGGGAGACGTAGCAAGGAATGTATGGTGCTGCCCTGTATCTGGTTACTCGCAACACCCGTTGGCGCTACGCGGCAAATAGGGCTAGGATTGGGCAGGGCAGCCGCCTGAAGGTGGGAGGAAAGCACCTTGATAAGGAAGGACTTGCCCGTGCCACCGCCGCCGTCGACGTGGAGAAGGATTTGAGTAGGATTTTGCGCCTGGAAGTGACCCATGAAGGTATCGTACACTAACCGCTGTTGCGGGTTGAGCTGGTCACGCCAGTGAGGGCCAAGGACCTCCACATCGTTGGCTATAGGGTTGCTAGCGATGAGGTCTTTCCAGTAGCTGTCTCGAAACTCTGGATAAGTGCCCACATGCCGTGTCCAGTCGTAATTGACATCGATATCGCGGCGGCCAAGTAGGTCAAGACCTTCCTGGGTAAGGGGGTTGTCAGGTAAAAGGGCGGCGAGACGGATCCAGTCTTCATCATCAAATTCCTCCTCCACTGGCAGAGCCTCGTACTGATCCTCTTGAGGTTGTAATCGAACCTCTTTTGGCCGGCCGTAATGGTCATCACCATGACTGTGGTGCTGCCAACAATAGGAGAAGGCCTGAGCGTGAGAATTAAAACGATGGCCGTCAAACATGAGGAGCTCATCATGCCGACGATGTGGGTGGTTCAATGCCAGCTTTACGCGGCAGTACTCTGGCCACTGTTGGCCTTCTGGATCAGCCTGATAGCGAGGAAAGTAGACCAATACACGCGGCCTGCCGTTGACGTTGGCTGGCTGCCATTGCTTCCACTTGGAAGGGTCCCTAGAGTGGAAATTCCAGTATTTGAGAAAGGAAACATAGGTCAGGTCCTCTAGGGATTCGGGGCGTTGACAGTACTTTTCGTAAACGTTGGGGGCCTCGTCAACCTCATCGGCGTCAATCCGTAAAGAGCGGGAATGCATGTCAGGATTACGGCAATCAATGTGTAAGCAGGTTCGTGAGCCCTCTTGTAACGGCAGACCGAGGAGCAAGTGGCTAACCTCCTGCTTCGAGTAGTCTCGCTCAGCAACTAGCTGATTTAGGAGCTTTGACGTGAAGGAAATCAGCGGGTTGTGGTCCTTGACCCGGGGCATCAGGGCCTTCCTAATCTGGGCAAAAGACTCACTCTTCTTCTCTGACTTGGAGCAGTATTTAGCTGCGTAATCGATCACCTGCTGCAGGCTCGTGCAGGGTGAGACATCTGTATTGGCTAGCTACGCGACGGCAAGTAAGCGGTTGTAGTGGTTCATCTGGCTATCGTTCCGCTCGCCCCTGAAGCTCCAGTGCTTAGAATGAGGAACCTTTTCAAGGGAGGCTAGCAGGCGCTGCCCGTGAGGAAATCCAAAGCGACACTCCACCTGCTTGGTATGCTTGCTGAGCTGCATACAGTAGTTGTTGCAGCGATGGCGCTGCACGCGGTTTACCACCATCGACAGGAACTGGACGGTAAGGGGATGTTCCAATAGATTACTGATCAAGGGATTCCCTTCCCCAG
The DNA here is from genome assembly GCF_023522795.1 of Fusarium solani. Classification (NCBI taxonomy): domain Eukaryota; kingdom Fungi; phylum Ascomycota; class Sordariomycetes; order Hypocreales; family Nectriaceae; genus Fusarium; species Fusarium solani. The sequence goes on along the minus strand of NW_027072147.1, from coordinate 5,143 downwards.
GTGCCTGCACCCTCTGAGGCTCTGGGTTGACAGCGGATACGTGATATCCCCAGATTCGGGCAAATCGCTCCCGGGACTGGCTGTCATCGGGATCCAAGTCCGGGTGGCCACTTAGCCAATATAGGCCGTGGTGGTGACTGGAACCCCTGCCCTGCCACTCGTAGCGACCCCAAAAGTCCGTTAGGTTGAACTTCTTCTTCAGGACAATAGTCCTGAAGAGCGTATAACGCTTATGGAAGTGATAAGCGGCAATGTGGGCGTTGTCTCGCAGCAGTTGCCGGGACAGAGCCATCCGCGCCGCCTCAGGAGCTGCTTTCCACTCCTGGAATCGAGGCATATGACGATATAGGGACTCCCAGTGGTAATCAGCCGCACTTGCTGTGACGAAAAGGCCAGGCCTGCCTAGATTGTAGGCGTATGCCTCCAATTCCTTCCTTTGCTTATACCAATATGGACGGGTGCCCCTGATCACGGCCGCTTGGCGCGTGATCGACTGGATCAGGGCCTGAGCCTCTGGCTCGTCAGGCCTAGCCATCGCTTCCTCTATATCAGCGCGCGTAAGGGGTTGACGGCGGCGGCCTTCGTGTTGCTTGACCGAGTAGTTGCTCCTCTTTCTGACCTGCGCACGTAATAGCGTGTTGAGGGCGACAAAAGGCCACGTCTTATGCCGGGCAAAACGTCCGTCTTGCCATCTCATCGCATGGGCAAGGTAGTCCTGGTACGTGACGCTCCGTAAGCGAGGCTCCACGAAGTCGGCCTTGCCGTCAGGGTAGAGGGTGGGGAACGCGAGCGTCAACAGCGGCTGGGAACGGTTGAATTCGTTGATAGGAGTCCTGCGAACGGAAGGCAGTGGCATCTGGTGTTGAGCCTGCGCGTTAGGCGGTATATGCTCAAGATCGGCCATACGCTCAGGGCCAGGGGTACCATGAAGCAATCGGGACTGCAGGGCGTTTAATTCGGTGTCTGTAACCTGCAAATCGGGGATCACCGATGCATCTGCATCTGCTGGATCCTCTTCTACATCCTCCTCAACGGGACCTTGAGGGGCCTCGCCGTCAGGTATGTCAGCCACTTGGCTAGCAACGGAAGCAACTATGCTGCCGTCAAGAGGAAGCCGTTGCAAGCGATCCTGCCTCACAACGATATCGCGATAGCCCGGGTGGTGGCGCTGTAGGTAATGCAGCCAGGTCAACAGGCATGAGCGGCGTACCCGGAAATCGCGAGCAAACTGCTGCTGGAAGTGAGGGTCGCCCTCCATATCAGGAGGCCGCAGGAGCACGATATCTAGCTCTTCAGGTAGGACCGGGAGCTCTTCAAATAGCCTACCAACATTGCGAAGGAAGTGGACAACATGGCCGCGGTATTTATACTGAGAGCCACGTACCTGTAGGACCTTCACGTGTACGTGAACCCTAGCAATCAGCATCTCCTCAACCATCGTTAGGCTAGGTAGATTACCGGGGACTTCCCCGAAGTCAAGGCTATTCGCAGCGCTAAAGAAGTAGGGCTCATCAGCGGTTCTCTCCCTATCTCGACTAATGCAGCGGCTGCAGACTCCTAAGCTGTTTTTCTTCATGTCGAACCAATGCTCCCGGCAGCGAATGCAACTATGCATCTTGTCGTCATTCAGGGCAGTATAGAACTCCCGCACAAGCGCCCGATCCTCCTCACTAAGGGCAGGCAAATCAAGGTCCCCTGTAAAAGGTGGATTAACTATCTGATCAAACTGTCGTTCTTGAAGCTGTGGCCGTGGCCGTCGGTTCACGATGCCTTGACGTGTATAGCGGCCGCGGCGATGACCCTGTGGCAGTAATGAAGCAGTGGTAGGGAACGATTCCTGTGGTACAGGCGTGCCTAGCACAATAGGAGCCGTTGTGGCCGTGTCACTAGGAATCGGCGTGCCCAGGACTACTCTTGGCGGGCTTAAGGTGGGAGGGATAGGGAGGGCTCCTTCCGCTGCGCTTGAGGTAGATGGGCCCAGCAGAGGTCTGGGCAGTCCCTGGAGGACGGGCGCCAGACCACGGAATACAGCAGGCGTTGCAGGGGGTTGTGAGCTATTGATGGGCACGAGCGCTTGCGCGTTTCGCCGTGGAGGCGTCAATTGAGCCTGAGAATCGGTCCTCTTCGTCGTTCTGCGCGGCGATAGCCTCGAGGCGATGTTCCGCATGGCGGCAACGGCGGCTCGGGATTCGGCCACTCGCTCCTTTTGGCGTGCCCTACAGCTACTACACTGTCTCGTAAGCCTCGCAGGGTCCTTGACGCTTCGAAACTCGACCTCGGGCAGGTCTTGCTTGCAAGTATGGCAGTTCCGAACTGCCTGGGGTATATCATTCTCCATCCGGCTGCATATATTATTATCCGCCTCTTACCCATGCAGACGACCGGGTAGGTACCGCTTTGGCAGCGAGGGTTTGCTTAGATGTCCCGTAGCGTGACAGATCTCGATATGGGAGGTTGTCTGTAGGGTGTTTTGATTAGGTTCGAACGATCAGGGAAGGAGGGGACACTGCACCGCTCGACCGGAGGCAGGTGATACGTGAGCCGAGACGTCGTTAGCAACCTCGTAAGGTTTGGTGGATAATAGTTTTGACGGCAAAGGGAAAGCAGACGCCATGTCGGTGCTCCAGCCAGAATCGCGCTTGGAGGCCGGAGTTGATTGAAGGACAACCTTAAAGCTCCTGGAGAGCTTGCCAAAAGCGTTACCTAGTCAACGATCGCGGGCTTTCCCATGTAGTGGCGTCGTTAGCGTTGACAACTGACCAATTCAAGCACGAGTTGAGCATAGACCATGCCAATTAGCCAATCAGAAAAAGTTTTATGCTCTTTTTTCTGACTGATAAAACGCCCTTCGGGCTGAATAAAATAAAGGAAAAGAAAAAGTAATAGGGATAAAAGAAAGAAAAAAGATTAAGGTTAAGAGGGGAGGGAGGTAATTATAGTAAGAAGTTATAATAAGAGGTGAAAAAAAAAAAAAGGTATAAAAGAGTAATTAGTAAGTTAAGGTAAAGTAAGAGAAAGAGTAAAGGTAAAAGGAAGGTAAAAGGAGAAATAGGAAGGAAGTTAAAATAAGAAAGAAGATAAAAATAAGTAATTTAAAGAGAAATAAAAGAAAAGAAATAATAAAAAGTAATTAAAAAGAAAGATTAAAAATAAAGAGAAATAAAAAAAGAGAGGAAAGTAAAAAGAAAGTAATAAGAATAGTTTTAAAAGAAATAAGTTAATTAGAAATAAATAAAAAAAAAGAGAGAAAAGAAGAGATAAAAGGAAGGTTAATTATAAGAAAAGAAAAGAAAAAGTAAAAAGAAAGATAATAAAAAAGGAAAAATTAATTAAAAAGAAATAAATAAAGGTAAAAGTAAAAATTAAGATAAAAATAAAGGTAAAGATATAAGAAAAAATAAAAATAAGGATATAAGTAAAAGTAAAAATAAGAATTATAATAGGATAAAGTAAGTAAAGGATAGGGAAGATAAAATAAGAGAAGTAGAAAAGAGGGAAAAAAATAGAAATAAGTAAAAGTAAGGATATAGGTGATTTAGAAGTATTTTTTAGGGTTAGGGTAAAAGAGTTTAAGAAAGGAAGAAAAAGAGAAGAAAAAAGAAAGAGGGGGAAAGAAAAAAGAGAGAAAAAAAAGAGGGGAGTAATTAAGGTAAAGGTTAGGGGGGATAATTAAGTAGAGGGTTAGGGTTAGGGTTAAGTAAGTAAGTAAGTTAATTTAAAAAAGAAAAGAAAGGGTTAAGTAAAGAGGTAAAGGTTAGAGGAGAAATAAGAGGTAAAAAAAAAAAAGAGTAATTAAAGAAAAAATGAATATAAAATTTAAAGTATATTTAAGTAGAAAGTAAGAGATAAAAAATAAAAATAATAAAATAAGAATAAGTAAGGGTATTAAGTTATTATATTTAAAAAAAATAAAAAAATAAAAGAAGTTATTAATTAGAAAGATATAGATAGTAATAAATAAGAAAATAGGTATAAGAGTAGAAGTAATAATAAAATAAAAAGTAATAATAAAAAAGTAAAAAAAAAAGAAAAGAAAAAAAAATAAGATAAAGGATAAATAAAATGAAAAAGAAAGAAAAAAAAGGGTTAAGTAAAAAGGTAAAGTTAAGAGAGTTATAAGAGAGATTATAATAAAGATTAAATAAATTAGGAGGGTTTTATAAATATTAAGTAAAAAAAGGAATAAAAAATAGGTTAAGGGAGGGTTAAAAAAAAAAAAAAAAAAAAAGTAATAAAAGAAAAGATTTAAGGTAAAAGTAAATAAAAAAAGAGAGGAAAAATAATAAGTAAAAAGATTAATAAGGGTTATAATATAGGTTATTTTAAAAAAAAGGGTTATTATTAAAGTGAATAAGAGAGGGGGAGAATAAAATATATAAGTAAAAATAAATAAGTTAAGTAAAGAAAAAAGAAAGATAAGTTATATAGAGATAAGGTTAAAAAAATAAAAGAGAAAATGAGAATTAAAAGTAATAAAAGGTAATTAGGGAAGATAAATTATTATAAAGGAAAAGTAATTTAGAGAAAGGGAGAGAGTTTTAAGAGTTAAAAAAGGAGAGAGTTTAAGTTAAGAGAAAAAGAAGGAAAAAGAAAAAGGGGGAAAAAAGGAGAAAAAGAGTAAGGAAAGAAAATTAATTAAGAAGTTAGTAAAAAAATAAAGAATTAAGGTAAATAATATTAATTTAAGGGTTATGGTAAAGGTTAGGGGAAGTAGTTATGGTAAAGGTTAGGAGAAGTAATTAAGTTAAGAGTTAGGGTTAAGTGTTTGTGGTGAGGGTTAGGGGGAGTGGTTAAGTTGAGGGTTAGGGGGAGTGGTTATGGTGAGGGATTGGGTGAGGGATTGGGTGAGGGATTGGGTGAGGGTTAGGGGGAGTGGTTAAGTTGAGGGTTAGGGGGAGTGGTTATGGTGAGGGATTGGGTGAGGGATTGGGTTAGGGTTAGGGTTAGGGTTAGGGTTAGGGTTAGGGTTAGGGTTAGGGTTAGGGTTAGGGTTAGGGTTAGGGTTAGGGTTAGGGTTAGGGTTAGGGTTAGGGTTAGGGTTAGGGTTAGGGTTAGGGTTAGGGTTAGGGTTAGGGTTAGGGTTAGGGTTAGGGTTAGGGTTAGGGTTAGGGTAGGGAGCAATACTAACTGAACCAGATGATCT